>NC_080572.1:8286397-11285788 GCF_030247185.1 Malaya genurostris
ATTCGCAAAATCGAGAATACTTGTGTATGGACAAAACGATGAAATTACCATCATTCACCTACTGTGCGTCAGCACTATCAAATATGGCCGACGGACCGAACAAACTCATATTTTCTAGCTTGTCTATTGTCCATTCTACAATTCATAATTATTGGTCGATTACTGTTGGCAGATATTCACAAAATCCAGAACACTTGTCTATGGACAAAACAGTGAAATTACCATCCGTCACCTACTGTGCGTCAGCACTATCAAATATGGCCGACGGACCGAACAAACTCATATTTTCTAGCTTGTCTATTGTCCATTCTACAATTCATAATTATTGGTCGATTACTGTTGGCAGATATTCACAAAATCCAGAACACTTGTCTATGGACAAAACAGTGAAATTACCATCCGTCACCTACTGTGCGTCAGTACTATCAAATATGGCCGACGGACCGAACAAACTCATATTTTCTAGCTTGTCTATTGTCCATTCTACAATTCATAATTATTGGTATTTCGATTATTGTTGGCAGAGATTCGCAAAATCCAAAATACTTGTCTATGGACAAAACAGTGAAATTACCATCATTCACCTACTGTGCGTCAGTACTACCAAATATGGCCGACGGACCGAACAAACTCAAATTTTTTAGCTTGTCTATTGTCCATTCTACAATCCCTAATTAATAATATTTCGATTACTGTTGGCAGAGATTCGCAAAATCGAGAATACTTGTGTATGGACAAAACGATGAAATTACCATCATTCACCTACTGTGCGTCAGCACTATCAAATATGGCCGACGGACCGAACAAACTCATATTTTCTAGCTTGTCTATTGTCCATTCTACAATTCATAATTATTGGTCGATTACTGTTGGCAGATATTCACAAAATCCAGAACACTTGTCTATGGACAAAACAGTGAAATTACCATCCGTCACCTACTGTGCGTCAGTACTATCAAATATGGCCGACGGACCGAACAAACTCAAATTTTTAAGCTTGTCTATTGTCCATTCTACAATCCCTAATTAATAATATTTCGATTACTGTTGGCAGAGATTCGAAAAATCGAGAATACTTGTGTATGGACAAAACGATGAAATTACCATCATTCACCTACTGTGCGTCAGCACTATCAAATATGGCCGACGGACCGAACAAACTCATATTTTCTAGCTTGTCTATTGTCCATTCTACAATTCATAATTATTGGTCGATTACTGTTGGCAGATATTCACAAAATCCAGAACACTTGTCTATGGACAAAACAGTGAAATTACCATCCGTCACCTACTGTGCGTCAGTACTACCAAATATGGCCGACGGACCGAACAAACTCAAATTTTTTAGCTTGTCTATTGTCCATTCTACAATCCCTAATTAATAATATTTCGATTACTGTTGGCAGAGATTCGCAAAATCGAGAATACTTGTGTATGGACAAAACGATGAAATTACCATCATTCACCTACTGTGCGTCAGCACTATCAAATATGGCCGACGGACCGAACAAACTCATATTTTCTAGCTTGTCTATTGTCCATTCTACAATTCATAATTATTGGTCGATTACTGTTGGCAGATATTCACAAAATCCAGAACACTTGTCTATGGACAAAACAGTGAAATTACCATCCGTCACCTACTGTGCGTCAGCACTATCAAATATGGCCGACGGACCGAACAAACTCATATTTTCTAGCTTGTCTATTGTCCATTCTACAATTCATAATTATTGGTCGATTACTGTTGGCAGATATTCACAAAATCCAGAACACTTGTCTATGGACAAAACAGTGAAATTACCATCCGTCACCTACTGTGCGTCAGTACTATCAAATATGGCCGACGGACCGAACAAACTCATATTTTCTAGCTTGTCTATTGTCCATTCTACAATTCATAATTATTGGTATTTCGATTATTGTTGGCAGAGATTCGCAAAATCCAAAATACTTGTCTATGGACAAAACAGTGAAATTACCATCATTCACCTACTGTGCGTCAGTACTACCAAATATGGCCGACGGACCGAACAAACTCAAATTTTTTAGCTTGTCTATTGTCCATTCTACAATCCCTAATTAATAATATTTCGATTACTGTTGGCAGAGATTCGCAAAATCGAGAATACTTGTGTATGGACAAAACGATGAAATTACCATCATTCACCTACTGTGCGTCAGCACTATCAAATATGGCCGACGGACCGAACAAACTCATATTTTCTAGCTTGTCTATTGTCCATTCTACAATTCATAATTATTGGTCGATTACTGTTGGCAGATATTCACAAAATCCAGAACACTTGTCTATGGACAAAACAGTGAAATTACCATCCGTCACCTACTGTGCGTCAGTACTATCAAATATGGCCGACGGACCGAACAAACTCAAATTTTTAAGCTTGTCTATTGTCCATTCTACAATCCCTAATTAATAATATTTCGATTACTGTTGGCAGAGATTCGAAAAATCGAGAATACTTGTGTATGGACAAAACGATGAAATTACCATCATTCACCTACTGTGCGTCAGCACTATCAAATATGGCCGACGGACCGAACAAACTCATATTTTCTAGCTTGTCTATTGTCCATTCTACAATTCATAATTATTGGTCGATTACTGTTGGCAGATATTCACAAAATCCAGAACACTTGTCTATGGACAAAACAGTGAAATTACCATCCGTCACCTACTGTGCGTCAGTACTACCAAATATGGCCGACGGACCGAACAAACTCAAATTTTTTAGCTTGTCTATTGTCCATTCTACAATCCCTAATTAATAATATTTCGATTACTGTTGGCAGAGATTCGCAAAATCGAGAATACTTGTGTATGGACAAAACGATGAAATTACCATCATTCACCTACTGTGCGTCAGCACTATCAAATATGGCCGACGGACCGAACAAACTCATATTTTCTAGCTTGTCTATTGAACAATCCAATCAGCGAGGTCACCACGAGATAGCGTTATGGTGATTGTTTTGACATATCCCATGTATTTAGAACAATTTTTGACGAATTTTTCAATTTACTTGAGTTTGGAAGAATGCAGATGGCAAAACCTTACAAATATGGGTAAGAAAAACGATTATTCACGTGTTGTCATCAAACATATGATTTCAAATTGTCCTATACTCTTGACAATCTAGGATGAAATTTGAAATTTTCAGTTCACATACAGATTTGATTTAGATGATAAAACATGAGTAAATAGACTAGTCATAAAACTTTTGATCATAATTTATCAATTAAACTCAAAATCCAACCCAAAAAACAAAGAATATCCCAGATATGAAAACAGTACCCAACCACACTTCTTCGAATTTGGTGTTTCATGTTACGATTTCTCCATAAATATCAATCACACATACCACGGAAAGTTACTGAATCATAATTGATCGATTTTTTTACAAATTTTTTACACGTTTTTGTATGTTAGTATTCGATTCATAAGCAAAAATAATAAAAACCCTGCATTTTGTTCGAATCTTCAAGCAAAATCGGAAAATTATCACCATCGCTTAGTTCAAAGCTCGCCACTCGGGCAGCGTTGCGATCGCAAAAGAGTTGGTTGGATTCTTCAATTGTCCATTCTACAATTCATAATTATTGGTCGATTACTGTTGGCAGATATTCACAAAATCCAGAACACTTGTCTATGGACAAAACAGTGAAATTACCATCCGTCACCTACTGTGCGTCAGTACTATCAAATATGGCCGACGGACCGAACAAACTCATATTTTCTAGCTTGTCTATTGTCCATTCTACAATTCATAATTATTGGTATTTCGATTATTGTTGGCAGAGATTCGCAAAATCCAAAATACTTGTCTATGGACAAAACTGTGAAATTACTATCATTCACCTACTGTGCGTCAGTACTATCAAATATGGCCGACGGATCGAACAAACTCCTATTTTCTAGCTTGTCTATTGTCCATTCTACAATTCATAATTATTGGTATTTCGATTACTGTTGGCAGAGATTCACAAAATCCAGAATACTTGTCTATGGACAAAACAGTGAAATTACCATCATTCACCTACTGTGCGTCAGCACTATCAAATATGGCCGACAGACCGAACAAACTCATATTTTCTAGCTTGTCTACTGTCCATTCTACAATCCCTAATGATTGGTATTTCGATTACTGTTGGCAGAGATTCGCAAAATCCAGAATACTTGTGTATGGACAAAACAGTGAAATTACCATCAGTCACCTACTGTGCGTCAGTACTATCAAATATGGCCGACGGACCGAACAAACTCATATTTTCTAGCTTGTCTATTGTCCATTCTACAATCCCTAATTATTGGTATTTCGATTACTGTTGGCAGAGATTCGCAAAATCCAGAATACTTGTGTATGGACAAAACAGTGAAATTACCATCATTCACCTACTGTGCGTCAGTACTATCAAATATGGCCGACGGACCGAACAAACTCAAATTTTCTAGCTTGTCTATTGTCCATTCTACAATCCCTAATGATTGGTATTTCGATTACTGTTGGCAGAGATTCGCAAAATCCAGAATACTTGTGTATGGACAAAACAGTGAAATTACCATCAGTCACCTACTGTGCGTCAGTACTATCAAATATGGCCGACGGACCGAACAAACTCATATTTTCTAGCTTGTCTATTGTCCATTCTACAATCCCTAATTATTGGTATTTCGATTACTGTTGGCAGAGATTCGCAAAATCTAGAATACTTGTGTACAGACAAAACGATGAAATTACCATCATTCACCTACTGTGCGTCAGTACTAGCAAACACGGTTGACGGAATGACCTAGCCTATACTTTTTGGCTTGCCTCCATTCTAGAATCCCTGGTTATTTGTATGCCGTTTAATGCAGGCAGAGATTCATGAAACGCTCGAACATATTAAGTTAAGTATATGAACCTGCTGCACAAGTTAAAAGTTAACGTCTGGTAGATCAAATACGGTAGGCGAATTCACACTCTAATATGGAATGTGAATTCCCCTACCAGACGTTATCTATCTACTAAACGTCTGGTAGGGCAATTCCTACTTTAGTTTCAATGCTTGCCACATGTGGCGCTGTAAGCAGTTAACGGTTTTTTTTGGTAGGTCAAAAATACGGTAGCCCGTTTCACACAAGTGAATTACTGTGTTGGTTTTAAGTCATATTCATCAAGTGTGTAAGAAACAATGACGTTTCATATTTCCCCTTATCGAACCGAAAGAGGTGTATGCTGTACTAAGAAGAATTTACTCGAAGCGGCCAGAAGAGAATATCTTCGTAAATTAGTGTCTTTAAATTATTGACGACAAAAACACAGATGAATCATTCAGTTGCCGGCTAAATTACAACAACAGTAAGTAGAAATATACCACATATATTTTATTCGATGTTTGCTTTTTCTTTACATAACATTATCAAGAAAATCCCTAAACAAAACATACACTGTAGAACCAAAAATTTTGTATATCGAAAATCATTTTCATCTACTTCAATTCAGGTGGTACGATGACTTCCATGACCTTTGGTCAGAAAAAATTTATTCCAACTCCGCCGGAAAAAGGTAGCTTCCCACTGGACCACGAAGGGCAATGCAAAAAATTAATGCTTTACTACATGCGATGCCTTCGCGTCAACAATGATGATAATGCTGCTTGTAGACAAGAATCACGAGCTTACCTACAGTGCCGCATGGATAATAATCTAATGGCCAAGGAGGATTTTTCCAAATTAGGTTTCAGTGACAGTGCAAGTGAACCACAGCAGCAGAAAAAGTGATAACCAACGAACAATGAGCAAGAGAAAAAACATTCTAATCGGTTGCACTGGCAGTGTAGCCACCATCAAATTACCAATATTAGTTCAAAAGATTCTTGAATACGATTGTGAAGCTGAAATCCAAGTTGTCGTAACGAAACACGCAGAGCATTTCTTCTCTTCCGCGGACATACCAAGTGAAATCATAATTCACCGAGACGAAGACGAATGGACCAGCTGGAAAATGCGGGGCGATCCTGTACTGCATATCGAACTGGGTAAGTGGGCTGACCTGATGATAATTGCTCCGCTTGATGCCAACTGTTTAGCGAAGATGGCTCAAGGTTTGTGTGACAATCTTCTTCTGTGTACGGCAAGAGCGTGGGATTTCCGGAAACCGCTACTCTTCTGTCCTGCCATGAACACTCGCATGTGGGAACATCCAATTACGGCTTCCCAAATTGAAACACTCAAATTTTGGGGAATGCAAGAAATCCCATGCGTGGCGAAAACGCTCATGTGCGGTGATACAGGCTTGGGAGCGATGGCCGAGGTGGACACAATTGTTGAACGCTTAGTAAAATGTATGAGGGAAATGAAGGATGTATATAAATGATTTTTGATGTCCAATAAAATGTTTTGTATACGTTGGGAGTTTTATGGAAAAATATCTATTCAAAAATTTATTACGGATTGAGTAATTTTTTAAATGAATTACTGATTAAGTAATCTTTAATATGTAACACGAAAGCTCGAAATAAATGCACCCATTTTTATTTTATCTTTAGAAACAATGGATGGACTAAGAAACAGCAGGTCTCACTCTAACCTATGGTTTGAGTATCCGAGATGACCACTGGAGGTGAGATGAATGTGGATATCGTCATCGTCTCGCTTTTTATGGCGCAGACCAGGTGGTTCATATCAGCTATATAGTCATTCTATTACCTTATTTTTTAGCGAAAGCTTATCCGAAAAAAAGCAATAATTATAAAAACACGACTTCGTTTTTCATGCTGCGATCTTGGCCGCCAAACCTCAGAAAATAATTATTCGGACCTAGACTCAGGGACAATGGAATTTGCCTAACGTAAGTCACAAGTAACCAATGTAATCTACCAGTAGCAAAGTCCTGGCATTACTTTCCTTTTGTGGAATTTGGCCTTTCTGTTTCAACAGACTTCGCAGCCGATTCTTAGTGTACAGAATCATTGCATGGCTAGTACTATGGATCCTACTGACACTAAGAATCCTTCCAGGTCGGGCTCAAACATACGACAACTGGCTTGTAAGACCAGCGCCCTATGCATTGAACCACCAACCCGGGTACATGTAATCTACCAGTAACATGCAGTAAAAAACCATAGCTATGCTTCCGACAACTACAATGACAAATTTTGAAGATTTAGGTAAATCAAGTAATACACTTGCAATTAATGCGCAGTCTACAATCAAAACATACACTGCAGTTCTACTTCACAAATTTGACGAATTCGAAACAAGAATCGATGCTGACGCTAGTAGTCTGAACATAGACACGAACAAAATAGTCTACCAAATTATGGACGAAGTTAAATTTTTATTGTCAGAATTTTCTAACCCAAGTCCAGAAAATAAATTCGCCATACTATTGGACTGTACTCCTGAACTCGACAGCACAACTTTAAAAACAGTGAAGGAAATTCAAGCATGCGACAGTGGCTGGCGCTTTATTGAAAGTAAAAAAATCTGGAAACAAGACTGGAGTGAGTATGAAAGAAACAACGTACTCGACGGCTGCAAGAAAAACAAGCAGAAAAAGCAAACCTCAGACGGAAATAACAAAATAATACAAATTTCAACAATAACAGAAACAAATATTACAGTATACGCAGTAAAAACAACAACGTGCACTCCAACAGCAATTTCAACACAAATAGTACAATAATAATAATATGTCATTACAAGGACAAGGACTTACTAACAGCTGCACGGGTTTAATTCTCCGGGCATCCAGGTGCAGTTATTGCCTCAAAATTTTAAATTTTCAAAAAGGTGAAACAATCAATCCTTACAATGGAACAAGAAGTATTCAAAACAACACTATTCCGGTCTTAGGAAGTAATGACATCGAAGCTGCACCATCCACTATGTTGAGACATCTGCAATATCACAGAACATGAAAACATTTGCAATATCACAGGACATGTATACTATAGGTATACTACCTCGACATTTGTAATGGCCTGAAAATAGCAATGAACTCGGCACACGAAGAATATAATCTTAAATTTGAAAGCGAAATCAAAGAGCATCCTTCAAATTTCTTTCGCTACAAATTGTTAAAACAAAACCGAACAATAAAAATCTTCCTTCCCAGATGAACCTAGACGGGTCTACTGGAAATAATAGCACTGAAATTTGCAATTTATTTGCAAATTTTTTCCAAGAAATATATACATCATATGCCGTGACAGATCGTCAACGTGACTACTTTTCCTTCATACTGGAGTTATCTAATGACATCAGTGTCAATCAATTATCAAAGCAAGAAATATTCACTGCACTTTAAAACCTCAACGAAGCAAAGGGACCTGGACCTGACCTGACGGAAATCTTTAAATCAGTCTCAAAATCAGTAATTATCGCGGAATTGCCATTATCTCGTGCATTCCAAAATTTGTGTGAAAAAATGATCGATGGAAAAATATTTCAACAAGTAAAAAATTACATAACTTTAAAATAACATGGCTTTTTCAAAGGTCGTTCTACTTTCACTTTGGAAGCTATGGACAATGGAAACTATGAATAAACTCTATACTGACTTCAGCAAAGCTTTCGACAGAATTAACCTACCATTTTTACTATTCAAAATTAAAAAACCTGTTAGTGCAAAAAAACGTTACATACACACATACACACACATTTTGCGTACTCGATGAACTGAGCTGAATGGTATATGACACGGTTCAAAAGTCGGTTTTCACAGTGATTGCATAACCTTTCTATATGAGAAAGGCAAAAATATGGCATTGAACAAAAACTTTTGGAATGGCTTGAATCATATCTCACAAAACGTAAACAAATTGTACACTATAAAAACACATACTCCAAATCAATAAATGTCACTTTAGGTGTTCCCCAAGGTTCACATTTAGGCCCTCTTCTTTTTATCTTGTACGTAAACCACATTTCCTTCTTACTCAAACATCTAAAAGTGACTAAATTTTTGGATATAGCCGGTACGACAATTCTTCTTGGATATTTTGCTGTCAGATGGCTGACTAAACGCTGCCAGCTGGAAAATATGGCTGGCAGACATTCTGGTGATCGATTGCCTCGATATACAACTCAAACGATACAACCGTATCCACCAGGATTTTTCCACATTGAAATCTGACATTTTCAGCGAAAGTGAGAAGATGAAAACGCTCGGCTAACTTAGATACAGGTGACTTTGTTTTGTCAAATTGGAATTGACAATCGACATTGAATCAATTTTGGTAGCCGTCTGGTGGCCATGGCTGCCCAGGTAGCCAAAACGCTATGCGGGAAATAGCTTCCTCTCGCTTGTGAGGAATTCTGGCAACCGTCAGAAGACTCGCCGTACGTGTTATGTTTATTTCTCTCTTTCTTCTTTTTTCTTTTTTTTTTATTCGACTTCATTTGATGTTTGTCAATCCCGCATGTTCATACAAAAAACGAATCTTGAGACGAGTTAAATGAGATTGAAATATGTGTATGTTTGGTAGTGATAACATTTTCCATAATTATTATGTATGAAGGGCAATAATTTATTGCCTTTCATATGTACATTTAAATGAAAAAATGAAACCAAGACGCTAAAATTGTAGAACCGATTCAAAACGGTTCTGCAAATCTTGTATCTGACAGAAACAAAACCGTTAATAACCGCTAGGCGAAATTCTCTGCCGGAAAGGGTTGTTGCATTGTAGTCAGACTTTTGCCGGAGTTCTGGCAGAATTCTGGCAAAAATGGCTGGCAGACATAGCCAACCGTCTGGGGGGGAAATCTGCCCGTCGAGGACAAGCGGGCCTTGGAATCAAACGTGTTGTTCCCATTTATACTCACAATTTCATTCTCCGAAACAACAACTTTAGGAAAAGATTAAACTTTTTTGTCTTAACTTTGACCAAAATCAGATGTAGGCAAATACTGATACGTCCATGCGGATTTCATGCAATTATACAGTTATAATACCCCAGGATTTTTTTTTATAAGAATTTACTCACAGCGTCATGTCTGTTAGTCTGTGTAATATCTCGAACGTACTTTGCTGAACTAGAAATTTCAGAATAGTTCGAAAAAGTTCACGCGGAACTTGTTCTGTACTTTCAAGTTGCTAAAAGTATTACGTGCACTCTTAAGCAGCGAGAAAGTTCACGCGGAAATTGTTCTGTACTTCGAACTGTCAAAAATTGCCACGTGTTTTCTTAAGCAGCTAGAAAGTTCACGCGGAACTTGATCTGTACTTTCAAGTTCTCAAAAGTTCCGCGTGTACTTTTAAGCAGCAAGAAAGTTGACTTTTTAAGAAATTGTGGAACTTCTGGTTGCTTGGGTAATGGCATGCAGTTTCTAATAATTATATTAATTAACATTCAACAATTAAATTACGCTTGAATTGTTGAAAAGACCCAAAGACGAAATAAGTCAACTTTTGTTTGTGATAGATGTTTAACCAGTGTCAATGGTAAAATAAGCCGGAACAAATATTTTTTTTTTCGTTTAGCTGGACCAAAATACAAAGTCATTTCGACATCGACGATCATCGTTGATATTGATGATTCTCGTTTAAAATAAACATAAATTAAAGTTACTGTTTTGCTGCATTTCTCTGCGTGTAGATGATATAATGGCTTATGTCGACTGACTTTTACAGTAACACATTCATAGAGAGTAAAAAAGCGAAAACTAACACATATTTTTGTCAAAATATTTTTGAACGTTTTTCGTGGTTTTGTTTTACTATCTTTTGTTTTTTTTATTAGAGTTGTACTGCCCATACTTGCATGTCAGTACCATATTGAAAATCGACAATTTGAGAAAAGGATGAATATATATTTCGATAATAATTCGCTTTTACCGCAACTGTGATGGTTGATACGTGATACAATTGTATTACATACATGGATTACATTATAAACATTCCATCAGGAATGAAATATTACATTTTTTGTCATTCGTTCATATAAAATCTGATACGCAACAAGATGGGACAAATATGCGAGTCCTTTGTTACACCTGGCTCAACCAGTGACTTCAATGCCACCAACACTAGAACTTTTTCGCTGCATAGAAGCTGGACAATGTATTCTAGAAGCAGCTTAGAAGTTCGTTCCGCTGCGTCGCGCGAACCTTCAAGTGTGGATAATTACTTAAAAACTGGGCTGCTTAGAATGCTATTGGTTAACTTTGAGAGCTGCTTAAGCCAAATCAGTCCCTTTTATCCGAACTTTTGCTTAGTTGGGTATATAACTCGTTTTCTTAACAAAAATTTTTTGATGCAGGATATCTCTATCTTGACGACAATAGTGCCTGAGAACCTCTCTTTGTTTACTTCATCCTTCGATTATGACGGTGCCATAATCGAATTTTCTTCAAAGATTTGAATTCAATCGAAAATTTGTGGTTTTGTTTTAAAGGTTATGCGACGTGTCGGGTGTCAAATGTCAATGAATATAAATCGAAATAAAAGTAGTATCTAACATGACCTTCCAAAAATCATTTTATCCTTTAAAACAATTAAAAATGAATGATTTTAACACACAAAAGCGTAACTTCAAGTATCTAATTTAAACTTTACATTTTAGCATTTATTTCAACTGAACAGTTTGTTAATTAAAAGCTTTTTAAATATGAACTTTAACTAAAGTTCATTCATTTTGAACTGATCTTTTAAACTACATTTACTGTGAAATAGTTTGTCATTAAATTAACAGGAAGGCACAAGTAAAATAATGATTGAAACAAACAAATCCACTAAGAAAAACTGATTATTTCGTTTTGTAGTTCCAAGTAACAATATTCACAACATTATCCTTGATTTTCTTTTGTCACAATTTCGATAAAATAAATCGTAGTGTGAAAATTAGGTAATTTTTTCAAATGTTCTCTCTGCGTGGATCAAACTCCTTCACAAATTATCGTTCGGAATTTCTTCACAATAGTGATAAAATTAAGATTGTTCTCGGCTTAAAACACTGGATTGTTGGATACTGGCTACACGCAGGAAAGTAGAGCTTGTTCGAAACAACAGAGCAGTAAGTAGATTTGATTTTTGTTTATTCCAAGTTGGATAATTATTATCATGAACAAATGCTGATTTACCTATATAAATGTAAATGGCAGTTTCTTTTTGCTTACTTTTCTTTCGAATTATTCCTGTATTTTACAACATATTCTTCAGTGCAGATCGAAAGTTGATGGTCACTGTTCTGTGTAAACTGTTAGAGATAAGGATTGCCGGTAGAACGGTAATAATTAAAAGAGAACCTAAATAGTTAGAAACTGTCATTTGCACTTAGGACCTTTTGAGTGTTCGTCTTCAACTCACCTAGACGTACTCAGCTTACTATTCTGTCAGGCCCATCACTGCATTCAGTATTCAATTCAACAAAGTCAACGTTCATTTTGGAAATGCCAGCACCCGACAACACACAATAACAACAACAAAATGCATTGTTTGAATGAATCGTATCAATAGAATTTCTTTTACACCAGCGCAATTTTTCTAAGCAAACCTTCAATCGTTTTTTCGGTATAATATTTTGCATGCGACTTTTCGACATTTTATATGTGTGTATTAGTTATTGAGGCAATATTCAGAAACTGCGGATCATTACATAAGGTATTTTTCCATTTATTTTTTGTATTGCATATTTGTTTGGATTTTACTGATGGAGTACGATTTAGGCAATCCTAATATATCATTTAATCAAGGTCGCTCATGTCAGACTACTCGATTTGAAATGCTCGATTGTTTGTTTACCATACTCTGAGCACTCTGATTGTCCACCAAATGCCCCAGATGTTCACGCTTAAAAATAGTTACTCAAAAATGAGTAAGATTCCACTCATTTACGGAAAAAGTCGAACAACTCTAATTTAAGGTAACTCCTTAGTTACTCAAGTTTGAGTTCTCCCACTGGAAATGATGTTTGGGTAAAATCTACTCATTTACTGAGTAATGCTTTATTTGTACATGTGCCAAAAATAGAGTAATTAGCACTCAAATTTTGAGTAAAATTTTTTTCCACATATAAAAAAAATTGCTCCTTTTCTGAGTGTATTGTATTGTAGCATGTTTTGACAGGAACGTGATCCACACGTAGCATTCACTACCGAAATTCAAGCATGCTACGTTTTATTCATACGGCCCATTATCATTATCAATTTATTCTGATACTCATTATCATTGATGGCAATTATTCATTTTTTGACGTTTCCATGTATCATTTGAAAAAGAGTAACTAGTACTCAAACTCTGAGTAACTTTTTCTAAGCGTGTTGTCATTAGGTTTTTTGCCGTCACTGCTAACCTCAATCTAATCAAAGACATCATATTAACAAGATATCCAGCTCTCATATTTCCCGAACAAATCATTGGCAACATCCTTTTTTGCGAACATGACGCCCTCAGGCGAGTCCGCATCGAATCTCGTACACAGAAGTAGGGGAGAGAAATGTCAAATTCGTGCGCGCCAAAATAGCAGCACTGCGCACCCATACAATTGACATGATATGTTGAATGTGACACCGTGCGATGGCTTTGCTCAACTGAAGATTGATTTCGCTCCAAGCTGACAGGGTCTGATCTAATGAACACATTTTGACAGTTCAGCAGTACTGTTTGTAAACATAGATTTTTTTGTTTGTCTGTTGACAAATTGGATGAGACCATTCACGGTCCATATCGCCTAAATAGAGTAATAAAACATTCGATCACGATTGGATACGGTTTGTTTTTTAGATTTATTAAATAAAAGTGACTAATTGCCAAGTGTAAAGATGATTGTTTAAAATGCGTTCTTCGATTTTTGTTTAAGCTTGTTTGTTAACAGTACCGCTGAACTGTCAAGGATTAATTTTTGTTCATTCGTGACGTCACGATAAAAAATTCCATAGCATTTGCTGGAGCGCCTTATCCTTGCCACCGGGCTGATTTTAGGCAACAGCCAGCCGGATCGTTATCATAGGGCTTAATTCAGAGAACGCACTCCCATAGTTCGACAATCGTTTATACCAGTCGGCTCCGAGTCTGTCATCATCTGGCCACTTTTGACAGATTGACGTGGTTCGCGGATCGACGACGGACAATTTTGGATTTTTCCTGTTCGAAGGCATCAGTTCTTTTGTCGATCATAGGATATTAACAGCCGTCTGAAACTGCTAAGGAAGAAAATCTCGTGCCGGAACCTATTTCGGCTGGTTGTGCGTTGATCGGAGTAGAACTGGATAGTTCAATAATTCGTTAGTCTTTCGCTCTTCGAAGGGTGAGTGTAAGTGAGAAGTAAATGAGACAGCAAGAATCAGCAGTGGCAGAAAGATGGTGCAATAATACCAAGGGCAGATTAGGAGAGAAACTGAAATTACAATTTTCAGTATTCTTCAAGTGTATGTGTTATTTCTAGTTCCTTCCGGAAAAAAGTGCTAAGCGACTTGACTAAATTCTGGAGGAGAAAGACTGAAAGTGAGTAGTTGGCGTATATCCAAATGGAGGGTGCATTGATAAGCGATTACTAATTGGATTTGATATTAGTAGGTATCAAACATCTTGTAAGCAGCATGATGAATGAGGAGGTCACTCCCAGTAAGAATGTGGTAGCACAGTTCTTCAAACGGATCTCTCAGGTTTGTGATCAACATTTCGATACAGCAGCCATAGGATGTTAATAGTTTTTCCTTTGATCTACTGAAAAGCTTTACCAACTTCAATTAGACCGATGGACACCGCACACCAAACTTCGATGGGCAGCGGCTATCGCGCTAGTATTACTCTTCCTGCTCCGAGTATTCACGAAACAGGGCTGGTATATTGTGACCTACGCTCTAGGAATTTATCATCTCAATCTGTTTATAGCGTTCCTTACACCCAAGATTGATCCGGCCCTCGATCTGGACGGTACAGTATGAAGCGATCACGAAAAGGGGCACTGTTGTATTAATTGTTGTCTTCATTTACTCCCATAGATGATCAAGGTCCCGAGTTGCCCACCAAATCTAATGAAGAATTTCGACCGTTTATCCGCCGGTTGCCGGAATTCAAGTTCTGGTATGCCGTCAGCAAAAGCACCGTGATCGGAATCGTTTGCACTTTCTTCGAGGTGTTCAATGTGCCCGTGTTTTGGCCGATTCTGGTCATGTACTTTATCACGCTGTTCTGCATCACGATGAAGCGACAGATTAGGGTAAGAGTAAATTTGAAATTAATGAGCGATCATTAGCAGACGACGGGGCTGAAAATGCGTCTAGACCATTTATGTTGCTTTGGGATTTTCAGTAATGATTTTCCATACGTAGTTTTTACTTTCTAGCTTTGCTTCAGGCGTATTGCAGAGTTTTGCTATGTGTTCGAAAAGCATAAATTATCTTTTATTCCTTTTGTTCATAGAAAAACAATTGAATTTTGGAAATTTTAACAAAACCTTTTTGTCCTTCCAGCATATGATCAAATACCGATACCTACCGTTCACTCACAGTAAGCCCCGCTATCAGGCGGTCCCGACGGAAAAGTGACAATTAAAAGCACAAACTTTGCCACCAGCGTCATCGTTATCCCCGTCGTCGTCTTCTTCGTCGTCAGCTTCTTCTTCGTCGGCCGCCGCCGTTGGAGGTGTTGCCTCGGCCGAGGTCTTCGGTACCTCCTCGTTAGCAACCATCGTTCCAGCAGCAGTGCCTAGCGGATCACTGATTGCGACCGTCTGATGAGATAGCAAATAACAACAACAGCAACAATAACAGAAGAAAACAAAACAAGTAACTTTCGAGATTGGGTTGGGAACGCACCATACTGCAATTTTTGCTACAGTTTGAGCATAGGATTTCTTCGTCGACCTTTAATTTGGTGCTGTTTTCAGTTTTTCTTCTGTTGGACGCAAAGTGATGATTCGTGTATCCTACAATAACAACGTAAAACAGGACACGAACATGGCATTGATTTGTGCTTACAACGATCGTCTATCTTTCGTTTGTCGGGAAAATCTATTCCTCTACCAAATATGTAAACACGTTTAATTCCACCTAAACAAGATAATCGGTGGTTATGTGAAGCTATGTTAGTAAATGTTATGTCCGAAAAGAGTTTTCCAACGGCTGTTTCTTTGTGTATATTCATTTCTTGTTTCAAAAATGTCACAAAGTTGGATCATTTTTGAGTGTATTCAGTATATTAGTTATTATTTCCTTCTTTAGTTGATTAATGCTATACCAACGTTAAATTAGTTTTAATCGTACATTAATCGATTTTCTCGAGATATAATTTGCAACTCTAACAGAAAAATATGAATCCTACAATCCGTACATGTGCGTGCCCTTCAAAACCTATAATGTTTCGTTTGCATATTGATTAGGCAGAAAAATAACTAACTAACAATGAACAGATGCAAACTCGTGTTTTACGTAGGCTTAGTTATGTATTAATTGGAGAATGTAAGGTTTTTCTTCTTTAGAGACTATTATTATGTCACAAACAAATTGCAAATGATAGAAGAAAACACGATGCAAGTGCAGTAGAGTACCGGGAACTATTGACGTCATTTAGAATAAAACATACAAAACATGGGTAGAAAAATCCTACGGGAAATAAACTTATACACATGTACGAAAACACAAGACCCAGCATTGTAATAAGAAAAACTTGGATAACCAAATAAATATTGACAAAATCAAAATGTGTTATTTTTTATTGAAATTCGTGAATAAGAAAACGCTTTTATTTCCGTTTTTTTTCCTAATAAGTTCAGTAGCAAGCCATTTACAGCAACGGATTAAAACAAAAACGGAAGTTTTCGTTACAAATGTGACTATAAACTAGAAACATTGCCTAGAAAATACACTACATCGTTCATGAAAACCCGCAAAGATTTGAGACACTTCAATGGCCTCGTGACTACGAAGTAGATTCAAAAGGATCATTAATCCACCCAATCGCCCTCAATTTTACCCGGTGGAGAAATATTGGATAATTTCTAAGCGGAAACTGATAAACTTTTTCATTGTAACTCATGCTTCAGACATAGAAATGCGAGAAAATTGAAGGTAAAGTTGACGAACAGAGTATCAAAAGAAACCTAGTGATTTAATGATGCCTTTCTCATATCATTCATAGTCTCAAATAAATTACAAATATTACAAAATACAAACTGGATTAGTTTTGAGACCAATTCAGAAGATTTTTTAAAGTTTGTTTTTCATCGTCGCTCTAAACGACGGTTTGAAATTTAAACACTCATCACCTTTTCCGCGTTTCGCTTTCGGCTCATAAGTGCTGTACTAGTTCAAATTGAACCGCCATTGATCCTAACACTAATTCAATTTGAGCCGCTAAGCAGATGCTAAGTTTATTTTATCAGACCCTGTCAGTTTGGCTCGAAACAAATCACGCCTTTTTCTGAGAACGACCAATAAACCCTCCATCAACATTCACTTTGAAGAGTAATTTCGAATGACTCGGCACTCGCTGAGAGTAAGTTATAATAGTAAACGGCAGAGAAAAGTTTTCTCTTTCGTCTGGTGTTAAATTTAATACTCTGTCTTTCATAGCTCGCTTGCAGTTTCTTTCGAAAGTGGAAGTTGACAGGTGGCTTATTGGCCGTTCTAAACAAAAACGCGTGAAATATACTATACACTGAGGTCTCTTTTTACGCACCGCGTAAAAAACCGCGCAAAAAAACGCTTAACTTCGGAAATCTGCGTAAAAACCGTTACTTCGTAGATCCGCGTAAAAAGAAACCGCGCAGAAAGAGACTCCAGTGTATATGGTGCATGCAGAAAAAAATCGGAAGCGACGTCTCTCTCGCCTGATTTTGTTGCTCCAGCGAAGTTCACTATGTGCACCAATGGTATGTAGACTGTCATGCGATATATTAATCACTCATAATTGTACGAAAATTCTCTTCCTTGTAACGTTCAGTGTCAAACCCAATTCCTAAACATACATTATCAACTTAAAGCGCATACAGAAAATGATATTCCATCGCTTTGTGCTCCGATAGTGGAGGCAAGACAGGAACGCATAAGTAAAATGTTCGTTAGGCTTATAAAAATATTACTTAAAACAAACTAGCCAAGTAACCATATGCATTATATCACTGCTCATTTACAACTCTATTTTTACATTGTTAATGTATAATTACACTAATCCTACATACTTTAAAGCAATGTGCATTAAATTTGCATTCAAAACGTAACTAAGAATTCGTTAATCTCACGACAAAAGGGCCTAACTGCAAATTAAAGCCTCTCTTTGTTTACTTTCTCTTTTGATTATTAGAGCAAATTCAGCAACTGCAAGGTTCATATGGGTGGTCTATAATATAACTGAAACTGAAACAAACGTATCCCCAGCAAGCCGTTCTAGTTTTATTTATTCAACCAGTTCTCCTGTCAAATTTAAAACTGGTCTACGATGCCGTTCTATTTTTTGTATATTTGAAACACGAGTAAAACACTGCTTGGTCTGTCAGTTTTTCTTGTTATAAAATCCAGATTTAAATTTTGTAACTGGCATAAATTATGCATCTAGAACTAAACCACTACTGAATATGTCCTTACGAAGCCAAATTCTCTAAAGTTTTCAATATGATTCGAAAGATTGTAGCCTTAAAAGTTTTGCGAAGAATGAAGCTTTAAATGTAAAATCAGTTCGGTAAATCGTGAAAGAAAAAGTAAACAAAGAGAAACTGTCATTTGCAGTTAGGCCCTTTTGTCGTGGGACGGTCGAATTATTTTACAACAACATTCCGCCGCGGTATATATCAACATTCAATGCTATATTTTGGAGCAACGAAAATTTAATAATAACTATTAGAGTAATAATCCTATATAAGTCTAATAATGCGCATTATAACAGCATTGTAAAAACCGTTGAATTTAATCAAATTTTACGCGTATTTTTAAAGCTGAATTAATGTAAAGTTATAATGCGTCGTGGTTACTTGGGTAATCAACTGAGAAAAATCCCAAAAAGGAACCCAAATTTAGATGCACTTGCAAAATTTTTCTCTGCGTGAATCAGTGTCTCTTTTGAAAAGTAATATAATAGTTTTTGAAGCTTCTGTAAAACCTTTTACCCGGGCTAACAACTGAACTATGAATAAAACAATTTCTACTAGAATAAAACCATACACCTGCACCATACACCATATACTGTTAATATTGTGCACAAACATTCTCTTTAAAACATTATTGTCAGTTCAATTCTTCCATAAATCTAGTTTTGTGTATATGCATGTTCATTGGATGACAGTTCCACTCAAAGCAAATTTGATGGTTCTGAAGAACATTTATGATACGTTTGTTGTGGGCTATTTGATTTATTACTTCTTAGGTGCAGAATAATTTGGATTAAGGAAATTGTCATGGCCGTCATTTCGATCTTCTATCGCCTTTATTGACATCAAATAAACTTCGAAATACAAAAACGAGGAAATATGATGGACTTTTATGATTAATTTTCAGAGCGTATGCACAAGATTTGATGCAATGAAACATATTTATACAAAAAAGACGATGAATCACAAAAATTAATTTTTATAAACCATGAAGACTTTCGCGAAATCCTTATTTTTTATCTATACATTCACGATAAAAATAAAAGCGAGTGAAGTTTTTGCAAAAAAACTCGTAATTAAAATCTACGGTATATTTACTAATTGCATTCAAAACCGACTTGACACACACACATATTCAAGAAAAATATCAAAATGAAAGTTTATTCATTGCGGAATTCATTCGACCGAATAAATTTTATGTTGATCATTAAGCTGGTTTCAAAATTTTCCTGAATTTGAAAATTGGGTTAGGTTAGTTTAATACTTTAAACAGAAACCAGTGAAATGTTGATATCTCGAGTACTCAAATGTTTAGGAATCGAGAACCATTAATTTTAGATACTTGCTATTCCCAGGCATTTGAAAAATTGTATTGAACCATCTAAATCCATTATAAATAAAGTTTCTTTTTCGCTCAATGAATCAAGATCCACATCACCACGTCTGAGTGATTACTTTTTCTTCTACTTCTGCTACGATTTTGCGAATGAATTTTTTTTTTATCAGAAATCTTTGAAAACGTGAACTAATTTAAAATCAGAAAAGAAAACGAGTTATTTTAACTTCTGTCCAAGATGAATATTCTCGGTGCAGATGGCAGCGAACGTACCCCACCGACGGTCAGACTCAGTCCTGCCAACCAGCGAATGGCGTCGATCAAAAACAAAGCACTCCGCGGGCTCTCGGTTTCGGTCGATTTGCTCGCCTGCTCTGGCGACTGCAGCCCGCGGCGATGAATGAACGATGAACGCAGAAAGATTGAGCCAGCAAGCAGAGTTCGCGTATGTAGTGCAAATGTCGGTGCGCAGTTTTTGCCCTTAAAAGTACTTTTCCGTCGATGGAAAACGATGAAAAATGGTTTAAAATTAGTCCCGATGTGCACGGTTGTGGTTTTCCCGTGAAGAATTTCCGGTACGGACCCGATTCGAGTGAGAAAATTGCATTTGTTTGAAGGGGCATTTTCCGCTGGAAGGATCGTCTTTTTCCCTGTGTGCTGCTGTCGTGCTGTTCATTTGTGTGTGCGAGAATGAACTCGTGCGGAAGAACAAAGAAGAACGAGACGGAAAGTTGTACAAGGCAGAAAGAAGATTGACGTTTCTTCGTGTGGGTATGTGCCAGTGTCCCGTAGATGCGTTTGTGAATGGATAGTCGGAATTTACGCGGACGATCGACGATTTCAACGTTCGGTGTGTGCGTGTGAGATTGGGCAATTTTGGAGGTGTTCTTTTTTGAGCAAAGTCGCGATTGTGTATCGTTTTTTCGTTCAATTTTCGACTCAAACAAAATTTGTGACGGTGCATTTGTTTTTACAGTCTGTTAGTGTTGGTACGACAGTTTTCTAGAGGAGAGAATATCGATATTATTTTCGAGTGTTAAGTTAGTGAACGGTTTTTTTTATATATATAAAGAGCCAACGACAAGAATTTGCATATTGGAGAAGTGTTTCTGTTATCTATATCTACTGCATCAATATTTCTGCTGAGTCCAAGTGATGCGTCGTGGAGGAATATAATAGTGTTGGTAAGATTAAAATTTTTTTAAGTTAAATGGCTCGTTTGAAAGTGTCGACCAAATTAAAGTTAGAGTTTTTGAAAATCCCAAGATTATCGTTTATGCTTCAGCAAGTATTTTTTAGTTAGTTTAAGTTAGCTTTAGTATGTCCAATAAGAATTGTTTAAAGGTGACAAAATAAAAGGGAGAACAAAATTACAAGTAGCTTCATATTTAATTATTTCATACAAATATAATTTCGCTTTGTGTCATTCGTTTGTTTTTGTTGTACTTTTATTTTACACGAACACCACTGTGCAGTAGCTGTCATTTGCAATTTGTGTTCATTTCCGCAAATGCGTATGTGTGTGTATCGATGAAACGATTGCATGAACAGACTTCAACGAGGGGTGAATCAATGCCATAATCAGTGCATATGTTCAATGGCGCAATAATTTGCATCTGCTAACGTTAAAAATTCTTTTATGTATGAATTCTAGATGCGCAGATTTATGTATCATTTATCGAAAAAGCGTGTAAATTAAACTTTTTCAACTCACACATTTTTTATTGTTATGATAAGTAAAAACAAATAAATAATAATTTAAAAAAAAGTCCAATCAATGAGAGTTGACGATTTCTAATATAAATTAAATAAATTGAATAATTTGATAACGAAACGAGTGTGGTTTTCGAAAATTTGTATTGTTGCATTAAATATTTCGTATTTTATGAATTTGACTACAAAACATTTGAGTACAGGTTTTGCAGTCAACCTTTGAAGCATTTTATTTTTGGTAGTTGACTGTACATAATCCTGTTCAAGTAATCAAATAGTAAAAAATTTCTATAAAAAAGTATGTCTTAAGGAACGTGGGTCGCTCTCTTAGAGCAAACTGCAGATTTTGTAACCTTGGAAAACATCGACCATCTGGATTATGATCCTTTTAATTTAGTGAGTTTCCCTATTAAATTGGCAGAAATTTTCTTTTCTTTATCCATTCTTTATGATTCGTAGAAAGCTGAAGAGTCGGTGATTGTTTTGCTAGTCTTTTGCTGGATCTCGATGTTACCTTTTTTCTGGGAGAGCTGTTCTCATTACTTTTCAATCAGGTTTGAAGGGTAGTTGGCTTACAGAACGAACTTTCATATACAAATTGCTTTTATATGACACTAAATTCTACAATTTATACTGACAACAACCGGACCGTTCGAAACTAAAAATAAACCAGAAACGTCCAGAATTGACCAACATCAGAGAGAACTGTCCATCAGGACAATGTCCGGTCACATACGTATAAGGTGATTCTTCGTGATTGTCATCTGTTTCTTCCGTTGTAAAATCTTTCTCGGTTATAATGAAGCGACATCAAGAGAAATAATAAAGTCAATAAAGTCCAAAACTTCCAATTTTAAAACTGCTTTTTGGTTTATGTCGTTGGCTAAACATCATGTTTTCATAATTTGCGAGCGGAACTGATACATTGATTTTTCGTTTTTTTCGTCAGTTTTTAAGTGAAAGAAGTTGACGGACAAACATCATCTTTCTTGTGTGTTTTTTATCAAACAGCTATAACATAGTTCTGCTGTTTTGTTCAATCCAGCAGGAGATATTCACGATCAAAATCTACCGGGCCGCAGTACGACCGACGACTTTTGAAGATTCATGATTTAATTCATGACATTATGTAATCAGTCACTTAGTTTACTTTTTAATCAATATTAAGACATATTGGGATCGTTAGATAACTAGAAAGGATTTTCAAAAAGAATATGTTTTGAGTAGAGACAGGACTAGCATTTGCTAACCTTGTCATACGATTAAACACAGCTCAAAAGATGTAAAGATGATTTAGTTTTTCGAAAAAAGTGAATTAATTCTATTAGTTTACAAGTCTTGTAAGTTGAAGACCACACAAATTCACGAAAGTACCGGAAATAGTGGTCGAAATCTTCAAAATAGAACAAACTCATTTTTTTTCGCGACGGCTCAACCGATATTCGTAAACATAGAATCAAATGTAAGGGTTGACGATTCTCCATAGAATTGTTTTATTTCATCTGGATCTGACTTTCGGTTCCGGAATTACAGGGTGATGAGTGTTTGAAATTTCAAGCCGTCGTATAGTGCGACGATACAGAAGGAACAAAATCGCGGATGTATTCAACTTTTATTGTATTCCAGAAATCTGCGACCGTTCCAAAATACGCAGTCACTGTGAACACTCTCTCAAAGAATTCAATTACTTTCATTACTGTTGAAAGGAATAGAGAACTATCATTCTTTAATAAATGACTTTTGTTCACTCATTCTTCCAGAGGAACTAGTTCTTAATCGTTCGCGAACGGATCGCCCATCTCTAATTTGTCCAAGATCCTGGATCACTTAACTTGATCGATAGTTGTTCGTTTAAAACAGTTCCTTCGAAAAATAAATAAACACGAATTTGAATAGGCACAAAACTATCGTATTATTTTCTTATTGTCGATTCTCGAGCCAAACGCGGCTTATAATTAAATGGTCGACTTCATATTTTCTCCAAGGCTCGTTCACAGCAAAATCTGGACAGATTAAATCAGGAATCAAACAACTCTGCAACCATTTAGCAGCGTTTGTAAAAGATTTTCGATTTTTTTCTATAGCTCTAGCTTGTTGTTTGTATTCAGAGAGTTCTCTCTTCACGAGAGCCCAACACGGCCCAATAGGTTTCAATTCCGGGCAGTTTAGTAGATTCGCCACTTTCGGTACAACATGGATTCTTTGGATTGCTCGAACACAGCTGTATATTGCCTGCCAAACCAAATATTGTTTGGAAAACTTGGCCTTTATCATCATCCTGTTCATGTTGAGCGACTTCATACTGACTACTTACCGGTACTTGGAAGTAGTTGGAGACATTTATATGATAAATTCGGATTTCCATTGCGACCGCACACAATTGCACTTCGCTCTTCTTTTGACGCCATCTTCGATCCAAAAGCTTGTAGTATCACCAAAAATTGGTCATCAGTCTCCAAATGTTTCATGCATTGATAAGGTATTTCCCGAAATATACGTATTAAGGGATGTCCTGATTTTGTCACGAACAAGCCTTAGGTTGCCGTTTGTCTAGAGATTGAAGGTCAACAAATTTTATAATATTTAGAAATATAGCATTTCATTAAAAATATACCAATATAGCTCAGGTAATGAAAATCAGATGTCTATTATAAATAAGAGTTCATTTTCATTTTTGTTGATTGTTCTTATATATATATATATATATATATATATATATATATATATATATATATATATATATATATATATATATATATATATATATATATATATATATATATATATATATATATATATATATATATATATATATATATATATATATATATATATATATATATATATATATATATATATATATATATATATATATATATATATATATATATATATATATATATATATATATATATATATATATATATTTACAGAACGTCAGGCTTTGAGGTGCAATTGAGGATTCGATTAGTTTGAAATTTTGAACTTACCAGGATGCATATTCTATATGAAAATTGTATATCCAATAATTAAGAATATCACGAAATTGCTTCGTCCCGTATTAATTTTTTAAGGATACATTTTTTAAATATTACCATTTAATTCTGTTATAAGTATATTGTATAATTCTATAGCTCAGTACTGGGACTGCGGTTTTCGCGAGAGTGAAAAAACAACTTAGCGTCCGTTCTTCGCAACGGTTAACTTTATTCTCTCTTATTCATTATTAGCAATGTTGCCAGGAAAAATTAGAAGTAATTCAAGCAAGAAAATTCATAGATAAAAATTATATCAAGAAACTGCGTTACACAACATGTACACTCTAAGCATCAATTCATTCACCCCCCGTTGAGACTTGTAGCTCAACAGATGGTAACAATGCAATTTTAGTTACGGCTCGTTTGAATTCACCAGCAGTGGTCCGAACAGTAATCACTCGAACGGCCGTATCCTCTCCAGGATGTAATTTCACAATTCTTCCTAGCCGCCACTTCTGCGGGGGTAAGTTTTCGTCGACCAGCAGCACTAGTGCTCCAACCTTGAACTCCTTTACTGTACCGTGCCATTTCTGTCGAGTCTGCAATTGATGTAAATACTCCCTTGACCACCTAGTCCAGAAATGCTGCTGCATTCGTTGGATATGCTCCCATCGTCTTAATCGATTGATCTTCTCGGACGTATAGGAAGGTTCTGGTATAGCAACCGCTGATCTCCCAATCAAAAAATGTGATGGTGTGAGAATACCGAAATCATTCGGATCCTCCGACATCGCGCAAAGGGGACGTGAGTTCAAAACCGCTTCAGTTTGAGTAAGGAAAGTATTCATTTCTTCTGTAGTCATTCGTGTTTCTCCAACAATCCGTTTCATGTGATACTTCAGCGATTTTACACCTGCCTCCCAGATCCCACCAAAGTGAGGGCTTCTGGGAGGAATGAAATGCCAAGTGATTCCCTTCACAGCACAAAATTCATCCATCCTCTCTATATGGTGCTGGTCCTTAAACAATTTGTTCAACGCAGCAAGCTGGTGATTTGCTCCAATAAAACACGTTGCATTGTCGGAATATACATCAGAAGGAATACCACGTCGGCTTGCGAAACGTTGAAGTGCAGCGATGAAATTATCGGATGTCAGGTTTGAAACTAATTCAAAATGAATAGCCTTTACCGCCATGCAGACAAAGACGACTACTTAAGCTTTAAATGATTTCGTACTTCGCATTTCAGGTTTCAACAGAAACGGCCCAGCATAATCGATCCCAACCTTAGAAAACACCGCTGAAGGATTCACACGAGACGCCGGAAGGTTACCCATAAACTGGGTGCCGATAATGGGTTGGTGCTTGGCACACTTTAGACATCTGGAAATAATTCTCCTGATAGCTGATTTAGCTCGCAGTGGCCAGTAACGTTCGCGTACGATCGCTAACAAGCCTCCTTGACCAACGTGGTAGTGCTCTTCATGAAGTCGTCGAATCAATGTCTCCGTGACATGGTGTCGCTCCGGAAGTAGTATTTGATGCCTTCCATCATATGGAATCGCTGAATACTTCAATCGTCCACCTAAGCGTATTAGTCCATCTTCTCCAATAAACGGTGCCAGATTCAATAGACAATGGCGCCTTGTTGAACTTACTCGTAGTTCCCTTAACAAATCGTTGAACACTTCTCCTTGAACTATCACGAATATTGCCCTTTCAGCGTTAGTCATCTCTAAAGCATTAATAACACTAATGTTACGCTTTTTACGAATGACAAGGTCAATGAACCTTAGTACGTATACCCAAGCTCTCTGCAATTTACGGTAATGGCTTAATCGGTTTAAGATTATCGAACTGACCTTTATGACTGTTAGCGTTTTGACTGGTTTCATTTCTGGTAAATCTCTTATAATTTCAGATTCATCTGCTCTTGGTATCGGTTGTTGTAACTTCGGTGAACCATTCCACCACAGCTCGTTGTTGAATAAATTCTCAGGGAAAGCACCTCTTGAAATCACATCAGCAGGATTGAAAGCCGATTGGACGTACTGCCATTGAAACGCATTAGTCATTTCAACAACTGCTGCTACTCGATTTGAAACAAACTGATTCAGCGTCGAAGGTGGTTTTTTCAACCAACACAAAACGATGGAACTGTCACACCATAATTTCACATCATCAAATTTGATATTCAACGTTGAAATAGTTTTTGTCACAAGTTCTGCTAGGAGTTTGACACCACATAATTCAAGTCGAGGAATTGTAATCGGTTTTATGGGAGCGACGCGAGATTTACTTGCGAGTAAGTTTATACTAATCGATCCGTCAATTGCGATACACCTGATGTACACTACCGCACCATAGGCCCGCTTAGAAGCGTCTGAAAAGCCATGCAATTCAAACCGTTTTGTTTCACTCAGGACCACGCATCTTGGTTTACGTATTTCGTTGACGATCGGCAGCTGACAACGGAATCTAGTCCACTCCTGCAAAACTTCTTCCGGTAGCTCATCGTCCCAATCCAAACTAAGACGCCAGATATCCTGCATAATTAACTTGGCTGCTGTGATAATCGGTCCAAGAAAACCAAGAGGATCGAATAGACGACCGATGTCAGATAGTACCTTGCGTTTAGTAGTTGAAATTTCTTCGTTAACTGGTTGAACAAAAAACGTGAAGAAATCATCACGGGGATTCCAAATCAAGCCAAGTGTTCGTATAGTGTTATTTATTCCTGTGTGTTCAAAACTTACGAACGTCTCTTGCAACTCCGTTGGAATTCTACTTAATACAGTCTGGTCATTAGAGCAAAACTTATGAGCACTGAAACCACCACGTTTCAGTAGCGCTGACAACTCATTGTAGATGTTTACCACAACATCAGCATTTTTTCCTCCTGTTAAAAAGTCATCGATATAGCTATCGTTTCTAATCACTTGTTCGGCTAGCGGATAATCCTTGCCCTCGTCTGTCGCCAACTGTACCAATGTTCTAGTTGCATGATGAGGAGAGCTGGCTACTCCGTAGGTAACCGTCTTTAACTGATACACCTTGCGGTCTCCATTACCATCCACCCACAATATTTTCTGGAACTTGCGATCATCCTTATGAATCCAAATCTGGCGGAACATTTTTGATATATCTGCCGTTAGGACAATAGGGTGGGAACAGAAACGTAAAATGATAGACTGCAAATCGCTCTGGACTGTCGGTCCAACCATTACGATATCGTTTAATGACACTCCTGTGCTTGAGCTTGCCGAGGCATCAAACACCACGCGAGTTTTCGTAGTGGAACTTGTTGCTTTGTATACTGCGTGATGGGGAATGAAATATCCGTTTTTGCTACCGTCGTTGACTTCCTCCATGTGACCCAACGATATATATTCAGACATGAACTGAAAGTACTGTTCGCGTTTGGAAGGATTCTTAGCCAATGCAATTAGTAGTCGATCTAGGCGCTTGCTTGCTGTTTCGTACGAATCACCCAGCTTAGGTTTAGATTCATGAAAAGGTAATCGAACGGTGTATCTTCCATCACTTTCTCTAGTATGCGTACGAGCGAAATGTTCCTCAACGAATGCTTCAGCCATACTAACGTTCGACTCCATGCCAACAGTTTCAATTTCCCAGAATCGTATTAATGTTTTGTTTAACATGTCTTCTTGGTGGCTCAGTTGGCACATACGCGCGATCGTCTTAGACTTCCTGGTCTGTACCGATCCTCCAACGACCCAACCTAATTCTGTCAGTTCATCCTTGATCAGACGGACAGTTAGCCACTCGATGTTTGGCTTTCAAGCAATTATAGCATAAATTCTTCTTCGAAATAACAGTTTTGCGTTCTTCAACACTAAGTTCATGGAATTTAGCACATTTATATATACAGTGATCTTCCTTGCAGCACGGGCAAACTTCTTTCGTAGTTTGAACGAATGATCTTGATCCACTTAGTGTTGGTTGCTTCTGGTTAACAGTTTGTCGTTGCTTATTGGGTACGCTGGATTGCTGTGACGATTGCTGCTGGAAACGAGTCGTTCGAATCAAAACTCGCCCCTTCTCCCTTAGAAAATCCATAAATTCCGTAAAAACAGGCATGTTACCGGTTCCAAGCCTTAACTCCCACTGTTCTTGGGTGTCTCTATCCAATTTTTTATACAACACATTTACGATGATTAGCTCTGACAGCTCATCCACCGGGTATCCATGATTTTTTAATGCATCGATGTGCTTAACACTGACTTCAACTAAATTAGAAATCGAGATTCCGCGACTATCTTTGCTAACTTTAGGAATGTTGAGAATAGCGTCGATATGCATATCCATGATTAACCGACGGTCTTCGTATGCATCAGTTAGAATCTTCCAGGCCATATTGTAGTCATTGCTATTTACGACTTCCTGATCAATTTTATCTTTCGCTTCACCGAGCAATGAATTTCGCAGATGTAGGATTTTCATTGCCGGAGTTTCATGAGCATATCTCGCCATAATGCTTGTAAATAAACTTTTGAAAGTATACCAGTTCTCTGGATTTCCATCAAATGTAGGAAATGGTGCATGTAACTGTGGTGTTTGCGCATTCACGTACACCGGCTGCTGCTGCATAGCTACTTGATTCGGACTACCTGCCGACAGGGTATGACTGATTTTCGTTTTTAAGCAAACATAGAGCTGATTATGCAATTCCTCAAACGATGCATAGTTTTTGCGTAACTCAGCTCTTTCCTCCTTTGGCAATAACATAGCAATATCCGAATACGTTTGTTCATAATCGAGAACACACCGTTGTAACGTCTCCAAGTGCAATTGGAGCAGATGCGTGCTCACATTTTCTTGTCGTATCGATTCGTTCATCCGTAGCAATTTATCCACCAACATATCACGCCGATCGTACAACACTTCCAGGTTTCGTTCCATTGCAAACCGTTCTTCCTTCTTCTTTTTCGCAGTTTTCTGGTCCGCAATTGAAATCACTTGGTTGTTTTTGGTGGCACTTTTTTCACCCGTTAATGCGTCTAATATATTCCTACGAGTAAACTCCTCCACGCTTCGACGTGGTGTTTCTGTATCGGACATTCACACACTTTCTATACTTTCGACGTTAAGATTTCAATAGCGATTATTCCGATGCTTCCGCTCCCTTCACGACGGCGTCCTCATTCACACGCTCTCGTGCAGCAGTTTTACAAAATGGCGTCCTCATTTGTTTGTGCCACGGGCACACTGCATTAACTGGTGGCGTAGCCTCGAGCTCCGCACCTTCTTTACTGGTTCGGCCTTGGGCCAACTAAAATACGCGTTACCGATTTTCACTACTTTCGAAATCGACCGATCGCGAGAACCGTCCAAACCCGGTTCGAAGGACCAAAATGTATAATTCTATAGCTCAGTACTGGGACTGCGGTTTTCGCGAGAGTGAAAAAACAACTTAGCGTCCGTTCTTCGCAACGGTTAACTTTATTCTCTCTTATTCATTATTAGCAATGTTGCCAGGAAAAATTAGAAGTAATTCAAGCAAGAAAATTCATAGATAAAAATTATATCAAGAAACTGCGTTACACAACATGTACACTCTAAGCATCAATTCATATATCACGTCACTATACAAATTCACTATGTATCTCACGACACTATAAATCTTGTATAATAAACGTCACATCACATATACGCATTTCGACTACAATTTATATTCATCTTCAGTGTGATAGGTTTGTTTAACTTTTTGGTTGTGGATCAACTAATATGGCTGTCACTTCAAGCTCCGAAGATATAACCATTTAAGTGACTGGATCATGCTTTTGTGAACAAGCCGAATCAGCCTGAATGAATTTTTGTATATAATGAGCCCACTTAGAAATTATGTTAATAAAAAAGGTGTGTGGGTAATGTCACTAACCTAACTGGAGACGGTGAATGCGGATAAAATTCACACAATTTTTCACACTTCCAAAAATCTATAACCGTATATATTAGTTTGTTTGTGTAATTTTTGTGACATGTACTACTACGAAGTGGTAGTTTTTATACTAAAGTTTGACTGATTGACGGCTAACATATTCTACGACGTGAAACAAAAGACAACAGATTTACAGGAAAACTGCAAAGTTCTTTGTGAATATTTTAATGGTTTTGAAAATAGCCGATTTGTGCAGTTTATTCGATGTTCACAACTGTTGAATCAGGAATCAGGATCCCCGTCAATCCGTTTGTGAAACTTTTATAAAAAACAACAACCTATCGCCTCTACGCGATTTTACGTGGTTTATGCTCTTACGCATCGTTGATCTTGGGGTTTCGTGAATCCCTAATCCACCTCTATCAAAGCTCGATTAATATGGTTAAATCAGTACTCGAGTATCTCTCCAGCATCAGGTGTTAAAACACAATTGTTTTATGATGTTTCAGACAAATCAAGGAAAGTTGAAAAATAGCAACTCTCCTCAATTGCAGGATATTTTTTTTCCAAATAAAATTGTTGCCGGCCAAAAAATGCATCCGAGAAGGGCGAAGCCTGAAACGCTATCGTATACTCAATTTAAACGTATTCATGTCAAAATAAAGTATGATATGGTATCTTCTCGATCACTACTTTTTTAACCACGCATCGAAAGCCTTCAAACTCAAAGTACGGAATGTTACGACAAAACCATCTCATATGATATAAAGAACAGGAAATTCAATAAGTATCCCACTGTGGATCCCCTTGATGTTCATTCATTATTCTATGCATCCTTCCTTCGCTAGGCTCGACGAAGAAAGTTCCCTTCGGCACCATCAGACAGGTTCCATACAACGGGGCCTGATTGCACACCAATACCAAGGCATCATCATTATGCAAATAAAAACTTGTACAACTAAAACACCACACCAATCACGCCGTTGATAGAGCGAGCGGCCAAAATATGAGCGTAGTAGCGTAAGAATGTATCGCACACCATCTCACTCGCGGCTGAATTCTTGAACTCTGTCTGTCTATCCTGTCCTGTCCTGTGCCATCCTCCTCTGCCTGCGGTTCACCGATACAAGATGGGTAGAGTTTTCCGCAGAAAGGTAAGGGAAAAATTGGATCAATATTAACTATATCTAAGATTCTTTGGATTCTTGGTCGGATGTATCGTTATTGAAGAATCCAACCAACTCTCGCTGCGATGCGGATGCGATCGCTGCGCTGCTCGAGTGGCGAGCTTTGAACTAAGCAATGGTGATAATTTTCAGATTTTGCTTGAAGATTCGAAAAAATTCCGTGTTTTTACGTTTGAACCGATGCCCGAAGGGCCGACTCAGTTCGTCGAGTACGCAAAATGCCTGTGTGTATGTGTGTATGTAACGTTTTTTTGCACTAACTTTTCTCGGAGATGGCTGAACCGATTTTAACACCGATTTTTTCCGGAAATATAGGGTAAAGTGTGTTAAAAATTTTGTACCATCACTGAAAACCCGTAAAAAAAATTCTAAATCGACCTCAAATCTTCTCCAATTGATATTTTTTATCAGTAGACGTTCACACAAACCGATTTCGGAATCGAAGAAAATTATTTTAAAGAATACCACAGTTCTATATATGATAGTAGGATTGATATGAGAAAGGCATCATTACACCACTAGGTGGATTAAAACAGGTTTTTACATACACGATAATTTCCATATAAATCTGGACAATTTTTTTTTTAGAAATTCTTTTGTTTAATTAAAAAGCTTCGATTTGTTTTTATATTAAATTTTGCATCAACACATTGTTCCCAATTTTAGTAGGACAATCAATGAAAAATGGTTGAAACCGGTTTCCTGAATTCATATTCAACGGAATCAAAGCTGCGGCAGTCGTGAAAAACGAAACACCATCTGCAAAATTTTTCTTAAAACTAAACGTTAAATCCCATGCCGAAACCAAAGTGTGGCGTCCCAAATTTGCAGTATTCCCACCTTCATTCGTACATTCTCTTGTCTTGGTACCATGTATGTCTGTCCTCTCTCGCTCTGTACCATCCCACCTGATAGTTCACCTCGGTTTCTGATGGGTTGGAGAGCAGTAATATCCACGACACAACGACGACGATGACGACGGCGAAGACAACCACGGCAGTCCCAGAGTACAGTCAGTGAAGTGAACACAGAAAATTATTATTCATTTCGTCCATCCTGTCATCACCGGCCCGTTCTGCTGACTGAGTATCCAAATAACCAGCCCTGTCAGTGCGACGTGAGGCGGAATACACTAAATGCAGAAAGTGCAAAATAACGAACGAAGTTCGATGTCTGGTCGATTTGTGTTGCGAGACAATTGACGAAAAATTGCCAAACGCAGTAACAGCTACGGTTTGGAGAAAAAGCAGTAACATGATGAAACGGGGCCTGACTGGCCAGGGAAGTTGAGGTAGGAAAAGAAAAACTTGGAGAAAAAGTGACAGAATCTGAGTTCCAACAATTAGCGAGTTGTGTATATACGTGACGGCACTGGACAAGGTTTGTCGATGGAAACAACTGTACCAATGAAGCATTCACGGTCCGTATGGTCCAATGCAAGTAAGTTTTACTGTGGTTTTTATGTCAATGATGCACTTGTACTTTGAGTTGGTCTCCAGTAACTGAATACTGGATGCATCTTTCATCCTAATCCAACAGAATCCTGTCAATGCATCAATACTCGTAGTTTTTACTTTTATTATTTGCGAACGAAGTCGTGAAAACTCATTCAATCAAGATCCTATAGGTTGAACAGAGGGTAAACAGAAACATTTTTTTAAAGCATATATATTTTTCCTTTCCTTTCCTTAACTCTGTTTTTCTTGAAATACAGGCATGAGCAAATTTATCATTTGACAGTATTGACATATGACTCGTCAGTTATTTTAGGCTATCAGCGATTTACATGGACATACTGATCGAAGACCATATAAGCAGGAACCCATGTTGCCATGTTGTAGCTTCTCGAATACATACATAGGAGGAAATTCTGTGGATTTTCTATTTCATTGTTACGATTAGTTCTACAATTGCGATTTTCAACTTTTGTTATTCTTATAATCTTCACTTTGAACGCAAGGATAGTGCGTCGTTGCAGCGTTGAACTATGATATTGCGATATCTGTTTTTTGCCCTGACTGTTTCAACAAATTTTGTTTTAATTAACCTAATTTTTATTGTTGGTTTTCTCAAAATCAGCTATGTAAACAAAATTGTTGTTTTGATAGTTTTTTTAGGATGGTAGAGAATGAAGACAGACTACAAATGATCCGTGTGGAAAATCATTCATGTAAATGAATATATATTAAATTTCTTCTTAATTCACCTAGTGGTGTGATGATGCCTTTCTCTCGTCATTCAAACAGTCTCATTAAAACATATTTAATTTCTTCGAGATAAAATCGAACACGATTTTGGGTTCATTTTTGATACAATTCTTGCAGTTTCGAATAGTTCACTAAAGCGTGCTTCATCGGCAACATTTCTCAAACCAAAAGTATCAACAATAATACATTTGACCTTGATCATTGGTCACTTTCTGAAACAACTGGTCCGATAGAAGAAAAATCATTTATCGGTTACGTCACTTTTATGATCATATCTCCGGAACCGGCAGTGTAAGTCATATGATCTTCGATCTTGCTCCACAACCCAACTTGGTTGATCTTGTTGAAATCGGTCCATCGATATTCGAGAAAATTGAACGAAGAAAACAATGATTCAACAATTTTCGGTCACGTCACTTATACCATTATGTCTCCGGAATAAGTAACAGTTATGAATGAGCCATCTCCGAGGAAATTGAGTAGGGAGAATTTTTTTGAACAGTACGCACAGAAAATTCTTTGAAGGTCGTCAAATGGTGAGATAACGAAGTCCTCACAAGTTCCTATCTCATGCCTCTCCGTGTGTCTATGATGACATTTGGTTAATAGAACGTTATGCGTTAGTAGCAGAATGAGAGAGTGAGAAATGATTTATACGTTAAAGCCCATCCAGTGCTGTGTTTATCATTGTATATTACAACATATTCATTGTTTATTACATCATGTATTATTATTATTATTATTATTATTATTATTATTATTATTATTATTATTTTTATTATTACGCAGTACTGCGACAAAAGAAGAGCATAACTTACACTGCTACATTAACTGTTATATTGTATCATAGCATATTATTTCTAATATTATTGTCTTACATTAATTTATGTTAAGATATAATGTTTTTTTTTCATAAAAGTTTTTTTTATTCAGGCCTATTTGCGTACAAGCTTTACGTGGCCGATTGAGCTGAGTTTTTAGCTATTTTTTTGTGGTAATTTGAAGGGGAAAAAGCTTGCTTTTACCCCCAAGTTTATGCTAGGTGCACATAACCATTTTCTTAAGTTTACGTTTCGTCTTCGTTTTTTTGTATTGGATCTCGTTGTCACCTTTTTTCTAGGGGGAGAGAAGCTTCCATTTCCCTCCTGCAAGGATTGAGGGGCAGTTTGTTCGTGATTCGTCTCGTCATCCATTCCCGTGGTATTGTTGTAGATTTCATTGCTAGTTGCTGTAGACAGTGTTGGTGATTGCCGAAAATTTGACAGAAGCTGCAATATTGCTCTCTATATTGTATACAACATTTTCAATCCGGGAGAAGATGCTATAAGAACTCGAGTCATTCAATGCATGAACCGCGAGAGAATTTTTCTACATTTCTTCGCTCCACTTTATACTCTGAGTATTTCACGACCCTTGAAAAAAAATACAGTCTGATAATGATCGTTGCTGTGTGGAATTTCTCAAGAGAGGATCGCAAGTTGACAATTATCGCAGAAAATCGAATCGATGGTTCAACTTGATGTTTCTCATACTAGGTTGCAATATTTCAAAACCCTTGTGTGGAGCATTCACATACATTTTCATAGACACAACTTATACAAAGGATATATGCACATAGTTAGAATAAGCGGCAATAGTAAAATGATTCTATCGCAATTATCCACTGCCCATACAGAATCGGATCGCGAAACGAAAATAAGCGACCGTTTGTTGCTTCAGAGAGGATCCCCACAGCAGCGTGCTAACCTTTGATTCTCAGAAATGTCATCAAAAAAAAATTCGCTCTCGCACTGGTGTCTATTCTATGTTAAATGAGCCATGCCGGGTGTTTGTTGTTGCGATGATATTAGTCTCTCTTTGATGGCACTGATTCAATCGTGTAAAGAGTGAAGAGTGAGCATTCTTTGATACGATAAAAGCCATCCTTGGCTGTAGATGCGCCTTGTTGTACATTGTTTACAGTTGCTGGTTGGTTGGATGGTAAGCTGTTAACTGCAGCTGGTGTACTTTGTTCTATAGGGGTTACGTTGGATGGTTTCGTCGAAGGGGATACTTCACTGTTGTTGGTGACTGTCATATGTGTACTGGGGTTACTTGGGGTTGGTGTGAAGGAAGCACCGTTGTCTTTTGGTGTGGTTGATTCTTTCTCCAGTTTATCACATGGCTTACCGTAATGAACAGCTTTTTGATAATATTGACATGTGGCCATCTGATTGTCATAGGTAACAAGTGATTTCCATGGGATTCTTGTATCTTGGCCGAAAATCACATAAGAAGGTATAGCCTTCTTCAAGTGTATGCGTAATAAACGTACGCCATTTAGAATACCGGGGAAAAAATTCTTTCACTTTTCTTTTCCGATAGAGAGAATCTCGCCGTATTGGGACATAGTTTTGCGAATATATGAATCGGTGACGCTTGAGGGAAGGTCATGCTGACACACTTCTATAGCACTATCTTCCATATATACTGGAATGTTGTACTTAATGTTCTCGTGCTCCACATAATGCACATTATTATTGTCTTTTGCGAATTGAATTGCATCCAACTCTTTATAAAACTGGATGTAAACAACATTATTTGTCTTATTGCATTGAAGTAAATGCACACGTTTAATGTCAAGATGTATTTGCTCCTTAAGCAATCCTTCAAGTTCTAGTATCGAAGGTCGAATTTTGCACTGCCTGAAGTCAACAATAATTGTTTTCTTTCGTACCGGCGGTAGCTTTTGTTCGTTTGGTTCACTCATTTTCGAGGTCGTTCTATTGTTCACTCCACAATACTGTACTTGGATGAGATGTGAAAGCGAACTGAGATATAATATGTTGTATGGTATTATGCTGCAATGCATTATATCATATTATATTGTATTATATTATATTGTATTATGTTATATTATATTGTATTATATTGAGCTATGTTATATTATGTTTTATTATATCATTTTACATTATATTACATTACCTTATATTCAATTGTGTTATATTATGTTACATACATACATACAGTACACACAAAAAATTCTTTGAGCAGCTCTCACATACACATACGAACTGAGTCGGATGGTATATCACACAGACCCACAGTCTTCGGGATTTCGTTCAAAAATCGTTTTTGTTTCAGCAATTCTTTATCCTAGCTATAGAGAAAGACAAAACAAGATAAAAATTAATCATGGAAGGAGTTTTAATTGTACTGATCTACAAATAGTGTACTTTGGACAGTTATAAAATTTGTAAATAATTTTGTCAAAAAAAACGCAATATTCTCGAGAAATCACCATTGAACCATTGGTCGCAACATCTTACCTCACGCAATTTAAATCTATCCCGAGACCTATATTCCATATCAAGTTATACATTTGGAAGCTTGAAACATCATTTCCAAAAATTTCGATGGGTGGCGAAACATCTGTAAAGATGGGCTTTGGGTAACTTCTCGGGCAAAAGTTTAATGTGGTCAAGCCTCAAGTTTTCCGCAGTCGATAATAATTGTTTTTTGTCAATGAATTCGTTGTACATATTTTGATTTGGCAAGCACGTTGCAGCTGCTGTCACAATATTCAAGGCCATTCAATGGACTCCGTTACCAGTGGAAATACTGTACACGCAAAGAAAAATATTGCAAAAACAACCAAATTTGGGTTTTAAACGAGTTATTTTTATTTAAATAGTGACAAAAGAAAATGTGGGTTGATATTGCCAATATTGCTACTTGGTACTACGAAGCATTAGTTTGTTTCAATCAATATTTTGATAAAAATAACAAATATTTTACTTGTGTGTTCCTGTGAATTTCTTGTTAAACAATTTAACAGTAAATTCAATTTGAAAAACTAGTTTTAAATACACGAACTCTAGTTTAGGTTAACTATTTTTAGTGCTTTAAATTTACAAACTTTTTAGTTGAAATAAATGAATATAAATGTATCTATATCGACTTACGCTTTCGTATGTTATAATCACATAATTTTGTTTGTTTTTAAGAATGAAATGTTTTTTTTTTTAATTAATTTGCAAGGTAATTTTTTACTCTTGAAAATTATTCGCAAACCACATTGAAACCCGGGTATTTTAACCAGTATCCAATGTTTTTGTGCTTCATCAGTCCGGTCAAAATCTCTGCATCAAATAATTGTTTTGTAAAAAAGGTGTTATGTAATGCTATGCAATTTTCAACAATATTATAAATTATCAATACATTTGCTTGGATTGAAATGGAATGAAAGAAGCATATCAAATTATACTTTCAAAACGCGAAAAAACTTTATCCGCGGTAGAAAAAATGCTGGTTTATAAGAAATAAACTTAATATGATCCATTTAAATAGTAAACTATATTGTATCATAACACAAATAAGACCATAGATAGACTGAACCAATTTTTCTTTGATATAAAGGTATAGCAGGATTGAATCAACATAGACATTGCCGAAAACATCAACTCAACTTTGGCTGACATGTAATAAATAGTTAATTTATTTGAACAATAGAATCAGAAATTTTTTTTTTCGTTTGACTTGCCCAAATTATGATTCGAATCAAACAGAGAAAATTGTTTACCAATCATATTCGAGCTAGAAATTACCATAAATCAAATTAAAAAATCTGCTAACAGTTATGTTATTTCAAACATGCTTCATTTCTCTGTGTGTAGCTTACAGACATGCAAAAAATTTGCACAATTATTGTTTTAATTTTATTGTATGCTTATTTGTTTAGTGTACTTACAGATCTATTCTATTCTCAACTGCTTCCATGATTAGAAAATCATGAAACCAATAATTTTAACTTCTCATGAAACCATGAGCAATTAGTCTTCTCCCATAAAAATTAATCATGGTCCCAAAATGCGTTACTTAAGGAATGTATTTCTTTCAAAGCTTGTAACTCGTAACCCGGATATCATACTCATCGGATGATACTTCGATACTCATCGGATGATTTGACAGCCAAACCAAATGCAAAACGTCATTTGGACTTTACGAGTAAACAAAATTTGAAGTTCCGTTGAGAGCAACACAAGAAAATCGATCGTTTCTTTACCCCTTCGAAAAACAAACTGGGTAACTTAAAAGAAAGCCCAATTGTCAAGACGGCAGAGGATAATTTTTTTCAGACAAAATTCTGGATAATTTTTGAATGGCGATAATTCTCGCTTGTCTTTTGTCATGAGGGAAATTCCAGTCTCAAGGAACTTTGAATAAACTTAACAAGCGCCTTAAGCTTAGAGTCAGCCAAATTTCGGCACAAGTCGTTTATGATTCTGTCTAGCCCCGGAGTCTTATTGTTACATGACAAAAGCGCTTGTGAGAACTTCAGAAGGTGAAGAATGTGCAATCCAACCATAGCGAAGCCGAGCAAAAGGATAGATGCGGTACACTTAGTCTTTTCGTGAAAAAAAAATCCCGTACCATGAAAGTTAAAGTCAGCATTGGGAAGGCGTTCCATGATATAAAACTGTCCAACTGAAACTCTCTGGGGAATGTAAATGAAAGCTAGGCAAAGATCTTTGCCTTTGATTGTGACTTGACATGCGACAACTTCCATACCACGTATCGAGGAGAAGTTAATCCGGTAAAAGGAATAGCACTTTTTGAGAAGTACTGCTGAGTGGGGGCTTTCTCGATCCAAGCGGATAATATGGAAATGCACAGTTTTATACTACCTTGATCAAAAACTTTTTAATCAAGGTATTACTAGCTATGGTTTTGCATATGTTGCCAACTCTACTCATCAATCTTCTCCGGAACATCCAAGGTGACTTGCTGACTAAAAACGTTAGGTCGAGGATCTGCTTTAATGTCCGCTTTAATGTACGTCTCGTCGTCCATTACGATTTCGGTTTGCACCAACTACTAGCACAGACTAACAGACATGACAGTATGAGTAAATTCTCATAAAAATAATTTTTCGTGATGCACTAGTTCCACCTATATTGTACTGCGCGAACTATTTACTATCGGTACACCCCTTGTGTTATATAAAAGTTATTTTACTAGCTGGTTCCCCCTCGTTTGTCAACACCGATCAGCTGCTTGCAGGGATGCCTGATTTCATCATAATATTTGGAAATTAATCGTCACAGTAAATTATTACATTACGTTGATAATATATTTAACTTTTTAGCGATGTTGGAGGTAACCATTTATTTTTCTCAACATTGTTCATCTAGACTATTTTTTATTGTGTTGGTAATTTTCACCAGAAATTAAGTGGCAGTAGATCAGAAGCAAGTAAATATTGCAACTAAACGGGTTCGATTTTGTATTGCGTTGAAGGATGAGAAGTAGGCACTATTCTGTATATAGTTTTGGCAATATGTATTAAATCTGTATCCTGTATGAAATTCGCATGGACGTATACAAATCAATACATTCTGTATGAATGGCAACTCTGTTGGTAAATGAAAAAAATAAACACAGTCTAGATGACAGACAGGATGTTTTTGATATGGTAACCTGACGCCATCATGACACATGTGAGTACTGTCCCAAATAAAGGAATATTCGAAATGACCGTTAAAATGATTGAAGAATCTAATTTGAGTGTCCTGTCTGTTAGTCTGTGCTACTAGTACAGCTTTCTGGCGTGGGATTTGACTATCGCACTCAGTTTATTGGTTCGGTTAGATCCCTTCATTACTTTGAATACATGAATGTTGGATGAACCAGACGGACAAATTAGGCTTTTCGAACTCGTCCCGAATCAAAAAGTTCGGATCGTGCTTGAAGTAAACCCTCATCTCCCTTGCCATCACATCGCTACCAGCTTACCGCGGGTCGTCAGGGTCTTCTTGAACGTTTTTACCACACAGGACACAGTCGAATTGTCGCTTCCCAACTGTTTCACGATCCACCTTTGAGCTTAGCCTGAATTTTTCACAACCGCGCTCAATTTTTTGTTGGAGCACTTTTCGAAGTCATCTCGGTAATCACTTGAACGCTTTTTCAAAGTCGAACTGCACACTAACCAACACGTTGTGGTGTCTTTGACTCGGGGGTGTCTTCCGTGGACCCATACGGACAAGCATACGGCCACTACCATTGAGTAGTAACGTCACCAGTAAAACATTAGAGGCCGACACCTACACAATCCTTATTATTAGAAAATGCCTTTGGCATCATAGAGCTAACGCATTGTGCCTTAATAAATATATCTTATGAAAAAAAACACGTTGTGTTAAAGCCGCATAATTTATATCAAAAATTTCATTCGATTACGAGGACATGTGTACGTTGAATATTTACTAATAGTTGGTCGAAGGTTTCGGGCATCGTTTAATTCAAAAAGTGGAATGTTAAACGTGGAATTCGTTTGATAATTAATATAAAAAAGTAAACATAGAGAAATTGTCGCATGCTTATACTGTCGTTGAACGCATATTTGTCCCATATCATATGGGATTTCCTATGTATATGGGGCAGTTAGACTTGAAACGGCAGGAAACGACCATTTGAAAAATGAACCCAGATTTAGTTTGAGTAAAATTCTACTAATAATTCTTGAAAACACCAGACTTAATAAGTGTTGGTAACGTAGAATGATAAATTTATATTAGGCTTACAAGACTGATTTTCTGTGCTGCCAGAATCGTTTCTGCTCATTCCCATTGGAGTTGGAATTGAAAGTTTGTCTCGATTCTGATAAAAATGTATTTCGCGTTTTTTTTTGTAAATTACATTGATTTTAATGTTCTCGTCATTTTTGCTATCTTTCTATTCAGATTCATTTGTGTGGAAATGGAGTGCGACGTGTCGCCACCCGACAGTAGTAGCGGTGGTGGTCATCACGGGAACAGTACCGCCCAGCAGAGACGTCAGCCGAAACCAGTTCAGCATAACAGCGCTAGCATCAGCATCAGTAGTAGTAGTAGTGGCGGCGGAAGCACCAGTGCCAGCAGTAGTAATCTAAACCTTAGCGGTAGTAGCGGTAGGAATCTCTTAAACATCAGCACTAGCAACAGTTTTCGGTCGGATTCGCCGACGATCGTTTCAACTATGGCAGCGGCCTCGTCGACATCCCACCACAATCACCACCATAATCACCACCACCACCGTCATCATAATGCACATTCGCATCAGCATCATTATCAGCAGCAATCGCAGCATCATGTTCACCATGAGGAGATTACTGTCACGTATCCGGAGGTGGTATCCTGTACACCGGAGTCGAGCTTCAACTTATCGGACGATTACGATTCTAATCCACTAAAAGAAGGTAATATGCGTTAGTGCGTTTAGTTCGCCTTCTAGCATTTTTTAATTTTTTTCCAATACCACAATACCCTTTTAGTGGATCCGCTTAATGTGTCCGGAAGTTCAATGGAACTGCTATCATCTCCGATGAAAAGTCAGGACAAAACTCCCAAACACAATCACCATCTGCGACGAAACGTTCCTAGAATAGTTGTAAAACAAATTCCCAAAACACAGCAGCAAGCGCAGAGCTCACGTTGTGATAAACGTTCCACTGGTCCAGCTTCGACGATGCGAGAAGTACTGGCATCCATCCCGGGATTCAGTGTTAAACCTCGGCGGAGGTCCAATAAGAAAATGTCAACGGCGGCACAGATTGAACAAACAAAGGAGGGTTGCATCGATCTCGAAACGCCGGATTCCATTCTGGTCAACACGAACCTGCGATCGCTTCTCAACAAACAAACTTTCCAAATGTTACCGCCTCTCTTTCAGTACAAACTGGTTCAGCTGTTGCCCTCCGTGGATCGACCTTCGGTGCCTGACTCGTCGGACTGCGAGCGTAACGGAATCTGGCTGAATCCGTCCAGTTTGAACAATGAATTCTTTGCCAGGGCTTGCTTGGAATGGCGCGACCGGTTAGCGGAAGGCGAATTCACTCCCGAGAATCAACTGAAGCTCAAAACGGAAGCGGAAAAGGAAAAGAGTAAACTAGATCCCTGGAAGCTGAAACACTTCGAACCTATGTGGGGTGACAAAAGACCGGCGCTGGCGAACGTAGGAGCGGCTGGAACGCTGCCGAATCCGTCGCCACCGACGACCCCTACGAAGGAGAAAGAGGTAAGGGCCGCACTACTTTATCACATGCGCTCATATTCATCGCACACTTCGAACACTAATCGTAAATATTCATTTGCAGCTTACGCCCGAACCGCCAAAGACGAGCACTCCAACAACATCGAGACCTGCCCTAAAAACCACCATCAAGTTGCGACCGACAACGACGATAGCAACGAGCACGACTGCCTCCGCCGATTTGGCAGTAGCTAGTTGCAGCAGTAGCAGCAGCAGCACTAGCAGCAATGGCAACAGCAACAGTAACAGTAGTTGTAGCAGTGGTCCAAGCATACTTGTCACCACAAGTCCTTCCGCATGTGCATCGAACAGTCGTTCTACCGCAGCTCAAAGTTCGCTTTCTCCAACGGTAACTTCTTCGCCGAAACGAGTTCGAACCGTTGGAGCAGTGACGCGACTGGCTGCGGCCAGTCAGCAACAGTTGGTTCACCACCAAGATCAGCCTGGCTCTTCGGTAGGAGAATGTAGTCAGACTGCTCGTTTAGTTCGCCACGTTGATTCACCGAAACCTTCCACATCATCTGCCCCTATCGCTACTACGGAAGACGTAGTAGATTCATCGAGTCCTCTTAGTATCATTAGTGGTAGTTTGAAGCGAGTACACAATCGATCACTCACGCCAGAATTAAGTAATAGTAAGATATCGAAATCCTCGGATTCGAACGACAGTAGTTTGTCTCAGGAACGTGGATCTCAGCTGCCAGATGATTCTAAACCTTGTGATATTACTGCCAGTGGACTACAGGAACCGGATGCGCTGGATGACGGCGAAGTTGGTCTGGAAGCTGTGATCGAGGATATTCCCGATGACGATCCGGACGTCACGGAAGTAATCATGGAACATACGTACACACCCTCGCCGGATCCCGGTGGGGAAAACGTCGAACTGAAATACACTGACGAATATGAAAGTTCCAACTCGAACTCGAATCTCAATGAGCAACAACATTTACCAAACAACACCTCTCATCCCCAGCAGCAAACTGTATACGATCAGCATTCCGGACAGTTATTCAATATTGTGTGTGTTGCTTCTTCACCGGCATCGAATCATATGCACAGTACGACGAATCTCCTAACGACAGATACTCCAACTGCGAGTAGTAGTAACAGCATAGGGACAGCAGCAGCAGTAGGTGAAGTTGTTTCCAACATGCATCTGGGCCAGCAACAGTTTTGCCACGACAGCAACAGTAGCAGCACGTCAACAACAGCATTGATGTCCTCCAGTGATCAGGTACCACCAAATGCACTGAGTAGCTTCGAGAATGTGCTACAAAACAATGAAGAGCTTATTATAACGCAACGGGAACCGGATCCAAATCCGTCGAACGGGGCTCTACAGAGCGGGGATAGCAATGGTAGTTCAGAGGCCAGTAGCAGTCAGCGTACGGTCAGTGCGGAAGTCAACATGAATCTGACTGCGTATCATCATGATCACGAGCTGTTGCATCAGAGTGCCAGCAGTACAATGATGCTTGGTGGGCTCGGAACGATCGGGGAGGACGACGATGACGATGATGACGAGGAGAACTGTGATAATAATAATGATTCCACCAACGAAGACGAGGAGGAGGAGGAGGAAGGGGATGACCAGCTGATGGCTGGTTCGGTGATAGCGGGCCTGGACGGAACCGTTGGGCTGCAGGATGACGAGCTGCACGGACTGCAGCTGATTGCGGCGGTGCAGCAGCAATCGATGGGTTCGTCGGATTCCGCCGACGAAGACGACCAGATGGACGAGAAGTTCATCGATGCGGAGAATTATGTGCTGGAAAGCGGCGAGATCAGTGCGGAAAGTGAGTACCGAATTGATGTTTGGTTTCTATAGCCTTACTGTTTAATTTGTTGAAATAAAACGATTGAAGTTGGTTGAAATATTTTTGACGAAGTTAAGAGATTTTTTTCAAAGTGTTTTTTCAACTCATTTTATTCTGAAATACGTTAAATGCGATACCGATTCGCTCTATTTGGTTATGTTCCGGCTGGTCGGGCATAATAACAGAATTACGAACACGATCGTAACAGTGTTTTTTCGTGGGACTTCATAAGTACTCGGAGGCATTCTTTAAGATATTTGTAAATTTTTTGCGTCTTTTGTGCACGTGTGATAAGGAGCAGATTGATTTTTGCACATTCGCTGATCGCCATAATTAATGTACTTTAATTCTCCCGGTGGCTTCCGCATCGACTAATCCTTATGTAGGCCCCGGCATTTGTTTGGTGTCGTGTTTTGATATTCGTCTCGTTATTTATAACAATACCAATTGTTGTAACACGTGTAATATTGAATTAAAATTTTTACCCCAGAGTATTGGGTTCATGATCTCTCTTTCTTTGCGAGTGTGTGCCCCAAAGTCAGGGACAGCGGTTCTCTGTAAAATTATGTTTCCATGTATGTTGTCTACACATACAAATGATTTTAATCCCGGTCTCGGAGAGGTGTTAACTTAATCGAATCCTGATGACTCATTTCATATACGGAGCAAATCGGATTCCGAGGTCATCGTTCCATCGACCAGCCCCACCTCAATGCAATGTATACATCAAGTGAATTTAAACATTACTTAGAGACTTTCGTTCTCATGCGGATAGAAAGCAACCCATATATAGTGAACGAAGAGAAACTGTTATTCGCTTTGTGATTGAATTGTACAAGAAGTCGTAAGAAACCGATTGCGCGCTCATGAAAAATATGTACTCCGGAAGAAGATAATTTCTGTATAAAATGTTCAAAACGAAGAATATAACAATGAGAGATTCTCTTTGTTTACTTTCTCTTTCGATTATTACGGTACTCTTAGCAATCCTTCCCTCAAATTATTTACCGATAATAATAAATAAAGCTATCATCTATTAATCTGTACTGAAGAAATTACCAAGAGAAGCAGGAATATTTCACAATAATCGAAAGAAAAAGTAAACAAAGAGAATCTCTCTTTATAATATGATGTCTATGATTCAAACTAAGATAGCTCGCTATTGGTTGAACTCATGAAGAGGGAAGAGGCTAACATGAAATAAAATTTAAATTGGAACTCCAATGGACTTAATGAAATAATAAAGAAGTTTCATGTAAGGAACGTCACGACAAGCAAGAATGTCACGAACTGGGACATTAGATAGTCTACCTTGGGTACGCAAAAAATTTATTAGTTGAGATCTGACATCACGATATTCAACGCATGTCCAAACGACATGATCAATATCGCGATAGCCTTCGCCACAAGCACAATGATTGATCTCGGAAAGTCCAATTCGAATGAGATGTGCATCTAACGTGAGACATGAGTCTAGACATAACACGAATAAAGTCCCTACTCACAGCCAGCCCCCTGAACCATGCCTTTGTCGATATTTTAGGAATAATGCAGTGCATCCACCGACCCAGGGATAGAGATGAATCCCAAGAAGCTTGCCAGCTGGCAAATGTTCTTTGGCGAGACGCGCTATAGAATTCGTTGAAAGTGATTTCATAAATTTCACCTTCAAGAGAACCACATTTGTCTAAATTATCGGCTCTTTCATTAACTAGAATGGAGCAATGAACTGAGGCCCAGACCATCGTGATTTGATAATTATTATTCAAAATGTCGTTCAGGTACTGTCTTATTTTACTCAAGAAAAACGTGCTTAATCCACCTATCAGTGAGATGATACCTTTTTTTATCAATCCGCATGTGTTTTTTTCATGAATATTCTTCGGTTTTCATGACATTATTTTAATGACCGTCGTTTTAAGCTGCAATTTGACATTTTAATCACTCATTACTCTATCTAAAAAGGTTACAATCGATTAAACTTTTCATGATATGTCGAAGTGAGTTCCACTTTAGAATTTACGGTAATTTAAGGTACTTCCAGAGCCGGTATTCAGGAACCAGCATAAACCAAACCGATTCGTATGGCCATATGACGAAAAAATTGCAATAGTTTTGAGTCCAACTTTCAAGCTTTTCGGGATTATCATCTTCTATATCGGTTTGAATTTTAAAAATTCATCCTCCTGTAATTCCAGAATCGGAAGTCAGCATTGAATAAAATTAATTAATTTTGTGTGGAAGTTTATTTTAATTTGAATTTTTTTCTGAAATTCGATTTGGCTTTATTTGAGAAAACGATTGAGCTTTGAGAAACGATTCGATACTGGAGCCGGAATTCGAAAATCGGTGTAGCCGAAGTCAGACAAATTCACCTGATTAGTTTACATTTGTTTCAATATGTTTAAAAATCAGTATAGACGTCTTTGAGAAATCGTAGTACGAGTTAAATTGTTGGGTGCCTTCCGAAACGAAAACTGAGAACCACTAAAACTGAAATATGTTTACTTAGATGATTCTTAGATTTAATTTCAATCTTAGATCGGTTCAGCCATCTACGAGGAAAATGAGTTACACAATTTTAATTTCGTTTCACATATCATCCTGTAGTTCCGGAACCAGAAGTCGGATCCAAACATAATTCAGGAACCTTGTTTAGGAGTATACGAATTTTCATATGAATCTGAGTTTGTAGAAAACGGTTGATTCATCTTCGAAAATAAGGTAAAAAATTGAGTGAAATTATTTGTCACATACGCATTTGCTGATCTCGACGAACTGATTCAAGTGGTATATGGGTGTTTTGTTCTTCCAGCATTTATTGCTGTAAGCAGTTTAAATCAATATAATTATGAAATTGTTCAGAATTCGGAAGTACTGCCATCTTTCCAATATGTCATATTCGAACGATTATGTTGCCAAAAACGAACCGTGCTAAAATTGGTCCGAGGCAAAATGTCATGAAAAATAATGCTGTTCACAGTCTTTTTGGTACTTAGAAACTATTGTATGTAACAGTATAAAAAATCGTGTTTTACGTTGCTCCCAAGCCTTTCTTTGCCATACAGTGCTCAGAACTTCTACTGCTGGAATATGGGGGAAAAGTCGCTTACACAAAAAATTCGATATCTCCGTTAAAAATGGACGGATTTTAACAATCTATGGCTTGTTGGATAGCTGTTACCGTGCGGAATCTAAGTCTGAAAACATATTCTGTTTTCAAGGTCAATTGTGACAGATACTGTCAAAAAACTGAAAATTTGGACATAAAACTTCGTATAACTCAAAAAGTAAACATCCGATCTCAAAACCATTCAATAGCGTTCTGGGTGACGGGGAGACCTTTCATTTGCGACTAGTTTGATCAAAATCGGTCCAGCCATCTCTGAGATCTCGACCTCTTAGTTGACAACACACATACAGACACACACACATACACACACACAGACATTTGCTCAGTTCGTCGAGCTGAATCGATTGGTATATGACATTCGGCCCTCCGGGCCTCGGAAAATTTTTCGAAAGTTTGAGCGAATTCTATACCTTATTTTTATATATATAAAAAAGGTAAAACGGTTCGTTCTTGTCAGTAATGTTTGAGCGAATTGCTTCAATTGCGCTCAGACTATCTGTAAAGAGGAAGTAATGATTTGGGGATAATGTGAAGGTTACACTCAAGCTATAATATACTGCTGCCAACTCTGCTATATAAATAGATGCAGGTTCTTGAAGTCTAAATGAGGCCGAAATATTATTATTCAACGTACCAAACCCAGTAGCCTATTCAAATCGAGATCCGTCCGTGTAAAACATTTTCTCAGGATCAGTATGCTTGAACTGTTATTACAATATGTTTGGGATTACCATCGAGCATAGGTGCTCCGGGATTCCACGCACATGAACTGCATTCTGTCAAAAATAAGAAGGGTTGATTTTCTATGACATATGACTACAATATACTATCATGAATCTTCTTTAAGATTGAAGCTCGACTAGCCTTTCGAAGTTATTGATAACCAGAGGGTTCAGTACCTCACATCTCATTAACAGATAGAATGAAAGCTCTCAAAAGCGACCTTCCAATGGAGGAACACTCGCCAGAACTTCAAGACTCATTGTATGTGTCGAATGCATGCAGCCTAAAGCAATTCGCAAACAACGATATTGAATTCGCTCTTATTTTATAATATGAGAGTTTGCAGCGGAACGAAAGCAAACGCATCCATATTCCATCACTGAAAGTATCGTTGTCTGATACAATTTCATTAGATATCCGAATGAGCACCCCACCAAGATCATGTTATTGTTCGAAGAAAATTTACTATCTTTCTAATGTGTCCTCTCCACTTGCACTCGGAATCAAACCACACCCCCGAGGTAAAGGGTGATTTTTTAAGAGCTTGAGAACTTTTTTAAACAATAAAACGCATAAAATTTGCAAAATCTCATCGGTTCTTTATTTTAAACGTTAGATTGGTACATGACATTTACTTTTTGAAGATAATTTCATTTAAATGTTGACCGCGGCTGCGTCTTAGGTGGTCCATTCGGAAAATCCGCTTTTTTATCGACAAATTTTGTTCAGCGATGAGGCTCATTTCTGGTTGAATGGCTACGTAAATAACCAAAATTGCCGCATTTGGAGTGAAGAGCAACCAGAAGCCGTTCAAGAACTGCCCATGCATCCCGAAAAATGCACTTTTTGGTGTGGTTTGTACGCTGGTGGAATCATTGGTCCGTATTTTTTCAAAGATGCTGTTGGACGCAACGTTACAGTGAATGGCGATCGCTATCGTTCGATGCTAACAAACTTTTTGTTGCCAAAAATGGAAGAACTGAACTTGGTAGACATGTGGTTTCAACAAGATGGCGCTACATGCCACACAGCTCGCGATTCTATGGCCATTTTGAGGGAAAACTTCGGAGAACAATTCATCTCAAGAAATGGACCGGTAAGTTGGCCACCAAGATCATGCGATTTGACGCCTTTAGACTATTTTTTGTGGGGCTACGTCAAGTCTAAAGTCTACAGAAATAAGCCAGTAACTATTCCAGCTTTGGAAGACAACATTTCCGAAGAAATTCGGGCTATTCCGGCCGAAATGCTCGAAAAAGTTGCCCAAAATTGGACTTTCCGAATGGACCACCTAAGACGCAGCCGCGGTCAACATTTAAATGAAATTATCTTCAAAAAGTAAATGTCATGTACCAATCTAACGTTTAAAATAAAGAACCGATGAGATTTTGCAAATTTTATGCGTTTTATTGTTTAAAAAAGTTCTCAAGCTCTTAAAAAATCACCCTTTATTTTAAAGTTAACACCAGGGTGATCTTTCTTCCCATCGTATGAAACTGAAGTAGAGCGGGATCATGCTTCCTTAAAAAGACGTCCAGCTCTGTTTTCTCCGCAAAGAATTCGGTACCCAGCATACCCGGTGAACAACTCGGACGGACAAATTGTTTAAAGTATCTTGCCATGGTTTTTGCAGATTAAAAGCTCCATTAATTGAAAACACACTACCATCTGCTAATTGTCTTAGTGTGCATGGGGTTACTAGACAGCTGTCAATGTCGTTCACGTAAAAATTATAGAGGAGAGAACTGAGCCATGATCCTTGCGGGAGTCCTATGTACCTAATTCTGAATGTTGCAAAATCGCCATGTGAAAATACATGCAATTCTCTGTTAAAAGGTTGTGCAAATAATTAATTTTAACCGTTGGAAGTCCATGTTGGTGGAGTTTGTCTGAAAGAACATCAATGGAAACTGAATGAAATGCTCCTTTTATGTCCAAAAATACAGATGCCATTTGTTGTTTTGGAGCGAAAACAATTTGGATGCCAGACGAAAGCATTGCAAGTCATTCATTCGTCCCTTTATTTCCAAGGAAGCCAAACTGAGTATCTGATAACAAGCCGCTCGTCTAAGTGTCGAAACGTCGAAGAAGAATTTTTTGAAACAATTCTCTGATGCATGGTGTACAATATTGAACATACTCAGGAACAATTCAGGAATTCCGTATGGGACCGTGAGACCATTCATTTGAATCTAAGATTGTTGAAATTAGTCAAACCATCGCTGAGAAAAGTGAGTGAGATCCATTTTGGAATAGATGAGCACTATCTCCGGTGCTTCCGGAACCAGAGACCGGGAGCCAGGATAGCCGAAACGGTTTGTTTAGTTGCCTACTGATAATGGTTATCGATTTGTGTAATTTTGAGACTAGTTTAGAATTTTTTTTACGTGTTTTGTTTCGCCAGTTTAAGTGACGGTGTACAATATTGAACACACTTCACCCTATAACTTCGGAACCGGAAGTCGGATCCGGATGAAATTCAGGAACTCCGTATGGGACCATAAGACCTTTCATTTGATTCTAAGTTTGTCAAAATCGGTTCAGCCATCTTCGGGAAAACCTAGGCATTGCTCAGCTCGATGAACTGAGTCGAATGGTATATGAATTTTTACTAGTCGGTTTTTCAAGTGATTGCAAAACCTTTCTATATGAGAAAGGCAAAAAGCGGCTGGAATTTGCGAAAGAACATGTTAATAAGTCTCAAGATTGTTGAAACAATGTAATTTTCACTGACGAAACGAAAATCAACCTGTTTGGATCGGATGGAAGAGAAAGGGTATGGAAAAAGCCAAAATCGGAGCTGGAATCTCAAATTTTGTGCCCTACCGTTAAGCATGAAAGAAGAATCGTAATGATGTGGAGCTCGATGGTGGCTAGTGGAACTGGTACTATGGAGTTTATTGAAACGAATATGAACAAAACGGGTTATTTAAACATCCTAAAACGCAATTTTCAACCTTCGGTGGAAAAATTAAAACTACCACAGGGTTATTACTTCCAGCAAGACAATGATCCCAAGCATACCTCCTACGTAGTAGGTGAGTGCTTGCTCTATAATGTGCCGAAACAGCTTAAACTTCCTCCTCAATCACCCGATTTGGATCCTATTGACCATTTATGGTTAGAGGTGAAGAACAGACTAAAAAATTTTAACCCAAAATATTAGGAAAATCTCAAAACGGCAATTCAAAATGTTTGGGAAAATATTCCACTAACAGTGATCAAAAATCTGGTGGAATCGATGCCGCGCTGCTTACAAGCCGTGATACATGCCAAAGGAGGACACACCAAATACTAAAAAAGATTTGTTTATGACTAGCGACATTCAAACTTGTTTTTATTAACAATAAGTTGACTGTGCACTCAATTTTGCAAGATCAGCATCAAAGGTTTTACTTTCGCATAACGAATTTCTAATAAATACTATTGTTATTATTCTTCTTTTGATCGCCATTAATTTGAAAAATAAATAGAGTTATTGTCAAACTATAATTAATGCAATTTAATTTCTTGTAATCCCTTTAAAAATTGAAATTACTAAAGGAACTATATGTGTGCACTCAATTTTGCGACTGACTGTATATAATCAATAGGTATCCTGGAAAAGAACGGAATTTGTTTGGACATTATTCAGAAGAAAAATTTGATTAGCAAAAAATTGTTTGAAACCTACACTAAAGAACCTCTTACTCAACACTAAAGATACCGTGACCGGTCAAATGAAGTGTTTTGAAGTTGAGCATTGAAAAAGCACGTATCATCTAATTGTTCTTATGAATATTTTTTCATGACTTTTTCTTACTCATTGTTCTGTGATTTGAATATTTTGAGTACCACTTCTTTCGATTTTTACCACAACCGGTCATTTGACCGGAGGAACATTTTGCCTTTCTCTCTAGAAGGAATATATGATTGCAGATTTTTATTGAAGTTCCGGTGACCCTTAGATGGTATAGTATTCGACTCAATTCGACGATTTCGGAACTGCCCTTCTATGAAAGCGGTCCTGGTGTGTATGTATGTATCAATTTTCTCGGAGGTGGCTGAACCGATTTAGTCAAACTTAGATTTGTTTTAAAGCTACAATTTAGTGAGCAATCAAGTGTAAATAGATTGGGTCTGGAATCTTCGGTTCTGGAAATATAATCAAATTAGATACGCAACCACCACTCGCATTGATGAATAACACCGTTGTGAACTACCCGAATTGATCTTGAAATTACTCGATCTACCTGATTTTGTATAATAAGTTAGCTCAATTGAAAAAAATATAATGTGACCATTTGAATGACGAGAAAAAGACAATGACGAGGTGAATTAAAGCACGGAAATGGACGAAATATAATTTTGTTTATTTATTCCAAAAACTCATATTCCATATATTTAATCAGAAAACTCAAACTCCGGTCATTTGGCATTTTTAGTGTTAACAAAAGTTTTAATTTGAATTTGGCTAATTTGACCAAAACTATTCGGGTTTTTTAACAAGAGGTGTTATTTTGATATTCAAAGAAAATCGGCATTTTCTGAGATAAATGTTCGGATGCGTTTTTCAATGTAAAAAGAAAGGTATACCATTAATAATGTAAAACAATATCATCCAAATGGTCACCAAGGCTACGCCACCATATTTTCCCCAATAAATGGCAAAGTGGCTGTTGTATGTTCTCAATAACTGCACGAATTCCATCTTTTAGGTTAGAATCGACGCTGGGCTGTCGGTGTAGATCTTATCTTCCACTTGGCCCCAAAAGAAGACGCTGTTAAGTCACTAGATTTTGGTGGTCAATTCTGACCAATTCTGACCTCTTCGAAAGATAACACGCTCCAGAAACTTTTTCCTGTAAAAGATCGAAATTTTCGTTGCTTGTGTGACATTTTATTGATAGCAAACGTTATCCAGATCAATACCATCCAATTCCGCCCATAAAAATCATTATCCGTCATCTTTCGAAAGCTGTTGCTCCAGGCTCATTTTTAAAAGAGTAAGGAGTAGTGACCCAGCCGGACCATAAACCGCACCATACCGAAACACGTTGAGGTTGGAGAAATTTTTCATCAATAAATTTTGGGTTTTCCCCGATGCTACAATTTTGCTTGTTGACATAACCACCTTATTTTTCGATAAAATTCCGGATCAGTTTTCAAGCATTTCAAGCACCCAATCAGCAAAGAAACGATGTTGTTGACGATCGGCCGTGCTGAGTTCTTGTATTAATTTAACTTTAAAAGCCTGCCCGATTCCTAAGAACGACGAGACATGGTCAAATCTGGGTTTTGTTCAACGTTTCAGGCTAAAGTTACATCTGTTGCTCTTGAGCGACGTGCATAGGTTTTTGTCACATCACTAACTACAATTTCTGTACTGGTATCTCACCTCGACCGAAAATTATTTTCGTTTTACGAACAGTCGTTGATAAATTTTCATTATTTTTATAGTGAATTTTAATAATTTCAGTACGTTGTTGAAGTATGTTTCATTTATATTAATGGTGTGTAGTTTCTGCTTGTCAAATATCGAAGAATATAGCTGTGGTATCTCCCGAAACAGTGAGATATACAAAATAACACCTCTTATCGGAAACCTCTGTATCTTCATTATTAATACTAGGGCAGAGTTCGTTTACTAGAAACTGCCACTAATAAAAACTAACAAACTAGAAAATCTATTTGAATTGAAAACAGAACATGTGTTACCGAAGCATTTCATGTCACTTTTTACCTGCGGGAACATTAACAGTTTAAAATGAGTCCTTTGGAGAGTGTAATTAGTATGTTACAGAAGTTTGACTTCCCTGTATCGTATAAGAGTGTCAGGTTATTTGATTGGAAGTTACTAACTCGTATAAGTTACGAGATAGTAATTGATAGTTTCACTATGAGGGCCAATAGATTGTATTTTACCAGCTAAAGGTATCTCTATATCTCTACTTTCGACGTGAATTGTTGAGCCGTGTTGTTTGTCATATTTGAGTGCTTGGGTATAATATTTTCCAAACGTAGGTCCCTGGTGGTCTTGAACCTGTATCGATCACTTATTCGGTGTAGTTGGAATGTTACACAAGAGCAAGTCCAATTCCATTAACCAGACATCTTTTATTTTACTTGCACCGTCTGTTTACGATTTTGTTAATATTTTGTACCCTCCTACTAACATACAAAAACCTTACCCCTTTAACACGCGGCAGTCGACGCGATCGACATTCTCGCCGAAACCGCTGAAGAAGTAGATCTTGGCATAGCGGGCGTAGCCGAGTCCGGTCCTAGCACTCACGAAGACAATCTCATCATTTTGCACGAGCTGGACATCAAACAGGATGAGGACGATGACGATATCGACGCCAACGATAATAATGATGATGCTGATGATGATGATGGTGATGATAACGATGTTGAAAAAGGTGATGATGACGAAGATGAAGACGAAGTGCAAGCGGGAGAAAATGTTAACGACGAGGATGAAGGACAAGAATGCGAACCGGGTTTGGTGGATATCGGGAGCGCATTGGTGCAACAAGCGGATATCGTTGGCGATATTCAACATGGTACCATAGAAGAATCGCTCTGTTTAAATGATCTGGACGGGTTCGACGGGATCAATGCAATCAAGATGGAGACTGATAACATATTCGGTAGTAGCGGTAAGTCTTACGTTGGGATCAGTCGTTCTGTTCGTTTAATGTTTCTCGTATCATTTTCCTCTCCGTTTTCGTGTTGTTTGTTGGACGCTACTATCGACTACTAGGTTCATTTATGTGGGAAGGATGATATTTTTCATGTCAATGACGTCATTGTGTTACACAATTCTCGTTTCAAACTGTAAGCGTTTTGAGATGCAAAACGAGTATCTTTAGTGTGATTTTGTTTTTGTTCGCTCAGTTCAATGGTAAAAACCGTATATTTTGTTTCCTAGAAATGATCGCAAACTCAACTGACGCATCACGATTAGAATCTGTTGCTGCTGCCGCTCAGTAAGCGATGAAACTATGGCAGGTTGAGAGTGATTATTTTGGGATTCTTCGTGCTCATACAATCGCGTAGAAGGGAGACTTTAATAAACATGTGTTTATATTTTCAGATTGGCCGTTTAAAGTAAAACTGGACCCGAAGATGATGATGGTGGATCAGTTAGACCCGAGCAGTATTATTCTGACACCGACGACGACGGCCACAGGGCATCAGATAGCCGTCAGCAGTAGCAGTGTACAGCAACAGTTGCAGTTTCAACAGCAGCAGCACCAACAACAACAACATATTCATTCCATTCAAGCTGCCCAGCAGCAACAGTTACTAAACCAACAGGTGCTCATACAACAGCAACAACAACAACAACAGCAACAACAACTAAATGTGCTACAGTTGCAGCAGTTTCAGCAGCACCAACAATCGCAGCAAGCACAACAAGTGCTAGTTCCGCAGGCAATGACGACTGAATCTGGCAACATACTGTCATCAGAGGCGAGTCCGGATTTCATACTTTATTGATTAGTTTTGTAGGAAAACTCTTGTTCCTTCTATGCTGCAATGCAATTTGTTTTGGCTAATATGGAATCATTTGGAGAAGCACAAATGATTGGTTCTTTTGAAGCATAAAGAGAAGCCTTTTGAACAAAAGTCGGTTAGGATTTTTCCAGTTATGAAACTACCGCCCTTTGAATGATTTACAGCCGACTAATACTCTGAGATGATTATCATATAGGGGTCTAAAGGGTTGTCGGTTTGTGCTAATAAGTGCACATGACTACTTTTATTTGTTCTACGTTTAGACTCATCCGTGCAATAACAGTTTATGTTGAGGGTTAATTTCAATTATAGGCACATTTCATCTTCGACTTATCAGTCGTCAAGCGTTACAGAGCTGTTCACTTGGAATCGGTCGGCAGACTTGAAGCTGACCCTACTTGGACTGCACTCTTTTTATTTGTCACAAATGACTTAAATGTATAGTGGCTTGGTAAAATATAACAAGTTCATGGTAAGGGCATATTCCATCACCCGACTATCTATAATCTCTTCCTATATCAGGCGACTATATCGTGCCGGAGGACTATGAAACAAATATAATCCCAGCTTATTAGTGTAGCTCGAGAAATCGATATGTGATCATTATTGCAAAATTAGGGATTTTTGAAGCTGTACTATTTTTGTTTTTACTATTGAAAAAAGGCTATGTAATTACAGTTAAAACTGACAAACAAAAATACACATCACATTTTTGATTTATTTATATTTTGCTTTACGTGGCCATTCTTTTGTTAGTTAAAGTTTTCTTTTTTGGTATACGATCTCGTTGTCTCCCTTTTTCTTGGGGGGAGGAGCTTGCATTTCCATCCAGCGAGGATTGATTGTGATGAAATGACCGGTCGGAATAAAAGATAAAAACTGGTAAGAACAATCTATTTCTAGTGACCGTTTGCTTCGAGCGTCTTAATGGGAATGATTGAAAATTTTCATGTCAGCAATCGCTTCATTATTTCAAGGGTTGCTTCGCATACACCCCCTCTCGATCGTTTACTCCTAGCTTCTTTCTTAGATCTTCGAATCTTCCAGCGTCCAAGGTTTTTGTTAAAATGTCCGCCAACTGATTCGTCGTGCTTATGGGTTCAATCGATAATCTTCCAGAGAGTACGTGGTCTCGAACAAAATGATGCTTTACATCTATGTGTTTTGCCCGTTTGCACTCCAAATTCTTTGCCATTCCTATAGCCCCGTTGTTGTCTTCGTAGATTAGATTGTGACTGGTTCGACATTCTTCACACCAAGATCGTTCAATATTCCAGTCAGCCAGATTGCTTCAGCTGCAGCAGCACTCAGAGCCACATACTCTGCTTCGCTTGACTGTGCAACCGAATACCTGGTACAAGTAACCACTCACCGACTTCCTGTCAACAGTATCCGCAGCCTAATTTGCGTCAACGTACTCGACAAGTGGGCTTGCTTTATTTCTTTTTACAAATTTCAACACCAAGTCCGTGGTACCTTTAAGATAACGGACAATCCGCTTCAACGCGATCCAATGAGGTTGGCCAGGTTTTTGCTGAAATCGTCCCAAATACCCTACCTGGTAGCAAATATCGGGTCGAGTCGACATCATAATGTACATGAGACTTCCTAGAAGCTCACGGTAATGTTCCATAGTGTGCTCGCCATACGTTGATTCCAGTTTCGAGTTTTTCTCCATAGGGGTCCTCGACGAGTTACAGTCTACCAAGCCAAATTTCAACAGGAGCCTCTCAATGGGTGATGCCTGTATAAGCTTTATAATCCCAGCCCCTTGATCGTAGGTAATCTTGAAGCCCAGAATATGCTTCATTTTGCCGCAATCCGTCATCGCAAAAACGTCAGACAACTTTTTCTTCAAACCCATAACTGTTTCGAGTTTTCAACCGGATATCATCAGATCGTCTACATACAGCACAAGATAAATCGCATCACCTCCATCTTTGCTGCACCAAGTGTACAGACAGTAGTCGTGTTTCGATCGCACGAATCCCGGTTTCAAAATAACATTGTTGAACTTATCGTTCCAGCAGCGAGGAGACTGCTTTAGCCCGTACAACGATTTCTGTAAACGACATACCATTCCAGGAGGAGCCTTCACGCCCTCAGGAACATTCATATAGATTTGCTCACGCAGCTCGCCATGCAGAAACGCCGTCTTAACATCCATTTGAAGGAATATACAGCGTTGCTAAACTCCAACTGCTAGCACGGTCCGAATGGTAGGCAGTCTCGCAACCGGCGCATACGTCTCTTCGTAGTCAATATTGGGCTTCTGAAGGTATCCTTTCACGACCAGTCTCGCTTTGCACTTAACCGCGTTTCCATGCTTATTTTCCTTGATACGGAAAACCCATTTACATTTCAACGGCTTCACTGCTTCAGGGCATAGTACGAATTTTCACACGTTGTTAGTGTTCAGGGACGTTAGCTCATCCTCTACCGCTTTCAACCACGATTCACGATCATTGCGGCTTGCAATATCGTTGAATGTACACGGCGCATCTGTTGAAGTAGAAAGGAACCAGCAGAGGTTGCTCTGAAACCGGTGAAGAAATCTAGGAACTTCTTTGGGAGTGCGCTCCCGTTCGCTGTGCCTGGTGATTGACTCCACACAGTCGTCACTTTTGTGATGCGAAGGGAGCGCCCCAGGGTTTGATACACCGGCTGGCGTTTCACCTTCATTCGAATCATCGAGAGATTCATCGTTGGATTCATACTCCGGCAAGCTATCAGCATCACAGTTCGCTCCAGGCAGGTTAACAGCAGCATTCTTTGTTTCTTCCTCCTCTTGCTACAACATGCTGCATTTCAAACCGTACACCATGTTTCGTGAAACCCTTCACGATACCTTCGTATTCGCCAACCAACGACACACCATCCTTGGCAACGTCAACAACAAACGGTTGTTTGAGCTTGTGCACCGATTGTAGGTATCCTATGTTGTTCACCATGTGGTCACTGCATCCAGAATCGACAATAAATACTGCATTCTTTATATTCACGACTGGACTAGCTTCATTTACCATGAAAGTAACAGCTTTCTTTCCAACAACAGCGTTGGCGTTTCCCTCTAGTTCCTTCACTCGGCAATCCTTTTTCATATGACCGGTAAACATTCTGAGTTTCTTATTTCGACCTCCAACAAACTCAGCAGGCTTTTCTTCAGGCGAGTCCGCTCTATCAGCGCGTTTCGATTCCTCTCCTAGCAACCGTTGTTTCACGATCTCCAAGGTCAGCCTTTTTTCATCAATATTTTCCAGAGCAGTCACTAAGGGATCATAACTGTCTGGAAGCGTCAGGAACAGCTGGGAAACCAAATCGTTTTCCTCCCGTTTTGCTCCTGCAGACTTGAGCTGTCGAACCAACTCGTCGAATATCACGAAGTGATTTCGCATCGATGTGACATCCTTAATTCGTAACCTTGGCAGTTGCTTGCGTAACAGGGTCTGATTTGTCACAGATTTCTTCGCAAAAGTGTCTTTCAACGCCTTCCACATTGCTTGAGCACTTTCCTTGTCCCGGACGATTCCCAGGCACTCATCGCCGACAAATCTTACCAGCAACGATTTCGCTTTTCGGTCCATCTTCAAGAACCGTCTTTCACTGAAGAGCCCATAACCTGATGAAATGACCGGTCGGAATAAAAAATAAAAACTGGTAAGAACAATTTATTTCTAGTAACCGTTTGCTTCGAGCGTCTTAATGGGAATGATTGAAAATTTTCATGTCAGCGATCGCTTTATTATTTCAAGGGTTACTTCGCTTACAGATTGATTGATTGATTGTTGTTGTTAAACGTACTATTGTAGGTGGTTTCCTTTTTCTTTTGTTTTCAATGTTGTTCGCAGTCTCGGAATCATTATTAGTTTCACAGTTTGTGCCTTGCTGTACATTGATGGCAGATGTTAGTTGGATGCTGAACGGGTTTCCTAGTCTTTGGTTGAACACGTCTTTTTCACAGTTTTAGTGACTCCTGCGCTGCCTAAAAATCTAATCGTAACACTCGCACACCATTCCGGATACCGGTGAAATATTTCACCACACTTCCTTTTCGATGAAAAGAGTTTCTCCGTACCACAGAGACATCCAAGTTCATACAATTTTTTTTAATGCCAGTTCGAATGCAAGAAGCCATAGGCGATTGCTGAGCTGATCAAAGCGTAACTTTAGGTGAATTGCTACATGGTGATCATTTTGTCATGTAACCGCGAAATTCCTTACACGCATTAAGATATCTACTTGGATGTTCTTTGACCTGCGGGAGAAGGTCATGTACATGGATTTCTATTGCACCGTTTACCACGTGCACAAGGATTTTGAACTTCACGTTGTCATACTCAACACTGTGCACCTCGTTGTTAACCGAAGCCAAATGCAACTGCATCTCGTTCACGTGTATACGTAACATACATTGATCTACAAGCCTTGTTGATTTCCATTTCATAAACATCTTCTACTTTTGGATGCATCCGTTCTTATAGTAAGATTTCAATTTCGTTCGGTCTAATGTCTAACTTTGCAGCGCTTAAAATCAATACAAATCAAATTTGGTTGCGAATGCCGTATTTGTTCATTTCGAATACACTATTGTTCAATACACTGTATTGTCCTTGTTTTTCTCGTCTCGACCGTAAGTTACTTTCGACTGTGTCGGATGAGGTGCGAACATGAACTGGACTCTTGTTTTGTGAATTTCAAATGTATTGAACTGAAAGCTGATTATCTTTTTTTTTCTTTTTATATCGTTTATTTATACCCGGCTTTAAACTAATTTTGATCTTTCACCGGGTTGAACAAATTTCTCAAAAATATTGAACAAATTTCTAAATTATTCACAGGTCTTGCAAGTTGATGACCACACTATGAAACAAAAATTATTTTACAATAATCGGTGTAATCAATATTTAGTGAAATTGAAAAAAAAACATGTTTCTTGTTGAACTATGATTGAATTTCAATATTTTCAAATCTTAACTTCTAACCTAGCTGTTCTAGCTTATATAGTTTAATATAATAGGTAGGAGGAGATTGTTATACAGCCCGGAGTAAGGGAGAAGGAAACAACGTGAATCGCACCGATAGCGTGTTACGTAAGGTTATGGTTTAGTTGTAATAAAACTGCTCACTTGCGTTGTGTGCAAGTGCCGTAAGTGTCACAACGGTTTTTAACTGGAGAAGCCATTAAGGCTATTTGTTTTGCAAGTGATTTTACGATAGGTGGGAAGGAGAAATGGTGCTCTGGTGAATAAGGGTCTTTTGGTGCTTGTTAGGTTTGGGTTTTATGTTGTGTGATTTGAGTTAGGATGAGAATGCATCTCGCTAGGATGGGTTGATGTTAGTCTGGTGTGATCTGATGATTGGGGTTTACTCTGAGTGATTGAATTTAATTTTGGTTTGAATTATAACTACTTGAAGTTGATCTTTATTATGATTTTAATAAAAAATTATTGACGTTGGTCTACTACAACTTGCTCTGCAAAAATGAACTTACCTTACCAAGCAGTTTAGCCACCTCTAAGAAAACTGAGCGTTCAACAATTTTTTGAAAGGTGCACACACATTTTTCGGTCTTGTCTATCTGGGTCGAATGGTATATAGCACGATGGGTCTCCGACGCTTCGTTTGAAAATCGGGTTTTCCAGTAATTCTATTACCTTTCTATAGATGAAAGTAAAACGGGCGTTTTGTCGGTTACGTCACTTATACCATCATATCTCCGGAAGAAGTGATAGCCGGAAAAAGTTATACCTATTTGATCTTTGAACTTGATCCATAATACAATAGTAGCTTTTAAGCGAACCTCAGCTTGTTGAAATTGGTCAGTAATCTCCGAGATAATTGAGCAGTAAAAAAACAATACATATACATTTTCGATCTCGTCGAACTGAGTCGAATGGCATATAACACCAGGGGTCTCCGGAGCTTCAATCAAAAGTTGGTTTTTGCAGCAATTCTATCACGTTTCTGTAGAGAACGTCAAAAAGGAAATAGAAACCAGCAGCAATAAGTACAAACAGCCGAAACAAATCGCTTGACACCGTGCAGCAGTAGGAACCAGAGATACTCTTATTGATGACAAAAATATTCATGTTTGTATCGATCCAACTAGGTTAAAGATGTCCGTGCGGTGATTAAAACAGAACCGGGCGTTTCCGGAGTGACCTTCCAGGGGCGTCCTGCAACGGGTCAGCTGATAACACGGATCAAGATTGAAGGCGGTGAAGACGGTCAAAAGTTGCATGTCGTCTCCTCAGCCAGCAGCGACAACATGGCGAGGGTCATTGAAAGTGTTGCTGGTTGCTTCAGCAGTACAATTCCAGCGACAACTCAAGCCCAGTTGTTGCAGCAGCAGCAACAACAACAGCAGCAGCAGTTGTTTCAGCAGGTCCAGCAAAATCAACACATAAAGCTAGAGATGGATAACGGCCATCAGCAAATTGTTCATCAGGGAGGACAGCCTAAATTCATCATCACTTCCCGACAGATTGGAAATAAAATTCCAATAACGGTAACCAGTGGCCATTCGGGACCAATCTTACAACAGCAATCAATTGGCACAGGAACGACGACAAATACGACTCAACAGAAACCGATCCAGTTACAAAAGATCATTATGTCGACGTCGAGTTTACAGCAGCAACAACAACGTGCTCGGCTTCCTCTGCAAAGGACTCAGTTGGTTCAACCGCAAACTCAATCTCAGCAACGATTCCAGCAAAAGTTTGTAACCAATCAGCTGATTCGAGGTCAAAATGCTGCCATCATCAACACAGTCCAACTACAACAACAGCAGCAGCAACAACAACAACAACAACAGGCACAAGCGCTAGCCAATCAGCAAGCTCAACAGGCGGCAGCCACCGTCGGAGCAAATGTCGTTATTGGACCAACTCCGAGAAAACGGCTAGAAGTTAGTGGCGGAGCAGGTGTCCTGGCTGTTAGTGCCGGAGGTGGAATTAGCAGTGGACGACGGGGTGGTCGCACCAGTAGCTCTCGTTTACCCCCCGGAGCGGTGAATCTTGAGCGTAGCTACCAGATATGCCAAGCCGTTATACAGAACAGTCCAAATCGACATCAGTTGCGGGCCCAACTGAAGCCACCGCAAGCGTTCCTGACCAGTTCCAACTCAAACTCGAGCAATAGTAGCAATAGTAATAGCAGTAACAGTAGCAGCAGTAGCAATGGCAGTAACGTCAAAGATGAACCGATCAGTTTCGGCGGGGCTGTCATAGGAAACAAGGTAAATTAAAAAAATACATGGACCTATTTGATGATGAAAAAATAACCTAATTCGCAATATTTCATACAGGTTGGTCCTCGTTTAGTAAATCCGAAGAGAATTACGACAGTTGGTCGGCAACCCTCATCTATTCTTGTCCGACACGTGTATACAACTGCAGGGCAATCAAATCCCGGTACAATTAGTATCATTTCCTCATCCCAACAACAACAACAGCAGCCGCAGCAACAACAACAATCACAACAGACTCTATCATCCCAACAGCGGATAATAAGTGCTGCGGAGGCAGCAGAACTGCAACACGCACAGATCATCAGTATGTCCGGTCCCGGAGGCATTGGAAATCTATCCGTATCAGGTGCTGCTGGAACCGGAAATGGAAGTTTTGGCGGCAAATACGTACTTGTGCAACGGGCGCACATCGGTGATATTGTAACGCCGCGGGCGGCCAGCGCACCACCGACTCAGAATCAGGTACTACCGCTGGTATCAGCTATCAAACCTTTCTTTGAATACCGTAGTTAGATTCCTGTGCTGAACGATGTTTCCTTTGTCTTTTTCAATCCCATTCTATATTTCTTCTTTTTGACACAACTACATATACAACATCATTTCATCCCAACTAACAACCGAATCAATCCAATCATATCCGCTAATCATTAACCAATTCATTCACATAACGCATACAAACAAAAACAGCAGGTTAATTCCGTAACCGGTGTTCCAATAACGCTAGCGGGTCGTGGACGGCCAGCTTCGGTAGATATTGATACACCTGTCTCCCTTCCTGATTCTCAACAGCAACAGCAGCAGCACCCGGTGCAAATGATCCAGCATCCATTGCAACAACAACAGCAGCAGCAAATTGTTGGACCCAATCCTGGTATCCAAGCTGTGACCCGTAGAGGTCCTACCACGCATGGTGAGTTTTTATCTGTGTCTGTGATGTTTGTGTTCAAAGAGAGTTCATGAGTTAAGGGATGTCTTATTATTTTATTCAATAGAGTTATTTGGTTTCAATTTCTGAATTTTAAACTTTCGATGTAGGACCAATTTACTCTTTGTTTTCTGAAAATTTCAAAATAGTGTTCCAAAAGTACATAAGATCTGAAAACTGTGCAAATGCTGCATGCGATGCTAGTGCTTTCTTCGAACCAACAGCAGCATTGATACTGAAAGAACGTCTTGACAGGGTTTTCTAAATACATCACTTAAGATACTTACTTCTTCCACAAAGCCTACACTGAATAAACTAATTATTCGATAATACTTAAAAATCAAGCTAAGGCAAATCAAAATAAAGTCAGTGTGTCATTTTGTAGGTTTGTGTTCAACTGAAAAGCGTCGCTACTACAACCTCATTAACCCACACTTTCCTCCTCATACATCTAATTTCTGAGCCTCTTACAAACTAGAGATACTCGGTTAAGCAAATTCTTAAACCCTGATCCGAACCGTATCCGTTTTGGAGTAACACTGGGTGAATGGTACAAAGAAAAACTCTCAAATGCCCATTTAACCGATATGATCGTTTGCATTCTTCGAACAAATGCTCAAGAATCGTAACTACCTGAAAAAATCTCAAGAACAGCTGTCGGTGATGGCTTCTTACTTCCTGGAAAGTGAGAGTGAAAAAGACAGTTGAGTACATCACCTTCATCAGACAAGTATTCATCATCTGAAATTCTGAAGAAACCGAAGATGAAAGTCCTTCGATTTTAAAAGTAACTTAATTTAATCTTTACTTGCCTCCTTTAGACTAAAGACAATTGTGCAAAGGCTTTTTCGGTGATCTTTTGAGCCCTTCGAGCTGACACAAACGCCTCCATTGGTGGTCTGCGTCGGCGATTCCAAGATCTTCTGCATCGTTTTCTTAGTTTACCAAGTGTAGTATTCTACTTAGGAGTTCTGCAGTAGCTCGCACAATTCGAAGTGAACAAGTCTCTTTATATGCAGCAACGATGAGTGAGTTTGTCTAAAAAAAATTCTTTTTTGAAACATGGTTTTTGAACCAAAGTTATAGAAGCTTTGCCTTCTTGCTGAAGTCTGGATAAAATCATAGTTGCTGCACATTTACGTTGCAGATTGATTTGTGTCACTTTAACCCCTCTAACTATTGTCGATCAGAGTAATGTACAATCTATTTTGAAAACTTCTAAACTAGTAGATACCATACATTGGCTAACCACGGAAGGATTTTTTGAAACATTCAAATCCCACGAGTTGCGATGAAACGAAACGTCCACTGCACAGTGGTCCAAAACGGGAAATTAGCGTGACAAAAATATTTTCACTTTTAAATTTAATTGCGCTCCTTTTGACGAAAAAAGTTACTAGGGTGGTCCTAGTAGATTAAAATCTGAAATATAACTTTCTTAACTGAACTCAAAAATAATTTTGTTGTGCAATAAAGTTGTAGGAAATTTTATGCTGAGCAATCAATCCTACGATTTTCGGAATTATTACGTGCTATTTTTCAAACGTTTTTTGCACGGTTTAGTTTTACAAGGGTTTGTCAACATGGCACGTAATCCACGTGAAATAAATCCTCAGTGTTCTCTTATAATAGCTTAGATAAATTATGGAGCTGAGATGCCATTGATGGGTGCGATATTTTTACATTGATTCTTTTGGGATAACCACGACTATAGAAACTTTCAATTTGCAGTTATTTCCTACGGCGACATCGGCACCGATGCGGCGGCCAACAACCAGCACATCAGCCAAGCGGCTGCTACTTCATCTTTACTGGAAATCGTCTCCCCCGTGCATTCTGTCGTTACGTCAACCAACGGTCCTACGATGGACTCTACATCGCCTGTTGCCGGTTACAGCATTACATCCACCTCGACACCATCGCCCCTTCCACTCGGTAGTAGTAATGGCAACAGTAACAGTAGTATAATCATTAGCAGCAGCAGCAGTAGCAATGGTAATAACAATAATAATAACAACAACAACAGCAGCAGCACTATCGGTACTATCAATAATAACAATAGCACTAGTAGTAACAGTAGTAGCAGTAGTAACAACAATGGGAACGGTCACCATCTTCACCAGCAGCACGGAGCAACGTCGGCTTGCTCTTGTTCACTGAACGCAATGGTCATCTGTCAGCAGTGTGGGGCATTTTGTCATGATGACTGCATCAGTGCTTCGAAGTTGTGCGTGTCCTGTGTCATACGATAAGAGAATTTAAGGAGTACGTTCTCCTACTGTTATTCAACCTTAAACATCTACTATCGTAGGCTTGATATGAATGATAAAAGAAATTAAAAAAAAACCGTTAAGTCTGCCACCGAATTTTCTTACAATAATAATAAACTAATACACATACAAGTACACACAGACAAAGAAACACTAACCTTAAAGCCTGTGCAAAGACTCATTCTAGCGTGTAGGGATTTGAATTTTGTTTTTCGACTATGTCCTGAGGTCTCGCGTTTATACTTTGAATTTGTTGTGGCTTTGCTAGGAAGAGGAAGAAATCCGTTCTGTGAATACTACTTTTAGAGTCCTGACGGCACCGTGTACCGATCAATTGTTTAAGAAATGCGTGTACGTGCTTTCCCATTTTGTTGAGAGCGAATGTTGAGTGTAGATGGGTGTAATTGTGCACAAGCAGTGCGAGTAATTCATCGCAACGCTTCATGACTGTTAGAATGTTCAAAATTAATTTCTACACACTTTCGGAAGTGGCGAGTGGATAGAGCTACCGATTCAACTGCTTAGCGTTAAGCGTGAAAACAGCAAAACAGATTTGCAAACTAAGCTAGAAAACACTCTTGTAATAATTATTACTAAGTAAAATTATAAGCTGAAACATTGGAAGAGCATTAAGGACAGAATAATAAACTATAATCGAGAAATTAAAACTGAACAGTTGTCCGATTGTCATCATTTTTTTTTAAATTGAAACATGAGAAAATCTGTGATTTATATGCGTCTAATATTTGACTCGTCACCTATAACAGAGCTTGGCAATCGAGAATCAAAATACAACCTACTCTTACTAGTGATTTCCGCTTGCTTTCGTTTATTTATTTGAACTCGTCACTTTTTATTAGTGTGAGTTTTAGGATACCTTGTCGTTTTTAAGTTTGTCATACAAATCAGTATAAATAGTTGAGTTCATCTAATCTAAGTGCTATAAGGTTAGGTTTTAAGTTGGTTTACTTTAGATTTTCGCTTACTCTTTAGTTAGATATCGTTCTACTATATTATTTGAAAATAATATTTCTTAAGTAAACCCTCCATGAAGAATTGTGTTTCGAGTACTGATTTGATAATATTGAGCGAAAGAAAACCTGACATGCCTTACTTCGATCCAAGTTCCCTGTACATACACCATTTTCGTTATTCTTGACTACCTATGATCGTACAAATACAGTTATACGGTATGGGTTACTAAAAAAAGAAGTCAGCCGATAACGACTCCCGACTTATAGACACTGCAGTGAAAAGATAGTATTCGCGCAAGATTGAAACAAGCGGTTTCCTCTCGGAACTGAATAGCCTTTTCTGTTGAATACGATTGGATTAGTAAGTTCATTTTTAAAATGACTTCTATATTACTTTGTACTGACTGCCGTAGAAACATAGTCTACGATGAATTTTGTTTTCAATAACTTATGGCGTTTTTGTTTTTAAAATGCACTACACCAGTTTAGCTAAGGTTGCACGGGAACCGTTAGTTTTTGCCAATTGCACTACACCAGTGCTACACTTTTTTGCGCCGATTTCACTGGTGTAGCACTCATCAAAAGTTGAGTGTAGCTGCAATGGAACCGTTTAGTATAGTCAATAGTTACTACTTATGTTTTTGCCATTTTTTTTCGTTTATTCATACCTCCGTGTAGCACTGCACCGGTGAAGTGCAAATTAAAAACGAAAACAACATAAGATCTTATCCATACTGCAAAGAATATTTCGGAATGTTTCAGTACTGTGAACTTCAACATATATAAAAAATAAAACTATTTTATTTCTCAAAAAACTCCTGTACCTTCTCCACGATTTGGCTCAACGCTTTTACGGTCGGACTTTTAGGATGTTCAGTGATAAAATCCTTTCCCTCATCGCAGCACTTTGTCAGGCGGGGATCTAACGGTAGTTTGCCCAAATACGACACATCCATTTCTAGACACATCTTTTCCGCTCCACCTGTTTTGGCTGGAAAAATGTTTGACTCCGTCGTACATTTGGGACACACAAAAACGGACATATTCTCAACAACACCGACCACTGGAATACCCATCTTTTTGCAGAAAGTGATCTCTTTCCGTACGTCCAGTAGAGCAACTTCTTGGGGTGTCGTTACTAAAACGGCTCCCCAGTTTCCATCGGTTTCTTTTAGAAAAGTTGCTGCCGATAGGTGCTCATCTGAGGTGCCTGGGGGCGTATCCAGTACTAAATAATCCAATTGGCCCCAATCCACCTCCGTCATAAATTGCCGAATCATACCATTCTTTTTCGGTCCTCGCCAAATTACAGCGTCATCGGGGCTTCCCAGAAGAAAACCGATGGACATCAGGCTGAGGTTGTCCTCGATAAACACTGGTGACCATCCAGAACCGGACTGGTGTACTTGTTCGCCCAGCACTCCTAAAACACGAGGTTGTGAAGGTCCACAAATATCGATGTCCAATACACCATAATTCTTTAGCGGATTTCTTTGTGCCATTGTTCGACTCAGTAAGGCTGTTACTGTGCTTTTTCCAACACCTCCCTTTCCAGAAAGGACTAAAATTTTATTTCGTACTTCTTGTAGTTTCTCTTTCACCAATGCCAATGAAGGATCAGGGCCTTTAGGACCAGATGCACAAATTTGTTGATTGGGGCAGCCGGCACACGCGGAAGCTTTGCCGGCATTGTCGCTCTGCGTTCCAGGACAATGTTCCGGGGCATCCGATGGTTTGTTTGGAACTTCTGCTGCACTCATGGTTGACCTATGACGATATATGACAATAAAACAAGTATTCGTGATGTTTCTTTTTAAACGGCTGACCGCACACGGGCCATATTCTTTAGTGTTTAAATTATTATCGCTTACTTAACGTCTTTAATATAATTCACAACTTTGAAAATTAATCAAGCAGTATCTCAACGAACAATAACTACAATATTCCGAACAATAACTACAATCGAATTGATGAACGATTTACTTATTAAGAGCAGAAACAGCTGATACGGATTGTCAGGTTGAGTATAGTATTTTTCACCAGAGAAATAAAACTCGTACATTCTGAATGCCGAGGGGAAGTCTGATAGTGGATGGTATTGCATTTCACGATTAGGATCATATTCAGCTGTTTTTTAAAGAACGGCGAATCTAATGTTTCGACTTTGGTTTTAAATCGTGTTTAGAAATTATCGTATAGGTATTCTCAGATCAATTTATGATTAGTCGATGAATTGTTAGTTTATCTTCAAAAGGGGTGCAAATGTTACCACTTTCCTTCTATATACACTGAATAAATCAACATAAAACGAGTTTCGCCCTTTGTTTACTTTTATACTTCCTGTGTGAATTATAAAGATACGCCCTTGCGCATTTTTCATGAAATTGTCTGGTTTTCGCGACTAAGACATATCTGCGAGTAAAAGGTTCGGAAACCATCTAAATAAATAGAATAAATTGTTTCGCTCTTCCTTACTAGCAATTGAAGTATCGTCCTGTTTGTTGGCATGGAACATGGAGGGCGAAATTTGCGTAAACAAATGGAAAGTTTCGCCCTTTATAGTTCTTTGTATTAGGGCCGAGTGTCATATACTAATCGATTCAGCTCGACGAACTGAGCAAACGTCCGTGTGTGTGTCTGTATGTGTGTTGTCAACAAAGAGGTCGAGATCTCAGAGATGGCTGGACCGATTATGTTCAAACTAGTCGCAAATGAATAGTATTCCCGTCACCCAGAACGCTATTGAATGGTTTTGAGATAGGATGTTTACTTTTTGAGTTATACGAAGTTTTATGTCAATTTTTTTTAACAATATCTGTCACAATCGACCTTGAAAACAGAATATGAAACACGCTTTTCAATACTGTTTTATGCAATGACTGTGCACAGCACCCTTTTTCATGACGTTTCAATTTTAGCACGGTTCGTTTTTGGCAACATAATAGCGGCCCTTACACGAGCATTAAAAACGTCATTTTAAATTATGACTATCAGGAATCAGAACAAATTGGCTCAAATGGCACGTTTCCCTTGACATTTGGAGATTTGTGCCTTGCCATCAATTTGTTTTTAGCATCATTTTCCCGATATATAAGAGGGAAAGATTGAAAGGAAATGGGAAGGATTGAAAGGAAATGCCGAACAATCTGCTGAGGATCACATTTAGTGGAAGCAGAAGTAAATTCTGAACCTCTACGAGGTTCCGAACAGTCTGCTGTTAATAAAACCTCCAACCCCCGAGAGGATTTAGAGATCTTACAAAAGCGACACCATTCTGCACTCCCGGAAGAATGCAGAACGATTCGCAGTATGTATGAGCAGAAGTAAATTCGGCACCCCCTAAAGGATGCCAAACAATCTGCTAAACCCTATTTAAGGTGAATACAGAAGGGATTCATTCACTCCAGGAAGAACGATGAACCCTTCTGACTATAGCTCCTTACCACATTGGGTGAGAAACGAGAGAATATCCTTCAATTTTAGCTCCGCATACACAGACTCAACCATGTATGGAGAACCAAAAACCCGGATACGTAGCTGCGTCAATGCGGGACAGTTACATATCAGATGATATGAAGTATAATCGCATAATCGCATTCACACAAATCACACGAATAATACTCAGCACGTTGAATAGTAGCCATGTGATAATTGAGTTTGCAATGTCCAGTCAGAGCTCTGACCAGAATACTGCAATGTTGCTTGGAGAAATGCAGTAGACACTTTGACATTTTCAGATTTAAATCTGGTAGAAATGCTTTTGTCTGAGCGCAAGTTTGCAAGCTGCGCCAGTAGCTGGCATGTTTGGATGCAGCCCAAGAACGAATCTTGTGCTTTATCCAACTAGTTGAAAGTGGTAAAGCTGGTTCAGGACCAACGAAATCATTCGTTGCACCAGCTCTAGCCAACTCATCAGCCCATTCATTTCCAGTAATACCAGAATGGCCGGGTACCCATAAGAAGTAAACAGCATTTGAAATGCTGAGGTCTTCAATTTGAGTTCGACATGCGATCACTAGATTCGACCGTGAGTCATTCGAACTGAGTGCTTTTAAGGCTGCCTGACTGTCGGAGCAAAAATAAATTCGTTTACCACAGATCCTCTGCTGAAGTGCCGATTGTACTCCACACAGAATCGCGTAGATTTCTGCTTGGAACACAGTACAGTATCTACCAAGTGAATGAGACTGCTCCAGCCTCATTTCACGACAGTAGACACCAGCACCATTCAACAGAGAACCGTCCGTATAACAAACTATGTGTTCATCAAGTTGTCGTTCCAGACAACCAGACAACCATTCCTCACGAAGAGGATAGCTCACATGGAATGTTTTGAAAGGAAAACTGCATGTGAGAGTTAGGTCACTAGGAGCGAGTAAATACTCATCCCATGTAACCATTTGAGACCACAAGCGAGTGTGGCTGGTAGCATAATCTAATGGGTTACTGTTCCAAAGCCCTGTAACTTCAAGACGGTATGCACAAGATAATGCTTCTTGTTTTAGGAACACATGTAGTGGTTTAATGCACAGTAGCGCCTCTAGAGCAGCAGTAGAAGTTGTCGTGAATGCTCCTGTCATCGCCATTAGGACCATCCTTTGGAGATGATTTAGCTTTGACTGAACTGTCGCGACTTCTTCTTTCTGCCACCATACAAGACAACCATATGCTAAAATTGGTCTAACAATAGTTGTGTAGATCCAATGAATATATCTGGGTTTGAGTCCCCATGATTTTCCAAAAGCTCGTCTGCATTGGCCGAAAGCCATACAAGCTCTCTTAATCCTGAAGTCAATGTGAGCAGACCATTTCAGTTTTGAGTCAAGAATAACCCCGACGTATTTAACTTGATCGACCACAGTGACCTCTGAACCGAAGAACTGTAACGGACGAGCTCCTGTGATTATCCTACGATTAGTGAAAAGCACCATTGATGTTTTGCCCGGATTTACAGACAATCCAACCTGACAACACCATTGTTCAACAGATTGCAGGGCTTGCTGCATTAAATCAAAGAGAATGTTAATGCTTATACCGGTCATCAATATATGATAATCGTCGGCAAAACCATAAGTCGGAAATCCAAGGTTATTAAGTTTCCTTAACAAACCATCAGCGACTAGGTTCCATAAAAGTGGGGATAGTACACCACCTTGAGGACACCCACAGACACTCAGCTTTCTAATCTCTGCTTGCCGAAGCGATGAACAAAGAAGTCGATTGCTAAGCATTGCGTGTATCCAATTTGTGATACTTGAAGGTATGCCATGACCACGGGCTGCTTCCAGAATTGAATTGAAAGACACGTTATCAAAGGCACCTTCAATATCTAGGAAAACTCCCAAGCAAGATTGCTTTTGCGAGAAAGCTTTTTCAATGTTGTACACAACATCATGTAACAGGGTTGTAGTGGACTTTCCACGCTGGTAAGCATGTTGCATTCCATGTAGCGGATGCACGCCCAGACTAACATTCCTAATATAGTGATCGACTATGCGTTCCACTGTTTTAAGAAGAAATGAGCTAAGATTGATAGGTCTGAAACTCTTCGCTTTCTCATAAGTGTCGCGACCGCCTTTGGGAATAAATTTGACAATTATTTCCTGCCAGGCTCTTGGCTGTCGCAAGACTAAAAGTAAGTATTTTCTTCAAAACATGTTTGAAATGTTCATACCCTTTCTGCAGTAACACTGGGAAAACTCCATCCTTTCCAGGAGATTTGTACGGAGCAAAACTCTCAACTGCCCATTTGACCGATTCAATCGTCACAACGCTTCGAGCAAGGGCCCAAGAATCGTAACTACCTGAAAAAGTCTCGGGAAGAGCTGTCGGTGATGGATCCATACATCCTGGAAAGTGAGTGTTAAAAAGGCAGTGAAGTACATCACTTTCATCAGACAAGTGTTCACCATCTGAAGTTCTTAAGAAACTGACATTAAAGTCCTTAGACTTCGAAAGTAACTTATTTAATCTGCTAGCCTCGTTGAGACTAGAGACATTTGTGCAGAGGCTTTTCCAACCACTTCGCTCAGACGATCGAAGAGCATTTTTGTAAGCCCTTCGAGCCAACACGAATGCCTCCGACCCATCTCTGCGTCGGTGGTTCCAAGCTCTTCTGCATAGTTTCCTTAGTCTAGCAAGTTCAGCATTCCACCAAGGAGTTCCTCTAGTAGCTGGCACAATCCGAAGTGGACAAGCCTCTTCATATGCTGCAACTATGAGTGAATTTGTCTCGTCGACAACATTTTCCAAATCAATTGGGGTTTCAATTGTTGGTTGGTACCCGTAAAATCTAGTCGCCAAGCCCTCTTCATAGAGGTCCCAGTTTGTAGATTTGGGATTACGATATGTGATAATATCAAATTTAACGTTTGAATGATCAAAGAATATGTACTTATGATCAGACAACGAAGGTTCGAGCTCATCGGAGACGAGCCAATTCACCAACTCATGCGCAATTCTATCAGAGCAGAGAGTTACGTCCAAAACCTCCTCTCTTTCAGATCTCGCAAAAATTGGGCGGTTTCCTGCATTGACTATGTGCAGGTTTGTACTGCTCACAAATTCCATCATATCAGAGCCTCTCGAATTTATATCTGTGCTGCCCTAAATGATATGGTGAGCATTTATGTCACTGCCGATTACAAGCGGTATATCACTCTTGCAGCAGTATGATACAACCTTTTTGAAGTCATCGCTTGGCGAAGGTTGGTTATGCGGTAAATATGCCGAACAATAGACATATTTCCTGTCTATGCCATCAATAGTCATACCAACTGTGACAGCACAAATATCCCGAGTTGAGAGCTCCGATATGAGAGAAACATCGAGAGCACTATTTGCAAGTATGCATGCTCGAGGCATTTCACGTGGATTAGTCATACCGATCTTGTTGAAGGCAACAAAGACTGGGTTTAACAATTTTCCAACGTAGAAGTTTCCCTTTTGGAAATATGGTTCTTGAACCAAAACTATAGAAGCTTTACCTTCTTGCAGGAGTCTGGATAGATTCATAGTTGCTGTACGTTTATGCTGAAGATTGATTTGTGCCACTCTAACCATTATAAATTAGAGTAACGAACATTCCACCTCCAGCACCAACCGTACAACAACTACAAGAAACCAAATATATTGGCTTATAATCGCCTATAGCGAACCATGTAAGGATTTTTTTAAATGTTATTATCATTTAAATCCCACGAGTTGCGAAGAAAGAAGTCGTCCACTGTGCCAGAGCTTCGCTTAACACAGTAAGGGAACACCCCAAGATATTCCGTTCACGACTGCATTGTTTAACCTCCTGCAGCCATTCAGCCATCGGCACGGAAATACACCTTGGCTTAGGAGTTCCTATTTTTGTGGCCTTTTACGACATGGAACAGGAAACCAGTGGATCAATTCTTGGTAAAAAATAATTCCGCCGGATGCCACACGGCTTACCTGTTTGGTGGACTTATACCACCGGTACAGGTGGACCGTAGCGTTATTCTTAGCCAGTTGGGAAACCGCTACCGACACTACACGGCTATCTAGGCTGCTCAGAGAGGGAAGTTGACATTGATGGTCAACTTCCATGGATGGCCGAGCAGCGGCCCTTACACGAGCATTAAAAACGTCATTTTAAATTATGACTAAGTAATGATGTATTTCAAATTTGCTAGAAATCTCGTCATTACTGCACCATTACACGTTCATTAAAATGATATATTTTTTTTAGTAATGACATTTTTAATGACTCGTGTAAGGGCCGCTAATCGTTTGAATATGACATATGTATTAGAAATATGGCAGTATTTTTTAAATTCAAAACATTATTCAATATTTATATTGATGTGTACTGCTTGCAACATTGATTGCTGGAAAAACACAACTTCTTACACCCTTATACCATTCGAAGAAGTTCGTCAAGATAAGCAAATTTGTGTGTGAAAAATAATTTCAATAATTTTTCTCGGAGATGGCTTAACTGCTTTCTACAAACTTAGAACTTGTTGACCGTCCTATGCTCCATTATAAGATTTCTGAATTTCTTTTGAATCCGACTTCTGGTTCTAGTAGATGACTGAACCGATGTCGTCAATCTAACATTCCATTGAAAAAATCTTAAGGAACCAAAAATTTACTTCTTTTTTAATCTGATTCGACTTTCGGTTCAGGAGATACAGGGTGATTAGTGATTAGTGTAAAAATTTCACATAAATTTATCGGGTTCATCGGGTTCACAGATTTTGAGAGTCGATGATAAAATAAACTCATTTCAGTATTATTTTTATTTATTTTTTTTAAGTTTTTTATTCGGTTTTCGATCCCGGAAGGTACTCAAAATTTTTATGTGGAACGCACTACGATTTCCCTAAAATGGCTACACTGATTTTCAAAAATTTCGAATCTAATGAAATGGTTTACAAACCATTGAGCGAATTTGAATGATTTCGGCTACATTTATTTCCGAATTCCGTTTCCGAAAGCATCGGGAATAGAGAAGCCAGAAGAAGGCCAAAACGAATTTGATAATTAAAAATTCAAGTTGAAATATACTTATGGTCCCATACAAAATTGGTAAATTTTATTCGATACCGACTTCCAATTTTGAAATTACAGGGTGATGAGTTTTTAAAATGCAAACCGTCATAGAAGAAGACGATACTACAAAATTTTCAAAGTTAGACTAAAACTATTTCAATTTATTCGTCATACTAATTCATGGACATACGAACTATTTTGTGTTATGCTGATCTCTGAATACCGTTTGTGGAAGTACCATAAATAATCACAAAAACTCAGAAGAGGAACCCACTTCTACAACTCATGGAATGCTTAATCGATTGCCACACGTTTGGATTGAAAGGAATAATTTTAAGGTTTCATAAAATTTCCATCTTCGATTTGTCTTGCAGTTCCAAAATTTTATTTACAATTCATTTAAAACGACGGTCATTAAAATAATTTCATGAAAACTAAACACAACGAAGAATTATCACGCGAAAAACACATACGGATTGATATAAAAGGTATCATCTCACTGCTAGGTGGATTAAGAACGTTTTATAATGAAGCATTTCAAGAATGTTTCTTAATGTTTTTAAGTCAATCCTAGCAGAATTCTTGGACCTATGCACACAGCTCTTACTTCTTCGCAGTATGAGATAAGCAATGATAAAGGCCCATAACTTGCAGAGTGTTGTTCCGATAAAATTGAAAATTTCACAAAATATTCTCGAAATGTTTTACTATAAGAAAATACAAAGAAGAAAATAAATTATTTAAAAAAAATGTTAGACCCTACCCGCCTCTTAAATCGATCATTATTTTTCAAGATGTAAACAAACCATTCATAGTGAAAGAGTCAAACACCTGACGGCGAACTTCCGCCCGTCCTTGATAGTTGAATTAAATTTTACTAGAAAGTGTTATAACCTCACAACGTGAACTGGATCAACAACGTTCGATAGTTACCAGTGGTTTATCATAAATATTTTGTAGTCTTCATTATGACCCACGTGCATCGTTCTGCCTCTCCCGCGCTTTATATATATATATATATATATATATATATATATATATATATATATATATATATATATATATATATATATATATATATATATATATATATATATATATATATATATATATATATATATATATATATATATATATATATATATATATATATATATATATATATATATATATATATACATATATATATATATATATATATATATATATATATATATATATATATATATATATATATATATATATATATATATATATATATATATATATATATATATATATATATATATATATATATATATATATATATATATATACACTTAAATTTTTTAGCTGAGTCTCGGCAAAAAAATGCCGAGATTCGCACAGCCGAGTAATCAGCAATCATCTCGGCAAAAATAAAATAACTGAGCGTCTCGGCAAGCTCAAATTTGACAAACGTCAAATATTGCCGAAATCGCCAGCATAAGATTTACTGTTTGCTCAGTGAAACGTTCGCTGAATATTCGGCAATCCAATAAAACGAAAAAATGAAAAAAACAAATTACCGAATCATCAGTAATTAAAAATCTAGTCAATTAATTTTGTTTGTAACTTCTAAACATTTTAAAAACACCATTCAGGATCAAAAATTCATTTTATTAACACTTAAAGGAGGCTTACAAATTTGTTGCCAGTAGTGCTTAAAGCCTCTACCTTAAAACATGTAGCATAATAAAAAGCGGCGTTTCCGGATGCGGCCACCTTGAGTCGAGCTGGAAATATGAAAATAAAAATAAATATACAAAAATTTTCAATGTTTAATGATGCATATTGTTCAAAAAAAAACTTACTTTGATCTATTGAATTTGTCAATGCATTGGGTTATTTTTTCGCATATCCCCCAAAGTTTTGTCTCGAGGACTCTTTGAGCCCCGTGTTGTGTGTTTTTCCCTTATAATGTGATCTGATAAAGTCGCTTTTTATAAATAAAGCGAAACATGTCACTATATAAATTCAATATTTTTACTTGCAAGTGGTTCCACGTTTCTTCGAAGATTATCCATTTTTTCACTCGAGAATTTCATCAGAAAAAAATCGCGCCATGCGTAGCGAAAATGTAACGTGGCAATAAATGACAGCTGTCGTGCTGAATCACAGCTAGCGCATATTACGAAATCTCGGCAAACGTCTCTGCTGATGTCGGCATATCTGTTGTTTACTGATAAATTCAGCAAGCAATTATGCCAAATTTCGGCAAAGTGAAGCATCTTACCGAAATATCAGTGAACGCATTTAACGAAGTTCAGAAACATGCGTATTGATTACTGAGCAATCAGCAAATTTAGGTGTTGCTGATCAGTTTCGGCATTTTATTATGCCGAGCTCAAGAAATGGTTTTAAGTGTATATATATATATATATATATATATATATATATATATATATATATATATATATATATATATATATATATATATATATATATATATATATATATATATATATATATATATATATATATATATATATATATATATATATATATATATATATATATATATATATATATATATGTTGCTCTGCTATCGTTTATTAGAACCAACATATAGTCTCCTATCACAATCCATTGATTTTAGGCCGAATAATAATTAAAATAATGTTGTGGTTGTTACAAAAACCTTGTATGAATATTTATGGACCCTGAGGAAAAAACTTATATAAATATATCGCATTTCTCTTTATAAGACAACAAAAATCTCGTTGGAGTTATATTTTTTCCTTGCCATTTCTTGAGAAGCCTGAAAACATGTCCAAGCGTAACAAACAGCATGATAATCCAGTGGTAAATCCTGTTAAATTATTGGTTTCCCAACTAATCCTGCGTTGAGGAAACCTTACAGGTAAATTGTCAAGACAGCCAAAAAGAAAAATAATCTGCTATGCTCCCGCAAATTTGAATAGCTCCTGTACTATTTTGTGTCATTCTTCATTTCGTTTTGTGATTCTGTTAGAAACTGTATAAGGAAAACAACAATATTCGACCGAGGCGTTGGAGGCTTTCTTATAATCCTTGGATTGTGTGAAACTGAAAGCTTCAAATTCAATTAAAAGTTGAATGGCAAAACAATATCAAACGGCACCTCACCGCCCTTGGTGAGAAAAGAGAAAATAATTGTTGCACTGAAATCGGTTTAGCAATATTACGAGACGAATATAATAAATCATTTATTGATAATCTAACAATGATCTTGGGTTATTCGTGGTATTGATTATGAATATCCGTTTCGTACAAGACGCACCAAACCAATGCACAGTAGGAAAAAAACCCAGGAAACCCGCAAATAAATCGGGAACTATGGAAAAAGGCAACAAACCAGTGTGTTTCTTATGTAATAAAATCCAAGAAATTCAATGGAATGGTTTTTAATGACCGCACGAATCGCCATCCTGCTCGTTTTACCCCAAATGCCCAGCAGTTTTAGGGTTTTCTGTAGTATTTGTTCTGTAAGTTGAAAAGAAATCGAGTGCGGTCTACTGAAATAGCTTGATTGTATGTAAAAATGTCTGGAGAATCGAATGAAAGAGTGATTTACAATAAAATACCATTGAGCCATTCGATTCTTCAGACTTTTTTACATAAGATAAGCTAGATTTAGCAAACTTGCAAGAAGTTTTACCAAGATTTAAGGACGATTTACAGTAAGGATCTCATGAAATGGAGGAATTGGGGTAAAATAGCCACCAAAACGTTTCGTGCGGCCAGTGTGGGTTCTTCTAATCGATTCTCCAGATTTGTTTACATGAAAGTAGCCTTTTCCAGAATACCGCACTCGACTTCTTTTCAAGTTACAGAGCGAATGAAACCCCAAAAACTGCTGTACATTTGGGGTAAAACGAGCAGGATTGCGATTCGTGTGGCCATTGTAAACCATTCCATTGAATTCCTTGGACATTTTAACATAAGAAACGCTTTAGTTTTTTTAAATAACTATTTATTGGAATATGAGTTAAAATTAAATTATTAAGATTTAAATTGGGTGTTCAGCCACAAGTTGTGACTTTTCAGCCCTATTATATAGGTACATGATTTGGTTATTACCATGAAGACATCATTTGCTTCCACAAATCTGTGATTTTTGTGTAGGGAATATTCTAAACATACTTGTATTGTGTAATAGGGAAACGGAACTTATATACTAACTAATACAGAGAGCGAATCGATTTAATTGAAGATTGCATCGATTTTTGTCGGAATTTGCTTATAATATTATGTGACATTACATCTGATGGTTCTATATTTGTGAGTCTGTGTAACTCATTTGTACTAAACCAGGGAGGACGCTACAAAATCATTTTCAGAATTTTATTCTGAATCCTTTGAAGCTTTTTCTTCCTGGTGGAACAACAACTTGACCAAATTGGTACTGCATAAGGCATGGCTGGTCTGAAAATTTGTTTATAAATTAACAATTTGTGTTTTAGACAGAGCTTAGAATTTCTGTTTATAAGAGGATATAAACATTTAATATATTTATTACACTTTGCCTGGATTCCTTCAATGTGATCCTTGAAAGTGAGTTTTTTGTCATACGTTAAACCTAAGTATTTAGCTTGATCAGACCATGTCAATTCCAAGCCATTCAATTTGAGAATGTGATTATTGTTTGGTTTAAGAAAAGAAGCTCTTGGCTTATGAGGAAAGATAATTAATTGCGTTTTTGCTGCATTTGGTTTAATTTTCCATTTTGACAGATAATCACTGAAAATAATTAAGCTTCTTTGTAGGCGACTGCAGATCACTCTTAGATTTCTACCTGTGGCTAACAGACTTGTGTCGTCACAAAATTGCAATTTCTGACAACCAACGGATAGATTTGGAAGATCAGAAGTGAAAATATTATACAAGATTGGAGCTACGATAGAACCCTGCGAAACACCTGCTAACGCTTTAGTTTGTTGACTTATCTCAATTAGTTCATGAGTTACAGAATTCTTTGCGGGTTTTCATAGATTTTCTCCCACTGTGCAATGCGTTATCAGGTTGCTTTGAACTACTAGAGTAACTTAACAGTTCAACATAGGTCATATTACCCATATTTTCGTACAGAGAAATACTGGGAAATTACCAAAAATGTTTTCTCCAAATCTTCAACAAAAACATGAATGTTTGGTTGGGCACACTTACATAACCTACAAATTAAAAAAGTTTTGAGCCAAATTTACAGTTTGAAAATTTTATCACTCTTCACCTCGTAATTCCGGAACCGGAAGCCAAAATCGATAGCCATCTGTAGGACTTTCATTTCAATCTAGATTTGTGAAAATTTGTGAAGCAATTTCCACGCCACTCTAAACGACGGATTAAATTTTTAAATACACTTAACTCTGTGATTCTCTAGCTCCATATGATGGAAAGAATAATAGCGCAGGTTTTGACTTACAAATACCTCGGGGTGTGGTTTGATTCCAAATGCACGTGGGGAGGACACATTAGGTATCTGATAACAAAATGCCAACAAAGAGTAAATTTTCTTCGAACAATAACAGGATCTTGGTGGAGCAGAGGTGGCGGGAGTTCTTCCATTGAAAGATCGTTATTGGGAGCTTCCACCAAGACTGTTTATAAGATGTGAGGTACTGAATCCCCTGGTTATTAATAACTTCGAAAGTTTAGTTGAACTTCAATCTCAAACAAGATTAATGGCATTATATTTTAACCATATGTCACAGAAAACCAACCCTTCAACGTGTAGATCTCCTGCACATCTTCGAATTGGCCTTTCCGAAACTAATCATTGTGCTTGTGGTGAAGGTTCATGTCATTTGGACATGCGTGGAGTATCGTGCTGTTAGATCTCAACTAATAAATTCCTTGCATACCCAAGGTAGACTATCCAATGTCCCAGTTCGCGACACTCTTGCTTGTCGTGACCTTCCTTACAAGAAACTTCTTTGTCGTTTCATTAAGTCCATTGGTGTTCCAATGTAATGTTTATTTCATGTTAGACTCCTTCCTCTTCCATGAGTTCAATCAATAGACAGCTATCTCACATTGAATAAAAGTGATGACCTGATACAAACAAACCTGGAATAGTTATAAGATCATGTACACAATAAATGTTTATTATTAATGTAATTTATAATAGCAAATCGCTTGATAAAAACAAAGCTTAAATTAGCTAATGAACATCGACATACTAATATGATATTTGAAATGTATTAGGTTTAAAGTACTATGTATTGTGAAGGCGAAGAAAAATTAATGTATGTTGCCTTATGAAATAAACGTATTTATGAAAAATAAACTCTGTAATTCTGGAATCGTAAATCGGATCTGGAAAATTTTCAATGTGGAAATCTGTCCAGCCATATCAAGAAAGAAGTAAGTGACATTGTTAGTCACTCACACACATACATACATATCCATACATACTTACATTCTGCGATCTCGACGAGCATTCGAAACACCACTCGGCTCAAAAGTTGGTTCTCTTGGTAATATCATAGCCTTTATGCATGAGAAAGACACAAACGGATACATTTATCATTACAAATCGTTTCACTCCATAAAGTTCTGTTTACCAAAAGCTATCTATCTAGCGTAAGTCACTTTCCTATTTGATTTGCACAGAGAGAAACGATGTACTGTTTTTATATTCAGTTTTAGATTTTTTTAAATTTGTAACTGTAGTGCACAAGAAGAAATAGTGAAATTTACACGACATTTAATTCAATAGTAACAAAAAATAGACATGTGTTGAATCGAAAATTTGATTAAAAACCATCACCGATGCAAAACTAAATTGGATTGCAATGAATTTTCAATAAATAGAAGTGTATCTTCCAGGTAACGCTTAGTTTTGCGATTAAATTGTATTGAAACGTACAAAATTTGAAAGTTAATTTTTGTTTATTTGCAAGCTCCAAATATGTGCATGAAAATAGATGTAAATTCACAGAATATTTTTATCCTGTGTGAGTGACATGTACATGAAACAAAGTATGAAGACATTTGCGGCAAATGAAGTATAAAATGCTTAAGTTCAACATGTCCGCATCGGAATGTAAAACACCAATTTTGATTATTAGATACTAGTGAACATTAACGAAAAATCTAATACGTATGACATAAATATATGATATAAGCAGGCCGTCTTTCTTTGTGGAATTTATGAACATCTGTTCTGATTGTAGTAACCAAAGAAATCAACGAAACCTTCTATTTCGACAAACGATTTTAAATGTGGAGGCCGTTTGCATAACTGGATGCTGCGATACTAATACAACTTACACTAAGAATCATTTCAATTCGGAGATCGAACATCCTGTGCGCCCCTGAACCAGTATTTTCGATTTTATCAAGTTCAATCTGTGAAAGCATCCTTCCCATTCCAGCATGTATCAATTTGCATGACTGCTTCTGACGGCCAATAGCTCTGAGTTCTGCTAGGTATATGAGAAAGAAAAAAAAGGCAGTGTGTAAAGGATGATCACCCGACAGCCCGGAAGTAGATAAGCGGTTGGGGAGCACCATTTCGTTCGAAATGTCTTCATAGCAAGTTAGCATTCCAACAAGGGGAATACATCGCTTCAAGCGAAAACCATAAGTTCGTTTTCTGTCGTTGGTATGCAAACAGTCTGGTAATAGACGTCGGCGTTTGGCGAAATAGATTAGGGTAGGGGATTGGCCTGTGACGATGATGATAATGGTGTTGTTGAAAATTTTTTGATATATATCGGATATACGGTCGAAATCGTCTATCGGAAGCGGATATGAGCCAATCCTAGATTGGAGTAAAAATAATGTTATCCGAAAGTGAAGCAGTATGGTCAACCAACAGTGATATTTGTGTGAAGTGCTATGCGAGGCAATGCACATATGGCGGGTTTATTATCTTGATTGTTTTGAACATTTTCACACAGTCAGCTATTGCAATTACATTAGGCTTCCGTTTCTTAATTTTTAAGAATAGAAATATAATTTTTATATTTGATGCGCAGCTCGTTAACTAAAATTATGGAATAAAAGTAAAATTCTCGTGGCTTGTTTTCTGACCACATAATAGGTAAAAAGCGCGGAGTTAGGATTATGATCTTCGATTGCTTTCATATCTTGTTTTATACCATCATAGAATTTTTACGGATGAGCTCAAAATAAACAAACTTAACAAACACATTTCATCGATACTAAAACATATCCAATAAATATTAGAGCAAATTCAGCAGCTAGAAGTTCTATATGGAAGATCTATAATAGAGCAGAAACTGGAACAAACGTATCCCCAGCAAGCTGTTCTAGTTTTATTTATTCGACCAGTTCTTCTGTCAAATTTAAAACTAGTCTACGATGTCGTTCTATTTTTTGTATATTTGAAACACGAGTAAAACACTGCTGGGGCTGCCAGTTTTTCTTGTTATAAAATTCAGATTTAAATTTTGTAACTGTCATAAATTATGCATCTAGAACTAGAACACTACTGAATATGCCCTTACACAGTAAATATATCCATTACATTATCGGTGAAAACTATTCAAAACATCGTATTAGCAAGTGACAGTTTCTCTTTGTTTATTTTCTCTTCTCAACTTCATCCATCAAAACAAACAAGAAATCATGAACTAACAGTTGGTATTTGAGGATGATGAAAGAATATATAATCACATTGCAGCAATAGGAAAATAACCAAACTGTCATTTGTTGATACGGCGTTTAAAAATTCACCATTCAATATTGATTTATTTTTATTTGTATGACTCATAAATCTTTCGTGTTGTCAGGTAATGGAATTGGGGATTACCTAACAAAATCGCTCAATTAGGTATTGTGTAAGCTAGCGAAATGAAAATAAAATTACAATAAAATATGCTCAACAAATTATTTAAAAGTTCATATCTAAATGATGACATTTCAATTATAAATTTATATCCACCTCATAGCATTCTACATGATAATTATAGGTATCTGTTAAAATCTAAGCATTTCCGTAAGTTCATATTTATTTGTCTGGCAGTTCGAATGTAAGTCTCGAACGAATTGAATACTAAGTGTCATATATTTGAAATAAATCTGCTGTTTGTTTGATGGAATTCAAGTGTGTTATCAATAGAAATCAATATCATTTGATTTGAATCAGATTTGAATAGACGTACACTCGATTTTTATCAGTGTAGTTTTGCTAAAAAGCGAAAAGGTTCTTCGATGTATAGAACGCTTGGCTAAGAAAATCTAACAGCTTCTATATACAGTTTCCTGCTAAGGAGAAGAAGAAGCAGATCCGATCCCTGCATATGAAAACACATGAAGAGAAAGTCTAATTGACTAGACGGAACCCAAGCATGCTTCGCTGTACTTGGTTACTACGGCATTCACTTTTACAGTCCTATACACACAAGCCTCGATTTACACGCATATGCACGTACTTATGCATATATGTGTTTATCTATATACATAAATAAATTGGTCAAGTAAATGTGTTTATGTATATGTATAAACATATACGTACATATATGAATACATATATACATATATGAAGCGCGTAAATCGAGGTTCGGGTGCATCTGTTTTCCCCGTTAGATCGCGTCAGATGCGATGATTGCGCTTTTTTTTTATTCAATAACATATATTACATGCACACTGCGTTAAGCTATAAAATGCCGAGGGCATTGATTGCGCTTTGTTTTCATCACATTTCGTATCGCCAAGTTTTCTCATAATGTTATGAAAAAAAATTTTTTTTTCTTTAAACTACCATCAACAATTTTTTTTGGGTATAGTTTGGTGACATTAGTTTCATTATATTATTGATATTTACATTTCAATAAAACTGTTTTGGTTTCGAATATTAAAAGTAAATGCGTGTTAAATACTAATGAAATAACCATAATGGTGCCACTAGATTTTAGCACTGGTTTCATTCTGATATATGTTACTGTTAAGTGTGTGTGTATGTGTGTTTTTTTTTTATAGAGGGTGGTAAGGCGAATCTGCAAGCCAGACACCTGAGAACTAAACTAATCCCACTCGATATGCTCCCTCTGTTAGCACAACCAACACCTCCGGAACTACCTTATGGTATTACTTTGTGTGTGTGTGTGTGTGTGTGTGTGTGTGTGTGTGTGTGTGTGTGTGTGTGTGTGTGTGTGTGTGTGTGTGTGTGTGTGTGTGTGTGTGTGTGTGTGTGTGTGTGTGTGTGTGTGTGTGTGTGTGTGTGTGTGTGTGTGTGTGTGTGTGTGTGTGTGTGTGTGTGTGTGTGTGTGTGTGTGTGTGTGTGTGTGTGTGTGTGTGTGTGTGTGTGTGTGTGTGTGTGTGTGTGTGTGTTCTTCGACTGTGCATCTGATATTTTCATATTTTTAAAAGGGCCAATCCAGATTAACCTAACAGTAAATTTAAAATGTAAAACGAAAGGAAACGGAAGCGATCCAATAACTTTTACAATATTTTGTCTTGAATGCTATCACAATGGCGAATTAATAGGATGAATATAGGACCAACGATAGGATGAATAGAAATCCATTGCGATGAAATTAGGAACAGAGTAGTGAACGTATCGGAAGTGTGTTTGGCTGTTTTTAATATAAGTTTAATTTCCAAGAAATGTGGAGCAAACCGAATTGGGGTTTTTGAGGTAACGTCCTTACAAATGAGATGAAATAGGGAGCCGTTACCCTATAACATTTAATTTTTTTTTAGATAACTAATTATTGGAATATGAGTTAAAATTAAATTATTAAGATTTAAATTGGGTGTTCAGCCACAAGTGGTAACTTTTCATTTCTATTATATACATGATTTGGTTATTACCATGAAGACATCATTTGCTTCCGCAATTCTGTGATTTTTGTGTAGGGAAAATTGTAAACCTACTTGTATTGTGTAATGGGGAAACGGAACTTATATATTTACTTAATAACTATATTAATAAATAGAGCGAATCGATTCAATTGAAGATTGCATCGATTTTTGTCGGAATTTGCTTATAATATTATGTGACATTACATCTAATGGTTCTATATTTGTGAGTCTGTGTAACTCATTTGTACTTAACCAAGGAGGACGCTTCAAAATCATTTTCAGAATTTTATTCTGAATCCTTTGAAGCGTTTTCTTCCTGGTGGAACAACAACTTGACCAAGTTGGAACTGCATAAAACATGGCTGGTCTGAAAATTTGTTTTTAAATTAACAATTTGTTTTTTAAACAGAGCATAGAATTTCTGTTTATAAGAGGATTTAAATATTTAATATATTTATTACACTTTGCCTGGATTCCTTCAATGTGATCCTTGAAAGTGAGTTTTTTGTCATACGTTAAACCTAAGTATTTAGCTTGATCAGACCATGTCAATTCCAAGCCATTCAATGTGAGAATGTGATTATTGTTTGGTTTAAGAAAGAAGCTCTTGGCTTATAAGGAAAGATAATTAATTGCGTGTTTGCTGCATTTGGTTTAATTTTCCATTTTGACAGATAATCACTGAAAATATTTCAACTTCTTTGTAGGCGACTGCAGATCACTCTTAGATTTCTATCTGTGGCTAACAGACTTGTGTCGTCACAGAATAGCGATTTCTTACAAGCAACGGGTAGATTTGGAAGATCAAAAGTGAAAATATTATACAAGATTGGAGCTACGCTCGAACCCTGAGGAACACCTGCTCGTACGGGTAGCAATTAAGATTTACAATTCTGATAGTTAACCTGAAGAGTACGATCAGTTAAATAATTTTGAATCATTTTGATCAAATAAATAGGAAACTAGAAATCAAACATTTTTGCTATTAAACCTCTGGGCCAAACACTGTCGAATGCTTTTTCTAGGTCTAGAAGAGCAACTCCAGTGGATAACCCAGAGGATTTATTTGCTTTTATAATGTTCGTTACTCTAACAAGTTGATGAGTAGTTATGAAGAGTAGAATGTTCATGACGAAATCCAAACTGCTCTGGAAAAAAATTGAATTCTCATTTATATGAGACATCATTCTCAACAAGATAATTTTTTCAAAAAGTTTACTGATAGACGAAAGTAAACTAATTGGTCGATAACTTGATGTTTCTGCTGGGTTTTTATCAGGTTTGAGGATAGGAATTACTTTAGCGTTTTTCCATCTTTTTGGGGAGTGAGCTAAAGAAAAACACTTGTATAGCATTTAATATACTTATTACACTTCTCCTGGATTTCTTCTATGTGATCCTTAAAAGTGAGTTTTTTGTCATGCGTTAAACCTAATTATTTTGCTTGATCGTTCAATTTGATAACGTGATTATTTTTTGGTTTATGAAAAGAAGTTATGAGGAAAAATAATTATTTGTGTTTTGCTGCATTTTGTGCAATTTTCCATTTTGAGAAATAATCACTGAGGATATTTAAGCTTCTTTATAAGCGACAACAGATAACTCGTAGATTTCTACCTGTGGTATTCGCTAAGCAGATAAAGGTATAGATTTTCTTACAGTTTTAGATCTTTTGTGTAGGATGTTGGTATTGTATGTTCAAATATGAATGAATGAAATATATGAATGAGAAAAAGTAACGAGCGAATTTTAGAAAAATAAAAGCATTTAATAAGTATTTTGGTGAATCATTTTTTTAAAATGCCGGCGAGTTTTAAGAAATTCCATCTCTTCTTAGCCATGCAATTTATACTAATTCTGATACTCAATGCTGTTATATTACTCTAGTTTAACATAGTTACTCTTGAAACGCGGCAAAATGATTACGAATTGAATAGCAAAGATTCGAGAACTAGAGAATGACTCAAACGTGTCCTAACCAGAGATGCCAGGTAAAAATTTCAAATATCTGCAGACAGGGTCTGTAAATCTGAAAAAAAATCTGCGGTCAGCAAGTATGTCTTGCTGGCAGCAATTTCTCTATAAAGTATGACACGCAAAACTGACTTTTTTTTTTTTTTTTTTTTTTTTAGAGGCTTTAACATTAATGTCATTCGCCTCTTCGGGCCAGAAAAACTTTCTGACCCTATGTGCGGGGTTGGGAATCGAACCCAGGCGGGCGGCGTGAAAGGCATCGACTAACCCATCACGCTATACCCGTCCCCTCTCAAAACTGACTTGGCGAGCAAAAAAAAAAAAAAAAAAGGTCGCGGAAATTTCAAAAGTCTGTAACTATAGACGAAAGTCTGCGAGAACTTCTAAAGTCTGCGAGAATTTCAAAAGTCTGTAAAAGTCAGCACAAAAAAAAATGTCTGCAGCACTATACCCCAAATCTGCAGATTTACAGACAAATCTGCAGACCTGGCATCTCTGGTCCTAACTGAAATCGCAAGTTGACAAGCAGTTTATATAGTATGTAAAACGAAAAGCTTTAATGATGCCTTTAATGATTTTGTTCAAAATTCATCGAAAATTTCAATTTATATTTCCGTTTCGTCAGAGCTTAACAATTTATGTTGAACTGATTGCCACCCAGCAATTTACCATAAACCAATAAGCAGACATGATGTTCGAGCTACACTTTCATTTACACCGAAAATTTGATGACTTAAGAGTCATTACTATTTCGCAAATCTTGATATTAACCGACACCAAGGCAACAGCCTTCTTGTAAAACATCTTAAAGATTTTAATAACTGGATGTTCATAGAAATGGAAGATTTGAATAGCTTGTGTACACCGTGAGCTTGCTACGAGCTAATTATCACATTCATCTACACCAAAATTTCATCATCCACCGACGTTCCCAGGAGAAAAACTAATATCGTTCCCATAAAACCGCAAGCATGAATTTCTATTATTTGTCGGTGGAGATATAAATCATCACCACGAGCTAGTTTCGCCAGTTATCTTCTCAAGCTCTAAATGAAACCGATATGCATTACAAAGATCACCTCGGGTTAGTGCAAACACTGATTTATCGTTGGTCCCTTTATCACTTAATTAACACATTAACACGTGTAAATGATCTGCTTGTTGATAATTAATTGACACAACCGCCGCACCGCATCGGCCAACCAACAGCAACATGGCGAACCAGGCGCCCCCTTCGACAAACGAAAGCCCACAATGAATCCACACCCTTGTTTGAACCAACCGACCGCCAACGTTCCTCCTTCTTAAGAAGCGACCAACCCAGAAACGTCGCTGGTACTCTGTGTAGTGAGGTAGAGGAGAAAAGGACAAAGCTTATTAAAACTGTAGCAAATCCCTGTTCGACTCTGTTTGCGGGTGCGGAGGAGGTCTTCATTGCAATCTGTTTTTTTTTCATGTTCCCTGCTGGCTGATTCTGTGTCCTCGGATTATGTCTGGAAAACGAGCGGTGGGATTTTTGTTTCTGGCAATAGTGAAACTCTTTCACCACACCCTCGCCCGAGTGTATTTTTCCTGCTCGTTGGTTTGCGAGAGTATGTGTGTTTGAATAGTCGAATGGTACAACCGTTGGGCGGTTTGAGAAAGATTTAGAAAGACCTAGTGGATTTCACCATCTTTTTATTTTGATAAGCGATTATCTTTTTCAGAAAATAGATTCGATACAACGGCCTTTTAAAGAACTTTCGATGTGTTGGAGTAATTGTATAATGCAATATTTAGACTAACAACATTCTGAAATATATAGATTTCGGTTTTGAACATCCATGTTTTTATAGAATGATTCTTTTATATAATAATAAAGGTTCAAAGGCACACGGCTTAAGCTCTAAGATGCCGATAGGGATGTATTGATAGTATATTGTTTGTTTTATCCATCGTTCGTCTATTTTTATATAATGGAAAGTTATTCAAATCCTGTTAAAATAACGGTACACCAGTTCAAGGGCTCACAAATTCCAATCTCATGCGGTTCGAGTGTTCCCAAATTCCTATATCATGTCTAGCAATAAATATCATTGAAATAAAAAAATAAATAAAGTGATCTGTTTCCATTGGAAGTAAGGACTCGAAAAAAATGCTCACCGATAATTCATTTTAAGTCGGATATTGTTGAAACTATCAGGGATTAAATAAACACTTATTAGCCATATTTTTATACTTCTGCAAAGTTGTTTTCTTCAACTTCCTCTCTTTGGGTAAAAGCTCACACAATGGAATTATCACTACCCATCAGATCCTGTGCAACAATTGCGCCATCTTTCTTATGCACTTTTATTCATTCTTTCTTCAAATCCTTGTTCGATGTTCTACGATGCGTGCCCTTAATAATCGTTCAAAATATTTCTATTGGGTGGAGTTATACACAAATGAAAGTGTTTTTTCGAGTACAGTCCTTAGACGTACAGAATAGGGGACGGGTAAAGCAGGGACATTTTGGTGTAATGATTATTTTAACTTTTTAATTAGGAGATTTATTGCGAATACAGATTTGCAAAGTCTTTAGTGACTAATAAGCTGACTATAAACTAGTTTTGCATGTCTCATTTAGAAATGTTATACGATCACTGTGAAAACCGAGTTTTTAACCGAGGTTCGGATGGCCGAATGTCATATACCACTCGATTCAGCTCGACAAACTGAGCAAACGTCTGTTTATATGCGTGTGTTTGTGTGAGCAATATTGTCACTCAATTTTCTCGAAGATAACTGAACCGATTTTCACAAACTTAGATTCAAATGAAAGGTTTTGTGGTCCTACACAACGTCTCTGAGTTTCATTTGGATACAACTTTTGGTTCCGGAAATACAGGGTGATATGCATAAAAAGGTCAAAATAATGTCAGTACCTTCTTTCGAAGATGGCCCAATCGATGTTTACCATCTTAGATTCAACTGAGAGGTCTTCAGATACCATAAGAATATAACGATTTTTTACTCATAAGTAACCATGTGATGAGTAGCGAATTCTTTAAATTGGCTAATAAATTTATCTAGTTTGCACATAAACATAGTCTAGGGCTATGTTGTTTGAATATCAAAAAAGCAACGAACGCCAATGATCATCGTTCGCTTCCCTTCGCCTTTGTTCGATAATCGCTCTGAAATTCGGACTTGTCCATATATTCGGGTGCGAACGAAGCCGACGCTGTTTCGATGCTCGCATGAAGATCTATTCCTTGCAGTTGTTATTCGCATTGAACTTAACTTAACGCGAATGTGGAACGAATATTTATGCAGCGATCATCGTCAAAACCTAATTCGTGATGATCGTTCGTGGTCTCTTTGAAACAAGCAAATTAAGACGTTTTTCAGTCGGTGTTGAACAGTCGTTCGCACCGCACGCGTATAGCTCTTGGCTCCTGGAATTTTTTTCTGGCTACCTAGAGTTTCATTGATTCAAGGCTTCAGTCTTTTTCAAGGCTACCTGAATCACTAACTAAGTGACTAAGTGATACAAAGAGTGATATTAGAGTGACTAAGTGATACAAAGAGTGATATTAGAGTGACTAAGAAATTAATCAGCCTTTTTTAAGGCTAGCTAGGAGTCTAATCGAAGACTAATTTAGCCTAGTTAATTTAATTTAAAATTTCATTAATTTCAAAAATGCCTGCGTCCAACCGGAAAGGCAACAAGCCTAAGGCTAAAAATAATTCAATACGGAATAAATCACAATCCGTTATTCAACATTTTTCTAATAACATTCACGATCTTATAGAATCTGAATGTAAAAATAAAAGACAACGGACGGATTTCCCTTCCGTTGATCCTATGCCGTCTAACAATATTTACGAGATTCTTCCTGAATCCGATTGTAGCGACATAGAAGAAAATTCTTCAAAAATTCCCAAAATGGACGCTTGTCGTTCTGGGAAGAAACATCAATCTATGCCACCAGTGACGGTGATGATTTCCGACTTCAAAGCATTCCGTACTGAGCTTTCTACTTTTCTCCCGGAAGTAAAAGTCTCATTTCAAATCGGACGAAGAGGAGAATGTCGAGTCTTGGTGGATGGATTGGAAGATTACGAACGTCTTATTCGATATTTGTCCGAAAAACTTCATAAATTTTATTCATATGATATAAAATCAGACAGACCCTTCAAGGCTGTCTTGAAAGGATTATCAAATGATCAAAGTATTGATGAAATTAAAAATGAAATAAAAGAATTGCTTGGTTTTGCCCCTTCCCAAGTAATACTTATGAAAAAAAGAGCGAATGGTACTTCTAAACCACGCTCTGGAATTTCCCATGAACTTTACCTAATACACTTCAATCGAAGTGATGTAAACAATTTGAAAACTTTAGAAAAAGTACGTTTCATTTCCCACATTAAAATTAATTGGGAACATTATAAACGGCATAATCGTATTGCAAACTTAACGCAATGTCGTCGTTGCCAAGGCTTCGGCCATGGAACCAAAAATTGTCATATGGATATACGGTGTTTGAATTGTGGTAAATCGCATTCGAAAGACGTTTGTCCAATGAATGAAACCACTGATAAATTTTCATGTTCAAATTGCAATGGAAATCATAAATCCAATTATTTGAAATGTCCTGTCAGGGAAAAAATTTTAAACGCTCGTTCGCTTAGACAACAAGTCAAATCAACGACCTTAAATTTACAGAACATACCTGAAAATTCTTCTAAGGCACCTGCCAATTCGTCTTCTAACGAAAACAATTTATTGACAGGTAGATCGACCTCGTCATCATCTTCTTCTAATGCCAGTTATGCTGGTATATTAGGTAGAAATCTATCTCCTATTTCTTCTAATGTAAATAATCAAAACACAGGACCGCCTTGCAGTTCTTCTTCTAACGAAAACAATTTATTAATAGGTAGACCGGCCAAATCATCTTCTTCTAATGGCAGTCTACCTACAAATATTCCTTCAATGCCATTCGCTTCTTTAAATGAAGTCGATTTAGGCGATATAACTGAAAATAAAATGATCTACCTACAAGATCAACTTTTTCAAATGATCATCCAAATGAATTCGACTTCATCACTTTTTGAAGCATTTCAAATCGGATGGAAATTTGCAAATAATATTATAATGAATTTAAAATTTAACAGTGATGTTAAATAATTATTTGAATATTTTAAATTGGAATGCTCGATCTTTGAAATCGAGTGAAGATGAATTTTATAATTTTCTCAAAGTTCACAAAATTCATATTGCCATTGTGACAGAAACTTTTCTTAAACCAAATGTAAAATTGAAAAGTAATCCACATTATGTGGTTCATCGATTTGACAGGTTTACTGGAATTGGTGGTGGAGTTGCCATTTTTGTCCAACGGCAAATTAAACATCGAATTTTACCTTCTTTCAATACTAAAGTTATTGAAAGCTTGGGAATCGAAGTTGAAACCATTCATGGAATTTATTTCATCGCTGGAGCATATTTGCCATTCCAATGCACCGGCGAACAATTAAATTTCTTTAAAGGCGATTTGCAAAAACTTACAAGATATCGATCGAAATTTTTCGTAATAGGGGACTTAAATGCTAAGCATGTCCAGTGGAATTGTAGGCAAAATAACAGTAATGGTAAAATACTTCATAATCAACTCTCAGCTGGTTACTTTACAGTTCTTCATCCCAGTAATCCTACTTGTTTCTCTTCCGTGAAAAACCCGTCTACAATTGATCTGGTTCTAACAGATCAAAGTCACATTTGTAGTGAACCGATTACTCATGCTGATTTTGACTCAGATCATCTTCCTGTAACATTCAGACTTTCCAACGAAGCTATAATTAATCCAATTAGTTCTATTTTCAACTATCATAGAGCTAATTGGTTGGATTACAGATCTCACATTGAAAATCATGTGGATCATGAAACTATTTTAGAAAATTCTGCGGACATCGACACAGCAATTGATAATTTGAATCATTATATTATCGAAGCTAGAAATCTTTCAGTTCCCAAAGCTCAAACTAAATTAAATTCTCCTATCATCGATGACAATCTTCAACTGCTCATTCGGTTGAAGAATGTTCGTCGACGACAATATCAACGTTCTCGTGATCCTGCTATGACCAACATAGTTAAGGATTTACAAAAAGAAATTAAACATAGATTTACTCTTTTGCGAAATGAAAATTTCGCTAAAGAAGTTGAACAAATTAAACCATATTCTAAACCTTTCTGGAAACTTTCTAAGGTTCTTAAGAAACCTCAGAAACCAATTCCTGCTCTCAAGGAAGGAAATCAAATACTTCTTACAAATGGTGAAAAAGCTCAAAAGCTAGCTCAGCAGTTCGAGAGTGTCCACAATTTTAATTTGAACGTTGTGAGTCCTATTGAAAATGAAGTCTCACTGAAGTATGATCATATTTCAACCCAAGTGTTATCACACGATGACATTATTGAGACGAATTTTGATGAAATTAAATCAATTATTAGGAAACTCAAAAACATGAAGGCTCCTGGTAATGATGGAATTTTTAATATTCTTATTAAAAATCTTCCCGATGTTGCCTTGAGACTCCTGGTTAAAATTTTCAACAAGTGTTTTTCATTAGCTTACTTCCCAAAAAGATGGAAAAACGCTAAAGTAATTCCTATCCTAAAACCTGATAAAAACCCAGCAGAAACATCAAGTTATCGCCCAATTAGCTTACTTTCTTCTATCAGTAAACTTTTTGAAAAAATTATCTTGTTAAGAATGATGACTCATATAAATGAGAATTCAATTTTTTTACCAGAGCAGTTTGGATTTCGTCATGAACATTCAACTACTCATCAACTTGTCAGAGTAACGAACATGATAAAATCAAATAAATCTTCTGGGTTATCCACTGGAGTTGCTCTTCTAGACATAGAAAAAGCATTCGACAGTGTTTGGCACAAAGGTTTAATAGCAAAAATGTCTGATTTCCAGTTTCCTATTTATTTGATCAAAATGATTCAAAATTATTTAACTGATCGTACTCTTCAGGTTAGCTATCAGAATTGTAAATCTGAATTGCTACCCGTACGAGCCGGTGTTCCGCAGGGTTCGAGTGTAGCTCCAATCTTGTATAATATTTTCACTTCTGATCTTCCAAATCTACCCGTTGGTTGTCAGAAATCGCTATTCTGTGACGACACAAGTCTGTTAGCCACAGGTAGAAATCTAAGAGTGATCTGCAGTCGCCTACAAAGTAGTTTAAATATTTTCAGTGATTATCTGTCAAAATGGAAAATTAAACCAAATGCAGCAAAAACGCAATTAATTATCTTTCCTCACAAGCCAAGAGCTTCTTTTCTTAAACCAAACAATAATCACATTCTCAAATTGAATGGCTTGGAATTGACATGGTCTGATCAAGCTAAATACTTAGGTTTAACGTATGACAAAAAACTCACTTTCAAGGATCACATTGAAGGAATCCAGGCAAAGTGTAATAAATATATTAAATATTTAAATCCTCTTATAAACAGAAATTCTATGCTCTGTTTAAAAAACAAATTGTTAATTTAAAAACAAATTTTCAGACCAGCCATGTTTTATGCAGTTCCAACTTGGTCAAGTTGTTGTTCCACCAGGAAGAAAACGCTTCAAAGGATTCAGAATAAAATTCTGAAAATGATTTTGAAGCGTCCTCCTTGGTTAAGTACAAATGAGTTACACAGACTCACAAATATAGAACCATTAGATGTAATGTCACATAATATTATAAGCAAATTCCGACAAAAATCGATGCAATCTTCAATTGAATCGATTCGCTCTCTGTATTAGTTAGTAAGTTAGTATATAAGTTCCTTTTCCCCATTACACAATACAAGTAGGTTTAGAATTTTCCCTACACAAAAATCTCAGAATTGCGGAAGCAAATGATGTCTTCATGGTAATAACCAAATCATATATATATAACAGGGCTGAAAAGTCACCACTTGTGGCTGAACACCCAATTTAAATCTTAATAATTTAATTTTAACTCATATTCCAATAAATAGTTATTTAAAAAAAAAAAAAAAAGACGTTTTTCTCTGTATTAGTACCATAGTCTTATGTGTGTGTGATATCCATATACCAGCACTCCCCCATTGCTGCTACCTCACGAAATATGATGAATTTATTAGATGAAGAATGCTTCGCGGAGAATGGAATCCAACGATCATCGCAGTGACGCTATTCGAACAAATTTGAAGAGTAAAGTAAATGAACGAATGAATATATTAGTAGATTCGGGTTCTCTACGATTATTGCTTATTTTTTTCACGCTTCTGCCTTTCGTGCAGTGAATAGTTCAACGTTGTTCCAGACGGGCGGAAGTAATATAATGATATTCGCACTGAAGATGGATTATTTACACGAAGAATATGTGCAACATTGGTCTAGGGCCAAAAATTCTCATATTAAATTTTCATAAAATCAATCTCAAATTAAGAAAGTGTGGTTTTCGGTACCGGAGATTCCGGAAATAGTGGTCAAAATCTTTAAAATGGAGCCCAGTTCATTTTCTCAAATATGATTGAATCGATTTTCACTAACTTAAATTCAAACGTAGTATTCTGCAAATGAAGTCTCGAAAATTGGCTTCTAAGTTTTTTTTAATCTGCATTCTGAAAACAATTATAAGATCATATTGCAGCAAGTGGAAAGTTCCCACAGGAACAAAAGAATACGGCCACCATCGACAAGTACCAACGTCATCTGGACAATTCCTATCTGAGATTCATCCCATCAACCACTGCCGACTAAAACTGGAGACTGCATCCCTTAGAGTTGCGGTTATCAGCATACGGCAATGTGAACCAACAACGTTACAATTCATAAAATTATCCTAGTCTTAAGTATAGTTAAGAAATACTCTTGACATCTTGGAATTAAGGTAGTGTGCTTTAATAAAAATATACTGGTAAATAAAAAAAAGTGGATATTTCTTCATAAGGTTTAAAATATATGCGTTAAATCTATTTGGAAATGGTTCAAAATTCAAGCAAGTTTCAAAATCTGTTTTACGATGAACTTTAAAATTCCATAGTAATAATATAACACATGGATCAATAAGTCCCGAGACTAAAGCAGAGATGGTGCTCGTAGTAAACCAGTAACCACGTCTTTCTAGAGTACTAACCTTTGCTTGAAACGGGTTAAAATTTTAAGTCGATCCGACCAGAAACAGCTGAGTTATCGAGGTTGGAGTAAAGTCGTTTTGTAGTTTGTTTAAAAAATGGAAAAACCGAGTTTCGTGTTTTGATAAAACATTGTTTTTTTAATGGGCAAAAACACCGTGCAAGCGAAACAATGGATTGCAAAATGTTATCCGGACTCTTGTCCATCAAAAGCAACGATTTGTCGGTGGTTCGCCGAGTTTAAACGTGGTCGTACCGACACAAATGACGCGGAACGCTCGGGTAGACCTGTGGAAGCCGTTACACCGGAAAATGTGAGTGAAGTGACAAAAACTGAGTGGCGCACAGCTGGCGAAAGCCGTCCGAAGCGTCCGAAAACGCAGCAGTCAGCAGGCAAAGTCATGGCGTCAGTTTTTTGGGATACGCATGGCGTGATTTTCATTGACTACCTCGGAAAAGGTAAATCGATCAACGACCGCACATGCAGAGAAAAAAATCCTTTTTCATCAAGACAATGCACCCTGCAGCAAGTCGATGAAAACAATGGCGAAATTGAACGAATTGGGCTTTGATCTGCTTCACCACCCCCCCCCCCCCCCCCCCATACTCACCAGATTTAGCCCCAGTGATTACTGGCTCTTTGTTGATCTTAAAGAAATGCTCCAGGGAAAAAGATTTGGCTCAAATGAGGAGGTCATCGCTGAAACTGAAGCTTATTTTGAAGCGAAAGATAAATTTTTCCATAAACATGGTATTGAAAAATTGGAAAAACGTTGGAACCATTGTATCACCCTAAAAGGTTATGTTGATGAATAAAAAAAATTTTGCAAAAAAAATGTTGTTCCCATTGTTAGTCTCGGGACTTATTGATCCATGTGTTATAATTTTTTTTACGACTTTGAGGCTTTTTCAGAACTAAAGCTAAGGCTTTCATTTGTATTGTGAAGCATAGGGGGCATTCCACGCAAAATCAGCCACCCAAAAATTTTTTTTCCAGTCAAGAACTCGAAAATATTTGACACGTATTTTTTTATTTCAATTTGGTACGTGGAATTTTCGAGATATGATTTTTTGAAGTTTCGCGTTTATAAAAAAGAGCCCTTTTTTCAAAAGCCTATACAGTAAAATCTAATAAAGATACAAAAATTCGTCCAAGACATGAAATGTGCGTGTTTTCCTTAGCTTTGAAATAAGCGATTCCATAAAACAACCTTTCTAGTTTATTTTATGAAAAAAATTAAAAATTAATACTCAAATAAAAATTTTCAAATTTGGGCCTATTTTTTTCCTTTTTTTAGTTGAAAAAACGTGATTAATCCACCTAGCAGTGAGATGATACCTTTTTTTATCAATCCGCATGTGTTTTTTGCATGAATATTCTTCGGTGTTAAAGTTTTCATAACATTATTTTAACGACCGTCGTTTTAAGCGACAATTTGAGATTTTAATCACTCATTACTCTGTAATGTCGAAACTGCAAATCGGATCGAATTTGAATCTAGAAGTGTGATAATCGATTAAACAACCAGCATAACCCAAACCGATTCGTATGGCCATATGACGAATAAATTACAACAGTTTTGAGTCCAACTTTGAAGCTTTTCGGGATTGTCATCTTCTATATCGGTTTGAATTTTAAAAAATTCATCATCATGTAATTCGAGAACCGGAAGTCATGATTGGATAAAATTAATAATTTTTTGTATATAAGTTTATTTTAATTTGAATTTTTGTTTCTGAAATTTGATTAGGCTCTTTTGAGAAAACAATTGAGCTTTGAGAAACGATTTTATACTGGAACCGGAATTCTAAAATCGGTATGGCCGAAGTCATATAAATTCACCTGAGAAGCTGTATAGTTTTCATTTGTTTCAAAATATTTGAAAATCAGTGAAGACATCTTTGAGAAATCATAGCACGAATTAATTTTTTAGGTGCCTTCTGAATCGACAACTGAATACCACTAAAACTGAAAAAAGTTAATTTTTTTTATCGACTATCCAAATCTGCTAACCCGATAAACCTGATTAATTTATGTGGAATAGACATTTTTATACTAATCACCCTGTATCCCCGAAACCGGAAGTTGGATCTGACTGAAGAGCAAGATGTTTTAAAGAATCTTGAAACTTTTCATTTGCATCTTAGATGATTCTTAGATTTCATTTAAATCTTAGATCGGTTCAGCCATCTACGAGAAGAATGAGTTACACAATTTTGATTTCGTTTCATATATCATCCTGTAGTTCCGGAACCAGAGGTCGGAACCAAACATAATTCAGGAACTTTGTTTGGGAGCATACGAATTTTCGTATGAATTTGAATTTGCAGAAAAGAAATTTTCAGAGAAAATTGAGTGAAATTATTTGTCACACACGCATTTGCTGATCTCGACGAACTGATTCGAATGGTATATGGATGTTATGTTCTTCCAGCATTTATTGCTGTAAGTAGTTTAAAACAATTTAAAATTCTGCCTTCATCTGGTATATATATGTCATACTCGAACGATTATGTTGCAAAAAACGAGCCGTGCTAAAATCGGTCCGAGACTAAATGTCATGAAAAAGGATACTGTACAAAGTCTTTTTGGTACTTAGAAACAATTGTATGTAACAGTATAAAAAATCGTGTTTTCCGTTGCTCCCAAGCATTTCTTTGTCATACAGCGCTCAAAACTCCTACTGCTGGAAAAGTCGCTTACACAAAAATTTCGATATCTCCGTTAAAAATGGACGGATTTTCACAATCTATGGCTTGTTGAATAGGTATTATCGTGCGGAATCTAAGTCTGAAAACATATTCTGTTTTCAAGGTCAATTGTGACAGATACTGTCAAAAAACTGAAAATTTTGACATAAAACTTCGAATAACTCAATAAGTAAACATCCGATCTCAAAACCATTCAATAGCGTTTTGGGTGACGGGGAGACCTTTCATTTGCGACTAGTTTGATCAAAATCGGTCCAGCCATCTCTGAGATCTCGACCTCTTAGTTGACAACACACATACAGACACACACATACACACACACAGACATTTGCTCAGTTCGTCGAGCTGAATCGATTGGTATATGTCATTCGGCCCTCCGGGCCTCGGAAAAATTTTCGAAAGTTTGAGCGAATTTTATACCTATTTTTTATATATATAAAAAAAGGTAAAAAAGAAGCCTTTGGGGTTTAACTCAATCTTGGCAAAGTTTCAGAGTGAATTTTTCAATCACGACCCGCACGCGCGGAGTCTACCGCAGAGCAACTCGCTCGAACGCAGGCTTAACTTGTCGACACATGTCGCACCACTGATCAAATCCTAACTTTGACAGTTTGACAGTGTTAGCAACGTTACAGTTAAGATCGCGGTGTGAAAATGAATGAAATAATTGAATTAACAATGATTAATTGTTTAATTCTCGCTCTAGTTATTTTACTTTTGGTGAGTTGTGTTTGCTAAGTTGTTATACCATGCTTGACTGGATTCTGTAAATAGATTTTGGATACATGAGTTCTGGTTCTAGAAATAAATTCTACATTTGGATGCAGGACCGGTTTCATTGATTTGAATTCTGAACCTTTATTTTTTAACACAAATTCTAAATTTGGATTCAGAACCTGGATTCTGGAAATGAATTTTAGATCTGAATTCAGGAGCTGGACCTAGAATTGAATTCTGGAATTGAATTGTTGGTCTGAATTTTGAAAGCAGAATTCTGCAAATGAATTATGAACCTGAGCCCTATTCTTGAACTCTCGATTTACTCTTGGATTCTGGACTTGGATTTTGGGCTTGGATTCTGGACCTGAATTCAAAACTGAACTTCGAAGCTAGAATTGTAGAATTTTATGCTGTATCTGAATAATAAATTTGTATGCTGGAGCTGTATGCTAGTTCTGAGAATGTATTCTAGTTCTGATTTCTGGAATTGAATTATGGATCTGAATTGGGAGTCTGGGTTCTGGACCAGAATTCTAGGACTGTATTCTGAATTCTGGAGTAGGATTCTGTGAATAAATTCTGGATCAGGAACTGAACTGGAACTTGGATTCTGGTGGGGAATTAATTTTGAATCTGGGTTCAGAGCTTCAATTCAGGACCTGGATTTTGCATCTGATTTCAGGACATGGACCAGCATTCGGGACCTGGGTTCTGGATCTTAATAATAGAACTGGATTTTAAACATGAATTCTAGATTTTCGCCCAATACAAGGATTCTAGAATTGAATTTTGGACGGGGATTATGAACCTGAATTCTGCATCTAGAATATGAACCTAAGTTCTGGCAATGAAATCTTGAACCTAGATTATAAACCCGAATTCTGGATTTAGAGAGCTGAAATATGAACCAGGACCAAAAGTTTAAGAAAATTGTTTTTCGTTATTTACGATTATCATACTACTAAAAATTTGATCGTTAATTGCTGAAATTATTTCCGATGGTATAGGGTTAAAATTATTATGTTAGGCAATTTTGGCTCATTTTGGAAAGACGAAAAAATCGCTCCCACTGTTGTGCGATGTTGATAAGGACTAAAACATTGCAAAGTCGACGAAACCCTTCGATTGTTGTTCGAATTTTACGGTTTGAAGAAGGTTTGCCGAATCGTGTTCATTTATTCGATTAACCTTTTCAATTATGTTTCTCGTGTCGCTATGTAAATACACCAAAATCATAATCATTTTACCTAATTCATCGTTCATGCTTCCCCAAGCATGCTATGATTCTGAGTAAAACGTTCCGTTATCTTAGAACGGTATGCTATTTTTATCCCAAATGTCTTAGAATTTAAAACTTCTAGAACTAAAATTCAAAAAAAAATAATTTCTGAATTTCAAAATTTATTTTAAAAAATTTTGAGGTTGAAGTTTTTATTTTTATGCCACATGATATAGAATTGCATGAAACATCGAGATCTAGTGTCATCTCGAAAATAATTTGAAGAAGCTGACAATGGAAAAAAATGATAATGGAAGTTTTGAGATTTCAGAAACCGAAATATTTTATTATGGCAAATGTCTTAAAATTTCATGAAACGTCGAGATCTAGAGTCACATAAAAAAATTATTTTTAAAATCGATTTTTGGAACTTGAAAAAATTTTGATATGTCCGTAATTGCAAATCTACTTTTTTGATGCCAATTTCTTTAAAATATTTTAACTTCTAGATCTAGTGTTCTCTCGAATAAAATGTTTGGAGAAAAATCGACTCTGGAACTCCGAAATCGAATTTTTCGGCATCTCGTCGGATTTTTGTAGCAGCATAGTACTAATCTGAAACTTTTCCCAATTCCATCATGTTTTGGCGCCCCCGGCTGTTGGCGCCCGAGGCGGTCGCCTTATTCGCCTCACCCTCACTACGGTACTGTCTAAAGCGATAAAGGTTCAGAAGAAAAATTATGTTGAAATCGTATTTGAACACTAAATGTGAGTAGAAGAATGAATGATGAATTCATAATGGTAATTTCTAACAAATTAGTAAATTTCAGCTTAAAACTACTTATTGTATTGAGTTGCTAAAATAGGTGTTTCATTAGCGACGTCGAAACCAGACCTTCTGAACAGCAACCTTTGATTTTGCTAGCATTATTAGGATTACAAACGAGATACGATCGAAAAAGCAATACGTCGTTATTCAGAATAATGGTGATGGTCTCGCGATGGTGCTGTTGAAATAAACCGCACTGAAATTTTATCTCGAGCTAATTTCGTTTTCCACCGAATGGAATATGTAGGGCAAACAGACTCGAATGACACAGTGTTTTGAGCTCGCAAACCATTTAAAACACACAGTCATACAATGCTGCTATTAGATTTGATATATTGAAATTAAACCTGTCATATCTCAAAACTCATCGAGCAACGCACGTACCACCAAATACAAATAAATTTTGTACCATAGCTAGACATGAGTAAAGGCATTTCTGCTTGACCGCAGATGAACTTTTAATTTCCTATATAAATCAGATAAAGATTTGTATTCGTTCCGTCGTGTCCTGTGAATCCTACAATAAAAAGATTTAAAATTAATATAGTGATCCACAAACATACAAATATTTTCTTTAGTCTCCAAGCATGATTCATTTTTTCGTCATAACAAACAGTATCCATGGTGAAATGATTTTCTGCCTTCAGCGTTGCTAGTTATTTGAAAATTTCATTTAAGTAGATTGTCACTCAGACATTGTACCTTTAGAGTGTACAGCGTAGTACAAAACGTGTCCACGAAAATTCATCAGCGCATTCCGTATTATAATTTGTATTTGGTACCACAGTCACTAGTACATGACAAGTTCATAGCAAGCTACTTTAATTTCATATCACGTGCTGGGCAGTTTTCGTTCCGATTTATTCGGTCGAATTTTCTTGTTATAAATGAACTCCGTTCAGCCGAAGCACTTCAAAGGTAAATGTAATGACATAAAAATAATTTTACTGACGAATAGTTTTCCTAGAATGTAGCTTTTCGATAGACAACCAAGAATTTGCGAATAAAATCAACAAGAATCTGCCGAAAAGTACTGTGACAAGCAGTGCGTCTCGCCTACGAACTCATCTAAATGAGAAAAGTCAAACGACGACAAACTGGAGACGTCCAGGAAGCGGAACTTCATCCTCTATGCTAATCAGTACATCGAAAATTAATCTTCCAAATGACAGAATCAAACAAGGAATGCACAAATTAGGATCTCTACCCAGGTATTTGCGTTCAATGCCACCAGGAATAACACATAATTGCGACAATCTAGCGGTTGTAATCAAGACGAAAACATTTAAGAACCATGGCGTTTCTCAGAGATTTTTTGTACGAGAAACAGAACGACTGAATAAGGTAGAAACAATAGTCGCAGCAAAACTTCCGATAAATGAAAAAGCTTTGGAGGTGTCATCTGCGTTAGTCTTACCGACCGGAGAGGACTTTGAACATATGTGCATTGCAACCGAACATATCACGACTGCTGTAGATCCTTTGTCAATTGACATAAATCAGTTAAAGACAGTGCCTAACATCCACTCGAAAATATTCCAGAATTTACACGAGAAAATTCAGTATCTGGAGACGAAACAGTGCTACTTTGAAAATGGTTCTAGGGAAGCAATCGAGCAGATTTTACAGCTGGATTGTAAGATGAAGATGAGGACATCCCAGATTGAAGAAAAGAATGAAGAAATTTGTGAGGTGATTTTTATGTTCACTGATTTGAAAAAGTTTCAGGCCATCAAAGTCAAAATTACTATTGATTTATATAGTTATTTTCAGTGAATACCATCTCAGAGGGATAGGTTTCTGTACTAGAATCAGCTAAAAATTCACAATGACAAGGCTGAACATGGCTGGCATATCGAAGCACTATTGGAAAGGATTTGTTGATGTTAAATTTCTCTTCTATTTTATGAAGTCGAGTTTGTAAATCTATAAAACGTTCAGTCGTACTCCGAATGTACTCCGCGATATAGGCCCTTATTATCGTTCTCACTTCCACTTTCACATTCATTTCACTCACATGGCATTTCACATGATTTTACCTATTACCAGTATCACGCATAGTGAAGTGATCAATGTGGTGGAAAAAACTATATTTTTCATCAAAATTTTGGTAGCTTTACTTTTGTCTCTGAAGCGACTTCCGTAATAAGGACCTACATTAACTATTCACTTTTTTTTAATTCAATAATATAATATAGTATAATTTTAAGGCACACTGCTTAAGCTCTAAGATGCCAAGGGTATTTTCTAATCTTAATTATCGTCTAACATAAAACTAGAATAGTATCATTAGGTAATGTAGGATCGGGGTCGCGGATTCTTGAGAACCGATCGCCGGTAGTGGCCGGTGAATTGAATATAGCATGAGAGCCTCCCAGATGGCGTTGGTAAATATCTATGTTGGCCGCATCCTTCGATCCGCGTGGGTTCGTGGGAAACACCCCGTATGTTGGTCATCGACTAGAGCGGTCTTCCGTGGGCGGTGATGGTGATGTTACGAAAGAGATGTTGTAGGAACAAGATGTCTAAAAACGACAGAGATCTAATTTGTTGCACCGAGATGGTGAAGAGATCTTGTTAGTTTCAATGAAGACGGGCAGAGACGGGGAGTGTCGAACCTGTAGGTGGAGATTATACTTTCTGAGCGAGGAATAACACCTTACACTTGTATATCAATGTATTTGAGGTACTGGTTGATGAGAAGCATATATAAACTATCCCGACTCGCCAACACATTCCGAACCGGAACCTCAGGCGGTCTACCTCGGGCCCTGAGGGATTCCAGTAGTTTCGACCTGGCGTCGCGATACTCTACGCACGACCACACGACATGCTCGATGTCTTGATAACCGTCGCCACAGGTGCATCCGCGAGCCCAGCACGCCGGAGATGCGATGTTGAAAGTGTAGTGATTTGACATGAGCCGCGATGTAACACGAATGAAATCGCGACTCACGTTCATCCCCATGAACCAAGGTTTCGTCGATACCCTAGGAATAATGGAATTTAGTCATCGTCCCAGTTCGCCATTGCTCCATGAAGTTTGCCAACTTTCGAGAGTTTTCTGACTAGCGATACTGATTAATTCATTGAAGCAGAAGATCCTTCATTGAAGCAGATTGGTCTTTCATAATTCACTTCTTTTGATTTCCATCGTAAAGTGATACCCATAATCAGGGTCACAGTCACTTCACTTGGCTTTCACCGTGTAGTGACAACGGTAATAAGGGCCATAATCTTAAAAAAACGAAAAGTATATGGAAATGATCTAGGACTTCAAAGGCCTAAGGGCTGAGATTTAGTTTCACATTAATTACATCGGTTAAATATTTTTTTTTTTTTTTTTCATAAATACGTTTATTTCATAGGCAATATACATAAGTTTTTCTTCGCCGTGGCATCCACAATACATAGTAGTTTAAACCTAATACATTTCGAATATCATATTAGTATGTTGGTACTCATTAGTTAATCTAAACACTGTTTTTATCAAGCGAGTTGCTATTTTAAATTACATTAAATAAAATACATTTATTTTGTACATGATCTTATAACTATTTCAGGATTGTTTGTATCAGTTCACCACTTATATTCAATATCCTATAGTTGGCTATTGGTTGAACTCATGGAAGAGAAAACAGTTTAACATAAAATAAAATTTAAATTGGAACTCCAATGGATTTAATGAAATGATAAAGAAGTTTCATGTATGGAAGGTCACGACAAGCAAGAATGTCGCGAACTGGGACATTGGATAGTCTACCTTGGGTACGCAAGGAATTTATTAGTTGAGATCTGACATCACGAAACTCCACGCATGTCCAAACAACATGGTCAATATCGCGGTAACCTTCGCCGCAAGCACAATGATTAGTCTCGGAAAGTCCAATTCGAAGGAGATGTGCATCTAACGTGTAGTGATTGGACATGAGTCTGGACATCACACGAATGAAATCTCTACTCACATCCAGTCCCCTGAACCATGCCTTTGTCGATATTTTAGGAATAATTGAGTGCATCCACCGACCCAGATCATCTTTATCCCAAGAAGCTTGCCAGCTGGCAAGTGTTCTTTGGCGAGACGCGCTATAGAATTCGTTGAAAGCAATCGGTCTCTCATAAATTTCACCCTCAATAGCACCACGTTTGGCTAAAATATCGGCTCTTTCATTGCCTGGAATGGAGCAATGAGCCGGAACCCAAACTATTGTGATTAGATAATTATTATTCAATATGTCGTTCAGACACTGTTTTATTTTACCCAAGAAAAACGGTTCATTTTTGCCAGCAGCGTTTGAGCGAATGGCTTCAATTGCACTCAGACTATCTGTGAAGAGGAAATAATGGTTTGGAGATAATGTGACGATTACATTCAAGCTATAATGAACTGCTGCTAACTCTGCTATATAAACAGATGCAGGTTCTTGAAGCTTGAATGAGGCCGAAACATTATTGTTGAACATACCAAACCCTGTCGCTTCTTCCATTCGCGATCCGTCCGTGTAAAACATTTTCTCAGAGTTAATATGCCTGAACTTACTTGAAAATATTTTTGGGATTTCCATAGAGCGTAGGTGGTCCGGGATTCCACGCACTTCGCGCTGCATGGATGTGTCGAAAAATAAAGTTGAGTCAGGTACATTTAGGAGGCTGACACGGATAGGAATATATCTTGAAGGGTTGATTTCCTGTGACATATGGTTAAAATATACTGTCATGAATTTTGTTTGAGATCGAAGCTCGACTAGTCGTTCGAAATTATTAATTACCATGGGATTCAGCACATCACATCTTATTAGCAGGCGTGATGAAAGCTCCCAAAATCGATCTTTTAATGGAAGAACTCCCGCCAGAACTTCAAGACTCATTGTATGTGTCGAATGCATGCAGCCTAAAGCAATTCGCAAACAACGGTACTGAATTCGCTCAAGTTTGATAATATGAGAATTTGCAGCGGAACGAAAACAAACGCATCCATATTCCATCACTGAAAGTATCGTTGTCTGATACAATTTTATTAGATCTTGCGGATGAGCACCCCACCAAGACCCTGTTATTGTTCGAAGAAAATTTACTCTTTGTTGGCATTTCGTTATCAGATACCTAATGTGTCCTCCCCACGTGCATTTGGAATCAAACCACACCCCGAGGTATTTGAAAGTCAAAACCTGTTCGATTATTCTTCCCATCATATGAAGCTGAAGTTGCGCGGGATCATGCTTTTTTGAAAAGACGACCAGCTCTGTTTTCTCCGCAGAGAATTCGATACCAAGATGAACAGCCCAAACGGACAATTTATCTAAGGTATCTTGCAATGGTTTTTGCAGATCAATAGCTTTGGATCCAGTAACTGAAACCACGCCATCATCTGCCAATTGTCTTAGTGTACATGGGGTTACTAGACAGCTGTCAATGTCATTCACGTAAAAATTATAGAGGAGCGGACTGAGGCATGAGCCTTGCGGGAGACCCATGTAGCTAATTCTGATTGTTGCCAAATCGCCATGTGAAAAATGCATGCGTTTCTCTGACAAAAGGTTGTGCAAATAATTATTTATAACCGCTGGGAGTCCATGTTGGTGGAGCTTGTCTGAAAGAACATCAATGGAAACTGAATCAAATGCTCCTTTAATGTCTAAAAATACAGATGCCATTTGTTGCTTTTGAGCGAAGGCAATTTGGATGTCAGACGAAAGTAATGCAAGGCAATCATTCGTCCCTTTATTTCTACGGAAGCCAAACTGAGTATCTGACAACAAACCGTTCGTCTCGACCCAAGTGTCGAGACGTCGTAGAATAATTTTTTCGAACAATTTTCTGATGCAGGACAACATCGCAATGGGTCTATATGAGTTGTGATTGGAAGCTGGTTTCCCCGGCTTTTGAATGGCGATAACTTTCACTTGTCTCCAGTCAGGTGGAACAATATTTTGCTCAAGAAACTTGTTGAACAATTCCAACAAACGTCTTTTTGCGAGGTCGGGCAGATTCTTCACCAAGTTGAATTTAATTCTGTCCAATCCAGGAGCGTTATTGTTACAAGACATGAGTGCTATGGAAAATTCCATCATTGAAAAGGGGCTATCAATGGAATCATCATTTGAAGAAGACTCCCTAACAATGCTATGCGTAGGAACAGAATCTGGACAAACTTTCCTCGCAAAATCAAATATCCATCGATTCGAGTACTCCTCACTCTCATTTCCTACGTTACGATTCCTCATTCGTCTGGCCGTATTCCAAAGAGTGCTCATTGAGGTTTCTCTTGACAAACCTTCCACAAAATGTCTCCAATAGCTGCATTTCTTAACCCGAAGTATGTTCTTGTACTTGGTTTCTAAAACCAAGAATTTTTCAAAATTCTGAGGAGTTCCTCCTCCTCGTTTTAAAAACGTCTTGAAAGCATTTTGTTTCGCGTGTTTAGCATCTGAGCACTCTTTGTCCCACCAAGGATTTGGAGGTCTTCTGTTAGACGATGGACCAAGAAATCGTTTGGTTTGGGCTTGTTCTGCGGCCTCCAGAATCGAACAAACGAGGAAGTCATATTCTTCAAGTGGGGGAAGCTCTTCCATTGAAGTTAAGACACTTGAAATATTACTTTGGTATTTAATCCAGTCAATATTTTTTGTCAAATCATATGGAATATTAACTGAATTAGCAATGCCTTTGTTACTGCTAATTGAGATGATGATTGGTAAATGATCGCTACCATGTAAATCAGGAAATACTTTCCAGGTGCAATCTAGTCGAATTGAAGTCGAACAAAGAGATAAATCTAATGCACTTGGACGTGCAGGAGGTCTTGGGATCCGTGTCATGCTACCCATATTTAGTACCGTCATGCTAAAATTGTCGCAAATATTATATATTAGAGATGATCTGCTATCATTGTAAACGGAACCCCACATCATTCCGTGCGAATTGAAATCTCCTAAAATCAAACGTGGAGCAGGAAGGGCTTCGACAATTTCATTAAGCTGTCGTTGTCCAACTTGAGCTCTTGGAGGAATATATACCGAAGCAATGCAAATGTCCTTTCCTTTAATGTTTATTTGACAAGCAACAACTTCTATACTAGAAGTCGAAGGAATGTTTAATCTATAAAAGGAATAACATTTCTTAATTCCTAAAAGCACTCCACCATACGGGGAGTCTCTGTCGAGACGTATAATGTTAAAGTCATTAAAATTTAAGGCTATGTTTGATGTAAGCCATGTTTCGCACAAAGCAAATACATCACATTTTTGACTATGCAACAAAACTTTAAATGAATCAAGTTTTGGCATGATGCTTCGACAATTCCACTGCAGGACAGTGATTGAATCATTTGCGGCGGATGATAAATTATCCATCAAATGATACAAAACCTGAAAGAGCTGGCCATTGAGCTGATAACTGTTTCAAAAAAGTTCTAGCTATTGGAAGGAATGCTGTTATGATGGTCTTTAGAGGTTCAGAAATATTGAATGCAGCGAAAATCCATTCTACAATTTCCGAAAATTTCAGTAATCCTGTTGGTGAATGTGAAATGGAGCCCACTGGATTATTGTCTTTTCTTGAGCTAGTTCCTGGATTGGTTTGTGAATTTGACAAACCAGGAGGCACAGTTTTTGGTTTTAAATTTGGCTTTTTAGCTTTAACACGGGGATCTTTTTTTGAAGGTATAATTTTAGGTGTCTTTTTTGGTATTTTGTGGTTTGTTAATCTCCTCTTAACAGACCCTTGAGGAGTGACAAACGAGGTATCTTCACTATTTCCGTCAGAGTCAGATTCCTCTGGCTCCGCAAGATTTGAAAAACCGTTTTCGGTTTCCAAAGGGGAGACATGTATGACCGTTTTGAGCATTTCTGCATATGTGCGCTTAGACCGTGCTTTTAAAGAAAGCTTCATTTTGTCTTTACGCAGCTTAAATGCAGCGCACACTGAAAGATCATCATGAGGGCTTTCCCCACAATAAACACATTTTTCAACATCTTTATCGCAAAGATTATCCTTATGAGGCCCTTGACATTTGATACATTTGGACTTATTACTACAGTAAGTAGCTGTATGTCCGAATTTTTTACAGTTCGTGCAATTCATAACATGCGGTACGAAAAGCCGAACAGGAAGACGAATTTTATCGATATAGACATGGCTAGGCAATGCAGATCCGGCAAATGTTACGCGAAACGAATCTGAGGGACGATAAGACTTTTTTCCATCGACAATAGATGCTGAGTACAATTGTTTGCACTCGAGTATCTTAACTCCCTCAAGCATGGAGTTTTTAAAACGGCCAACTCCATTTTTAAGTAAATCATCTGCTGTCAGACTTGCTTCAGTCACAACACCGTCAATTTCTACCTCCTTCGATGGAATGTAAACTCGATATTCAATAGCAAATAATTTACAGGTTACAATATCGTTTGCCTGTTTCAAGTCGTTAACTACAACTCGAATTTTATCTCTATTAACCTTACAGATTTCTTTAACTTCAGAGAAATGTGATGTCAAATCCTTTGTAATTTGCATCAAGTTTAAAATCTTTTCTTTTTTTCGAAGATAGACTATCCATGGCCCAGTGGTACCCTGTGGATAATGTTTAGCCCTCGGAGTATTTAAACTTTTACTAGTATCCGGAATCGGATTCGGATGATCTTCCATGAGATCATCCATTACATTAAATTTTTTTTTGTAAATTAATAATACCAAAATAAAAACTTATGTTTAGTAAAATTTCAGATATAAGAAATAAAAAATAAATTAAATTAAATCTACCTTGTAGCTGATGTCTCTGTTCCTTTATCGTGAAGAACGACGTGAAGCTCTTCCAACGATTTCCAATTGGCAGTCTTTTGCTGTTTCCAATTGGCAGTCTTCTGTCGTTTACTGCTATCTCAGTTGCTCTGCCGTCGTTGTGAACACCACTGCACTTGCTGTACCTGACCCCAGGTACAGTGCTTTTGCTCTTGGTGGCGATCAAATGCGATGCTTGCAGTGTAGCACCTCGCGATATACGCCGTCTCTTTTGATCCTACGCAGCGTACAAATTCTGGTACCTGGTAGATCAGCACTGGGTTGCTTTAGCACCTCTGTGCCTTTGCACCCCTTCGTCTTCGCACCTTTATGCGATGGCACCTCTCTGACTCGTCACTTCTATGCTCTCGCACCTCTGTGTCTCTACACCTCTGTGCGTATGAACGGGATGGCCTTCGTTGCTAGCTTTCCAGTCGGGAAACGCCCCGAATATTGCGTTTGCTATGGGCAGTTTAACTACCTGAAGCTTAGAATTGTCTCGGTAGCAGCCGTTAACTCACGAGCCAGTACAATCGAAGCACAACCTCTTCGCTTGAATGGTTTTTACTGAATGTGTCGGTTAAATATGTTAGGAAAGCAATTTAAGTCTTGTCACTCATTATGAACACGACGTCGCGATTTGCCGTTTCCACAAGTTTTACACCAGAACTCGCCATCAACAGAAAGGAGAAAATATTGTTTATGTCCGACTTTCTGCGGATACGAGTTGCCTCAGATTGGTCAACTTCTTTGATTTTGCATTAGTATTTTGTAATGGTTATAGTTGTTACGAGAAGTTAACACGAATTATATTAAGTTTAGTAAATGTTCACATAGTTTATACAATAGTAAACAAACATCGAAACAATTTCAATTATATATCAAAGTCAAAGTCTTTGCATTACATTCCTTTTTGTGGAATTTGGCCTTTCTGTTTCAACAGACTTCGCAACCGATTCTTAGGGTACAGAATCATTGCATGGCTAGTACTATGGATCCTACTGACACTAATAACCCTTCCAGGTCGGGGTCGAACATACGACAACTGGCTTGTAAGACCAGCGTCCTATGCATTTGACCGCCAACCCGCCAATTATATATAAAATATGTAACTTTTATACTTTGACCATTACTAATTATATGTAAATCACCAGCTTCAAGCTTGTCTAAAGAATTTACAATCGGTAGGTCTCTCTCAGAACACCGCTTCTCGAGAAAATATTCTGAAGCAATATGAGAAAGAAAAGATTTTACGCGTAGAGTTGGATAAAAAATGTACCGAGCTAATTCAAAGCAATAGTTTGGTCCAGAATCTAAGTAAGCGGCTTAAGGCACTAAAGAAGGATCTTCATGAAGCTAAAGATGAACACGATAAACTTGAAAACTGCAATTTTCAAACTGCGGAGAAGTTGACCGAGAAGGGTTAATACGAAATGACATAACATCAAATAGTTTTTTTCAACAAATTAATTTTATTACAGAAGTGGCACTTGAAGCAGTATTGAACAAAAATTACATTTTTGTTCAACGCAATCATGCAATGAGTTTAACAATCGTATAAAAAACTATTTTAAATTTCAGGAAGTTATCAATGGTAACATTCTACTGCTTCTAGGATAAACTGAAACAGCAAGTTTTCACTATGGCCCAAGAAATCGTTGGTAAAGATGCACAAATTACTAAACTTTTGGCTATTTCCGAAGACTTGCCGAATGAAATTCCGCGAACTCCACAAGGGGATCTAATGGATGCTCTTCAGTTAGATCTAACTAATCTATCTGGAAATTCTGACAATCTTATGGAAGCGAACAGACTAGACGATGTAATTCTGCAGATTCATTCAAATCTACTCGAAAGTTTGGAATTTAGCAAGACGTCGTTCAAGACCTACTGCGATTCTCTTATCGAGTGTGTAGATGTCGACGAGGTAGGTCGAGAAAAATTTTCGTTCATCCAATGGACAATCATTTTCGACATGCAGGTGAAGGACGGACATTAGCAGACAGCTGAAGGGACGGAGCAGTTGTGAACATACTTAAGCGGTCAAGTTGTATGTTGAAACAGAAGCCGTTATCAGCCCATTAGAATCCAAAGAATGACAAAAAGAAAAAAATTCACTTAAATGGAAATGTATTATAAATTTAACTTGTCAGTACCTAACCTATATACAAGCTATCTGCAATTGAAATTGAAATGAAATGCAATCTCTCCATTACCCAAATCATGAATTTTTAGAGTAATCTTTAGAGAATGCAAGTATTATTCTGTGCCTTCTGATTCATCAAAATAAATTCCTAATTTCATATCCTAGTTTAATCGAAAGATTTGGACTTCTTCGCGCTGGTAGGTATGTGACAATTTAAATCTATAAGATTAAGAATATCTATCACAACACAGTGATGCCTGCCCATACACTCTAAACAATGGATAATAATTTTTTTCAATTTCCAAGCGATACAAAAGATTGAGAAGTCAAGTGATTCAAAACTAATAGAAAAATGTCTTATTTTTTAATTGAGATACAACCAGAGCTGAGCTGTAGTAGACATACAGGACCTTATTACCGGTATCAAAACCTTGTCAAACGTAAAAATTCAAATATAGATAGAATAAAAAGGATGCAATGAATTTAGCCAGATTTTTATCTAATTCATCCAACATTATTACAAAAGTTTGTAATGTAAATGCAACAAATCGAATGCTGAATTATACAGAAAAAAAAATCGTCTCACTGTTAGATGGAATAAGCATGTGTTATACTAATATCGTAAAACATCGAGAGACATAAAAATTACATAGATTGAACTCTAAACCTGCTTGAAAGATTAAAGTGATCACGAGAATCATGCATTGCAAGCATGGATTCGTGGATGAAAATTGACTCGATAGCATATATCCTGACATTATCGGGAATATTCAATATAGTTTTTTTTGTGATCGAAATTTATCAATTTTATCAATCAATATTTTGAAATCTATAAAAGTTACAACAGTGAAACAGTACTTAGGTCGGTTAGGCCATCTCTAAGGAACGGAAAGAGGTACTTCCGAAACCGGAATCTGGGAACCGATATAATCGAAGTTGGTTCGAGAAAAGTGACTGGGATCCATTTTTGAGTCTATTACTACAATCTTCGGTCATTCATCAAAAACCGAAGAACAAACAAGAAAGCCATATTACCGTCTACTGACAATGGCTACCGATTAGAATAGTTTCGAGGCAAGTTAAGACATTTTTTACGTGTTTTGTTTCGCCGCTTCAAGTGACGGTATCCAATTTTCAACACACATCACCATATAATTCCGGAACCGGAAATCGGTTTAGGATGAAGCAGTTTTGTATGAGACTGTGATACCTTTCATTTGAATCTAAGTTTGTTGAAATCGGTCACGCTATCTCTGAGGAAAGTGAGGTAATAAATTAAAATAAATTTTTTTCACTTATCACTCTGTAATTCCGGAACCAAAAGCCGGATTCGAATAAAATTCAGGAACTTTGTGTGGGGTTACAAGACCTTTCATTTAAATGTAAGTTCATGACAATTGCTTCAGCCGAGAAAATTGTGTACAAAAAAGTGTTACACACACACACACAAACACAGACATTTTGCGTATTCGACGAACTGAGTCGAATAGTATGTGACACTCGGCCTCCCGGGCCTCGGTTCAAAAGTCGGTTTTCACAGTGATTGCATAACCTTTCTAAATGAGAAAGGCAAAAATTCTATAAAGTCATGTACTAGAGGGCAGTTACAGCCTCCTCCTACTTATTCAGAACTATAGATACAAAACATCGTCATCGTGTCATACATTTCCTGTGGAAGAAATAACACAAATCCCACAGCATCTGGAAGATTTTAATGGAACTTTTTTTTCATTCAAAAAGAAGAAACAAGTTTTTGAGGTATAATTGTGTAGTCAAATACATATAATTATTTCTATTCGGTGCAGTATTATGTACGATTCAGACGATCCGGCTCCTTCCGTCATAGCAGACCCTGTCAGCTTGGAGCGATCTCAATCTTCAGTTCAGCAACGCCATCGCACGGCGTCTCATTCAACATGTCATGTCAATTGTATGGGTGCACAGCCCCGCTATTTTGGCGCGCACGAATTTGACATTTCTCTCCTCTACTTCTATGTATGAGATTCGATGCGGACTCACCTGAGGGCGACATGCTCGCAAAAAAGGATGTTGCCAATGATTTGTTCGGGAAATGTGAGAGCTGGATATCTTGTTAATATGATGTCTTTGGTCATAGTCAAGCTCCGTCACCGTCAACATCAATTACATGCATTCTTATGGAACCATTCACACGTAACGTCACCGTCACGGAACGTCTTGACGGACGGAGCATGTGAACGTTCCGGTAAAGAAAGTATTAAACTAATTTTGACGGAAGCTGACGTTCCGGTGATGGTGACGGAAGAAGGCGGACCGTCTGAATCGTACATTATGCGAACAGCTCTTGAAAATGGAGACGACAGTCTCGATCATAGCAAGCTGATCTGTGTTTTGTGACATTCGAATAATTAATGCATTTGTCTGATAGTTTTATCTCAATTTTCAAATATTACAACCCATAAGATCTATTGTATCGAAATTGTTCAAAAAGAAATTGTTGTTCCAAAGCAAGCCCATATTTTTGCTCTGTATTGATTTTTCGCAATATAAAATGACATCGACTGCTAAAAACAGTCTCCCGAAAAATGGGAACGCATCTCTCCGAAAACCTTGTGCTCCACAGGGGAAAAGCAACATTGACAACTCATCGAAAGGTTGTAGGCGTACTGCATACAAGACATCATCGGTGCTGTTATCCGGTGCACTAGAGTTTGGTTTGCTGGACAGTAAGACACGTTGGATGCCAATGCATAGGCTTGGCACTCTACCCAGTTATTTACGATCCAAGCGACCAGTAACGACACATGACTACTCTAATTCTACGATTAACCCGAAGAAACGACACAACAATATAAGCACTGAGACTGTAGAAAAGTTAGAGAAGTATACAAAATCAAAGATCATTCCAGAATCGGCGCAGTTAATGAACGAAGAACAGTCTGATACTTCTTCCATTGATCGGTGGCCTAAACTAAAAATGGCGAGTTCTTGTGCCAGAAAGAAACATATCTGGGCTTCAGGAGATACACCATATGAGGGCAACAATCATACAAAGTTGGACCAGAAAATTCAGCGACACGATGAAAAAACGTGTAATAAGAAACAAATTAATCGAAATCGAGAACTTCAACAAGTAGCAAAAACAGCTCAGGTTGGTAGATGGAATTCGAACAATGATTAGATTAATAGTATGAACTTTATTAGTTACTAATTATTAAAAACTGTGTCTATTCAACAGCTCGAGGCTTGTCTGAAGAGCCAACACTCGATTGCTACTTTTAGAGAATCCCTAGACCCGGAAGTGATGCAGGATCAAAATGAAACAACGAACGGTTCATGGGCTGGTCCTCCGCAAAAATATACAAAATCAACTCAAAGCAGTGATCCAGTGAACCTGATCGATGTTAGCAATGCTAGTGAAAATGAGAACATATTTAATTCCGAAACCTCAGAGAAGCTGGCAACGCAAGGTAAATTTAATCTTAAATGATCTAACATTTCATCGTGATATTATTAAAAAAGAAATAACGATTTTTCTATCAAATCCTGAGAAGACTTATACTACACACTCCTAAGCCATTGAAAGTTTTACTTTTGAGATGAACATTTTCAATTATCGTAGGGAAACTACTGCAACAAATTTTTATCAGTAATGCATTCGTAAATAACAATTCTCAAACAAGCCACATTGAATCACCTGAACATCCTGAGGCTACCCACGCTCGGTCAATGCTGGAACTTGAAAATTTGCGAAAAGATTACAGAATTCTCCAGCAAACGAAAAGCCTAGACGACATAATGTTACAGGTTCGTTCGAACCTGCTGGATTGTTTGGAATCTAACAAGGAATCGTTCAAAGCGCGATGTGAATTCCTGACCAAGTATGAGGATGTCGATGAGGTATGAGTTTCTAGATTTTGTTTTATCCGAATGAAGAGTCTTGAGCTGTTTAACAGTCACAGGTTCAAGAGTTCGATACGTTATTTAACACGGTTTCTGACAAGCAACGGGAATGTTGGGAGGACGAGAAAACTATTGCGGAAATTGAACACAAAATCCGAGAATTCAAAACCGTTCGATCGAAGTTGTTGGATATACTAAAGCATTTAAAAGGAGACAATCGAAAGATGTTGGGGATAATGTAAGTACGAAATAGTCTGGTTACAATTTCAATTTAAATGAACAAAATAATACGCTGTAATTATAATTGGTAATGCCCATCGACTCTCCAAAAATTTTAAGTTGAAAGGGTGAATAGCACGAAAAAAGGCAATTCTGCTAATCTCCTAAATTGAAGTGCAGCCGAAATAATCGCAGCGCTCATGTATTTTTCAATAACGTGTTATGTGCTTGTATTCGGTCTGCTTTTCATCAACTGTTTGCTTATGTCTACTAAAGATGGTCGGGTTAGCATTTTTTGAGACCCGAACCCGATCCGTATTCGATAGAAAATAAAAAACTTTTACTTGTAACCGATCCGAACCCGAGATTAATTTCTTCCAAAACCCGAACCCGACCTGTACCCCATAAATAAACTAAACATCTTCACCCGTACCCGACTTGAACCCGAAAAAAGTTCCAAAACACGACTCGTACCCGTCGAAAATAAAAAAATCGGCACCCGTACTCGACCTGAACCCGACAAACATATCGTTTGTTGTGCCCGAACCCAACTAATACCCGTCGGGTTCGGGTCGAGTAGCGTTTACACTATTGCTGGTTATACAGTTTACTGGCACGTCAGCAGCTGGCAATGTTTACACTATTGCTGACAAAATTTTAAAAAATGATTAAAAACTATGAAATATGTCTTTTAAATATTTAAATCATCATTCCAAGTTTTGATATTGAACCTCTTCATACGAACGAATGCTTTCAACTGAGAAAAACATAAAATACGTAGGAGATGTTCAATAATTTCATTCCGTCGCCATATTGAATTTCTTCACCAGCATCGCTTGCTAGCATGACATTTAGAATGTTCAGAATTTTTCATTCTGGCAACAACCAGCAGCTGGCAACCCTCTTAGAAAAAAACGTTCAACGGTGGTCCTTCGTTGGTCCAATACGTTGGATCATTGGTCCAATGAAAGTCCAATCAATCGTTCAACGGGAGGCCAACACAGAACCGAATGCCATTTTTTTCGTTCAACAAACCCGGCAGACAGAGGTCCATTGTTGAGCCATTTTTAATAGAAGGAGTTGGAGCCCCGTTGGACCAGTTTTACTGGAGAATTTCTGAAGCTTTTTTCACTTATTTTTTTAAACTAACATACCTGCACACTACTTCTGCTTCACGTAGAATATCAACAAATTTTATATGAAGGTAACACCTAATTTTCACACTATTTTTGTGGTCAGTTCGTCGAGCTAAATCGATTGGTATATGAGCGACCGGAGTATATGACTCCGAGCCTCGGAAAAATTTTCTAATGTTTGAGCGAATTCTATACTTATTTTTAATATTTATAAAATAAGGTAAAAAATCTAAAATTATTCTATCTAGAAGATGTACAATGCATAACACTGGCAAAACAATGCTGAAAGTATGGATAGAAGACGAGTAACTGGAATGTATGCAACAAGAAAGCCCCCATCTTCGGGTAGAGTAGGTCCATATAGAAAATAAAACAGTCTGTTACTTGATTATAATCTCTAAAAATTATTGGATCGAGTCGTCTATTTACCCTGATAATAATCCTTAAAAATTATTGGAGAGATCGTTGGCATAATCGATCGTTACCAAATTTCGTGTACCTAGGAGCCTCAAAAGTTTTATTGACTATTAAAAAACTTATGCATTAGAGCATGTTGAAGAGATGAGAATAATTCAAATAATACTGATGTTCTTAGTAGAAGCAAGGCTAGTTACAATCACGACACATCGAATACTCATCATAGTCAACTTCCGGCGCAGATATTTGGACAGGTTCAAAAATGGTTTCCTGGACTCAGCCGAGCAAAGATATCAATGTCGAAGTCGAGTAAGTTTTCGACAGAATGTAGAGGGAATCGGAAGAGCACTTGGTAATTATTCTGTTAAGTAATGGTTTTTTAAATGGTATTATTAAATGATGAGTTTGTTCATCTAAAAACTAGTGTTTAATTGTCCCAATCGGATAAAGTTCAGATCAGTTTCGTGGTTCCATGCAGTAGCATAAAGCCAAATCTGATAAGAACAACTGTTTGTTGATTAAATTGTCTCAAGAACGACAAAAGTCACTCAGTTATGTAAATTTAAACGTTTCTGGGGCGTTTATGGCCACGAATGGCTCACTTCGATATCCACAAGTGGATATGGTCTGCCTAATCAGGTACTTTTGTAACGAAATAGTACCGGTATTTAATTGCCAGTTTCGTGTAAAAAGCCGTTCGTCTTACATATTTAATAAGTTGTACTTTTTGTACGTTTTCATTAAAAATCGTTTTTTGACCACCTTAATGAATATTTTCAAAACAGCATGATAAAGATCCCGCGTAGAATTATTCGGATTAAGCTTAAAAGCATCGCTCTTTTTTTAGCAACATTCTCCAGGAATATGCGTCCAGCCCCTTGTTCCGCGAACCTTAGGAGGACCCGTAAACTATCGAATGATGTACCTTCATCTTAACTTTCCAGTTTTTGCCAGATGGATGAAACCCGGAACGGTTTACTGCTTTTTCATTGGCCAGAATCTCTCTGACAACTGCACAACTGGGATGACCCAAACAATGCATTTGCAATGCACCCCAGTCTTTGTGACTAGTTCCGTTCAAAAAGTCGAATCGCTGGGTCGTCGTGATCAACCTGTGGGACTGGCTTGGATTTTTCATGACAGATTGTAACGAAATTTTGCCCGTGAAAACATTACACTCTAAACTAGCTTTATTTAAAAATTGCATCAATTTTTAGTCATGCAATAAAAGTTATAAACAAAAGAAAATGTTACATTTAAGAAGATGAAGATTAAGTGTTCCAAAATTTCGAACGCCGGAGTCGCCGGACGATGACATGGGAAGAGGAAAATATCGTTACGACAATGGACAGACTCTCACCATCTGTAGATGCCAACCCTATTATAAATATGTTGGAGATTATGAAATTCCAATTCTCGGGAAAACTTGTGCACAGTCTAAGGGATTTCTCAAGAGTCTCACAGATGCTCAGAAGACGCGAGACTATTAAAATGAATGGTGTCGAATACACAATTAATCTATCTATCGTTTGTCGTATCATTTTGTGAATTAAAAAATGTTATGCGTTAAAAAAAACTCATGCCGAAGATTGTTTTAGACGACACTTTTTTAATTTCAGTGGATAAAAACACGAGACAATCATATGAACCATAATTTTATTCAATTATTTGGCGAGAACTAGCGCAGCTAGATGAGTAAACTACGTTTGCATTTCGTCTGCATCCGTGTTCAACGGTTCTTGCTGATCCCCACATCGGGAGAAAAAAAAACCCGTTACAAACCCCAAACTACGCCTAAATGGTGCACACCAACCGGAATGAAGGAGTACATTCTGATAAAAGACTGCCCAACAGAAGGGAGGAATATTTGTAGGGTTTTCCTTTTTTATGATGCGTGAATGAAATTTAAAGTTGTTTATTTTCAACTCCCTTCGTTCCGATGAGAGGGTGATTTAGGGTTTCCTAAAATTGAATGGAAGATTGATTAGCTTTACTGAATTTAGGTTGATTTAATTTTAAAGTTAATTCAAATGAATTTGCGGCGTTATGTATAATTTTATAAATAATATTAATGATACATGCCCGCATCGTCCCAAATATTGGTATTATCAGCCGTCACAATAGAATCGAAATGCTTCATTGGCTCCCTATGTGTATCGGTGCTCTCAACAAATCCTTCCGGAAAAAAACAAGCATACTTAACCGAAGATACATTTATTGGAACGATAGCCAGCACAAGTCACTCTAACAATGGATTAGAACGAAGCTAATAGACCGGAAAAAGTGATTTCTCTTCATTAATTCACTCATCCAACAAAGAGCAGAACCGTTGAGTCAAGAGAAAATTGGATGCAAACATAAATTTCCACTGGCCCATCGAGTACGAAAAAAAGAAGAAACCCACTATCATCACATAAAAAAGCGTTCCTTCTCGTCATCAGCCTTCTACATAGGCACGGATTGAGGGGAATAAGGGGCTAAATGCACTAGCATCAAGCTCGAAAAATCATAGCATATTTTTGCATTATCATACAATACGACCGTAGATGAGAGAGACATAAATATGTTTGATAAGTTATAAGAGAATGTACGTCTTATCCCTGCCACCCCTTCTACTAGTTGGTTGTTGGTTGGACCATAAATTCTGGTCCACTGAAATGTCACACATTGGTCATAAATTTTATCTTTATATGCACATTGTACAGGAGGTCCTTTTTATCGCACCCATACGTAGAGAGGAACATATAAAGACTAATCATCACAATGATGCTACAATATTCATTCACTGGTGCCGATCGGTTGCAGGACCGTTCATCCGGTAATCGAATCGACCGGTCAATTCTCAGTAGCTTTATTTTGTTCGGTTGAAGATGCGTTGTGACGATATGCTGACCATGAACCGCCCAAGTCATCCGTCTGGTCAACAGCAACAAGAACATCGTTAATCGATATGTAGAAGTAAAAAAAAAACTGTTGACGATATTCAACCCCATGTGGGAAAGATCAATATTGCGGCGTGGTCACCAGCAAATTCAATATACATAGGTAGGTGGGGTGCGTGGGTGGTTTATAAGAAGTTAATCACGTGCCCTTAAATGGTGTTTCCCCTTCCGACGAGACGTCCAGTGAACAAAAACCAGACTGTCCTCATGGTTTATGACCAGCCGCTTTCCGATTGTACTTTTTTTATTCATTTTCCACTTCGTCATCACATTATTTATTTGCTTTGATGCACACAACCCGTGCCGGTTGGGGTGGGTTTCTTTACATTAAGCAAATTGCTTCGATCGAACATTTTTTTTATCCTGTTTGTCGATCAAATTGCGATAAAATAAACGAGCGATGGCAGCAGCAAATGGTAAATATTTGTCGTTGTTGGTGTTTTTTGTTTGATTGCTGACTCTTGCAGCAGGATTAATTGAGCACAGCAAATGCCTTTCGAGCAAGCGTAAAACAATACTACCCCTAAAGTGAAATGAATAAATGGATAAATCAAACATTTACAGCAGGGAGATGTAATTGATAAAATCATCTTTGCGTGGGAGCAAATTGAGCGTGAGAACCAGAATCAATTATAGACGATCAATGCGAGTATTTTTTTTGCTGCTGATGAACAACATTTTTTTATTGTATCACGATTCTTCTTAAACGCAGGAAATGTCTATGAGTTTAGATGATGAGTTTTGTATTACATAAATAACTAATAAATATATTACATTTGAGCTTTCGTTAGGAGATTTTATTGAAAACTTTTCATACTCGCCTAAAAAAGGAAACGTGGTGTGCGGGTTTTTTCAACAAGTGATTTTTTTTTCACTGATAGGCTTTGGATGATGAGCTACAGGTCGCGTATCCCCGCTTGATGAATGGGGGTGGGAGTCAACTTACACTTCTTACAAGGTAATGAAGTTTTACACAGTCAGACCATATCGAGATCGATCGTTCACTTATAAATGTAAAAATGAAAATTGTTATGTTCTCTTAATCGATCACGGAGTGGATATTACTAATAGTGCTTGAAATAGGCAATAGTTCATAAGTGCAGTCTTATGCCTGGAATTGGTCACCGATTTGGATTTGTCCTGGGCTGGTGAATTTATTTCGAAAAGGAGAACTATTATTATCAGGAATAATAGAATTGAAATCTTATGAACTTTGAAGGAACTTTCAACGTTTCCAATCCAATTCGGTACCGGCACTGATGTTAGTACATTGCAATGATGACGAAACTGATTCGGACAGGTTCAAATGCACTCGGATCGGGGAAGGTTTGAATGGATCTAAATTTCTACAACTTTGACACAGATGTCACCTTCTAACTGAATGTGCTGAATGTGTGTTTCTGGAATAATACGGTTCACATGGACCAATTTATACCATAATACCTATTATTTCTATGTGAAGTACATTACAGGCAGTAATGCTGTCGATTGTAGAATACTTTGTAGTTTCCTTTTCCATTTCTTTCTTACTCTAACTTCATCACTTTTAGCACGTAATTACGATTAAGTTGTAGCATTTTGTGTAATGTTATTTCGAAATGTACCAGAAAATAGTTAGAGTGTAATGACGTGGCAATATCGCACAACGTTTTTGCGCTCCTAGTTTTGTTTCTGTAACGATGAGATCAGATTCTTTTGTTAGTTTGAACTGAACACACAGGCCATGTACGACCTGACAACTTTTGTAATTAAATAAACTTCAACAATAAATATAGTCTAGAAAAGTAGTCTACAGTTAATTCAGAAGTGGGATTCTACTTTCGCCGCTTGGAGAATAGAAGTATCTGCGAGAATTTCGGATGAATCCTTTAACTGCTTCGAAATTGATGACGCCATTTTGGGACGCGGACAAATCGTATTGATTCCGGTTGATTTAGACTGTCCATCATGCCAAAACGAGGAAAACGTCAGAGTGTTTCAGATCCCAATCTCAAAAACGACCAATCGATGTCTACCGAAAGTCACGATACGAGCACTGACGGTGAGGAGCGATTGTTACATCCGGAGGAATTGCGTCATCTGATACCTGAATTCAACGAAGGGGCTGGGGTTACAAAATGGCTAAATACAATCGAGCACTATGCGGGAATGTACGGATGGGCGGAGAAAACCATGTTGCTGTACGCGAGCTGCAGATTAAACGGAGCCGCTCGAGAGTGGTTCAACGGATTTCGCAGCACGATAGAATGTTATTCTTCTTTCAAAAGAGATCTATTACGAGCCTTCCCGGACCATCGAAACGAAGCCGATGTCCATCAACAACTACAACGTATCGCCAAAAACGCGAACGAATCGTACGAACATTTTGTTTTTCGGGTTAATGCTGTCGGGACGCAGGGAGGTGTTAGCACTGAAGCAATCATCGTTTACATTATTCGTGGATTGTCACACGATCCTATCTATGACAATCTAATTTCGCGTCAGTACAACGACATTTACGAATTGTTGCAGCATATGAAATGGTGCGAATCTAATTTTCAACACCGCAAGAAGAAAGGAGGGAATTACACGCACTCGAACTCGAAGAAAACGTCCGAGATGCAAACCGAAACTAAGCAGTTAGCTGTGAAACCGAGAGGAGAATTCGTCTGTTACAACTGCAATGAAACAGGCCACAAGTCGATCAACTGCCCGAAGCCTCAGCGGTTAGAGCGATGCACTAGTTGTCAAAGAACCGGACACACTGCCGCTGCATGCCAGAGGAAACCAGCAACGCCGATCGCGTCACCGCAAGCCATTTCAGGAACCAGTAAACCGAACGTTAATGTAATTTGTAGCGACAATCAATTGGAAGAGCGAATCATCCATACCGATTCGGATTCTATGATGAGTGTTCAGATTATCCTAGGAGATGTCCTTAAGGAGTACAGGGTTTTAGTAGATTCTGGAAGTGCGGTAAGTCTATTCAAGATTATCAATTTACCCCATAACGTCAGTACGCAACCTAGTCACGCCCAAGAAGACGTTTTCGGTGCAAACGGATCTAAAATCGACACGTTAGGTTCTTTTGCAACATCGATCATTGCTCAATCAGCCGTATTCAATGTTCACTTTTTGATCGTACGGGAAAATACCATGTCAGTAGATATTATTCTGGGTCGAGATTTTCTGAAACTGAATCGCATTAGAACTGTTAACTTTAAAGATACCGAAACTATCGCGAAAGGGTCGCATTGCTACGACGTTGAATTAATGAGAAACGTATTCGATGATACCGAGCAACGAGATGGGGAAGATACCTTACTTCTTGACGAACGTTTGACCCTCGATATAGGCGACAGTGATGAGACTATTAGTAACCGATTACGTCTATCTGAAATTTACCTCCGCGACTACGTTGAACGGGAAAAGCCGGATCAGCCGTTGATTCGCTACTCGTGTGAAATAGTACTTAAAGAAAATAAATATTTCACCGCGTCACCGGCGCGTTTAAGCACGGCCGAAAGGCAAGAGCTGAACAGTATAGTAGATAGATTCCGTCAAAACAATATAATCCGCGAAAGTGATTCACCGTATACTAGTAGAGTGGTTCTGACTCGAAAGAAGAATGGAACCTACCGGATGTGTATTAACTATAAGCCGTTAAATCGGCTGGTAGAGCGTATGCATTACCCGTTACCGATAATAGAAGACCAAATCTTGAAACTTCAGGGAAAAAAATACTTTTCATCCTTGGACCTCAAGAATGGGTTTCATCACGTGGAAATTGAGGAAAAATCGCGAAAATACACCGCGTTCGTGACCTCTGAAGGTCAGTATGAATTCAATCGATTACCGTTTGGTTACGCTAACTCGCCATCGATTTTCGTGAAGTATATAACAAAAGTGCTTGAAAAAATGATCAAAGCCGGTAAATTAATCGTATTCATCGATGATATTCTGGTTGCATCGGAAACCGTCGATGAGCATTTAGAAACGCTTCGTGAACTGTTTTGTACTCTATCCGACAATCACGTTGAACTAAATCTCGAAAAGTGCAAATTCCTGAAAACTAGAATTGACTACTTGGGATACGAAGTTACCCATAATCAAATTCAACCGTCCGAACGACACGTGGAATCAGTTAAAAAAATTCCAATTCCGACTTCTAGACGAAGTCTACAACGATTTGTAGGCCTAGTCAGTTATTTTCGAAAGTTTATATATCAGTTTACCAAAATTGCATCACCTTTGTACGAACTGATGAAAGAAGGAAACGATTACTGCTTCACAGCGACACACGTTGAAGCATTCAATCGATTGAAGGAAGCAATAATCTCGAAGCCCGTACTATGCATATACTCACCCACCGCGGAGACGCAATTACACACCGATGCGTCTGCAGCTGGGTTTGGTGGCATATTAGTACAACGACAAAACGTTGACAATCAATTCCACCCTATCATGTTCTTCAGTAAGAAGTCATCTCCGGCAGAGGCAAAGCTTCACAGTTTTGAACTCGAAACGCTAGCGGTTATTTACAGTATTCAACGCTTTAGAGTTTACTTATTTGGCATTCATTTCACGATTGTCACGGATTGTAATTCGCTTCGTACAACCCTTGACAAACGAGATGTCAATCCAAAGATCGCAAGGTGGGCACTGTTGCTAGAACAGTATGACTACGAAATAATTCATCGTAGTGGGGATCGCATGCGTCATGTCGATGCTCTTTCACGAACACACGTTTACGTATTCGATGAAGATGACCGAACAGCTTCAAATGTATTCAATAACGCTCTTTACGTTAATCAACTAAAAGATGAGAATATTAAAAAGCTCAAGCAAAGGGTAATAAACGACTGTATAGAAGGTTATGAAATACGGGACGGTATCCTATACAAACAGGACGGGAGAAAATCGCTTCTATACGTACCAGCAAACATGGAAATGTCGGTCATACATAAGTTTCATAACGAAACCGGTCATTTTGGGATTGATAAGGTTTACGAGATGATCAAACGAATATATTGGTTCCCGAAAATACGCGAAAAGCTACCAGCTCATATCAAAGCTTGTATTGTGTGCATCGCGTATAATCCGAAGTGCAAGAAATACGATGGAAAACTGAACAGTATCGAGAAACCGAAAATTCCTTTCGAAATGGTACACGTGGATCACGTAGGGTAGGTCCCTTAGAGACTACAAGAAGTGGTTGTAGATACATATTCGGAATATGTGATGCGTTCACCAAATTCATAAAATTGTATCCCACCAAAACGACGAACACGCGAGAGGTTAATAAGTATCTGAAGTCATACATACACACTTACTCGCGACTGGCCATGTTGGTTTCTGATCGAGGAACCTGTTTTACGTCAGAAAATTTTAAGAGAATGACGGTCGATCACGGAATAACCCATGTTTTGACAGCTACTGCGTGCCCGAAAGCAAACGGCCAAATTGAACGATACAATCGAACGGTAATACCTCTACTAGCGAAACTTGTAGAAGAACGTGGAGTTCAGTGGGACGTAGTCTTGACGGAAGCTGAATTCTTTATGAATAATACTATGAATCGCTCGATTGGTAATATCCCTCCGGTGCTGCTTTTCGGTGTAGTACAGACGCGTAAAATGCCGAGAGATATGAACGCTTATTTAGACGAACTAGATATAAAATGCGAACGCGTTTTGTCGGAAATTAGACGCAAAGCGTCGGAAAACATTCAAGCTTTGCAAAACTATAATAAGACGCAGTTTGACAAACATTGTAAGAGTAACACGACGTATCAAGAGGGAGATTTAGTGATGATCAGGAACGTAAAAACGGTAGGAGAAAATAACAAACTTAGGCCGAAATATAAGGGTCCGTATGAAGTTAAGAAGGTGCTAGATCGGAACCGTTATGTCGTTGCGGATATCGAAGGATATCAAGTATCTAACATTCCGTTTGAAGGTATATTCGATCCTCTTAATTTACGCCTTTATCAGTCTGCGATAAGTTCGGAAGAACGCGACCGGGAACAATTCGCAAGTTCCGATTCGGAGCCCGAATTTGAGGGTTTTGAAGAATGAATTTGGTTAAGAGCAATGAACTTTGTAATTCCTTTCGCGGTGTAGTTAAATCGAAAATTTGAGGGGAATTGATGTCTTGACGGATTTGCTTTGGGAGTTGAGAAGCGTATTACCATGTCATTGAGGGCAATGAATATCGTCAGGATGGACGAAGCTGTAGCATTTTGTGTAATGTTATTTCGAAATGTACCAGAAAATAGTTAGAGTGTAATGACGTGGCAATATCGCACAACCTTTTTTGCGCTCCTAGTTTTGTTTCTGTAACGATGAGATCAGATTCTTTTGTTAGTTTGAACTGAACACACAGGCCATGTACGACCTGACAACTTTTGTAATTAAATAAACTTCAACAATAAATATAGTCTAGAAAAGTAGTCTACAAAGTACTCAATATATTTTTCAAAGGGTAAAAAAACCGATCATATTCCACCGCACATTGCGATGATTATGACACGACGGACACTGCCCACTGATCTGTAAAAGAAATGAAACATACTACTCAAATCTCTCATGATTGGTGGTATGTATGTATGCATGTATGCATAGACTACAATGTGTATTAACTCAATATTTCTGTTTCTCCTGTCCTTTGGCTCAGAAAATGGAATGGAATCATGTCCTCTTTGTTATCTCTGGGAACCGCAAACAGCATTGACAACATCGTCCAAAAGTCTGCACACCTAGTAGTTTGATTGCATATTAAATGTAGCTCTCTCTTAGACTGCGTCGGTACCTTCTCTGATATGTGTTACTTTCACTCAGTTCCATGCTAATGCTCCACTCACTCAAATACAAAAAAATAAATCGGCAAAGATAGAAACAATCAGAGCAGATTAGAAAAGTTAGTGTTAGTAGGCCAATCATTTCGCTATTATTTCTAGATAATTGAAGCAAGAATCGTATGCACCGCTTCAGCCATAAAGGAAAGCATTACATAATATCAAAAACAACGAAGCAGTTGGTATTGATTGACTGAAGAATATTTCAAAATATCTGGCGAACTTGCAATAGAAGATACTCGTATATTTCGTTGCAAATTGGCGTTGAGTCACAAATCTCGAAATATCAAGGGTTCCCCTTGGCCACTTGAGCCAATTTGTTATATATATATATATATATATATATATATATATATATATATATATATATATATATATATATATATATATATATATATATATATATATATATATATATATATATATATATATATAAATGCAGAGATCATTCTTTGTAATCGCATCATGTAAGAACGGATGGACGGATTTACATGATTCTTGTTTTGTTTGATCAGTTTTTACCCCCACCGGGTTCGTACATCAAAAAAATTAGGAAAACTTGCAGGAAAAGTGGGAAAAATCCATAAAGTTGTTTTGTATGGAAAATGGAATTTTCCGTTAAAAAAATCGCCAATGATTGCTAGATCTACAATTGATGTTTGGCGCGCAAGGAGATGCTCAGTATTTCGCCGTTGAAGAAAAGAATGCAAGATCGTTGGAAAATCGTTTGGCGCGCAACGAGTAGTTTTGGGTGGAGATTTTACATGCATGATTTATTCGTCATTTGGAGACACGTGCCTAATAGAGTATCAAAATCATTACTTGCCAAATGACCTTATGGTGGAATGCACATGACTGTTTTAGCTATACCGTAAACAGAAGCACAAGTTCTAATATCATTTACCAGTAGATGTAGTTAGATGAATTATGTTAGCCATCGTGCGCGTGAGTTGAACAAATCAAATTATGTAACGATTTTTTTACGTATCAATAATAGGATTCTGCTGCTGAAATAATGAGTTCAGATCCTTGCATTTAGCATGCTGAAGTTTGTTCAGCCGATTCGGGATAGTTTTCAAGAGTGGTTTACTTCAAAACGGTCTGCTTATGATGGTATTCATGACATTTGTAAGCTGCTTAAGCCAAATCATTTCATTTTTCGAACTTTGGATTACTTGACGAATTACCATATGCGAATCGTGAATATCATATCATATCTGAAGGTTAAATTGTGGCATGTATGAACCATTAGTCATCATGATCATGCATAAATATCTGTTTATTAATCTTATTTTTGTGTATTACATCAACATTTTACAGTACAAGTGTTTTGACCCTTTGGCCTTTCATCTTTGTTGTTCATACGATTCGTTATTAATATTAGGTGTTTTAGTTACTCTTGATTTACATACTAATGTTTAATCATAATATTTATTTTAATTATTAATAAAATATCTACCTACTTATAACTATCCCTAACCTAATACGTACAAATTTTGAATTATTTGTATTTCAGAGATTGAGCACCTCTCTTCAAATTTCGTGCAGTATTGTTCGAATTTTTGTTCTAGTATATCCAGTGAGGCAATCTCATGTACTTCACTAGTCCTTGTCCAAGGGGGTAGATTTAGAATCATCTTTAAGATCTTACTTTGAATGCGCTGAAGCCTAAGTTTGTGTGTTCGTGCACAGCCCCGCCAAACAGGGACTGCGTATTCAATTGCGGGGTAGATGATTTGTTTATAGACAGCCATCTGATTCTTCAGGCATAGTTTAGATGTTCTACAAATCAGCGGATACAGAGACCTAATGAGTATGCTGCATTTTTGAACGATTTTGTCAACATGTGACCTGAATGTCAGATGTCTGTCAAAGGTGAGTCCTAGATAGATAACTTCATCGGACCATTGAATGACCTCATCACCGAATCGTATTCTGCATTCGTCTGATGGAACAAGTTTTGGAGATCTTGAATGTGGAAACAAGATGACCTGAGTTTTTGCTGCATTGATCACAATTTTCCAGCTTGTAAAATATTCCGTTAAAGCGTCCAGACCTGTCTGTAGTTTATTTTTCAGAGCATTAATGTCTGATGTGAAAATGTTGTATAGAATGGGACCTAGGATACTTCCCTGGGGTACACCTTCAGGGATAGTAAATCTTTCTGAAAGTGCATTATTCAGAGAAACCTGGAATGCTCTATCTGCAAGATAATTTTTGATAATTTTAATAAGATACATGGGAAAATTATACCGATGCAGTTTAAATACCAAGCCATCGTGCCACACATTATCGAATGCCTTTTCAATATCCAATATTGCCATGGCAGTCGTTTTGGACACTGATTTGTTTTGCTGGATGACGTTGTTAACCCTTGTGAGTTGGTGGATGGTGGATCTTCCTTTCCGGAACCCAAACTGTTCTTCCAGAAATATATTCTGTTCATCTGCGAAAGCAAGAATTCGCCTTTGTATTGACTTTTCAAACAGCTTGGATAGGGCAGAGAGTAAGCTGATGGGCCGATAGCTCTTGGAAAAGGAAGGATCTTTCCCCGGTTTCAAAACTGGGATAACTTTAGCTAACTTCCACATTGAAGGGAAGTAATCAAGCTCCCAGCACCTGTTAAAAATTTTAGCTAAGAAGACAAATGAGCGAATACTCAAATGTTTCAGCTCAATGTTGAATGTGTTGTCGAAACCGGGGGCCTTCATATTTTTGGATTTTTTCACAAAAGCCATCAGCTCATTCGCAGTGACTCTACTTTCCTCAGGAACCAAGCTGTCTGATTGGTCAACCTCAGCTACGCTATCAGCAACGGCTCTTTCATATGGACTAACAATGTTAAGTCCTAAATTGTGAGAACAAACAAACTGCTGGCCTAGCGCATTTGCCTTCTCTACTGGTGTGATTAAAGGTATTCCTTCAGCTTCGTCCTGGGGTGACATCAGAGGAGGAATAGGCTTCGGTTTTTTCTTAAGCACCTTCGTTAAGGACCAGAAGGGCTTTGAATGTGGGAGAATTTCTCGAAGCTTTTGCTGGAAGTTCCTGTTGCGAAGCTCAGATATCCTTTCCTGGATTATCCTAGTTAAGTTGTTATAAGTAGTCTTCCTATCTAGGATGCCAGTTCGTTAATACTGCCTCCGGTAGATATTCCGAAGTCGGATGAGTTTCTTGGTGACACTGTCGATTTGAAGAGAGGAACTCGGCATATGTTGTACTGGAACCGTCCTATCACGAGCGACTGTGATTGAATGCTGGAAGGAAGATAAGGCCGCATCGATTTCCATCGGGGAATCTAGTGGAACATTGATATTAATAAGTTGGTCGGCGATTTGTTGAAACTGGACCCAATCGGTGCGATAATAGTTCCTCCGAGGTTGAATAGGCACTGTTTCTGGTGAAGATCCCAACGTCAATATTACTGGAAAGTGGTCAGAAGAGAGCTCGTAGAAGACAACCGGAGAGCTGTCTATGGCGATGTTGCTGATGAATATATCCAAAATGGAATGAACTCCCGATCTGGAAAGTCGCGTTGGTTGATCCGGAGCGAAGATGTTGTATTGTCCAGCTTCGTAATCTTCGGCAAGTACGAATCCGTTTCGATTCTGTCTTCTGTTTCCCCACAGCTCATGCCGTGCGCTCAGGTCCCCAGCAATGATGAATTTGTTCTGTCGTCGAGTGAGCATAGCCAGATCTCGCTTCAATGATGCACACGTACCATCTCGAAGATTGGTTTGTTTGGGGCAGTACGCTGCAATGATGATGATGGGTCCCATCGTCGTTGTAATCTCAATTCCGATGGCTTCTATGAGTTGCAATTTAAAGGCTGACAGAAGCCTGTGCTGAATGGATCGTTTAATGGCAATGGCAACTCCCCCTCCTCTGGTAGTTGCCCTGTCGAGCCTGTGAATCCTGTAATTGGAAATAAAAATAGAAATTTCAGGTTTAAGATGAGTTTCAGTTAAAATAGCAATATCGGCATTCTTCTCTTGAAGAAAGTCGGACAATTCAGCAGTTTTGCTCCTGAGTGAGCAAGCATTCCAATTTACTATAACCAACTCATTATATTGCATATTCGATGATGAATTTGCCTAAGGCGTTGATTTGATCTAACCGCGTTCTGCAGTTTCGTAGTTTTGTTGTCATTGTTTCAAAAATGACGATCAGTTGTTCAGCAGAAAATAAATCACCAGAGTCATCCTTTGCTTGCGGTTGATTATTGCCCCATCCAGGAGGGATTCTTGAGGAAGATTCTTTTTGAGATCCAGCGGCTGAATCTTTTGGATTGCTGCGAGGAAGTGGCGGCAAATTCGGAATATCCCTCTTCGGTGGGAGCCGTGGGAAATTAACTTCATCCTTCTGTGGAACATTCTTGCGCGTTGATTGTTTGCGGGACGCCTGTTGTCGAATTTTTGTGAACTCAGCACGTTTGGGACACGATTTGCTAGTAGATGGATGGTCGCCATCACAGTTCACACATTTTACAGCGATGTCATCTAGTAGGCAATCGTTGGTATTGTGTGGTTCGGCACATTTTCCGCACCGACTTTTCATGTGGCAATTCCTCGCTCCATGGCCGTAGTTCAAACAGTTCGTGCACTGTGTGACATCCCGATGTACCGGTTTATACTTTTGCCATTCGATGATTATGTGAAATAACGATTTAATCGTTTTCAGTTGACTCATGGTGATGGAGCCCTTCTCCAGATGAATCAGGTACAGTTGATCTCTAAACTCTTTGTCCGTATTATGTCGCTTCATTTTGAACACCATCAAAGGCTTTAGTCCCGCCTCCGACAGTGCCTGCTTTAGTTCGGCTTCCATCATGTCGGGTAGTCCTCGAAGTACAACCTTCATAGGTTTGTTGGAGGCAATATCGTGTGTGAAGTATTCCGCTTTTGTCTGCTTCAGATAGCATTCCACTCCTTTGTAGTGGTTCAAAGCCGGAACAGTTATTTTGTAGCCTTCAGTACATAAACGGATTGTTGCCTGTAGTCCTTTGCTGATCAGTGTGTTGAAATCCGAACGTAGAGTTGGTGGGAAGCCCTTCAGGTAGAAAGGCGGCATTTTTTCCTTCTTCTGCAGTTCCTCTTCGACATCAACTGGCAGATCAGCATATTGGTTTTTACTCAGCAAACGGTCGTTTACCTGTACATCACTTGGCTTCAGACGCTTAGCATCCTTTGGATCCTTCTCGGATCTATGGCGGTTTTTACCCATAGCTTGGGTAGGTAGACAACTGCGAATAAAAAATAAAACAAAATCGAAATTAGTCGTAGTAGGTTATCCACATCGAGTGTTAGATGACGAATGATGAACCATTAGTTGTGAGATCTGCTGTTTTATACATTGGCTTTAACGTTAAGAAGAATACTGGTATAATCACTCCTCATGTTCACCCCGCTAAAACAGAATATTGATTCTCAGGACTGAATACTAAGCAAAACGATGTGGTGGCTCGACGAATGAGAGGCCTTATATATGCCGAATTCATGCCGAAGTTAATGGACACAATATTTAATAAATGGGTAATTTGAACTTTCGAATGTCCAAGTATTTTTCATTTTATCGCTAATTCGTTAATCGAAAATTGATCCTGTCATTATTATGCTACGAACATTCATCAAACACGACTAAGTAATATCACTAGCTGTGAAGCAGGTTATGGACAACCGTTCAAAATTAATTTATTACCTTCAATAATCCCTAAGGATTTGCTATTAAATATTTAAACGTCTTCAGTACAAGTAAGTCATAACTTTCAATGACAAACAACAATCCCCAAGGGCTGCTTTTGGAAATTTGTGGGGTCAATTTAAAGTGTTATTTATCTTGGTCATCTCTTTTCCATCCATCTGTTAACTTGTTTATTTGTTTATTTAGGAGCAAAGGAAAAGCCTGCTGAAGCTGAGATTTTGGTTCTCCTTTTCCAGCAGGCATAAAACCTTCTCATCTTTTGTATCAACAGATAACAATTGACCAAATGATACATTACGAAATCTTTAATTATAAGGGTACTACAAAGCTAACTAACAACTATTCATATTGACTAATTATCCTAATAAAACTAGCGGGAAAAGATTAGGAGAAAACGGGTTTTAATGGCATTACGAGATAAATTGAAATAAATTCCATCAGAGCAAGTATTGAATACGCGACACATACTCGAAAACGGTTCAATTAAGCCATAGTTAGTTCTAGCACGAGGAATTCTGAGAAAGGGATTGAACCGCAAATCACGCCGAAGAATGTCAAAACTTAGCTGTTGTAGGAGATCTGTACTATCAATTTGAGATTGGATTGAGTCCGCGACGAAAACAGCTTTTTGTGTAGCACGGCGGACAGATAGCAAATCGAAGTGTATGAGCCTACAACGATTTTCGTTGCTTGGAAGATGCAATGGATCTCTCCAGGGCAGGCGACGCAAAGCAAAACGAATGAACTTGCACTGAACAGTTTCAATGCGTAGCTTATCTGTTTGATAATATGGTGCCCAAACAACAACAGCATACTCGCGAACTAGAGCGCTATATAACGATTTCAGGCAGTATATGTTATTGAAATTTTTTGAGATGCGAAAGATGAAACCCTTTAGAGAGGGTATATTCTATGTGATCTTTGAAACTAAGTTTTGAATCCAATAACACTCCTAGATCCCTAACTGATGTCTCTCGTTTTAGTACAGCTTGCAGAATAGTGTAATAATACATGATCGTGGTTCGTTTACGAGAGAAGGAGATAACGGAGCATTTAGAGGCGTCATAACCATTCTGTTGACGTTGCACCAGTTAGAAAATATATCCAACTGTGACTGCAAGAAATTTGAGTATTTCAGATCTTTGTGAGATGAAACAGCTTGAAATCGTCGGCGAATGATAGCTTCATGCATTGCAATTCAGATTCAATCATTTAGATATAGCAAAATATGAATGGTCCTAGATGGCTTCCCTGAGGAACGCCAGAGCTCACGATGAATGATATAGTAACGTAGTCGCCAATTTTCACGGTCATACTACGACGAGTCAGATATGACTATAACCTTAGTTTGAGAGAGATCCACAATCTTTGTTCAATACACTGACTCGAAGTATGAGATGGCAATCGGTGCATTTGTTTAGTTTTTGCGTAACAAAATCATTGAACATATCCACAATAATTCTTGATAATATTTCTTCTTCGGGACGAAGTTAATGTGTTGGATATGAATTTGTCGTAATTCGTTTATTGTAAGCCAAGAAATCAGTAAAATAATGGAAAGAAACATTAACGTTTGACAACTCTGCTGTCCGAAAACACAAATTTAAAAAAATAATTTCAGGCGAGACGAAGTTCGACGGGTCAGCTAGTATATAAAGCTTGCTTCAAATAGAATTGGAACAAAGACAATTGCCTGTATTTCAGTTATTTATTATTGTATTCAAGATCTTTTTTTATACAAATGTAGCGTTTTCTTCATACTTTTAAGAAAAAATACGGATAAAATTATTCGTCACGGTTTTGAAGGAATTCTCGAATTTTTCCTGTAACACGGCTCAGTAGGCGGCGCACACCTTCTTCGTCCATCGTTTTAGCTATCATATTCCACCAGGTCGTCATCTGATTGATGTCTTTGACAACGTTTCCCTTTGCCTTGAGTCTCCTCTTCATGATTGCCCAGTATTTCTCAATAGGGCGGAACTGGGGGCAGTTGAGTGGGTTAAGGTTTTTCGGAACAAACTGGACCACTTTCTCTGCATACCATTCTTAAACGGCTTTGCTGTAATGACAGCTTGCCAAATCTGGCCAAAACATTACAGGATGGTCGTGGGATCGAATGAACGGCAAAATTCGTTTTTGGAGACACTCTTTTTGGTATAGTTCCGATGTCATTGTCTTATTTGTAACGAAAACTTTCGTTTTTTTGCCGCAGCTGCAAATGCCCGGCCAAATCATAAATTTTCTTGCAAATTTGTCGGCAAAAACAAATTTAAATTTGGCTGGAACATCCCCCCGAGCCGTTGCCAAGTAAAATTTTTGACCTGGGATTTGACCGAAGTCAGCCTTGACACAGGTTTCATCGTCCATCAGAAGACACCCGTTGAACTTGGTCAGCACCTGGTCATATAGTTTCCGAGCACGAATTTTGACCACACTATTCTGTTTCATTGTCCGATTTGGCTGTTTGCTAGCTCGATACGACTTGATTCCTTCCCGGAGTCGAGTTCTCCTCACGGTACTATGGGCAGCACCGAATTTTCTGGCCAAATCACGGTCCGACAGATTAGGATTCCTCTTAATCGTCTTCAAAATCTTACCACGCAATTTCCGGTCATCAGTTCGACTCCGACGATCGGCTTGAGGCTTCCGAATCGTCGTCAATGTTTCCTTACACCGTTTGATAACGCGCCATACGGTATTTCTGGGCAAATTCAGCTGTTTAGCTAGCCTAAATGCAGACCACAATGGATTTTCCAAATAACTGTGCACAATTTTTTTTCCTTCTTTCGGCTTCCATGTTGATTGTTTACAAAGTACAGTCGATTTTCGGAATGTCAAAAATCATACATGAAGCTGACAAAATTCCCGACACGTGGGCGCCAAGAGCTTCCAAATCCGTCCACCAGGACCAGGAGCGCCACAATATGAGCAAAAGTTTGTTCCAATTCTAAATGAAGCAAGCTTTATATATATATATATATATATATATATATATATATATATATATATATATATATATATATATATATATATATATATATATATATATATGATTATCATTTATGTATCTGCTTATTTTTAGGTAAAGAATTTGAGAAGCACTAGAAATAAATATTTTTATCCGTGATGATTTTTTGTGTTCGCTTTTTTATTTTGAACTAGAATGATCATTCATACACACCCCCTTTTTCCAAAATGAAGCACAATACTTCCTATAACCGAGCACTCGGTTGTGCAAATTTCGGCAAATTCTTTCGCCAAGATTCAGAAATAATCTTGAAGTGTGTGGGTGGCTTCCGGTTCTGTAACTAGATGATTATGAGTGTTGCAAATTCCACATCTGGCTTCAAATAAAGTGACGATGCAAAACACGCAAAAATCGTAGGAATTGGTCCCAAAACTACTCCAATTTAGAGGTCGGTTCCCGATAGTCCGAGTTTGGTTGTTGGTCTTGTTAGTTGATGACCAAGTTAACTGATTTCGATTATACTGATCCCCGGATTTCAGAACATTTTTGATTTTTCAAATGTCTTTTTCGCCTAATGCCAAACCTAACCCAGTGTTGACACGAATGCCACAAAAATGATAAAGTGTCATTAATAAACAAAATAAAACTAGCTCGGTTTCCAACATAGCTGCTGTCAAATCGTCAGCCAGTTCCGAATCTAATTTCAACGTCACTGAACTGAAAATCGAGGCAGTTTTTACCCTTATTTATATATCGGGTTTGCTCATACTCCTCTTGCTAAGTGCGAACCCAAAAGTTTTGTGAAATGTATTTGTTTGGTTAAACTACTCTGGGTTAGCTTCAGTTTTCTCAAGCGAAAGCGACAAAACCAAGCATCCAAAACTTTGGTTCAGGCCACTGCTAACCAATAGCTGGAGGATGGATTCCTCAACAATGATAACCACGATTCTAATATGACTGTGTAACCATCAATGAAATTGTCCTACTGTTAAGTAATTTAAAAATAATGCGCTCGACATCTTAGAGCTAACACAATGTGCCTCAAAATATATTATTATTGAAAAAAAAATTATATTATTATTGAACAAAATATTTCCAAATCATTCGACTATTTTTCAATTTATATTTGTGATTCAACTGCACAAAATCTACTTTTTGTTCAACAAGTCCATTTTATCATACTTTTCAATTAATATCACAAAATTCAAAACACGGTTGAAAATTATTTGACCTATATGAAGCAATCTTTTCAACTCAAACTAAACGAAACATCTAAAATCGTGGTAAAAAATCGTGCCAAATCGAGAACAAAATCCTCTCAAAAGTGACGACTAAATTAATATTTACTTTACACATTGTTTGCTTCCAAATTGGATATGCAAATTAGTGCGGTAAATCCTCTGTGTTTTTTTTATGTTCATCTTTATCGGCTTCGTTCTGAGTTTTGCTTTTAAAGTGCGAGTGAAAAATTTCCAGATCATGGCACGCAAAACAAATAATGCTATCCTGTTCAGAAGCCGAACCGAGCACAGTGATTACTGAATGTGATCAATACCAGAAGCCATGGGATTAAGTTAATTTGATTCCTTTTTCTCGACCGAACTGTGGAGTTTGGCATTTCACCGTTACCCGAGTCTCACTCCTCCGGTTCCCGATGGTCCAGGTTTTGTTGTGTACTGTATTGTATAGCAGTGAACAACAGTCTTGCTCCTAGACCCCTGATGGTCATCAATCAGAAGGTAAGTAGCGAAACTATACGTGCCGCATCGGTTGCTCAGACAAACGGACAAAAGTGAGTCTTCGCAAAGGGGACCTCATTTTCTGGGATTTATCGCACCTTTCTCTTGTCTTCAGAATATCTGCATCGATCGAGTATAAAAGGAATTTTGTATCGTTCGTGAATGAAAGAAGAACCAAACCCAATAAGGTATTAAAATATTGCTGTTTTGTACTTCGATGGAAATTGTCGTCCTCCGCTAGGTTCCCAGTTGGTATAATTGTGAAACGATTATGAGCTACTGATGTATTGAGCACCGAGGTCCTATCTTTTCCAAGGACAATTGTAATAACAAGCAACAATAGAAATCCGTAGGCATTGAAGAGTACATTTATCGATATGTAAAATTGGCTGAGATTTTAGTCAAATTCTGCGGACATCTGAGGTCAAACCCGCAGGTCATGTGAAACTAGCATCTCGTACACGCCCAGTTTTTCGAGGTTGAGTTTCCTACCCAAGAGTTACCGTTTATTGATTGATTATGTGTACAAGGGTTTCTTTTGATTTGAATTGAGATAGAGGATCAGGAAATGCAACCATTCTGTAAATATTTGGGATATGGAAAATTTGTTAAGAAATACTTATTGGTCTGTTTTCTCTGCACTAGCACCGCATTTGTATTCTCAATAACGCTATCAAAATCAAAGGTAGCAAGGATTCGATCGAACCAATATCGAAAAATCCATACGTCGTTATTTAGAATAAGGGTGTTTAAGATGTTTTTCGCCACTGTTCAGTGATGCAAATATTCTAGAAACTTTTGTATATCAATGAAATGTTAAAACACTTTTTAAACATTACACGTGCTTAGTACATTGTGATTTGATCACTTCACTAGATAAGAATACTTATCACGGTCTCCGATTCCCGATGCCCAGGTTTCAGAAATAGCGAACAAAACGGTCCGAAATGGAATACGCTGCAAATTCTCGAAGATGATTGATTCGATTTTAAAGGTAAATTTGAAATTAAAGGGAGCCATGCCGCATACACTACAATTATTTTTTATGTATACCGTTTTCGTTTATTGATAAGAGCAGCCCGAGAGCTGACCCAGAATCGCCCAACTAACTTTTAAGATGTTTGTTTCAGCTACCTTGGGGTCGCTCTAGATCGGAATCCAATTGCGTAGTTTCGCTCTGAAAATTTTCTCGGGTCGCACCACGTCATCCATGCGAGCTTGTTTACTTTTTCTTTTCTATGAGTTCTTGTTTAGGGCGCGTACCACGTGTTCGTTTTACTCGGAGTCAGAGTCGCCCACGTGTAGGTTCAAAAACGAAAACGCTATTAGATAACAATAGTTGAGCCACCTCGCCAAAAGCCTGTTTTAAGCCATCTAGTGTCTCATTAACATTTATACACAATATTGCATTTTCCTTTTGGAAATATTCGCAGCACTATTGTCGATGCTAAAACCGTAAACAGAAAAACTGCATAATCCAAATAACTTTGCTTTGATATCTTTCAGTCAGTACTTCCGGTGTTTTTGTACTGGAAATAAGGAATATACAGGGTAACAGAGGTATTTTGGCCCACTTCGTAAAAATATTCACCAACTGTTGTAATATCTTTGAAAAACCCTTCCGCAATAGGTAATTTAGTGTGATTAAAGACTGTCCCAGAAAGTATGGACGCAACCAAAAACCGCTGCTATTTCGCAATGGTTAAGAATCTGTCAATTTTTATGGCTGCGTCCTGTTGTTTACACTCTTCTCTAACCACTTGTGCAGTTGTTTATTCGTTTTCAAAAGTTTGTTTCGAAATGCGTGGTCTTTCAGCAGAACAACGTCGAAAAATGGTGTACAAATAGTGCACAGAACGCGGACTGTCACTGAGAAAGGTAGCAAAAATGAAAGGAGTAAGTGAAAAAGCAGTGCGAAATGCAATCAGGTCGAAAAAAAGGTCATGCTAACCCTCAGTTGAATAAACGTATACTGAAGGCGTTCGAGCAAAAGAAGGAGGTTTCAGTTCGGGATGTGGCCAAAAAAGTGAGCACTTCGAAGTCAAATGTTTTTCGTGCTAAAGAACGTTTGGATCTTCGAACCTATAAGAAGCAGAAACAACCAAAACGTAGTCCGAAACAAGAAGCATCGATCAGGCCGAGGGTTCGAAAGCTGTACAATACGATTCTTGCTGGAAATTTGAACTGCATAGTCATGGACGACGAAACCTACGTGAAACTCTATTACAAATCCTTGCAGGGACCACAATATTATACGGTGCGAGTAGGGCAAGTGTTTAACCAGTCCGAGACATCGATTGAAGTCGAAAAGTTTGGTAAGAAAGCTATGGTCTGGCAAGCAATTTGTAGCTGCGGTAAGATTTCGAAACCCTTCATCACCACTGCTTCAATGAACAGCGAAATATACATCAAGGAATGTTTACAAAAACGCCTTCTACCCATGATTCGAAGCCACAAGGATCCTGTTGTCTTCTGGCTAGATCTTGCTTCTTACCACCACTCGAAATCAACGGTAGAATGGTATACTACCAAAAATGTCACTTTCGTCCCAAAAGACATGAATCTACCAAATTGCCCACAACTTCGACCAATTGAGGAATTTTGGGGATTGACGAAGGCACATCTTAGGAAACATGTCTCGGCAGCCGAAACCATTCAACAGTTCGAAAAAGATTAAAAAAAGTGTCAAAACTTGTCGCCAAGAAGTCTGTACGGAATTTAATGAGGAACGTTCGCAAGAAGGTGCGCCAGCTAGTCTACAATGGCTAAGTAGCAAATGTTGAGAATAATATTCTGTTGTTGTAGTCGAATATTATCAGTATATCGACTAAAATTTGAGTATCTAACACTTGTGAATTATTTGCAGCGAAATCAAAGTGCGTTCATACTTTCTGGGACAGTCTTTAGCTTCAAATTGAAGCAATATGGGTTACTTAGCAACGATTGAATCCATAAAGTTTGTTAGGTTGGCCAAAATACCTCTGGTATTCAACTGCAAAGTGAGTTTAGTTTTACATATGTTACTATTTGATATTTGATTTTTTAAACTCAACACTCTGTAATTTCGAAAGCGGAAGTCGGAAAATCAGTAACAGTCAATAGAACAAACGAACTATTTTAGTCTAAGTGTGTGAAAGTTGATTTAGTCATTTCTGAACTGAACACCTAGGTATCTAAAGTGGTATATTTGGTCATCAACGAATCTGACATGAAAACTGTATGAGTTTACTGATCAGTTGGATGAAATTCGTAGTTTTTTACATCGCTATTTATAAAGACATACTCTTGATACACACACACACACATGCGCGCGCACACACGCACGCACGCACACACACACATTGATTCATGTTAAATTCAACCTAGAATATAATAGTTTATAACCATTCCCTCCCTACAACATCATCAATGATCTATGTTTAATGTGAATAAAAATTTTGGTCTTGCCAAATAAAAAAAATAGTCGTTCCAGCTGATTTTATTTTGCTCTGCGTGCGATTTGTCGAAAAATTTCACCAGATGAAAAATGTTTGGTTTCTGATATTTTGATAGTAACTGGTACTGAATCACGGAACAGATTGAATTCACTTTATAAATAATCAATGCATTCAACTTTTTGATTCATGTTCTTAAATTTATGGCACTAAAAAAAAGGTCAGAAAAAAAATATTTGTGGGACGCCATTAAAAATCGTTTTGATCGCAGTAAAAATTAGACGCGTCTGTTTGCTTTGGCATTCGACACAGAAATAACGGGCTGATATTACACACATGTGTTTTTTTTTCGGAATGATACTATTTGCTTTCTGTCAAAAGTTATGGTGGGATGCCGGCAGTCGAACACTCTCCCCTATATACGTGACAAAAATATACACTCACTTTTTTCGATTATGCAGATCCGAATTTCTCAAATTTAATCTAAGTTGTAAAGTCTTGAGGTACCACTGAAAATTGTCAAATGTTATCCGGATCCGACTACCGTTTCCGGAATTATGAGGCAACGAGAGAAAAAAGTTCAATATAAATCGTGTTTTATTATAAGAGTGAAGCTATTTTCATTAAATTAGTCAGATTTTTTTTAATTTACAGGCCTTCTTAGTAGATGATCATACTAACTCACTACGAACTATGCTGAATCTCCTCAACCAAAGACAATCATTATTAGCTTCAAACGTATATGAATTTTTCCTTCGGCTCACAAAATTGTGGTTTTTCTTTAAGAGCAAATGCATTTTAATCTGGAGATGGTGTGAGAGATTCGATTGAACGAAAGTAATAAGGCAATTTGCATCCAATTTTTCTTTGAGTATGATGCATTTCAATTCGCAGCTGACAATAACAACATACACTATGGTGAACATGAATACGTTAAGTACGACATAGTAGAAAGCGTGGAGAAGCATTTAATGGAGGTGCGTGTACAAGATATTCCTTCTGTCATTTGGACAAAAAGACATCTAACATACATAGGAGGACAACGGAACTCTGTTATGCTGTATAAAAATCAAAAATAAAGGTTTTCTTAATTCTCACCGAAAAGAATCAACAAATCAGTAAAATTTAATATCGATTCTCGGCTTTCGTTTTTTCTCGAAGGCACCAGAAGTAGGTTGAAAACTATAAAATTTATCTTGCCTCAGTTTCTCAAAACTATCCAGATCTAGGCTTCGTTCTCTAAAATGCAGGACTAGGAATGTAGAAAATTTAAACCGTCATTAGATGTTATGACGCAAAAAAACGTACTAAATGTTCAAAACTGGCCGGTGAACTATTTCAATTTGAATGACTTGTGAGATGAACACCCTTATTCTGAATAACGACGTATCATTTTTTCGATCGTATTTCATTCGTATTCCTAATAACGCTAGCAAAATCAAAGGTAACTAGGATTCGACCGAACCATATTCGTTCGAAAAACCAGTACGTCGTTATTCAAAATAAGGGTGGAAGTCCGAGCAAACTTTATTGTTTTTATTCACGAGTCATGGTAATGTATTTTAAACAATGTATGCATTTCTACACTACTAGATGGATTCAAACAGGTTTATATATAGTCTTCCTCAAGGGTTGATTCGTGTGTATAATTATTTATTATCACTTGATGTCCTATTATGCTGATGTCATGTTATGCGTTAAATTATAAAAACATACGTACACACAAACAATCAACATAACAATTGTAAGATTGATTTCGCTCAAATAGATCGTGAAATAAATTCGACTTTCAATCATTTGCAAAACACGTTTTCCGTACAATGCTTTATATCGTTTGCGTTGGTGTGAGCCGGATTCAGTTAGCTCCCCGTAAAAACTCTGCTTATGTCCATGCTATTCTCTATTTCCCCCATCTAATAACATTTATCCGCATGTCAAAAACAATCTCGGTTGTTCCGCAACAAACTTTTCCAATTGACTTGCAAGTAAATCTACCAGGGGAAATCCTTCTGTCATAAAGTTTTTCATTTTAGCTTCACTTAACCAGAAGAAAATTTCTTTTTCCTCTGTACACATTCTACATAAAACAAGTTTGTCGAAATCGGTATCAATACGGTCATATATACTTTAGTAAAATGAGTGTTGGTCTAGGTAACGTCAATTATAAATAAAAAATGACCGCACTCACCGCTTGGTGGAGTGCGAGATTAATCATTTCGACCAAAGTGTGCCATAAAAGCTAACGAATCGAAAGGGTTCTCAACGTTGGACATTTGCATTATGAATGCGATGATGGGAACTCAGCAGTGCAACCAATTTATCACCATTGGTGCCAGTTTCACGGAGGACCGTAGATGTGCGCCAAAAACAGAACGTGACTTTCATGTCTGGAAATTTGTTTGTGGTATCGTTATGTTAAGATTAAGTAACTCGTGAACTAGCGTTGTTGATGATTTGAATTTTAGCTGTCAAAATACTTAAACAATTTAGTTCGTGTAACACTCAATTACACATCTATCGTAGAGTCATTTTGTCAAGAGAAAGATTTATTCTAGGATACGAAAAATCTTTTTCGTTTTTACCTATATATATATATATATATATATATATATATATATATATATATATATATATATATATATATATATATATATATATATATATATATATATATATATATATATATATATATATATATATATATATATATATATACATATATATATATATATATATATATATATATATATATATAATATATAATAGGTATAGAATTTGCTTTGGAAAAAAAATCCAAGGCCCGGAGAGCCGAGTGCCAATCGATTCAGCTCGACGAACTGAGCAAATGTCTGTGTGTGTCTGTATGTGTGTGCAGAATTAAAAGGCGAAGAACTCAAAGATGGCTGATCGGGCTAGTTACAAATGAAAGGTCTTTTTATCAGCCAGAACGCTATGGTTTTCGTTCTTTGATCCGTTGAAATTTCGTTTATTTTTGAATAGAATTATCATTTTTGGGAACATTACTTTTCCTCTCTATCCCAGTAAAAGAAGTTTTGAGCGTTTCATGATAAATCGATGTTTGGAAGCTAAATGAAATACGATTTTAATATGCACTTGAAAAACTGTGTACAGCACCTAAACGACAGTTCACATCATCCTTTTTCATGACATTTTGTGCAGGAGATGAAAATCAAAATAATTCATTTTTTTCAAGAACCGCTCGACCAATTTTCACAACTTAGGTTCAAATGAAAGATCATACAATTCCAAAAAACCCTGTCGAATTTTATCCGGACACATATTCGGAATTACAGCCTGATAGGGATAAAAAATTTAATAAAAATAAATATAAAATTAGTGAATTTTATCCGATTTCGACTTCCTATTTTAAAATTATAGGATGATGAGTTTTGCTGGTCTCTCAATACCAGTTCTAGAAGAATCATAAATAATGACAAAAAACTTTTAAGAGGAACTCACTTTTACATCTCATGGAATGCTTAATCGATTGTCACATGTTTAGATTGAAAGGAATAATGTTAAGGTTTCATACAATTTCTATCTTCGATTCGTCTTTAATCCGTCTTTCCATAATTTTAATCCCAATTCATTTAAAACGACGGTCATTAAAATAATTTTATAAAGTTGATTGATGAAAAAGGTATCATCTCATTGCTAGGTGGATTAAGCACGTTTTTAGTATCGTAGTTGATCAAATAAAAATATATAATTTTAAAGTACACAAATAGATTTTTTCCCCAGCACCATCAGTAAAAATCTTTTGATACAGTATTGTCAACAAATGTTCAAGCTTTCAACATGACACTTTAAGTTTGTCATACTTGCTACCATCTTCTGTTGAGCATTAGAAATTTATTCCTAAATCCAATAATTCAACTATCTATCTTTTTTCTGTCTCTTGATGAGTACATAAAAAAAACTTTTTTAATCCACCGGGTGGTGTAATGATGCCTTTCTCATATTACTTATATTTTCAAAAATATCAGAAGATTTTCTCAAGAAATTTTTTTTCAAACTTGATTAAAATTTTTAACTTTCTTTGGATATAAACTAACATAACCTTTTCAATTTGAAAATAGTTATGTCAAGTTAATAAAACCTTTTCTTTATTTTGCATCGTCGCACTAAACGACGCACAGTGGTCCAAATCAGGAAAAAGACGGTCAAAAGTCTGTACTGACTTTAACTGATTTTTAAGAGCTAACGTGTCTTCGAAGAAGTTTTACAAGATTATATTACGCTTCTTTTGAAAGTGGCACCTTAATTTTTGTTAAGAGGGTAGCACCAATTTCGAACAGAAATAATTTTTTTTTCACAAAAAAATGTTTTCTATTTTATTTTGAAAAAAAAAAACATTTGAAGTATTTTTGCTGAAGATATAAATAGTGTAAAAAAAATATTTTTTGATATATATTCACTTTATTTTAAAAACATTTTTTTTTTGGATTTATCTACGTAGAATCTACCTCTATTACCTAAGTATCTACTACAAAGTGCGCGTAAACACGCATAAACATGCTTATGCTTGCACGCGCAACTTAAGCAAATTGTTGAGATTTTTATTTTGTTTACTTTTTGACAATTAACAATATTATAAAAAATCTAAGTGGAACTCGATGGAATTTTTTTAGACCTTTTCAAAGTAGGTTTTAAATATTGAAAATCCGAAAAATTATCAAAAGTTCAACACACAAAAATGGAAAAATGTTTTCCAATCAAAATATGAAAAAGTATTGCAAAAGTACAAACCTTTACGAAGAGATTTCATTTTTAAACGTGTAAATAAACTGAGTTATCGCGAAGCAACACGTTTTGCCTTTCTCATATAGAAAGGTTATGCAATCACTGTGAAAACCGACTTTTGAACCGAGGCCCGGAGGGCCGAGTGTCATATACCATTCGAATCAGTTCGTCGAGTACGCAAAATGTCTGTGTGTGTGTATGTATGTAACGTTTTTTTTGCACTAACTTTTCTCGGAGATGGCTGAACCGATTTTCACAAACTTAGATTCAAATGAAAGGCCTTGTGGTCCAATACAAATTTCCTGAATATTATTTGGATCCGGCTTCCGGTTCCGGAATTATGGGGTAAAATGTGAAAAAAATTGTGAAAATAAGTGACAACAGCTCATTCAATCTGTTAAAGAAGGATAAATCCACTTGTGGAAAAACGAACAAAAGCTCATGCACCCTTTTTATCTCATTTATAACTCGCTCTTCAAGAGCCGAAAATCCGTTCAGCTTGTAGCTTGTTTAAAAAATCTGTGATCAAGCTAAAAGCCTGTCTGTGCAAAAACACAAAAAAAGGTCTCACTATTTCCTAACGCTCTGTAATTTTTGGTGCTAAACTGTGATCAATTTCAAAAATCTGTGATCAATTTCAGAATCTGTGTAAATCTGTGACCATTTTCAGAAATCTGTGCCATTTTTCAAATCTGTGCAAAAGGTTGAAAATCTGTGAAACACAGATTAATCTGTGAACCTGGCATCCCTGCTTACCAGTGCGGTGAACTGGTGAGCTGCGGTTCTTTTAAAAAGAGCTGTGAGCTATCTGCTCTTTTTAAAGATTCGATTCACTGGTATAGCTCAGGAACGAATTGCCCATTTCTACGCTCACGGCAAAAGTGAGTTACAGAAATAGCAGACGCGTGACGCTCTCCGTTTCTTAATCATGCATGGTTTCAGCACGGCCATAGTGAAAATGAGTCACACGAATAGTACTCAGGATATTCTCATTATAAAATATGATAAAATAAATTGGATTAGGAATATAATTTCCTAAAAGTATTGTAAAAGTTTGCTGCATTAAGTTGCGTATTTCGCTTCGGTACAAGGTTTCCTAGGTAAAAATAGGTAAAATGATGTATAACTTTTTCAGAAAAGAATAAACCTATGCATTACCTTCTACAAAATTATGGGATTTTATATTTTCTGCAATTATTCCAAACAAAATATGTAAAAAAAATAACTTGAAACAAGTTATGATTAGAAAACTAGTTTTAAGGGGGTTGTGATAATTCAATAACTAAAACTAACTTTGGAATGGCCTAAAAAAAAAGTTCCATCAAGTTCCACTTAGATTTTTTTGGCATTAAAAATGCCTTACTCTTCACTATATGGGGCCGGGTGTCAATTAAAAGTTTCAAAAATAGTCGCGTAACCTTTTTGTGTCATAATTTTGAACGTTAATAACTCGGTCATTTGTTGATGGATTGTTATAATTTAACAACCAATCGATTCGGAAACTTTTAACTTAAACATGTATGACGACGTCGTTTCAGTATTTCAATAGCATACTATAGAAAAAATGGTTGGAATCGACCTATGTTTTCGTCCACCAATCCCTGTTGTACGAAATGTCGTCAACTTCTTGTTCGGCATAGGAGGCTTTGCGTCATGCACAAAAAACACCGCATCGTTATGCGTAGTATGAAGAGAAATCTATAAATATATGCTGCAAAATATTTCTTTGCCTAGTCGAAGCTTGTCTGTGTATGAAACAAGTAGCTCGTCCAGTGAGCTGATGACTGGATTGTATATGCGTTCACTCGCTGGATTGTCGCTTTTGCATTATGTGTTGGTGAAATTTCCTGCTATCAGCGCAACACCGTTTTCGCTTGAGTATCTTATATATCATCCAGTATTGAAGAACCGAATGAGCGTTATTACCGGTTCTTTTGAAACAGCCAATTAAAAGTTTCAAAACTAACCGCGTAACCTTTTTGCGTCATAATTTTGAACGTTAATAACTCAGTCATTTGTTGATGGATTGACATAATTTAACAACCAATCAATTCGGAAACTTTTAACTTAAACATGTATGACAACGTTGTTTCAGTATTTCAATAGCATACTATTGAAAAAATGGTTAGAATTGACCTATGTTTTCATCCACCAATCCCAGCTGAGGAAATTGACGTCATGTTCTTGTTCGGCATAGAAGGCTTTGCGTCATGCATAAAAACATTGCATCATTCTGCGTAGTTCGAAGAGGAATCTATAAATATATGCTGCAAATCATTTCTTGATTTCAGTTGATGCTTGACTGTGAATGAAACAAGTAGCTCGTCCAGTGAGGTGATGACTAGATTGTATATGCGTTCGCTCGTTGGATTGTCGCTTTTGCTAAATCTTCACTGTACGAGGTTTGGGTGTCAATTTTAAAAATTAACAAAAATAACCGCGTAACCATTTTCTATCATAGTTTTGAGGCCTTAGAACTCAGTCATTTGTTGATGAATTTATATAATTTAACTACCAATCGATTCAAAATCATTTAACTTAAACTTTTGCGGTAACGTCATTCAAGTATTTCAATTGCATTGGATGGAATTGACCTATGTTTTCGCGAGCCAATGACAGTCTCAGTGAATGATGTCAAACTCTCGTCCGATTTGCGCAGTATGAACTATAGCACAAAAGGGAATCTATAAATATATGCACGAATACATTTCTGCTTTAGTTTACCCATGGCTTATCTTGATTCTCCGGTAACTAGCAGGCCAACTTAGAATTATCGGCGATAGATTATTCGAACCTAATTTGAAGCGCTTGTATCTCTGCGATTTATTGATAAATTTTCCTCATTTAACTTGATTCGAAAAAGTTTAAAAATGTTTTAATTTGTCAACGGGTAGTTTGCATACTGAAATCTCCATTTACATACGAACAACACGGTGGCGCGCAAATAAATTCAGTATAAAGTTGTGTTATGATGATAATCATAGATAATTCTTTTTCAAGACAAGCTGATCCGCGATTTTACATGTATCATTTAAATCCTTACTAAACTCGGGTCACCGCCAGTTTCAGTTAAATTATCATTTACATCAAAACAACAAGTGTCTTATCACTACATGCGTTGTAACTATGACAATGTTCGTTCATGTATTAATAAAATCAAGTTACAATATGAACAAAATTAAGGAATTTGGTTGCATATGCATTGGTCCCTAATATGCAAAAGTGAAAATCAATTTAAGTAACAAAATATGTTCTGCGGACTGTGTCACATATTTTCTTCCTTGTATTGCTGCCATTCTATTTTCAGACATTTTCCGAAGATTATCGACGCTTTTTAACGAAGGATCATTGAAATTACACTATTACTGAGTTTATTGGTTGACGGTTATTCAAATTTTTCACATCCAAATTTTTCGATCAAAATTTTTAAAACCTCTCTAATCGCTATTTATAAAATAATTAAGTTTGTACGTTCTCTGTCTTGAAAATTATTATGATATAGATTTATATCTTGAGGTTGTTCGTACCCAATATTGATCTTTTAAGTAACTTGGAAATCATCATAATTCACTGTCATTAAAAGGATATTTTCCAAAAATTGTCAAATGTAAAAATTTGTTGAAGGCATAAAATAGAGTAGAATCAATTGTTTTGAAAGAATCTAATTGTCATTTTGATCATTCGCTAAAAATGTAAACACTAAAAGCAGAGTAAGTTTGTAATTCTTTACTGTTTAATGAATCCACCATCATCTTTATTTTTGTATTGATTATGGGTATCTTAGACTTATTTCATTATTAATGTAATCGTAATCGGTCGTGTCTTGCATACAACCCTCGAATTTTTTATAGTATTGGGCATATCTTTTCCTATAAATTTTATAAAAATAAGCTGCATAAAGTTGCATATTTCGCTTCGGTGTAAGGTTTTATCATAGGTAAAAAAATGGTAAAATGTATAACTTTGCCAGGAAACAACAAACCTATGCACCTTCAACAAAAATATGGGATTTTTTATTTTCTTCAATTATTCCAAACAAAGTATGCATAAAAAATAACTTCAAACAAGTAATGAATAAAAAATTGATTTTAAGGGGGTTGCCACAAAAACGCTTTGTATATCCGTATTTCCGGTACTTCCGGAACCGTATACCGGGAACCAGGATAGCCGGAATCGGTTTGTTTAGTTGCCTACTGATAATGACTATCGATTTGTGTAGTTTTGAGACCAGTTTAGAAAAAGTTTTACGTCTTTTGTTTCGCCGGTTTAAGTGACGGTGTACAATATTGAACACACTTTACCCTATAATTCCGGAACCGGAAGTCGGATCCGGATGAAATTCAGGAATTCCGTATGGGACCACGAGACCTTTCATTTGAATCCTAGTTTGTCAAAATCGGTTCAGCCATCTCCGAGAAAACCTAGTGAGATTATTTGACACATACACACACACATACATACACACACAGACATTGCTCAGCTCGATGAACTGAGTCGAATGGTATATGACACTTGGCCCTCCGGGCCAATTTTCACTGGTCGGTTTTTCAAGTGATTGCATAACCTTTCTATATGAGAAAGGCAAAAAGTCATGGTTATATTTTTTGCCATGAACAATTAGGGATAGAATAAAATTACGCGATATATATTTGTAAATATTTTTTTTAAAAGCAACTATATGCATTAAAAGAACGGTTTGGCAGCTACTGATTTATGTCCACGTTTTTGTTGATTCGAACCACTGTGCGACGGTTTGAAATTTTAATCACACTCTAGCCTATAGTTCTATAACACATTCAATTTTCTCAGAGAAGATTGAATCGATTTCTCAAACCAAGGCTTCTATAGTATCATAAGTTGCTGTCCGATAAAAATGAGAAAGTTTCATTTGAGAATTTTTGAATACTATTTCCGATACTTTCGGAACCGGGAACTGGGAACCGGTATGACCGAAGTCGGTTTGTTTAGTGAGTAACTAATAAAGCCTACAAATTAAATTAGTTTTGAGCCAAATCTTGAAGAACCCTTTCTGCATAGTCGCTCTAAATGACGGTTTCCAATTTTAAACACAATTTACCCTAACGAATACGTACAAATTGAATAAAAGAAAATATCAAGGTAAGCAATACAAATGGTTCCATCTGCTAATGACGGTTCATCTATATTAACTTTTCATTCAAATATTTTAACGTAATTCTTTGTTTTTTTTTAATTCCCTCTAAACAAAAAATAGCTGTCCTTTTGCAGATTCAGTTTAATGACTTTTTCATTTCGTTGTGCTCTAAGTTTCCATCATTTCTATGTACAGATTTTCAATAAAGAACTTTGATCACCGATATAGATCTACAGATTTTTCTTCTGAAAATTTCTCTGCATTTAATAGTCGATTTTCACAAACTAAGATACAAATAATAGGTTTAGAATTTTTTTAAAAAGTCCACGAAAAGTTAATCCAGATCCGACTTTCGGTTCCGGTATTACAACGCAATAAGTAACAGATTTTCAATTTCATGAGTGTTTATTCACAAACACTTGTGAAGAAATACTAATGAAATTGAAAATTTGCCACTTATTGCTTATTATTATTGAACCGAAAATCGGATCTGTATTAACTTTACGTGGACTTTTTCAAAAAATTTCTAAACCTGTTATTTGTATCTTAGTTTGAGAAAATCGGTTGAGAACATTCTGAGAAAATTTAGTGCGCATTTTTTCATAGCCATATTACCACATATTACCTTGTAATTCCGGAACCGGAATTCGGATAAAAATGAAAATCATAAGCAAGCTATGGGATCATAACAAATTTCGTTTCCATCTAAGTTTGTGAATATCCGCCGTCTCTGAGAAAAGTGAGCGATTTTTTTGCATATCACCCTGTAATTCCGGAACCGGGAGTCGGATCGACATAAAATTCATTAGCAGTCAATGGAATAATAAGACCTTTTATTTGAATCAGTGTTTGTGAAAATCGGTTCAGCCATCTCTGAGAAAATTGATTGACATTATTTGTCACATACACACAGACATACACACATACACACACAGACATTTTGTGATCTCGACCAACTAAGTCGAATGGTATATGACACTCCGTTTAAAAGTCGGTTTTCACAGTGATTGCATAGGCTTTCTATGAGAAAGGCAAAAAGTAAATAGTATCACGCGCGAAAACAATTTCGAACCAATAACAGATCGGCTGAAAAGTTCGTATCGTTTCTATGAGAGGGCGCCACTAGGATTAAATCCATACCATTTTCAGTTAGTACCAACCTTCAAACGATACGTGTATAAATTTGACAGCTGTCTGATTATTAGTTTGTGAGATATTGCATTTTGAGTGAAGCTACTTTTGTTATTGTGAAAAAAATGGAAAAAAAGGAATTTCGTGTGTTGATGAAACACTACTTTTTGATGAAAAAAGTGCCGCCGATACCAAAAAATGGCTTGATGAGTGTTATCCAGACAATGCACCGGGCGAAGCAACAATTCGTAAGTGGTTTGCAAAATTTCGTACTGGTCATATGAGCACCGAAGACGATCGTACTACAAAAATGGTGTCGAAAAGTTGGAAGATCGCTATAATCGCTGTATCGCCTCTGATGGCAATTATGTTGAATAATAAAAACGAATTTTGGCAAAAAAATGTGTGTTTCTATTAAACGATACGAACTTTTCAGCCGAACTGTTAAATCTTGGTTCGGCGTTTTTCACCTCCGTAGTGTTTTGAAATTAGTTACCATGACGTACTCTGAATAGCATGTCCTAATAAGCCATGGTTTGGCTCTGTCAGTCGATTTTACCTAAAAACTCGGCTCAAACGCATCAATTAATATTTTGAAGATCCTTAATGGTAACAACGGCAAAAAAGCAATAATTTTTAATCAGTAGCGAATAATTATATTCAAAAGTCCCATCAAAGGAAGCTTCAGTTTCGATATCTAAATCACTTAATTCGCAAGATGCTCATCAAAAAATTATATTGGCGTATGATCGAAATTCACACTACAGATAATTTATTACGCGACACAACCAGCTTTTCATGCTTTAAATTTCGGATGTTAGACAAAAATAGTTCAAACCCCATTAACTTAAACTATAGCAAACTTTCCCAACTACTTTTATTCATATAGGTATTGATTGATAAAACAAACAAAAATGATATGGCAAAATGAGTTGGACAATATCTTCTCCAATGTACGATAAGAAACGATGACGAGTTTGATTGCAGTATATAACATGTTTATGCGATAGAATGGAAACTCTTGTTTCTTTCATGCGAAATATAGCGAGCGTCATTGTGTCAAACGGCTAACTGGCTGCTTCTTATCCTATGACAAGCCAGCACAATGAAAGCATTGAGATTTCCCATGGAATAATACGGGGAAGAGAAAATGGATGTGGTAGAGTATAATGTGATGAAAAATTGTAACGAAATTAAAATAAATTTCAAACGTTTACACGCTCGTTTGTCGCCTCCTCAAAACAATAACCGCTAGGGGGAGTTCACGTAGTTGTGGGTGGAAAATCTCAGTACGCTCATCTTCTATTCCACTGTGCGGTTGCCATAGGGGACGCATGAAGCGAACGAAAGACAGGAAACATATTGTTCACATTGTGTTAGCTCATGGAAAGAATGATCACTCAGCTCACCCTCCTAAATAATAATGTGCGGTTCCGTTGGGCTGTGCTTTGGGTTTGGGGGTGGCAGCGTTGGGAAGGGATGAGCCTTGGTGTTGTTTTATGAGTTTTTATTACGAAGTTCCCTCCGTCACACGCCAAATCGAGGTCGTTGGTGTAAATGAATTCATGTGATTTTCCTATAACAATAGTGTTGTCGTGTGCCAGCCGAGCATCGGAGGAATGGGGGTTATTGGGATTTATTTTCTGGTAGCAGCAACAAGACAAGAAGGTGTTATGAATTTTCGGTTCGCCCCGGTGGGTTTTGATAAAGTGATTCAGGGATCTGGGGTAGGGGGATACTGTCGATTTACATGCTTTTGATAAGCGGAAACATGGTTACTTACGATCTCATGCTAATGCTATGGTCATATGACATTAAAAATGCTTCTAGGTTGGAGCTCGAACATTCGCCAATTTAAAAAAAATTCGAGTGTTGTATGCAAGGGGGGCGGCCCGTTTGTCATAAGTTCATTTGGCATAACGCTGTTTGGCATAATGGTTATTTGGCATAATGATCATTTGGCATAATGCCATTTGGCATAATAATAATTAGATTTGCAATATTTTATTCTAATGAAAATTTTCGTATGTGTTTCGATCGATTGATGTTGTGCAAGGAAAACTCGAACGAAATATGTGAAAACTTTTTATATAAGCAACTCACTTAGTGCCAGCACAATATTCTGTTCGTCATAGATGATTCAGGTCGAGACGGCCGAAGGCCGCGAGTGCGCCGGCGACCCGCCGTCGGAAGCGCCGGCCACTGCGGGGGGGCAGCGCCCCCGCAGAAATCACCTCTGTCTAGTTGCGGGCGTTTGCCCGGATTACCCAAAGCTAGGAGCTATCCCTCAGTTAAGTCCGAGCGAGCGGCAGCGAGGGCGGACTCCAACTTATTAAAAACGATGCGGCGTAGCCGCTTTAGACCTTTCAAAATTGCACTAAATTAGAACAATTTCTATTAAGCAGCATGTTCATCTGTTATGCCAAATGACCATTATGCCAAATAACCGTTATGCCAAATAACCATTATGCCAAACGGCGTTATGCCAAACGGTATTATGCCAAACGACTTTATGCCAAACGTGGTAGCCCCGTATGCAAGACACGACCGATTACGATTACATTAAAAATGAAATAAATCTAAGGTACCCATAATCAATATAAAAATAAAGATGATGGTGGATTCATTAAACAGTAAAGAATTACAAACTTACTCTGCTTTTAGTGTTTACATTTTTAGCGAATGATCAAAATGACAATTAGATTCTTTCAAAACAATTGATTCTACTCTATTTTATGCCTTCAACAAATTTTTACATTTGACAATTTTTGGAAAATATCCTTTTAATGACAGTGAATTATGATGATTTCCAAGTTACTTAAAAGATCAATATTGGGTACGAGCAACCTCAAGATATAAATCTATATCATAATAATTTTCAAGACAGAGAACGTACAAACTTAATTATTTTATAAATAGCGATTAGAGAGGTTTTAAAAATTTTGATCGAAAAATTTGGATTTGAAAAATTTGAATAACCGTCAACCAATAAACTCAGTAATAGTGTAATTTTAATGATCCTTCGTTAAAAAGCGTCGATAATCTTCGGAAAGTGTCTGAAAATAGAATGGCAGCAATACAAGGAAGAAAATATGTGACACAGTCCGCAGAACATATTTTGTTACTTAAATTGATTTTCACTTTTGCATATTAAGGAACCAATGCATATGCAACCAAATTCCTTAATTTTGTTCATATTGTAACTTGATTTTATTAATACATGAACGAACATTGTCATAGTTACAACGCATATAGTGATAAGACACTTGTTGTTTTGATGTAAATGATAATTTAACTGAAACTGGCGGTGACCCGAGTTTAGTAAGGATTTAAATGATACATGTAAAATCGCGGATCAGCTTGTCTTGAAAAAGAATTATCTATGATTATCATCATAACACAACTTTATACTGAATTTATTTGCGCGCCACCGTGTTGTTCGTATGTAAATGGAGATTTCAGTATGCAAACTACCCGTTGACAAATTAAAACATTTTTAAACTTTTTCGAATCAAGTTAAATGAGGAAAATTTATCAATAAATCGCAGAGATACAGGCGCTTCAAATTAGGTTCGAATAATCTATCGCCGATAATTCTAAGTTGGCCTGCTAGTTACCGGAGAATCAAGATAAGCCATGGGTAAACTAAAGCAGAAATGTATTCGTGCATATATTTATAGATTCCCTTTTGTGCTATAGTTCATACTGCGCAAATCGGACGAGAGTTTGACATCATTCACTGAGACTGTCATTGGCTCGCGAAAACATAGGTCAATTCCATCCAATGCAATTGAAATACTTGAATGACGTTACCGCATAAGTTTAAGTTAAATGATTTTGAATCGATTGGTAGTTAAATTATATAAATTCATCAACAAATGACTGAGTTCTAAGGCCTCAAAACTATGATAGAAAATGGTTACGCGGTTATTTTTGTTAATTTTTAAAATTGACACCCAAACCTCGTACAGTGAAGATTTAGCAAAAGCGACAATCCAACGAGCGAACGCATATACAATCTAGTCATCACCTCACTGGACGAGCTACTTGTTTCATTCACAGTCAAGCATCAACTGAAATCAAGAAATGATTTGCAGCATATATTTATAGATTCCTCTTCGAACTACGCAGAATGATGCAATGTTTTTATGCATGACGCAAAGCCTTCTATGCCGAACAAGAACATGACATCAATTTCCTCAGCTGGGATTGGTGGATGAAAACATAGGTCAATTCTAACCATTGTTTCAATAGTATGCTATTGAAATACTGAAACAACGTTGTCATACATGTTTAAGTTAAAAGTTTCCGAATTGATTGGTTGTTAAATTATGTCAATCCATCAACAAATGACTGAGTTATTAACGTTCAAAATTATGACGCAAAAAGGTTACGCGGTTAGTTTTGAAACTTTTAATTGGCTGTTTCAAAAGAACCGGTAATAACGCTCATTCGGTTCTTCAATACTGGATGATATATAAGATACTCAAGCGAAAACGGTGTTGCGCTGATAGCAGGAAATTTCACCAACACATAATGCAAAAGCGACAATCCAGCGAGTGAACGCATATACAATCCAGTCATCAGCTCACTGGACGAGCTACTTGTTTCATACACAGACAAGCTTCGACTAGGCAAAGAAATATTTTGCAGCATATATTTATAGATTTCTCTTCATACTACGCATAACGATGCGGTGTTTTTTGTGCATGACGCAAAGCCTCCTATGCCGAACAAGAAGTTGACGTCATTTTGTACAACAGAGATTGGTGGACGAAAACATAGGTCGATTCCAACCATTTTTTCTATAGTATGCTATTGAAATACTGAAACGACATCGTCATACATGTTTATGTTAAAAGTTTCCGAATCGATTGGTTGTTAAATTATAACAATCCATCAACAAATGACCGAGTTATTAACGTTCAAAATTATGACACAAAAAGGTTACGCGACTATTTTGGAAACTTTTAATTGACACCCGGCCCCATATAGTGAAGAGTAAGGCATTTTTAATGCCAAAAATGATGAAGAAATGGAAAATACTGATATTGGTAATGGAGGAGGTGCTAAAAGTGGAATCTTCTTTTTCTTCTTCTTCTTTCTTCTCTATGAAAAACCGATTTTTCATTTATTGTTTCATGATTGATATGTTGCCTGAGAACATAAATTCAAAGTCGTACTTTGAATATTGTCCGAGATACTGTTGTTTGAATTTAATCTTGCCATGCCATTTCTTTGAAGCATTTAAACTTTGACATAAACTTTTCTAGAAACCACCCACACGATAAAGAGAAAAATACTGATGCAGTTGATACAAATCCTTTTTGCTTTTCTCATATAGAAAGGTCATGCAATCACTGGGAAAGGTCTTGTAGTCCTATACCAAATTCCTGAATATTATTCGGATCCGACTTCCGGTTCCGGAGTTATCGAGTAAAACACGCAAAAAAATGAAAATATGTGTTCTAACTTTTCTCATAGATGGCGCAACCAATTTTCACACACTTAGGTTCAAATGAAAGGTCCTGTGGTCCCAAACGTAATTGCTGAATTTCATTCGGATCCGACTTTCGGATCCGGAAATATAGGGTAAAGTGTGTTAAAAATGTTATACCCCACTGAAAAGGGCGAAAAACCGTAAAAAACCTGTTTTAATCCACCTAGTGGTGTAATGATGCCTTTCTCATTTTACTTATATTTCCAAAAATATCACCAGAAGATTTTGTGAACAAATTTTTTTTTTCAATCTTGAATAAAATAAGAAACTTTCTTTGGGTATGAACTAACATAACCTTTTCAAATTCTAAACAGTTATGTCAAGTTGATAAAATTTTTTCTTTATTTCGCACTTAATGATTAAACACTCTTTACCCTATGGTTCTGGAACCGGAAATCGGACCCGAATGAAACCAACATATGACACTGTAGGAACTTTTATTTTAGTCTGTTGGTGCAAATCGATCTAAGAAAATAGAGTGAGCCTCGTTTTCAACTTTTTGACAACTACTTCTGGTACTTTTGGAACCAGGAACTTGGAACCAGTATAGCCAAAGTCGGTTCGTTTAGTAAGTAACTAATATAGCCTACGAATGGAATCAGTTTTAAGCCAAATCTAGAAGAATTTTACCCTTCGTCGCTCTAAATGACGGTGTGAAATTCAATTGCAACCTACAGGACTACGAGTTTTTTTTATGATTGAGTTCGATGAACTGTGTCGAGATTTATAGAACATATTGCATAAACTTTCTATATGAGAAAGCCAACAAGTGCACTTTTATTGAAAAGCATCGTTATCATGATCTTGTAATAAAACTAACAAGTAGGTACAAATTGAATAAAAGGATTAGAAATTTACATATTTTTCACTTGAAAAATATAAATTTTAATGTGGCAACCCTCACTCTATACGAAATTGAACAAAGCACGCTGTGAATGGAGCAAAGCCGCACGTACCGTCGCGTATCAGTTTTACATCGAACTCAGGTGGGCAGCGTGAAAGGCATCGACTTACCTATAACGCTATACCCGTTCCCCTTCATCGTCATTTTGAATTTGAATGTTATGACACTCCTCGCCCTATAACTTTGGAACCGGAAGTCGGATCAGGATGAAATTGCACAGTGTGTTTAAAGACAATGAGAGCTTTAATTGGAATAATGAATCGTGAAAAACGGCTCAACCGTTGCTGAGAAATCGACGGGAGTTCACTATTATCGGTGCTTTCGGAAGCGGAAACCGGGGACTAGTAGTTTTCAAAGTAGTTTTATAAATTCACTAACTAATAAGATCCGTCAACTAGATCAATTTAGCAGTAAGTTTTATAAAAATGTGCACCTCGTTCCGCCATCGCTAGTAAAAAAATACTCATGAAATTGAAAATTTTCACTAATCGCACTGTAATACCGGAACCGGAAGTCGGATCTGGATCAACTTTTCAGGGACTTTTTAAAAAATTTCAAGACCTTTTATTTGCTTCTTAGTTTGTGAAAATTGGTCAAGAAATTTCCGAGGAAATTGATTGCATATTTTTTCATAAATTTTCACATATTTCCTTGTAATTCCGGAACCGGAAGGCGGATCCAAATGAAACTCAGGAATATTGTATAAGGTCATAAAACCTTTCATCTAAGTTTGTGAAAATCGGTTCAGCCATCTTTGAGAAACGTGTGTGACTATTTTTTTCCTTTTTTTGGTGCATATCACCCTGTAATTCCGGAACCGGAAGTCGGATCCATATGAAACTCAGGAACTTTGTATGGGACCTCAAGGCCTTTTTTTTTTGAGTCCAAGTTTGTGGAAATCGGTTCAGCCATCTCTGAGAAAATTGAGTGACATTATTTGTCACACACACACACACACACACACACACACACACACACACACACACACACACACACACACACACACACACACATATTTTGTGATCTCGACGAACTGAGTCGAATGGTATACCTTATGATAAAAAAAGAACCGGAATTTTCATTTTAAAATTTCCGCGCTTGTCCAATCGGTAAACTTTTATTCTCTCAACGTTGGTAACACTTTTATACACATTCTGTCAAATTTTGACGCATAGCGTACGATTAGTTTTTGTTTGGTGTCTATACAAAGAAGTTGAAAAATTTTCGTGTGGCGATTTTTATAATGGATGAAAATTAGTTGTATGATAGTATTCTTTCAAATTTAAAAATTTTTTATTCCAACCAGAGCTCTTCAAGTTGTGAAGTCATGTAATGATTCAATTCACTATAGGCTCCAAAATATGTTTCATCATCAGTAAAACCAGAATATGGTCACTTGTTCCATTGTATCGAAGGCATGTATTATTTTGAGTCAAAGGTCATGCGATCCACCGATAATCATTTTATGTTATTGTGTCCTTCCAATATAGCCTACGTCAGTTTGATTCATATGAATAATACTCTGTATATCGTTTAATTGGACCACACGCTGCAAGTCGCCGATTACGATAGTAAAAGGCAGAACCGGAAGTTACACAATCAATCTAGCCGAATGGTATTCAGAAGGCCAGTGAGGGAGTTCCTACAGCGCACGGTGGTAATTTAAAGGCATGGCTAATTGAGTTTTAAAGTTGATATTTTAATTGATCCGAGCGCTTCCGGCACGTGCCACGACCCCTTTTGACAAGCAAAGGATACGGTTTTATTGGCTTTTCCGTGCCTGTGACTGTGGGAGCAGTGATTTTTGTTCTAATGGCAACTAGAACTGAAACGAATCCAATCGGGAGACAGGATGGTGGAGATGCTCATAGAAGCATAAGAATTTATATCATTGCGAATTAAAATTGTACATGTATTTGGTTGGAGCTAAGCATCAAAATGAATTGTGTAGGAAAAAGCTGATTTTAATCTACACCCTTCTCTCCCGGAAGTCAAACCATGATATTCTGAAAGTCATCATTCATTTTCAGCTGCATGATATGAAACAAGGAACTGCTCTAATTCCCTTGAATAGGGACTTATTTTGGGGGGGTTACTTCCAGCTGGTTTTGATATCTTTTTTGTATTTTATCACGACACAACATAATCATCATCATCGATACTCTGATGCCCTTTTGATCGCTAGAAGCATATATTCATAATTATGGAAATCTATCTAGATAGGCAATAAACTGACCCGACCTCGACCGAACGGCCGTCATTCAATGATTTTCGTTTTTTTTTATTCCTATGCTGTTTTGGTATCTAAGGGGAAACCAGACATTGGCAAGATGCGCATCAACACCCGCCGCACGGCACGTGACTGGTACTTCAGAAAGTCTTTTTACAATAGCCGTTTGATAGTCGCGTTACATGACTTAATAATGGTGATGATACCGTTTCGATTGTATGGTGTAGAGCGCATTCTGTTTTCAATATCTCCCTTTGATAATAGCTTTTGTGATACGCGTCTAGCAAATTGGTTATGAATCATAAGTGATGCGTCATAATCGGAAATGTGTCCATCCTGTGTTTGGTCGATGGTTTTCAGGACCAAGGAAAGACATATAAATTACTAACGAAAAGAAATTATTGTCTAGAAACATGAATACACTGTTTATGTTTTCTCTACACTCACTGAAAAAGAACTATCCTTCATATAGAAAGGTTATGCAGTCACTGTGAAAATCGATTTTTGAATTGAGGCCCGGAAGGCCGAGTGTCACATATCATTCGACTCACTTCGTCGAGTACGCAAAATATCTATATATGTCTGTGTGTTTTCTCGGAGATGGTTGAACCGATTTTCATGAACTTAGATACCAATGAAAGGTGTTGTAGCTCCATACAAAGTTCCTGAATGAGTTCCCCATTTCGAATTACTTCCTCACTTTTTTCAAGGATGGCGTGACCGATTTTAACAAACTCAAACAGAGCAGTGAAGCAAAACACACTCGGTTTTCACAGTGATTGCATAACCTTTCTATATGAGAAAGGCAAAAATTGAATTTTAAGTTTTTATACTTACTGAATAGATCGAGAATCTCACGTTTTCCTTTTGAACTAATTCAATTTTGTCTAATGACCACCGGAAAATTTCTTGGAGATATTTCGTCAAAAAATAACTGCGTAATGACAAGCGAAAATAAAAAACGTAAATGACAGTGGTCTCGACGATAAATGACTAAGCGAATCTCAAAAAACATAATATTGATTACTGAGCAATCAGCAAAATTGTATATTGCCGATCTATTTCGGCATTTTGCTTACTCGAGAATTGATTTTAAGTGTGCAAATGTTTCGATAGTGTGTGATTTTCATTCTGTGTTTCGATCATCTTCGAATTTTCCATACAGAATTGAAATTTTCCATTCGGTCGTAATGTTTCGATTCGTTCGAGGTACAGAACCGGGATTAAATACACACAAAAATATTAAAAGAAATGATATTTCACAGAAAATTATCTGTGTTGCAATAATTTCGTGTTTATCTGTTATTTTCTGCACATTCAGTAACAATCTTTGAAACAATCACCTGTTTCCTTAATAAACGGTGCACAATATATAAACCATAGAATTCGCTTAGAGGTAAACCTGTCTCAAAAACTAAAACTGAAATTTCCCGTAGCTCTTCGGGCGAACAATAGATGGCGCAGTTTGAATTCCGGAAATACTAATGCAAACGTACATGGATCCACTCGAAAGAGTGTCCAGAAAAAAGGCTTTTGAAAGTGAACAATAAAAAAACTGATGCCAGTTCCGCTCGTCGCTGTAGGATTCCAATTCCCACCCTCAAGTAGAATGACAACAATAAAACTCGATTGTCAGCCTTTCCTCTGCCTACACCATATTCGCATATTATCCAATTTGTGACTACGCTGGATGCTGCAGAGCTGACTTCGAACTCCGGTCTGTCTGCCTGTCTGTCTGTGGGCCACTTCCTCTTCAGGACATATACACACAAATAAACGAAGGACACTTTCAGCCGGAGGACGATTGTTGCTTTTTGTTGTCCGGTTGCTTTTGAAGATGTTTGATATTGTATGGTTGTTTTTTCCCTTGTACTCTGTAAACTCGGATGTTCGTCCAGTTTGTATTGATTGTGAGATGAATTGGCCTTTGGGTGCATTGCCTTACGAAAAAAAACGATCGACCGAACCGAATCGATAATATTGTTGGCGGGTTATTTTTTCCCAAACATTTTTTTCTGCTTTATTAGCCGCACCAACGTTCGAGGGAGGAAGAGTCATTTGGACACGGCTTTTCAAATCAACTGAAATGACATCCGGTTTATCGACTTTCTGACTTTCTGGTGTGCTTTGTGTATCAGCTCCATAGTGAAGCAGAATCCCTGCGGAAGTTTTAAGGAAGGATTTAGAGACCATTGGCGGCCTCTTCACAGACTCACTACGGTTGGATGGGTTGACAGTAGGTTGACAGAGAAATGGAAAATCAAGTTAGATCTTTTATTTTCATCAAAGAAGAATTTTATTTACGATTTCCGTACATTATTGTATCACATACTTGTATGGATAGGAATAGAATGATCCAGCTTCTTTATGGTAATACATATTTTATTCGAAGGGTTCAGCCAAATTACTGTTAATGATGGCGGGGCTTTTTTTGTTGTGTAGTATTCTTGTTTATACGGGCAATAGTGAAGTTGAACAGAAGTAACTTTGGCTGTTTTTTTCAGAAATGCGTTTTCCAAATTGCAAAAAGTTGTAGTTGTTACATTCAACTTCGACGAGATTAGGTGAACTTTGTATTGCAAATATTTACAAATGTGATAGATTTAGTTAAAATGTTTCGTTGAGAAACTCATCATATTCGGTGGCGGATGAACAACTTATAAATTAACTAAATATAATTAAATAGACTCTTATTACTTGACCTAAAAACTGACTTCCGCATATATTCGCTAAAATTTGAGATTTTGATTTACATCTACAACACTAAACATTACCGTTGACTGACTACAGCGACAACGATGACGACAACGGCGATTTGGACTATGCACGCACAATATGAGTTGTGAAGCGTCGGTGAACAGTATAGAGATTTGACTATTTACAGCTGCAACCTGGACGCGTTAACACTTATGGCCACCATCTTGCCGCTGCAGCATGATGAAGCAAGCTGGCATGTTGAAAACCCGGTGGAAGTTGCAGATGGGCTGCTTGTACGGCCGCCATCATATCGTGTTGTTTACTTCCACCAAGACACGGTTTTCCGTCGCGGACCAGCACCGGAACGGCCACACGACGGGGTGACGGAAGACCTCCCGATTGATGTGCGCTTGGATCCATCGATCCTTTTTCGTGCGCTGCCCGTTTCGTTTTGTAGCGATGGTTTTGGAACCAGATTTTTACCTGTGTCGGTGTTAAACGAATCAATGAAGCGAGGTGTTCCCGTTCCGGAGCAGAAAGATATCTCTGCTGACGAAATCGACGCTCTAGCTCGTAGGTTTGAGCTTTGGAAAACAGAACCCGCCGCTTTCGCTTTTTATGTCCGATCCCATTTGTTGACCTATCCGTGGGATTGTCGTCATTATCTTCGATCATATCGATCTCTTCGTCACAACCTTCCTCGATATCTACATCGTCCGAATGTTCCGTATTACCATCAGCATTCATATGATGCTGCTCACTTTCTGCCGGACTAGGCGTTCGTGGACATTGGCCATTAAGGCCCCCACTTCCACCGGAACCTGTTATGCCATGGTAGGATTGTTCCGAATGTACCGGTGACGTACTGTCTGGACTGACCTGCTGAGCAAGCCGCTGCTGTTGTTGTTGGTGAGATGCTGTAAAATGAAAGAAAACGAAACCTTATTAGTATTCGTACGGTTTGACGGCAAGAAAAGGCTAATTTAACGCCACAGGAGTCCACCACAGGAATCCGCAATGGGACGTCGCAATTGGAACTCAGCACGGCTTAGCAGTGCATCTGTTGGAACCGGAAGAACGGAAATAGACGCTCTTAGGCGAGATAATTTATTGTTTCGGACAATTGATTCTAACATTTCCCTTTTAATCTCCCTTCGTGGGTTCGTGGTATGTTCGAACGAAAGGTGTTGCGACCGCTGGAGGCGGAAATTGATAAATGACATCAATTTATTGTTTATGTTCTCTGGATTTCCCTGCCGCCGGTTATCGCTCGAAACTGCTGGTAACCAAACTAATATGAAAATTCTAACCCCAAAAAGGAGAGCACACATTCCTTTGAAACAAAGTAGGCCATAGCAGCCGGAAGTGAGTGTTGCTGAAGTACAGAGTCGTCCTACTGTTGGTTATTAAAATACCAACCAGCCAGCCGTCTGTGATTCAATACACACAACTCTTTGTGAAGCTGTGTGAGTATCAAGAAAGCTATTGTAGCTCCGCCTTTTTTCTCGTTCGCTCTTCACATAAGTGGATAATCATGAAAAAGGTTATCGCTGGAGAGTTGCCCGTATGTGTAAGTGAGTGGCTGATGGTTGAGTGGGCACTCGTTGAGCGTAAGGTCGAGAGTAGGCTTGGTTCTTGTCGGTAGACGAGAGGATTGAGAGGTCCTTATGTAATGCTGAAAGGATTTGTCGGAGCGAGTGTGTTAGTTTTTACGATAAAGGTTAATGAAAATTGATTACGATGAATGTTATGAAAGCATTCCTAATGGAAAAGGGTCTTGTTTTTTGTGTTGCTGAAGGCTCTTTTATGATATTTCTAACTGAAGGACTCGTCTTGTGACCTTATTTGAGAACTGACGTTGGATTTTGTGATTGGTAAGATATAGCTTTACCCGATGGTTCAAACACGCATAGTGAGAAGATATAGGATTACTTTATCAAATTTCAAATATCTACTATTAGAGAAAGTTTCGATGACCTGATAACAGTTCCTAGTAGTAATAAGACACGCTCACTTCAGTTTCTAAATTCGATTGAAAAAGGCACGACTGTTCCATGAATGTTTGATCCGCTGGTGAGGATTTGCATTTAGGAATTTGCTGATTATTATCGACTTGAAATTTGATTTCACTATTTTTGTCAATCAGAATACAGTATATTTCTTCCACTTGATTTCGAGATAACGGATCAAAATTTTTTCCCTTACTCGGAATTGTGAAACAATGAGGATTTTAAAATATCCTCACGCGAAAACAAACTGTTTTTACAATATCGTATGATGCAAATTAATTTTCAAAATACTTTATCGTCAGTCTTCAGCAACCAAAAAATAAGTATATCACTGATTCTTTAGTAAATAAGTATAATCACAGAACCAGTAAATACATGGCACTTCCGTGCAAGAAGTGGCTGACAAACAGCATGAACTTAACGTCTGCTTAGCGTTTAAAGTGCGGTGCCAAAACCTTAAAATAACAAACAATCCGCTTATTTTCAAAATGATTTTAAATTTATGATAAATGGCTATTATTTAGTTATCGATACACCAGCTACTATAAAATCAAAATTGAATCTTTGCGTGTCTCTGGGTATTCACGTTTATATCTACGAAGCAAGTCCTTTACAAGACCGCAATGATTAGCTAATACGAATAATATTGAAATACTCTTCATTTCGGAGTTATAATTAGTTTAATTTGAAACGATTGATCAGATGTTAGTTTATGAATATTAAAGTTTGAACTTAAATCATACACGCCAGGCCCGTGCGCAGAAATCATTGTGATTTGCGAGGTATGAATTGCCCTCCCCCCTTGCGCACGGGCCTAATACACGCTGAGCTGAGGTAACCGAAAAGCCAAAATTAAGTTCGGTGAGTAATTGAAATATTTTACCGCAAAGTACAGTGTCCTTGTCGAGCAAGCCCAGTGAATTATGTTGAGCCACATCGGTCCGATTATCAGACCGACGGAGCACGTTATTGCCGAATCGTAACCTTGGTACTCCTCTAGCTGGACCTCCGTACTCCTCATGCTGGAGTGCAATAAGATGGCGAAATTTTTAATCTTACACATTCATAAAGTGCTAATAACTTATAACGAGACACAAAGTAAATGTAAAACTTATACCGTTTTCGTTTATTGATCAGAGCAGCCCGAGAGCTGACCCAGAGTCGCCCAAACAACTTTTGATGAGTTTGTTTTAGCAACCTGGGGTCGCTCTAGATCGGACTCAAATCGCGTAGTTTCGCTCTGAAAATTTTCTCGGGTCGCACCACGCATCCATTCGAGTTTGTTTATTTTTTTCTTTTTTATATGAGTTGTTGTTTAGGGCGCGTACCAAGTGTTCGTTTTACTCGGAGCCAGAGTCGCCCGCGTGTAGGTTCTAAAACGAAAACGGTATTAGTCGAACACCTAAAATGTCGCATTCAGGCGAAATTACTGGGAGATCGAAAATGACGATTGAGTTTTCAAATTACAATAAATTGAAAAAAAAATGCCGAATTTAAAAAAATTGAATATCAAGAGTCAAACTGCAAACACTTTGAAGCATGTTTTAACAGTAAGCTACCTGAATAAAAATAACTGTTCAAATGAATTTAATATGGAACAATTTCAATTTCACTTATTTAACATTATCCAGGCTTCTTCACCAGGAGCATGGTCCCAGATGCCTGCTAGGATATCATTTGAACACACTCTTCAGTTCAAAATTTTTCGTTCAGATTGAACTAAATATTGATTTATTCACTTCCGATAATTGTCCTATTTCATACTAAACAAGTATAAAAAAAAGCAAAAGTTAAAATTAAATAGTACTATTTCAATATAATCGAAAATTTATTGAATATTGAGTGTACAGATTTATCCGTTAATACAGACAGGCAATGATAAATTACCGAACATCAATTATCGATTTGTTTACCGAACTTCGTTGAAATATTACATATGAAGCTACATGTTTTATGTAGTTCTACGTCAACCGTTTGAATATTGCCATTAAATGAGTCAGTTCACGGAAATCATGAAGGCCACCATTGAAACATCTTTCGACAGACAATTATCAGTCCAAACCCATTCCATTCAGTAAGTAACAAATCATTTCAAAGTTTTGTTTAAATCGTCTATTTTGGGATATTATTTTACAAAAAATCTGATAAATAGTAACCTTTTAGTTCGTTTACTGGAGGACCAACTAAAACTAAGCGATCTCATCACCAGAAAACTTAACTACACGGAACTGCAAAACAACCTAATTTTAAATACAAAAAGTCCTGGCATTACATTCCTTTTGTGGAATTTGGCCTTTCTGTTTCAACAGACTTCGCAGCCGATTCTTAGTGTACAGAATCATTGCATGGCTAGTACTATGGATCCTACTGACACTATGAATCCTTCCAGGTCGGGGCTCGTACATACGACAACTGGCTTGTAAGACCAGCGCCCTATGCATTGAACCACCAACCCGGACAATTTTAAATACATTCCACCCAATTTGGGGGTTCCGTTCAATAACCTAATTTTAGGTAAAGTGGTTCTAGGTAGTTTCCGTAAAGCACGTGCAAATGAGTTCCATCTACTCAATGGTAAGTTATTGTTACTCTACAGTTGAGTCGTTGATACGGATTACTTAATTTAAGTTTTGCTCTTTGTATTTTGACAACAATGGAAGGAGCGAATGAAAGAAAAGATTCAGAAGAACTAAAAATAAGTAAAACAGAAGTCAAATAATAGGTAGTTTTTATTTTCCGTGTACACGCAAACTTGTGAAATTCACTCATAAAGCGGTAGCGCAATATGGCCGATTTGTCATCGCCAACTGTTTAGTTTTTTTTTTCGTTGAACAAACATCACAATTTTGCTACCAAGCGTACGCATTGAAAGTGCCTTAGCTTGTGGATTAAACTATCGAACAAGAAGTACCCTCTCGAAAAATTTAAATTATTTAGTCTTGATACGATAATGGAAATTACAGGAACCCCTTCCCCTAATAGATTTATTCGTCCTTTTTACCATTCGTACATTCGACACAATCGAGCGAGCAGATGCAAAGTTTTTGGGTGCCACAAAAACCAACGCATCATCCATTTTTACAGCGATTTATTGGCATCACACCTATCCAGTCTATTTTTTTTTCTAAGTCCTTTTTTACCAAGCGTGATCCTTAGCTCAAGTAAACGATATATGAAGCGTAACGAAAATGGTTCCACGCCACCATATCGTCATACAAAAGCATTTAGTGAAGCCCGCTTGGAATGTGCAGCAGCAGCTGTTAGCAGAGGTACGCCATTATTACTGACGGTTGAGGTGTCATCCTTCCGGTGTCGGAGGCTCAATTTCGAGGTTGTGTAAGCCATTGTGTTCGGTGGTGCAGGCAGCGAATCGATTGTAATCGATTTTAGAATGAGAGGATATTCCAAAACAGAAGAAGCATGAAGAGCGAGGAAGTCGTAAATTTTGTCCCTAGGGCGGCAAATTGATTTCTGATTTTTGGTTAATTTTAGTGTAATTTCTGGGCTATTATGCCATTAGCTATTGTACTAATGTACAGCAGCTGGAAAGTGTTCATTCACGTGCCACCTACTACCTGCGAAGTGACCACTCGTATAGACCCGATGTATGCGCTCATTGGTAGCCAGCTGTCAAACTGCCAGCTACGGCAATACGCCTCAATAGCTGCAACCAATCAGTTTCCTGATACGCCATTAATTTCAGTTAATTTGAATAAAATGTAGTTCCCCTTCGAATAGCCATTATTCTTGACATGCAATTCGGCATGTTTTCTTTTCAATTGTGCGTTTGTATGTCGAACGCTTGTAATAATCCCCTTGTATATAGAAAATAAACATCCTTCCGACTCGGAGTCGTTAGGCTGCGATTGATTCAATCTTCTCACCGGGTACTCCATTGAGAAGCGGGCAAGCGTAATAAAACCGTCAATAAAGCATCAAGCGCAGATTTATGTATCGGTAATAGATCTGCCGGAAGTTTTCCATCGATCGCAAGGGGACGAAAATCAACGGTTTTTTCCAGTATCAGTGTCTAACAGTGTGATAAACAGATTTATCCAAGTCCGTTTATTCAGAATATCCATTGGAGAAGAATATTTATACGTGCAGAATAGCTGTACAACCCTTAGTCTTATCATCGACAGTTGGTAATGAATGCTAATTATGTGATATCAAGACCTAACCGCAACTTCCCTCAGATTGAATGTTCGATATTTCGCCCATGTAAAGTAGATTAAAAAGAGTAACACTTACCGTTAAGGTTGCTGCACGTCTCGTACAACCAGGGGCTTGCAGTGGCCGGAAATAGCGGGTGATGTGGATGATGAGCGTATGCAGGAAGTGATGTGAATCGAGCGTGCAAATCTTCCGCCAGACTGGACCGTATCCGTATTTTACCGTCCGGCAGTTCGGGTGAGGATAGTAGTTCAACTTTGGGATCACTTGTTCGGGTCGTCAGATGACGATTATCGGCCATCAGATGGCTGTGACTACTGTGACTATCGTCATCACTGTTTGCTGGAGTGATGTTACCATGGTTACTGTCGTTATCGGTTACGACACTGCGATTATGATGGTGTACCGTGGTTGGAATAATTCCTTCGTCGCTGGTGTTCTCATCATCCGTAGCCAACCGAGACTGTTTCTTGTCTTTGTGACCAAGAATGTCACTGATGTGAAAACCGGACCCGCTGTGGGCAGTGGTTCGGTGCGAGCGCGGTAGCTTCATGTTGTCCAGGAATCTGAGATTAAAGAATTTGAAAGAAAAGTTGTGATTTAGACATTGCTACAACCAGAAAGAAATTCATCGAAAATAATCTAAGTTTAGGTGGCTGCATTTGACAGCCGGGATTGCTCGTTCGTCCCGGATCGGATCGAATAATCGTACGATTGGATTAGATTAACGTCAATCAATTTGTGAAGTTTGAGCAAGCTAGTAGAAATGGGAAGAAGGTGTTTATGGGGGACAAAACTTTTACTCTGCTCCCATTTTCATCGGATTACAACGTGATTTAGGTTGTACAATTTTCATCTTGTTTCCCCTTTTGACCGTGTGCTGCTATGCCTCAGATTGGTGGCTTAATTCTTCTATCCTTGGAATAGTTTTTTTCTTGTTTTGTTTTCTTCGTCCGTTCGATGAAAATTCACCGCTACCAACCAGTCCACACCTCCTGCACTAAGCCGATTCACGCCATGGCAGCGCTTTGTTCGGTTGTCAACGTGTGTCAGGAGGTGGGTGGGATTATTTCTTATTAAAAATGTGGGCTCATAAACAGAAGCTTCATTGGATGTTGAAGGAAAAAAAGGTGCAATTTTTCGACAAAAGGTTGACAAAAGAGGTGTGAGTTTGTGATGTAATGATTTAATTATGTTTTCATTTAAACTGGCTGCCTATGATTATATTTTAGCATCACGAATACGTTCAGTAATTCGATACCTTCATACTGAACGAATTCTCATTGGATTAGATCATCAAGCAAACCTCTTTCAAATGTCTACATCACCTAACAGAATGACTTCTCAACTGCCCAATTACCCGAATCATAGCTTACTTCGTTTTGCAAACCGCAAACCGCTTACCTACCATGTGTTTCTAGCCTTCTGATCCGGGATAATGCTAATGAGTAGTACAAATATTCAAATGTTGATTTAACCAATGTTGTCCGATACGATTATCACAGCTCGTCGGTCAGATCATACATATTCCCGACCAGTACAGTTCAAGGCAGCCAATATCGTGTGCCATCTCTGCGCTTGTCCAAGGTGTGAAAGTCTTCAATGTTTTTCTTCAAATTAGCATAATCCCGACCCATTAATCGGTAGATCTACATGATAGCTCGCTCATCGGATTTACGTTTTCCGGAGGTTAATTCCATCATTTTAACCCGACTTTCCCAAACTTTGAATCGGATTTTCTTTCGCTTTTTCGTGCAAAATCAGTTTGGGAAGAACCTATGCAGTGAATACGAAAACGAGAACCACAACCAGCCAGGCAGACTAGTCCTGGAGACAGGTTTGCTGCCTGCAACCTTGAAATGTCCGATCAAAGCAAACGGGAAGATCGGAATTTCCCGTAGTTCCTTTTTTAACACCTCCAAACAAAGGAGCCTCCTATTGCTGTGACCCGCATGGAAGAGCGAGGAAGCAAGCTGTAAAACTTATTAAAAATTCAATTGCTGGAGTATTTCAGGACAAACGCACGCACACCTGACCGTTTTAGGCGATCCACCTACATACCACATCAACCTGTACACCGTTCCAACTACGAAGGGATAATTTATTCCTGACAGAAACAATAATAAATGCAAATGATGCTCGGTCTTGTGAGTTTCAAACAAGTACACGACAAGTTCTAGAAAACAAGTACGGGAATTTCGAGCTTTTACTATCGGGAATTCCAAACCCATCCGATCTGCTTCGAAAGTTCTTTGTTGGGTCACGTATTATCGGAGCGTAAAGTGCGAAACCTACCAGCCGATCAGAATTAGCATTATTTTTCACACCTTTAACAAATGAAAAGAACAGGAGAAGCGGCGTGAATTTTCTCCGAAGGGTAACTTCGAGTAGCGATGTGGTGCCTTCCAACCATAACTTTCGAGTGATTGTAAGCAATCATAAAATGTTGATCTCAGGAAATTAAGATGTTTTACAGCTGGAGCACGTTTCATCCTTGCCAAAGAGAGTTCGGTTGTTTAAGTGTGCGTTGTAATCCTGGAAAAGTGACTGCCGACACATTCACTAAACGATTGTGCTAGACTCGATTCTGAAGTGGCTCTGCGTTGTCCTTTGCTCGAACACTTTTGACATTTTCATCCACGTCCGGCTGAGAAGTTTCGATACATTCACGCATCATTAATTTTGTGTTGAATTTATGATAGTGAATATTTGACTTGTATTAATTGCGAACTCGGATACATCAAATTGAAATAGCATTTCATTTTCGTCAAACAGCAAAAAAATGAAAATCCTAAGGAACAGAAAGATGTTGTACTGAGATGAAACAAAAGTGTTGTTCAATTTAGCTTGTAGTTCCATAGCTAGCCAGTTTGTCCAATTTAAATGAAATGTCCCATGGCCTGCTATGAAAGTTTATCCAGATCCGAACTTTGGTTCCGAAGTAACATGGGTATAACGAAAAAAATGCCTTTTGTTTTCTCAAAAACCGTTAGACCGATCGCAAGCTTAGATTCGTGTTGAAGTTCTCATAGTCCCATAGCCTGCTATTGATTTATGTCCTGATCTGACTACCGGTTTCAGAGATAAAATGTGTAAAAATGAAAGTAATGCACTCGATTATAACGGAAACCATTGAAGCATTCCGCAACGTCAATGATCTTATGGTATCATAGTATCATAGCCTGCTGTGAAAATTCATCCGGATCCGACTTCCGGTTCCGGAAATGTTTGAAGGAGAGTGTTAATAAATTCAAGCCGTTATTTGCTGTGAGAATGCAAAGACCGTAAGAACTTGGCGAAACTATGATAAAAGTTGTTCCAATAAGGATAGTAACGGTACCCCCATTCTTCTCAGCGCTAGTAGTCATCTCATGTGCGAAAACTATTAGTTAAAGTGAGATCTGCTGTCTCGGTTCGGTAGATTTCCTGTAAGGGTAAGGTGAATCTAGATACATTTGCTTCGAGTTTTTGCGTCGCTATGTAAGCAGTAATGCATAATTTTCGAACTATTAATTCTAAGGTATTGCTTCTTAGAGCCGAAGCAAAGATATTTTATTCGATTTTATTTCTATTCGTTGAAATTGGTATAATAACATGACGAGTCTACTATTCGGATGACTATTGATACAATAGCTCTAAATCTTTTTAGTTGAAGGCCAAACGAATCGTCTTTGACTATACCGGTCAACAGTTTCCGGTTCCGGAACTATCAGAAATAAAAGTCAACAGATTCAAAAAACGGAGTACACTTCCTTTTCTCATACATAGTTAAATCTATTTTCACAAACATAAACTCAATTGAAAGGTCTTATGGCCTCATAGGTTACTATAAAATTGTAGATGGATTCGATTTCAAGTTTCGGTATTATACGGTGAATAATGTTAAAAATGTTCAGTCTTAATTTAAATTGATGATGCAAAATACGTAAAAAATCGTTAAAAGCTGATTCAATATCATCTTAGATGAATAATATTCTGTTTGACAGTTTAAAAACAATACCATGTTCCAGGCTGTTTTTCATTTCAATAAAGGTCTGTCGAGATTGAGACTAGAACAAAATTGCCAATGGTCACTAAGTAAAAGCGGTTGTGACTTTGCTATTATTCCATCAAAATTCAACCCAAATTTTAGCAAAAATGTCTGTCAGACACCACAGAGAAAAATCGAATCGCATGGAAACTGTGCCAACCATTTCGTAAATTTTTTTTATTGAGTACGAGACGGGCCTTGAACCTCAAAGTGAAATACAACTCATGATAGTTTTAGACAACCGTTGATTTAAGCAAACAACACGTAGTTTATTTGCAGAATAACAAACAAATAAACTGTCGATCGGAAAAATCCAGTATTAGGAACATCACTCTGTCATTGCCTACTACGTATCGCACATTTGAAAACGTGATCCTCGTGAATCTCAGGCAACATTTCTGCTCCACTAATCACCAACAGTTCACACGCCATCACTTGGAAAATACGTGATGAGCTCGATTTGTTTACTGATCCACCTTCAGCACGTATTTCCCCATCCTCTGAGGTTCGTTTGTCATGGAAATATAACTCTGGATAGGTCAACTGAAAGTACCTGCCGGAAAATTGTGAAAGTTTGGATTGGGTAGCTGCCGGTGTCCACAGCTGCCACTAATCTTAAGCCTAGTTCGTCACACATCATATCGAAAATATGATAATTTATCTCGAGCACCTAAACGGCCGGTTCAAATATTGTATTTTCAAATATCATTAGCATGAGGGGCTATGGAATCAGAAATTGGGTGTGGCGGTAATTGGCATCGAACAACACCTTCCCAAGTGGGCTAACTTAGACCCGTCTTGATATCTCTCTCTCTTTCTGACACTCTCTACTTCTGGTGTCTACTGTCTGATGTGCAAACGAGCAGCCTACTATTTGTATAGCAAACAGGTAGAAGATTGATTGGCGTTAAGAAAATTATACGGATGATGTGTAGGACCGGTTTTGTAGACCTTAGTTTGGGGAATTCGGAAATCTGGGTATTTCCTGCCTACACAAACAGAAGAACGTGGATGACAGGTAATAGATCTTGGAGGTGAAAGTGATTGTTATTACGTACTTGAGAACTATGCATGAGGTAAATGTTGTTTCAGGTTGTGTAGTCTAGTCCTTCAAAATTTTTTATTTTGCAACTATTCCTTAAGTTGAGCTGAGTGCAATTACTGTAGGTTTGATTAAACTGGTGCGTCAAACTGATGGTGCGTCAAACTGATGGTCAAACACCATCACTAGTTCGACAAAACTACACACTATCCAACCTCAGAATGATCCTTTTTCAGGATATATTTATAAGGGCACCGAATGATCCTTTTTTTCCTTGAGTCTTTGATATCATTTGGAAAATATTCAATTTGTAGATTTCTTTTGATAATGAAAATAAATTATAAAAAAAATGCAGTTCTTAGAACTTTACTTCACGAAAATATGTTCATATAAATTAATAAGTAATAAGTGCTCGAACTATCGAAGCTCCGGAAAATCTCCAGAAGATGATAGGAAAATTATAAGGTTCTTGAATTTATGAATTTGCACAATAATAATCTGACCTAACGTAAGAATAATTTCTTTTACTTTTCAATCCAATCCAATCCAACGCATCACAGCAGGCGTTGCTTCCTACTGGACCAATCAAGTCAGCTTAGACGTGACGCTTCCGGCAGTACCTCTTGCTTCACCAAAACAAAACTGTTCTGAACGGTCGACTACTTGAATCCCCTTCAGTGAAAAACAGTTCAATAAATACTTTTTAACACCCGGTTCTCTCCCGTCGTCAGGAAGCAATAAAAATCGAACCGTCCGATCGATTCCCCGGTCATACAATGTGACTAATCGCATCAAAACGCATCGCACTCTTCCGGATTGTCGTGCGTTCAAGTCACCGCTCTCCCAGGTTGCCGTAGTCGCGGAAGGAGAAAATAATCCAGTTATTTATGAGTTTTTCATCGAAAGATTGTTCCTCCGTCGAGTTTTGAGATATAAATTCCGTCTGATTTAATTTTCTACCGTGATAATTATGATTAATTATCACCGGATGTAAACTTACCCGGGCAGAGATCGCAGAGCCGCCGGATAAAACGCCGGTAGCAGGGCCGGAGTCCAGGCAGAAGGAAACAGAATGGGTGCCCAGTTCAGCATCGTTGGTGTATTGGCCGCAGTTGCTGCCGTCGGTGTCATCGTTTCTCCGTGATTTTGTTGAGCACCAGAACCGCTAGTTGGTGGCACCCGGTCCGACGAAGGTGTCAATTGTCGCGGTGGTGGTGAAATCGAAGTTCTGCGAGTTTTTTGGTGTGGACTGGCGCGAGATTCGCCACCAGCATCTTTCTTTTCCGCGGCCACTTTGAAAAAAATCCGATCACACGAAAAACACAAGAAAATCCAGCACTAATTATGCAGAATTTCAAACACCAATCGTTTGATTATTTGCTCACTATTGTTTTGCTTCACTGAATCAGTTTCGCAAACTGCATCTCACAACACCTCGCAAGAAACACTTTACGGTAGTGCGTTTCACAGTAGACCAAATCAAACAATAATGGTATTATTATCGAGCACTAAGCGCATATTCACACTCTTCAGCCGTTGATAGCTAGTTCTTGACTGTAACTAAATTATGTTTTCACTTGAAGGTAAGTGGGCACTCCACTGGGCCTCGAGCCACTCGACTCGACGAGAGCTGAGTTCTTCTGCTTGTATCCTTTTCCTCGGCCAACAGCAGTGCACAAGTATCTCGTTCTAACCAACGGGCACTATAGCACATAGCCGTCCTCTTTCAATATAATGCTCAGCGTTTACAACATAAAACTCATCCTCTGATCAGCCAGTCGCAACACAGGAGGCGATGGCTGTTTATGATGAGAATGTATGACGAGCGACGAGTGGCTCTCATCGCCATACAATTTACATTGTACCAATGCACAACCGGGATGAAGAAAACCAAAGCACAAAAAGGATACTCTTCACGCAGCAAATGATGGTGATGAGAGGGCCAATCGGAAACGCTCATTGATATAAGCGCAAGAGGGGCGTGGTCTCCATCACCCCCATTGCCGTTTCGTTATAATCATTTTCTTTCGCACACTACGATAGACAAGTGGGATATCCGCCTTTGGCGCACCACTACCAACAGTGAATTTGAACGCGTACGCAAGTGGGCGACGGAGCACAAACATCTGCTCAGCGTGTGCTGAGTGCTGCGAGGAATTGCTCGCCTTCTCAAGTGGAGTGCTTTTCAGCCAACAAGCAGCGGTACTCTCACCTTCAGCGACATGCGTGTGCTGTGTTGTGTTGGTACCGAATATGTGCTCATAGTAGAGCGAGAACAACTTTTCTCGTATAGGGACAGTGGATTTGCTTCGAATCAAAATTGGGTAAAACGGGTCGTTGAGAAAAGTCTCACCTCTTTTCACGTTAAAAAATATTTGCGAACTCATACAAACCCTGTAGGTAAATTGAATTAGCTTGAAATAATCTAATCAATTATTGAACTTGGTTTAAGATTGCTTCAAACTAGAATATGAATGTGTTAAATCAAATAGTATGTTTCAACTTAAAACTTAGTTAAATCGAAAACATAATTTAATTGAACTAATGAAACATTTTTTCCTGAACATCAAAAGTTATGTCATCATCGATAATTTCTACGCAGATTCAATAAAACATTAGCTTTGTTTCAAGTAGAATGTAAGATATTTAAGATATAGATTGAGTATTTCGATGCATTTTGATTTATGTTATTTGTGTTTTGTTTCAACTTGTTTTATTATTGAAATGACCATACTAAGCATTTCCCGAGGCTGTTTGTAAAAATTCGTCTTCCAGTTCATTCTGTGCCATCAAAATATGAGCTGTGTGTGTGTGAGTGTGTGTGTGTATGGGTGTGTGTACGCTTGTGTGTGCGTTTGTGTGTGCGTTTGTTTGTGTGTGTGTGTGTGTGTGTGTGTGTGTGTGTGTGTGTGTGTGTGTGTGTGTGTGTGTGTGTGTGTGTACGTGTGTGTGGGTGTGTGTGGGTGTGTGTGGGTGTGTGTGTGTGTGTGTGTGTGTGTGTGTGTGTGTGTGTGTGTGTGTGTGTGTGTGTGGGTGTGATAATAATGATAATCAACATAAAAGTGTCCATTTCACATAAATTTATCACTGACTTCGGCTACACCGATTTTTGAATTCCGGTTTCAATACCGAATCGTTTTTCATAGCGCAATCGTTTTTCACAAAATCGAATTTCAAAAACAAAAATTCAAATTAAAGGACTTATGATCCCATATAACATAATGAATTTTATCCGATTCTGGAATTACAAGGTGATCGTTTTTAAAATTCAAATCGATATAGAAGATGACAATTCCAAAAAGCTTCAAAATTGAACTTGAAACTAGTACAATTTATTCGTCATATTTATTTTTTGGCAATACGAGTCGTTTTGGCTTATTCTGATTCCTGAATACTGGCTCTGGAAGTACCGTAACTAATCGTAAATTCTAAAGTGGAACTTACTTCAACATCTCATGGAATGTTCAATCGATTGTCACACGTTTAGATTCAAATTCGATCCGATTTGCAGATTCCACATTACAGGGTAATGAGTGATTAAAATCTCAAATTGCTGCTTTAAACGACGGTCATTAAAATAATGTCATGAGAACTAAAACACCGAAGAATATTCATGCAAAAAACAAATGCGGATTGATAAAAAAAAAGGTATCATCTCACTGCTAGGTGGATTAAGCACGTTTTTAAACGCGTTTTTGTCTCAAAACACAGCCATTTCTGTAAACTGCTGATACCAAAACTCAAAAACTATTGAATTGGATGAGGATACTGGCTTCGGTATGTTCAACAATAATGTTTCGGCCTTCTTCGAGGTAGAAGAGCCTTTGACCATTTATATGTATAGCAGAGTTAGCAGCAGATCATTATTGCATCGGCACATTAGTCTGAGAACAATTCAAACTATTCGTTCAAACAGTATTGCAATAAACTACTTTTTTTGAGCAAGATACAACATTATCTGAACCATGTATTGAATGAGAATTGCCTAAACACAATATTTTGTGTTCTACCTTATTACTTCTTTCCGTGCAAATAATAAGTGAACAATTTAACGAAATGTGGTGCTCTAAAGGGTGAAATTTATGCGTGGAACTACTCCGCTTACATGATAGAAGGCAAACCAAAAATCGTGCAAGTTAAAAAAAAAATGAAGTTTTTTTTTGTTTCGGTTATAGAGGTTCTAACCTTAAGGTCAATCGTCTTTTCGGGCCAGAACAACTTTCTGACCCTATGTGCCGGATTGGGAATGGGCTGCGTGAAAAGTATCGACTAAAATTCGAAGCTATTCCATCGTGCTGTAATTTAACCGTCTCAAGAGTACTAACAAGTTCAAGGGCTTTGAATTACAAACTTTGTTGACTTTGAATAACAAACATGGAGCAACATAGGACTGGGAGAAAGGTTAACGGTAATATCACTCAAAATCTGATCATTTTCACATGTGACAAAATGCAAATGTAATACTATAAAAGCATATGAAAAATCGTAAAAAGGAACCGGATTTGACTGTACAAGCTCTTACAGATGACGTGATTCTGGTTTTGGTAAAAACTGGTCCAGCCAACTGCGAGAAAAGTGCGAGTGCCAACACATACTCACACTGACAATTTTTTAGACTCCGGGCCTCGGTTGGAAATTCGGTTTTAACAGTGTGTACACTCGAGCTGCTTTGAATCTCATAATCATAATCATACATATGAACCAATCGTAAGTAACATACTTTTTTACCAGCATACATAGTGCCCCGGTCTTCCCTATAGTTTGTTTGCTTTTGTATTCTCTGTTACCATAAAAAATTACCATACTTCTGATACTTGATTCCAGTTAATTCCAAAAGCCTAGGGATTAATAATTTTCACTCATGTCAAAAATGACATTTTGGCAAGCAACATCTCACTGTTCATTATCGCTACAGAATCGAGAAAAATCATGCAAGCGACGGTTGTGTAATGCACTCATGATTCTCGAGCTCGAGTACTCTCTCACGCGTTCGCTCGGCACTCAAGCGTGAATATGAGAGCACTTACTCGTTCCTGTTTTGTCCTAAATGTAATTCATAAAAAAACTTTCTCCCCCTCATTGCCGGAAACTTTTGTCCTAGTATTGGTGTTCCCACTGCTTATCCAGACGGTAGCGAAGAGGACTGGATATATCGTTTACTACCCTTATTTTGGTTAGTTTTGTTATATCGTTTCGTGCAGTAGATTTTTTCTACTTTACTACAACAATGTTTTAAACGATTTTCCTTCGGATCAGCAAGTAACGATTTGATATTATTCTTTGTCTCTCTGTTCAGACTAACTTTTGATACCATTTGCGACAATCGCCATACCGTTTTGTTTGCTACCGTCAGTCTCACAAACAAAAACAAAACAATTTTGTTCTTTCGTCATGTTTATGACGTACCCGAAGAGCTCACCGACGGCCATGGAACTTCATTAACGTTTATGTTCAACATAACAGGCCAAGAAAAGGATTTCCGATTTTCGATTGCATAACATTCTCTGATTATCCCCTATGAAATAATAAATAATAATAGAAATAATTCAGTGTTTTTTGCACACAAAAGATTCAAATCAAAATGAGACTGTTATGATCTGGAGTTGAAACTAGGCTTTCAGTTATCATTTTTTTAAACTTAAAAATCGAGAAACTTGAACTTTAGAACACTAGTGATTACTATGTTTTTCAACAAGAAATGTAGGGGAGAGTGTTCGGTTACCGGCACCTTTTTCTTCTAAGCTTATAACTTCTGACTAAGTGCACATTATGCGGACAAATATACATCAATGGAAAGCTAAAGTCCCTAGCTAACAACTGAATAAGAAACTAAGTTGATTCAATCGATTGAAAAAACTTCATAATCAATTTAGTAAAGTGATGAATTTTGGCCATTTCAAAAAAGGTGTTCGGTTACCGGCACCGTAAGAAATTTCGCTAAAAATGGAAAAATTTAAATAAAAGCTGCAATTATTCAAAGAATAACGGAATTTATTCTTTTCGGAGGGGTTAAAACCGGGATTAAATAAAACTTATAAAACTTAAACTTCTTTTCGGAGGCGTTTTGGACAAAACTCTTCATTGATTTCGCCTTGGCTCTTTTGGCCAATGATTTGGATGGTGACGCCTTTGGTGTTGATTAGACCGGTCTTTCACCGGCTTCGCGGTATTGAATACGTTGCTGCAGTCGAATTTGTTGGCTTCTTATCCAGGGCAGCACCTCTTACGCATGTCCGATTTAGCTCAAATTTTGCATGAGGACAGTTTTCGAGGTGCTCAAACTTTTAAGCACTAGCGCTTTACGAAATTAGAGGTGATCCCAAAATATTGGCACCCTTATATGTATAAGAGCGGTAAAAATCAACGTGTTTTGTCGGTTACGTCACTTATACCATCATATCTCTGGAACGAATAGTCACAGCCATTTGATCTTTGAACTTGATCAATGGTCCGACAGTAGCTTTCAAACGAGCTCAAGTTTGTTAAAATCGGTTCAGCCTTCTCTGAGAAAATTGAGCGCGTATAAATACAACGCGTTTTCTCGATTACGTCACTTATACAATCATATCTCCGGAACCAAAAGTCACAGCCATTTGATCTTTGAACTTGATCAATGACCCGATAGTAGCTTTCAAACGAGCCTAAGTTTGTTAAAATCGGTTCAGCCATCTCTGAGAAAATTGAGCGCGTTCAAATATCTTCTAAAAGTGCACACGCACACACACATTTTTCTATCTTGTCGAACTGAGTCGAATGGTATATAACACTATGGGTCTCCGATGCTCCTTTCGAAAGTCGGGTTTACCAGCAATTCTAATACCTTTCTATAGAGAAAGGCTAAAAGTCGTAAAAAACCTTTGGTGTTGATTTTTACGCAATTAGAGCAAATTCAGCAGCTAGGAGTTCTATATGGAAGATCTATAATAGAACTGAAACTAGAACATACGTATCTCCAGCAAGCCGTTCTAGTTTTATTTATTCGACCAGTTCTCCTGTCAAATTTAAAACTGGTCTACGGTGCCGTTCTATTTTTTGTGTATTTGAAACACGAGTAAAACACTGCTGGGGCTGCCTGTTTTTTTTTTTTTTTTGTTATAGAATCCAGATTTAAATTTTGTAACTGACATAAATTATGCATCTAGAACTAGAGCACTACTGAATATGCCCTTAAATTTTGTTTTTAGCACAGCAAAAAGTACAAGCGTCTGTTTGGTATTCGGCACAAAAAGAACGTGCTGCTATTACACACACATGACATTCATCAGAATGACGCTATATGCTTTCTGTCAAAAGTAACGGGGGGTGCCGGCAACCGAACATCTTCCCCTACAGAAACTGTGCACTAAGAGCAAATTCAGCAGCTGGAAGTGTTATTTGCGAGATCTATAATAGAATTGAAACTAGAACATACGTATCTCAAGCAAACGTTTTAGTTTAATTTATTCGAACAGTTCTACGGTCAAATTTAAAACTGGTATACGCTGCAGTTCTATTTTTTGTATTTTTGAAACACGAGTAAAACGATGCTGGGGCTGCCAGTTTCTCTTGTTATAATTTCCAGAATTTAGACTCCTGAGCATGCCATAAGAATTTGTTTCTTTTCAATTCCAGTAAACACAATAAACGAATAACAGGTGAGAACATCATTTTATGTTTATTATTATTTTAATATACTCGATCGAGTAGATACTCGCATCTTGATCATCAAGCCCTAGCAAGTTTATAACAAAAACTTGTTTTCGTAGCAAGTACTGATATAAGTCTGGTCTCGTTAGTAGTGAAAATATCAAAATTTTCCAACAAGTATCAAAAAGAAAAATAGTTTAGATGCGATATGTTGATCGGGATATGATAAACAATATTTAAAAATTAAACAAAAGAAAACAGATTGTTTGGTATGGGGTACGGCTATGGAATGTGGATAAATGCTTATCCCAAAGAGTAAGACAAAAAATAAAAAGTACAGCATGCTCAATTCGGGTTTGTTTTGTGGACCGAAGCTTCATACTCGCCAGTTCAATGAGGTTGTTCAATTGGCTCGACGTATAGGCCTGGTGCGATTTTTCCCTTTCGTTCATTCAATAGAAAACTTTACGACGTACTACCCGTCTATCGATACTGCATCACACATTCCACTAATGGTAAATGGTAATATTAAAACGAAATCGATTAACAAAAATTTGAAACTGATTCGACCAGAACTCACATAATCAACTGAGATTTTTACGTTTACTTTCTTTTCTATCAACACTTTCCAACTTTACTTCCTTATCAATCGTGAAGAATACGTATACGTATACCTCGTATCACCCATAATTTTCGTTTTGCTACCAGTACTAGAACATAGCGAATGAATAATAACGCTGACATAAAAGAAAGAGAAAATAAACAAAAAGAATATCTCAATCGTTTTTGGGCTTTTTTGAAATGTGGACATCAAATTGTTGTTTTTAGACTGTAAACTATTTCACGAGTGATCTTAACTTTGGGTTAAAATCTGACAATTGACTAGTTATTGTATCCGTGGTAAAAAATAATACTTTGATACTTCGACAGGTCTTCTTAGATCTCGAAAGAAATCAGAGAAAACTGCGATAGCTTTATGTATCTCGATTCACGTAAAATTTTATCGAGTCGACCATATTTCGTATTATGGTTCTCGGTTCGAACTCGACCGTCGAGCTTCATTCGACTTCACTCGAAGGAGTATTACATTATCGAGAAGTTTTGGTATCATGAAACCAAAACAATCGAGCTCGTAAACGACTAAACTCGATAAGAAATGCTCGAAAGCTTTATTGCTATCGACTTTGAATTTTGGAATTCGTTCCGTTTCATTTAAAGGTAGTTATCGATAGCGTCATATATTTTCATAAACATATTGTATGTAAGTATTGATAATCTTCAGTCTAATGCATTAGACTAATATATTTTGTGTGTTTAGCATACTATATTTGTTAGGCATATTATATTTGAGTCGGACTGTTTCAAAATCATATCAATTGAAAGCTGCGTGCAGTGGCGTACCGAGGATATTTGGCACCCGGGCAAAATAAGAGATTTGCCGCCTCCATCGTTGGTTTAGTGAGCAAAAAAACCAAAGCTGAACTTCATCCCCGGAAAGATGCCTTTGGTGAGCAAAAAAAAGGCCCCAACGATTGGTTTGCCGCCCCCTAAAACCGTTGCGACCCGGGCGAGTGCCTTTGATAATGTACAGTTTTAATCAAAAGTTGGAATAATTCGTACTATGGTTCTCAGCCTTAAAACAATAGTTATCAATAATGTTACGGTAGTCCTGTAAATTCGCTCCATCTTTATGATTCCTAGGTACTATTTCCAAAGAAAGATTACAATCAAGGATGACTTTTATCGTATCAAAGAACGCTCTCTAGCAAATCTTTACACGATTCAATCACTGCCATCAAAGAGAGACGGAGACAGATCGATGACCCGTCTTAACATCACGGGTTAGCACGCTGCAATAGGAATTCGCTCTGAAGCAACAAACGGTCGCTAATCCTCGTTTTGCGATCCGATTCTATACGGGCAATGGATAATTGCGACTGAATCATTTTACTATTGTATGGCACCACAATCGCTACATGAACATGAATATTGGATGTTATGTTGCATTATAACTCCAGTATAATTCAGCATACTCTTACCAAACTTGTCGCAGGTACTTCCTGCTCTTCAGAGAATGTCATAAGTGTATTTTACAATGGAAGGGAGTGTCTCTAAGCAAATTTGGCCAAAATCATTTAACAACTAGTGTTGCTCTTTAAAACGACTAATATTTTAATAAATCAAAAAAACAAAGATTAAACAATACAACAGAGAAAAATCTGTTGAAAAGATTTTTTGTTTGATCGTAATTTCTCTTAAAATTATTATAGGTTTTCACTTATTCTAACTATGTACATGTAACCTTTATATAAGTTCTGTCTATGAAAATGTCTGTGAATGCTCCACACAAGGATTTTAGAATATTGCAACCAAGTATGAGAATCATGAAGTCGAATCATCGATTCGAATTTCTGCGATAATTGTTAACTTGCGATTCTCTCTTGGTAAACTCCACACAGCTCCGAGCATCACAATACTGGATCTATTTTGGTAGGGGCCGTGAAATACTCAGAGTATGAGGTGGAGCGAAGAAATGTAGAGAAATTCTCTCAACGATCATGCATTGAGAGGCAGCGAGTTCTGACCTGAATGACGATGTTCTATACAATGTAGAGAAATATCGAGTCGCTCTCTGCCAAATTATTGGCAATCACCGACACTGATTACAATGATTCTTTGATAAATGCACGGAGAACCCTTCGATCATAAAATTGCGATATCCCAGTTTTTGATTTTTGCGATAGTTGATTTAACTAATTTATTTTTGATTCAACCAATATGGTTTTTGATTTGCATATATTCAACTAGTTGAATGCTGTCAAATGCCGGAGACAGTTGAAAGCAAAACAATAATTGCAATGCAAAATCAACAAGTTTTTTAGTTGAAATCTGTTCGCGTCGCTTCAAAATGTCAATGAAAACAACATCGATGGTTGAAGCGTTTGGTGAAATTGTGTTCATTTGATTTGAAAAATGTATGATTCCATAACAAGTGTTTATCTAACAGAGGTGTTGTGATAAAGTTAACCTTGTTTAAGATGAAAAAGATTTGGTGACAAATTAGAAAATGTTAATGAATGACCATCTCGTCATCTTTCAGGTATGCGCAAAAATTTTATGCTTCAAATTCGATCATTGATTTACTTCCAGCAGACTGTTTTACTTCCAGCTGTTTGATACCGATGATGATGTTCATGCATTAGCAATAAAACGCTTTTTGACATGAATTTAATTTATGAAAGTAACAGGAGCGTTTGAATTGCCGTCACAAAATTCCAATTCCCAGCGGTTGATGCACCCAAGCTCAAATAAATTGACTAAAATTTTCGAAAATCAATATTGTTCGAATTGATTCAACTATTTGCAATGTCTAAAACAAATAAAACCGATTTATTTTTCAACTAACAGAATTTTGTTTCAATAACAACACCAGCTATTTCAACTAAAATAATTGTTGAAATTGAAAGGTATGTGTCCTCACTAATTGACAGCACTTTTTTTTCAAACAGTTAAATTAGTTGTTTCAACCATCGTTTCTGCTAATCGAAAAACAAAAATGACAGTTTAGTTGAAACAACAATCGATTAGTTGTACCAAATTTTAACCAATCGAATTCAGAAAATCAACTAATATTCTGGTTGAAATGGGATCGCGAGTGGTTCCGTGTGGTGGGCCAGTAATCATGTAATTTTATTGACCCTCCCAATAACAAACTAAATTGAGACAGTAACAAACTAAATGAATTCTAAACAATAATTCTAAGTAAATTTTACTTCCTTGTTATAAGAATCATTGGATATGCAGCAAAATTGCGCACTATCGTTTCTACTGTAACTTTATATTTTTTCACACGTTGTCATAGTTACGACGCATGTAGTCATTAGACGTTTGTTGTTTTGCATCAAATGATGATTGAAGTGAAATTGATAGTGAACCGAATTCATCGAGGGGTCCTATTCAAATGATACATGAGAAATCACAGACCACTCTAACTTGAGTTCATCTTTGGTAGTGAACATCTTTGAATGAGCCTGAAAAACAACGTAAAGTTATTTAAAATTTTACATTTGTACATTTTGATACGAATTTTCTAAACAGTCCGAAATTAAATTAACACAAAGCTATTCAAACTTACAATACATTTTCTAGCTTTTGAGCTGACCCCGCTTGCAGATGATTTTCCTACCTACTTCCAAAAAACGGATGTCCATAGTCGGAAGTATACAATCGGAAGATCACTACAATGAGAAATAACAGTCGATTTTTAATCACATTCTACCATTTCCATTCTCTTCCTAAACTATTTGAAGTCAAGCGACGATTTTTTCTACTGTAGGTATTTTTTGCACCGAAACTAACCGAATAAATCATTTTTTTTCTTCGCTATTTGCACAGGTTGACAAAGAACGGTGATAAATCGATGTTGGACATTCTGTCAAGATTCTCATGAGTCGTTCGGCAATCTATTCTTTTTTGGCACTTTTTAAAAGACAACTGCCATAAAGAGCGATAAAAACTATTCTTTGGAATGAAAACAAATTTGTTCCAAACGTATTTGCTTCAATATCATAAAATCGTAATCCCATAAGCATCATAAACATCATCCGTCGCCTTTATTGCCAAACAAAACACGATCCCGGTATCGACCAGCATCAGAAACACACCCTCACGCGGTGTTAAAAGGCTCATTTAGAAGTAACTTATCGCATCGATTGTGATAACAACCCTCGTTTTCGGCACTTTGACATACAGACGTCGAGTAACCCGCGGAGACAGCTTCCCTATGGCAACAGTTCAAATATTGACTTTTCGTCTAGCATCAAACTCTCTCAGCCTGCTGCATCAGAAACAATAAACCGTAGAACCCCATTTAGCAACGCCTGCTTTTCCGCGCGTAATCCAATGAAATTGAAAATTAACCTCGAAAAATCTACACCGCAATGTAGTGAAGCGATACCCATCCAAAAAGGAAAAGTGCCAATTGGTTTTCACTAGCTCGTTTCCTTCCTGGGTGGCGTGGAATCGCGGGGAACTTTAGGGACTGCTTTGTTTGTGTTTCACTGCCGGATAGAAGTTGGAACATGACGGATGATTGAGTCGTCTTCAAGTAGGCGGAATTTCACACATACACCAGGCTGCATCAGAGAATAGTTCGGTAAACCAGAAAATCTCAACCCTAGCCACGTGCTCACGCTCGAAAAGGGGGAATTTTGTGTGTGTAATCCTTTCGCGCTGTCCCTGTGAACATCCAACCGGATAGTGGATGCGATTGAACGCGTTTGATCAGCGCTAATGAAGATTAATTGAGCTCGATATTAAAATACCCCCTGGTGTGGAAGACTACTACGGCCGGATGAAGGAAATTGAGTGAATGCAGAGCATAAACAATAACAATTTTTATATATTGCATGCAAATCAACCAATAATTTGATTGAATGGTTCACATTCAGCAATTATAAAATGCAACAAGTTGTTCAAATACAAAACAACAGGTGTTACATATTAGTAAATATTCCACACAACTAACATGGAAACGGATTCCTCTTCATCCATGGTAACCGGTATCCATTGCCGGTTTGTTGTTCCGAATTAAACACAGTTCTGTAAATTTTGCGTCTTTGAACGAACCCGGAAAACAAAAGCCATGAATATATCTTCGAAAACTGGTTTGATTGCAAGCCCTCGGAAGCGAATTATTCGTCCAAAACCAGAGTTTGATCCAGCTATTTTAGCACCGTGTGCGATTACTCGGCAAGTTCCCCTGGCGCTGCGCCCTTTTGGTGGATTATATAATCCATACTCTAAGGGATGTTCTGTTCTGTGTAATCATCCGGCCGCCCAAGAGGTTAAAAACGTAGTTAGACTAGCCAAAGACGCTTGGATCAACGAAGTTAGGACTGTACACAATGAGAAGTTGGCTCGGAAGGCTGATGGTCCTGATCGTATGCTGTCCAAGGATTCCGATCTACCGGAGCACGTACCGGAGGAGTTTTTCCGACGATATACAGATACCGATTCTCGACCATTGACTCCAACACCTACCGTTGCTAGTGGACGAACCCGAGCGAGTATAGGAGGTTCCCATATGACACGACGCTGTGTGACACCGGAGCCGCAAACCCAAAATTTGCAAGAACGGAAACAATTGATTTTGGATCTGCGACGAAGTCATAGTCAGGAAACGCTGTACTGGAATGCTTCATCGGAATTATCGCCTAGCCAGCTGCAAGATCCTTCCTGGATGCAGCATCATTGCCAAGTTCCGCAAACCGTTGACGAAGAACGTGTTCTTGGGGAAGAAGCAGAATCGGACAAAGAAGGAGCAAAACCTACTCCAATGACCTGTATCAATGCAATGGAAGATGGCGAGGAAGATCCTCCAAGAAGACGGGGAAAAAGACGAAAAAAGTCGAAACAATTAACGCAGACTATTAGTTTTACACCAAATCAAGATCCGGAGACTCAAGTTGCTACGATCGAACCGGACTCTCCCAACTATTCCACACGCCCTTCTCTGATACCGACCGGTCGAAGCCTATTTAGCTCGACAGAGACACTTCCGAAGGCAACCATGGAAGAACCTGTCGAATACATCGAGTGTTTCCTAGATGATGAAGCACTTTGTTTACTAAGACGTGGTTTGAATATCGATATTGTAGAAGCAGTATTTGATCGCTATGTGAGTAATTTGAATTGAATTATGGAAAACCTTTCACAAAATATCTTCTCTTCTCCGTAGAAATCCCGCGCCATGATGGAAGCATTCCGTACGGCCACTATTGATAAACTGAACTTTCAAACAACAGCCGTTAAACAGCTTCAAGATACCATGGATATACACGACATAGATCACGACAAATGGATCGACTTACCCCGTAAATACTCCAGATCATCGGCCCGTTTCGAGTTGCCGATGGACACCAGAACACTTTCAAGTATCCTCGCTAGTGAGGCTATTAGCTATAAGACATTTGAAACCTTTTTTTTCAGCGATGACCCCTATCGAGTACCTCAAACGCCATGTGGTACTTTGTGACGACCGCAAGAAGCTGTACCACCGAATATTCGTTCGAAACTTGCCGGTCGACGATACCCAAGCAGTACAAGAATCGTTCGACAACGACTCCATCCCTGAAAACGAAACTCGTATCCCAATCGAGGGCATCCGCAATCTGCTTGCCGATGTCACCCGTGTCATCCCAATGATAAACTTCGACAAAGCTATGCATGAAGCACTCGGATTTCATGGCACATCCGAGAAGATTTACGAAATACGTGATCTGTTGGAATTGAATTATGAGTACTACCAAGAAATACCAATCGATTTCCGATCCTGGTGTGGAATCGTGGCCTTCGCTGAGCGGTACATCATCACGCACAATCGTAATTCCGATCCATGCAACGAGGTGAGGATGACCTTAGTTAGTCGCTGGGTGACAACTGACTGATTTGGATTCATTATTTCAGTTGGAAATGGTTGATTTTGAGTCGCTCGAACGTCGCATTCGGTCTTCGAAGCCATCGGAAAATCTGGAAAAGGTATTGCGTATCATTAAAAATAATTAAGAACAGATAGTCTCAGGTAATCAGAAGTACCACAGTATCTGAAAAAAATCAGCTTTCAAATTACAAAAATTTTGATTTTAGGTCCGCGTGAACTTTCTTGCTGCTTAAAAATACACCTGGAACTTTAGGCAACTTAAAAGCTCAGTAAATTTTCCGAGGGCCCCTTAACAACTTGCAAGTACAGAATAAGTTTCGCGTGAACTTTCAAGTGTAGATAATTTATTTGAAAAACCTATTTTAATCCACCTAGTGGTGTAATATGATGCCTTTCTCATATTACTCATTACATCATAAATGTAACCGTGAAGTTCGCAAAAACAATTGTTTATTGAATAGAAATAGGATAATTTGTTCGGATCTAATTTCTCAAACTCTATAAATCCTGTTTAACCTGTAGTTCCGGAACCGAAAGTAGTATCCACAACAAATTAAGGAATTCCATGTAAAACTGCAAGACTTTTCTTTTGAACCTATAAGTTTGTGAAAATCGATTTTCCATCTCCAAGAAAAGTGAGTGAGATCCTTTTTTTTGCACTTTTTAATCACTATTTCCAATTCTTCCGAAACCGGATCCAGATAAACGGAATAGCCGAACTTGGTTCGTTTGCTACCAACAAATATGGCCTACAAATTGGAACAGTATTGAACGTAGTTAAACTCATACTTACTATCTCATGCTCTATTTCGATTAAACCAATTAAACGAAATCTAACAAACGAAATGAACCTGCGTTTCTGTTACTTCTGCATATGTAAGTCAAGCAAAACAGCATGAATCAGCAGCATAAAACATGTAATAGGGTTATTATAATAATAAACGCATAGCCTTTCTATATGAGAAATTTTTTTAAAATAAACTACAACAAAGTGGTCGTACCGTCTTGATAGTGTAGATAATTATTTTAAAATTGGCTTTCATCTCCCATGAAATGTTTCATGATATCAATCATTTGCTCATGAAATTTCTTGATTTCCGGCAATGGATTTTTATTCGTGTGTACTTCAGCATCAATTCGGTCTTTATAATGATTTTTTTATTCATTAAGTAGTAAATGTCTGTTGACACATTTGTTTGACTAGGTGTAAGATGGTCTCTTTTTCACCCCTTATCTGATGAACTCGGAAGATGAATTCATCATTAATATCAACTTATATTCCGGTAATGTTAAATTATTAATATCGACAATGTATTCCTTTATAAAATAACCTCGGAATGAAATTTAATCTTAAGCAAACTATTGGTATTACATTTCTTTCGAGGAATATGACCATCTGTTACAACAAACTTCCCAGCCTATTTATAGCTCTCGGTTTCAGCTTCGAAATTTTTTTATTCCGTATAAAACCCACAACAACACATCTTTCCAAATTTATATTTAAAGCCACAGACAGGTCTGATTATGTCTCAACGATCAACGATGTTATTTATTCATTTGCATAAAGTAGTCTTTATGTCTGTCTCAGATCATTGAAACACATCCTTTCTGCGAACTTATTCAGCAGGTTCGAAGACACACTTATCTCGTTTTGGATGCAAAATCACACCTATAATACACGTAAAACCCATATGAACGTGTTGGGTGCTAATGCTTTTCTTTTTCAGAATCCTCTAAAATTGAACGAATTTCCCCAGATTTATATCCTCAAACAATAGTGTAACCGAACGTTAATGAGCCAAAGCAAACAGAGAATAAACTACTTAGTCTGCTGTTTCTCAACCCACTCTGGTCAATGATATATGTCTCCACTTTTCGCACACCCGACAAAAAAAAACAATTCATGTAAGTGGGAAAACACTCCCGTTTCCAAATTGTTAGAATCCGTTTCTCGAACTACCTCCCTTGCCTTCCCTATACTAGAACCCTTCCCGTTATGTTGGTTTTACCCCTTTTATCTGTTAAGCTCAGAAACACACAGTCAGCCATGGAAAAGTAGCCTTTCTCTCAGAATACCCGGGGCGAATGCAGCCACCGTGATTTCGTAAATCATTTTAGTCATCATAATAAATTGTCGAATTTATTGTAGTACAACTCAGCAACTCGTCCTTTTCTGAATTTTGCATTGAAACGAGGTAGGCGGTTAGTCTGTAAATTCGCCTACGCAAATTATTATGAACATCATAATAATCATTTTGATTGCGCGACAGACTTGAAAACAGTTTTTTTAAGCAGGACGTAATTCACTTTTTATGACGTTTGTAAAGATGATAAAACTTTGCATTAAAAGGTTCGCTATCTCTTTGAATTAAAACCGAAAGTGTTTCTCAAAATGTTCTAATTAAATTGCAAAACTGATTGATCATATTAATTTTAAAGTGACATATGTTCCATGAAACAGACGATCTGTAGTTGTTTTCAATTTTTAATTTAAACGTTCCAGATTGTGACAATTCTGATTTTACGTATATGATCAATGTAAAACACTCAAAAGCTGCCGTAAAAAATCCAATTTGTTTAAAAAAAAAAGAGTTTTGATTGAACATTAGAAATGTGTTTTAATGCAATTGTAAACGAAGGTGAAATTTATTTCGACCAGAAAATTATTGTTTTTATCATTGTAAACAACACGTGATGTGAATAACAAAATTTTGTAGCAATGCAGAGAAATTTTGTGTCACTATACTAACAAATTAAATAGTTTAAATTGATAAAAAAAAACTACAAGGACCAGCCCCATGGGGTTGTTCGAGCCATTGATGTAGAACAAGGCAACCTAAATTTCTAATGATCGACATTTTCAATTAATCGTCACACTTTTGAATCCGCAATTGCACGAGAGTCTGCTTAGATTGATCTTTATTAGGAATCAACACCGAACACGCGAACCCAGAATATAGACTCTACTTGTCTTAATTTGTATTTGTTTTGTAGCCGACGAAATTACATCAATAGCCCAAATGTATGCAATTATATGTTTGTACATGCTTGCGATACGGATATCGATATTTAAGCTTCTCTTCGCCATGCTTGTGTTCAAGTTTTGTATGCAAGCAGTTATTTTTATAGCTTTCCTGTACCATTACTACCAATCTGCGATTTCGGTTGAAGCGATAAACTATTTCTCATTATCAATCGAGTTCATCTTATATAAATTATAAATTAATCATATGCACTTAAAATTTACCCTGGGGAAGTTGTCAATTCCTCATGCGAATCGACATAACATGGGATTTCATCCAATCCTGCCTGACACAAAATCAGAGCATACCAATTAAAGCTTCAAATCGTTTTATGGCACTTTTTGTCTTGCTGTCTAGTAACAACCTACCTCTAGCATGCTACACGTAGGACTGAAACGTTAGCTATAATTTTGCTTATATTTATAGCTTCGCGTGCTTCCAACAGCTTCGCTTTTGCATCGATTGACCAATCAGAGCGATGCTTTCCCTTTGATATATCGCTTACTCCTCCAAAATCGTCGACTATGGCAGGGAAATCCGATATGCAGGAGATTTTTTGCATGCAAAATAGGACACTGCTAGCTATTAATCAACATTTCAATGATTTTCAATTAAAAATGCATTGTTATGAACATTCAAATCAATACGTAGAAATATTTCTAATCAAATGGTGACACAATATTAATAATTGATACAAAATTGACTGAGCTGTAATTGTTCAAAACCTGACCACATTTCTATGTGTATTTTTCTTGAGTTTCTAATTTGCACTCCTATATAGAAAACAAAAATGTGTTCCACATTAAAAATGTATTTTCTTGCCACTCATTTGTTTTTATCAATATATGTTTACAATAAAGTTCTCTTGTCAATTGTAAGAATCAGTTTCAATCTTCATACAATATATTTGCCTTTACGGGGGGTAAGGTCAAAAATTCAAAAAAATTAAAAAGAAATCAAACAAAAACGTTGGGATCTAGAAAAACATCTACTATAACTATACTGCTTTGATTTATTAACTTTTTATAAGTCTGCGCTTAGATACAGTGATCACCGCGAATCATGATTTCTATCGAGCGTCCTAAAAATACTCCTTCACCGGCCTATTACTCAAAAGTTTTTCACGAATGTTATTGTTAAATGTTATTCGAATCATGCAAAACATTCTAATTTGGAAAAGATCGTCAAAATAGTGTTTTGCCTTTCTCATATAGAAAGGTTATGCAATCACTTAAAAAACCGACTAATGAAAATATACCATTCGCCAAGTGTCACATACCATTCGACTCAGTTCATCGAGCTGAGCAATGTCACTCTGTGTGTGTGTATGTGTGTATGTGTGTGTGTGTGTGTGTGTGTGTGTGTGTGTGTGTGTGTGTGTGTGTGTGTGTGTGTGTGTGTGTGTGTGTGCGTGTGTGTGTGTGTGTGAGTGTGTGTGTGTGTGTGTGTGTGTGTGTGTGTGTGTGTGTGTGTGTGTGTGTGTGCGCGTGTGCGTGTGTGTGTGTGTGTGTGTATGAGTCAAATAATCTCACTAGGTGTTCTCGGAGATGGCTCAACCGATTCTGACAAACTTAGATTCAAATGTCTCATACGGAATTCCTGAATTTCATCCGGATCCGACTTCCGGTTCCGGAGTTATAGGGTAAAGTGTGTTCAATATTGTACACCGTCACTTAAACCGGCGAAACAAAAAACAACAAACCGATTCCGGCTATCCTGGTTCCCGGTATCCGGTTCCGGAAGTACCGGAAATAGTGGTCATATATACCAAAATAGATCTCACTCACTTTTCTCAGCGATGGTTTGACCGATTTCCACAAACTCAGATTCAAATGAAAGGTCTTCCTGAATTTCATCCGGATCTGACTTCCGGTTCATCCGTTAGATCCTACGCCGCCTTAAAGTTGGCTGGAAAAGTTTTTTTTATTTATAACATATTTTTTATTCAGGCCTATTTGCGTACAAGCTTTACGTGGCCGATTGAGCTGAGTTGTCACACTTTTTCTAGGAAGAGAGGAGCTACCATTTCCCTCCTGCGAGGATTGAGGGGCAGTTTGTTCGTGGTTTGTCTCGTCATCCATTGCCGCATCGGTGGTATTGTTGTTGATTTCGTTGCTAGTTGCTGCAGATGCGCCTTGTTGTACGTTGTTTGCAGTTGCTGGTTGGTTGGATGGTAATTTGTTAACTGCAGCTGGTGTACTTTGTTCTATAGGTGATACGTTGGATGGTTTCGTTGAAGGGAATGCTTCACTGTTGTTGGTGACTGTCACAGGTGTACTGGGGTTGCTTGGGGTTGGTGCAGAGATGTCTATCTCCTCTGTGTGACGAAGAGCAAGCAAAATTTCTCCCCTCGCACTGACAACTTCAACAAGAGCTCTTCTCTTTCACATTTATACACCACTGTTGTGTAAGTGTGCACGCATCATGAGTGCGTTTGTTTATTTCCTTTTACCTCTTCCACTGAATCGCACCGAAGTGCTAGAGCATTAGCTAATAAATTCTCTGAGGTGGATGCAGATACTTTCACAGAGGTGTACACGCCGGTGAGCACTCTGCTGTATGGTTTTCGTATATGAAGCGTGGACACGCAAAATCAGCAAAATTTATTTATTTATTTATTTATTTATTATTGTAATATCCATCGGATACGAAATCTACATGGATATGGGTGGAGAAAAACCCATTTGAGTTGAACATAAAATATGTCATTCTCAAACGGGCGCAAAAACCACCATCTTTTAAAAAAACAACATATAATAATTATCACAATACATCTAAAACTAATAGTCACATAACATTATTAAAAACAAAATACACATAATTTAATTAAAAACAAAAATTAAAGACTAGAAAAAATATCAAAACACAGAAGATCGTTTGACTTTACTAGCGAAGCGGCTGGATGATTCGCCAAACTCAAAAAGATCTTCTACAGCAGTGAATGATCGAATGGCAGCGGTTATCGGTTCATTACATCCAAAACTAGTTCTATGAAATCTTTGCTGAAGTAGAGTGCCATTCCGCAGGGTTCTGTTCGGTGCTCGAAAATTAATTTCGGATCGCAATTCCGGTGCATCGATTTCTCCGTTGATCAGTTTTGCAATAACTACTGCCTGTTGTATTTTACGGCGACGTAACAGCGATTCGATTCCGATTAGTCGACATCTATCCGGATATGGTGGGAGATTCGAGGGATCTCTCCACGGTAAATTCCGTAATGCTAAACGAACAAACCGCTTTTGAACTCGTTCAATTCGCATGCACCACGAGAGCTGATACGGTAACCAAACTGATGAAGCGTTCTCAAGAATAGGTCTAACGAGTGAGCAATATAATGCCTTCAAGCAATGAGGATCTTTAAAGTCCTTAGCGATTTTTGAAATAAATCCCAATTGACGTGAAGCTTTTGAAATGATCAGTGATCGATGTGAATCAAAGGTCAGTTTTTCATCCAACAATACTCCTAAATCGCTCACCTGGTTAACTCTAGTCAGAACAGAGCCACCAATACTGTAATTAAATTTCACAGGATTCAAAGTACGGTGGAACGTAATCACCTGACATTTTGCCACGTTAATAATTAGCTTGTTTCTGTGACACCAATCTACGAACAATTCTAGTAAATATTGTAACCGCTGGCAATCCTCTACGGTACGAACTACGAGGTACAATTTTAAATCGTCTGCATAGATCAATTTGCAGCCATTTGGCAAAGCAAATGAGACATCGTTGAAAAACAGTACGAAAAGTAATGGTCCCAAATTACTACCTTGAGGAACTCCTGAATTGTTCGTAAATTGAGATGATGTGCAGTTATCCAATTTCACTCGTAATACTCTACCAGTCAGATATGATCTTAACCAGGACACGAGCTGCGCAGAGAATCCGAGACGATATAATTTACAAAGAAGTATTTCGTGGTCGATTTTGTCAAATGCTGCTTTTAGATCAGTGTAGACAACATCCATTTGAGTTTTTTCCTCCATGCTAGCGATACACTTAGACGTGAATGTTAACAGATTCGTCGAAACTGATCTTCCTGGTATGAATCCATGCTGATCAAATGAAACGTAATTCCTCACTCGATCTAATATGGCATCGCTTACAATCATTTCAAAAAGTTTAGATGAGGCAGAGAGACTGGTAATCCCACGATAATTAGCAACATTTCGCCGATCGCCGTCTTTAAATATGGGACAAATGTACGATTGCTTCCATATGCATGGGAATTTTGCCTGCTCAAAAGATCGACTAAAAATTGTACTCAATGGTTCAGCCAATGCACCAATACATCGATTTAAAACAACAGCGGGTAAACCGTCTGGCCCGGGAGAATATGAACATTTCAACTTTTTTGCAGCGCGTGAAACCATCTCAGAGGTAACGATGAAAGTATTCAAACTAATTAGGTCAGCAGGAACATCAGTAACAGCAATTTCCGTCTCTTCATTTGAAGTCAGATTACTATGAAACACACCAGCGAAATGCCTGGCAAACAATTCACAAGATTCAGAAACTGATTGGGCAGCCTCATCCTCGAGGAAAACATTTGTAGGTACAGATGAGTTTTTTCTTTTCGAATTAACGAATCGCCAAAAACTACGAGGGTTACGTCTTAGACTAGTCTGCATGCGAAGTACATATGCTTTGTATAAACTAGCATTAAGAGCACGATAAGCATTGGCAGATCGATGAAAGTTAGCAACGTTGGAAGCATTACGTCGTCGAAGCAATTTGCGCTGTTTGGCATTACGCTCTCGTTTTAATTTGCGTAATTCTAATGTGCTCCAAGCAGGAGAAACGGGTTGCCTAACACGAGGTACATTTGACTCAAGCCAACGATTGATTTCGTCGCAGAAGATCTCTGCCATATCATCGACATCACCGGTACCAAACAATAAGTCCCAATCGACATTGTTAAGATGATCGGACAAAGCAAAGAAGTCCACCAACCGATAATTCAATGGACGGGAGGCACTGCTATCGCTAATCGTCGGCAATTGGGTACTATCCGCAATCGTAAACAGTTGAATGGTTAGCGGCGGATGATGATTGTCCACGGGAAGCAACGGGTTAAGACAACGATCAACTACACAATCGTTAGAGCAAAACAAAAGATCGAGTGTTCGGCCTAGCAAGTTATACACCAGATTCCTCTGTCCGAGACCAAGGAATTCCATTCCATCAAGCAGTGTGTGACTAGCAGGTGGCAATTGTGAGGTACAGCAAACAATGCTATTGTTGCCCTTACTCCACTGCATACGAGGCTGGTTATAATCACCACACACAATAACTGTATCGTCGTCCGAAGTTTTATCACACAATTCGTTCAAAGAAGCAATATGCTCATTGATCACGTTTAGATCCTGGCTTCGATCCGGGGGAATGTAAATAGCACATATGACTAGATTTTTACCTTTAATTTTCGTGGCGATAGATATTTGTTCCAAATTCTGTCCAGCCATCGTGTGTATCATTTTACTAGTGTATCGCTGTGCCACAGCTATTAGCACGCCACCGAAGCGCGATTTATTACTGTTGCGTTGACAACGGTCGCATCGAAAAACGTTGTAGGCCGTCCCAAATAACTGCAGAGAAGTTATGCAATCGTCAAGACCAGTTTCAGTCATAATCACCACGTCAAAGTCACATTCTGCAGAATTCAGGAACAAGTCATCTATTTTCGTCCTCAATCCTCTAACGTTTTGGTAGTAGACCATGATATCATTGGAAGATAGTGGCTGCAAAGGACAATCATTGAATGCAGATAAACCGAACGATGCGTTCAAATACTCGCCTCTGGTGGGGGCCCGAAGGCACCCACCGTCCACTGAAAATCGCGTTGCATTTAAACCATTTCCGCTACTACTAATTATTGCTGTGTTGGAATCGTTGGTGGTGGATCGTTGGTGAATGGCCGTCTCATTGTGTTTTTTGGAATCTCAACAAACTCTCTAAATAGTAAACCGGTTGGCCAGCACGCAGCGTTGAGAGCTTGCTGCTTGTATGCTGGATCCAGACCAACTTTGAATGAGATGTAAGTCATGTTTGATGTGTCAATTCCTTTAGGTACTAGACGAATAACATCAAAAGGGGCTTCTAATTCCAAACAGCGAGCAACTATCTTCTGCACATCCTCATTACTGATCAACGGCTGGAAGCCTGATAGGTAAAGCCAAAATTTAGGTTGTGATGCCGGGGGTGTTACGAAAGGAACAGACAGATCACCAAAATCAATTTGGCTAGTACCCCGATTCGTATCTGGACGAATTGCTTCACCATTTTCACCACGACGACGCTTCGCATTGTAAGTTGGCCATATGGGTATCCGAGCAGGCGGCTTAGAACTTGAACTATTTGAGATACAGTCAACTTTTTTGCTAAGTGTTTCGACAATATCAGTGAGTTGCTGTATCTGCGTGTCAATATTGGTGTTGCAAGTAGTGGTGGGCACAGTGTTTACATTTAAGTCCGAAATATATGCACAAATGCTTCTGCCATTTAGCAGGTCCCTGCAATTTGTGCAAATAAACACTGCTTTACCTTGAGCAAACACCTCTTTACATGATCGTAAATTGAATCCACAGCAATTTTGACTAATATGGAAAGGAGTCTCACATAAACCACAACGTATTGGTTCCAAGTCGTTGATGTCATGGTGACACTCTCCGCATTGTTTTTTTGCCATGTTTGTTTTGATCGACGTTCGACAGCGAGCTGATATCAAGATGACACAATTTGTTTTACAAAGCGATGAACGACTATGTCAGCGACTGGTGCTAACGGTCGAAAGCACGCCACAAATTAGCCGAAAAAACAGCAAAAAGCGAATAAACGGCAGTAAACTCGATGAATACTTTAATCACTTGCGGAAACGGATGCACAGCCGGTGACGATGAAAAAAGAATGGAAACAAATCCTTTCCAATAGCACTTGAAAATCGCAAAAACAGAGTCAACAAAGAACGCTCGTACTACTCCAGTTAAGATACACGGAGAAAAAAATAATAAATAAAACAATTTATCGTAAAATTTTCGGTTTTCCTTGCAAATTTTTCATAGCAAGGCCAGATATACTCTCTATTAATTGAAGTTCACAGAAGTGTTCGCTCACAATCACGCGCCAGTGGTCACTTGGGTGTATTTAGACGAGAGCGCGTGTGAGCGATTAATGCGAAGAGAATGTGTTTCACTCGCGCCAGCTGCTTTAACCACAAGCACACACTCAAATGCTGTCTATTCGACACTGAGAAGAAGTGCGCTATCCTCTTTGTGCGGTGCTTCGTTTTTTTCATCCTCGGTGTGGCAGAAATCTGACTCTAGCGTTTATCACTCTGGTGAAATGCCATCTCTGGGTTGGTGTGAAGGAAGTACCGTTGTCCTTTGGTGTAGTTGTCTCCTTGTCCAGTTTATCACACGGCTTACCGTAGTGAACAGCTTTTTGGCAATATTGACATGTGGCCATCTGATTGTCATAGGTAACAAGTGATTTGCACGGGATTCTTGTTTACTGACCGAAAGTTACATAAAAAGGTATAGGCCTCTTCAAGCGCATGCGTAACAAACGTACGCCATTTATAATACCAGGGAAAAAGTTCTTCCACTTTCCTTTTTTGATAGAGAGAATCTCTCCGTATTGGGACATAGTTTTACGAATATAAGGATCGATGACGCTTGAGGGAAGATCATGCACACGCACTTCTATAGCACTATCTTCCATATATACTGGAATGTTGTACCTAATGTTTTCGTGCTCCACATAGTGCACATTGTTATTGTCTTCAGCGAATAGAATAGAATCCAACTCTTTATAAAAATGGATGTAAACAACATTATTTGTCTTATTGCATTGAAGTAAATGCATACGTTAAGTGTCAAGATGCATTTGCTCCTTAAGCAAACCTTCAAATTCTCGTATCGAAAATCGAATTTTGCACTGCTTGAAGTCAACAATAATTGTATTCTTTTGTGTCAGCGGTAGCTTTTGTTCATTTGGTTCACTAATTTTTCGTTCTATTGTTCACTACACAATACTGTACTTGGTTTCTTCGGTCCCGAACGTAGGCGGTTTTGTTTTTCGACTGACTTGGATGCGATGAGAAAGCGAACTGCCAGCTGGCAAAGTTATGACGTCTGTAATTTGGGATACGAATGGAATAATTGTCATCGACCATCTTGAAAAGGAAAATCCCATCAACAACGACTACCATGTAGTATTGGAGTTCTTAAGGAAGCAAACCGCAAGAAATGACCTCATTTGAGCAAGTAGAAACTGCAGTTTCATCAAGACAAATTGCATTAATTGAGTTTCAAATTGTATTCTAGAGATATGCCTGCAATTTTCCAGATCTCAAGATAATGCTCATTGGCCAATAAAATTTGAGCATTGAAACAAAATAAATAATCAAACTGCGAAATACGTTTTGAAACGTTGAAAAATCATTAGAATGGCTTAATTAGAAATTTTCATTATCTCTATGAATGCTTGCAAATTTTAATAATTTATGCAGGAATTTAAGGAAAAACTGGTGTTCAACTAGGTCAATTTGTTGAAAGTTCTCAATTATCGCATAAAATTTAACTAAATTCCCATAGCAAATTCAAATAAAAAATTAGTTTGAAAACGTGCGAAATCGGAGTGAGACGAAAACAATTCAGATCGTTTCATTCATGCCGACAGATTTCAGAATCACCTGAACTAATGGAACTCAATTTGTTTTCTCGGAGATTGCTTAGCTGATCTAAGTACGGTTTCAATTTGTTGGTTGTGCAAGTATAAACTATGCTAAAATACAAACGTTTTTGTTTTCTTTCAAAAATCGAAGAAAAGTATTTGAAGGAATCCCACAGTTTATACGACAATACATATGAATGATAGGAGGCATCATTGCATTAGGTGGATTAAACCAAATTTTTTCGAATACTTACAAAAATCTTGTTAAGTCGCTTTGAATTCAGAAGTTAGAACCGATTAATTGAAATCACTTTGAATTTTAAATTCTTTGTCACATGTCACTTTACCAATTTATGCCTACATTAATTTCTACTTACTGTCAATTCTTTACTCTGTAGTCGAACGTTATATACTGCTATTTGAGTAGTGAATGGCCAACAAACTATTGCATAAACAATATATCTCATGATAAAAAATATACAGAACTTTGATAATATTCTTTGGAATAAGAAAATAACGATTCAACAATTATTCATACTTCCGTTGTGACCAATGAGCACGGTATATACTCAGCTGAGATTGAAATTCAAGCCATCAATACGTCCCGTCGGATACTCGTTCGGAGGAGGGCCCTGTATCCTGTGTAAATAGAATTGAACAATGAATCCGGAACGACTTTTATCACCCGCCACTCCCCGATGCCTAATGCTCATGTTCAGATCATAAGAAAACATATGCATTCCTTTACAAACTTGCATCTTGTCTCAAACCGATTATTCTGACAAGAAGGAAGGGAGCTATTCTGATCCAGCCGACTTTATAAGTCGTAATATACAAGCTACACAAAAAACCACCAGCGCTCCCTCCCCTTTTCTATGGTGCGACCAAGCTTTGGCCGAAAATTTTCTTCCAATGGGCTTTTGAATCAAATCTGATGTAATTGATGTGACCGGATATAGGGTAGGAACGTGTGCAACATGGGCCGAAGATGGGCTATCTGTTTCAGGCGTAAGTGATTCTGACAACTTCTCTCCTTCCAGTTCACATTCCGAGTGATGTTTGAACAAACTTTTCTCCCTCGTCCTTTGTTTGATGGTTATAATAGCAGTCAGTTCCAGGGGGAACTGTTCCGGTTCGCTCCTGGAGTAGAACAAAAATGGTATAAAGGAAACTAGAGAAAAAAAACTTGTTATATTCCACCAAAAGGTGTAAGGATGCATTTTTATGTAACTGTTAGAAACTTAGGAAAAAATAGTTACAAATAATTCAGACAGTGAATATCAAAGGCGCCCCATCATGAAACGATAAAATTAAACGATAGGATCGTTCTAGCAAATTAAGAATGGACACAAATCTCCAGGTTCGATAAAATTCCCGGTTTATATAATTTGTTTTGAAAGTAGAAAGCTATAGGTGCGACATAAGACTCTCCGAACTACAACTAGAACGCTACTTTTCGATGTGATTTCATATTCTTTCTAATTTACAAAGACAAGAAAAGTATGATGAACTAGCCCATCTCGGTTTAGTTTTTTTGGTTTATTTGCCATGCTGATGTGATTTGTACACAACAACTGCGAGTAATCAATTTCGGAAGTAATTTTTGTAAATTGACTGCAGAGAAGGACTGCCGAGAAAAATGGGTTTGTTTCCTAATAGGATGACGGTAAACGAGGCGTAGATATATAATACTTTGTTCGTTTAGGTTTTGGAACGATCGATTGACAATAAAAAATGGATATATTGACTATGGTACATGCATTGATACCCAATATTTCGAAATCTACTAGTTTCATTCGATCAAACAAACAGTTTGACAATAATATTACATACGTATGCGCGAATTTTGTTTCGGACTCGAGTGCGGGCGTCATATTCGCAAACCAGTTATTTATTCGATGTTCTGTATCTAAGTTTCATCTAATTGTGATGAAACGTTATTAAGATTTGGTGGTAAAGGTGATGAGTGGCTACGATAGAATAGACTCGAAGAACATCGAGAAAAAGAGTTCTACAAATATTCATTCGAGTTTTTTTTTTAAAGTTTTTTTTGTTCAATTTGGTACGAACCTAAAAGAGTTCATGTAGCGTTTTCGCTTGAAGCTAAAACTAACCCAGTTCCAACCCCAACTGCGCATGTTGACTCAAGCCCAAAATAACACATACGCAAGCGCACTTGGAAGCGTGTTTGGCCATTCTGTGCAGAATCGGGTAGACTTTCAGCGTCGATTGGTAACTATTGATAGAATCATAATGTCACTCATTTTTCTCGGAGATGGAAGTTCTTAAGATATCCCAATTTTCATTCGGATCAAACCTCTGGTTCCGTAGATAGTGTGCTTAGTATGAAAACGTCAATTTCAGGAATACTTTGTTCATAAGCTACCTCTTTATATTCTCTAATGATTTTCTCTAGTTTGCAGACCATAAGACTCTGTAACCAAATAAACCATAGATAGTCTCCCATAAATGATTTGCTCAATTTTATCCAAGTCCGACTACCGGTACATTTTTTTCCAAAATTCAAATCGTCATAGAGAACCGCAAAAAAATTTGTAGTTCATGCTAGTATATGGTTGAATGAACTGAATGTCAATATGCCGATATCCAGATTTCGGTTCCGGAAGTACCGACAATAATAATCAAATATTATAAAATCACTTCACTTTCTCACATATGATTGCTTAGATTTTCACTAACCTAAATTCAAATATAGTGTATCAATGTAGTAGTATTATGCAACAGAAATCTTCAAATCTATTTTCTGATTTTTTTTAATTTGTAGTATTTCGATGTTTTAATAATATATTTAATAAGAATCACAATTAGTTTTACTTCTCGTGAATTTTCAAACTACTTACACTTGAAGGACTCACTGCTCACCATTTTCAAAATCGATTTTTTTCACATCGGGAATACACATACATTGTTTGGCGTTTTCTACCCAATGCACAGTAGTCCGAAACGTGAAATTAATGTGACAAAAATATTTTCACTATTAAATACAGGGTGATTTTTTAAGAGCTTGAGAACTTTTTTAAACAATAAAACGCATAAAATTTGCAAAATCTCATCGGTTCTTTATTTTAAACGTTAGATTGGTACATGACATTTACTTTTTGAAGATAATTTCATTTAAATGTTGACCGCGGCTGCGTCTTAGGTGGTCCATTCGGAAAATCCGCTTTTTTATCGACAAATTTTGTTCAGCGATGAGGCTCATTTCTGGTTGAATGGCTACGTAAATAAGCAAAATTGCCGCATTTGGAGTGAAGAGCAACCAGAAGCCGTTCAAGAACTGCCCATGCATCCCGAAAAATGCACTGTTTGGTGTGGTTTGTACGCTGGTGGAATCATTGGACCGTATTTTTTCAAAGATGCTGTTGGACGCAACGTTACAGTGAATGGCGATCGCTATCGTTCGATGCTAACAAACTTTTTGTTGCCAAAAATGGAAGAACTGAACTTGGTTGACATGTGGTTTCAACAAGATGGCGCTACATGCCACACAGCTCGCGATTCTATGGCCATTTTGAGGGAAAACTTCGGAGAACAATTCATCTCAAGAAATGGACCGGTAAGTTGGCCACCAAGATCATGCGATTTGACGCCTTTAGACTATTTTTTGTGGGGCTACGTCAAGTCTAAAGTCTACAGAAATAAGCCAGTAACTATTCCAGCTTTGGAAGACAACATTTCCGAAGAAATTCGGGCTATTCCGGCCGAAATGCTCGAAAAAGTTGCCCAAAATTGGACTTTCCGAATGGACCACCTAAGACGCAGCCGCGGTCAACATTTAAATGAAATTATCTTCAAAAAGTAAATGTCATGTACCAATCTAACGTTTAAAATAAAGAACCGATGAGATTTTGCAAATTTTATGCGTTTTATTGTTTAAAAAAGTTCTCAAGCACTTAAAAAATCACCCTGTATTAGTTTTTTGTAATTAGTATCTTCACAAAAGTTGTTTGTAATCAAATGGCGCTCCTTTTGATGAAAAAAGTTACTAGGGTGTTACTCATTTAGATTGAAATCTGAAATCTATCTTAATTGTATGTGTGTGTTTATATGTGATTTTCAATAATGTTTTATCAATAATGCAAATCACTCTTTTCCATGTCGTTTCGATTTTAGCACGGTTCGTTTTGGCAACATAATCGTTCGAACATGATATATGTAATAGAAAGATGGCAGTATTTTCAAATTTAAAACAATATTTTATATTTATATTGAATTATACTGCTTGCAACAATAATTGCTGGAAAAACGCAGCTTCTTACACCCTTATACCATTCGAAGAAGTTCATCGAGAGAAGCATTATTATTATTATATATCGTTTATTTTTACCCGGTTTTAACCTAGTTATGGTGGTTCGCCGAGCTCGAGAAAAAAATTTGTGTGTGCAAAATAATTTCAATAATTTTTCTCGGAGATGGTTCAACTGATTTCTACAAACTTAGACTCATATGAACAGCTCATATAAGGTTTCTGAATTTCATTTAGATCCTACTTCTGGTTTTGGAGCTACAGGATGATATAAAGCTTGCTTCAGAGAGAATTGGAACAAAGACAATTGCGTGTATTTCAGTTATTTATTATTGAATTCAAGATCTTTTTTTTTTGTAAATGTAGCGTTTTCTTCATACTTTTTAAGAAAAAATACGTATAAAATTATTAGGCGGCGCACACCTTCCTCGTCCATCGTTTTAGCTATCTTATTTCACCAAGTCTGATTGATGTCTTCGACAACCTTTCCCTTTGCCTTGAGTCTCCTCTTCATGATTGCCCAGTATTTCTCAATAGAGCGGAACTGGGGGCAGTTGGGTGGGTTAAGGTTTTTCGGAACAAACTGGACCCCTTTCTCTGCCTACCATTCTTGAACGACTTTGCTGTAATGACAGCTTGCGAAATCTGGCCAAAACATTATGGAATGGTCGTGTGATCGAATGAACGGCAAAATTCGTGTGGTTTCATCGTCCATCAGAAGACACCCGTCGAACTTGGTCAGCACCTGGTCATATAGTTTCCGAATTTCGACCACACTATTCTGTTTTATGGTCCGATTTGACTGTTTGCTAGCTCGATACGACTTGATTCCTTCCCGGAGTCGAGTTCTCCTCGCGGTACCACGCAGTTTCCGTTCAACAGTTTCACTCCGACGATTGGCTTGCGGCTTCCGAATCGTCATCAATGTTTCCTTATACCGTTTGATAACGCGCCATACGATATTTCTGGGCAATTTCAGCTGTTGGATATTCCAAATAACTGTGCACAATTTTTTTCCTTCTTTCGGCTTCCATGTTGATTGTTTACAAAGTGCAGTCGATTTGCGGAATGTCAAAAATCATACGTGAAGCTGACAAAATTTCCGACACTTGGGCGCCAAGAACTTCCAAATCCGTCCATCAGGAGCGCCACAATATGAGCAAAAGTTTGTTCCAATTCTAAATGAAGCAAGCTTTATTTAATAAAATTAAAACAATGTCACTCATTTTGCTAGTAGATGGCTGAACCGATTTCGTCCATCTAAAATTTCAATAAACGATTTTGAGGTCCCATAAAAACTGCTTGTTTTTTAATCAGATTCGACTTCCGGTTCAGCAGATACAGGGTGATTAGTGTAAAAATTTCACATACATTTATCGGGTTTATCGGGTTCACAGATTTTGAGATCCGACGACCAAATAAACTTATTTCAGTTATACCGGTATTCGGTTTTCGATCCCGGAAGGTACTCAAAATTTTTATGTGGAACGCACAATGATTTCTGTAAGATGGAAATTTTTAAAAATTTCAAATCTAATGAAATGGTTAATAATCCATTAGACGAATTTAACTGTCTTCGGCTACACTGATTTCCGAATTCCGTTTCCGAAAGCATCGGGAATAGAGAGGCTTAATAAGGGCCAAAACGAATTTAATAAACAAAAATTCAAAATAAAATAAGTTTATGGTCCCATACCAAAATTGGTGAATTTGATCCGGTTCCGACTTCCAATTTTGAAATTACAGGCTTTAGAGTTTTTAAAATTCAAAACGTCATAGAAGATGCCGCTTCTAAAAACCTGTTTTAGTCCACCTAGTGGTGTAATGATGCCTTTCTCATATATAATAGTATGGTATTCTGTTCAAAATGTTTCCCATCGATTTTTGAAAGAAACCAGGGAATTGTTTGTGCATTAACTAGTATTACAAAGAGAATGAAACTGTTCTCTTATCGGTTAGGCCATCCATTAGAAAACGACGTGGGTTCACTATTATATGTACTTCCAGCACCGGAACCCGAGAGACGGTATAATCGAAGTCGGTTCGTACGCCCACCAATTAACATGACGTATAAACTCTACTACTCATAACCGTTATTCCGAATCTAAGGATCAAATCCTAGGCCTTTAGGTATCCAAAAATATGCAGTATTTTTCGGTAGGACCTAAAGGCCTAGATTTTGATCCTTAGATTGGGAATAACGGTTATGAGTCCAGTTTCTCTAGTTTGTCTAAGTTTATTGAAATCGGTCAAACCTTTGCTGAGAAAAGTGAATGAGATCCATTTTTGTATATATGACCACTATTTCCGGTGCTTCCGGAACCGGAGAACAGAAACCAGGATAGCCGAAACCGGTTTGTTTAGTTGCCTAATGATAATGCCTATCGATTTGTGTAGTTTTGAGACCAGTTTACGAATTTTTTTACGCTTTTTGTTTCGCCGGTTTAAGTAACGGTGTACAATATTCACCGGAAATCCGGTCCAAATGAAAAACCAGGAAGACCTAGTAAGATTATTTGACATAAACACACTCACACACACACAAACACACACACATTGCTCAGTTCGATGAACTGAGTCGAATGGTATATGAAAGTCGATTTTTCAAGTGATTGCATAACCTTTCTATATGACAAAGGCAAAAATATTTAAAGTTGGGTTCAAAACTATTTCAATTTATTCGTCATACTTTTTCTAGGACATCCCAACTATTTTGTGTTATGCTGGTCTCTGAATACCGTTTCTGGAAGTACCATAAAAATGACAAAAATTTTAAAGAAGAACTCATTTCTACATCTCATGGAATGCTTAATCAATTGTCTAGATTAAAAGGAATAATTTTAAGGTTTATACAATTTCTATCTTCGATTCGTGTTGCAGTTCCAAAATTTTAATTACAATTCATTTAAAACGATGGTCATTAAAATAATTTCATGAAAACTAAACACAACGTAGAATATTCACGCTAAAAACACATACGGATTGATGAAAAAGGTATCATCTCACTGCTAGGCGGATTAAGCACGTTTTTTATTTTTTATCGGGTACGGGTATTTTTTTTTTCATTTTCAATCGGGTACGGGTTTTTTTTCTATTAATGTACATCTTCTGGGACCTCCGGAGTTCTTTGATCAGTACCGATGCTAGTCAGGCCCGAACGTAGATAGACTAAGGACTGGGAAGGGATGTTAGCCCAATACTTGTTGTTACTAAAGGAAGAAGGATATTTGAATATTTGTTAGTATAAATTTTAGTAATGGTAGTTTTCGGGCGTGAATTAGTGTGTATCCCTATTTTGCCTTAATGGAATTACCTGCTACAAAACCAGCTAGTGAATAGGATTCAGACAAAATAGTTGATTCATTGTAATGGCATATTCTATCAATTATATCAAATCTTTTCAAATCACCGAACAATAGTCAACAGGTTTCACGGGTGTCTTGATTGTTTATTGTTTCCTCTTTATTATTTCCCACGAATATTGATTAAATGGTTATATTGGTTGATCTGGGCAGCCAGCTACCGAGAAAAAAAGTAATTTGATATGAAACTTTGGAAAAAATCTGGTAACTGAAAGGAAAAAGAAACTCTAATAATTGTCGCTTTTTACGACATGGAAGCTGGAACCCAGTGGATCTATTATTGGTTAAGTTTATTTTTCGTCGGATTCCACACGGCAGCTAGGCTTGTACTGTCCGGAGGAAGATAATAGGTACTATCAATCTCCTAGTAGACCCCAGTCCCTTGCCCCTTGGTTAAAAACAAGAACTAATTTTAAACACTATTCGAATCAGTTCAGAGCAATTAATTTCCTACCGATTTGACAGCTCTTGCTGAATGTATCATCTCTGCACGAGCAACGATTCTACATTTCATTTCAACGTCAATGTGCCAATTCACTGAAGCTCTATTTGTCACATAGCTTACCACTTGCCATATTGAAAAGAAATCGTGTAATGTAACAACTTCTAGAACGATACCGAGATTTGCTTAATGTTTCCGAGAGGAATGTGTGCCGACATGAGAAGTAGAGACATGTTTGCTAAAAAACGATTGACATACTGCTCTACACGGTATGGCATTTTTTTTTTCAAACATAATTTTCGACACCTACAATGACAATTTCAAGCAAAAACTAACACGAAATCGTCCAAACTTACATTCAACTTATAAATTAGCCACAATCTAACAGGAGGTAAAATCAGAAATCGCATGTCATAAAGATTCCACATTGGTCGGCCTTCTCGGACTTTCGCCGGATACACCACTTTATTTCAAAATCTTGAAACTTGGGGTTTTGACAGATTTTCTTCACTAAACTGATGTTAATAATTCTTTAAGTAAACTGTGAATTTCGTTTTCTGAAATATGATGCAATAATTAACGAATGTCTTTACTAGGCAAAGCAAAGCAAAGTCTTGGCATTACATTCCTTTTGTGGAATTTGGCCTTTCTGTTTCAACAGACTTCGCAGTCTATTCTTAGTGTACAGAATCATTGCATGGCTAGTACTATGGATCCTACTGACACTAAGAATCCTTCCAGGTCGGGGCTCGAACATACGACAACTGGCTTGTAAGACCAGCGTCCTATGCTTTGAACCGCCAACCCGGGACGTCTTTACTAGGCACGTGGTTGAATATGGTTTGTGGATGCCTACTTGTTATACTCTCCAAAGCAGAGCTGCAAATTGTCAGTCATGTCAAATGACCTCGACAGACTGACTAAAATCATCGTCAACTGTAATCGGTACGGTCAAAGTGTCTGTCAAATGAGATACTCGATAGTTCAATGACCAAGTAGAAGTATACTTAGTCAAAGACAGATGACGCATTTTGTTCTCTCTCTCATTCTCCTATTCTCTGTTGAAGTAAAAAAATCCATGAGAGTACTAACATAAACATAAATTGATAAAGTTCATTGTTCTTTGTAAAAATTCATCGGATTTCAGAGTTCTCTTGATATTATACTCACCAGGACTCTCATTGATTGCCGATGCGATTGATATTATCTTCATTTCTCCTGTCACTGCTTGATTACGATATGACTAAATATTAATCAAGCAGCATAAATATTGAATGAAATTCATGTACACCAATTTAATTCAATATTTATGCTGCTTGATTAATATTTAGTCACATCGTAATCAAGCAGTGACAGGAGAAATGAAGATAATATCAATCGCATCGGCAATCAATGAGAGTCCTGGTGAGTATAATATCAAGAGAATTTAAGTTATGACAGATCGGCTCTCAGACACTCAATATATGATGATTGGTAGAGCCTGGTTGGCAGTAGTCCAGTGACATAATCTTTCCAATCTTCGTCGTGCAAAGTTACTCGTTGATAGCGTTTAGCAGCTCTGCTCCAAAGTAGTTCAATTGTCATAACTGTTCTACGAATTGTATACTGCTTCGTTTCTATTCTCTCAGGTTCATGATGATTTATTAAAATAGATTTATTCCAATCAATCGTTTGCTAGGTATTGATCAGTTGTTAATTAAAGACCAAATCACGTCACGACAATCAAAATCAAATTAATAATTATAGCTTGGTAATTAAGGTTAATTAGCGTGATGATTAAGAATATTTCGGTTGAATCTATTGGAATCTTGAAAATAAGGCTACGTAGATTTAGGACTGATTATAGTAATTGTATTTCATTTGCCTAGGCTTTAGTTGAGACTTCGACTACATGTAAACTAGATGATTTTATCAATATTCATGGATTCAAAAAAAAGCGAACTAAAGTTGCAATATGGACCTAATCAAACCAACAATTTCGGAAAAAGCATCAACTCCTCAATTCGTTCTTTTTTTTATTATTCCATTCTGATTACACAAAAGTTTGTATAGGGTACTAGTAAAGCAAACTTATATTATCATATGATCTTACAAGTACAAACCTTCCGGTGTGCCTTCCTTTTTGCGATAGAGAACACTTTCCTTCGACTTTTTGAAGTCCTCATTGGTTACCTTCATGCGGCGTTCACGAAGTGCCATTAAACCTGCCTCGGTACAAATTGCTTTAATATCAGCGCCAGACAGATCATCTTTAGCCATAATTAGCTCGGATAGATTGACGTCTTCAGCCAGTGTCATTCTAGCAGTATGAATGTTGAAAATACGACGTTTAGTTTTTTCATCTGGCAGAGGAAATTCGATCTTGCGATCAATGCGACCGGGACGAATTAGAGCAGGGTCGAGTGTTTCGATTCGGTTAGTTGCCATAATCACTTTAACATCGCCACGCGAATCGAATCCGTCCAACTGATTCAACAGCTCAAGCATAGTTCTCTGGATTTCACGTTCTCCACCAGAATTTGAATCGTATCGCTTGGTACCAACTGCATCGATTTCGTCAATGAATACAATAGACGGTGCATGTTCTTCTGCCACCCGGAACAACTCTCGTACCAACTTAGGCCCATCCCCTAAATATTTTTGAATAAGTTCCGAACCAACCACACGCAGAAAAGTAGCTGAAGTCTGATTAGCAACCGCTTTCGCAAGAAGAGTTTTCCCAGTACCGGGCGGTCCATAAAGAATCACACCCTTTGGTGGCTTAATACCCATCTCTTCGTAATATTCGGGATGCGTTAGAGGTAGCTCTACAGATTCTTTAATCTCTTGAATCTGGTTATCTAATCCACCAATGTCTGCATATGTCTCCTGTGGCGCTTTTTCCAACTTCATCACAGTGACCATCGGGTCTGTATCATCACCAAGAACACCCACAACAGCGTGCACCTTATGATTCAGAAGCACTGAACATCCGGGTTCCAATTGATCCTTATCAACAAAAGATAGGATGCTAACGTAATGCTCACTGCCAACCGAGGTCGAAACGATTGCATGATTATCATCTATAATTTCCTCTAGATTACCGACTGACATTGGAGTTCCTCTTAGGTCGTCAACCTTTGATCGTTCTTCTTCATTCTTCTCATCCTGGGGCTTGAGACGTTCTTGATTCCGTATGAATTCTTCCTCCATCAACAAATAGTCCTTGATCCGTTCCAACTTCAGCAATTTCAAACGACATCGCGTATGAGGAGTAACTTGGGGCAGTTTCATAGCAGCATCCGGACCTTTTGCTTTGCGCTTCTTCTTTCCAACGCGCGTTGGAATCGGAGGTTCATACTTTTTCTTTTTATCCTTGTCATCCTTCTTATCGCTGCCACTTCCGGCTGATTGGTTTTGTCCCTAAAACAATATTAATATAACGATAAAATAAGCACAATTGACTTATATTTCTTTATTCAGCAGGTCGTAATTTGAAAACCGAAGCAATGTGTTGAACCATTATAGCTAATTTATATGTGAAGTGGCAAACGAATTCAAAATGAAAATATGTTCGATTTTTGTTTGAACTACATGGACTGCTCTATAGCCGTTTTGAATTAAATATTCAAAACTGAGAAACGCGTACTTAGTAGTATTAAAATATTATACTTACCATCTCAAATCACTCAATCGAAACTTTCTTCAGAAATGATGACTTTCAAGAAATGTAAACTCTAAGCTGTTTCACACCAATTTGACATAACCTCGCAACATGTCGATGTCATTTGACAACCAATAATGGAAACCCTCGTTCGCGTCGAATCAGATTTAATCGAACCATGATGTAATATTGTAAGGTGAAAATTCTACCCGTGTATCATGGCTCGAAAGAATTCTCGATAAAACAAATCTCGGTTAATTTTTCCAAAGGGCGTATAAGCAAGTGACAGTTTCCCTTTAATCATTCTCTCTTTCGATTATTGTGATGTGATTAAACAGATTTTCTTTGATATCACTATTCTGTTTGAAATTCGAAAGTTTCGGGTATCATTTCATACAAAGAGTTGAGTGATAAACGTGGAAACGGCTTGGTAATTAATAGAAGAGAAAGTAAACAAAGAGAAACTGTCACTTGCTTATACGCACTTTTGAAAAATTAACCGAGAAATATGAAACGCAGTAATGACTCCGTACCAGAGATGCCAGATATTTTCACAGAAAATCTGTATTCTTCGTATAAAAAATCTGTATTAATCTGTATTTACTAATAAAATGAAATTCTTACAACAAAATGATGCTAAGATATGATATTCCAATAGATTGTGGTTGTAGGATGGTAGATTTAATCAGTCATTGTCGCGCTCACAAGAATTTTCAACGACCAAGTTTAATTTTTTTTATCCACAACAATTGAATTGTCATTCCATATATTTATCTAGTTAGAAATTATTGACTTTATAATTTGACCTGGAATTTCAACGCCCAATATCCTACGTCAAGTCGGTTCATACAACTCTCAGTTTGACAGTAAAGTTTCATGATGCCATTACTTCCTTGAATAAAGTACTGTCTCTGAGCGTATTTTTTCCAATAATTCATCTTTTCTGTTAGTTTTTCATTCATTTGGCTTCTTCGAAATATGTTTCCAATATGTCATTGCAAAAAAATTATAATATAAATGGATTTCACAGATTTCCATATTGATTTGTCCGTTGATTAATAGACTTTTATTTCGTCACTGGAATCAAATACTAAAAGATAGCTCACACAGAAAAGTTCATTTTTTTCTTTCTTACTTTTTGTGAGATCTGTATAAATCTGTATTAAATTGAGCAAATCTGTATAAAATCTGTACTCTGTATTAAATCTGTATGAGCATTTAAAAATCTGTATAATACAGATAAATCTGTATAAATGGCATCTCTGCTCCGTACTGTCAAAAATTCAACTGGAGCTGTTTTCTTTTAATATCATTGATTTGCCACAAGGGTGTAGAAAGCTCAATATTATAAAATCATTAGTATTTCGCCACTAATGTCACGAGGTAGTAACAGATACCGATACTATAATATCGGTGTGCTATTTGCAACCTAAGAGCAAATTCAGCAGCTGCCAGATTCATACGGGTGGTCTACAAGGGGCAAATCACTCTAAACTTTGTCTGAACTCAAACAAGTTTTACCGGGAGTAAAAAAGTTTAGCAGGGATCTCGCTGGATTATAATGGGATTAGAGAAGTTTAGCCGAGATCTGGAAAAGCATTATTTTGACATAAGAAGCTGTGAACGTGGGAGCAGAGATGCCAGATATTTTTCATAGAAAACCTGTATTGTTTTGTATAAAAAATCTGTATTTATCTGTATTTAGAAAGGAAATTTCGGAAAAAAATGATTAAATTGGGATTAAAAGAGATTAGAGAAAATTGTTTTGGAATGACATGAGTTTATTAGTATGAGATTGTCTAGAGTTTAGAGTGATTTGCCCCTTGGTGGTCTACAATATAACTGGAACTGACAGAGATGGCATTTCACCAGAGATACACGCTAGAGTCAGATTTTTGCCACGCCGAGGATGCAAAAAACGAAGCACCGCACAAAGAGGAAAGCGCACTTCTTTTCAGTGTCGAATAGACAGCATTTGAGTGTGTGCTTGTGGTTAAAGCAGATGGCGCGAGTGAAACACATTCTATTCGCATGAATCGCTCACACGCACTCTCGTCTAAATACACCCAAGTGACCACTGGCGCGTGATGGTGAGCGAACACCTATGTTAACTTCAATTAATAGAGAGTAGATCTGGCCTTGCTATGAAAAATTTGCAAGGAAAACCGAAAATTTTACGATAAATTGTTTCATTTTGCTGATTTTGCGTGTCCACGCTTCATCTACGAAAACCATACAGCAGAGTGCTTACCGGCGTGTACACCTCTGTGAAAGTATCTGCATCCACCTCAGAGAATTTATTAGCTAATGCTCTAGCACTTTGGTGCGATTCAGTGGAAGAGGTAAAAGGAAATAAACTAACGCACTCATGATGCGTGCACACTTTATCCAACAGTGGTGTATATATGTGAAAGAGAAGAGCTCTCGTTGAAGTTGTCAGTGCGAGGGGAGAAATTTTGCTTGCTTTTCGTCACACAGAGGAGATAGACATCTCTGGGAACTGAAACAAACGTATCCCCATTCCCCAGCAAGCCGTTTTAGTTTTATTTATTCGAACAGTTCTACTGTCAAATTTAAAACTGGTATAAACTGCCGTTCTATATTTTCTATATTTGAAACACAGATAAAACGCTACTGGAGGTGCCAGTTTATTTTGTTATAAATTCTAGATTCAAATTTTAAAACTGATATAAATCATGCATCTAGAACTAGACCACTCGCATACATTAGCATTCTCAATTTTAAACAGTTTTAACCCGTTTTTTAAAGTTAATAGCAATACTTCGTTTTTTTATGCAATCTATTTTTATATACGTTGACTCTTTTATTTGTGAAAATCGATTTGACAGTTTCTGAGAAAATGAAGAGAGTTTCGTTTTTTAGGTTTTCGACTACTATTTCCGGTGCTTCCGGAACCTGGAGCTAGGATCCAGCATAGCTGAAATCGGTTCGTTCGGCCAGCAGCTATCATAACCTATGAATTGAAGCAGTTTTGAACCAAATTAAGAGGGATTTTCACGATTTTTGCATTACGCTCTATATAAAATCCTAACTTATGGAAACGTAATACTTAAATCTGAGTTTGCGAAAATAGATTTAACCGCTTCTAAGAAATTTGAGTGATTTCCGGTTTGAAGCACACGAGCACTTTTTCGGTACTTCCGGAATCAGGACCGATGATCCGGTATACTCAAAGTCAACACATTTGGTCATAAACTAATCATACTTGGCTATTTCTTCTTCTTCTTCTTCTTCGTTCTTTTGTGACTTACTGACATTTCATGTCTGTCACACTGTTTTATGGCACAGCACCTTGCTATAATGCCAGTTAGTTTTTGCTCAATTCGAGTATTGGTCGTATTGGTAGATTGTTGTTTATTTTTGTTTGGATTGTGTTATGTTTGCTATATTTCTATTTTCAGTTCTTGGAGTAAACTTAACATGTTTTTCATCAAGTCGATGTTTTTTGTTTCAAATACTTCCTGAATTGTCTTATAATTGGATAGCTTATACTTATCGCGTATCGCTGTATGTTCTACACATTGTAGAATGATGTGCTCGGCATTGTTCCTTTTCTCGCATATACTGCAATATCTGTTGTTAGTGTTTTGCATTATACTAAGCCAGTAAGGCGAGTAGTCGTGTCCAGCAATTAATCGGTTCAGTGTTCGTACATCCGTATTTGATATTGGTAGATTATGAAACCATGAATGTTTATTAATGCCCGTCTGGTAATTAAAGAATTTTCTGCCTTTTCCTTGTTCCTGAGTGTAGTTAACATACCACTGTTGTACTTCTTCTATGTTCCTCGAATTGCATATGTTGTACACATCATGTGGGAAGAGCATATTACGTGATCTTTCATTCTGGCACAAACCGTTTTTTGCCAGGGTGTCTGCTATTTCGTTTCCTGGTGTTCCGATGTGACCGGGAATCCATTGGATGCACGTATTCGTATGTGCTGCCTTTTGTATAATTTCGTGTATTACTTCGTCCCTTTCCGTACTATCTAGTTGTTTTTTTATAAATTCGCATCCTGCTTTCGAGTCCGTTAATATTACTACATTGGAAAAGTGGTTTCTTTCTACGTATTGTAGTGCTACATAAATCGCTTCAATTTCCGCTGACATAGAACATACTTCATTTTCCAGCCTTAGACTGATCCTGAATTTACTTCTGTCATCGTATATTCCTATACCACACTTCTCGTTCGCCTTCGATGCATCCGTATAGATGTGAATATGGTCTTTGTATTTGCCGTTTAGTAGGCCTAAGGTTAATTGTCGCAGTACTTTATCCGATGTGTCTGATTTGGTCCATTGATGCTTCTCCAGGGCAGCTTCCACTGTTATTCCTGGTAAACTGCAATCATGTACCATCGTGTGTGACATCTTTTCTAGAATGTGTTTGTTGTTCCAAAAAGCCATTTCGAGGCTCGATTTAACGGGTGAATTAGCTTTACTTTTGTCCATCTGTAAGAGCTGTTTATAGACAGGTGACTGATATTGGACATGTTTGATTACTTCTTTGTTGATCGAGAGATTTCTTCGGAGATTTAAGGGCGTCTGGCTTGCAATCGCATGAAGGGTGTTTATTGGAGTGGTTTTTGTGCAACCAGTGACTTTTCGTAAGCAAGCGTTGTTTGCGACCGTTATTGCTTCTTTGCTTGTTTTTTTCGCGTTGTCGTATATAGAAGCTCCGTAATCTAAGTAACCTCTGATGATTCCATTATATACAAGTCCCATTGTTTGAGGGTGACCTCCATATTTCGTGCTGTTAATCACCTTTAGCATGTTTATTCTATCCATTGTGCTGCGTTTCATCTCTCTTAAATGGGCACTGAAATGTATTCCTCTATCAAACGTAATTCCCAGATATTTGTGTGTATTAACGGTTTCAATTTCTTCGTTATTTAGTTTTATTTGGACTTTTTTATTGCTCATTTGGAATAGAATCGTTTTGGTTTTATCAGTATTTATTTCGAAATTTAAACTTATTGCTTTCTGGTTGAACTTTGTTATGTATCGTTGTGCTCTGGCTTCTACTAACTCCCGTGTTTCTCCCTCTACCACAACAGCAAAGTCATCCGCGAATTGTACTAACACTACGCCTTTTTCCTGTATTTCATGTAACGGTGTGGTATAGATGTTGAACAAAGTCGGAGAAAGGACGTCTCCCTGTGGTAACCCATCGCTGATTGTCCTTTCTAAGGTTTCTGTGCCTACTTGAATTTGCATTCTTCTATCTGTCAGAAATGTTGATGTCCAATTCATTATTTCTCGGGGTGTGTTATATTTTTGCAAGATTTCTTCTAATGTTGATGTTTTAACTGAATTATATGCGTTAGCCAGGTCTATAAAGACTATGGCAGTCACTTTTTTTTCCCTTTTTGTTTTTGTAATTTGATTTAGCACAAAATTTAAACATGTGATTGTTGACCTATGTTTTCTAAATCCGAATGATGTGTCCGAAAGTATCGTATTTTTAACTAAGAATTTCTCCAGGCGTTCCAGTACCGCTGTGTTAAGCACTTTCAACATGCAATTTATCATTGCTATATGTCTTATATTCTGTATTTGTTCGGGGTCTTTTCTCGGTTTGGGTACTCCGATAACTCTGATAGATTTTAGAGATGGGTCAATTTTTCCAATTTTCCACATTCTGTTTAATTCTTTTATGATTTCCAACGTTTTTTTTTTTTATTTTTTTTTTTTTTTATTCAAGAATATAATGTTTAAGGCACACTGCTTAAGCTCTAAGATGCCAAGGGCTTTTACTAATTTAAAATTTACGACTAACTTAAAACTAGGGTTGTATCATTAAGTAATGTCATATTTGGGTCGCAGTGGTTGACTTTGGCAGATCCAGCCTTCATGTGGTGATCGGCCGGTGATCTGAATATTTCATGAGAGTCTTCCATATGGCGTTGGTGAATATTCATATTGGCCGCATTCTTCGGTCCGTGTGGGTCCGCGGGAAACACCCCCAGGTTACGAATACCCGGCGGGTGGCCCGCATGCTGTTGATAAGTTTCCGTGGGCGATGATGGTGTTGTTACAGAAGAAAATGAAAAAAAAAATATAGCGAAGTAAATATTGCGTAAAACGGAGTAAAAAGGGGATATGGGAATGAAATGACTAAAACGACAGAGATCTAATTAGTTGACATCGAGATGGTGAAGAGACGGGGAGGGGGGAAGCGGAGGTTAGTGACAGCAAAAAGATCTTGTTAGTTCCGATGAAGATGGTGGACAGATGAGGAATCGGGATAATCGGCGGAAGTTAGTGTCGAACCTGCAGTTGAGAAATAATTCTTAGCCACAGTTGAAACAACGTCGATAAATAGGAGGAACTTTCTAAGCCAGATGTAACAGATTACACTTGTATATTAATGTGTTTGAGGAACTGGTATATGAGAAGCATATATGAACTATCCCGACTCGCCAACACATCCCGAACCGGAACCTCAGGCGGTCTACCTCGGGCCCTGAGGGATTCCAGTAGCTTCGACCTGGCGTCGCGATACTCTACGCACGACCACACGACATGCTCGATGTCCTGATAACCGTCGCCACAGGTGCAGAGCCCGTTCTCCACGATCCCGATACGCCGGAGATGTGCGTTGAATGTATAGTGATTTGACATGAGTCGTGACATAACGCGAATGAAATCACGACTCACGTTCATCCCCTTGAACCAAGGTTTCGTCGATACCTTAGGGATAATGGAGTGTAGCCATCGTCCCAGTTCGTCATTCGTCCATGAAGTTTGCCAACTTTCGAGAGTTTTCTGACGAGAGATACTGAAAAATTCATTGAAGCAGATTGGTCTTTCATAAATATCACCTTCTAATGCGCCCACTTTAGCCAATGAGTCTGCCTTTTCATTGCCCGGAATGGAACAATGCGAAGGGACCCAGACTAATGATATTAAATAAGACCGTTCAGATAAAGTACTCAAATGTTCCCGTATTTTCCCCAGGAAATATGGGGGATACTTTCCTGGCTTCATTGCCCGGAGAGCTTCTATTGAGCTTAGACTGTCCGTGACAATGAAGTAATGGTCTTTGGGCAAGGTTTCAATGATCTCAAGGGTGTACTGAATAGCAGCTAATTCTGCGACGTAAACTGAAGCCGGATCATTGAGTTTGTGAGAAGCGGTGATGTTTTGATTGAAGATGCCGAAGCCTGTGGACTTGTTAATGTTTGATCCGTCAGTGTAAAACACCTTTTCACAGTTGACTGTTCTAAATTTATTATAAAAAATATTTGGGGCCACTTGAGGGCGCACGTGAGCCGGAATTCCACGAATTTCTTCTCTCATGGATGTGTCGAAAAACACAGTAGAATCAGAAGTATCCAAGAAATGAGCACGGTTGGAAACAAACGAAGAAGGATTAATATTCTGAGCCATGTAATCAAAATACAAGGACATAAAACGGGTTTGAGAATTAAGCTCAACTAACCTTTCGAAATTTTCAATCACCAGAGGATTTAAAATGTCGCATCGAATGAGCAAACGATATGAGAGATCCCAGAACCGGTTTTTCAATGGGAGAACACCCGCCAGCACTTCGAGGCTCATCGTATGAGTCGATTGCATGCAACCCAAGGCAATACGCAAACAACGATACTGAATTCTTTCCAGCATGATGAAATGAGTGTTCGCCGCGGATCTGAAGCAAAAGCATCCGTATTCCATCACGGACAATATCGTTGTTTGGTACAGCCTGATCAGGTCTCCTGGATGGGCACCCCACCACGACCCGGTTATTGTCCGAAGAAAGTTGATTCTTTGTTGGCATTTTCTTTTCAGATACCTAATGTGACATCCCCAGGTGCCTTTGGAGTCGAACCAGACCCCGAGATATTTAAATGTGAAGACCTGAGCTATGGTTTCACCCCCTAGTTGAAGCTGTAATTGTGCTGGTTCTCGCTTTCTCGAAAATACAACCAGCTCAGTTTTCTCCGTAGAGAATTCGATACCCATTTGAAGAGCCCATGTGGATAAGTTGACAAGAGTATCTTGTAACGGCCCTTGCAGATCGCCAGCTTTGGGTCCTATAATAGACACAACGCTGTCGTCGGCAAGTTGTCTTAGCGTGCAAGATGTGTTGATACATTTATCGATGTCGTTTACGTAAAAATTGTATAGAAGGGGGCTTAAGCATGAGCCCTGAGGAAGACCCATGTAACTGAATCGTATTGTCGACAAATCACCATGCGCGAAATACATGTGTTTCTCAGACAATAGATTATGTAAAAAGTTGTTCAAAACTGGCGAGAGACCATGCTGATGCAGCTTCTCAGATAAGATATTTATAGAAACTGAGTCAAAAGCCCCCTTAATGTCTAGGAAAACTGACGCCATTTGTTCTTTACGAGCAAATGCCATTTGAATTTCTGTTGAGAGCAACGCAAGACAATCGTTCGTTCCTTTACCCCTGCGGAAACCAAATTGTGTATCTGAAAGTAAGCCATTAGTTTCGACCCAATTGTCTAGACGGAAGAGAATCATTTTTTCGAACAATTTCCGGATACAGGAAAGCATAGCAATCGGCCGATACGAATTGTGATCGGAGGCTGATTTTCCTGGTTTTTGAATGGCGATCACTTTCACTTGTCTCCAGTCATGTGGAACAATGTTGTCCTCAAGGAACTTATTGAATAAACTCAACAAGCGCCTTTTGGCGGGGTCTGGCAGATTTTTCAACAAGTTAAATTTTATTCTGTCTAATCCCGGGGCTTTATTGTTACATGACAAGAGTGCAAGTGAGAGCTCTACCATCGAAAACGGTGTTTCGTTTGTATTTGGTGTCGCGGCGCGGGTGATCTTCTGTTCCGGAACAGAGTCTGGGCATACTTTTTTAGCGAAATCGAATATCCAGCGGTTGGAATATTCCTCGCTTTCATTCGTGGTGTTATGATTGCGCATTCGTCGGGCTGTGTTCCAAAGAGTACTCATAGATGTTTCTTTCGTTAAGCCGTCTATAAACCGACGCCAGTAACCACGTTTCTTGGCTCTAATCAAGTTCTTAGTTTTAACGTCTAACGCCGCGTAATTCCGGTAATTATCAGGTGTTCCATTTTTTCTGAATATTTTATACGCGGAGGCTCTCTCCGCGTTTAAATTTGTGCACTCTTTGTCCCACCACGGGTTGGGAGGACGGATGTTAGTTTTCGCGCCGGGTACACGTTTCGTCTGAGCTTGAGTCGCGGTGTCGAGAATCAAGCCAGCCAAAAACGTGTACTCTTCCTCCGGAGGAAGTTGTTGAGTTCTTTCAAGTTTCTCAGATATCGAGGTCGCATAGCTATTCCAATCAATATTTCGTGTGAGGTCATACGAAACATTGATTGTCTTCGATGGTTTTGAGCCGCTGGTGATTGATATTACGATCGGTAGATGATCGCTACCGTGGGGATCAGGAATTACCTCCCACGTGCAATCCAACCGTAGCGATGTCGAGCAAAGGGATAAATCCAGCGCACTTGGTCTTGCTGGTGGTGCAGGAATCCGTGTCATTTCTCCCGTATTCAAGATTGTCATATTGAAGTTATCGCAGATATCATGGATCATAGTTGATCTGTTATCATCGTGAAGACAGCCCCATCCCGTACCGTGTGAGTTAAAGTCTCCTAAAACCAACGTCGGTGCAGGAAGGAGCTCTACGATATCACTGAGCCACCGATGCCCAACCGAGGCTCTTGGGGGAATGTAGATGGAAGCAATGCAAAGGTCCTTACCTTTGATTGTAACATGACATGCGACAACTTCAATACCTGGTATCGAGGGGAGGTTAATGCGATAGAAAGAATAGCACTTATTGATCCCCAAAAGTACTCCTCCATAGGGATTATCTCGATCCAGACGAATAATGTTAAAATCGTGAAAGTTTAAGGGTATTTCAGAAGTTAGCCAAGTTTCGCACAATGCAAATGCGTCACATTTCAGATTGTTTACTAGAAATTTAAATGAATCTATTTTTGGGATAATACTTCTGCAATTCCACTGTAAAACAGTGATTAGATCCGTGACCTCGGTGGATGATTTAGCCATCGAAAGATACAATCGCTGAAAGAAGGGGCCAATTTGCAGTCAACTGCGTCAAATATGTTTTTACTGTTGGCATGAAAGCAATTAAAATGCTTCTAAGAGGGTCTGAAATATTGAAAGTTGTAAAAATCCAGTCCACAACATCAGAGAACTTTATAAGTCCAGCACCTAGTTGGTTCTCTGGTGGATTTTCAGGGACGCTTGGGGATTTTTTAGTCCCTGGAAGCGGTGGGAATTCCATCTCGGAATTGAGTTTTCCGAGACCAGGAGCTTTTTGCTTCGGTAGTTTGTCACGATTCCCGTTAGCTGTAACTTTTCGAAGCCCTTCGGAAGACATCTTCGAACCCTTACTAGGGAGCTTATGATAGGATTTGTTTGCTCTTTTCCTATAGCTATGAGGGACCGCCGAAGATGGACCTTCTAAAGGGTCGTCAGATTCGCTCTCGTCAGTTGACAAGCAAGCATATGGATTTGTTGTCTGTTTAGGAGGGGTGGCACTTTTAAGCATATCTGCAAATGAACGCTTGGAGTGTTCTTTCAGAGAACGCTTCATCCTATCTCCGCGCAGTTTGTATGCGGGACATGCCATTAGGTCATGCGAACCCTCCTTACAGTAGAGACACTTTTCAGCATTTTTACCGCAAGAGCCATCCGCATGAGCCTCTCCACAATTAGCACAACGTGGCTTATTGCTGCAATTGGTAGCTGTATGCCCAAGCTGTTTGCAATTGGTGCAATTCATTACACGAGGTACAAAAAGACGAATAGGCAGACGAACCCGGTCCAAGAGGAGGTAATTAGGTAAAGCCAATCCGGCGAAGGTCACACGATAAGAGTCTGATTGGGGATAGGACTTTGTTCCATCCCCGGCGATCGATACTGAATGCAATCGCTTGCAATCCAGTATCTTGACATTCCTAAGTGAGGGGTCTTTAAAACAACCCGCCCCGTACTTAAGAATATCCTCGCAAGTCAAACTCGAATCGGTGACCACACCGTCGATTTCGACTTCACGAGCTGGCACGTAGACGCGGTACTCCAGCGTAAAAGGATCATTTTGAACAAGCTCATTAGCCTGTTTTGAGCTGGTAAACAGGACCCTGAGCTTGTCTGGCCGTATTCTATCTATACTTTTTATGGTATTATATCGCGAATACAGGTCCCGCGATATTTTTAAAATATTCAGTTTTTTTTCCTTTGATTTGGTCCGGAAATAGACCGCGTAAGGCCCGGCCGGTAGTGCGAGCCCATCAGGATAGCTCTTTATGCGGGACTTTTTACTGACAAGAGAAGTCTCCATTTGAACATCGGGAGCGGGGGGGGCAGGTTTTAAATTAGACATAGCGGAACTACTTCCGCGCAAAAACAAATGATTCGGGAGGAAATATAATGGTCAAATAAAGAAATAAAAATAAACGAAGTAAAGGTACTTAACAAAGATCCAACGGGGGACACCAAGCTGGACTTCGTCGATCGGCGTATCGCCGCTTTGATGATGTGCAAAAAACCTCCGAGAGGAAAAGACACACTTATTTATAATCCTCACACAATGGCCGCTTGTTTATAATCCTCACACTTGGCCTTGATCGGCGAAACGATAATCGGCTAACGGTACCGTTTCGATCGACCGCTCGCAATAAGGCACTGTTCTATTATATAATGCGAAAAAAAAACCTCTCAGAGGAAAAAGCACTATTGTCTATCACACAATATCGTCCGACAACTTTATCACACACACACAACTGGTTTTCAATGCTTTCGCAGTAAATCCAAATCACGTCCGTTCGCTCGGAAGGTTGAAACGGCAATGATGATTTCCAACGTTATTTCAGGTTTCAGGTTTCTTAGCATCTCATAAGTTATCGCATCCGGTCCGGGTGCGGATCGTTTGGCTTTCTTACTTAAAATATGCGTCCAGTTTTCAACTGTCAGGATATCGAAACTGCATTGTGCATTTTGTATTACTGAATATCTTTCTCCGAATGGGAAGTGTATGTCCAAAAATTCTGATGCTAACTTAGCGTCAACGTGTACAATCGCTCGATCGCATTTTCTTTTTTTACCTGTAAAGTTACTTATTTTTTGCCATAGTACTTTTGAGCTTGTTTTTGGATCTATCTGGCTCGCAAACTCTCTGAACTTTTTAGTTTTTTCGTCTTTTTTGCATTTGTTAAATATGGCTTCATATTTTTTAAATTTTATTAGATCTCCTATGCTTCCGCTTTTATTGAAATTTGCTCTTGCCTCATTTTTCTTTTTCCATGTCGTTTCTAATTCGTCCGTCCACCAAAATTTTGGGACATATTTATTTCTTTGTCTTGCTCTTTTGAGAATTTTTTTTGTTTCTTGTTGTAGTATTGTGACGTTATTGATTTTCAGAGGATTAAGATTTTTCCATGCTGTCGCGACTATTTTTTTGTTGGTAAACCATTTGTTCCTCTCTATTTCATCGTTTTTAATCTTGATACTCAATGCGAGGTGTCTACTTCCGACTCCGTAGTCTAACACTTCCATTTCTGTTTCAGCAAATTGAGTTGCTGAGCATATCACGAGATCTATAGTTGATGAATTTTTATTTAATTCCGCTGGTATGAAAGTTGGTTGGGTACTATTCAGTAGGATAGCGTTTTCTTCGTTGATAATATTATACAGTATGTCTCCTCTCTTGTTTTGCCCTTTGATATCCCACGATATGTGTCGAGCATTAAAGTCTCCTCCTATTACACTGAAGTCTTTTTTTATGCGAATTTACGTACCGCATAAAAAAAACCGCATAACTCTGAAAATTCGCATAAAAAAAACCGCATAACTCTGAAAATTCGCATAAAAAAACCGCATAACTCTGAAACTTCGCATAAAAAAAGACCGCAGAAGGGCAAACCGCATAACTCTGAAAATTCGCATAAAAAAAACCGCATAACTCTGAAACTTCGCATAAAAAAAAAACCGCATAACTCTGAAAATTCGCATAAAAAAAGTCGCGTAAAAAAAACCGCATAAAAAAAGACCGCATAAAAAAAGACCTCAGTGTATATATTTTTTGAACCGCGATACACTCTGGAATATACTCTGTATATGATTTTTAAATTCTATTAAGGGTGTCTTGAGCGCAGCATATACGGATACAACTGCCAGATCATATGTGTATATAAACCTTCCAACACATTGTATGTTTTCTGAACTTTTCATGTCAATCGCGCGGTTTGATACCGATTTGTGTATCAGTATCATTGCTCCGCCATAACCATCCTCTCTGGAATCATAGTAATTGTTATAATGGGCTATTTTATACTTTAACTTTTCTGATTCTTTTTTTTGTCCAGCTTTCTGATATGATAGCGATTTTGTATTCTTCTTCGATTAAGATTTTCTTTAACTCATCTCGATTTTTGTCAATACTCTGGATGTTTTTTTGTCATGTAGCGTTTGGCTTGTTTCTTCGTCGTCGCTGTAATCCGTTTCGAGGGCTGCTCTCTTTCCTATTTGGGCATTTGTTTTGTTTTTCGTTTTTGTCAACGTCTGCTTCTGCGAAGGATTCCATTAGTGTGGGGTGACTATCTATGTTTTCTAGGATACTATATTGGTTTTCCGTGTAGATAGGGTATTGTTCACGCGCTTCTACTATCGTCATGTTTGATTTTGACATTATAATTTTTATATTGTTTTGCCGGGTTCTCTCTGGACAGTTATAATCTCCCGATGCGTGATCTCCTTCTGTGTGACAGTTGAGACATTTTACGACTTTATTGCACTCGCCGCATCCGGTTTCGTCGTGGAATTGTGCGCATTGACTACATCTTTGACGTGATATGCAATTGATTTCCTTGTGGTTGTATCGTAGGCATTTCTGACAGAATACCACTTTGTTTGTGAAAGGTTTGACCGTGTTATTGCAACAGAATATTCTGACTTCGGCAGGTAGTTTATTACTTCTGAACGTAACGGCGATTCTGGTGGTTTCTACTTTTTTTTCGGCTTCATATTTGTGCAATCTGTTTACTCCCAGTATCGGAACTGAACTAATCATGTTCTCCTGTATTTCTTCGACTGTCAGTTCAACGGGTACTCCCGTAATTACTCCCGAAATTGCAATGAAGTGTTTTGGTATGTAGACTTTATAATTTAGCTCGTTCAAAGTTTTATCTGCTTGCATTTTGTTAGCAGTTCGAGCCGATTTGACGAATATTAATAGCTTCTGTCGTCCCATTGGTTTCATATTTATAACATTATCTTTATATTCATTCGTATTTGTCAGTATTTTTCCAAATGAAAGTTTATTGATTGTTCTCGTATTATCCAGTGTGTCAATAAGCTCTACCATAACCCTGTATGGTGCTGCATCATTTTCTGTATATTCATATGTTAGTCGTTTTGGAATGGCTCCAGTGTCCATTTTCCCGCCACCTGGGTCCCCAGGATCCTTCATCTTCTCCTTTACTTCACTCTTATCACACTTGTACAGTTATTGAAAAGGTTTGATTTTTTCCGTTCCCGAAATAAGCTCTGCGAAAAATAAACGTGTTCACCTAGTCTAACACCAAAACCGGAAGTGTACTTGGCTATTTGATAAATTATACGACTGTTTGAAAATATTTGGCTTGAATTTTCCTGTCATGTATAAAAGCACGATCCAGGAAATTTTATACTTATCAGCCTGTAATTCCGGGAGCTGAAGTCTTATCCACATTAATGTTGGTGGTGTTATATGGGGTTGTATGATATTTCATTTGAACCTAAGTTTTGTGAAGATTGGATGAGCGGTCTCTGAGAAAATCGAGTGCACTTTTTTAGATCATTTGGCACATTTTACCTCGTAACTCCCGAACCAGAAGTAAGATCCCAATGAAATTTAATAGCACGCTATGGAACTAAAAGGCCTTTAATTTGAATCTAAGTTGGCTCAAAACTAGTAACAAATTGTATTTTTTTTTCCTTGCTGGCAAAACGAACCGATTTCGGATCCTGGTTTCCAGCTCCATGAGTATCGGAAATAGTTGTCGAAAACCCAGAAAACAGAACTGACTTCATTCTTATTTTAATTCATGGTTCAATGATTTTTTTTTCAAGAATCCCTTAGTAGTATATATAAAAATATGAGTAAGAATCCGGCAACGGCAACATCTTCTTTTCGTCTTTTTTTCTTATGGAAGAGATATTCTCATTGTTATCCAGAATATTAGGGGAGGGTAAGGTATAGAATTCTTTGAGCGAATGTCTAATAAACGTGCGCCATTCAGGATACTGGAAAAAAAATCTTTCATTATTTCGATACTTTCATACTATCTTTCGAGAGAAAGTATTTCTTCGTATTGCTATATATTTCTTCGAAAGATTTCCTTTCTAGCGTTTGAGATTAAATCATGCACACGAACTTCTATTGGTTTTTTTTTTTACTTTTTTTTAATCCGCTTTTTTTGCACTTAAGCTTAACGCGGCCGTTTTACAATAAATTTTTTTTCCGGGCTCTTGTAATTTTTTCCTTAGATGATAGGCGCTTTCACTGTTATCTAACGAATGAAGGGGGAGCAGTGGTTCGCTATTCACGCTCCTTCAATTGGTTCGGCATCACTGCCCAAGTAATCACGACGCATTATAACTTTACATTGATTCAGCTTTTAAAATTCGCGTAAAATTTGATTGAATGCAGCGGAGTTACACATGTTTTTACATGTTTTTACGATATTCTGTTATAAAGCTGAGAAGTGCGATTATTAGACTTTTATAGGATTATTACTTTTATAGTTTTTATTAAAGTTTCGTTGCTCCAAAATATAGCTTTGAATGTCGATATATAGCACCTTAATCGTTTCTTATTTCACAGGCGTTGGGTAAGGTGTTAACTGCAGCAGGTGTACTATGTTCTATAGGGGATACTGATGGTTTCGTTGAGGGGGATGCTTCATTGTTGTTGGTGGCTGTCACAGGTGTACTGGGGTTGGTGTGAAGGAAGCACCGTTGTCCATTGGTGTAGTTGTCTTCTTGTCCAGTTTATCACATGGCTTATCGCAGTGAACTGCTTTTGGGTACTATTGACATGTGGTAATCGGATTGTCATAGGTAACAAGTGATTTGCACGGGATTCTTGTATCCTGACCGAATGTCACATAAGAAGGTATAGCCCTCTTCAAGCGCATGCGTAACAAGCGTACGCTATTTAGAATATCGGGGGAAAAGTTCTTAGCTTTTCTTTTTCGATAGAGAGAATCGCTCCGTATTGGGACATAGTTTTGCGAATATAAGGATCGATGACGCTTGAGGGAAGATCATGCACACGTAGCATGTTTTCGTGCTCCATATAGTGCACATTGTTATTGTCTTTTGCGAATTGAATTGCATCCAACACTTTATAAAGCTGGATGTAAACAACATTATTTGTCTTATTGCATTGAAGTAAATGCACACGTTTAATGTCAAGATGCTCCTTAAGCAAACCTTCAAGTTCCCGTATCGAAGGTTGAATTTGGCACTGCATGAAGTCAACAATAATAGTATTCTTTCGTAGTGGCGGTAGCTTTTGTTTGTTTGGTTCACTCATTTCGAGATCGTTCTATTGTTCACTACACAATACTGTACTTGGTTTCTTTCGGAACGTAAGCGGTTTTTTTCCCGAACGTAAGCGGTTTTGTTTTATCGACTGACTTGGATCAGATGTGAAAGCGAACTGAACTTCTATTGTGTCATCATTTTTTCAATTGCTCTTGACTCTTTATGAAGTTGAGTGTATACTACTTAATTGATTTTGTGCAGTTGGAACAAATGAAGTTGTTTCCGGTCGATATGCATTTACTGTATAAGGAAAGTTCCACGTTCATGTATCGAAGGTCGAACGTCGTCAGTCGAACTTTACAATACTTGAAGTCAGCAGTGATCAAGGGGTAAATGACTCCTAACTTTGTCTGAAGTCACACCATATTTAGCGAGGTTAGAAAAGTTAGAAAAGATCGAATAAAAATATAATTAACGAATTCTCAATGATTTTATAACTGACAAAACGCCACATAGAAAGAGTGATATCGGACGCGGACGAATTGAGCTCATCACCACCTGGTTTAGAATGATCTTTCCTGATATGTTAAAGGAAGTAAATACAATTCTGTAAAACCCATCCGCTTGATTTTTTTCAACTAAAACCGGTTCCAAGGCATAACAAGTGAAGTAATGTAAATACCGCAATTCAGGCGGTGTGTGAGTTTAACCTATCCCAAGCCCCACTGTCTGGCAGCGGTTTACAGAAAAAAAGATATTTCCATGTGTTTTGTTTATTCATGCAAATAACTTTAGTCCAGAGAGGTGTTCATTTAATCGAATTCCGATGACCCATTTCGTATACAGAGCAAATTTTGTTCCGAGGACACCGTTCCATCTACCAGCCCCGCCTAAATGAAATGTTTTCATGAAATGGATTCAAACTTTCATAAATTATGTCATTTTATAAGTTGATAAAAAGACTTTTTTAGTTCAAATGACGATATTCTATTGTCTCGACGTAATATTCAGTTATAATTCGTCAATAAGAAAAGTTCGTCATCAACAATTTTGACACTGTAAAACAAATTCTGAGAACGAAGTAAGAATTGTAAAGTTATTTGCACTTTTATATAATGAATACTCTATTGATCAATGGAACTTAATGTTGAAAAATCCTCCCTGCATATGGGCCTGCTATAAGGGTTTAAATACACTTTAGCAATAGGATGTCAAGGCGAAATACTTGACCTATTTAAAGAATTTTCGCGTTTCAAATTAATTATTACATACAAACCATTCATTCTGCTCCTAAGGCAGCATCGATAGCATCCAGTGGACGTCGTTCTATTGACCAAATGACATCATATACACAAGGGGAGGCATGAGTTAGGAACTTATGAGCACTTGGTTATCTCATCTCTTGACGATCTAAATACCGCAATTCAGACAGTACAAATCAAATTTAGAAAAAAAAAAACACTAGAAAAGTTTTCGTTATGCTGGGTTTATTTCGGCCATTAGCGCTACTACTAGTTTTTCTTGGATATAGTTTTGTTCCAACCAGACAAAAGAATGTTTATCTCAACAATAGGCGTTTACTTTTTTCTTCGAAATAGTCACAAAACGTGCCTCCTATTGCAATTGGGTAACAATAATAATGATAATAATAATTATTACAATAAATATGTACGGCTTTGATGATTTTTTGCTTTCTTGTATAGTATCATGTTTGTATAAAGCGTAACTATTAATAATTACCGACTCCACTCCAACTAAAACCACGACCGCCTTCGGCGATCGGTGGAGCTTACGCTGCAGCAGCTTCCAGTTCTCGTTCAACAATCTTCCTGTACTCATCGAATCCACCTTCGATACTTTTCACGGTACCATCTCCGCAAACCCACAGTTCCTTACAGATCATCCGGATCAGCCGTTCGTCGTGAGAGACCAATATCACTCCGCCCTGAAATAAGATTCAGGCATTATTTCAACTCGTTTTAGATTTGCGACGAAGCAACACTCACATTATACTTATTTATGGCCTTCCCCAACGCTTCAATCGTCTCAATGTCCAAATGATTAGTCGGTTCATCTAGTACCAGAAAGTTGGGTCTTCCCATGCACATTTTTGCTAAGGCAACACGAGATTTCTGCCCTCCGGAAAGAGAAGCAACCACCTGCAGCGCCAAGTCACCCGTCACACCGAAGCTGCCCAGCTGTCGTCGATATTCTTCGATCGGCTTGCCAGGGTACGCGTTCTGCAAAAGTTCCACACAGCTCACGGACATGTCCAGCTGGTCAACGTGGTGCTGAGAAAAATATCCTAACCTTAGGCCACGATGCGGATGAATTAAACCACCCGTCGGTTGCAGAATGCCCATGACGATTTTGAGCAGCGTGGTTTTACCGGCACCGTTTTCACCAACCTTAAAGTAAAAAGTTAGAACAGTTTCTTCGTGTGATTGCAAATAAAACATCAAAACTGGGCGCATAAACTTACAATACAAATCCTCGAGTCGAGATTCGCACTCAGATTGACCAAAGTAAATATCACCTTATCAGCAGAATACTTGAATTGTACTTCGTTTAATTGCAACACCGGTGGATTCAGTGGTTCAACTTCCGGGAATTTTATGGTAACTTCGATTTCCTTCTCCACGGGTTTCAGTTCAGGTCTGCAACAAAAATTTAAAATCACTTACGGTACAAGAAAGCAACAAACGAAACCTACAATTTCTCCAGCATTTTAATCTTGGATTGAACACTGGCCGCTCGGTTAGCATTGTAACGGAATCGATCGATGAATTCTTGCACGTGATTCCGGTGCGCCAACTGTGCCTCGTACTCTCTTCGTTGGGCTTTGTGTTTCTCCGTTCGCGTTTTGTCGAACTGTTCGTAATTTCCCTTGTACGTTTCAATACGCTGTGAGTGCAAATACAGGATATCCGTAGGAACCGTATCGAGGAAATTTCGGTCGTGAGAAACCACCAACAGCGTCGTGGGCCACGTCTGCAAATAGTTCTCCAGCCAAATGATAGCTTTGATATCCAACATGTTTGTCGGTTCATCAAGCAGTAGCAGATCCGGCTTAGAGAATAAAGCCCGAGCCAGTGCCAGACGCATTCGCCACCCACCGGAAAAAGTTCGTGTGGGTCGAGCTTGCATTTCCTTGCTAAAACCTAGACCGTTCAGAATTATTGAGGCACGTGCTGGCGCTTTGTCCGCTTCGATCAATAGTAGCTGCGAGTAAACTTCGGAGAGCTCATGGCTAAGCTCTGGTTCGTTCGATCCTGCGTTAATTTGAGCATTCAGGTCGCGTTCTTTTTGCAGCAATTCCAGCCGAACTGTGTCCACTTCAAGGACACTGTCAATTGCCAGAGTTTCATCTCCAACCACTTCTTGTTCCACGTGAAGAATCGTTATGTGACTTGGAATTTGAAGCTGTTTACTTGAAATCATCTTCAGAAGAGTGGTTTTTCCCAGACCGTTCCTCCCGACGAATCCATAACGGCGACCGGATGCCAACAGCAGGTCTGCATTTTGCAATAAAACCTTATCACCAAAAGAGACATCAAAGTTTTCGATCCGAATGTCCATCGATCGATTGGATCCTTTTGCTTCCATTTTGTTATCTTTTTTACTAATGACCTGAGAAGCGGTTGCCATCTGCAGAACTGGTGCAGCAGGAGCAGTCGTTTTGGTCTGCTCTCGTTTCTCCAGCTTTTGAAGACGTTTGGCCTCCGCCTTTTCCAGCTTTTTGGAATCAACCTTTAGACTATCATCCCGTTGTACCACCCATATACTTTGTATTCCGTCGCTGGTCACTTCTTGGGATGCAGCAATCTCCTTAAGATGGATCGGTGCGCCGAGAATTTTAGCCGATCCCTTGAATCCACCCCCTCCGTCACCACCCAAATCAGTATTCCTGGGTTTCAGCAAATCAAGAAAAATATCACAGACCTGTTTGATGTCATCCTCACTCTTTTCCTGCGAAACTTCATGAAGAATGGCTCCAATCGCTTCGTACACCTCTTCGCCATTCTCAAACTCATCCGCGCCGCTTTGCAATACGTCTGTGAGATTGAATAATATAGATAGATATATAAAAATGTCATATATTGGAACTTCTGATTTACCTTTGACATAGGTCAACAGCTCCCCATCAATCGTCGGAAACTCCCGCTTCAGTACTTCCGCACAGGCTGCCATTGCTATCTATTACACTCTACCGCACGAGTCTGTATTCTTTAATAGGTGCTGAGCTGGAAGGTACTTACTGCCGTTCTGCTGTTGTTAATCACGGCGTAGAGCGGAATCGAACGATCCTCTAAGGTATCGCTATCCTGCGAATTATAGGAACACAAAATTTAGCAGGATCTACAGCTCCAAGTTAATTTCAATAACCTTCCTGTACCGATTAAATTACTGAAATAAATGACAAAATTCGATTACCTATTATCGAAAGCAGTTAGATGACAAGAAACACGACAGAGTCAGATGAAATCAGAGATGCCAGGTAAAAATTTCCAAACTTTCAGACAGGGTTGCAAAAGCCAGTAAATCCGAAAATATGTCTGCAATCAGCAATTTCTCTAGGAAGTATCTCTTGACAAAAAAAAACGTCATTTCAAAAATTTGTAAATTTCGACGAAAGTCTCGAACAACTCGATTTTCAAAAGTGTGCAAAAAAGTTTGCAACAAACAATGTCTGCTGCACTGTATACGAAATCTGCAAATTTACAGAAAAATCTGCTGACCTGACATCTCTGGTTGAAATACCGCACGTACCGCACCGATAAAAATATGTAAAAATCAGCGTTGCCAGGTCATTTTTCCAAAAATCTGTATTCGGCGCAAAAATCTATCTGTACTAGAGTGCCTATAACCAGAGTGACGACATCTCATCCGTAATGCTGGCAACTATTAAAATATTCCATTAGCTCTTTACATTGATTTGACAGGTCGTTTGCTCGTTTGGAACTGGTAGCTGTCTTTCCAAACGAACAGCTGTCGCCACTCTGATTATAGTCACTCTAATCTGTACCATATCGGTATCAGAATCTCGTCGACATAAGGTCACGGAAATGTCACCAAAGCTCATTATAGTGAGCAAAAAAAAGGTCTCGTGGCAACCTTCTTTCCTGTCTATACAAGCTATCAACTAAAATCGGTATTTATCTGTACGATCCATGAATTATCGGTATTTTTGGAGTACCTATCACGCCTATTTTTTTGAGGACGGCCAATAAGCCATCCATCAACATTCACTTTGAAGGGTAATTTCGAATGACTCGGCACTCGTTGAGAGTAAGTCATAATAGTAAACGGCAGAGAAAAGTTTTCTCTTTCGTCTGGGGTTAGATTTAATACTCTATTTTTCATAGCTCGCTTGCAATTTCTTTTGAAAGTGGAAGTTGACAGGTGGCTTATTGGCCGTTTTCAAAAAAAAAACACGTGATATCTGTATGTCGTTATAGAGGTAAAATATCTGTATAAATACCAGCTTCCTGCTATGACGTCATGAAACTGTGGCCAGCATCATTCTGCAAAAACCAAAACAATGAAGAAGAATGGCTATCAAAAAATTGGACATTACAAACTACGAGTTTGTTCAGTACCCTTTACCGCACTTCCCCACAAATTATCGATCAGAATATCATCACTGCGATAAGGAAATTCAAATTTTACTCGATGTGAAATGATCGAATGTTTGTTTACCATACTCTGAGCGCTCTGATTGCCCACCAAATGCCCCAGATGTTGGCTACGATAGCACTTGCTGCAGCGCCCTATCCTTGCCACCGAGCTGATAAATACCGATAAATCGGTATACCTGGCAACGTTGGTTAAAATCGCGTGTGGCCGTTTTTAACTCATGACCCGCCTGGTAGGAGTTCCAATAGCCGGCGGAAATCTAATGGTGTGAAATATACGTGTTGAAAAAGGAACATAAATCTCGGTTGATTTTTCAAATGGCCGTATGAGCAAGCAGACAGAGGACCCGCTTGCATGTGGTGGGCAGATTTCACCACAGACGACGGTCTATGTCTGTCAGAATTTTTGGCCGGCACTTTGTCAGGATTCCGGCAAGAGTTGGACAACAGTGCAACAACCGTTTCTACAAGAGAATTTCGTCTAGCGATTATCAATGTGTCTGTTTCTTTTTAGATTCTTGTCATACAAGACTAGTATAACCGTTTTGAATCGGTTCTGCGTTTTTAGCACCTTTGGTTCTATTTTGTCGTGAATACGACTTATACCATGTTCACATTAGCGCTTATATCACTTGATATACCGAGATGATATGCATATCACGTGGGAGTGTTCACATATGATCGAAATAATATCGTTTGACAATCAAATTGTCATATTGAATGTTCCCATTAGGAGTAAGATCAATAATATTGCTTTTCTCTCCTACAATTCAATCAATAGTTTAAGTCTTGCAATTAATTGTCTCCGAACGCCAGTATTTGTTGAAAAATTTGAAATTATAATGATTGTTTATTGTCACTCTCAAAGTGACGTTCATAAATGAGTGCGTTCAATGCCATTATCCGTGTTGCTAGTTGCGATTTTTGACAACTCGACATGATATCGCACATGATATCCCGGATATCATGCCAAAATGATGATACGCGTTGACATCAAATTGTATGGTATATCAAGTGATATTGCACATGATATCATCGGATATCAAGTATATCCGTATATCACTTGATATCAGCGCTAATGTGAACATACTATTATAGTATGTTCACATTAGCGCTGATATAAAGTGATATACGGACACACTTGATATTCGATGATATCATGTGCGATATCACTTGATATCCCATACAATTTGATGTCAACGCGTATTATAATTTTGGCATGATATCCGGGATATCATGTCGAGTTGTCAAAAATCGCGACTAGCAACACGGATAATGGCATTCAATGAACTCATTTATGAACGTCACTTCGAGAGTGACAATAAACAATCATTATAATTTCAAATTTTTCAATGAATACTGGCGTTCGGAGACCATAAAATGTAAGACTTCAATTATTGATTTAATTTTAATAGAGAAAGGTAATATTATTGATCTTATTTCTAATGAGAACATTCAATATGACAACTTGATTGTCAAATGATATTATTTCGATCATATGTGAACACTTCGACATGATATTCATATCATCTCGGTATATCAAGTAATATCAGCGCTAATGTGAACATAGTATTACCGACGACACGACCTGCCACTCGTCTATTAAAACTGTATCGCAAATCTGACTACCCCTCAGTAACTCGAAATGTCAGAACGAAATTACTTGAAAATTTGTTAAAACTGGCAACTCGATTTGATAAATTATTGATTTCGAATAACAGATACCTTGGATACTGTTATTCAAAAACATGTTTATGTAGATAAACAAAACTAACTCCGAATCGATATATACCAGTCGCGCATTTTACTACTGTGCCTAAAAACAAGAATCGGCCCTTAAAGTTAAGTGAAGCGCTTTGTTTTTGCGATTCGGATATGTTATATTATTTTATTTGCACCACCAGTAATTGTATGCACCGGAAATTTGATACCAAATCCAATATGTATTAAATCTGTATCCTTCATGAAATTCGCATACAAATGCAAATACATATCAATACATTACAGGTAATTCTGTATGAATGGCAACTCTGTTGGTAAATGAAAAAAATAAACACAGTCTAGATGACAGACAGGATGTTTTTGATAGGGTAACGTGGCGCCATCATGACACATGTGAGTACTGTCCCAAATAAAGGAATATTCGAAATGACAGTTAAAATGATTGAAGAACCTAATTTGAGTGTCCTGTCTGTTAGTCTGTGCTTGAAACGCATCTGCAATAAAGATCTTCATGGGAAACAATCAATCTTTTTAGCATGATTTAGCAGATAAATGATATAGATAAATGCATTTTATTGTTACTGACTCAATGTATAAAGGATCTTTGAAAATAGCTTAAATTTAATACTGGTGTTTCAAATCGACATCACAGAACGCAGCAATTTCATTATCGTTCTTTTCCCATTGATTAAAACTTCTGTAAGGGTTCTTCTAGTGTTACGAAATAATGTTTTTGGTCTCAATTGAATGCATAATAAACAAAATAAACATCCTGCTCCGCGTTTTTTTTTTTTTGAGAAACAGTAATTTTACTTGATTATTAGCAAATACACATTATAATAAATTCAGTTTCGTCTTGTGTCCATTTTATTGCAACAGATTTGGAAATATGTGGCCGCACACAAGAGAATAGATCGCTTTATTCCGAAATTAATCCTTTTTTCTTGCATTTTCGTGGCAATGGAACGGGATAGTTTTCCAGTTTGTTTGTTTATTTCTATAATTGCGGTTCCTTGACAAATAACGCATAGCAACCAGAACAGTGTTGCCTAAAAAGAATAATTTTATCATTATCAAGGGGCCGCTATATTTGTGGTAAGTGACGGAAATCACTCACAGACACTTTTTATTTAGATTTTTCTTCGGAGTGCCTGGTCGTGTCGTCGGTATTACTTTACTATGGTGCGCCTTTTCAAAATTAGCCATATGGAAGAATGGGCAGGACAGTCAGGTAGTCAGGCACATCTTCAACTGAACCTTATGAAACGGAAACCGTGGTCGAAAATCGATCAATTCGTCATCTAACACTCGAAGTGGATAGACGAATAACCTGCTACGACTAATTTCGATTTTGTTTTATCTTTCCGCCACTTTCTCACAGCAATCCAAAAGATTCAGCCGCTGGATCACAAAAAGATTCTTCCTCAAAAAGCCCTCCTGGATGGGGCAATAATCAACCACAAGCAAAGGATGACTCTGGTAACTTATTCTCTGCTGAACAACTGATCATCATTTTTTGAACAATGACAACAAAACTTTGAAACTGCAGAACGCGGTCAGCTCAAATCAACGCCTTAGGCAAATTCATCATCGAATATGCAATATAATGAGTTGGTTGTAGTAAATTGGAATGCTTGCTCACTCAGGAGCAAAACTGCCGAATTGTCCGACTTTCTCCAAAAAAGAATGCTGATATAGCTATTTTAACTGAAACTCATCTTAAACCTGAATATATATTTTTATTTCCAATTACAGAATTCGCAGGGTCGACAGGACAACTACCAGAAAAGGAGGAGTTGCCATTGTCATTAAATGATCCATTCAGCACAGGCTTCTGCCTGCCTTTAAATTGCAACTTATAGAAGCCATCGGAATTGAGATTACAACGACGATGGATCCATCATCATCATCAAACCAATCTTCGAGATGGTACATGTACATCATTGAAGAGAGATCTGGCTATGCTCACTCGACGACAAAACAAATTTATCATTGCTGGGGACCTGAACGCACGGCAGGAGCTGTGGGGAAATAAAAGACAGAATCGAAACGGATTCGTACTTGCCGAAGATTACTAAGCTGGACAGTACAACCAAATACAAATTATAATACGGAATACTTCGACAAATTTTCAAGGACACATTTTGCATCGTGCGGTACACTGTCGAGATACACTGTCAGAGTGACAATGTACTTTAACGAGTTTTCTATAAAACTAGCAACACTTTAGTTTGTTTTGCACCGTAGCAACTAGCATAAAGCGTTGCCAGAAACGATCTCCTTCCACATTTTCAAACTATCGCAATGAAAGGGAGTAATTTGCTAGGCTTACTTGTTCAGGCTGTGAACCAAACATTGGCGGTTCGTTTGTATGGGACTTAGGGGTATTATTATTTGTATTTGGTACAACATCTTCGCTCCGGATCAACCAACGCGACTTTCCAGATCGGGAGCTCATTCCATTTTGGATATATTCATCAGCTCTCTGGTTGTCTTTAACGACCACTTTCCAGTAATATTGACGTTGGGATCTTCACAAGAAACAGTGCCTATTCAACCTCGGAGGAACTATTATCGCTCCGACTGGGTCCAATTTCAACAAATCACCGACCAACTTATTAATATCAATTTGCCACTAGATTCCCCGATAGAAATCGATGCGGCCCTATAATCCTTCCCGTATTCAATCACAATCGCTCGTGATAGGACGATTCCAGTACAACATATGCCGAGTTTCTCTCTTCAAACTGGCATCTTAGATAGGAAGACCTCTTATGTGTTGTTATAAGACTAACTTAACTAGGATAATCCAGGAAAATATAACTGAGCTTCGCAACAGGAACTTCCAGCAAAAGCTTAGAAATATTCTCCCACATTCAAAGCCTTTCTGGTCCTTAACGAAGATGCTTAAGAATATATAGACACAGTCTAAAACTCATTGAACTTTGCTATCCGAAAACATCTGCACTATCCGAAAGCGCATTTAGAAGTACAACTTGACAATTGTGAATAGGGTACTGAATGTATAGTACTTCTTGATCAAACTGTTAGTATACAAATCTAAAAAGGCACAATAATACAGTTAGCGTGGAGTTTCTTCTAACAGACATGCTTCTACCGGTTGTCAGAATTCCCCACAAGCGGGAAAAAAATCTTACACTGAACTAATATTTCGTGCAGTATGTTCCCAAGTAACCACGACGCATTATAACTTTACATTAATTTGCTTAAAATTTGATTAAATGCAACGGAGTTACTCATGTTTATACAATGCTATTAAAAAGCTGAAAAGGGCGATTATTAGACTCTTATAGGATTATTATTCTTATAGTTATTATTAAAATTTCGTTGCAAAATATAGCATTGAATGTCTATATACAGCACGGCGGAAGGTTGTTGTAAAATCATGCTCAGTTACGTTTTGAATGCAAATTTAATGCACATTGCTTTAAAGTATTTAGGATTAGCGTAATTTTACATTAACGATGTGAAAATAGAGTTGTAAATGTGCAGTGATATAATGCATATGGTTACTTCGGTTATTCAACAAGCGCTCAGCGTCCAACAAAATAGAACTGCCTGCTGAGAGGGGGTTTTCAGCGTGGCATAGAATGCGACGGAATCACCGCAGAATAGCGAAGTAATGAGCGTCAGAATCACAGATGCCAGGTTGCAGATTTGCATGCAAATTTGCCGAATTGTTTTGTTGGCGGACTCTGTAATTTTGCAGACTTTTCGAGATATTTTTATATATTTTCCTTCAATTTAGACTTTTAAAATTGCGTCGGGCTTCTTGTTTGTTTTTTCTTGTCATATTTATAAAATTTGACACTTGCTTTGGAGGATTTCTAGCATGCTGACGTAAAAATTTTACCTGGCATCTTTGCCCAGGAGTTGGACAGTTTTTTTTATATCGTTTATTTATTATTATTTATCTAATTATGGTCGTTCACCGAGTCATATCAGGTTGGGTGTGGTTGGGGTAGGTATAATACTATGTTCACATTAGCGCTGATATCACTTGATATACCGAGATGATATGCATATCATGTCGAAGTGTTCACATATGATCGAAATGATATCATTTGACAATCAAGTTGTCATATTGAATGTTCTCATTAGATATAAGATCAATAATATTACCTTTCTCTATTAAAATTAAATCAATAATTGAAGTCTTGCATTTTATGGTCTCCGAACGCCAGTATTCGTTGAAAAATTTGAAATTATAATGATTGTTTATTGTCACTCTCGAAGTGAAGTTCATAAATGAGTGCATTCAATGCCGTTATTCGTGTTGCTAGTTGCGATTTTTGACAACTCGACATGATATCCCGGATATCATGCCAAAATCGTAATACGCGACATTGACATCAAATTGTATGGGATATCAAGTGATATCGCACATGATATCATCGGATATCAAGTATATCCGTATATCACTCGATATCAGCGCTAATGTGAACATACTATAAGGGTGAGTATTTTGGGGAAAGAGGTACAGTTTTTACATCGATTAATATTTACATTTCATTGTTATCGATGCATTTCAGAGACAAGAGAGGGGGAACAGAGAGAGAGATATATGTATTACATTTCATTGTTTTCGTTACATTTCAGAGACAAGAGAGGTTGAAAGAGATAGGTATGACAGGGTGACTGCACGGTACTCACCTTCACTCGTGAACACACCACCAGGAGTATTGAATGCTACGCTTCGTGCCCGTGTTAAATAACAAACACCGAACACAGCAGAAAAAGCACCCGTAGCGGTGGTCGTGTAATTGCCAAGCAACGGTGTTTGGATTTTCGGGCAGCACTGAAGTCGAATATTCCTGACTTCGGCAAACACCTAAGCCGAGTGTTTCCGATTTTGCCATATACGTTGCTTGTACTATAATCGCCTATAACGCCACGGTATGACGAAAAATGTGTTTGAATGATTTATTCTTTTTTCATCAATACGCGTTTATTGAATTCAATTGATTGACAATATAACCAACGCTGTGTTTAACGAAACTGAAAACACACGGTTACGAAACTGAAAACACACAATTTCGAAACTTAAAACACGCGGCATACACCGAAGCTTGTAACGCCAGTGCCGAAAATAAAACAGCGCCACGAGCACCGTGGCTTCGGATATTGCATTTCGTGTTTCTCTTTGTGCACTGGCACGCAATGGCATTCTCGATACACGCGGTGGCGGTGGTTATATGAAGCACGCAGTGCAGTGCAGTGTTTGGACATGCCTGCTTCGCTGCCTGTTCAACTGAAGTTTACAGCATTTTTATATCATGGATTAGAGCGAATAGAGAATGCAGATTTAAAAGGTAATATTCTCTAGCAATTAAAGCATCAACAATTATGTATCTATCAAAAATGACTGAATTTTTAGAGTAGACGATTTACAATATTTTTATAGTAGTTTGTTTTTACAGTTCATATTGATAATGTTTCCAGTAAAGCACGAGGTTTTGAAGACAAAGACGTCGATTAATACAAAATATCATTGTATAATTATTCTGGTTATAAAAACCATTATCATTTAACGATCAATTTGAAAAAATATTTTCCTGGTTTGTGGTTTGCTATCTTGTCGCATCGCAATCTATGTTAACCACCAGTGAAAATCACTTTACCAAAGCAAGAAGCGTGACGACAGGAACGGGTATAGCCCGAACAAAGGGAAGGAGTTTTTCTGGCCCGAAGAGGCGAATGACCTTAAGATTGAGGCCTCTGCAAAATAAATTAAGAAAAGGTGCCCGATATCACACTATCAGGGTGACGTCGGGTAGATAATGTCTTGTTTTGTATCTCTTCACTCTTTTGCGCTAGCGATACATAATGTATGCGTAAAGCTTTTACAGTTTGACACGATTGATGCGAATAGTGTAGAAATGACGGCCCGATTGCAGCGCTACGATCGAGCCGATATCGTGCTTAATCGGACCGATGCGGGTCGACAAATACAACTGGGTCACTTGACGTCTTTGATTAAATTGGTCTAAATGGTAAGTGACAAAAAAATTACTGGTCCAATCCACGTGTGAATGTTGTGTTAGTGTGGCTATTTTCAGCGGTTGTGTGGCGAATACTATTGTGAGTATATCGATATAACCCAGTGAATTTTGTTGAGCCGCATCGTGCCAATTACTGAAGACATATATGCAATACAAAAAAACCCTGCAATGCCAAGAGAACAGTTGAGAAAGGCATAAAATCGTTTCTGAAATTCTATTACACGTAATGGAACTGTCTTCTACTTGGTTCAAAAGTTCTAGCTTACGACATTTTATATGCATTTTCCTCAGTGTATGATTATGAGTCAAAAATGTTTTCAGTGTAAGATTGAACCCACAACCAGCGCCCGCTTGTGAGGAATTCTGGCAACCGTCAGAAGGCTGGCTGCATTCCGGCAGCTGTCAATATTGTCCAGGCGAAATTACGTCGTTATCTCGCCGCACGTGTCTTGTTTATTTCTCTCTTCCTTCTTTTTTTTAATTCGGCTTCATTTGATATTTGCCAATCCCGCATGTACATACAAAAAACGAATCGTAAGACGAGGTAAATGAGATTGAAATATGGGTATGTTTGGAAGTGAGAAAGTAATGTTATTGGCAATAACATTTTCCATAATTAGATATGTGAAAGGCAATAACTTATTGTCTTTCATATGTACTTTTTTTGAAAAAATAAAACCAAGACGCTAAAAATGTGGAACAGAATCCGACAGAAACAGAACCGATAATAACCGCTAGGCAAAATTCTCTGCCGGAAACGGTTGTTGCATTGTTGCCATACTTTTGCCGGATTTCTGGCAGAATTCCGGCAAAAATGGCTGGCAGACATCTGCCAGCCGCATACAAGTGGGAAGCGTAGCGATCGTAGAAACCAGAGATGCCAGATCTGCAGATTTGTCTGTAAATCTGCAGATTTCGGGTATAGTGTTGCAGACTTTTTTTGTTGTGCAGACTTTTGCAGACTTTGGAAAATGGAGTTTTTCGCAGACTTTCGTCCAAATTTACAGACTTTTGAAATTGCCGCGACCTTTTTTTTGTTTTTGCTCACCAAGTCAGTTTTGCGTGTCATCTTAATAGAGAAATTGCTGCCAGCAAGGCATGCTTGCTGACTGCAGATTTTTTTCACATTAACAGACTGTTGAAGCCCTGCCTGCAGATATTTGAAATTTTTACCTGGCATCTCTGGTAGAAACAAAACAAAACGGATTATCTATTAACGCAAATGACTGTGGTTTATTCCTGCTAGTTTTTAATAAAATAAAACGATATTTTCGCGGCTGTCCACTTTCATTTTCCGCATAACTCAGTTTATTTAGTGTTTATTAGTCATATGTGGAATTAACTCATGAAAATCAAATATTAGCTAACGAAAAAACAACTATAGATGAAAATGGCACGATTCTCGGTGAGTTCAATGTCCGATATAGTATTCTAGTTTAGTACGATATAGTATTCTAGTTTAATACGATTGGTATTCTAGTTGAAACATTTCATTTTTTTTTTGCAGTTCGACATTGATGACCTGCTTGCGGACGTCCAATCTCTGAAGCTTTCTGCTCTCAGCCATGCCGCTAGTATTTCACCCCTTGTGAAGGGGCGCACAATCGGACCAGATTGCAACGATAACGATGAGCTTGAAAACGATTGCAACTTGAGCAATGGTTCAGCGAAAAAGTTGCCATTTGTTCCGGAATTGAAGGTAACGGTCATCAATCGACCTGATAAGAGCGGAGGATGTTTGGCCCCACCACGACGTGTAGACATTAGCGATTGTCGTGCGATTTCATTCAAAATGTACGAACAGGAACAAGAACGCCATCGAGTCGAAACTGTGAAAAAAGAATTACAGCTAAGAAATGCCCGAATACAGGAGGCTGACCGTTTACGGGACATTGGTTTGGAGGAGAAATTAAGAATGATCAAAGAAAAAGCGGCCAAAAAAGCGTTGGAAGATGAAAGGAAACTACTTGCCGAAATCCGAGAGCATGAGCTGAAAGCTAAAGAATTTGAAGAACTACAAAAGGCGAAAATTGACGAAGAAAACCAACGATTGGCAAAGATTTCTCACCAACTGAAAATGAAGGAGGAAGAAATAAAACGGAAGAATGCGATGTTTGATGCCATTCGAGAACAACAAGCTAACTTTCGGAAAATGACCGAGGTCTTTACTAAAGCACTAATAAGCATTGATAAAGAATTTTCTGCCCGGTTCACCAACCAGAAAAAGTCCGTTCAAAATGTAATTAAATCATTCGAGCAATTGCTGCATGGTGTCTATGCCAATCGAGAAGTTAGTCAACAGGATATTGATAAATCGATCGAATATTGTAAGTTGCTGGATCAGAACAATTCTGAAGTGTTTGACATTATGAACCAAATTCAAAAAGAAATTGCCGACCGAACGAAGAAGGAACAAGAAGAACAAGCGCAAACAGCTCAGAAGCAAGAACAGCAGTTGAAACAGGTAGTAGAAATTAATGCGGTATCAGCTGCTCCTATCACGGATACGACGGATACAACGGCAAAATCTATTCAACCGTCACAACCGAATCTAGCACATCCGCTGGCTGCTTTTGTCTCACAGGAAAGTCTTGCCTTCTACACGGAGATCAAACGTTTCTACGAACAACATCAAGCCGCCGTCAAGGCACTGTTGGATGATGTCAACATGAAAACTTATCGCTTTAACTGTCAAAAAGTTATCAACACTCCTGTGAATGCTATTTCTGCTGTAAGCCGAGAACATTTCGTCGACAAGTTCACTCGACTGGATGCATTGTTATCCGGACAGCCGGTGAAAATTGGCGATACGTCCGTTTCAATCAATGGACATCCACTCGGAAGAACTTACTGCACTATGCTATTGGCGAAAAAGTTTGTGGTAGGTTAAGAAATGATTTTTCCTGGGTGATTTAATCAAATTGTTCATTATTTCAGAGTCAAGCGGACACGATGATATCGAGTAACGCACCAGCCGCTTTTCCAATCGCAACCATTGTCGTGGGACTATGGCAGAGGTATCCGGATTTTGGGAGATTCTTTCTAGCCTATCTGCACAAAGAGTGTCCCTACCTAGTACCCTATTTTTTACCTCAACTGGAAAGACAGTCACATGAGGATTACTTCAAAAGCATCGGTTACCGTTATTCTGCCGACGGACAACTTGAAAAGCAGGACCAGTACCTGAAGAGAATGACTGGCCTGGCTCGTCTGTATTCGGCGGTGGTCGTAGCGAATGTGCGTCGTGGTGAAGCAACTCCCCATCCACACAGCTTCGAATGTGGTTGGAGATGGATGTGCAACATTTTGAACTTACAACCTTTACCGGACATCTGTGCTACGTTGTTAACGGAATTCCTTCAGATAGCCGGTGCTTCACTGTGGGCTCACTATGGGAAACAGTACACGAAGCTATTGCAGGTAATTCAGGGTCAGTATTTACCGGCACTGAACAAAGTTGATGAGGGTGGACCGAAGGCACGACTTGAAGCTCTGATTGCCAAGATTACCGCTGAGGGAAGGATAGAGCGGCCCGAAGGAATGTTAAGCCCGGACTTCTGGTAAATGAACATCGTTCGATTCGGTAGCTAGCATTCGAATAGTAACAGAAACGGCGAAATTTTACGCAAGGAATGAATTGTTTGACTATTTAATAAAAATGGAAAACATTAAAAACAGCTGTTTCTATTCTAATCACCGAGTAAGCCTTTTGGGCCAATCTAAATGAACGGCCATAACATCCAGTGCCTGAATATCGATCGGTTGCCCGATAATACTCCGAAAGCTAGGATTCGTTCGGCCAAAATCACTGTGGACTAACTCCTTGATGTACGTTCCAGCCTGTGTCACAACATCCACAATCAGTACCCTATCGTTCCGCTGGTAAGCAAATGCTTTTACTTTGTAGATCGTCCTCGGTCGCGACAGTAACGGTCTTCGATGAAGAACCCTCAACGGGGTCCACTGATCGATTACGAAAGGTTCTTCTATGTTAAGCGCATTCAAGACTTCCGCCGTGACTGCAGTTTCCAATACGCATAATGCTCGATAGAATTTCTGCTTATTCTCCTCGCCTTGTTTAATATGGACTAGCTCTTCTCGAGCTACCAATTGCAGGTCCTTCACTGAGATCTTCAAAAAATAAAGATATTCGTACAATTCATGCATAAGATTTTAGTTATCAAAAATAAACAACCTGTTTCGATTTTGCGATAGCCTTCTCCATCTCCAGAGCGACGGAATCCGTCAAATAATCTTTGAAAGCGTTCTGAATTTCCAGAACGAATGGTCTCCCTTCGCCGAGGCATCGCACATCCACATCCTCCCGTCCACTTGAGGAAAATATCAAGCTATCTTCCATTACCAGAAAGTACGGTCCCACAACCGAACACATAATCTCCTGAACACTGTTTGCCATTTTTCGTTTTCCATCGATCACCCACGGGGTCTGACTGAGCTCTCGTGTTATTTTATTATACCTCCCCGCCAGAAACAACGTAGGACCCGTGAAACTTACTTCCTCCAGTGCAATAGTTTGATCCTGAATGGTAGGAGGTACCGCAATGTGTTGCCGATATTGCGCAAGACTCACATTGTCGGGAGTAAAATTTTTCTCGAATGCGTTTCGCGTTATGAACTCTTTACGGCAGTGTTTTTTTGCCTTGCGATCGACGAATACTTCGGGTTTGATCTTCTGCAGCAGCAGAAGTTCCACTTCTTCATTTGCATAGCTAATAAATACATTAATCATAATCCCAGTGGGGGAAAAAACCCTTTCCAATACCTCACCAAGTTTTCGATTCAGAATCATTTTGAAGGCATCTTTCACGGAAACATCGGGCACTGAACAACTGTTGAATCGGGAAGGAAATCGTTCCAGCAGACTCAACCAAAGCGATAGCTGACGGACCTGTAACGCAATAGGTAACGACACGGACGTAGTGAAACCTTCACAATCATATTCTCGGAGTTTATCACTTGAACGGATTTGTTCTATCAATGTTTCAATAAAATGTGGCTCCAGTAAACCCAAACAGGCTACGCAGTTACTGAGTCGCATTTTTTTTGCCTGCTTCTCGTCGTTCGTCGAGGTGTCATCAAGGCATATTCCTCGCTAGAAGTAAACAGTTACTTGGCATTGAACTTGAAAACGTATTTGGAATTTTACTTTGTCCAAAGCGCTCTGCACTGAGATGAAATCATCTGTTCTACCTTTCAAATAACGCAAACAGCAGATGCAGCAACAACTCGCTGAACGTAGAAAGTTATAAATTTCAATATCCTCCGTCATTCTGTAATTTCTTAGAGTTAAAAGTTAGAATAAAATTCAATAAAAAGAAATGTTTCTCGCTTTCAGTAGAAAAAAGATGTTTGTTAACAAATATTATATGATAATAAAAGAAATGTCACAATGCACATGTTCCTAAATAGAGCTGTTCCTTTTACGTCAACTGTCAACCCACTGAGGAATATCTCATGCTTTTTAGGTTGGTCGCAACACTGTATTTTAGCACGATGTAAAATACACTGGTGATCACGTTTTTCTATGTGTTAGTGCCGTCATTCTATTTTGGAATAACAGAGAGACGTGAAGAAGAAAAAACATAAACAAGTGACGTTGCAGGATTAGGTTTTATGCAGCCTCCTGTCACGCCACCATTTTTATGGGACTGAAATTGGAACATCAAAAATCCAGCAAGTAGGCTGCTTCTATCGTAAATAAGCAATCAGTGATCGAACAAATTTCAGATATCCTTGTTAGTTTATTCAAAAGTTTGAGTTTAATGGTCCATTTCTCTCAATTTGTCACAACATTTTTGTCGTTTTATCACGAATACAACATGAAGTACTTTGTTCCATCTTGTGGAAATGATTTTCATAATAGAAATAAATCAGACGAACTGTGTATCGAAAAATCGTTTTCAAAAAAATCTGTACCGTCGCAATCTGTGGCTACTAGCTATTGGGAAAGCTGAAAATCTGAATTCTATGGTAAAAATTATTAATTTCGAATCAGCTAAAATCTGCACGAAACATTTTCCTGTGAACTGCTATTACGAAATGAAAAATGAAAAAAGGCTGTTGCAATCAGCGATACCTCAAATTTTTGGTGGTAGAATACATCAAATGTACGCAATCATACTATATAATATTTAGAATAAAAATACTAATTCTATCTTTTTTTCTAATAAAGTGAGTTTCTCATATCCGACCAAAATTTGGTAGATAATGTTGCGTCACGGAATTTTCCCCTGGTTCCACCTTGAAGGTGCAAACGAAACGAAGGGGAATCGCAGGCTGTGGTTAGAGTGAAGTCCAAACTTCTGAACGCTTGAAAAATTGTGAAACGCCTTAGAGCACAAAACAAGCGTATACGGGACAAGGTTAATAGCATTGAGGAGCTTCTGAACAACCTTCATTCAAAGCGTCTCGTTTCCGAGACCACAAAATCTAAACTACAGGTTGTTCATTCACAAAACTGTAATTGTCTGAAATAATACTGAACAGTTTGTGCTTTTCAGAATACAGTATTTTTCCATAGACGGTTTGACGGTATTTTTCCATAGACGGTTTGACTGCAGATCAGAAAAAAAGCTACCATAGAACTTGTATTACATCACCTTCACGAAGCTGGAGTTACTATAACAGCATTTACCTTCGACGGTACAAAGACCAACATTGCGAAGGCAAATGCATTGGGCTGCAACCTGCGAACCGATTGGTTGAATTCGTTGAACACTAGTTTTAAACATCCCATCACCGATCGCGACATTTCGGTGTTACTTGAACCTGTTCACATGCTTAAATTAGTGCGAAATACGTTATACAGCAAAGGAAAGTTGATAACCATGAGTGGAACGGTAGATTTGAATTTTATCGAACGGTTAAATGAATACCAAAATAGAATCGGATTGAAATTGGCTCCCAAACTCAGTGAGAAGCATATATACTTTCAAAATTCCAAAATGAAAGTTATACTCGCGGCACAAGTAATCAGTAGCAGTGTCGCTTCAGCTCTAGAATATCTGTCGAATTTTTGAACCTATTTAACGATTTATTCGACATTTTTAATAGCATGGATTCAACTGCCACTCATTTCACCTCTTTTGAAGACAAACTTTGATATATATATATATATATATATATATATATATATATATATATATATATATATATATATATATATATATATATATATATATATATATATATATATATATATATATATATATATATATATATATCCTGCCCTTAAACTATGCACAGTTATACATACGAAATATAAAATTAACGGATGGAACATATATACTGCAGTCACGAAATCAAACTGGATTTATGGGTTTCCTTGTGGCTATTCACATAGCTTCTCTGAGATGTTCAGAACATACTGCATCGATGAGCAAGTAATGGAATCTATTTATACTTTTAGGTTCAGCCAAGATCACATCGAAACATTTTTTGGTGCCCTACGAGCTAAAAGTGGTTTAAATAGTAATCCAAATGTGGCTCAGTTCAAAGTAAGCTACAAACGGCTGATTAAAAACAACGACGTGATTTGTTCAAATGAAGGTAATTGCACTTTGTTTAATAGAATAAGCGCACTGAACATGGAAGAGTCGTTAACGTTAACTCAACGAACAGAGCAATCAACTATTGCAGTATCACCCAAGAGATGCAACTACTCGACTGATTTCCATCTTTTCATGACCGATGAATTGATAAATTTGTTCGTTACGAAAGTGTCATTTGGGATTCGAGATGTGATACAAATTGGTTTAAATTGTGGTGCATGTATCCGAGCCATTAGAGAAGATAATACAGGTTCAGTTCTATCAATATGCAAGACAGTTGAATTCGAGTTTAAGGCAAGACACAAATTAACACCAACAGCAGTCAACCAGACCATCACCGTCACCGTCAAAATTAATTGAATGCATTCTTATGAAGACATTCACACACACACACACACACACACGCACACACACACACACACACACACACACACACACACACACACACACACACACACACACACACACACACACACACACACACACACACACACACACACACACACACACACACACAAACACGGAAATACCGAAATGAGCATTTTGGAGAAAAAATTAATTGATTTTCTGATTTTAGTTAGTTATTTTTTGAGACAATTGAAAAAATCTTACTTTTGCTGATTTAGATTTTTTAATTCTCATTCCCTTAATAATAATAAAATATTAGTTGAAATTGCTATTTTTTTAGTTGAATTCACCAATTAAACGTGCTGTCATTTCCTAGCTAAGGCACACTTCATTTCCATTCAACTAATTTTAATGTGGAACACATTTTTGTTTTCTATATAGGCGTGCAAACTAGAAACTCAACAAAAATACACGTAGAAATGTGATCAAGTTTTGAACAATTACAGCTCAGTCAATTTTATATAAATTATTAATATAATGTCACCATTTGATTGGAAATATTTCTACGTATTGATTTGAATGTTCATAGCTATGTATTTTTAATTGTGTATCATTGAAATGTTGATTGATAGCTAGCAGTATCCTATTTTGTCTGCAAAATAGGACCGGCATACTGGATTTCCCTGCCATAGTCGACGGGTTTGAAGGAGTAAGCGATATATCAAAGGGAAAGCATTGCTCTGATTGGTCAATCGATGCTAAAGCGCAGCTGCTGGAAGCACGCGAATCTATAAATATAAGCAAAATTATAGCTAACGTTTCAGTCCAATGAGTAGCATGCTAGGGGTAGGTTGTTGCTAGACAGCAAGACAAAAAGTGCCATGAAACGATTTGAAGCTTTAACTGGTATGCTCTGATCTTGTGTCATGCAAGTTCGGATGAAATTCCATGTTATGTCATTTCGCCTGAGAAATTGACAACTACCCCAGAGTAAATTATGAGTGCTTAAGATTAATTTCGAATTTATATAAGATGAACTCGATTGATAATAAGAAAAAGTTTATCGTTTTAATAGAAATCGAAGAATGGTAGAGAAACTTAACGCCATAAAAATAATTGCTTGCATACAACTTGTTCACAAGCTTGGCGAAGAGAAGCTCAAGTATCGAAATTCGTATAGCAAGTATGTACAAAGATATAATTGAATACATTTGGGATATCGGTGTAATTTTGTCGGCTATAAAACAAACACAAATCAGGCTCTCGTGCAATGGCGGATTCAAAAGTGTGGCGATTTATTGAACTGTTTGATTGTAGATCATTAGAAACTTTGGTTGCCTAGTTCCACATCAATGGCTCAAACAACCTCATGGGGCTGATCCTTGTAGTTTTTTTTATCAATGGATCTCATTGCCACCCTTTTTCTAGGGGGAGAGGAGCTTCTATCTTGATAATATGATGTCTTTGCTAGAACACAATTCTTTCAAACAGGAATATGATTTTCACATTTGTTACAAAAACATGTGAAATCGTTTCTATTCAACAAACATAACCGTTCTGAAACGATTGTGAAGCATGCCAATTTGAACAAACAGCAATTAATACTTGGGACCAACATCGAACGGAACTATTAGACTTCTCACTGGTACCGAACAGTTTGTGCGGGTCTTCTGAGAAAAAGCTCTCACTACACCATCTCACTAACAAAACTCTGAACACCTGGATAAGTCACTACTGGGCGACGTTGGGCTGTATCCAATAAGAATTCCACAAATGTATACAGAATTTTGATCGCTGGTTTAGTAAAAGAAGTCGAACATTTGCCAGTGTTTGTATAAACGTCGTGCAGGTCGGTCATATATTGGAATTTTTGCCTCGTTGTGGTCCAGTGTTTCGAAGCAATTAGCTATTGTCTGAACGCTGTCCATGGAAATATACGGTACTTTGTGTGACATTTTCAATATATCAATTATAAGTGAAATGAAAATAAGTGAGTTATCCAACAAATCGTGCAGGTGAAATGATCTCGGCCGACATATCATTCAGCATCTGTCTGAGCGAAATAAGAAAATACTAGCACCACGCAAGCGCAGCTTACCTTTGAAGCACGCACACTGTGTTAGAAACGCATTCATGCGTAGGTGTCCGGCCGTGCGGTGTATTATTATTTGTTGGTTACTAGAGGGATGATCAACGCTTCTGCTTGTGTGCTTATCTTTGCACTATCTTGAGCTTTGTGCCGGTTCCATTGGAAGTGAGAAAATAAGGATTTTTCGCGCAGTAGCCGAACCGTTGCATAAACAGGTTTTTATCAGTGGATGCGCATCAGTGTGAGTGAATTCTAGTACTAATTCGTAGCAACCTACTTTCTTCGTTCGTTCAAGTGCTTGGTAAAGGGAAGAACGTAAGCGGAAAAAGGAATTTTATCGAAGTGAATCGATCAAGGTGTGCTATTAAAATATTAAATTGGTTGTTTGACATACTTGTGAATGTTTGCAGTGTGTATCGTTTAATGATCAAATTAACCAAGAAAGGTAAGAATGAGATTAATATTACACGAAAAAATCATGCGAGAACTAACCAATCTTATGAATTAAAATTAAATTTTCGAAGTTGTAGAGCAAGAACAGGTGTCCAATATTGAACGGTGTGGTATGAAAATTACTCAACGAGCTTGGAGCTACGGAAAGCTTTTCAATTCGAAGTGGTCATAAAGGTCAACCCGCATATTAGACCGATCCGGTACCGACTTTTTTTCTGCTTCAGCTATGGCTAAGCTGCACATGCAGCTGTGTGCAGTATGCAATTCTTGTTACAGACAGCAATGTTGTCAATTACTTTGTAGTTTCCCTTTCCACAATATTTTGTTTCTTTTTTACTCTAACTTTATCACTCTCAGCACGAAACTACAAATAATAAAATACTTAATATATTTCTCAAAAGACCAAAAAACTGCTTACATTCCTCCGCGTATTGCAATGGTTATGACAGAACGGATACTGCCCACTGATCTGTGGAATAAATTAAACATACCAATCAAATAGTTAACTCAAAACGTGAGAATCAATAGAATCTATGAATATACCTATATTGCACGTTTGTTAGTTTCAGCCTAGGTTAATCCTTGAACCGAAAATGCAACAAATAATTGCCACCGGTTCGGGGTGAATGGGGTTAATAGCAGATCGGCCAATAAGCCACAAGTTTGAGTGAGTTTAATTGTAATTTTCTCTGAAGCGAAGAACCAATTGAATGATGCTGGGTGTAGTTTTCACTCACTGCTGAATAATTTTCCATAAATCATTGATTATATTTCGGCTGGTAGGTGGAAAAAATGATATTTTTAAGTTTGCTACGACTCGAGATAAAGACAGCGCTAGAAAGTAAGGATGAAAACTAAATACACTACCATTTCGCAATAATTGAGAATCTTCCAAACTTCATGGCTGCTTCATGTTCTCTAAACGTTTCTCTAATTACTTGTTCATCCGTTTATTTGTTTCTATCAGTTTGTTTCAAAATACGTGAACTCTCAGCAGAAGAGCGTCGGAATATTGTGCATGAATGGTGCACAGGACCCAGACGGTTACTAATGTCGTTTTCGCTTGAGAATACTGAAACTGACCCAGGGTAGTTTTATCAAACAAACACTTTTTACGAAACTGTGTTGATTTTGCACTTAGCAACGGGGATTTGAGCAAACCAGATACAAAATCCAGGTTCGAAACTGACTCGATTTTCAGTTCAACAACATTGAAACTAGGTTCGAAACTAGCTTCAAACAAACGGTTTGACAGCAGGTAGTGTGAAAACTGGGTTAGGTTTGGCATCAAGCGAAAACGACATAAGAAAGATAGCAAAAATGAAAGGAGTAAGTGAGAAAGCTGTGCGAAGAGCGATCAGGACGTTCGGAGAAAATAACACATTTGAGGATTGACCGAAAATAAGTTGAAAAAAAGATCCTGCTAATCATCGTTTGGAAAAACGTATACTAAAGGAGCTCGAGCAAAAAAAAATGAAGGTTTCTATGTAGGATGTGACCAAACAAGTTGGCACTCTGAAGTCAAATGTTATCTTTCAAAGGATCATAAAATTAAAAAAATCGGAATACTAACAACTGAGATATGGTCAGCCAAAATAAGCGTTCCCACTTTTTTTAAACGACTTCGGGTTGCAGTTTTTTGTATAATTTTGAGAAAGACAACTCTTTTTTTCATAATCCTAAATAGATTTCAGTCAGTAAAAATTAGCGTTCTCTCTTTTTTACCACCTCGGTATTCGAATATGTCGGTCTCAGAAGACGTAATTTTTGTAAGTGTGTTAATATCCAACACATTTGTTTCTGAAAACTTGGTGCGTCCATATTTTCTGTGAGATTTCCATCGTATTCAAATCAATTTCTCATTGTACTCAAATCAAAATACATCCTACATATTTTACAAAAAAAAAAACTAAAACACCTGTACAAAAGTATGTAATTTCACCATTTAGTTTCACTAGTCAAGGTGATTCTTTTTATACAATTTTCGATTCTTTTTTTATGCAAAAAAAAAATTAAATTTGAATCTAACACGTTGCACTAAACTTTGCGTGTAACGAAGAATTGTCAAAGTTTCGTCTCCGACTCTTCAGTGCCCAGCAGCTCAAATTTGGCTGCCATATCGTACATAAAAGTTTATTCCAGTTTATAATCTCAATTTCATTACTGCACTGTACTGAAACCAAATGCACAAAAAAATACTTGTTTCGGTTCTGATATCGAGAGGAAATGTGCAAATAAAACTTGATCAGCTGAACTATTTCAGCTCGTTAAATCTAGAATAGAAGAATTCATCTATTCGGTTAACCAAAGAAACGAAGCTTCCATTCGTGTATTGTTAGTGCGATCGGTGGCTGCTGGCATTCATTTTTCCCAATCGCCTGGCATCGGATACCACTCGTATTGGTTCACGCGCAAAAAAAATACAAAGAGGCACTACGCTGGCTTTCAACGTTGGCCGTTACGACCTACAATAATGGTCTAGTAGGCCAGTGCTAGATATGTTTAATGAGTGTGTACGCGTGTCTGTGTGCAGAGAAATGCAAGTGGGTCTTGTAGTTCATCCAACCATCTCAAGCTGAGGTCCCCTATTTGCATGCTCCGGGGATTCTTAAATTTCTCACGAATGGTTGCTACTCCCCCATGCTGAACGTGAACCTGAATCTGTAGAAGGGGATGAAGCCGGCTACCGGAAAACCCGCAAAAGCGCTATGTTGAGGGATTCCTACACAGGAGGAAAAGGTCGAGCCGTTCTTCAGATAAACACTACGTATTTGCTCAAAAATAAAGTGTTTTAATCAGTATTAGTTTTTAATCTGTATCAGTTTTAATTGAAGTTAAAAAATCATCGTAAGATGTTCATGTTGACATCAATCGTTAAGATCTATAAGATTCGTGCACGGAAAGACCGAAATTAGCATTTTGGCGAAAAAATTAGTTGATTTTCTGATTTTAGTTAGTTATTTTTTGAGACAACTGAAAAAATCTTACTTTTGCTAATTTAGATTTTTTAATTCTGATTCTCTTAATAATAATAAAATATTTGTTGAAATGGCTATTTTTTTTAGTTGAATTCACCAATTAAACGTGCTGTCATTTCTTAGCTAAGGCACGCTTCATATCCATTCAACTAATTTTTTAGTTGAATTAGAGAAATAAAACGTTGTTTTCAACCAACATAAATGGTTGAATTGGTTTTTGCTATTAGCAGCTATATGGCGCTCGTTAACACCGTAATGACTACTAGCCACTAGATGGCACACTACTACCGAAAAAAATTTCAGTCGCGGTTATCTTTTCTATATTTGCAGGTATAAATACGATGTTGTATTGGAGAAAAAGACATAAGCGAAACATAAACTTCTTTTTGAAAAATTTTACTTCTAAATCGCTGTTTTCTTCATTCGACTTCGCGAAATCGACTCTCTCACTGAAAACTTTGAGCACTCGGAAAACAAAAACCGAATACAAGTAGTACACCGGACGGCGTAGCCCGGAATGAGAAGATACAAAAAAACATCATTTGACGTATACAATTAGAGTGCAACATTCGAAACTCACTTCACTGTTTCCCGTAAAAACATTATTACCCACAATCGCTTCAGCTGCGCACAAATTCTGAATAAATACACTTTCCACTAACAGTTTACGTCATTTTTACATATCGGTTTAGAAATTTATATAGGGATATATCGTGACACATGCGAAAAACATCTAAACAATTTGCGAGCAGTTTCAACAAGACTGTCCCTTTTAGCTTTTTAATGGATTGTTTTGCTTTGACACTACTGTCCTTCAGTAATGACGGTGATAGATAAATAGAATCAAAGTTTCTGATTTTAATAACGAAATTAGTTGTCAATGAGAATTTCGTATTGGATCGAAATATTGCTGGTTTGTGTCCAGAATATTCGCCAACTAAACACATTCTCTAAAAATAAGAGTTTTTTTCAGCACAGTAAATTCTAAATTTTAACTAATTTTATAGTTATTTTGGAAATTTTGTTGTTAAAATCAACTAATTCAAAAACAGGAATACGAATTAGGCGCAGAGCTAATCTCGGTCGTTCCGTGTGGTATTTTCCGTTAAAGGAACTGTCGTAGGTCAAAGTAACCCGGATGAAATATATTTCCAACAAAATTGATTGACTGCCGATTCACCAATTGTTAAAAAGTACCTAATATTAAAGTTCATTGAGTCAAAAAAGGAAGAACTCACTCCTCCAGTCATGTGTTTCCATAACTTGGTGAGTTCCGGAAACCTTTTTCCGTTCGCTTTAGTATGATTCAGTCCATGCCTCCAACTCGGTTGCTTTGTCACTCTCGACTGTCACAATTCGCAACATGCAGAATGCTAATCATGCCGGAGTCGAAAATCGTTTCTCTATATTTCTCGCGCTCACACTCACGGTCTCCGTTTTTGCTATGCTCACTTCTACTCATCGGCTGCGAAATCAATCTCGCCGTGACATTGGACGGGAGAACAAAAACAGAACCGGCAAGGTAAATGTACCGTATCCCGGGTTAGATGCTTAGTGATTAAAGGCTAATCTACTGATTCGAAGGTTTTCCGGAATACTTTAAAAGTTTTCAAATATGAAATTTGTGCTGAAGTGACTCCCCTTTACGTTTTATATTTATAAATACAATGAAACATAGTGTAATGAAATTAAAATAACATAAAATGATACAATAGATTACAATATAATATAATATAATATAATATAATATAATATAATATAATACAATACAATATAATACAATATAATAAAAATTAATTGAATCTACTATCATATAATATGTTATAAAACTATATACAAAATAACAGTTAATATAGAGTGTCAGTTATGCTCTTCTATCTTCGCAATACTGTAGCAAGTAGAATATTTCTCTTCTAATAGTAATAATAATATCCACATCTATAAAAATAATATATAATATTATTTTTTAAGACAAATTAATAATAAAAAAACAATATAACATAGTACAATGAAATATATAATAAATGATACAATGAAAAAATTATATGTTGCGATATGCTATGATATTTAGTACAATGTATAATGGGCTTGAATTTATATGCCATTTCGCATCCATCGACCAATTGTCACCACAGACACACATGCAGGCATTAGACAGGAACCTGTGAGGACCAAGCTCACCTTGTGACGACCTTGATATTTAGTTAAAAGATTACTTTAAAAATGATGACTTATAAGGAAAACAAATTTATATATTGCGCAGTGGTACATAGTACTACTCATATAATGCAATACAGTATAATATCATACAACATTTTATATATCAGTTCGTGCTGGCATCTCATCAGACACAGTCGACAATTGCTTACGGTCGAGACGATAGAAACAAAGACAATACAGTGTAGTGAACAATAGAGTGTACGAAATGGGCAAATACGATTTAACAAAGCCTGAATTTGGCCTACAAGGCCAAATTCAATTTGTATTGATTTCAAGCGCTGCAAAGTTAGGCCAGCAGCAACCGAAATTGAAATCTTGCTTAAGGAACGAATGCATCTAAACGTTACTGATGTAAGTGAGATTCAATTCAACAAGGCGTCTAACTGTGTGTACATTATGTTCAAACGTGAAAAAGATGCAATTGCATTTGCTTCGGTTAATAACGGGGTGCACAGTATTGATCATGACAATGTTAAATATAAAATCCCTGTGTACATGGTGGACAATGCCATAGAAGTACGCGTGCATGACCTTCCCCCGCAGACCAGCGAGCAGTATGTTCGGGAATGTATGTCGCAGTACGGTGAAGTTCTTTCCATAGAAAGGGAAGTATGGCGGAATTTTTTTCCGGGTATCCGGAATGGCGTGCGAGTAGTACGTATTCAACTACGTAAAGAAATTCCATCTTACATCATTTGTGATCAAGACGGGATACATCCGTGTAAAACGCTGATTACGTATGAAAATCAACTGGTTACATGTCAGTTTTGTGAACAACCTGCACACTACGGCAAACCTTGCACTGAAACTGCAAAAAGGACATCTTTAAATAAAAATAAGGACAACCGCCCAACAACGGAAACTAGTGAGCGCCGTACTTCTGTTGTACCATCAAACCCACCAACAACTGCAAATAATGCACAACAAGGCGCGTCTACAGCAACTAACAACCAACCCAAGAATGCGAATTACAAGGAAAACAAAGAAAAAACGGAAACCAACAACGATACCACCGATGCGGCAATGGAGGACGAGACGAGCCACGAACAAAGTGCCCCTCACTCATCGCAAGATAAAAATGGAAGCTCCTCTCCCCCTAGAAAAAGGGTGACAACGAGATCCAACGGTAAAAACATTATTTTATCTAATAAAAACATGGCTCATTCGGCCACGTAAAGCTTCCACGCAAATTGGCCTGAATAAAAAAAATTTTATAAAAAAAAAAACATTTTATATAATAACATAAAATAATGTAAGACTATAATATATGAAATGATATGCTATGCAGTTAATGTCGCAGTGTAAGTTATGCTGTTCTTCTTCTACTTCTAATAATAATAATCATAATAATAATAATAACAATAATAATACTAATAATAATAATAATAATAATAATAATAATAATAATAATAATAATAATAATAATAATAATAATAATACATGATGTAATAAACAACAGAATTATATGATTACTTGTCCCGGGTTGGCGGTTCAATGCATAGGACGCTGGTCTTACAAGCCAGTTATCGTATGTTCGAGCCCCGACCTGGAAGGATTCTTAGTGTCAGTAGGATCCATAGTATTAGCCATGCAATGATTCTGTACACTAAGAATCGGCTGCGAAGTCTGTTGAAACAGAAAGGCCAAATTCCACAAAAGGAATGTAATGCCAAGACTTTGCTTTTTATTATATGATGTAATATACTTATGATACTTATATATGCTTCTTATCTCACTTTCAAAAAAACGTCGGACAGTTACTTTCAAAAAACATCTGTAATTATTACCAAACTTTTCTATTCGTAAACTTCGATGTCCATAAAAACCTTTTATTGTGAGAGTTTCCATGGTAACGAATATATACTGAAATCTGATCTGATATACAATGAAGCTTATGTCGTTTTCGCTTGAGAACACTGAAACTGACCCAGGGTAGTTTCTTCAAACAAACACTTTTCACGAAACTGTGTTGTTTTCGCGCTTAGCAACGGCGGTTTGAGCAAACCTGATATAACAACCAGGTTCGAAACTGACTCGATTTTCAGTTCAACAACGTTAAAACTAGGTTCGAAACTAGCTTCAAACAAACGGTTTGACAGCAGTTAGGGTGGAAACTGGGTTAGGTTTGGTATCAAGCGAAAACGACATTAATATCATTGCAAATGTGAGGGACAAGGATATTTGAAAAGAACATATCTCGCCTGCAGACGATCGCAGACGAGTAATTCAACCACGGTATGAAAGCTCTTTTGAAGTGTAAGTATTCTCATCTGCACCTTCCTGCGCCTTTTGATAATAGACAAGTTAGAATTTTATTTAAAAAAAACATGAAAAATTGCTCTATTTCATTAAACTGAAATGATAGCAGCATAGTATGTTTGAGAAAGTTGTGTAGTTTTAAAAAATAAAAATAAAATTTGTCAAAATATGGCATCTATCATTCTGAGCAATTTTTCTGAACATACTGCTTCTCAAAAACCACGTTCCTATGAGTTATCAATTAAGAGCGTAAAATTGCGCTTTTGAACCACTGTGCGCTGGAATGATTGAGTTGCTCTTGATGAAGATTAGATTGATGAATATATCTTCAGTATAGCAAACCATTGTTTTTGCACGAACGGAGAGACCAATTTGACACAAGATAGCTATTGTTAGGCCATTGTTTAAGTTCGAAGACCAAATGGCTGTGACTTTTGGTTCCGGAGATATAATGGTATAAGTGACGTAACCGACAAAACACATTGTTCAAAAGTTTAAGCACCTCGAAAAAAGTGCCCAGCGGTTGAAGTTTTAAAAAATTTTCGTTCTTGAGAAAGCACCATAGGGGGGAGTTCATGAAATTTCCGAAATCTAAAATTTTCTTTGATGCCGAAACTCTTAAAATTGCATGAAACGTCGAGATTTAGTGTTATCTCAAAAACATTTTTTTTGAAATTTTTTTCGATATCGGAAATTTTTCACTTCTTCGTTCATCACTTCGGCAAGCAGAGATTAGAAAGCTGAGTGTCTGTGGGTGTCTTCAAGGTGGTGTACTATCCCCACTTCTATGGAACCTAGTCGCTGATGGTTTTTTAAGAAAAACTTAATAACCTTGGATTTCCGACTTACGGTTTTGCTGACGATTAACACTCTTTGATTTAATGCAGCAAGCCCTGTGATCTGTTAAGTAATTGTGTTGTCAGGTTGGATTATCTGTAAATCCGGGCACAGTTACAGTTCTTCGGTTCAGAGGTTACTGTGGTTGTTCAAGTTAAATACATCGGGGTTATTCTTGATTCAAAACTGAATTGGTCTGCTTCAGTACTTCAGGATTAAAAGAGAAAGAAAATCATGGGGACTTAAACCCAGATACATTCATTGGATCTACTCAACTATTGTTAGACCAATTTTAGCATATGGATGTCTTGTATGGTGGCAGAAAGGAGAAGTTGCGACTGTTCAGTCAAAGCTAAATCATCTCCAAAGGATGGTTCTAATGGCGATGATAGGAGCATTCATGACAACTCTTACTGCTGCTCTAGAGGCGCTACTGTGCATTAAACCACTACATGTGTTTCTAAAACAAGAAGTATCTTGTGCATACCATCTTAAGGTTACAGGGCTTTGGAATAGTAACGCTATAGACTATGCTACTAGCCACATTCGCTTGTGGTCTCAAATGGTTACATGGGATTAGTATTTACTCGTCCTAGTGACCTAACTCTTACATGCAGTTTTCCTTTCAAAGCATTTAATGTGAGTTATCCTCTTTGTGAGGAATGGTTATCTGGTTATTTGGAACGACAACTTTATGAACACATAGTTTGTTTTACGGACGGTTCTCTGTTGAATGGTCGTGCTGGTGCTGGTGTCCACTGTCGTGAAAAGAGGCTAGGACAGTCTCGTTCACTTGGTAGATGCTGTACTGTGTTCCAAGCAGAAATCTACGTGATTACGTGTGGAATACAATCGGCATTTATGTGATTTGTGTGAATGCGATTACGGTACTTCATATCATCTGATATGTAGGGGAAGATGTTCGGTTGCCGACTGTGTTTGGTTGCCGGCACCCCACCGTAACTTTTGAGAGCAAGCAGATAGCGTCATTTCGACAAATGTCATGTGTGTAATAGCAACACATTCTTTTTGTGCCGAATACCAAAGCAAACAGACGCTTGTACTTTTTTCTGCGCTCAAAACAAATTTGATTTGCGTGAAAATTAACACAAAAGTTTTTTATGACTTTTTCAAATGTATCATAAATTGAAAAGCATCAAACGTAAAGATGAGTGGATTGGATATTTATGAGGTGAAATCAATCTAGTACGTGATTTAATACCGGATGCTATTAAAGTTTTCGCGATTGAAGTATTTTTCGTCATTTTCAAAATGTCTACCGATTTCGGTTAACGGCATCCCAAGGTGTTCGGCACCCCATTTTTTTTTCGACAAATCGCGAAAAATCGTCAATGATCTGCAGAGGTGACTAGTCTGCAAATTTGTCTGTAAATTATCAAATTTCTTAGTTAACATGTAAACCTTTTTTCGTCTAAAGACTTTTCACAGATTTTTGAAACATTGATTGTTTGCAGACATTCGTCAGCCATGGCGACTTCAAACAAATCGTCCAAGTCAAGGAAAATGAACTTTATTGCACTGATTTATGCCATTAAACGTTGCTTAGTGGATAAGAAGCCAATAAATTCGACTGCAACGTATTCAATCCCGCGAAGCCGATGGAATACCGGCCAAATCAACACCAAAGGCGCCACCATCCAAATCATTGGCCAAGAGAGCCAAGGCGAAGTCACCATCAGACAATGAAGACTTTTGTCCAAAACGCCTCCGAAAAGAATAAATTCTTTTTTTTTCTTTTAATAATTGCAGTCTTTACTTATATTTTTCCATTTTTAGCGAAATTTCTTGGAGTGCCAGTAACCGAACACCTTTTTGAAATGGCCAAAATTTATCACTTTACTAAATTGATAAGAAAGTTTTTTCAATCGATTAAATCAACTTAGTTTCTTACTCAGTTGTTAGCTAGGGACTTTAGCTTTCCATTGATGTATATATGTCTGCATAATGTGCACTTAGTCAGAAGTTATAAGCTTAAAAGAAAAGGGTGCCGATAACCGGACACTTCCCTAATTGCCCGCATTAACGCAACTACGTATCCGGGTTTTTGGTTCTCCATACATGGTTGGGTCTGTGTATGCGGAGCTAAAATTAAAGGATATTCTATTGTTTCTCACCCAATGTGGTAAGGAGCTATAGTCAAAGGGTTCATCGTTCTTCATGGAGTGAATGAATCCTTTCGGTATTGACCTTAAAAAGGTTTTAGCAGATTGTTTGGCATCCTTTATAGGGTGCCGAATTTACTTCTGCTTATACATACTGCGAATCGTTCTGCATTCTTCCGGGAATGCAGAATGGTGTCGCTTTTGTAAAATCTCTAAATCCTCTCGGGGGTTGGAGGTTTTGTTAATTGTGAGTTTTGGCACCTGCAGTACGTTCAGCATCCTTTCGGGGATGCAGAAAGATGTGTTTCTTTAATTTATGGGCTGTTTTCCCACCACCCACTGTTCACGCACCCACCATTCTTGGGTTGTGAGATAAGTTCAAAGATCAATTGGCTTTTACTTTGGTTTCCGAATGTGTAATAGTATAAGTGACGTAACCGACAAAACGCACTTTTTCCGATCCGCTTAACTTTCTCGGAGATAGCTAAACTAGTTTCAACAAGATTATCCTCGTTTGAACGTTACTGTTAGATCGCGGATCGAGTTCGAAGATCATATGGCTGACAAATTCGGTTCCGGAGACATAATGGTATAAGAGACGTAATCGAAAAAAAAAAATTTTTTTCTTCGCTCTACTCTCTTGAAGATGGCTAAGCCGATTTCATCGAGCTTAGGCTCATTTGAAAAGCACTATTGGTTTGTTGAACAAGTTCGTAGCTCAAATGGCTTCCGGAAATATGATCGCATAAGTGACATTAACCAAAGCAAAGTTAAGTCCTAATATTATATTTCTTTTGTCGAATTTGGCCTTTCATTGCTTGACTAGTACTACGATCCTTGACACTAAGAATTCTTCCAGGTCGGGATTTGAACATACGACAACAGGCTTGTAAACCGTAAACCGATAAACCGCTTTTTTCTATCCGCACATTTTTTTCTTAAACTTATTTTATTGGTTTTATTGCTGATACTTTAGGTATTATGAATGTTTCTAACGTGTCAGAAATTATCCTAAAGAAAAAATAATAATGATACTGCTTGACAAGAGCAAGACATTATCACACCGCTAGGAGGGTTAAGAAGATGTTTTACTAATATTGTTCAAAAGTTACAGAAGACACTCTTCGTCTCACCTGTTTTCATATGAGAGTAGCAACTCTCACTCGATCATTGAAGTCGGTCATAAATAGTGATCGAAATACGAAATCGTTTGTTTTATGCGACACCTAACGACGTGTGGAGTTAAAATAAATCGATTTTCTTACAGTGTTCAAATTTTAATTGGATTTTGTTTGAGACTGTCTACCACTTTGTACGGAGAAAGATTAACAGATGCAAATGTTCAGATGAAAAATCGTAGACGAATACGGTGACGGATCTCCAAATCCAAAAATCCTGCCCGTTGAAATTTCTTTGACCATTTGTTCAATAGCCGGCAACGACAAAAATCTGTACCCTTTATCTTAAACTTCGGTCCCGTGTGAACAGATTCGCAACGGCCGATGGAAACAAACGGTTTCCGGTTTCAGTACTATGCTGCCTATTGCTATGCTTCGCCTATCGGTCGGTTGGACAGTCAATCCTAACTTCACAGTGCGATCACGATGTCATCGGGAGCGGAAAGAGACCAAACCAAAACCGGTTCGTTCTCTTGATTTGTAGGTACTGTTGTCTGTCGCAGGAATATTGGTGGCTTCGTTGATGTCGTGTTTGAAAATCAGAATTCCTGCAGTATATGATGCATCACGCGGTACCCGGTATCCTACAGACATCAAGTGCACCGCGGACGCGAATCTACCGTGCCGACTGGACCGAAACTCAAACTAGCACGTTGTCTTCGTTTGCTGTTGCGCTCCGTTTTGGTTCGGCAAGCACTCAGCGAGTAACGACGATGACGACGACGAAGCCGACAGCGACGGTGGCGGTTATTCAGTTGTGTATGAGAATCCGTACCGTGCGGTTCTGTTGTACCCGTTCGATGAGCCGCCCAGCTTCGCGAAGTGTTGGTTCTAGACAAACAATCAAAATACCGCGCCGTGTGAGTGTTGTCGGTGATTTAAGAGAGCGTTAACTCGTTGACCGTGTCCGGGTCGGTGCATTTTTTTCCCAAATAGGGTGGTGGCGAAAACCGGTCCTCCGGTAAGTGAATAGTTGTATCGAAAGGGGCTCACTGCAAACGGACAGTAGAGAACATCCGGTCTCAGTTTACCCTTGACACAGCACGTGAATGGAGTAGGCCGGTGATGATGCGGACCACGCGTGACGAAGATTTTTCTTTCTGGTCGCCAATCGCTTAGCCGTGATTCGGTCAATGTGATTTATGCTTCTTGAGTGAGTGGTTTGGTTACACTGATTGATGTTTGTTTTGATTTTGCAGAAGAATCCTTGGCGTGCTACGATGCAAAACGGTGCGCGTCGTCCGGTTGGTTTATTTTGGTTGTACGGTTTCGACACTTCTGGTGTGAGAAGTGATGAAAACGTCTCGCACCAAATCACTAGGCAGGTTTTGTTTTCCTGCAAAAGTCGACGACGAATTAGCACAAAAAATACTTTACCTAATTAATTCGATTAAGTAACACGTATGTTGACGTGCGAGCTTCAATTGCTTCTGCTGTGAAAATATTTGGATATATACACACACGCAATAAGTATTTTCGAGCGACTGGTGGAAAAACTGAAAACACAAACAAGTTAGCTTTCCTACTGAAACAGCGAGTGCCCTGGTAATTACATAAGCGATTGGCCTTAAGGAATTTTGCAGCTACATGATAAGTACTGCGAACCTGTGATTGCGGTTTCTAAGTTCAAACTTCCCTTATATTGGCTGAGTCGTGTTTCAATTAATCACGTTTCATAAATGCGGATATGAAGGGAAAGGTGAATGCGTAGCTGCAACCAACCATGATGTAAACTAGAATCGAATGAAAGTACCTTCGAGGGTCGTGTTCGGTAGTAGGAAGCGGTTAGTCGTGTTCGAGCAAATTTCTGGGCGGTAATGATGTACAAGTTTGCATGCGGAATCGTTTTTATTCGATTAACTTAAAATATCAAGCGGTAATAGTTAAAATTTTTTCGTTGTTCATATGCCGTAGTTTATCGAAGTATAGGAGACTTTTAAACATTATCAATTACTAATAAAATTTAGTATTCATTATGTATACATTATGTATTTTACTATTAACTGCATAATCAATGTTAATTACAGTGGCTTGGCATCGTCGGGGAATTTATTTGACATGATTTTTGTCGAATTTTTTTAAAAGAAATCGTCAAATTTTCCGAGATTGCCGTTCCAAATGTTATTTTGTAAGTCTATTCTTGCACAGACAAGGTGATTTTTCTTTTTCCAGGTAAGACAATACGGGATACGCTTCAAGCCACTTTACTTTTGAAATACCCTATTTATGTTATCGGTTCAATACATCTGTAATGTCAACTTCATGAAGATTACGTTTTAAATTTCGATTTTTTTATCTGCATTCAAAATCCACTTGCCTGTGAAAGGTTCAAGCAGCCAAATCCCGGCGCAGAGCAATATTCACTTTTACCGGATGTTTCACAATGCGATAAACGAAATTGGTACTGTTTCCGAACTACACATGCTTCCCTCGAACCCACGCTTAAAAAAGCAGCTTAATCCGATTCCATCAATTGCGATCCTTCAACGATTTTGAAATGAGTGAACCAAATTAACAAAAGTTATCGCCGCCACTACGAATAAATGCAATTATTGTTAACTAGTACAAAATTCGACATTCGATACGAGAACTTGAAGTTTTGTTTAAGGAGCAAATGCATCTTGATACTACACGTGTGCATTTAGTTCAATGCCACAAGACAAATAATGTTGTTTACATACAGTTTTATAGAATGTTGGATGCAATTCAATTCGCTAAAGACAATAAAATTGTGCACTATGTGGAGAATGAAAATATAAAGTACAACATACCATATGGAAGATAGTGCTATAGAAGTGCGTGTGCATGATCTCCCCTTCATGCGTCCCCGATTCTTATACACTAAAACCTCAATTTACACGAACTTAATTTACGCGAATTTAATATACTTTTTTAAAATTTTTACATTGAAAAATTGTACATAAACTGCTGAATGTTCGTGTAGATCTTAAGATTTGTTCTCACACGACTGGGAACCTACCTGAAACAGCTATAAATATTCAAGTAAGCATTGTGTAGCTCTAAAAGTATGATCCACAAACTAAACAGGCATTAGCCGTTGTAGTTCTTGCTGTAACACAGTGTAGTCCCCAAGGACAAGTAGCTCTTGGATATTGAAACATGTCTTAAGCATTTCCATAGTCTCAGCATCGGACCTAGTAGGATTGTTCCTGTTATTTACACTAAAATCAAATGAAATGCGGGTAAATTGAGATTTCAGTGTATTCGCAAAACTGTGTTTCAGTACGAAAAGATTTTTTCCATCGAAAAGGAAGTGTGGAAAAACTTTGTTCCCGGTATTTCAAATGGCTTAAGTTTGTTACGCATGCACTTGAAGAAGGCTATACCTTCTTATGTGGTTTCGTCTAAAATACAAGAATTCCGTGCAAATCACATGTTACTTATGACAAACATATTCCAATATGTCAATATTTCAAAAAAGCTGTGCGAAATCATAAGACAACGGTGTTTCCTCCACACTAACCACAAATAACCTCAGTGCATCGGTAAACGTCTTTTGAAAAGTGTGAAATTTTTCTAATAGTTATAGTGGAAAAACGACAAATCCTACAAAAAGTGTTGCACCAGTGATTTTCACAAAATCTGTCGAATTTTCGAGTAAAAATACTGAAAAAATCCTTATCGAGTCTGCACTGCAAAAAAATTGACTATAAAAATTTAAAATCGATTCACAAAAAAAATTTTCGATGTTGATAAATTTTAATCCCAAGATAGGTAACCTTTTTTGGATCTAATACAAATACTTTTTTGTAGAATTTGTCAGTTTTTGACAAATATTTGAAATAATAATATAATAAGTTTAGCCCTTTTCAACAGACAGTCTAGATAAAATTTGGAGGAAAAAGTATGTAAAGTGGGTTTTGTGACAAAGTCTACATGTTCAGAAAGTGTCATTCAAATCTGAAGGCAGATACTACATAATGAGACCAGGACGAATTGTAAAAAAAGGCTGGTAGGTAATGTTAGAGTCAAGACCTGGATGACGAAATACGAATTAAACGGACACGCTTCCGAATATCGTTAAATAATCATCTAAATGGTAGATTGAATTGCGCAAGTTTTCACTTCTTCGCTTCCAGAATTGTAAATGAGAACAATACTGAAGTACTGGGTTGTTACGGTCGCACGGATTTCGCGCGGTTTCTGCTCAGAGTTTTATGCGATGGCGCGGATTTCGCGCGAATTTTCAAGAAACATTATTTCACATTTGTCGAATCATTTGTTAGAAAAAAAGTTCTTTGCAAATTTTTGAAGCTTGTGAGTTTTATGAAACCCAAAAAATTCATGATGGGCAAATGTTTCAGCAATTGGTCGAGCTGGCTGAATTGGTGAATTTTCACCTTGATAGAATCCAAATTTACGTGGAAGCGGTTCTAGCACATGTTTTCTTCAGTGGGCAAAACTTGGATTGTATGCTCTCCGAACTCGAGTTCTATGATGCTGTTTCAGCAGAGCTGTTACCAGAAATTATAAAAACTTTTCGATATGTGTGCTTGCGTTTCCCATTCTAATGCGGTAATCGAAAGAAGATTTTTGTACTCAAAGATATTGATGTCTGATGGAAGATCTCGTCTTAGTGAAAACACATTTAATGATGCGAAAAACATAATAAACAGAATGCTATTATTCGATAATATGGTCACAACAACGAGAAAAGAAATGAAAAAGAAAATTCTCAAAGAAAACAAAATGAGAAAGAAAAGAAAGACATTCAGAGTAATACCCGACAACAGGAGAAGGTGGTACCTTCGAAAACAAAAGCTATATTTAAAAGTAAACAGCGAAATGATAGAATAAATTACAATAACAGATCTTGTTATTTACGAGAGACTCCTTTCTGGAGCCACCAATGTTATTGACGAGAGACTCTTTTTCCTAGAGTCCCTCAGTGTTCTACCAGTTCCTTACTGGAACCGCCAATATTGGGTTTGGAGGAAACTTTTCCTGGTTCTAATAGTTGGTCCTACCTTGGACCAACCTGGATTCGTCTATCCACCTTGAAAATCGATTACACTTCGGCTGCTTTCGGAAAAGTAATTTACCTCCTGACTGCAGTGAAATGCAAGCGTTTAATTTTAACAAAATCTTAACTATATATACAAATACTTTTCTTACAACAAATGTAAATATTGCGCAACATTAACCGCAACATTCACGGTTTTCGCTTTCCATCCCTTTGCGGGATCCTAGCTCACACGCATCCCTAGCTATGTCTGCGCGCGCATCTAGTTTTACCTGTTTGTTTACAAAGGTATTATTTACTTCATATATCCTTGCGCGCGGCTCAGACCGATCCTGTGTGTTTGCATATTCCGGCCCTTATCGAAAGCTGAGTGGAAATATTTTTCTATAATTTTGACCTACTACTCAGAAGAAGAAAATATTGACAATATTATCGTAAGTCAAGGTTTGGAAATAGATTCAGTGTTATCTAATTTAAATTGTTCACGACACTCGTGTTCAGTAAAGTCTCCTCGTCTAGCGTCTTCGACAGAAATCGTATGCTGTCGAAATTGTAACCGTATGAAGAACGTACTTATGAATAATGAAATCTATAGAAATATTTTGGGGTGTTTCTATGGAATTATTCTTGCAACTGATGTTTAGATGAGTTTAGATGAAAGCGTTAAAGCGCGAAAGTCTACGGAAATATTTACAACGTTTTTAAAAACGATCGTGAATTTCATACATTTGATAAAATATCGGGAGAGATGTTCTCTACTGTTTTAGCAGAATTTGACGCCGGAATGATAACAAAATTTAAAGAATTTGAACATTTATGTGTAAAATTTCGTTTATCAGGTAAAACGCAAATTTTTGCTTCAGTATATTTTCCCCCTAACAATACCCAAAAAGAAACATGAAAAGTTTGTGCAAGTTACTGATGAAGTTACGACTAAGTTTCCATTCGAAGTTAAAGTTCATGTATATGGAGACTTTAATCAGCGCAATATCGACTTTATTCCAGACGCTGAAAATGCTAGCATTTTACTTCCTCTCGCTTGGGAAAATGAAACACTTGATTGCTTGGTTGACAAAATATCCGATGTGTGTCTTAATCAAATAAATCATGTACCTTATGATCAAAAGAGAACCGGAATTTTCATTTTTAAATTCCCGCGCTTGTCCAATCGGTAAACTTTTATTCTCTCAACGTTGGCAACACTTTTATACACATTCTGTCAAATTTTGACGCATATCGTATGATTAGTTTTTGTTTGGCGTCTATACAAAGAAGTTGAAAAATTTTCGTGTGGCGATTTTTATAATGGATGAAAATTTAGAACAACGGCTCGCCTTCGAAGCGCCATTCGGTCGATTGTTGTGCGGTTTCGACGTCATATTCATAGATCCACACCTCATCACCAGTTATGATGCATTCGATGATGATTCGGCTCACTATCTGCGTTGGAAATCATCTCTTTGGCCACATCAACACGACGCTGTTTTTGAATGAAATTCATCTTTTTTGGCACCAGCCGAGAAGCGACGCGTTTCAAACCCAAAACATCAGTTAAAATGTGTTCGGCTGATCCATAAAAGATGCCCAACAACACAGCAATGTCTCTAATCGGTACAGAACGATTTTGCAACACGATTTGCTTCGCCGATTCAATGTTTTCTTCAGTAACAGATGTTGTTGGGCGGCCAGGGATCTCATCAAGATCCAAGCTTGTACGATCACCTTTGAAGCGTTTATACCACTCGTATGCCTGTGTTTTTCCTAGACACGATTCACCAAAGGCATTTTCTAACATTTTCAACGTTTCGGAACACTTAAATCCATTTGCAACACAAAATTTTATGCACGCACGTTGTTCTAAATTTTCATCCATTATAAAAATCGCCACACGAAAATTTTTCAACTTCTTTGTATAGTTGCCAAACAAAAACTAATCGTACGATATGCGTCAAAATTTGACAGAATGTGTATAAAAGTGTTGCCAATGTTAAGAGAATAAAAGTTTACCGATTGGACAAGCGCGGGAATTTTAAAATGAAAATTCCGGTTCTTTTTTTATCATAAGGTATAAAAATCAGCAAAACTGCTATTCATTTCTTTTATTGATTAATATTCATGATGATTTCTGTGACAGTATTAGTCGAAAGCTGCGAGAAATAGATTGACAAGAAGTTCTCAGAAACGAAAGAAAATCTCGAAACTTCTGCCGATTTTTCTATACACTCTGTTGTATGATAAAATAATTGAAGATGTTTCATTGAAGAAAATCTGACGACAAAATAATTTGAAGTTTGGTATAACGAGTATATTATGTCGTTTTCGCTTGAGGTAACTGAATCTGGTTCGGGGTAGTTTCATCAAACAAACACTTTTCACGAAACTGTGTTCGTACTTAGCACTGGAGGTTTGATTAAACCTGATATCAAAACTGACTCGATTTTCAGTTTAACAATGTTGAAACTTAAAAACGGTTTGACAACAGTTAGGGAGGAAACTGGGTTAGGTTTAGCATCAAGCGAAAACGACATTAGAAACTAGACAAATCGAAAACAAAAATCACATCAAAAGTACAAAAGAGAAAATAACAGTGACAATTTATCGAATTACATACACATCTGCAAGCAACTAAGTCTGGAATTGATACTGCATTCGAAGAGTATAACTCAAAAACCGAACAGAAAATATCTTTCCCAAACAATTTTTTTTGGTTATGTTAGAAACAAATTGAAATCAGAAAACTTTTCGTGAAGAATGTATCTACAGGAAAACTTGTAATATTTTCAATAAATCTACAAGAAGTTTTCTGAAGATGGTCGTGATCGTGAATATTTTAATTTCTTGCCGGTTTACTGAAGACATTAATCTAAATCAGATCGAAGTGCTAGACATAATAGATGTCCTATACAAATTGGATATCTCTAAAAGTGCCGGACCTGATGGGCTTCCACCCATATTTATGATAAATTTAGCATTAGATCTTACAACTCCTTTGTTCTGGCTTTGTAATAATTCGCTTCAGTCTGGAGTTTTTCCATACACGTGGAAAAACTATTTCCTTATACGAATCTTCGAAGAATGGGAAAGAAGCAGACATATGTAACTATCGGGAGATTGCTATTCTTTCTTGCATTCCGAAGCTTTCTGATCGTTCTGAACAATTACAAGGCAAAGCTTTCCGGGCATGGTGATGTGGAAGCGAAAAAACTATCTTCGCTTAAATCTTTCTTCGAAATCAGAAAATTGTAAGTAATTCACTGTTACATTTTCCGAACATTAGGGAATAACAGGGTTGCAAGTGACCGGGAAAACCGGGAAAAAGTCGGGAATTTGGTTTCACCGGAAAACCCGGCGAAAGTCGGGAATTTTAGTGAAAAACCGGGAAAAATATTACTAACTCAAATATGAGTAATAGTTGGTTCAATGTTAAACATTCCATTGGAAATTGGACCAACACCCCATGTCTCGTCCAACGATTTTTAAGAGCTTGCAAGCAGTTTTAAATCAATCAGGAAGCATCAGAGTTTTTGTAGTTGTTATCAATAACAGCACAATGAAAGCTCATTTTTTAAAAATAAGGATAATTTGGATGCTTCTGTTCGATTTTTATTAAGTGTTGGAATAAGTATTCAAAGGTAACAGGGAAAATTTTTATTAAAATTATTAAACATTCTTAGGAGTCATAATGTTTTTAAATTTGCTAATGATTGCCCTTAACCCGGGTTGGCGGTTCAATGCATAGGGCGCTGGTCTTACAAACCAGTTGTCGTATGTTCGAGCCCCGACCTAGAAGGATTCGTAGTGTCAGTAGAATCGTAGCACCAGCCATGCACTGGTTCTGTACACTCTGAATCGGTTGCGAAGTCTGTTGAAACAGAAGGTCAAATTCCACTACAGGAATGTAATACCAAGGCTAAGAATGATTGCCCTTGTTTCATCATAATTTGTCTCAGTAATGTCATCTTGAGGCAATATTTGTGTTACGCTCATATTTCTGTGTGATGTCAATGTAAAATGTTTTTATATGAGAATTTAAAATTTGTTGTCTAACAGAAAATTGTTAATAATTGGTTTTATGGTTTTCATCACAATCAGAGTATGACATTTCATCTGAGGGTATCGTTCATTGAACAGACGTGTTTGTAAGCGAATTACTACAATTTAAATAGCGTATCATGGCCGAAACCCTGGCAATGACGATATTGTGTTAGGTTCGCTGTGCCATCGTCCCGTTTATAATTTTCCCGCCGAACTGGTAATTCCACTTTCACTTCCGGAAGGAACGAAGAAAACTCTATTAAAAATGCTTTGAAATTGCAAGCATAGATTGTTGTTGATTTTTCAGAGTGGCAAGTTTTTAAGGATTGTGGTTCCTTATTTATTTATTTTCCATATTGATTTATTTTCAATTATATGTATACCAAAAAATAATAAAAACGGTCATGTGCGCCCGGAAGAAATAGGTTATGTGCTCCAAAAACCCCAAGATGACTAGGAAAAGGCTCTATACTATTTATACATCGAGATGCCCGAAAAGTACTTCAATCCTTAATTAGTGAGTTTGTTTTGATGTTCTGTTTCGGACATGGGATATCTGTTTGAAGCTTGAATTAAAGGAATATTTAAAAAAAACTAAATAGAGGCGATTTGAGCCTATTCCAAAAACCGGGAATTTTCATCTCGCAAACCGGGAAAATCCAAATCGGCAATTCACTTGCCACCCTGGAGTAGCTAAGGACATCGAAAAGGATGAAGAATAAAAATGAAATCGTTTTCATGGGGTTTCTCAAAGTGACGTGTTGTATGCAAACATACAAACTTTTGCAGATTTTTAAATTATATTCAAGTTCTGCGATTAGTGTCACATGCATAAAAATGGTGGTATAAACACTTCGCTCGAATATCGCGCGTTAAAGTTTTTGACTTCGCGCGGATTTCGCGCGTTTTGATTTTGAAATTTTTCGTAACAACCCTGGAAGTACGACTGGCTCACATCCAACAAACAATTACATAAGGTAGAACAAAAAAAAATATCGTTAGCGTGAAAGACTATGGACACTAGTAAGAAAAAACTGTTCATTCTCATTAGCCCTATTACAGCAGTTTGATAAAAAAAAACTGTACTATGAAAGATTATGCAGTTTATTGTTATAACAGGAACAATTATACTGTAACTAAAAAAATATTCACGTCGATGCTTGAAGCTTAAGGGGCGGGAAGGGTCTAACACTTTTGAAAAACCATTTATTATTTTCTTTATATTTTCTTATGGTAAAACATTTGATGAATTTTCTGTGAAATTTTCAAGCCTATTGGAACGAAACTCTGGAAGTTATTGACCTTTATCTATGGCTATCTCATTCTACGAAGAAGCAAGAGCTCAGCGCACATGCCCAAGATTTCTACTTCGATTGACTTCTAAACTTGACAAAACATTCTTGAAATGTTTCGTTATAATAAATTATAAAAGAGAAAAATATGATTTTTTGAAAATGTTAGACCCTACGGGCTCCCTGGAGTAATTAATTGTTTCCATTGATTTTATATACAAAAACCATTAAACGCGTTTTCCTCGAAAGCAGGTTTTGAAAGTCCGTGTCCATCGTCATTCAAAAACTACTGCACCAATTGTTTTCAAATTTTGCACACATTTTCATGCAAAACATTTGAATTTATTTTGTTGAACGATAATTCTGGAAAAAAAATCGCAAAAATTATGATTTTTTACATCGTTTAGACCCTACCGCCCACTTAATCATCGAAACAACGATCAAGCCACGATAATAAGTAACATGAGCCTAGAATTTTACTCAGCATTGATTCTTTTTACAGAACCCAATCCAACATATTTGGGATAAAACAGCGAAGCTGCCAACTTCAAACAGAATGCATCGTAAAACAAACTGACCATCTTTGCAATATGATGCGCAATGTACCCCTGTTCAAAGTTGGGATAGCTCTTTGCTGTAGAACATTACTGAGTTAGCGCGTTGAATGTACGTACAATTGAACTGTTTGATTGAAAATATCGATCATTAGAAACATCCCCATGGGGCTGATCTTTGTAGTTTTTTGCCAACATTTCATTTTTCTAGGTGACGTAGTTTCTAAAAATAACGTTATTATTGGGTATACAAAAATAATTCGGTCTGTTGTTTTGGGGTTAAAATACATTTATATCAAAATAGAAGATTATTAAGATTAATCAAAGAATCGTCCATCGCTAGTTTCTACCTCTCAGGCAATATTCGAATTTCATCTCGAAAAATACCTCGTCTTTTGAGGTGATTCAAGTTTGGAGCCAAATTTCGATTTCTGTGAAAGAAGTAAACCGATGACTTGCCAGTTCGTGCTACATACGTCGGAAAAAAACAGTAATCAGAAGAAGCAATGTCAGAAGAATACGGTGGGTACAGCAAAATGTCCTACTTGAGCGTTTCCAAATATTTTTTCACGACTTTTGTGACTTGAGGCCGAGCGTTGTCATGCACGAGAATAACGTTACCATGTCTTTGCTTGTATTCCGGCCAGTCGTAATGCACGGCTCAAACGCATCAACTGCAGCCTATACCGATCGTCCGTTATAGTATCCTCTCCCACTGCTCCCCAATGCTAAGATTCCATGAGTATGCATACGTACTCACGATTGTTTTGTTTTCACCTCTTCTTTCTAGTACTGCCTGGCCGGATTCATTCTCGCGCACGTGGTGTTCAACTTTCAAAGTATAGATTCCAATAAGCAACCGACTCAGAGAAAAAAATATTACAACTCATTTGGACTGCAGATTGTTCGTGTGTAGGAGTTCTAGCGAACGAACGGAATGTGAGCAGCTGGTGGTGACGAGAAGAAAATAGCAAAACACAACCCGCCTGTGTTGCTGTGCTTTTGGCCATGTTAGGTTTGGTTGCAGTCGTTGCTGTTTTTGTTTCTCTTTCTGTAACACAGAAAGGTGGGCAACATAAAGTGCAAAAGTGATTGTTCGCGAAGCGAAATATCGTCGTACACTCGCCGAAGCAAAATCTGTGGCAATACAGAAAAGCGTGCAGCTGGAAATTGTAGTGTTCAAAGAAAAAAAAAGGTTAAACGGAAAACTGTTTTATGGAGATCATGTTTTCCGTCTCTGTCGTGAGTGTGTAAGAGCTTTTTTTTCGGTGTCCGTCCAAGTGTGCGATTCGCGTTGATCTGTTTCGGCTGAAGTTACAGCGTGCAGTGAGATTTCATTTGTGTAAGAAAAAGAAATATGAAAGTTTTTCGCGCTTATTTGGCCGTATCAACAATCCAGCTGGGCTGAGCTAGGAGTGGCTTTAGTTTGAAGTCTACAAATCGATTGCTAACGTGAATATTTACCTCGTCGAAGCAATGCCGAAGTAGGCCTTGTGTGGTGTTGACTGCAAACTAGTTTCCTGTCGCCTCGGACGGAGTTCGCTTACTACCGACTAATACCGACAACACGTGCTTTTGGTGATTGGGCTCCAGAACTGGTTTGCGAATATCGCTCGGTCCTGTGGTACGAAAGACACGTTCGTGGAGTTAGTCTACTTATAAAGAAAAAAAAACAAAAGGTAAGACTGTCGCGTTTTATTTTCCTGCAATGCCTATAGCTGCTCCCCAAACGGAGAGTTATTAGAGATTCCGAACGGTCTAGACGAATGTTTTAATTTCTAGGACAAATGGCAATTCACTGGGTGAAAATAGTTTTGCATGTTTTTCAACATTACTTTTTTGCGAACTAAATGAAATTATATACCCTATGAATGCCATAGAACATGAGATCCGTTTAGGTTCGTTAAATGATCAAAATAAAGACAAAATAAGCAACGGAAAACAGCAACGCTCTGAAAAAATAAACAAAACGCTTTAGGAATAATAAACACATATCAGTTAAGCTTTTTTCATACTTGGTTTATAACCCCTTCTAGATGCCTACTCCTACGCTAAATGCCCGCACCTTGGACTTAACGCTGCCCTTGCGCCATTTTTCTTACACACTTTCAATCACCCTTTCTTCAAATCCTTATCCTTTTTGATGATCTTTCCTGTATTTTGAAGCTTGCACTTCCCAATCGTCCAGAATTTTTCTAATGGGCGAAGTTCTGGCAAATTAATTTAAGTAAATCAGCAAACTGTTACTTTATGTATTACATCACAATCATTATCTATTGCATGTTTTTGAACATGTCACATAGATCAATTTGTTCTTATTCCTGATAGGAGTGCATTTTCTCTAATGAATTTTTCAAAATTTTGAAAGCCTCCAATATTTGTATTGTGATTGTGCCAGATATACTTTTTAAATCAAACGATTAGTTAACAAATATCCGGAGCCCTTATTATGGTAGTGTTCATCACTCTTATTCTCAACGGCATTCAAGCTAAAAATCTCATTAAAATCGATTCAACCGATAATTGCCACAGTTCACTCTTTATATCATTGGAAAGATGTTGTGGAGGTCCAGGGAGTGTCGAAGAGTGTCGATGCGTTTCGTCTTCGGCTCGTCTATGCATAACAGTTTATGTTGAACTGTTATTTCAGCTAACAGTTTCACATAAACCGCTAAGCTGGTGTAAACTTAAAGCTACTTGCCAAACACATTTTAGTTTCGAACCGAATATCAACGTCTTTATTGATGCGCTTGGCGAAAATATTGTTTGAGTTTCATACTGGCCTATTCAGAGAGTGGCCATTTAAAGGTTATCCTGTTTTGGTGGTATTTGTTTTTCTTCAAGTTCTTTTTGGACTCGTCACGTCATATTTTCATGTGTTCTGTTAACAGCAAGTAACTTCAATTTAGTTTACCGATCTAGTACACAGAGCAAATCATGTTCAATCCATCAGCCCCGCCTAAATGCTATGTTTGCATCAAATGAATGAATCTAGATCAAACGAGAATGCGCTAATATTTTCTAAGAACGGTACAAATAATGTTCAAGTCAGTTTGTTGGAAACATCAAGAAATTGATGAATTGTCTGGATAAATTTGAACCAATTTCACAAGCAAAGAAAACTAAATCAAATACACTTGCGATAAAACGGCTCAGCAATACTACGTGGCTTGACTTATTTTAAGAACTTTTCATTGTTTGTGCAATTATATATAAGCTTTAACATATAAACCCATTCGCACCCTCTCATTCTGTTATTAACACAGAAAGTGATCGCAGTTTCTGGTCTGGTTATGATCGGTTACTTACCTTACCTAACAGCTATAGCCCTGGGGTGTCCTTTGCTGTATCAAGCATACGTCTTCACATAACTCGGTCAATTTCGTGCGGTGGCGTACTTTTCTCGATCGAAAGATTTTTCTGAGTCCAAAGTACGCACGATTCCCTGCCAAAATACGTCTCTGAAGTTATCAGTTCATGTCATTATCGGCGGTCACCAGTGAGCCCAAATACACGAACTCGTCAACCACCTCGATATCGTCACCGTCTATCAATATTCGTGGTGGGAGGCGTAGTGTTTCTTCTCTAGAGCCTAGCGTTGTATTTACGACACTTCTGGAGTTCATGTGTTATCGCGAATATGTGATCCGTAGTGGTGCGGGCTCCAGTAAATCCCGCTTGGTACAGCCCTACGAATTCCTTTGCTATTTGTGATAAACGACGGCAAAGGATTGATGATAGTACCTTGTAAGCGGCGTTCAGCAATGTGATTGTAACAATCTAGCAATGTAATTGCAACAATCTAGCTTACCTGAGCATTCATGTCGCCGATGACGAGTTTTATATCCCGCCGTGGACAGCTGTCGTAGATTCGTTCCAGCTGCGCGTAAACGCTTTCTTCTCGTCATCGGGTCTCATCTCATGTGGGCAGTGCACGTTGATGATGCTATAATTGAAGAAACGGCCCTTGATCTTCAATACGCACATCCTATAACTGACGCATCGATGCTCACTTTTCCACACCTTCTGTCCGTCCACCAAACTTCCTGCAGTGCTACGATCTCGAAGCCGCAGATTTGAAGTTCATCATACAGCATTCGGTCGTATCCTGGGAAGCCAAGCGATTTGCAGTTCCATGAGCCAAGCTTCCAATCGTAGTCCTTTGTTCGTCGCGTAGGTCTTTGCCGATTATTCCAAGTCGTATTTCTTACTTTATTGTGCGTAACATGTGTTTGCCGGGCGGCTTGTTAGGCCTGCACCAACTTCCTGTCTCGCCGGAGGGCCATCGAGAGAGTTTAGAGTCCCACACACACAAGGACGGTAATCAGCCGCTCCTAACATGGAGAACAGACGCTGTTTGGAGCCGCCCCAACATGAGAAACAGACGCTCGAGTAGGCTCGTTCTCTGTAAAGAGAGGGCAATCCCCCCCCCCCCCCCCCCCCCCCCCCCCCCCCCCTTCCCTGTCAACATACGGCCAAGGCCCCACCGGCGTTGGTTACCCGATCTTTCCTATGGCTACTCGTACCCCAGTCGGCACCGCGGGGTGGTAGGGATAGGAGTTACTGGACAAGAGGCTAAGAACCACATTGGGGCCTGAATTGCGCTTTGTCCAGTCGTTTACCAACCATCGGTTCTGATCGGTGCCATTCTACTAACCACATGGGGAGGCCTGAGATAGGATTAATGCGTGTACATTTTTCGGTCTAGACGATCGTCCGTTCCCCATATTTAGATTCCCGCGACGAATACCCAAAGCTAAGTCCTGGCATTACATTCCTTTTGTGGAATTTGGCCTTTCTGTTTCAACAGACTTCGCAGCCGATTCTTAGTGTACAGAATCATTGCATGGCTAGTACTATGGATTCTACTGACACAAAGAATCCTTCCAGGTTGGGGCGACGAATACCAACTAATGTAAAACGTAATTGTAGAATACATCAACGGATGGATGCACGATCGAAAGGTCAATGTATAAAATATTTCTCACTTCGTAACTATTCACTCGGTTTACCACTCATTTGGGAGGGGTGCTTCTCTAATTTCATAAGCATTTAGAGAAGCAGAGGGGTATGAGAGTTGAAGGTTAAACGAAAGAAATTGTTCAGGAGAATCTCGCCAAAAGCCTTTTTACTTAATCCATTTCGTCAAATCATACACATACAAATTAGTTTCGTCACCCGCCGTGACAGGTAAATTCATCCTATTTGATCTCACCGCTGCTAGTTCGAACTGCCCGAAGCCGTTGAATCTAGCTTTGGGTGAACCGGGAATGTAACAGATGTGATTTCGGTGAGATACGGGCTTCTCCACAGTGCTCGGTGCCGCCAACGACGAATCATTGACGACATTCGCGACTCTCGACCGTCATACCCAGTTAGTCGAAGAATAGTGTCGTTATGAAAAATATCTGAACATTAAAACTGATATCTGTTTTTAAAGCTCTTATCTAAGAATACAGTGTAATCTCGATCTGCAAAAAGCGTGTTACATTTTTTGATTTGATTTATTTGGATTGCATATTTGACGACACGGTAGATTTGCTGTTTCAATAAACACTTGACCTAATTTTTTTTTGTTGACGTTCTGAGAAGTGAAATCGAAGTGGTGATATGATTTCGACTGTACGAAATATTTAGTGGAAGCAGACTTGCAATACGCATTGTTGTGTCAGAGAGTGTCTACCCAAGAATTGAAAATGTCTATTTGTTACTTTGCAGTACCACAGACCTCAACATGCAATGTCTAATTCTACATTTTTTGGTATCCTTGCAGTGTAAATAAAGTACTCTAATACTTGAAGTTAAATTTTTACTAGAAGTTAAATTGGACCATTCATTTTGAAACATTTCTTTTCCTTCTTTAACCATGCATCTTTAAACCGACATTGGTCACTCGTTAAACAATCTTCTTAACAACTGCCCCACAAATTCGTAGGAAGAATATTGCTTCATTGCATGTTAAGAATCTTTTCCGTACAGAACGCAGAACAATGCAACACTTCTCTATCCTTGCCATCATCGACCTACCAAGTGATCGAGTAAATCGCCAGTTTTTCTCACATTCTCAATGGCCTCATCGCATGTCTAATGTCAGTACCGTGCTGTGAAGGCTTTCGACATTCCGAAAGCCAACTGCAAAGGATAATTGCTACTGGTGCTGCTGCTTCTGCTGTTGGTTGGAGTGCTGCCTAGTGGAATCTGAGTCCATTTGACGGGCAGTTTTTATGGCGGTGCAATTTCCTCGACAATCGGTGCTTGCCTGGAACTGGATTTATGTTGGTATGTATGTATTTATGTGTAAGTACCCTGCTAGTTTCGAGAATAATTTGTCGTCCTGTACTCTCTGTCATACGGAAAGTGTTCATTAAATAGTGCAGAATTGGATGTCCTTTGCTGCCAATAATTTACACGAAGGACATTGTCCGCCTCTCATGAAGGACATTGTTTGGTTTGGACAGAGTTTTACGATTATTACGGAACGGTTATGTAGATAATACAAAAAGACCTTTCAATGTCAGACAAGGTGCTTTTGGAACTCGAGCTGTATACCGCACATCCTTGAAAATAGTAGAGGAAGTAGTTGGTTGATTAACAAAGTCAAAGGAATTATAATACAAGCCATGAGCCAATGTATCATGAAATAAATTTTTCACTTTCCACTGAAGTACAGTAGTAATGCGTTTTCCTTTTTTTTATCGTGAAGGTAACTGTCGATCACGATGTAATCTGACTCAGAATGAAGAAAAACGTTAGAAGAAGAAGTTTACTGTTTGCAACAGTTAAGCTCGGTTAATTTAATAACTGTACTTAAGAAATAAACTTTTCTTAGGGGTTGTTTGCTTCGATGAAATAATACAGTTGAAGAGTTAGAATTTAGGTTGATAGTCATTTATAAAGAACATTTGATTTTTTTATCAGCAAACAAACAAATTCTGGTCGAACTTAATTAGTTTATTTCTATAAATAAAACATTAAGAGCTTTTAGAATAAGCAGTGTGTTTTGATATTAGTAATTCAAGCTCTAATCAAAAATGATTAAATTAATTTCCAATGTTTCGAATTAGAACAGTTTTGATCGAATTCGAACGTAGATTATTTAGTTCCCATTATTACAACATTCGTAATCTGCACCCTAAGCTCTTCTAAACCAGTGGAATACAACCGACACAAATATGATAGCAGAATATTTATGCTGGCGTCAGTCTAGACCATGTTGACAGTGGTCACCATCGATTCAGTGACTGATGGCAAAACAAAAATAAAGATAACAACTCCCTCATGTGTGTATTCCCGTGGCAGATTGTCTACGCGATACTACATTTGTTCGACAATCGATTTTCGACCAACCATTCGCCATTCGATTGATAAGCTTGGTAACTGATTCGTCAAAGGCTAGTATACTGGCTTACGACTATTCCATTATCAATCGCCTTCATCATTCATTTGGTTAAGAGGTCGATATTCTAGCAGTCCGAATGAATTTGAGTTGTGTTATAGGAACTACTATCCATCTGCAAGATCATAAAATGTTCAACGGTTTTTCCATGAAGTATAAGAAAAGGTTTTTAGATATATAAGCCTCGAAATATATTGCGAATTTCTTATTTTGTTGGAATTATCATGCAATTCATATATCTTTTCCGTTTAAGGTTTATTGACAAAATGATATTCGATTGAATGAGCCTGACTCGATAGGCAACATAGATAAACGACAATGTTGCAGTTGGACAATATGCATTATGATTGCCGCTTAGCTTATCGGAGTTTCAAATAGCAATGATTTCTGAAGAAACATGTTGAATAAATTTCGTGAGCATAGTTAGGCTTATCCAACAAATAAGTACAAATCTAAATCGGAGGTATGATTTTAATAATTCACACTTTTCTTAATGCTGTTCCAGTGATGCTTATCAGTCGGGCAGACTTGCAATACGCATTGTTGTGTCAGAGAGTGTCTACCCAAGAATTGAAAATGTCTATTTGTTACTTTGCAGTACCACAGACCTCAACATGCAATGTCTAATTCTACATTTTTTGGTATCCTTGCAGTGTAAATAAAGTACTCTAATACTTGAAGTTAAATTTTTACTAGAAGTTAAATTGGACCATTCATTTTGAAACATTTCTTTTCCTTCTTTAACCATGCATCTTTAAACCGACATTGGTCACTCGTTAAACAATCTTCTTAACAACTGCCCCACAAATTCGTAGGAAGAATATTGCTTCATTGCATGTTAAGAATCTTTTCCGTACAGAACGCAGAACAATGCAACACTTCTCTATCCTTGCCATCATCGACCTACCAAGTGATCGAGTAAATCGCCAGTTTTTCTCACATTCTCAATGGCCTCATCGCATGTCTAATGTCAGTACCGTGCTGTGAAGGCTTTCGACATTCCGAAAGCCAACTGCAAAGGATAATTGCTACTGGTGCTGCTGCTTCTGCTGTTGGTTGGAGTGCTGCCTAGTGGAATCTGAGTCCATTTGACGGGCAGTTTTTATGGCGGTGCAATTTCCTCGACAATCGGTGCTTGCCTGGAACTGGATTTATGTTGGTATGTATGTATTTATGTGTAAGTACCCTGCTAGTTTCGAGAATAATTTGTCGTCCTGTACTCTCTGTCATACGGAAAGTGTTCATTAAATAGTGCAGAATTGGATGTCCTTTGCTGCCAATAATTTACACGAAGGACATTGTCCGCCTCTCATGAAGGACATTGTTTGGTTTGGACAGAGTTTTACGATTATTACGGAACGGTTATGTAGATAATACAAAAAGACCTTTCAATGTCAGACAAGGTGCTTTTGGAACTCGAGCTGTATACCGCACATCCTTGAAAATAGTAGAGGAAGTAGTTGGTTGATTAACAAAGTCAAAGGAATTATAATACAAGCCATGAGCCAATGTATCATGAAATAAATTTTTCACTTTCCACTGAAGTACAGTAGTAATGCGTTTTCCTTTTTTTTATCGTGAAGGTAACTGTCGATCACGATGTAATCTGACTCAGAATGAAGAAAAACGTTAGAAGAAGAAGTTTACTGTTTGCAACAGTTAAGCTCGGTTAATTTAATAACTGTACTTAAGAAATAAACTTTTCTTGGGGGTTGTTTGCTTCGATGAAATAATACAGTTGAAGAGTTAGAATTTAGGTTGATAGTCATTTATAAAGAACATTTGATTTTTTTATCAGCAAACAAACAAATTCTGGTCGAACTTAATTAGTTTATTTCTATAAATAAAACATTAAGAGCTTTTAGAATAAGCAGTGTGTTTTGATATTAGTAATTCAAGCTCTAATCAAAAATGATTAAATTAATTTCCAATGTTTCGAATTAGAACAGTTTTGATCGAATTCGAACGTAGATTATTTAGTTCCCATTATTACAACATTCGTAATCTGCACCCTAAGCTCTTCTAAACCAGTGGAATACAACCGACACAAATATGATAGCAGAATATTTATGCTGGCGTCAGTCTAGACCATGTTGACAGTGGTCACCATCGATTCAGTGACTGATGGCAAAACAAAAATAAAGATAACAACTCCCTCATGTGTGTATTCCCGTGGCAGATTGTCTACGCGATACTACATTTGTTCGACAATCGATTTTCGACCAACCATTCGCCATTCGATTGATAAGCTTGGTAACTGATTCGTCAAAGGCTAGTATACTGGCTTACGACTATTCCATTATCAATCGCCTTCATCATTCATTTGGTTAAGAGGTCGATATTCTAGCAGTCCGAATGAATTTGAGTTGTGTTATAGGAACTACTATCCATCTGCAAGATCATAAAATGTTCAACGGTTTTTCCATGAAGTATAAGAAAAGGTTTTTAGATATATAAGCCTCGAAATATATTGCGAATTTCTTATTTTGTTGGAATTATCATGCAATTCATATATCTTTTCCGTTTAAGGTTTATTGACAAAATGATATTCGATTGAATGAGCCTGACTCGATAGGCAACATAGATAAACGACAATGTTGCAGTTGGACAATATGCATTATGATTGCCGCTTAGCTTATCGGAGTTTCAAATAGCAATGATTTCTGAAGAAACATGTTGAATAAATTTCGTGAGCATAGTTAGGCTTATCCAACAAATAAGTACAAATCTAAATCGGAGGTATGATTTTAATAATTCACACTTTTCTTAATGCTGTTCCAGTGATGCTTATCAGTCGGGCAGTGCTCCACAGATGTTTCTCTGATTAAATGTGTAAAAAAACAACGTTAGTAATCGCGTACAGTTTGAATGGTGATTTCAGCGTGAGAGACAAAAACGGTACAGGATAGTCCTAAAAATTTTAAGATGCTTTCTCGGCAATTTTCTAAGTGTAGAAAATCCTAGTAACTCCCAGCGCAGCGCAGAAAATCCTATGTTGACCCTGGATAACCATCAACTGCAAAGCCTAATCGCTTCGTAGTATGAATTTCTCGAATCAGGCTAAATACTTATCGCTACCGACTGCAAAAGATGAAATTGAATTGCTTGCATTGCTTGCTCAGCAAGACATGTGAAAATCAAACACAGCAACGCCCCAGCAGACACAGTGAAACCTGTCAAAAGCATCATTTTGGTGCCATCCGCTATACTCCCCACACTTGACTCGTTCCCACTATTATTTGTTTTTATCTACGTCTCACGCACTTGCTGAGCAGCACTTGACTAGTTACGAAAATGTGGAAAATGACTTCCCGACTGGATTACTTCAACAGATGAACAGTTCTTTCGACGCGGTATTTGTGAGTTGGTGAAAAGATGGTAAAAAATCATAACTATTGAAGGCAACTATTTTGAATAAAGTGATTTGAACCTATTACTCACAATCAACATGTATTCCATACAACGATGCCGCATTATGAATTAGCTTACTTGGTATAGATGTGTTACAATAAAGTCGAGCTCTTGATGAGGGGTAAAGGATTGCAGAATCGAACTGTTTTCATCATTTTGAATATTTAATAACCAAGAGATATGAAGTCTCCTTGGACTCGAATTCGGTCTTTTCCCCCATTGGACCGTATCACTTTATTGTGAATCAAATTGGCTATATGTGTATTAGATATCTTATGTAAAATTACGTTAAAGGTGGGACTGAAAGCAGCAGAATTATACGTCTGACTTGTTGCGTATATCAATATTGTGGTCTCTGATAAGGAATACTGAGATACTCGTGGCGTCCTACCAGGCAAAATAAAACATAACTTGCTAATAATCATATTAATATGGACTGCCTCTGATAAAATTTGGACGAATCATTTTAGTTGCTGTGATGTCTCTAGTTAATATAGCATGAAACTATTGAAAGCTTTTTGACGCGGAAGGTTTGTTTATTCAGTGGTGAAAGACTCACGAAAAATTTCAAAAATCGACCGTAAATAAGGTGCTAAACCGAGAAACATTCACATTGAATCGGACAAAATATCGCAACTGTAGAAGTGGGACATATGACCGGTAACTACGAGTGAAGGTTGTTAGAACAATCAAACAGAATCCTGTGATACCAGGATGTAAATTGGCGAAAAAGTTCAGCTCGACGTAGAGTACGATTCGTCTAATTTGTTTGCGAGAAGGATTTCAGTCCTACCGTTGCCAAAAACCGTACCAGGGAACTAAGGAGTGTATCGAAAATAAGCTGTATTTGTGATGTTTTTTTTAAGTTCAGATCACAGCATGCTGTGTGTTTGGCTGTTGGTTTTCTTTTTTTTCCCTTTATAGGCTACTCTGGCCGACGGGGGTAAGTTCAGATCACAGCATGCTGTGTGTTTGGCTGTTGGTTTTCGTATGTTTACTTGTTTGTGCGGTTGAAATTCCGCGTTTTCAAAATATCGCGTATTGAAAAGGAAGTGAAAATTAAGGTTCTGGACACATGGCTAAGTGAGAAGGGTATTACTATGCGAAAATTGGTGAAGCGGTTTGGAATTCATCATGCCAGTGGTAAACCATCATTAATAAGTTTGGAGAACACTTTTCGTTAGATGAGCTACCAGGAAGAGGCAGAAAACCCGGTTTTTCCAACCCGAAACTAGTCCAGAAAGTGGCATCTCAAGTCTTGAAAAAAAAATCAATGTCAATACGTGATTTGGCCAAAAAAGCAGGAACGAGTGTCGGATTTAGCGTCGGCTCACTATGCCAAAACCACTCTCAATTGGCTTTCGGGAAAAGGTATAAATTTCGTTGAAAAAATATCAATCCACCAAATTGCCCTCAGCTTCGACTCATCAAACGTTACTGGGCAATCGTGACGAGGGTCTTCAAGAAGACTGGTAAGGAAACTGGAAATATGCAGGAGTTCAAAAAAATTTGGGCTCAAGCGTCCAAAAAATGAGATGCAACACTTTTCCGGGACTTGATGAAGAGCGTTCGATCAAAAGTTCGAAAATTCTTGAAGGAATAACTTAAATTTCATTCTGTTTTCATTATACTCAAGTTCAACCTCGTACAATAACGGATCAATTTTTAGTTTGAATAAAATATCGTTTTTTATCATAATTTGAAAGAAAAATTTGTGGATAGCTTATTTCGATACACTCCTTATACGAGAAAGTTCTGACTAAAAGTAATGAATGTATTTTGATGGACGATGAAACTTATGTCAAAATGGATTTTAAAAAAGTTCCAGGCCAAACGTTATATCTTTCAGGATAATCTTGTTTACAAATTGATGTTTTGGCAAGACATATGCAGTCGTGAAAAGAGAACAAAACTTTCCATCGCTGGAACGTCTATTAATGGATCATTTTACAAGGAGAATTATCGCCAAAAGAATGTTTTGCCTTTCAAGCGACCACACGACTATCCCGTCAAGTTCTGGTCTGATTTAGCTAGTTGCCACTATAGTCAGCTGTTAATCCAATTGACCAGAGTCAAATCGATTTTTTTTTACAAAGATCTATAGAAATGTGTAAAAACAATCAAAACACAGTATAACACAGCAAAAATGATGCTGGTATACACTTCAAAGTTCGACAATTCATCCGAAAAGTTGGCCAATATTTTTTGATGAGTTTTCCTTTTATTTATTTATTTGGTGAAAAAAAACGGTATGTCTGTTCTTTAGAGTCGAAATGATATTTGCATCCATATAAATTGGATTTTTATGAGATATTGTTGTTTTGTTGCTCTATTTCCCACACTTTTTCTCCTTCGCTTTTTAATGCACCTGAGGTGAACAAAACATAGAAAAGCAATCAAAACCGATCCAAATACATTTCTAACAAACATATTTTCAATTATGGCCTCGATGCCTCACCTACTGCCTCTGCTCAAGTAACCCGGAAACTGCCACCATCAGTATGATCGATTCATCAAAGGATAAAAAAGCATGTTTACATGTTATCTAATTGTGAACAATACCATCATCGTCAGATGCCGTGAATACACCAATATTTATTAAACCAAAGACATCAAACAAATTGGTGCAAGAGCTCTCTCTTGAAGAAGCTTAATTAACACAATTATTTACGCTTCATAGCCAGTCCCAAATATTGACATTTTGATCATACGCTTGAATAGGTCCTTGGTGCATTGCGGTCTTTCACATTATGTAAACAAGCAAGCCTCGGTGCAGCTCATCATCGTGTCCTACCATCATCCATTGTTTGCTCCGAGCACAGTTTCAGAATGACGTCCATCCTTGTTAAAATGACATAGTGAAGAGTTACAGCAAATGGAACTTCATTGAGCGCTTGGGCCGGTTAAGTGTAGCGTTATTAATTCACTCAAATTTAATTTTGTACCGTGTAAGTGTGCGAGTGTGGGATTTTCTTTGCGCTCACATCTCATCCACGTACCAATCGCGTGCACTTGTCATATTTAGTAAAAGAAAAATAGCAGCTTCTCCCCCGTGATAAAACGCTTCGGAACAAACTCATTGCGCCGTTTTATGTCACGGTTATTACATGGCTGAGATATCAGATACTCTAGTGATAGAGACGGCCAAACGCAACACCAGCTAACCGTATTATATTTGTGAAATGTACCCGTGATAGGATTATCTGGGAATATGAGATTTTAAAGAGGATTTCAAATATGCGGAAGACGAGTTGGTGTAATAATTTCCAGTTACGTATTAATTCGATATGGCCATTGGGTAATATAATTTACGCGTGCAACTTTTGCTGTTCTGGTTTCGATTTACTATTCAGTAAAGACAGTTCTATTGAGCAATGAACTTTGACAATTTTTCAGAATTGACGTCAGCGAGTGATCTTCTTGGCTACGCGAACCGATTATTCAACAATCTGTAAGATGGCCCGATGTTGATTTATCTCGTAACAAAGCTCAGCGATTCAAGACAGGATATAGCCATTAAGCTGAGGTTTAACAGCTTTTATTTCGTCGCCCATTATTATGCCATTAGGTCATGGGTTCTCATCGGTTGCCACTGAAACGCACTGATATTAAATGAATTTTCATAGTTTCTCATCATCATCATTGATTTTCCATTTATTTTCAACGGCAAATCCGAACCATAACGTGCGAGATTAAACAGCAACTAAAAAGTTTCCGACAGCACGGAAGTAGTTACGCAACCTTCGGTGGTGGGCTGTTTTTTATTTTCAAATGAACAGCGATGTTTTAGTGTCAATGTGCTCCGGAAAGTAGCTGTCAGCAGTGAGACATCTCCCATATCATGTGGGTGGTCGTTATCTGGGGTTATATTCGCACAGCTCGCTTAGAGGTTTGAAATTTAAGCAACAATGCGATGATTGTTGGCGTCGAGATAATTCACTGCGATTCCCTTTCGGTTCGTTGTAGCACAGTTTTTATTTATTCTTAAATATTTATAATTAATTAACGACACTTTATCACCGCGGTGACATTCGTATCAAAGTATCACAGTGGTTTGTGTCGATGATTGCCGAGATACGCGATTGTAGTGCTGAAGGAACACTTGCTTTTATTAATGTACTAACCAAAATGTGAGTGTGCTGGTATTGAAATAGGTTTTTCATGCGCTCAGGTATTATTTGCTAACTTCGTAATGTTTAATGCAAGTATTGTATATTTAATTCCTATCTGAAGTTGAAAAGCGTATATGCGTAGGAGATAAGATTTAAGTCTCTGGTACGTCTCTCCCAAGCCCGATAAGATGGAAGCGCTGAGTTCTCAAGCTGATGAAATGGAGCCCCCTACTCACAATTCAGGCATACGGGTAGCAATAGTTCACATTTTATCGGAATATTTCAGGTTATTTGTCATTCCAAATATAGTTACACACCAGATTGGAAAAATGACATGCGAATAGAACTACGCAATGAAAACCGCGAAAAAGTTACCGCCAAGACGGGACTCGAACCCGTAACTATCTATCTATTTATTTTTGCCGATTAAACTACCCTGCATGTGAAAACACATTAAGAAACACCCTAATTGATTAGAAGAACCGAGCATGCTTCGCTATGCTCGTCACCACGGTATTCAATTGTAGTCATATCTGTATGACAACCCCTCCACCAGCAATCACTTACATACCCCCCAGGCAGCGAAAAATACACATACAAAATCACAAATCAGCGTCTGTCGGTAAAGCAGAAAATGAAGATAGACTTGCGATACGACGTGTAAGTGATTGCTGGCGGAAAGGTTGTCCATCTGGGCCAGATTCATGCGTCTATAGCGAGATGTAGCGGATATTACGGTTAAAAGAGCATCTTCCGCATTTCCTCTCTCCGGCTAGCGACCATAATATGTTAAAACTGGGCTAAAATAAACGGTATGATTAAAATAATATTCCGCCCGTGAAATGCGTGTAAGTGTCTCGGCTTACAGGTTCGCCCAAGCCCTTTTCATTTACTCTCTTTCAACCATAGTAATAAGGTGCATGGATGAATCATATTGGGGCTACCTTGAACTGATGGTAGCATTACTTTACATCACATCTCATCGCATCGCCTCATTTTCCTCGTAAAGTTTGAGTCAGAGTATATGATGAATATTCTTGTTAGTATAAAATAATGTGAAATATGTCTTGGAACAACGTATAGTAAGCTACAACTAGTTCGATCTCTCAGTCGAAGTCTCATCATCGAATCAACAAGAAACGAAGCTAGAAATTCCTGTGAAATTGGCATCTTAAATAGTGTAAAACTGGCTAATCCAGCACGGCATATGATGGAATTCTCGATCATATTATACAAAAAACAAAATCAAGATTTGATTAGATATAACAGTTCGGCTGAAAAGTTCGTATCGTTTAATAGAAACACACATTTTTTTGCCAAAATTCGTTTTTATTATTCAACATAATTGCCATCAGAGGCGATACAGCGAGTATAGCGATCTTCCAACTTTTCGATACCATTTTTGTAGTACGATTTGTCCTTTGCCTCAAAATAGGCCTCAGTTTCAGCGATTACCTCTTCATTGCTTCTAAATTTTTTACCAGCGAGCATTCTCTTGAGGTCTGAGAACAGGAAAAAGTCACTGGGGGCCAAATCTGGAGAATACGGTGGATGAGGGAGCAATTCGAACCCCAATTCGTTCAATTTCAGCATAGTTTTCATCGACTTGTGACACGGTACATTGTCTTGATGAAACAAAACTTTTTTCTTCTTCAAATGAGGCCGTTTTTTTAAAATTTCGTCCTTCAAACGCTCTAATAACGCTATATAATAGTCACTGTTGATGGTTTTTCCCTTTTCAAGGTAGTCGATGAAAATTTTACCATGCGAATCCCAAAATACAGACGCCATAACCTTACCGGCCGATTGTTGAGTCTTTCCACGCTTTGGGTTCGGTTCATCGCGTGCAGTCCACTCAGCTGACTGTCGATTGGACTCCGGAGTGAAGTGATGGAGCCATGTTTCGTCCATTGTTATATATCGACGAAAAAAATCGGTTTTATTTCGATATAACAGCTCCAAACACTGCTCAGAATCATCAATTCGTTGTTGTTTTTGATCGATTGTGAGCTCACGCGGCACCCATTTTGCACAAAGCTTTCTCATATCCAAATATTCGTGAATAATATATCCAACACGTTCCTTTGATATCTTTAGGGTGTCAGCTATCTCGATCAACTTCACTTTACGGTCATTGAAAATCATTTTGTGGATTTTTTTCACGTTTTCATCGGTAACAGCCTCTTTTGGACGTCCACTGCGTTCATCGTCTTCGGTGCTCATATGACCAGTACGAAATTTTGCAAACCACTTACGAATTGTTGCTTCGCCCGGTGCAGAGTCTGGATAACACTCATCGTGCCATTTTTTGGTATCGGCGGCACTTTTTTTCATCAAAAAGTAGTGTTTCATCAACACACGAAATTCCTTTTTTTCCATTTTTTTCACAATAACAAAAGTAGCTTCACTCAAAATGCAATATCTCACAAACTAATAATCAGACAGCTGTCAAATTTATACACGTATCTTTTGAAGGTTGGTACTAACTGAAAACGGTATGGATTTAATTCTAGTGGCGCCCTCTCATAGAAACGATACGAACTTTTCAGCCGATCTGTTATATTCTGGATACGAAAATAAACGAAACATTTTTTTGAACTGTTGAATTTAATTTACTAATCCCTAAATTTTTAAAATGTTTAGTCTCTTTAAATGCCGTCTTTTAAAAACCTTGTAAAAAATGTATTTTTATAAACTATACGTAGTTTGAAGTGAAATTATCTAAATTTTTGAGAGGAAAGTTTCCTATATTTTTCCCCTTGAATTTGAGGATTTGTTATCAAAATTGGCACTAGTTTTTTATTTAGTGTTGTATTTCGAAAATTCCAGTTTTTTTCTTGATAATTATTGATTTCAGATGGAAAAAATAAAAATATCATTTTTCGAAACCGAAAAACCAATAAAATGTGCCCTAAGCACAAACATAGGCTAACCCCTGAATGACCATATCTGCATCGGCCAGAATAAGCCGAAAACAACGTTTTCGTTCGGCACGTCAGGAAAGACGTGGTACTTCGGTACCAAATATATAAGTGTTTTGCAAATAGCATTAACTTTACGTCTGCTTAGTGGTTCAAATTGAACTGTCTAAGTTTGCAATAAGCAGTTCAATTTGAACTGCTCTGCACTGACGAGTCTAAGACGAACCGTAAAGAACAACAATAAAAACAATTTTTGATCCGCTTGGTTGAAGTAAAGCGAACTCCTGTAAGAGCACCAGTGGAAATAGGTGGTCGGATGGCATCAAATCTTCTATGTAAGACGTAACATGTGAGCGAGCGTTGTCGTGTCATATCGGATCTTTTAATGATTTAATCACTAAGAAGAATATCATTTCTTTTTCACTTTTTTTTTATTTAGGTCCAGAAAAACTTTCTGATCCTATGTGCGGCGTTGGAAATCGAACCCAGCTGGGCTGCGTTAAGGGCATCGACTTAACCATCACGCTGTACCCATCCTCGTTATGATAGTGTTGCTGGCCAGCTTGCAGGAAAGGGCTTTTTGTCGTGTAGATATTTTTCTATGAAGTTTTTCATCTTCCAGAATCGTTTTACCCGGAAAATGTTTTGAGTTTTCTTTGTTTGCATGAAATGCAATGACTTTTGATTGAGTTGCAGTGTCTAAAAATTTCGGCCCTATTTTTCTTTGTATTTCCGATAATTCCGACAATCTTGTTCTGTATTTTGATTTCACTTTGCTTGTGCTACCGCGATAAGGGAAAAAAATACAGAAATGTTTATATCAATTCATTCTATTGCTCCAGCCATTGTTGCAAATAGGTAAAAGCAGTTTTCTTCATGATTGTTGAGCCGCAATCCAAAAGAGAAATGTCAGCCTATTTCGCATATTTTGTTAAAAAAACTGATATCAGAATTGGAGCAAACTGCTTATGTTTTTAAACAATAGCTGTTTTCCTAAGATTGTAATAGAGCCTATATTTGTTTTCTTTTTTACAAGAACATAACAATAAGCTATGCAACATACTGTAAACGATTCTCAAAACGAACATTACAGCAAGTTTTTTCTTATATTAAAGCGATAACAATTTTTGAATTAAATGCATAAGTTTTCCTCTTATCTTGTGAGTCAATGCTTTGAACCAAGATCTCAGAAGATCAAAATGGATTCCTAGTGTCCGCAGGATCGTAGCACCGGCCCTACAACAGTTCTGTACACTTACGAGTCGACTGCGAAGTCTGTTGAAACATAAGCTCCGTATCGGGATGTAGTAGACTGACATAACATTTTTTAGTAGAGCTGAGATAATTCAAATTACAGTGATGCTTTTTTTAGTGGAGCTGAGATAATGCTACGTTTAAAAATTGTAAACGTTTGAGCAATGAGATTTTACTGTTTTGTCAAACTATCGAAAATTTGAAAAAGATTTCCAAGAAGCGAAATTTTGAAATTTTTGAATTTGTAAGTTATTATTATAGTGATGTGCATACTTTAGAAATCCTTGATAACAAATTCTATTCTATGAAGAACAAAAGATACAAAAAAAAATTTTTTGTTGGCAAGATATCTGCACGTCCGGTAAAATTAGTGTACCATTCATCTCAATCGGGAATACTCACATCAAAGAGTAACTTCAAAAATGCTTCTTGCCACTTATGAAGCATTCTCAAAAAACGTACGTGTGTTGGTACGATTTGGCATCTCACCACTGCTCAACAGTGACGAAGAAATGTCACCTCGTGATATTAATCCTCCAAACTGTCCGGCCGATCGAGAAATTTAAAATATTAAAATCTCTAGCAAAAGTAATTAAAAGCTTACAAAAACAGAGAAGAGATGTTTGTTCAAAATTTAATGGCAAGATTCATGTCAAAGGTCCAAAAGTTTGGGAGTAAGAGTGTAATTTATAAACATTTTTTTGCAAAAATGTAAAGGATTGTACTTGAGGAAATGGATGGTGAGAAAACAGGTTTTATACTTTTGGATTTCTGTTGAACCTATATGGTTTGTGTGATGATAGATAATTTTGTTTCCGGACTAGCTTTTAAACAAAAACAAGTATCCAGTGTAAATTCCAGTAAAGTTGGACGGCATCATTAAGTGAAATCACAGAGCTTATTTAAGATAGTGTTTATTGAAAGTTTTGTTCGAAAATGCGAATAAAACATAAAAAACGCCAACCGCTAGCACAATCATAATCCAACAACGCTTGTCAAGACAGTTCTTTCACGCGCAAAATCTCCCAAGCCCATCTGTAAACAATGGTTGAAAATTAAATCTCAACACAGGCTTGCAGGCTCACACCGCGGGAAAACGCTTTGAGAGCAGCAACAAAACCGCTATGCTCCGAAATAAAAACATTGCTATGAGAAAAAATCCAAACATGCCAAGAAAGTATATGGATAACACTGTAATTAGCTCCCAAAACATAAATAAACAAGCTGCTACTTGCCCGGCTGTTGGTGATCTACTGGAGCTGTTTCAGGCTACCAGGTCTGCTGGCATCTGTTCCACGGTGGGTACACAATAACGGAACTTTCCTTCTGGAATTCAATCCCGATTTTCGGATGCCCAGTGCGCCAGGAAAACGTACACACACATGGTGCGTCCATATCAACGCAAACAGAAGTTAGAAACGAAATTTGGAGCAGAACTCCGAAAGTGTTATTCAATGTGCGTAACAGTGGGTTGTAATAGTCTGCCAAATCTTGGATAGATCGCTATCTGAAACGTGCCAAGTTTTGGCATAGCTTACAATTCATAGATACCCATGAAATATTTATTTTCGGATCCGAAATGGATCATGTTGGGCCAGTTTATGAGTTGATGCCGTTATTTGAAATCGGTAGGTTTGTCGTTTGTGAGCACCCGAAAAAAGTCAATTGATACCAAAAATGTCACTGAATAAATTCTAAAGAATTTTTTAAGCTGGATTCATTAGTGGAAAAAGTTCTTGTTAAATTATCGTTTCTGTTTCTGAGTGACACCATTATTTTCAAGAAACTGCAATTTCGCTGAATTTCGCTAAGGTTGCTGCAATTTGTATAATTGACTCGAGTACTCTCGTTAGATCATCATCATCATCTGAAGAGTAGTTGAACAAAAAAAACTGGTGATTACATCCAGCAGGTTCCATACTGACGGAATAATTTAGGAATGAAGTACTGTTAATCCAACAGTTGAACTTGAAGCTCACTTCAGTTGCTGGTTCGTTTGTTGCCCCCTAAACGGGCTCCGAATCTCGTGAACGTATGTGAGAAAAGTGAGTACCAACATAAATGACTGGAATTTCTGTTGTTGTTCAGCAGCGGTTGAGTTTCTCGGAAAAGCGACTGTTTCTCCGAATAGCCCCGCTGGCATCGCTTGTGAAAAGTGGTTCTGGTAGTCTTCTGGTGGCACTGTGCAACGGTTGGCTACGTACTGACACTACTATTCAACATGTTGGTGAGGAGGGGAAATTTCGTTGCTGAAGGTCAAGGTTAGTGAAGTTCTACGCTGAAACACTGCCTCCCGGGGGATACACTAAACAGTGGAACAATTTTCTTTGAACTTTGACTGCTACTATAAGTTAGAACCGAAAGAACGGATACAGTTTCTCCGACCAAGTCTGTGAATTTTCAATTCTTTGTATGGGAACAGCGAAAACTTTTCAAATACACTCGAGCAAGAGAGAGATAATTTAAATGCTATAAACTTGTGCGTGCGTTCGATCAGTAAAAAAATATAAATAGTAGACTAACTTCTAAACTTTTTCTTTCAATGAATCTACTTGCTAATAATCCTACAAATTATGTATTCAAATTTACAATTTATGTACAGTCAAAAAATCAGAAGCATTGAAGACATTCGAAGAACTAATTTTCTCAAACAAGACAAAGTAATGATCGACTTTGGTACACACTGTTCTGTCGCATTTGAACAAAGATCTGCGACAGAATTCTGAGTTCACCGGACGTAGTTTTATTCTCAAACTTTAAAAATTATTTAGAACTCATGACACTGGAAACAGGGAAAAATGGGGACATTTTGATTTAAAGATTGTTTTCACATTTTAAATGAAATATTTATTGCGCTGTCTTAAGTTTTTTTGTAACTCGACTGAAGCTATTTTCATCTTGAATATTCGTCACGTTAAGTCAGGCCTGTTCGCAATAAAATCTGTGCAGATTAAATTTGGAGTAAACCGTTCCTGTTACAAAGCTGCATATTTTCTGCCAAACTAAATATTTTTTAGGAAACTTGACCTTTTTTCTGTATCCTGAAATGAATCTCTCTGCCGTTCCGTTGCATAACAGTAGAAAATGGCATTTCAGTAAGCTGGTTAAGGAGTGTATAGAAAATAAGCTATTCACATACATTTGTGTTGTACGCATGTATTTGTGATGGTTTTTCATGCTCAGATCGCAGCATGCTGTGCGTTTGGCTGTCAGTCGATTCTTTACTTGTTTGTGCGGTTGAAATTCTGCGTTTTCAAAATGTCGCGTATTGAAAAGGAAGTGGAAATTAAAGTTCTGGACACATGGCTAAGTGAGAAGGGTATTACTATGCGAAAATTGGCGAAGCGGTTTGGAATTCATCATACCAGTGTTAAAAACATAATTAATAAGTTTGGGGAACATTGTTCTTAGGATGAGCTACCAGGAAGAAGCAGAAAACCCGGTTCTTCCAACCCGAAACTGGACCAGAAAGTTGTATCTCTAATCATGAAGAACAAATCAATGTCAATACGTGATTTTGTCAAAACAGCAGGAACGAGTGTCGGAATGGTCCAGCGTATCAAGAGGCGTAATCACCTGAAGACCTACAAGAAGTAGAAAATCTCGGAACAAAGTGTAAAACAGAAGAAGCAAGCAGCAACAAGGGCCCGGAAATTGTATTCGCGTCTTTTGCAGGGTCCGGATGCATGCGTTTTGATGGACGATGAGGATGTAAAAGAGGACTCAAAAACCCTTCTAGGTCCACATTACTTAACTGTCGTTGAGGAGGATGTGAGCGATGTGGACAGGTCGATTCAAGTGGAGAAACTCGGTCGAAAGGTACTGGTATGGCAAGCAATATGTTCCTGTGGTTTGAAGTCAACCAATTTTTACACTACCGGAACTAAAACTGCAGAAATCCATCGATCTGAGTGTTTCCAGAAGATGTAGATTACAGCCTTTATATAAGTACACCTCCACTGTTTTGGCTGGATTTGGCGTCGGCTCACTATGCCAAAACCACTCTCAATAGGCTTGCGGAAAAGGGTATACATTTCGTTGAGAAAAATATCAATCCACCAAATTGGCCTCAGCTTCGACCCATCGAACGTTACTGGGCAATCGTGAAGAGGGTTTTCAAGAAGACTGGTTAGGCAGCTGGGAATATGCAGGAGTTCAAAAAAATTTGGGCTCAAGCGTCCAAAAAATGCGATGCAACACTTTTCCGGAACTTGGTGAAGAGCGTTCGATCAAAAGTTCGAAAACTCGTGAAGGAATAACTTAAATTTCATCCGGTTTTCTTTATGCTCAAGTTTAACCTCGTACAATAAAGGATCAATTTTTAGTTTGAATGAAATATCGTTTTTTATCATAATTTGAAGAAAAAATTTGTGGATAGCTTATTTTCGATACACTCCTTAAAGTCTTGCAGCACGTAAATTTCATCGTTCAGTATCACTCAGGAAAACTTCATCGAATTTTCGCGATACAACTTGCGAGCCCGGGTTTTAGTCATTACAGTTTTCACCTTGAACAACTTCATACCTTGCCGGTATTCATTCCCTCTTACCCAGAAAAACTCAAAAACAAAATTCGATAATAGATTGAAATTTAGTGGGTATATATCGGTGTGTCATTTTTATAAATATATTTTCCTCTTAAATTCACGTGAAGGCATGAGATACGAACTTGTGAGCGCTAAATTATCTCATTTTTGTATGAGACTTTCAATTTAGGATAGTAACTGATACATTTATTGGCAAATTATCCGTTATCCTGACACATATGAAAATACAGAGCATTTCTCGGATGGAGAAGACTGAGATGTCTGCAACAGAAACTGCCTTCGTTATGCTTAAAAAAACATTGGCTCTGATAAATAACGAAGTGATAAAGCATTACTAAACTTTAAAATATTCAACCTTTCCGCGTACTAACGATGTTTCTATCAGAATTGATATTTCGTAATAGGGAGGATCCGACGGCTATGTGGTAAGTTAAGATCTATTGCGATAAATTCTACCATGTTGTCACGGTACCACTGAGTAATGGGTAATAGCGTAATAAGAGCTTAGCAATTCTCTAAATTCGTTTTAGAGGACTACCATTCTTGTAGAGACGCAAGTAGACCAATTTGTAACGTAATTATGAGTTCTTGAGACTAATTTTAACTTAATTATAAGTCACATTAGCAAATAGCTTGCTAAATCGGGCAAATAGCTTGCTAAATCGGATATTTTCTGAACAAACCTTTTTCAGTTGATAACATCTCCTTTAGCCGTAACCATTTAAAACTTTCGTTCAGGAAGCTGCCAAAAGTATATAGCTCTTCGGTTTACAACGTGAAAATCTCTTAGAATAACTTCCGAATTATGGCTGTAAAAAATACCTTTTTTTATTCAACTTTTTTTAAGGCATAAATCTCTAAGATGCCAAGGGCAGCAAAAAAACCTTGTGTCCTGACATTCAGTTGATTGAGCTTTAGTAACGAAATGTCCCATTACACACAAACGAGCATTCAATGTAATTGTTCCTAAGTCAATATCACCTAATTGAATTCATATCTTCTCCATTTGGCACTATCTATTTTAGCCATGTAGTAAAGCCAATCCGATCTTTGATTTTACCATACCATCGAAAGCCTAATTGCATTGCAAGTTATTGAAGCGGCAGACCAGACGTCAATGGGAAACTCGACCGGTTAGATTTTTATATGCATATATCTATGCAATAGCACATTATATTCCTCCAGTAGCCACAACCGGTGTTGTTTTGATTCACATTCAAAGCATATACTAACCGATATACAACAAAGCATTTAGCTATGCCGGCAGTCGGTGAATATCAGAGCATAAAACCCAGATTGCGTGTGTGCGCCAGTGGAATTCATTCATGCGAAAGAAGGCTGCCGTATTTGACTGGAAACCCATTCCGGTTCACCCCTTCACCACTGATAGGCGAAAAACGATTAGACGGCCAGTGTAAAAGTTTCGAAACTTCTAGCTATTTGCACACATTCACAGTTTTGAGATCGTTTCCTAGACGATACCGAATACTCCAATTGTTCGTAGATCTAAATATCAAATGCTTCGAAGGTGAACTAAACCAGTCCATAATCGCATAGAACGAGTAATAAACCGATCGAACGGTACTTTCCGTACCGTCTCTGGAAGGGCCTGATCGAAATTAAACCAGATTTGCTTGCCACCGGTTCTCCTTGTGTGGTTTGCGTGTGCATGTCGGTTAATGTCGGGGAAAAGCGAAACAAACACAATTTGCGGTGCGGGTACGCAACGCACCAGCACATAACGCAACGCAACGGGAAATCATATGACTCAGTGAGTTTCGACTGTATGCAGCCACACTCGGACGGCACTTCGAATGTGGCCTCGATGGTTGTGATGGCGATGCCGACCGTTGCCGATCCGGACTCTCAAACCAACCAGGGACCAGATCACGAGATGGGAAGTTATTTTGACCTGGATTTTCGGTTCATTACTGCTGTTTTTTACTGTTTGCCTCTGGGGAGTGTGATGAGACACAGCAGGAGTAATTTCAAGGCGATCGTACTGTTAGTGTCAGCAAACGTGGAAGTTTGCCAGATTTCAGCCGATTTGATCAAGTGGTGCCTTCGAAAAGCTATGCTAATTTTGAAACGAGGAAATCTTTCGAACCAGTCGCATTCGGGATGTCATAGATTAAGAGAACAACAGAAAATCTCGAAAATCCTTCAGAGAAACTACTGGAAGTTATATTTTTAAATTTCATTTTTACCTAGATAATAACACAAAATTATCTATAAAACACGATCAGAAAGAGAATATTATTATGAAGTCATTCTCACGATTCCCCACACAAATACCATGAGGGGCCATGTATGAACCACGAAAACCTCATGGATAATTTCGCAACCTAGATACGATAGCATGATAACTCTTTTATTCAAACTATCCAGACAAAAATCTCCATTGTCTTTACCAGGCGAATGGAAGGAAAGAAATTAAATCGATGGTTGGGTATGTATGTAAATGCTTGCTTGCGATTCGAATTCTTTCGGGTAAAACTACGTTTATGTTTCGCATTCATGTTTCATCAGAGCATTAGCAGATTATGTTGTAATGCTAATGCCACTTCGCGGATCAACATAATCCGCTAAGCAGACGTGAAGTCATTGCTATTTACTACGCACTTTTTTGCACCGAAGTGCAATGTCTATCCTGACGCCTTAGGCGTAGCCGTATAATTCTTCATTAGGCAGGTATGGTAGGTAGATAATCAAATACGTTGATTTTAGGGTCATCGTTCCTGGTTCCGGAAGTACCGGGAAAATGCTTGTGTGCTCCGAACCGGAAATCACTCCAATTTCTCAGAAACGGTCAGACCGAAATTCGCAAACTTAGATTTAAATGAAAAGTATTATGTTTTCATAAGTTGATTTAGAATTTTATCCAGATCTGGCTTCCAGTTCCGGAAATTTCCGGAAATACAGAGTATAGCAAAAACCGTAGCAATTTGGTTCTGCACAGTTTTAATTTATAGGTTATGCTATTGCTGGTCAATCGAACCGATTTCAGCTATACCGTTTCTCAGCTACCGGAACTCTCTTCATTTTCTCAGAAATAGCAGGGTCGATTTTAACAAACTTAGAGTCAAATAAGTCAACGTCGATTAAAATAGACTGCTTTTGACTTTTGTTCGGATCTCACTTCTGGTTCCCTGTTGTTGGTGAGATGTGCTTGAAACTTAAAACCGTCGTTCAGAGCAAAAATGCAAAAATGAAGGATTCCTAAGTGAAAATGCAAAAAACGAAGGTTAGGTCAAAAATGTTAAAAAATCAAAAGGTTATGCTAGTGTATACCCAAACATATTTTTTGTTCTTATTCAATATACGAAGAAAAGTTTTTTTTCAATATACCTTAGTAATATTGATGATTACAGGCCTTCCGAATGCTCATGCGTGCACAAATGCGACAGCGAGAGCGCACCGAAAATGTGTGTGTCGCATATTTATTCTGCGAGCGTGAGCGCCGTCTCAAAGAGCAAACCAAAAGCGTGTGCGAGACGCGTAGCGAGCACATAGAAAAGGGATGTGCTGCTTGAAATTTCAGAGCATCGCATTTTCTTCTGCCCGCGACTCGTGCGCTTTGGTCTCACGAGACAGCGCACGAGATTTTTTATGAGCGCAGCTTGTGAGCGATGTGAGCCACAGTAAGAGCTGCTGCTATATTTTTTTTGTGCCTAGCGCGGTTCGGGCGGCTTGTGTCGCACGGTGCAAGTTGTTGGTGAGAGTTGGCGATCGATTTCAAAATAAAATTTGAATTTACAAATAAATAACCATGAACGGCGTGTGCAACGATACCTTTTTATATCAAAGTAAACAAAAAACCCATTTTTTCATATAAAAAAACTTCGATGCACCCAAAAGTTACATAGTTTCTTTCTTATATTACTATTTTTGTCATAACATAACATTATATATAGAATTATGTTCACGTAGACAGCCTCGGTCGATTCCTAACTCCGCACATAGGGTCAGAATTTCTTTCTGGCCCAAAGGGGTAAATGGCCTTAAGGTTAAAACCTCCATATTAAAACAAAAAAAAAGAATTATGTTTACTGCAAGCATTGTAGGTTTTTAAATTTCTTTGGGGTGTTGAAAACTTATTTAACGCAACTCATAGAATAAAGCTTTGTCAGTAGACAAAATATTTTTTTCCTAATCCATAAAATCTATTGTCTTCCAATTTTACCTTTTGTCGGTTTCTCAGGAATAGCGGAACAGATTTTTATGAATCCTGATTCTAGAAGAACCTTGCACGTAAAGTAAAGTAAAATACATTAGGTACATTTCAAAAACTTTGACATGTACATTTCAAAAAACGTTTTGATGATTCGGTAATTATATTCAAAAATGAAAAAAAGATCACGATATTTGTCACGATCACAAAGAAAACTTAATATATTATATTCCCTGTAATCGATTAATAGAAATACAGGTGACGAGTAATAACAATGTTATTGAGACCGTAGCATTTTTCCAAAGCTTTCATTTTCTCTCCCATTCAAATTTGGTAACAAAACCGAATAGCAACGAAAGTTTAGTTTTGGAAGTGTTTATTACAATTTGTAGGTATAACTACACTTAGGTCTCTTTTTACACGGTTTTTTTTCGCACGGTTTTTTATACACGCTTTTTTTACACGGATTCCGGAATTAACACGGTTTTTGCAATTTGTTTTTTAAGAAAAATCTATAAAAAGGGAACAGGTTGTCTGTAAGAAAACGATTATAAGAGTTAATTTAAAGTTTGAAAGTTAACTAAAGTCATTCATTCAACAATTCACGGGAGTATTGACTGTCGTTCCATAAAATGAATAATCAGTCTTCAGATCTTGAATCCCTGTCGTGAATTACATGGCAAAGTCTCTTCCGCTCAGTTGTGGTGTATGATGTCAGCATCGTCATTGATATCATCGAGAATATCGTGGCGTTGAAGAACTAGTAGAATTTATTAATCTCTTCAACTCTTCATCATATCGAGCAGTACAGTATTTTATACCCATTTGAATGATATAGCTCCAACAGTATTATGATTTTGACACGTTGTAATACCTTTTCTAATTTGATCCATATTCATCTCTATAAATTCTTCCCCTTTGATTTTGTCGCTGCGTGCATAGATCTTCATCCAATACCCATGCCTTCCCACTCAGTTTAGTTGAGAATGACTGTTAAGATCGCACGGTTTTCTTTTACATGGATTTTTTTAACACGGTACGTAACCCCCGTGTAAAAAGAGACCTTGTATTCATAATTACAATTCATTTTCTTGTTCGACTGTTTAGGGTATTGGCTTTATTAAAACTCTTATAGCGATTGTGAGAATCAGTCTAAATATGCAACAGCAAATGTATGATCAATCTCAAAATTGAAAAATCGGTAGGAACGACGCTTTGCTGATTGAAAGGGCCATCACGAGCCATTGATAATAAGAATACTCTTCAAGTTTCTGTTCAGGAACTACGTGAATACTTTTTTGGAAGTATGTGAATATTAATGTGTCAATGTTGCAGATCCTCATTTATTATTCAGAAAGAAACTTTCAGTTCTTCGCCCTAACCGAAGTAAAGTTGATTCATAAGTTCATTACGAGACTTAGCTTTAGTTTAAATGAACAGCTTTCAAACCAAACAGTGTATATGTTTTAAAAGTATATAGCAGAACAAAACTCAGTGATTGCAACATCTACATTTCCAAAATTGAATTGAGCCTGGAAAAAGAAGGCATGATCAAGAGACTTTTCGAAGTTTGAATTAATCCTTTTGGCAGCGGTTAAATAAATTTGAGTAACAGTTTCTACTATAGGGAAACGAAATATTTGTTGCAGACGACATTAAGTTAAGGATTTTTCCCATACCAGTACAACTTTTTTTTTTTATTCAATAATATAATTTTTTAAGGCACACTGCTTAAGCTCTAAGGTGCCAAGGGCTTTTCCTATTTTTATTAACGACTAACTTAAAACTAGGATAGTAAAAATGGATAATGTTGTATTGGGGTCGCAGTGCAGTACAACTTTCTAGTTCTTTGAAAAACAGGAAGAAAATGATTCCCAGATTATCTGCTCAGATTATGTCGACAAAGTAACTATAAATACAAGAACAATATAAAATCACTTATTTCGGCTGACTGAGTTTTCATCCGGTTTTTGCAGAAAGTTTTTCACGGTTCTTGCAAAAAAGATGTTTTTAAATGATGTTTGCATTGCTTGCAAACTTGTGTCCGGCTTTTGCACTAGATATTTTTATTCGATTTGCGGTTTAGAGTCGCTGGTCTAACACGGCAGGCATAATATGTTTGAGTCCTGACATGGAAAGATTATTTGTTTCAAGAATACTTAATCGGGGTTTTCAAACTAAGTGAATATATAGATATACTGAAATTTGTAATCATCTAATGTTCATAATTTACTATACAGTCGCATAAAAAGTACGACATGTGGTTCTTCTCTTTGGAAAATTGATTGATTCATTATTTAGCATTTCAAAATCACACTAACGAATACCGAAAACAGTATCTTCGATTTGAATATATCTCTCGCTACGAACTGCGCCAAATGTGCACGGCTTTCTTCGCTAGCATTTATTTATTTGCAACTAAGTGTAAGGAAGAATGGAAGAGGAGAGCGCATGAAACGAGCGCGCCGCGCTATCTCATGCGACAAGAGCGCTTGAGTCTCGTTCTTGGCAGAATGCGATGAGATTATACAACGAAGCGTGCATCAGTTTCTGGTGCGGTACATAAATGTGCCAAAGAGTTCTCTTGAGAGCGGCATAAGCACGTCGCATGCGCGTGGTTGTCTTATGAGAATGAGAATAAATTTGTCTCAGCGCAAAATAAAGAGCGCGCGTGCATAAGGCCTGTTGATGAAATCATCAGTTATACCAAAAAGGCAACATAACACCACTAGGTTGGTTAAAGCCGGTTTTTTCAATATTAATTATACTCTTTTGAAGTAACGAAATAAAATGTGTTGTTTAAAAAAAGGGAACTCGATTATCTCACAGACCACTGAATCCATTTTTACAAGCTTAGATTCAAATGATAGACTTTACAGCCCCACGGCATGCCATTAAATTTTAAATGAGATCAAACTTCAGTTCCGGAGTAAGGGGGTAAAATAATAAATGAATAAACGAACAAATTTTTTTTCAAATAGCCGTATAATTCTTGAATTATGCAGGTCTACTAATAATGTTAACAAAATTTGACTTCGGGTGCTCCAGTTTTCGCTTCCCAATTCCGGAAATTGTGGTCAAAAACTTTCAAAAAAGAATTTACTTTGTTTTCTTATAGAAGGCTTAACCGGTTTTCACAAACACAGGTTCAAACGAAAGCTCTGTAACAGGATCCCGCTTCTGGTTTAAAAATTGCAGGGTGAAGATGTTTTGAAACTGCCATTTAGAGCAACGATATAAATCTTTTCCAAAATTTAGCTTTCAATTTGTAGGTTATATTAGTTGTCAGCCAATGAACCAACTTCGGTTATACCGGTTCCCAGTACCCCGGTTCCGAAAGTGATCTGATGTTTTTACTTTCACTTTTCTATCTTAGGCAAGAATCTATGAAAAGTGTTTTGAAAATCCTACAGAATTTTTCCCCTGAAGAGGACGCAAACCAATAGCGTTGAAACGTTGAGTGTTAAAACAAAAATATTTTTTTTAATCCACTATTGACCGAAAAGCCACTAAATAATTCAATATTCCAAAAAATCCAGCCGGAAGTTCTGCGAACCAATCCTACAGTAATATACAGGGTGGCAAGTGACCGGGAAAACCGGGAAAAAGTCGAGAATTTGGTTTCGTCGGGAAAAACCGGGAAAAAGTCGGGAACTTTAGTGCAAATGCGGGAAAAAATTTACTAACCCTAATCTTAGTAACGATGATCATGATTTTTCTGATCCAAAAAGTGAAAATTTGAAGGCAATGTTCAATTTTGTATTTGAGTGAGAAGTTCAGTAAAAGTTTTGAAACTTTGAATTGTCCCACACAGGTTTTATGGTGCACAATCCATTGGAGATGCGGCCAACATCCCATGTTTCGTTCAATGATTTTTTAAGGGTTTGGCAGCAATTTTTAATGAAGCAGAAAGCATCAAAAATTTCTTAGTTGTTATCAATGACAGTACATTTCACAATGAAAAATAATTTGAATGCTTCTGCTGGATTTCTTAGGAGCATTCATGTTAAGTGGGATGATTACCCTAATTTCAACATAATTTGTATCAGTAATCTTGATATTGATTTCAATAGGATTCACAAAATTTAAAAAGCTTTCTACTTTTTTTTGATTCAATAATAACATATTTAAAGGCACACTGCTTAAACTCTAAGATACCAAGGGTATTTTCTAATCTTGATTAACGACTAACTTAAAACTAGGGTATTATCATTAGGGTAGTGACGTATTCCGGTCACAATGGTCGATTCTGGCAGATTCAGCCTGCAGCTGGCGATCGGCAATGGTCGGTTGATTGAATATAACACGAGTGTCTTCCAGATGACGATTCTACGTATCAATGGGTCCGCGGGAAAGTTTTCGACTTTGACCTTATCCACAGTTTGCAATGAATATTTGAGTTCCTTCTTTGAGAGCTGAAATTGGTTCCTGAGAGTTTGTAACAACCCTTAGAAGGGTTCAGAAGATAGTTTGATTTGTTCATTTGTTCGACGAAGCATTATCATCTCAGTCACTAGAGGTATAGATTGTTGTTGTTTTTCCAGAGCGACAAGCGTCAATTTTAAGATTTTTAGAAGGATTTTGTTCTGTTTCGCCAAAAATCAATTTTGAAAAATTATGGTATGTGTTGTTAAATAGAGATGGGAGGAGAATTCACCCTTGTTCATTCATTTTTAACTTTTGGTATACTTTTTTAGACTATACTAATCTAATATAGTATTGGAATACACTAGAAATAGACAATAATCTCGCGAACATTTCAAAAGAATTATTTCTCATCGACGAGTGAGTGAACTGGAGTTCTTTATTTAAGAATGATAGTTCCTATTTCTTCTCAAAAGAAATGAAAGTAATCGAATTCTTTGAGGATGTATGCAAATTAGTTGCATTTTTCGAAATGCTTGCTGGTTTGAGGAATCTGGTAGATTGTTGGTACAAATACATGCAAAAAGCACTCACTATTATTGAATCTGTAATTTGTAGCTCTCATATTATTTTCGAAGAAACATACAAAGTTTCAAAAGAACGAAAACGAAAAGGTTAAAATTCTTTCCGTAGAACTACTAAGTTATGAGCAGTTCTTTGTAATGAACGGTTTTGCCCATCTCTAGAATACATTCTTAGTTTGAATAAGTCTTAAGAAGGACTGATTTTTCAGATAACCTTAAAAAGACTGATTAAGTGGTAGTCTTGTAAAAGACTGAATAGTTCGAAAATAACAATTTTTATTTTAATTATAAGGCTTTAAATTTAATTTAAAATTATTTGGTTTTCAAATGACTGACGGTATTTCTGACAACCTAGAAAACCCCAATAATAATCGAATTCGGTGTGAAAGCTGCACTTAAGAGCATTATTGGAAAAAGCATGAAGTCTGAATGTGTTGATTTTTCAAGAAAATTGCAGGAATTTTTGTGCTTCATTCCTTCGTGAAATGCAAGGCTGATCACTTTTAGCATATCCATTGGCCAGCTATGTTTCTTGTTTTAATCCTAGTGTTACCTCGAATTGATTTGAAATAGTCAAAAAGGCTGAGTTTTTATCTTGAAGAACTAGTGGATACGAATAACATTAACAGATCGGCTGAAAAGTTCGTATCGTTTCTATGAGAGGGCGCCACTAGAATTAAATTCATACCATTTTCAGTTAGTACCAACCTTCAAAAGATACGTGTATAAATTTGACAGCTGTCTGATTATTAGTTTGTGAGATATTGCATTTTGAGTGAAGCTACTTTTGTTATTGTGAAAAAAATGGATAAAAAGGAATTTCGTGTGTTGATGAAACACTACTTTTTGATGAAAAAAAGTGCCGCATATACCAAAAAATGGCTTGATGAGTGTTATCCAGACTCTGCACCGGGCGAAGCAACATTTCGTAAGTGGTTTGCAAAATTTCGTACTGGTCATATGAGCACCGAAGACGATGAACGCAGTGGACGTCCAAAAGAGGCTGTTACCGATGAAAACGTGAAAAAAATCCACAAAATGATTTTCAATGACCGTAAAATGAAGTTGATCGAGATAGCTGACACCCTAAAGATATCAAAGGAACGTGTTGGACATATTATTCACGAATATTTGGATATGAGAAAGCTTTGTGCAAAATGGGTGCCGCGTGAGCTCACAATCGATCAAAAACAACAACGAAAAACCATGCTGAAATTGAACGAATTGGGCTTCGAATTGCTCTCTCATCCACCGTATTCTATTCTCCAGATTTGGCCCCAGTGACTTTTTCCTGTTCTCAGACCTCAGAAGAATGCTCGCTGGTAAAAAATTCAGAAGCAATGAAGAGGTAATCGCTGAAACTGAGGCCTATTTTGAGACGAAGGACAAATCGTACTACAAAAATGGTATCGAAAAGATCGCTATAATCGCTGTATCGCCTCTGATGGCAATTATGTTGAATAATAAAAACGAATTTTGGCAAAAAAATGTGTGTTTATATTAAACGATACGAACTTTTCAGCCGAACTGTTAGTAGCGAAGTAACAGATAAAAAAAAGGTGGAATACATTGAGCTGGGTTGTACTGTCGGTTCAAAAGATGAACGTTTGGACAAATTGTGGATGAGATTTTTAAAGTCGTTCCAAGGATTGTTGAAATCCTTAATTTTCTTTTGAGCAAATCATTATACTTTGAACAAAATCGTATTGAACGTCTTGTGGCTCAGCTTATTGTTGATAATGCTATATTGAATGCTGGGAGCGTAATTAACAAAACAGCACTTAAAATCATATAATCGATACAAGGAGGCTGTCGAACCGAAGAAACAGTTTGTAATCAAGATTAGGGCTTATATTTATAGTCTGCAGATCTCCATCTCTTCACCCTTTTCACAACCGGAAGTTGGATCCTGATGAAAGTCGTATGGGACCACAAGAGAATCGGTTTCATTTTCATCGGTTTCATTTCATTTTCAAAATTCATTGTTCAAAAATGTTACATACATACATACACACATACAGATATTTTCTGATCTTGATGAACTGATTCGAATGGTATGAACTCAGCCCTCCGGGCCTTGGATCGAAAATCAGTTTTTACAGTGATTGCATAACTGCTGTATATGAGAAAGCCAAAGAAGCCTTTTTGACATTATTATGTGCACTTGGCATAATGAAATACCCAAAAAATACTTAATTTCTAAACTCTCGATGTTCTTTTGGATATGGGATTTCTACTTGAAGGTTCAATGAGAGAAATATTGATAAAAATACTGAACATAGGCGATTTAAGCCTGTTCTAGAAACCGGGAATTTTTTATCTCGCGCACCGGGCAAACCGGGGAAAAACCGGGAAATTGAAATCGGCAATCCACTTGCCACCCTGAATATAAGAAAGGAGCTATTACTCCTATTACACATTGTACACATTTGGGTGAGCTCAAGAAGACATTTCCTTGCTCCTTTATACGAATAAAAAGAAAAACATACAAATATAATTTCTAACTTAAGATTCGAGACCCGATTGACATCGTTATCAGAATTACCTCTTCAATCGAAACAGGAAAAAAAAATAAATCCCTGCAAAGTCTCTTGAAGACATCAACTCCATCGCTGGATTGTTTTGGTTTGGTTTTTATTTTTTACCAATTATCGCTGTGCGCTGTATCGCTAGCATCCCCGTGTTCATCATTACTTAAATCGAACAAAAAAAAACGTTTTTAGACACGTAACACCAGCCCAGTTCAAAGTTTATTAGATGAGATAAATGAATTTTCAGTTTTTTCTTGAGAACGATATACCCAAGCTACAATCCAGTAAGGCAGAATCCGTCGCAAACAAAATTATTGCACTCGAAGAAAAGCACAGAACGTACGCACTGTACTGCACGTGGGTAGGCTGCCCGAACCGGATATCGGCTGATTGGCACTATTGATGACTAGCCGAACGAAAATTCATTCGGCTAACAGAAGCTTACTCCACTCGATAACCCACTTTGCTGTAGATAAGTTGAAGCCTCGCATCGAAAGGAACAGCGGGAAAATCCTACTAATTCGACTAGGTCGACCACGCTTACATCAGCAGCTTAGAGACGAAGCACTGCTAGTGTGTGACCGTGAACCGATGAAGTCCTAGGACGGAAAGTAGGAAATCCGGTAAACTTGATTTGTTGTAATCAACCGTTGGAATCTTTTCAAGCAAAAGCTGTATCGTTGGATAGGAAAAATCTTTAATGGTCACATGCAATAGACAAATTTCGCGCTAAATCGTATTCGCAGTTGGCAGCACTCTGTCAGATTTGAATGAAAGTTTCTGGACATGTAGATTTTGTCCCAAAATATTACTTTACATACGTTATTTTTTCCAAAATTGATCTGGACTACTAAACAAATTCCTTGTCGAGTCCTAAACTGAAGAATATTGACTTTAAAAACTCAAAAACGATTTACAAAAAAAAAACGAATGACTCACTGTATGACTGGATGAGAAACTTTTTCAGTATTTTTATTGGAAAATTTAACTGATTTCACTAGTTCACCACTTTTTTGCAGATTTGGTCATTTTTCGACAATAACTATTTGAAAACAAATGGTTAAAAATGTTGGCCCTTTTTCAAAAGAAAACAAAAACAAAGTATGTAAAGAGGCTTTTTGTGACAAAGTCTACATGTCCAGAAATTTTCATTCAAATCTGAAACGGTGCTTTCAACATTTGTTTGAGTTGGCGCGAAATTCGTCAATACCAATCAAGTAACATAGAGTTATTTTGGCAGCAGCTATATTTTGAAAAAGTCTCAACCACATCAACACAAGCCAACGTTTGAACTAAGTTTAGAGTGATTCTCCCGTGCACAACTTGCCATTCAAAGTGAAATCAACAAATCTTATTTTTGGCTTGTCACAACACAATCCGAAACGACGTGCGACACAATTCCTGCTTCAACAATTCCCCAGTCGTAAATCGTTTTGATTGACACTTCGAACATCACTGGGTCGGATGACAATCGGTGTATCGTCATGCCACTGTGTAACGACGGTAGCAGCCGAATCCGTTTCGACGACCGACGGTCCATTTATCGATTTATTTACACTTTCAATCGTACGTCAATTTAATGTCTTCGCTTATTGTGCTGTTGGCTTTCTGGTTATCCCGCCTGGTATACCGATCGATGATTGGATCAAATCGCACAGAATATGTGAAAAAGTACAACGATGTGTGCTTGATGTGGAGCGGGAAGGGAGGCAACCAATCTGAGTAAAAGGTCAAGCTGGGGAAGAATTCAAGTGCATGGGAAAAATAATGGAATGTTATGATAACTGTTACCTGTTTTTAAACAAATATAACATCATATAACAAAAAACCTTTATTTTGATTTTCGAAAGCCCATGGGCTATGGCATATACGTCCATGAATACAACGTTCAGTAGCTGTTCTGCTGGTTAAACTTTTCCCCGCGCGAATGCATGCTATTTTGGGGTGAACAAATCGACACCCACAGCGGATGCAGTTACTTCACTTGACTTGGTGACCACCGACAGCAACGACAACCGACGACAGTGGTGAGACCGCAGTCCGGTCGGCTATCGGCTCCGGGAACGAGATTTGTTCAAAGCGTACAATAGAATCACCAACCGATACCACCCCATCAATGGCGGCTCGGACTTAATGAGAAGGGAAACGGAATGGGCGTACGGCGGAATGTTGGTCGGACATAATTTAGATTGATTTTTTATCCTTCTTAGCGATATCAGACTGGCGGACGACCAGTGATTTTCAATAGAGACGTCAGTGAAAGTATGTCTTAAAATAGATAGAGTACATTCGATCGATAGGTTGTCGTTTCGGATGGCCTCTGCAAAATACATTGTTTGTAATTTGAGCTCAGATCGAATTTGATTATAATTGGGAGGGATTCGGTTATTTGTGTCATCGTATAGTTGCCGATATTTATGTTTCTTGTTAAATAATTGTAATTATTAAAGTTTATTCAAACTCATGAGCGTGATAGAGCGAAGATAAATTCAGTAATTTCAAAATCCGAAAAATTCTTCCACAACGTGCAAAATTCTTGCCTCACGCAGAAATCACTTCTGTCTCGGTTTATATGCTTTGTCCGGGTTACTCAAGGCAAGATCCTAAGGCTTCGTAGAGGTCGGACAAACGAAGACGAGTTCGAGTAGAAATAGGTAACATATCACTCAATACGTCGTGTGAAGTAACAACTTTCACAAAACTAAGTGTGAAATTTCGTGTCATTTGGATTAGTGAGAAAATTAACGTAACAAACAAACCGTAATTTTTTCAATCCGCACAATTTCTCTGAAATGGTTTTATCGTTTTTGTAAAACTTGATTTTGTTTTTAAAACTACTGCTTGACGACTTATTAGGTTCAAATGAAAGTATCTCCAATTCCGGAGTTATAATCGTAAAAGTAACGTAACCGACAAACCGTGTTTTTTTAGTCCTCGTTTAAAGACTATAAAAGATTATAGATCAAATTCAAATGAATTATGGTGAACTCTTCCGGTTCTGAAAATAAAATCGTATAAGTGGAGTAACCGACAAACCAAACTTTTTTCTATCCTCATCTCTTTACAGAAATAACTCAACCGATTTTTTCGACTACAGCTCATCCGATTTCGACACGCTTGGGCTCATTTGAAAGCTGGAAATGAGTTAATGATCAAGTTCAATTGTATTAATTCTATTGCGCTTTCTTTTATCGAATAAGTGTCGAAGCGTTAAAATTCTCTTTTGTAAAATAGCCGAATCGATCAGGAAATGTTTGGATTTACCCAAACCTAAGTCTAAAATTGGCTCAATGGAAAGAGGTGGGACTATTTGAATGACAAGACGAAGAGTCATTTTTACAGGTGTACTGTGGATTACGAAGCGTTTTTCAATTACTGAATTTAGTCAACTTATTTCTTGAGAGAGATAGAGAGAGACTCTTATTGCTTTACACAGAAATTGGTGGGTTGCAATAGTTCTCTAATCGCTTTTTCATCCATTAACTCGCCATAGATTGAGTTTTTGGTAACATCTTCGTTGGGTTTGATATATTATTTTTTACAGTTCACTACATTTTTTTGTAGACAACTCTATAGTTGGGTTTGATTGAATTGTTGTTTAGAGTTCACTTGGATATTTTTAGTCCTCGAATGTCACATAAGACTGAATTGGTTTTCCTAAGTACAAGCACAACCGACGCACATTATTTAGGATACCGTTTCACGATTCTGATGGAGAGAATAGCTCCGTATTGAAACATGGCTTTTCTAACATCTCACCTTATTAGCATCTGCAGGAAGATTTTCAGTAATCACGGTTGATGGTTAGAAATGCAACTGCCTCACGCTCAGAGGAAAATTGACTGTATATTGAACTTTTGCTTTTGTTCATCTGAATCTTTTGCATTTTATTAATGCGATGCGCATTTGCTTCTTACGGAAAGCTTCTGTTTATCATTTCTATCATTACCCAACAAGAAAGCAGACGGAGAAAAAACTGGCGAATGAAATAACAGAAATGAAAACTTGTGTAAAAATCGCAGATCTGAATCTCCAACTACTGAACTACTCTGAATGTGACCCTCCGCACATATAACAACTTGGCATGTCCGCTGCGTAGTACAATGCTCAATCTGGCTCCTGTTGTTCCTTTCAAAAGAAAAAAAAACTTGGAACATATCTAAGCTGGATATTTTAATATAATATTTTAACTGTGGCACTTTTTATCGCTTGGATATAAATGATTCGTTATCAGCATAATAAACTTTACAGATGTGTGGTTATTTTTTATACTGAAGGTCCAATACGTCACGAAACCACCAACCAACACGATCGTTTGGTCCTATAATCATAAATCGTGTTTGGGTCCTCGATAGAAGAGTTGTTTCTGAATAGGCATTTTGTTCCAATCTATGAAACAATAGTTCCTCCAGGGTAGCATTCGAGCCGGCATGTTGATTAAAATAAAAACTGCAAACCAAAACACTGCTCTGTTTGTGTACCTAAAACCGAAAATCCAATTTGTTCAGCAATGTCGTTTTCAATCACATTCAATCAAAGAGACAAAGAGAACGAGAGCTGGTACGCGAATTGCACTTATCGAGAATCTTTATTTTTTTCAAGCCGCATAGATTTGCTATTCAATAAATATGAATTTCCATTCAGAAAATACCCCACCTTCCGGAAGTTTTCTTTCCATGCAAACGCACGATTGCCGAATTGAAGCGTAAGTGTATTCGCTATTGAAGCTTTATTCATTTATTTGCCAACCAGTTTTTCACAGTCTGATATCGTGTCTGGAAATAATAGAGTTTCTAGCAGATGCCGTAGAAAAAAAATGTTGGCTTGAGTGTTCGTCTGTATCAACTACTGTGCAGAATTTCCATTTATTTTACAGAGCTAAGCATGAGTTTTTCATCGATTTCAATCATATAGACAACTTACACCATGTAATGACGAACAATGTCACACAAGGAAACCAAAGTTTATTCCTGTCGAAGGCCATATCGAGTTCCTTACTACCAATACATTCCGATTACAATATATTTTACATTTCGTTATTTCTATTTTCCTCGTCTTTCCAAATATTGCGCGATACCGGCGGCGAGTGTTTTCGAAGAAACGAATTCGACCTGAAGAATGTTTGGTAATGGAACCAAACAGCTCCTAGAACAGTACACCTATAATTGGTATTACTGTCGTCCTGTTTAAAAATAGAAGCAAGTGGTGTGTGTGTTTTATGTTTTTAGAACATGAAAACAGTTGTTCGCAGATTGATGCTCAGGTAAAGACATTAGGAAATCTAATTAATGACCTTGAAGAATTATATGTATGGATGTACCACATGTTCGAAGACTTTGCGTTTTGGATACCGTAAATTGCGTAGGACTACTAGAGAAAGTTATGCTGTCTATTTTAGAAAAAGACATACCCTTGAAATGGAACATTCAACAAGACAGTCATCCGAAGTATTTTAATAGACTAGCAAAAGATTCGTTTCAAGGAAATGATTAGCACGCCTCAATTCGATTTAAAATCAAAGAAAAAGTATTAAAAAGAAGTATTTAAAGCTATGCCGACAAATACGAGGCAACTAAGGGCCGTTGTTAGCCGTATTTAGTCTGAAATATCTACCACAAAACGTCAGTGGAATTATTGAACTCTATATCTCGGTGAGGATAAAATACAAAGTTGAATAGATTTTAACCTTAAGGTCATTTACCTCTTCGAGCCAGAGAGCTTCCTGACCCTATGTGCGGGGTTGGAGATCGAAACCAGGTAGGGTGCGTGAAAGGCATCGACTAACCCATCACGCTATACCCGTCCCCAAATTTGCCATGTTGAAAACGTATGCAAAGGTTCATTTAAAACCGAAGTATATAAAGTGGGCTTACGATACGTTTTTTACCTTTTTTTATTAATATAAAAAAATTTTCCGAGGCCCGAGTGTCATATACCAATCGATTCAGATCGACGAACTGAGCAAATGTCCGTGTGTGTGTGTGTGTGTGTGTGTGTGTGTGTGTGTGTGTGTGTGTGTGTGTGTGTGTGTGTGTGTGTGTGTGTGTGTGTGTGTGTGTGTGTGTGTGTGTGTGTGTGTGTGTGTGTGTGTGTGTGTGTGTGTGTGTGTGTGTGTGTGTGTGTGTGTGTGTGTGTGTGTGTGTGTGTGTCTGTTTGCGTGTGTGTGTGTCTATTTGCGTGTGTGTGAGTTGTCAACAAAGAGGTTGAGATCTCAGACCGATTTTGATCAATCTAGTCGCTAATGAAAGATCTCCCCGTAATCCTGAACGCTATTGAATGGTCGAATGTTTACTTTTTGAGTTATACGAAGTTATATGTCAAAATTTTCAGTTTTTTGACAATATTTGTCACAATTGACCTTGAAAACAGAATATGTTTTTAGACTTAGATTTCGCACGAAAATATCTATCCAACAATCCATAGATTGGTAAAATCCGTCTATTTTCAACGCAGATATCGATATTTTTCGTGTAAGCTTAATTTTCGCGTTATTAGTAGGAGTTTTCAGCACTGTATTACAAAGAAATGCTTGGGAGCTACGTGAAGCACGATTTTTATACTGCTACATACAATTGGTTCTGTGACTGCACGGATAGACCGAAATCAGCATTTTGACGAAAAAATTAGTTGATTTTCTGATTTTAGTTAGTTATTTTTTGAGACAACTAAAAAAATCTTACTTTTGCTAATTTAGATTTTCTAAATCTAGTTCCCTTAATAATAATAAAATATTTGTTGAAATGGCTATTTTTTAGTTGAATTCGCCAATTAAACGTTCTGTCATTTCTTAGCTAAGGCACACTTCATATCCATTCAACTAATTTAGTAGTTGAATTAGAGAAATAAAACGTTGTATTCATCCAAACATAAATGGTTGAATAGGTTTCTGAGATTTGCAGCTATATGGCGTTCTGTCACTAAAAAACGTTAACACCGTAATGACTACTAGCCACTAGATGGCACACTACTACCGAAAAAATTTCAGTCGCGGTTATCTTTTCTATATTGGCAGGTATAAATACGATGTTGTATTCGAAAAAAAGACATAAGCGAAACATAAACTTCTTTTTGAAAATTTTACTTCTAATTCACTGTTTTCTTCATTCGACTTCGCGAAATCGACTCTCTCACTGAAAACTTTGAGCACTCGGAAAACAAAAACCGAATACAAGTAGTACACCGGACGGCGTAGCCCGGAATGTTAGAAGATACTAAAAACATCATTTGACGTGTATAATTAGAGTGCAACATTCGAAACTCACTTCACTGTTCCGCGTAAAAACATTATTACGCACAATCGCTTCAAATGCGCATAAATTCTGAATAAATACACTTTCCACTAACAGTTTATGTCATTTTCACATATCGGTTTAGAAATTTATATATGGATATGTCGTAACACATGCGAAAAACATCTAAACAATTTGCAAGCAGTTTCAATAAGACTGTCCCTTTTAGCTTTTTAATGGATTGTTTTGCTTTGACACTTCTCGTGAGTTTTTGGCTAATAAACTTGTTAATAGGACCAATTTCATTTTTGTTTTCTTTGTGCTGTCCTTCAGTAACAAATTTTCTGATTTTAATAACGAAATTAGTTGTCAATGAGAATTTCGTGTTGGATTGAAATATTGCTGGTTTGTGTCCAGAATATTCGCCAACTAAACACATTCTCTAAAAATAAGACTTTTTTCAGCAAAGTAAATTCTCAATTTTAACTAATTTTATAGTTATTTTGGAAATTTTGTTGTTAAAATCAACTAATTCAAAACCAGTAATACGAATTAGGCGCAGAGCTAATTTCGGTCGTTCCGTGTGTGTACAGCATTTTTTTTTCATATTTTACCTCGGACCTATTTTAGCACGGTTCGTTTTTGACAACTTAATCGTTCGAATATGACATATGTCAACCAGATGATGGCAGCATTTTCGAGTTGATAGCAAATCCATAACTATATTGTTTTGAATTACTTACAGCAATAAATGCTCTAAGAACATACCACACATATACCATTCTAATGGTGTGTGACAAATAATTTTGCTTAATTCTCTGAGATGATTCAACCGTTTTCTACACGGAAAGACCGAAATTAGCATTTTGGCGAAAAAATTAGTTGATTTTCTGATTTTAGTTAGTTATTTTTTGAGACAACTAAAAAAATCTTACTTTTGCTAATTTAGATTTTTTAATTCTGATTCTCTTAATAATAATAAAATATTTGTTGAAATGGCTATTTTTTTTAGTTGAATTCACCAATTAAACGTGCTGTCATTTCTTAGCTAAGGCACGCTTCATATCCATTCAACTAATTTTTTAGTTGAATTAGAGAAATAAAACGTTGTTTTCAACCAACATAAATGGTTGAATTGGTTTCTGCAATTAGCAGCTATATGGCGCTCGTTAACACCGTAATGACTACTAGCCACTAGATGGCACACCACTACCGAAAAAAATTTCAGTCGCGGTTATCTTTTCTATATTTGCAGGTATAAATACGATGTTGTATTGGAGAAAAAGACATAAGCGAAACATAAACTTCTTCTTGAAAAATTTTACTTCTAAATCGCTGTTTTCTTCATTCGACTTCGCGAAATCGACTCTCTCACTGAAAACTTTGAGCACTCGGAAAACAAAAACCGAATACAAGTAGTACACCGGACGGCGTAGCCCGGAATGAGAAGATACAAAAAACATCATTTGACGTATACAATTAGAGTGCAACATTCGAAACTCACTTCACTGTTTCGCGTAAAAACATTATTACCCACAATCGCTTCAACTGCGCACGAATTCTGAATAAATACACTTTCCACTAACAGTTTACGTCATTTTTACATATCGGTTTAGAAATTTATATAGGGATATATCGTAACACATGCGAAAAACATCTAAACAATTTGCGAGCAGTTTCAACAAGACTGTCCCTTTTAGCTTTTTAATGGATTGTTTTGCTTTGACACTACTGTCCTTCAGTAATGACGGTGATAGATAAATAGAATCAAAGTTTCTGATTTTAATAACGAAATTAGTTGTCAATGAGAATTTCGTGTTGGATCGAAATATTGCTGGTTTGTGTCCAGAATATTCGCCAACTAAACACATTCTCTAAAAATAAGAGTTTTTTCCAGCACAGTAAATTCTAAATTTTAACTAATTTTATAGTTATTTTGGAAATTTTGTTGTTAAAATCAACTAATTCAAAAACAGTAATACGAATTAGGCGCAGAGCTAATTTCGGTCGTTCCGTGTACAAACTCAGAATCATATAAAAAGTCGTATGCTCCCAAACAAAGTTCCTGAATAACGTTTGGATCCGACTTCTGGTTCCGGAGCAACAGGCTGATATGTGAAACGATATAAAAATATTGTAACTCATCACAAATCACATAAATTAATCAGGTTTGCAAATTTGGATAGTCGATAACGAAATAAACTTATTTCAGTGTCAGCGGTATTCAGTTCTCGATTCGGAAGGTACCCACAAATTTCATTCGCACTACGATTTCTCAAAGATGTCCACACTGATTTTCGAAACTATGCAGCTTCTTAGGTGAATTTAACTTCTTCGTCCACACCGATTTTCGAATTCCGGTTCCAGTATCGAATCAATTCTCAAAGCACAATCGTTTTCTCAAAAAAGGTCAATTTGAATTTCGAAAACAAAAATTTAAATTTAAAGTATTAACGATTTTTATCCCATTCTGACTTCCGATTCGGGAATTACAGGGTAATGAGTTTTTAACATTCTAACCGATGAAGACGATGACAAACCCGAAAAGCTTCAAAGTTGGATTCAAACTATTGCAATTTATTCATCATATTCATTTATGGCCATATGAACCGGGCTGTCCATAAAAGACGTCACGCTTTTTTTGACGATTTTTGACTCCCCATCCCCCCTTTGTCACAAATTGTCACAGAAGCAAAGACCCCCCACCCCCCCTATGTCACATGTCACGAATTCAAAATAAATAAAATTCATCTCAATACAATCTCAATATGTATGACAAACCATACAAATATGAGGGAAAAATCGCTTTATTACATGCTGTCATTAGATTAAAAAATATCCCTAAAACTACAAAATCATCGGAATTATTTTATTATTATCAATTATATAAATTAACCAAAGTATTTGGTTGGAATTGATGAAACATTTAAATCATCTGTTTATTATATTATTGTTTTGGGTAAAGAATAATATTTCCTTAGTGTAGCATACAGGGCTGAGAAAATAAAGACCAAAACCTCTTCAAAACGAGATCACTGTCCGAGAATCTTTTCATGATCAGTTGATCAGTGAATTTTAAATCACATCGATCAATATCGGTACTGATCTTCTGTCACACAATCGGTAGTGATATTGAGCTAAAATGATTCTTGATTTATGTAAGTTCAATCATTGGATGATTCGATAAGCTTTGATGTTGGTGGAGGAAAATCACATATGATCAAAATAAGACATGACATGATCTACGTCTGAAATCGTTGATCTCCCGCCCTTTTTCAAATAGAATACAATTGAATAAACTGCATCAGAATCAGACAAGAGAAATTCTTATGATATACTATTATCAATGCTAGAAAATCAAATTACTGAAAAAATTGTCAGTGCATAACTTAAGTTAAACCGTTTGAAGGCATCTTTTTCTTTTTTACTCATAACAGTTCGGCTAAAAAGTTCGTATCGTTTAATAGAAACAAACATTTTTTTGCCAAAATTCGTTTTTATTATTCAACATAATTGCCATCAGAGGCGATACAGCGATTAAAGCGATCTTCCAACTTTTCGATACCATTTTTGTAGTACGATTTGTCCTTTGCCTCAAAATAGGCCTCAGTTTCAGCGATTACCTCTTCATTGCTTCTAAATTTTTTACCAGCGAGCATTCTCTTGAGGTCTGAGAACAGGAAAAAGTCACTGAGGGCCAAATCTGGAGAATACGGTGGATGAGGGAGCAATTCGAAGCCCAATTCGTTCAATTTCAGCATGGTTTTCATCGACATGTGACACGGTGCATTGTCTTGATGAAACAAAACTTTTTTCTTCTTCAAATGAAGCCGTTTTTTTTAAATTTCGTCCTTCAAACGCTCTAATAACGCTATATAATAGTCACTGTTTACGGTTTTTCCCTTTTCAAGGTAGTCGCCATAATCTTACCGGCCGATTGTTGAGTCTTTCCACGCTTTGGGTTCGGTTCATCGCGTGCAGTCCACTCAGCTGACTATCGATTGGACTCCGGAGTGAAGTGATGAAGCCATGTTTCGTCCATTGTTATATATCGACGAAAAAAATCGGTTTTATTTCGATATAACAGCTCCAAACACTGCTCAGAATCATCAATTCGTTGTTGTTTTTGATCGATTGTGAGCTCACGCGGCACCCATTTTGCACAAAGCTTTCTCATATCCAAATATTCGTGAATAATATGTCCAACACGTTCCTTTGATATCTTTAGGGTGTCGGCTATCTCGATCAACTTCACTTTACGGTCATTGAAAATCATTTTGTGGATTTTTTTCACGTTTTCATCGGTAACAGCCTCTTTTGGACGTCCACTGCGTTCATCGTCTTCGGTGCTCATATGCCCAGTACGAAATTTTGCAAACCACTTACGAATTGTTGCTTCGCCCGGTGCAGAGTCTGGATAACACTCATCAAGCCATTTTTTGGTATCGGCGGCACTTTTTTTCATCGAAAAGTGAGGTTTCATCAACACGCGAAATTCCTTTTTTTCCATTTTTTTTTTCACAATAATAAAAGTAGCTTCACTCAAAATGCAATATCTCACAAACTAATAATCAGACAGCTGTCAAATTTATACACGTATCTTTTGAAGGTTGCTACTAACTGAAAATGGTATGGATTTAATTCTAGTGGCGCCCTCTCATAGAAACGATACGAACTTTTCAGCCGATCTGTTATTAGGCAAAATTTATTAATTTCGCTAATTTACTCGCTTCTCCGTGCACTTTTGCTGACCACAACAGAAATGATTTCCTGCATCATTCATTTCCGAATTTACAAGAAGAAGCTTTTACATCAACAAATACACGTTTTACTATAGAATGTAAACGTTTATTGTGGAGATTTTTTTCAGGAAATAGGGCAAAGCAGTAATATAGTTAGATATTTCAAAAATGCGCTCATTGAAGTTATTGGACGTCACATTCCAAAAACCTCCCCCCCCCCCCCTTCCCCCTGTCACAAATGGTCACGTTTTATTGAAACACCCCCCTCCCCCTTTCGGCGTGACGTCTTTTATGGACAGCCCCTATGCTGGTTCCCAAATACCGGCTCTGGAAGTACCGTAAATAATGACGATAAACTCTAAAGTGGAACTTACTTCGACATCTTATGGAATGTTCAATGGATTGTGGATTGGAAAACTAAAGCACAAAAAAATATGCAAAAGCACAAGCGGATTGATAAAAAAAGGTATCATCTTACTGCTAGGTGGATTGAGCACGTTTCCTTACTCTCATTCGTTTCGTGTTATTAAATTATACGGTTGAATATGTTTATCGTCAATGAGTTGATATTCAGTATACAATTCTGGAAGCGAAGCAGTAAAAGTTGCCAAACTCACATAATCAACTAGCTCCGAACTTGATAGCTCTACCGAAAAAACTAGTTCTTAAAAATCGTTCATTCGTTCTTCAGAAATTTTAAATTTTTCCGTAAAAACCGTACGAGAGCAAGTGTTTATATTTCGTTGGTAACAAACTCTCTAATGCATGTATTTTAAGTAGCAATCGTTCACTTTTGTGCACTATTTCAGAGGTCGCTAATATATACAATTTCTAACGTATTCATTAAAACTACGACCGTTTCGAAATACACAGTTATATATACACCTACTTATAAAATTCAATCACTTTTATTAAAAGATTAAAGAACTATCGTTCTTCACCAAAGAACTAGTGTTCACTTATTCTCCCATGAAATCAGTTCTTTTGAACCGTTCACGAACGAATTGCCCATCTCCACAATCAACTAATACGAACAATTGTCTAAATTTGAAAGTGTGATAAAAGTATGTTAGTTTCATTCGTATTCACGTCCTCCAGTTATGTCAGTGGCATTACACACCCACCATTTTTTGTACTTGATTACGGCAGCTTTCTTTTTTAAATTAACGAAATTAGTGCTTGTGAAAAAATTAAATTTTGGTAGCTGTTAAAAAGATGCTAGATTTGGCTGGAGATTATCGTGACGATTGTCTTCACCAGAGGAAATCGTTTACTAATGTTTCCGAAATACGAAAAAATTCTATTACGTAAAACTTCCTTCTATAAAAAAAAACGAAAAATTCTTTTGACTTACTGTTCTGACTAAGGGTATAATTATCTTTAGACAACATTCATTCGGAAAACTTTGGATCGTTCGTGCGATCTGAAAGCATAATAATTGCTAAGTTCCTTCAGAAAATTCACCCGGTAGTAAGGCTGCGAATGCAAATAAGCTGGCTATCGCATCTCCAAAATCAAACAATCAGATTATAACAGCTACCACTCGTTGAGAATTTTCCCCCTGCCATTATCTAACAGCAGAAACTTGCTCGATTTTTTGTTCGTACTGTATTATTACCGAATAGGTTGGACCGTTTAAGTTTTCTTTCTCCCAGCTGGTTGCAACCAAATACGAAGTTCGAGTTGAGTTCAAGAAACTAGCGGCTGCTGTACAGTGGGTTGGGAGTTGTCGAGTATGGGAACGTTGATTCTGTTTTTGTTTCTCCCTTGATGGTAAACAACAGTGTATAGGTTTATTTGTAATTTCATTGGATTTAGTATTTTTTTAAATAGTTGAAAGCTGACTAATATTTTCAAAATAATCATGACGAATTGAAGTCCATAGTTTAATTTTTTTTTCCTAAAATCGTAGAGTTTGCCCAAAAAAAAAAATACAATTGACTTCATATTTTGTCCTGAAAGCAATGATCTACTAACATGCTGGCCAAAGTGGTGCTGCTGCCTATACCAATGTGCAGAGCGTCTTCCATCGACTATCCAATTGTACTACGACTACCAACCTGAGTCACTTTGACGGCAGTGACAAGAGGTAGAAACGAAAGAGAAAAATAACACGAGGAGGCCCGACTTACGGACATTACATCACTGTGCAGTCGTTTTACCATCTCCTCTAAAGTGTACCCTCTTTTTTCTGCTTTCACCTAATTTTCCACAATTTAAAGTAATTTTTTTCATTCATATAGTATTCTCCTCATACACCCCCACTTAAATGACTAGAGGAACGGAAAACATACTCGAACGGAGGTGTACCTCTCACAGAATAACAAATAAACAAACAAACAAACTACCGACAAACAGCTACCGGTTGGTTGCTATGTTGTTACAAGGAAAAGTTTATGTTTAATTACCTTGTGTCCGAACTTTTTCCACGATCCACCCCATTGTTGGGGTTTGTCGAGCATAGCAAATAGCCATTGAAGGTATATCATTTTTCGCTCTATCATCTATGTTTCGAAACTATTCGCGGTGGATGAAATTCTTATTAACGTTTTAAGAACTTACCAATGAAGAACTTTTGAATATCGGGGGCTTTCAGGAGCGTGGAATAGAGTTCTGTGTAAGAAACTGGGTAAGAGACCAACTCTATTTGAACTGATATGAGGGCAATGAAAATCCGTTTAGTCGTTTTTTTACTAACAAAACATTCACGTTATGATTTGTATGCAAAATAATAGATAGCTGGGAGTTTTAAGACTAATAAGTGTTCTCAAAGTTTTTTTGGTTATTTGGTCGATCGTGGGGCAGTGGAAGACGGCATTGTACGTTTCAAGTGCTTGCAAAAACAGTATTTTCCCCAAACTTGGAAAACAGAGTATATTGTGATAGGGAAATATCGATATAATATTTACTAGTACTCGGTGTTAGATATGTGGGAAAATTATGTAGTGTGATACAAAGCAGTTGTCCAGTTCACAGTAGAACACAGGTGACATTCGACAACAACGCTAGATATGTTTGCCGCAAATAAAATTTTCCACAGCTAACAACGATACGTACATTTTGAACAACTATAAAGACAGTAGAAAGGTAAAAATACAACCTGTTTCAATGCAATTTTTTTATTTTTTTATTTGCATTCATCAAATGTAATGAATCGGTTTTGTATTACTTCAACGATCTTAAGGGGTTGAAGACAAAGTTTAGGTGAGAATGTGAGTTAAGCTGGTGTTTTTAAGAGTTTTTTGGAAATGTTATTGGAATAGGTAGAAGGAATTTTTTTGGTTGTACTACACCAGCAAAATTCCGATTCAAGAAATGAGCAAAACGAGTCATGATTTAAGGAAAATAGTATATTTTCATGTTATGATAATACACCATGATTAAAAGTTCTCGGATCATGATCCATTTGGACTGATTTCGTTGAAATTTAGCGTAACGCATTTGACGTAGTTGGGTATAACTTCAGGCGTGTTTCTGCTACGATGGTAATCTTTGCAACATAAATTCAGGCGTTATGTTTTGAAATATGAAGATTTTAAATATGTATTAAATGGAATGGTGTGAAAGTGTGGGGCGTATTGTTTATACGATTTCAACTAATGTCTCAAATAATGTACGTTTGAATAGCAAAACAGTGAAAAGCACAACGAATCTGAAGCATTTAATCTGAAGCATCAACAATTTAAATATGTTTTCGAACAACCACGACACCTAAAATAAAGTGTTTACTTGCGTTCATTGCTCCAGATTTGATTTTTTGTTTCAGAATTTGGAAAACATAAACGCACAAATTCTCCCTCAGCTTCTTGCGCTTGCTGATAAATAACAGCCAAACGATCTCTTCATATCGCATTGCTGTGGCGCTGTAAACTTGAGCATTGTTCCTTGTGCACCGAAATGTATGTGAAGAGAAGGCATTACTCGGCTCAGCTTTAAGATTTGTTGTTCTCTCTGTTACGTTTGGCTCTGTGAGAACTTGTATGCACACCTTCAGGAGAGGCTTCAGTGGCATGTGCTTATGGCAGTTGAAAACGAATTGATGACTCAGTTGGAACGTCGAAGTGGTTTTATTGATGAAGTTATTGACAGATTATCTCGACGTGCAGAGCACCGTGCAGATTTTTTCTATTGTATCGACGATACGATATAAGTTTAATAAAAAAATCCCATTCAAAAGTATATCGTTATTTCATTGTATTGAAAAACATAAGCGAATATCGATTCTTTAATCTTAAGTTTTTACTCTGATATCATACCACATAATCAATGCACAACCCGTATTTTTTTTCACGAGACGCCACTGCTACACAAATATTCATTTTGGAACTATTTTCTTCCATTGGAATGTTTTCTTCAATTGAAATAATTACTAACAAAATAATTAGGAGTGCGTTTTGGACTGCTTCAGTTTCGCACAATCACAAAACCCCGCCTTTATATATGTACAGTCATGCTGATATTTAAACTCGCAATTCACGCAACTCTCATTGGGGTTGAATTGATTTACACTATATGCAGTTCGCATAGTGTTCGATTTGATACTGCCAAGAAATCATCTCAATCAATATTATGCTGATACTACGTTACATATTCGTGAAGACTGAACATGTAGCAAGCAGAAAAAGAGGATGATCTAAGCTCAATATAGAACCTCTAAAACCAAATGGCAAATTTCGCACCCACTGGATGCTCACAATCGCGGAGAAAAAAGATTACAGTGAAACTGAAGAATAGAGGTTCAAGATCGGGTTTGGTGACAATCTACAATTTATTCGGTCATATTCTGAAAAAATTGGCATCGTTAATGTAAAATAAGTAATTTGATTCGATTATGTTTTGTCGTTGAACTTTAAAGAAAGGACCGAATGGCGCATATTCTGGCGTAGAGGGTAGAAAGGAGATTCAATATAAATCTCTACATGTCTGAAGTTTTATGATTAATACCAGTAGCGTCTCGTGACAAAATTTACAGGTTGTGCACTACTTATGTTTCAGAGTGTCAGTAGGATCGTAGCACCAGCCATGCAATTGTACTGTACACTCTGAATCGGCTGCGAAGTCTGTTGAAACAGAAGGTCAAATTCCACTACAGGAATACCAAGGCTTTGCTTTGCACTACTTATGTGGTATCCTATGTAATGCTGTAATATTTCATTACAAGTGAAAATTAATGATTTTAGGATGGATGTTCGCTATGCAATAAAATAACGATATGCTTTTGGATGGAAATTTTTTGTTAAACTTATTTTGTATCATCGATACAATAGAAGAATTTGGCGCTCTGCACGTCGAGCGAATCTGTCAATACATCTATTAATAAAACCGCTTTGACGTTGCAAGTGGGGTATCAATTTGATTTCAACTGCCATAAGCATAAGCCACTGAAGCCTATCCTGGAGTTTTGCATACACGTTCTCTCCGAGCCAAACGTGACAGAGAGAACAAAAAATCTCAGAGCTGAACTGAGCAACTCATGTGTGCGGAAGAGACACTAACACAGCAACAACAGATACTTGAAATTTCAAGTTGGATGTATATAAGATGTGTGTAAAACCGGGCAATTTCGGTGCACAAGTTAGGGTGAATTATTACATATTGTACTGTGGACAAACTCGATCAATATTTTATATTCGGTACCATCCGACCAGCTTTCATCGATTCGATAATTGAATGTGGAGTTAATTCCTCCAATTTGATCGGTTATGTAGTTCACGAGGTGCACATGAGGACGAGACACCACTGATTAATATAAAACGACAACTACAATTGAGCTAGTATATTAACTGCAATCCATAACAAATCTTGTAGAATATTTCAGTTCAACACCTAGTACTTTGAATGCATGATGAATGTATTTCTCTATGTAAATTTTCGGATTAGAATAATTGGTTTGCATATTGACGAACTTGTCTTGCTTCGTTTGTCTCACATTTTGGTTTTCGAATCGTCAGTGTATTAGCGCAAACACAAGCCGTTAAGCTGATGTAAAGTGAAAACTTTTTGCAAATCATTTGTTTGGACCTAAGTGTTATGTTTATACTGACGTTCCAGAAGTCTTGCTGATTTTCCCTCCCATTGCGAAAATAATCTAGAATAGTTTGTGTAGTATTGTCATACGCATAATGGATTTTAACAAAACGTTCAGTTTTAGACATGACTGTTTATGTTTGTTTACATAGCGTATTGTCGAGGATGGGTTGAGAATGCAGGGGAAATACGCATTATTTTGTCTGTATGTAAACTATCTTAGTATTTCATGAAATTTCTTAATTCTATTGGATCCAGTTATCTTGGAGGGTTTGTAACGCATATGTTTTCTATTGACTAGGTAGACTTCAATTTCCGTTCGGTTGACTTACCTTGGCCGTTGATACTGATCTAGGTTCAATTGACAACGTTTTTTAACCAGTGGAATTTGTTCAAGTTCATCTGATCCATGAAAGATCACAGTCCTAAGTTGAACCTTTGCAATCTTGCTATTGTCTATTGTCATTTTAAGATAATGTTTTGTTTTTTTTTTATATTTCAAACTTTTTCAAAAAAATAACTATTCTGTAAATGAACATTTAGGGGTTTTTGGTTTGTACGTAAAGTACATATTTAGTTTCGATTTCTTCGCGTTTCGCTTTCGGCTCATCAGTGCTTAAAGCAGTTCAAATTGAACCGACATCTCCGTCTAACAGTTCAATTTGAACCGCTAAGCAGACGCAGACCCCTAAATGTTCAATTTCTGCGGCGGCCAGTCGTCAGTCTTCACTCGTTTTCGTCCGAGACGTCAGATAGGATATGGCACCTAGTGTCATATCCTTAAAGGGTCACATAAATAGTGTTGACTTTGCGTCTGCTTAGCGGTTCAAATTGAACTGTTAGGCGGAGATGGCGGTTCAGTTTGAACTGCTTTAAGCACTGATGAGCCGAAGGCGAAACGCAAAGAAATTTTCTTTAAATTTAAAATAGAAATATTAACTTTTTTTTGTATTGTTTTCTTTCAGGTGAGCACAAGAAGTAAACATCTATCTTCGTTTAAACGTCCAGTGATTCAGTGATAACAGACCATTCCTACGATTTGATTCAGCAAGTCTTAAAGAATCTGGCGTAAAGAGTATGCTTGATTAATAACAATCATCCGTCGAATCGAAATTAACTCAACAGCAGGCTTCCCGTGTATACCAGACTGAAATACGAGGTTGGTTATCCGCCAGAGTGGCAGAATATTAATTCCATTTCGAATAGGCATATCGCTTTTCACACTATTTCTGGCGCTATCGCAAATCAATACACTTCAAGCAGAGCATTGCGATATATTGATTCATCAGTAAAACATGCCGTGGTTGGTGGTGGAGTGGATTATCAGTCGTTATCAGTCATCAAGGCAAGGTGGAATGTGAAATAACAGTTGACTTGGGAGTGTAAGCTGTGTCATGTGTTTGATATTTGGGTTTCGTTTCGAACATAAGTCGTGCACCATTCACCATACCAAATACAAGGTTGCGCAAAGAAACCTGACACATTTTTTTCTCCGGTTAAAACCGGGGTAATACAGGGTGGAAAGTAACCGGGAAAAATCCGGGAAAATATTACTAGCTCAAATATGAGTAACAGTTGTTAGCATCATCATTTTTTTTTCAACAAGTGAAAAGCAAGGGACAATGCCTAATTTTGCGTTCGAGCGAGATGTTCAGTAAAAGTGTTGAATCCATTTATTGTCCTATACAGGTTCTATGTTGAACATTCCATTGGAAATTGGGCCAACACCCCATATAACAGCAGTTTTAAATCAATCAGGAAGCATCAGAGCTTTCTTAGTTGTTATCATAACAGAACAATTAACCTTTTGAAAAATAAGGATAATTTGGATGCTTATATTGAATTTTCATTTAGTTTTTAGAATAATTATTCAACACACTCGCAAAATTTATGGCAAAGTCTCAAGGTAACATCGGGAAAAATAAAACCATAATAATAAAATTTCAGGGTTTACATTGCTATATGAGATTTGTATCCTAGCCGATTTGCTCTGAGGGTTTAGTATATGAAATTAATTGAACTAATCATTACTTAATTTGAAACCCGGATTGTTATTTGTAGATGATCTGAATCAAAATCAGTTCACATCATATGTTACATTGATCTGCAAGAATCAGATCAATTGTAGAAGGATTTCTCGTAGAAGGTAAATTAGTTGGGTTTTTATAAATAAAACTGACTAAAAACTAGCGAAGATTTCATCATGACAAACTCGTACTTTCTGATTATTTTCTGATTACTCCACGAGAGATGCCTAGCATTTAGAATCCTATTAGGATTTTATTTTTTATATTAAATTTTATAACATGAGAATTTTTGTTTTGTCTGGTAGGATATTGTTAATAATTGGTTTTATGGTTTCATCACAATCAGATCATGACAATCTGTTCATTAGACGTGATTGCAATCGAATTACTATAATTGAAACAGCGTATGTCCGTATGACAATTTGTTGTACCATGGCCGACGATGTTGTTTTAGGTTCACTGTGCCATCATACCGTTTGTAATTTTACCACCGTACTGAGATTTTCACTTGCACTTCCAGAAGGAACGGCGGAAGAGGCGATTTAAGCTTATTTCGAATATCGGGAATTTTTATCTCGTAAACCGCGAAAAACCGCGTAAAAACCGGGAAATTGAAATCGGCAATTCACTTGCAACTCTGGTAATATAAATGACATTTAATCTAATCTTTCTCCGGTACATGGAATCAAATAATGGAGGGAGAACCCGAGCACGGCATCGGAAAATAGAACAATGAAGTTTTATTTTTGTCTAGTAGTTTTCAATCATGGAGCATTGGAGTGTCGCTCTTCACGTTTTTATCTATAACTCGTTTTTGAGGAATCAATAGTACGTTACAACTATTCGTGAGTTTAAAAAACATTTTAAATTAAAGCCGAACATGCCGGCGCCTTTGCGTATTACTGTGAAGATGTGTGCGGAAAAATTGTAAAAACTGGCTCTGTGACCAAAATAAAACCTCCGGGCCACGTCCGGGCTATTTGGACACCAAAGAATGTCGAACCCGCTCTTGTGAAAATATCTCGTCGTTCTTTCCATGTAATGGTCAAGGAAGATTTTTCGTTTCATCCATATAAGATCGTCATCACCCAACAGTTGAAATCGGCGGATTATGGAGGTCGTTTATCATTCGCAAACAAGATGCTGGAAATGCTAGCCAGTGGTAAGATTTCTTTAAGCCACATAATGATGATCGACGAAGCCCACTTCCACCTGGACGGCGCGTGGTAGACAAGCAAAATTATCGTTATTGTACCGAGACGAATCTGTTACAGGTTGTGCAGAATTAATCCTTTAATTTTTAAACGTTTTTTAAACTCACGAATAGTTGGAACGTACGATTGATCTTTCAAAAACGAGTTATAAATAAAAACGCGGTGAGCAACACTCCAGTGCTCCATGATGGAAAACTACTAGACAAAAATAAACATTCATTTTACTTTCCGATGCCGTGTTCGGTTTCTTTCTAACTTGGTTGGTTCCAGTGTAACCGGGAAACAAAATGTGTCTTGTTCCTTTGTGTAAACCTGTACATAGCACGAATCGTTTTAAAATACACGAGTTTATTTTTTGTTCTGAAATTGAAATCCTTGAAATTGAAAATTCTGAAATTGAAATCCTAATTCAAAATTTTGGATTTTAACCCAAAACAAGGAAAAATTAAGGAAATTAAATTAAGGAACAAAATTCAATTACAAAATCTAGCATTTGGATACAGCTCCAGAGTCAAAGATTTTATTTCTGAACCTGTAATCTGGAACTAAATTCTGAAACTGATCAGGTGGATCAGAATCTTGGTTCTGATTTCAGTTCTAGAATTTAACCCAATGCTGTTGCTGTCTCAAATAGAAGAAGAAATTATCGATTACTGACCATGGTCTTTCAATGTTTAAGTTTATCGTAACTCAGCACACGATATTTCTTTCTTCCTAATTACTAGATTATATTATATTCTTTTATTACCTATGTCCTAAATAATGTAAGATGCTGCTTTGATTATGAGATTCCATTCTTTAGCTTTCAATTTTCGTCCACATATTCCTATCAGTAAATGTTCGATCATTGTTTTTTTCTTCATGTTATCTTTTAGTCAGTCAGTTTTTGTGCTGTCGCATCTCGAATTTTTAAATTAAAGCTTTTTGATTCTGATTTAAAAAGCGAATATTGGCTGTGTTATTAGTCAAGCAAATAACTTTTCCAGCGTAGTGAAATAGATCGGAATGGAGCATCAATCAAAAACTATTATTATTAGATTTTAGTTAGCGATCAAAAGCTGATAACAACGTACGCGACGGCGGCGCAATTTGAGGCACGACTAATTAAAATTTGTAATTCAGCTTCTGTACCATCGTAATTAGCTTCAAAGGGGGAAAACTGTAGTAGTTACTACCGCCAGCAGCATCAACAGCAGGACTAGGCACCGGTGTGTAATCAAATTCGCTACCTTTCAGATAGCACGAATCTATACAAGAACATCAGAGTACACTTTTAGCCAGAACGGGCTTCGCTGTACGCCAGTGTTTTGCTTTTATTCACCGTATAGTTCATTACCATTAATTTGGAGCTACATAATTAACAAACATGTTCGCTTTCAATTTGGTTCTGGCTTGGTGAAAATTTGAGTGGCCGTTATTAGGTGTTAGAAAAGAAAAAAAACTATTATTTCAGCTTCATATAGTACTAAATTGATAAAAACGATTCGGAAAATATCAGAAAACAACATCAAAGACGATTATTTTTACTAAAGACTGTCCCAGAAAGTATCGACGCACTTTGATTTCGCTGTAAATAATTCACAAGTGTTAGATACTCAAATTTTATTCGATATACTGATAATATTAGACTACAACAACAGAATATTATTCTCAACATTTGTTACTCAGCCATTGTAGACTAGCTGGCGCACCTTCTTGCGAACGTTCCTCATTAAATTCCGTACAGACTTCTTGGCGACAAGTTTGGACACTTTTTTCCAATCTTTTTCGAACTGTTGAATGGTTTTGGCTTCCGAGACATGTTTCCTAAGATGTGCCTTCGTCAATCCCCAAAATTCCTCAAGGTCGAAGTTGTGGGCAATTTGGTGGATTCATGTCTTTTGGGAAGAAAGTGACATTCCTGGTATTATACCATTCTACCGATGATTTCGAGTAGTGGCAAGAAGCAAGATCTGGCCAGAAGACAAACAGGATCCTTGTGGCTTCGAATCATGGGCAGAAGTCGTTTTTATAAACATTCCTTGATGTATATTTCGCTGTTCATTAAAGCAGAGGTGATGAAGGGTTTCAAAATCTTACCGCAGTTCAAATTTCCAGCAAGAATCGTATTGTACAGCTTTCGAACCATCAGTCTGATCGATGCTTCTTGCTTCGGACTACGTTTTGGTTGTTTCTGCTTCTTATAGGTTCGAAGATTCAAACGTTCTTTAGCACGAAGAACATTTGACTTCGAAGTGCCCACTTTTTTGGCCACATCCCGAACTGAAGCCTCCTTCTTTTGCTCGAACGCCTTCAGTATACTTTTTTTTCAACTGAGGGTTAGCAGGACCTTTTTTCCGACCCGTTTTCGTTTTATCCTCAAAGGTGTTATCCTCACTGAACTTCCTGATTGCATTTCCTTTTTCACTTACTCCTTCCATTTTTGCTATCTTTCTCAATGACAGTCAGCGTTCTGTGCACCATTTGTACACCATTTTTCGACGTTGTTCTGCTGAAAGCCCACGCATTTCGAAACAAACCAATGAAAACGAATAAACAACTGCACAAGTGGTTAGAGAAGAGTGTAAACAACAGGACGCAGCCATACAAATTGACAGACAAATTGAACCATTGCGAAATGGCAGCGGTGTTTGGTTGCGTCCATACTTTCTGGGACAGTCTTTACTGGATTTCGTTGTTATCCTTTTTCTCGGGAAAGGACTGGCCAAAAATATGTTAATGGACTAACGAACTCTGATGAAAATGTTGTCACAAGTGAACAATTTCAAAAATCAACGTTCTGCTGTTGGCGAAATCAGGATCGACTTGCTTCGTTTTGGATATATCTGTGCATATATCTTTTATATAACAAACTTTGTTTTACTGTTTTGAAGAGATCAAGTTGACTCCAAACTGATTTTCAAGATGGGCGAATGTATTTTTGCATGATTTTTTTTCAAATCGTTGTATCTAGGAAACTGTTAGAACGTTTCTTTAATGTTTTCAGTAAATTCTAGAATTTTTTTAATGTGATATTTTCAGTTAATTCTTCGTTTTCGTTGAATCATTTTCGTAAATTTAACAGCTGCATACAAACAATCATTCGCCTGATTTCAACGTTAGTTTTGAGTCGGATTGGTCTCTCCATCCGTTTGCCAAATTGGAGACGTGTGCAAAGTAGTATGTGGAGTCTGATGACCTGCTTCAAGTTTTTGGGAATATCTCATGTGTTTCGTGTATTGTATTTAATCAATGTTTCAGTACAATTGACATTCATCTATCACGTAATGTTACCAAAAAAACTGTTCCCTAGAATACTGTCTAATTAGAATTATTCAAAGAAAAGGATTAAGAGAAAGCTACGGGTTCCTGTGCGGTAATCTTTTCACAATATTCATTTTATAGTTGTATTCGTAAGCCTTTTCTTCAATCTGTTTTTCTGGTTATTTACTGTTCAATAGCTGTAGTAGTTGGACGAGTATAGCATGATAGGTAAGTCGATGCCTTTCACGCAGCCCTCCTGGGTTCGATTCCCAACTCCGCACATAGGGTCAGAACATTTTTCTGGCCCGAAGAGGCAAATGACCTAGAGGTTAAAACCTCTATAATCGAAACAAAAATAGCTATAGTCGGGTAAGCATGTTATATCTATCCCAAAGAGAATTCATATTGTTATATTACAGCTTGAAATGATGACAATTCTCCATCTATGTTAACCCTTTAACTGCCATATTGACGGAGCTAAGGTGGTTCTATTGAAAATGAACCATAAATGAAAACCCAACTTTTCAAGTGCCAAATTTAAATTAATTTTACAAACTCCGAGCATAGTTTTCATTCAGCAAATGCGGCTGTAGGAATTAAATTTTTTCAAATTTGCATAAACTGAATGACGTAATCAAGTTCATAAGGCTTCTGACGAACACTACCGGTACCGGAGACATATGACGTAACCGTCAAATTTCACTTTTATCTATTAGCACAATTTACTAAGAGAATACTGAGGTGATTCGGCGCGAGAAAAGCGCGTTCAAAGTTTTTTGTCTATAAAATCAATGGAAACAATTTATTATTCAAGGAAGCCCGTATGGTGTAACATTTTCAAAAAATAATATTTTTTCTTTTATAATTTGTTATAATGAAACATTTCAAGAATGTTTTGTGAAGTTTTTAAGTCAATCAAATCAGAAATCTTGGGCCTGTGCACCGACCTCTTACTTCCTCACAATATAAGATAAGCAATGGTATAGACCCATAACCTGCTAAATTTGGTTCCGATATGTTTGAAAATTTCACATAATATTCTTGAAATTTTTTTTATTATTAGAAAATACAAATAAAGAAATAAATGATTTATCAAAAGTGTCAGACCCTACCCGCCCCTTAACTGAAAAGCATTTTCATAAATGTATCAAGCTTAGTTTACATACATTGGATTGATTATTAGAGATTATTAGACACTTTAGCTAGCTTCACGCTATCCATAAGAGTAGGCTCTTTTCCATTTTTATCCACTTCTCAAGCATTTAATTTCCATCCATTCCTTTCTATTTGGTCTTGCTGAGAGAGCCACTCGGTTGATGTCGTTAGGTGCACTGAATCAGCCTGACATCATTTCAGTATGCTTTTTTTTCTATCAAGGTGCTACATCGATAATGGTACATAACGTTTTAGAGATGTTCATATTTCATTTGAATAGCACCATTAATGTTACGAAAATGTTGTGACGAAAATTTAACTTCGCTTATAGTACTACGGAAGAATCCTCATTATGTATGTAGCTTCTTTATGTGGCAACAAATACCCATGAATGTAATCTCTATTTGCCATTCTATCTGATAAGATGTCATATTTTAATGTATTGAAAATGACTGCAAAAAAACTTCTGGCAACAAATTTGTTTATAAGATAGTAGAAAAATATAAATACTAACAAATACTGGTTAAAATAATTGATTCCCTGACACAGTACGTGTCTGTGAGAAAACGAACCCTAGTAGCAGAGTGAAAGTTCATCCAACCATCTACACTATTTACCCCTTTCGAATTTTCACTCTCGTAATAGAATCCATTCACTTCTTTTTTTTTACCGCAACCACGACTGGCTAATCAGAAAACAATTGTAACAGTTGCACACTATTGAAGTATTTAATATTTGATTGTTTACTTATTTATTAATTTATTCATTCATACGTAGGTAAAGTATTTATTTATTTATTTATTTATTTATGTATCAACTGCTGTATTTATTTTGTTGAATTGAATTTTTTCAATATAAATTCAATTCTGTCAAAACTCAATAACAAACATCCACATAGAGTAGACCGTAGTTATTGATGCAAATGAGATCCACATGTCAATTACCCATCAATATATTTCAATCCGCCTGCATTTATACTTTGTAACGGGTCGTCCTTCAGTCTAACCATTGGTAGCCAAAGATCACGCTCTCTTCTTTTAAGCCGAGTGAGATTGCCGAACATAGTCGAAGAACAGAATCCTTTAAGTTAGTTTGAAGGAAAGAGAAAGATATAATGCTGACTTGGGCTAGAACGAACTAAATAGTTAGATGACCCAAGATTCCGAGTAATCCCGAAGAATTCTCGGGAAATGACGTACTTCCGCTTACGTTGAGATTCTCTTCCCTAATCTGAGGATTACAGGGCTCAATCACTTTGTCCCAGTTCGTTGAGTAGAGTGGTAGTGACGCGATTTTGCTCCGTTTATTAAAAAGTGTTCAAAGGTAATAGTGATGTGGTTTTTCTTTTCAGTTGGCTATAAATTTCTATTTTTTTACATAGCCAGAAAATAAAGTGTGTGAGTTTTTCGTGTGCGGAATAGATTTGTGTGCTGATAGAAAGATAAGGTAAAAATGTGCTTAAATTAAAGACCCGCTTTATGCTAACGATCCGTTCGAACAACCACGTTTGTTCCATCCAATTTCTCAGGTTATCATCCGTACGAAAGCACGCTCACTGGACACCGTTCGCTGACTGCGTCACTCGCCACATCCTGGAGGACAAATTTGCCCGACGCGCGATTTTCCGTCGGAAGGGAGTCGATCCGCTACCACATCGCTCCATTGGAAGTAATCTTCCGGTGGCCTAAGGAAGTCCACGTGTCGGTGAAACACCGATCATTCTACCGGCAGAAATACCAGCAGAATCAAAAAGCCCTCTTCAGCTGGTTAGATTCGGGCGAAGTGCTCCGCAGAAATTCCAGTATCACCATCCATCAGTCGCTGAATCGGTGAGTCCGTTCCGTTTTACCTATTTGATCAAGTAGACGTCCATAAATACCGAAACCGATATAAATCGATAACCGCTAGATTGATTTTCGGACCCCGCTTATAGACGGGCGCGTCCATGAAGTGATCACGTTACGATCCATGTGCACATGTGACTGCGTTCTCGGAAGCACCCTCCGGAACGCACACAAATAATAACACCCGGGTGTACAAGCTTTTGCCATTCATCGCTTGCCGCTCCTGAAGATGTCAACGTAACCTGTGGTTGGGTCGAACAATGAGAAAAAAAGCACACTAACGAACTAGTAGATAGGGAGAGAAAGAAAACGCACACAATAGAAAGCTAGGCCTAGGAATTAGCATGCAGAAATATATTATGCTTACCGTGAAATCATGTCCAATTTACTAAATACATTACAATCTATGCTTAAAGTTAAATAAATGTTTTTTGCTAGTGTAGCTAGATAGAGTTTTTAGTTGACTGAAATGTTTCCACGTCACTTCGGTTATGTTGAGTCCGCTATCTTTACCACATGGTAAATTTGAATCAGTTAGGAATAATCTCTTCCACTTTAGTAGCGGTATCTGGTGACCAACATTGACCCTGCCTATGATGAGCTTTTAGGCATGGAGAGTTTCTACCGGGTGGTTTGGAAGGTGAACTTTGAGTCTTGATGAGTTTGGTTATTTAGGGTCTTGGAACCTGTTCTGGGACAAGGTCAGTGTGCCTAGCTGGACCGATCCGGATTCTTCTTGAAGGATTCTGTTATTTGACTTGCGTTAGTGCAGTCTCATCCGGGCAATCTACGACATGGCGGTAGTCTCCGAAAGGAGTGGCGCTAAAACTACGCGCTTTTAAAAGATCGGTCCGCTCCGGCTACATTTTGGCGCCCAACTGCAAGTACGAACCTGATGTTTGGGAAACTTCTAAGCTATATTTGAACAAACTAGTTCTTTGGATTTCTATTTCATAATTTTTGTATGGCCGAACCATAAACTTTGGTGGATTTCGATAGTATGTATTCTGGCATTTATATAGTTAATTCTTAATTTAAGTTCGATGATTCTATGAAACCAAATAATGTTCTTGAAGATACAATTCCGTTTTCTAGTTTAACATTTGAGACGAACAATTGTCATGTGGATTTAGAATTTAGGTCTTCTCTGGATGTGAGTTAAATTTTTGTGCAACTTTCGTTAAATATAATGAATTTCAACGTGGAAAGTTGAAACCATGCTAAATTGAGTAACGCTTCTAATTTTTGGGAAAATGTTCGGATATTTTTGAGGAAACTGTGATTGTTTTTGTGATGTCTGGTGAATATATGGCATATTCGATTGAGTGATTGGATATAAAGCAAATTTACTTGATTCAAGTACATTTAAAAAAAATACGCTTACTAAATATATTTACGTCTTCATATATTTACAAATTATTATTATAATTATTCATATACACTTATTTATTATATACATATTTATTACTAAATTTCACATACATTTATTTATTATATACATATACACTTACATATTTACTTATTTATTTATATTTTTCATTCAATTTATTTACATTATATATTTATTATTCATCTATCGCACTACATTACAAAATTGCTTAACTATTCCTATGGGGTGTGCCTAAAAACAAAATATTTAATCAAATATATTAATATATACATTAAAAATGACTTCGAGATTTCCTTACGCGTCACATTTGCTGAATGAGGAAGTTGATTACGAACTGAAGCTAAGAAACTACGTTGAAGATTTAAAAAAAGAGTTAGATGCTAAACAGAGATTACTTCGAAGACTTTTTCATAAAGATGCCAAAGAAAACCGTAATTACCGTTCAATGTATTCAATTGAGCAAGAGTTTGATCTAGTCTCGTCACGAGTAAACACTATCGCAACTGCCTTGCAAAAAGGGTCGGATGCAAGACTTATATCACGTCTGAAACACTACTACATGCGAGTAGAACGGTGCGTAGGAACGGATGACAGAGCTTTACAGATGAGAGAGTCGTTATTAGAGTTTATTCGGGAGTTATTAAGTTCACATTTACCCAAGGGTCCATTATCGGTAGATCAGATAGAGGAATTGGAAACTTCCGGACAAAGCGAAGCAGAAGGATTTGAATCCGAGAGAAAAACACCAACTACGGGAAATCCGGGGCAAACGGAACCAACCGAGGTGATAACGCAAACTTCTAGTAAAAGCCCATTCCGTCAGATCATTCGCGATGGTCTAGGAGCGATTAAGAAAAATTTTATAGGACAAGATAGGGCAGCGCAGGAAAGCGCAGACGATGGTCCCACTAAAGATGAACTCAAACTAAAAATTCAAGAATTAGAACAAACGATTCGGGAAATGAAGGTTGCATTTGAAATAGTAGCACTTCGTGATTCCAGACAGGAACAAGAAAGACCAGCGATGGCAACATCAATTCAAAATCAGCGAAATCAAAATCTATTACAAGGTAACGTGCAACGACAAGAAGAGCAACAATTAAGAAGCAGTGAGAACCAATCAAACCAACTAATTCGGGGGTCATTTGCTCGAATACGAGGCGAACTCCCCACCTGGAACAATTTAAGACAGCAAAGCATGTTTCAACCGTATGGCAATAGACTACAGGGAAATTCTCAGATGAATCACCAGTTTGGTAGACAACCGGCCAGCTTATTTCGTGCATCCGAAGTAAGCAGTGACGACGATGTTTTTAATGAAAGTCGATCATCTGGACAACAGCGTAGAAGGCAAAATAATCGAATGCAGTACGATCGCAGAATCGAGAAGTGGAATCTCTTCTTTTCAGGTGATTCTAGGTCAACGACTCTAGAAGATTTTATTTACAAAGTTAAAGTGCTTGCTAGTATGAATGGGATATCGCAAGACAATCTTCTGGGCCACATTCATCTTATGCTACGAGGTGAAGCGGCGAATTGGTTTTTCACCTATTATGACGCAGAATGGAATTGGGATATTTTCGAAACCAGTATTCGTTACCGCTTTGGTAATCCAAATCAAGACCAAGGTAATCGTCAAAGGATATACGAACGAAAGCAGCAGAAAGGAGAAACTTTCATCGCCTTCGTCACAGAAGTTGAAAGGCTTAACAAATTATTAACAAAACCGTTATCCAGCCGTAGAAAATTCGAAATTGTTTGGGAAAATATGCGGCAGCATTACCGCTCGAAACTGGCGTGTTTTACGGTATCTAGCCTTGAGGAATTAATACAGGTGAACTATAAAATCGATGCAAGCGATCCGTCGTTGCACCCTATCGGTATAAGACAGTCGGTGAACCAAATCGAACTGGATTCTCAGGAGGGTGAAACAGATGAAGAAGTGAACGCGCTTGGCAGACAGCATTTCCGGGAACGACTTCCACAAAGAAACCAGGAAAAAGTAGCAGAAAGAACGCAGACTGAAAATCGTCAGGAGACCGTCAGACTTCCACTATGTTGGAATTGTCGCAACCATGGACACTTTTGGAGAGAATGCAAACAACCAAAAACGATGTTTTGCTACGTCTGTGGGAATCCAGGGAAAATATCATCAAACTGCGATAGCCACCCTAGGAAACCTTCAGTTTCAAAGTCGGAAAACTAACACCAGGGTGCGGAGAGGGGAAGTCCGACACTCGGTTCAAAACAAAAGTTCCCACTCAACCTTTCATAGACCCTTTCCAAAATTTGAACGAAATTCGAATTCAAACCAATGAATGTCCACATATTAATGTTTCGGTTTTTGATGCAGTAATAGAAGCCCTACTGGATTCCGGAGCCAGTGTTAGTGTAACCAATTCTAAGGAAATAATTGAGCGTTACGGACTTAAAATTCTTCCCTCACCAGTACGCATTTGCACAGCAGATCACACTCAGTACTCGTGTGTTGGCTATGCTAACATACCGATTACATTTAGAAACGTAACGAAAGTAATTGCTGTAGTTATAGTTCCAGAGATAAGCAGAAGTTTGATTCTAGGAATCGATTTCTGGAATGCTTTTGGTATTAAACCTATGATAAAGGGAGCGACCGGATTTGAGGAGGTTGCGGAAATCTATATGCGATCACAAACAGAAAACGAACAGGAGGTTTATCATTTTTTTGTTCATCCGATCGATTCGTTTCCAGTAATTGGTCAAATAACCCCGGATGACACATTGGACATACCAAGATTAGAATTGCCTGAGAAATCTGAGGTGACACCCGAAACGATCGAGACAGAACATGAGCTTTCGACCGAAGAACGACGGCAGCTGATCGAAGTAATTCATTCCTTTCCTTGCACGACTGATAACGTTTTAGGGCGAACAACATTGTTGCAACACGAAATCATTCTACGCGAAGATGCTAAACCAAAACGACAGCCAATTTACAGGTGTTCACCATCAATTCAAGCGGAAATGAACCGTGAGATAGAGCGCTACAAGAAAATCGACGCCATTGAGGAATGCTCAAGTGAATGGGCCAACCCTCTAGTTCCAGTTCGCAAGTCGAATGGCAAACTTAGAGTGTGCTTGGACTCCCGTCGAATAAACGCTCTGACAAAGAAAGATTCCTATCCAATGAGGGACATGAAAGGAATTTTTCACCGCCTTGAAAGTGCGAAATATTTTTCTGTAATCGACCTGAAGGATGCATACTTTCAAATACCCCTGAAAGAAGAATGCAGGGACTACACAGCCTTCAGGACATCAGAAGGACTATTTAGGTTCAAGGTGTGTCCATTTGGTCTCACCAATGCCCCGTTTACTATGTGTAGACTGATGGATAAAGTGATAGGCTTCGATTTAGAACCCAACGTTTTTGTCTATTTAGACGACATCGTTGTGGCTACGAAAACCTTGACGGAACATGTTAAGTTGTTGAGAATTGTGGCGGAGCGGCTAAAGAAAGCCAACTTAACGATCTCGCTAGACAAGTCACGTTTTTGTAGGAAACAAGTCAACTATTTGGGTTACCTTCTTACGAATGAAGGAGTAGCAATAGACAATTCACGGATTGAGCCAATCTTGAACTACTGCAGGCCTAAGAGCGTGAAGGATGTTCGTCGCTTACTCGGCTTGGCAGGATTCTATCAAAGATTCATTGGAAAATATAGCAGCATAGTCGCACCAATTTCGGATCTTTTAAAAAAAGGACAGAAGAAATTCCAATGGACTGAAGCAGCAGAGGAAGGATTCCAAGAATTGAAAGCTGCTTTGGTGTCAGCACCAATACTCGCCAACCCTAACTTCAACCAACCATTTAGCATCGAATCAGACGCCTCTGACAACGCCGTAGGAGCAGCCCTAACTCAGGAAATCGATGGCGAAACTCGTATTATTGCGTACTTTAGTCGAAAGCTTAGCAGTACACAGAAAAGGTATGCCAGCGTCGAAAAAGAATGTTTGGGAGTATTGTTGGCTATTGAACACTTCCGACATTTTGTCGAGGGCACTAAGTTCAAAGTTATCACAGACGCACGTAGCCTTCTGTGGCTATTCACGATTGGAGTTGACTCAGGAAACTCGAAACTATTGAGATGGGCTCTAAAAATACAGTCATATGACATCGAACTCGAATATCGAAAAGGAAAACAAAACATCACTGCAGACTGCCTTTCCCGCTCAATTGAAACTATTCTGACATCACCAGTCGACCCTGAATACCAGGATCTAATCGAACAAATCACCAAAGATCCTCAGGGCTTTGCCGATTTTAGAGTGATAGATGGCCAAATCTATAAGTATATTAAAAATACAACCAAGCTCGAAGATACTAGATTCTGTTGGAAACGTTACCCACCTAGAACCGAACGCAGGAATATCATCCGAGCAATTCACGAAAAAGCTCATTTGGGCTTTGAAAAAACTTTAAATGCAGCTAGGGAACGATTTTTTTGGCCTTTGATGAGCTCTGAAATCAAGAAGTTTTGTCAGGAATGCTTAACTTGTCAGACAAGTAAAGCATCAAACGTAAACAACACGGCTCCTTTAAAAGTTCAGAAGAAATTAGCTGAATATCCATGGCAATTTCTTACAATGGATTATGTTGGCCCTTTACCAATATCAGGAAAAGGAAGAAACACGTGTCTGCTTGTGATCACAGATGTATTCAGCAAGTTTGTGCTGGTTCAACCTTTCAGGCAAGCCACCGCTGATTCCCTTGTACCGTTTATTGAAAATATGGTATTCCAACTTTTCGGTGTACCAGAAGTTATTCTCACCGACAACGGAACACAATTCGTGTCGAAACTCTTCCGTGACCTACTGGCGAAATACAGCGTTACGCATTGGAAAACTCCCAGTTACCACCCACAGATAAATGACTCGGAACGAGTGAATCGTGTGTTGACCACCGCCATCCGTGCGACTATAAAAAAAGACCACAAGGAATGGGCTAACAATGTGCAAATGATCGCTAATGCTATCCGCAATTCGGTTCATGAGGCTACAAAGCACACGCCGTACTTCGTGATGTTTGGAAGAAACATGGTATCCGACGGAAGAGAGTATCGCTATCTGCGTGATACAGCAGAGAAGGGAAACCTCAGCAATCCGGAGAAGGAAAGATTGTACTCGGAAATTCGCGAAAATTTAAAAAAAGCTTTCGAAAAGCACTCGAAACACTATAACCTGCGTTCAAACTCTAATTGTCCTAAGTATACCATAGGGGAAAGAGTATTGAAAAGAAACACTGAGCTATCAGATAAAGGGAAAGGTTATTGTGCAAAACTTGCCCCGAAATACGTGCCGGTATTGATTAAGCGAGTTATAGGAGACCACTGTTACGAATTGGAAGATGGGAATGGGAAACGACTCGGAGTATTCAACTGTAAATACCTTAAAAAACTTCATCTGCCGAATTCCTGACAGTAATAAACTTTTCATTCAGCTATGTAACCTTCAATAAGGCAACGAAGCATCTAAAAATGCACAAAAATCCTATTTAGGAAAACACTATTCTCGCATCGAGTCATGAAAATGAATTTCATTCAGCTATGTAACCTTCAATAAGGCAACGAAGCATCTAAAAATGCACAAAAATCCTATTTAGGAAAACACTATTCTCGCATCGAGTCATGAAAATGAATTTCATTCAGCTATGTAACCTTCAATAAGGCAACGAAGCATCTAAAAATGCACAAAAATCCTATTTAGGAAAACACTATTCTCGCATCGAGTCATGAAAATGAATTTCATTCAGCTATGTAACCTTCAATAAGGCAACGAAGCATCTAAAAATGCAAAAAAATCCGATTTAGGGAAACACTATTCTCGCATCGAGTCATGAAAATGAATTTCATTCAGCTATGTAACCTTCAATGAGGCAACGAAGCATCTAAAAATGCACAAAAATCCGATTGAGGAAAACATAATTCTCGCATCGAGTCATGAAAATGAATTTTTTTTTAGCTATGGCCCCTCTTTGAGGCAACCAAGTATCTAAGGATACGTAAAAATCTATCCCGACAATTTAGAGGCTCCTCAAATAATCGAGTAGAGCCGTCTCATAACAAATTATCATTTTTAGTGACGAATTACAGAACGTGTTTGGAGTAGCTAACCATAATTAAAAGCGCCTAGACTTTCAACACACCACTCATTGCAAAGTACGCAGTCACCGCTATAAAATTGAAAGATGTTAAAGATTAGAATAATGTTATTAATGTTTATACTAATACCAGATACTGCGCCGATGTCACGGTCAACCGTGATTTCTCTTGAATTCCTTTATACAACTGTATTTCGTACAGACAGTTAATTCCATCTTGTATAAAAATTTATAGCCGTATTTAGTAATACGAATTAGTTCAGCTCATCTATATTTGCTGCATTTCCGCCAGTGAATAATCCATCATGTAGTACCTCTAGCAAACCTGTTTTCTTGCTTGTCTAGGGAATATTCCAAACTTTTCCGTCCCTCAGTAAGAAATAGAATGCTATTCCAATTTTTAATACTCAGTAGGAAATTCCATTCATGAGTTTAGTTCTCACGATTCTTTGTTCTTCGGAAATTTTCAAATCCCACGTCGCAGCTCCTATAGATTAAAAACAAAGCAATAAATTCTTTGAAGGAATTTGAAATATGAATACTCCCCCCGTAATACATCTCGGAGAAAAGTTACAGTCACCATGATCCGCTGAAAATATATCAATTTCGCGACAAGAGTGAAATTAAATAGTACGGACACGTTGAAGATTAGTTTTCACTTTGACAGTTCAACCCACTGCGATTGCTCAGGCGACGAGTTGACTCTTCCGGTAGGTTTAGTGTAAAGCTTTATAGATTGGGTTGAGTAAGAAATATTTCGGAAATATTTCGTGTATCTTATTGAATTTCTAGTGATCATTTTGAAAATGGTGTAGAAATTCAATGAAGAATTTTAAGTTTTAGTTACGTTTCGTGAAAGAGGTGGACGAATTACCTTTAGTATAGCTTTGGGAGGTGCCAAATCTTCACGAAACAGTTCTTTGCGGTAAATTCAGAGGAGAATTCTGTGCTCAACGTAATGATTGGGGTTGTTTTCAAATCTGAATAAGCCAGTTTGTCGGGAAATAAGTCAGTGATGAGTAATGTAGTATTTTCATCGAATTTAGAATGAATTCGACAGAAAGTACATTTTAATAAGGTATGTGTTGGGAAGCTTATAGAATTGGGAAGAGTCATGCGTAACCGGCAGTCAGTGAGGAAGAACTGATCACAATGTTAATAGTCACCAGTTATTCAGAAATATTAGAATTTCCCCTAGTTTTTCTGTTGTGCTATGTTCCTCAATGAAGTTATATTTTTTTTCTAAGAGATAGTTTGATTAATTGGAAGTATTAGAACATTTGTTGAAGACCAGAGTCTCACGACGTTGAAGGTCAGTGACAGACATGATCTGTAATGGAACATGATCTGGAAATAGAGGTGGAGTTGACTCCCGAGTTAACGATGAACACATATGACTCCGAATAGTTCGATATACTTTCATAGAATCGAATTATTATCCTTATAGTAAAATTAATATTTTGTAAATGAAAAAAAACATATTCGTAAGATATTTTCTTACGAAAATTTAGTTGAATCAATTCAACTAAATTTTCGTAACTTTAGCATGGAGTGATGTAACAGTTGCACACTATTGAAGTATTTAATATTTGATTGTTTACTTATTTATTAATTTATTCATTCATACGTAGGTAAAGTATTTATTTATTTATTTATTTATTTATGTATCAACTGCTGTATTTATTTTGTTGAATTGAATTTTTTCAATATAAATTCAATTCTGTCAAAACTCAATAACAAACATCCACATAGAGTAGACCGTAGTTATTGATGCAAATGAGATCCACATGTCAATTACCCATCAATATATTTCAATCCGCCTGCATTTATACTTTGTAACGGGTCGTCCTTCAGTCTAACCATTGGTAGCCAAAGATCACGCTCTCTTCTTTTAAGCCGAGTGAGATTGCCGAACATAGTCGAAGAACAGAATCCTTTAAGTTAGTTTGAAGGAAAGAGAAAGATATAATGCTGACTTGGGCTAGAACGAACTAAATAGTTAGATGACCCAAGATTCCGAGTAATCCCGAAGAATTCTCGGGAAATGACGTACTTCCGCTTACGTTGAGATTCTCTTCCCTAATCTGAGGATTACAGGGCTCAATCACTTTGTCCCAGTTCGTTGAGTAGAGTGGTAGTGACGCGATTTTGCTCCGTTTATTAAAAAGTGTTCAAAGGTAATAGTGATGTGGTTTTTCTTTTCAGTTGGCTATAAATTTCTATTTTTTTACATAGCCAGAAAATAAAGTGTGTGAGTTTTTCGTGTGCGGAATAGATTTGTGTGCTGATAGAAAGATAAGGTAAAAATGTGCTTAAATTAAAGACCCGCTTTATGCTAACGATCCGTTCGAACAACCACGTTTGTTCCATCCAATTTCTCAGGTTATCATCCGTACGAAAGCACGCTCACTGGACACCGTTCGCTGACTGCGTCACTCGCCACATCCTGGAGGACAAATTTGCCCGACGCGCGATTTTCCGTCGGAAGGGAGTCGATCCGCTACCACATCGCTCCATTGGAAGTAATCTTCCGGTGGCCTAAGGAAGTCCACGTGTCGGTGAAACACCGATCATTCTACCGGCAGAAATACCAGCAGAATCAAAAAGCCCTCTTCAGCTGGTTAGATTCGGGCGAAGTGCTCCGCAGAAATTCCAGTATCACCATCCATCAGTCGCTGAATCGGTGAGTCCGTTCCGTTTTACCTATTTGATCAAGTAGACGTCCATAAATACCGAAACCGATATAAATCGATAACCGCTAGATTGATTTTCGGACCCCGCTTATAGACGGGCGCGTCCATGAAGTGATCACGTTACGATCCATGTGCACATGTGACTGCGTTCTCGGAAGCACCCTCCGGAACGCACACAAATAATAACACCCGGGTGTACAAGCTTTTGCCATTCATCGCTTGCCGCTCCTGAAGATGTCAACGTAACCTGTGGTTGGGTCGAACAATGAGAAAAAAAGCACACTAACGAACTAGTAGATAGGGAGAGAAAGAAAACGCACACAATAGAAAGCTAGGCCTAGGAATTAGCATGCAGAAATATATTATGCTTACCGTGAAATCATGTCCAATTTACTAAATACATTACAATCTATGCTTAAAGTTAAATAAATGTTTTTTGCTAGTGTAGCTAGATAGAGTTTTTAGTTGACTGAAATGTTTCCACGTCACTTCGGTTATGTTGAGTCCGCTATCTTTACCACATGGTAAATTTGAATCAGTTAGGAATAATCTCTTCCACTTTAGTAGCGGTATCTGGTGACCAACATTGACCCTGCCTATGATGAGCTTTTAGGCATGGAGAGTTTCTACCGGGTGGTTTGGAAGGTGAACTTTGAGTCTTGATGAGTTTGGTTATTTAGGGTCTTGGAACCTGTTCTGGGACAAGGTCAGTGTGCCTAGCTGGACCGATCCGGATTCTTCTTGAAGGATTCTGTTATTTGACTTGCGTTAGTGCAGTCTCATCCGGGCAATCTACGACATGGCGGTAGTCTCCGAAAGGAGTGGCGCTAAAACTACGCGCTTTTAAAAGATCGGTCCGCTCCGGCTACACAATGTTTCCATTTCACGAACAATGACACTCATGTCATTAGAATGAATTCCTCTACATTAGCATTCGAAGACTATTCCACTCTTGTCTGCATCCACCGTAATCTCTATCTATTAATGGCTCCATTATGGCTGATTATTCGCGGGGAACGATAAAATGCTAATCTCTGCGGAAATTAGCATATCACCATCGAGTCTGTCGACGGACAGCTCGGAGTGAGAGGCATCCACGTTGGGCTGGTAGAATAGGAGTGCAATGATTGACACCCACCGGGCAGCACTTATTTACCGATTCCATTAACACGGGTGCCGTCTTCGGAAGGTGCTGCGAATGTGATTGATTGCAATAGACCGATAACGAGAAATGAGATTACCTCCACATTTTTGCGTCATTTTCTCTCGCTACCTGAAACTGTGGCATCACTACAAAAAAGCTCATCCACCGTACGCCCAATCGTTAGGATCGACGCTCCGATCAGAGGCAAGTCGCCTTGCAGGGGTACAAACCAACGTCAGTAAGCACAGATAATGTAGCTTTTTTCACCGTGTGGGAATAACTTACGGCGCTCACCTCACCACCCATCGCTTGAAACTGTTCACTACCTTACGCAGTGTGGTGGGAGGACAGGTGTTTAGGCGGAAAGTTCGTATCACCGGAGGGAGCATATGTCGAATACTTGCGTGGTCGAGCATGGGCAACAAGAGCGGTGGAAAATAATCCATCGTGTAAGTGATGATTAATGAAAATCTGGTACTTCGAGAACTGTCGAATTTCTACAAGAAATAGTATCTGAAAAAAAAACAATGCATTCTACACGGGCAGAATACCGATTTCACAAATAAGCAAAATAAATCATGCCCCAATCAAAGAGAGTATTTTTCGTGTTATGATAATACACCATGATTAAATATTCTCGGATTATGAGTAACGCATCTTGACAAGTATATCTTTGTGCGTGCGATTCCATTATTTTTGGAATTTTTGACTATAACACATGTTTTAAAAGCTTTTTCGTCGAATAGCCAAATACTGAATAGCAAATAGAGAATTTTCTCCCAAAGATAAATTTGAATTCAATTCTTCTGATTCCTTGTTTAAAATTTAAAGATTGCGTTTCTGCAGAACGACGCCTAATTTTCCCAAAGACAGAAAAATGTTTAGCTGGATTTGCATATCTATGGAACAAATTGAACAAAATTTTTAAACAAGAGTTGATGGACGAATAGGTTCTAACGGATGAAAAAAACACAATTTTACAAATTTTTTAGAGCTATCGTTCAAAAACACTAAGCTCATCCCGCGCAACACTGACCAGCAAGCGCAAGCAGCTTAGGGCGAATAAGTGCACTTTGTGCAGTGGACCAAATCGCTCATTATTTTCCATTCAGTACCAAATTGAAAATAAAATCGAATAAATAGAGAATCTTTTAAAATAAAGAAAGGCGGGCGGGAAAGCAGTTGACAGGTTGTGCAGCGCACGAGGTGCACATGAAAACGATTCGTCACCTTATACAACCCATCACATTACCACTTGATTCAGAAGGTTCAAAGTGATATCCGGGGAAAAAATGGAGTTACGTGTTTTGAAGTATCGAAGTATCATTGTCAGGGCTTATTGAAAATATAAAATGTTTTGTTTCGTAGCGTGTAGCGGTCAAAGTGGGGTATTTTATAAAATTTCATGATAATGCTGTTTCCAAATATTTATGAAGCCAATATTCCGTTACCAATTGATTATTAGAGAATTATTTACTTCATTTAAAAAAAAAACTGTTTCAATCCTCCTAGTGGTGTAATGATACCTTTCCCATATAACTCATGTTTTCATAAATATAACTAGAGGATTCTTAAAAAAAATTTATTACAATCTTGAATAAGAACAAAAAGTTGGTTTGAGCATACACTAACGCAACCTTTCCAATTACTTAATATATTTGGGAATTCTTCGTTTTCTTTGCATTTACGCTCTACATGACGGTATGAACCTTAAACACACTTCACCCTGTTCCGAAACCGGGTTCAATAGTAGTCTATGAGACCATAAAACCTTTCATTTGAGCCTAAATTTGTGAAAATCGACTTAGACGTCTCTGAGAAAATGAAGAGAGTTCTGTTTTTCAATTTTTTTATCACTATTTCCTGGACTTTCGGATCCGGGAACTGGAAACCGACATAGATGATATCGGTTCGTTTGACCAGCAACTAGCACAACCTACAAATTGAAACAATTTTGAGCCAAATTTAGAAGAATTTGTCCTTTATTTTGCATTATCGCTCTAAATGACGAGTTACGATTTCATACACATAACCTTGTATTTTCAAAACCGGAAGTCTGATGCAAACAAAATCCTACACTTATTTATGGGAACATTATGCATTTTATTTGAATCTAAGTTCGTGAAAATCGATCCATGATCACTTTTTCCGGTATTTCCGGAACCGGAAACGAAGATAATCAAACCTATTAAATTGAAAAATTACACGCCTAGTTGAAAGTATTATACTAGATTTTTCAGCGTCATAACAGATCGACTGAAAAGTTCGTATCGTTTCTATGAGAGGGCGCCACTAGAATTAAATCCATACCATTTTCAGTTAGTACCAACCTTCAAAAGATACGTGCATAAATTTGACAGCTGTCTGATTATTAGTTTGTGAGATATTGCATTTTGAGTGAAGCTACTTTTGTTATTGTGAAAAAATGGAAAAAAAAGGAATTTCGTGTGTTGATGAAACACTACTTTTTGATGGAAAAAAGTGCCGCCGATACCAAAAAATGGCTTGATGAGTGTTATCCAGACTCTGCACCGGGCGAAGCAACAATTCGTAAGTGGTTTGCAAAATTTCGTACTGGTCATATGAGCACCGAAGACGATGAACGCAGTGGACGTCCAAAAGAGGCTGTTACCGATGAAAACGTGAAAAAAATCCACAAAATGATTTTCAATGACCGTAAAGTGAAGTTGATCGAGATAGCTGACACCCTAAAGATATCAAAGGAACGTGTTGGATATATTATTCACGAATATTTGGATATGAGAAAGCTTTGTGCAAAATGGGTGCCGCGTGAGCTCACAATCGATCAAAAACAACAACGAATTGATGATTCTGAGCAGTGTTTGGAGCTGTTATATCGAAATAAAACCGATTTTTTTCGTCGATATATAACAATGGACGAAACATGGCTCCATCACTTCACTCCGGAGTCCAATCGACAGTCAGCTGAGTGGACTGCACGCGATGAACCGAACCCAAAGCGTGGAAAGACTCAACAATCGGCCGGTAAGGTTATGGCGTCTGTATTTTGGGATTCGCATGGTATAATTTTCATCGACTACCTTGAAAAGGGAAAAACCATCAACAGTGACTATTATATAGCGTCATTAGAGCGTTTGAAGGACGAAATTAAAAAAAAACGGCCTCATTTGAAGAAGAAAAATGGCAATTATGTTGAATAATAAAAACGAATTTTGGCAAAAAAATGTGTGTTTCTATTAAACGATACGAACTTTTCAGCCGAACTGTTACGAGGTCTGTTCAAAAAGTACCCGGAATTCTCATTTTTCTAAAAAAATATTTATTTATTCGTCTACATCTATATGGTCCCCTTCAAAGTAATCCCCCCTAGATATAATACACTTATGCCAGCGTTTTTTCCAGTTTTCGAAACACCCCTGATAGTCACTTTTTGTAATGCTCTGTAGCACTCTCAGCGATTCTGCCTTTATCTCTTCAATCGATGAAAAACGCTGTCCTTTCATGGGTCTCTTCAACTTTGGGAACAGGAAAAAATGACACGGAGCGATATCTGGTGAATAAGGCGGTTGGGGCATGATTAAAGTCTTGTTTTTAGCCAAAAAGTCACGAATAAAATTCAGCAGTTTTGGAACGAATTTTGCTGCCACTCGTTTCATGCCCAAAACATTTGAAAAAATATGATGGCATGAGCCAACTGATATGCCAACTTCATCAGCAACTTCTCTAATACTGATTCGGCGATCATCCATAATCATTTTTTCCACTTTTCCCACATTTTCATCGATTATTGACGTGCTGGGTCGACCGGAGCGTTCGTCGTCTTCGCGGCCATCTTGGAAACCGTTATACCACTCGTAAACACTTGTTTTTTTCATAGCAGACTTACCGTAGGCTCTCTGTAACATTTCGCACACTTGGTTACACTTTATTTCATTTTTCACGCAAAATTTAATACAAATTCTTTGACTCTTCAATTCTTCCATTGTTTAAACTAACAAAAATCGCCGAGCTCAAAAGAACACGTCTACACCAGCCGCTACAAGACAGAATGTAAACAATGAATACAGCTGAAATTTTCACCATACATTAGGGACATATGTACCAACACAATAAAAAAAATTTGACCACCGGACTCTCCAGACACGCGCAATTAAAAAATTCCGGTAACTTTTTGAACAGACCTCGTATATAGAAACACGCTATTGAAAATCAAATATATTCAGATAAAATTTGATAGGGCTCAATATGATTGTAAGACCTTTCATTTGAGCCTAAACTTACGAAAACTGGTTGAACGGTCTTTGAGAAAATCGAGTTCAGTTTTTTTTTATTTCATATTTCTGCTAATTTTACCCCGTTACTTTGGAACCGAAAATCGGATCAGAATGAAATTTAATAATAGGTTAAGGCTTTTCATTTGAATCTGAGTTTGTGAAAATTGGTCCAGCCATCTCCGAGAAAATCGAGTGCACATTTTTGTTACACACTTACACAGATATTTTCCGTACTCGACGATTTAAGTTGAATGATATATGAAACTCGGCCTTCCGGGCCTCAGTTCTCACAGTGATTACATTTATTGATTTCAAACGGGTTTGTTTGCGACTTTCTATATAAATTGAAGTTTTTCTTAAAGAGAAAATGTCCCTCGATCACAAAAACGTGCATTCGCTTCAAATGAATGAAACGAATAGTGTTATAAACGTACCATTCATTAAGAAGAGCAGAACAATAGAATCCGCAAACATCAACAACAATGTGCACTTTGTGCAACCAATGTTCAACAAAGATGTCTGCATCAGGTAACAACGAACTCATGGCCTGGAAAATTAAACCACACAACGATGTTTCTACCAACATCGCCGAACCAGTGAACGAGGGCGTGAATAGTGAACCATTACCCTTCTTAGTTCACTGTATAGCAATGAGAGTACTTCCCCCAAGAAAACGATAACAATGAGATCCAACAATTGAAAAGTTATTGTTTATTGTAATTATAATTATTGTTTATTCCTTTTACACAAAATGTAAATGGGAACCCGATTCCGTTTTGCTTTAGAACTTCGAGACGTGTTTAAATATTTAAAGGAAACTTGCTTGTGTTATTCAACTTAATTAGTACTATTGTCCAGTGATAAATGCAGTATTCGATCAGCTTGCTTTTTCAATATACTTCTTTCCGGGTATCAATAATAACCATTTTTGTTCAGTAATTCATCAGTTAACTACTCGAATGTAGTAATTTGAGAAACTATAAAATTACCCCCAAGATTATGCTAAGTGCACATATTTTATTTGTTTTTCGTCTTCGTCTTCGTGTTCGACTCTTTTGTGCGTTAGCAGTTTATATTGAACTGCTAACGCTCTGATGAGTCGAAGACGAACCGTTAGAACAAATACTCGAATTTAACTATACGCCTAAATAACGCTCAGTGAAGGGATATACCAAACCACTTTGTAATAATCACTACCTTTAGAACAATGAGTAACGTCTTATCGGATCAATGTATCCAGCTAATGAATGTTTTTGACTCTAGACATATTGAACGGCTAGAATACACTAATGCGCCAGACACCAGAATTTCATTTCTCCTGTTGAGTGGGTGATACTTGCTTGCTAATCAACCGACGGGCTCACAGTCAACCTAATCAATTTATGCAAATGGAATATAATTCAATTCCAGAGCCTAGGAATCAGAGCGGAATGCAATATATCCATCCGGTCGTCACGTTACCTAGGTCGCATCCGCAGAGCAAATGATTCGAAATCGAATCCTCTCGACACGGGATTGATGCACATTATCACTCATCCTGTCATGGTTGTCATCAGCAGAGCCGTTACGATGTTAGTTTAATGATGTGATGTTTAGTCAAGGTACTACATTTCAATACAAAACTTGAGCTTCTCATCGACGAACTGTGGAGAATTGTTCTAGTGTGTATCGAAAACTGAAAATGAATATTATGATTCTTTCAATCAATTTAGCTCGGAACTAGAACCTGAATCAAGTTCAATCAACGTGTACACACTATTAAAAAGCTCACTCTAAATTGATGCATCTCATTATATATCACCCGAGATAGTTTGAATCAATTACATAACATGACATGTTCGAATGATACGGGTATTTTTTTTATCAAATGAAATGAATTCGTGCGATATTTTGGAATATCATATTAGAAAAATTATCATGACGAAATATTGTGTTCAGCCATTTCGGGCATCTCAAACCTTGTTTGTCATAAAAACACAATTCAGTAGTTATCGTCGCGTAATCGATGTGTTGCCAAAGGTAATGAATTGTGATATCTTCAAGATTCGAGATTGACTCAATGTCAAGGTAAACAATACGCTGAATCATTCAACGATACAGTGCAATTGATAGGTCATCGTAAATAGACAGCCATTTTCTCGAGAATAGAGAATAAGATTTAAATGCCAAACTCGAGATATTGTGACAGGTCATTCGCACGGATTACTCGTGAATTTGTCAATCCAATGTATTCTAATCATTAACAAATGGCGAGTATGTAATGCCGAATTCATAACTGGACCTACCTAAACACGAATAGAATTGACAATTATACAGTTAACATCAACTTTGATAATGATCACGCAGAACGCATTTCTCAACGAATTCCAAGCCCGTAGAATAAAGCATTTTTGTGGGATCAATGATTTATTTTGCTGTTTTTCAACTTTGGTTGTTTTGTTTTTACTAAACTATCCCTTCGTTCAACATATATATATTTATTCCTAATTTTTCGAGAACTCTCACAATGTTTTTAGCTCCTATGAATAGTTCTATCTAACTAAATTCGTTTCCTTTTTGCATATTTCTTCTAATCTTGGAAATCATCTCTCACAAAAATCCATTAAAATTACTATTGTGATATGTTGAATTATTAAAAATAAAATATTCGATATGATTACTCATCTCACTCTTGATAACCGACAGTAGTTTCAGTTAGATTGCACGTAACAACTTTTGCAAGAAAATCAATGATTTTTTTCCGGTAACCGGTTTCCCTGATAGACTTATATGAATACATTGGTTTGAGAGCAGGTTTCAAAATAGTTTTTCATCCCGCTTTATGCTCATATTTTGCCAGAAATAAATGAATGATGTACCAGATCACCTGACAGCCAACAATCTATAGTTTTACGAGTTCTAGAAGTTTATCGCCTTGTATGCTGTATTTTCTGTTCAGATCATATTTTTTACAAAGACATATCCCAGATATTCTCCCATCCCTACTAATACATCTCCTATCCTGTGATACTCGTGAAGATTCGCTGGAACCCGAGGTCTTTAGAAACAACGGGTGTCGGACTAACATTCCTTCTCTTCCCCGGTAGCACTGACTTTGGTCGTGGAAGCCACCGTTATTGATCATGGAATTAGAAGTTTTGATTGAATGAGTATGCACAGTGAAAGTGATTTGCTTCTCCCAAGCATTTTTTTGGTTTTTTGGTTCCTTGTGCATTTTCACTGCCTTCATTCCCCCAAGCTGGAAGGATTTATAGTATCAGTAGGATCGTAGTACTAGCCATGCAACGATTCTGTACGCTAGGAATCGGCTGCGAATTCATTTCAGAAAAAAAGTACACATTTCCACAAAAGCGAATGTAATGCCAGGACTTTGCCTTGCATTTTTCTCTCATTCGGTCAATCAAGAAGTGTAACTACGGGCAGTCAGCTCAGCTCAGCTCTTCCACCGTGTACCGCGAAAGATGCGAGTACCAAGCAAAAACACAACCGAAGTTAAGTTGTGTGCTGGTTGTTTTGTGATTCTTACTTTTCCGATATGCAAGTGTTGTCAATATTTTTATGAAATCATAATGTCAGTGAGCGAAAACTGTATATTTACAATATAAAGATTACTAGATGAAGCTAAATTACTACTAGTTGAAGTTATGGAAATTTTGCTCGTAATATTAATTTTACAGTTTTCAATATGCAATAGCAATACGCAATGAATACTCAGTGGGAAAAACGTTCCATTTTGAATATTGATCACAAACAAAAATTTTATCTGGTTGATTTACTCTCATGCACTATTTCGATCAAACCCAATTTAACGGTATTTAGCATGAATTTGATTTATTTAAGTAACAAGAGCGCAAAATGTTGCTTATTTAGAGCACGCAGTAGACGCCACGTTTTAATAGCGAGTTTGAATTGGTGCTGCAAACTTTTTCGCTCCTGTTACTTCTGTTTATGATGTGTAATTAAACAACTGTGATATGACGTGAAGTGAAGCCACCATCATCAGTTCAAGGACTTACCAGTGGATGCGGGTAGACTAACAGTAACCCCGATATGACTCATCCATTCACCTTCTTACGGGTTGGGCGGATATGTAAGCAGAGTCACTTACTCGTATTCCGCGCGAATAAAAGATGCTCTTCCAACAATAATATCCAGTGCATGGATGTACATGCTTGAACCCGCCTGATGGTTTGTTTGAGAAGGACACGTTGGACTCATTTCAAACCTTCAGAAGGAAACAAGTTTCTTTCATATGACTTGGGCTGGCAATTCATATTAAATTGCTAATGCGATTTCATAAGTTATAAATCACTAAGTAGACGCAAAGCTCCACTTTTCTTGAGTGATAGTTTTCTCGAGCACTAATTAGTGGAAGACGTAACTAAAAAACGAGATCCTTTCTGCTATTAATTCAGTTCTCATCTATTCATTGTTCATACTTGCATATCAGTCCCATGTGTAAAATCGACATGATGAGAAATGGACAATTCAAAATTTATCTTCGATTTATTTTTAAATTTTGTGTTACAAAACGTTAAATTTTGGTATTGTTGCTCGAACTTTTGGTAATACACCACTAATTTTTCAATGCAGACAAGTTTTTTTTATTTAAAAGATAATTTTATTCAGGCCTATTTGCGTACAAGCTTTACGTGGCCGAATTACCCGTTTTTTTAAATAAACAATTTTTTGAAGTGGATCTCGTTGTCACTCTTTTTCTTGGAGGAGAAGAGCTTCCATTTCCCTCCCTCGAGGGTTGAGGAGCACTTTGTTCGTGACTCGTCTCGTCCTCCATTGCCGCATCGGTGGTTTTGTTGTTGATTTCCGTCTACTTTTCGTTTTCCTTGTGGTTCGCAGTCTTGAGCTCGTTGCTAGTTGCTGTAGGAGCGCCTTGTTGTACATGGGTTGCAGTTGTTGGTTGGTTTGATGGTGAAACAGGAGTACTACACTGACTAGTTTTTGTTGTTGAACGGTTGACCTTGTCTTTAGTTGAAGATGTTCTTTTCGCAGTTTCAGTGCAAGGTTTACCGTAGTGTGCAGGTTGTTCACAAAACTGACATGTAACCAGCTGATTTTCATAGGTAATCAGCGTTTTACACGGGTGTGTCCCACCTTGACCACAAATGATGTATGATGGAATTGCCTTACGTAGTTGCATACGTACCACTCGCACGCCATTCCGGATGAAGGGGAAAAAATTCCACCATACTTCTCTTTCGATGGAAAGAGCTTCACCGTACTGCGACATGATTTCCCGAACGCACTGATCGCTGGTCTGCGGGGGAAGGTCATGCACACGTACTTGTATGGCATTGTCCACCATGTGCACAGGAATTTTGTATTTAATGTTGTCACACTCAACACTGTGCACCTCGTTGTTAATCGAAGCGAATGCAATTGCATCGCTTTCACGTTTAAACATAATGTACACACAGTTAGATGCCTTGTTGAATTGAATCTCAGTTACATTATTAGCGTCTAGATGCATTCGTTCTTTAAGTAAGATTTCAATTTCATTTGCTGCTGGTCTAACTTTGCAACACTTGAAATCTATACAAATTGAATTTGGTCTTGTAGACCAAGTTTCAGGCTTTGTTAAATCGTATTTGACCATTCCGTACACTCTATTGTTCAATGCACTGTATTGTCTTTGTTTCTTTTGCTTCGATCGCAAACGATTTTTGACTGTGTTTGCTGAGATGCGAGCACGAACTGAATGCAGACAAGAGTTGACATATTTTCACTAAACAAACCACACTATTTATTGCAGTTTCTGAAGATATATGAGGGATAGATTTCATCCATCAAGCGTCGATCTCAAAACGGACAAAAATTTGGTTGCATGAAAATAATTCACTTCGCATTAGCATAAACTGTAGCCAATGAAATCTCACTGGCTAGCCCCATAACTTTGCATATAAAAAAATCAAACATGCATCAAACAGAAATTTAGTTTTCCTTAGTTGTATTAATGCAATTAGGCATAGAAAACTGCAATCAATATTCCGACAAATCCGGACAAAAATTTTTTTAAGCGCATGAATTCGTAAACTTTGTAAGTGATCTGTTGATAACACTATTCATTAGGTGTATAAATAGGTTCGTGCCGTTTTCTTACAGATGGCGTAACTTGATTTTCATTCAAGTGATTTACCTTTTCTAATATGCGTTGGAATGCTACAGTCATACAGTTTCTGTATGAGTATTTTAGCTGAAGCGTAAACAACGTCAACAATATTTTTTTCACTATGAAAATTTCGAGTTTTGTGGTGAATAAAATGGTTTTGCTGGGAATTAATCCAATATGAAGAAAACGGCTACCGAAAGTCGTTGTATTTTGGTGAAAGCATATGGTGACCATGCTTTAGCTGAGCGACGTGTCGGGCGTGGTTTGCACGTTATAGAAGTTGTAATTTCGATTTGGAAAACCGAAGAACGCAAACGCAAGAAGTACCATTTGCCAACGTGTGAAAACAATGTAAATGATCCGGAAGGTAGGTAATTAGGTGTCGTATGAATAGATTCCAAGGGATTCACGTACGTGCAACTGCTTCAACGGCACAAAAAAAAAAGGTTGGTGATGAAAAGTGGGTCCATTACAATAATCCAAAACTGCAATGCATGGATAGCCCGGCCATGCATCATTATCGACGGCTGTTAAGAATATTGATGGCCTGAAGTTTATGCTCTGTATATGGTGGAACCAGCTGGGTGTGGTGTATTATGAGCTACTGCAACCGAGTGAAAGGATTATTGAAGAGGTCTATCCACGACAATTGTTGTGTTTGGGCCGAGCATTGCAAGAAAAACGACCACAATATAATACACACAATATACGATAGACACAACAAAGTAATTTTGCCACATGACAATGCTCGCCCAGATGTTGACCAGCTGGTAAAACATGCTCAAAATCGCTCAAAATGGAAGTCAAACTCCACCCGCCGAATAGCCTAGATATTGCTCCTTCCGATTAGTATTTATACCCTTCTCCAATTTTGCTTAAGTAAAAAAATGGATCGATTCGTGGTTTCTGGTCAAACCAGTTGAATTTTGGAAAAGGGTATCCGTGAATGGCTAGAAAGATAGGAAAAAGTAATGGCTAGTAATATTAAATTTGAAGCTATTTTTTGTCAATATAGTCTTAAACTTTAAAAAAAGGTACAAAAATATGTATAGCTCTAATATAAGTATGCACGCACGAAGGATTTCACGTGGCTTAGTCAGGTCATGTTGTTTATACATTTACGTTTCGTCTTCATCTCAACAGCGCGTTAGTGTTTCATATTGAATTGCTAGTGCGACTTTGCAGCTCAACATGAACATTAAATAGGGCTCAACTCTGTGACACTTTTCTCGAACTGATCGCGTACCGATGAGTGGAAGACGAAACGTACTGAATAGTAAGTTCTCAGATATACAGTAACTATTGAATTATTACGATATGATCTATACCTTCGCAACGGTCGTATGCCAATCTCATGTTTGCGTACCATAGCTTAAAAATCTGGATACTGGAAAGTAATTCACTTATGATCCGCATAAAAAAAATCCGAAAGCCGGTGCAAATGAAATCCCATTGGCGAGTGATCGCTCGGTAGGTAGCCTACCAACGCAAGTGCAAAAAGGCAAACAACCGTAACGAAATCTAGCAAATCAGCTAAAATTAATTTCTCTTGATTTCTTTAACTACCGTCTGCCGGCAGGCCAACCCGTCTCGACCTACCCTGGCGCAGACACAGATACCCAGCTACCTAAAAGGAGTATTTCTTCCATCGTCCGGATTACCGCGCCGGTGTGAGAAACGATCCGATTTTCATCTCGTTCCCCATCGGTATGACATAGCCGGGGATATGTGTGCTCGCTCCCGAGGTCAGTTCTTCCTTTCCGTTTCGTGTCTTCGTTGTTTATGCCGAGCTAAACCGTGCCGAAATCCAATTAAAATTTCACTACTTAGCCACTGTGTGGTGCTAAAATTGATACACATAAAACGCATCGTCCGGTGGATGGAGGTGGTGCTGGAGTGAAAAAAATCGAATTCTCTAGCAGATAATATATCGAACGACTGATTCCACGAAAACCGATAATGCATTCAGAAGGAAAAATACAACATGGATGTAATGGAAATGCTTCCTCGATGATGGATTAGTGGGCGTTTGCTGGTTTTCTTTTTTATTTCCAATGCCAGTGTTACTTAAAATGAGAAATTTGCAGTGATTCTCGTTATAACCGTTCAACTTTTATGGTGATTTTTTTTTCTTGTAGCGGTATAGAACAGATGAAATTTTTCACAGTCTGTTTGTTTGCCAGTAGTTTGCAGCAGAAGTTAATTTTCTTCTAGAAATGAGCAAAAAATCGAACGAATTTCGAACGGTTCTGATACTGATAGTTTTCAGTGATGATCGGATATTCCCCTGCTACCGATAAAATCGATATATTTATTGATTCGTTAACTTTTTTCTGCAGTGTAGTACTGCTGCCTTTCTTGACTTCGTGGTTGTTTTTTGATTGCTTCTTTCAACTTTGCGATTGCAAAGCTAACACCTAAGAATGCCAAACCGAATTGTTCCCTCATCACCAAACAACCACAGTCACAATTGTGAAACGTGCAATGGTCGGTTGCTTCGCATACCATTGCAACCGGACACAGGAAAAAGGGTATCGATTTTGATGTTCAGTTCGCAAAAAAAATTGGTCGAAGCCGGAGGCAGTTTGTGCTGTACAACATAAAAGGTCACGTTAATCTGGCTTGCTATTCCAAACTCTTCACGGATGGAAAAAGTCAAATTGCTCTCCGCAGTGGACTGGTGCTTCAGCTGTTGTATTTAGTGATACCCCTGCTGAATGAAATTAGGTAAAGCTGGAGACTTTTTTTTTACAAAACCGTAGTAGATTACACAGGATACCATGCCATATTTTGATTGTTAGTCGGCATTTGAACCGTGCCAGCGGACTTGTACGGTTGAGAGATTATCATTGATTGATTCGTCCCTTTGTTATGTGCATCCTTTCGAAGAATTCAAATATAGATATATAGATGCTATGTCCAACAACGATCCGTCAATCCAGTGCTCGACTCGATTCGATGAATTTCTATTACTAAGCGGTTTCACCAAAATCACGATTTTTTTCAAGAATTTTATATTTGTACGAGGGTTGTACTTATGTATTCAAACTAAGAATGAAATCAGTATTATATTTGATTGGAAATGGTTTAATTTTTTTTTCAAAATATTCCCCTAGATGATCAATACGTTTTTACATACGCTTGAACCAATTTTCATAACATTTTTTTCAACTCTTCTTGAGGTACCCCCAAAACATGACTTTTGAATGCTTCAACAGCTTCTTCAGGTGTATTGAATCACTTTCCACGCAGTTTATTCTTCACGGAAGGGAACAAATAGAAGTCGTTAGGTGTCAAATCAGGGCTATACGGTGGGTGGCCCATCAAATCGACGTGTTGGGTGGTCAAATATTCGGTTGTTTATGCCGATGTGTGAGAGCTTGCATGAAGAATGATTTTGCGTCTTGCGTTTGTTTTCCTTATTTCACGAGGAACTTCTATCAAACTAATGGTGGTATCAGAATATAAGGTCTTACGAACCTCTAATGCAACGGTAGCGACATATCCGACATTACCCAGAAAAAACAAGCCACTATTTTTTCAAGTGCTTCGAGCGCAAACAACTTTTGTTGGATTTGGTTCTTGACCAACACCCAAACAGTCGACTGCTGTTTAGATTCGGGCTCATATGAGTAAATCCATGTTTTGTATCCTGCAGTGGCGTCTCGTCCTCATGTGCATCTCGTGCACTGCACAACCGGTAAAGTTCAGTGAAATTGTTTTTTTGATCCTCAATTTATTCGATGATAGCAGGTCGGATGGTACCGAATATAAAATTATGAGCGATTTAATCAACAGCAATTCCACAAAATTTCAAGTATTTCTTGTCACTGTGTTAGTGTTTTTTTCCATGCACATGAGTTCAAGAAAAGAACGAATTACTCAGCTCAGTTCTAAGATTTGTTGTTCGCTCTGTCACGTTTAGCTCTGTGAGAACTCGCATGCATACCATCAGGAGGGGCTTCAGTGGCTTATGCTTATGGCAGTTGAAAACAAATTGCTGTCTCAGTTGCAACGTCAAAACGGTTTTATTGATCAAGTTATTGACAGATTTGCTCGATGTGCAGAGCGCCAAATGCTTCTATTGTGTCGATGATAAGACATGAGTTTAATAAAAAAAATCCCATCAAAAGTATATCTAGATTTCATTGTATTGAAAAACACAAAAACAAATATTCATTTCTCAATCTTATCTTTCATTTAAAACGGACTCTTACAACTGATTTCATACCACATAAATAGTGCAAAACCCGTGTACGTCGTCACGAGACGCCACTGGTATCCTGTGGAGATGTTATACACCAAACTGATTTTTTTCAGCATTTCTTTGCACCATTCGACACGAGTTTTTTTTAGTCGGTTGTCAAATTATGTAACGCGAACAATTCCCTTTGTGGAATTTGTCCTTTCTGTTCCAATAGACTTCGTAGTCGATTTATAGCGTACATGATCATTGCATGGCTAGTACTACGATCCTACCAACACTAAGAATTCTTCCAAGTCGGGACTCGAACGTACGTACGTCACATGGCGAGCTTTCATTGTCAGATTTCTCACAGTATCGATGTTTTCGGATTATCTGATTTTGGACGACCTTCTTTGAATTCATCGGCAAGCGAACTACGACCACGATTGATTTCGTTATACCAGTTTTTTACAGTCGCATAGGATGGTGCTACACTGCCAAAAGTCGAAGTAAGAAGATTGAAGCACTCTTTGCTTGATAATTCACGACGAAAATCATATTAAATTATTGCACGAAAATGTTCACGATTCAATTCCATTTTTAGCTAACGTAAAACTTTCAATTCACTGTAAACAAAACAAATAGCGCTCAAATGACAGAATGTTCTGAAGATGATAATGGTTAAAAATGTCAAACTTTATGATGGAAACGTCAAATCTACCTGACAACACTTAGTATTGTCAAGTCTAAATACAAAAGTAACAACCTACGTGTTTTTTCTTTGCCTTAAATTTTTCATAAGTAAGCTCCATAATCAAAAAGGACAATTTTCATCATCAGTTTGCCTTATTAACTCTATTAGGTTTAACTAATAAATGGTTTGTTCGATGTATTTGATTTCTTCAACAATGGTTTTGGTAATTTTTGTGACTGTATGGAAAAGCAGAGCTAATAAAAGTCATTTTCATTGACTCAAAATATACGAAAATAATTAATAAGTAATTAGAGTCACTCTCAGCTTCGCTTGCAAACTATGAGATCGAAATTCATGTCCAATCAATGACATAAGCGGAACAGTAGTTTCAAAATTGTGTTCTTTCTTTCATTTGCCCTTTCAGTCATTTTCGGTTTCCATTGATAATCCCATAGTATGCAGTGTCGGTATGCAACCGAAGCTTCGAGAATCGAAAATGACAAAAAAAGATTTCACAATGACTTTTACCTGTTAGTGCTCGAATTTGTAGTAGCTTTGGTTTCCAAAGGGATTCTGGGATGTAATTACTTCCATTTGTCATATTTTAGTCACACTTCATAGCCAAGCGTCACAGATTTTCAATACATCGATGAAACAATAATAATTGAAATTCTACTGATGCTTCCTGCAGACGTTAGTTTTGTTTCGTCTTGTCATAGAGGAAAGTGACGTTGGCAATTATACTCTCATTTTTTCAATGAGAAACGAAAATGCTTCGCCTCTCTTCGTTTGTACTGGTGTCGGTTATTTACGAATAAGACTGTAAGATATTGAAAATGAGGTTGTTGGAATGGTTTTGCTCATTGAGAATGCGTGACAATTTTAAGCTCTGTATGGAAAAGTATACACAGTGAAAAAAAATGTTTTGTTTCTATTTTGATCTCAAATAATAATAACTACTTTTGTCAAAAAAGGGTTTTTTTGTTTTATTTTTTTTTATATATTGTAGCTGACAACTGATGAAGTTTGTTGCACTATAGTCCAAGATGAAGAAATAATGAACCAAAAAGTCTTTAGAATATTACTTAATTTCTTAAAATTGTTCGAATATAAGAAATTAGATTTTCAGATAGAAAATAAATGTTTGAGCAGTAGGAAAATATGTTTATTTTTTGTGGTCTGACAGAAACGTACCTAACGATTGTCCCAAGTGCTTACATTGGTATACAATACAACTGTAAATGTAACTGCAAAGACATAAGCAAGTGAAAAAGTAATAAGGAATAAGGTATAAAATTTATAGCTTCTACAAAGAACAATAGTGCTGTGGTTCCCTGTGGCAGTAAATGATACTAATTATGCACTAAACAGTTGTGTATTCTTAGTGTCAGTAGGATCGAATCACCAGCCATGCAATGGCTCTATACATTATAAATCGGCTGCGAAGTCTGTTGAAACAGAAGGTTAAATTTCCCAAATGGAATGTAATACAAAGCCTGTGCTTTTGCACTACAACATTCAAATAAACTTCATCATTGAATGAATGTTTTTTTTGCGAAGATTCTTTTCGAAATATCAAAAAGAACAGAAAATTTCTTACAATGTATTTTATTTTACACAACCATATAAAATATTATATTCCATATAAAATTATTACAATCACTGAAGTAAAAAATTATCTATTTTTTCAGATGAAAAATTCTTCTACGTTAATAAAACCAAAAAAAAAACGAAAATGATCGAAAGTTATAGATTTTCAGTACACTTTATTTAGCATTCATTGTTTCCGAGAACGTTAGAGTTGAGCAACAAATTGTTTAACATCATGTAAAGGGAAATAGTACCGAATAAAATTTATCATATCCGTGCACGAATATTTTCTAATGAAATTTCTCGACTAGCAGTAAGTCAAAATTATATTTCAACATTTGAATCTGTTTGGTGTTAATTGAATTTCAATCAATGTTTGCTGACTTTCTAGGCATTAGAGATAATTTTCTGGGCTCAATACAGTTTTCAGTGAGCAGGGCCAAGAACGATTCTCTTGATCAAAACAGTATTGTCAACAATGAGATGATTTGTCATTTAAATTGATACGCAAAAATTTCATCTCGAACAAGTACATCAAAAACCTCATCTATGCGAGCCGTTCAACAACTGCAAATGTGATTCATCTTTATAACACGTTGGTCAAAACCAGTCCCCGGTCTGACAAAGGAAACAAAATTTTTTTTTCCAGATTTCGATTTTATTATTCAAATTGTACTTGAAGAGTAAAACAATTCAATTGTGTCAACGGTATTCCAACATTTCTACATCACTTTTATACCATGCTAATTACTGTGCCTCGGAAATCGCTTCAGTCTCAGAGATTAAATCATTCGATGCTAACTTTTTCCAGCAAGCTTCTTTTTTAGTTTTGAACACAGAAAAAAGTCACTGGGGGCTAAATCTGGCGAATATGGTGAATTGACAACTTGAATTTATGAAATTTAGCCATCGTACCAACTGTGAGAAAACGCGATACCTACTTTGCAGACAAGTTTTTTTCTACTCATGTGTTCATGCAAAATAAAACAATCCCAGAAAGTAAGAGGATTCCGAAAATCATTCTATTTTAATTGTCCTAGGAAGATTGATAAAAATGGTTTTCAATCAACACACAATCAGACAATAGCCCATCGCGTTCTAACTAGAGATGGGCAATTCGTTCGCGAACGGTTTAAAAGAACTAGTTCTTTTGAAAGAATGAATGACCAATAGTTCTTCTTAGAGACGTTAGTTCTTCAGTTCAATGTCGTGAATTTTTTTTGTTCGCTCATTCCTTTTCGAGAACAAAACAGTTTACAAAACAGTTTAATAAAGAAAACTACGAAATCTCAGTTGTAATTGGGATCTCGGTTAGTCATTCAACAAGTAAACTAACTATGAAAAGAACGAACGAGCGAACGGCTCTCGAGAACTATTTCTTTTAATAGAACTCTGCATCACTGAACGGTTCTTTCAAATGAACTGTTTTGCCCATCTCTAGTTCTAACAAGCTCATACCGAATTCCTTAGATATCACACTCCTTAGACTTGACATATTTCGTAAGATATTTTCCAGCTTGTTAATTCCCGGTCATTTGATACCATTATATACCGAATTTAGCGGTCTCATCTTCAATCATGTCAATCATAGCTTCTAGCTTTGATTACCTTCCCGCAAAAAATGACAATCTCTTGTCTTCGGTTCTCTGCCTTGCTTGCCGATAAAGAGTGGAAGCAAACCAAATCCGGTGATTGAATGTTTCTTTTACGATTCGCTCGGAAGCATTCACTTCACAGGCTGCGTCAGGAAAATGTAACCGGATCCTTCACTCACACTGTCGAGGTTTGTTCGGCAAATAAAAGTTTTATTGGATTAAATCGAACGTTGTCTCGATACCGATTGTGTCACCGGAGGCACAATGTGTTGACTAAGGAAGTATCGTGTGCATGCTTGTATGAACAATCGTTTTTTCGATTATGTTTATCGTATCGGTTTCAAATAAAACCGAAGAGAGACTTTACATGCTCATGAGTCTTGTGATAAAATTATTAATATTTTTTTCCAACATTATATTGATATAATGAATGACTTTGATTTAATACTTTCTATTGAACAACGGATATAACGTTACTTTTATTTCTCTCTGTTGAGATTAACATTCGAAAATTGTACCTATTAAAAAAACTGATCTGGACGCAAGAAATCAACTCTATCTCGGGTTTTAATTGTTAAAATAAAACCATTAAGTGATAAAATGCAGTTCTTGAAACATACCTAAAAATTGATATCTATATTTCAATTATACTTCCTTCTGTTTAGGGGCTGTCCATAAAAGACGTCACGCCGCAAGGGGGAGAGGGGTGTTTCATAAAACGTGACCTTTTGTGACAGTGGGAAGGGGGGGGAGGTTTTTGGAATGTGACGTCCAATATTATTAATGAGCGCATTTTTGAAATATCTAATTATATTATTGCTTTGCCCTATTTTCTGAAAAAATCTCCACAATAAACGTTTACATTCTATAGGAAAACGTGTATTTGTTGATGTAAAAGCTTCTTCTTGTAAATTCGGAAATGAGTGATGCAGGAAATCATTTTTGTTGTGATCAGCAAAAGTGCATGGAGGAGCGAGTAGATTAGCTTCAAACGGTTTAACTTAAGTTATGCACTGACAATTTTTTCAGTAATTTGATTTTCTAGCATTAATAATAGTATATCATAAGAATTTCTCTTATCTGATTCTGATGCATCAAAGCTTATCGAATCATCCAATGATTGAACTTACATAAATCAAGAATCATTTTAGCTCAAAATCACTACCCATTGTGTGACGGAAGATCAGTACCGATATTGATCGATATGATTTAAAATTCACTGATCAACTGATCTTGAAAAGATTCTTCGGAAGTGATCTCGTTTTGATGAGGTCTTTATTTTCTTTATTTTCTCAGCCCTGTATGCTACACTAAGGAAATATTATTCTTTACCTAAATCAATAATATATCTGTGTACCCCTAGGAGGAATAAAACAGATGATTTAAATGTTTCATCAATTCCAACCAAATACTTTGGTTAATTTATATAATTGATATTAATAAAATAATTCCGATGATTTTGTAGTTCTAGGGATATTTTTTAATCTAATGACAGCATGTAATAAATCCATTTTTCCCTCATACATATTGATAATGTATTGAGATGAATTTTATTTAATTAGAATTCGTGACATGTGACATAGGGGCGTGGGGGGTCTTTGATTCTGTGACAATTTGTGACCAAGGGGGGATGGGGAGTCAAAAATCGTCAAAAAAACGTGACGTCTTTTATGGACAGCCCCTTATTCAAACTAGATTAACTATACATTATATAAAGACGCTCATTATATGTTGCGAAACAATCAAATAGTATTCAATAAAAAATCTAAAGTCAGATTTAACATCAATTATTTAACTTGAAGTTTCGAAACAGTACCTATATTCCCTGCGAGCAGGATTATGTCTCACACAAGGTTGAAACCAATCTTAAGATTTGGCGCCCTACTGTATTCGTTCCACATTTTCGTATGATACTTGAAAGTCCGGTGTAACCCCGTGGTTCCTAAATATTATAAAAACTAATGAATGTTTTTCCAAATTGAAAATTGTAGCTGAAGGTTGAAGCTACACAACTGTTGCTAAAACTTAACAGCTGTTGCTCAACCCGCAGCTTCTGAAATTTTAGATTCTGGGTTAGTCACTTTTAGAGATGGTCGGGTATCGGGTATTTTACCCGAAACCCGACCCGTACCCGTACCCGACGGGTTTTTGGTCGGGTACGGGTAAAAATTTTTATTTTCAATCGGGTACGGGTCGGGTACGGGTAAAAAAAATTTACTACTTACTCGGGTACGGGTCGGGTCGGGTAAAAAAATTTACTACTCACTCGGGTACGGGTCGGGTACGGGTAAATTTTTTTTTCTGATCGATTACCCGACCATTTGTACTTCACATAAATATGTTTACACGTTGACGAGAATTTTTTATTGCAAAACAGTTATTCCGAAAAATAAACAATTTGATTCAAGGGGTTTTGACATTCGCGCCTAGAACCAGACCTGAAAACTGGCATCTTTTTCCAGAAAAAAACATTTCTTTTCTTCATTTAAAAAAAAACGATCAATCATAGTTACGTGAAAAGTTATGTGAATATTTTCCACCCTACTTTTTTATAACATATTTTATAAGATACACTGCCTTAGCTCTAAGATGTTGCGGTCAGACCCTACTTTCCACGTAGGTTTTAATGGACTGCCATTTTAAAGCTGTTTAATGCACAATCCAGTAAAAATTATTTGATTAATATATAAAATGTAGTGTAGTACTCATATCACATTCAGATACCAGAAAACTGTTATTTTAAATATGGTTGAGATTTTCAAAATTTACATATAAATCATTAGGATTCTAACCATAAAAACATGAACATTTATTTCAGAAAATCTGCATAGAAGTTCTTCTTATTCTTCACTTCTGGGTGGTGTCACCTCACTTGAAATGACACCGATTGATGGCACAGCAAGTTGAGCTATATTGCCAGTTCGATGTCAACATTTCATAAGGGCACATAAACCAATGTTTACTTTCTCTTTTGTGAATATCTCCTTAATTTTCACGTGTACCTACAAAGTATTCGTGTAGAATGAAAGATAATATCTCCATGTTTCCAACATTACCAAATATGTAACGAACGTTTGTATAATAACGCAGATATAGTCGAAAGAGAAAGTAAACAAAGAAAATCTGTCAATTGTTTTTAGGCCCTTTTGAAATGTTGACGTCGAGTTAATTTACGTTTCTTTTCACTGAAAATCTCGATGCGTGACAGTCGCAAAAGTACGGGTGAAAATCTTTTCACGCGAAATGCTCAAATTTTCACCGTGTTCACTCGTTGAGGGTTCCAAGGGAGGTGGAACAGAAGTTCAATGGCTGTAAAAACCACCAGCTCCCGTTAACATCGTTGGTGTGGGTTTGTGAGGCTTACAAAACGGGCATATTTGACAGATTAATTTAAATCAAAATCATAATTCATTTTGCTTTGTAGTAAAAAAAATGTAACCAAAAAAAATTTCTCACAAATGTTCAAACTACTTACACTTGAAGGACTCACAGTTCACCATTTTCAAAATTGAATTTTTCACACCGGGAATACACGTGAATTATTTGATGTTTGGTCAATTCACGTAAACGAACCGATGATACTCTATTAATTTTAGGGGATGTTCGTGATTTTTCAAGTGATTCTAATGTGAATTTTTATTTGTGTGTCAAGATAATGAGCACGCTTACTTGTGGTTCTAAAGAATTGGATCAAAAGTCGCACTGTTTCGTAAAAACCATACCTACCCAAAATTGAATAAAATGGGTATTACGACATTTTGGATAAATATGCTTCTCGAAAAATTTGAGTAGATATTACTCCTTTTTGTTGACATTTGTAAATGAGTATAAAGTACCAAAGACATTGGAAATTTATTCATGCTTCACAGTGTATTTATATGTTTAAATGTAAACAAGCATTTTAATGTATTTTACTGACAAACTAGAGCCTGATACGCTCTATCTAGCTCGCTATCTAAAACACTATTTTTTTCCATCCTGAATTTTGGTAAACTTTTTACTACTCATTCGGGTCGGGTACGGGTACAGGTAATTTTTAATCGGGTACGGGTCGGGTACGGGTAATTTTTTTTTATTTTTTATCGGGTACGGGTCGGGTACGGGTAATTTTTTTTTATTATTGATCGGGTACGGGTCGGGTACGGGTAATTTTTTAAATTTTTAATCGGGTACGGGTCGGGTACGGGTAATTTTTTTTGCTGATCACTCGGGTACGGGTCGGGTTCGGGTATAAGAATTTCTATACCCGACCATCTCTAGTCACTTTATCGTTACTCTTCACGGAAACTAAGAAGTACCACAAGTTGTGAATTGTAGCTGAAGGGGGAAACTACACAACGGTATAGATAACTTGAGTAAGAACCTAGTTATAATGGATCCTTTTTTTCAATTCCCAAAATTGTCCAGCTGAGCCCCGGTCTCCCCTATTAGTTAACAACCTCGGTTTCTGGATTCGAAAGTACCTGAAACAGTGATCAAAATCTTCAAAATGAAACTCGCTCTCAGAATATATTGAAGCTCAGCTTCCGTAGAAAACGGATCATTCAGTAAAATTTATTTATATTTTAAAAACATACACTAATATTCCTGGGGCAAAACTTGTAAGGCCACAGTATGACCTTTTTTCTGCAACTCCCAGATACCAAATTCACCCAAAACTGAATGAACAATTGTATTGCTAGCGGAAAGGTAACAGGGGTTATGTTATGTCGGAGTCGGCTATTTTTTTTAGCATAACATTAACATATTCACAGTTTTACAATAACAGTTTTTTTTTTTTTTTTTTTTTTTTTTTTTTTAAATAACTATTTATTGGAATATGAGTTAAAATTAAATTATTAAGATTTAAATTGGGTGTTCAGCCACAAGTGGTGACTTTTCAGCCCTGTTATATATATATGATTTGGTTATTACCATGAAGACATCATTTGCTTCCGCAATTCTGAGATTTTTGTGTAGGGAAAATTCTAAACCTACTTGTATTGTGTAATGGGTAAAAGGAACTTATATACTAACTTACTAACTAATACAGAGAGCGAATCGATTCAATTGAAGATTGCATCGATTTTTGTCGGAATTTGCTTATAATATTATGTGACATTACATCTAATGGTTCTATATTTGTGAGTCTGTGTAACTCATTTGTACTAAACCAGGGAGGACGCTTCAAAATCATTTTCAGAATTTTATTCTGAATCCTTTGAATCGTTTTCTTCCTGGTGGAACAACAGCTTGACCAAATTGGTACCGCATAAAGCATGGCTGGTCTGAAAATTTGTTTATAAATTAACAATTTGTTTTTTAGACAGAGCTTAGAATTTCTGTTTATAAGAGGATATAAACATTTAATATATTTATTACACTTTGCCTGGATTCCTTCAATGTGATCCTTGAAAGTGAGTTTTTTGTCATACGTTAAACCTAAGTATTTAGCTTGATCAGACCATGTCAATTCCAAGCCATTCAATTTGAGAATGTGATTATTGTTTGGTTTAAGAAAAGAAGCTCTTGGCTTGTGAGGAAAGAAAATTAATTGCGTTTTTGCTGCATTTGGTTTAATTTTCCATTTTGACAGATAATCACTGAAAATATTTAAACTTCTTTGTAGGCGACTGCAGATCACTCTTAGATTTCTACCTGTGGCCAACAGACTTGTGTCGTCACAGAATAGCGATTTCTGACAACCAACGGGTTGATTTGGAAGATCAGAAGTGAAAATATTATACAAGATTGGAGCTACACTCGAACCCTGCGGAACACCGGCTCGTACGGGTAGCAATTCAGATTTACAATTCTGATAGCTAACCTGAAGAGTACGATCAGTTAAATAATTTTGAATCATTTTGATCAAATAAATAGGAAACTGGAAATCAGACATTTTTGCTATTAAACCTTTGTGCCAAACACTGTCGAATGCTTTTTCTATGTCTAGAAGAGCAACTCCAGTGGATAACCCAGAAGATTTATTTGATTTTATCATGTTCGTTACTCTGACAAGTTGATGAGTAGTTGAATGTTCATGACGAAATCCAAACTGCTCTGGTAAAAAAATTGAATTCTCATTTATATGAGTCATTATTCTCAACAAGATAATTTTTTCAAAAAGTTTACTGATAGAAGAAAGTAAGCTAATTGGGCGATAACTTGATGTTTCTGCTGGGTTTTTATCAGGTTTTAGGATAGGAATTACTTTAGCGTTTTTCCATCTTTTTGGGAAGTAAGCTAATGAAAAACACTTGTTGAAAATTTTAACCAGGAGTCTCAAGGCAACATCGGGAAGATTTTTAATAAGAATATTAAAAATTCCATCATTACCAGGAGCCTTCATGTTTTTGAGTTTCCTAATAATTGATTTAATTTCATCAAAATTCGTCTCAATAATGTCATCGTGTGATAACACTTGGGTTGAAATATGATCATATTTCAGTGAGACTTCATTTTCAATAGGACTCACAACGTTTAAATTAAAATTGTGGACACTCTCGAACTGCTGAGCTAGCTTTTGAGCTTTTTCACCATTTGTAAGAAGTATTTGATTTCCTTCCTTGAGAGCAGGAATTGGTTTCTGAGGTTTCTTAAGAACCTTAGAAAGTTTCCAGAAAGGTTTAGAATATGGTTTAATTTGTTCAACTTCTTTAGCGAAATTTTCATTTCGCAAAAGAGTAAATCTATGTTTAATTTCTTTTTGTAAATCCTTAACTATGTTTTTCATAGCAGGATCACGAGACCGTTGATATTGTCGTCGACGAACATTCTTCAACCGAATGAGCAGTTGAAGATTGTCATCGATGATAGGAGAATTTAATTTAGTTTGAGCTTTGGGAACTGAAAGATTTCTAGCTTCGATAATATAATGATTCAAATTATCAATTGCTGTGTCGATGTCCGCAGAATTTTCTAAAATAGTTTCATGATCCACATGATTTTCAATGTGAGATCTGTAATCCAACCAATTAGCTCTATGATAGTTGAAAATAGAACTAATTGGATTAATTATAGCTTCGTTGGAAAGTCTGAATGTTACAGGAAGATGATCTGAGTCAAAATCAGCATGAGTAATCGGTTCACTACAAATGTGACTTTGATCTGTTAGAACCAGATCAATTGTAGACGGGTTTTTCACGGAAGAGAAACAAGTAGGATTACTGGGATGAAGAACTGTAAAGTAACCAGCTGAGAGTTGATTATGAAGTATTTTACCATTACTGTTATTTTGCCTACAATTCCACTGGACATGCTTAGCATTTAAGTCCCCTATTACGAAAAATTTCGATCGATATCTTGTAAGTTTTTGCAAATCGCCTTTAAAGAAATTTAATTGTTCGCCGGTGCATTGGAATGGCAAATATGCTCCAGCGATGAAATAAATTCCATGAATGGTTTCAACTTCGATTCCCAAGCTTTCAATAACTTTAGTATTGAAAGAAGGTAAAATTCGATGTTTAATTTGCCGTTGGACAAAAATGGCAACTCCACCACCCATTCCAGTAAACCTGTCAAATCGATGAACCACATAATGTGGATTACTTTTCAATTTTACATTTGGTTTAAGAAAAGTTTCTGTCACAATGGCAATATGAATTTTGTGAACTTTGAGAAAATTATAAAATTCATCTTCACTCGATTTCAAAGATCGAGCATTCCAATTTAAAATATTCAAATAATTATTTAACATCACTGTTAAATTTTAAATTCATTATAATATTATTTGCAAATTTCCATCCGATTTGAAATGCTTCAAAAAGTGATGAAGTCGAATTCATTTGGATGATCATTTGAAAAAGTTGATCTTGTAGGTAGATCATTTTATTTTCAGTTATATCGCCTAAATCGACTTCATTTAAAGAAGCGAATGGCATTGAAGGAATATTTGTAGGTAGACTGCCATTAGAAGAAGATGATTTGGCCGGTCTACCTATTAATAAATTGTTTTCGTTAGAAGAAGAACTGCAAGGCGGTCCTGTGTTTTGATTATTTACATTAGAAGAAATAGGTGATAGATTTCTACCTAATATACCAGCATAACTGACATTAGAAGAAGATGATGACGAGGTCGATCTACCTGTCAATAAATTGTTTTCGTTAGAAGACGAATTGGCAGGCGTACCTGTTTTTTGTTTCGAAGAAATCAGTGCCTTAAAAGAATTAGGCGTGGCATTTGTAACGGTTTTTTGATTTTCAGGTATGTTCTGTAAATTTAAGGTCGTTGATTTGACTTGTTGTCGAAGCGAACGAGCGTTTAAAATTTTTTCCCTGACAGGACATTTCAAATAATTGGATTTATGATTTCCATTGCAATTCGAACATGAAAATTTATCAGTGGTTTCATTCATTGGACAAACGTCTTTCGAATGCGATTTACCACAATTCAAACACCGTATATCCATATGACAATTTTTGGTTCGATGACCGAAGCTTTGGCAACGACGACATTGCGTTAAGTTTGCAATACGATTATGCCGTTTATAATGTTCCCAATGAATTTTAATGTGGGAAATGAAACGTACCGTTTCTAAAGTTTTCAAATTGTTTACATCACTTCGATTGAAGTGTATCAGGTAAAGTTCATGGGAAATTCCAGAGCGTGGTTTAGAAGTACCATTCGCTCTTTTTTTCATAAGTATTACTTGGGAAGGGGCAAAACCAAGCAATTCTTTTAGTTCATTTTTAATTTCATCAATACTTTGATCATTTGATAATCCTTTCAAGACAGCCTTGAAGGGTCTGTCTGATTTTATATCATATGAATAAAATTTATGAAGTTTTTCGGACAAATATCGAATAAGACGTTCGTAATCTTCCAATCCATCCACCAAGACTCGACATTCTCCTCTTCGTCCGATTTGAAATGAGACTTTTACTTCCGGGAGAAAAGTAGAAAGCTCAGTACGGAATGCTTTGAAGTCGGAAATCATCACCGTCACTGGTGGCATAGATTGATGTTTCTTCCCAGAACGACAAGCGTCCATTTTGGGAATTTTTGAAGAATTTTCTTCTATGTCGCTACAATCGGATTCAGGAAGAATCTCGTAAATATTGTTAGACGGCATAGGATCAACGGAAGGAAAATCCGTCCGTTGTCTTTTATTTTTACATTCAGATTCTATAAGATCGTGAATGTTATTAGAAAAATGTTGAATAACGGATTGTGATTTATTCCGTATTGAATTATTTTTAGCCTCAGGCTTGTTGCCTTTCCGGTTGGACGCAGGCATTTTTGAAATTAATGAAATTTTAAATTAAATTAACTAGGCTAAATTAGTCTTCGATTAGACTCCTAGCCAGCCTTAAAAAAGGCTGATTAATTTCTTAGTCACTCTAATATCACTTAGTCATTCTAATATCACTCTTTGTATCACTTAGTCACTTAGTTAGTGATTCAGGTAGCCTTGAAAAAGACTGAAGCCTTGAATCAATGAAACTCTAGGTAGCCAGAAAAAAATTCCAGGAGCCAAGAGCTATACGCGTGCGGTGCGAACGACTGTTCAACACCGACTGATTTACAATAACAGTTTGTTTTTCATTCTTAGGACATTAATTCAATATGGGAAAACCAACCAGTCGGGAGAAAATTCTTTCTAAAATAAAACTTTAAAGAATGATTTCATTCGTTATTTAAAAATGGCAATCTTTCAAGTATGAGATTTTGAAATCAACAAAACGAGAGATCAATGTTTAGGCATTGTTTGGCTCGGAGAAACAACTTTACCGGCAAAATGACATTCGGCGAATTTGATCTTTGTGAAAAACGGTTTCCGGCAAAATGATTTTCGACGAATTAATCCTGACCGTAGTGTTTGGTTCGATGGTCTAAATTGTCGGAATTCGGAAATTGAACAGGTCAAATTGTATTTGATTTGTGTTGGACTTGGGTATTGGAAAATAATCGTTTAGAGGTAGAGCTTCTATGCCAATTCACATACTTGTTTTTAAAACTACGGCCCACGTAAAAGAATCATGTTTCCGTTCTTAATAATTACTTACCCAGAGCAGTGAGAATACGCTAGCATATTCTATGGTTTTTGCGTCTTCTTTTATCATTTCAACTGGAGGCGGTTCCGGTTGCGACTAAAGCAAACTAAAGACCGCTGCTATTACTAAAAAAACTTCTACTTTGTTTTCTTGGCTGAACCGAAACACGTTACTGCAGTTTGTTATGGAAAGCGATGATGATGATGATGCCATCGGAGCACTATAATTACACTTCTTCAGATCTGTAAGGAACCAGAGGAAGAGCGAAACTCACAGCACGTGTCGCAAAAGCCTTCTCCAGCATATTCTGTTGGTTGTGTGGGGTACATAATAGCAAAAGAAAAATGTCAACCATGGAGCTTCCGTCTATGTATTACTGTTGTGAATTTGGGATCAGTTCAGTTGTCGTTACGGTACTTGAAATAGTGCCATAAATGAATTTGAGTGGAAAACTGCTAATATGTTAACTTGTGATAACTGTGTGATAGATATCTTCTGGAACAGTTCAATTTATTTTCATCCTATTGTAACTAACCCAGACCGGATGAACTGATTGCGATTGAAAAGCTTCTTCATGATGAGAAAAATAGGAAAAGTCAATGCAGACACCGCTCAATATATTGGACCGTACCTGCTAGCAACTCATGAGTTGAAATGAATATACAAACAATTACCCAGAGAACGGAAATGATTAAAGAGCAATAGAAAGGAGTCCTTCAGGAGTTTGCCGTTGTACTATCCTTTTTTCCAGTTCCAGCAGACTTCAATGAAACTTGGTTCTTTATATTTTTGCGGTGTCAAGCGTGACCCATAACTGCTAGCTAGCACTAGTAAGTCCGTTTAACTTTGGCTATCGTGTCGGTTTTTCTATCTAGCTAAAAGGTGAAGAAGTTTGCTTGCTCATGGAAATATCAGGAATCTCCGGATGGGATTTGATGAAAAGGCAAAGTGGGTTGAAGTGTTTGCATGTGACGTGTGCTGGTGGCACTGCACTCCAACGACAAAAGCAAGGCGACCCAGCTAATCTATGCGGTTTCAGTTCATCGGACTTTTACCTTCCGCACAGGAGCCTATTTCTTTTCCGATGAATAGCATATTAATGGGATTTCCGAGCGAAACAGTCTACTAAGGAAATCACCTCGAACGGTCGCCTCGCAGCTATGATTCAGGTCACCAAACACATTACAGAGAGACGTGAAGGCTGTTGGAGGCGGAACAAACAAGGTTAATGAAAGAGTCAAACACAATTAACTACAGCTGGAGTTCGCTAGTTTGAATATCATTTATCATCGAATACTACTCATAAAGCATCGATAACGATGTAAATGAATATGTATGTACTTCCCACCTTGCTGGATTCAAGATTTTCATTCTCCGCGGGGGAAAAACATTATACTACGATTATGAAAAAGATTTGATAATCAGTTTGAGTTTTTAACACACAATTAATATATGAACTTAGTGGAGCATCCCGGGTTGGCGGTTCAATGCATAGGAAGTACGCGACAAGTACGTGCGGCATTGCTCCGTTCGCAGCGTGCTTTGTTAAATTTGGTACAGCGTGCGAGGTTGCCACACTAATATTTATATAATTCAGGTGAAAAATGTAAATTTATAATTCTTTTATTCAATTTGTACCTACTTGTTAGTGTTATTGCAAAAAAACATGATATGCTTTTCTATAAAAGTACACTTATTACCTTTCTCATATAGAAATTGACTAGTGAAAATTGGTCCAGAGGGCTAAGTGTTCTATATCATTCGACACAGTTCATCTAGCTGAGCAATGTATGTGTCTGTGGGTTTATGTATGTGAGTAATGTCACTCATAAAATAAAAAATCTCATAGTCGCACAGGTTGCTATTGAATTTCACACCGTCAGCGAGGATTCCCAAAAGGGTAAAAATCTTCTAGATTCGGCATAAAACTGATTCAATTTGTAAGCTATATTAGTTACTTACTAAACGAACCTACTTCGGCTATACTGGTTCCAAGTTCCCGGTTCCATAGGTACCGGAAATAGTGATCAAAAACTCTAAACCGAGACTCACTCAATTTTCTCAGAGAGATGATTTGATCGATTTCCACAAACAGGTCTAATAAAATTTTCTATAGTCTCATAGGTTGCTGTTTAATTTCGTCCGGGTCCGACTTCCAAAACTATAGGGTAAAGTGTGTTTAATCATTTAGTGCGGGGATGCAAAATAAAGAAAATTTTTCATTAGCTTGACATAACTGTTAACAAATGGAAAAGGTTATGTTAGTTCATACCCAAACAAAGATTGAAAAAAAAATCCACACATTCTTTACAGAATCTTCAAATGATGTTTTTGAAAATATAACTAGTATGAGAAATGCATCACCACTAGGTGGAATAAAAAAAGTTTTTTACGAGTGCTTTACTAGATTCATATGAAGCTTACGAAGCACCCCTCCTAATTAGCTTGAAAAAAATCGAAATTCAGTGAATAATTTGTTTCTTATTAGTTGTTAATTAGTTGCGAAGGTCAGAGCAGCGAATAATTAGTTGCAGAAGATTCGAATATAATGCTTAGTTTATTTTGTTACTAGTGCTTTGTCAAGATCATAAGAAGCTAACGAAGCAATCCTTAAAAACAAATTGAAACCCATTGAATGTTTTATTCTTGATTAGTTGCTAATTAGTTAAGGTATTTTGAATTTGCTGCATAGTTTTTTTTTCTTCTTATGTTAACGAGTGCTTCAGTTAGTTCATATGACAAAAAAAATCCTAAAATAAGCATCAAACGAATCGAGACGCAGCGAATAAGACTCGAACCTGCGTTCTTATGCATTCCGTGCATACGCGCTACCATTTCGCCACTCTGATCTTGTTTTTAGTCACTCTAAAACGCGAAACAGACATAGTATCAACGTACATCGAACATGGTCTACATCCTGGCCGTCACCTGACCGATACCTTACATCCAAACATCTTCTCTGTCCATCAAACACTAGTATTCTCGCTTTATACCTATTGGTAAAAATGGTAGCGCGTATGCACGGAATGCATAAGAACGCAGGTTCGAGTCCTGTCTCTGAGCGTATCTTTTTCCAAAAATTCATCTTTTCTGTTAGTTTTTCTTTCACTTGGCTTCTCCAATATATATTTCCGCTCAGTCATTGCAAAAACTGAAATCAAATTAATAATAAATAGTTGCGAATTGGTTACGGAGGGTTGTTGCTTTTTGACTTTCTCATATAGAAAGGTTATTGCAATTACCGACTTTTGAAACGAGGCCCGGGTGCATGAAATGAGAAAATATTTCCAGCGCACATATATTTTTATGTGCGGGTCCGTGGGCAACTATTATGGGTACAAAGGGGTCAAGTCTATTCATCGGTCTTGGCTATAGTTTCGGACAATTACTTCAAGGACGCCGAAGCATTTTTGTAGTAGGCCTAGTTTACCTAAGATTCAGGGAAAATTTCCTTTGAATTATCTTTTTCCTTTGATTATCTTTTTTTCATTGTTTTTAGAAATTTGTCCAATTGAATAATGCATACATTACACTGAATTCTGTGAGCGTTTGTGAATTGCCCAAAGCAAAAGGGTAATATGTTGGTGAAGTCACGTATACGAGTATGTCTCCGAAATGGAATGCCTTGTAAATTTAGGGGCTGGGGTCCACTAGGAGATTGATAGTACCTATTAGCTCTCTCCGGACTGTACCAGCCTAGATGCCGTGTGGAATCCGGCGGAAAAAAATGAACCAAGAATAGATACACTGGGTTCCTGCTTCCATGTCGTAAAAGGCGACAATTGCAGGAGTTTCTTTTTCCTTTCAGTTATCAAATATTTTCAATGTTTTACTTCTGACTACTCTATTTTGCTAAATCATCTCTTTATCCAATCTATCAATTTCCGTCTAGCTTCGGAGAAAAGTTTCATTAGGAATGATTTCTTCTTCCATGTTATTGATTGTCTTTCAGGATTATAAAATGAATGATAAAAATCAACCATTGCGCAAATCCGTTTATATTACAAAGTTAATAACAGAGATAACATATATCGGTATATTGAATACATAGTAAAAAACACTTGATATTAATATTTCAAACAGTAAATTTATATTTTTCTCGGTAGCCGGCTGCCCAGATCAACTAATATAACCAATTAATAATTTCAATAAATAATTAAAATAATAAAGCGGAAATAATAAAGAATCAAGACGCGTGTGAAATCTGTTGACCTTTGTTTGGTGATTTAAAATGATTTTATAATAACTGTTTAGAATATTTCAATGCAATGAATCAACTTTTTTGTCTAAATCCTATTCGCTCGTTTATTTTGTATCACGTAGTTTCATTTATAAAAACGTGCTTAATCCACCTAGCAGTGAGATGATACCTTTTTTTTATCAATCCGCATGTGTTTTTTTGCATGACTAAAAAAAACGCGAAAGGTAGATGCATAAACGAGTGACTGCATACTCGACAGCCGGCTGTCCGGAGTTTTGTCAATTTCGGAGATTGACTGTTTCGTGCATTATATTGCCAGCACAAAGTAACACATAAAACGATAATACTTAAAAACATTCTTGGTAGCCGGCTACCCAGAGCAATAAACACATGATAACATTATTAAAACATTTACTAACAAAGTATCCTTTCCTGTGATGCATGTGGGAATGCAGAGGATTCCTCGGTTCTTAGTAGCAACATGCATCGAACTAACAATCCTTTCCCTCCCAAGTAGATCTGCATTCGGACGTGGCCGGCGTCGGTATTGATCAGCATGCATGGTTCAATACAGTTTGCACAGTGTGAAACAATGTGTTATTCCCAAACATGTTACTTCCAAAAATCATTTTGCAATCTCTATTGGTCCAGATCAATAACGGAGTAGCAACACACGGGCGGTCTCTAATGCTAATGCTAATGCTAATGAAATGGAATGCCTTGTAAATTTATCAAATAACCCTAAAATAGTTTGCAAACGCATTTTAAGATTATGTTGGATGGGTCGGGTATCTCCGATAATATTAGCGGACACCAATAATTGCAATCTAATGGTTGCATCATTTTTAAGATGACATGTTCTGAACCGGAAACAATTGCCATAGCCCTTCCGAACATTATTAAAGCTTTTAAATAAGCCTAGGTTTGACGGAATTCGTAACCAAGAATATTGAGCGAATAGTGAAGAGTCAGTTATAGGCGCGTATACAGGGGGTGTTTTAGGGGTTCAAACCCCCTCCGAAACGCAAGGAATTATTATATTATGAAAACTCGTCCGTTTAAACATTTGAGTCAATTATAAAAAAAGTAATTTTCAACAAACGACTTTATAACCAAAAATTTTGCTAGTAAATTTATAAATATTTCCATTTCTGTGATCAACATTTTCGAAAACACCGAATTTTTTTCTGGGTTTGCGCCTGGTCGGTTACGATTATATCTTCAAACCCAGTACTGTTTACCATTCGCCTTTCTAACATGTTCAATGGCGAATCATCGAAAACGATTTGGTCATCTCTGAGAAGTCGCTTACTATTCCAATAATCTTATTAAAACATTTTTTCCTCGACCTGATGTTTGACATATTTTTTGGTAGACAATAAATAATTTGATTTCGTCGAGTTGAGTCATACGGAAGAATTTTCACTCATATCACCCTTTAGAATCGAGTTCCACTCAGTTGCACCCAATCACACCATTTTTTAAGCGATGTTGCAGATATTTTTATTTCATCGATTCCAAAAATAACCTACAGGAAAAAGCGTAGCAATCAATTTCATTTACCTACCTGCACGAAAGCCGTATCACAATGAATCGAATCCACGAGTATAATAGTTTCGAACAGTGCAGTGTAAAACTCCTGGTGAGAAACAAATTCTAACCGGGAATTACGACAACAGAGATCCATAAGCTAAGGTGAAGCGCGATGAACCGAACCCATCGGTGCTTATGACGATGCGGCGCTTCAGGAACGTGCAGCTTTGCATACCTTATCGGGTGGTATTTTACAATTCGAAGCAGGCGAAACCGCATCCAATATGTTCCGCGGGTTGACGTAGTTAGATCGAGTGCCAGCTTGCGAGACCAACGAGGCGATAGGTTAAACTTTTACTTTTATCCATCCATGTTAGCGTTCAGAGCCTCCCGGCAAAACCAACCGGATGGGGGCCGGCTTGCGGTTTAATATGTATGACCGCACGTGAACGAAGAAGACTGCGTATAATTTCCGGTTAGTGCGGTAAGGCCAGTTACCCACCTACTACACATGTTTATGCTAATAGCCGGATCGTTACATTCGAGGCATATAAAGTATGAACCCGGTGCAAAAGAGCTCAATACAGCGAAATGCATACGACGATGTTAGCGACGTCATACCATCGGAACAGTTAGTGTGATAGTTTATTATATACGGTTGAAGGAGTTGTTCTTGAGTGATATGAAATAATATTTTGGAAAACAGTGGGAAGTTGACGAATCGATTAAATAAAATAATATACGACGCCCAAATAAATTGCTTTGTATATTTTGTATATTTGTTAATTAACTGGCCTTTCAATAATGTTGAGTAACTGCCTAATTTGGGGCGGCCCGTTTAGCATAAGGTCATTTTGTATAATACCGTTTTGCATAACACCGTTCAGCATAATAATTTTTTGGCATAATGGTTATTTGGCATAATGCAATTTGTCATAATAGTTGTACTGACAAAATTTTAATCTAATGTGCAATTTTGTTTGTGTTTCTCAAGGAAAACTCAAACGAGATGTGAGAATTTTATAATCCGTCCAAATATTTCGATGATATTAGGTGAAATAGCATTACTATTTTTAATTTCGAAAATTCTGTAGTACACTTTATATAAGCAACTCACTTAGTGCTAGCACAATATTCTGTTCGTCATAAATAATTCAGGCAGAGACGACCGAAGGCCGCGAATGCGCCGACGATCACCTCTGTCTAGTTACGGGCGTTTGCCCGGATTACCCAATGCTAGGGGCTATATACCTCAGTTAAGGTAATTAAAAAACGACGAGACGTAGCCGCATTAGACCTTTCGAAATCGTAGTAAGTTAGAACAAATTCTTTTAAGCAGCATGTTGATCTGTTATGCCAAATGATCATTATGCCAAATAACCATTATGCCAAACGGCGTTATTCGATACGGTATTATGTAAAAAGTGGTAGCCCCGCCTAATTCATAATTGTGGCTGGCATCACCTCGTCGGCTTAGTGCCGCCGAGCCATCTTGGCTTCGGGTATGTCCAGGAGACATAAATACAAATAAATAGTTTTCTCATTAAATATATTATCTATATAGTTCATTATGTGATGTAAATGAAATTATCGTTTCGGCGAAATTACCCTTTCGGCGAAGTGACCTCTTCGGCGAAACGACTTTCGGCGAAATGACATTCGGCGAAACGACTTTCGGCGAAATGATCCGCTCCCCTATGGGACGCCTTTTCAAAATTTACCCTGTACAATGGGTAGAACTCATAAATTCGTTTTCGCCTGGGACGTCAGGATAGACATAGCACTTCGGTGTAAATAAGTGCATTGTAAATAGCAATGACTTTACGTCTGCTTAGCGGATTATGTTGATCCGCGAGGTGGCATTAGCAGTCAACATAATCTGAATGCGAAACGTAAAATAATCAAAACAGTCATGTTCACTTCTGCACAAATTGGTACCCTCGAGGTACCAAAATGCCTGGTATTAAGCGCCAAACGCTCGAGGCGTTCTCGAATTTGGACTTTGGTCGTCGGGAACAGCAGTCGCCACCTATGAAAGCAGACTTTTTGCGTGGTACAAAACCTCAAACGCTCAGGTAGTGCTTTCATTTGGACGCAAATCGCATTCTGCATTCGGCGAATACTGGATCTGGATTCGGAGTTGAATTTTGGATTGATTTCTGTAAATGAGTTCTAAAACTTAATTCCGAATCTGATTTGGTCCACCTGAATTCTGAACTTAATTTCAAGTTTAGAATTTAGTTTCAAAATTCTATTTCAGGATTTGGTTTAAAAATTCTGTCCGATGTCCAGCCAGCGACTGGCACCATTAAAGAAGGTGACAAGCGATTATAAATACACTCTCCTACTCAATGCTTGATCGGAGAAATAGGTATAAAGCGAGAGGACTAGTGTTTGATGGACAGAGAAGATGTTTGGATGTAAGGTATCGGTCGGGTGACGGCCAGGATGTAGACCATGTTCGACGTACGTTGCTACTATGTCTGTTTCGAGTTTTAGAGTGGCTAAAACAAGATCAGAGTAGCGAAATGGTAGCGCGTATGCACGGAATGCATAAGAACGCAGGTTCGAGTCCTGTCTCTGAGCGTATCTTTTTCCAAAAACTCATCTTTTCTGTTAGTTTTTCTTTCACTTGGCTTCTCCAATATATATTTCCGCTCAGTCATTGCAAAAACTGAACTTAGTCATGGCGGCTTTACGTCAAACTAAAAATTAATAAATCGATAAATAAATAGATAAACAAAAGTATCTGTCATTCACAATACTGAAGAATAATTTCTTTCACATTTCTTTCTCTATACAAAGAATTTCTCGAAGTTTAAGAACAGAAACCTGTTTTTATCCACCAAGTGGTGTAATGATGCCTTTCTCATATCAATCATATTCTCATATACCAATATTGTGGTATTCAATTCAAAATATTTCATTTCGAATCTTGAAAGAAACCAAAGAGATTGTGTACGATTTTGATATTGTACTTTACACAATGGTGTAAACTATTGTTGAACCCGAAAAATATGCATAATTTTTGGTATGAGCATAAAATCTGTCCCTGTCCCTGTCCTTGTCTTTGTTCCTGTCTTTGTTCTTATTCCTGTCCTAGTCCTTATTAATGTCCCTGATCCTTTTCCTGTATCTATCCTGTTCCTTCCTCTGTACCAGTTCCTATCTGTCTCAGTCCCTGTTTCTGTTCCTATCATGAGCTGTTCTGACATCTGAACAGCTGTTAATCTTCTGTTAATCGAAATGTTGTTTTCAACAGCCAGTGAATATACCAAATGTTCATCGAGGTGCAAGACTACAAAAAGATTTAGGGTTCAGTGTCCAGAACATTCACTCTTTCAAGGAAACAGTCAGAAACAGCGTTATTCGGTCTAATTATATTTTTTACACGTTTGATATTGCATGATAAAATTATTACTGCCGAAAGTTGAAGTTGAAACTGCTGAAAGTTGAAGAGGTTAGAAAAGAATTATGTTTTATTATTTTATAGCTCAGCCTGTCGCCAGACCCTGTCAGCTTGGAGCGAAATCAATCTTCAGTTCAGCAACGCCATCGAACGGTGTCACATTCAACATATCATGTCAATTGTATGGGTTCGCAGTGCTGCTATTTTAACGCGCACGAATTTGACACTTCTCTTCCCTACTTCTGTGTACGAGATTCGATGCGAACTCGCCTGAGGGCGCCATGCTCGCAAAAAAATGTTGTTGCCAATGATTTATTCGGGAAATGTGAGAGCTGGATATCTTGTTAATATGATGTCTTTGCTGTCGCTTAGTTCACAAAAAAAACAATGAATAAACCAGGCGTGTACACAAAAAACGGCAAATTGAAGTGATGACACGCGCTTTAAAAAAGCTATTTTAAGAACACGGGAATACAATGGCATCAACTGAGTTTTGATTGCGGTATCCTTCAGCAAATAGCAAACTAAAAAGATTTTTGTGTAGAGTTTTAAGTAAAAACTCTACAAAACAGTGAAAGAACACTGTTATGTGATTTAAGACCAATTAAAAAATAGTTAAAAAGTAGGAATAATTTATCACTAATTCAAATCTTCCAGCCTACTTTCTTGAAAAGTAGATCCTATTCATCAGCTCTTTAAATACCGTATGTAAATTCCAGCCAGATTTTCTTCCACAGTCCGCTCGTGTTTAGCTAGTAAATCATATGACTGTCAAGAAATCACCAAAACAAGTATAACGCGTAAATTGTTCAGTTAAATAATCTGTCACTCTCAAAATAACTTCCTTCGTGCTGCGAGTCTACCGTGCACATAAATAACTGGAACTCTTCATCCAGATCGAATGATTGTCGCTGATGGGTGCTAATTTCTTCCGTTGGCGATAACTCCTCTCTGTTCGTTCTCGGCATAGACTTACACAATAATCGCTTGATCAAATGCACTATACTGCTCGTACTCTGATATAAATAATTATTGCCCTTGACGTTCTTTGTTCTTTCAGCCTGTAAAATTGAAGTATATTAAATCTCACTACCTCCGGAGACTCTGACAGCAAGTCGCATGATAAACGATGCAAAGTTTAATCTGAACTTGATACGAATGGTTGGTCGGTCCGTGTAAATAGGAAAGATAGAAAATCACATTACCGTCGGATTTATTCATGTTTACTTTACGTCAAAGCTCGCAGCGAAATGCTCGCGAGAAAGAAAGAAACATGCAAAAGAGCAAATCAAGGGCAATTTTGCGTTCTGGCTGCCTAGCGGTTCGTTGCCCCTAGCAGTCGAGATTCGGAAAAGAATTTGTATCACTGATGATTGATCTCATTTAGGGGAAAAAATCTGATCCGAGATTTACGATCTCGCATACCTTGGCGAAATAAGGAGCGATATACTTGAGAACATATTGAAGAAAATGATTAGTAGAAAACAACGAAGAATATTTTCATTTATTTTTGTCTACGTCAATTTTCAGATTGTTTCTAAAAGTATCCTGTCGGAATGAGTGATAGCTTAGTGCATACCGAAACCATCCACGTGAACAAATACGCGACGGTTGCAAATACCTTCCAATTATGACAAGTCTGTGATTTACTGTCACCTTTCGCACCCAACTGCGATGACTGCTTCGGGAACAAGCAGCGTTTGTGAATGGTTGCCAAAGCAGCTGCGGCCCAATGGTTGCTCATTTATCGGAGACACTGTTTGTTCCCTAGCCGGTTGGTTTTTATTAATCCGAGCAGACCCCCTAACCCATACTCCACCAAATACTCTCATTTAATGAATTTCCTTCAACATTCAAGATGAAAACGATTACTAAGCAAGCGGTACAATTTATTATCGCCAACCAGTTTTATTTTCGCTCCGGTACAGCCCCCTTCTGGAATCTGCTTACTCAACTTTTTCTCTCTATCACTGCGATTCCCGGCTCAGTTTGCCTCAATTGGCGGAAGGTTCACTTACGAACATAAGTGCTTCCATCTTTCACACTCTCGTTGGACTAATGATGATTGGCGCGCGATGATCGGCTAGTGGGCCAGATTTGGTGCGAGATGCATTTTTTCATCACAACAAAGTATGTGGTAAGAGTGGCCCATAATTATATTTTATTTTTCTGCAACTAATTCTTACCGGTCTTAACCATACTGAAAATATTTCCAAGGTTCAAATTTGGAATGGAAAATTCGCTCATATAACACCGCTGGCGTATGGGACGTTAATGCGCTGTCTAATGAAACCAACCAACCCGATCAGTGGAAATCATGAGTGGGAAACCAATTACTATCATTATTCACCGGTCGATCCGACATTTGTCCGTCTATAATTTCGTGTTGAATCCAGTGCAAACCCTAAACCACTTTCAGTCGGGACGACAAAACATAAAAATCGAGCCAATTTTTTTTATTTATCAATGTTTTAACTTTACGTCAGCTTAGCGGTTTGTACTAAACCGGGAGATGGCATTAGCATTTTAACATAAACTGTTAATATACTGATGAGTCAAAGGTGATCAATATATGTATCTATAACATATAATGTATCAAAATATGTACATGGCTAATGTGTTACATTAGTCATATATTTTTCATTTGTCAGTATATCAACATGAAACGTCGAGATCTGCTGCTGTCTCGAAAAAATGCTTTTTGAAAAAAATCGAATCTTGGAGACCTTTGAACTTTCCAATTGAGACTGGGGTTTGAATTGCTGCTTTTAATTATATTCCTGGATAGATGTTTCCAATGATATTCACACGTTTCTAAAAGCATCTCGAATCATGATTTACATTTGGTATGTGATATTTTATTAACCCGGTTTGGTGGTATAATGCCTAGGGTATTGGTTTTAATAGCCAGTTGTCGTATGTTCGAGCCCCGACCTGGATTCATATTGTCAGTAGGATCATAGTACTAGTCATGTTATAAATCGGCAGCGAGGTCCCGTGAAGAAGAGATTCATTTTCAAGTGAAATCGAATAAAGTTGAAATAAAAAGTTTTTGTTTTCAAAAATTTATCTGTTTGATTGAGTATAGCACTTCAATTCACAAAAAGGGTCCGGATTTTGGTGTGAGCGAAGCTCAATAACAGAATGTAAAATCCATCTAAATTTGCATCTGGTCTTCGTGAGACCTCGGGAAGTATAGTAAAGTGGGAGTAGTAGTAGTGAGTAATTATTGTGACTCGTCTATAGCGTCTCGGGTTGATAAATAAATGCATGAGACACTGGTCTTACAAGTCAGTTGCCGTATGTTCGATCCCCGACCTGGATTCTTAGTGTCAGTAGGATCGTAGTACCAGTGATGCAATGGTTCAGTACGCTATGAATCGGGGCTCGAACATACGACAACTTGCTTGTAAGACCAGCGCCCTATGCATTGAACCACCAACCCGGGAATCGGCTGCAAAGTTTGGTGAAATAGAAGGCAAAATTACACAAAAGGAATGTAATACCAAGGCTTTGCTTTATGTGATAATTCATTTCAAGCTCCAGTCTCGTGTCAATTCGAAATTTTTCCAAATCCAAGTCGAATTAAAAAAAACAAATCTTAATGTTTCATGAAATTTTGAAACATTTCGCATAAATAAATTAATTTCGGAAATTTGACATACTGTATAATATTAAAAGAAATGTTATGAATGATAAAAAAAGAAATAGGAGTTAACGAGAATAGGTAAATTGGAACAATTTTCAAAGAAAAGCACCGACTACATCCATTACATAACGTTAAAGTTTAATTTTAGGCCGGCAATTATAATTACACTTCAGCAAGCAGCATCGACAAAGTGAGTTACTTGACTTTGAAAGAATTTTATTTAATTACGCAGTATCAGATGGGTTTCAACATACAATCCAATCGCACCCTCTAATGGCATAAGACAATAGCACTCAATCGACACCGTTCTTCAAACCAAATGTCACCATAGGTATGAAATAGGGACTTCTGAGCACTTGGGTATCTCGTCTTTAGACGACCTGAAATATTTTACTATAAACGTGCATCGGAAAGCCATTTACTACCGAAACCAATGAAAACTCCTCTACACGATCCTCATGCTACTACAATATTGCTAAGCTAATAATAAGCGAAATGGATGAAAATGTAATCGATGAACTAAATACTCCTAAGCCCGTTGCTGATTAATCACGTCTCTCCACTAAAAAAACGAGATCTAGAAGAAAATATGTACTATATAATGTGATAAACCAGCTCCTTGTCGATTTCAGTGTCTTTCAGTGTCTTAAAGGACTAGGCTTATTTTAACAAAATAAGTCAAATTACAAAAAACACCATTCTGTATTTCAATAAAAAAAATTCCCAACATTGTAGTAATATTGGCATTTTTAAGGGAAAAAGTTTTTCTAACAAAAACATGCAGCACTGATACCTTTTGCTAATATCGGGCAACTAGCCAATAGGGTAATCGGTGAATTTTTCCATAAATTGAGTTTCATTGGAATCTTGCATGATAATTACTTTCAGTTTAGTTTTCGGTGAAAAGATTCTGGGTAAAAAAATCAGTTTGGACAAGAGTCATTTTGTGTTAGAAAAACTTGTTTTTTTATCTTGTTATCTATGAACGGAAGGTAGGAAACATAACCACCTATATTCGGACAAAATTTTATCAATATCAGAAATGGTGTTTTTGTAAATCGATTGTCCACTATAACTATTTCAAAAAAAGAAGTTTAAAAAAGTTTGCTCCTTTTGAAAAGACAGCCTAGATCAATTTTGGATAAATAAAACAATATACAATATATTACAATGAAATGTAGAATGAATCTGAATCATCTGGATAATCAGCGGGTTAGCAATTGTTTTATAACTTCTTACGAAAAGAATGACGCGTGGCTTAAGTTTTTCCAAACATAAAGCGAATAGAAATAAATAAGGGGCTGGGGTCCACTAGGAGATTGATAGTACCTATTAGCTCTCTCCGGACTGTACCAGCCTAGATGCCGTGTGGAATCCGGCGGAAAAAAATGAATCAAGAATAGATCCACTGGGTTCCTGCTTCCATGTCGTAAAAGGCGACAATTGCAGGAGTTTCTTTTTCCTTTCAGTTATCAGATATTTTCAATGTTTTACTTCTGATTACTCTATTTTACTAAATCATCTCTTTATTCAACCTATCAATTTCCGTCTAGCTTCGGAGAAAAGTTTTATTAGGAATGATTTCTTCTTCCATGTTATTGATTGTCTTTCAGGATTATAAAATGAATGATAAAAATCAACCATTGCGCAAATCCGTTTATATTACAAAGTTAATAAAAGAAATAACATATATCGGTATATTGAATACATAGTAAAAAACACTTGATAATCATATTTCAAACAGTAAATTGATATTTTTCTCGGTAGCCGGCTGCCCAGATCAACTAATATAACCAATTAATAATTTTAATAAATAATTAAAATAATAAAGCGGAAATAATAAAGAATCAAGACGCGTGTGAAATCTGTTGACCTTTGTTTGGTGATTTAAAATGATTTTATAATAACTGTTTAGAATATTTCAATGCAATGAATCAACTTTTTTGTCTAAATCCTATTCGCTCGTTTATTTTGTATCACGTAGTTTCATTTATAAAAACGTGCTTAATCCACCTAGCAGTGAGATGATACCTTTTTTTATCAATCCGCATGTGTTTTTTTTGCATGACTAAAAAAACGCGAAAGGTAGATGCATAAACGAGTGACTGCATACTCGACAGCCGGCTGTCCGGAGTTTTGTCAATTTCGGAGATTGACTGTTTCGTGCATTATATTGCCAGCACAAAGTAACACATAAAACGATAATACTTTAAAACATTCTTGGTAGCCGGCTACCCAGAGCAATAAACACATGATAACATTATTAAAACATTTACTAACAAAGTATCCTCTCCTGTGATGCATGTGGGAATGCAGAGGATTCCTCGGTTCCTAGTAGCAACATGCATCGAACTAACAATCCTTTCCCTCCCAAGTAGATCTGCATTCGGACGTGGCCGGCGTCGGTATTGATCAGCATGCATGGTTCAATACAGTTTGCACAGTGTGAAACAATGTGTTATTCCCAAACATGTTACTTCAAAAAATCATTTTGCAATCTCAATTGGTCCACATCAATAACGGAGTAGCAACACACGGGCGGTCTCTAATGCTAATGCTAATGCTAACATAAAGCGAATAGAAATAAATAACTCCATGTCAACGCTCTAGAAAATGTGTACCCTACCATTTCAGTATTGCGTAATCAGTGTTCCTGTCGCCAACACAGCCTAATTATTCTGGTGTGAATTGTTTGCCATGCTCGGAAGTCGCCGCCCTTGCAATGATTATGAAAATTATTGAATTATTATTACTTATTGAAAACCCTGTCGACGAATTTTCCTGCAATAACTGTCATATGCGGAGTTGTAATAAAAGATATCGTCTCACTACTCGGTAGATTATGTGCGTTCTGTCTTTTTCTATAGAAAGGATGTAGAATTGCTAGCAAACCGAGCTCCAGAAACTCAAACTGTTACATACCATTCGCATTAACTCGATGAGATCGGAAATTGTGTGATCGGAAATGTGTGTCAATTTTCTCGGAGATGGCAAAACTGATTTCAGCAAGCCAATAATCGTGCGATGGCTATTATTGGTTCATTGGTCTAGTTTGAAGATCAAATGGCTGTCTCTTCCTTTTCCGAAAATGGTATAGGTGACGTACTTTGTTCTATCGGCTCACCTCAACGAATTTCGATGAAGCAAAGCGAAGTCTTGATATTACAATCCTTTTGTGCAATTTAACCTTCTGTTTCAACTGACTTCGCAGACGATTCTTAGGGTACAGAACCATTGTAATGAAATAGTGCTATATCTCTACTTACACTTTCGGATCGGGGCTCCAACATACGACAATTGGCCTGTAAGGCCAGCGCCTTACGCATTGGACCGCCAACCCGATGAACTTGGCTTATTTAAAAGCTACTATGAGGTCATTCATCAAGTTCGGAAGGGTTATGGCGAATACATTCTGCTCGGAAGATGTAACCTACAAATCGATTTCGAAGACCTTAGAAGCCCTTGAAAACTCGTAATACAGTCTGTTAAGTAAGAGCGTGTCCATCATATGTAAGTGATATCGACTTAACTACGGTAGAGGGAACCTCTGTCTTTGACACTTTGAAAAAAAAATCAGACAATCATTTGTCGGGAAAAAACTAAAATCGCGATAAGAGCGATTTACGCAAAGCGCTTCGAGGGTACTCTAAATGACCAAAAAATGAACTGTGTTGGGGCGATTCAGTCGGTAGAGAGTTCAACCTTTTAAAGAGTCAAAAACCGTCGGTAAGAAAAGTGACCAGAAAGGACGAAAAACGAATTTGTGGCTGTGTTTTCATACAATTCTGACTTGTCCTTACGTCAAGGAGAAGCGAAATTAAAGCAAAAAGGTCGTCGTCATTGGGGTACATTTGGGCGCAAACAATGTAAAAAGGCGAAGTACCGTTAAATAACCACTCTTGTATGATCTTTACGTGGTCAAACGGCTTGCTGAATTGAAACGGGAAAAATGTGTTGTGACACTTGATTGGTCTTTGCAATCGCTTAATGCAAATCCTCTGGACCTCCATCAAGCAGAAGCTCCGTGGAAAACGCGTTTACACTTCAAAGCAGCTGAACAGCCCGACAAATTCGATTCATTTGGAAGGTGCTCTCTCGAATACGTCGTAAAATTAGTGGAAAGCATGCCTCGGAGATGCCAAGTAATAATTGATGTTGATGGTGATTGGACTCACTATTAAGCTGAAAACGCGTTACCTCAGAATGTATTTAATGTATGGAAACTATTATTAACAAAACTATTTAAAAATTATGCGGGGCTCGCCCTTACTTAACAAACTACAGATTATTGACCGTTAAACCGTTAGGTAGCGTTAGCAGCTCAACATAAGTTGCTAATGAGCTGATGGGTCGAAGACGAAATGACGAAATAATAACGGCGAGTATTTGCGTATACATGACAAGTGATCTTGATTTGAGGATAAAATATCGAGAGATGAAATAACCGCTAGGTTAACAACTCTCCAGTTTAAAAACCGACATAAAGGTACCAACAAAGCTCTGATTTTCGATAAAAACCTCACATCAACGGATCAATTCATGGATAGAAATTTCGTTCAATCTTTGGCAATGCTTTTCGGCATGTAATTGCTGCTTTCGGTGTTGATTATCTTTAAATATTTGACCTAATTTCTATTTCTCAATCGTTCAAATCTTATGTTGTAATTAATTTTATAGCCGAAAATGTTACCCGTATTCAACTGATGATGTTATGGCATACTCTCGACCATACACTTTAAAACTCAATCCACCGAACGCCAGTTGAGCATACAAAAACAACAAAACAAATCGTCCATCAAACCCGAACTGATTGATTCAATTGGCTTTAGCAGTTTGTTTTTCCTCGATTCCATTACTGGCCGCACTGTACGTGCAAATTTTGCTTGCGTGTGTGTTTGTATGTGCGTGCCCAATGAAGCTCAACTTTTCCAGCATGTTAATTAATTTGCTCTCTCTTTTTTTTTCAATTTGTTCCCTCCGCAGATCACTTCGACGAGTCAAGCTTTGAAGAGAGCTCATCAATTTTGCAGTCCGGCAGTGAAAAGTTAACGACGATTGCGGTGACGAGTTTGCAGACGGTCCGATTCGATTTGATCGTCGCCGTCAATTAAGATGTGCTGTCCGGTGGAGAGGAGTTCCGCTCCGACGTCATCCCCTCCGTATCGTGCAGCTGCCCTACCGAACGACGCTGATCGCTATGGTCGCTGTTGAGATCCAATGCTGGACGTGACTAAGGCCCCATAAACCTTGTAACAAAACAGCCAAACCACGATCAATAGCAGAAGCAGAGCAGCACGAAGTGCTAACGTAATTAGTAAATTTTCGTTCGAACCATCCACAGCAGCCACCTGAAGCGTGACTTCCGAGTATAACCTACCCACTTCCACTCCGCCGACTGCCAACTAACTCGTCTCTCGTGAAATCTTTCAGGTATTGAACGACCTGCTATAAACTAGAGCGATTGCACCACCACCAACAACAACATCACTACCACCATCATCACTATCATCATCACCATCATTAGCAACTACGGCTTCCAGCGCAATTGCCGGTAAGGCCAACGGACAACATCATCACGATCGCCATCATCGTCATCATTCCGATCGTTGGAAAGAGCCTCAACAACAGCAGCAGCAACAGCAGCAACGACGACGACGAGCACCACGCAGTGGCCGAAAGCTGAGCTTCGATATCAGCAATATGGAGCATTCGGATTTAGTTTCCGAGATGGCTCAGGTCGAGCATCTTTCCACGCAGGATCGACTACATCTCGCGCGGATGTAAGTTTAGCTTTTATTATCGCATTTTGATAGTGGTTTATATTTTATTATTATTATTACTGTTCGCTTCGCGTCTGTCCACGGTTTACCGTTCCGGTGTGTGCAACTGCTGTATAGTTGGAAAGTTTATTTTTCTTTCCTGCTGATGGAAATTCATGAAGGCCTTATCTAATTTAGTATGTCTCCGACGTAGGTGTATTTCAAGTAGAGGAAAGTGCTGCTCATTTCGCTGCCGTTGACGAAGGTCTAGTGTCCTCCGATTCGTTGGTCGCTTATGTCGCAGGCTCCTAGAGCAAGTGATGGCATAGATTTAAGAGGCAAAAAATCGTCGCTGTGATTATGTGGGTTTGGTGATTGGTGTTCAATTTGAGCTTGAAGTATGTTGATTGGAATAGTGTTCCTAAGATCATAGTGAATGGAAAACTACTATCTTGCTCAATTAGTGAATACATCCTGAGTAAAGTGTTTCTATAAGCTGTACGGATTTCGGTCCCATTTTCCGTTACCATGCAAGTGTCATCAGACGTCGCTGTCCATCAATCAGACGGTTGAAGTTTTCTCCGTACGTCAAACCAAGAAAAGGGTTTGGCAATTGAATGAATATGCAACCAATATCGTTATCAACATCGTGCGGCTTGGATTGCATAAACAATTAATCCGCAAGACATGAGGATGTTGCCGTCTCGTTTTCTAGTGCAATCACAGTGACTGGTGACTAGTGAAGTGAGAGAAAGAAACGATGATAAAAACAAACCGACGCTGTTCTGGCAAACGAAATGACATCAGGTATTGATAGGAACACTAAAGCAACGAATGGAATATTGCCGTGATAATAATTGCGCACACCTTGCATGTACACAAAATTCTAAGAAAGTTTTCCCAGCTTTTCACTTACATACGGCTCACTGCGGTATGTTGGGTTTCGTTTAAGAAATTTACCCATCGAAGAGAAGAAGATTTACTGCACCGCGAAAGTTTATATCTTTTCTATGCCATAAAATTAGCCATGGAATATAAAACTGGGAAAACAACTGGATTCTTTGAAACTTACAAAAATAGAACCCGAACAAGAACAACATAAACAAATAGTTTATAAGTCTAAGAAAGACCAAATTTTCAAAAATAGGGATGTTGAATTATTTTTACCCATGTATGGACTTTATAAGAGCACTTTCGTGTGACAGACAGACGTCAGTTAGCTGGATAGCGCTGAGTCAATTTAGTTTGGCGTCAATGACGTGTTCATGTCAAAATGTGTTCGTTTTTTACTGATTTTTTTAATTTGTCAAGTTTCAAGACAGTACCCATATTTTCGGCGAGCAGGATTATGTCTCACGACAGGTTGAAACCAACAGAGAATTCATTCGAACGCTCGTTAAGGTGTCTTGAGATTCGACACCCTACTGGATTTGTTCTTCATTTTTGTGTGAAACTCCGATCTTACCCCATAAGGAGTCCGGTTTAGCCCCGCGTTTCTGGCAATATTGGATTTAAGGTTGGTCATTTCATTGCGACTTGGTACGAAAACCAATGCATATTGTTCAAATCACAAAATAGGAATTGTAGCTAAAGGTTGAAGCTACACAACGGTAGAGATAAATTGGGTAAAAAACTAGGTGTAATAAGTGTTTCTGCAATTTCCAAGAAGTGTCCTGTTTAGTCCCGGTCTCCCCTATTGTAGAGCGATTAGCTACGTAAACTAAAGCTTTTTATGAATATAAATTCCATTTAAGGACTGTAAAAAATGCATCAGACAAAAATGTCTTCAAAAATTCGTTTCATGTCGGATATTTTAAAAACTTTGAGGAAATAAATAAACACATATTAGTTATGTTTTTGCAAAGTTGGTTAATTCAAGTTTCTCTCCTAGGTAAATGCCCCACCTTGAACTTAGCACTAACAATCAAAATCTAAGCAAACCCTTGTCAACTTTCTTTCATCCACTCTTCCTTCAAATCCTTGTCGTTTTTGAAGACCTTCCCTGTTTTCCTTTCTCATCACAATCGCCCTGTATTTTTCTATTGGGAGTTTGGCAGATTGGCCTCCTTTGGTAAAAAAGCGTTCTTAATCCACCTAGCAGCGAGATGATACCTCTTTTTCAATCCGCATGTGCTTTTGCATGAATATTCGTGGGTGTTGTTAGTTTTTAAATTAATTTTAATGATTTATAAGAGCATTCCGTTTGGTTATTAATAATAAGAAGTTCTGGATTTCTTTACATTTTTCCAAAATTGTTTGTATCTTAAAATTGTATACCTTGAAAATTGTGGTTACAAAGAACATAAGAACAAATTTTGAATGAATTATACATTAACCCTCCGCAGTTTAGCAATCTATGGCTTGTTGGATAGCTATTTTCGTACGAAATTTAAGTCTAAAAACACATTCGGTTTTCAAGGTCAATAGTGATAGATATCGTCAAAAAATGAAAATTTTGACATAAAACTTCGTATAACTCAAAAAGTAAACATCCGATCTCTAACCCATTCAATAGCGTTCAGGGTGACGGGGAGACCTTTCATTTGCGATTAGTTTTATCAAAATCGGTCCAGTCATCTCTGAGATCTCGACCTCTTTGTTGACAACACACATACCGCCACACATAACACACATGGACATTTGTTCAGTTCGTCGAGCTGAATCGATTCGTATATGACACTCGTCTCTCTTTGTAAAGTTTCAGTGATTTTTATTCCAATGTTTTATATTAATAAAAAGAGATAAAAATACATACCTGGTTGCTCTGCTATTATTGTAGTCTGATACTCAGAAAGGAATTGGATGAATATTGCACTATTATTCTTTTTTAGTTGTATTTCTTCAATTTATTTAAGATTCATTCGCCCTTTAAATAAATTTTCTCTTTCTAATAATGAAGATCGAGTACGACTCCGTTTAAATGCAATAACGATAGACCTTGATGACGATATCAGAATCGATAATCCTGTGCCCTTTTGGTTTGCTAATTTCAAATCGTCCACACTTCACTGTTTGCACAGAAAACATTTTAAAAAATGAAACCGATGCACTCTAATGCGTTCAAAATTTATTTATTTATTTATTACTGAAAAGTCCAGAATGGTACCAACCGGTTGCTTTCAAAATCAAATAAAATGAAAATCAATAGAGCAGCCCTAGCACCTTCAATATGACAGTTAGAGGGTTGAAATTTTGAGAAAATTATCTCCAGTCCAAACTCTATTTTAAGAGAAGATTTCACTTGCTTACCCGCTATAGCATGTGAAGCAAAGAGAATTAATAATTAAAATGACAGAAAAGCCAAGTTTCTTACATTTAGATTGACAGAAGGTACAAAGTAGTTATCTTAGTTTAAGAAGATAAGGATGTCCCAATTTTGTAACGACTTCTATAAACATAGTGTCGTTCCTGTTCTGAAAATATTAAAATTACCGGACCTATTATCTCATCATTTTTGACGCTTTCAATCCATGATTAGAAAATATCCGATACCCTAGAAATACAATGAGATAAATTATATCACTATGAGATTCATATAAAAAACACAGGAAATTTCCAGATGGTTAGTACAAGTATGTGCTCAAAGATTTGTTCAGTCTGTAACACTTAACACTCGTGCGATTTGTTTTTGTTATTTGTAACTCACTTCCAAAATGAATTCAAACATTACATTTAAAAGGTCTACGTTGCACAAAATCGGTCATCCATGTAAAATTTGTTCTTTGTTTAAGACTTTGTCGTGACTGACTCTTCAACTTCAGATCTTTGAAATTTCCCCGCTCAAAAATTCATCTGATCGTTGAAATCTAAACTAAATTAAATTATTGAATGAACGGTCAACAGTTTATCGCAAAAAATACTCCACTCCACTTTCGACACCGAATGGCCGCGAAATAACCGCTCGTCATTTCTGTACATGAGTATTAGCCCATATGCAATCAATTCTTATTCAATCCCTAGCTCAGTAATTGATGGCCACCGCAAGTGTGTCGGAGCCAAAGCGATAAATTTCCGGCAACCAACATTTACCATCGAGCGTACATTGGCTAAATTTCCCAGACGGTTTTCACGATCGATTTATATCTTTCATTCGCACTCAAACCGATCATTTATAAACTGCATACATGTCTCGAACAATTGGATCTGCATGTTGGTGGTTTCTCGGCCAATCGCTAGCTATGAGGAGAGTAAACTAAGCATCCTAATTAGTTTTCTTCATTGGGTCCAACCTCCGATCAGGACGCATTGAATCCCCAATTGAAACGTAATTGAAAATTCACGCTTTATGAACTGTTATAACCAGTAAAGTTGTTGTTTCACAAATGATTGGCTTATCGAGCGTCGCCGATTCGAACATTTTCTTGATTCAGAACAGACTTGCTCCGTTGCAGTAGTGATTCGCATGTTCCAAACAATCTGAATGCATATTTGCAAATTTTCCCAGCGCTCTGCGATTTGTATACAAATGTCCTTTCCAATGGACCAGTGTATCACAACAAGGAGAACCATCGACCAAGCAGAAACGCGTGTCGATGCTACCCAGACTGCGAATCCGCATAATGATGGAAAGGAGATATTATTTTTTTAATGCAATAATTTCTTCAGTTTCCCTTCTCGCTGGTAATCGGAAGTAATGTACATTTTGCCGAACAGTAGAAAAAGAAATAATAATGGGATTCGAACTGTGCACTTTGCGAACTATTCTAGAAAATTTAAACTATCGACAGAGCAAATCCAAAAGTTTCCCACATCTAGGATGGCGTCAGTCGACTAGCGTTTCGCTGCAGTCGAGATTATAAATATGTATTATCACAGGGTGTTCGATTTGTATAATTAATCAGAACGATGTTCCCTTAAGATTGCTCGGATTGGAAGGCGTCCGGTCAAACTATCTTTCATGATTTAATATTCATTTTTCATCTTCGCCGTAAGGTAACACCGTTTGCTTTGAAATTCACTTTGCTTTGGATGATGGGTTTAACTTCAAAAGTATTTCTCTCGGATCCTTTTTTTTTTTAAATAAATTCAGTCGTTATGTCACAAAATAAGGATTCCAAATAAAAAATGGAATGGTAAGATGAACGTATTTTTGCATACGATTCCAACATATTTTGAGAATTTTTGACTTTAACTGTTTGAAATGCTGCCTCCGAGTAGTGAAATAATTGATTGAGCAAATTCCTTGTGAAGTAAAATTAATTTGTAGCATAGAATATTGCAACACTGAAGAACAACACTTATAATACTGTGTTTTTTAACAGTTTTTCTTTTATTGTACTGAGTATGCCTTACTTTTTTGATATATTTTAAAACTCACATATCTGATTTCTGCTTATCTTTTAATTTTTTCGGAAAGAAAATTGGAGTTACCTTATTTTTTATCATGAAATCATGCACAATTATCATGATTTCATGAACAGGTAAAATGATTTGTTGCATAATGTTTCAATCATGACAACAGCAACGAATTTCTTCCAGTGTGCCCATTCAAATTGATTTGTTTCTAAGTATCCGGATTTATTTTGCAACCACTCTCATTGTGGATTCGAACACTTTATTTCGGTCAGTGAAGTAAATAACAACAGTGGGATGTACCGGTGATTGATCGTAGGACAGGGTATTCCTGGCGAACGAGACGAAAGCTGATCCACCTGGTCGAGCCACCCACCATCGCTGGCAGCGTCAAATGCTAAACACACTCGAAACTCGCTATCTCGGACGTGAAATGTTTTGTTTACTTCGGTTGCCGGCCGACGGACACTCGACCGGCTCCGATGGGAAAATGCCGATGAACCACGGCCAGCTGATGTGCGAGTTGTTTATGAATAAAATATAAATCATCTAGCGGTTAGGTGGCCATTGAGTATCTCATTCTTCGACCGGCGGTTGTTTTTCGTTTTTCTTTAATGCGATTTAAGTGGACTGCTTTGCGATAGACAAAGGACATTCACAGCATTCGCTGTAAACGTTTCGAGCACTGTTCGTGTCAAACGCCGTCAAATGGAAGCGTAATTACTTAGTTTACCGTCAATGGATGAAACTGTAACGAGGTGTCTTTGGTTGAAGTAAGAAAACAAATGAAGAAAAAATGATAATGGCATTTTCATCGTACCCGGTTTTGTTTGTTTGTTGTTTTTTTTCAACTTCATTATTTCATGTGCTCAAGCTCATCTGAAGATTTAACATTCTGTGGGGATAATAAAAGATATTTTTGTTTATTTTGTCGTTCAGTGGCCAGTAACACTACGGTTTTTATTTGAAAATCAAAGTTTTCAGTTTTTCCCAGGATTTCATTTAACAAATTTGTATTGGGCTCACATTGGAAGTTCACACAGAAGAAAGAATGATAAATCGTAAAATATCTTCCAACACGCATGGAGACGACAACAAAGTCAACATAGCGATAACGGAATCAAGAACTGTTACACGTGCGAGCTTAACCCTCAGCCAATCGTTTGCAGTTAGTCGGAAACAGAAAATCTCATTCACGAAAAGAGCCACTATAGTTTCAGTAAATGATCCTTGCCAGTGGCGAAAGAAAAAGCACAGCTGTTTTCCACGAAGCAGCAGAAAATATTGTTCGCGATGGTGACAACAAACCAACAGAACCGAGCTTCGTTCGATGAATAGCAATGAATGATCAAAGTGGGACCCGCGTCGGTTACGAAATATCCGACGTGGAGGTGGACTCAGTTTATCGAACCAGATAGCTTTCTCAAGTGTGTGTTTTTGTACTCAATGGGAGCCAATACGACGGAACCTTTCTGAGGAAGATTAGATTCTGGCGCTCGACCCCCGATTTGTGTATGTCACGTGTGTCTATTAGCCTTCTCAAGGATGAAAGCGAATGAATTGATTATGCGATGAATGGATGAAAGCATACAAAACCTCCCTACGCTAAAGACTGAGGATTTTATGAGGTCTGATGCGAGGTTGCGTGGGCAAACACTGGGGCGTCCTGCAGCGATTTGTTGTACTATTTTTCACTTAAATTGACTTTCTAGTGGTGAAGCATATGAAAACAAGTGTTGCGGAAATGTTGAACTTTTGGATTGTATGAGCCAGGCACGTACCAAGAAAATATTTTCTGGTGCGGAGGGTTTAGAATATGTTGATCAATTTCCATACGCATGTTTTGGTTATGAAGTCATTTTTTGGAAATTATCCATTTTATAATTGACTTAAATAATTAAAGAATTCAGAGTTTTGATAATATAAAGGGGGCCGGGACTAAACCTGATACTTTCTGGAAATTGAGCAAAAAACATTCATTACAGCAAGGTTTTATCTCTACCGTTGTGTAGTTTCAACTTTCAGCTACAATTCCTAATTTGTGATTTGGAAAAATATGCATTGGTTTTCGTACTAAGTCGCGCTGAAGTGACTAACCTAAATATGAATATTGCATGGGGTCTATTACCGGACTATAAATTTTCACACAAAAACTAAGAACGAATACACTGGGGTGCCAAATCTCGAAATACCTTAATGACCGCGAATAAAAAGAAGCCATGTTTGAATGGATTCTCTTTTGATGTAAACCTTTCGTGAGGCATAATCCTGCTCGCTGAAAATATAGAAACTGTCTCCAAAATTAACACCCTGCTGTACCAAATAATTTATACTGAAACTGATTTTAGAGTCTTAATTGAAGACTCCCTGAAGTTCCTGAATTACAGGTTGATATGTGGTGAAGAATGCATTTGATCTCATTTTTCATAACTATGGTTCACTAATTTCCAATAATTTATCTTCAAATCAAAGGTGCTAAACAGCTAAAATTTCGATGTTACAAATTAGCAATATGAGTGACGATTTCGGGAAATAAGAGTATTTTCCGGTTATGATAATGCACCATAATTAAAAAGTCTCGAATCATGAACTATTTGAACTTTTTGACGAAAATAACTTCAGGCGTATTACTGTGGCGATGGTCTTCTTTGCGGCATCAACTCAGGCGTTATCTTAAAAAAAGATTTCAAACATGAATGAAACAAAACATGATGCAAGATGTGTTAGACGTATGGATCCTTTATTTCATGGAGTTTTGAATTAACTAATGCTTTGAATGCTATACTTTCGAATAGCAATATAATTAATGGAAAGCAGCTATTTGCTTCTACACATCATCTAAACCTTGTTTATTTATAATTCAAATATTGCTTTCTGGGATTGTAACCATAGAAATGTCTACATAAAAATGTGCAGTGTGATGGGTCAGGGGAACCTTTTGAGCCGAAAAAGCCTAAAACGCTATTTTCAAAATTTCGCACTTCATGAAAAGCCACAAACTCTCTTCTTAACAACAGTAAATAGTACTTGAATAAATAAAGTTTTTTTTATTAAAGACTAGTTAACTATTTGGATTGGCTCAAAGTGGTTGTCGTTATTGTTTGTGTTAACAAGGTTTACTATAAGAGTTCGCTTTCACATCTCATCCAAGTCAGTCGATACCCGTGTAAGTATTTTGAAACCCGTGTAAGTATTTTTGAATGCAAAAATCGGATAAAAACATTGATAAAAATAAAAACCGGACATGGATTTTGCAATGCAAGAATCGTTTAAAAACATCTTTTCTGCTAGAACCGGACAAAAAACTTTAAATGCAAAAACCGGACAGAAACTTAACCGGTTCTTCCAAAATAAATGTATTTATCCGGTTTTTGCATTCAAAGTTTTTGCAAAGTGCCGCGGTTGGAACGCAGCATAGATCACGTTGCCCTTAACAAACAAGCAAACCATGCTTCGTCTACGGTTTTTGCTCTCAATGTTTTTATCCGATTTTTGCATTCAAAAATACCTAAACGGATTTTCCAAACAAAGTTGCACTTATCCGACTTTTGCATTCAGTCGTTTATATGTAAGGCAAGCTAAACAGCATGAATCAGCAGCATAAAAGATGTATTACTGTACTACCGGCTGTGAAAAAAACATTTATATCGCGAAGCTTGGAATTCCGATATATGTTTATTTTTTTCAAATAAATTTCAATTCATTTACATTCTTTTATTCGCACTTATCATAAAATAGCTAATATTTTTATCAACTGCAGCACTGTTTTTTACCAAAATCAAACACCAGTAGCAGACAACGTAACCGTTTCGTTTTCTTTATATCGTGTACGAAATAAAACGAAGCAACCAATAAAACATCGTTCGTGTTGGGTTTTCTTTTTGCCTTTCTCATATAGAAAGGTTATGCAATTACTGTGAAAACCGTCTTTTGAACCGAGGCCCGGAGGGTCGAGTGTCATATACCATTCGAGTCAGTTCGTCGAGTACGCAAAATGTCTGTGTGTGTATACGCGTATGTGTGTATGTAACGTTTTTTTGCACTAACTTTTCTCTGAGATGGCTGAACCGATTTTCGCAAACTTAGATTCAAATGAAAGGTCTTGTGGTCCCATACAAAATTCCTGAATATTATTTGGATCCGACTTCCGGTTCCGGAATTATGGGGTAAAATGTGCAAAAAATTGTGAAAATAAGTGCACTAACTTTTCTCAGAGATGGCTGAACCGATTTTCACAAACTTAGATTCAAATGAAAGATCTTAAGGTCCTATACAAAATTCCTGAATTTTATTTGGATCCGACTTCCGGTTCGGGAGTTATGGGGTAAACTGTGCAAAAAAAAGAAAATATGTGTTCTAACTTTTCTCATAGATGGCGAGACCGATTTTCGTAAACTTAGATTCAAATGAAAGGTCTTGTGGTCCCATACAAAATTCCTGAATATTATTTGGATCCGACATCCGGTTCCGGAATTATGGGGTAAAATGTGCAAAAAATTGTGAAAATAAGTGCACTAACTTTTCCCAGAGATGGCTGAACCGATTTTCACAAACTTAAGTTCAAATGAAAGATCTTGAGGTCCCATAAAAAATTCCTGAATATTGTTTGGATCCGACTTCCGGTTTGGGGATTTATGGGGTAAAATGTGTAAAAAACAAAATATGTGTTCTAACTTTTTTCATAGATGTCGCGACCGATTTTCACAAACTTAGATTCAAATGAAAGGTCCTGTGGTCCCATGCATAATCCCTGAATTTCATGCGGAACCGACTTTCGGATCCGAAAATCCACCATCACTGAAAATGGGGAAAAACCTTGAACAAATTTCTAAATCGACCTCAAATCTTTTCTAATTGATAGTTTTTATCAGTAGGCGGTCAAACAAACCGATTTCGGTTATTATTTCAAGAATCGCAAAGAATTATTTTGAAGAATACCACAGTATTATATATGATAGTATGATTGATATGAGAAAGGCATCATTACACCACTAGGTGGATTAAAACAGGTTTTTCATGTTACACGGTCTTGTATTGTCATTTTATATGCTTTGACACTCATCATCCTGTAACGGAAGTCGGATCCGGATGAAATTTCACAGTAGCTTTTGATACAATGTGAGTTTTAATTTAAACCAAATAAATCAGTAGCTGCTAATCCGTTTTTTTAATGCATAGAGTTGCTTTTAAGAAATTATTTACAAATATATACCGCATAGTTTTATTCTATCCCTAATTGTTCATGGCCTACTTCGACAAAAAATATAACCATAACTTTTTTTCTGAAGAGATAGAAATTTTTTTTCTTCTTCATAGTTTTAGAATTTTTGAAATTAATTACTTTGTCAAATATACCACAAGTCTAGGTCGCAACGTTTCAGATATACAAAGCGTTTTTATGGCAAACCCGTTAAAATCAGTTTTTTATTCATAACTTGCTCCGAGTTATTTTGTTAGGCATACTTTGTTTGGAATAATTGTAGAAAATAGAAAATCCTATATTTTTGTTGAAGGTAGTGCATAGGTTTGTTCTTTCCTGGCAAAGTTATACAACATTTTACCTTTTTTTACCTGTGGTAAAACCTTGCACCGAAGCGAAATCAACTTTATGCAGCTGATTTTTACGAAATTTATAGAAAAAGATATGCCCAATACTATAGAAAAAATCTAAGTGGAACTCGATGGAACTTTTTTTAGGTCTTTTCAAAGTTAGTTTTAGTTATTGGATTATGGAAACCCCCATAAAACTAGTTTGGTAATCATAACTTGTCCAGGGTGGCAAGTGGTCGGGAAAATCGGGTAACCGGGAAAAAGTGGGGAATTTGGTTTCACCGGGAAAAAGTCGGGAATTTTAGTGAAAACCCGGTTCTTGATTTTTTTTCAACAAGTGACTATATATATGTCTCGTCCAAGGATTTTTAAAGGCTTACAGGCAATTTTGAATCCATCAGGAAGTATCAGAGTTTTTTTTAGTTGTTATCAATAACAGCACAATGAAAGCTCATTTTGAAAAATTAGGATAATTTGGATGCCTCTGTTGGATTTTTATTAAGTTATGGAAGTTCTTTTTATTACTTCCAAAATTGTTGACTAAGTCTCAAGGTAACAAGGATTTTTTTTGCTAAAATTATTATACTTTCGGAGTCTTCGTGTTTTTAAGTTTGATATTTATTGCCCTTGTTTAAACATAATTTGACTCAGTAATGTCATCTTGTCATAGGACTCACAAAATTGGAAGAGTTGTCGACTTTGATCTTATCCACCGTTTGCAGGGAGTATTTGAGTTCCTCCTTTGAGAGCTGGAACTGGTTTCTGAGGACCAGTATGGAATCTAAGAAAGAATTGGAATATGGATTGATTTGTTCAGTGAATCTATGTTTAGTTTTCTTTTAAAGGTCCTCAACTATTACATAGTAGGATCACAAGACCGTTGATATTGAGGTAGATGAAGGAGAATTGAACTTAGTTTGAGCTTTTGGAACTGGTAGACTTCTAACTTCAATAATGTAATGATTTAAATTATGTTTGGCTGTATCGATATTTCCCAAAACAATTTCAGGGTTTACATTGCTTTCGATATGAGATCTGTATCCTAGGCGATTAGTTCTAAGGTGGTAGTACTAATTGAACTAATCATTGCTTAATTTGAAACCCTGAATGTTATTGGTAGATGTTCTGAATCAAAGTCAGTTCATTAAAAATATTTTATTGATCTGCTAGAATCATATCAACTGTAGAAAGATTTCTCATAGAAGATAAATTAGTTGAGCTATTGGAAATAAAATTGGCTTAAAACCAGCAGAGAGTTTATCATGACGAACTTGTACTTTCTGATTATTTTTCTGATTACTCCACGAGCATTTAGAATCCTATTAGGAAAAAATAAATCGATATCTTGTTCGTTTTTACAGCTATCATTTGATTTATTTGCTCATCAACGCATTGAATTCGTAAACATGTTGCATTTCAAAAATGGGATGACATGACTGATGTACCTATTATTTATTGGCTATCAGATACATTTGAAAAAAGAAGAGCAAGAAGAGCAAGTTATGGCAGCCTAACGGTTTCGCTAAATCTTAGGTATATGTATATCTAATGATTTTAAATTGAATTTTATTACATGAAAATTTATATTCTTAATACAATTTATTCTCCAATGAGTATACCTTGAGTACTATTCGTGTGACTCATTTTCACTATGGCCTTGCTGAAACCATGAATGGTTAAGAAACGGAGGGCGTCTGCTATTTCTGTAACTCACTTTTGCAGTGAACGGGATGAAATTTAATAGCAGGCTATGGGACCATAAGAACTTTCATTTGAATCCAACTTTGTGAAAATCGGTTCAGCCATCTCCGGGAAAAGTGAGTATTACTGTAACATACATACACACACATACACACACAGCTATTTGCTCAGTTCGTTGAGCTAAATCGAATGGTATATGACATTCGGCCCTCGCCTCGGTTAAAAAGTCGGTTTTCACAGTGATTGCATAACCTTTCTATATGAGAAAGACAAAAATTGATTTATTCAACCAACCGCATTCTTGGGTATAAAATAAAATAAATGAAAAAATAAAAATTCTGTCTGGACGATTGGGAGTGCGTAAAACCCCTTGAAACATCATACCTCTCTCTAGTCCAAGTTGTGGAACAACATATTTGAAATATGAATCTTGTTTCCTACGCATATCCAATATTAATTAAAGATTCGATACTTGCATCCAACACGGCAAAATTGGCATACAAATAGCTTTGGCTCGGAAACAAGAACTGACCTCTGTATGCTTTGATGCAAAATCCATTAATTTTCTCTCCGAAACAGAGTTACTCTGATGATATTAAATTTAAATGGATTCTGTATCGTTCGCGTAGCGCCTGGGGATACATGCATTTGACACACACAATTATTCTTGATATCGTGGTAGAAGTTCCTTCTTGAAAATCACTCTCGAGAGCTTTCTTCGGTTCAGAAATTTTTTCTACTCCTGTCAAATATGTATGAAAGGATGTAACCGGTTTTGCATATACAGGGTGATTTTTTAAGAGCTTGAGAACTTTTTTAAACAATAAAACGCATAAAATTTGCAAAATCTCATCGGTTCTTTATTTTAAACGTTAGATTGGTACATGACATTTACTTTTTGAAGATAATTTCATTTAAATGTTGACCGCGGCTGCGTCTTAGGTGGTCCATTCGGAAAGTCCAATTTTGGGCAACTTTTTCGAGCATTTCGGCCGGAATAGCCCGAATTTCTTCGGAAATGTTGTCTTCCAAAGCTGGAATAGTTACTGGCTTATTTCTGTAGACTTTAGACTTGACGTAGCCCCACAAAAAATAGTCTAAAGGCGTCAAATCGCATGATCTTGGTGGCCAACTTACCGGTCCATTTCTTGAGATGAATTGTTCTCCGAAGTTTTCCCTCAAAATGGCCATAGAATCGCGAGCTGTGTGGCATGTAGCGCCATCTTGTTGAAACCACATGTCCACCAAGTTCAGTTCTTCCATTTTTGGCAACAAAAAGTTTGTTAGCATCGAACGATAGCGATCGCCATTCACTGTAACGTTGCATCCAACAGCATCTTTGAAAAAATACGGTCCAATGATTCCACCAGCGTACAAACCACACCAAACAGTGCATTTTTCGGGATGCATGGGCAGTTCTTGAACGGCTTCTGGTTGCTCTTCACTCCAAATGCGGCAATTTTGCTTATTTACGTAGCCATTCAACCAGAAATGAGCCTCATCGCTGAACAAAATTTGTCGATAAAAAAGCGGATTTTCCGAATGGACCACCTAAGACGCAGCCGCGGTCAACATTTAAATGAAATTATCTTCAAAAAGTAAATGTCATGTACCAATCTAACGTTTAAAATAAAGAACCGATGAGATTTTGCAAATTTTATGCGTTTTATTGTTTAAAAAAGTTCTCAAGCTCTTAAAAAATCACCCTGTAAAAACTGCCCCCAAACAGAAATAAAATTGATTTAAACTGTTTGAAAGGGTTCGTATTAGAGATGAATTTCCCAAAATTTTAACGCTTTAACTGCCATATTGACGGAGCTAGGGTGGTTCTTCTGATTTTCATTTTATTTAAATTTTGCAAAAACTTCTTTAGTAAAAAAATTAGGAATATTTTAGAAATCTTGGGAAACATTTCGGATTTTTCTCAGAATTTCACGTATTTCACGTGAAAAAAAAATGTTCAAAATTTTTTTATTCGCACTTATAATTTTGATACCACTTTAGATTTTACATCAAAAATAAACCATTTTTGAGTACATTACGCTGTATTTTTTCAGATTTTTAAAAAATGTGGACGGGTTTAATACCACACTTTAGTCATTTAAAAAAACCATGCGTCTCCATCATATTATTATCCGATGGAGACTTAAATCTATTTTATTTCTGTTTGGGGCAGTTTTTATATGCACCCAGCTACACCCTTTACAACTGACTTAATGATCTTCATGATCTTGAACTACAATTCCCGGAGTTCCAGATGTATTTCGAACTTGGAAAAAATACATCAGTGGATTAGCAGTTAATATTGAACTACTTTATATCTATTGCTCATGTGGTCGAGCAATAGGTTTACAAACAAACCTACTAATTATATAAACAATAAATCAATTGAATTGAAGATTGAATCGATTTTTGTCGGTATTATAATGTTTGTTGATATCACATTGAATGTTTATGTATTTGTGAGTCTGCGCAACCAGGGAGGACGATTCAAGACCATATTCAGAATTTTATTCGGAATCCTTTGAAGTGTTTTCTTTCTGGGGGAGCATTCGGTACTGTATAAAGCCTGGCTTGTCTGAACATTTGTTTTTACATTAATAATTTGTTTTTAAGACAGAGTATTGAATTTCTGTTCATAAGAGGACAGTGACGTCTCGTGACAAAATTTACTGGTTGTGCACTACTTATGTGGTATGCTATCAGATGTAACAGTTCGTTGCAATTGAAAATTAAAGATTGTGGAATGGATATTCGGCTTGTGTTTTTCAATACAATGAAATAACGATATTTTAATTAAACTTTTTCCGTATCATCGATACAATTGAAGAAGTCGAATCGAGTAAATAGGTCAATAACTTTATTAATAAAACCGCTTCGACGTTGTAACTGAGGCATCAATTTATATTCAACTGCCATAAGCATAAGCTAGTGAAGCCTCTTCTGGAGTTGTGCATACCAGTTCTCACAGATCCAAACGTGACAGGTGCAACAACAAATCTCAGAGCTGAGCTGAGTAATTCTTTCTCTTCTTGAATCTATACAGTAACTCATGTGCCATCGGTTGTGCAGTGCGAGAGGTATACATAAGGACGAGACGCCACTGTAAGTGGATATAAACACAGCAAAAATATATGAAATTTACAGGTGACGCAAATTCACATATGACACAATTCACACACGGAAAGACCGATATCAGCATTTTGGCGAAAAAATTAGTTGATTTTCTGATTTTAGTTAGTTATTTTTTGAGACAACTAAAAAAATCTTACTTTTGCTAATTTAGATTTTTTAATTCTAATTTCCTTGATAATAATAAAATATTTATTGAAATGGCTATTTTTTTAGTTGAATTCACCAATTGTCATTTCTTAGCTAAGGCACACTTCATATCCATTCAACTAATTTTTTAGTTGAATTAGAGAAATAAAACGTTGTTTTCAACCAACATAAATGGTTGAATTGGTTTCTGCAATTTGCAGCTATATGGCGCTCTGTCGCCGAAATAACGCACCGTAATGACTACTAGCCACTAGATGGCACACTACTACCGAAAAAAATTTCAGTCGCGGTTGTCTTTTCTATATTGGCAGGTATAAATACGATGTTGTATTGGAGAAAAACATATAAGCGAAACATAAACTTCTTTTTGAACATTTTTTTCTAAATCGCTGTTTTCTTAATTCGACTTCGCGAAATCGACTCTCTCACTGAAAACTTTGAGCACTCGGAAAATAAAAACCGAATACAAGTAGTACATCGAACGGCGTGGGCCGGAAGGTTGGAAGATACAAAAAACATCATTTGACATGTACAATTAGAGTGCAACATTCGAAACTCAGTTCACTGTTCCGCGTAAAAACATTATTACGCACAATCGCTTCAAATGCGCCCAAATTCTGAATAAATACACTTTCCACTAACAGTTTACGTCATTTTTACATACCGGTTTAGAAATTTATATATGGATATATCGTAACACATGCATAAAACATCTAAACAATTTGCAAGCAGTTTCAACAAGACTGTCCCTTTTAGCTTTTAATTGGATTGTTTTGTTTTGACACTTCTCATGAATTTTGTGGCTAATAAACTGGTGATAGATAAATAGAAACAAATTTTCTGATTTCAAAAACAAAATTAGTTGTCAATGAGAATTTCGTTTTGGATTGAGATATTGCTGGTTTGTGTCCAGAATATTCGCCAACTAAGCACATTCTCTAAAATAAGAGTTTTTTCAGCAAATAAATTCTCAATTTTAACTAATTTTATGGTTGTTTTGGAAATTTTGTTGTTAAAATCAACTAATTCAAAAACAGTAGTACGAATTAGGCGCAGAGCTAATTTCGGTCGTTCCGTGCAAGAACGCAATCCGTGAAGCGACTGAATTTTACAAGAATGACATAATTAAATTTCAAACAAACCCCGCCTTTCAAGCAAACGTGTGAATTTACATGTTTTATCACATATCAATATGTCAGAATGCATTAAATATAAGTTAGATTTACTGTAAAATTGAGTAATTTTCGACACTCATATATGTCGATCTCAGAAGACGTAAATTTACACGATTTTTTCTAGGTGTGAACATTTAATACATTTGTTATACTTCAACTAGATTCCTTTTTTATGATTCTGGAAAGCGAGAATTTTTTCATATGTTGAACCTAAATATTTTGCTTGATCAGATAATGTCAATTCCAACACATTTAATTTGAAGAATTAAAGTCGAATTCTTCATGATAAAAAACATCATTCTCACTAGGATCATTTATTCATAAAGTTTACTAATAAGAAAGTGAAGTAGCTGGATGTGTCGGCTGGGTTTTTATCGGATTTTTCGAATAGGAGTTACTTATACGTTTTCGATCTATTAGGGAGGAAACTAAATTCAAACATTTGTTGAACATTTTAACTAAGATGCTATCAGGAAGATTTTTAATAAGAATATTAGAATTTCCATCACAGCTAGGAATCTTCATACTGTAGGTTTCTTAATGATTGTCCTGATTTACCCATAATTTGTCTAAAGAATATCTTCTTTAGACAATGCTTATGTTGAAATATGATCATGTTTCCGTGATATATCGTTTTCAACGTCCAATCGAAATTGTGGACACTCTCAAACTACAAAACAGGTTTTCCAACTTTTCTCCGTTTGTAAGAAATGTTTAACTTCCTTCGTTGTGAGCTGGAATTATAACATAGCTTGTCATACTTCTTTTGCAACAATGAGTTAATTATGTTCAATTTTCTTTTCTAGTTCTTTAACTATGGTTTCCATAGTAAAGTCCCTTGCCATATTATTGGATCCATGCTGAAAAATTATTATTTTTCGGAAATGTTGATGTTACTTCCAACGATGAAGAAAAGGTTTTCATATCTCGATGTACCATGCAACTGTTTTAGGTAAGCTTTCCAATTTTCGTCGTGCAAAGTTGCTAGTTGATAGTGACATTTAGCAGCTCTAGTTAAGACACTAAATTTAGGAGAGAGCAGTAGGCCTTGCCAAAGTTGGATGTCAAAAATTTTCGTGCCAAGTTTTTTTGATTGAAATTGTAGTGAAGAATACGTTATTTTCTTTTGGGAGATTTTACTACAAGGAAGACTGTCGGAGCTCGAACGGACTTGACTATGAGCATAAAAGCTAAGTATTCTAATCGATTTAGTATTATTCGTTTTCAATGCTACCCTCTACATAATCTGTGCGATGGCGCTTCCGTAATAAATACTTCACTACCTGCTGACAGATTCCGAACCGTTTTGATGACTGTTAATAGTCATGTTGAACTGAACTGGATTCTCTCAAGTCATGTTTATGTGCATAAATTCAGAAATTCGCATTAAATGAAGCCTCAGAGAATTAGGAAAAAAATGTTGTTGCTTGCCAGATTCGAAAATTTTTGAAAAATCGACTCACTGAGACTTGTATTTCGAGTGTTTTTTCATGTAGGCATTTTTAAAGGTGCCTTAGGCGTCGGAATCCGTCGCTGTCGCGATTCTGGAACTTGAAAAATTCAGGATTAATTAATCATATAATCAGACTTGGACGATAGGAATAGAAAGGGTTTCCTAGGTTTTTTTCATATATATTTTTTTGATATTTATTTATTCGATTTGATTTTAATAGCATTTTGAAGAATGATATTTGTTAAATCGATAGACGGCAGATTCTCTTTACTTAATTTCTCTTCTGATGATAGTTCTCCAATTTTTACGTCTACTTCATAACTATTTGTATGGAATGACATCCACGTTGTTCATCCAATTTTTGTTGAATTTGTTCATACAATATCAATAATAACAACATTATTTACTCATAACCGGAGCTTTCAGTGAATTCATCTATCTTTTTTTTGTATCGATTATAGAGACTTTAATCTTAGGGTTATTCACCTCTTCGGGCCAGAAAAACTTTCTGACCCTATGTGCGGGGTTGGGAATCGAACGCAGGCGGGCTGCGTGAAAGGCGTCGACTTGCCCATCACGCTATACTCGTCCCCCATCTATCTTGTAAATTTGATCGAGCTACTTGTGAAACATGATTTTGTAACGAGTATCTTTCAATTTGCATAACTCTGCATAACATAACTACGATATCTGTGGTCCTTTGTTTAGTGACTTGAAATGACTTGATGATTTATTGAATATGTCAGTAGAATGAATCAACTATATTGTCTAAATCCTATTCACTCGTTTATATCGTAGCAAGTAATTCCATTTAGAAAAAAAATTGGGGAAGTTCTTTTTCGTTACAAGATAGTATTTCGAATTTTCCCTCAGTTTCCGCGAATAAGAAATTTGAATCAATACTTCCCGGGACTTCAGTATCGGATATTGTTGAAACGTTTACTCGGGAAGTCATTCAGTTTAGTGGTGCATCCGAGCATCTTGAAACCGGAACATACTAGGTCGCACGCGAATACTACCATTACTGAAATATCTACTAACCAATATCCTTCTCCCGTGACACTTGTGGAGTGCGCAGTAGTATATACGGCCTCTAGTAACAACAAGTGTTGGACTAACATCCCTTCCCATTCCTTAGACGATCTACGTTCGGGCCTGGCCGGCGCCGGTACTGATCAATGAATTCTGGGGTTACCAGAAGATGTACATTGAAGGATGATTTGCCAGTCCCAGGTCGGATCATCTAGAAATTCCCTGTACAATTTCAGCTAATCCCGATCAGTAACGGAGTGGCAACCAGGGGTGGTCGCTCAAGCTCGATGCACCATGCAGCTGTTTTAAACGTTTATCAACATTTTCAGAAAGCATAAAAATCGTCGTTCTTGACTGATCGAGAGATTATCCAGACAAGTATCCTATAGATAATGTTTGGGAATTTATGATATGTGAAGTTTCTTAGCATGCTCATATCGTCGTGTAGCACCGGTGTTGGATGCTAAATGTGATCATACGAAACACATCATTTCTCAACTCTAATGGGAAATTGTTATCATCGATGTCTCGCGCATTTTAAAGTTGCACAGTTTCTTCGACGTGGTATTCGTAAGAAGTGGAAAGATAGAAAAAATGCATAGCTTTACTTTGAAAAAATTACCTGACATCTCTGAACGAGCACCTCTAAAGATATTGGTCCAAATATTAAGATATTGCACAACCAATTTTCTTGAATTTAGTTAAATATTCCGTATAATCATAGAGAACCTGTATAGAAATAATCAAAATCGACATAACTTTACTGTTATGCAGTGTAAAAAAGATGTTTCATTCGCTCATTTATTTGCATGTAAGTCGCCCGAGTCTTGAAAAACATAGTTTTTTTTTCATTACATTCATAACGAATATCTAGTGCCTAGTTGGATATAATTCCCCCAGATTGTATTTTCTCATCGTTATACTTATGCATGTGCACTCGTACTAACAACGAGTATATCGAGGTATTGTCATCTACTTTTATGTACACGTGAATATCAAAATGCAGAAATGTGTCAAGGATTCACCTTCAATCGAATCACTGCTGAGGGCCGTGCACCGGTGCTCAGGCATTGACAGAATTTGATGCATGACTTTACCTACACTGCAGTAAGCGAACAGGGTTTAGAATCTACGAACATCGCGCGCACCGGTCATAAATCATATGCCTTTCTATCGCATCGCACCCTTGCAGTCAGTCAACAGCAAGGCACGTGAAAACCAGGCGAGAGTCGACTTTCGCGCTCAGTGCATTAATAGCGAGGCTGGTGATATATTTCTTTTATTTACTTTACAGCATTTTCCAATGTTGTGCTAATAGAACTTGTCACGAAATTTATTCTTTCCTGAAGTGGAAACATTCGATTGGTGTTTAGTAAGCAGAATCCGACTTTATTCGATTTTTGCTGATATCGAGATACTGGCCACTTTGTACTCGAATGATTATTCAACAACTCAGTTTGTCGATATCCACACATTACCTAGGATTTAGGAAGCATCAGATGAAACGGAAATTTTCTTACAACTTAAATTGGCTTTCAGATTGTTTCTATCGTCGACACATTGTTTCAGCTGTGTAGGTAGTTTTCGAAAAAAAGTTACTTGTATGAGGTAAAAAAAAGCTCTAGTAGAAGATGAATTTGCTTCGAAAACCAGCACCAATTGAATTTGTTCTAGAGCACAAGAAATTAAAAATCAACAGTTGAAGTTTGTCAACAAACCGACAGTTCCACTCACAATGCACGTCACCAAGCGACGCGCCAAAGTGGTTCACACGAACAAGCACACGTGAACGAACGAAAGTGATGATTTATGGCGAGAGTAATAATTAAATTTTGTTTCTATCGTCGCTCCTCGAACAGATTGCGTCTGGGAAAGATGTGACAGTTTGCGATTTAACACTTGCGGGACGGGCAACAACTCAACGAATGGAATGTGCGCTGACTAGTGTTTCCACAGTCGACGACAAGCAGCAAAAATTGGCTTGACAATTTAGAATTCAACAAAGACAAATATTGATTTTGGTATGTCGAATGCGGCATCTATCTATTCTTGGCCAGGTTAGCAGAAGCGGTATTCTGAAAGAAACGGTTCATGCAATCTAATGGATCTAATCGAACGTTTTGGCACAATTGACGAAGTTCAAATAGAAATGGTTCAGATAAATATGTTGTTTTTTTACTCAATAGTTTGCCGTACTGTTAAAATTTCAATCACGAAATTTCGATGATTAATTCACCGATCAATTAAGATACATCAATTTACTGAATACATCACGGCGTCGATTACTGGAATAAATTTTGAATATCCGGGAGTTTTATTTAATCAGAGTTGAACTTCGGACGATATCGTGTAACAAAAATATGAATTTTGGCCTTTCTCGTATAAGAAAGGTTATGCAATCACTAGAAAAATCGACTTTTGTACCGAGGCTCGGAGAACTAAGTGTTATATACCATTCGAATCAGTTCGTCGAAATCAGCAAATACCTGCATGTTTGTATGTTGGAATGGAACATTTTAGTGCATTCAAGTCTCTCGAAGATGGCTGTGTCATTTTTCACAAACTTAGATTTAAATGAAAGATCTTTCTTCCTCATAGAACACTATTGAACTTAATCCGGATCCGACTTCCGTTCGGAAATATAAGTAGTCAATTTTCTCATAGATTGCTGAACCGGGCCTAACAAACTTAGATTCAAATGCAAGATCTTACAATCCCATGGAAAGTTACTTCAATTTGTTTGGATATTTTTTCCGATTCCGGAGTCACAGGGTTATATGTAAACAAATTCTATTTCAAGGGCGTGTTTCTAAATATTGCGATGTACAAACTAATGAAATCTTTAGAACTAGTTATATTGTGTACTGGAGATGGTCGAGTATGCAATTTCTTTGTGTGTGTATGCATGTAACAAAAATGTGTACCCGTTTTTCTTGGAGATACTAAACCGATTTTCACAAACTTAGATTCAAATGAAAAGTCGTTCGGTTTCATAGCCTACTATTGAATTTTACCCAGATCGAAATTCCTGTTCGAGAGTAACTAGGTAAAATGAGCAAAAAAATTGAAAAAAACGCACTCGAATTTCTCAGAAATCGCAAAACCGGTTTGGGAGTAACAAGATAAAATATACAAAAAGTAAATTTAGAAAAGATACACTGGATTTTCTCAAACTCAACGCTCAACCAATTTTCACAAGCTTATAGTCAAATGAAAAGTTTTACAATGCCATAGAATCCTATCAAATTACATCCCGATAGCGACTTCCGGTTCCAGAATTACATGCTGATAAATATAAAAAAATCATTTTCATTTATATAACACTGAAAAATCGAACAAAATACTTTCAACAAGAGGTCTATTTTTTTTTATTGAACAGGTTTGATTAGTTGACCAAATAGACTGATTTTGGGTATATTGAAGTAAGTATTTATCGATTTAGTCGATTTTAGGTGACTGTGATTGGTTCTCAAAATTATCAAGGCTCTGTTTCTGAAGGCTCAATTGTTTTTCTCTTTTTTTTAATTCTTCAATATGGCGGTTCTGAAAACAGATGTTCAAATTCATTCGGTTTTTGGTGGGTCATCATTTCTTGGAAATCAATTATCAGCAAACAAAAAGTAAAACATTTTCATATTCTGTATCGAATAGGCTATGGTCGGAACTAGAATGAAAAATTTACATCGAGAGAAACCTTTTTTTTGCACTTTTAATTGTGAACAAAATTTTAAATAACAATATTTAGAATACTAGTGACACCCAGTTGAAAAAACATGATTTCGAGAAAAAGCCGATCAAAGTTTTTATTCGTGACTAATCGTGCCTGGGCGCGCACCGTCCCCTATTTTTCTACCAACTTCTCGCTCACGCGTACCTTCGGGAAAAATTCTATATCATTCATAAGAGAATTTTCTAGCAATAAATGAAAGAAAAATTCAATTTTTTGAAAATTGTTCTGAGGAACCTGGCATTAATCAACAAATTCATTTCAGAATTGACATGGGACAAGCTGATAATAGTATGTTACAAACGATTTTTGCTAGAATCGCCTGTACGATGTATAAATGAGTGCATTCAATTATATGTACCGGCTTTACACAACCATCATAACAACAAATCTAAAGTGGAAACAAACGCGTACTTGTATTTTATGCTGTTATATTCGACTTCATGCTATAGGTTATGATAGCAAAAAATTGTACTTAGAGTATTTGAGTATTATTTTGATTCATCAAAAAAAAAACTTCGATGTATAGGAGAAAACACTTTTTCTAGCACTTCTGCTTAAACATTCGGGTATGCGTAATCGTATTTGTCATAGAAATCTGAATTTTTTGTCCGCAGCTGCGAACAACTTGTCAGATCATGAGATTTCTTGCGAATTTATCGACCAAAAATGAATTTGGAATTTCTAAGGACATCACTTCGATTAATTTCTTTGTTGAACTTTTATCCGGGAAGCTACCTGTAATCCATCTTCACGCACGTTTTGTCGTTTGTTTTGTTTCGTTGTTTGTTTATACATCATTTGGCCTCTAGATTCTGTTTCAATGTCCTGATTGGGTGCTTACCTACACGTACAACTTTAAATTTATATCTTCGACGGAAATTTTCACTTTTAATCTTTGAATCTAGATTAAAATTTTGTAACTCGATAAATATTGAACATGGAAAATGCGCGTGTCATCGCGTGTCATTCATTTTAAATGTAGCACGGCAGGGCTACAGGGAATATCAGCATATAATGGAACATTATTTTAATGATTTTTTCTGTATGCCACTGCATCCAAGCAAAGGCAGCACGTCTTATTTCTCAATTGTCTGAAAAAATAAGAATAATTTATTCCCTAGATGTTCATCACGCGAGAAATCAGCTATGTGGAACAACCAAACTGCATGTTACACCTATAAGTCTGGCTACCTTCCGATCACTTTCCTGTAGAAACCGATTTTGTGTGATTGTCTTGATTTGACGTTAGTTTCATAACAACTTGCATTCGAAAACACTTTGAAATGCCAGTAGCGTGAAATGCTTTGCTAAGTGGTGCTAGGCAATTCCTGGTGAAATGTTAACTTTCGTTACCAATTTAAAATTGTAAACTTGCACAAAGAAAAATTTTCCTCCACATATTAAATTTTCAACCCGACATGAACTGCTGTTTGCCACTGCCTCCACAGTGGGTATAAACATTTATAAGATACGGTGTGAGAAACCGATCCTCCGTGCCATATTGCGGTGAACCGTCAGTTACCGTGTAATTTCTAATCCCAAGAGGTCAAAGAGGGGAGAAAATCTGACAGTCAAAATTTCAATTCAGCTTAGCATTGTCGGTACAGCTTTTCGTTGTTCCGCTGCATGTGTACGGTAGCGGCTCCTGACAAAGACAGGGCGCTTCTGCTTTTCTGATTTATGATGTCATCCTCGCCGAAATTCGGCGATTGTAAACGTCGTAACTCTTGTCTGGTGCTCTTATCAGCAGGTGTTTATGTGGTCTGGTTGGTTGTGCGATATGATCGAACACGCAATCACACATTCTGATAGCAACTGGGCTTGATACTTAGTTTATTATATTGAAAATACACGGGTAAAAATCCATTGCCGGTACCATGATTAAAAATCATGAAATCATGAATCATATCTATCATTAATAATAAGTCATGATTTCATGAGCAAAATGATTGATATCATGAACAATAACACATCTTTCATGAATATTTTCATGATATCAATCATTTTGCTTATGAAATTTTATGAGAAAGCATGGTTCATGATTAAAAAATTATGGTACCGGTAATAGATTTTTATCCGTGTAGATTCTTTATATCTTGAAATTTGATAATCAATTAAATCGAAAAGTTTGTACTTGCCAACTATTTCCACCCATAAAATTGTTAATTTTAATCACTCTACAAGGAAACATTTTTTTCTTATCGTTCATCCAGTGAAGCCGTTTGAGATTTATTGTATATCTTTACCTCATGAATAACAGAGACCTTATGACAACGGTCTATAATAACAAGATTATCGTTACTTGAAAACTGATGGTATGGTATTAAAATTCCCCAAATTTAATTAAGTTTGAAGTCCTTCATTTACAATCCATATAACTGCAGGTTGCACCAACTGAATTGAGTGGATGGATAAACTTAATAACCTTTTCTCAATTCTCAATGGAATATAAAAATCTTTTATTAAAATTATCAATTTGCTCTAATTTTCAAATAGTCTATTGAAGCGTTCGCTGTATGGCATGTAGTGTCTTCTTGTTGGAGCAAACCTTTTGTAAATATTTCTGCTCACACAAATAGCCCGACCTCATTCGATCATTTCACTTGGTCTGAAGATGAACGGTATACTTCTTTTATATGTCATGAATGAACTATACTCACTCAAACAAATTAGGTCTCGCTGTTGGATACAGTATTGTCACAATATTTTCGACGATATTCACAATGGATCAACCCAATTGATCGATTATGTTTAATGTAAATAACTATTTCGAAGCGTCTCGAAGTGTATGTCAATACTTGGTTAAAACTGGATAAAATTGTGTTCAACCTTAATATAGAATTTCCGCGTGTAAACTATAAAAATCAGTTTGAGTTATCAGTGACTGAGGACAAAGTAATAGTACCTCTCAGCGAAAAAATATCAAAATATTTAAAATGTCTATGAGATGGGACGGGGATGCTCGGAGATGCTTAAACCGAGGCAAGGCGGGGACATTTTGATTTAATGATTATTTTCACTATATAGATAAGATATTTATTGCGTATAAAAATTTACATTATCTTCAGTAACCCAACTAAAAACTATGTTTATCTCAAATATTAGTTACGTTGAGTAATTGTTCAGAACGATCTAAAAATTTTTTTTTGTCCAGCTTCGTCCCAAATAGGGGACAAAGCTTACTTACTCATAATGCTGTCGTCTACATTAACAAATATTTATGAATATTTGAAAAATCAATATTTCGTCAATTGTTCAAAAAGTACGTCGAGTAGAAAATCAACTTTTGCATACCATCCTATCGAAAAATAAATAATTAACCTATTACAATGTATTAAATTCTTTTTTTGCTCATCAAAATTTTATCAGTATGATTTACCAGAGTTTCCACCCACTCGGGCAAAGTAAGGTTACATGTCGCTGAGTGCTGTGCAACACCCAGCTTTGCCCCGAGAAAACATTTTTCTTTCCGACTCGTAGCAAACACAATAAAGCTGGGAAACGAAAAACAACACGTTATTGAAGCGCAAACTTCATATAAATACCATTATCAGCGATTGTCAGGCGGTTGCGCAGAGGCGTTGACATTTGTGACTTAATAACATTTCCTAAGATCACCTAAGCTTCAGAATTAGATTGTTAATGGTTCAGAATTGAAAAAAAACCCAAATGACGCCATCATTTCTACTTCGTCAAAAATTCATTCAGTGAATCCAGATCCATCGTTTATCGAAATCTTTGCACTTTAACCCGGTGGCTCAAACGACGCTCATTGTTTCAAGACCTTAAATTCAAAATACGTGACCATGAGGAACCCGAGTATCTTACTCGTCAAAAAGTTGTTCATGAAACCATTCAATTATTAATTTCACATCTACTTCGGTCATTGCTGTGCTGCTGTTGTTTTGTTCTTTTTTACCGTATCCACCCTCACTGGTCTACTTTCATAATTGATGAAGCAACGTTCGTTGGCTTCGCTGCTGTTTGCTAAAATCCATACTCTCTCCGAAGAACTTCACGTAAAAAAAAGAAGTCCTCAATTGCGACTTGTTTTAGTCAGTTAAGACAATCTGCTGTTAAAAAAAGCAACCAACAACTGGAGCACTGATTCACGTTTCAGTTTGGATCACTGCGTTCAAACTGTAAAGTGCTACTGTTCCGTACCATCTTCTAGTCTCATGAATATTCTGAGAGACTAAAAACAAGTCGAAACAAGCTGACACCGGTCTCGAAGCATTATCCTTTAATCATCGTCACTGGTGCTGATCGAGGTGGGTAGTGGATGCACAGAGCATTTTACTCACTTTCATCCGCGCTTTTGTTTTTTTTGTTCCCAACGAATAAACGAGACCAAATTTTTTTATCCTCGACTGCTCTTTGTTGTGTGCTGCGATGCTTGTAGCTATAAACCATAATTACGATATGCGGAGGTTTGTCCGTTGCCGAGTCCCAAGAGTCCTCTCGAGAAGGATGCAGGATAACTTTGCATCTGTTTTTTTGACTTCAACCCAAATAGGTCCTTTCGTCTCTCGCTAAAAGTATAATCTAGCGTTCACCAAGCATGATGGTTGTGGTATAGTCCCAAAATAGTCATAATAAATGAATGCCATCCGAACAGGAACAGGGTAGTCCGCTCCAACACTTTCCACACCTACCGAAATCGGTGTGAGAAATCCCAAGTGGAGCTCATCAATAGTTTGACTTTTATCTACACCTTCATCTTTTGCTCGACCGCAAAACTAACTATTCACTAATCAATCATACCGCTTTGTACCAAACAGGCGTCGCGCGCAACAGTTGAAGGTGGCCAAACAGCGCGAGAAAGAATGGCTTAAAGCCCAGAGGAGCAAAGATCGAATGGCGGTAAGCCAGCAGCACTACAAGCGCCATATCACCTTCGAGGATAGTGTCGTCCTGCTGGAGGCTGCAGCCCGGAATGATATCGTTGAGGTAAGTTCTATGTAGGAAGGCAATTATTCTTCAAAAGTTTACATTTATTTTATATATGAGAGAGTATTTCGACTTACATAATATCTAGATTCTACAAAGTCTCGATCTTACTTTTTCAATTTTAAAAAATAATTTACTTCAAATTCCAATCAATCCACTTATGTATCCTCCTTTAACTATTTATGAATACCCTAAAAACAATGTGGAAAAAGTAGAGCAATTGCAGAAATCAACAGCAGAAAAGGTGATAAAATCAGGACCGGCTTGCTCCGATTTGGATGAAACTGCGTACTTGTCTTCGGTAAGGCAAACCATTACTTTAGCACGAATAGAGAGACCGGTTCGACTCAAGACTGATTCTTGTTGTAAATTATTGCAAATCGAAAACTCTAAAAAAAATGTTCACTGAAAAAAAGTTTAACGCTTTTTCAAGAATTGGAAGTTAAATAAAAAAAATAAGCGTATTTAATGTTCTTTTAGCAATATGTAATGGTATATGCATTGTTAAAACCAACATTTGACATTAATTTGATTAGGTTCTGAGTAAAAATTTCTGAAGTGGCCCCCCCATTATTCACGAGGTAACCGATTTTACAATAAGTGTTATTGTTTTGTAGTATTAGTATCTACGAACATTTTCGTGAAATATTTCGTCGATATTCGAATTTTTTATACTATTTTTAGTTACATTAACATTTATATACCTTTTCATTGTAATGCTTCCTGAAACTCAAGTTCTCTTTCGAATTATACGAAACTTTGCAAATGGATAAACAACTATTTTTGGCATAGAATGAAGAAAAAATTATTTAAAAATGTTCAATTTTACTAAAATTTCTGCATAAATTTTCCAAAGAAATCGATATTAAAGTACCTTCTTCACGCGCTTTTTGTCTCTGTTAAATGCTAAAATGTTGCATATGTTATTGGTTTTCATAATCAACAAAAAAATTTTTGTGCTCAAATAGGGTTTTTGAAATATTTGATTTTTTGTATATGCGCGCTGTATGCAAAGTGCACCGCGCAAGCGAATCGGTATGGTGCGGCAGGGTTCGGTAGGTTCCGATGTCGTCGGTGCGACTGAAGCGAGCTGCGACAGGTTTGGACAAGTAGGCATAGAAAATGATTTTTTGCCTTTCTCAAATTTTTTATATTGTAGTATTTCGATGAATTTTTGGTGTAATATATAAGAGAAAGTGAATAATATGAAAATGGCATCATTACAGCACTAGGTAGATTTAAACAGGATTTTCTATTAAATGTACGTCTGGAAATTTATTCATCACATATTATTTTACAATTTTTTTTCATTTTTTCGTGTGGCTTGGACGCGAAAATAGTCAAGGAAAAAACAAAAGTTTGTGATCATTCCGGAAAAAAGATTAACGATACAAGTTCAGTGCATTTATTGCACTTCATGAGAAAGATTATAAAATTAGGACCGAGTGGAATTCTTTCGCAGCCTCACATGGGAAAAAAGTTATCTTTGGAAGAACCGTGAAAAGACACGCGTATAAAGTTAGTTTGCATCAAATTAAAACCAATCGAATTCTAACTGCGCATAATCTATTCAATTGAGTAAAGGATTAATTCAAAAATATAAACTTGGATTTTTGCATGATAAACGAACCAGACATTCAGGATAGACAACAGCAACATCGATTTAAAAACGTAATGACGATTAAAACTACACGTGAATGTAAGATTTTTACCAACAACGAAGAATTTGTAGTAAATGTTCTGTTCAAACCACCAGAAAATATAGAATAATCTAAAGTCGAACTTGTGAAATAATATGTAATAAATAAATTTCCTGACGTACATTTAATAGAGAAACCTGTTTAAATCTACCTAGTGCTGTAATGATGCCCTTTTCATATTATTCATTTTCTCTTATATATTATACAAAAAATTCATCGAAATACTACAATTTAAAAAAGTTGAGTTGAGAAAGGCAAAAAATCATTTTCTATGCCTACTTGTCCAAAGCTGTCGCAGCTCGCTTCAGTCGAACCGACGACATCGCAACCTACCGAACCCTGCCGCACCATACCGATTCGCTCGCGCGGTGCACTTTGCATACAGCGCGCATATACAAAAAATCAAATATTTCAAAAACCCTATTTGAGCACAAAAATTTTTTTGTTGATTATGAAAACCAATAACATATGCAACATTTTAGCATTTAACAGAGACAAAAAGCGCGTGAAGAAGGTACTTTAATATCGATTTCTTTGGAAAATTTATGCAGAAATTTTAGTAAAATTGAACATTTTTAAATAATTTTTTCTTCATTCTATGCCAAAAATAGTTGTTTATCCATTTGCAAAGTTTCGTATAATTCGAAAGAGAACTTGAGTTTCAGGAAGCATTACAATGAAAAGGTATATAAATGTTAATGTAACTAAAAATAGTATAAAAAATTCGAATATCGACGAAATATTTCACGAACATGTTCGTAGATACTAATACTACAAAACAATAACACTTATTGTAAAATCGGTTACCTCGTGAAAAATGGGGGGCCACTTCAGAAATTTTTACTCTTCTTTGAAACATGAAGAAGTCATAGATGAATTTCGCGTCAAATTGTTTTCGGAGCTCCAAATTGGGTCCTACACATAAGAAAATCGACTTTGAGAATTTAGAGGCGTTTTACAAAAAACATCATTTTTGATAAATTTTTGGCCCAATTTATCAATTATGTTTCCTACCAACTTTTCATACATTGCAAGATGGCCATTTTTAAGGAAAAAAAATTCTAACGAAAATTTATATCATACCAGTTAACCAGTGTGAGTTTGAGTTTTATAATATCTATCAGATACTAGATACTAGGCCGTCGAACTTCGTCTCGCACAAAAAAGATTTATTCGTATTTATGTTTTCGGACAGCAGAATTGTCAATCGGCTAAGTGGTCTCCATTATTTTTTCTGATTACTTAACCTACAATCAACGGAATTCGACACACATTCACTTTAGCTCAAAACTAAATATCACCAAAAATTAATGTGAAATACTTCTGTTGAATGTACAGATTATCATCTCATCCTTTGAATCAAAGCACTGAACAGAGATTCCTCTATAATGCCTTCTACATAAAGGTGCAACGTTTTCTCTTCCAGATGTGATTCTTGCTTTCGATAATCGATAAAAAAGCTCACTAACCAGAATTTTGTATTGATAAACCTAACACAATGTTGAAGAGTTTCTCTTCAAGAGTCATTCATTCGGTAGATTGAGATATGTTTACAAATTGTATTTAGCCCAAGTAAGTAAAAGTTCGTAAAAATATGATTTAGTTGCCATAAAGTGCCACGCGTACCTGAGAGCTGTAATAAAGTGAATATTTTTCAGATAATGTAGAACTTTTAATTGCTTGGACAGACGACGCTTAAATTTTTAATTGGTATTGATCTTATCAGTTTGAACATTCTCCACAGAATATGAAATATAAAATGGTAGTCTCGTTCCGTTATGAACATTAATCTAATTGCCACTTATTATGTGCGCTTAGTCTAATCTAAATCATTAGAAAGCAAAATGCAAGGAAAATCTCTTAGTTTGGCCTTAGCGCTTCTACAGCAAAATCTTTTCATTGATTTATTCCAAAATTTTATGAATTGTTCAACTCGAGCCCGCGATGACCAATACTATTCATCTGACTCATATCAGAACTTTTTCTCCTGCCTATAGTGACTTTTTAAGAACGGTCATATGCATTCGGTTATTGAGTCATTTGGCAAGCAATAATTTTGATACACAATTAAGCACGTGGCTCGAAATAAAGAATGGATCAAGTATGCATGGGAAATCTTCACACAAAACTAATCGCTGCGCGCCAAACGATTTTTTCAATGATCTAGTATTCTTCGCTTTTCCGGCAAGTTTTCCTAATTTTTTTATGTACGAACCCGGTGGGAGTAAAAACTGCTCAAACAAAAACAGAATCATGTAAATCCGTCCATCCGTTCTTAAGTGATGCGATTACAAAGAATGACCTCTGCATTTATATATATATATATATATATATATATATATATATATATATATATATATATATATATATATATATATATATATATATATATATATATATATATATATATATATATATATATATATATATATATATATATATATAGATGAAATCTACATAGATATTGGTGAAAAAAATTTGAGTTGAATATCATATTTGTCATGCTGATTAATTCCAGAATTATCGAAATACAATTTTAAAAATAAATGCATGCATGCATGCGAAAAAAGAACATTCCATTATTGAATCAGCAAATTTTATCCGTTTCATGAAACTTTTCTGTGAATTACTATCCACTTTATAAAAGGCTACTCCATCGCGGCGAGCATCGTACATGTACCCTTTGTACACTCGGTATTGTTTTTAATCCCCGTTCCTTCAGATAACATTGTGAAATACTGGTTTCGAGAGATTCACGGTGGGAAGTTGAAGTACGCAAGTTATACGATGCCACAAGTACTGCGTAAACACATCGTGTTTTGGGCGGAATTCTAGGCTTAAGCTCAGATTACCCCTGATTGCTACTTCGTTACTGATCGGGATTACCTGAAATTGTACAGAGAGTTCTTAGATGATCAGACCTGGGAATGGGAAATCATTCTTCAATGTACATGCTCTGATAATCCCAGAGTTCCCTGTTCATTATCGGTGCCGGCCAGGAATGGCAAGGGATGTTAGTCCAACACTTGTTGTTACCAGATGCCGTATATATTACTGCCCATTCCACAAATGTCACGGGAGAAGGATGTTTGTTAGTATAAATTATAGTAATGGTAGTATTCGCGCGTGACTTAGTCTTGATTCACAGTTCTTATTCGTGGATACTGAAGGAAGATTTATTAAAATCACGGCATCACGGCATTTAGGCTAGGTTTTTAACTTTTTTTACAAGACAATGTGCCAGCACACCAGATCGTCGCAACCATATCTAAAATCTCAAATCTCTTTTCCATCCACCTTATCCATCTTCGATGATTTACTCGTGCACTTGTTTCAAAACCTTAAAAGATAAGTTATCAATAAAGAGTTCAGCTTGTGCGAGGAGATCTTTGCCGACGGGATTTTTATTTTGAAGTCCTTTAGGAAAATTGCTTCTCGAGCGTAATAAAAAAAATAGAAATCGCAGAAATTACTATATCGACTTACTAGAAGGTTACTTTTCATCTCACCTAGTATACTGATCGTTGATCAAATGTTCAATTCAGTAGATCTTTTGCCAGTTATTGCAAAAAAAAACTTTCAATTTCAGACCTCAATAATTTTCCCCGAATCATCTTCGCGTCGTATGGTCAGTGGTGACGAAAGGTGAAGCGAGCCGTCCAAATTAACACAAAGGCGAAATATTTACAGAGGTCATCATTTCTTGTGCTTTCTGTCGAAATACCATATAATCCAAACTTGGCATCATCCGATAGGACGAGTAATTATTTCTGTGGGAAAGTGGCTTGAAGCGAAACTAGTTCCAGTAGGATGTCCCATTCTATACAATGAATATATAAATACCAACCATATAACAACCATAATACATATTCAATGTTTGGATAAAATGTTGTATTGAAAATTTGGGGATTTACTTACCAAAAAATTTGCACATAACAATTTTGTATTTGGTTTTTACGTTCCGTCTTCGATTCACTAGTGCGTTAGCAGTTTGTATTGAACTGCTAACGTGACCTAGCAGTTAAATTTAACCCGCTAAGCAGACGTAAAGCTAATACGTTTTGTAAAACACGTTTTACAAAACAAGGTTATTACACCGAAGTGCAATGTCTAACGAAACCAGTTTCATCTTGCTGGTCGAGCTTATTGTGGTAATTCAGGGATTAAAAATTATCCCCAGGTTGGGGCGGGTAGCGTTGTCGGTAAGACCATCGCCTCTCATGCATCCTACCTGGGTTTGATTCCCATCCCCGCATATGGGGTTAGAAAGTTTTTCACATTCGAAAGGCGTATGATCATAGGGATAAAACCTCTATAGTTAAAAAAATTGAACAAATCCTAAGTCTGAGGTAAGTGCACACAACCATTTATATTTGTTTTAATGTTTCGTTTCCGACGAATAAAAATGATTATGTGCACAGCAAAAACTTGAAGGAAATTTGTAATCCCTAAATTACAATAATATGTACGGCAAGCACTAGTTTCGTTCGAAATGTCAGGTTACACAGTTCACTTTACGATTGCTTTGCGTTTAATACTGAACTGCTAAATTGCGTTATCAGTTCAATATAAATTGCTAATGCACGGATGAGTCAAAGACAAAGCGTAAAAACGAACAAAAATATGGAACATTGTTATGTGATCTATCAGATCTGATGCGAAGAAGAAACAGCTTCCCCAGATAGAGTATAAAACATTTCGAGAACTAACTTGCCAAACGATAATACTGAACAAATTGAAAGTAAGTCATTAGTATTCATATATGCTACAAAAAGTGATTTGCCAAGATGGGATCCATTTATATATACTTTGTTACCAGCTAGGATAAGAGATGTTTGTGCCATAAATAAAAGCTTCCTCTCTCCGTAAAATTCAACAGTCTCCAGCGTGTGGATTCAGCAGAGAATATGAAATTTACCTACATGTGATCATTCCGGTTCGTACTGCAGAAATTCAACAGGACGAACAACTAGTTATAACCAGAGCATTTTCCTCCTGGCTATATTACGCATTGAAACGAAATTGTGGCAACAAATATATTTCAACTTGTTCTGGTAAGCTTTTGGGTTTTGTTATGTACATTCTCATTGGTTGGGGAAATTAGCTCTGGCCAATGTATCGAGTAGGTTAAGTTCCACAGTAGAATGTAATACCGTCCTCTACAGTTGTTGTTCCAGATGCACCTCTTTGTGCTTCAGTGGTTTATTTTACGAATTCGCATCGGTTCTTCTCGTCACTTCATCATCATCATCATCATCATCATCATCATCATCATCATCATCATCAGTGTTTCTGTTTCTGTTTACATTCATTCCGTACAAGCCGAACAAACAGTACTTTGGTTGTAAATATTTATCTTTAGCACCAGGGAACATATGATCTAGATATTCTGTTCGATACAGAACTCTTCGTTAGAGATCAGCCCGAGAAAGGTGTTGGAGGACATCGGGTGTTTGTTGATAATCGTTGGGGAGGAGTTGTTTGACCATCATCAAGCGGTTTACTTCCCAGTATTCGATAACTAGCGGAATCTGTAGAGTAGCGCGGGTGTGTAAGACAGTGCAGAAAGTGAGGCGGTTGTAAATCGGTCTCTTCATTACTTTCTATTGGTATCCTTTGAAAACATACACAAAGCAATAAAATATCGGATTTTCTATCATTTCTGCATAATGAAGTTATACTGTGGTAGTACCGACAAGCAACTGAAGAATCGATAGAAGGTCTCGGAAGTAGCTCGTTTATAGTAAGTTGTGATTATTAGCAGGCTTGAAATCCCATAACAGATTGTATGTCTTTGTTTGTTAATTTTGTTGGATAATGTTTTTTTTATTCAATAATAAAGACTGTCCCAGAAAGTATGGACGCACTTTGATTTCACTGTAAATAATTCACAAGTGTTAGATATTCAAATTTCATTCGGTATACTGATAATATTACACTACAACAACAGAATAGTATTCTCAACATTTACTACTTAGCCATTGTAAACTAGCTGGCGCACCTTCTTGCGAACGTTCCTCATTAAATTCCGTACATACTTCTTGGCGACAAGTTTTGACACTTTTTCCAATCTTTTTCGAACTGTTGAATGGTTTCGGCTGCCGAGACATGTTTCCTAATATGTGCCTTCGTTAATGCCAAAAATTCCTCAATTGGTCGAAGTTGTGGGCAATTTGGTGAATTCATGTCTTTTGGGACGAAAGTGACATTTTTGGTAGTACACCATTCTACCGTTGATTTCGAGTAGTGGCAAGAAGCAAGATCTGGCCAGAAGACACCAGGATCCTTGTGGCTTCGAATAATGGGTAGAAGTCGTTTTTGTAAACATTCCTTGATGTATTTCGCTGTTCATTGAAGCAGTGGTGATGAAGGGTTTCGAAATCTTACCGCAGCTACAATTTGCTTGCCAGACCATAGCTTTCTTACCAAATTTTTCGACTTCAATCGATGTCTCGGACTGGTTTAACACTTGTCCTTCTTGCACCGTATAATATTGTGGTACCGGCAAGGATTTGTAATCGAGTTTCACGTAGGTTTCGTCGTCCATGGTTATGCAGTTCAAATTTCCAGCAAGAATCGCATTGTACAGCTTTCGAACCCTCGGCCTAATCGATGCTTCTTGTTTCGGACTACGTTTTGGTTGTTTCTGCTTCTTATAGGTTCGAAGATTCAAACGTTCTTTAGCACGAAGAACATTTGACTTTGAAGTGTCCACTTTTTTAGCCACAACCCGAACTGAAACCTCCTTATTTTGTTCCAACGCTTTCAGTATACGTTTATCCAACTGGAGGTTAGGAGGACCATTTTTTCGACACGTTTTCGGTTTATCCTCAAAGGTGTTATCCTCGCCGAACTTCCTAATTGCATTTCGCACGGCTTTTTCATACTCATTCGATTTTTTCTGTCTTTCTCAGTGACAGTTCGCGTTCTGTGCACCATTTGTACACAATTTTTCGACGTTGTTCTGCTTAAAGTCCACGCATTTCGAAACAAACTAATGAAAACGAACAAACAAATGCACAAGTGGTTAGAGAAGGGTGTAAACAACAGGACGCAGCCATAAAAATTGACAGATTATGAACCATTGCGAAATGGCAGCGGTTTTTGGTTGCGTCCATACTTTCTGGGACAGTCTTTGTAGTATAATTTTTAGGCACACTGCTTAAGCTCTAAGATGCCAAGGGTATTTTTAATCTTAATTAACCACTAATTTAAACTAGAATAAAATCATTAGGTAATGGCGTATCGGGGTCGCGGGTTCTTGAAAATTCAGCTTTCAGCTGGCGATCGGTAGTGGCCGATGAATTGAATTTAGCATGAGAGTCTTCCAGATGGCGTTGGTAATTATCTATGTTGGCCGCATTCTGGATAATGATTTGTTCATTATATAAATTCCCTCTTCTGTATCGGTATTCTTTATCAACCATATAATACCAACTGTAGCATGAGTTGTAAATACATGAATTATTTTGCATAGAGCATTAGTTCTCTACTCTGAAGCCAGGAATCGTTGGATTTTTGTGCATTGATTTCCTCATAGTACCTGTGCATTATCTAATAAAATACTTAGAAAAATCAAGAATAACGAAAAAGGAGACGTAAAATTTTCTAATTATCAAGCATAAAAGTACATAAACATGCTACACTGGAGGGAACATAATAAAAGTAACAGAAATATTCAAAAGGTAACCGTACAGGTTCGAAAAAAAATGAAAGTAACACAAAACTCGTTTGACTGACATACAGATGACGCCATCATTTTCAAATTCGTATGACGTTTATGAAAAAGAAACATTCAGAAGCAAAGCCTTGGTATTATTCTTGTAGTGGAATTCGAACTTCTGTTTCAACAGACTTCGCAGCCCATTCAGAGTGTACAGAACCATTGCATGGCTGGTGCTACGATCCTACTGACTCTAAGAATCCTTCCAGGTCAGGGCTCGAACATACAACAACTAGCTTGTAAGACCAGTGCTCTCTCTCTCTCTTTCTCTCTCGGGCTGGACCGAACTCACAAACTTAGATTCAAATGAAAGGTCTCTTGGTCCCATTGTGCTATTGAATTTTACCCGTATCAGACTTCCTGTTCGGAAATAACGGAAAAATGTGCAAAAAAAGAAGAAAAAATGCACTCGATTTTCCCAGAGACCACTCAACCGATTTACTTAAACTAAGATTTAAATTGAAGGCCTTGTAGTCTCATAGGATTTCATCATGAATTTCATCTGGCTCCGATCTCCGGTTCGAGTGTTATGGGGTAAAATGTGCAAAATGAACTAAAAACGTGCAATCGATTTTCTCAGAGACCGCTCATCCAATTTTTATAAACTTAGATTCGAATAAAAGGTTTCACGGTGCCATACGGATGTCCTGAATATCATCCGGATGCGACTTCCGGTTCCGGAGTTATACGGTAAAGTGTGTTAAATATTGTACACCGTCACTTAAACCGGCGAAACAAACACCGCAAAAAGTTTTCTAAACTGGACTCAAAACTCCACAAATCGATAGCCATTATCAGCAGGCAACTAAACAAACCGATTTCGGCTATCCTGGTTCCGGTCTCCGGTTCCGGAAGCACCGAAATTAGTGATCATATAATCCAAAATGGATCTCACTCACTTTTCTCAACGATAGTTTGACCGATTTCTACAAACTTAGATTCAACTGAAAGGTCTCACGGTGCCATACGGAATTCCTGAATTTCATCTGGATCCGACTTCCAGTTCCGGAGTTATAGGGTAAAGTGTGTTAAATATTGTACACCGTCACTTAAACCGGTGAAACAAAATATGCCAAAAAATCTAAACTTGTCTCAAAAGTCCACAAATCGATAGCCATTATCAGCAGGCAACTAAACAAACCTATCCTGGTTCCCGGTTTTCGATTAAAGAAGGGAGAAAATAGTCGTATGCTCAAAAGTGGATCTCACTCACTTTTCTCAGAGTGCTTTACAGTAAGAGTTGCGTGCTAAAAGAAGATAAACCACCACCCGCACTGTCCAAACAAGAACTTTTCGATTATAAACAAAACCGGGAGAGCACCTGCCGTGCACCGTAAAACGGTCCTGATTGAGTTGTTTGTTTTGACGCGAGCGTAAATTCTTCTCTTTTTATGAGCGATCTTCTTTTATACCAGCCGTCGAATTCTAGTACTGCAGGAACCGAAGAAGCAGTTACCAGTTAGTCGTACGTACCTATCTATTACGTAATGGGAAACTATGCGACCCATATTGGAACCGACAACGAATTTCTTTTTTCGTGAGGTGAACTGCAGCAGCAATGAGAGCACGATGGGTCGCATTGAAGTGAACCGAATCGAATGCTATCGTAAAATTTAATGCTATCGTAAAATAGCGACGGGCGGGAGCTTCTGCTCGTCCGAAGATATTCTTATTGTTTTCCTGCCAACGGATGGGAAATGGGTCAGCCGACCATCAGCCAAAGTTCTGATGGGATGCCGTGGAAGGAACGCTGGCATGCTGCTTACAGTTTCAATCAATTTCAACTTTTTGAAACTATTTTTTTTAGTTTTCTTCCTTCCATGTACTGTGAAAGTTTTAAAATTGTTCGGTTGTTTGGTAGAGGAAAAGTTTTTAACCCAAGGAAGTTCTATAGTGAATGGTCAATAGTTTGGTCATCATCATCATCATCATTATCGTCGACGTCGTCGTCTAAATCAATCTTGAAAATGGTTATATAATTTGCGCGAACATTTTGTAGAGAATAGAATCGACAGCGATGTTGGTGTCAATAGACAAACAATAGTATTGAAAAACGACGAAGGTTTTGATTTAAAAATGTTGAAATAAAAATATTGGAAAGAAATCACACCTTTGCTAGTTTGCTTGAATACAAGACTTCTGTGGAGAACGGGATAATAATTTTACGTCCTTCTTAAAATGGAAAATGTTTGTTGAAGGTGGATTTTATCTTAGTTGTAGAAATCTGTGCTCCAAGTCCAAAATAAGCAAAATCAGGAAGGAAAATCGATTGTTAAGCTTGAGTTACAATTCCTTACATAATAAGTAAATTTCTTAGAATTGCTATCACCGGCAACATGCCTGCCCGAAAAAATCAGCGTTAAAGTTTTGTTTGAATTTTGCTACTATTTCTTAAACAGAGTTTTAAAGTATGTATTACAAAATATTTGCATTTATCTGTGTTGAGCAACCCTGAAGTTGTAAGGAATCATACTTCAAAAGCTTCGTACATGTACACTGTGTATGATTGGTTAGGTTCATTTCTCAGATTTGCTATTAGTGCTCTTTTAACTAGATTAATCTGTATTCTGTTGTTGCCTTTCTTATATAGAAGACAATGCAATTAAGCCACTCGCTCCACTCGGTTCTTATTGATCTGCAAGTATCTTTGTGTGTGTCTGTTTTTGTATCCATGGTGCTTCGGTACATGACTGAACGAATCGTAATTTTCCAGAACACTCAATCTTATGTAGCCACCAGGGATGCCAGGTCATTTTTTCAAAAATCTGTGATCAAGCTAAAAACCTGTCTGTGAAAATCTGTGCATGTTTCCCGTACCATAGTAGCAGATCGGAATCAATTTGATGAGCAAAAAAAAACAAAGGTCTCACTACCAACACGCTCTGTACCGTTTCACTCAATCGCCTCTGTACTTTTGGTGCTCGCTTTCAAAAATCTGCGATTTATTTCAGAATCTGTGAAAATCTGTGATCATTTTCAGAAATCTGTGAAAATCTGTGCGGAAAGTTGAAAATCTGTGAAACACAGGATAATCTGTGAACCTGGCATCCCTGGTAGCCACCTGAACGCTGCCAGCATCTTTAGTGTCAGTTCGAGCACGTTTAAACTCGGCGTAGCACCGACAAATGGTTGTTTTTGATGAAGCCAAGTCCCCGTAGCACTTTTCAAGCCATTGATAAGCTTGCACTGTGTCATCAAAAAGCAATGTTAAATCAACATTTGTTTATTGTTTCGAATTCATTGTTTTGATAATTTCGAAACTGGCATCACTTAAATCAATGTAACGTCTGGACCAAACATCAAAATCGTTCCAACCCACCAACCATTATCAACTACCATCTGGAGGCAAGATTCCCCAGACTAGATCACCGTTACCCCATTGCGGCATCACCACAATAGTTGAAATTATACTGGTTTTAGTAAATAGTTATTTAAAATTAGAAAATTCCCTCGGCCAAATGTGCGCCTTTAAAGTTATATTATTAAATAAAAAAAACATCAGAAAGCTATGAAGTTTTGACTGGTATTTTTTCAACGTTCGCACTATACATTTATATATATATATATATATATATATATATATATATATATATATATATATATATATATATATATATATATATATATATATATATATATATATATATATATATATATATATATATATATATATATATGTGTGTGTGTGTGTGTGTGTGTCTTTTGTATACCTATGTGAACTAACTCTAATCTAATGATGAAACATGACTGAACGAATTGTAGATTTCCAAGACATTCAATCTTGGGACGCTATTCTTTAGTCTATCTGTACATATCCTCTCGATTGCACACACCCAGTGAGTGCGAGGGTAATCTCTTCCATGTTGAGCATTACATAGGGCATCCTCTCTTCTGGCATACTTGATATATGTCTAGCTTACTATCCGCCATTCTTAATACATGTCCATCCAACTATAATCTGTTGTGGTCTATCAGGCTTCCCCGATGGCAGTGTGCTTGTATACCTGATTAATCGATGTGTTGGTGCAACTGAGCCAAAGTTGATTTTCTCGATGCAGCAACTGTTTCCTGAAGTCTATTTTCAAGCGTGAGTTACATACTGCTTAAAAAACCGCATAAATTCAAACATTCGCATAACTTTGAAAGTTTGCATAGAAAAATCGTAGAACTAAGGAAAACAATTAGCTATAGCCAATGTCTTAGCAATGCATGCAGCTTCGGGATTTGGAAATTATAGAAAAAAATCGATTTCTGGGACTTACATCAGATCTCGACATTTCATGCATTTCTGAAATTTTTGACAAAAAAAATCCGATTTCGGAATTTTCGAAAAATATCAGAAAGTCCCAGAGAAGATTTAAGAATATTTTTTCAGATAACACTTGATCTCGACGATTCGTGTATTTCTAAAACAAATAAGGAAAATAATAACTTTGAAAAATCACAAAAAGTCGCATAAAAATACTAGATTATTTGATCCACCAGTGGTTGCTCTTTGCTTTCAATGTACCGTAAAACACAGTCAATGTCAATGTTTGAAAGTCATGCTCACACAATGGTATTGATATTTTAATGACAACATTTACCGCAGTGCACTCCTAAAGTCCAAACTCATGGAAAGACTAGTGCACGATTTAATGCACATGTTTTTCGTAATTCCTCCTAATTAAATAAACTAAATTGATATATTTGGTGTTTAAAGAAAATCGTGTACTCATCTTTGTGACACAGACTGTAAGTCGAAAACCATTTAACCAAAGCTTTGAACTCACCACACAGCCTTTTCTCATCTAGCAACGTCTTGGCATTGCATTCCTTTTGTGAAATTTGGCCTTTCTGTTTCAACAGACTTCGAGGCCGATTCATAGCGTACAGAATCATTGCTTGTCTAGTACTACGATCCTCTTCACACTAAGAATCCTTCCAGATCGGGGCTCGAACATACGGTTACTGGCTTGTAAGAACAGCGCCACATGCATTGAACCGCAGACCCGGGTAATCTAATCTAGCTTTCCCATTAATTACGATTAATTACCGTCCCTGTCCACCATCTTCATTGGAACTAACAAGATATTTTTTTTTGTCACTCACGTTTCTCTTATATGCTTCTCATATGCCATTACCTCAAACACATTAATATACAAGTGTAATCTGTTATGTCTCGCTCAGAAAGTATAATCTCCACCTACAGGTTCGACACTAACATCCGCCCGATTATCTCGATCCCCGTCCCTGTCCACCATCTTCATTGGAACTAACAAGATATTTTTTTTGTCACTAACTTTTTCGTTCCCCCTTCCCTGTCTCTTCACCCTCTCGATGGCAACTAATTAGATCTCTGTCGTTTTCAGACATTTTGTTCCCACATCCCCTTTTTACCCCGTTTCCACAATATTTACTTTTTTTTCATTCTCTTCCGTAACATCACCATCACCGCCCACGAAAGACCGCTCCAGTCGAAAACCAGCATGCGGACCATGTAGCCTGGGAGTGTTTTCCGCGGACCCACACGGACCGAAGGGTGCGGCCAGCATAGATATTTACCAATGCCAACTGTAAGACTCATGCAATATTCAATTCATCGACCACCGCCAATCGCCAGCTGAAAGCTGAATTTTCGAGAATCCGAGATGACATAGTCTAATGATACTATTCTAGTTTTAAATTAGTCGGTAATTAAGATTGGAAAATACCTTTGGCATCTTAGAGCTTAAGCAGTGTGCCTAAAAATATATTATACTATTGAATAAAAAATGGCATATGTTATTTCGATGGACTTGATTTTCCAGCAGTATATGGAAAATTGCGCATTGATTTCTAACAAATCGAAGGGAAGAGCCAGTTAAAGATAATTTTCTCAGTGCCATACGACAGCCATTCGTTGGAACCCAGGATACAAATATCGATTTTTTAAAAGTCTCAACTAAATTCGAATTGAAATGTGTTTCAAATAGATTACTGTGAGTACTGTGGCAATGGAGGATGTATTCAAAGCACATAGCAAAAAATATCGAATTTACCTTATTTTAACGTAGCATTGAAACAGACTGGAATGCTGGCAGTCTCTTATCTGCCCAACGCAAATGCAATTAAGCTTCCTAAAGTTGTATTTTTCCATTTACATACTTCGGCTGCAGGAAGTGCTCTGTGGATGTGGAAGTGGATACCCACACTTATTGCAAATAAATTGGATGTGTGGTTTATGAATCGGATTTGGCACGAGCTGAAAACATAATTTTGCGGGGATTTATAAATTGTTGGGTATTGTAAAACAAGCTCATTCACGCTATGATAACTTTATCATTTCCCCGAAGGATCGTTGCTCTTGTCTACACACTTTGTTACGCAAGAGCATTAGTAATATTGAATGTAGACATTGAATCGTTGTGTTCTGTTAAGATATAATGGGTATCCTAGCTGTTGCTAAGATATAAAGGGTATCTTAGTTACCTTTATGCTTTATGGAAGAAATCTGTTAGTCGAATTCGGTCGATCATCGAGTGGTGCTGCTCAAGCCTGGTGCTTTGGAGCCATTTTTTGACAATGACCCAAATGAACGCAAGCACTTACTGCGAAATACATGGGAATTTGTAGCAGTTCGTAAACAAGTGTTTGAATCAATATAACAAGATCGATAATGTAGTTTTCCTAATCACGAAAATGTAAGCAAATTTAGAAAGACAACAAGAGATTCTTGCAGATTTTTTGAAAATTCTAGCTTTGACTCTTCGTGAAAGTTTAGTAAAATTGAAGAAAAGGTGACGGCATATCATACGAAACGATGCGTAGGCACTAATTTTAAGTGCAAACCTCATTTTTAAGCATGGTATATTCTTTTCGAGCATAAAACTCGCTTGGACAACCTGCACTCATTGGACTGGTTATGTAACAGACTTGTCAAAGTCCCTGTTAAGGAACGCATCTTCCAAAAGGGTTTTGGAAATTTGAATGCCATTAAAATGAACAAAATATATCGAAAGATTTTGTTACCAGTAGACAAATTATGGTATAACATATTAGAAAAAAATGAGAGCTGCATCTTTCAAGAGAGCATGGCAATAAATTACAGGGGAAAATGAGGTTGTTAGATGCAAATTCAATTGAATCAGTGAAGGCTGTATTGAAAATTTTAATTTGTAATCGTAAGTTTTATAATTTGAATTGATAGAATCGGAAATTTGAAAAAATCTTTCATAAAAAATGCCGAAAACTACGTTTCATGGTGTCAGGCCTTAATTGATACTAGAGGAGATTGAGCTTGCTACTAACGATTCAAAGAATAAATGTGTTTGATTTTGAGAAAAAAAATCTCAGCATTGCCTCTCGCTTTTGAGTCATCAGTGCCTTAGCAGTTTAATTTAAACTCCCATTCCCACCTAGCAGTTTTATTTAAACTGCTTAGCAGAAGCAAAGCTTATTTTAATTGAATACCGAATTCGCTTGATGTATTCGGCAAATTAATCTAAATGTCGATACTCAAATAAAGTGAATTTGCGTCGGCTCAGTGATTAAACCACTGAGAAAACGTTAATGTTGATAAAAATAATAATAATTAATTCTTTTTTTAAACAATCCTGAAAATTGATTATCTCAAAAAATGTATTTAGAATTTTCAATATGTTGAAACTGATAATTAAAGAAGTCTTGCATTCTAGGTGAAAATGAAGAATGAAAGAACAACTTTTTTTTAAATGAGTGGATATTTTAGAATAAATCAATCAATTCCTTCAATTCTTCAACTTCAAACTCTGGTACTAATCGAAATTTTGCTAAATACTACCGTTCGAAAAACCGTAATATTTTTATTTTGTTTCGAAAACGAAACCTAAAAAACGGTCATCTCATAAAAAAATATTGTTCATAGTTTTTATTTTATAATATGTTTCAGCTGATACTAAAAAAAAAGTTTATTGCAGTCCAGGTCAAGATAGAGAAATGATGGATAAAAAAGTTAAGCTCTTTTAAAATTCGGTGGTATTTTGAAAATTGTTGAAATATGTTTTTAAAATATTTTTCGATCCCATTTTAATAAAATTTTAATTGAAAAAAAAAGTGATAAACAAAATGTTGTTATATGCAGCCGTTCTCGAGGTACAGCGGGTACTTATTAAAATTTACTGTGGGTACCATAATAGGGTGTGAAAATAGACGGAAATGAATAAAGTGTTCTTCTTCATTATTCCAATATAAAAGAAACAGCTTCCAAAAGTCATCATATTTTGGTAGAAGTGTATTGTAAGCATGCTCTAACTAAGTAAATGTGTCGGGAGTACTTTCCAAGCGTTTAGAAGTGACAATTTCTATTTTGAACACAAAGAACTAGTTGAGCGCCACTAATGTTTGCACCTAAAGAATTGTAGAGACTGCTTGATAAAGAATCGTCACAAACGCAAGAAGAGCTTGAAAAATCACTCGGAGTTACTCAGTCAGCCATTTGACAATATTAAGAAACAATGGAAATGATCCGAAAGGAAATTGGGTGTCGTATGAGTTGAAGCAAAGGGGCGTCGAACGCCGTTTCTTCAATATTCCAATGGCACAAAAGAAAAGGTTTTTCGCAACGAATTTTTACTGATTATGAAAACGGCAATCGAAAACGTTGAGCAACATATGGATACCACAGCCATGCATCATCATCGACGGCCATTCAGAATATTCATGACCTGAAGGTTTTGCTCTGTTTATGGAACCAGCTGGGTGTGCTGTACTATGAGCTACTGCCGAGCCTAGCATTGCAAAAAAATAAGTCTCAAAACACCGATAAACACGACAAAGTAACTTTGCAATGAGGCAATGCTCGCCGACAGATTGCACAATCGGTAGGAACATACTTAGAAACACACAAATGGAAAGTCCTGTCGAATCCGCTGGATATTCTTCAATTATTTTAAAAGGGTATCCACGAAATACCGGAAACATGGCAAAAAGTAATAGTATGTGATGGACAATACTTTGAACATTGAATTTGCAAGCATTTTTGTCAATCAAGTTTCAAATTTCGCAAAAAAGGAGTACGAACTTATTTATGCCCGTAGTACCATTTATTTATTTCAGTTTCTGTATATACAATTGTAGAATCAGCAGTGCTGTAAAACTTCATTCAATTCAATTGAAACTGAATGTGGAACACATTGACGATCTCTCTAATGCAGTAAACTTCACTCTCTGACACACACAATGTTTGCTGACGGCCCGAACGGGCAGCATTCAGTCAATACTCGTTTCTCTTCAATCGAAGCTTAGTTTAACCACCGTCAGTTGATCTCTTGAAGTAACAAAATATCTCTTTCAATAGTGTGAGAGCGGCCTTCAAATGAGGTTCATGTAAACATTCGAATTGGTTCAAGATAATAGATGAAAGACTAATCAGATAGCTGAAATATCAATCCCAGAATACACATTAATTAATTGTTTCCTCCTTAAGTTTTCATTTTTAACACTTTACTCCATTTATAATTCTATTCGATCGAAATTGCTTACTACCAAGAGCGAAGACTATGAAGCAGCTAGACTACTTGGCACTTGAAACTGAGCAAGCAAAACTTCGAATGACTAGGTACGATTATTCAACTGACGATGAATGCTGGGAGCTTCACTTGGAATTGGCAGCATAAGTCAAATGAATTAGTAGGGATATGCTGACGGTCAGTGGCCATAAATTTCATTTTCATCTTATATTATTCGATTGAAAATGAAATTTTACCGCACTGAGAATCAGTGACAAATGCGATTTTCCTGCATTGTATAAAAATTCAATAAATTTCTTCTATCTTCTCGAACTAGAAGCTTTGTTTAACGTAACTGAAAATTTAATGAAACATATATCTAAAAGTACAGAGTTGATGCATGTACATATTTGTTATACAACTGTGAACCTCCTTTCTCCCAAAACCAGGTGGCCAAGTTGCTCCAGAAAGGTGTCACGCCGGATGCGACCAACATGGACGGACTGACGGCACTGCATCAGTGCTGTATCGACGATAACGCCGAAATGCTCAATCTGCTGCTGGATTATGGTGCCAATGTTAATGCTCAGGACAGCGAACGGTGGACGCCGCTGCATGCAGCCGCCACCTGTGGACACCTGAATCTGGTCAAGATCCTCATCGGTCGAGGTGCCAATCTGTTGTCGGTGAATGCCGACGGCAACATGCCGTACGACATTTGTGACGACGAGGAAGCGCTGGACTACATCGAGGCGGAAATGTCGAAACGGGGTGTAACGCAGGAACTAATCGACGAAACGCGAGCGGCAACTGAAACACAGATGCTTCGCGATCTGCAGGATCTCGCCGAAAAGGGTGGAGATCTCGAAGTACCTGACAGTCATGGTGCGACGCCGGTAAAGATCCTAAAATTGTTAAAACTTGCCTTTCTAAATTGAACCTATATACTTCTACTTCCAGCTACATATAGCGTCCGCCAATGGATACACTAGAGCGGTTGAGTTCCTATTAGAGCAGCACGTATCGACGGATGCGGTGGACCACGATCTCTGGACACCGGTACATGCAGCTGCTTGTTGGGGTCACGTTAGTAACCAATTTCACCTCAGCGAAAGCTCACAATCTATCGTTTTGTTATATTTTTTCAGTTGGAAGTACTTGAAATGTTAGCGCAAAGTGGTGCTGATCTAAATGCCAAAAACAAAAATGACGAAACGCCTTCCGGTAACTAGACAATGCCTCCTCTTCGAACAGGATTATTTAATACAGTTTTGTTCATCGTAGATATCTGTGAAGATCCGGAGATTCGGGAACGAATAGAGCAGCTCAAGTCGGAACAAGAAAGCAAACGACTGGCGGAAGCCCAACGTAAACGGGTTCGGCGATCCCAGAGTAACAACACGAGGTAAGTGTCCGATACCACCTCGCGAATGCGTGGGTTTAAATATGCATTAGCTTAGTGTTGGTTTAGGACAATAACCGCAACCCATTGTACGTTTCTCGTAGGGCTCAATCTGTACGGCGGACTTCGCTGCGAGACAAGGGTCTCACCACGAAAAAGGATGCCGTCGAAGAAGCCCGGTTTCGATTACAAGCACAAGAGGTAAGTACACCGTATTATTTATTTGTTAATTACTTTCTCGAAAATTTGCAATTAAACTTTTACATGCTGAATATATGACGACAATCACAACATGCAGATATACAGTGAAAATTTCTGTGTACCAGAACGGGAATGTAAATTCAGAACACCAGCACAGGTCGCTCTGAATTATCTAATAAAACTTTCGTGGTTCTGTTTGATGCCGGCTTTGTGTGGTTCTCATTAGTTTGGAGTCGAAAGTTGTCGCGCTTACTGAGTTGGACAATCGTGAAATGATTCCCTACCCTAGTGAAACAAATTTATTCCCTTCCTACAATGATGCTCTGTGGGAATTGGAACTAGCATGTTGTGATTAATGTTTCTTTCCTGACTGGGTATTTGATCAACCCATAAAGTTCGTGTTAACTTTTCTAGTCTTGGCACTAACGATGAATGTTAAGTTGTTCGACAAATTGAAATACAAGTTTCGCAACCTTTATTGCGTTTCACACCGGTGTAAGTCAGACGTATGTGCTCCAATTACATCCGAATTCTAGCGAATATAATTAGTGCTATAGCGTATGTATTGTAGTGTAAAAAATGTTAACGAATGAAAACGAAGAATATAGTAGACTATAAAATACCACGAATTTTTTTTTCTATGTAGATACCTGTAAGAGATACCTCTCGTGTGATTGAAAATTTTGAACGATTATAACGACGCACCGAAACAAAAGACTAGTGTCAAAAATATAATAGGGTAAGGACTCCCTATTTCATCTCATTTGTAAAGACGTTACCTTAAAAATCCGATTTAGCCATCAAAATCACTACGATTTTTTCATATTTCTGCTTAATTCGCCTTGCTCCACATTGGGAATTGATTCACATTTCTTGGAAATTAAAAGAATAATTAAAAAATCAGCTAAAAACACTTCTGATATGTTCACTACTGTGCTCCTAATTTCATCTCAAAGGCTTGTATTCAACCTATCGTTGGTCCTTTATTCATCCCATAGATTAGCAATGGCGACAGCAATCAAAACCAAAATATTGCACGATTATACTCTCAGGTACAAAATGTCAGAATTTTCTTTTAAAAGAGCCTTATGCCAACTATGACACAACACACGATATTAAAAAAAACAGTTTGGAATCATTTTTTTGGATCGTTTTCAAATTTAAAATTTTACTCTGCAGTTAATTTGGAGAACTTAAAAAAAACAATACAATACAGATAAATTCATACAGATTTATCTGTATTGTATAGATTTTTGCGTTCGCGTTCGTTAAATCAGATTACAGATTTTCTAAATTTAATACAGTAAAGGTTCATAAAAAGTGAGAAGTAAAATGTTAGACTTTTCTCTCTGAGTATCTATTAGTATTTGATTGCAGTACTTCTTTAAAAGTTTAATAATCAACGGACAAATCACATGTTAAAATGGAAATCTTTTGTGCAAATGTTTGATGATGAACACTGATAAACATTTATATTAAAATTTAAAACCAATTTGAATTTGAATTTGTTTCATTTTATTAGTGAAAACAGATAGAGCAGATACATATTTTCTATGGAAATATCTGGCATCTCTGTGCACAGCCGATGAAACACACATTTAACAGTGTTATGGTGACGTATAGCGGAAAGAAACCAGCGCTACTAGATTTGCCACAATTGTTATTTGATTTGTATTTAACACGCTCTATTTGGTAATATTAGAATCCGAAACAGTTTTATTTATATATAAATATCAATGATATAATTAAACTAATGTCACGGATACCAAAAAATACTTGTTGATGATAATTTAAAGAAGAAAAAATAATTTTTTTTATTTAACATTATGAGAAAACTTGGCAACCTTGCGATACGAAATGAGATGAAAACAAAGCGCAATCAAGTGAACTAAGTGCAAATGTTCATCTCATATTTTTCATTGCTTTTATTGCTTTTATTGCTCATCAGGTAATTTCAGAAGTCTTTAATCGTTGAATAAACAAGTGGAAAGTGAACATTACTAACTATAAAGTCATCTAACATTGAATAGTAATGTAATTATGTAATGAAATAGTGATCATGTTTTGAGACGAATCGATTAGTAAATATTCAGAAACATGATGAATTGTAAAACTTCAGACGAAAGTGGTTCCTAAATCAAAAAGTGAGTTTATTTTGAATGAAAAAAGCGATCGTTTTTTTCCATTGGAAAGTGTGGCAAAACCTAGAATAAATGTTTTAAAACGTTCCACAGTTTTGTTCAGGTACGTTTAAAGATATGATTATTGTTCAAGGTTATGAGGTGAAGGAATGAGATGGAAATAGGAGCTGAGATGAAATAGGGAGCCCTGTGGCTGTCTGGATTTATGGAAACACTACAGCAAGAGCACGTAGTCTATTACACTGATGGTTCACTGATGGAGGGCCGAGCTGGTGCGGGTGTTTACTGTCGTGAATTGGGGTTGGAGCAATCGTACTCACTTGGTAGATACTGCACCGTTTTACAGGCTGAGATCTTTGCAATCATGTGTGGAGTACAGTGTACCCTCCGGCAAGGCATATCTGGTAAAATAATAGATTTTTGCTCCGACAGTCAGGCTTCAATTAAAGCGCTTAGCTCGGGTGACTCACGTTCAAAACTTGTAATCGATTGCCGTACTCAGATCGAAGAACTTAGCATTTTCAATGCTGTAAATCTAGTCTGGGTACCTGGTCATTCCAACATAATTGGAAATGAATGGGCGGATGAACTGGCCAGAGTGGGAGCAGAAAACGACCTTGTAGGTCCTGAACCAGCACTACCAATTTCCAAATGCTGGATAAAACAAAAAAAAAAACTCTGTCTTGGGCTTCGTCTGAGCATGCAAACTACTGACGAAGTTCTGAGACTTGTCGTCAAACAAAATTATTCTTAGAAAATCCATGCCCTGGAGTTTCGAAGAATCTTTTACATTTCTCGAAGAGCCTTTGTGGTGTTCTGGTGAGGGCTCTGACTGGCCACTGTAAACTTCATTATCACATGGCTACCATACATCTTGCTGAATCATTTTCATGTGATCTCTGTGAATCCGATTACGAGACTTCATATCACCTAATATGTAACTGCCCTGCAGTATCTCAACTACGGTATCGGGGTTTTGGTTATTTTTACATTGAAGAACCTATGTTCAAGCAACTGAAACTCAGAGATATTCTTGGGTTTTCAACCCAATGTGAAAAAGAGCTCTAATTACTCTCGCAAGCGGTTTCTACGTCTCGTAAGTTGCGACTGGTTTCTGTACACATTTATGTTGTGTGCGTGTTTCATTCCGAATTCCTCCCGTTCCTTTATTTTCCATCCTCTTCTATTTCCCACCATCATTCAGGTAAATGATGAAAAGTCACGGCAAGGCACAAATCCCCGAAAATATGGGGAACGTGCCGTTATGAGCCAATTTATTCTGATACCCTACTTCTACAAAACAAAATAAATTGACAAAAACGCAAGGTAAAGCGCGAGGGTATTTCAAAACGAACTTCCAAATTTTTCGGTAGCTGATCCCATAAAGTGATCGAAACGATGGGCAATTATTTCGCTTGGTTCAGTTATGAGAAAATCTCCGCAGAAAATTACCGTTAGATACACTAAAGCAACTTCTTTCATGCTTAGTAGTTTTTTTCTATTATAGAGGCTTTAACATTAATGTCATTCACCTCTTCGGGGCAGAAAAACTTTCTGACCCTATGTGCGGGGTTGGGAATCGAACCCAGGCAGGTTGCGTGAAAGGCATCGACTTACCCATCACGCTATACCCGTCCCCCGACAGCTTAGTAGTTAACTCAGTCGGCCCTCGGCGAAAGACCTAATAATTAAAACCGAGTCGAAATAAAATTATATACATATATACTTAATAAAGTCAACTAACGGGAAATTTCATTCTGAGGATCATAAATCAATCTGGAAAATTGAACCCAATAATTATGAATTTTACCAGTGACAAAATTCTACAATCGATTCAATTCATAACTACTTAACTTGTTAAATGATGCAATATTCCATTCGTACAGAATTTTACAGGCTTCGAGTGTAATCTGCACTCGGCTATTAAGTGCCGCTGTATGAGTTTATATGTATCAATTATCATCCATGTGCTTCTGTGGTTCAGTCAATTAACTGACGTGCTTTATGATCTAATGTTTCTCGGTTCAAGTCGCGCACTTTTGCTGTCAATCTTTTGTTTTTTATTTCGTTCGATTTCAAGCCACGCAATTTTCAAATCGAACAATTGTACATGTTCATGAATATAAATTTGAGTGAAATACGACCCTCCATTTATGGGCATTGTATAATATGTAAAATCACAAGATTTCTTCGAACTGTGTGGAATCAATTTTGATAGAATATTATTGCACATTGAACATTGTAAGGTTCGGCGAATTGACAGTTTCGGCGAAATTGCTCGAAGTATCCCTATTAGTTTCCGCATCGATGATGGTTTCCAAGCAGTTTATTTTCTTCAAGTGATGTTTATTTCATATCATAATGTCATAAAACATTGCATGATTTTCTGTGTGGTTTGCGGTTGAAGTTTTCGATTTTCTGTTCCGGAGATATAAGTTAATGAGATGCAGAAAAGTGACGTATTAATTAATAAAAACTTTGTTTTAATCCCTGTGTAATTATGCCTTTCTCTATTACTCATGTTTTCATGAATATTACTGCGGAAATCGTCAGGAAATTGAAAAAAAAATGAAAAATAGCATAACTTGTCCAATTTGAAATCAGTTTTGGGACTAATTTAGAAGAATTTGTTTGTTTTTTGAATTGCCGCTCCAAATGACAATTTTAAATTTTAAAGACATTTCACTCTGTAGTCGCAGAAACGGAAGTCGGATCCGGAAAAGAAATCAATACCAGCCTATGGGATCATAACATTTTCATTTCAGACTAAGTTTCATGCGTCTCAGAGAAAGTGAAGTAAGTTCCGTTTTGGAGTTTTTGACCACTATTTCCGGTACTTCAACAACTGGGAACCAAGATAGCCGAAATCGTTTCATCTGGCCATCAACTAGCATAAACTACAAGTTGAATCGATTTTCAACCAAATTTAAAAGAATTTGTCCGTTTTTCGCTTTATCGCTTTAAATTACAGCATGAGATTTTAATTCACAGATTCGGTTTTCACAGTTATTGTATATCCTTCCTTATATAAGAGAGACAAAAACTTCTTGCATCGAAAATTATCATAAAAAAATCTAGTTTGGAAATTTCAAAACCCTTGTGTGGAGCATTCACAGACATTTTCATAGACACAACTTATACAAAGGTTATATGCACATAGTTAGAATAAGCGGCAATAGTAAAATAATTCTATCGCAATTATCAACTGCCTGTATAGAATCGGAATAAGCGACCGTTTGTTGCTTCAGAGAGGATCCCCACAGCAGCGTGCTTACCTATGATTCTCAGAAATGTCATTCGCTCTCGCACTGGTATCGATTCTATGTTAAATGAGCCATGCCGGGTTTTTGTTGTTGCGATGATATCCGTCTCTCTTTGATGGCACTGATTCAATCGTTGTAGAGTTGCCAGTGAGCGTTCTTTGATACGATAAAAGCCATCCTTGGTTATCATTCTATAATATTCACTTATATATTTATTCCCACGAGCCAAGACAAACAGTTCTCAATTGACGTATATGTAGCGCTTAATTTGAGTTACTGGAATAGTTTTTATTGCGGTGTTTAATTTAGTGAATATCTGAATAAATACATTTCAGTACTCTAATTATTGCAAACGAACGAATTTTTTTTCTGTGCTGAACAAGTCCATTTGATGCAAACAGTGCATCGTGGCGAGACACTTCGACGAATCGGTTACTATGACTGGATTTAAAACAAGTTATATGTGTGTTTAAACAAAATTCATGAAAGCATTTTTGTTCTGGGAAACACTTGTTTGTGGGATTTTTGATAGGTTTTACATTACATTAATACCAGTGATGGCATTTCACTAGAGTAATACACCAGTGCGTAAGCTTTATTTCTACACTGCGGATGCATCCAATTTGCTCCACACAAAAAGAAAAGCGCACTTCTTCTCAATGTCCATTAGACTTTAGAGTGTGTGCTTGTGTTGAAAGAAGCTGGTGCGAGAGAACCACATTCTATTCGCATGAATCGCTCTCACGTGCTCTCGCTTAAACACACCCAAGTGATCACTAGCGCGCGATGGTGAGCGAACACTTCAATTAATAGAGAGTAGATCTGGTCTTGCTATGAAAAACTTGCAAGGAAAAACGAAAATTCAGCGATAAATTGTTTTATTTTGCTTCTTCTACGCTAACCATACACCAGAGTGCTCACCGGTGTGTACACGTCTGTGAAAGTATCTGCATCCACCTCAGAGAATTTGAATGCTCTGCTCTAGCACTTTGTTGCGATTCAGTGCTACAGGTAAAAGAAAATAAAAACTGGCACTCATGATGCGTGCACACTTTTTACAATAGTGGTGTATATATGTAAAAGAGAAGAGCTCTCGTTGAAGTTGTTAGTGCGAGGGGAGAAGTTTCGCTTGAGATGGACATCTCTGATTTATACAAGGCTGTATTCCTGAACATGCTAATATACGGAATATTCAAAATACAACAATTTGTGTGTTGGGTTAAATTTGCAAAAGGGATCGCACAAGTTGCGTTGGAATACGATTAATATATAAAAAATTATCAAATTAAGCGTTATTGATTTTTTATTTTCACGGTTGAATACCCTCAGCACAAAATAATTGATTATAATCCACCTTCTTAAAACCCAAATGGAAGTCATATATTAGCTTCGTTATTCGATGTTTGAGAAGTACTGTTCCTTTATTGGTCGTATGACATTCAGGACAACGCTGCAGGCATTATTATTATACTGATTTATTTATTTTTTCGTCATTCTGTTTGGAAATCAGATTTGGAAGTATTCTCCACTTGCTCGAATGTCACATTTCTAGCGAATACACAGCTGGTGTAACGCCGAGTAAATCGAAAGCATTGTACGGATCGAAAAAATGAGCCTCTTGAACAAATAATAAACCAGCTCGCTACAATTGAAATATAGTATAAAGTTTCTCCATTCATTTGTTTTAAAGCTTTGAGTTGAAGGAACAGGTTCGAAAATTTTAGCTGACTCGCAGCCTTTACGCAATCGTTAGGTAAGTTTACGCCTTTAAGTAGACTGTGCAATGCAGCTAATGAATCGAATTTCCTGTGAATAAACCAATTAGGAATTTAAACAAATCTTTGAAGATATATTTCAAATTGCGCATAACTTCCTTTATTCGGGACAATGAATCATGTCGCATGTCGTGAATCAAAGTGACGTACGAGTGACCTGACTCACAATTTGCGCGTACCAGGCGTAGCAGAAAACGGAACTGACACTCACCTGACGGAGGGTAATTTTTGATTCCGCATGAATTGAATTGCTTCGCAGAATGGCATGGCACGAATTGCTTCGCAGAAATAATCCACCTTTCCTACAACAAGGCAATCACATCCGCTTTCTTTTGATTGATTAGACTGAAGTTTCAAGGAATGAATATTTCGGTTGATAAATTCTGACTAACCTCGATTGTTTGTAATTTTTATACATTTATTTGTTATTTTTAATACACTTTTGTTATACAACATGTTTACCTTTACAATTTCACAGAATGTTCTTTAGAGAACGAGAATCGTTTCAGAATTATATGATTTCGTTTTCTGGTTTAAAACTATGATATGATTGGGTTCCAGAAATTTTTATCACTTCTATTTCTGAGAAATATCCATAATGCAAGTTTGATTCTATCTTGGAAATTGCCCATGCATAATGCTAAAAAGCATAAAGGTTTATTTTAAATAGCCTGTTTTACAATCTAAAGAATGTGTTCATATTATAATGCCAAATCTAGAAGAATTTTACCCTTTTTTGCATCGTCGCTCTAAATGACGGTATGCCATTTGCAACACACATTACCCTATGAAAGCATGATGAAATTAAATAGCCTGAATGAAATGAAGCCTATGGGACTATAAGATTTTTTTATGTTATGAGTGACATTATTTGACACATACTCACACACGTACGTACACAGACACAAACATTGCTCAGCTCGATGAACTGTGTCGAATGAACTGGGCCAATTTTCACTAGTCAATTTTTCAAGTGCTTGCATAAACTTTCTATATGAGAAAGGCAATAAGTATGCTTTTAAAGAAAAGCATCGTTATCATGATCTTGTAATAACACTAACACAAATTGAATAAAAGAATCAGTAATTTACATTTTTTCACCTGAAAAAAAAAACACGAAATTGAATAAAGCACGGTGCGAAAGGAGCAAAACTGTTTTGCATCGTCATTTTGAACGACGATTTGAATGTTTTGACACTCATCGCCCTATGAAGTCGGAATCTGGATGAAATTACACAGCATATTTTAAGATAATGAGAACTTTAATTTGAATCATGACCTGTGAAAATCGGTTTAACTGTTGCTGAGAAATCTAAGTGAGTTCCGCTTTTGGGGCCAAAGTAGTTTTATATATTCACTGACTAACAAGATCTGCCAACTAGATGAATTTAGCAGTAAGTTTTATAAAAATGTGCACCTCGTTTCGCCATCGCTTGTGAAAAAATGCTCATGAAATTGAACATATTCACTAATCGCACTTTGATACCGGAACCGGAAGTCGCATCTGGATTAATTCTTCGGAGATTTTTTAAAGAATTTTAAGACCTTTTATTTGCTTCTCAGTTTGTGAAAATAGGTTGAAAAATTTTAGAGAAAATTGAGTGCGCATTTTTTAATAAAATTGCACATATTTCTTTGTAATTCCGGAACCTGAAGTCGGATCCAAACAAAATTCAAGAAAGTTGTATGAGGTCATAAGACCTTTCATTTGAATCTAAGTTTGTGAAAATCGGTTCAGTCATCTCTGAGAAATTTGAGTGACATTATTTGTCACATACATACACACACACGCACACACGCACACACACACACACACACACACACACACACACACACACACACACACACACACACACACACACACAAACACATTTTGTGATCTCGACGAACTGAGTCGAATGGTATATGGCACTCGGCCCTCCGGGTCTCGGTTGTAAAGTCAGTTTTTACAGCGATTGCATAGCCTTTCTATATGAGAAAGGCAAAAATGTCTTTTTCGAAGAAAATCGAACTTAAACGCGGTTTTTTGTGTGCTTCAAAGGTTGATTTTTGGAACTTTAATGTCTTAAGAAACCGTGTCTTCCAAAACTACACGATTGTTTTTGCGATGTTTCTCGAAATTTAAAGTTTGGAATGATAATAAAGGTACCCGAATAAAAAATATTGTAGAAAACCAATACGATTTGCTGTTACAAAACCTTCCACAATTTTGCTTTGACCATTGAAAATTTTTTTTAATGTATTGTTATACACTATTCAATTAATCGTGATCATGCTGTTTACAATAGAATGTATAGGTTGTTAAGTATCGTAACAATTCAAATCATAAATTTTCTCATATATGTTTTCTTGGAAAACAGTCAAATGTACAGTTTGCATATTGTTTGAAACACCACGTGTACAATAAATTCAATTGTAAAATCGTAGAAACAATATATTTAATCGTTGGAAATGAAAAAAAAATTGTCAAGATACAAAAAAATGTATTGTCACCCATATATCTTATTGTAAATCAATTGCTAATGCTGTAAAATCAATGGTTTATTTTTTTACGGGTATCTTCTCACTATTTGGTAGATTAAATAAGTTTTAAAAGCTGCAGCATATTTTCGGTGTTGCATTTTTATCGAATACCCCCTTATGAGGCGATAAAATTACCCGCAGATATGTTTTAGTCGCGAAAACCAGCCAAACCAGGAAGCATAAAAGTGAACAAATCGAAAAAGGGCGAAACTCTTTTTATGTTGATTTATTCAGTGGATATAGAAGGAAAGTGGTAAAATTTGCATGCCTTTTGAAGATAACTAACAATTCATCGACTAATCATGAATTGATCTGAGATTAAACGATAATTTCTGAATACGATTTGAAACCAAAGTCGAAACATTCATCGATGGTTTTCTCCATTTGCTGCCAATGTTAGATACGCCCTTCTTCGAAAAATAGCTGAGATAGTCTCTCTTCTCGACGTTTCTTTGACTTCTGACATTCGATTCTCCTTACCATCAAGTCGATTTTTTTCGATTGGGACCGATGATTTGACTTCATTCAACCATTTCACAATCAGTTCGCTTTCACATCTCATCCAAGTCAGTATTGTGTAGTGAACAATAGAACGATCTCGAAATGAGTGAACCAAACGAACAAAAGCTACCGCTGCTACGAAAAAATACAATTATTGTTTACTTCAGGCAGTACAAAAGCCGACCTTCGATACGAGAACTTGAAAATTTGCTTAAAGAGCAAATGCATATTGATATTAAACGTGTACATTTACTTCAATGCAGTAAGACAAATAATGTTGTTTATATCCAAATAATAAGAATAAGTTTTATGAATAAAAAAAAAACCATTTCACAATATTGGTGTGCCAGTAGTACAGGATTTCGCGATGCGCAAGCTGATTTTTGACGCAGAGGAGCTCTTGCTTCGATGTCATTTTCACAACTATCAAAATTGAACAGTTGAAAGACAATTTCTTTGAAATGTAGGATTTAGCACACGATTGAAAAATGCGTCAAGTTTTAGTTCATCAAATTCTCATCGTAACACCCTTAAATTTCGGCTCCTCCTCAAAAATCGATAATTTTTTTAACTATGTGAAACTTTTTAAAATAGTTATTTAGGGGTTTTGGTACAGCATGGTTTGTACTAAGTGTAAATAACTATTTTCTATTTCTACGTTTCACCTTCGGCTCATCAGATAGTTCAAAGTCAAAACCGTCATATTTCAACGTGTGCTCATTAATTTGTGGGAACCATAACCATGATATCTATAGTATTTGATAGACATCATCTTTGATGACTTGAAACTTGGTTTGCTTTGGCAAATTATTTAGGATAAACATATCACTTATGAGGAACTAGTACAATAAATTTTCTTGCATTATTTCGAGTAAATTTCACATAGTACGATCTAATTTCAATCGAATCAAATCATGCTTTGTCTATCGAGACATCAGTGCGACATTGTACAGAGACGCCATTAACAATATGTTTCCCACATCTGCTTCCCAAGTGTTTCAACAGGAACTGTTATGGTCCACTAGTTGTTAAATTCGAACTGCTATGTACTAACAAATCGAAAATGAATCGACCTTTGGGAGGATGAAATGTACTAAATTTGAATCTCTCTGTTTTGAATTACACTCTATATTTACAAGTTTTCATTTTTCTCGGGTGTTTTTCCCTCTCAATTATATTCGTCGTTGTGAAACGCCCCTTTGTCTACGGCTTGGAACGTAGGTGAAACCGTAGGTTGTTTTTTCACTTTTTAAACTAATGACGGTTCTATACATTACAATCGCTCGAATTCCATCAAGTTCATTGCGTTGAGCAAAGCAAATCAAAGAACGCCTTCCCATCCACCACTTTCTGCCTTTCCATCGGACAAGGTCATGAAACGCAGTTTACTACGGTTCTATGTGGATTCACTGTCTAAAGGCTCGCCGGTAGTCAACGAACCGTGGCACAGAACAACAAAAAATATCATGAATTCGATTCTATTTCTGATGCGATCGGCCAGCCAACCGTTAATTGAATATAGATGAAAAGTTTTCATGTGCTAAAATTTAGCCGTGTGTTGTATAGAACCTGTGCGTAGTGAGTGAGAAAATTGATTCCATTTTCGGGTGCTTCTACTTCTCCTTTATTTTCGATCATTCATGTTATTTGTTACTCTTTTCAACCGTAGCAAAATTTTAGGCTAATATATTTGAATCAATTTGTGCGTTTACTAAATTATTAGTTTCCTACAACTTGATCATTGTCAATTTATTGTGTATTTTGCAACTGTGACTCCTTCAAATATTGAACAGTTCAATATTCGCAACCAGACCGATTTGTTGAAGATATTATGCTGGCATCGGTTCGATGAATCCATCGTCTTCCATTGGTAAATACCGCCAATTTCACATGTACGCAAAGTATCGACCAATCTGTCATGCCATTAATCGAGGGGCTCTGTTGCAATCCACTCGGCATTCGCTTCGCATGACATCCCTGGGCTCGTGCCAACATACGTGTAATTGTGCGTTCCATGCATTCAGTATAATTTCCGCTGTCCGTGGTTTTCAACTGTAGAAAGTCCAACTTCCGCGCATCGCGATTCCATTTTTTGCGATCATTCAAGTGCACTGTTTAATTGTCAGGAATCACCAGAAACATCGGTATGTGATCCGTGCTTGCTTTCCATGTATTTATTTTATCGCAACGGTTGTGATTGTTTAAATGCTACTAAAATCAGATTAGTTTTATTTATCAAATGTTACTAAAATTTGATTATTTTTATTTATCACTAGCTGTCGAACTTCGTCTCGCCTAATTTTTTTTCAATTTATATTTTCGGACGGCAGAGTGATCAAACGTCTAATGTTGTTAACGCTTCTCTCCATTATTTTTCTGATAAACCTACAATCAACGGAATTCGACACACATTCGCTTTAGTCCAACAAAGTAATATCACCAAAAATTAATACTTGTGTTAAGCAAAAATTGAGCAAAGGTACAGATTATCATCTCATCCTTCGAATCAAAGCACTGAAGAGATCTCTCTCTCTCTCTCTCTCTCTCTCTCTCTCTCTCTAATGGCTTCGACATAAAGGATATAAGGTGCCAAGTTTTCTCTTCCATATGTGATTCTTGCTTTCGGTAATCGATAAAAAAGTTCACTAACGAGAATTTTGTATTGATAAACCTAACACAATGTTGAATAGTTTCTCTTCTAGAGTTGTCCATTCGGTAGAGTAGGACATGTATACAGTTTGTATTTAGCCCAAGTAACTAAAAGTTCGTAAAAAAAGATTTGGCTTGAGGAATTACTCAATCTGGAATGTTTACTCGACGCAACATAACAAACTTTGAAGCTTTTACAGCTTTTAAGCAGTGAGAAAGTTTTCTCAGAACTTGTTCTGTACGTTCAAGTTGCCAAAAAGTACCATGCGTACTTTATAGCTCTAATAAAGTGGATATTTTTTAGGTACTGCGGAGCTTTTGATTGCTTGGAGAGACGCCGCTTGCATTTTAATTTGATATTCATCCTACTAATTTGAACATTCTTCACAGAATATGAATTATAAAATGACAGTCTCGTTCCATTATGGTAATCATCTTGAACATTGATCTAATTACCACTTATTATGTGCGCTTAGTGTAATCTAAATCATTAGGAAGCAAAATACAGAGAAAATCTCTTAGTTTGACCTTTTCATTGATTCATTCAAAAATCTTCTGATTAGTTAAACACGCGCCCGGGATGACCAATACTATTCATCTGACTCCAATTCATCAACTGGTAAATGATATCAGAACATTTTTTCCGGCCTACAGGGGGTTTCTAGAACATATGCCTGAACATTCCGTCATTATGTCATTTGGCAAGTAATAATTTTAATACCCAATTAATCACGTGGCATGTGAAATATCCATATGAAACAACTCGTTGAGCGCCAAACTTTTTTTTAAACAATCTAGTATTCTTTTCTTCGGCGACAAAACACTTATGCAACTCGTTATGTGCCAAACACCTATCGATTATCTAGCAAGCATGGGCGACTGTTTCAGTGGAAAATTCCATTGTCCATACAAAAAAAAACTTTATTAATTTTTCCCACTTTTCCGGCAAGTTTTCCTAATTTTTTTGATGTACGAACCCCGGGGGGGGGGGGGGGGGGGGGGGGGGGGGTGGGTAAAAACTGATAAAACAAAAAAAGAATCATGTAAATCCGGTCATTCATGCGATTACAAAGAATGATCTCTCCATTTTTATATATATATATATATATATATATATATATAGATTTCATTTATCTAACCGATAAGCTTAATAGGTTAACAGTTCATCGTACTATATAACCTTTTTGTTTTCATCAGTATCAGTACAGTTTATGATTTCTTACTGATAGTCCTGATGATAGCCTATTTTCGCACGAACAAAAGGAAACTCGGTGATAAGTAAATTACAATTATTCTGAATAAACGATAATATTCGATTGGGGAAAAAGATTTGGCATCACTGGGAGTACGATGCGGTGTCTAAGTGCCGCTTTAAAAAAATCTAATTTCTATGTGTTGTTTGTACGTATAGCTAAAAATTTGGTCGAAACAGTTAACTTGAGTGATAGTGCAAGTGTGGCAAGTATGTGTTTAGTAGTGAGAGAGCTATCTATTGAATAATGTTGATTCGCAAATCTAAAAATTCTCAATCGGCGGAAACTGATAATTTACCGCCCAAAAATTCAACGATGTTAACCAATTGAAGCCGCTTGCATATCATTGTCGGTGTTATCAGACTTCTATGGAATGTGTGAAAATATACAAGTCAATCGTGTTATTCAAGCTGAAAATCTAAAATTGGTCTGCAGCAAACCCATTCGCACGTGTTTATATTATTCTTTCAGTAGTAAAAACTGCTGCCATTTCGCAATGGTTCAGAATCTGTCAATTTTTATGGCAGCTTCCTGTTGTTTACACTCTTTGTGTTCATTAGTTTGTTTCAAAATGCGTGGACTTTCAGCATAACAACGTCGAAAAATTGTGTACAAATGGTGCACAGAACGCGAACTGTCACTGAGAAAGATAGCAAAAATGGAAGGAGTAAGTGAAAAAGCCGTGCGGAATGCAATCAGGAAGTTCGGTGAGGATAACACCTTTGAGGATAAACCGAAAACGGGTCGAAAAAAGGTCCTGCTACCCCTCAGTTGGATAAACGTATACTGAAGGCGTTCGAGCAAAAGAAGGAGGTTTCAGTTCGGTATGTGGCCAAAAAAGTGGGCACTTCGAAGTCAAATGTTCTTCGTGCTAAAGAACGTTTGAATCTTCAAACCTATAAGAAGCAGAAACAACCAAAACGTAGTCCGAAACAAGAAACATCGATCAGGCCGAGCTGTACAATACGATTCTTGCTGGAAATTTGAACTGCATAATCATGGACCACGAAACCTACGTGAAACTCGATAACAAATCCTTGCCGGGACCACAATGTTATACGGTGCGAGAAGAGCAAGTGTTAAGCCAGTCCGAGACATCGATTGAAGTCGAAAAATTTGGTAAGAAAGCTATGGTCTGGCAAGCAATTTGTAGCTGCGGTATGATTTCGAAACCCTTCATCACCACCGCTTCAATGAACAGCGAAATATACATCAAGGAATGTTTACAAAAACGACTTCTACTCACAATGATCCTGTTGTCTTCTGGCAAGATCTTGCTTCTTGCCACTACTCAAAATCAACGGTAGAATGGTATACTACCAAAAATGTCACTTTCGTCCCAAAAGACATGAATCCACCAAATTGCCCACAACTTCGACCAATTGAGGAATTTTGGACATTAACGAAGGCACATCTTAGGAAACATGTCTCGGCAGCCGAAACCATTCAACAGTTCGAAAAAGATAGGAAAAAGTGTCAAAACTTGTCACCAAGAAGTCTGTTCGAAATTGAATGTGGAACGTTCGCAAGAAGGTGCGCCAGCTAGTCTAGTAGCAAATGTTGAGAATAATATTCTGTTGTTGTAGTCTAATATTATCAGTATATCGAATAAAATTTGAATATCTAACACTTGTGAGTTATTTACAGCGAAATCAAAGTGCATCCATACTTTCTGGGACAGTCTTTATTTTTTATGAGTATCGAAAATCAGCTTTTGTTGAGATCATATTGTTTACCAAAATATATCCGGATCTCCAGTTCTAAGTTTACTAAATTTAGAAACCTCTTTTGTATAATTTACAATGACTTCCAAAAACGGAATTTTCAGAGTTAGCCTGTTTTCATATACTGTTATGCACTGACGATTGAACGACGAAAAAAAATTAAAACAAAACAAGTACACGAGCGACGTTCCGAATCTACAAATTTGCAAAATTAGTCTGAGTGTATTATTATGATTGAAAGTTCTTATGAACCATTTGGATTAATTTCACTGAAATTATAGCGTAACACATCTTACACTAATGGTTATAACTTTAGGTGTTTTTCTGCTACTATTGTGATCCTTGTATCATGAATTCAGCGTACTTTTTTAAATATAAAAATTCCATATATACATGAAATTATGCGTTTTCATTATTTCAAATTTGTTTATTTTCGCCTACGAAAATAAATAGTTAAAAGCACTAACGATTTTCTTTTAAAGATTTATTTAAATTCTGTTAATCGGAACCATATTAATTTATAATCAAAACATTACGATTTTGAAGAATGACGCACAACAAACGTACTCTGGACCCGTGTGAATCGATCCTCATGAAAACAAACTTCATATCGAAACCTTGCAAATACCTTTGTCATAAACCGTGGAATGTTTTGTTTTTTTATTCGCTGGGAAAATATTTTTTTTTACTACAATATTTAAGTGCATCAATATAGCCTGTGTATATATGAACCAAATTTGAAGAGGTGGTTTATTAAGTTAATGTTTATGACTTTCGTTAGATGGTGTTTCAAATTTAATCAAATTTGGTTTTCTGTTTGCACTAGTTCTTGGAATGCTATGCTAACAAAAGTAACAAAACTAAGCATACATTCAGATGCAATCGTACAAAACCTTACTGTGAAGTTTCTCAAATGAAAGGAACAATCGTGTTGAATCCATTCATTATCTTTTTTAATGTTAATTATCTGTCAGTCGATGAATAAAAACACAGTGATTTTCCAGAAGCAAGTAAACATTTTAAGTAGTTCTTGTTTCCAAATGTCTGTTTTTTGAATCCCATTAATCTTTTACATAATCAATCACATCATTAATTCATTCAGGGGTTAGCCATCATTAATTGATTCTAAAGATCCAAAGTGATATCCGGGTAGAAAATTGGAGTTACGAGATTTGAGTTCAATACCTTCCTCAAGTAATGCATTTTCGTCCATGATTAATTTCATGGGAGAAGACAAATGACTCATGCTTGGATTATTTTATTCATAAAATCATTAACAATTATCATGACTTCATGAGAAGATAAAATGATAGGTTTCATGACTTTTTAATCATGATAACAGTAACGATTTTGTTTTCGTGTATACTTAAAGTATATTCACTGATTTATTTAGTAATGATTTTTATTTTTCTTACTTTCATTGTTTCCGATTATTGAGTTGATTCCCTTCAATCCAAAGGAAATGACTGAACCGATGCTTTGCTGGGCCATCATTCATCTTCTAGTCTGTCTTTCGTTGGGTACTGATAAAAGCTTTGTTGTCACTATTGAAATTTGACCAAAATGTTGGTACAACGAAAATAGCGTCACTGTGGTTCATGTATCGCTCACTCGGCATAGAGTTCGCTCGAGCGAGGGAGTGATAAAGTATACTGGTCGATCGATTCAAATTTTGGAATGATGATTCTCATTTTCACAACTTATTCATGTTTGTGTACTTTCGTACTGACTGATGTTTCATCGATATTATCACAGGTGTGCTGCACCCGTGCCAAATGAAACTGCAATTGAATTTCTAGTTTTCCGGCTCCGTTTTACTGTTTCCAATCAATTCACCGAAATGCGCGCAAAGTTAGGCTACACAATGAATTCGCTCGCTCATCCAACCGTGAAAGGGGCCCCCCGTACCAGTCAATGGAGCTGGTCATCGGAAATTTGCGCATGATGTTTTTTTTTCCAAGGGAGCACGAACACAAGTACCGATAACATTGGCTTTATGAACCAATTGGAGAGAATCACTCGTACGGCCTGTTTCAACTCTGCTGTGTTCCAAGGTACCGGACTCGGTGGCGTTACGATTGCGTGGCTCGGTTAGTTAGTTAGTTAGTCGGTTAGTTAGGGATTGGTTTAGTCCCATACCGCTAGTGTAGTACCTTGAATGTAGCGTGATTGAATTACGTTGATTTCGATTTAGAGCTTCTTACGTGCGCCTTAAAAGTCTACTAATTTTAGGCGGAAACGAACCTGAAAACGGTGATACTGCACTAACGAGACCGAAAGTGCAGGAAATCTCCGATCGCTGAAAAGCTATTCAGACTGTGTATTAGTTCGTAAGTGTCAGTGTTGAGGTGATGAATTGAAGTCACGGCCAGATGCCAAAGAGTGATAATTGAATTGAATGCCGGTTCGAAAAAAGGACGAACATGATGTACTTACAAGCGATAACGAAACAAATTGCATGAAAAAGCACTTGTTCGGAATTCATCCACCCACTGAATTTGTCCTTATCGAAAATCTAATCAGAGTTGAAGTTCCTCTCGTACGGTGGCACCCAGCTGGTCGGCTTCTGATAAACGGCGATGGTCACACCGGGCGACAAGAGAAAAAACCTATATGTGATGATTACAGAGTAAATGGAAATGAAAGGATATCTCGGAAGTTAAATTTTCTTGGTGCTCTCTGCAACAACAGAAGTGTTGGTGAGCAAGGTCGAAATCCCCACATCTTTCAACCAAGCCCAAACGGTCGGTTGGAATGGTACAGAAGGAAATGACAAAAGTTCGTATTAGAGCTAGCCGACCGAAGTGGCAGGATTCGTATGAATTTATGAGAAGGACCGGGCGTTGACTGAATCAAATTCAATTCGATTCAGAGAGGGAACGAAGTACGTGAGGGCCCAAAATTGCTCTGTTTTAATTTGGCTTGAATAATTCGGTGAGGATGGGACCAACTGCTACACTGTGGGTGGCAACAGTCGAATGGGCATATTATTTGAATGATTATATGGAACCTGTAAAATTGCACTGGTATAGCGGTGATAAACCATAGATTTATTACACCATAAATTATACGTCTCCATTGTAAACGAGTCTTGTTCACAAGCTCTTTGACATCTATTTAATGAGGTGAAAATTCAACCGTTCGGAAATTGTTTTATTTTGCATTGTGAATATAAAGCTTTAATATCGATTGAATGTTATTCACTTTTTACCTTTTTTATATATAAAAAATAGGTATAGAATTCGCTCAAACTTTAGAAAAAATTTCCGAGGGCCGGAAGGCGAATGTCATATACCAATCGATTCAGCTCGACGAACTGAACAAATGTCCGTATGTGTGTGTGTGTGTGTTGTCAACTAAGAGGTCGAGATCTCAGAGATGGCTGGACCGATTTGGATCAAACTAGTCGCAAATGAAAGGTCTTCTTTTCACCCTGAATGCTATTGAATGGTTTTGAGATCGGATGTTTACTTTTTGAGTTATACAAAGTTTTATGTCAAAATTTGCCCTTGAAAAGAGAATATGTTTCCGAACTTAGATTTCGCACGGTAATACCTATCCAACAAGCCATAGATTGTTAAAATCCGTTAATTTTCAACGGAGATATCGACATTTTTGTGTAAGCGTCTTTTCCCCCTATTTCAGCAGTATGAGTTTTGAGCGCTGTATGACAAAGCAATGCTTGGGAGCAACGTGAAACACAATTTTTTTATACTGTTACATACAATTGTTCCTAAGTATCAAAAGGACTGTGTACAGCATCTTTATTCATGGCATTTTGCCTTGGACCGATTTTAGCACGGTTCGTTTTTGGCAACATAATCGATCGAGTATGGCATGTAAGCTAGGCGATGGTAGCATTTTCAAGTTCAAAGTAATTCCATAATTATTTTGATTTAAACTTATTACAGTAATAAATGCTGGAAGAACATAACTCCCATATACCATTCGACTAAGTTCGTCGAGATCAGCAAATGCGTGCGTGACACATAATTTCACTCAATTTTCTTGGAGATGGCTAAACCGTTTTCTACAAACTCAGATTCATATGAAAAGTAGTATACTCCCAAACAAAGTTCCTGAATTACGTTTGGATCCGACTTCTGATTGCGGAACCACAAAATAATATGAGAAACGAAATTAAAATAATGCAATTCATCTTTCTCGTAGATGGCTGAACCGATCTAAGATTCAAATGAAATCTAAGAATCATCTATGATTCAAATGAGAGGTCCTAAAATCCTATAAAACATCTTACTTTTTAGTCAGATCCGACTTCTGGTTTAGGAGATACAGGGTGATTAGTGTCCATTTCACATAAATTAATCAGGTTTATCGGGTTTGCAGATTTGGATAGTCGATTACCAAATAAATTTATTTCAGTTTAAGCGGTATTCGTTTTTGGATTCGGAAATTTTAATTCGCACTACAATTTCTCAAAGATGTCTACACACTCCTCAGGTGAATTTAACTGATTTCGGCTACACCGATTTTAGAATTCCGGTTCCAGTATCGAATCGTTTCTCAAAGCTCAATCATTTTCTCAAAAAGGCCATCGAACTTCAAAAACAAAAATTCAAATTAAAGGACTTAAGGTCCCATACAAAATTGGTGAATTTTATCCGATTCTGGAATTACAGATTAAATTCATACCTAGATAGAAGATGTAAATTGTTTGGCGTATTAATTTATGGCCATACGAATCATTTTGGGTTATGCTAGTTCCTGAATATCGGCTCTGGAAGTACCATAAATAATGACGAAAAACTCTAAAGTGGAACTTACTTCGACATCTCATGGAATGTTCAATCGATTGTCACACGTTAAGATTGAAATTCGACATTGCAGGGTAATGAGTGATTAAAATCTAAAATTAAAATATCAAATGGTGATTAAAATCTCAAATTAACTCGGTTTTGTTTCTGGAGTCGTAACCCAAGTAGCAATTGAAACTTGTTTCATAACACGCGGTTTTTTTTTGTTGGATATGTTCGACAAGGGACTTTTCACGTTCAACAAGCGATTTTTCGCGTTTTTTCTAACAAATGAGAAAAATTCATTCATATTACTGCTTGTGAAAAAATTCGAAAACCTGAAAGGATTACATCTTTTTGCAAACCAAATCCAGAATAACGTAAACTATTTTTACGATTTTTCTTCGTAAAAAAGGGTTTTACGTAACATAAAATATTTGCTGTAATAATATTCATATCAAATATTTTTGAAACTGATTTAACGAATAGTTGCTGGAAAACAAAGTTTAAACTATATTCCGAATCCAAAATGGCGACATCCGGCTTATCAATACTTCTTGACAATCCTTACAATATTGGTAATTTCTGAACGAGATGCCAGAAAATGATATTTGAGGTCATTCCGAAATCCAAAACGTCAACTTTCGGTTCATTGATATTCCCAGAAAACCCTTACAATATGGGTATGTCCGGAAGGGATTTGAAAGTTAGATGGCGGAAGCGACTTTTGAAGTCGATATCGAAGATGACGACTTCCTATTAATCGTTATTACTAGAAACGATTGTAGTATTGGAAATTTCGGCCCAATTTAATGATTCGATTCCAGAAACCGATGTTTGAGGTAGCTCCACAATTCAAGATAACTAGAAATATAGTTGCATATGGTAATTTGAATGGGAAAAATATTTTTACCTCCAAATTTATGCTAGGTGCACAGAACAAAACAAAACAATAATAATTGCTTATATTTGAGATATTGTTACAATTTTATCGGACAAGAGACTAATATACTTGGTTCACGTTTTCGACGTTCCCCGATTTTTAACACGATAATAACATGGTGGTTCAATTTTAACAGACTTTTGGAAACACTTTGATCCGTGATGTGTTCATGTTGGTATACCAGTCAGCAGTTATGTTTGGATATCCTTATTTAGGAAAGACTTAAAGCTCCACAAAAATGCGATAGAACGTGGTGAGTGGTATCAAGCTCGCCCCTCATTTGGCACTTGGTATCTCGTGCCGTGCAGCATGTGGATCCGCCAATGTAGATATCAAAATTCATAGAATTGCATTCGGATGACCGCAAACGAAAACAGCGATGGTCAAATAATGTGATATAAAATTGTCAGTCCGTGAATCTAGGTTGAGAAGGGCGAAGATAGGAAATGTTTTTATGGGTACCTGACGGTATGCAGGTGTATTTTACTTCTTCGGCGAGCGCTATGATGTGTTTATCAAATAGGTGTTTCAATATTCATGCAACTCTATCCATCAGATAATCGTGTTTTTCGAAGTTCGGAGTAATTATTTTTAATTTCATAACACTTGTTTTTCGAGTAGCAAATCACAGTATACCGTAGCGACCGCGTCAAGTCTCGACGTAATTGCTGCACACACCTAATAGTAAGCGGACATTTCAGGAACGGCTTTGTTGTTAAACTAATTTTTTAGTTGCATCATTTTATGCCACGTACTACACAAACCGACCTACGAAATTGACCGCTGTTTGAATTTCAGCCAGTACAGTTTTAAACAGCCACGCCACAGTAAACACATTTATTTACCAGCCGTTAGGACTCGGACACGCAAAATTGGCATTTGCACCTGCTGCAAACGCCAATTATGCGTACTCATTTTTTAGCTCAGTTCACCGTTTGAGTTTGAGAGAGACTTCGGGGGCTCGGTTCTTGTTTTTTTTCGGAATACATTTTGACGAGTGCATAACACGTTGTTCATCGGGTAGTGTCCTTTGCGTAGGGGAGACACCCCAAGTCGCTGTTTATTAGACAAGAGGTATTCGGCCCGGTAACTTGTTTACAGGCTGTCGAACATCGATTGTTCGCCGCAGTTAATTGGTTGTTCATAAAAAATGTCGGAAGAGTTTGTTGCAAATAACTCAAAATTTACTTTGTCTCAACCCGGCTGTCGTTGAATGTGACCTTTAGTGACGAACTGAGGGAATGCGGCAGCAGTGGTAGTCTTCTAACGAGCGACTGGTGGTGCTCAACGAACCGCATAGCCTACGATTGAGACGGAAACAACTGTCTGTAGGCGGCAAAAACAACAAATTTATGTTGGCTCATCAGTGACCTGCTGGGTGTCGACCGGATGGTTTCAATTCGTTCTGTTCTAAGTGATTCTTGCAAGTGTTCAAAGTGTTTTTTATTTTCTGTGTAGATATTGAGTTACTGATTGAACAGTGCAATTCTTAACTGTGAAGTTTCCTGAACACGGCTTCAAAATTCAATCCAAGAAGATGAAACGAGTATTCCATTTGGAAAAAGCACGCGAGAAGAAAAAAGACAAATTGGAAAAGGATGCCATCATCGGATTGCGCTATAGGGTAATGGTTTTATAATAGTTATCAATATTATTCCTGATTGTTATCTGAAAACGATAATTCTGTCATGTGTTAAGAATTCGATTGTGAGATTTTTCAATCACGATATTTACAACTCAAACTAACTTAAAACATGAAATGTTCAATATTAAAGCTGGTCATGCCCGGTCAATACACTATAGGAAGGGAATGAATGTTAGTTCAATACTTGCTGCTACTAGTAACTGCTAAATTCTCCGAATCACCACAAGTATCACATGAAAAGACTTGTGCTAGTAGAGCCAGTAAATAAATATTATTCTTCTTGGTACATTATATGATCTAATTGCATATTCGTATCTTCGATGCTCATGTGTAACCGACTAGAATAAGAATAATATATTCAAACAAGATTTATAACCAATCGATTCTCTAATCGTACGCTATGCAAAAAAAAATACTTTACAGAATTTACCAGAACAAAGATGATAACATTTTTAATGCGTGATCGTTCGAAAAGAAATAGATATTGATTGTAAGTAATAGGATCAAGTTACTTTATTCAAAGTAGTCTTCAAAAATTATACATTTTTTCCATTTCTTCACCTACTCTTGGATATGATGTCGAAAGAATTGTTCATCCTCTGGAACGATCCAGTCGTGAAGCCATTTTTCCATATCTTCATATCAAGAGCAAAATGACTTTCTTATGTCGTGTGAAGTATTCGCATAGTTTTTCTATCAATTTTCAATTTAATTTCATCACTTGCTGTCAGTAGTGATATGTATTTACAGTTTCCTCTGGTTCGATAAGCTCGTAGTAAAGACGCCTTCTTTATCCCAACAAATGCTACGCATCTGTTTTCTTTCCGAAGTGATTATGTTTTGCAGTTGATATCAAAGGTTGGCCAGGGTCGATCCATTTTTTTTGGGATTCTCAACATAAACCCATTTTTCATCTTCCGCCTCGATCCAGTGTAGAAAACATTTCATGTCGAGGAAGCAAATTTCGCTCACCGTTTTTATCCTTTCATAAACTCATTGTACAACCTTCTGAATTTTTCTCAGAACGTGTAGACGATCAAAAATGACTTGACAACTAACGTTTAACCGTTTAACAATTCAACAACAGTTTGGGTTTTATCGATCAACAATCCGTGCAGTACGGATTCTTCAAATTTTTTGGGTTGATCTTTGCATATTTTTTATTTGTCTTTTACAAGGATTATTTCACTTTTGAATCGTTAAAACCAATACACAGTGGTCCAAAACGGAAAATTAGCGCGACAAAAATATTTTCACTATTAAATATCAGTTTTTTGTAGTTGGCGTCTTCACAAAATTGGTTTTAAATCAAATGGCGCTCGTTTTACTAAGGTGGTCTTTATTTACATTGCAATCTGAAATCTAACTTTTTAAATTGAACTCAAAACGATCTCATTGCACAATAAAGTTGTAGGAAATTTTATGCTGAGCAATTTTGCTAAAAAACACCTTCCTAGCTTTTCATTTGATCGAGTTACATCAATTTTCCCGTGTGAAAGTAGGGTGACTCTTGAAAAATCACTTTTTTTGTTCTAACTTTTTTGTGAAATGTTCTATGGAAAAGTTGTCTTCAGAAGAGTTGTTGAACTAATTATTGCGCATAATTTTGCAAATCCAAGTTTTTTCATATGAGCTACCAGTAAAAAGTTATGATTGCTTTTTCATCAAGAACTAGTCAAGCTTCAAATATCAACATTCATTAGATGCCAGATCGATAAAACTGTATCCCATGCGGTGCCTAAAAGGTCATAATATAAGAAAAAGTTTTAAAAAATTTAAGGATGTTATTTTTTTAACTTATTTAAATTAGTCTTAAAAATACCTTCAAAAAACTCAAAAACATTCATAACTCCTCATCGCCTTAACGTATCAACATACTTCCTGTAGCAAAATAATAGTATCAAATCAGTTCTACAAGTGTTCCATACATTGTCCATTCGAGAAATGAGACACACAAAAACTACAGCCGAAAATAGGTTGCAGAACAGTTTTAATTGATTTATTATCAAAATAACTACTTCAATTGAGTTTGAGAAACTCTAGTAATATGGTTATTCCGAACTAGTTGGCCATGATAAATCTATGAACAGAAATTTTGATTATCTTGACAACCATTCCAACAAGCTGGTGCAAGTTAGTAGTATTTTCAAGTGCAAGTATTTTCCCCGTAAGCTTCAATAAGAATTCGATGAAAATTAGCAGCACCTTTATTCAAAATAAGGCAATAAATCAGCATATTATGTAAATGCTCTTTATTCAGCAAGAATTTCGATATGTTCGCTTCATTAAATGTATATGACACTAATAAGCAATTGACAAAACAGTAATAATTTGTTGAAACGTGACAAAGAAAAAAACGACGCAATAGTTTCGATGGTAAACTAATCCCTGTTTATAGAGACATTTTTTTTTATTTATCGTATTACGAACGTCTCAACTGGTATTCATGATTGGCATTAGGTTTCTAAAGGCCAAACTATATACGGAAATTACTAACGGAAGAATGTAATTTTTAAAAAGTCGATTGTCGAGACTCGAGAGTGAGGTCTACTGTATTTTTTGGATAGATTAACCTTAAGGGTAAGATAAAAATAGGTGCATTCCCTTAGAGTTTCGCGTCGCTATAACAACAGTTTTAACAATTTTTAACAATCGCGGTATTGCGTATTGCTAGCCGTGGCAAAGATATTGATTTTATCACATAAAGATATCGGATACGTTATACGGACAATACCAATCAGTCACATCTATTTGATCTATTAAATTTTAACATATCGTCTAATGTATTCTATCATAAATTACTTGACCTATTTCGTGTTGTATGTATAGTTTTTATTCTTTCAGACATATACTGTCAAATGAATGGCAAAAGTAACAACAATAAACAATACAATGTCAAGTCAATTGATTGCTATATTGATCATATATATAAGTATCAAATCATCGTACTTTCGCAGAGTTATTTATTGACATCTATCAACATCGTACTTTTTTCAGTCTAAATATGACAAATTTTGTGCCAAATATCGATTAATCACGGACAATGTTGATTTTGTCCATTTCCAGAATTTTGCCGCCGAATGTCACAGAATGTTTGAGGAAGCTTTCGGTAATCATGCTCTATTGAAAACAACGTGACTCAAAAAGTGCAGTTTCTACTAGTGATTAGCAACATATTAGAGCTAGCTTAAAAATCAGTTGTCGTTACGTTGCAATGCTATGCTGAAATAACTTATCTTTCCTTAACATGAAAATAACTTGTTTTCTAGTTAACTAGTTAAAAATTAGTCACTTATCCGTTCATGGATTTGTGTAATTTAACTGCCAATCGAGTCGGAAACATGTATTGCAAAGTCGTTGTAGTATTTCAATAATACACCATTGATAGATCGGTTTGGATTGACCTCTGTTTTAACGAGCCAGTGACAGCATATCATTATGTTGTCATCGACTCAATTCCTCTAACACGGCCTAAGCGTTTGATCGTTACTTTACACCTCGCATTTCGTTCAGTTGCAGTTCTGCTTCGGTCGGTATAGGAAAAAATGAAAAATACCGCAACGTTGTGCACATGTTTCTGCTCAGACAACGCCTGCCTTCATGCAGAGCGGATGGGCAAAATATTCGGAACCTACGGAAATCTCCGTAGATTTACAGATTAGGAGATTCTCTGCGGGTCTACGGATCCATTGAAAAAAGTCACAGAATTGAATTTTTGTATGGAAACTATTTTGGTCGGCACCACTAGAGTTTCCGGGGAAAATGACAATCAATGGAAATGACTATTCAACTAACTCGGTGAGGCAAAATAATTTCGTCAAGAAGGCTGCTTGTGCATTTTAATGCCATCGTGATCGGTCGTATCAACCCTGTAATGGAACTAAGAGATCGTTCATAAATCAAGGAGACCAAAATTTGGCACTTTTGAATTTCCTGTTTCCCTTCTAAGACTCCCTCCGCTCCCTCTCAGAAAATTTCAAGACTACGTACACTTTGAGGGAAATTTTTTTTGCTTCTCTCGTAGACAAACGAAGACTTTGAAAAAACGTAAACTCGGTGGGTTTACATAGCTTATGATTGACTTTTAATACAGTTGTTGTATATTGGCGCTGTTCAGCTCCGCCTTGTTTGATATAATCGTGTGATTGAACGAATATTAACGAAATAAAAAGAAAGAAAGTCCGTGCAGTTAATGGCAGTGTAAATTTAATTCCCACCATGTGCAGATCTGTTGTTAGACAGTTTTATTGCCTTGCTGAAAATTACACACACATACACGAGGTCACAAGGAACCTAATGAAAAGATTACTTCGTCCGAGTTGTTTTAGCTTGAAAGCTATGGTTATAGTAAATTCAACGTGCTCCATTACATTCAACTTGGAAGGACGCCCAGTTCCTTCACAGGTGATTTGCGTACGAGAACTATTTTGAGCTATTGTAGACTTGACGGACTTGACCATCCATCCCGTTGATAGTACACCAATATTATCGAAACGAAACGAAAAATCCTAAATTAGTTCTGTCGGAAGAAGCGGAGGGATAATTAGACTCTGGCGGTTGGGATGCCGTAAGGATATGAACTATCAAATGAACTGCGTTATGCCCGAGCACAGCTGAATTCTCGGTTTGCTTTGTCAAATTATATCGATTCTTGGAGTGTTTCACATGCAGGGTAATTTAATTGGCAAAATGGTTTTCCCGAATGGGAGAAGTTCCAGTACCGTCTCGCAAAATGTTTATTTCGTAGTAGCAATCATTAGTATTTTTAATCTGTTTTTCTCGTTAGACACTGGTGAAAAGATAAAAATATGAATACAATTCAATGATAGTTTAATTCATTTGATGATAAGATAATTTCACACACTTGATTGAATGATCTAAAGTGACTTCTTTGATGACTTCTAGAGAAAACGGTTAATAGTAAAGTCTCCGATGTCCTGTGCTATCTCGCAGCCTGTCTGAAGCCCTTTCAAAAATAAATCGTCAAATTACTGTCTGTTTAGCTTAGTAGACATGGAATTTATGTGGTGATTGATCTTCTCGAAGGTAGCAGAGGATTCTGTGTAACATAACAGGAACATTCTAGAACTCAGACATTGTGAAATTATTATATTTTTCTTAGTTCTCAGTCATATTGCGAATTGCAGCATCAATGAACACGACTCAAACGATTTTCCTTCTCTACTATTCTCTTCTCTTCCAGGGCTACACAACACCGGACGGGACAACGATACCGAACTCCAACAGCGGAACACCAAACGGTGATAACAATAACCGATCGTCGTGGTCGTCACGTTCTAACAGTTCGCATGCTTCCTCTTCCACGAACAACTCCACAGTCGTCAATAATACCAAGAATAGCAACGGTCATCTGAATTCTGTGAATAACAATAGCATCAACAGTAATAACAGCACGAGTGTTACGCTAAACAACGGACTGAGCAATACTCGCTACAACAATCACCTGAATAATAACAACAACAGCAACAGTAAAGATCACAACCTTGCCCACGGAACGACCACTACCTCATCATCCTCGTCTGCCTACTCCACATCCTCCTCGCAGCACAATTCCCTAGTCCAATATGACCGTCGATCACCGGAAGGCAAGGACAACGATTCCTTCTTGAGTGAAAGTAGTGGCGGTAAGATGCTGATCAACAGCAGCAACAACAACAACATTAATAATAACATCATCAGTAGTAAACCCTCCTCACCACTCCCCTCCGTATCCTCCTCAGTCAATGGCAATCTAGTCAGTAGTAATAGTAGTAGTAATCAGCAATCAAACATTCCAAATGCAACGGCAGCGACGACGGCCGTAGCGGCAACGACGCCACCAACGACGGCCACTGCCACTACGGAAGTGTACTCAACCTCCAACAACGAGAATGGCAAAATTAATGTCCAGGTTACTGTTCTTGTAGGTAAGTACTTTTTTTTGTTAACCGCTAGCTGCGCTTCTCTTCCGCTACACCTGTTTCCATTTTGTCTAGAGAATCTCTGCCAAGTAAGATTTTTAGAGGAGAAGGAAAATCGGCTTCGAATTTGCATTTCTGAAGCCAACAATGCATCATTAGTAAACATTAATAAATTTTTGACAACTGATGAGACGGAATAATTCAAATTCAAGCTTTAAGCTTTAAAGCTGAACTTTCAAATGATTGCAAATCATTTCTCTCATCTAGGATATGAATTCTGTTCAAACCGCAAAAACCTGTAAAATATCTGCTCTACCAATTTTACTCAGCAAATTACTTCTGTTGCATTCTTCATCATTTCAAAGCTGAAAGTAAACTGTTCCTTTATAATGTGTTTGTGTGCTATCGCTGTTGCTTTTTGTATGTTTTTTTTTGTTCAGTTCTGTTATCATTCTCTATCTTTCGGTGGTGAATTTATGAACACTGACAATACCCTTTTCCCGAGTCCACATACCGTAGACTGCTACTTTATTACCATCCCGGGGTGTTTGTTATGTGTGCTGATGACGGTACTCATAAATTTCAATCTGCACATTGTTGCCTGGATTACAACCAACCAAGGGGACACTAACTCTTTTTTCACACGGAGCTGCTGTCCCTGCCACGGAGAATCACGGTATTCAAGAATGTTTTTCCTTTGTACATACTGTCCTCCCCATCCCATTTTCCGAATAGTTTCTATATCGGAAGTTTAGTATCATAAGAGTGATTTTCGTTTACGTTTTAGAGATGTAATAAATTGCTTGAATTTGATTTCGATTTTTTTATGTGTGTATGTGTATGTATGTATGTATGTGTGGAGCCACCATCAGCTCAAGGCATTACCAGTGTATGCGGGTAGACTTACTTATTTGATTATCAGATAGCTTTCATATAACTGCTGTTAAGAAGGCCAAAATGAATTTTGAGGTCCCAGCGCCTTCCATCAAGAACATCCAGTCATATAATAAAGAATTTCACTATACCAGCTTAAACCCGCCTGATGGTTTGTTTGTTAGAAGGGTGCGTCTTACTCATTTAAGACCTTCAGGGAGAAACACAAAGCTTTCCCCACGTGACTCAGGTTGGCAATCCACTCCATCATCCAGTCATTCACTTGTAAGATAAACTGATGCACTCCCTGCCCCTCCCACAATACATATATTTATAATATTATATAATATAATATAATACTATATAATATGATATATTGCAATGCAGTATAATACCATACAACATAATATAACATAACAAAATATAATATAAGACGATACTATATGAAGTAATATGCTATGATACAATATATAACAATTGATGTCGCAGTGTAAGTTATGCTCTTCATTCGTCGCAGTACTGCAGGAAATATAAATTTTTTTAATAATAATAATAAAATAATAATAATAGTAATAATAATAATAATAATAATAATAATAATAATAATAATAATAATAATAATAATAATAATAATAATAATAATAATAATAATAATAATAATAATAATAATAATAATAATAATAATAATAATAATAATAATAATAATAATAATAATAATAATAATAATAATAATAATAATAATAATAATAATAATAATAATAATAATAATAATAATAATAATAATAATAATAATAATAATAATAATAATAATAATAATAATAATAATAATAATAATAATAATAATAATAATAATAATAATAATAATAATAATAATAATAATAATAATAATAATAATAATAATAATAATAATAATAATAATAATAATAATAATAATAATAATAATAATAATAATAATAATAATAATAATAACAATATATAATACAATGTAATATAACTCAATTCAATATATAACAAATAATGCAACAAACAACAAAACCACATTTTGCAATATACTATGATAAATATTGCACTTTAGGATGGGCTTCAACCTACAAGCCATTTCGCACCCTCTCATTCTGCTACTAACGCAGAAAGCGATAGCACCCAGTCGACGCCGTTCTATTGACCAAATGTCATCATAGACGCTCGGGGAGGCATGAGATAGGAACTTGTGAGGACTTAGTTATCACGACCAGTTTGATTTCGATTTTTTTTAAACTCCAAAAATTATTTTGATGTAAACTTTCTTTTCGCAAAAGTATTGTCAATGTACATATTTATTGAAATGGAGTATCTAAAATAGGAGTAAATCTAGAAGAACGGGTAAGCCCAAAAGAAATGTGATTTCCAATTCTTCTGGGAATCCGAATCCAAGCAAACTCCATGTCATTTGATCCTTGACGAAACTATTCAAAATTATTATGATTAACGAAAAATGTTTACGGTTATATAAACAATTCCACACCGAACCGTGGTGAGGGCAGAACAACACACGAAAAACAACGACGTGGTGAAGCCGCATGGGATATTTTTTCATTTGCACTCAGTTAACGAAAAATACCATAAACATTTGCCTGGTAGACCGAAGCAAATGCTTTGATGCTTAGTAGCTAATAATGTTCGCTTGGAAATTCCGTTCCGTGGATTATGAAACAATCTACACAATTTAATCAATAGAGTCTTAGACACAGGGAAATGAATTTATCCGTTATTTTTAATATTTCAGAAGTGAGTCAACGAAATGAACATAAACGTTTTCTTATCTAATTTGTCTTTTTTTAATCACTTCCAATTACGTTATTAAGACAGGTGTACGATAGATTGTTGAAATTAGTTGAGCCATCTCCGAAAAATCGTGATCATTCCCTTGATCAAGATGCTTGGCTTTCAACCAACTCTAAGATTGTTTAGATCAATTCAGTCATGTTTGAGAAAATTGAGTGTATGGAAAAACTGCAGTTCTTCGGACGTGATCAATTTTCTTATAGTAGCTTTCAAACCAGCTTAAGATTATTGAAATCGGATCCACCATATTGAAGAAAATGTCCCCGGTTGGCGATTCAATGCATAGGGCTCTGGTCTTAGAATGGAAGAATTCTTAGTGTCAGTAGGATCGTAGCAATGGTTCTGTACGCCATGAGTCGGTTGTGAAGTCCTTTGAAACATAAGGTAAAAATTCACAAAAGGAGTGTAATACCATGACTATTATATTCGATAAAATTGTTAGGATAGAGAAAATCGCAGTTTACTGGTTACGACTCTTTTTTTTTCATAAATACGTTTATTTCATAGGCAATAAACATAAGTTTTTCTTCGCCGTGGCTTCCACAATACATAGTACTTTAAACCTAATACATTTCGAATATCATATTAGTATGTTGGTATTCATTAGTTAATCTAAACACTGTTTTTATCAAGCGAGTTGCTATTATAAATTACATTAAATAAAATACATTTATTTTGTACATGATCTTATAACTATTTCAGGTTTATTTGTATCAGTTCATCACTTTTATTTAATATAAGATAGCTGGCTATTGGTTGAACTCATGGAAGAGATAACAGTCTAACATAAAATAAAATTTTAAATGGAACTCCAATAGACTTAATGAAATGATAAAGAAGGAACGTCACGACAAGCAAGAATGACGCGAACTGGGACATTGGATAGTCTACCTTGGGTACGCAAGGAATTTATTAGTTGAGGTCTGACATCACGATACTCCACGCATGTCCAAACAACATGGTCAATATCGCGGTAACCTTCGCCACAAGCACAATGATTAGTCTCGGAAAGTCCAATTCGAAGGAGCTGTGCATCTAACGTGTAGTGATTGGACATGAGTCTGGACATCACACGAATGAAATCTCTACTCACATCCAGTCCCCTGAACCATGCCTTTGTCGATATTTTAGGAATAATTGAGTGCATCCACCGACCCAGATCATCTTTATCCCAAGAAGCTTGCCAGCTGGCAAGTGTTCTTTGGCGAGACGTGCTATAGAATTCGTTGAAAGCAATCGGTCTCTCATAAATTTCACCCTCAATAGCACCACGTTTGGCTAAAATATCGGCTCTCTCATTGCCTGGAATGGAGCAATGAGCCGAGACCCAAACTATTGTGATTTGATAATTATTATTCAATATGACGTTCAGGCAATGTTTTATTTTGCCCAAGAAAAATGGTTCATTTTTGCCAGCAGCGTTTGAGCAAATGGCTTCAATTGCACTCAGACTATCTGTGAAGAGAAAATAATGGCTGGGAGATAATGTGACGATTACACTTAAACTATAATGAACTGCTGCTAACTCTGTTATATAAACAGATGTAGGTTCTTGAAGCCTAAATGAGACCGAAACATTATTGTTGAATATACCAAACCCAGTAGCCTCTTCAATTCGTGATCCGTCAGTGTAAAATATTTTCTCAGAGTCAATATGCCTGAACTTACTTGTAAATATTTTTGGGATTTCCAACGAGCGTAGGTGTTCCGGGATTCCACGCACTTCGCGCTGCATGGATGTATCGAAAAATAAAATTGAGTCAGGGACATTTAGGAGGCTGATACGAATAGGAATATATCTTGAAGGGTTGATTTCCTGTGACATATGGTTAAAATATACTGTCATGAATCTTGTTTGGGATTGAAGCTCAACTAGCCCTTCGAAGTTATTAATAACCAGGGCATTCAGCACCTCACATCTTATTAGCAGTCGCGATGAAAGCTCCCAAAAACGATCTTTCAATGGAAGAACTCCCGCCAGAACTTCAAGACTCATTGTATGTGTCGAATGCATGCAGCCTAAAGCAATTCGCAAACAACGATATTGAATTCGCTCTATTTTGATAATATGAGAGTTTGCATCGGAACGAAAGCAAACGCATCCATATTCCATCATTGAAAGTATCGTTGTCTGATACAATTTTATTAGGTCTTCCGGATGAGCACCCCACCAAAATCCTGTTATTGTTCGAAGAAAATTTACTCTTTGTTGGCATTTTGTTATCAGAAACCTAATGTGTCCTCCCCACGTGCATTTGGAATCAAACCACAACCCGAGGTATTTGAAAGTCAAAACCTGTTGGATCATTCTTCCCATCATATGAAGCTTTTTTGAAAAGACGACCAGCTCTGTTTTCTCCGCAGAGAATTCGATACCCAGATGAACAGCCCAAACGAACAAGTTATCTAAGGTATCTTGCAATGGTTTTTGCAGATCAATAGCTTTGGGTCCAGTAACTGAAACCCCGTCATCATCTGCCAATTGTCTTAGTGTACATGAGGTTACTAGACAGCTTTCAATGTCATTCACGAAAAAATTATAAAGGAGCGGACTGAGGCATGAGCCTTGCGGTAGACCCATGTAGCTAATTCTGAATGTTGCCAAATCGCCATGTGAAAAATGCATGCGTTTCTCGGACAAAAGGTTGCGCAAATAATTATTTATAACCGCTGGGAGTCCATGTTGGTGGAGCTTGTCTGAAAGAACATCAATGGAAACTGAATCAAATGCTCCTTTAATGTCTAAAAATACAGATACCATTTGTTGCTTTTAAGCGAAGGCAATTTGGATGTCAGACGAAAGTAATGCAAGGCAATCATTCGTCCCTTTATTTCTACGGAAACCAAACTGAGTATCTGACAACAAACCGTTCGTCTCGACCCAAGTGTCGAGGCGTCGAAGAATAATTTTTTCGAACAATTTTCTGATGCAGGACAACATTGCAATGGGTCTATATGAATTGTGATTGGAAGCTGGTTTCCCCGGCTTTTGAATAACGATAACTTTCACTTGCTTCCAGTCATGTTACGACTCTTATAGCACTATATCTTCGGCACTAGAAGTGTTCACCATTTGAATTTCGAACTTGCTTGATGATCCAATAGTAGACACCACACGATACAATTGATCGTAATGGATGGATCGCTTGTCGGTTACGTCATTTCTACTGAATTCTGCATATTCTAAAATCTAAAATATTCAACAGTTCGCCCCTTTTAAGGGCCAGTAATTCGATCCCATAATACTTTCTTCCTTTGAAAGAAGAATTATTATTATTATATCGTTTATTTATCCCCGGTTTTAACCTATTGAAAGATGAACTTACCTTGGTGAAATTCAGAATGAATGAACGAAATTCCGGTTTAAATTTTAGTGTTTCAAAGCCGAAAGGTTAACATCGAATTTTTTGGCTGAGACAGTCTAGAACTTGGAATAAAATTCTCAGAGACGGTGTATGTAAGGTGAAAGAATACTACTACTTAGTTGGCTTTGAAACTATTCTATTGAATTATTTATATATTATTAGACTTTATATGCCATGTATGCTTACTTTTTCGCTTCATTACTGTAAATTAACGATGGCCAATAAATGAACTTTCCTGAAACTCTAAAAATCTGTACAAAATGCAACAAGCAAAAACAATGTTTCTCTTTCTGTTTTTTTTTCTCTGTCGCCCCCACATTTTCACCCTTCCACGACTGACATGCATCCCCACACGATCCCAAACACACTTTCCTTCGTCGCATAATATCATCTCACCAATCACAAGATCCATCTGTCGCAGGAACGCTGGCCGACCTGAAGAAGCATCGTTCGCAGAATCGATCGAGCGTCAGTCCGGAGAATGGTTCGCTGCTGAGTGCCCAGAGTCTAGGCAGTCTAACCGGAAATGGAACCGGTGGACAGCCACTGGAACTGTCGTTGGTGTCCTCGTCCGATCATCATTTCCAGCAGCAGCATCACGGTAACGGTGGCGAGAAGTCAACCGTTTCTACGCTGAGCAATGCTACCGGAAACGGCACTGTGGCAATGGCCGGTATCGTCGGCCCGGACGGAACACCCAGTGGGACACTGAACAAGTTCAGTGGCAACACCAGTGAGGTCGTCAGTGATAGCACCCGATCGCGACGGTGCTGTGTGGTGATGTAAGCACTCGGGTTGCAGTGCGGTAAGTTAGGTGAACGATTTATATGGAACAATGTAGGAACTGAGTGGACAAGAAGAAATGGTATTGAAAGGTTAGTTACATTTTTTTCCATTTTAATGCAGCTGAAAGGTAACAGATTGTTGTGATACACTAAGGTTATTAGGTTAAAAGTCCCGTCAGTTTTGCTTTGTAAATATTGCATAAAAGCAACTGTCCAAATATTTCCTGTCTGTAATCTGTAAGCTCTGATGCGCAGTTGTTTCCGTTAGTATTATTGCGTTCTATTCAAAGAAAGGAAAACAAAATTCATCACTCATTCAGTATTCTGATAGTACTTAGCCAGGAAGAAACAATCACCGTATTTCACTTATTCAGTGATCAACGCGCAATAGCAAGCCCTATTGCCAATTCGGACTCATTTTCTTAGCCAAATAGCTACACATGTATCACTTACTTTATTGAGATGAAGATATATATATTTACTATACACATACGGGAATAGCACAGTGAGTATTCATAGTCCTGTAAAATAAAGATATTTTCATATAGCAAGATCTGATGAATCGATTCTAAGTTTTCAGATCACTTGTGTTCCTGGTGAATTCCAACTCCTACAACTTATCAGTCAGTTCATTAAAATGACGAGTAAAACACGTTGATGATGCTGTAGTTGAAGTAAACCACTTAATCCTAAAATTCATGTTCAATTTCCCAACTTGCTGGACGTATTTTGATTCCCCGTATGCAGTGAACCGTTTTTCAGAAAGTTTACGCGTCAGTTGCCGGAACAGAGAAAAATCTGAAGGTGCTACATCTGCGCTGTATGGAGGGTCAGGTTGTTTCATCGTTTGAAGCTAAGTTTTGACAACGCTTGCGATGTGCGACCGCACATGGTCGTGGATGAAGATGGCTCAAACTCATCAATTGCTGGTGGAAGAGTTTCCCGTGCGGTTTTTATATAAGTTCCGTAGATATTTGACTTCGAAGTTGATGGTACTGCATGACCGGGGATTCCCGGCTTTTGGGTTTATTGTAGGAGATCCGTTTCTAATCTGTCTTCTGGATATTAATTAACAAGTAAAAAAAAACTCTCAACTCAATGTCCTACAGCAAAACGGAGCTGGCTTATCATGCACAGGTTTAGCAAATAAAAATTATTCATAACTGGATCTTGTTTCCTTGGGGAAGATTCAGTTATCCAACTTTTTTTCGATACATACTATGGTTGTGTGAAATGCACAGGTAACTTTATACATACATTTTTGGAGCATTACCCCATCCAGTTCACACCAGACGGCGGACGTCGGGCGTCGATTTCTGGATACCATATCTGTAAAACAAAATATTGGAAACAAATATTGTTATAGCATACTCATATAGCAGGATCATGTAAATTTTAACCGAGCTTTGAATCAAAACATGGCGTGGCGATTGTTTTGATTTAGTTCACACTTTTATCTGGAACTTTTATCGAAACATATTGAACTATGGCGTAACGATAACTCTGAAAGACCTAGCAGAAAATTAAAAATTATGAAATGCTTCGATTTTACTTTTCTTCGTGATGTGCTAACTAATTTTCTCGTAATGCCGTAATGATAGCATATTTGTGGCTACCAACTATCTATATTCGACAACATTAAACGAACCGACAAAGATGCAGAGCTATATCTTCAGTGGTCGCAGTAATCTTACTAGTTTTTTTTTACTTTTTCTCGACGATTACTCAATGTTTCCTGATTGGGTTGGATTGCGTGCAGTTGGGCGAATTTATGTAATTGCCATCGAAGTTCTCTTTATTGTCACGAAACCAGTAGTCTGCACAGAAGCTTAATGAATGGTAGTTAATATTTCTTCAGGCACTCTAGTTTTTACAGCAAAATTGCGTATTGATGAAACAACCTTGACATAGAGTCCGTAGCTGCGAATTTTTCGCCAAATCATTAGTTTCCAGAATTGATCGAAGTATATAAACTTGAATTGTTTGGAAACTACACCACGTACACCCGGGAGCATACCAAAAATACTTCTTACAATAAGTTTCCTCGTCCATGAGAAAGTATCATCTGTACTTCGTCAAAACAAAGTCGTCTTTATTTCAGGTTCGTAGGCTGGGCGTTAGATTCTAATCCTACGTTCTGTTCGGTTGCGAAGATGTTTGTCATGAGCAAAAATCTGCTCGCATACGATAGGTTCTGTATATTTTGGTTATATCCCAATCCGAGAGTCCTGCGTTTACATTGATTGCCTTCAATACCTTCTAGTTTAACGTATTTATCATCCTGTCTTTAACTTAAAGTTCCAAAAGTTAAGGCGTTTATTATTCGTTCTCTGATTTCATCAATTAATCACATTTCGCACACTTGACTACCGTTAAAGGAAAACGGAATATGGGAATCGTAAGCTTTGATTATTTTCTGTAAAATCAAAATTTATGAGAGATAATTTCTCCCTGTGCTTTGAATATTTCCCATGTTCTAGTGCAGGGGTTCCCAAACTATTTTGGGTCATGGATCCCTTTACTAAAATTAATTTAGGCCTCAGACCCTCAACACATTCCTTTGAAAATTCAATTTCTTGCTTGCCCCTAACAAATTCCTTTGAAAATTCAATTTCATGCTTTCTTAATATTGATGTAAAATACTTACACAATTTTTGCGGATGGTCAAATAAACACAACTTTTTAGCTTGAACATTTCAAATAACAACTTATATCACGCAATAGGGGGTCGATTTCTAGACCTTGTCGACCCCCATAATAATTTTTTGTTTGTCGACCCCCGTAAAAAGGATATCGACCCCAAGGGGTCTATATCGACCACTTTGGGAACCCCTGTTCTACTGCATTCAACGGTTAAGATGCAAACGGAAATTATGTTTCAACGAGCTGCAGTACCCGTATTAGCGAGCACAGGAAAAAAACGTCTCCTACACTCCACAAAGAACTGGCATTGATTTTGTTTTTCCGTTCACTGAATCCGTTTGCATTCAGCCAAAGACATCATATTAACAAGATATCCAGCTCTCACATTTCCCGAACAAATCATTGGCAACAACATTTTTTGCGAGCATGGCGCCTTCAGGCGAGTTCGCATCGAATCTCGTACACAGAAGTAGGGAAGAGAAATGTCAAATTCGTGCGCGCCAAAATAGCAGCACTGCGCACCCATACAATTGACATAATATGTTGAATGTGACACCGTGCGATGGCGTTGCTGAACTGAAGATTGATTTCGCTCCAAGCTGACAGGGTCTGATTCAGCATAACAGGGAAATGCGTTGAAGAATTGCGGGTCTTCGTGCTCGCTTCGAACAGTCGAAAACCCGTTTTTCCACCACAGTGCAGCCGTTCTGTAGAATTTCTCGCTGCTGGTAAGCCTCCGTTCCACTCCGACGCCCAGAAAGGAAATGAGAAGTGAGTATTAATTAAATCGTGGCTTGTTTTCTATTTCTATTAAATGCATCAACAGTCATTGGTTTTAAAAATCGTTTGTACTGACTGCAAGTGGTATGATTGCCTATATCAGCAACACAAGGAATACTAGCTAAAATATAAAAATTAAGCAATAACTCAAAGTTATAGTGAATGTAAAACAAAACTGATAGTTATTCGTTCTTGAAAACATTTCAATCATCGCATTGAAAGAGTCATTTCATCCTTGCTATGTTAAACTGAAGGAAACGTGTACTTAAGAGAGCTTAAAACCTTAATGAAGGGAAAAAAGGGAATGTCAATAGTACTCTAGGCTACTTAATACGATGTACATATTCGTAAGATTCTACTATTACTCAATAAAAGAAAATAAACTCGATCAATTATATTTACAACAAGTAATGAAAAATCATCAAGAAATAGAAATTTAAATTACATTCTACTTTATTACAGTAATTTTTTGAATAGTGCTATGGCAATTAATCATGAGGCGTTTTTTTTATTATTTGCACACAAAACAGACACCATGCAGATAGCAAGCACACAGCATTCTAGTGAATATCAGAAAAACAATTAACCCGAAGGAGATTACAACCTTTTACGTTTCAACGAGAAAACCTTGTTCATTATTTGTAAAGATAAAAGATTATTGTTAATATTTTTACAGTACCTTCGATTATCATTATTATTATTCTTATTTCAAAAGGTTCTAATTTGTTGTTGCATCTCCTCATGTCACGTTTAGTCACAATATCAAAGGAATATCGTTAATATTAAATGCCGAGAGAATATATTTAAATCGATTAAAATGAGAAAAGAAACAGAAATTACTAGAAATAGGTATACTGATTCTAAGACATACCGAATTCGTCAGCACAAATCTTTGTTAAAAAACGGTTTAGATTAGTATATGATCAAATTTTGTTTTATTTTATGTATTTCTTTTTTGACTCAAATCTTAAATAAGCATTCTTCATGATTAAAAAAACAAATTTGCATCAGCAGTTCAAAACTTTGACTGTACTCCAGCACCGCTTTTACGTATTGATGGGAGCAAGATTTGTTTTGTGTGCCCTTAGCTAATTAAATGCCTGACAACTGGTTTCTTATTCTTCCTTCCGAATCATCCTTCTCGTCTTTTTGGCCCTGGGGGATGAATACCAACGTATCGGCTACAGCGTAGCCATATTTACAGATTTTTTAATAACTTTATGCTAAGAGAAAATTTATTTAACTTAAATTTTTAGACTCGGTTTTTGATTTGCAATGAACATGAAAAATGTTTTGGTGAATACATTTTTTTTATTATATATTAACGTTTAAAAACAATCAATTGAGCTTTGATGACAAAACACGAAATACCTCATGTTGAACGTAAAATCGAATCCATTGTTGACGTATTACCGGATCTTTTGGAAACCGGAAAAGTCAAGTTTGGATAGAAATGCTTAGTGCGACCACAGTGTGGAACACAACAGTTCTTTCTTCTCGTAAAACTAAACACACTTTCAAGTTTACACTAATTTAACAAATCTTTTTGGGTTAGACTTTAATTCACTAAAAAGAAAAACGGCTTGATGCTGATTTTATTTACACAGTGCTGCCACTATAAACATTTATTACAAATGAGATTGAAAAAAGTGGAACATTAACAGATCGGCTGAAAAGTTCGTATCGTTTCTATGAGAGGGCGCCACTAGAATTAAATCCATAATATTTTCAGTTAGTACCAACCTTCAAAAGATACGTGTATAAATTTGACAGCTGTCTGATTATTAGTTTGTGAGATATTGCATTTTGAGTGAAGCTACTTATGTTATTGTGAAAAAAATGGACAAAAAAGGAATTTCGTGTGTTGATGAAACACTACTTTTTGATGAAAAAAAGTGCCGCCGATACCAAAAAATGGCTTGATGAGTGTTATCCAGACTCTGCACCGGGCGAAGCAACAATTCGTAAGTGGTTTGCAAAATTTCGTACTGGTCATATGAGCACCGAAGACGATGAACGCAGTGGACGTCCAAAAGAGGCTGTTACCGATGAAAACGTGAAAAAAAATCCACAAAATGATTTTCAATGACCGTAAAGTGAAGTTGATCGAGATAGCTGACACCCTAAAGATATCAAAGGAACGTGTTGGACATATTATTCACGAATATTTGGATATGAGAAAGCTTTGTGCAAAATGGGTGCCGCGTGAGCTCACAATCGATCAAAAACAACAACGAAAAACCATGCTGAAATTGAACGAATTGGGCTTCGAATTGCTCCCTCATCCACCGTATTCTCCAGATTTGGCCCCCAGTGACTTTTTACTGTTTTCAGACCTCAAAAGAATGCTCGCTGGAAAAAAATTTAGAAGCAATGAAGAGGTAATCGCTGAAACTGAGGCCTATTTTGAGGCAAAGGACAAATCGTACTACAAAAATTGTATCGAAAAGTTGGAAGATCGCTATAATCGCTGTATCGCCTCTGATGGCAATTATGCTGAATAATAAAAACGAATTTTGGCAAAAAAATGTGTGTTTCTTCTAAACGATACGAACTTTTCAGCCGAACTGTTATCTGAAAATTTTCATTTTCATTGGTGAGCTAAAATTATGCATTTTAATAAACTTGTTTTCTGATTTTCTTTATACTTGGCATCATTGCTCGCATACCCTGCAAAAGTTTTTTCTTTTCACAATGTGCGGGTAGCAACATCAAAATCAGCCCATCAGAAACTGGTCCTTTTTTGGAACAAAAGCGGTCCTGCTGTAGTCTTACTTTTGAGAAGGACCTACAGGGTCCGGCACTCGGAGTGTAACCAATTAAAAAGGCCATTTCAGTTTGGAAAATTACTTTTACTTAATTCAAAGTACAAAATGTGTAAAAATAATACAAAATTTAGAATCAATTCACTTTTTCTCGATATGACCACCTTTTGGCCTTGAGACGGTCAAAAAACGAATCGCAAGCTGCCGAATGTGACTTGCAGGTATTTTGGCCCACTCGCGGACAATAACTTTTTTCAGCGCCTCGAGACTGGTGTATCTTTTAGTTCGGACTTTGCTCTCCAAAATGGCCCAAAGAGAATAATCCATTGGATTCGCATCTGGTGAATTAGAGAGCCATTGTGTGGACGTGATGAAGTTCGGAACGTTGTTTTTCAGCCATTCTTGGTTCACTCGAGCTTTGTGAGACGGTGCCGAGTCCTGCTGAAACGTCCATGGTCTGCCACCGAAATGTTTGTCTGCCCACGGCTTCAAAGCAACCTTCAGAATACTTTCCCGATAATATGTCGCATTTACCTTGACGCCAGGCTCGATGAAAACGATTGGAGAGCGCCCATCTGCGGTTACAGCGGCCCAAACCATTATCTGTTGCGGGTGCTGCCTCCTGGTGGCCAATCGATGACTCAAATTCTCGTATGAACGGTCGGTCAAGTAAACCCTATCGTTTTGAGAGTTTACGAATTGTTCAATTGGAAAAATTTTCTCGTCAGAAAATACAATGTTCGGAAATTAACCGCTTTCGGCCAAACGAAGCAACTCCTTCGCTCTCTCAAGTCAAAATTTTTTTTTCGCGTTCACTTTTGGCAAAATGCTTTCTTGCGCTTGTAAACAATACAACTCCGAACTGTCATTTAGCAAATTTCTAGAGAGCTGATACCCGTGCGTCAGCTGCGCGAGCGGTCTGAAGTTAATTACACTTCGAGTGCCGGACCCTGTAAGCTAAAAATAATTTCGAAATCTTCAAAAACATATAACTCAAAAACGGACGGTTTGATTAAATTGGTGCCTATTTCAATATTTTAGGTTATTATTGAGGCTTTAAAGTGAAATTATGTACTGTAAAAAAGTCATTGCCCTAATTGACCAACGAAACAATATTGTTTTTTAGTTATACTGGCCAATTCAGATATTGGTTGAATTATATACCATATAGTATTTCAACATAAACTACTGAACACGTGACATAACAGTTAAACATCAACTGTTATACACTGACGATTCGAAGATGCAAGATAAGGGAAATTAAAAACGATGAGCTCAAAAATAGGCTAACCCCTAAATGACCATCATTCAAATGATTGCTGTTCCAATGTTAATTGCACACCTAGAAAAAATCGTGTAAATTTACATCTTCTGAGCCCCACATATGCGAGCGTCAAAAATGACTCGTTTTACGGTAGATCTAACACATATTTAAAACATTAAGACATACTTTTGAGTGCTGAAACATGTAAAATTACACGCCTGCATGAAAAACGGAGTGTGTTTGACACAAATTCAAATCATTCTTGCAAAAATCACTCATTTTACGAATTACATCCTTATGAAATGAGTTATATGTGGATTTGCGTCAACTGTAAATTTCATAATATTTTACTGTGTGGGCTATTAGGAAACAAAACAGAATAGTAACCACACACACACACAGAAAAAAATCAAGTAAATTTACGTCTTTATAGATGCACTTAAGGGCATATTCAGTAGTGTTCTAGTTCTACCTTATGATCAAAAAAGAACCGGAATTTTCATTTTAAAATTACCGCGCTTGTCCAATCGGTAAACTTTTATTCTCTCAACGTTGGCAACACTTTTATACACATTCTGTCAAATTTTGACGCATATCGTACGATTAGTTTTTGTTTGGCGTCTACAGCACTACAGTCGGAACCAGTAAAATTAATTCTAATCAAATATGAAGTCATTACTATTGTAATTTTTCGTTATTTGATAAGGTAGGTATACACGAATTGAATCGTATGTGGCATTAGATCACCTGTTAAGTTCACATTTTTTTTGTGTGTATGGTTTCTTTCACTGGACGCGCGTCTTTTGAAAGTGAATTTGCACAGCTCTGGAAACGACGTGGAAAAAAAAGTATTTTTTCTAAATTCTTAGATCACTTAGATTGAGAATAACTGGTATGTTGTAGATAAATGAGAAAAAACTGGTATACTGTAGATAAATCGGGAATATTGGCAACGCTGTCAATAAACATCCCGCACGATGTTTTGATAGTTTGGCAGTCTTAGTCCCCAAATGGCTACCAGAAGCGATTCAATAACGACTGTCAATGCCAAGATGGCACAAAACATCACCCGTCGCGTGACTGCTTTCGTTTTTTTCGTAGGTGAGTTGCTATATAATATATTTGCCAGATTGCAACTAATAAATAAATAAAGCATTAAGACTAAAATAAAACCATTTTTTCGATCCGAAATGAATTTCCCGAACAAAAAAAAATATCAACAAAAAATAGGAACAACGAATATTTTCACGGTTCCGGTCACTTTGGCTGTCAGCAGTATGGCAAACGTTTGGCAGCCATGTCTCTCTCAGAATTGACGAGGCAGAATCCTGGTGGATACGGTTGTCTGAATTGAGGCGTATGTTATATTCTGCCCGCTGCCTGCCACATCTATGCGGGATGCAATGAACACACATATATGCGTGTGTGTGTTTGTGTGCCGGGTTGGCGGTTCAATGCATAGGACGCTGGTCTTACAAGCCAGTTGTCGTATGTCGTGTCCGTAGGATTCATAGTACTAGCCATGCAATGATTCTGTACACTAAGAATCGGCTGCGAAGTCTGTTGAAACAGAAAGGCCAAATTCGACAAAAGGAATATAATGCCAAGACTTTGCTTTGTGTGTGTACGAAAAATCTTGACAAATTTGAGCTAATAGAAAAACTTATGCAAATAGAATTTTTCATTGGTAATTTTGTAACTAATTTTATAAAAAAAACTAAATCACCGTTATCCTGAAAACGGGCTATTGATTTTTTGAACAAATGAATGAATGAATGACCTATAACAATAATAATAGTATTTTCTCTACCTAATACCAATAAATACGAGCATTTTCTCTACCTAAACCGGTGGAAATATTAGGAATTTATCATCCGCATGAAAACGAAAATCTTGGGACTATACCCCGCAAAATATTTTAAAAAGCGATCATTACACGCACCAGTAACTCTACTGATACTATGGATTTGAATGGATTGAATCGAAGAAAATAACGGTTTCAGTATCTTCACGGTATGTAACTAAAAATAGGGTCGCATTTTCCAGTGGTTGCTTTTTCCAGTGCATGCATCTGGTTCACAAGGACAACCCTGCGTAGGGTTATCCAGATTTTGTAAAACTGAGCAGCTATAAATAAGCGTGTACATTATTTTGACAGATGCTGGTATTTTTGTTTATATTTACGTTAGACTAAAATCTTTTTTTGCTGTTTTTGGCTAAAACCATGATTCAGTCCTTCTCGCCACACTAAAAATTCACACATTCAAAATAGGTGTTAATTTATTTATTAAATAAATAAACATTTCTAGTTTCTTTTAAGTGAAGCAAGGAGTGCTGTTCTTAATATACTGCAAGGCAACAAAATTAGTCATCGAATAGAGCAATTTTGGTACGACGTCCTATAAATCACAACGTATGGATCCAAAATTGAACAATTTCGAAATATTTGTAGGATTTCTTACTCGAGTTTACAATTCCGTAGTACAATAAATATTGATTTATTTTGGGGGTAAAAATAACAAGAAATTTGTGCTTACGATTCGTCTTTGACGCATCGTGTGTTAACAGTTCATATTGAACTGTTAATGTGATTCAGAAGGATTGGTAGTAACATTCAACACTACTGGAAAGACACATGTTTTGGATTGAGTTATGATCAATAAAATCAGTTGGTGCAAGTAAAAAAATTATGTCACAGTAGAGAAGAATTTCATGCTTGCTCAGCTGTTATGTGCTGTTAGGTGTTATATGAACTGATAAAGCACTAATGAGTCGAAGACGTGACGATAAATTATACAATAATACTGGTGTAAAGATTTCAAGATTGCTTAGTTCCGCTAAGTGCAGTTTTGTTTAGCATTTTTTGATTTTTTAGTTTTATTGTTATCGTACTTGTATTGTTGCTCAATCTGATTTCATTTATTGAAATATACAGATTGAAGTAACCTTAAATTCAATTGTTCGGAATAAATCGACAGACGAATGTTCCGTCAGCCAATCAATTGTCAATCAAATGTCGAACTGTCTAATAAGCACTAACAAGCTATTACTTTTTCAAACGGATAATTCAAGTAAGATGAATTAGTATATCGTGTCACTTTATGTTTGATTTCTAATCGCGTTTGCAGATAACATGTGATGGTTTAATGCTCCAGCTACAATAAGGAGAAAATGATTCAACTATCTAACAACGAGAGCAAGCCAAAGCAGGTCGAAGAATATGAACACGAAACCCAGAAAAAAACGGAAGATATTGATGCTAGATATTATAAATGTAAAGCATGCCATATTAAATTGGACTCAAATTTAAGCTTCATATCGCAGAATTGTCTCACCATCAAATCATACAATTATGATCGTGATGTATCTGAAATAGAACTCTCTTCACCTAACGATGTAGGGTCTGATGCTCTAACTAATTCAAGCGACAAAGCTTTGAAATGTAATAAGTGTGAAATATGCGGAAAAGAATTCGTTAGAAAAGGAAGCCTCCTCCGGCACATGGACCTACACACAGGCGAGAAACCGTTCATTTGCCAAATTTGTGGAAAAGGATTTCGCAACAGTACTGTCATTCAAAATCATATGTATATCCATTCTGACGAGAAACCTTTTTTATGCCAAGTTTGTGGGAAAGAATTTCGAAAAATCTACGCCCGCAATAAACATGCGAATGCTCATACCAAGGATCAAGATTCCATGTGTCTAGTTTGTGGAAAACAACTCTGCGATAAATCCGTCCTTAAAAAACACATGCTCATTCATACCGACGAAAAACCGTTCATCTGTTCGGTCTGTGGGAAGGAATCTCGTGATAGTTCGGCTCACACTAAGCACATGAATATTCACACAAACAAAAGACCTTACGTCTGCCAATTATGTGGAAAAGGATTTCGGGATAGCTCCGCGCGTACCCAACACTTGCACACTCACACCGGCAAGAAACCTCACGTGTGCCCAATTTGTGGCAAAGCATTTTCTGATAGTTCCACTCACAAAAGACATATGTTTGTTCACACCAAGAAAACGCCTTTCGCCTGTGAAATTTGCGGGAAAGAGTCAAGCGACAAATTTGCTCATACAAGCCATATGTATATTCACACCGATGAAAAACCGTTTGTCTGCCAAGTTTGTGGAAAAGGATTCCGTGATAACTCCACCCGCAAGAAGCATATGTATGTCCACAAACCAAATGATAAACCGTTTGCCTGTGCATTTTGTGGTAAAAGATATCGTGATAGTTTTAGTCTTAGAAGACATCATAATAATTCTCATCCAAGAGAAAGTATATCGGAATCAAACGTGAAAGAAGAAAAATAAGACAGCATTCAAAGTGCAACATCCGCGGATTCGCTTCGACGAGCAAAATAAGTGGTTTCACTCCAGGGGATGGTATCGACGTCTTCATGATCGTTGGAGACGAGGTACATTTTCTATTTCCGAAGGAAATCGTCCAAAGGGCAGATAATAATATGAATTCAAGATCTGTTTATAGATATAGAATATTATATTAGTATGCAAGAATATGTGAATATGGCGTATTTTTATACTATTTTCTAACAGCATATATTTTGGATGATAACTTGAAATTCCAAATTAATTTAAAAGCAATTCGAAAAATTCAATAAAGTTAACATATTTCAACTTTAACTGCGTTTTTCAATTAAGTTTTTCTCTTCATTCATAGCGCAGAGCTCACATTATTGTCGTATTGCTAAAACATTCAAGATAGTAAAATCTTGACACTGCCGAAGATTTGTATACACCCGAGACACAGATATTATGCTATATAATGACAATGATATCAGCGGACCTATGTCAGCAGCAAATAATTTTGTTTCCAAATTTCGAAACGGCTGAAAAGAAGAAAGTTCAAAAACATGGTGAAGGATTATGATTTTTGGAGATGGATACAAAACTGGGAATGTTGGTTTAACTGAACAGCACAGTACATACAACACCAAAACAGCATCTGGTACTACGAAATTCTACAGTTTTGTGACTATTCTTGGCGACAAAGACGGCACAAATAAGGAATTTATTTAAAATCGTAAATTCCCGTTCAAAGTCTACGTAGACTTTTTATTAGAAAAGAAGTAATGGTCAGCAATTTACTTAAACTATTTATCAAGCACTCCGGCAGATTGAGTAAATGTAAAAAAGCAAAGTCTTGGCATTACATTCCTTTTGTGGAACTTGGCCTTTCTGTTTCAACAGACTTCGCAGCCTATTCATAGCATACAGAATCGTTGCATGGCTAGTACTACGATTCTATTGACACTAAGAATCCTTCCAGGTCGGGGCTCGAGAGCATATGACAACTGGCTTGTAAGACCAGCGTCCTATGCATTGAACCGCCAACCCGGGTAATAGTAAATGTAGATAAATTGAATTACGAAAATGGAACTTTGTTTAGCCCAAGAGCAAAATTTGATCGGTAAGCTTTCACCAATTCGTTCGACTTAAAGTGCCTTGAACCAGAGTGACGACTTTTCATCCGTAATGTTGATAACAACTCAAAACATTTTATCCGAAATGTTGGCACTTTCGTTAGCTTTGTGTTTGACAGGTAGTTTACTCTTTGCAGAGATGATATTTATACAGATTTACCTGTGTTATACAGATTTTGACATGCGCATACAGATTTAATACAGAGTACAGATTTCCTAAATTTAATACAATTTTATACAGATTTCACAAAAAAAGAAAAAAAAACTTCTCCGTCTATTAGCATTCGATTGCTAAGTTTATTGATCAACGGACAATAATCAAAATGCAATGGTTTTTTTTTTGGTTTTGATTATAGATGTTTTAACCATAAGATCTTTTGCCTCTTCGGGCCAGAAAAACTTTCTGACCCTTGGGGCGGGATTGGGAATCAAACCCAGGTGGCAGCGTGAAAGGCATCGACTTACCCATCATGCTATATCCGTCACCCTGAATAAAATAGAAATCTGTTGTGAAGATATTTGATAATAAACAATTTGATTGTTAGACTGAGTTGTATCACCTGACTTGAGTAGTATATTGGACGTTGGAATTCCATGTCAACTTGTGAAGTCAACATGTTCAAACTAGATATGTTCATGAAATTACAGTTTAATTTGTTGCTGATAAAAAAAACTTTTAAATTTCATCGTTGAATCTATTATTCTACAACCATGTGTAAAGGGCTTTTACACGATTATTAAAACTGTCATTACTAAAAAGTAATGTCATTTTTAATGAACGTGTAAGGGTAAAAAAAGCAAAGTCTTGACATTACATTCCTTTTGTGAGATTTTTGGCCTTTCTGTTTCAACAGACTTCGCAGCCAATTCTTAGCGTACAGAATCATTGCATGGCTAGTACTACGATCCTACTGACACTATGAATCCATTCAGGTCGGGGCTACTGGCTTGTAAGACCAGCGCCGTATGCGTTGAACCGCCAACTCGGGTTTAAGGGTCATGATGAATTCTCCATAAAAATTTGGAATGTCATTACATTAGTATTCATTAGTATCATTAAAAATGACATTAGTTATTCTCGTGTGATGGCCGCTATAAATACAGATTTTTCATGCGAAACATTACAGATTTTCTATAGAAATAACTGGCACCTCTGCTCGTTTGAAACAAAGCTGTTGGCAGCAACGTTGCCAGGTCTACCAATTTCTCGGTATTTATACCGACTTTTGACCTCAATATCGCTATACAGATATGTTCTCATAAAATACCGATAATTTACCGTTCATACAGATAAATATCGAATTTCGGTTTTTGATTGGATTAGCATACAACGTCTCGTACGATCCATTGAAAATTGTTGGTCCAGTAATCGTGAACCAGGAGGCCCAGCCCGGTGGCAAGTAAAGGCGCGCAAGCAAGTGCTATCGTAGCCAACATCTGGGGCATATAGTGGGCAATCAGAGCGCTCAGAGTATGGTAAACAAACATTCGAGCATTTCAAATCGAGTAAAATCTAAATTTCCTTATCGTAGTGATGATCTTCTGACCGATAATTTGGGGGGAAGTGCGGGAAAGGGAATAAACAAGTAGTTTGTAATATCCAATTTTTTGTTAGCCATTCTTCTTCATTGTTTTGGTTTTTGCAGAATGATGCTGGCCACAGTTTTATGACGTCATAGCAGGGAGCTGAGTAGGCTCAATAATAGTATAATTTTGTCAATTTTACTGACCCTCCGGCGTCGACAAGCACCGGCAAAATGCCATGGAAACAATTCAAGTTAGACAGGAAGCAAACATATGAATACATTCAGTGCAAAATGATTTGTTGCTTCCATTAGACCTTAACGCTCCATGGGATGAGACCATAACAAACTAAAAAGATTTATTTTCTTGTTTTGAGAATTACAAGAACATAAATCGAGGGGTCCTATTTGAATAATACATGCAAATTCGTAGAGTACTTCATCTTGAGATTATCTTTAACATCTCGTCCGAGATAGTCAACAAATTAAACCTTCCTTAGACGACAAGTTGAGTTTCATAGGATTCTGAGAACATTACCTCCCTCTCTGGACAACTAAACGGTTTTGTTTTTTCTTCAAAATTATGAACGGTTGGTAGAGAATACAATCCTATCTTGGGTGCGAAAATTGAACAGGGTTCGCACTTACCAAAGGGGTGGCTGGGTTGCATCAAAGACATCATATTAACAAGATATCCAGCTCTCACATTTCCCGAACAAAGCATTGGTAACATCCTTTTTTGCGAGCATTGCGCCCTCAGGCGAGTCCGCTTCGACTCTCGTACATAGAGGTAGGGGAGAGACATGTCAAATTCGTGCGCACGAAAATAGCAGCACTGCCAACGAAAAGTAGAACATGAGCTTTGTTTTGTCTTAATAACAGATTTCAAACTTATAAAACCGATACACTGAAAAAAGATGTAAATAACATTCCGAAATACCCGTATTATTTTGTATTATAACGTTCGCTATGCCGAATACAAATTATTTGTATTTTATTATTTTTAGTTATATCAAATACAAATTATTCGTATTTGGTTATACTTCTGTTAAAGTTTAGTGACGTTAAATATAATTAATATAGTAGAATCTAATGGTACAAAACAGTGAAGTGTTCAAATAATTCTACTAACTGCTCTATAGCTGAATTTAGGATACATATTTGTATCCTTTGAAATGACACATTCGATCGGGAAGAATATCTTCTTATAACGCTTAATCAAAGGTAGTAAAGATTCGTTCGAAAAATCAATACGTCGTTATTCAGAGTAACGGTGATAATTAATCAGCTTGCGCTTCTATAAAATACAACTCCCTGCTGGCGAGTTGAGAAACAGTAGACACACGAATCGTTTAAATCTGTTCAGCATTTTATTTGCATTCGTCAATATATGATAAAAAGTTGTTACATTAAAGTAGTCATAAAATGAAAATCTTTGTATTCGAGTCGTAGTACTAAGCCTACCGTTTGTTCTGTTTGGTGAGTACATACTTGAGTTTTGTTCAACATGTTGCACTATATATTAACTTAAGATTAAACGTACACTAACTAGTATGTGCACTGCAGATAAACATGGCACGTAATCTCTAATCGCCCAGAACCATCTCACCGCCATTCGCCACCGTTTCGAGGCCCGGTTTCGGTTGCAACCGTGGCATCGGGTGTCCCCGGAACTTTCCCCGTTCGCTGAAGCAGGTTTTGTTTTTCATGTGAATCAAATAGTTCTGCCGGTAACGGAATCCTTTCTGGCACCAATCGCAGTTGAATGGTGTGGTTTTGCTGTGTATTCGCATGTGTGACTTTAGGTGATCGGTGCGTTTGAAGGTTTTATGGCACAATTTACAAAGATATGGTCGCTCGCCTGGCATTTTCTCCATTGGCGGTGCCCTCTGACGAAGTGTTCCGTACTTGGTATAAGCCGATAAATCGTGGCTGTTGTCATCGCTACTATAGTATATATGAGGTATATCTGAGAGACGGGGTCGCTTTGTTGGTTGTTCGTTAGAAACCGAAGTATTTTCTTCATCGACGAAATCCCCCAAACCATTGAATTCTTCAGGGGATATCTCTTCGCCCATGTCTTCTTCATCGGAAAGAGCTATAACATCGTCATCTTCAGCACTATTTATAATAATGTCATTGTCAGCAGCAGTAGGACTAATCAATTGTTTGAGCTGTTGTTCCGCTTTCTGTTGCTCCTGAATTCCACGCATGATCTCCGAGCGATCAATCTCAATTTGCAGATGAGATGTTTTGTGTCTTCTGAGGTGTTGCATTCGTTTGAAACATTTTTTGCATACTTCACATTGGTGAGGCCTTTCCGGAGTTGGTTCGTACTGATCCTCCCGCACAGCAGGTGGTGGTGGTACAGGTTCCAAAACCCGTTGAACTGGAGCCTTCGAGAAGACAAATCTGCGACGGATCATCGACTGCCAGTTTCGGGGCAATTCAACATCATCAATTTCAGCCGGGTGAGCTTGGGCCACATGGCGTCGGCAATGCGGACGTCGGAGAAATCGTTTGCGACAGATTTTGCACTGATGGGGTCGTTCTCCACCAACTACATGCAGCAGTGTATTGAGTTTTGCGCCAAACTCCTTCGACCATTTAGGAACTCTGATACCGTTCTGAATGCTCATGTGCTGAATCACTGAGTCGGACTCCTGAGCATCGTCCATATCCTCGTAGCTGTTATTGTAATATTGCTCGGTCTGTTGCATCATATCTTCCAGTGGAATTTCTTCTCCGACCAAATAACTTTGACTATCATCGTCGCCATTTTCTGGCGAAACCGGTTGGGGCGATTTTAGCTGTGTAGCATTTTCCGTGCTTTGTGGCGGAAGCACTGTTTCACTGGGGTAGAAAATGTGCCGGTAAGTAGCTTTCAGGTACTCATCCGTACCGATACATTGCTCCCGGAAGGCCTGCCAGTCTTCTAGGCGCGTGTTGCAGAACTCACAGATTGTAACCGGAGCACCCTCGTGATGTTCAATCTGTAACGAAGGATGAATAGTTAGTGAAACTCCTCTAATTCGATTTTGATTCGTTGAAGTGATTTGAGTGAATTCAGAGAGGCAAGTGTAATGCCGATTTCAATTTTCCCGGTTTTTCAAGATAAAAAGAGTAGCACTGCTGCAACCGTTCTAGGTACGAGGTTATCGAATCGAGGAAATGACTGGTTCGACGGCGAATGTCAGCAGTTGGTCGAAGAGAAGAATGTAGCAAGGGCGAGGATGCTGCTACACCGCACTAGAGCGAACGAGGAACGATACAGACAGGCGCGGAACAGACAGAACACGGTTTTCCGGAGGAAAAAGCGCCACCAGGAAGACCAAGATCGCGAACCGCGCAAATGACACACGGAAGTTCTATGAGAAGGTGAACCGCTCACGTAGAGGCTACACGCCACAGGCCGAAATGTGCCGAGATACCAGTGGTAACCTTCTCACGAACGAACGTGAGGTGATCGACAGGTGGAAGCAGTACTATGACGAGCATCTGAATGGCGAAGCACAAGATACAGAGGACGGTACAGGAATCAATCTGGGTGCACGCTCAGCCGACGACAGATTCCCAGCCCCTGATCTGTCGGAGATAAGTGAGGAGATCGGCAAGCTGAGGAACAACAAAGCCGCGGGCAATGGCCAGTTGCCAAGCGAGTTGCTCACACTGGATGATTTCTAGGATTTGGGAGGAGGAGATTCTACCGCAGGAATGGATGGATGGAGTGGTATGTCCCGTCAACAGGGTTTGGAATATTCATTCACTGGTGAATGAATATATAGTTTCCATTGCATTGTGAGCGAACAATTCCACCGTTCACAAAGAGGACGCCTTTCCAGCCAAAAAGAACCACACAAACAAAACGCTAGTGGAAGCAAATATATTCCACATATGCACAGATGGTATAGTGTGCTGGTATTAGAGTTCTCATGAAGCACAGTAGCCGTGAATATAGTTTGCTCTCTCGTGGTCCTGAACGTCGTTCTTCTCACAAACACTTCATTGCAAGCTAACGATCTTCACGGGGCTAGTAAGTGATGAAGATTATATACTCAGTTTTCGCTAACAGGCTGATGACCAGCGATGCCAGATAGTAGTAGTGTCATTTCCGTAGATGGCATTTTTCTCGGAAGCTCTCACGGTGAAAAGCTTTTTTTTTGCCCGCCAGACAAAACTAGTTTTCGTAGTTCTCCGTTGATAAATTGTAATTTCCGTAGATTTCCGTAGAAAAATTCCAATTTCCGTAGATTTTGTCTACGGATCCGTAGATCCGTAGAAAATGTTCGAATCCGTAGATCTACGGAGATTTCCGTAGATCTGACATCGCTGCTGATGACTGGCTCTCCGACGCGAACGGCTGTTAATGATGACTTTATGCCACGAAAACTGTTGCATATCACTTATTCAACTCGTGTCAAGTTAGTAGAGGGTAAGAATTCTTAGTTATACTTGAATATTATAAACAGAAGTAACAGGAGCGAAGTAATTCGCAATGGCGATCTGGTGATCTCACCAAATACTGCAAACAAACAAACGCTTCGTTTGCTGGGTGTTAGAGAGAAACTAGCTCCTGAACTCTTGTTACTTGTGTAAATCAAATTCCTGCTGAATAGTGTTTAATTGGGTTTAATCGTAGTAGTGCATGATAGGTAATCAACCAGTAGGATAAAAAATAAGTATTTTAATCAGTATTCCGCATTGAACATTTTTTCATTGAATTTTCATTATGTATTGCTATAAGCTTTGAGAGCTGTAAGAAACACATGTTACCATTACAGCAAAACCTTTACTCTAATAAACGCTCGAGCGGTGGCAGTGCACACCTGTATGTGCAATTCTGTATAAACAAATGTGAATCGCGTTCGGACCTCGAAGAAACATGCGACAGTTAAGAGCCAGTCATCAGTCTGCTAGCGAAAACTGAATATTCAATCTTCATCACTATCTTGCACCGTGAAGCTAATTTGCTTGCAGTGAATTATGGGGCTAGAGCTTCTCTCTTACCGAGAGAAGGAGAAACAGTAGTATGGGTGAATATTGTTCGCTCTCTTCTATTCTTGTGCATGGACAGCCACTTCAATAAAGCAACAAGGCTCACGCTTCCTCAAAGCGACATGGTTCATAAAGCAGGTATATTCATGAATATCATACACTGTGAAGCATGTATACTCATCTTCACTGCTTCATTCATCCAAACCCTGCCCGTCAACAAAAAGGGCGATAAGCTAGACTGTTGCAATTACCGCGCAATCACATTGCTGAACGCCATCTACAAGGTACTCTCTCAAATCCTTTGCCGTCGTGTATCACCAATAGCTAAGGAATTCGTATGGCCGTACCAAGCGGGATTTACTGGAGCCCGCGCCACTACGAATCACATATTCGCGATAAGACAAGTACTCCAGAAGTGTCGTGAATACATCGTACCCACGCATCTCCTGTTCATTGACTTCAAAGTGACATACGACACAATCGATCGAGAACAGCTATGACAGATAATGCACGAATACGGTTTCCCGGATAAACTGACGCGATTGGTCAAAGCAATGATGGATAGAGTGATGTGCTACGTCCGAGTATCTGGGACGCTCTCGAGACTCTTCGAATCTCGGAGAGGGCTACGTCGAGGTGATGGACTTTCTTGTATTTTGTTCAATATTGTCCTGGAAGGTGTGATTCGAAGAGCGAGGATCGACACGAGTGGCACGATCTTCCGAAAGTCCGTACAACTTTTTGGCTTCGCTGACGATATTGATATTGTGACACATAACCTTGAGAAGATGACGGAAACCTACATCGGACTGAAAGCTGAAGCTAGGCGTACCAGACTGGCCATAAATGCGTCAAAAACAAAATACATGAGAGGAAGAGGCTCTAGATAAGAAGCACAACGCCTCCCACCACGAATATTGATAGACGGTGACGATATCGAGGTGGTTGACGAGTTCGTGTATTTGGGCTCACTGGTGACCGCCGATAATGACACCAGCAGAGAAATTCATAGACGTATTTTGGCAGGGAATCGTGCGTGCTTTGGACTCAGAAAAACCCTTCGATCGAGAAAAGTACACCAACGCACGAAATTGACCATCTACAAAACGCTCATTAGACCGGTTGCTCTATGGCCACGAGACCTGGACTATGTTAGCAGAGGACCAACGCACCCTCAGTGTTTTTGAAAGAAAGGTACTGATGACCATCTATGGCGGAGTGCAGATGGAAGACGGAACGTGGAGACGTTGTATGAATCACGAATTGCAACAGCTGCTAGAAGAACCACCCTTCGTACGGACAGTTAAGTTTGGGAGGTCTACGATGGGCTGGGCATGTCATAAGGATGTTGGACGACAGCCCAGTGAAAATGGCTCTTGAATCTGATCCGTCTGGTACAAGAAGAAGAGGAGCGCAGCGAGCAAGGTGGATCGATCAAGTGGAGGATGATCTCAGAAACATCCGCGCCTTGAGTGGCTGGCGACGTTATTAGCCATGGACCGAGTTATATGGAGACGTATACTTGATACAGCAAAGGACACCCCATGCCTATAGCTGTTAGATAAGGTAAGTAAATCTTTTTAAGATTCTGTACTGGTGTTCAGAAACCAGTTTCAGCCCTTAAATAAGGAAATCAAACACTCCTTGAAATCGGTGGATAAGATCAAAGTCGATAACTTTTCCAATTTTGTGAGTTCTATTGTTATCTTACAGAAATATTAGCATAACACAAGTATTGTTTCAAGATGACATTACTGAAACAAATTATGTTGAAACAAGAGCAATCAATAGCGAACCTAAAAACATGAAGACTCCTAAGAAAGTTCAATATTTTCAGAAAAATTTTCCTTATGTTACCTTGAGACTTAGCCAACAATTTGGCAAGTGTGTTGAATACTTATTCTAAAACTTAATAAAAATCCAACAGAATCATCCAAATTATCCTTATTTTTCAAAATGAGCTTTCGTTGTGCTGTTATTGATAACAACTAAAAAAAACTCTTGCTTCTTGATTGATTTAAAACTGCCTGCAAGCCTTAAAAATAAGTTGTTTCAACACTTTTACCGAGATGCTCAGACGCAAAATTATGTATTGTCTCCTACTTTTCATTTATTGAAAAACATCATTATGCTAACAACTATTTCTCATATGTAAGCTAGTAATATTTTTCCCGGTTTTTCACTAAAATTCCCGACTTTTTCCAGATTTTTCCGGTCACTTGCCATTCTGGTGAATTGTTTCCCTCGTAGATTACAAACATTTTTTCGCGGGATGGTGGTTCCAGGCATAAAAAGGCAGGTCTTAAAACCCGGTAGCATGACAATCTGCAATCTGAAATTAATTTGTTTGGTTCTGGAGTAACAGGATTATGAGTGTTAAAAAATTGAAACTGTCTGATGATTGAAGACGTCAAAAACTGATTCAAACATCCAAACACGCACTCACACACAAGTAACAAATATACGAAGCTCCTGATAAAAGAGTCCGAAGTCAATGGATCGAACAGAAACAGCAAATCTCACTAGGTTTTAGTATATGAAAAGAAAGATTCCATAACTAAAGTCATTTTCAGAATGCAGGAATCTGAATTTAATTCTAAAACTGAACTTGAGTTCCAAACCTGAATTGAAGAGCCGAATTCAGTTTCAGAATCCAAGTTGCGAGTTTTGAACCTTAATGCTGGAAATTAGTTCTGAAACAGAATTCAGAAATGGAACTGACGCTCAGAAGATTCTAAATCTTAAATTCATATCACAAATTTAGTTTCATAATTCTGAAGTTTAAATCTTGAATCATAATTGTGGATTCGAATACCGAACTTAAATTAAGACACTAAATTCAGATACAAAATCTAATCAGTAAATCAGTTTCAGAATTAAAATTTAAATCGAGCCATAGTATTCGATTGTGAAGCTGTACTCTGCAACTAAATTCTGAAACTAAATTCTAAAACCAAATTGTAAACCTTAATTTAAGTTAAAAAATCATACTGTTATACGGTTTCAGAATCAGTATCAGTCATTCAGCTAAAGCGTAAAGAACAATACTTTTTTGTTTTTAAAAATGTCGAATTTTGTGGCGAAAAAGGCGTTTTTGCGGGGTGTCTGATATTATTATATTGTTTATTTTAACCCGCCTAACCTAATTATGGTCATTTACCGGCTGCGGGGAGTTCTTCTTCTTCATTATTTCAATATGAAGAAAACAACCTCCAAAAGTCAACGTATTTTATGGAAATGTATGGTGGTGCGCATGATATAGCTGAGCGAACGTAGTGGATTGCTCGATTTGAAGGTGGCGATTTTGATTTGGAAGATGAAGAATCGGAGCATCACCAGAGTTTTTATATGAAGAATTGGAGGAATCGCTCGAATAAGACCCGTCACCAACGCAAGAAGGACTTAAAAAATCACTCGGAATACCACAACGTACCGTTTGCCAACGTTGAAAAGCAATGAGAATGAACCGAAAGGGAGGTAATTGGGTGCCGTATGAATTGAAACCAATGGACGGCGCAACAGAAAAGGTTTCATGCATCGAATTGTTACTGGTGATGAAAAATGAGTGAGTACCGAACTCAATTGATGTTGATTGAATATCATTGCAAAAAAAAAACGCCGATGATGGTTTTGCAACATGACAATACTCGCCCACATGTGACACTGCCGGCAAATACGTATTTAGAAATGAGAAGTCCTACCCCACCCACCGTATAGTTCAGACATTGATCCTTGCCAAACCGGTCGAATTTTTAAAAAAGGATATCCGAGAACTGTCAGGAAAAAGGAAAAAATAGTAACTAGCGAAAGAAAACTTGCTTATAGAGTTCGTTCATTTGAATCTAAAATATAAGCTTGTAGAAAGCGATTCAGCTGTCTCAGGAGAATTTATATATTACTTAAATTCCGAAGCCGGCAGTCAAATATGGAAAAAGTCTATAATTTTATATAGGACAGGTAATCTTCCATTTGAACGCAAGGTTTTGGAATTTGTCTTCTTGGTTAAAACGTCGATGAACACTATGATTGACATGAGAAAAAAAACAGCACAAAATTTCACTACACGACTGAATGTCTATCATATCGAGCATCGAAATCATATTGTCATGTTGGTTTCCGATATCCGATCCCGGAAATTCCTGATAAACTTTGTTGCTAACACTGTAAAATTTTATGGTTTCTCGTAGCTCAATAACTCAATTTAAGCAATATTTTTTCTATTAGTTTCTGTACGATTTGAAACAAGAGTATAAAATAAATAAACTAGATAAACTAGGATGCCAATCAATAATTACAGAAGAAATTAAGTTACCAAATACAATTCAAAATGACCATCACTATAAGTTGGCTTACATATAAAATTCACGCCGGTGATGACTATGTGCTTGCTAGAAACGCACATACAAAAACTTGGATACAGTCCCCGGTGTATGGTGTGGCCTGACAGAACTAGGGGGGTTTCACATCGTCATAACGATTAGCCCACGTCGTGCCACCCAGCAGAACGATACGTTGGAAACGAAAGACCAGCAGCACCAAACGAACACGTCTCGGGTTCCCTTGCGAGCAGGGCAGCAAGTCACAACCAACGCACCACCGGCTGCAGTCTATCCGAGTTTGTCTTGTCCGGATGAACAGTCGAACAGGTTTTCGTACCCTTGGGGATCCAACTCGACGGCAACATCGACAAACAGACCCAACAGCAAAGTGAAACGACCATTTGGTGTGCTCATCGATCATATTTCATCAAAGCAACCAGAAACCCTCTTGGAAACAAAGCGTTGGGTGAACAAAACAGCTGCCAAATTGAATCACCCTGCACACATTTATTCGTTAGAAAACACCATACAGTCGAAGGAAGAATCGGGGGAATAAATGGCATCATCAGCATCATCGCCATCGTCATCGTCATCGTCATCGTCATCACAATTGGGAAAAGGTTCGTGAAGAGCAGAATATCTTGATTTAGCATCTCGGGCTAGGGATCCCTCTCGGGTTGCTTCGATTCGAGCATCGAGTGTGCCAAGCGATGTTCGCATTTCTTGAACCGAGTTATTTAGAGGATCTACGGGTATTGGCTTTGTGTGTATGGGATGTTGTAAAAGTTTTGTGTCGACCCAACCCATCGTTCTTGCGGAATCGGATACGTTCTTCGAGTCTGGTGTTGTATGTTTGAGTAGGGTTTCCCATGTCCCTTTTATCGATTTTCTCACCGGAGATTGGGAATTGTAATGGTTGTGGGGCTGCGTTGAAATCCCCCTCAAGAAGATTGATTGTGTCGCTGTGGGATGAAACGAAGCAATTTCTTCGTCATCCTCACCGTTCGTCAGACCCGGGCATACTTGGCAAACTTTCGTGCAACTGTATCTCGGGTAACGAGCGAAAATCGATATCCTCCTTGGTTGTGCTACATCGAAAGAGGTTATAAAGCAGCACTATCCAGCCGGAATGGGATGGTGTTGGAAATGAGTAATTTTCATCAAATGAGTTTTTTACTTATTCTACTTCTGTTTGTTATGATCAACTTGTCTGATATAATTTAAATCTTCGTACGATTTCATTCGGTGTCCAGAAAACTTCATATCGTTGTATATTATTTCTATTCGATGTTTGAGCCGAACTTGAAAGTGCATGTGGCTTAGTAATATCGCGATGAAGCCAAACATTCATTAACAGACAATCAGTGAAGATAACGTAACAGCAAATGCATTTCTCAGCATCACTTGAGTCACTGATTTATAGATTTAGAAATTCTAGTGAAGCTACCTAAACAAGGCGACCACGACAGATGAAGAATTAATATTTTAATACAGTATATGACTTTCACAATGACCGAGAATAGCAATGAATCATTCCAGGAAGTGGTGTAACACATGTTAATTTTTGTATGGGAATCGAATAGGCAAACATAATACGAACTGGTCAATGGAAGAAGGTAGTTTCAAAGAGTAAGAAGAAAAACTACAGCGAAGAGATCCAGACACAAACGAACATGTGACATTGAAAACAGTTTCAATCGAGTTTGTTTGGGCATCAACTAAAGTATTTTCGTTGAGTATGTGTGAGTTGTATTTTTCAATAATTGTAGTAGACAGTTCTAATCGAAGAAGTAATCAAATTGTGAAGGTATACATTGAATTCGAAAATAATGCTATATCTTCAACATACCTTGATGTTACGCCAAAATTTAACAATTATGTTGCCAAAACCAAACTTAGCTTATCTGACCGCCCATGATTTTCCCGTGATTGATCACATAAATCAAATGAAATTGCATATTGAACCAAATGCATGATACCTTATGATGAAAAAAGATCCTGAATTTTATTAAAAAACGCAAAATTTCAATTTTTATTAAATTTCTTTATTATCGCCTTCAAAGTACTCTCCTCCTGCGGCAATACATGCATGCCAACGCTTGATCCAATTTTCCATACAAGTTTTATAGGCCGCCGAAAGTATGACCTTTAGTTCACGCAGCGAATTCTCTTTTATGGTCTCTATGGTCTCAAGACGCGTTCCCCGCAATTTGAGTCTGGGGAAGAGGGAAAAGTCACACGGGGCCATATCTGGAGAGTACGGTGCTTGGTTGATGATATTGGTTGAGTTTTTGGCCAGAAACTGCGACACAACCAACGCTGTGTGAGCCGGCGCATTATCGTGAAATTCAGCTTTTTTAACACCAGCCGAGAAACGACGCGTTTCAAACCCAAAACATCAGTTAAAATGTGTTCGGCTGATCGATAAGAGATGCCCAACAACACAACAATCTCTCGAATCGATACAGAACGATTTTGCAACACGATTTGCTTCGCCGATTCAATGTTTTCTTCAGTAACAGATGTTGTTGGGCGGCCAGGGATCTCATCATGATCCAAGCTTGTACGACTACCTTTGAAGCGTTTATACTCACCAAAGACCTTTTCTAACATTTCCAACGTTTCGGAACACTTAAATCCATTTGCAACACAACATTTGATGCACGCACGTTGTTCTAAATTTTCATCCATTATAAAAATCGCCACACGAAAAATTTTCAACTTCTTTGTATAGACGCCAAACAAAAACTAATCGTACGATATGCGTCAAAATTTGACAGAATGTGTATAAAAGTGTTGCCAACGTTGAGAGAATAAAAGTTTACCGATTGGACAAGCGCGGGAATTTTAAAATGAAAATTCCGGTTCTTTTTTAATCATAAGGTATTTGGGAGTAGTAGATCATGCTCAATGTGCAATCCAAATTGGCTTGGAGCATGGAATGATCAATAATGTATATGGCCACACCCACGCAGGTCACCGTGGGAAGGGAAGGAATGTTAGCTCAACACTTGCTGCTACTAGTGACCGAGAAATTCTCCGCATCACCGCAAGTGTCACAGGAATAAACCTCAAAACACGACTAACTTCGCAATATTTTAATGGTGTATCAGGTACAGTTCAAATTTTCCGGACAGTAGTCAATCGACTTGAAGCTAACCGAATCCCGAAACGGGATACCAAGGACAATTATTTTGTCGTGAATACGACTTACTTTACTATGGGGCAAAATTAGCCATATGGAAGAATTGGCAGAACCTAATCGTGAATATCTCGACTTGTATTAATAGCAGCAACATAATTCTTTCACTATTTTATCAAAAATATGATCAGGAATTTATGATAATATTTTGAACAGTGTGAGATAACCACAAACAACTCAAAAATTAGGTTTTCTTAATATTTTAAAACAACACGGAAAACTCTTTACTTTTGCTTGGGTTTTTCGTGCAAGGACGACTATTTTGAGGTAGTCAGGCACATATCTTCAACTGAACGTTATAAAAGGGGAGACGTCGGGGCGAGGAGACGTATTCAAACAGCGGCATCAGAGAGCGCACCTTCTGCGTGGTAAAAAAACACAAACGCTCAGGTCGTAGTTCTCATTTACCTCCCGGTCGTCAAAGCGAGAATATGCATTAAACCAGTTTCGCATCATTTGGCACTGCGAGCGAATGTGTCGGTTTGTACGCAAAGCTAGTTTCAATTCAAGCAAGAACGATTGCATCAGCTGCTGGTCGATTGCATTGGAGAGAAAGAAAACAAGAAACGAAAAGGGGACAACTTTATATAAAAACAGCCATTCTAATGGCTCGAAATGTTATCTAAAGAACTATTAAGATTATTTCTTTGAAAATTGAAGGTAGTTGTATTTTTGAATAATTGTAGTAGACAGTTCTAATCGAAGAAGTAATCAAATTGTGAAGGTATACATTGAATTCGAAAATAATGCTATATCTTCAACATACCTTGATGTTACGCCAAAATTTAACAATTATGTTGCCAAAACCAAACTTAGCTTATCTGACCGCCCATGATTTTCCCGTGATTGATCACATAAATCAAATGAAATTGCATATTGAACCAAATGCATGATACCTTATGATGAAAAAAGATCCTGAATTTTATTAAAAAACGCAAAATTTCAATTTTTAATAAATTTCTTTATTATCGCCTTCAAAGTACTCTCTTCCTGCGGCAATACATGCATGCCAACGCTTGATCCAATTTTCCATACAAGTTTTATAGGCCGCCGAAAGTATGACCTTTAGTTCACGCAGCGAATTCTCTTTTATGGTCTCTATGGTCTCAAGACGCGTTCCCCGCAATTTGAGTCTGGGGAAGAGGGAAAAGTCACACGGGGCCATATCTGGAGAGTACGGTGCTTGGTTGATGATATTGGTTGAGTTTTTGGCCAGAAACTGCGACACAACCAACGCTGTGTGAGCCGGCGCATTATCGTGAAATTCAGCTTTTTTGACACCAGCCGAGAAACGACGCGTTTCAAACCCAAAACATCAGTTAAAATGTGTTCGGCTGATCCATAAGAGATGCCCAACAACACAACAATCTCTCGAATCGATACAGAACGATTTTGCAACACGATTTGCTTCGCCGATTCAATGTTTTCTTAAGTAACAGATGTTGTTGGGCGGCCAGGGATCTCATCATGATCCAGGCTTGTACGACCACCTATGAAGCGTTTATACCACTCGTATGCCTGTGTTTTTCCTAGACACGATTCACAAAAGGCCTTTTCTAACATTTTCAACGTTTCGGAACACTTAAATCCATTTGCAACACAAAATTTGATGCACGCACGTTGTTCTAAATTTTCACCCATTATAAAAATCGCCACACGAAAAATTTTCAACTTCTTTGTATAGACGCCAAACAAAAACTAATCGTACGATATGCGTCAAAATTTGACAGAATGTGTATAAAAGTGTTGCCAACGTTGAGAGAATAAAAGTTTACCGATTGGACAAGCGCGGGAATTTTAAAATGAAAATTCCGGTTCTTTTTTAATCATAAGGTATTTGGGAGTAGTAGATCATGCTCAATGTGCAATCCAAATTGGCTTGGAGCATGGAATGATCAATAATGTATATGGCCACACCCACGCAGGTCACCGTGGGAAGGGAAGGAATGTTAGCTCAACACTTGCTGCTACTAGTGACCGAGAAATTCTCCGCATCACCGCAAGTGTCACAGGAATAAACCTCAAAACACGACTAACTTCGCAATATTTTAATGGTATATCAGGTACAGTTCAAATTTTCCGGACAGTAGTCAATCGACTTGAAGCTAACCGAATCCCGAAACGGGATACCAAGGACAATTATTTTGTCGTGAATACGACTTACTTTACTATGGGGCAAAATTAGCCATATGGAAGAATTGGCAGAACCTAATCGTGAATATCTCGACTTGTATTAATGGCAGCAACATAATTCTTTCACTATTTTATCAAAAATATGATCAGGAATTTATGATAATATTTTGAACAGTGTGAGATAACCACAAACAACTCAAAAATTAGGTTTTCTTAATATTTTAAAACAACGCGGAAAACTCTTTACTTTTGCTTGGGTTTTTCGTGCAAGGACGACTATTTTGAGGTAGTCAGGCACATATCTTCAACTGAACGTTATAAAAGGGGAGACGTCGGGGCGAGGAGACGTATTCAAACAGCGGCATCAGAGAGCGCACCTTCTGCGTGGTAAAAAAACACAAACGCTCAGGTCGTAGTTCTCATTTACCTCCCGGTCGTCAAAGCGAGAATATGCATTAAACCAGTTTCGCATCATTTGGCACTGCGAGCGAATGTGTCGGTTTGTACGCAAAGCTAGTTTCAATTCAAGCAAGAACGATTGCATCAGCTGCTGGTCGATTGCATTGGAGAGAAAGAAAACAAGAAACGAAAAGGGGACAACTTTATATAAAAACAGCCATTCTAATGGCTCGAAATGTTATCTAAAGAACTATTAAGATTATTTCTTTGAAAATTGAAGGTAGAAATCATCAGTTTAGTGAAAATCCAAAATAATTTGATTTGCTTCGTGCACTTCTCACTGTGCACACGAACTGTGCTAAATATCGTACACGGAGAGAAATCCGTTACTGCTGTTATGATTAGAAAATCATGCAACCAATCATTTTAACTTATAATGAAATCATGAGCAATAACTCTTTTCCCATGGAAATTAATCATGGTTCGAAAATACTGCGTTACTTGAAGAATGCATTTCTTTCAAAGCTCGTAACTCTAATTTTCTACCCGTATATCACTTTGAACCCTCTGTCTCAGGTGATGTGATAGATTAATAGATTAATGGTAAAGCAAAAAGCAGACATTAAAAATGTTTACTTCATTCTGAAGCATGTCATTTAATAATCGTGTTGTTTTACCCACCTGCTGATAGAGAATTAAACATAACATAAAAATAAATGAACCGAAAATTGACATCATGAGAGACTAAGCACGGCTACGCTTTTCATTTGACAAACATCAATGTTACATTTTGTTCGAATGTATTCTTACATATTTAATGTGATCGTTGTTACTAGAATAATATCCAGAGAGCTAGCGTTTAATTCGATTGTGAACTTGGAACACCATCTAACGAAAATCAGACAAATATTTTGTTCAACCCCTTTGATTAATTTGTTTCATAGATATAACAACACAAGCTGTATTGATGTGCCTAAATATTATGAATAAGACGATTTTTTTTGCAAGAATTCGACATAGAGTTTCTTTTTAAGAGGTTTGATTCACTCGTGTTTTTTCATGCAGTTCGTTCAAGTGTTTAAATTCAGAAACACAAAATCAAAACTGAAGTAATGAACGCAAGTAAACACGTCATCTCTTGCGTCGTCGTTTTTCAAAAACAGAATATTTTCATTTTAAAAGAAGTTCGTCGTGCTTTTCACTGTATTTATATTGGAAAAATGGTCATCGTTGCAAAAATCACACATAACGCCTGAATTTATGTTGCAAAAATTACCACCGTAGCAGAAACACGCGTGAAGTTATACCCAACAACTTCAAGTGGGTTACGTTTAAATTCCATAGAAATCAGTCCGAATGGATCATGATCCAAGAAATTTTAATCATGGTGTATTATCATAACATGAAAATATATTATTTTCCCCAAATCATGACTCGTTTTGCTCATTTCAAGAATCGGATTTTTGCCCGTGTAGAGAATTCCACAATTTGGTCCTTCTAAAAGGCAGAAATGAATCATGTACAGCATCTTGATAGTTTCTTTCAATGAAATATGCAAATCCGAAATGAGATAATCGACGTCAAAAATCGTTTAAAATTTTAGTAGTGAAAAAGGGGAAAGTTTCGCAATTCACACAATCGATCAACTATCAATTCGAATACGAAAGTGTAAAGAAATCGTGTCAGTATTATTCGTATTCACGACATCCAGTTATGTCTCTGATATTACACACCCGTACTTTTTTAAGAACAATCTATGAGAATGGAAATGACAACTTATTCATAATAGGTGTCTGATTTATTGTCCCGGGTTGGCGGTTCAATGCATAGGACGCTGGTCTTACAAGCCAGTTGTCGTATGTTCGAGCCCCGACCTGAAAGGATTCTTAGTGTCAGTAGGATCCATAGTACTAGCCATGCAATGATTCTGTACACTAAGAATCGGCTGCGAAGTCTGTTGAAACAGAAAGGCCAAATTCCACAAAAGGAATGTAATGCCAAGACTTTGACTTTGTCTGATTTATAATATCCGAAATGGTTCAGAATCTGTCAATTTTTATGGCTGTGTCCTATTGTTTACACTCTTCTCTAACCACTTGTGCAGTTGTTTATTCGTTTTCATTAGTTGGTTTCGAAATGCGTGGACTTTCAGCAGAACAACGTCGAAAAATTGTGTACAAATGGTGCACAAAACGCGGACTGTCACTGATAAAGATAGCAAAAATGGAAGGAGTAAGTGAAAAAGCCATGCGAAATGCAATAAGGAAGTTCGGTGAAGATAAGAAGATAAACCGAAAACGGGTCGAAAAAAAAGGTCATGCTAACCCTCAGTTGGATAAACGTATACTGAAGGCGTTCGAGCAAAAGAAGGAGGTTTCAGTTCGTGATGTGGCCAAAAAAGTGGGCACTTCGAAGTCAAATGTTCTTCGTGCTAAAGAACGTTTGAATCTTCGAACCTATAAGAAGCAGAAACAACCAAAACGTAGTCCGAAACAAGAAGCATCGATCAGGCCGAGGGTTCGAAAGCTATACAATACGATTCTTGCTGGAAATTTGAACTGCATAATCATGAACGACGAAACCAGTCCGAGACATCGATTGAAGTCGAAAAATTTGGTAAGAAACTATGGTCTGGCAAGCAATTTGTAGCTGCGGTAAGATTTCGAAACCCTTCATCACCACTGCTTCAATGAACAGCGAAATATGCATCAAGGAATGTTTACAAAAATGACTTCTACCCATGATTCGAAGCCACAAGGATCCTGTTGTCTTCTGGCCAGATCTTGCCCACTACTCGAAATCAACGGTAGAATGGTATACTACCAAAAATGTCACTTTCGTCCCAAAAGACATGAATCCACCAAATTGCCCACAACTTCGACCAATTGAGGAATTTTGGGCATTAACGAAGGCACATCTTAGGAAACATGTCTCGGCAGCCGAAACCATTCAACAGTTCGAAAAAGATTGGAAAAAAGTGTCTAAACTTGTTGCCAAGAAGTCTGTACGAAATTTAATGAGGAACGTTCGCAAGAAGGTGTGCCAGCTAGTCTACAATGGCTAAGTAGCAAATGTTGAGAATAATATTCTGTTGTTGTAGTCTAATATTATCAGTATATCGAATAAAATTTTAATATCTAACACTTGGGAATTATTTACAGCGAAATCAAAGTGCGTCCATACTTTCTGGGACAGTTTTTAACTGTTCTTAACCAACCTAATCCACATTTTGTCATTCAAGCAGCCTCATTGAAACAGTTTTTCCATGGAGCGAATTTTTTACTCAAATTTTTGGTAGATTCATTCGACTTCAACTTAACGCTTACGTCGTTTTTTCGGTGATATGTCACTTATACCATTAAATCTTCGGAACTAAAAGTATTCGTCACGAGTAAGACCGATTTTTATTCATTTGAATGCAACAAATTGTCTCATGGTCTTTTCGGAATTGCTGCATCGATAGTCACTGATGTTGAGATTTTTCAGGAAACGAATTTCGGTACCGGATATCCAGGTAGACAAAATCTATAGAACAAAATCAGCACATAATTTATTATAAAGTCAAATGTCGATGTCGTTAAATCATAGTTGTATTAGTGTTATACTCCAAATATTAATAAGATTGATCTGTTAGGGCATGTTCAGGAGTGTTCTAGTTCTAGATGCATAGTTTAGGTCAGTCTTAAAATTTGAATCTAGAATTTATAACAAAATAAACTGGCAGCTCCAGCAGCGATTTATCTGTGGTTCAAATATAGAAAAAAATAGAACGGCAGCGTATACCAGTTTTAAATTTGACAGTAGAACTGTTCGAATAAATAAAACTAAAACGGCTTGGGGGCTGTCCATAAAAGACGTCACACTTTTTTTGACGATTTTTTACTCCCCCTCCCCCCTTTGTCACAAATTGTCACAAAAGCAAAGACCCCCCCCCCCCCCCCTATGTCACATGTCACGAATTCAAAGAAATAAAATTCATCTCAATACATACTCAATATGTATATACAAACCATACAAATATGAGGGAAAAATCGATTGATTACATGCTGACATTAGATTAAAAAATATCCCTAAAACTACAAAATCATCGGAATTATTTTTTTAATATCAATTATATAAATTAACCAAAGTATTTGGTTGGAATTGATGAAACATTTAAATCATCTGTTTTATTCCTCCTAGGGGTACACAGATATATTATTGTTTTAGGTAAAGAATAATATTTCCTTAGTGTAGCATACAGGGCTGAGGAAATAAAGACCAAAACCTCATCAAAACGAGATCACTGCCGGAGAATCTTTTCATTATCAGTTGATCAGTGAAATTTAAATCACATCGATCAATATCGGTACTGATCTTCCGTCACACAAAGTGATTTTGAGCTAAAATGATTCTTGATTTATGTAAGTTGAATCACTGGATGATTCGATAAGCTTTGATGTTGGTGGAGGAAAATCACATATGATCAAGATAAGACATGACATGATCTACGTATGAAATCGTTGATCTCCTGCCCTTTTTCAAATGGAGTACAATTGAATAAACTGCATCAGAATCAGATAAGAGAAATTCTTATGATATACTGTTGTCAATGCTAGAAAATCAAATTACTGAAAAAATTGTCAGTGCATAACTTAAGTTAAACCGTTTGAAGGTATTTTTTTCTTTTCTACTCATATTTGGCAAAATTGATTAATTTCGCTAATTTACTCGCTCCTCCGTGCACTTTTACTGATCACAACAGAAATGATTTCCTGCATCACTCATTTCCGAATTTACAAGAAGAAGCTTTTACATCAACAAATACACGTTTTTCCTATAGAATGTAAACGTTTATTGTGGAGATTTTTCAGGAAATAGGGCAAAGCAGTAATAATAATTAGGTATTTTAAAAATGCGCTCATTGAAAATATTGGACGTCGCATTCCAAAAACCTCCCCCCCTCCATCCTGTCACAAAAGGTCACGTTTTATGAAACACCCCCCTCCCCCTTGCGGGTCGTGACGTCTTTTATGGACAGCCCCTTGCTGGGGATACGTTTGTTTCAGTTTCAGTTATGTTATAGACCACCCATATGAATCTGGCAGCTGCTGAATTTGCTCTTACTGATCATAGTATTGTTTATAAAGGCTGACCAAAAGTAAATTGGTGCTGACAAACGAAAACATTTGACAGTGGTTTGAGTTTGGTTAAATACTGTTCCCAAAGACATGGAAAATCCGGCGTGGTCCGTTTCCAAGCAGACTCAAGTACTGCAGATAACAAAAACAGCAGTTTATAGATTGCTTAAAACCTACAAAAAACTCTTAGCGTGGAAAGGAATCAGCGGACCTACGAAAATATGGTTTTGTACGAGACATGTCCATCCGCTCTGCATGAAGGCATACATTGACTGAGCAAAAAATGTGATAGGGCCTATATTTACGAATTCTGTATTGAGCGAAAGTATATTTACTGTGCCGAACCTGTATGCATAAAGAAAAAGGTTTTAGATTTATTTATTTTAAAACGGGTGGCAACTAAAATTTAGGAAATAATATATATATATATATATATATATATATATATATATATATATATATATATATATATATATATATATATATATATATATATATATATATATATATATAATATATATATATATATATATATATATATATATATATATATATATATATATATATATATATATATATATATATATATATATATATATATATATATATATATATATATATATATATATATATATATATATATATATATATATATATATATATATATATATATATATATATATATATATATATATATATATATATATATATATATATATATATATATATATATATATATATATATATATATATATATATATATATATATATATATATATATATATATATATATATATATATATATATATATATATATATATATATATATATATATATATATATATATATATATATATATATATATATATATATATATATATATATATATATATATATATATATATATATATATATATATATATATATATATATAATATATATATATATATATATATATATATATATATATATATATATATATATATATATATATATATATATATATATATATATATATATATATATATATATATATATATATATATATATATATATATATATATATATGTATATATATATATATATATATATATATATATATATATATATATATATATATATATATATATATATATATATATATATATATATATGTATATGTATATATATATATATATATATATATATATATATATATATATATATATATATATATATATATATATATATATATATATATATATATATATATATATATATATATATATAACAGGGCTGAAAAGTTACCACTTGTGGCTGAACACCCAATTTAAATCTTAATAATTTAATTTTAACTCATATTCCAATAAATAGTTATTAAAAAAAAAAAAAAAAAAAATGGACGCAAAAGGAATTCGTTCTCTTTCTCGTGCCTTCAACAACAAGGATTCACTGAGTCAAAGGGATGGCGCAAAAAAGTTCAACTGTTCTCACTAGTACATTTGCAAAACATTGAAAAGACTCGTAATAAAGTACTGAAAGAAGACACGAGCCCCGGAATATACTGACGCACAGTTTTCAACACTGAATTTTCCAATGCCGCTGGTTGATTAAAAATTATTCCGAAAAAAGTTTTGTTTTTGACGACGAAAGTTACTTCCCTCTTTCGAAGACGCAGATTCCCGCGAACGGTCAATACTATTCAACAGATAGTTCTACTGTATCTCCGAACATAATATATAAGTTTAAACGTAAGTTTGAACAGAAAGTGATGCTGTACATTGCCATTTTCGAGAAAGGCATTTCTAAGGCATGGTTCAAGCCCTCTGGTTTGGCAATCAATCAAGATGTGTACCAGAACGAATGTTTGTAGAATGTTTTGATCCCGTTTTTTCAAAAACATGCTGATGGACAATACGTGTTTTGGCCGCATAAAGTGTCATCGCATTGCGCCAAAAAACACAATCGTTCCTGAATACCCATTCGATCCCATTTGTACCCAAAAACCACAACCCAATAAATCTACTTAAATGTCGCCCAATCGAAGATTTCTTCGGGGTTTTGAGCTCCTTGGTGTACAAACATAACTTTTATTACAACGAATTGCTAACAGTTGATTGGTAGAATCAAGAGATGCATTCGCCAAGTTGACATGAAGGCCGTATAACGCTCCTGTTCCGACATCAAACGGAAGCTTCGCCGAACATCCGATTAAGGACCGTTTTCAAATGTTCACTAATTTTTTTTCAACAATGGACAATGCATCTTTAATTTCAATAAATCAGATCTTCTTCAAGTATGTTGTCTTTTTTTGACAGCTTGAGAAAGAAATTCCAAAATTTTAGTTGCCACCCGTTATTTGTTTCTAATTTTTATTCCTCTGCATGAAGTATTTAAATTGAATGTAAAGGATGTTAGAATCAAAATGTTATTTGATGCAGCAGAAGTATTCAATAAGAACTTTAGAATATATATTAAACTACATTCATTTATGCTACGAGAAAAATCATTCAAAGATTTTTGTCTAAATAAAGAATCAATATATTTGAATCTAAAGTATCCTGTTGTGTGTAATAAAATGGTCAATAAAATCAACACAAATGATGAAAATGAAGTAGACAAAGTTCTAAAAATATATTTATTCTGATTCTGCTACTTAAAAATGGTATATTTTAGATGTTTCTAGATTTTTACTAAAGTATTTTGCTAGGACGCCCAACTAAAAAAAAACTAATTCAAGGACGCTAGGACGCCCAACAGAAAAAAAAATAAGGCAAGTTGAAAAAATTGTTTATTACAGATGAAATTGTTCTTAGCATCAATCGTAGTTACAAATATTCAAAAACTATTGGATACATTTTCTTTAATGAAACATCAACAATCTGCGAAACAAATGTTTAAAGCTGTATTCTCTCTGTTGTCAAATTTCTAATTTATTTAACATCATCGTTCATTTCGATTGAAAGAAAGCTTCCAATAATTACAGCTTCTGGAAGAGGCCTGTGGCGATGATTGGTAGAAGAATATTGAATTGAATCAAATTGCATAACATGAAGGCTGAAAAGCTATTACTTGAGACTGAACAATGTCAAAATCAAACTCCAATTGAATATATACTCATGTCGTTTTTCATTGATTCCACTCGCTCGGTGCCAGTGTTTTGCCCTGACAGTTGATCAATGAAACGGTTTTGTAAAGTTTGGTTTGCACGCTTGCTGCTCTGAAAAGAAAACGGGTGCAAAATAGTTGCCCACGAATTGCCCCGAAAGTGCATTTTTTTCGTGCGATGCAAATCAATGAAACACAGTGCACCTGTTTTGATTGCCCAACTGCACGAAAAATGCACGAATCGAGCAAAACACTCCACGAGTGTTTTCAATGAAAAACGACATCAGAGAAAAGGTTCTTAGCACGTTGCACTAGTTCTACCATAAAACCCAATCCGCATTAGTAATTTAAATAAAAATAAATTCATTCAAACCGATTTCATTGTCGCAGCGTCTCTTATCAAACACAAAGTTCTCCTGTTCTCCCGAGTTTAATGAAAACCCATGATCTGTTATCAACTCGACCCGAAAACCACTTTTTCAACTGTTTAATGTTTACTATGTTCAGAGAGATCTGGCGTGATTCTGCGAACACAACACACTCAAAAGAACGTGATGATTCTTTTCCATATGGCAACCGAACAAAGCAAGGCCCACTGAGAATTCGAACAAAATAACTGCTGTGGAGTCGATCGAAACCAAAGGATGTGCGGGTAGATGAGATGCGTTGCTATGTCTAAAGTCAACTTTTCGGTGATATTGAACCCATAATGATGATGATGATGATGACGATGATATAAATGATGAAAATGACGTTGACTGCGATAAGGATAACAACATCGGAACCAACGCCCGGTCGTTCCAAAGAGGTAATGATGAAAAAAGGGTCGTTCATGATAATACTCTTAAAACCCCCTAAGGTTTCAGTTGTCCAATCGAGAGCTCCGGGCTATGTCCCAAGCGGCACGACGGGTAAAATTTGCACGTATGCTTCCCTGCTTTTGCGCATTCTCAAACAAGTCGAAGCTGATGATGACCCGCAGGCCAGACAAACAATTTGCTATGCAGCAGCAGTCAGCAGTCGTTCCCTTTTTGGTTCGACTGGACGAATACAACGGAATATAATACCAACTTTTCTGGTTGTATTGCACCGTAGAAAGAAAGATACCATTGGGTTACTGTAGCTGTTCTAGAACATACCAACTGCGCATTTTTCGTACCTGCCCGACCGACACACACATAGACGAGCTCATGGAAAAATACTGAACAACTACCATCAGAGCTTGCCGTTTCGGGATAGCCCTGGAATCGTTGGTTTTAGGGATGGGCAATAGCGTTTGGGGGGGATTTCATCAATAGCACGTACCCATTTATTATCGAATGCCAACCGAAGCGGACTAGGGAAAGAATTTGACACGTATATGGTATTTTCTTGGAATTTTATATAGAATGTTGCCAAATAATTGATGCAGTCAAACAGAAACGCAAGAGGTTTACAATGAAACTGAGTCCAGCTGTTACGATGTTGAAGAATACTTTAATGTTGGGCTTCACATGTATCTTTCATTATTCTACTTGCTTTAGCAATATAAACTGTCTCAATCACAGAAGTTTGAATCCTGCAGTCGTTCGTTTATTGTTTCGAACCTGAAAGTAATGGATACTAATATTTGCATGGTAGTTGGTAGCTGATGAGTAAAATTATTGCTTACGCTTCTGTCTCCAGCGAGACACCTCAGATCAAGATTGTTGCATTCACTTGTTTACGTTAGATAAGCGTCGGAGTTGGAAGGATTGACAAAAAGTTTTTGAGTGCCTAAGAGTAAAATTCAATTTAAAATACAGGAACTCAACTTTATAATTCGGAAAACTTTTTCACTTTCGATAAAATCGCAGACTGACAACGAATCGCTACGTTACACATTCGCAAGCGAAACTTAAGGCTATCAGTACAATTGCATATAAGCGAGTCTTGAACACAAATGTGACGTAAAGCGGTTACACTATAATTATAATTGCATGAATTCGGCTATTGACATAATGACGCCCGATACAAGACAAATGTGAATTAAAGCGAGTTTTAACACGAAAACTAAAAGCATTGCGTTTTGGATCAGGATCGTTCGAATTTGGCACATTCAGATCCGTTTCATGTCCTTGTATGTTGATCACACGGCTTAGAATATTAATCCGTCTTTGTCTGTTCCCAACCGTGTTCATTTCTTAGATACTTCTGATTATACTGTATTTTTTCGACACATCCATGAGAGAAGGGATTCGTGGATTTCCGGATCACATACGCCCACAAGTGGCCCCTAATATCTAATATCACTGACGGATCTAACGGGTCACAGGCTTCGGCATCTTCAATCAGAACATTACCGTTTCGTACAAACTCAGTGATCCGGCTTCAGTTTACGTCGCAGAATTAGCTGCTATTCAGTACCTCCTTGGGATCATTGAAACCTTACCCAAAAAACCATTACTACATTCCATTATCCTTAGGGTATCGACGAAACTTTAGTTCAGGGGAATGAACGTGAGTCGCGATTTCATTCGTGTTATGTCAAATCATGTCATGTCAAAGCACTAGATTTTCAACGCACATCTCCGGCGTGTTGGTCTCTGCACCTGTGGAGACGGTTATCAAGACATCGAGCATGTCGTGAAGTCGTGCGTAGAGTATCGCGATGCCAGGTCAGAGCTACTGGCATCCCTCAGGGCCCGAGATACAGTACCGTAGTGAGGGTGAGGCGAGTGAGGCGACCGCCTCGGGCGCCAACTGCCGGGGGCGCCAAAACATGATGGAATTGAAAAAGAGTACAATTATTTTATGAAAAATTAATTTCATGAGGTTTTTTTCGGGAAAACGAATTCGAAGAGATAAATGGTTATTGAAACATTACTAAATAACGAACAATGTATAATTTTCCAAGTCGTACTCATAGCTTCCCCTAAATAAGACGACAATGTCGTATGCATTAAATCTCTTTGCAGCTCGCATAGAATGGACGCGATCATATAAACTGCGCCTCTTCACACAATCGAAATTAGTATTGAATCGACTTGCAGTCAGTGAGGTTTCTGTGGGTTAAATGCACTATTCGTCTTTCATGAGAGGCTTGGTCGTCAAAAGAGTGAGGTAACTAAGCCCTCACAAGCCTCCCCGAGCGTCTATGATGACATTTGGTCAATAGAACGGCGTCGACTGGGAGCTATCGCTTTCTGCGTTAGTAGCAGAATGAGAGGGTGCGAAATGGCTTGTAGGTTGCAGCCCATCCTACACTGCAATATTTATCATAGTTGTTATATTGCAGCATGTGGTTCTGTTGTTTGATGCATTATTTGTTATATATTGTATCGTAGCATATTATTAATTCATATATTATCGTCTTATACTGCATTGCATTATATAATATTTTATTGTATTATATTATATAATATTATGAGTATATTTATTGTGTTGTATTGTATTGTATTATACTACATTATATTATATTATATTATGTTATATCACAAAGAACAGATATCCAACAGACATTCATGCGAGCAAAGTCGCGTGCAACGGTGATTTTTAACAGATTTCACTTGTATGCTTTACACAGCTTTTTGAAAAAGTTTGTACTAGCTTGGATGTCTGTTTTCTGTAGTTATATTATATTATATCATATTACATTGAATTATATTATATTATTTTGTAATATACTGCTTTACATTATATTATGTTATATTGTATTGTATTATATTAAATTATGTTACATTGTATTGTATTATATTATATTATATTGTATTATACTTAATTATATCGACAACGGGGAGGGGCAGGGAGTGCATCAGGTTATCTTACAAGTGAACACCCTTCTAACAAACAAACCATCAGGCGGGTTTAAGCTGGTACGGAGAAATTCTTTATTATATGGCTGGATATTCTTGCTGGAAGGCACCGGATCCTCAAAACCCATTTTGCCTTCTTAACAGCAGTTATATGAAAGCTAGCTGATAATCAAATTCGGATCTACTGTAAGTCTACTCGCATACACTGGTAATGCCTTGAACTGATGGTGGCTTCACACATACATACATATTCGTCTTTCATGAGAGGCAATGATTTTTTTAGGAGTTCTGCTGATTTTTTTCCATTCGAGAAGCTGAGCGCTGGGAATTTTGAGATCTCCGAGTTCGTAAATATATTTTTGATGCTAAATAATAACCTTAAACGTCAAGGTAACACCAGATCTCGACATTTTATGCAATTTGGCAAAAAAAAATCGATTTCGGAATTCCAGAATCTATTTTTTCCAAAAAAAAATTTGGAGATAACACTAGAACTCGAAGTTAAAGATATTTTAAAAACATTGGCATAGAAAAACAAGGGTTTTCTATTTCAGAAATCTCAATTTTTTTCTATTTCAGAAATCTTAAATCTCAGGTTCAGACCCAAGTTCCAGAATTGTGGTTTAGAATCTAGGTTCCAGGTTTCATTCTCAGAACGCAGATTCAGATTCTATATGCATAATCCACGTCCTAAATTCATATCCAGAATCCTAATACTGGTCGAAAATCTAGAATTCATGTCCAAAATCCAGTTCTATTATTCAGGTCCAGAACCCAAGTCCGAATGCTGGTCCAGATTCCAGGTTAAAAATCCTGAAATCAGATGCACAATTCAGGTTCTGAATTAAAGTTCATAAGTCTAGTCCAGAATTCCGGATTCTAAAACCAGAATCCAAGTTCCTAATTTATAATCCAGGTCCAAAATTTATTAACAAAATCCAATTCCAGAACAGATTTAGAGTTCATATCCACAGATAGTTCAGATACAGAGTCCAGTTGTAGAATTCTGGTCTAAAATCCAGGTAACGAAACCAGATCCAGATTTATTTTTAAGATATAGAATTCAAGCCCAGAATCCGTAATTCTGGTCCAAAATCCATTTCCAGAGTCCAGAATCAAGATTCAGGATCCAGGATCAGAGTTCTACTCCGAAGTTTAGTTAAGAATATAGGCCCAGAAAGCAGGTCCTAAGTGTACGTATAGAATTCAAACTCTAAATTCAGATCCAGAGTTAATGTTCAGAATTGAGATCCAGGATTCATTTCCAGAATTCTAGAATAGAGTCCAATTTCATAATTCATGTCCGAAATCCAATTCCAGAATTCAGGTTCAAAATACATTTCTAGAATCCAAGTACTGGTACAGAATTCAAAATCCAATGTCCAAAATTCAGCTCCTGAGTTCATGTCCAGAATCCAATTTTATAATACCTTTCCAACCCAGGTCCTGAATTAAAGTTCTGAACCCAGGTCCAGAGTTCATTCCCAGTCGCTAGAATCAGAGTCCAAATCTAAAATTCAATTCCTAACCCAGAATTCATTTACAGAATCTTACTCCAGAATACGGAACTAAAGTTCATGTCCAGAATTCAGATACAGAATACAGTCCTAGAATTCTGGTCCAGAACTCAGACTCCCAATTCATGTCCATAATTCTAGTCCAGAAATCAGATGCAGAATCCAGGTCCTGAATAAAAGCTCAGAACTAAGGTCCAGAATTCATTCCCAGAACCAGAATACAAATTTATAATTCAGATACAGAATCAAATTCGATCATATGCAAGCAACCCGCCGGGCCTTCGTAGCCTGGGGGTGTTTCCAGCGGACCCACAGGAACAAACGACTAAAACCACCATCGATTAATACCCACGTCATCTGGACTATCCCCCAACTGGAGACTGGATTCCCCAGAGTTGCGGCGATCAGCACACAACAACTTGAACCATATACAACATTGTAATAAATCAATAAATTATCCTAGTCTTGAGTACTGTTAAGAAATACCCACGGTATCTTAGAGCTAACTAAGGCAGTGTGCCTTATTAAATATATTATTAAATAAAAAAAGTGGCACACGTACTATATTACATATTAATAATTTAATTATTTAGGGGTTAGCCAAATTTTGTGCTAGGGCACACAGTCGTTTTTAATATTTTTTTTATGTTTCGTCACTCCGTTGAAAAATAGAAGTGTTCTGCAAATAGCAGAAACTTTACGTCTGCTTAGCGGTTTAAATTCAACTGCCGAGTTTAGCATTCAGCAGTTTAGTTTGAACTGCTCTGCACTGATGGGTCAAAGATGAAACGTGAAAAATATTAAAAACGGTTATGTGCCCTAGCACAAAATTTGGCTAACCCCTAAATGACCAAACATCAATGCATCGACCAAAAAAAAATCGAAAACACGTTTTCGTTCGGCACGTCAGTAATGACAGTTCAATATGAATTGCTCTGCACTGATGAGTCAAAGACGAAACGTAAAAAATATTAATAATTAAATATTTTGACGACTGATTGACCAAATATAAAAATCAATTATTCCACCCTCGACATCTTGGAACTAAAGCATTGTCCCTTATTAAATCAATTGTTAAATAAAAAAATCAACCATTCAAATTTTTGTTTGGCTTGCTCTACAGCTCGAGCTCGAACAACCCTATGGGGCATATCCCAGCAGCTTTCAGTTGAAAACTCCAAGTCGAAGCTCACATCCATTACTTACAGGTGATTGAACAGATTTCCACAACCTGAGATTCAGATGAAAGAATTTTTATACTATCAGAGGCCATAGAATGTTATCCTAATCCAACTTTCAACGCAACGTAGATCCAGCGCAAGGTGTGAAATATGCCTGAATGTACATTAAATTGATTGCAATTGTTAGTTTCAACGAATTGTGAATTCCAAAGTCTTATAAATTGTAATACAAATAAGAAATGAAATATTATAAGCCTTCGATTCTCGGGAACTTCAAATAATCAGAATAAAATATCGCATATCAAACGTAAATCATGTTATTACATCATCTAAAAGATGTTTGAATATGGTTTAGAACAATTATTCAACAACGTCAACGTCTAGTCTTATCTCAATTCGTGCATCTAATTATACTATGTTCTTACTATGTTCTGCAACATCATACTATGTTCTAAGGATGTAATCGGCTAGTTCAGAAGACTGTAGCTTTAGAAGGTTTCGATATGGTAAGAAATGACAAATTTGAATGCAAACTCTAGTATTGGTAAGATTAGAAAATAGTAATTATTCACACAAAACTGAACAATGTAAATTAATTACGCGTCGATTGCTTGCCAATACGAAATGGGTTACCGGGTTACGCTCTGTATACGAAATGGGTTATCGGAACTCGATTGAGTCAACACCTACCTAAGTCCTGGACTAAAGTTATTTGCATGTATAAACAAAACTCATGGAAACATCTTATTTCTGTAAACCGTAAGTTGTTATCTTTCCGTCAAGTAATTGAAGCAGTAACATTTCCTCTCTCCCTTATCATTTATCATTCGGAAGAAATGGAATATGATGATTTTTTTGTAATAATAAAATATAAGCAGTTCGCTTACGTGTCTTGAATCGAACATAGTAGCCGAATTCGTCGTGAAAAATACCAAAGTCTACGCGTTGAGCATAACAATGCCTAATATAACATACCCACACAATGACGATTGTTTCATTTCATGCACAAGCACATGACCGTCCCTAGAACTTAAACGATAATCATATTTAAAAATACATGGAAAGTACAATGAGATTCTTTCCATCGAAATGAAAGTTGGATAGAGCTTTTTCCCTGGTATACAAATTGGGACTGTTCATCAACCACATAGGCCAAAATTAGGTACATGAAGGGAATTTCAAAACCGTGCTGTTAGTAAGGGATGATGATCAGGTTACCTTGACAAGTTGCCATGAGTTCTCAATTATACTCAGAGGGCATTATTCCAAATACTCAAGCAGCAGCTAATATACCATCAAAATCACTTTGGACGACGCCACTGCACATAAAAGCCTAATAAAAGGCACTCTGCCATTCGTCCTCTTTGGCCAATTAGTCCCTGTCTCCCCTACTTGATTTCAACTAGAATATGGTTATTCCAAACCAATGTTGATTGTTTAAAAAAACATGGATTGAATCAAACCAGATTTGTTGTAGTCATTATATCAACAAACAAACTCGTAAAAATCACCTGAAATTCATTTTCTCCGTGTGAAGAGTGTGAATATTATATTTTTCCTAGGATGTAATTGGATATTTTTTCTGTAATATTATTGAACATTTGAAACAGGTTTTTACAGAAGATTCAGACGAATCAATGGCCGGCCGAGGGAATGAGGATAGTTCGCTTGTAGATTGTATATATGCTAGAAACGCCTTCTCAAAACAAGCCGTCAGGCGGGTATAGCGAGATATAGAAATGCGTGGTTCAAGTAATTCAAATTGGATATTGTCATTACGATAGCTAGAGATCGACATTACGTTGACATTAGTGCCGTGTATCATTCGCTTAAACCAAGTGATTTGAAATTTAAAAGACTTGATAATGAATCGTGGATCGTAAAAAAATCGTAAATTACTTCGCCTGATGGAGGAAGTGATATTTGAATAAAATGTTAAGGAATATGTAAAAATCTTCCGTACGAGTAGTACGAAAATCGATTTAATTTACACTTACAATAATGGCCAATACACAAATATTGCCAACCCCCCGATGAATATCTTAAAAATTTAGGCCGGAGTCAAATGCACGAACATTACGATAAAAACTACTGATTAAAATTCTAAAGATACAAAACACTTTAAAATGAGAGGGGAAAATCTTTGAAAGTTATATAAAAGAAGACTGTCGTTGATAATCTCAATTTATTTGACAATTCAGCAGTACTGATCACATGCTTACTAGGCAGCTTGGCTCAACAGAAGGCAGACATTAGGGAAAGTATATTGAGACAATACTGCTGAACTGTCAAGGTTTGTTCATTTTAGATGTCACGATAAAAAAAACTATGACAGGAAAGTTGAATCTGAAATTAAATAAAAGATGCTTCACACCATCATCAGATATGAAATTTTACTGTCCGCGGATTGTGTGTGTCTGCTTACAGATCTTTTTTGTACTATCTTCAATAACAAAAGTAGCATTGTCACTGGAGAAATGGGATCGGGGCTGTGGTGAGTCTATACAAAAAAAAATTAATGTTTGTTCTTGAAACATTTCTAAATCGGTAAACCGTTCAGTTATTACAAATCCAATGAAAAATGAAAGAACAAATCTGCAATGAAATTCAGGTGTTACGAGCGTTCGTACATATGAGCCCCTTTGTTCAGTTGCGTAAAAACGAATGCTTTCTGATCCAATCCCAAAGAACCAATAGTAAAATTTTCCAAAGCGCTTCTAAGCTAAATTCGATCATCCCTACATCTGCGAAATCATTTGAAACCCGAGTTGGGATTAAAACGACCCATCCAACGCCAGACCGGACCCTACCTACAAGAGAACGAAAGAGAACTCGAGTACAGCAAGCTACCGACGGTTCGGCAGCGAATGGAAACATCACAGCAATGAAGAAGATAAGTAGAAGCAAAAAGGTCTTTCGGTCCCCTACCCAGCCAGTCAAACATATTTCTCGTGTATCCCAAGTGTTTCCCTCGTTCCTTGCCTGCTCACAAACAAGTGCGATAAAAGATTATATGACACTCCGTTTTATCTACCCAACCAACCAACTACCATTGAATAGATCCGACCCTATATATCCCACATGGTTTGCAGACATGAACTCTTTTACCCTTGGAACGAATACCAAATGTGATACAGAGGCTGAACTAAATATATCACTCATCACCGAACAGAATAACCAACACCAATAAAACCCATCGACGAGCTAAACGACCCTCATCAAAAATAAGAGCTCTTCGCAATGCTAAACCGAATTGGCTGCTGTGTGTTTCCTCCCACATAATGTTATACTTATATTGGCACTGCCGGGTAGGCTACGACACATGGGTTACCTCTACAACTACCCACTAGCCCTCAAACCTAAATTGGAAACCCGTGGCAGCCAAGTTTTGTTCTTTAATTCATGGTAGCCCCTCACACCTTAGTACAGAGTAGCACAATAATCCTTGGAATATCGATTTTTGTGCCTTAGTTGTTTCACTACAAATGATTTTGCCAACCTATGGTGCATAGATACTTACCTTAACCGTTGTACAATTCAGGATCTTCGATACAACCGTATGAGGTGCGAATGGGTTTCCTCCGCGCACCGGAAAGAGCGGTAGCATATCACTTCCATCTGTTTCCGTCAGACATAGCCGGCAAATGTTTTCGATGTTCTTCGGTAGGCTTATCATGGTTTTAATTTATCGCTGGCAAGTTTTTCACTAAATTTATTCACAACAACAGTTGGACGACAAATAGGTAGATCTTGTGCTTTTCATTTAATCGGCTTGATTGAGCTGAGCTGTGTGTGCATCTGCGGTACATCACTTAACTAGTAGGGACTGATATCAACTTCGTACTATACGCGACTGTTTATACAAGGAAGGAAATACCATAACAAAACGCACACACACGATAAAATTCAAACGCGCGCTCCACCGGTCGTAGTATAGTCAGTGGATATTCCCAGCAGGAGACGGTAGGTAAGCAATGATGATGACGATTAATGATCACACGGGCAAAAAGTAGATGCTGCGGCACAAGGATAGAGCTACACTTTTTACGTCCGTTTGCTTCAACGGATGATCAAAAAGTGATGAACGCGACCCAGCTCTTGAGCATACTACAATATGAATGGGAGCAGGAACGAGAAGAAAATATATCGTGTGAGCGAAACCTAGTATACACGGAAACATTGAAGGAATCATTTTGTGAGTATAAAAAACTGTCGGTTAGACATATTATTGGCACTGGCTTATGTAGCGTTTACACTATTGCTGGCAATTTCTTGCTGGCAAAATTTTAAAAAATGATTAAAAACAATTAAATATGTCTTCTAGATATTTAAATCATCATTCCTAGTTTTGATATTGATCCTCTTCATACGAACGAAAATGGGGAGATGTACTTTAGTTGATTTTGGGTAGGTTTGAGACTGGTAAGAATATAGTTCACGACGGTACGTGCGGTTTTGCTCCGTTCGCAGTGTGCTTTGTTCAATTTCGTATAGCGTGCAGAGTTGCCACAGTAAAATTTACATTTTTCTCTCACCACCAATCATATAGAGGCCAAAATCGTAAAGATCTGGGGAGATCTGACAAAAACTAGACAGATTGGGAAACTCTGACAAAAGATCTGGTTAGTTTAAGTGTCTGGTGAAGCGAGAAAAATGCCAGATAAATTTGACAATCTTGCAACGCTGGCTATACTGGTTCCTGGTTCCAGAAGTATCGGGTATAGAGGTCAAAAAATTTAAAACGAGACTCACTCAATTTTCTCAGAGATGATTTGATTGATTTCCACACACAGGCTCAAATAAAAGTTCCTATAGTCTCATAGGTTGCTGTTTAATTTAATAGGGTAAAATGTGTTTAATCATTCAGTGCGACGATGTATAATAAAGAAAAATTCTTATTAACTTGACATAACTGTTTACAAATTAAAAAGATTATGTTAGTTTATACCCAAAGGTTTCTTATTTTATTCAAGATTTAAAAAAATTCTTTACAGAATCTTATTGATCTTGATATTTTTGAAAATATAAGTAATATGAGAAAGGCATCATTACACCATTAGGTGGATTAAACTAGGTTTTTGATCATAAATACGTTTATTTCATAGGCAACCCAAATAAAATATATTGTAGAAAAACAATACGATTTGTTGTTACAAAACCTTTCACAATTTAGTTCTGGCCATTGAAAAATATTTTAATATATTGTTATACACTATTCAATTAATTCTGAACATGCTTTTTACAATAGAATGTATCGGTTGTTAAGTATCGTAACAATTCAAATCATAAAATTTTCTCATACATGTTTTCTTGGAAAACAATCAAATGTACAGTTTGCATATTGTTTGAAACACCACGTGTACAATAAATTCAATTGTGAATCATAGAAACACTATATTGAGTGGTTGGAAATCTTGTGAAGATACAATAAAATGTATTGTAACTCATAGATCTCATTGTGAATCAATTGTGTATGCCGTAAAATCAATGGCTTATCTTTTTACGGGAATATACATAAGCTTTTTTTCGCCGTGGCATCTACAATACATAGTACTTTAAATCTAATACATTCCGAATATCATATTAGTATGTTGATATTCATTACTTAATCTAAACACTGTTATTATAAAACGATTTGTTATTATAAATTACATTAAGCGTTAGAACTTTATGCGCTTTCAATTTCATCGTGATTGTATAGATAAAAACAAGAATTAAAACTAATCGTCTTGAAATAAATGCGGTTTTTGCAAAAGATTTATAAAAATTTTTTTTTGTAATTCAAGGTCATTTTTGTATAAATATGTTTAGTTGCGTCAAAATTTGTGCATACGTCCTGAAAATGAATCATTAAAGTCCATTATGTCTACTCGTTTTTTTTTAATTCGAAGTTTGTTTGATGTCAATAAATACTACGATATAGAGCATCAAAATGGAGGCCATGAAATTTTTCTTAATGTAAAATACACTTAACCTAAGAAGTAATAAATCAAATAGCCGACAATAAATATGTCATAATTTTACTTCAGTACCATCAAATTTGCCGAGTGAAACGCCAATGATCACGCATACTAACAATAATGCTTTAAAGATATTATTTGAAAGCAACATTAAAGGCGTATTCATGATTTTATTCTAGTACAAGTTGTTTTATTTTAAGTTCAGCTGTTAATTCGGGTAGAAGGTTTTATAGAAGCTTTAAAATCTATTATATCACTTGTCACAAGAGGTATTATTTACAGTTGTCATAAAACTGGTGGTGATTGCCGAATCAATTACAAAACTTATAAATTCTAATCAGGACCATAAGGCATTTGAATTGTTGCTTGGGTTACCTTATGTGATAATTTGCGAACATCACTGTTTTGGTGGTTCATAAAGTAAAACATAAAAGGCGCTGAGTTGTTTTGAGTGTTGTATTTGAAAGCCAATAGCGTTCTGGCTCACAAGAAGACCTTTCATTTGCCTAGTCAGCCATCTCTGAGATCTACATCTCACATACACATACACACAGACATTTATCGGTATTTATATTGATTTTTGTACACGATACAGGAATACAGATATGCTCTCTTAAAAACCGATAATTCAATTTTCATACAGATAAATACCGATTTTCAGTATTTGTATTTGGTTCCATAGGGTTAAACCAGATGGAGTGACCTTCTGCTGTGGAACCCTTGTTTTCTATACACGAGTGAAAATTAGAAATTCAAGCGTAAATACAAGTAGAAATGTGGTCAACTTTTGAACAATTACCGCTCAGTCAGTTTCAATTAGTAATATTATTTCACCAATTGATTGGAAATATTTCTACCTATTGATTTGAATGTTCATCGCCATGTATTTACAATTATATATCATTGAAATGTTGATTATTAGCTAGCAGTCTCCGGTTTACCGGATTTTCCTAACGTAGACGACGGTTTTGAAGGAGTAAGCGATATATCAATGGGAAAGAATCGCTCTTGTTGGTCAATAGATGCAAAAGCGAATCTATAAACATAAGTGAAATTATAGCTAACGATTCAGTCCTATATGTAGCATGCCAAAGGTAGGTTGTTGCTAGACAAAGCGCTATAAAACGATTTGAAGCTTGTGTTTGACACAGGGCCGCTTTTAGAGAGGGGCAATGGGCCCACGGTATTAGGGGGCCCTTGAGGGAACCTACCGAGAAAAAAAGATTATTCAGTTAGTTAGGGGCATACAAGTAAATCTTGCCCCCGGGCCCATTAATATGTAAATGTAAGGTTCATATCAAACCTGAACACAAGGATTCAAAAGTGTGACGATTGATTGAGCTGTTTGATTGAAAATGTCGACCATTAAAATTTTTTGTTGCCTTGTTTTACATCAATGGCTCGAACAACCTCTTTGATTGATTCTTGTAGTTTTTTTTTACTCGCAAAACCAGTCAAAACGGATTTTTCGAGAATGAACAGATTGATTTTTCCGCCAAATACAGATTTAAAAAAAAATAGTTGGCAGCTCTGATTCCGATGAACAATTATGGAATCAGTACTGCTAGTTCTTTTTTCTGGTAATTTTTTATGAACGTGATCCATGTGTTGTGATTCTACGTCATGAACGCGCCCATATTTCAATCCAGACCAGGGATGTCAGGTTCACAGATTAATCTGTGTTTCACAGATTTTGAATTTTTTGCACAGATTTTAAAAATGACACAGATTTTCACAGATTCTTGAATAAATCACAGATTTTCACAGATTTTGGAAATCTAGTACAGTTTAGCACCAAAAAGGGTACAGAGCGTGTTGGTAGTGAGATCTTTTTTTTTGCTCACTAAATTAAATTCGATCTGCTATAATGGTACGGAAAATGGGTAGTGAGACCTTTTTTTTGCTCACCAAATTGATTTTGAACTGCTATTGGGGTACGGAACAGGGTTGCCACATATACAGATTAATCTGCATTTTACAGATTTTTCAGATAAATTTGTGACCAAGATTCTGTATATGCAGAATACAGATTTTTTGGCAAAAAATACAGATTTGCACAGATTTTTGATAGCGTGGATTAAAAATTGTTTAATGATTGAGTTAAAATGTATTAAATAATGTTATTGATTTTTTTCAAAGTGAAAACATTATCCTGATTGTGTGTTAATTCTAAAAAGAGGATAAAACTTATATAAAAGAGTATGTTAAGGACATTAAACACAGATGTTATATCTGCTATATTCGTTTATGCTTGCTTTTAGTTACAACTAGTGTAGCGTAATTGCGTATGCCTTCAAAAGTTGCTTCTGATAAGATGGAAAGATTATGGCCTCGGCCATAACGTAAGGTAGTAAAGAAGAACGATTGCCAATCGCATTATACCTAATGAACGAAAGTGAAAATAATCAGACTAAGTTCTCACTTTCAGATTGGATGTTCAAAGTTTTTTGTCAAATCAGGGTCAAACGCAAAAACAACTTAGAGAGGGTCACGCGCAAAAAAAACTTCCAGCGTTTTTTCAACTACAACATCATAAAATTCAGACTAAGAAAAGTTTTGGTTTCTTTAAATTTGGGTTCTAAAGACTTTTCTTTCCTTTGTGCTTCGATTTCTTATCACTTCTATATACAGATTTTCAATACAGGTTTTTGAGCTCCCGATACAGATTTACAGATTTTTCTTCTGAAAAATGCAGATTTAAATGTGGCAACCCTGGTACGGAAAACGGTCACAGATAATAAAAATATACCATGTAGTCATCCGTAGGAATGCAGACCAATATAATGAAAAATATCCCACGTTTAAAGTAATATTTTACGATCGATTTCAAATAAATGCATTGGGATGTTCCAACTAGAGATGGGCAATTCGCTCCTGAGCTGTTCCAGTGAATCGAATCATTGAAGTGAGCTGACAGCTCACAGCTCTTTTCAAAAGAACCGCAGCTCACCAGCTCACTAATTTGCTACCGAATTCACTGTATTATGACGAAAGGAACACGCAACGAGCTGATCGGATCTTCGGCTCTTTGAAAGATTCAATTTAGTCGACATCAATTAAAGATAAATTAATTCGCATTGCATTCATTGCATCATTGCAAATCAATGATTCAATTTCGATCATGCATATGAAAGAAAACCGGTGCATAAGAAAAACGGCGCACAAAATGAACCTTAAGTTCAAACTAAAAGAGCTGATGAGCTGATACATCGAATCGATTCCCTTTGGTGAGCTGATCGGTTCGGAGCTGTTCACCAAAATGAGCTGTTATGCGCACCTCTAGTTCCAACCCTTCGCTTTACCCAAAATTGTAAGAAAACGGGGAAGAAAACGGAAATTCCAAGAACATACGATTCTAGATATTTAATTTTTCTATCGATTCGTATATAAATTGTGCCTGATAAACGTTTTTATCGAAAGATTTCGTGCCAGTTATAAAAATAAATGAGTTTTTCCTTATTCTTTCGCACGCACACAATGTGAACGCATGCATTGGGGTGTGCAAAATGCCACATGTGGTAGACGCTAACAACATTTCTTTTGTTTTCGTTTTCCGTTCTCTCTGCGTAAACGTTGAATATAGATGAGTAGAAAATGTAAGTAAGTGTTACTACTTTGTAAAATAATTACTATTAATGTTTCAATAGAACGAGAAATCAGTAATGATTTTCATCGTTACTAGCTTTGACGCTTTGTTGAAAACGTAGCACATCCCTACATATGCGAGTTGTTTATTGCGAGAAAAGGAAAAAATAAAACAAAATGTTTAACAAAACTCGCACGAAATCTCGCGAAAGAAAAGCTTTCTAACTGATATTTTTCGCCAAATGCATAGTAAAATCATTTACCTACAATTGTATGTTTTTGATTTTTCGTGAATCGGGTTAGTATTGGAGAAATTTGCAATTTAGGGTGAAATTTCGGCGACAAAGCAAGAGGAAGCAGTGAGTTGTCTCGCTTCGACCTGACCACGGCGAATCGCTACCTTAATTATATAGATACACTTGGGTCTCTTTTTACGCGGTTTTTTATGCGGCTTTTTTACGCGGATTTCCGAAGTTATGCGGTTTTTTACGCGTTGATCTCCAAAGTTACGCGGATCTCCGAAGTTACTCGGATTTCCAAAGTTACGCGGTTTTTTCGGCATCAAAAAATTTTCGATTTTTGAAGTGTCAGTCTTGACGGACGGAACGTTCGGGTAAACAAAGTATCAAACTAATTTTGACGGAAGCTGACATTCCGATGACGGTGACGGAAGGAGACGGACCGTCTAAATTGTACTTTAATCTTTCACTGGTAGAGAGACCGATTTGACTCAAGATTAATTTTTGAAAAGGACATTTTCGCATGTCATTTCTTAAAACCGCTGTAACCCGAAAACTATTACTTGTACAAAATTGTTCCTAAGAAAGAAATTAATTGAAGAATCCAATCAGTATATTCACCTAGAAATAGCTTGACGGTGATATCCTTTGAAATATCCCATGTATTTTGAACATTTTCGGAAGAATTTTTCAATTAACTCAAATATGAACGATTGCAGATGGTAAAATCGACGACACGACCAGGCACTCCGAAGAAAAATCTGCATTAAAATTGTCCGTTGACGTTTCATCGACAGTTACCATAAATATAGCGACCCCTTGGGAATGATAAAAACAATCTTCTCGAACAACACTGTTTAAGTTACTAAGAACAAGTTACCACGGAGTTACTAAGAACAAGTTACCAAGTTGTCTTTAAAATAATTTAAAAAATTGACCAGTGTTACAAAAAAAGATGTAATGGCTCCCAATGAAGGTTTCCTATCGCGAGTAATCTTCCATTACCCTAGAACTAGTCAATATGTCCTTGTTGTGAGCGGTGACGGAGACTCGAAGGCTGTAGTTGTGAATTGTTTGATAAGAAATTAATTTCATGGTTAAGGAATAAAATTACATGTGTGTGTGTATGTAACAAAAATATGCACTCACTTTTCTCAGAAATGGCTAAACCGATTTTCACAAACAAAGATTCAAATGAAAGGTCTCATAGTCCCATAGTCTGCTATTGAATTTCATTCCGATCCGACTTCCGGTTCCGGAGATATAGTACCAAAAAAGTGAAAAAAATATGCAATCACTTTTTTCAGAGATGGCTAAACCGATTTTCACAAACTAAGATTCAAATAAAGGTTTTATGGTTCCACAGCTTGCTATTGAATTTCATTTGAATGTGACTTCCGGTTCCGGAGCTATATGGTGATATGTGAAAATTTGAGAAAAAGTTTACACTCAATTATCTCTGGAACAACTCAACCGATTTTTGCAAACTAAGATTCAAATGAAAGGTCTTATAATATCCTAAAAATTTGTGGAACATTTTATCAGGATCCGACTCCCGGTTTCGGAACTAAAGCGTGATAAATGGAAAATTACCAATTTTATTAGCATTTTTCCACGAACGACAGGTACAGGTACAAATCCCATAAAACTGTCCGATAAATTCATCTAGTTTGCAGAGCTTGTTAGTTTGTGGGCATGAAAACTTAATTCGACACTACTGGTCTCCTCTGTTCCTGTTCCGAGAGCACCGAAAGTGGAGAAGAAAAACTCCTAAAACTAAATTCAATTCGATTTCTCTGCGATGCTTGAACCGATTTTCACAAATCTTGATTTGAATTAAAGTTCATACTGTCTTTAAAGCTACTGTGAAATTTCGTCCGGATCCGACTTCCGGTTCCGCAGTTACAGGGCGATGAGTGTCAATGTTTTCAAATCGCCATATAGAGTGACAATATGTACAACACCGAAAGAAGAAGAAAACACAAAACGAACAAGGCGTGCTTTGTTCTATTTCGTTGTGTAGTGATGTCAACAACAATAATAATACTAATAATAATAATAATAATAATAATAATAATAATAACAATAATAATAATAATAATAATAATAATAATAATAAAAATAATACTCTTACATGCTTGACTTACATATGCAGTAGTAACAGAAACGCAGGTTCGTTTCGTTTGTTAGATTTCATTTAATTGGTTTAATCGAAATAGAGCATGAGATAGTAAGTATAGGTTTAACTACGTTCAAATCTGTTCCAATTTGTAGTTTATATTTGTTGGTAGTAAACGAACCAACTTTGGCTATTCCGTTTATCTGAATCCGGTTTCGGAAGAATTGGAAATAGAGATCAAAAACTGCAAAAAGGATCTCACTTACTTTTCTTGGAGATGGCCAATTCGATTTTCACAAACTTGTAGGTTCAAAAGAAAAGTCTTACAGTTTCATACGGAATTCCTTAATTTGTTGTGGATACTACTTTCGGTTCCGGAACTACTGGGTAAACAGGTTTTATAGAGTTTGTGAGATTAGACCCGAACAAATTATTCTATTTCTATTCAATAAACAGTTGTTTTTGCGAGTTTCACGATTATATTTATGATGTAATGAGTAATATGAGAAAGGCATCATTACACCACTAGGTGGATTAAAATAGTTTTTTTTTTCAATTGGAAATGCCGTTCAAAAATCAAGCCTGTGTTAATTCAATCTAATTGAATTAATCGTAGCCAGTTTTATAAAACTTTTCAGATATTTTGCGTTGTATTGCTATTTCTGAAAGATTATTCCCGAAAAATTTTTCGTATTTGGTAACGGTCCGAAAAACTGGTCGCTTATATGGAGTACTCGGTTTCTGTGGTGATCTAGGCCCTAGGGTTTCAACGGCATATGAAAGGCGAGAACACAGTGAGTGATTTTAGAACAGTTGCCGGAGAAGATATCTCATAAAATTGAGATAATTTACAAAGGATGTGAGAGAGTCGTTACTATAGTTCTAAACACTGTGTCCAATGTGCCACTTGGGTGAATCAGAGAGCACTAATGAATAGGAATCAACCAATTGCTTCAGCCATTATCACTGCAAGTTATAATAAAGAACAGTAATGAATTACATATTTTCCATTTTTAATATACTTCCAGGTCCAGCGAGTGAATAAATCATAGTGAGTAACCACAAACGAGTTCCATATCCACAAATAAGTTCCCATAACTTCTCTTTAGAGTGCCGAGTGACAAATCGATCTACTGCTCAGAAACTTAATAATGTTGGAGAACTTTTGCAACTTATCGCGAGAATACGAACCAATTTAAATTTTCTGCGAATTATGAAACGATTCGGAATTCATTTTGTTTACATTCATTTGGTCGTTGATACACAGTAACCAAGGTTACAGTAACTATTATTCAAAATCAATAATTTATCAACTTGTGTTGGCAGTTTTCGAAAATTTTCCGGCAATTTCGTTTTGACATTACCAGTTACTGAGGGGTAGTTAAATTTGCGATACAGTTTTGAATGACGAGTGGCAAGTCGTGTCGTCGGTAAAACGTTACAAATATTTAAAAAAAATCATTCGCGTAACTTTAGTCATCAAATTTATTATATTTGAAAATCTCGGATGAAACTTGACATTATTTTTACACATACAAATTTGATTTAATAATACATAAGAAAAATTTCTAGATCTAAACACTAAATTTTTTAAATTTTTTCCCAGATTTGTAAGCAATATCAAACCGCACTTCGTCAAATTGGGTATCACAAAAACCCTTTACCCGGGAAGCTATTAAAAAATTTTCCTATTTAAATTTCGTAGTATATAGTAGCTGATCAGCATCTTTCACAGTTTATGCAAATGGTTTTATAAAAATATAACTGCACTGAAAAAAAGGTTTGCAGAGCCATTTCAGTCACTCTTCTAGACGTGATCTCATGTCAGCATAGAAGTGCACCATCGCGAATCACGTTTTCCGCACTTGCTCTCTTTGTTTATGCTCTCATTTCGCAAACACCGGCCGGGAGCTTCTTGAATTCGGAACTAACTGATGCACGCGATTTAGTACATACTAGCGGACGGTCGAGTGAACATGTCTGTAGCTGCGCTCGGTGCCAGTAATGTGACACACGAGGAGGAAGATATTTCAGTATTACTGGCAAGCTGTGATCGGGACAGTGCGGTTTGGAAGGAGATTTTAATTGATAATGATCTACTGGGTTCTCTGGAAGATCAGTTTGTGGATTTCGTTCGATATACGGGTGATTCAGTTCTAGATTTATTGGCAAACGATGAGCCAGTAATTGAGCAAACAGTAGAAGATATCGATTTCTCTAGCATTGATGGAAAAGAGGGTGAATTATATAACGGGGTGGATAAGCTCCTACCCACCACCAGCGATATACAGTCAAATGGTAGGAATGAATATTGCACTCAGAAAAATGTTTCCCATTCCGCAGGTGATGCAATGGATTTCAAGTGCGGGGTTTGTTTGTTGATATTTAAAATTAGAGCTCACCTGATTAGACACATGCTGCTAAAACATAACCAGATAGGTGTTCACAAGGCTGAAAAGATTTACGGTCGCTGTCGCCGATGCAATGAGCTTTTCAAAACGACTATAGAATTAGAAAAACATCTTAAAAAGGAACACGAAACTACACTTTTCTGCGACATTTGTTTGCGATTGTTCAGTAACGCAGGACATCTTGAGCGTCATCGAAGCTATCATGGCGGGGTGAATCCGTTTGTTTGTGATGTATGCAAAAAGCAGTGTAGAAATTCGAGTCACCTACATTTTCATCGTCGTACACATTTTGTGGCCGATCAAGGGTATCGTTGTAAATACTGTGATAAACAATTTTCCTCTGCAGGAAACTGTCATAAGCACATGGCCCGTGTTCACACTATGGAAAAACGCTATAAATGTTCCCAATGCACGGAAGCATTCATCTACACTCGCCAGTTGAAAATACACGAGAAGCAAATTCATGCATCAAAATCATATGGTCCTCACGACTGCGAACGGTGCGATCTTGCCTTCCGGGATCGCGAAGAGCTTAAAAGTCATCAAAAAGACGTCCATTATCAGAAAGACCGCCCGCACGCATGCGACCAGTGTTCGGCCCGGTTCAAGCAAACCGGTCATCTAAAAACGCACAAGTTGACCCATTCCGGCAGCAAACCTTACGGTTGTGATATCTGCGATAAACGCTTCCTAACCGGGCACGATCTCAACGTCCATAGGCGTTCGAAGCACAGTAAGGAAAAGCCTTTTCAGTGTGATAAGTGCGGAAAGGCGTTCATCGTTGGTTATTTACTTAACCAACATTTGCTCAAATCTCATGCTACTTTAAATGCTAGCACCAAAAAATAGACAATAGAGTTGACCAGTTGCTTCTTATATGACAATAAACTATATGTAAACTTAATCTTAATTTTTTATTTCGTAAACAAGATTAGGAATTCCCTACGATTAAGATTTTCTACACCACCGCATAAGAGGCAATAGAGGTTTCTACGCCAGGTGAAAAGGCCATGGAACGGTTACGTAACGACAACATTGATTATCGATACACAATAAAAAATTATTCAGTGCAGATCGAAAGTAGATGGTTTAAGCCATTGTTTTATGTAAAGACGGTAATAATCGAAAGAGAAAGTATACAAAGAGAAACTGACCTTTTTTAATGTTTATCGAGAACTAATGCTGTCGTTCCGTTTTGGAAGTGAAAAAGTAAAAACTTATTCCGTTTTTGTTTTTAGCACTGCACTGGTGTAATGGAGCACAAACTACTTGGGTGTAATGTAAAGCATCCTTTTCTGCTCTACACCGATGTACTGTCACCGTTGATAATGATAACACTGTAATAATTTTGCGTCAAGAAAATTGTAAATGGAACCATTAGTTCGTTATGAAGGGTGATTTTTTTGTTGGTATCTTTTTGGCAAAACTGTTTTTGACAGATCATGCGTGAATCATATCTCGTGTCATTGTCAAATTTCTTCAGTTTGGTCTATAAGTTAGAGAGTGTGTGCCAAAATTGGACCTTGTGCATCATCTTCAAACATTAAATTATATTGATCGTTCTATCGATTCCAATCAAGATCTCATCTGTTTGCTCAAATTTGTTGTGTTGTTTTGAAAATAAAATCCCATACTCCTTAAAAAATCACCCTTTAATTCCTGCATATTCCTGTTTTTTTTATTAGATATTTTAACCTGGGACCGTTGGAACAAGACCGTTCAAAAGAATGGCTTTTGCGCTACTTCATAAGGAGACTAAACGCTTTGGTTTAAATGCTCAGCTAAATGAGACCCTCCTACGAGTGGGTAATGTCTGTTTCTGAGTTCCGGCCGAGACGGTCCAACGTGATCCAGGTGACCTTAATAATCCGCAAAAACCCCAAAAAACATTCGCTGAAAACTAGAATTGCTACAAGAGGGCCTGGTGGGAAGAGGAGATTGAGTCAAATGTTATCTTTCATTACTGGTACAGATATGAGCATCCCTACTGCTCCAGATTGTCGTAAATTGGGGAGAGTGCTAGCAGGTTTTACAGTACGAACGAGTGGAACTACGTACGGGAATTCGGACGGAATAGATGGAATAATAAACACGCGGAATTACTCTTACGAACTAAATTAAAGTGAAAACAACTGGTCTATTTGTTATAGCAGTGCTGCCTACTGTATTTCTGTATCGTACTGAGGGGTGCGTTGATTACACACGGGTGGTATCGAAAAATAATGATCGTTCTTCCACACTCCTCCTCGATGAGCCACCTTTTGCAATGCTGTTACTCCAATTCCAATAGATCACAAAAACGGTTGTGCTGCATCGGTCCCAATGGTTTCCTCAATATATCAGCTGTCATCAATTCGGTTGGGCAATACTCCAGTACAGCTTACCTTTTCTTGCATAGTTCGATAAATTTTTCTCTTGTATCAACATTTTTGCATCTGCGACTTGGTATTTCGGTTTGAACAAATGCAAGGCACCCTTGGTTGTCCTCTTTTATGGTGTTTGCTTCCGTTTGATGCTCTCCGAATTCAAATAGCAATTGTCTCAGTCAAATTGCAAGCCTCGCTTAATGCCACATATTCAGCCTCCGTGGACGACAACGTAGCACTGGTTTGTCTTCGACTGGCCCACGATATCAGCATCCAACCGATCGAAAAGATCATCAATTTCACGTAAATGTTCTTTTAGATTACTGCGTCCCGACACGGAACGACCGAAATTAGCTCTGCGCCTAATTCGTATTACTGTTTTTGAATTAGTTGATTTTAACAACAAAATTTCCAAAATAACTATAAAATTAGTTAAAATTGAGAATTTACTTTGCTGAAAAAACTCTTATTTTTAGAGAATGTGTTTAGTTGGCGAATATCCTGGACACAAACCAGCAATATTTCAATCCAACACGAAATTCTCATTGACAACTCATTTTGTTATTAAAATCAGAAAATTTGTTTCTATTTATCTATCACCATCATTACTGAAGGACAGCACAAAGAAGACAAAAATGAAATTAGTTTTATTAACAAGTTTATTAGCCAAAAACTCATGAGAAGTGTCAAAGTAAAACAATCCATTGAAAAGCTAAAAAGGGCAGTCTTGTTGAAACTGCTTGCAAATTGTTTAGATGTTTTTCGCATGTGTTACGATATAGCCATATATAAATTTCTAAACCGATATGTGAAAATGACGTAAACTGTTAGTGGAAAGTGTATTTATTCAGAATTTGTGCGCATTTGAAGCGATTGTGGGTGTGTGTTTTTACGCGGAACAGTGAAGTGAGTTTCGAATGTTGCTCCCTAATTGTATGTGTCAAATGATGTTTTTTGTATCTTCCAACCTTCTGGGCTGCGCCGTCCGGTGTATTACTTGTATTCGGTTTTTGTTTTCCAAGTGCTCAAAGTTTCCTGTGAGAGAGTCGATTTCGCGAAGTCGAATGTAGAAAACAGCGATTTAGAAGTAAAATTTTCAAAAAGAAGTTTATGTTTCGCTTATGTCTTTTTCTCCAATACAACATCGTGTTTATACCTGCCAATATAGAAAAGATAACCGCGACTGAATATTTTTTCGGTAGTAGTGTGCTATCTAGTGGCTAGTAGTCATTACGGTGTTAACGTTTTTTCGGTGACAGAGCGCCATATAGCTGCAAATTGCAGAAACCAATTCAACCATATATGTTGGTTGAAAACAACAACAATGTGTTTGCTTGTGTTGGTAATTCTGTTGCGAGAATTACCAACACAAGCAAACGCTTTTACACTTCCGCGATACTTCGACCGACGCTATCGATTGAATTATTTTCACCATCGATCCCGATTTACATCCGACCACAATCTGGGCCCATAACCTGCTGGCAGGTTTCACAGCACGAACAAGTGGAACTACGTACGGGAATTCGGACGGAATAGATGGAATAATTACCACGCGGAATAACTTATACGAACTATTAGGTTTTTCTATCGTCCTTGCTAACCTCGATCGAATGAACACTGTTTGACAGTTCAACAGTACTGTTTGTAAACAGAGATTTTGTTTGTTTGTCTGTTAACAATTTGCATGAGACCATTTACGGTCCATTCGCCTAAATAGAGTTTTAAAACATTTGTTCACAATTGAATACGGTTTGTTTTTTAAGATTTATTCAATAAAAGTGACTAGTTGCAAAGTGTAAAAATGATTGTTTAAGATGTGTTCTTCGATTTTTGTTTAAGCTTGTTTGCAAACAGTACCGCTGAACTGTCAAGGATGAATGCTTGTTCTGCTATTTTGGCGCGCACGAATTAGACATTTCTCTCCCCTACTTCTATATACCAGATTCGATGCGGACTCGCATGAGGGCGCCATGCTCGCAAAAAAGGTTGTTGCTAATGATTTGTTCTGGAAAAATGAGAGCTGGATATCTTGTTAATTAGATGTCTTTGAATAAAGTGACTATACACACAGTTAGCACGAGGTTTTGAGAACAACTGATCTATTCGTTATGGCAGTGCTGCGTACTGTATTTCTGTATCGTGCTGAGGGGTGCGCTGATATACACTCGGGTGGTATCGAAAGGTAATCATCGTTCTTCTACAGAGAGTATATCCGCAAACAACTCCAGAAGTAGAATCGACCGAACATTCGTGAGAATCCCTTCACCAGAAAACACCATACATAGTTACCGCTACACGGAACGACCGAAATTAGCTCTGCGTCTAATGCGTATTACTGTTTTTGAATTAGTTGATTTTAACAACAAAATTTTCAAAATAGCTATAAAATTTGTTAAAATTAAGAATTTACTTTGCTAAAAAAAACTTATTTCTAGAGAATGTATGTAGTTGGCGAATATCCTGGACACAAGCCAGCAATATTTCAATCCAATACGAAATTCTTATTGACAACTAATTTTGTTATTAAAATCAGAGAATTTGTTTCTATTTATCTATCACCATCATTACTGAAGGACAGCACAAAGAAAACAAAAATGAAATTAGTTTTATTAACAAGTTTATTAGCCAAAAACTCATGAGAAGTGTCAAAGTAAAACAATCCATTGAAAAGCTAAAAAGGGCAGTCTTGTTGAAACTGCTTGCAAATTGTTTAGATGTTTTTCGCATGTGTTACGATATAGCCATATATAAATTTCTAAACCGATATGTGAAAATGACGTAAACTGTTAGTGGAAAGTGTATTTATTCAGAATTTGTGCGCATTTGAAGCGATTGTGGGTGTGTGTTTTTACGCGGAACAGTGAAGTGAGTTTCGAATGTTGCTCCCTAATTGTATGTGTCAAATGATGTTTTTTGTATCTTCCAACCTTCTGGGCTGCGCCGTCCGGTGTATTACTTGTATTCGGTTTTTGTTTTCCAAGTGCTCAAAGTTTCCTGTGAGAGAGTCGATTTCGCGAAGTCGAATGTAGAAAACAGCGATTTAGAAGTAAAATTTTCAAAAAGAAGTTTATGTTTCGCTTATGTCTTTTTCTCCAATACAACATCGTGTTTATACCTGCCAATATAGAAAAGATAACCGCGACTGAATATTTTTTCGGTAGTAGTGTGCTATCTAGTGGCTAGTAGTCATTACGGTGTTAACGTTTTTTCGGTGACAGAGCGCCATATAGCTGCAAATTGCAGAAACCAATTCAACCATATATGTTGGTTGAAAACAACGTTTTATTTCTATAATTCAACTAAAAAATTAGTTGAATGGATATGAAGTGTGCCTTAGCTAAGAAATGACAGCACGTTTAATTGGTGAATTCAACTAAAAAAATAGCCATTCCAACAAATATTTTATTATTATTAAGGGAACTAGAATTAGAAAATCTAAATTAGCAAAAGTAAGAGTTTTTTAGTTGTCTCAAAAAATAACTAACTAAAACCAGAAAATCAACTAATTTTTTCGCCAAAATGCTGATTTCGGTCTTTCCGTGGATGAATTAAGCGAAGATAACTTCTTCAGCAAAGAAACTCGTACCGATCGTGTTGTCTTTTGATGGTATAATTGTATTAATGCATCAAACACATCACGCGCAAATACACTGTGTTTTACAAGTAGCAACTGATTGTCTTCAATGGATAAGATTATCGTAGCCTTCGTATTCCGGTCAGTCGTGACCCAATCTTCATCCCGATCGTCTTCATCCGGAATAGCTTCCACTACGTTGCACAAATCTCCACGCTGCAGCATCATCTCAATGCGAACCTTCCATGTTTGTCAATTGGTATCATTCAGTTTTGTTATGGCAAACTTATCCGTCATGGTTTTTTGTCAGTCACACAAACACTGGAAACAAGTGCTATTTCTCTTTGCACGAGAGCTTTTCTGTTGCGAGAATTACCAACACAAGCAAACGCTTTTACACTTCCGCCGACCGACGCTATCGATTGAACTATTTTCACCATCGATCCCGATTTACATCCGACCACAATCTGGGCCCATAACCTGCTGGCAGGTTTCACAGCACGAACAAGTGGAACTACGTACGGGAATTCGGACGGAATAGATGGAATAATTACCACGCGGAATAACTTATACGAACTATTAGGTTTTTCTATCGTCCTTGCTAACCTCGATCGAATGAACACTGTTTGACAGTTCAACAGTACTGTTTGTAAACAGAGATTTTGTTTGTTTGTCTGTTAACAATTTGCATGAGACCATTTACGGTCCATTCGCCTAAATAGAGTTTTAAAACATTTGTTCACAATTGAATACGGTTTGTTTTTTAAGATTTATTCAATAAAAGTGACTAGTTGCAAAGTGTAAAAATGATTGTTTAAGATGTGTTCTTCGATTTTTGTTTAAGCTTGTTTGCAAACAGTACCGCTGAACTGTCAAGGATGAATGCTTGTTCTGCTATTTTGGCGCGCACGAATTAGACATTTCTCTCCCCTACTTCTATATACCAGATTCGATGCGGACTCGCATGAGGGCGCCATGCTCGCAAAAAAGGTTGTTGCTAATGATTTGTTCTGGAAAAATGAGAGCTGGATATCTTGTTAATTAGATGTCTTTGAATAAAGTGACTATACACACAGTTAGCACGAGGTTTTGAGAACAACTGATCTATTCGTTATGGCAGTGCTGCGTACTGTATTTCTGTATCGTGCTGAGGGGTGCGCTGATATACAATCGGGTGGTATCGAAAGGTAATCATCGTTCTTCTACAGAGAGTATATCCGCAAACAACTCCAGAAGTAGAATCGACCGAACATTCGTGAGAATCCCTTCACCAGAAAACACCATACATAGTTACCGCTACACGGAACGACCGAAATTAGCTCTGCGTCTAATGCGTATTACTGTTTTTGAATTAGTTGATTTTAACAACAAAATTTTCAAAATAGCTATAAAATTTGTTAAAATTAAGAATTTACTTTGCTAAAAAAAACTTATTTCTAGAGAATGTATGTAGTTGGCGAATATCCTGGACACAAGCCAGCAATATTTCAATCCAATACGAAATTCTTATTGACAACTAATTTTGTTATTAAAATCAGAGAATTTGTTTCTATTTATCTATCACCATCATTACTGAAGGACAGCACAAAGAAAACAAAAATGAAATTGGTTTTATTAACAAGTTTATTAGCCAAAAACTCATGAGAAGTGTCAAAGCAAAACAATCCATTAAAAAGCTAAAAAGGACAGTCTTGTTGAAACTACTTGCAAATTGTTTAGGTGGTTTTCGCATGTGTTACGATATATCCATATATAAATTTCCAAACCGATATGTAAAAACGTAAACTCTTAGAATTTGTGCGCATTTGAAGCGATTGTGCGTAATAACGTTTTTACGCGGAACAGTGAAGTGAGTTTCGAATGTTGCACTCTAATTGTATATGTCAAATGATGTTTTTTGTATCTTCCAACCTTGAAAAATCTGGTGTACTACTTGTATTCGGTTTTTGTTTCCGAGTGCTCAAAGTTTTCAGTGAGAGAGTCGATTTCGCGTCAGTCAAATGAAGAAAACAACGATTTAGAAGAAAAAAATTCAAAAAGAAGTTTATGTTTCGTTTATGTACTTTTCTCCAATACAACGTCGTATTTATACCTGCCAATATAGAAAAGACAACCGCGACTGAAATTTTTTTCGGTAGTAGTGTGCCATCTAGTGGCTAGTAGACATTACGGTGTTAACTTGTTTTCGGTGACCGAGCTGCAAATTGCAGAAACCAATTTAACCATTTATGTTGGTTGAAAACAACGTTTTATTTCTCTAAAAAAATAGTTAAATGGAAATGAAGTGTGTCGTAGCTAAGAAATGAAAGCACGTTTAATTGGTGAATTCAACTAAAAAAATAGCCATTTCAACAAATATTCTATTATTATTAAGGGAATGAGAATTAAAAAATCTAAATTAGCAAAAGTAAGATTTTTTTAGTCGTCTCAAAAAATAACTAACTAAAATCAGAAAATCAATTAATTTTTTCGCCAAAATGCTGATTCCGGTCTTTCTGTTAAACAAAACACCAGCAGGAGAATATGAAAGTTCGGAAAATATGAAAGCTGGATATCTTGTTAATATGATGTCTTTGGATTTTCATAGGTGGTAGCCAAAAGGAAATCCAACAGAGTAAAAAAAGAACGGTTTCGATCCCAGAAATTTATGTGATCAGGGAATGATAACGGTTTACCTCATGGGACCAATTAAACGAGGTTCTTCTTATATTTGATCATGCGCATGTCAAATAAAAAAGGTTTATAATCAAACGATGACGGCTTAGCAGGTGCCAGAAACGATTTCCCCTTCGTTTGCGGGCAGATTCGGCCCTGTTGAAGATCCGGAATTCGGCTTCTGTTTTCCAACACGTTCCACGTGGTCGATAGTTGGAGTCCGCAAAAGATAGCGTCGACGAATACTGCTCCCTGCCTAGCGCGTGGCTGATTTTTGATAATCGGCGCTCTTCCGGTCGGTTCACAGGGAGCTTTGTAGCTAGATGGTGGGGTCAAAAGTGATCACTAATAACGGTTAGTCGATGTGACATGAATAGAACAAAGTGGACGATTTAATCTTTGGAATCCTCAGATATAGCATGAATAAGATATTCCTTTCCGGAAATACGTAATAATTTTCCGAAACCCTCCGGCATACGATTTCAATCTTCCCTGAATATCCCTAGAGCATTGGCCTCTAATTAAAGAAGTTTGGATAAATCCGATGTGTCTCTTTCGAACCCCAGAGAAAGACAGATTCCTCTCCATCTCGTATTCAGAGTGCAAAATCTTTAAATGGCAATAGTTCAAATGGTGGGGCGACGTACGCGTCGCAACCGAAATTCATTGGTACTCAAATGAACCTCTCTCGCTCTTTTCGGGAGAAATTCTTAAGAATTTATGTTATACTGAGGGTCCTAATCAAAATATACTGCAATGCTACAATATTATGGCGTTTTCGCTTTAATTTGCTCTACACCGGTGTTATGCTACACGGAGGCATGGATAAACGAACAAAGACGATGAAAACATAAACAGTAACCATTGACTACAATAAACGATTCCATTGCACAGAGCTACACTCAACTTTCGATGAGTGCTACACCAGTGGTATCGGTGCAGAAAAAGTGTAGCGCTGATGTAGTACAATTGGCAAAAACAATGTTAAGTGTATTGTGAGTGTAGAAAGTAGGAACAGAGGTGCGTTCATCAGAGAAGACGGGACTAACAAGGCATGAAAACTTACGGCAGAAGTTATATGAAACCCGGTAGAATTGAATTGGAATGATTGGTGTCGAGGAAATGCTCATTGTATGCTATTATATTTCCGGAACCAGAAGTGACAGCCAATTGATCTTCGAATTTGATCAATGACTCAGTAGTAGATTTTAAACGAGCTTAAGCCTTTTGATACTAGAAAATTGAATAATAGAACAACGAATGTTTTGTCGGTTACTTTACATATACCATGATATATCCTGAACCCTAAGTGAGAGACCTTTAAATTTCGAAACTAATCAATGACTCGGTAGTAGCTTTCAAACAAGCTTGTTGAAATTGGTTCAGCCATTTCCGAGAAATATGGGCGGTAAAAAATAAGTGGGTTTTGCCTTTTACGTCATTTATACCATTACATCTCGGGAACCAACAGTGATAGCAATTTTATCTTCGAACTTGATCAATGACCTAAAGCAAGAAACCTAAGCTTGTTGATATTGTATTTTATTTCTTCACGTTTCGCCTTCGGCTCATCAGTGCTTAAAGCGTTTCAAATGGAACTCCCACCTTGCGCCTAGCAGTTTAATTTAAACCGCTAAGCAGACGCAAAGTTTGCACTATCTTTGTAATCCTTAAATGAGTTTTGGTCATGAACGAGTGACGGCTTATTACTCACCGTCGCAATATGTGAAAGTTTAGGGGTTTTGTTGGTTTCACTGCCTAAAATCAACAGCATATGTATTTTTCGTAGATGATTGAAGTTCCGAAAGTAGCTGCCTAAAGATTCTGAAGAGAGATTCTGGCTGCTGTCAAGCATTACAAAACGTGTTATGCTTCATAGTGATGTAATTTTCGAGAAAGGCATCGAAACGAATTTAAAAATATAAATTTCACAGAAATAGGTGGGGGAATGGAATTTGTTACATTATTATTTAGGGGCGTTTCAAAATTTGTGATTAATTGTGATAAGGGGGATTAATGTTTTGGAAATTTGGCGTTACGTAATATGTGCATAACACTTTAATGAACCGCATGAAAAAAAATTGGTGCGGAAGATGCAGAGTTTTCTGTATCGAGTAAAGCATGTAAGACGCCTATTTAACATCGCGGATATTATCAACAGAGATAGAATGTGTATCACTTGACCAAAGTCTGAGGCAGTTTTACTGTGAATTACTGTAGGCTGACATCAGTTATAAAGTAAACGGCTCAAAAAGCTCTCAGTGATAAAAAAATGGTAATTGAATATCAAGCTGGTAATTCCATAAAATGAATTATTCGGCATGCTTTAGAAAGTTAGTTCGCTGCTTAATTTGCAATTAAAAGCAAAGTGTCTTTATGCAGAACAAAAAATTTGCAAAATTAGTACCTGTATCATATGAACCAGCAGCTAACAGTCTATTTTTACGAAGCTCTAGTGTATTCAGGCACGATAATAGCCGAAGCTTTGCTGTTTTCGTGACCCGTTTCATTTTGATGCCGATAGAGTCCAGCAGTCACCACGAAACCGAGACCACATTCGTCACAAGTGTAAGGCTTTTCACCGGTATGCCTCCGGTAGTGAACACGTAGATCGCCGTTTGTTACGAATCTGGAATGAGTGATCAATTGGAATTATTCTCATCGAAAACTACGGAGCAGAGCTGTTGTCACCTTTTTGGGCATAAATCACACGGGAACGGTTTTTCGCCGTAGTGCGATCGCAAGTGAACCTTCAAATGATCCTTTACTCGGAAACATTTGGAGCAAATTTCGCACTGGAAGGGTTTCAGATCCTTGTGAATGTTCTCGTGCTTCTGAAGAGCCTGTCGGGATGAGAATGATTTGCCACATGTTTCACAAACCGGACGGGTTTCCGGTGGAGCATGGACATTACGATGCCTTCGCAGTGTCGATGGGCAATTGAACCGAGCTGAACAAATCTTGCACACATAACGTTTCTCGTTCGAATGAATTCGCATGTGCGCTGTCATATCCGCTTTAGTTCTAAAATCTTTGGAACAAATTTCGCACAGGAAGGGACGTATTCCTTTGTGCTTGATTTTGTGACGGACTAGGGTTTTCCGCGAAGAAAATTTTTGGTCGCATTCGTCACAAGGAAGGTTGAAATGAATAGTGATGTGATTGCGCAGGCCACTTTTACGAGCAAATCTTGCAGGACACTCCGAACAAGAAAATTGCTTTTCGCCAGTGTGCACAACAGAGTGCATTTTTAACGAAGCAGCATCGCTAAAGGACTTTGGACAGCTATCACATAGAAATGGGCGCTCTCCGGTATGTTTGCGAACGTGATTTTTAAGTATAAATCCTCGTGCAAATGTTTTACCACAGGTTGGGCATTTGTGTTCCTTGGGTTCCTGAGATTTTCTAGAGGTTGGTCTCTGTGTATCAGGAATCGTTCTAGGTGTTTTGGTTGATACAGATTTACTTAGATTTCCTGTTTTACTTGCGGTATCGCTTTCAGCGTTGTTATTTTTGCATTCAACTTCTTGGTCGCTTAAGATTTCTTCCTTAATTTCTTCCAGTAGATTAACAGAATCCAGCTCTATTTCATTTTCATCAAAAGTTTCACTTGAGATTCCTGGCATGGCTTGTATCTCTACCATTTCTGGTGAAGGTTCAACAAACTCATCATTTTGTTGAGCTGGCTCAAAGTCGTCTTCGTATGAAGTATTTCCGCCAATGTCGTTATCATTATCACTGCAATGACTACTACCATTGCTATTGCTGCTTCGACATTCTCTCGGAATTCGTTTGCTATTATTTTTGCGGCCCAATGAGATCTAAAGAGAAAAAAATACGGTAATTTTTTGTCCTCTATTTGTTGCAATAAACATACTTCAGCAGAATCGTCTTCCTCCAGTTTCTTGATTTCTTCCAGAAATTTCTTTCTGTCTTCGGGAATAAATACCTCATCATCTCCACCCGAATCCTTAAACTTACGTTTCGAGAACTCACAACGCTTATTAGCTCTATGCTTTCGCCAACCACCGGTGGTTTCGAACATTACCCCACATAGATCACATCGGTGCTGTTTGTTTCGGAAATGTAAGCTCCGATGCTCGAGCATCGACTTCCGGTGTCGATACGTCTTCCCACATATATCACAACCATGTTCCTTTTGTTCTTCTTCCTGCTTTTTCTTTTGAAGTTTTTTCATCTGATATGCGACATTACACTTTTCATTCTTTGTTAAATGATTTCTTAGGCCACTCTTCGAAGTGTACCGCGCCCTACAAGTATCGCAATCGTATCGATCATCAATGTGCATCTTTTCGTGATCCCCTAGAGTTTGCAGATGAGAAAATTGACGACCGCAGAAGCGACATACATACGATACCTTTTCTTCGGGAGCACCGTAGCGATGCCCTGTTTTGTGAATTCTCAGAGATACTGGAGATAAGAACTGACTGTCGCAAATGTCGCATTCGTATATGAAGTCTTTCTTCGATTTAAATGCCAATGATTTGACAGTTATTGCTACCTCATCTGTAGTTTTAGAAGATAATGTAGATATTTGAACATTTTTTGATTTGGACTTTGTACGTGCTATAGCAATAGTTGATTTTCCAATAAAAAATGTCTCCGGCTCTCTATCGCTTGCATCAATATTCGATACAATCTTTGAGCCAACTGGATCTACTTGAACCATATCTAGAGACGGATTCTTCGGATCGGTAGGAACAACACCAGGTGATGTTTGTCCGATGTTTGGTTGTGAATTCAATGAAGATGATTCGGGTTGCTTTATAACGAATGATGAGATATCTTCAGGCACAACTTGAATGTGCTGAATTGGTTCACAAATCTGAATATCCTCGGTAATTCGAATGTTTTGCGGTTGTGACTGTGCAATAGTTTGGGCTGTAATTTTAATATTATTATATTACGTGCATTGTGTAAGAGGTGACTTTACCTGGTATTATTTGAATTATACCAGGAACGAAAGCTGGAGCATTAGGATGAATTGCGTCTGGTTTAATTTCAAACACCTGATTTCCGAGAGCGTAGCCGTACACCACATACTCTCGAGTATTATTCATTCTGCTTACGAATAATAAGCATATATTGCAAAATAATCTGATTGAATTAAAGTGAAGTCACAATCACTGTTCATAAATAAATAAACCCATTTGGCATCAAGAGATGCACTGAAAAAAATGTATATTTCTGAGCCCTTGAAGCAATTCTTCCTACACGCTTATAAAAAGTTACTCAGAGTTTGAGTACTAGTTATTAATTTTCGAAAGATACACGGAAACGTAAAAAATTCCGTAGTAAATGATAATGAGTTACTTCAAATTTGGGTTTAACTTAAGAACTCGTTTCAAGGTTACGATTCGAGAGATCAGTATAAAAGTCGTAATCGCGATTTTTATGTAGCTTCATTTGTATCTATAGCAAGGGGTTCAAAAACGACGAAAAAGAGAGCGACATAAATAACCCAAGTAAAAATTCCTTATGGTTTTGATTATAATTTATAGGAGTTTTGTAATTGCTTGTTCAATCACTACTTGTTTTATAACAACTATAATAAGTGTCGCTTTTGACAAGTAATATCATAGTTTTTAAAGCTTCTATAAAACCTTTTACCTAGACTAAAAACTGGACTTAAAATAAATCAATTTGTACTAGAATAAAACCATGCAAACACTCTTAATATTGCTTTAAAAATTTTTCTTTAAAACATTATTGTCAGTTAAATTCTTTCATAAATCTAGTTTTGTGTGTGTGCATGTTCATTTAATGACAGTTCCACTCAGAGCAAATTTGAGGGTTCTAAAGTACATTTATGACACTCTTGTTGTGGGCTATTTGATTCATTGCTTCTTAGATTAAGTGTAATTTGCATTAAAGAAAATTTCATGGCCGCCATTATGATGTTCTTTGCCGTAGCCTTTACTGACATCAAATAAACTTCGGAATGCAAAAACGAGGAAGTATGATGGACTTTTATAATTCATGTTCAGAACGTATGCACAAGTTTTACCGCCACGAAATAGTTTTATACAAAAAAGACGATGAATCACAGAAAATAATTTTCATAAATCATGAAGACTTTTGCAAAAACCGTATTTATTCCAAGGCGAATGGTTATAATTCTTATTTTTATCCATACATTCACGATAAAAATAAAAGCGCATGAAGTTTTTACGTTCGGTTAAAGCCTCAAACTTGTAAATAAAATTCAATGAATTCTTACTGATTGCATTCAACGCAGACATGACACATATAGTCAAGAAAAATATTATCAAAACAACAGTTTATTTATAGCGGAATTCATTCCAGCCAAATAAATTTAATGTTGATCGTAAAGCTGGTTTCAACATTTTCTTGAATTTGAAGTTTTAACGCAGCTTTATGCTGATTCTTCACTTTGCTTTATAAACCTTATGAAGAATGGTCCACTTGGCAGGAACATGCTCTTATAGAGGTTTTCAGTAGGCTTTCGTGGAGTTTAAAGTTTTAATGCAAGATTTATTATGTAGCATTGAAGACAGCTACAAGTATTTATTAATATTAAAAATGTTACTTGGGAAAGTACACATGACAGCAACGTTGCCAGGTATACCGATTTCTCGGTATTTATACAGATATTTGACCTCTATACCGCAATACAGATATGTATTCCCAAAATACCGATAATTCACGGATCGTACAGATAAATACCGATTTTCGTTTTTAGTATGGATAGACATGAGAAAAGGTTGCTGTGAGACCTTTTTTTTGCTCGCCAAAATGAGCTTTGGAAACATTTTCCTGGTATGTTACGGGATTACGATACCGATATGGTACAGATAGATACAGATTTTTGGAAAAATGACCTGACAACGCTGCACGACAGACCCATGTGAAATAAAATAAATAATATTTCAAGCTATTTTACTATTGTAGTTCATGTGTAAGTTCACGTAAATGCAAGTTTCATGGCTTCTACACTCAGATAAGATACTTTTTTTTCATTGATTGTAACATGTTTTTAAATTGATTATGTTTAGCACATGTTCTATGTGTGTTTAACAAATCTATCTCAAGCAGATTTTTTTTTATGTGGCGCATTTATATGAAAAACACTAAAATGTACCAATGAATGTGCTAAAAGTTCTATTCAAAATTCCTAAAGTTTACATTTAATTCATAATCTTAATGGAATTCATACGACAGCAAAGTCTTGGCATTACATTCCTTTGGTGGAATTTGGCCTTTCTGTTTCAACAGACTTCGCAGCCGATTCTTAGTGTACAGAATCATTGCATGGCTAGTACTATGGATCCTACTGACACTAAGAATCCTTCCAGGTCGGGGCTAGAACATACGACAACTGGCTTGTAAGACCAGCGTCCTATGCGTTGAACCGCCAACCCGGGAATTCATACGAATTGTCTGTGATTTATATAGTTTATATGTTTTACACATAATATTTTGTTATTGGATCCAACATTTTTGAGTTATGCAAAAATTTATGTCAAAATATATGTCGCAATTGACTTTTAAAACAAAATAAATGAATACCCATCAAACAAGCTACCAATTTTCACTAACTTAGTTTCAAAAAAAAAACGTCATATGGTCCCATACAAAGTTCCTGAATTCCATTGGGATCCGACTTCTGATTCCGGAATGACAGGGTGATATGCACCAACAGGATGAAAATAAATTCTTTCAAAGATGACTCAACCGAATTTTACCATCTTATATTCAAATAACCTTTAGTTTTTTGCTAACTATACCCAGACCCTGTCAGCTTGGAGCGAAATTAATCTTCAGTTCAGCAACGCCATCGCACGGTGTCACATTCAACTTATCATGTCAATTGCATGGGTGCGCAGTGCTGCTATTTTGGTGCGCACGAGTTTGACATTTCTCTCCCCTACTTCTGTGTACGAGATTCGATGCGGACTCGCTTGAGGGCGCCATGCTCGCAAAAAATGTAGTTGCCAATTATTTGTTCGGGAAATGTGAGAGCTGGATATCTCGTTAATATGATGTCTTTGCTATACCGAACCCCCCTACGATGGTGTTTGAAATATCATATTATGCCCCGGGCGCAAATTATCCTAGGTTGGGGAGAGTCAGTAACTTTGGGTAGGTGTATGCCTTGAACCAGTCATGTTTTATCAAAAAGTATTGAAGGAATTTATTTGAACTTTTTATTGTAAATAAAATAAGTAATTTCTGTGTCTTCCATCCAAACTTCATCAAAGTTACTTGATTATTTCAAAAGAAACAAAAATTTTTTTGAGACGACAATGTAAATTTTTGGGTTCAAGATTTCTTCTCATTAAATTGACAGAATTTAAGTTCAGTTTTGCAGAGATGAATGAAATTGAGTATCAGAGAATATAAGAAAGATCTTAGAATGCACAACCGGGTGACTTGATCCACAGAGCAGTAGCCTTGGGCCACTGCACATGAACAAAGAACAAAGCGAAAAAATTCAGGAACGGCCCTGAAATGTGCCGGTTCAGACAAAAAAAAAACGTTGGAAGCCCTCAACTCCAACTTTATTTCAATTTTTACATTTACATAGATATATATATATATATATATATATATATATATATATATATATATATATATATATATATATATATATATATATATATATATATATATATGTATATATATATATATATATATATATATATATATATATATATATATATATATATATATATATATATATATATATATATATATATATATATATATATATATATATATATAAATTGAAATACATGATACATACACATATATCAGAATTTATGATAAAATTTTTAGTAAAAATATGAATTTGTGACTAAATACAACTCTAAACCTTTTTTTATTTCGCAGTTTTATCAATTGAAACAATTATGAATTCATTCTAGTTGGGATCCAAGGCACCCGCCATGGAGGGTACCCAAGCAACCAGCATACTATCATATATAATACTATGGTATTCTTCAAAATAATTTTCTTCGATTCTTGAGAAAATAACCGAAATCGGGTGTCTACTGACAAAACTATCAATTGGAGAATATTTGAGGTCGATTTAGGAATTTTTTTTACGTTTTTTTGCTTTTTTCCACAGGACCATTTATTTGAAACCAAATTTGTGAAAATCGGTCGCGCCATCTATGGAAAAAGTAAGAACACATATTTTCATTTTTTTTGCACATAACTCCGAAACCGGATGTCAGATCCAAATGAAATTCAGGAATTTAGTATGAGACTTAAACAGCTTTTATTTGAATCTAAGTTTGTGAAAATCGGTTTAGCCATCTCCGAAAAAAGTTGGTACACTTATTTTCACATTTTTTGCGCATTTTACCCCATAGCTCCGGAACAGGAAGTCGGATTCTAATAAAATTCAAGAATTTAGTATGAGACCACAAGACCTTTCATTTGAATCTAATGTCGTTTTCGTTTTTAAATTGCACTACACTTGTGTAGCGAAAGCTGCACTTGGACCGTTTGTTTTTACCAATCGCACTACATCAGTGCCACACTTTTTCTGCACCGATACCACTGGTGTAGCACTCATCAAAAGTTCGGTGTAGCTCTGGAATCGTTTTTTGTAGTCAATGGTTACTGTTATGTTATGTTTTCATAATTTTTGTTCGTTTATTCATGCCATGGTGTAGCCGACGACACGACCAGGAACTTCGAAGAAAAATCAGCAATAAAATTGTCCGTTGACGATTTACCGCCAGTTACCACAAATATAGCGACCCCTTGATAATGATAAAAATAATCTTCTCGAGCAACACTGTTTTCGTTGCTACAAGCTAGTTACCAAGGATCCACAGAATAAATAAACATTTTTGGAAAATTTGTGGAATCGTGAATTCCTGAGAGCATTTAAAAGATGTAGAAATGCGACAGTCATTGTCACAACTAAGGTGAGTGCCTGAATTTTGTTTCTGCGTTTTCTGAGTAGAGAAAGCATTAGTTCATTTGTATGTAAGCTTGCCATTGTAACGTTCCTAACACAGATTTCTATTCTTTGTAGTTCTTCGAAAGTTGAACATGAACAGCCAAAATGAAACCAAAGCTCAGAAAACGTAGCTCAAAGACAACATAATCGGGCGGAAGAAAATATAATGCGTGAAAAAAACGTCGCTCGATTTTTCGAAATAGAAAACAATGAAATTGAAACAAAAGGCGGTGTCGATGATAAACGAAAAATTTATTCTGCTGAAGACGTTGGTCCAGAAGCCAAACATTTCATAAATTGGATGAGATTCGTTCGTTGTTTGGGTTCGTGAAACCCGGTCGACATGTTGTGGCATTCAGTACAACAAATGAAACATTGCTCATCTGCTACATGAGTAAAATAGTGTATAAGTAAAATTTGAGAAGTATGGAAATTGAAAGCATTTGGATGCACAAACAAATATTTTTTTTATGATTCAAATATATTTGCTGCATCGCGATTGCTTAAAGAAATCGTTTCTCCTTTACTTAGTTTCCTCTAGCAATAATAACATTCAACGAATTTCATATCAATAAATTTTCATGTTTTATTTGTATTTTAAGTATAATTTCGATATTCTTCTATTCATCACTCACTTTCATTTTCTCCGTACAACTTTTATTTATGTGTATTCGAACCAAAATTGATTTTTTTCTATTCTCAGACACTGTTCGATTTTTAAGCTCTCTGGAGTTGTTCTCTCTGTTTCACTTGATATCCTTGCGTCATCTTATAACCATTGATTATCGCTTGCAAATCTAAAGTATACTCATAGCCCGCTTTATTCTTATCTCAATCTATTAAATGGCATCTGAAAACTACGCACGAGGCTGATTATAAATATAAATATATTGATACAAATAAGAAAACTTCAATAATTCATATTTGAATATAGTGATATTCCAAGACAACTGTTATCGTTTAATCGCAATTGGATTCTTTTCAGGTTTCACGAACGAAGAATTTTGTCAGCGATTAGAAATGACTAATCGATCTATTGCTCTGATGCTGGAGCACTTGCAACTTACCATGAGAAGAGGATTTTCCACTCGGAAAATCCATTTTATTTTTTCGTTTTATAATACCCGATTTGCAGTTTGTTTTGTTTACTTCTATCATTTCTTCAATATTCAGTAACCAGGGTTATGTTATTCGAAATCAATAATTTATCAACTTGTGTTGCCAGTTTCAACATTTTCTCAAGCGATTACGTTTTGACAGTAGCAGTTGTAGCGTTTAAAGGAAATCAACTGTCTTTAGTGGAAGTTAATAACTTAATGATCATTTATTACCAAAGAGATATTCTTAGCCTACTTGATTATTATATATATATATATATATATATATATATATATATATATATATATATATATATATATATATATATATATATATATATATATATATATATATATATATATATATATATATATATATATATATATATATATATATATATATATATATACACTACATCTCTTCCTTGTTTTAACTATAATATTGAAATAATTATTTATGCTTACATCTATACAATGAATAATCATTTAAATAACTAGGTATTTTAGTTTTTCTTCGATTTCCACGTCTCCTTGTTGGCCCTACCAACTCGGTTTCATCTTTTCTCTCATCAAATTTTTCGAATGGATTTGCTGATATACATTTCTTCGCATGATTCACATGCCTATCTATCTCAGCTCTGGTTGCCAGGTTCTTTACTGTCAGTCTAGTTCCTGTTCTTTTTAACACTAGATGGGGTTGCGGGTTGAAATTTGTTGTTAATTTGTTTCGCTTAACATTGTTTTTAATAAATACTGTATCACCCACATCGATATTGGATTTTCTAGCTTTCCTTTTTGTGTCTCCAAACGTTTTTCCTTTTTCTTTTCTTTCACGATCAGTTGTCTTTATACTATTATTTGTAGCTCTATTTATACTTTTCATTGGAATTTTATCTCGAATTGTACGTCCAAAAAACAGTTTTGCTGGCTCAACGTTTGTAGTAGAATGTGGAGTTGAACGATAAGCAAGAAGAAAATTCTGCAGATCTGATTTCCAATTTCTACCCATCGCAACACTAATCTTTACAGTTTTTAATAAAGTTTTATTGAATCTTTCAACTAGACCATTTTGAAATGGTGCGTATGGTACGGAATATTGAATATTGATTCCGTTTGTAACACAGAATTGTTTGAATTCTTCTGAATGGAAAGGAGGCCCATTATCACAAACTATCTCTTCGGGAAATCCAAATCTTGCAAATATAATTCTTAGTTTAAAGACGGTAACAGTAGCAGTTATTGACGACATCATCTCTATTTCCGGATATCGTGAAAAATAGTCAACTACAACAAGTAGATGTATACCGTTTTCAACTTCAGTGAAATCGAGAGCGACCTTCTTCCATGGACCTGTTGGCATATGTGATCTTATCATGGGTTCTGTTGAGCATTCAGAAACTAATAAACATCCATGACACGTATTTACAAAGTTTTCAATCATAATGTCAATTCTGTTCCACCATACTTTCTGTCGTAATCGTTTTTTCATTGCTACTATACCTAAATGAGGATCGTGAGCAAGCTGCAAAATACGGTTTTGCAAACATTTGGGTATAACAATCTTATTGTTCTTCAATACAATATTTCCATCTGTTGTTAAATCGTTTGCAATAATTTTATATCTACAAAGTGTCTTAGGCCATCTTTTTGTTGGATATGGTAACCATCTGATCAGTTCGGTTAATTCTATATCATTTCGCGTGGCGTTTATTAACTCCGCATCCGTGAGAGCTACGGGACACTTATCAGTACAAATAAATTGAATAATCCTTTCCGCTTCTTCATCAAAACTCTTAATACTGCTGTCATTTTCTTGATATAGTCTTGAAAATGGGTCTGCAATATTAGCTTTTCCAGGATGATATATTACTTTGTAATCAAAAGACATCAATCTCAATATCCATCTTTCTATCCTGGCACTTGGCTTTGCTCTTTCTCCGAAAATCGTAACTAAGGGTTTATGATCCGTAACGAGCCAAAAAAATTTTCCATAAAGGTAATAGTAATATTTCTCGACAGCCCATACTAAAGCAAGTGCTTCACGTTCTATTTGAGCATACCGTTTTTCAACGTCAGAAAGGGTTTTCGATACATAACTTACAATTCGAAAAATTTCATTATTATCTTTTTGGAACAGGACAGCTCCTAATCCCACTGGGCTAGCATCAGCCATAACATAAGTTTCTAAATTTGAATCATAATAGGATAGAGTTTCATTTTCCGCAAGCTTCGATTTTAGTTCTACAAATGCTTCCTGGTGATTAGTTGTCCATTTAAATGGAACTCCTTTCTTTGTTAATGTGTTTAAAGGTTTTGCAATTGTTGATAAATTCGGAATATAACGATTTACAAAAGTTATCAATCCTAAAAAACTTCGAACTTCTTCAGTTGTTTTAGGTTCTCGAAAATTTTTAATGGCTTCTAGTTTTTCATTTGATACCTTCACTCCTTTTTCAGATAAATTATATCCAATGAACTCTATTTCATTTACACATTCAATAGTTTTTTTTTTTTCGTTAAGAACTACATTCCTTTCACGTAAACGCTTCTTTACCATTTCTGTTCTAGTTCTTAAAGAATATACATCAGGTGCGTATATTAGAATATCATCAATAAATATGATTATCCAAGGGAAATCTCCTAAAATTGTTTCCATACACTTTTGAAACAATTCTGGCGCTGCCGATAATCCAAAAACTAAACGCTTATATCGCATGAGACCAATTGGAGAAATGAATGTTGTAATGTATCGACAATCTTCTCGTAATTTAAGTTGATAGAATGCTTGTTTTATGTCAAATTTTGAAAAAAAATTACTTCCTTTTAATTTACAAGCCATTTGTTCCATTGTAGGTAAAGGATGAACCTCTCGTATAATGGCTTTGTTAGCTTCTCGCAAATCAATTATTATTCTAACCTTAAATATGAAACATTCTAGTAGTATAAAAAATTTTTATTATTACCTATTTTTTTTTCAACCTCATTAGCACTTTTTCGCTTTATCAACATTGGTGAAACCCACTCAGATGCTTCATTCACTCGTTCAATGATATCTTGATTTTGAAGTTCTTTTAACTTAAAAAGAGTAAGTTCTTCTAATGGGATGGGTATACGTCGTAAAGTCTGTTTTACAGGTGGGATCGATTTATTTATTTTGATTGATGCATACATATCTGCCAGAATATTACACTTGTTATACGAGTTTCTTTACCATTTTATATACTTTACCTTTAATAGAAGGGTAGGGTGTTTGCGGAATTTGGTGTAAAAATTTTACTATACCTAGAGCTTCAGAAGTTTTTCCGGATAATAACGAACACTTTCCATTTTGTATTACATATAATGTTGTGTCACAATTTGAGTTTCCGTACTTGATTTCCGCCTCGATCTCTCCAAGAACTACCAAAGGTTTATTGCTTCCATATGCTTGGAAAATTTTATTACTCCCTTTCCTCACACCAAAACTTCTGAATCCAATACGCTTCATAGTTTTCCAATCAGCCATACTTAATACATCTTCATCGGCTCCAGTATCCACGACGAACTTTATTAGGACTCCTCCAACATCAACCATAACCGAACGTTTTCCGTTAATATGAAAAAGATCATGGATTTCGACTTTCTCTGTAGTATCTTCTATTTCCCGAATAAACTTTTGTTTTCTGGCTTTCTGCATATTTTCATTTTTAATTTCAGAGGGATTATGAGGCTTACTAATGATGTTTTGCGAGTTTCTCCGATTCGATTTACAGCATCTTGCGAAATGTCCAATCTTACCACACAAACGGCATAACTCGGAACGTGCGGGGCATTTTGGATCATTTCCTAAATGGTTTCCTGAACATCTGTTACATTTATTCTTTCTTCTAGTAAGTTCACAAACGTCTGCAGAATCAAACACGCCTTTATTTCGCAACTCTTGAACCTGAGCCTTTACAGATTCATGTGTTCGACCAATCTTCATCATATCTTCCAAAGTACGATCACATTCCAGGTATTTGGCACGTAGTTTATCATCTGCTTCTGTAGCAAACACAATTTGATCCATTATCATTTCATCCAACTGGTCTCCGAAATCACACAAAGCTGCTTGTGATCTAACTCTTACAATGAAATGATCTAACTTCTCATGGGGGTTGAATTTAATCTGGCGAAATCTAAATCTTTCGTAACGTAGAGACATCCTGGGTGAATAATAATCATCTAGGACATCCATTGCGGCACGGAATGGATTATCTATCACATGTGATCCTTCAAACTTAGCAGTTTGAGCGATTTTCCTTACATCGGGTCCTCCAAAACACATAAGAGCTTTATATTTTTCGTCGTGATCTTCTACGGACTTTAGAGCTAAATAAGCCATGAATTGTTCTTTCCAAGCTTCCCAACAAATTCTTGCTCGACCATCACCATTTTCCACAAATGGTGGTATGTTAAAATCCAACTGCATTTAGAAAAGTTATTCTTATTAAAATTTAATTATGAAAACTAAAACAAGATAAATTTATTTCTGAATCACACTTATAGCCTAGGATACCTGTAAACACAATTTGAAATAACTATAGAAACAGTCATGGCAACAGTTGTGGTCATGACAACTTGTAACATTTTTTTTTTCAAGCCTCTTAACTAAACGAGCTGGTCGTGCTGTTTACTGTTGGACTAGTGTCTCATCTTGAAACAGGCAAATCAAACGAGCGGATCGTTCTGATTATGGATGAACTTTAATCCCATCACAGATCGAATCAATCATACGAACGGATCGTGTTGATTACAGATAGACTTGTGTCTCATCTTGAAACTGGTAAATCAAACGAGCGGATCGTTCTGATTATGGATGGACTTTTGTCCCATCACTAATCAATTCAAACAAACGAACGGATCGTTACAATTCTAGACCACCAAGGTCCCATTTTTTCAAAATTATGTTTTCGGCCAAATATCGACTCACGAAATATATCCAACTAAACTTGAGTTTTTTTTTTTTACTTACTTTAGACATTCTGTCAAAATGAGCTTCAAATTTTCTTGAGTTCTTGAAAACTTTTTTTTTTTCAAAATCCCACTCGTCGCCAATGTAGCGTTTAAAGGAAATCAACTGTCTTTAGTGGAAGTTAATAACTTAATGATCATTTATTACCAAAGAGATATTCTTAGCCTACTTGATTATTATATATATATATATATATATATATATATATATATATATATATATATATATATATATATATATATATATATATATATATATATATATATATATATATATATATATATATATATATATATATATATATATATATATATATATATATATATATATATATATATATATATATATATACACTACAGCAGTTACTGAGGGGTAGTTAAATTTGCGATACAGTTTTGATAGACGAGTGTCAGGTGTAGCACTGCACCGGTGTAGTGCAGTTTAAAAACGAAAACGACATAAGTTTGTGAAAATCGGTTTAGCCATCTCCGAAAAAAAATGTTGCACTTATTTTCCTATTTTTTGCACATTTCACCCCATAAATATGGAACCGGAAGTCGGATCCTGATGAAATTCAGGAATTTAGTATGGGACTATAAGACCTTTCACTTGAATCTAAGTTTGTGAACATCGGTTTATTCATCTCCGAAAAAAGTTGGTGCACTTATTTTCACATTTTACCTCATAGCTCCGGAACCAGAAGTCGAAATCTAATAAAATTCAGGAATTTAGAATGGGACCAGAAGACCTTTCATTTGAATCTAAGTTTGTGAACATCGGTTTATTCATCTCCGAAAAAAGTAAAAAAACGTTACATACACATACACACACACACACATTTTGTGTACTCGACGAACTGAGTCGAATGGTATATGACACACGGCCCTCCGGGCCTCGGTTCAAAAGTCAGGTTTACAGTGATTGCTAATTTTTTCTATATGAGAAAGGCAAAAATGGGCTGCTTAGAATGCTATTGATGAACTTTGAGAGCTGCTTAAAACCGTTTTCGTTTTTGAACCTACACGCGGGCGACTCTGACTCCGAGTAAAACGAACACGTGGTACGCGCCCTAAACAACAACTCATAAAAAAACATAAAAAATAAACAAACTCGCATGGATGCGTGGTGCGACCCGAGAAAATTTTCAGAACGAAACTACGCAATTTTTTCCGATCTAGAGCGACCCCAGGTGTCTAAAACAAACATATCAAAAGTTGTTTAGGCGACTCTAGGTCAGCTCTCGGGCTGCTTTGATCAATAAACAAAAACAGTATAAGCCAAATATGTCCCTTTTATCTATATGTTACTTTCGGTTAGTTGGGTGCCTTGGGCCAAATGTCAACAAATTTTCAAGTTCAATTTATATGTAGAAATTGTAAAAGTAAAGGTAAGAAGGTATAGTAAAATGCCAGAGTGTGGAATGTTTTAATACCTTTCATTTACAGTTACAAAAAATGTCAAGTGAAATATGGACCAAGGCTTCCGACTCTCCTCTACTGATTAAGCTACATGGCAGTTACATTTTCTAAATACAGCAAAGAACGTCGAAAGACTTGGCTGATAGGTTAGATAAGTAAGATATCCTATTCAATGTAAACAACCTTTGCAAGGCTTCTACTAACTACGATGAGCTAAATTAGACCTTTCATTTAAATCTAATGTCGTTTTCGTTTTTAAATTGTACTACACTTGTGTAGCGAAAGCTGCACTTGGACCGTTCGTTTTTACCAATCGCACTACATCAGTGCCACACTTTTTCTGCACCGATACCACTGGTGTAGCACTCATCAAAAGTTCGGTGTAGCTCTGGAATCGTTTTTTGTAGTCAATGGTTACTGTTATGTTATGTTTTCATAATTTTTGTTCGTTTATTCATGCCATGGTGTAGCCGACGACATCTTGTTAATATGATGTCTTTGCTATACCGAGCCCCCCTACGATGGTGTTTGAAATATCATATTATGCCCCGGGCGCAAATTATCCTAGGTTGGGGAGAGTCAGTAACTTTGGGTAGGCGTATGCCTTGAACCAGTCATGTTTTATCAAAAAGTATTGAAGGAATTTATTTGAACTTTTTATTGTAAATAAAATAAGTAATTTCTGTGTCTTCCATCCAAACTTCATCAAAGTTACTTGATTATTTCAAAAGAAACAAAAATCTTTTTGAGACGACAATGTAAATTTTTGGGTTCAAGATTTTTTCTCATTAAATTGACAGAATTTAAGTTCAGTTTTGCAGAGATGAATGAAATTGAGTATCAGAGAATATAAGAAAGATCTTAGAATGCACAACCGGGTGACTTGATCCACAGAGCAGTAGCCTTGGGCCACTGCACATGAACAAAGAACAAAGCGAAAAAATTCAGGAACGGCCCTGAAATGTGCCGGTTCAGACAAAAAAAAAACGTTGGAAGCCCTCAACTCCAACTTTATTTCAATTTTTACATTTACATAGATATATATATATATATATATATATATATATATATATATATATATATATATATATATATATATATATATATATATATATATATATATATATATATAAATTGAAATACATGATACATACACATATATCAGAATTTATGATAAAATTTTTAGTAAAAATATGAATTTGTGACTAAATACAACTCTAAACCTTTTTTTATTTCGCAGTTTTATCAATTGAAACAATTATGAATTCATTCTAGTTGGGATCCAAGGCACCCGCCATGGAGGGTACCCAAGCAACCAGCATACTATCATATATAATACTATGGTATTCTTCAAAATAATTTTCTTCGATTCTTGAGAAAATAACCGAAATCGGGTGTCTACTGACAAAACTATCAATTGGAGAATATTTGAGGTCGATTTAGGAATTTTTTAACGTTTTTTTGCTTTTTTCCACAGGACCATTTATTTGAAGCCAAATTTGTGAAAATCGGTCGCGCCATCTATGGAAAAAGTAAGAACACATATTTTCATTTTTTTTGCACATAACTCCGAAACCGGATGTCAGATCCAAATGAAATTCAGGAATTTAGTATGGGACTTAAACAGCTTTTATTTGAATCTAAGTTTGTGAAAATCGGTTTAGCCATCTCCGAAAAAAGTTGGTCCACTTATTTTCACATTTTTTGCGCATTTTACCCCATAGCTCCGGAACAGGAAGTCGGATTCTAATAAAATTCAAGAATTTAGTATGAGACCACAAGACCTTTCATTTGAATCTAATGTCGTTTTCGTTTTTAAATTGCACTACACTTGTGTAGCGAAAGCTGCACTTGGACCGTTTGTTTTTACCAATCGCACTACATCAGTGCCACACTTTTTCTGCACCGATACCACTGGTGTAGCACTCATCAAAAGTTCGGTGTAGCTCTGGAATCGTTTTTTGTAGTCAATGGTTACTGTTATGTTATGTTTTCATAATTTTTGTTCGTTTATTCATGCCATGGTGTAGCCGACGACACGACCAGGAACTTCGAAGAAAAATCAGCAATAAAATTGTCCGTTGACGATTTACCGCCAGTTACCACAAATATAGCGACCCCTTGATAATGATAAAAATAATCTTCTCGAGCAACACTGTTTTCGTTGCTACAAGCTAGTTACCAAGGATCCACAGAATAAATAAACATTTTTGGAAAATTTGTGGAATCGTGAATTCCTGAGAGCATTTAAAAGATGTAGAAATGCGACAGTCATTGTCACAACTAAGGTGAGTGCCTGAATTTTGTTTCTGCGTTTTCTGAGTAGAGAAAGCATTAGTTCATTTGTATGTAAGCTTGCCATTGTAACGTTCCTAACACAGATTTCTATTCTTTGTAGTTCTTCGAAAGTTGAACATGAACAGCCAAAATGAAACCAAAGCTCAGAAAACGTAGCTCAAAGACAACATAATCGGGCGGAAGAAAATGTAATGCGTGAAAAAAAACGTCGCTCGATTTTTCGAAATAGAAAACAATGAAATTGAAACAAAAGGCGGTGTCGATGATAAACGAAAAATTTATTCTGCTGAAGACGTTGGTCCAGAAGCCAAACATTTCATAAATTGGATGAGATTCGTTCGTTGTTTGGGTTCGTGAAACCCGGTCGACCTGTTGTGGCATTCAGTACAACAAATGAAACATTGCTCATCTGCTACATGAGTAAAATAGTGTATAAGTAAAATTTGAGAAGTATGGAAATTGAAAGCATTTGGATGCACAAACAAATATTTTTTTTATGATTCAAATATATTTGCTGCATCGCGATTGCTTAAAGAAATCGTTTCTCCTTTACTTAGTTTCCTCTAGCAATAATAACATTCAACGAATTTCATATCAATCAATTTTCATGTTTTATTTGTATTTTAAGTATAATTTCGATATTCTTCTATTCATCACTCACTTTCATTTTCTCCGTACAACTTTTATTTATGTGTATTCGAACCAAAATTGATTTTTTTCTATTCTCAGACACTGTTCGATTTTTAAGCTCTCTGGAGTTGTTCTCTCTGTTTCACTTGATATCCTTGCGTCATCTTATAACCATTGATTATCGCTTGCAAATCTAAAGTATACTCATAGCCCGCTTTATTCTTATCTCAATCTATTAAATGGCATCTGAAAACTACGCACGAGGCTGATTATAAATATAAATATATTGATACAAATAAGAAAACTTCAATAATTCATATTTGAATATAGTGATATTCCAAGACAACTGTTATCGTTTAATCGCAATTGGATTCTTTTCAGGTTTCACGAACGAAGAATTTTGTCAGCGATTAGAAATGACTAATCGATCTATTGCTCTGATGCTGGAGCACTTGCAACTTACCATGAGAAGAGGATTTTCCACTCGGAAAATCCATTTTATTTTTTCGTTTTATAATACCCGATTTGCAGTTTGTTTTGTTTACTTCTATCATTTCTTCAATATTCAGTAACCAGGGTTATGTTATTCGAAATCAATAATTTATCAACTTGTGTTGCCAGTTTCAACATTTTCTCAAGCGATTACGTTTTGACAGTAGCAGTTACTGAGGGGTAGTTAAATTTGCGATACAGTTTTGATAGACGAGTGGGACTATAAGACCTTTCACTTGAATCTAAGTTTGTGAACATCGGTTTATTCATCTCCGAAAAAAGTTGGTGCACTTATTTTCACATTTTACCTCATAGCTCCGGAACCAGAAGTCGAAATCTAATAAAATTCAGGAATTTAGAATGGGACCAGAAGACCTTTCATTTGAATCTAAGTTTGTGAACATCGGTTTATTCATCTCCGAAAAAAGTAAAAAAACGTTACATACACATACACACACACACACACACACATTTTGTGTACTCGACGAACTGAGTCGAATGGTATATGACACACGGCCCTCCGGGCCTCGGTTCAAAAGTCAGGTTTACAGTGATTGCTAATTTTTTCTATATGAGAAAGGCAAAAATGGGCTGCTTAGAATGCTATTGATGAACTTTGAGAGCTGCTTAAAACCGTTTTCGTTTTTGAACCTACACGCGGGCGACTCTGACTCCGAGTAAAACGAACACGTGGTACGCGCCCTAAACAACAACTCATAAAAAAACATAAAAAATAAACAAACTCGCATGGATGCGTGGTGCGACCCGAGAAAATTTTCAGAACGAAACTACGCAATTTTTTCCGATCTAGAGCGACCCCAGGTGTCTAAAACAAACATATCAAAAGTTGTTTAGGCGACTCTAGGTCAGCTCTCGGGCTGCTTTGATCAATAAACAAAAACAGTATAAGCCAAATATGTCCCTTTTATCTATATGTTACTTTCGGTTAGTTGGGTGCCTTGGGCCAAATGTCAACAAATTTTCAAGTTCAATTTATATGTAGAAATTGTAAAAGTAAAGGTAAGAAGGTATAGTAAAATGCCAGAGTGTGGAATGTTTTAATACCTTTCATTTACAGTTACAAAAAATGTCAAGTGAAATATGGACCAAGGCTTCCGACTCTCCTCTACTGATTAAGCTACATGGCAGTTACATTTTCTAAATACAGCAAAGAACGTCGAAAGACTTGGCTGATAGGTTAGATAAGTAAGATATCCTATTCAATGTAAACAACCTTTGCAAGGCTTCTACTAACTACGATGAGCTAAATTATCTTTTCCACATTATATGATGACCGCCGATGATAACACCAGCAGAGAAATTCAGAGACGTATTTTGGCAGGGAATCGTGCGTAGTTTTGGATTCAGGAAAACCCTTCGATCGAGAAAAGTATGGTTATTTGAAGGGGAAAAGCTTGCTTTTACCCCCAAATTTATGCTAGGTGCACATAACCATTTTCTTAAGTTTACGTTTCGTCTTCGACTCATCAGTGCGTCAGCAGATTATGCTGACGCAAACCCCCGGATCAACATAATCCGCTGAGCAGACGTAAAGTTAATGCTATTTGCAAGACACTTTTTTATTACACAAAGGAGTGTAACGTCTAAACTGACGTCTCGAACGAAACAAGTTTCGGCTTACTGGCCGTACAGATTGTGGTTAGTTATTATGAGAAAAGTATGCCACCGCACGAAATTGACCATCTACAAAACGCTCATTATATCGGTTGTTCTCTATGGCCATGAGACCTGGCCTATGTTGGCAGAGGACCAATGCACCCTCAGTGTTCTCGAAAGAAAGATACTGAGGACCATCTATGGCGGAGTGCAAATGGAAGACGGAACGTGGAGACGGCGTATGAATCACGAATTGCAACAGCTGCTAGGAGAACCACTCATCGTACGAACAGCTAAAATCGGACGTCTACGATGGGCTGGGCATGTCATAAGAATGTCGGACGACAGCCCACTGAAAATTGTTCTTGAATCTAATCCGACTGGTACAAGAAGAAGAGGAGCGCAGCAAGCAAGGTGGATTGATCAAGTGGAGGGTGATCTCAGAAGCGTCCGTGCTTTGAGTGGCTGGCGACGAGCAGCCATGGACCGAGTTATATAGAGACGTGTGCTTGATACAGCAAAGGACACCCCAGGACTATAGCTGTTAGATTAGATCAGATCAGATCAGACATAATATGATATTCCAATGTGTTTGCACTATTGGAATTTCAGTGATAGCTACATGGTATTCAATGTCATGTCGAATATATAAGATAATCATATGAAACATAAAACTCTTCTTAAAGTTATTTTGACAAGATTTTTATATAGCGAATGAAAATTGCAATCCGAATCAAATTTATTTGCTCGCCTTATAATCACTAATAAATAACTAATTTAGATGAATCTAAATAAGATTTTTGTTTCAGTGTACTCCCTCTACCACACTGAAAATTATCATGTGCAAACAGAGAAGCCAGATCTGCAGATTTGTCTGTAAATATACAGATTTCGTACATTAGGTTTTTTACCGTCACTGCTAACCTCAATCGGATGAACACTTTTTGACAGTCCAGCAGTACTGTTTGTAAACAGAAATTTCTTTTGTTTGTTTATTGACATATTGGATCAGATCATTTACGGTCCGTATCGCCTAACAAAAGTTTTAAAACATTTGTTCACGATTGAATACGGTTCGTTTTTAATATTTATTAAATAAAAGTGACTAGTTGCAAAGTGTAAAGATGATTGTTTTAGATGTGCTCTTCGATTTTTGTTTAAGCTTGTTTGTAAACAGTACCGCTGAACTGTCAAGGATGAATACTTGTTCATTTGTGTCGTCACCAGAGATGCCATTTTTACAGATTTATCTGTATTATACAGATTTTTACATGCGCATACAGACTTAATACAGAGTACAAATTTCTTACAGATTTCTTAAATTTAATACAGATTTATACAGATTTCACCAAAAGTATTAAGGAAAAAATTAAACTATCTATTAGTATTTGATTGCAATGACGAGATAAACGTTTAGGAATCAACGAACAAATCACTTTTTAAAATATATATTTTTGTGCAGATATTTAATGAAGAACACTGAAATCCATTTATATTAAAAATTGTAACTAAATTGAACTTAAAAGTTAGACAAGTCTTGGCATCATGAAAAATTATTGCCAGACTGACAGTTGTATTACCTGACTCGACGTTGCATATTGGGTTTTGAAAATCCATCTCAACTTATGAAGTGAACATTTTCAAATTAGACAAATATATGGCACCATAATTCAATTGTTGTTGATAGGAAAAAACTATAAAATTTCGTCGATGAATATAATATAAGATATGAAATTTTATCTACCACTCTATAACCATAATCTATTGGAATAACACCTTTTAACATAATTGTATTGTAGAAATTTCATTTTATTAGTGAATACAGATAAATACAGATATTTTATACGAATCAACACAGATTTTCTATGAAAATATCTGGCATCTCTGGTCGTCACGATAAAAAACCTAATAGTGCTGCACGCTTAAAAATAGTTACTCAAAAATGAGTAAGATCTCACTCATCTACAGAAAAAGTGGAACAACTCTAATTTAGAGTAACTCCGAAGTTACTCAAATTTGAGTTCTTTCACTGGAAACGATATTTGGGTAAAATCTACTCATTTACTGAGTAATACTTTATTCGTACATGTACAAAAATAGAGTAACTATCACTCAAATTTCTTGTGAAATTTTATTTCACATATACCAAATTTGCAAAAAAAAATGCTCCTTTTCTGAGTGTATTGTATTAAAATGTTAAATAATTGAACTCAATACTATATCAAGTGGTGGTCGCTTGGAGTAGTGTGTTATGCTCAGGCACCAATCATACACTTATTCCTCATAAATTGTTGCAGCCAACCAAACGGCAATACTGGCTACACTGCCATTATGCTCTCGAGTGACAGTTATGCTGCCACTGCGTTGACGCATATGTTGCAGTCAGTAGATTACCGCCAGTCCAGCTAGAGAGAGATTCAGAACAGTTGTCTAACAGGACAGACAACTTCTTTTATTGTGTCTTGTGTAACATGTCTTTATTAAGTATTAAAGTATAGTGGTTCAGTTTTAAAATGTGTCTATTTATTACTTGTCTGTAAGGACACGCAAATACTGTTCTCTGCTGTCCAACCACACACACAAGATACAACAGTGGCGACGAGTCCAGTGGAAAAGTGATAAAAGCTAACCTCACTTTCACATCACCCACGTGCAACAAGACAAAAGGATGAGTATCCCGAATGGACAGCAGCATGCCTTTCTGCAGCAACAAGGCCAACAGCAGCAAGTTCCTCCAGCTACGGATGAGCTCCTTCGTCAGTGTTTGCACCTGATGACACAAGTTCTCCAGCAACAGCAGAACAGTCAGCAGTCACAAGAGAACTTCATCAGGCAAGTCGTTTCGGAAGTGCATGCGGGCGCAGCACCCAGTCCGGAACAAATTCTCGATTCCCTTGCTGGGAATATCAAGGAGTTCCGCTACGACGCGGACAGTAGCATCACGTTTGCAGCCTGGTTCACGAGGTACGACGAGCTGTTCGAAAAGGATGCTGCTCGGTTGGACGACCAAGCGAAGGTCAGATTGCTGCTCAGAAAGCTGGGAACATCTGAACACGAAAGGTACGTCTCTTTTATTCTGCCGAGAACACCGAAAGAACATACTTTTGCAGACACGGTCGCAAAATTGAAAAGTTTGTTCGGGGCGAAAGAGTCGGTGATCAGCAGGCGATACAGAACCCTTCAGATCGCTAAACAACCGACCGAAGACCACATAGCTTATGCCTGCCGTGTGAATAAGCTCTGCGTCGAGTTCGAGCTGGGAAAGTTGTCAGAGCAACAGTTCAAGTGCTTGATGTTCGTGTGCGGACTAAAGTCTGAGCGTGATTCAGAGACTCGGACCCGACTCCTGTCACGGATTGAGGAGAACAATAACCTCACGTTGGAGCAATTATCGAATGAATGCCAGCGTCTCATCAATCTCAAACACGATAATGCTATGATCGAATCTGCTGCATCTTTCGATCAGGTTAATCAGCTCAAGCAGAAATATGACAGCAACCGTAACAGACATCAGCTGTCTCCCAGGTCAGATGCGAACAACACAAAGCGGAAACCCGATACTCCGTGCTGGTATTGTGGTGCGTTCCATTATGTTCGTGACTGCCCGTACAAGAACCGTCAATGTCCCGATTGTAGTCGGTACGGTCATCGTCAAGGATACTGTGCAAGTTCCAAGAAGAAGAAGAGAGGTGGAAAACGTTCGGTTGCCAGCAAGGTTGTCGTTGTCAACATGTGCAACGTGCAGAGGCGGCGAAAATTTGTCTCCGTTGTGCTAAATGGAACTCACATCCATCTTCAGTTAGACACAGCGTCCGACATCACGGTCATCAGCAAACCGATCTGGCGAAAGGTCGGTAGTCCCAGATTATCACCATCTACAGTGAAGGCGAAAACAGCATCTGGGAACATTTTGCCACTCGAAGGTGAATTTCGCTGTGACGTCACCATCGGCGGAAATACTCGCAGCGAAATTATCCGTGTAACTGAAAAGCAGCTGCAACTTCTCGGATCTGATTTGGTCGATAGTTTCGATTTATGGTCCGTGCCAATGGATACTTTTTGCTGTCAGGTATCTAGTTCTTCGACTTCCAGCGCAGCGCTTAGTTCTGCATTTCCAGAAGTTTTCAGTGAGAAACTTGGGCTCTGCAATAAGGTACAGGTGAAGTTAGACGTAAAGGATCAGTGCAAGCCCATTTTCTGTCCTAAACGCCCGGTTGCGTACTCTATGTACAACGCAGTCGATCAAGAGTTGGACCGGTTACAGCAGCTGAACATCATTACACCGGTCGACTACTCGGAGTGGGCAGCACCAATCGTCGTAGTGCGCAAAGCAAATGGTGCCATTCGTGTTTGCGGAGATTATTCTACAGGACTCAACTCCGCTCTTCAGCCTCACCAATACCCGCTCCCTCTTCCGGAAGACATCTTCGCTAAGCTGGCTAACTGCAAAGTTTTCAGTCAGATCGATCTTTCGGATGCATTTTTGCAAGTTGAGGTCGACGAGCAGTTTCGTCATCTGCTCACCATCAACACGCACCGTGGTTTGTTTCATTACAATCGTCTTCCACCTGGTGTAAAGGTAGCACCGGGTATCTTCCAGCAGCTCATCGACACCATGCTAGCCGGGTTGGAAAAAGTTTCCGGTTATCTCGATGACGTTATCGTTGGCGGTGAAGACGAAGCAGCTCACAACCGCAACCTGAAAGCAGTTCTTCAGCGAATCCAGGATTTTGGGTTCACCATTCGAGCCGAAAAATGTACCTTCGGCAAGAAGCAGATACCGTATCTGGGCTACATTGTTGACCATCGAGGTCTGCGTCCAGATCCAGCCAAAATCGAGGCAATAGTGCAGCTTCCGCCTCCCACTGACGTTCACGGTGTACGTTCCTTCCTCGGGGCGATCAATTATTATGGGAAGTTTGTCCCGAACATGCGAATGCTTCGCTTTCCGCTGGACAATCTGCTGAAATCGCAGTCGAAATTCCAGTGGACAACGGAGTGCCAGCGGGCATTCGAGCGTTTCAAGCAGATTCTCACCTCAGATCTTCTACTAACGCACTACGATCCGAAAAAGGAGATCATTGTTTCTGCTGACGCATCGTCAGTTGGTGTTGGAGCCACAATCAGTCACAGGTTCCCAGATGGCTCCATCAAAATAGTACAGCATGCTTCCAGAGCACTTACGAAGGCAGAACAGAACTACAGTCAACCGGATCGTGAAGGTCTAGCTATCATCTTTGCCGTCACCAAGTTTCACAAAATGATCTTCGGACGACGCTTCTTGCTGCAGACTGACCACGCTCCGCTGCTCCGAATCTTCGGGTCCAAGAAGGGCATACCGGTATACACAGCCAACCGGTTACAGCGCTTTGCCCTCACTCTACTGCTGTACGATTTCACCATCGAGTACGTTCCCACTGATAAGTTCGGTAACGCCGACGTGCTGTCCCGGTTGATAAACCGACACGCGCGACCAGATGAAGACTACGTCATCGCCAGCATAATTCTCGAGCAGGATGTTAGGTCAGTAGCAGTTGATACAGTAGATGCGTTGCCTCTTACTTTCAGAAACGTCGCTCGAAGTACCCAAGCTGATCCAGTTCTCCGGAAGGTCTACCGTTTTATAACCGACGGTTGGCCTCAAACGAAAGCAATCGATCCGGAGCTAAAACGATTCCAAGTCAGACAGGAATCCCTCACTACCGTTGATGGATGCATACTGTTCGCTGAACGGCTCGTCATCCCAGCTCTGTACCGCAAGCGTTGCTTAGATCAGCTTCACAATGGTCATCCTGGTACACAGCGTATGAAGGCCATCGCCAGGAGCTACGTCTATTGGCCATCCATCGACGAAGACATCGCCGGTTATGTGAAAACATGTCGGCATTGTGCAGCGACTGCCAAGTCACCGCCTCACGCCGTCCCAGTGCCATGGCCGAAGGCATCGGGACCTTGGCAGCGTGTTCACGTAGACTTTGCCGGTCCCATCGACGGTGAGTACTATTTGCTAGCGGTCGACTCCTTCTCCAAGTGGCCGGAGATAGTGCAAACCCGACGAATCACTGCAGTAGCAACCATCAGTATTCTTCGAAGTCTATTTGCAAGGCTCGGTATGCCTGTAATGCTAGTATCGGATAACGGTACTCAGTTTACGAGTGTGGAATTTGCCAACTTCTGTGCTCTCAACGGTATCGAGCATGTCACAACGGCCCCGTTCCATCCCCAGTCTAACGGCCAAGTTGAAAGGTTCGTTGACACCTTCAAGCGGGCCGTCAAAAAAATTCAAGAGGGGAGAGGATCCATTGCTGAAGCTCTAGACACCTTCCTGCTAACCTACAGAAGCACGCCCAACCGCACTGGGCCTGAAGGTAAATCACCGTCTGAGGTTATGTTTGGTCGTCGTATACGGACTTGTCTGGAGCTACTTCGCCCATCATCAGCAATTTTACCAATGACACCGCATGTTCAGCAAGATCAACAGCGAAGATCGTTCAATCGAAACGAACTGGTTTTCGCAAAGGTTTATCACAGAAACACTTGGAAGTGGGCTCCTGGTGTTATTCTGGAGAAGATAGGTAATGTGATGTACAACGTTTTGGTTGATCGTCGAGTTTTGCGTTCCCATATCAACCAATTACGATGTCGTACTGGAACTGTTTCACCCAACACCGGTTCTTTATTGTCAGCCAGCAGTAGTACTAAATTGTTGCCGCTCGACGTCCTTCTTGATGCCTGGGATCTACCGAAGCTTTCAGACAGTACATCCGCAGTATCATCCGTTGGCTCACCGCAGTCTTTGGTTACGCATAGCTCACAATCGCCGACGTTACAGCCGATGACACCGACACGTTTGTCTTCTACTCCCACAAGTGTTCCACTACCTCAGCTAGTGGCAAGTCCGTCGTCCTCGTCATTATCTTCATCTACAGCAGCATCAACGGAGTTCGAGTCAGCGACCGAAGCAGACCTGGTGGAGACTTTACCGCGTCGTTCCACCCGGACCAGAAGTCGGCCACAATGGTTCGACCCGTACCACCTTTATTAAGAGGGGAGATGTTGCAGCCAACCAAACGGCAATACTGGCTACACTGCCATTATGCTCTCGAGTGACAGTTATGCTGCCACTGCGTTGACGCATATGTTGCAGTCAGTAGATTACCGCCAGTCCAGCTAGAGAGAGATTCAGAACAGTTGTCTAACAGGACAGACAACTTCTTTTATTGTGTCTTGTGTAACATGTCTTTATTAAGTATTAAAGTATAGTGGTTCAGTTTTAAAATGTGTCTATTTATTACTTGTCTGTAAGGACACGCAAATACTGTTCTCTGCTGTCCAACCACACACACAAGATACAACATAAATGACATTTGAGCATATTCGATTCCATTCTAAAGCACAACACGAAGCTGATCATTCCGGTTTTTGCAGACACAACACCGTTTCACAGTGGTTTGAATCGACAAAAACGTGAACTTAATTCTCTAGCTGCTAAACCGTTGATCCGATATACATAGTTCCTTTGGAGAACTCATTCACAAAAATATACCTCGTGATTTGATCACATTAAAAAATGTGCAAAGCCTACTACGATAAAAGTTCATTTCAACAACTTTTTTCCATTAAGAGATAGAAAAACGATGTCTTCGACAAAGTTTTAGAACTTCCAACGAGAAAAAACTTTGCCGAAGAAGCTATAGGTCTAACGCATAAAGTTTAGGATATATGAAGCATTTTCGTTTGAAGCCACTTAAAATCAATTTTTTGTACATAACTTTTTTCGCAAATATTTTCAGTGTCTACTATGTTCGAGACAATTACTAAAAACATAAAATTACACATTTTTGTTGAAGACTGTGCATGGTTTGGCCTTTTCCCTAAAAAGTTATTTAACATTTAAACTTTTATATACACTAACTTTAACTACTAATAGGAAGCAGGGTCGCAGACCAAAAGGCACATACATATACTTTTTGGAAAGCTTAAATCAAGTAATATATAGTTACGAAGTGTGTAGCGTGGCCTTTTTAAATTATGTGAATGAGACAACAAAATATAAAGTGCTTTTTTGACGATTTTTTTAGCAAAAACATTTACTAAAACTATTTTTGGTTTATTAAAAAGAGCTTTGTAGGAAATGTCTACAAATTGGAATCGGTCGTTAGTGTAGCTTGGTGCAATTGTGTAATGATTGAATATAATTTAATGATGCATTCTTGTATGCAATTGATCGAACTAACGAAGCATATTAACGGGCTAATTAAATTTCGACAAGTTTTACTTATTCTTTTAATAGAATATTCTTTATCCGTTCTTTCAATTCCAATCAAATTCATTTCAAGGATGATATTCTACATCATTATCAGTACGCCTAAAAACATCGTTTAAATTTAATGCTTCTGAGATTAATTTTTATGTGTTGGTATGTGTAAGTGTAGCCTGTTTGAAAGGCTGAATCCTTTTTGTAAAATCATGTCATTCTACGAATCATGTCATTCTACCATACACTGAAAAAAATAATGAAATTCTCACGATTTCTAAATAAATAGTACTATGAAATGGACACCAGTTGAATAAAAAATTCGATGCAAAACCATCCTCGATGTAAAACTAAATTGGAATACATTAATTTCAATGAATATGACCGTTTATATTGACGATTAGTTTTACTTTTAAAGTATATTGAAAAATGAAGAACAGCGAAGTAACTTTATATTACATTTCCTGTTCCAAATATGCGCTGTTGGTGTTGGTGAGAGCAGCGCTGCATATTATTTTTAAGAACACAAAATAGTTGGTTGATAATACAAATGCTGGAACATTTGGTCGATAATAATATTACAATAAAATGCGTGAGTGATTCAACTTTACATAGAGGCGTACACGGTAAAGTATCAAATCAAACTATCTAAATTATGAGTCTAGACATTTTTTTTGAAAGAGAAATGCCTGAACTTGAATATAAAAACGTGCACAGACTAAGAAAACAAAAAAAAAACAAGTTTGTTTGGTTTTAGGGAATTTGTAACTAATCTGTTGCCTTACTGCAATTCTATTACATTTTCTACTGAAGTCGGTAATATCTCGTGATTTTTTTGTAATAATGGTCAATAAGACACCTATCAATATTCACTTTGAAGAGGAATTCCGAAAGACGACTCGTTGAGAGTAAGTCATAATAGAAAGGTACAGTGAAAAGTCTTCTCTTTCGTCTGGTGCTAAAACTAATGCTCTATTTTTTATACCTCGACTGCAATTTCTTGCAAAAGTTGTTGCCTAAAGATAACTTATCGGTCGATATCACAAAAAAGCGTGATATGAAGATCAACAATTTTATTATTGTACGTTTTTACTAAGAAAATGGTAAAAAGCACTTTATATTTTGTGGTCTCATTCACACAATTTAAAAAGGCCACGCTACACACTTCGTTACTTTATATAACTTGATTTAAGCTTTCCAGAAAGTATATGTATGTGCCTTTTGGTCTGCGACCCTGCTTCCTGTTAGTAGTTAAAGTTAGTGTATATAAAAGTTTGAATGTTAAATAACTTTTTAGGGAAAAGGCCAAACCGTGCACAATCTTCAACAAAAATGTGTAATTTTATGTTTTTAGTAATTGTCTCGAACATAGTAGACACTGAAAATATTTGCGAAAAAAGTTATGCACAAAAAATTGATTTTAAGTGGTTTCATACGAAAATGCTTCATATATCCTAAACTTTATGCGTTAGACCTATAGCTTCTTCGGCAAAGTTTTTTCTCGTTGGAAGTTCTAAAACTTTGTCGAAGACATCGTTTTTCTATCTCTTAAGGGAAAAAAGTTGTTGAAATAAACTTTTATCGTAGTAGGCTTTGTACATTTTTTAATGTGATCAAATCACGAGGTATATTTTTGTGAATGAGTTCTCCAAAGGAACTATGTATATCGGATCAACGGTTTAGCAGCTAGAGAATTAAGTTTACGTTTTTGTCGATTCAAACCACTGTGCGTTTGTGTTGATCGACTCACCCTCGAAATACGCGTCTCACTAACAAAAAATACAACCTGTTGCTACAAATGGTTATTACAACTTTGAGACTTATCGCGAATGCGAATAGTAACTATAAAACGAGATTTTGCGTTAAACTCAAATTTAGAGTAGGAGTTACTCAATATCATTGATGATAACTACTCAATTTTTGACGTTTCCATGTATCATTTGAAAATGAGTAACTAGTACTCAAACTTTGAGTAACTTTTTCTAAGCGTGTGCAAACATTTTTTGTTGTGCAGACTTTTGAAAAACGAGGTTTTCGTAGACTTTCGTCAAAATTTACAGACTATTGAAGTTGTTGCGACCTTTTTTTTTTTGCTCGCCAAATCAGTATCATACTTTATAGAGAAATGCTTGCCAGAAAGACATACTTGCTGACTCCAATTTTTTTTTCGGATATACACATTTGCAACCCTTTCTGAAGATTTTTCAAATTTTTACCAGGCATGTCTGTGTGCAAAGCATTAGAATTATCACTACTTGTAGAACACATGAAATTCATGGAAATATACACTTAACCCAGGAAATGTGTGTAAAAACTGTTGATATTTAGAGGAAATCGACATTGTTTTCCATATAGATTTCAATTGAAACGCGGTTGACCGAGTCAAGTATTTTGCACATACATTTGTGATGTACTCATTTCACATGTAGTTCGATTCAATAGCAAAACACATGGTTTGATGGAAATTTGAATTAAAGAAGGGGTCGTAAGTTAATTGGTAAAATTAGGATTACTTGCTTTACTAGTGGGATTTTGTTTTGATAGTTAATTTTCAAAACTTGACTAATTTGTTCCTTTTTGGGTTTTGATGTTAATTGAGTGGTCGTTGGAAAAAATCAATAACCATTTGCCATTTGCATTATTTTTATTTTGTGTTGAATAAGTTTTGTTTACGATTATTGCAAATTGCAGAGGCATCAAAATTATATCACGGTTCTCGCATTGAGAGGCAGTGCTGGAGCATTATTACACTAATCGTCGCTTGGATATTAGTTAAGTAAAAAAATATGAATTCAATGAAAAATTATTTGCTTTATTAGTGGGAATTTTTTCCAATGGATAAATAAGATAGGGTAAAGACTGTGAAAAATGTATAATTTTGTTTCAATGGGTTTGAACCCTGAAACCCGTTTGAATTGATTTTAAGATTTTTTTATCACATTCTAATGGGAAGTTAACATGCAAATTACTTGCAAGCTCATTTTTTAAATGTAACAGATTATAAACCTAATGTTCTTATAATGCGATTTTGATTGCTTTCGAATATGCAATTCAAAATAAGGAATAAATATTTCGACAGTTGAAACTTCAGCTTGTAGTTGCGTTTGAACCGATAACAATGTTCAATTACATTGGAATAGTTGTGTTATGTTTCATAACGTTCAGGGAAACGGAGACTATAGGAAACAGCACTTATCATACATCCGATGACAATTGTCGCAGTCCACCACAGGGAGTGAATTTATCCACCTGTTGCAAGGCACCAATTCCTTTTGATGCCGAGGTGTTGGCGAAATGTCAAACTGCACAGTTAAAGTGGATATCGAATAAAAGCAACGGCAAATCAGACATGGTCAGTACATATAATGAAGAATTTCAATTTTACTTATGTGATACGAGTTCATGTTGAACAGTGCGGTTCCGAGTGCATCATTGCCCAAACGAAAGATATATCGAAATTTTTCACCACCATAACACTCGGATCTCCTGTACTTTGGTTAGAATGGCTTTCGATGTATTTCACCTCATTGAGCTACTGTACTTTGAACAAAAACTATTGGGAGCATTATTTCACTATCGCAGTAGGCAGTAATGCAACGACAGTTGATGTTTGCGAGGTGGATTTACTGGCTGTGGCAGATTGCATAAGCAAAAACACTTTTCTAGTAAGTTAATGGCGTTTTGGTTTTTAATTTGCACTACACCGATGCAGAGGCATGAATAAACAAACAAAACATGAACAGTAACCATTGACTACATTAACCGATTCCATTGCCCAGAGCTACACCAAACTTTTGATGAGTGCTACACTAGTGGTATCGGTGCAGAAAAAGTGTAGCACTGGTGTAGTTCAATTGGCAAAAACGAACGGTTTCAGTGCAACCTTACCTACACCGGTGTAGTGCAATTTAAAAACAAAAACGACATAAGTTGTTAGTTCAATTGTATAATGTGAAGTTCAACTTCTATAATTTTTCAGACATGCCCGAGTCGCAACGAAAGTAAGGAGTGCATGGCGGCAGTCAGTTTTTTGAGTAACTCTTGTTTGTACAGTGATCTGATATCCCGTAATTTCTCCTAACAAGAATTGAAGTTTAATAAAATTTTCGGATTGTTATGTCTAGGCTTTCAAGATTCTTTTTAAATGTTGGATGATGGGATATATTCTAAAACTAGAATTTTGCCGAGGAAAATTGAAAAGCTCTTGTAAGCACCTTTGAAGAGATGACCGACTTAACAACCGAAGCCCGGAGGGCCGAGTGTCATATACCATTCAACTACGTTCGCCGAGACAAAGACGCTGTGACAAAGAATATCACTCAATTTTCTCAAAAATGGCTGAACGCAGAATGGTTCACAAACTTAGATTCAAGTCTTATGGCCCCATAAAAAGTTCCTGAATTTGATTTAGATCCGACTTCCGGTCCGGAATTACAAGGGAAATGTGCAAATTTATGAAAAAATGCTCTCGGAAATTTCTTAACCGATTTTAACAAACTAAGAAGCAACTAAAAGATCTTGAAATCCTTTCAAGTCTCCAAAAGCTTGATCCAGATTCGACTTCCAGATCCGGTATTACAGTGCGATTAGTGAAAATTTTCAATTTCATGAGGACTTTTTCAAAAGCGATGGCGAAACTAAGTGCATAATAATAATTATAAAATTATAAAATTTACTGCTAAATTCATCTAGTTGGCCGATCTTGTTAGTTGGTGAATATATAAAACTACTTTGAGGCTACTACTTCCCGGTTTCCATTTCCGAAAGCACCGATAATAGTGAAGAAAAGCCCTAAAAACGGAACTCACTTCGATTTCTCCGAAACGGGTAAACCGATTATTCACGAAACATAATGCAAATTAAAGCTCTCATTGTACAATTTTATTCAGATCCGACTTCCGGTTCCGAAATTATAGGGCGATGAGTATCAAAACAATTAAATCGTCATGCAAAATAATGATGCAAAAGTTGTACGCGCCGGTAGAAGAAGAAAACACCGTCGGCTACGATCCATTCACAGCGTGCTTTGTTCAATTTCGTATAACGTGCAAGGTTGCCACATTTAAATCTATATTTTTCAGGTGTAAAATATGTAATTTGGAAATCTTTTATTTAATTTGTGCCCTTTTGTATCGTTTTTTCGCTCGTATTTCATTTGTATTCCCCATAACGCTAGCAAAATCAAAGGTAGCTATGATTCGATCGAAAAATCAATACGTCGTTATTCATAATAAGGGCGATTGCCTTTCTCATATAGAAAGATAAGCCCCATGGGGTTGTTCGAGCCATTGATGTGGAACAAGGCAACCAAAATTTCTATTGATCTACGATCAAACAGTTCATCTAATCGTCACACTTTTGAATCCGCAATTGCACGAGAGTCTGCTTAGATTGATCTTGATTAGGAACCAACACCGAACATGGTTTGTCTTGATTTGTATTTGCTTTATAGCCGACGAAATTACACCAATATCCCAAATGTATGCAATCATATCTTTGTACATACTTGCGATACGGATTTCGAATATGATCAGGAATTTAGGATAATATTTTGAACAGTGTGAGATAACCACAAACAACTCAAAAATTAGATTTTCTCCAAATTTGAAAACAGCGGAAAACTTTTTACATCCGCTTGGGTTTTTCGCGCAAGAACGACGATTTTGAGGTAGTCAGGTACATATCTTCAACTGAACGTTATAAAAGGGAAACCGTGGTCGAAAATCGATAAATTATTCTTGTGCGTTGGATGGAAGCAGACGTCGGGGCGAAAAGACGCATTCAAATAGCGGCATCGGAGAGTGCACCTTCTGCGTGGTTAAAAACCTCAAACGCTCAGATCTTTGTTCTCAACTTAACTAGGATAATCCAGGAAAGAATACTGAGTTTCGCAACAGGAACTTCCAGCAAAAGCTTCGAGAAATTCTTCCACATTCAAAGCCCTTCTGGTCCTTAAGAAAAAACCGAAGCCTATTCCTCCTCTGATGTCACCCCAGGACGCAGCTGAAGGAAAACCTTTAATCACACCAGTAGAGAAGACAAATGCGCCGGTTTCGACATTACATTCAACATTGAGCTGAAACATTTGAGTATTCGCTCATTTGTCTTCTTAGCTAAAATTTTTAACAGGTGCTGGGAGCTTGGTTACTTCCCGTCAAAGTGAAAGTTAGCTAAAGTTATCCCAGTTTTGAAACCGGGGGAAGATCCTATCGGCTATCGGCCAATCAGCTTACTCTCTGCCCAATCTAAGCTGTTTGAAAAATCAATACAAAGGCAGATTCTCTCCTTTCGCAGTTGAACAGGATATATTACTGAAAGAACAGTTTGGGTTCCGGAAAGGAAGATCCACCATACACCAACTCAAAAGGGTTAACAACGTCATCCAGCAAAACAAATTAGTGTCCAAAACGACTGCCATGGCAATATTGGATGTTGAAAAGGCATTCGATAATGTGTGGCACGATGGTATTTAAACTGCATCGGTATAATTTTCCCATGTATCTTATTAAAATTATCAAAAATTATCTTGCAGATAGAGCATTCCAGGTTTCTCTGAATAATGCACTTTCAGAAAGATTTACTATTCCTGCTGGTGTACCCCAAGGAAGTATCCTAGGTCCCATCCTATACAACATTTTTACATCAGACATCCCACCTCTACCGGGTGGTGGTGTTCTGTCACAATTTGCTGATGATACCGCCATTCTTCACAAAGGTCGTGTCATTAATGCTCTGAAGAATAAACTACAGACAGGTCTGGACGCTCTAACTGAATATTTAACAAGCTGGCTACGACTCGGTGATGAGGTCATTCAATGGTCCGACGAAGTTATCTATCTAGTACTCACCAGGACTTTGTAGAACATCTAAACTGTGCCTGAAGAATCAGATGGCTGTCTATAAACAAATCATCTACCCCGCAATTGAATACGCAGTCCCTGTTTGGCGGAGCTGTGCACGAACACACAAACTTAGGCTTCAGTGCATTCAAAGTAAGATCTTAAAAATGATTCTAAATCTACCCCCTGCGGCGAGCGGCACTGCAAGCGGATGTGTTGCGGCTTGTACGCATAGCTAGTTTCAACTCAAACAAGAGCGATTGCATCATGCAACAGAGCTGCTGGTCGTTTGCATTGGAGAGAAAGAAAACGAAAAGTGAACAACATTATATAAAATCAACCGTTCTAATGGCTCTAAATGTTATCTAAAAACTATTAAGATTACTTTTTTGCAAATCGAAAGTAAAAATCATCAGTTTAGTAAAAATCCAAAATAGTTGCGAAATATCATAGAGAATTCCACAATTTGATCCTTCTAAAAGGCAGAAATGAATCCAAATCTGGTAGGATGAATAATAGTTTCTTTCAATGAAATAGGCAAATCCGAAATGAGATCGACGTCAAAAATCGTTCAAAATTCTATTAGTGAAAAGGGGGAAAGTTTCACAATTAACACAATCGATCAACTATCAATTCGAATTCGAAAGTATAAAGAAATCGTGTCAGTTTTATTCGTATTCACGACATCCAGTTATGTCTCTGACATTACACACCCGTACTTTTTAGATTTTCGCGAAAAAATTACAGTTCGATAGTCCCACCACAAAAGGGCATAACTGGGAAAGAGAGCCTCTCTTTGTTCACTTTCTCTTTTGAATATCCCGGGACCATTACTGCAATTTCTCGAAAGTTTCCAATATAAATCGAAAGCTTGTGGTTTTACCTTATAAGTTTTGCGTAGAGTAATGCGTCAAATATAAAATCAGTGCGGAAAATCGTGAAAGAAAAAGTAAACAAAGAGAAACTGTCATTTGCAGTTAGCCCCTTTTGTCGTGGGACTGTCGACTCGTTTTTTGTACATATCACAACACAGGCCGTATAACCCGCACCAATGAGCATGAACAAAATTAAGTTGCAAAAATCCTTGTCCCAGTGACTTCAATTACTTAACCTTGCTAGCAACACATCTTTAATCAGTACTACACATACAATGGTCAACATCATCGTTCAGTCAATGTCACGCTTGGATGAAGTCTATCCCTCTCCGACCTTGATCGCGAGCTTAACCCTTCAATGAACAGCTTTATTTACCCAAGCTGCAGACAATGACAAGTAAATATTTCGAACATTCCACAAAACAGGTTTACGCTCAACCTAACAGCCACGTAAAAATGAGTAAACGATAAGAGCGCATTTTATCGCTGCCCTTCGACGGACTACCCGTGATCTCTGGCAATCGGTCAAGAGTAGGGATCGTTTTATTCCCAGCGTTTGATCTAACGAAAAAAAAAATCGAGAAACTACTTAGCGCTTGGCCAATGAAAACGATGTTTCACAATTGAAAAAAAAAACATTTCCTCACGTATGCTTCCTCATTCGAGACTATCTGTACCGTACTATTATATTCCCAATTCCATTGTGTTCATGTTACCAATCTCCGGAACAAACTGGCCATTCATCTCGCTCTTTTATTGGCAGAGGGTGGGTATAGAAGCGGTGTTTTATGTGACAATTGAAGAGCGACTGGACGACACGAGGGGATTTTAATCAACCCCTTCATCGTCTTCCCGTTTTCAGTGATCATAGCCATTAGATCTTGGCAGTATATCAGCCTAAGTGCTGTGTCACACGCTAGACCTAATCCATCTCATTAGTGTTTTGAATCAGCCGACAGTGGCCGCGAATAGCGACATCTTTTTTCACTACACACAAAATGTATTTTGTAGTTTTACGTTACAATTATAAATATCATTACCTTGAAAAAAGCTTTTAAATTTTTATTTATTCTGTTCCCGTGTACCACGATATTGAAAATATGTTTTGTCATGAATTTAGATTCGCAGTGATGATTTCCGGTCTGCTTCATTCATAAAACGCGGGTTTTGTTCCTGTTGAGTCAATATCATCATGAATTTATATGGCATTGTTTGCCAATCTAGAATTGCACCAATTTTTCGAATTTTGCACTTTTCGTCAGCTTAGTTCGCATCGATATAGCCGGTTTGTTAGTGTTCACATCGAATTTCAATTGTCATTTCGCGCTTATTTCGACTCGGTCAACGATGTCAAGCTTAAGACATGACGTCTAGCGTCTCGAGCTGTTGGCCAAAACGGCTCTTAAACGTAAATGTAGCAATCAGTGACAAAGCGAAATAATACTAGCTAATTGTTGGTGCCGTTGGGATGTGATCGACGATTAATCATTCTCAGTTACCCGTGTGAAGATGATCACGGGGGAACCGAAGCTACCGAAAACCACAAAAGAGCACTTCACTGCCGTTCGATCAATGGCTTTAGAGAAAAATTCGGTCAACACTTTGGATCTTTACGAGGTCAATGATCAATCTGTGGCGACGAAACAACATTTATGGTTGAGAAGAGACTAATTGAAAAAGTTTATAAAACAAGGCTCTAAGCGCGGGAAAGCCGACTGCATTCGTCAACCTGTGTTTTAGTAAAGAGACGTTTTGTATTGCGTTCGATTTAATGAATTCGTTTTAGTTTCATTACGATTTGAACGACATCCACCGACATCACTAGGCATAGGTCCACGAACTGTTTTAACCTTCGCGCATTTATTTTTAGATTTTGAGTTAAATTTAAAATTTTAATAATATTTTCCTCTCAAGAAGTTGATGAGCAATTTCAACACTTTAGAGATGTTATAATGTTATCCGGCTTAATTAATTGTTAATGTACAATTTCTCTTGCCAAAGACAAAAAAACATCAGAAATATAAACATATGAATAATCTTTCTTACTTTTAGTAGACCGATTAGGCCAAATAGCCTCAATAACATTTTCCGATCGTTTCATTTTGCGTCATCACTTCATTTGAGATAAGGTATTTTTTCGAAATGTTTAACGCAATTTGTTTATTGCAACCAGGGCCGTCGAAAGTGAGTGGAGAATCTCTCCAGGGCGCAGACTTTCTCTGGGAAAATCCCGGAAATTCGAAGATTCACAATTATTTTTTTATTATTGTATATAACATGTGAATTATTTTGGAGGTTAATGTATTCGAAAATCTCCTAATTCAAAGTTATTGCTACACACTAAGATTTAATTCCTTTGTTCGGTAATATTTTTGACGAGAACTTTCGGTAATCTATAGAAATAACCGATATTTCGGTACATGGGTTTTATTTTACAACAATTATGCAAATTTTCACCGAACGATCAGTTTAACGTTAATTTTCATTACGGAATTCTGTATTAGATATACAATTGATACGGTAAACCAAAATAGTCGCCGAATACGGTAAAAATCATACTGTCCGTTTGGTAAAGTTATCTTCCAATAACCGAACTTCTGTGAAAACTAATTGTCATGAAACTAACTGTCAAACAGTTATTAAAATATTCAGTGAGTGTCTTTTTATTAACCAAACGAAAAAAATGTTGAAGGGTTCATTGAATGGATTGAGGTACAGTTGATAAATGTTTTTAAGACATTAAAGCCACTAATAGCTTTTTGTTTACTTATAGGCAGAAACTAATTTTGTTTCACTTGTCCACTTGCTGCCAACACAAATCGTTCAAGGGTAATTTTTGTTGGACTCGACGGATTGTGCAGTGTTTTGGAAGGCGCTCAAAATTCCGGTCAGTCGGAACATCAGACACTTTTTAAATTTCTCGTTGAATAAAACCATTTTCTTCATTCGTTTTTGTGAATATGTGTTGTTTTTTGAAATCCGAAAATCCAGAATTTTAACAAAAGGAAAACAAAAAACAAAAATTACCGAACAATCTGTTAGATTCTTTTGGTTTACAGTTTACGGTAGTTGCTTGACAGTTCAGCAATTACCGAACGATCGGTAATCAATTCAATTACCGAACGTTCAGCTGTTTAAAATTCGGTAGAAAATTACCGAATACTGCGAAATTATCTAAGTGTGTATGACCACAAATTCTTAAAAAACTTTGAAGTTTCATTTAAGAAAATAGCGATTTTGCAGGCTAGAGGTTGGCAGCGATACTGAAATATATATATGCATGAATGGTTAGGCACGAGTTTTTCCCGTGATATTACATATTACATATTACGGCTCTGCAGCCAGTCAGATACTGAGATCGGAAAAATATAAACAAAACTTAGAAGAAAGCTTAGTTCAAAGGACGGATTTCCTACTATTGCATGGATCGTGCTACTATAGTACTGACACTGAGAATTATTTAACTCAAATTATGCATAAGCATTTTTCATAACCAAAAAGGCCAGTTTGCATCACTAGTTCATAATTTCGACTCTAATCTTACTTTTGAGGACGGCCATTGCAAAAATTTCTTGGAAATTTTCGGAAACATATATCAGAGAAACAGTTGGTTGGTGTTATCGGCAATGTTTTAGGTAACTATTGGGGCTATATGTAGAAAGTATACACTGTAGAAAACAGTTGTAATATTTGTTTAAACAAATGTTGCTCCAATTGTATAAAGATTTTTTTTTTTCAAAATTTCGCCACCTTTGCCTAGAAGGCAAAAAACTTTTTTTATTGTATTGAAACAACATGTCCAAAAAATTAACAAAGGAAGTTCAAAATAACCGTCTTTGGAATAATTGATTTTTAAGCTTTATTTCCTATATAAAATAATAATACAAGTTTTTTACAGTGTATATTTTCTCCATATAACGTTTTCAAAGACACCAAATCAATCGAATCAACCGTTTTTGATATATATATTTCTGAAAACTTCAAAGAAATTTTTGCTTAGGCTCTTCCCAAAAGTAAGACCAGAGCCGACATTGTAATCTGATGGTGCAAACTGCAAGTTTTCCTTTTCGGTATGCAAATTTTGAGGCAGATAAAACTATACAAAAAATTGGCGACAGACCAAAATCGTGATTTCCGGTGGAAGCGCACTTCTGGAAATTTTTAGCCGGTACAGATTTTACTTAGAAAGCGTTGATGAAAAAATACAAACGGTGGGTAATATCAGAAACATGTCTACAGGATCGACGGGATACACAATTGCATTTACAAAACAATATCGTAATTATGAATAATCACAGTTAGTCAACGGTCTACCAGCTTACGAAACCGGAACTTGGAGATATTGATTATTTTCTATAATATAATGGAAAACTTTCAAGCTTATATACAAGACACTACCAATCACAGTGAAATCAAATTTTTTAATTCAACCATGAAGCATTTAAATTTATGGTAAAGGCCGAGATTGGTGAGTAAAATACAATTCCAATCAATCGTAAATCGCCATCCTGGGATTCAAAAACATAAAACAAATGTTCGATTCCTACTCGACAATCCAGAAGTCGCCATCTTGGATTTTGAATCAGCTCAAACATTTTTTTTCTCATCTGTTTGTCGTCGTGCCCTTCCCAAAAATTGTCAGAACTAACATCAATTTCGATAAACTGGACCACCCACATCATGGGTTTAACGGTGACTTACAACATAACTGTTCAAAGAATACTCATCGAACCCATATCAAAAATACCAGAGATTTCATATCATATCAACATACTAATAGATACGCAATATAATTTTTGAAAAATACCGGGCTGAGTGCTTGTAAAGTGTTTTTTTCGAAAGCCTAACAACGAAAACCCGACGATGTGCAGGTGTCATGGACATTTAAGAGACACCATTCTGCATTCCCGAAAGAACCTATGATCCTATTCAACACCGATTGTGTTGATTTACTCCGTTCGGCACTCGCACCGAACCAATGGTATTTATATTCATCCATATCCAGCATATGAAGCTTTGTATCCTGATGCACTCGCTAACCACGGAATAAACTCAACAATTTGGTTCTTTCCAGGGGCAAAATCAATCCCAATGAATTTTGAGATATTACAGTACCGTTTTAGGCTTTTTTACTCTCGTTAGCCCCGCCTCATTGACTGTAAACATATAAAAAGCCGAGCAATTTTATCGCTCTGTGTTGAAAGAATGTCAATGAATGGAGCGGATGAAAAATTTGCCTTGTGTTGCATTCACACCGAAAACGATCCCTTTTCTACGATATTCAGAAGCACGAGCTGTGCATTTAAGTAAAATGAATGCAATTGAATTTATTTAACATGAATCAAATTTAACAATTCCTATCTTCTATGGACTAAAAAGTAGGGGGTTTCGAACCATGGGGAACTTCGAACCATTAGTCTTATCTGTCATTATTCGACATCGATCTATACGAAACTTCTGTCATCGTATTATTTCAGCATCTCAATTTTTCATAAGCAGTAGAGACGATCGGACGTATTTTGTACTCTCTGCGATAATCAATTTATTTTCTGAGATTCCAAAAGTGTTTTTACTAAGCACAAATATAGGATTACTCCTAAACGGCTACATTGGTTTTCTAACACTTTAGCGTAAAACCAAACAAGAAAAACCTGTTTTAATCCACCTAGTGGTGTAATGATGCCTTTCTCATATCAATCATACTATCATATATAATACTGTGGTATTCTTCAAAATAATTTTCTTCGATTCCTCCAAAGAATAACCGAAATCGGTTTGTTTGACCGTCTACTGATAAAAACTATTAATTGGAGAAGATTTGAGGTCGATTTAGAAAACTTTTTACGGTTTTTCGCCCTTTCCAGTGATGGTATACAATTTTTAACACACTTTACCTTATATTTTCGGATCCGGAAGTCGAATCCAGATGAAATTCAGGAATTACGTATGGGAGCACAGGACCTTTCATTTGAACTTAAGTTTGAGAAAATCGGTCGCGCCATCTATGAGAAAAGCAAGAAAACATACTTTCATTTTTTTGCACATTTTACCCCATAACTCCGGAACGGGAAGTCGGATCCAAACAATATTCAGGAATTTTGTATAGGACTACAATACCTTTCATTTGAATCTAAGTTTGTGAAAATCGGTTCAGCCATCTCCGAGAAAAGTCAGTGCAAAAAAACGTTACATACACACATACGCACATACACACACACTCACACATACACACACAGACATTTTGCGTACTCGACGAACGGTATATGACACTCGGCCCTCCGGGCCTCGGTTCAAGAGGCGGTTTTCACAGTGATTGCATAACCTTTCTATATGAGAAAGACAAAAAAAAGAATTTATCGTCCATATGTCGCGTTACGTTGGAAACCGTTGCCCTAGGATGGGGGGCCCCGAGCGCAAATCATCCTAGGTACGCCACTGATCGGTACCATGTGTATTATCATCACCCTAGCACCGTCAATATAGCAGTGAATTTTATTTAAGAGCCCATTTCACAAACTTACCCTGCTATTGCCTTTAATTGATTCGCCGATTTTAGTTGATAGTATGAAAAATGTACTAGCACTGTCCATTGTATCCCTACCGGAGTAACGGAGCACGTGATTATCACAGAATTATTATAATAAAAAGGCCCCGAATATGTCTAGACTATAAATATATTTTATTAATCATGTGTAATACGTATCAGTGTTTTTTATGCAACCCAGAATAATTTCACTCCAATTGTTCGCAAGAAGAACTTAGTTATCGGATATGGTAATTTTTTAAAATTTTGGCACATTATTCATCTTCTTGTATCATTTCAATACCTCACTCTTTTGTCACCGTTCATTTAGCATCCTTTTGTAATTCATCCATCTTTTTGTTTGTTTTTACCATCACTATCAACACTCCTTCTAATGAAACCCATCTTCGGGATTGTATCGAAGAACATAATAAATTTCTACTTTCGTAAGGTAGAACTGTATCGAATAAGTTGTTTGTCAGCGATAAGCATGTATTAGTTTCGGTACGAAAACACATTCTGTTATTTGCCAAATACGAAATATCTGGAACTGTTTGAAAAGTTGGTGGACGGTCTACCAACTGCTAATTACTTTATTTTGGGTACATTGTGAGTGTGTTTTATCTTTCCGCTTTCGCTCTCTGTGGAACAATTTATTCCATTGTCTCATTACAGTTCGTGATCTTTATCAGTTATCAACACAAACGCTGATAACGGACTTCGATTTCTACTCGGTTTATACAGATTAAATTCCAATGACGCGACCCATTTAAAGGAAACAGCGCATTGGTATTGGGTATTTATCGTGGAAAATTGTGTAATTCAGGCATTATCAACCGTGAACTAGTTAAAAAAAAAGTTAGTATTCCTACAATCATCGTAATATGTCCTACTGTTGCATTGGCGAGAGAAGGAATGTTATTAAGTGCATTTTTTTTCTGTACAGTAAAGCAGTGCTGCCCCACCGCAGCACACGCACAGTAGGGTGGTCCTTGAAGTACTTTTTTACGTATCCTTCATTGAGGATGCAAGTGCTACTATCGTTAAGTAACTAACCGAACAAGGTGAAACGTGTCTGGTGTATCCTTTGAGTCTCTATCACGCCCGCACTCGCGCCAATCATACCAAAACAAGTAATTTATCACATTTTCTGAATTATTTCGTACTTTTTGCGCAAATCACACACGTCGTTCTTTGGGTCGTACTTCTTTCGAGCAGCAAGTTGAGCACGTAGCTCAGCCGCAGTCATATTGAGGTTCAGCTTAGGGCCATCCTTGGTGACGGTGTCCGAGGTGCCATTAGTTCCATTTGCATTTGCCATTGGCTTGCCGTTGGATTCTACCTTCGCTGACATGGACAAGGACTTGGTGTCTTCGATGATCTGTTCCACCGGTTGCTGTTTCTTCGTGTCTCCATTTGTCAACATCATTTTATTAGCACCCGTGTCGTGGTTGTTGTTTGCGCTGCTGTTTCTTTTGTTGTTAGCATCTTCATTACCGTTGCTTCCATTGACGTCATGTTTGTTCCGATTAGACTGCGGACTGGATTTTTCGTTCAAACTGTCCTTCCGATTGGTTGACATCGTCTGTTTGCTGTTATCATTTACATCAACACCACTGTTCTTGCTCTTGGCAGCGGCGGCGGCGGCTTTCAATTCGTTCGCATCCGCCCGCGGGTCGATCACAAGCAATTTAGTTTCATTTGGGATACTTTTGATCAATTCCACAACCTTCTTGTGAGTTTCATTTGTGATGTTCGTCCCGTTGACTTCTATGATACGATCACCCTGGCGTAAACCCGCAGCTTCCGCCGGAGATCCATCATCTACCTTGCCGATGTACTGCCCGGGTCGACCCTTCTCCGCATGCAAATTGAACCCATAGCCATCGAAATCGGGCCGTTTAACGACGTGACACAAACGGGCCTCGTACTTGCTTGTGCCACCATTTGTGGTTGAACTGTTCTTGGTAGACATACTTTTCCTTTTATTCTTCTCTCTGGTTGCTGTTGCACCTAGCCGATGTGCGCGGACACACACTCTAGCGTCTTATCAGCAGCTGCTACTAGTCGGTACTACTGGATTCCGGACTGGGTACTGGCGCTATGCCTGTAAGGCGTATACAACTCGGTTATGAGAGCGCTGCAGTTATCTGGAATGTGACAAGAGAAAAAGAGAACGAGAGAAAACAAGCTATTAGAGAACTGGTATCACAACTTGTGTTATTTATTTACAGTGAAAGGTGACTTTATTCGGATATGATAACACCCTGACTCGTTTGCTAATACCTGGCTGACCCGTAGAAAATCTACATTTTCGTAATATGACTAGAGTGTTCTCTCATCCGACCACAGCGACAAAAGTGATAGGTGCAATGTGCGAACTACACTTTTAGATAAGATTTCGATAGTATTTTTCTTTGTGAAACTAGTAGAAAAAACATTCAGAAACATTTAAACTTACTAAAAGATTGCTACGTAGATGTGTATTAGGGTGGGGCAAGGTTGTATGAGAAAAAGATGAAAAGGTTTATTTTCTCGCTGCACCAATCTTATCGTGTTCCTTTTTTTGTCCCATAAGCACCATGCAACATTTTAGCTTGATCTGAGAAATTATATTTTCGCGCCCGAGGTTTAATGTTTATATGGGATTTAGTATGGAGAAATTTACAAAAAAATCGGCTGGAGATCAACGTATAAACTCTAAAAATCAGTGCATGTGTGATTTTCGTCGAAAATTTATCGAGGAGGAAAACCTTCGAAGACCGCAAAACAATAAGAAATTTGTAGAAAAAGTTACTGTAAGTTTTCGTCAAAACAATTACCGTACAACGGAATTTAATCTCCGTGTGTAGGTGTTAGTTGTTAGTTGTTTTTCTGATTTTATTTACTATAATTTGGAACAACTATGCGATTGTAATGTTTTTTTTTATCTAAATTGTCAAGACAATTCTCAACTTACACGGAAAAAAAATCCATTACCGGTGCGTGATTAAGAAATTATGAAAATCATGACACTTGTCCTCTCATGAGATCATGCCTATTATTAATGATATTATTATCAAAATGATTTAAATTTGGAAATTGAAAATTTTTATGGGATTTGCTCACAACATCATCAGTAACAGCCCAAGTAGCAAGTCGCAACTAGTTCTGATTTGACTAATTTATAAGCTATCGTTATTTAATCCAAACATATCTTAAATAACATCTATGCTTCTACTAGATGAAATTAAGTTTATATGACTCCAATAGTAGCAACCCGTAACTAGTTCTGATACCACTTAGCCCAACTATGTTGCAATAAGAGCACGAACTTGTTTTTCATGTTATACTGGTTAAAATAAGGTGACGGAAGTGTTTCTTTATAACATAAACATTGACTTAACTATCATTTGTAAGTTATCGATACAAGATGATTCTAACATATCTTCAATCACAGATATGCTTTTAGCTACTAGTTGAAAGAAGGTTCATTTTCCGTGGCGAAACCATTATAAATACGTAAGCGTGTATGTAAATCGTTACTGTAAATTGATGTAGCAATAATTTAGATATTATAAGATTATAACATACAATTTCTGCATTGATTCAGATAGCCATCGGTAGTTTTTCCCAACGTAATGATAATGAAAACACAAAAAAAGTCAGTTAAAATTGAATTCCGTTCGACAGTTTTAAAATCGTTGTGAAATTTGTACCTTGTATCAAATGTGATTTCAAGTACTCTACTGCCTTTTTATAGCTGAAAAAAAGTAATCTGGATTCATTCAATGTTTATAATGTCGATGGTGACTAAGTTTCAACTAGTTTACTTGGAAACTCAAATTTCTGATTGCAAACTAGTCGTAAATAAGTTAGCGTAACAAAAATTGTTACTTGATAGGCATGGTCCCATGGGAAGTAATGTGTCATGATTTTCATGATTTCTCGATCATGGTACCGGCAATGGATTTCTATCCGTGTAGTTGAATTTTCCATGCAAACAGCTTAGTGAAGACACACGACAATCAAATGAATTAAGCACTAGGTTAAACAACTACAGGCCGACGAAATTGGGCTCTTGAAAATCGACCGATTCATTTTTTCGATTAAGTTGAGAAACACATTCGAAAACAGTATTTTTAGACTCCCGACTAGTACACCTATTAAGTCGCACCATCTTGACTGATTTGAACAAGATTAAGTCTGTTTACTAAACCGGCTGTCGCATCGGTCAACACCAATGTTAAACTTCCATAAGTGTCAGTGGAACAAATGGTCAATTATTCGATGGATTCGTCTGCCGATTGTACCGACGAAACCCAACTAAGTCGATGGAATAATAGGGAGGATTTTCTACGGGGTAATGAATGTTGTTTAGAATGTAGAACGAAGATGCACAAAAAACGGCTAAACTGTATTAAAAACTGTTTTTTTGTAGATCTCGTTAGTTGATGACCAAACGAGCCAACTTTGGTTGTATTGTTTCCGGAAGTAGTTGAGAAATTACAGAAATGTGTAGCAGATCATCAGATTCCAGATACTCCGGTTTCAATAAAACTTTACACACCTGTTCAATATCAGTTTTGGCAATGACTAAGCGGAACAAGAAATTGAGATGTCAACTGAATGAAAATTTACAGGAAAGATGGAAAATACACCCAGAGGCAGGTTCACGATCTTATGCATTCTGTACACACGCGTTTAGCATTTCCGCCACTCTGGGCTGTAGTAGATATTTCAATCCTAGCCGCCTCACGATCGGCATCTTCCTTTTTCGTTCATCACACAAGCAGTATGCACGGAATACATTACAAAAATTACAAAAATTGTGTTGAGGAAGAGATTCTAGCGAATCGATAGAGCAATGGAAAACAGTTTTAAGTTCCTGATTTAAAAAGTTGTCTTTTAAGTAATAGAATATAATATTGCAGATAAAAAGCATTAAGTTTGCAATCTATATTCAGAGACTATTGAAATTTAAAGAACTCACATTTTTAATGAATTATACCATTTCAGAGAACGTTTTTGCCTTTCTTTCAATTAGATTGTTTCGGTTAATATTTTAAATGTTGAAAAAGTATTCGACTGTTTTAAGAGTGTCTTATAGGATGGGACAAGGTTGTGTGGGAAAAGGATGAAAAGGTTTATTTTCCCGCTCCAGAAACCGAAGTTTGGATTCAAATAAAATTCAATTTTTAACATTCGATTCCGAAATCGATGAAACTTTTTTCAGTATGTAGATTTTGTCGTGAATACGACTTACTTTACTATAGGGAGCCTTTTCAAAATTTACCCTCTGAGAGAGTGATAAGTTTTTGATCGTGAATATCTCTTGTTGTATCTAACGAATCAACATAATTTGTGCTACATGCCATCGGAAATATAACCACAATTTTATGATAAAATTTTCAGATGTGTGACATAATCTCAAATAATTCAAAATTAAACTTTTCTGAAATGTTTGGTATAAACGAGTATCAAAAAAGGATAATTCATAAGGCGCGTTTGCCTTTCTCGTATTTTTAAAGCTCATAGCTCAGTGATCTGTGAAAGAATTTATATAATCTAAATACCAATAGAATCGAAATTTTTCAACTTAAACGTGTATAGCAACAGCATTGAAGTATTTTAATAGTACACTATTGAAAAACCTGTTTCATTTGACCCATGTCAACACCAGCCAATCAGAACGCGTTCTGAGGAAGAGAACAAAATATCTGCTGCTGTACAATAAATCGTTCGAGAAAAATGTTCCGAACAGTTCTTAATATCGTAGTGAGTTGCGCAATTTGGTCCTTCTGGAAGGCAGGAATGAATCCGTTAGAGAATCCGGATAGTTTCTTTCGATGAAATGCAAATCCGAAATGAAATAATCGAAATTAAAATTCTATATGCTATTTTTATAGCCGTTAGGACCGCCCATTAGTGAAAAAGCTACAAACGAAATCAAAGAAAGCTCTTAACAAAAATTAGATCAGTTTGGATTATATCGCCACTGCGAGCAAATGTATTTTGTGTCGTTTGCAAAGCTAGTTTCGCTTCCGACAAGAGCGATTACGTCACAGCTGCCAGTCATTTGCATTGGTTAAAAAACAATGGTGGAGAGCATCACACAAAATCAGCCGTTCTAATGGCTCAAAAGTTTTCTAAAGAACTATTAGGATTTGTTGTTCGCAAATCAAAGGTAAATATCCTCAGTTTAGTGAAAATCTAGAACTGCTTGGTTAGATTTGTGCACTTTTCGCTGTGTGAAATTCACAGTAATCGAGATCAAGTGAAGCCTTCTTTGTTTTTGCGAAAAATGTCCCAGGGTTTAATGTCGTAGAGAATTACGCAATTTGACCCTTCTGAATGCTAGAAACGAATCCCTATAGCATATTGACAGTTTCGTTCAATTAATTATGGCTATTGTATCATTGATCAACCCAGCGAATTAATGTTTTCTTCATTGGAAGATTACAATCGGTAGTAAACGCTACACCTACACCAACCATAGCAGTATCCCACCCACGTACAACAGTTCAGCCTGGAATTAGATAACGGAAGTCAGCGGCATCCATCGGAATTCGAATTCGACTCATCACTCTCCATCACAAACGTTTTCATAAAAGGTTCTTTTCAGAGCCACCATTATTTTATTATAAGAAACTAAACTGGTTATTTCATAATATTTGTGTTTCAGAATGTTGAATGTAACTAATCTGTACTTTAGTTTAGGTGCATCGTTTCAAATTAAGGAACATGTCAGTTGTTTTCGTATTCACGACATCCAGTTATGTCTCTGATATTGCCCACCCGCCTTTTTTTAGAATGCCAAATCGATTCACTAGTTGCAAAGATTTAAGTGAATATCCATGCAAAAGTACATTCGCTCTAGCATGTTTAGTTCGCATGCTGTGTTTTCGTAACGAGCACCACCAACACACATCCACTCAACGATGTGTGTTGGTGTTGCTCGTTACGAAAATTAAGGGTTGTTTCTCAAGAGCAAGGCGTCGCGACAAAATGTTGTGCCAGATTGGACGAAATAGCTTCGAAAACATACACTAAAATTGTAAAAGTTCATGATGATAGTGTTCTTGGTCATGCGAAGGTGTGTATTGATGACATAAAGAGTTTAAGGAGGGGCGTTAAAGCTTAGAAGACGAAGCACGATGCGGGAGACCATATATGTCGCTATCTGGTCCCCTTTATTCCTTTACTCTAGTGGTGGTCGGTTGTCAAAGGAACCCATTTTGAGTCGATTACACACGGAACGACCGAAAATAGCTCTACGCCTAATTCGTATTACTGTTTTTATATTAGTTGGTTTTAACAACAAAATTTCCAAAATAACTATTAAATGAGTTGAAATTCAGAATTTACTTTGCTGAAAAAAATCTTTTATTTTTAGAGAATGTGTTTAGTTGGCGAGTATCTTGGACACAAACCAGCAAAATTTCAATCCAACACGAAATTCGCATTAGCAACTTATTTTGTAATTAAAATAAGAAAATTTCACTCTAACTACCTGTCACCATGACTGCAGAAAGACAGCACAATGAAAACGAAAATGAAATTTGTTTTACTAACAAGTTTACTAGCCGAAAACTCATGAGAATTCAATTTTTTACGTTTCGCCTTCGGCTCATCAGTGCAATTAGCAGATTATGTTGATCTGCTAACGCCACGTCACGGATCAACATAATCCGCTAAGAAGACGTAAAGTACTTGCTATTTACAAGTCACTTTGTTTACACCGAGGTGTAAGGTCTTTTCTGACGTCCCAAAAGAAACGAAACAAATTGACGGTATTCTAAAAGAATTGTCAAAGCATAACAATCCATTAAAAAGCTAAAAAGGATAGTCTTGGTGAAACTGCTTGCAAATTGTTTTGATGTTTCTCGCATGTATCACGATATATCCATATTTGAATTTCTAAACCTATATATAAAAATGTTTTTACGTGGACCAGTGAAGTGAGTTTCGAATGTTGCTCTCTAATTGTATATGTCAAACAAAGTTCGTTGTATGTTCCAACCTATATTGCAACTGGTTGTAGTTTTTTCAGCTGAAGGCTATATCGAAACAAATAAGAAAGGTAAGCTTATATTTGTTAAAAAATATAGTTTTGGATCAAGAAAATAACATCTTTCACAGTTTGTGTAGAATACTCGTAGTAGGTGGTTACTCTTCTCTGTGGCTTCTTGTTATTTCGTGGTATGTTTCGTTCGTGCTGCGCCGTACGGAGGTAAGGTCTCTTTTTACACGGTATTTTTTCGCACGGTTTTTTTATACACGGCTTTTTTACACGGATTCCGGAATTAACACGGTTTTTATTTACACGGTTTTCGAAATTAACACGGTTTCTGATGAGAGTTTAAAAAGCACTATCATTTGTTTTTTGAGAAAAAATTATCTAAATGGGAACAGGTTGTCTGTAAAAAAACGATTGTGAGAGCTATTTTAAAGTTTGAAAGTTAACTAAAATCATTCACTCAACAATTCACGAGATCATTGACTGTTGTTCCATAAAATGATTAAACAGTGTTTAGATCTTCAATCCCTGTTGTAAATTACACGACAACGTCTATTCCGCTCAGTTGTGGTGTAAGATGTCAGCATCGTCATTGATATCATCGAGAATTTCGTAGCGTTGAAGAAATAGTCGGGTTTACTAATCTCTTCAACTCTTCATCATGTCAAGCAGTACAATATTTTATACCCATTTGAATGATATAACTCTAGTAGTATTATGATTTACGCCGATGAAATGAGTTGCATCAGCATGACACATAGTAATACCTTTTTTTCCCCTTTAATTCGGTCGCTTCGTGCATGGATCTTCATCCAATACCCATGTCTTCCCACTCGGTTCAATTTAAAAAATGACTATTAAGATCGTTAATGTTTACTACACATCGCAGCTTCGGAATTGAAAAGAACTTATTCAAATTTTATTTGTAGTGAAAGTGTTTATGGGTGGTATTATTAGCACTTCTTTAGTCGAACGTTCTAAATTGTACGTATTATCGTTCTTTTGAAAACCGAATTCATTAAACAGAAGGCATGAGCCATTTATATTAATTTACTTATCGTACAACGTGTTTCTTGAGTGTTCTAATTTTAATTTGTTATCCAATGTGTTTTATCAAGTATGGCTAGACCTTCTCGTAACCTCAGGCTGATTTTTAGATTTCCGTTTGTATTATGAAAAACCTTTTTTAATCCACCTAGTGGTGTAATGATGCCTTTCTCATGTACATATAATATTGTGGTATTCTATTCAAAAATTTTCTCTTCGATTTTTGAAAAAAACCAAGTGATTGTTTATGCATAACATACAGAATAAAACAGTGCTTTGATTGCGTAAGCCATCCTGAAGGGAACGAAATGGGTTCACTATTATATGCACTTCCGGCACCGGAACCCGAGAACCGGTATAATCGAAGTCGGTTCGTACGGCCACCAACTAACATGACACACAAACTCTTCTAGTACGCACCCTATAACTCCGGAACCGGAAGTCGGATCCGGATGAAATTCAGGAATTCCGTATGGGACCGGGAGACCTTTCATTTGAATCTAAGTTTGTTGAAATCAGTCAAACCATCGCTGAGAAAAGTGAGTAAGATCCATTTTGGTATATATGACCACTATTTCCGGTACTTCCGGAACCGGATACCGGGAACCAGGATAGCCGGAATCGGTTTGTTTAGTTGCCTACTGATAATGACTATCGATTTGTGTAGTTTTGAGACCAGTTTAGAAGAATTTTCACGTTTTTTGCTTCACCGGTTTAAGTGACGGTGCACAATATTGAACACACTTTACCCTATAATTCCGGAACCGGAAGTCGGATCCGGATGAAATTCAGGAATTCCGTATGAGACCGCGAGACCTTTCATTTGAGTTTAAGTTTGTGGAAATCGGTCAAACCATCGCTGAGAAAAGTGAGTGAGATCCATTTTGGTATACCGGATACCGGGAACCAGGATAGCCGGAATCGGTTTGTTTAGTTGCCTACTGATAATGACTATCGATTTGTGTAGTTTTGAGACCAGTTTAGAAAAATTTTCACGTTTTTTGCTTCGCCGGTTTAAATGACGGTGTACAATATTGAACATACTTTACCCTATAATTCCGGAACCGAAAGTTGGACCCGGATGAAATTCAGGAATTTCGTATGGGACCGGGAGACCTTTCATTTGAGTTTAAGTTTGTGGAAATTGGTCAAACCATCGCTGAGAAAAGTGAGTGAGATCCATTTTGGTATATATGACCACTATTTCCGGTACTTCCGGAACCGGATATCGGGAACCAGGATAGCCGGAATCGGTTTGTTTAGTTGCCTACTGATAATGACTATCGATTTGTGTAGTTTTGAGACCAGTTTAGAAAAATTTTCACGTTTTTTGCTTCGCCGGTTTAAATGACGGTGTACAATATTGAACACATTTTACCCTATAATTCCGGAACCGGAAGTCGGGTCTGGATCAAATTCAGGAATTCCGTATGGGACCACAAGACCTTTCATTTGAATTTAAGTTTGTGGAAATCGGTCAAACCATCGCTGAGAAAAGTGAGGGAGATTCATTCTGGTATATATGACCACTATTTCCGGTACTTCCGGAACCGGATACCGGGAACCAGGATAGCCGGAATCGGTTTGTTTAGTTGCCTACTGATAATGACTATCGATTTGTGTAGTTTTGAGACCAGTTTAGAAAAATTTTCACGTTTTTTGCTTCGCCGGTTTAAATGACGGTGTACAATATTGAACACACTTTACCCTATAATTCCGGAACCGGAAGTCGGATCCGGATGAAATTCAGGAATTCCGTATGGGACCGGGAGACCTTTCATTTGAATTTAAGTTTGTGGAAATCGTTCGAACCATCGCTGAGAAAAGTGAGTGAGATCCATTTTGGTATATATGACCACTATTTCCGGTACTTCCGGAACCGGATACCGGGAACCAGGATAGCCGGAATCGGTTTGTTTAGTTGCCTACTGATAATGACTATCGATTTGTGTAGTTTTGAGACCAGTTTAGAAAAATTTTCACGTTTTTTGCTTCGCCGGTTTAAATGACGGTGTACAATATTGAACACACTTTACCCTATAATTCCGGAACCGGAAGTCGGATCCGGATGAAATTCAGGAATTCCGTATGGGACCACGAGACCTTTCATTTGAATCCTAGTTTGTCAAAATCGGCCATCTCCGAGAAAACCTAGTGAGATTATTTGACACATACACACACACACACACACACACACACACACACACACACACACACACACACACACACACACACACACACACACACACACACACACACACACACACACACACACACACACACATTGCTCAGCTCGATGAACTGAGTCGAATGGTATATGACACTTGGCCCTCCGGGCCAATTTTCACTAGTCGGTTTTTCAAGTGATTGCATAACCTTTCTATATGAGAAAGGCAAAAACAGTTACATTTTATCAAAAACAAAACAAACAAATACTCAAATCTACGGTTTTTGGAATTATTACGTCAAATTTTCCACGCGGGTTTTTTTTTGCACGGTTTCCGCAATTAACACAGTTTTATTTTACACATTTTTTTATTCAACACGGTACGTAACCCCCGTGTAAAAAGAGACCTTAGTGTACTTTGTATTCGGTTTGAGCTTTTCGAGTGCTCAAAGTTTTCGCAGAGAGTCGATTTCACTTAATCGAATGAAGAAAACAGTGATTTAGAAGAAAAATTGTATGAAAAAGAAGTTTATGTTCGTTTATGTCTTTTTCCGTAAATACAACACGGGAAGTCGATATCGACGGCCAGTGTGCCATGTAATGGCTAGTAGTCATAACAGTGTTAACATTTTTTCGATGACAGTGCGCTATATAGCAGCAGATTGCAGAAGTCAATTCAACCATTCATGTTGGTTGAAAACATTCTGTTTTTCTAATTCAACTAAAAAATTAGTTGTATGGAAATGCAGTGTGCCTTAGTTAAGAAATGACAGCACGTTTAATTGGTAGATTCAACTAAAAAATAGCCATTTCAACTAATATGTTATTATTATTTAGGAAATGAGAATTAAAAAATGTAAGTTTGCAAAAGTAAGATTTTTTTAGTTTTTTCAAAAAACTAGCTAAAATCAGAAAATCAACCAATTTTTCGCTAAAATGCTGACTTCGGTCTTTCCGTGCAAACATCCAGGCGGCCGTGACGAGAGTACTCGCCGACATCCCAGTCGAAGCGTTCCAGAAATATTACGAAGCATGGAAAACGCGTTGGAATCGTTGCATAGTTTCCCAAAGGGACTACTTCGAAGGGTATGGTAGAGTTGTGAATTTTTTTTTCAAATATACGGTTTTCATGAAATCAGTCTCATTATTCAATAGTCTCTCCATCCATGCAAAATAAATTGTTTGTCACACTGAAGATGTGTGCCAAATATCATCAGTCTTATTTCTGCTTGGATATAAAATACAATATAAAAAAATCTATCTGACTCCGTTTGATTTTTCTCTTCATTGGCCAGTTTCAATTCCATTGATGCCTTAGTGAAGCCCATCACACGAGAAGCGATTGTATTTTTCCTTAAATACGTCTTCTTGATTAGGTAAATTGATTACCCTTTCTACAACCAGAATAGGGTTGTTTCAAACTATACCATGGAAAGCTATAAACAAAGAGCGAAGTTCAGTCCATTCGAAATTCCGAATTTTTACTGCTCTGTTATACTACACAGGCAAATAAAGTCTAACTGAATATGGTTTGTATTGCTTGTATACCATTTCGCGGCGACAAAACCAAATCGCTCCAAACACGTTCCGTCAATCTATTAAATTCACTCATCTTTAGACACAAGTGTTCTATACTGATCAAGTAGATCACTTGACGGTTCGCGCGCGCACAGCTGCAGTTATAAAAATTAATCATGCGTGCCATCGAAAATAAACATATTGTAACTCGTGACACCGGCTCATTCCGCTTGGCAGCCATTAATACCGACATGCCGGGGCATGACACTTGCCCATAATACTTGGCATGCGGTTCGATGCTAGAATACAGAAACAATTTAACCGGAAGGTGGTAGCGATAATAAGCCCTGTAAAGTTATACGTCGATATAGAGAGCTCAATCCGACTTTTTTCAGTTTCATCCATCTTTCAGATTTATTAGTAACGAGGTTAGCTAGGTTAGCCATGGACAGTTGAACGAAATAGGACGCAAAGTAATGTAGCATCTAGTAGCAATGGATAATTTCGAATTCATTGTTCGAGGTGATTAATTTTTAAGTCTTTTTTTGTGAAACTTGCGGCTGCATATTTGGATTTGCTATTGAAAAAGCACAAAAACTTCACATGTTTTAATAAGAGAAACGGAATAGAACTGCATCGATTTCAATAATACATTCTACCTATAATGCATCTTCTATGATTCCGTTACTGATATGTATATTAGCATTTAAATCACATCACCGGCATAAACACACTAGGAAACAGTCATACAAATTTACGCCTTAAGAGTTTTTCATATTCAAGTACTTATGCAAAATTGTGGTACATGCAAGATGAGCAACTACTTCCGGTTATTTCGCTTTTGGATGCCTTTTGTTACAGGTGATTCGATGGAATTTAACATTTTTCTTTCAAACTGTATAGCCTACTTGTGTTCAATGTTTTATTTTTAGTTTTATGTATGACGTTCTTCGTTCATTTCGTCATCACGTTCATTGACATCACCTAAAATTATGATTTGAATTACTAAACTAGTTTCAGAAAAACAACTAACTACACTTCTCATAATTTCACATCATCACATTTCTATTTGAACCATAGCCCGGGTTGGCGCTGGTCTTACAAGCCAGTGGTCGTATGTTCGAGTCCCGACCTGGAAGTATTCTTAGTTGTCAGTAGGATCGTAGCAATAATCCTGTACGCTATATAAATCGGCTGTGAAGTCTGTTGAAACAGAAAGGCAAAATTCCACAAAAGGAAATGACTACAGTTGGTAATACATATGAAAAATTGTGAAAATTGAAATTATAAGTTTTTATAAATTCAATAATTGCATTTTTAACCCTTCTTAAGAGGAAATCTACAATTCCAGGCGTAGAACCTGAATAAATTTCCTTGACTGAGCATCTTAGTAGAACCTTTTACGAAATAAAAATTCGATAAATCCTTGTTATTAAAATGATAGAAAATAATACAAACAAAGGGAAGGGTTTGCCAGATTTTCGCTCCACCGCACTTCTACTTCTTCAGTGTGTAAATTGTTTATACCAGCTAATGACGTATTTTTTATTTAATTCAACACCCATTAAGCTGTCAGGTCGCACCAACAATATTATCGTAACAGTTGTAACATTGGACACCGCATTGGAGATTGTTCAGTTTTACGTATACTCTCTTCCAAATAGCCAACCGAAAAAATCGGTTAATGCTATTGAGAGCTGAGTTCGAGTAATGTAAGACCCCTTCAACTTCAGTTACTGTGGCTGTGACCAGAGACATCATATTAACTAGTTATCATACTCTCACAATTCCCGAACAAATCATTGGCAACATCCTTTTTTGTGAATATGGCGCCCTCAGGAGAATCCGCATCGAATCTCGTACATAGAAGTAGGAGAGAGATATGTCAAATCCGTGCGTGTCCGCGACAGGGTCTGCTATGACCCAACCTAAGCGATGTAGTTTGACAAAGTATTGGGACTTTTTTAAGAGTTGAGGTTGAGAATCTCATTGTGAAGTACGATTTTGATTGAATAATTGATTTAAGGTTCTACTCACAATCTTAGGAACATTGCCATTGTTGAAAAATGCGAAAGCAGTTTTCTCCACTATTGCTAGATGAATCTTCAAGCAAAAAAACATCAGTTTGTTTAGAAAAATGTGCCTAGTAAACTGATATTTCTCGTTAGAATTTCCTCTCAACGATAGCGAAAAAACTGCTTCTACGTTTAGCAACAATGGCTGTTTTCTTAAGATAGTAAATTGTCACTTAATATTGCTTTGCCAAGTTATGATGGTTTTATGATACGAAGTTAGATCTAGAACGAAGGGAATCAGTCCAAACACTCAAAACTTCTTATATTGCATAAAATATACAAACTTAAAATCGATTCTTAAGCTCGGCATTTTGAAATGCTAAAGTAGATCGGCAACACGACATTTTGCTGATTGTTCAGTAATCCACATGCTCTTTTCCGAAATTTTTTAAAGTAATATGCTGATATCTCAGTAAAGCGCGTACTGTTACCGAAGATTGGCATAATATTATTTGTCAGTAAACAACACATATACCGAAATCAGCATATCCGTCTTCGAACAGTGAGATAGTTTTTACTGAAACTCGGTGAAACACTTGTCATTTAATGTCTCTTGTCGAATGTGCCAAACATCACGTAGCCATTGCTGGTGGAGCGGGAAAATAATATATATTGGATGAAGGTAAGAGATTCTTATATCTCTTGAAAAGATAAGTGAAAAAAATTCTACTTTTCATATATACTTACAAAAGTCTTCTTATTTTCAGGTAGATGCGTTGAGGAGCATTGGAAATAATTGTCTTTAACCGTGATGATTTCTTTTGAGGTTTGCTTTGCTTGTTTGTATACTGCATTAAAATGGAAATTAATAAAACACCCCTTTTCCCCAACCTTAGCTTTTGTGATATTTATTTCATACACTAATAAAGAAACATCCTTTCTACGTTCGATTACTGATGACTCGCCAATTCATTATTCGATCATAATCGCTTTTGCCGAGCTAACAGCAAAATTGCTGCTGAGAAGTTCGGCAATAATTGACAGTAAACAAATTTGGTATTGCCGAGATTCTCAGTAATTATTATTTTGCCGAGATGATTACCGATCTCTTTGTGCAAATCTTGGCATTTTTTTGCCGAGATTCACCAATAAAATTAAGGTGTGTAGATAAATGAAACGCGTAAAAAAACAAAGTGTGATTGTTCTCATCCAAGAAATGAGACCTCCAATTTAGATTTTGATTTTCACTTGATTCAAATTGAGGAGAACTGCGTCTTCGATGAACCGCCTATGATGATGCCTCGTTTTGCTTCGAATTTAAAATGCATGGAATGGATGAACCAGTATAGGTAACCACATTTACATCGCGTGTGAACCGGTTTTTCCATCTGCCAACCTGTAGCCAGTTAGATATAGTTAAATATAGCAGAAAATGAAACGAGAACCAAAAGAAAATTACTCCAATGCCAAACGCTCTCCAACTTAGCGTGAAAGCTTATACGATCATATGATCACAACCGGGTTGTGGTTCAGTACATTTGGGGTTGTGAGTTGTCCATGATGACGAGTTTTGATTGTTGCCTGTGTCTGACATTGGCCATCATGGACATAAATGCAGACACGGAGAACATTTTCTCATACTTTCAGTGCGATCTCTCAAAGTATATTTAACGTGGGGGAAAACGTATGTATGGTATCGTAAAAAAATCGAACTTCATGAATGGCTAAACCATCTACAAATGCATCATGTTCATGTCTGAAGATGATTTATCAATCCAAACTAAGCTGTACGATTTTTGCTTTCATCATTCATTTATTAGAAAAAGAAAATTAGGAAAAGTATGGTTCGCATTTACATCACAATACATTAATCATTATTTCAATTTGTATAATATATAAAAACAAATTTTTTGAACTTTCTTAAAGAGCGGTCACGATGCAATAAAGTAATCACTCAGCAATAGAAATAGTTCTCAACCTGTCCGGACCCGTCTGGAAATCATTTTACTCTTACTGGATAGCTGTTGCAGTCTGGTGGAAAACGAAATCACTGTGCAGACGAGCAATAAACTTAGAATCTCGGTATGAATAGGTTATTATCGCAATTCATATCAATACCATAATCAGATATGCCGTCTGCGAGAGTGTCTGTTTTCAAAAGTATGAACTTAAGCTACGGCAACTGAAGTTCAGTTTTATAGTGGTTTATTATACATTTATTTAACTACTTTTAACCAGACCCTGTCAGCTTGACGCGAAATCAATCTTCAGTTCAGCAACGCCATCGCACGATATCACATTCAACATATCATGTCAATTGCATGGGTGCGCAGTGCTGCTATTTTGGCGCGCACGAATTTGACATTACTTTCCCCTACATCTATGCACGAGATTAGATGCGGGCACGCTTGAAGGCGCCATATTCGCAAAAAAGGATGTTGCCAATAATTTGTTCGGGAAATGTAAGAGCTGGATATCTTGTTAATATGATGTTTTTGTTTTAACTGAACCTAAATTTTATAATTCTTTTCTTTCGTTATGAATCGTCTCAGAAAAGCACCCAACAACAAAAGTTCAATAAATTATCTCCAAATGAACCATATTCAACTCTAAACGGAATAAATGGAACTTATAAATAAACTAGCGTTTTTCTTAAACATTTTCTTCTATTCGCTTAATCCACTCAAAGAATAATAAATGAAGCTAAGTTAACATACATTGGATCAATTACTAGAGGTTCCTTGGAGAAAGTCCTTATGTTTTTCGCCATCAATAAGAGCTGTAAAATCGTATCTGGCACCGTTTTCTCATTTTCATCTACTTCCTAAATATTGAAATGTATTCTTCAAATTCTCTTTTATCTTTCTAACAGTTCGGCTGAAAAGTTCGTATCGTTTAATAGAAACACACATTTTTTGCCAAAATTCGTTTTTATTATTCAACATAATTGCCATCAGAGGCGATACAGCGATTATAGCGATCTTCCAACTTTTCGATACCATTTTTGTAGTACGATTTGTCCTTTGCCTCAAAATAGGCCTCAGTTTCAGCGATTACCTCTTCATTGCTTCTAAATTTTTTACCAGCGAGTATTCTCTTGAGGTCTGAGAACAGGAAAAAGTCACTGGGGGCCAAATCTGGAGAATTCGGTGGATGAGGGAGCAATTCGAAGCCCAATTCATTCAATTTCAGCATGGTTTTCAATCATCAATTCGTTGTTGTTTTTGATCGATTGTGAGCTCACGCGGCACCCATTTTGCACAAAGCTTTCTCATATCCAAATATTCTTAGCACCGTGGCTTCGGTCATTGCGTTTCGTGTTTTGTACAACTGGGATTGGTGGATGAAAACATAGGTCGATTCTAACCATTCTTTCAATAGTATGCAATTGAAATACCGAAACGACGTTGTCGTGCATGTTTAAGTTAAAAGTTTCCGAATCGATTGGTTGTTAAATAATGTTAATCCATCAACAAATGACTGACTTATTAACGTTCAAAATTATGACGAAAAAGGTTACGCGGCTATTTTTGAAACTTTTAATTGACACTCGGCCTGTATAGCGAAGAGTAAGGCATTTTTAATACCAAAAAATTAAGGAAGTTTTTATTCGAGAAAGCAGTCTTCAGTTCAGTTGCGCCATCGCACGGCATCACATTGAACATATCATGTCAATTGTATGGGTGCGCAGTGATGCTATTTTGGTGCGCATGAGCTTGACATTTCTCTCTCCTACTTCTTTGTACGATTCGGACTCGCCTGAGGGCAGCAACTCATACACAACCTGACAGGAATGAGTTTGTTTCATATGTGTTCCACTGAATTCAGGACGGCGCTAGTGTACCTAAACAACACGGGTGCAATAAATTACGAAACAAAAAGATAACAAGAGAAACCAGTGCTTCATTACGTTATTTACGGTCACTGTGTATGCGTCCAGCAATATATTTAAAGGGAGCGTAATTTTCATATTGTGACTCACGCAAGCACTCCTGAATGAAATGCGAATAAAATTGCGAATTTTTCTAACAGCGCTGCATAGCAATCAACTCATCAATAACACACGTCATAAATCTTCAAACATGCGTAGTTTTTAATCTTTCTATCTTTTAATTCACTCTGCCCAACGTCTTCTCTTTAGTCTAGAAAGATGACTATTAAAAGTAATTAATAGAATTAGAAATGAAGTGTTTTTTGCAATGTGGTGTATGACTAAAGAGTATCTAACGTATTTAGTCGTATCAATGAAAACGCAAGGAATTAGTAGCCATTTGTAGGAGTATTTGTTATCATTGAACGACTCGGATAAAGATAAGGGAACCATAGATTTAATTTTGGTTTGCAAAATTTTTAGTATTGTTCTTCAAGATTCAGTAGAATATGTACATTACTTCACGTTCATTGTTCATTGAAATGTGATGAACTACTTTTAAATTGCCTGCCAATTTTTCGTATGATTTGTAAAAAAAAAAGTAATATGCGTTATTCTAAAATCCCAATGTTTTATACAAAGTTAAAAATATGTTATAATTGTGCATCTATTTCCATACTCATAGATATTTCAAGCACGGAAATGAAAATAACATTGTTTTCTTATTCTTTACTTTCCTTATGTTAAACAAAATAACCGAAAGTCTCACGGAAGACAAGCGCTGTCAACACACCGAACAAGTCAAAACGTTGCCTTATCGAAAAAAACAAGAAGCCAAATCCCAATAGCTTTAAAAACTCAATGATGTTGAATCATATCCGTTATGTTCTAATGTCACTAATATCTAAACTTAAGTCCACAAACAACGAATCCGAATTCGAACAGTTAAACAGATATCGACGGCCCATTGCACTACGGCTCTCATGTGAGTGATTTCCGCCCATAGTGAAGGTTTCCACATGTTATTCACTGCCAGAGGGGAACAATCACGCAGCGCAGTAAGTCTCGATGACTAAGGTTTGTAATTCACCGAGCGGATCAGGTGAAAAAGATATCAATCTTGGAATATCATCTCACAGCAACAGCTGAGCAAAGGCAAGTGCCGCAATGAACTGCAAAGGAAAAACAAGTTAGTTTTTCACCCGAGGGGTGCAGGCGTTGGAGGCGACACGCGCGCGCCAAACGAAATGGCGTGTCAACTTAAGACTCTCCGCGACAGTTCGTTATTTCATTAAACGAAAAAATGTGAAACAATATTGCACCGAGCGAGATATTTCAGGTCAGATAGCCTAGTACATAGCGCTGTCTGTTCCAGAACAAACGCAATATGCTCCAAGATAGCTAAGGTGGAGCAGGTGTTCCACAGACCTCGTTGCCCACATTTTGCCGTTGCCATGGCTGCTTTGCCGTCGATGGCATCGTTTGCACTTGGAAGTTTGTTCTGAGAAAACAATGGAGATTGGAAGCTAAGCAGCTAATTAACTGATTATGCCAGGCACCGACCGGTACAAACGTGGGCAATTTTGGTACTCCAAGGGTGTTGACGGTCCGTACTATATGTTTATATAGGTATTGCTCTGTCGCAGTCGAGAGATGCGTTGTTTGCTGTTCATGGAACTTATTTTGATGCGTTAATTGCTCTGACATACTTCAAGCAAAGCAAACATTGGCAAATGATGGTTTTTTAGAGCAATGCATTGTTGCATTTCAAATGGCTTTGGAAACTGAGATGAGTTGTGATATTCGACAATCGAAACGTTCTTAGTTTCCAAAGATTTTTTTCGAATAATGTTAGAAATTTCGCAGTTTTGTTTAAATGGCAAGAACTCGAACTAAAATTTATTGGAATGTTATTTCGGGATTTCACATAATTTTAGCTTACTTACAATTAGTATCTAACCGAGTGCTCGTTGGCTACTGAGTTCTCAACTTGGCAATTTGTACGGTTACTGGTATTCCTATCGAGCTATAGTTAAGGTTACCTGTATAAGTTAAGTTCACTGTTAATGACAATTCTCTTCATACCTGGTAAAGTTACTTCATTTAGCTCGGGCCTACTTCTACGGTAAACGTAATTTATAAATAGAAAAATGAATTGTGTACGATGATAACGGTAATGAATCTCAACGTTGATAAATCAAGTTAACTTATCCAATAAGGTTAACTTATCCGATCTTCGCACGTGAATATATCTCCGGTTATGACGTTGGATGTCCTGCTGTCAGTCCACTAGTGACACGATTTCTCCGACACGATTTCTCCGACACGATTACTCCGACATCACTGCGTACGGCGATCGAGGGGCCTACTCCATACATAATATAACACCCCGACCCGTAATACCCGTTATTTCTGGGTTTTACCGACCTCCTGAACGTCCAGAAGGGCTACCTTGATCGCTGGTCTCTGCAGTACTCCCGAATTGGTTTGAACGTCGACTTTGCGGACCTGTCCGTCCACAGCTGTATACGTCTTGACGATGCGGCCTCGTAGCCACCCGTTTCTCACAGATTCGTCGACCACAATAACTAAATCGCCTTCTTCTAGTGGACGCAACTCTGAGAACCATTTGGTCCGCCGAGCGATTGTCGGAAGATACGCCTGGATCCACCTTTTCCAGAACTGGTTTAGAAGATGCTGCATAAGTTTCCAGTTTGTTCTCAGCGAAATTGGTTCATCTATTGGGATTCTGTTGAGGTTGTTGGATCCACTCGAGCTCATGAGGAGAAAACTGTTCGGTGTAACAACATCTTGTTCAGCTCCTTCCAGTGGTACGAATGTTAGAGGATGAGAGTTGATAATCATTTCGACTTCTGCAAGAAGTGTAACCAGCCCTTCGTCGTCTAGTCTTTCGTGATGCGCTAACACTTTGAATGCGTCTTTAACCGAGCGCACCTTTCTTTCCCACACTCCTCCCATGTGCGGGGCAGAAGGTGGATTAAAGTACCATTTCGTATCGGAGTTGGTAAAGGTGGCTGCTATCTCGTGGTTAATTGCCTTAATTTCGTTCGCCAAAATTCGAGCAGCGCCGTGAAAATTTGTGCCGTTGTCGCTGAAAATCTGCTGCGGTGCACCTCTTTTTGCCACGAACCGTCGTATGGCCATTCTACAGGATTCTGTTGATAGCGAATGGACGGCCTCTAAGTGAACAGCGCGTATTGTAAGGCACGTGAAAAGTGCCACCCAGCGTTTGACGTTGCTTCGACCTCGCTTAACGACCAGCGGTCCGAAGTAGTCAAGACCTGTGAATGTAAATGGACGCACGTATGGTTGTACTCGTGCTTGCGGTAATGATGCCATTCTTGGTTCGCCTGGTTTGGCTCGGTACACGCGACACCACATACATTTTTTTATCGCTTTTTTCACTACTGAACGCATCTTTGGTATGTAAAATTTCTGGTGCATCTCATTTATAACTGTTTCTGTATTTGCGTGTGCAAACCGCTGATGGAATCGAAGTATGAGCAAATCTGTCACGTGGTTCTCCCTTGGTAGAATCACTGGATTGCGAAAATCGAAACAATAGTACGCCGCTTTGGGGTCGATTCTACTTTCTGAACGGATAATACCATCTTCATCTAGAAAGGGCGATAGACCTCTCAAAGTGCTTGCTTTTCCCAGACGCTGACGCTGAGCTATGGGTCGCTCTGAGTTTGCTTTCAATAATGAGATTTCATTTGCGTAAGGACCGGCCTGTACCATTCGCCACAGACTCTTTTCCGCCGAAACGTAGTCTTCATGATTCAGATACACGGTATGGGACTTTGTTAGAACCCTGTTTTTGTAACAGCACTGATTGCGAAAATGTTGGAGGTACGACAGCCGTTTTATTAGATCATCGAAGCGGGAACACTTCGCGAAATCAAACGGTGTTTGATGCGGAATTTCTCGATGAATAAGGGCGGTCCGCAGTTCTTCAGTAGGATCTTTCAATGAGAGCTCAGCTGATGGCCAAAGGTGCTCGGGCGAGTACAAGAACTCGGGGCCGCGATACCAGCAGCTCAGTGGATCGAAGCTTGGACCACTATTCCACTTTGTAGCTTCGTCGGCGATATTCATCCTTGTCGGTACCCAGTGCCAATCGTCAACATTCGTTTCGGTGAGAATTTCGGCAACCCGAAATGCCACGTAAGGGCGATATTTACGAGGGTCTGCTCGTAGCCACGAGAGGACGGTTGAAGAGTCTGACCAGATGAATCGTCTCTTAATGGATAGGGAATGATTTTCTACTATACTCCTCATCAATCTAACGCCGAGCACGGCAGCGTTCAATTCGTTTTTAGGAATAGTCTGCGGTCGGAGCGGAGTTACTTTCGCTTTCGATGCTACCAGGGAACATCTTGGTGTTCGATCCTCAACGATACGAAAGTACGCTACACTGCAGTATGCCATCTCGCTCGCGTCCACGAAAATGTGTAGTTCAAGCGAGTCGTAGCTTCCGGGTGAGTAGTTGTTGAAGTAGCATCTTGATATTCTCACTTGTCGCAACTCGGGAACCAATGTAATCCATCGTCTCCAACTATATAAATCCTTTTTTGTAATGGGATCATCCCATTCAATTCCAGATCTCCACACATCTTGGATGAGTATCTTTCCGTGTATCGTGTAGTTAGATATAAACCCCAGCGGATCGAACAGGCTCATTACGATTTGTAGAACTTGACGTTTTGTAGGAGTAATATCGCCCGTCAGTAAAGGCTGAAGATCCTTGCGAAACTGTGTCGTGAAGCTGAAAACATCATCACTTGGAATCCACGCAATTCCTAACACGCGCTCAGCGTTTGTTGTTTTATCTGCGGTGAAACTTTTAACTGCCTCGTTGCACCTTCCCCCGACCCGTGTGAGGATCGCATCGGAGTTCGACTGCCAGCTTCGTATTTCGAAACCGGCTTGGCTGTGTATCATTTGTACTTCAGTAGCTATCTTAATTATTTCGTCGATAGTATCTCTGCTATCTAAGTAGTCATCGACATACGTGTTATTAACGATTGCTGAAACTGCTAATGGGAATATGGACTCGAATTCCTTCGCGTTTAGATTTTTAACATAATGCGCGGAGCATGGGGAGCATTTCGCTCCGAAGGTTGCAACATCCATGATGTATACATCTGGGGCACATTTTGCATCAGTCCGCCATAGAAATCGTTGGGATTGACGATCTTGTTCTCGTATCAGGAGCTGATGAAACATCTGCCTTATGTCGCCAGTTATCGCGTATTGTTTTTGACGGAAATTACACAGAACTTTTAAAAGTGGGGTCAGCAGGTCTGGTCCTTTTAACAGATTGGAGTTTAAGGATATTCCCTCAACACAAGCAGCCGCATCCCATACGACGCGGATTTTGTTCGGCTTTCTTGGATTGCAAACCACTCCGAGTGGTAGGTACCATACTCTGCGAGAATCACATTCCTGTAGCTCCTTCGCTGACGCTTTATGAGAGTAACCTAGCCTTTGGTATTCCATGATCTGTTCGTGAACCGCCTGCTTCAGTTCCAAATTTGTTTCGAGTCTACGCTCGAGACATTTCAGTCGGCGATTTGCCATCGGATAGCTGTTGGGGAAGTTGATATTATCCGTTTTCCATATTAGTCCCGTCTCAAATCTGCCGGACTCCGTTCGTCTTGTTGTGTCACGAAGTATCTTCCAAGCACGTGTATCTCCCTCCGATTCACGTGGTGTACAATTATTAATACCTAAGTTCTCGACCAGGAAGTAATCTTTCACCATTTCGTTCAACTGTCGTTCTTCAGTACAGGAGCAGATATGAACCAAAACGTGTTGGGTTTCACTGGTTCCGCTTATGCCTCCAAAGATAGTCCATCCCAGGCGAGTTTTTATAGCTACTGGCTCTTTGTCTCGTCTGTATCGGTGATTGAGCGGCAGCTTTAATCGCGCGTTGTCCACTCCAATTAGAATACCTGGACTAGCCCCGGTATAGCTTTGAACGGGAAGCCCCTGTAGATACGGGAATTGCTTCACTAACTCCGGATAGTGCAGACTTTGCCTAGGTAGGTCGAGGCTATCCACGGTGCGTACGTTTCGAAGAGCATATTCCTCATTAGCATTGAAACCTGAGATGTTTAGATGGACTTTTTTTGAAGATGATTCCTTTCTAGTAACGTTACCAGTCCATTGAAGACAGAGCGTGCTTTCGGTCCCATGAAGGTCAAGTTTATCTGCGAGGTCCTTGTCCAGTAACGTCAAATCAGAACCATCGTCTAAAAACGCGAACGTTTCCACTGACTTTCCGTTATTGCGTAGTATGACTGGTAATATTTTGAATAAAGATGATGTACGATGGTTGTGAGTGTATATGATAGCTGGAGAACTGGTTTGAGAATTTATGGTTGGTAGTTCGATCGTATGCAGTAGTTTATGATGCGCTTCTTGACAGCCATTTACACTACAGGGCTGTTTCGTTCTGCATGGCCATCTCCCATGCCCGGTAAGGCATCGTTTACATAGTCCGTTCTGTTCCACGAACTTGATGCGATCTGAGACAGAGTACTTTAGGAATGTGCCACAGTTCCTGATCTTGTGTTCAGTTCTCTGGCATACGTGACATGATTTTAACTTTACGTTCGACGAGCGTGATATAATTTCATTGCTTAATTGTGTGTCGGAATCGTCTTTCGTCGAGTGCGCATTCAGGAAACCGTCCTTTTCTCTTTTCGATCCGCGTCGTGTTATGCTGTCTGTCAAATTGGAAGCACATTCAAGCGGAGAGCTCACTTGGCAGGCTGCTGTTTTAATATACGATACATAGTTACTAAAGGCTTTCAACGTGCTCTCAGATATCCGTTGACTGTACAATCCCCAGTCCAGTCGCAAACTCGGTGGCAATTTGCCCACGAGTTCAGACAGCAACATCGGGTTCGAAAGGTGGGAATGTAAGTTGGCAGCTTCGATATAAGTTACTAGATTCCTTACTTCCCTGCCGAATATGACTAACGTCTCTAGTTTGTTCACGTTAGGAGGGGGAGCGTTCCGTATTTTCGAAAGCAGACAGTGAACTAATTGTTCCGGTCGACCACACTCATCTCTAAGCGTACTTAATATTTCCGGAATAGCCGATGGAAGAGTGAGAAGGCTTTGAACCTTCTCTCTGGCGCTTCCAACCAAACTTTTTTGCAACCTGGCCAGATTTTCGTCCGGTTGTATTCCACACATGACCGTGGTTGATTCGAATGCGCTCAGAAACATAGGCCACTCCAACGGATCTCCCGCGAATTTAGGTAGATCCCTGCAGACAACGTGACGAGCTGCAAGTTGATGTGGACTAATAACTCCGCCTGCAGGCCAAAGGTATTGTGATGGCTGGGGGTGTGACGTTGATTGTTGGGATGGCATGAAATGATCAAAGCCGTTAACCAGGGGGTTCGAATGCACTGTCATATGATTCATTCCTCTTGCCGGATGCGCGGTTTGTGTCGTTGGAACGTTAACAGTACACTGCGCTGTACGGTCATAATCATTCCCTGCCGTCGAAGGTGGATTCATATTATGTATATTAGAGCTTACCAGATGTTGACGATCGTAAGGCTGATATAAACCAATTCTATCGGGATACCATATGGCATCAGACTTGCGTAAATTCATTTCCATCGGCCGCTGGGTCTCTGACTGGCTCATCGAGGGGTGTGTTCTTGATTGTTCCGCGATACAGGAGATAGGTGCAGACCCTAATGCGAACTCATTTACATTATTAGCTAGGTAATATCGATAGTTGTACGTTTCGGGATCTACAGGAATTGATGCTCTTATTCCATTAGGTAAATTTGTCGCTGAAGGCATAAGCTTCGTTAAACCGGTCGGCGGATTCAAGAGGTACTGCTGTTGGTTAGGGATTGTCATTTGATGTGTAGGCATGGTAGCCGTTGTATAAACCGATTGTGTCATAGGCGGTAAGTTTACTAACGAGAGCTGTGATTCGGACGAGCAAATCGATGAAGCAACACTTATGTGTGCTGCTGAGGTAACGGGAGTTGAAGTACAGGAGACAAGTAGATTAGTTCCCTCACTCACTGTGTTTTGCTCTTCTATCCAGCTACTTATATCGAAGCGGCAGACACTGCCACAGTTCTCTACACTATCTTCGTCACTTTCTGCGTCTTCTTTCAGCTGATGTTTTTGTGCCAGATACTCCCTTTCCTTCTGGACCCGCAGATCCAGAATTTTATCTTCTAAAGCCTTTTTTTCTTCCAAGTGTTTCAGGCGAAGTCGAGTGGTTTTCGCTGTTCTACCTGATACAATGGAACCGCGAAGAGGTGAGCAGTTATTGCATTTCCATGATCGATCAGCAACTGAGTCTGCCACACCTGCACAACTAAAGTGCCACCAAGTGCTGCACTTGTCGCAGGCCACCATGTTTTCTTCCTGATCTGGCCGCTCACAGCCTTTACAGTTGAAGGTTACGGAGGGTTGCGTCGTCATCTGGTTAGTAGATGTTGAATCTTCGGCTCCTAAGTCGCTCATCACTCGTAATTTTCGAGATTGTTAGAAATTTCGCAGTTTTGTTTAAATGGCAAGAACTCGAACAAAAATTTATTGGAATGTTATTTCGGGATTTCACATAATTTTAGCTTACTTACAATTAGTATCTAACCGAGTGCTCGTTGGCTACTGAGTTCTCAACTTGGCAATTTGTACGGTTACTGGTATTCCTATCGAGCTATAGTTAAGGTTACCTGTATAAGTTAAGTTCACTGTTAATGACAATTCTCTTCATACCTGGTAAAGTTACTTCATTTAGCTCGGGCCTACTTCTACGGTAAACGTAATTTATAAATAGAAAAATGAATTGTGTACGATGATAACGGTAATGAATCTCAACGGTGATAAATCAAGTTAACTTATCCAATAAGGTTAACTTATCCGATCTTCGCACGTGAATATATCTCCGGTTATGACGTTGGATGTCCTGCTGTCAGTCCACTAGTGACACGATTTCTCCGACACGATTTCTCCGACACGATTACTCCGACATCACTGCGTACGGCGATCGAGGGGCCTACTCCATACATAATATAACAAATAATGTTTCGCGTTTTTTCTTTCATATGGCCCAAAAAAATGTCGATTTTTTTCAAATGCCTCAACATACTTAGAAACTTTGATACTACAAGATGCCTACTCTTAGTTAAATTAAGATATACTAGTGACGAAACAATCAATTCATTATTGTTTTACGTCTTATGGAAAGTCTATATAGCAATTCAAACAAAAAACAAATAAAAATCATTATGTGCACTTAGCATAAATTTAGGAGTTATTCGAACCCCTAAATTCGAACACTACCAGTATCATTTCATTAGTTCACCTTGCATATTCCTTGCTTCAAAACAGGATAGCGCTTGGAGGGGTAGAAAAAAGGCGACCTTCCTTCAGAGGAAAAACGAAAATTTAATATAACTTCGTTAACATCGATTCAGTCCTGTTTATTGAGTTTCTTTCCGAATTTCTACATTATTATATAAATTATACAAAATGTAACTAGGTGTATACAATGATCACTCGACTGTTTACAATTTACAATTTTGGAATCAGTAGAGTTCATATGGTCATAAGCTAGCATGGCTTACAAGGTAAGATAGATATGAGTCTAGTTTAGACAATTTTTTACGGTTTTTGGTATCGTAACTTTATGTAACAGTATAAATTTTCAACTCCTCTCCACTCTGTAATTTAGAAACCAAAAGTCCAAGAATCCAGAGATCGGCCTAACCATCGGTTCGTGTGGTCAGCAACTAACATTAACTAGGAACTGGAATTGTTTTGAATCAAATCTAGAAGAATCTTTACGTTTTTTTATTCGTCCATCTAAATGAAGGTTTAAAATTTTAAACACTCATATCCTTACAATTCTGGAACCGAATAAAATTTATCAGACACACGTAGGATTATAAGATGTTTAATTTGAAGTTTGTGGAAGTCAGTATGAGTCATCTTTGAAAAATTGGAGTAAGCTCCATTTTAGTGTTTTTAAATATTATTTTCGGTACTTCCTAATTTATCTCTCTCCACATGGTCTTGAAATACTAATTTATCTCCTCCACATGGTCTTGAAATACAATTTTGGACACTCCTGAAAAATCAATCTTGAAATTGAAAAATTTATTTAAAAGTCTATTAGAAAATCGAATGTAAATATATTCCTTTTATTCATGATTCAGTAAAAAGAATACAAGCAGACAGGTTAGGTTACTGGCTCATGAGTTAACGGCTATTACCGAGACAAGGAAACCTTAGCTGCAGGTAAACAAAACCTGCTGGTGCCCATCGCAAACGCAGCAAATACTGGTGTACAGCCAATATTCGGGGCGTTCCCGACTTGAAAGCAGTCGAAGAAGGCTATCCCATTCATACTCACAGAGGTGCGAACGCATAGAAGTGCTGAGACACAGAGTTGCGGGGACGAAGGGGTGCAAAGGCACAGACGTGCTAAGGCGCATCAGCGCAAAGCCGCAGAGACATTCACCAGGTATCAGTTTGTATGGTGTAGAGTACCGGTTGCGGTGGACAAAAAGAGACATCAATTATCGCGTGGTGGTACACAAGAAACATCACATCTAATCGTCAACAAGAACTATAACGCTGTATCTAAGGCCAGGTACAGGCAGCGCACCTTTTAAAATAGATCCCCTTGAAAAACCAAAAAAGACACATCCAAAAACAAAGACTGTAGGGTAATTTGCCCACTTCATATATTTTGGCCCACCTAACAAACTTTATCGATTTTATCGGATTTAATTGATGTTAAGTAACTCATCTTACATAAATTTGAAGGTAAACACATTAAATTACCTATTGCGGAAGGGTTTTTCAAAGATATTACAACATTTGGTGGGTATTTATTCAAAGTGGGCCAAAATAAAATCAATCCTAAAGTGGGCCAAAATACCTCTGTTACCCTACCTCCTGGTTTGTCAAATTCGCAAACCAATCCAGGAACTAGCACATAAAAAGATAATAATCCAGTGGGTTCCGTTTCACAGCCACCAACAAAATTATTGAAGTTTTCGGAAATTGTAGACTGGATTTTCTCAGCATTCAATATTTCTGAACCCTTAAGGACCCTCATAACGGCATTCTTCCCAATAGCTAGAACTTTTTTGAAGCAGTTATTAGCTCAATGGCCAATTCTCTCAGGGTTTGTATCATTTGATGAATAATTTATCATCCGCCGCAAATGATTCAATCACTGCCAAAACTTGATTAATTTAAAGTTTTATTACATAGTTTAAAATGTGATGTATTTGCTTTGTGTGAAACATGACTTACATCAAAGATAGTTTGAAATTTTAACAGCACACATCTCGATAGAGACTCTCCGTATAGTCGAATTAAGAAATGCTATTCTTATAAATGTATTTTTGGAATTAAGAAATGCTATTCCTTTTATAGATTAAACATTCCTTCGACTTCTAGTACATAAGTTGTTGCTTGTCAAATAAACACGAAAGGAAAAGAAATTTGTATGGGGACGGGTATAGCGTGATGGGTAAGTCGATGCCTTTCACGCAGCCCGCCTGGGTTCGATTCCCAACCCCGCACATAGGGTCAGAAAGTTTTTCTGGCCCGAAGAGGCGAATGACATTAATGTTAAAGACTCTATAATTGAAACAAAAAAAAAAGAAATTTGTATTGCTTCTATACATATTCCTTCAAGAGCTCAAGTTGGACAGCGACAGCTTAATGAAAAGGTTGAAACCCTTTCTTATCTACAATTGATTTCTGGAGCGATCTGATTTACATGGTAGCGGTCATTTCCCAATCATCATCTCAATTAGCAGTAACAAATGCATTGCTAATTCAGTTAATATTTAATATGATTTGACAATAAATATCGACTGGATTAAATACCAAATTTCAAGTGTCTTAAATTCAATGAATGTACTCCCCATGCTGGAAGAATATGACTTCCTCGTTTGTTCGATTTCTTGGTCCGACGACTAACATAGGGCCTTCAACCCTTGGTGATAATGATACTATTCTAGTTTTAAGTTAGTCGTAATTAGGATTAGTAAATACCCTTGGCATCTTAGAGCTTAAGCAGTGTGCCTTAAAATTATACTATAATATTGAATAAAAAAAAACGCTTGGTGGGACAAAGAATGCTCAGATGCTAAACACACAGATTTAGATTCAACTTGCTGAAGAATCTGCCTCGCAACATACGCTTGTTGGAATCGTTCAACAAGTTTCTTGAGCAAAATATTGTTACAACTCTGCGGAGAAAAAAGAGGTGGTCGTCTTTTCAAGCATGATTCCGCGCAGCTTCAGCTTCATAAGACGGGAAGAATGATCGCGCAAGTTTTAACTTTCAATACCTCGGGGTGTGGTTTAAATCCAAATGCACGTGAGATCCAACAAAGAGTAAATTTTCTTCAAACAATAACAGGATCCGGATTGTATCAGACAACGAAACTTTCAGCGATGGAATATGGATGAGTTTGCTTTCGTTCCACTGCAAACTCTCATATTATCAAATTAGAACGAATTCAATACCGTTGTTTGCTACCAGTTTTTCAAATATATTTCCAGATAATTTTCTGTTTAAATTAAATGACTTAGAAAATTTCAGTAACTTTGTTATTACCAATACTAACGAACTGATAATCATTATACACTAAAAATCTGCTGAATTTTGATCCATGCTGTACTGTCAATAAATTCAAAATGTTCTCGATTGTGAGAATTGTTACTTTTTCGAAGGTTATGGATTCCTTCCATAATCGTGTTTTGAAAACAGTTTGGCACCATAATCAGGAAGCCATATCGAACTTTTTTTTGTTTCAATTATAGAGGCTTTAACATCTTATAAGGTCATTCGCCTCTTCGGACCAGAAAATCTTTCTGACCCTATATGTGCGGGGTTGGGAATCGAACCCAGGCGGGCTGCGTGAAAGACATCGACTATCCCATCACGCTATACCCGTCCCCGAAATATATATCGAACTTCATTGACCAATACCAATACAGTAAAAGGTCTCACCTCACTGCAAGATTACAGATACATCAATTCCAACAATACGCATCGTGAGGCTATGATAAAATTCAACGTCCACAAGAAAAAGAAATCGACAACCGGCTAATTGCTGGTTGTATATTTCTACACTTCCATAATTCAAGTCCGCCAGTAGCTTTTCAGCGTATCTCTCGCGAGCAAACTAGAAATAACCGCACAAATGACGACAGGTCACTTGCCATTTGCTTCGTCCAGCACCTGAAGTACCTAGTAGAAACAAGTTTTATGTAATCCGTGGTCACACTCACCAGTTCTGCTCTAAGGAGAACGTTTATCTGCATACGAGGTCAACTTACAGAAATAATCGATAACCTCGATTACCAGCATAGGAAAGTGCGCTAACTAATTCTTTATACCACAAACTAGTGTCAGAAGAGCCAAAGTTAAATCATCAATATCGAAAATATCTAAAACCATTATTATCGTGATTTTAGTACATTTCAAACACCACGATGATGAAGCGACCACAGCAAAATTCTGTTGTTCACTTCGCTTGCTTATCTTCAAATTAATGCCACCAGCTTGGCCTTGTGAAGGCCATCAACCGTATCGACGAGAAATTTATCTTTCTTCAGATAATCCGTCATATACCAACACAATATTTGTTTCGAGTCTATCGGGTTTCGGGCACTAAACTGCTCTCAGCTGGAATCATTCGTTATTAACCCATTACTATTCACTTTCTATTCTAGGTCCTAATATGTGTATAACACGTCTCATAATAATAGGTGAAGTTAGAAAAGAAAAGAAAAGAAGAAAGTGACATTACATACTGATACAGGGTCCGCCATGTAACTTTTTTTTTAAACATACAATAAAACACAAACGGTTCATCCGATATCAAAATTTATTTTTTCATATTAAAGTACAATCCTCCCGGTTAATTGTGGAATATAATTTCATTCAAATGGCTGCCTCGGCAGGACTTGCAGTACGCCATACGGTCGGTCCAGTTTTTCAATACATTTTCGATTGTATAGCTTTATTTCAGCTATGACTGCACGAATGTTGTCCTTCAAGGCTTGAACTGTCTCTGGCTTGTTCACATATAACTTATCTTTGACAGCCCCCCAAAGATAATAGTCTAACGGCGTCAAATCGCAGCTCCGAGGTGGCCAAACGACATCCGAATTTCGACTGATAATTCGATCTTCGAAGACCGTGCGCAGAAGATCGATCGTAGCGTTGGCTGTGTGGCACGGAGCACCGTCTTGTTGGAACCAAATGGTGTCCAAGTCTCCCTCTTCAAGTAACGGGAAGAACCAATCGCTAATCATGGCGCGGTAGCGCTTGCCATTGACCGTGGCGGCGGCTCCTGCCTCATTTTCGAAGATTGTCGTTTGCATGTGTATTCATGTTGCATATCGAACGATAATTTCAAATAATTTTGCTAATAGAGCCGATAGACTGATGAACTGCTAGCGTTAAATCATTGATCACATTCTTTTTAACCCGAACCCGATTAAAACTAAGAATCTTTTCGTATTCGAACCGTACCTGAACACACCAGTTCGAATATCCGTAACCTAACCATCTGGAATAGTTAGTGCAACGGTCCTATTGCGACACTGACAATCCTTCCATGTCGGAGTTCGAATATACGTCAACTGGCTTATAGTACCGACGCTGCATGATGATTAAATTATTGCATACCAGACGTACCAAGAGCAATTAATGAAACAAAAAATCTATTAAAAAAGCATCATGACTTCTTAGCTGCACAAAATCTATAGCCTAAATGGATAGTCTTGGATTGAATTGTTTTCTTGATAGCACGTTGATATTTCAATTCAATACCTCAATACCTCAAGGCAGTCATCTTGAACCATTTTTATTTTTACTCTATTGGAATGATTTAAACCATTCACTGCAATGTCTGAAACTATCACTATCCGATGATTGTAAATTGTTTCATCCTAATAAAAAGGACAGACTATTGCTGAAACAGTTAGAAACCTTCTCTAATTGGTGCGACCTCTATAAAATGGACTTAAAGACATCAAAATATGTTATAATATCCTTTTCTTGCAAACGATATTCGACCTTCAAGGACTTGGGAGTCCTGTTAGATTCTTAACTTTATTTCGGTGTATTCGTACCGAAAACACATTCTCTAAGGCTTCTAAGCAGCTATGGTTTCAATCTCCAATCACAAACACTTTCAAAACATATACTGTCTAAAGCAGGGGTTCCCAAATTGATCGATATAGACCCTTTGGGGTCGATATCTTTATTGTGGGGATCGACGTAAACGAAAACTGACTATGGGGGTCGCCGAGGTCTAGAAATCGACCCCCTGTTGTTTGATATAAGTTGTAATTTGAAATATTTACGCTAAAAAAGTTGTGTTTAATTGACCATCCACAGAAATTGGTATGTATTTTACATCAATATTAAAAAAGCAATAAAGTGAATTTTCAAAGGAATTTGTTGATGGGGTATGAGGCCTAAGCAGGGGCGGCAAGTTCAATTAAATATTGGGGGGGGGGGCACATAAAATTATTACTACAGATCATTAAACTTTTCAATATATAAAGCATTTTTATAAAGGAATCGGAATGGTTAGAGCAAATAAAAAGCAACCAAGTAAAAATCACAAACTTTTTCCCTACTATTCCAGTAATAACCAATATTCGAAAGTGGTACAGTATAGCACATTTCACATTATAGTAAATTCGTTTAAAATTTTTAGTAACTTTGTTAAGAAATGTGAAGGATTTCGGAGACGAACTACGGGGATAACAGAAAAAAGTTTTATATCATAAGATATTCCTAGCAAATTTTCTAATAATTATTCAAGTAGCCAAAATATTGGGGGGTATGCCCCCCCCCCCCCATAAATCTTTGGGGGGGGAGAGGGGGGGGGGGGCAATTCAATGCAGAAATACATTCGAAGATAAAGTATTTGCAACTTTTCTCAATGTCAAAAATCCAAAAAATACTAAAATAAATCATTTATCATATCATTTCATTTTATACATATCTAAATTTTCCCCTCCCGCTGCAATTAGATGGAATCAAACAACGATATTTTCTGTAATGGAACTAACAAAAATAAATTATCAATTTTTCCATTGTTTGAGTATCAGCTCATTATTCGATTCCAGGCAATGAAAAGGCTGAATAATTGGCCACAGTGTTGCGCACCAAACAACAATTCACAATTGGAAAACTTCATGTGATAATTGTGATGAGTCGGTGGGTGAACCTAATAATTCTCAAAGTTTCGACAAAAGCATGGTGATGTCAACAAAACTTCCTGGTGTCCAGGTTAATGTCCAACAATTATGCATTGGATGCACATTTCCGTCTCCATCGGCTTGCAATAAGTAAATTTTGTGCTTCCGGAGATCAGCACCAAGCAATTGATCATGTTGTTTAGAAAATCACCGAATATCGAAACGCCATGTCTCAACTAGTGACCTTCTTACAAGCGCGGCGAATATCACCCAACGTTTCCATTCGAGACATTCTGGCTTGTCATAACCTCCAATGAGCATGAGCCTCATATATCATTTCCTAGAGATGACACTCGCCACAATTTGAACATAAACACTATTAATAGATTTCTTCACAGTCTCTCTACTGCCTTAAATCCAGTCATTCGCTAAATTACAAAACTAGTAAAATACAAATAAAGTGATTTGATTGAATTTTAAATAAAATCAAGGTGTGAGATCTGTACAATGTTTCCTAGAAGGGCTATTACTATAAACATTTTTACTGCTAATATATGTTAGATTTGAAAAAGATTTTTACTAATCCTAAGAATAATTTATTCTTGTACATGTTAGACGTAGGCAAAAATGACACCTTAACGATGAAAAGCTTATGTACATTGTCTTATTAAAAATAATCTTTATGGGAAAAATTACCATTTTGAAAAATTTTATTGTAGAAAATAATTGTAACAAATAACAAAAATATGTTTCTATCTGTTTCACCCCGAGTACGTACTTTTTCAAGGACAAACAAAAATGATAATGGATTAATAGTTAACATTCAACAAATTCATATTACCAAATATCTACGAACTGGAATAATGTGACATCGTTGGCCCCCAAAACCTGCAAGGCCAATGTGATTTCAAGCATAAACTGAGCACTATTTGGAATTACTTTTTGTTAAACTCGCAACGCTAACACAGTGCACTCATATTTTGACGTAAATTACTTTAAACTATTTGTAATCTAAACTCGTGCCTCTGGAATCGGATCAAATTATCGTGTGACGACTGGCGTATCTGCGCGTGTTAAGCCCAATGGTGCATGCTTGGCCCTAGCTTACTGATTTGAGTCGATAGCGTAACAAAGCCTATAGTAAAAAACTGTGTTAATTCGGTGTGATCGGAATACCGTAAAACTCAGTAGCCGATTGAAAATATGTTTACTATTTCGAGCGCTTGTTTCAGTCGATTGTAAGTCAAGGTCACGGCGCAACATATCAATTCTCTTCACATTGAAAAAAAATTTCGGAGTAAATATTGGTCCACGATTTTCTATTGTCAATAATCATTCTCAAAAAATAATAACACAGATAACACGATCGATATGCTTGATCATATTCCGGTCGCGTTATAATCGCCAATAATTCACAAGCTGGATTGTGCGGATCGCTGTTGAAGGTGAGTGGCTTCTGATTCGGCGAATAAACCCTGCGAAATTCTTGCTAAATGTTTGGAGGGGACACGGACCAATTATTTTTTTATGTCGTTTTAGGTGACCATCGGCGACGATTTCGTTGTGATTGTAAATGGCAAAGGAGGGAGGACGCAATGCAGTGATCACGTGTCGTGAAACACATTCTGTACACGTTTCATCACTCCGAGGGTACAGAACTTGTTTACGACCGTCAATCGTGTCGATAATTTGTGGAATGTTTATGACATTCGAAGTTCTGTTCTATCGACTATTACCACACTGTTTGTCGACGGATGGATGAACTTCGTCACCCGTGTGCTAATCGACGAAGAATTTTTATTCTAACACGTCGCACTTATACTAATATAGCCAAACTCGCGACGCTATTCATACAGTCAGCATTTATCTTCTTTGTGATTACCTTGGCATGATCACATCGATTTCTGAGGTAAGCATCACATTCGGTCGATCATGTGGTTCTAGAAACGCCCTTGATGATGGGAAGTTTCCATGATGTCTTGGCGGCTGAGAGGAGAGGAGTTTCCGGTGCGTTTGTTGGCGGATTTACCCACAATAGATCACGGTAGCGTGATTCTAGGTAGGCGGGTGAATACTTTTTTCTGTATCCTGAATTCCCCGTTCAGCACTTATCTTGAACTTTGGTTAATAATTCAATCAATTTTAGCTGATAAAGGTTATTCTAACGCAAACTGTCTCCGAATAGAGCTTTGTAGTTTCGATATAATTAGTTCAGGCTAATAGTATGCACACAATTATTCCACAATAAATGAGGAGAAAAAAATATTTTTTCCATATTTCAGTAACAGTAAGAGTTTTATTGTACATTCCGCTTCATTTTCAGATTTACTTTATTCCGTTTGGTGGCGACTGACCTCAATATTTTTTGTTTGTTTAAGCTTTTGTAAAATGAAAGCCAACATGGTACAAAAACTGTAGAACTTATTATCTCCGTGGCCAAAAATTACCCAGCTTAGAAGCATTTTGAACTTTGACACTACTCACAGTAACTTTTAACTACATTCATTCGATTCGTCTGTCATTACAACAGCAGGACTTCTTTTCAGTGCGACTGTTTCATATATTTATGGTTTAATAAAAGAATAAATATCCCTCTAACGTCTCGTTTGATCGAGGTGCTAGTAAGGCAAGTTCTACATATCTGTGGGGTGAGTTCGACCAATGCAAAAACAGTGCTAATAGTTCCAATTAGTTTTTGTTGTATAATTGAATTAAATTACACATGTTTTACTCTTATATGTCCACACCGTTATGAAGTGTAAAATCGATAATTTGGTACATTAGTGCTTTGCAGAATGCTATAGAAAATTCCATCATTGAAAAGGGGCTATCAATGGAACCATTATTTCCTAGCAAAGTCAAATATCCATCGGTTCGAGTATTCCTCACTCTCATTTTATTTATTATTTATAAAGTTTATTTAGACTGTTGCTGAGAAATCTAATTGAGTTCCGTTTTTGGAGCTTTTCTTCACTATTATCGTTGCTTTCGAAAGCGGAAACCAGGGACTAGGAGTCCCTAAGTAGTTTTATATATTCATTAACCAACAAGTACTATCACATATAATACTGTGGTATTCTTCAAAATATTTTTTTCGATTCTTGAAAAAATAACCGAAATCGTTTTGTTTAGCCGTCTATTGATAATGACTATCGAATGGAGTAGTTTTAAGGCCAGTTTAAGTTTTTCATTTTTTGTTTCGTCCCTTTAAGTATAAAATTTTTAACACACTTTACCCTGTTATTCTGGGACCGGATCAAGATTAAATTTAAAAGTTTGTTTTATAGAACCATTAGGCGATTTATTTGAATATAGGTTTGTAAAAATCGTATTGAGGAAAGTTGGTGGATCTATTTTCACATTTTCGCACATTTTCCTCATATTTACGGAACCGGAAGTCGGATAGAAATAATCAAAAGTGCATAACCTTTCTATATGAAAAAGGCAAAAACACTGATTTCTGGCGAACATGAATTGAATTCATCGCGAGTTTATTCGTGACATCATCTTGCAATACCTAATTTAATGCCAACATGTGAAAAGGGCGTATAGTACGATCCAATTAATCAACAAATAGGTGCCCTGACAAATGATACAGAGATAGTCACAATCGCTTTAATTCAATTTATTTCCTTTGAAATCGCCATTGTAAGTTTGAGTCATTGATGCTTCGCTCAGATATTCGCGTCTATCAACCTAAATTCCGGAAAACAACGCACACATTGTTTTTGCCTGTATAGTGCATCTGCTTTAGTTTTGGGGTTTACTCGCTCGCTTTTTCTCTCTCTTTCTCTATCCGTATGACATAACCTTTAAATTTAAGGTACCATACATGCGCTGTATAATCAAACAAAACACGTATTTCAACTTCCCCGTTTACTATTTACGTTCGATTCGAACAACGCATCCTCTGCACTGTCTGCATGTAAACTCAGGCTGCAAACGAGCGAATTGAGATGCCCGAAAGCAAGTAGTCCAACAGTGATGGAACGAGCGTTGCCAAACAGCCAAATATGCTTTTATTTTCAGCGGTGTTTCACCAATGATAAGATACCGCCGAATTCCGCGTTGGACTCCACCGCAACTATGTACTATGATTACAGACAACCGAAGGCACAATTATCGACCCATCCAATACCGCCGAAGATAATGAAATTGACAAATCAGATTGTATCAATCATGTCGTAAAATGCACAATTTCAATCAACTGTAAGCTTTTATCACAATCAAACAGAAACATCAACAGATTTGATCATGTTTGGGTTATTTCCATTGAGACATTTTAGAAATAAAGGGATACATTTCCGGTTCTGTCAACTTACCTTAGCTTCGGTAATCAAATTCCAATCAGCCTTGATAGGTCCCAATTCTATCAATTAATCGGTAATGAAATTTTCCTACATACACACGCGCGCTTCAATCAAGCAAGCCAAATCAAAGCCAAGGGCAGTCACAATTCATTTAACTCTACGAACAGAGGTCCGATGATCACCTTTCTTCAACGCCGCGATCACTAACACATGAACACCAAGGCACGGGTTCGAAGCACCACTGAAAGAACGCAATTTAGAGAACATTAGAGGTCTCACTGGTTTAGCTTTTTTCCTTTGCTTTCTCGTATATTATTATTTTTCTTTTTCAGATATCCCAATGAGTCACACAGATCGGCGCGGACTCGATCAAGACTATTCCAATATCGCGAGTATACCGGTTACCTGTCTTTTCAATACTAGCGTCTCTACTGAAACAGAGACCAGTGCGGAGGTCTCTGTCTTAAAAATCTCTCCGGCGCAGTGCTCTTTATCTCTTTTTTTCGACTCTCTGCACGAATTAAAACTGCGAGTCAAATTTGTTGATCTCTCTCGATCATACATGATGGAATAAAAATACCTGCTCTTTCTTGCTGTGCCATCATCACCATATCGCCAGGTAACATGTATGCTGGAGACAATCTCACGTAAACATTCGTCTCTTTAATTTATTATCATTACTGCAGAGTATGGGGGTAAGAAGGCATTGCTTGGCTTGTTTCCCAATAATGGGCATTCGGACATCGTGCGTTGTGATTTGAATTGTTTCGAAAAATGCTACTCCACAAAAAAAATCGTCAGCTTGAAGGCCATTATGTAGAGGTACCACCGTTCCGTAGAGATCATTGAGTCAACACACTATTTTGTTATTCAATAGTGCAAGCATTTGGTTCAAATGCCAATTATTGATACTTTCTTGTTTCCGTATACGAATTTTGCTAGGTATGTTATAGTTCGCTTTCAGAGAAATTACCGGTCTGTTTCTGCGTTGAGATAGTTTGGAAAATGTTTCGTGCATGCAAATTAGCACCGTATGGATAGACGCAATCAAAGCACGATGAAAACAAAGCAATGGTTTAAATTTCTTTGGCTTTTTAATTCAAATGCATGGTAAGCATCTAGAAAACAATTTAAAAAATTTCATATGAGAATTCTTTTGGAACATCTCGGACAATTCCTTGCAATGATGGAATTTTACTATTTAAGTTGAGTTGAACGAGTCGTAAAAATAGAACTGTTACATACTAATAAATCGTAAACGGAACTAACATTACATGCTGAGTTTTTTCATAACATTTTAGTTTACATTAAAACTTATTATTGTCAGATGAGCTCAGACGATTTACATTTAAGCTGCAATAAATGTAATTCGTCTGTTTGTTTTCACGGAAGTCAAATCGAGTGTTATATAGCAACCCAAGTAGCATATGTTTTTCGAACAACTGCCGAATGCGGGACATCATTGCAATGGGAACCTGTATGAAGTGAGTTTTTCCGTCTTTTGTGTTGCATAAACTTTCATTTACCTTCAATCAGATGGGACATTTTTTTGTTCGAGAAACTTATTGAATAATTTCAACGAGCGTTTTATTTCAATGTCATGCTAATTCTTGTCTGCTTAGCACGTTTTGTCCCAACCAGGAGTAGGAGGACTTCTTTTCTAGGACTCGTCGAGTGACATATATAAGAGACGACTGTGCACGGAAATTGTTGCCTCTTGATCTGGCTATTTCAAGCATTATTGATTCATCTGATATACCTGTTGCTTGTCTGCTAACCAGCTAGAGGAAAAATCGTTCAATTCGAATGCTGCCAGGTGGCTGTTGTTAGTTTTTGCATGTTAGACTTCTAGAAAAACTTTTCAAATGGCGGCAACCTAACCGAAAGAGAAGAACTAATGCTTTGCTTCATGAAAGCGTTATCATCGAGCGATCAATCGAATTAAATATCATACTATACTGTACACAACTAAGTCTGCAATAATGCCTAAAATTATCTTTTAGTTCAACAGAAGTTGAATTCAAGTTACACAATTAATCGTAATTTTTCTGTTACTCTTTACACTGTTATGTCTTGTTTTTAATCAGGTCATATTCGAATATTCCGGCATGGTCTTATGATTTTGTAATTGGTAACATTATTGAACAGTTTCACTTTTTCTGTACCATTTAATTCCACTATTTCACTGTCACGTTATTACACTTTCACAAAGTCACTATACTTTAATGAAGCATAACAAACGTTACAATACAGATACGCGTATTTCGGAATGTTACTTACATCCTTCTTCAGTGTATCGGTTTTATAACAGCTCCAGGTAAAAAATAGGAACATTATTGATTCAAAAGAAAACTACAACCACTTGAGGCCATACTCTGATCAACGAAATGCAGTGGATGTAAGCTGTATCATAGTAGAAGCCGCAGTGATGAAAACTAGCTGTAATATATATTGATTCACAAAAGAAACTTACTATTGTTGAGATTGATTTAATTCACTGAACACCCGCTTTCTAGTCGCTTGAAAGAGCGAGGGAAAATTCTCCTACACCTTTTATGATATGTCAGATGGTTCGTGGCACGGTGTCACGTCAGTAATGAGGATTTACAATTCGTCAATTTCGTAATAAGTGCACTTCACAACAATTAAATCTAAACAGCACAAAATAGACAAAATGAAAATACAATATCATTCGGTTTCCTTTGCGAAGTAGAAGACTTTCTCTGTCAGTTTTACACTCCTCATCGAAATGGTGAAACTCAAAATGTTTACAATATTCCTATAAAACCAAAGTCGAATGACCTTGACAAACTGAATAAAATCCAGCCATCTGACACCGGTATGTTAGCAACAGTCATTTGAAAAAAAAACACCGATTACGCTGAGCCCCTTGCGTTTCGGGCCCCAAACACTGCGATGTTTTAACTCTCATTGCGACTCTCAAATTGTGAAAATTACCTCCACTCAAGGGTGGCAAAAACTCGCTCATGAGGCTTATTTTTTCTATTCGTCAGCTCACCTCATGATTTACGATGCAATCCGTAAAATGATGGTAAAGATGAAACTCATCGCTTATCTAAACAAACACACTCACCTATACAGAGCACCGCTGACATCAATTTATGATGGTATTGATGGTTCTCAGTTTCGATTTCATAGCATCTCACTCTCATTCCTCGTTTAAAAAAGTGAGTACTGAGTTTGGCATCACCGTACTGAGCTACGCCGGTGAGTGTATGTTTACACAATATAGCTGCAAACATAACCCAGATTTTTGGTTTTGTTTTTGTTGGTACTCAAAACGAGCACGAGCATCAGGGAGCAAGACTCTTTGCAAGTGTATGAGTAATGTCAACAATGTGTGCGTAAAAACAAATTCCGGCGCTTCTTTTTCTGATCTTAATCAATAAATCTCTCTTATGGTTGAAAATTAAACCAATCAGTTCATTCTGCTTAAAATTGCAATTCAAGAAAAGCGAAAATCTAAGTCTAAAACTCTTCCGTTTTCCTGAAAACTGCTCGAGCAAAATTTGTATAAGTAAATCCGCAAAATAGGAATCTTTAATTTAACACGCGAAAGACAATGGATATGGAATGTTGTCGTAAAACTATTTACTTTTCCGGAAAACTGCTTTGTAACAGAAAATGTTTAGTTTTGTTGGTTTTGTGTAGCGCAATCTAATACATAATGCATTGAAGCAGTGTTGCTAACTTTTTTATTAGAGAATTGAATTCGACATTCATAAAATGTAAGCAATTTTCCATCAAACGTTGGTGAAAAATTGATCAAAACTGATATTTCATCTAAAAAGTTAGGCTTAACATTCATTTGAGAATAAATTATTGCTAAAAAGATTGTTTGAAACTCAATCGTTCAAGCCACTTTTACAAACTGATTGCACTGCATATATGAATACATATTCGATCTATGACATACATACTCAATAAAATGTATGTAATACACAAATTACCAACACAAGTTAACTTGGTTTATTCTTGATCCTTATTGTACGAAAACAAAAGTCGAACCGTAGCGTGATGTATACCATCAACTATTGAATTTCATGTCTCGAGCTAAACACAACTGGCTACTGAACCGAATGCGATGTGCAGCATATGAGAACATGTGTTGAGAATCGGATTGAAATGACATCGATTCGAACATTGGCTGCCCATGCAACTCTGGTGGATGGGGAATACAAACGAGACAGTGTCATAAGAATCTGTATAAATGCGAGAGAACTCATGGCCTGAGCAAATTTTACTCAAATCCATACTCAAATTTTGACATATTGTTCCAGTTTATAAATTTGAGTGATCGCAACTCAAACCATGAGTTATGTTCAAAGAGCGTGTGGTGATTTGTAGAGCCTGTTTGGCAGCTGTCCAGTGACATATGCTATCAAATCTTTATCGTACAATGTTGCTAGTTGATAGTGACAGATATCAGCTCTGGTTACAACACATGCTGTAGCAACGACACCTCCTTGTAACATTTCTTTTTCCATTTTCTTAGCGATTTGAAAGTATAAAACCAGTTCCACAAGAAGCAGGGCCGGTGAAAGTGGTGGGTACGGTGGGTACTACTACCCACCCAAAAATACTAAAGGTGGGTAATTACCCACCTGAAACTTCTAGTGGAAAACAATGGTAATATAAATATTATTTATAGCAATAAAAATATTTGTAATCTAACTCGGAATAATAAATCAAATCAAAGTTATAGAATGCTAGTACTCAGCTAGTAGAGTAATGATGTGAAAATATACAACAGAAAGGTAAAACGTGACGAGGGTCATTTGAGTAAGCAGAAATCTTTTGGAAACTTAACTTTTACCTTGAACCGGAGAAGTCAAGCTTAAGCATCGCCTCAATGAAGCTCTCGTGTATCGGAAAATATTGACAAAAAAAAAAGCTTGTTGTGTACGATAATGCAGTCGCGAATGAAAAATTACAACTTCTAGTGACATTTCTTTTGCCTTCACCAGTACCTACATACCAGAGACCTAAGTGGTTTGTAATGATGCTCAAACTCGACTTCCTGGTAGAAGGTGAAAGTTACGTTACTAAAAGACTTCTGCTTGCTGCAATGAACCTTGCCACGTCTCACCTTCCCGTTCTGTATCTTCACAGAAATAAAATCACTACAAATCTTTTCACGTAGGACTACGTCTTTGTTTGCTATACCGAGGTCCAAGTTCAAAATACAGAAAACAAAACCGTACAAACAGTGGTCAGCTTTTGAACATCTACATCTCAACCATTTTTCAACTGATTTTCGATATCAATATACATACTGTTCGAAAATATTTTTACGCATCGATTCGAGCAGATAAATCTATATATTTCAGATAATTGGTGATCTAAACTTCAATGAGTGATGATTAGTTTTCTCTGCTTCCTGAACCATTGTCACGGTTTCCCTTACGATACGACAGTTTCGTATACATAAGTTCACGGTTTTCATAAGATAATAATCACTCACACAAAACAAGATTCAGTATCGTATCCACTTGCATTCTGTGGGGTTCAATACTGCCGTAGAGTAGCTTGCCAACACTTCGTTCCAAAAGTTCCGTAACTAACTAGGAAAACAACATTTCTTGTGCATTTTTTTTATTCACCAACAACCTTCAAATGCAATACAATCGCTCTAGCACTAACTTTTCGGTACCATACTTATACGCCCTTATTCTGAATAACGACGTATTGATTTTTCGATCGAATCATAGCTACCTTTGATTTTGCTTGCGTTATGGGGAATACAAATGAAATACGAGGGGAAAAACGATACGACGTTATTCAGAATTAGGGCGATAGACTGATTTGTCCATGGTCTCAAAATAAACTCTCTCATTCGAGCCAAAAAATTTACCCTAAAGTATCTTTTTGCGATCAGCAAAGGACGAGTAGCCGCTGGGGGCTAGGTTATTGAGAATATGGGGGGTAAAAGAAGAGATCGGAGCCCAATTCGCTCAATTTGGTCATTGTTTTCATTGACTTGTGACACGGTGCATTGTCTTTGTTATAGATGATTTTTTTCATATGAGGCCTCAATAACTCAATGTAATAATTACTTTTGATGGTGCTTTTTCAAGATACTCGATGTTAGTTATATCTCGAGTAAATAAAAGCTAACGGCACGATTGTTCCAGCTACCTGTTGCGTTGTCGGATGGCTTTCCCCGTCTGAATGCTGATATGATATGACTCCGGAGAAAAATGGTGGGTCCATGTTTCGTCCACTGTTTCATACCAATGCAAGGAATCCTTTTTATTGCGACTAAACAGTGCAGAACAGATCTCTGGATTGTTGATGCGTAGTTGCTTTTGTTCGATTATGATCGAGCGCGTCACACAGTTGGAAAATACCTTTCATATGCCCAGCTTTTCGCGTAAGGCCGTAAAAATTTGGAATGTTTCACCGGCCCCGACAAGAAGCATTTTGAAATTTTGGCTTGCTTTTGTGAATAAAACAAGTTCCACAAGACACATTCACAATCTCAAGTTAGCTTCTGGGAACTCTTAGAAATTATAAAGCGTAGCTTATGATAGCTAACATATCATTTTTATAACCGTGGGCATATCTGTGTATGAATTTACTCAAAAGTTTCCCCTGAATTGATTTAGTTCAGTATGTTTGCGATCATACTGCAAATGCAAAATCAGGATACTACTTTTCGATGCCCACACTATGAATCCTTACAAGTTTGGACTGCCTGGTTTGTTAGACTAGCTATATAAAAATAATGCTCAATATCTTTTTTTAAGTTTTTTTTTTCAGGTATTGCCGCCCTGTTATGGCTTAAATTGTTAGATTTTGGCAGACTAGAAGAATTTGCTTACTAATTCTAAATAATTCGCTTCTTCATATATCCACACATCTGAAAACACTGTTGAACTGAAAAACCAGTCAGTTTCGAACCTGATTTTTAAATATCAGGTTTGCTCAATGCGAAATCAACACAGTTTCGTGAAAAGTGTTTGTTTGATGAAACTACCCTGGGTCAGTTTCAGTTTCTCAGTCGAAAACGACATATGATTATCGGCAACAAAGAAAACCATTCTGCAAGAAGCCTTACTGTGAACCAAATTTATTATCTACTTATAACACTGTGAGAAGAGCTCTGGCATAAGAACGCACAAGCGGGTAGAACAGTTAATGAACAAGGTTGGTAAGTTCGAATCCTGCCTGCGAGACAATTTTCGCAACTTCATCTCATCACGACGACCTTAAATCATAACGAATGAAAAACGATATTATTCTTCAAAAATCGTCGGCATAATTTTTGTAAACTCGTTAGTTTCCCGACACTGCCACTGACACTGTACTGATTAGTTAATTCCAATCAAGTTACCTGTTGTCTAATCCGGTCATTTTTAATTCTGTTTAGTAAACACACGGCTCTGCCAAGTGTACCTTTACCCGACAACCAACACGGATGACCGGTTTTTCATTCGCAAAATCACCGACGAAGACAGAGATGGCCGTAGGTATCGATACAAGCTCAGCAGCACACCTGCAGGTAAACATTGCATAAGTATAGGTTTTTGAACCCAGCAAAGTTTCAGTTGATTAGCCTTCGAAGATTCGCACTAGTTGGAATCAAACTATTTGTATTTGGAATGATTCTGCTGAAAAATTTAAATTGGACATTGATTTACAGTGTATATTACTCGTGACATAATAAAAGTAGTTTTAGATCACGTGGCTCATTGCAATGCAATCTATATAAGTAAATTTTAAAATGATATTAACACGGTATGCATCATTCTTCTTTCGACAGTAATTGAATATTAAATGGTTTGATGATTTTGATTGTACACCCTTCCTAATATAATCTTCCGTTTTTAAAACTTATTAGAAAAACAGTATCAACCGGAACACTGGGATAGACGCGGGGTAAATTCATCAATATTCATATCAACATACGAAAAAAATGTACAAGTGTGCGTCATCATGCCCGTAAATCATTAAAAATGATAATAAAGAGCCTGTTGTATCTGGTCGTGTGAATACTCGCTGGCCTGAAGATTCTAATGATAACCTTCACAAACCAATGGGTTCCCACTTTCCAATGAACGTTATCTCTTCACTTCGGCACTACTGTCCTCTTTAAAACCCAAAGGAAAATTCTGCGTAACCCAAGCCCTGCGCAAAATGGTTAAATCATGCTTAAACAGGCGTATCATTATTGAGGGGACAAATGACCCAATGATCAATTCTTCCCATATAAACGGTGCAAACAAAAACATGCAACCAACATTGTGATTATTTTTTTCTTGCTTGTTTCAACCTGTTTCTTATTAGCTCCAACTTGTGTAGTTGTATGTAAACTCAGCTCCTGCTTCGGTGGCTTAACTTTGGTTGGCCACTGATCGGTTGCTTCCGAGTGTAACTCGGGGGAAGCTACGAAAGAAAACACGCGATATTTTCATACCAAGCGCAACATTTAAATCACAGTTTGTGAATGATAATGATGTGCATGTCATCGAAACAAAATTTCAGCAGCTTTATGTGTTCGAACCAATCCGACATGGGATATTTAATTCATCTGTATCATGTTTACAAACAAGATAAAAAGATCAAAATAGTTGATGATACACTATATGGACTCTACTGAGCATGTGTAAATTTTCCGATTAACTAATAAAATAAATTTTGTGACAACACAAAAATTTTAAATAAATTCAATGGCTTTGTACAATAAGAAATACAACGTGAAATTATATGAATTTCATATACTAACCCATGGCAAAAGAAACCAACTACAACTTAAAAATAATTTATTGCTTCATTTTTTGTTTCACAGGCAATTAAGAACAAAAACATATATCCTCAATTTTCCGCTATCCTCAACGACATCAATTATAATCGATAGAATATAAAAATTTAAATTTCACAACCTTAGAAATATTTCGGAATGTATAGAATTCGAAAATTGTTTGAATTTTCTATTAGTAAAGTCCACTCGAAAATCTATCATATACTTGTTTACCAATTCAGAAAAAGTAGAATTATGAATTTAGCACAAAAAATCTCACGAAATTAAGTAAAACCTGTTTTTATCCACCTAATGATGTAATGATGCCTTTCTCATATCTCTCTTATTCTCATATAAAAAAGGTATTCTTCAAACAATTTTGTTTGATTTTTGAAAAACATGAAAGCTAGTGCATGAACTAGTGTAACCTACAGAATGAAACAGTTCTCAGATCGGTTAGGCCATCTTTCTCAGGCCATCGAATATTGCCTTTGCAGCAGCCTTTGTGATTAGCACCAACCAATCAATTTACCTGCAGCTTACAGTTGTCTTCGTTTCGAAAAACAACCTCTCCATTTGAATGCTTTTTACTGAATGAAACCCTGCACTTATGTTACTTTTGTATATGAAATTCATACTATATAGGGTAATACTTTTTAACTAAAAACATAAAATATTTTTTGGGATTGGATTTTTATCATTACTACAACCATTATAATTAAACAGTAGGGTGCCAATATCTTTTAATCATCTCTAATTTCGTAAAGCGGCAGGTGGGTGAGTGGTGTCGGCCGTCATTGGAAGTTATTTAGGAATTAGCCTTATTTGTGCTAGGGCACATAACCAATTTCATTATGTTCACATTTCGTTTCAGCCTCGGCGGTTTATGTTGAACTGCAGGTGGTATAAAAAATCACCCAAATCGGAAATTTATTTTTTATGTCATAAATCTTAAAACTGCCTGAACATCGAGATAACACCAGATCATAAAATTCAAAGTCCCAGAGAGTCGAAATTTTTCAAAAAAAAAATTCGAGATGACTCATGATCTCGACGTTCGGTGAGGAAGTGCAAGAAAGTCGAAATTCAATTAATCAATACACAATTATAGGGAAATTCAATCGTTTAGTGAATCTGGAAGAGGTATTCAAACGGTTGATTTTAAAGTCAGACAATGCACCAGAATTAGAAGACAAAAATACCTTAGTTTCATATGTAGCTAATAAATGCCTTACATGATAGAGTATTTTTCAATGAAAAAACCCAATGTTTGAACACAATTTAAAAAATAAAAAATAAATTCGTCTTTTTTTATAAACATGCTCGAAAGTATTTTCGGTCGAATGCAAGAAACGGATTTTTTCATTTGCCTCAATGTTAGATATAGCAGTTTGAAAATAACCTGTTTTCGAACTAGTTTTGCTCATAACTCCGTTTCAGACAATGCTACCTGAACGCGCCAGTTATTAAAAAATTGGTTTTATCAAACCCTAAAAGATGTTCAAAGATACTTAATACGAAAAGTGAAAAATAAAAATGCTAGAGCAAAAAATCTGTTTTTAGAGGAACACCCTAAGTTGCTCTATTAAAATAGCTGTAACACAAAAACCGTTGTAGATACCACAATGGTGTCTTCAGCAAAGTTGCTCGATATAAGTTTATCTAGAGTTTTGTCGAAGGTTGCTCTATCGCAACACATCCGGAAAATAAGTTTTGGATCACCTTTATAATAAGAGCCACCCTAACACCATGTACACCGAAATATGGCTTATCCTTCACTGATCATTTGTTTTGAAGACATCATAGCTCTAAAGTATAAGGTTAAGCAACAAATGTTTTTGTCCCTATTTATTCATATATATTTATAAATTCATCGATTTTTGAAAGTTTCCTTTTGATAGTGCAGAAATGGTAGTTGGGCGAAAATTGTAGCTGGTATCACTTAGCAATCGAATGATGTGTAAAAATATATAGGTCATCGCTTTGAATTTCGAGATTGTAAAAAGTCTTATCTTTTCTGAGGTCATATATCTACAGTTTTCATTATAACTTTGGGTAGACAACCCTGTTTTTCGATTTTTTTTAAGCATATTTTATTTCTGGAGAATAGTACCTTTCCAATGGTGAACAAATTTCAAAAATCGGTTGACTAACAAAAAAGTTATAACTCGGTAAAGTTAAAGTTCTCAATATCCGATTCGCGCAGGTGCCAATAGGGCATATTTTTAGCTTGAAAAAAACTTGGAAAGGAAAAAATCAGATTTTCATTAGTTTTTTCTAATCGATCGTCAATAATGATATACTTAAAACAATCTAGAAACTTCACAAAATTCGAGGGTGTAAAATTTATCGAAATTGGTCAAGTAACAACTGAGCTATGATAGCTCAAAGTTACCGTTTCAACTTTTTTTCAGGCTTGGTGCTCCGTGTAACTTTTTTAGGCTTGGTGTTAGGAGTGTTAAACCAAATATAAATAATGTGCATCCTCCCCAATTTTGGGTAACGAGTGATGACCTCGAAATTAAGGTAAATTGATTTTTGTTTTGTTTGCTGTGTTACTAACGTGACAGGCTAACGCCAGTGATGGACAATCTCGCCCAAACATAAGTTTAGTACAAGTGTAATGACATAACAAAGCACGCTACCCATTTTTACCGATCAACTCAAAGTTTGAGTAGATAATGGCCTAATTTTGGGTAGCTTATAGAAGAGCTCGATAATGAGTGATTTCTCCAAAAAAATAGGTAGACACTGTTTTTAAACCCTTGAATATGGTAGCTAGAGTGCCTATAACCAGAGTGACGACATCTCATCCGTAATTTTGGCAACAATTCAAAACATTCCATTAGCTTTACATTGAATTGACAGGTCGTTTGCTCGTTTGGAACTGGGAGCTGTCATTCCAAACGAACAGCTGTCGCCACTCTGATTATAGTCACTCTAATGGTAGCCAATACCATGACCAGCGTTGCCAGGTTTCCAGATTTATCTGGCAAACGCCATATTTTTCTTGCTTCGTCAGACACTCTAACTAATCAGATCTTTTGCCAGATTTTACAAACTTTCCCAGATTTTGTCAGATCTCAGGTGGTGACCTTTTTTTTTGCTCACTGAAAATGAAGCCCGGCCAAAATTTCCTTGTGCAATGTTAGACACAGACAAATCCAGATAAATTTTTGAGTTAGAGGCAGATTTTTGAAAAAAAAAATAACATGGCAACTCTGACCATGATCCTTGTTTCAGTAAAGGCTTTTTTCTAGTAACGGCCCTTACACGAGTCATTAAAAATGACATTACTAAAAAATAATATCATTTTAATGAACGTGTATGGTGCAGTAATGACGAGTTTTCTATTAAATTTGAAATACATCATTACTTAGTCATCATTAAAAATGACAAAAATAATTCTCGTGTAAGGGCCGCTAATGTTCGCCAAGAATTACGTTTGATTTTTCAAATGGCCGTAAGAGTAAGTGACAGTTTCTCTTTGTGTTTACACGTTTACCACTAAGCTCTCTTTACAAAATGATACATGAAACCTTCAACCTTCAAACAGAATTAAAAATCTACAAAAACTTGTATAATCGCGTCACAATAATCGAAAGAGAGCTCATACGACCATTTGAAAAATCAACCGAAAATTGTACAGACCGTCATTTTTTCTCAGTGCTTTCAAACCTCATCGAATTCATCGCATTATATTTCATAGAATTCATTCCTAATCAGAGATGCCAGGTCTGCAGATTTGTCTGTAAATCTGCAGATTTGGGGTATAGTGCTGCAGACATTTTTTGTTGTGCAGACTTTTACAGACTTTTGAAATTCTCGCAGACTTTAGCAGACATTTGAAATTTTCGCAGACTTTCGTCTATATTTACAGACTTTTGAAATTTCCGCGACCTTTTTTTTTTTTTTTGATAGCCAAGTCAGTTTTGCGTATGTCATACTTTATAGAGAAATTGCTGCCAGCACGACATACTTGCTGACTGCAGATTTTTTTTTAGATTTACAGACCCTGTCTGCAGATATTTGAAATTTTTACCTGGCATCTCTGTTCCTAATATCGGACAGCTCGTCACGTTGTTTTGAATTGAAACGTGCTGCATTAGTAGTTCGAATTTATTTTCATTTTCGTTTGAAATTCTTATGAAAACTGTCTAGAATTGTAATTCTGTCAACACGTTTGTCGGTCAACAATAAAAAGTGATTATTTCTATTCCCAGTTCACGTTTGCTCTTATTTGTTACTGTGGTCTTTTTGTTAACTGTATTCACGTTTGAAATTGAACTAACGTCATGACGATCGACCAGAACCTAGAAATCAACCTAGATCCGACCAACCTACAGTTTTCCGTTTTCAGTTCGGAAGACATCAAACGTATCAGTGTCACCAAAATTGTTACAACGCGGTCGTTTGACGAGCTGGGCCATGCAATTCCCGGTGGACTGTACGATGCAGCGATGGGTGAGTATACCAAAACAATAAAAAGAAATCCTCTCACTTGCTAGTTGTAGGTCCTTCTGGACGTGGTGAGGTGTGTGCCACCTGTGTCAAGGATATCGCACATTGCGAGGGACATTTTGGACATATCGAAATATGCCTACCAGTGTTCAATCCATTCTTCGTTAAAACTGTCTATAACTTGCTGAGAATTTGTTGCACCAGTTGCTTTCGATTGCAGCTGCAAGATTCGATGAAAAGTTTACTGGAATTGCAACTGCAGCTAGTGGATGCCGGTTACATTGTCGAGGCAGAAGAATTGGAGATTTTCAAGAAAAAGTCGACCATGGATCCATCCGTGATGCCGGAAGGGGTAAACTATTATACGGAGTTGCTGATGAATCGTACGTTCGAGTGATGTCTGTGCGAAGTGTTTGCCATTGGGTGATGTTTGTTTTTGTTTTTAGAACCTTATAATAAGTTGGGGAACACAAAAAATTCGGAAGCCATCCGAGCCGCAATCGTTAATGCAACACTAAAAGAAGGTATCAAGCCGTTCTGCATTCACTGCAAGGAACAGATTCGTAAAGTTCGAGTGTCTAATAAACGACTGGTATTCAGTATGAATAGATCCGAGATGAAAGCTTTTTAGTAAGTACGATTAGAGAAAAAAGTATTGATAATATAGTTAGTACAACAGCGGTCATTTTTAGCGAAAAACAAGGTATGCAGAATATCAGTGATGAAAAGATAAAAGCCACAAATCGAGTCATTTTTGCCGAAGAGTGTCAAAAATATTTCTGTAAATTGTACCAGAACGACGGCTCTCTGCTCAAGCTTCTGTTTCCTATTCTCGCTCACGGTTCTCACTCGATGAAACATTCGACCGATTTGTTCTTTATGGACGTGATTCCGGTACAACCACCCATGGTCAGACCGGTGCGACGCGTCGAAGGTATGGAGATTCTGGAACATCCGCAGACCTCAATTCTAAGAAATATAATGATGGCAAATGCTACACTCAGAGCTGTTTTAGTGATAACAAAAAAGGAAGATGATGAAACTGGCGTTAATTCGGTTGAAGTTGACATGAAAAATGTGTACGACGCTGCGAGAGGCGATGGGGCATTCGAAAAGTTGTATCACGCCTGGGTAGATCTTCAAGGATTTGTGGACCAGTCCTTGGATATCAATATGGCCCAGGACAAGAATAAAGCCCGTGGTTCGGGTTTGAAACAAATTATAGAAAAGAAAGAAGGTCTGGTACGAATGCATATGATGGGAAAACGAGTAAATTATGCAGCAAGAACGGTCATCACACCTGATCCGAACATTGGAGTAGATGAAATCGGAATACCGGTGACATTTGCAAAGAGGCTTACGTATCCTGTACCGGTGACCCCGTGGAATGTTGCCGAATTGCGGAAAATGGTTTTGAACGGTCCAGATGAGTATCCGGGAGCGAATATGATCGAAGATTCAAACGGTCAATTCAGTAAAATCTCTTCAATGAACACAACTCAAAGGCAGTCGATGGCAAAGACTTTGCTTACACCACATAGCTCAAATCAACAGGGCGTTAAAATTGTGCATCGCCATTTGCTCAACGGGGATGTTCTTCTACTCAACCGGCAACCGACTCTGCATCGTCCCAGTATAATGGCGCATAAGGCAAGGATTCTGAGTGGCGAGAAAATTTTTCGACTACATTACTCCAACTGTAAATCTTACAATGCCGACTTCGACGGAGATGAAATGAATGCCCATTTTCCGCAGGACGAGTTAGCCCGTAGTGAGGCGTACAATATCGTAGCCGTACCGCATCAGTACCTGGTTCCGAAGGATGGCACTCCACTTGGTGGACTGATTCAGGACCATATAGTGTCTGCAGTAAAACTGTTCATTAGGGGAAAGTTTTTCAACCGAGATGACTACCAGCAGTTGGTTTTTCAGGCGTTGAGCAACCACCGTGGCGATATAGAATTGCTTCCACCCACGATTTTAAAACCGACGATTCTTTGGTCTGGAAAGCAGATCATTTCAACCATCGTAAAGAATATAATTCCTAAAAATATGCCTCACATCAACATGATAGGGACGGCCAAATTGGGTAGCAAACATTGGCAAACGGAGCCGGGTCGGCAGTGGCTTGCCGGTGGGAGTCCCACAGTAGGTAACGAGATGTCAGAGACGGAGGTTTTCATTCGCAATGGGGAACTGTTGGTTGGAATTCTAGATAAGAACCATTTCGGAGCCACGCCGTACGGTCTAATCCATTGCATATATGAGTTATATGGGGGAAACTGCTCCTCCTTACTTCTCTCTTCTCTGTCCCGATTGTTTACTTACTATCTTCAGTGGGAAGGTTTCACCCTTGGCGTTAGAGATATTCTGGTACAAAAACATGCCGACAAAAAGAGAACAAAGATTATCAAAGCCTGTAGGATGATTGGACATGCCACTGCAGCTTCGGCTTTGAACCTTCCATTGAATGTTTCCGAAGAAGAATTGAACACGAAAATGATAGAAGCGTACGCCAGAAACCCCAAGTTTCGTTCAATTCTTGATCGGAAATACAAATCTGCTCTGGACACCTACACCAATCTGGTCAACGAGACTTGCATTCCTAGCGGGTTGATTACCAAATTTCCAGAAAATCACCTTCAGTTGATGGTTCAATCAGGAGCAAAAGGATCTACGGTTAATACGATGCAGATTTCCTGTTTGCTTGGACAGATCGAGTTGGAAGGTAAGCGACCTCCGTTGATGATATCCGGAAAATCTTTGCCAAGTTTCGCTAGTTTCGAGACATCGCCGAAATCTGGAGGATTCATAGATGGTCGGTTTATGACTGGAATTCAACCGCAAGATTTTTTCTTCCATTGTATGGCTGGACGGGAGGGTCTTATCGATACGGCTGTGAAAACCAGCCGTTCCGGGTACCTCCAACGCTGTCTGGTGAAGCATTTAGAAGGACTCAATGTAAACTACGACATGACCGTTCGGGACAGTGATAACAGTGTGATACAGTTCATGTACGGCGAAGATGGTATGGACATCTCTAAGGCTCAGTTCATAGAAAATTCGAATCATCTCGATTTTCTGGACCTGAATCGAGAAGTGATCGTCCAATCGGATCTGATAGCAAAGTTGGTCAATGACGACGAGTTGAACGATCGGATTAAAGCTCATGTCAAGAAGATGAAATCTTGGAGCAAGAAAAACGGTCCTGTTCTCCAAAAGCGCCGAATTTCGGCATTCTCCAAATTTGCTGCGGACATTGGTGATTCAATTCGTACCGGATTGTCAAACCCTAACCAAGTGAAGGGTAAAACGGGACGTACTCGAATTACCGAAAAAATCATCAAGAAATGGAGAAAAACAGACCTGGATGAAAAAAACAAATATTTTCGCAAATCCGCTCCTTGTCCGGATCCAACCTTTTCCTTATTCCGCCCGGACAGCTGTTTCGGATCCCTCAACGAGCACCTGGAAGCGCTAGCAAAAACATATACCACATCCCAGAAATCCAATCTAAACATAAGGGAATTGGTTCAGATCAAAAACAGTTTCGCTCTCGCTGCCCCTGGTGAACCGGTTGGCGTCTTGGCCGCCCAATCCATCGGTGAGCCTTCAACTCAGATGACACTGAACACATTTCACTTTGCCGGTCGAGGTGAAATGAATGTCACCCTGGGAATTCCTCGTCTTCGAGAAATTCTGATGCTGGCGTCTCAACGTATCAAAACTCCTTCAATGGAAATCCCATTCCGGACGCGCAGTGCACGGAAACTGGAAATCATCGCCGAAAAGATGCGCCAAACACTGAATCGGGTAACGGTAGCGGACGTGTTGGAGGGTATAGTTTATTTGCAAAAGTTTACGAATCGGTTTAAACTGAAGCCTATCGTTTATTTTCGTTCTAGATATCAAAGTAAATTCTCGTCTCGTTCTAAAACCTTCCCGAGGAATGCAGCATATAGTAAGGTTCAACTTTTTACCTCAGGATGCCTATTCGCATGATTTTCGCGTCAACCCGAAAGAAATCCTGCAATACATGTCAAGACACTTCTTCAAAATCATGTTTCGTTACATCTTCCGAACGGCTAAGACTAAAAACGTGTTGTGAGTATTGCGTTGTTAGAATAGATCAGTTTTTTTCATAGCCTAGAGATCTTTTTCAGAATAGACATCGAACAGGAATCCTCTGCCAAGCCTAGCTCTTTCTCCAGCGAGAACGACGAGGTGGTGGATAACAGAGTGCCGGATATGTCCCGGTTGGAGGATGACGGTGGAATAAGCTCCGAAGAGGAAACCGGCGGGAATGATGCCGATGCCGATGCGACGGAATCACGTTTAAAAGACAAGAAAAGTGACGACGTTGGGTACGACACGGAGGAAGAGGAGGATAGTAACGACGATGAAAACTTGCCAGATTCACCAGAACATAATCCGGAAAACGAAAACGACGACCGCAAACTCGAAGAAAACGACGATGAAATAATCAATGGTGAAGAGCTCAATGTTTCCGATACCAAGCTAGTGGAAGAAAACGAGAAAAAACTGGTCACCAAGCTTAACGATATGGTCAATGACTACGTTTATGATAAGAAACATCATCGATGGTGCATCGTCACATTTCATATACCCTTGAAGTATAAAGATATCGACTTCACGAAAATCATGCGGGAAATAGCCGAGAAGAGTGTTCTTTGGGAGGTAATATTTCCAGTTTTGAATCACTGAGTAACGAACTTCCACATTTATTTTCGGAATTTCATTACAGATTCCTAACATTCGCCGTGCAATCACGTACATCCAGAACGACCAAATGTACCTCAAAACCGACGGAATCAACATCTTCGCCATGACCAAGTACAACAAAATACTGGACCTCAATCGTCTCTACTCGAACGATATCTACGCCATCGCGCAAACGTACGGTATTGAGGCTGCCTCCCGGGTTATCGTGAAGGAGGTCCAGAACGTGTTCAAAGTGTACGGAATCACAATAAATCCGCGTCATTTGCTGCTGGTGGCCGATTACATGACGGCTGATGGAACATTCAAACCGATGAGCCGCAAAGGAATGGAGAACAATGTGTCCCCGTTGCAGCAAATTTCGTTCGAGTCGTCAATTCAATTTTTACGGGCAGCCGCCCTTAAGAGCAACGACGACCATCTAGATTCGCCATCGTCCCGCTTGATGTTGGGTCAGCTTTGTAAAAGCGGTACAGGATCTTTTGGAGTGTACAGTAAAGTACAGTTATAACGTAATGTTAGTGACTGTTTGGAAAATGCTTTTGAAAAATATATCATCATTGGAAGACATTTCTCATTTATGACTTTTTGAACTTGAAGGGGAAAGATCGAGTATAGGGGCTGGGGTCCACTAGGAGATTGATAGTACCTATTAGCTCTCTCCAGACAGTACCAGCCTAGATGCCGTGTGGAATCCGGAGGAAAAAAATTAACCAAGAATAGATTCACTGGGTTCCTGCTTCCATGTCGTAAAAGGCGACAATTGCCGAAATTTCTTTTTCCTTTCAATTATCAGATATTTTCAACATTTCACTTCTGATTACTCTCTTTAACTAAATTATCGTTTCATTCAAACTATCAATTTCCGTTTAGCTTCGGAGAAAAGTTTTGTTTAGATTGTTTTCTTCTTCCATGTTATTGATTATCTTTCAGGATGATAAATTGAATAATAAGAAGCAACTATTGCGCAAACCCGTTGATATTACAAAGTTAATAACAGAGATAATATATATCGGTATATTGAATACATAGTAAAAACCTGTTTTAATCCACCTAGTGGTGTAATGATGCCACCAACTAACATGACATACAAACTTTACTAGTACGCACTCTAAATTACGATTTAAATGTTTGTTGCGTCCGAAAATATGCAGTAATTTTTGGTAGGATCATAAGACCTTTTTATTGACCCTAAGGTTGGGAATAACGGTTTAGAGTCCAGTTTATAACATTTTTTACGGTTTTTGTTCCGTCAGTTTAAGTGACGGTGTACAATATTGAACACATTTTACCCTATAACTCCGGAACCGGAAGTCGGATCCCGATGAAATTCAGGAATTCCATATGGGACCACGAGACCTTTCATTTGAATCTAAGATTGTCAAAATTGGTACAGCCATCTCCAAGAAAACCTAGTGAGAATATTTGACACATACACACACAGACATTGCTCAGCTCGATGAACTGAGTCGAATGGTATATGACACTTGGCCCTCCGGGCCAATTTTCACTAGTCGGTTTTTCAAGTGATTACATAACCTATTTAATTTAATTACATTTACTATTTAATTTAATTTAACGTGAATTTTTATTTCAGGGAGGACGATGCCCAACACTCAAATAAAAATTCACGTTCGATTCACTTGAAAAATCACGTAAACTAGTTTCAAATGTCAAATTGAATGTTTTACGTGACGAAATTGAATGTTACACGAACATCCCCTAAAATGAATAGAGTCATCACATAAGATTTATGTGAATTGACCAAACGTCAAACAATCTAAGTGAATTCCCAGTGTGAAAAACTCGATTTTGAAAATGGCGAACAGTGGCCCTCAAAGTATGAGTAGTGTAAATATTTGCGAGAAATGTTATTTAATTACAATTTTTTACTACATCGATCGGACCATTCCAGTATGAAAGTTTTTATGTGTTCAACTAGACCGAGTGCCTGCGTGAGTCCGGAAGTGTGCCCGCTCCTGTCGAATGATTCAAACAGGCCGTTGGTCCACCGAAAAACGATTTCTGGAGGCTTGTCGATTCGAGATCCCACGACGTTATTAGTTGCTTTTTATTTTCAGCCGTTAAAATTCTATGCTAATTTTCTGAAATAAATGTTTTATTTTTCACGGCATTTTTAATTTCCTAAATTTATATAAAAATCTGAAATCTCCTTTCTGACTTCAACCAGTATAAAAAATAGTAATTCTCTGGTATCTAAATTTTATATGAACTGATAGGTAAATGTGATATGAGCAGTACATTATATTTTACCTATGAAACACGTAGCTTTTACTGGCTTATCCATTCAACAGTTTTTAAATGCCAGTCCATTAAAACTCACATGAAAAGGAAGGTGGAAAATATTCACATAACTTTTCGCGTAACTATAACATGATTATTATTTTGAGTGTAGGTGTGCTTTGAAAATTTAAAACAGGTTTTCGTATAGGGGTTCCAAATTCACTTGTTGCCCCATTTTATAAGTGTCGACTGTTATCAGTGTGCTTCATGTGGAATAAAATTTTGTTTACTCAGTGTATGCAATTTGTGCTGCATAGGCTCGAGGGTAGGTTTTTTATCGTCACTGTTAACCTCAATCGGATGAAAACATTTTGACAGTGCAGCGGTACTGTTTGTAAACAGATATTTTTTGTTTGTCTATTATAGTATGTTCACATTAGCGCTGATATCAAGTGATATACGGATATACTTGATATCCGATGATATCATGTGCGATATCACTTGAAATCCCATAAGCGGCCCTTACACGATCATTAAAAGTGTCATTACTAAGTAATGACACTTCTGCTCAAACGCTCGTCATTACTGCATTACTGTACATCATTACTTTTTAGCATTACACGTTCATTATTAATGATGAGTATTTGTAACTACTCCAGCAATAGCAATAGCAATATTTTTATTTTCGTTTAGCTGAAAATAAAATGGATTTGCCATTGAAACGTTAAGGTTAATGAAATATTAACAATTTCAATCTTCACTTTGTCATTTTTCGCGTATAGTTCTAAAGATATTCAGCACTTCCACAAAAAAATAAGAAGAAGAAATAATGTTGGTAATGATGGAAAATCTGGAATTCCATCATTACTCGTGTCATTACTGAACTAGTAGACCTTACACGATCATTAAAAGTGTCATTACTTTTTAGTAATGACACTTTTAATGATCGTGTAAAGGCCGCTATACAATTTGATGTCAACGCGTATCACCATTTTGGCATGATATCTGGGATATCATGTACGATATCATGTCGAGTTGTCAAAAATCGCAACTAGCAACACGGATAATACACTGAAATGAAAATCTTATTTGTTATCATTAGATTTGTCATATGAATCATATGCAGAATATAATTTATAGAAGTTATATGGAAACTTATAATCTTTATTTAAAGTGTACGTGAAATCTAAATAGACGTTACCATAATGAAAGATATAAGAATATCCCATATAATGTATATGAAAATCCGATGAAACCTAACTCGTTACATAATTTATATATATTGGATATGTCTTATGAATCGTACGCAGATGGTATTTCACAAAAGACATATGACAACTTATGACCTTTAATGGAACACTACATAAAATCTAAATGATGTTCAATAAATTTTATATCTTCATAATCTTTATGATATTGATAAAAATACCATATACAAGTTATGCGAAAAGTCGATAAAACTTAAGCCAATATAATTTTAATATTCATTACATTTTTCTATTAATCGCATGCTGATTATGTTTAATAAAAGTCATGTGATAACTTATAATTTTCATTGGAAGCGCACATCAAATCTGCAAGAAGGAAGAAAACGAGACACTGTTTTCTTAAGCTGAAGAAAATAACAAGAAATAATTTTTTAACTTAGATATATAATAGAGTTTATTTTTACGAAAGAATAGTTGTGAATCGTACTGCTTGAAGCTGAAGAAGAAGTTGTGTCAAATGCAAATTATAATACGGAATACTTCGACAAATTTTCAAGGACACATTTTGCATCGTGCGGTACACTGTCATGATAAGCAGCCCTTACACGTGACAATATTATTGTCAATCCAAAGTATTGTCAATACCGTCAATCCAATTGACTTGGTAACTGGAGTCCGCATTTTTCGAGAAAATCAAGCGTTTGGAGCTTCAAATATTGCAAATGAATATTAAAATATAGAGATAAGAGATTATTGCACATATTTAACAGTTTCTCTCTGGAGAGAAAGTATTGTTGGATTGATGAGCAGTTTTGATTTTTTTGACAATATTTTCGTCAATCCAATGAAGTTTCCATTACACGATCAAAAGTATTGTCAATACTCCTTGTATTGACAATAATATTGTCTCGTGTAAGGGCCGCTATACACTGTCAGAGTGACAATGTACTTTAACGAGTTTTCTATAAAACTAGCAACACTGAAGGGTAAGAACAAGTTCACCACTAAGACAAGACCTGACAACTGGCTTCTTATTCTTCCTTCCGAATCATCCTTCTCGTCATTTTCGCCCTGTGGAATAAATACCAACGTATCGGCTACAGTGTAGCCATATTCACAGATTTTTTAACAACTATGCTAGGAAAAAAATATTTATTTGTAGACACGGTTTATGATTTGAAATAATCATGAAATATGTTTTGGTAAATGCATTTGTTTATTAAATATTAATGCTTAAAAACAATTAATTGAGCTTTGATGACAAAACACGAAATATCTCATGTTGAACGCAAAATCGAATCCATTGTTGACGTATTGAAACCGGAAAAAATCAGGATTGAATAGAAATGCTTAGTGCGATCACAGTGTAGAACACAACAGTTCATTCTTCTCGTAAAAGTAAACACACTTTCGAGTTTACACTAATTTAACAAATCTTTTTTGGTTACACTTTAATTCACTAAAAAGAAAAACGGCTTGATGCTTATTTTAATTACACAGTGCTGCCACTATAAACATTTATTACCAATGAGATTGAAAAAAAGTGAAACATTCTCCGAAAATTTTCATTTTCATTGGTGAGCTAAAATTATACATTTTAATAAACTTGTTTTCTGATTATCTTTATACCTGGCATCATTGCTCGCGTACCCTGCAAAAGTTTTTTCTTTTCACAATGTGCAGGTAGCAACATCAAAATCAGCCAATCAGAAACTGGTCCATTTTGGAACAAAAGCAGCCCCCCCAGATGTCATGTCTTGTCTTAGGTTCACCATAGTTACTGTTTATTATAGTGAAAAATAATTAAACAAACAGTTTTTATCTGATAATCAAGATCACAAGCGAAATGTAAGTTAAACAATAATCTAGAATAGTTAAGCCACCATGAATATACTACTAGCTGTATTGATATTTGTAGATTCGTGGGTGTTTGTGTTCATTTTTCATCTTTTGTGCTAGTGCCGGTGATATTTAGACTGATTGTTGCAGTTTGATACAGAAACGATAAACATAAACAAACAAGTTTGTTTTGCACCGTAGCAACTAGCATAAAGCGTTGCCAGAAACGATGTCCTTCTACATTTTCAAACTATCGCAATGAAAGGGAGTAAGTTGCTAGGTTTACTTGTTCAGGCTGTGAACCAAACATTGGCGGTTCATTTGTATGGGACTTAGGGGTATTATTATTTGTATTTGGTTTTGTCCTCGATATTAATCAACTGCTCCAGACAGTTTTTTAGTAAGTTCCGTTATTTTAAATCGCTGACAAGACAGCTCATTCAATTTCGTTCAAGGATATGCCCTAACGAATTATGAAATAAATATCCGGTACGTCTCATCACTCTGTCTGTCTAATAAGAGGATTTAAATTTTTAATTTATAGTTTCGGGATCCTACTTCTCTTTCGCAAATATCTGGAGGTGCTCCCTTACAAAACTAACGACTAGTACAGCTCAAATCCTCGAGAAAAGAAGTAGTTTCCGATTCGTTGTGCATCTGATTCGTCTGGTAACAGTAAATATCCGATGAAATCAGCCAGTTCCAAAGAAGTAAGTGTAGTTGAAATATTAAAATAAATTTTCATTATGAAACTCTTTACATACGAAAAATATAACAAGTTTTTGATAAGACGATTATTTTTATTGTTTTTGATTCCCTTAAGCACCATTATCCCAGTATTTCAATTAATTTGAATCTTATATGTATCACTTATTCAATCAAATAGCAATCATTTGATCTATATAGAACTGTGATGACCTCCATCAAAAGTTATATATATATATATATATAAATTTTATGAAACTAGTCATATGCTATAGATAAACCTATTCTTATTAATTCGAAGTAAATAGAATATGCGCTGCATAAATTTATTCAATGTATGTTGTGTGGGTATCTAGTAAAGGTTATAGGGCGCGCCAATAAATTTGACTCAGACTGGAATTTTCATTCGTTATATGAAAATCTTGTAAAAATAACGTTACGAAGAGTTTTATCGACGACACGACCTGCCACTCGTCTATCGAAACTGTATCGCAAATTTAACTACCCCTCAGTAACTGGTAATGTCAAAACGAAAATGCCTGAAAAACTATTGAAACTGGCAACACAAGTTGATAGATTATTGATTTTAAATAACAGTTACCATAACCTTGGTTACTGCATATTGGAAACTTGGGAAATGTAAACAAAACAAACTGTCTCGAGTGGAATTATTATTTAGATTAATCGGATAGAGGTCTTCGTTAAGGCTTGCTGGTGCTTGAACATATTAAAAATGACTTCCAGAGAATTCAATATTCATGGATGTTTGTTAAATAGTCCAACGTAACCATACTTAGATCTATAATGACTCTCTGTTATGTAAATGAGTTTATAAATGGTGTTAAGTTTTGCAGTCATTCAATCCGTCATTGCCAAATTTTTTAATTAGTCCTATCATGAGAATTCGGTATTAAAAGCATATTTGTTATTTTCTAATGACTTTCTAAAGTAAAACCATTTCAATTCCCCCTTTGTTCCAAATCGTTCAACCCTCGTTGCAAATCAGCATACATGTTGTGAAACAATGCACTGTCATATTTTGATAACTCCTCTACTTCTACTCTCAGTGATTTGAGGTCTTCACAAAGTGCGTGTATACTTTGATGAATATGAAAGGCACTTGAACAGCACGGGAATCAAATTTCTCAGTATATTAGATCTGATCGAAATTATAGGTTTTGAAGTGCACATCGCAAGCTGGAGAGTGCAAACAGGTCTCCTTCAAATAATTTGATTATTTGTGTCTCAAACAGAAAACAGACTGTAACTAAGGTCTACCGTAAGGCTGCTGGAACTTGTTGAAGTAGTCGAATGTAAACAGTATCGGATACAATTTAACAATGAAGTCTCATTTTCATTTCGTGAAGACTGGTACTAACTTCCGGGTTGGTAGACAGTATGTTAAGCAAAAGTGACGTGTTTCGGAAACTCGACTGGTTATTTCTAAAAAGAAAGACCATAATCATGGATGAGTTAGATGACTACACTGAAGATAGAGCTAATGGGTAGCTGTGGATGATATAGGATGACGCATTTCTGTCGCAACACTACTTCTAGTACCAGATTTGGTTATTGTACTATTGTGGTCGGCGTAAATCTAAAAAGAACGTTGAAACAAAATTTAAATTTATATAAAATTTTCACAACTTTCTCAAATGATTTGTTTATTTATTATAGCGCTCCTTGGTAACTAGTTCATAGCAACTTAAACAGTGTTGCTAAAGAAGTTTATTTTCATGATTATTGAGGGGTCGCTATATTTATGGTAACTGGCGGTAAATCACTCACGAACACTTTTTGTTCAGATTTTTCTTCGGAGTGCCTGGTCGTGTCGTCGGTTTTATGTTTCATAAGATTATCTTATATATTTGACACGATGTTGAATACACTTTGTAGCTATCAATGGAAATGCTGATAGTGAAAAATCATTAGAATATCATATAATGTGAAAATGAGAATTTAGCTCAGTGGACGTTACCTTGCAAGCCCTTTAAGAAAAAATGTCCAGATTTTCAATTGGTGCCAAAGATTCGCCAGGCTGCACGACAACCGGCGTAACTTAGAAGTGAAATCTCGATATGAACTGGTCATTTGTTTATGTTTACATGCTTGAATCCCGAAACGCCATACTTAATGTCGGGAAAAATTACCAATGCAACTAAAAATGTTTTATCAAGCCACCAGTGTATTTTACATCGTGATACGGAATGTCAATGTTTTATGTCAAAACAGTTATCGCTTTCCTACAGGTCATCAGCGGCATCGAGACATAGAAGCGGGCGCCATATTGCAATTTTATAGTTCTGGAAAAGCGAAGGACCGAACTGTAAAATCTGTGTAGGTTGAGGAAAATTCGAATTTTCTTCAGAAAAATCGCATCTGTTGTGTTTCAAAGTACCACTAAAAGCGAGCGGAAGCTTAGCACAATCCCTTGGCACTCGTTTCAGCCATCTAACCATGGCGTCCGAGGAGGAAATCGACGAATCTATTGCCGGTAAGTAGTTTTTCGCAGTGCCTATGTGAATGGGGTCTATGATGAAGGGAGGTCGCCATCGTTGTTCCGTTTTGTCCTGCAGTGCGTGTGCTTGTGTAGGTGCTAATGCATAGCGCTAGCTCTGCTGCCGAATAGTGAATGTTTTTGTTGCCATTCTTGCAGTTGCTCACCTTTCGTCATTGCGTTGATTGTTGATTGCAAATGGTTTGAGAGCGATATAATGTTTTGTTTTTAGTGGTGTTTAAGCTTGCAGTTGAATATCATCACGTTTAGAAACAAAGCTATTGTCGATCGTAGGAAAACTGAATTGAAATTTTTCATATTTGTTATTGAAAATTGTAAATACACGAATTTTCAAAAACTACTTGTACCTATTTTTTGGTAATCGATCTCATAATCCGAATCAAGTGTTGCGAATTGCCACTTTCATAAACAACATTTACAACAATCAGTTTTACATCATTAATTTGATTTCGTCATGTTCTGCTACTCCAATCAGTCAGTGCTTAATTTTAAAGTTACGTATTCCAATAATCAAAAACTGTTAGCCATCAGAATTTTAATCTATTTTTTTTTTCAAAACAATGCAGAGGAAGAGACGGCACTGGACGAAACAGGAGCGGAGACGCCACAGGGAGCGGGAGCTGAAGCGGAAGAAAATTCGGAGGACGAAGCACTGCGAAATTTAGCAGCGGCCCAGGACGAAGATGAGGACTATGAGCCGGAGGATAATCGTAGCAAGAAGAGCAAGAAGGGTAAGAAACGGAAGGCTCGGGGAGAGGAGAAGAGTAAGGCTCGGAAGAAGAAGAAACGAAAGAAGAACGATAGCGGTGATGAGAGCGATTTTCGGCAGAGTGACGATGGGGTTGGCGCCGGTGGTGATTCGGATGAGAAGCCCAAGCGGAGTAGCCGAGACAAACGAAAGGGCAAGGAGGAGAAGAAGGAAGAAAAGAAGAGTGGGAGCTCGGGGGCGGATTTCAATATGCCGTCGATCGAAGAGGTTTGCGCCACGTTTGATTTAACCGATGTTAAGATCGAGTACAGTGAGGAGGACTACGAGAACTTGGTGACTTACAAAAATTTTCATGCGCATGTTAGGCCAATTTTGGCAAAGGAAAATCCGAAAGTTCCGATGTCCAAACTGATGATGCTGGTTGCAGCCAAATGGCGTCAATTCAGTGAAGAAAATCCCAACCTTCAAGCCGAGGACGAAGAAGACAAACAAGATGATGAACCGCCTCCATCACCGGAATATGTTCCGAAATCTAGTAGATCCCGAACGAAAACAGAGAAAAGGGATGAAGATATGATTTACGATGACGATGATGATGACGAGGAAGAGGAGCTGGAACGAGAAAGAAGTAAGAAAAAGGGGCGAAAAAGCACTAGTTCTAGTGCAAAAAAAGGTAAAAAGCCAAAAGTTCCGACGTTAAAGATTAAATTTGGGAAAAAGAAAAATGCAAGCTCAGAGGAAGATCCGGATGCTAGTGGAGGTTCGGAGCGGGATTCGGACGCTGAGTTTGAAAAGATGCTGCAGCAGTCAGAGGAGAAAGCCGACAAGGAAAAAGAGAAGGCTGAAGCAGAAGCGGCGGAGCAGGCTGCGGAGGGGGCTGATCCTCCGGTTCGTAAAAAGGCCAAAACCAAGTTCGGTAGGTTGATAAGCTATCCTATTCTATAATATGACGGATTTATTTTTCAAAAAGTGTTGACGTAAGACCACGTCTTTGTTTTCTATAGAATGGTGCGAATTAAAAACAGGAAAAATAAATTGTACAGACAATGGTCAGGGTTTGAAAATCTACAGCTCGACCAATTTTAAACAGATTTTCGATTTCATTATATGAAGGGATTTTGGCATTTCATAAGTAGAGACACTTTGTTATCCCTTCAGTAACAACAATAGTGTGAAGGTTATTCGAAGGATAATCTCGGACCTGGGGCAAGTCTACCCGCATTTCTTTTGCAAATTCTTGAATTTTCATACATTACAATGGAAAAGGTTTCGTTTAAAGTTTCTACTTTTCTTGAGTTTTTATCTTAAGCAGAAACGACTGATTTGTTTCATTTTCAGCTATATGATAATTTTATTTGATCAAATCCGGAAAAAGATTATTGAAATAGTTTTTACGCACACAATATTGACATTAACCATACGCTTGTAATGTGTCTTTTCCTTAACCCTTTCACGACCATAAGATGTGCAGGACGAAATATGTCAGTACAAGACGATATTTTAGTTATTGAGGGTATAAATTAAGAGATTATCACCAGAAAAACAGCAGAGAGCATAAGTTTCCTATAATTTCATGGGAAATATTTTTCCCTATGATTCTTAGAAATAAATAAAAGGATAATTGGCTTTATTATATCGCAATTTAAATTATTGCTTTAATTGCTTTGATTATCAGAATAGTAAAATAAATAGTTAGTTATGGTATTCTACGGAAGATTTCATGTACTTGTGGATGTTGCACATAACACATTTATTATGTATTCTATTTTCTATACGTCATTTTGCACAAACTTTTTTAGTGCAATAAAGATTGTTAGTTCTTTTTACTTATTCGTTCAGAAACACATTTGTCGCCTTGAAAATAAGTTTTCTTTAACATTCAGTAAAAACAACAGTAATGTTCGCATACACGTATCGTTCGAAACTAAACTGGCATACATTCTAGCGTTTCGCATATGATTAATCACAAGAATTGAAGTGATTTCTTCATGGATTAGCATTTATTTGCTCAAGTTTACTGATATTTAAATATTTTGTGGCAAACGAGCCGCGTTCGAATTCTTTCAAGTGCAAACAAGAATTATGTATATCAGAAGCCGTAATGTATTCAATTATATTTGTAGAGCTTTCCTCTTTATTCGGGATCTCGGTATTTGACCCCGGTGACTTTACGCCAATTTTGTGTTAAAGTTGTGCTTAGATGCAATTGGTTTTATAGCGTTAAGCTTCGCTGACGAATGTTTAATGTAGTGATTCGTGGTCGAACTATGATTTTTCTAGTCTAATTTTGATGAAAGCTGTAATGATTTACTCATGAAGAAACGAATTTCTGTAATTAAAATTGCAAATAGTGTTAGGCATTCAAGAACTACTATTAATCCTTCCAATTTCCAAACTTATCTAATGTCAACAAGCAAATTTTCTAACTTTTCTTTTGTATTAACTGAATAAATCCTGACCTCTTTTCTATATATTGACTTCTCTGAATTTCTAATTTGTACCCCTATATAGAATACAAAGATGTGTTTCGAATCAAAACTGTTGCCTAAATATTCGAAATATATTTTAGTACAGAAATTTCAACAATAGTTGTGTAGTCCTACGTCAACGATTCGAACAACCCCTCTCGAAGTTTTTGTTTTGTAAACGTAATTTATAATAATATTAAAATGTTCACAGGCAACAAATCCAAGAGAAAAGGACGGGCAAAAAAAAGTAAGTTCCCCGACGGTGATGATGGTGAACATGAGCACCAAGATTTTTGCGAAGTCTGTCAGCAGGGTGGCGAAATCATTTTGTGCGATACATGCCCAAAAGCTTATCATTTAGTGTGTTTGGACCCGGAACTGGAGGACACACCGGAAGGTAAATGGTCTTGTCCGACGTGCGAAACCGAGGGCCCCGTTGAAGATGATGACGATGAACATCAGGAGTACTGTCGTATCTGTAAAGAGGGCGGAGAGTTGCTATGTTGCGATAGTTGTCCGTCGGCTTATCACACATTCTGTTTGACGCCGCCGCTGGACGATATTCCGGATGGTGATTGGCGTTGTCCACGGTGCGGTTGTCCCCCGTTGCAGTACAAGGTGCAAAAAATTCTCACCTGGCGTTGGACTACCAAACCGCTGGATCCGAATGAACCGTCTACTTCGAAAGCTCAAACAATTCGTAGACGAGAATATTTCGTTAAATTCCACGAAATGTCCTACTGGCATTGCGATTGGGTCACCGAACTGCAAATGGATGTATACCATCCGTTGATGTTCCGTTACTACACCAGGAAGTACGACATGGAGGAACCTCCCAAACTGGAGGAAGCGCTGGACGAGGCGGACAACCGTTACAAGCGAATTTTGAAGATGCGTGATGGCGGCAGTGAAATGGATGAAACCGAGTTGGAAGAGAAGTATTACAAGTACGGTGTCAAACCTGAATGGCTGATGGTTCATCGTGTCATCAATCACCGTACGATGCGGGACGGTCGTACGCTGTATCTCGTCAAGTGGCGTGAATTGGCCTACGATATGGCAACCTGGGAAGAGGAGGATGAAGAAACGCCGGGTTTAAAAAATGCTATCGAGTATTACTTGGATTTAAGAGCAAACTGCACTAACGAAATCAACTCCAGCTCCAGTAGTAGCAAAAAGAGCAAAAAGAAAGGTCGTAAATCGCGTGTCAGAGAATTGGAAGACGATGAAAGATTGGGTCTCAGACGTTACACTCCACCCCCAGAGAAGCCTACCACTGATTTGAAGCGCAAGTATGAAGTTCAACCACCGTATTTGGACGAAACTGGAATGCGACTTCACAATTACCAGCTAGAGGGTATCAACTGGTTACGTTACTCTTGGGCCCACGGAACGGACACAATTTTAGCAGACGAAATGGGTCTGGGTAAAACCATTCAAACAGCTGCTTTTCTATATTCATTGTACAAGGAAGGTCACTGCAAAGGACCCTTTTTGGTGTCTGTCCCGCTCTCTACGATCATCAATTGGGAGCGTGAATTCGAAACATGGGCCCCGGACTTCTATTGCATCACCTATGTCGGTGATAAAGACTCTCGAGCTATCATTCGCGAGCACGAGATATCGTTTGAAGAAGGTGCAGTTCGCGGTGGACGAGCTTCGAAGATTCGATCCAGCACCATCAAGTTCAATGTTTTGTTGACCAGCTACGAAATGATTTCGTTCGATGCTGCTTGTTTGGGTTCGATTGATTGGGCAGTGCTGGTCGTGGATGAAGCCCATCGACTTAAGTCCAACCAGAGCAAGTTCTTCAAAGTGCTCGCCAACTACAATATCGCCTACAAGTTGCTATTGACCGGTACACCCCTGCAGAATAACTTGGAGGAGCTGTTCCATCTGCTCAACTTTTTGAACAGCGACAAATTCAATGACATGGCGACTTTCCAGAACGAGTTTGCTGATATCAACAAGGAAGATCAGGTAAGTGCATATGATAAATGTATGTATGAAGCTTGAAAAACACTCGTTCCTTTTTTCTTCAGGTGAAAAAATTGCACGAGATGCTGGGCCCGCACATGCTGCGTCGCCTCAAGACCGATGTGCTGAAGAACATGCCCACCAAGTCGGAGTTTATCGTACGAGTCGAACTGTCCCCGCTGCAGAAGAAGTACTACAAATACGTTCTGACGCGCAACTTTGAGGCGTTGAATCCAAGGGGCGGCGGAGGAGCTTGTTCCCTCATCAACATCATGATGGATCTGAAAAAGTGCTGCAACCATCCGTATTTGTTCCAGGCGGCCGTAGAGGAAGCCCCCCTGGGTCCTGGTGGGAACTATGAGATTCAATCGTTGATCAAGGCGGCTGGAAAGTTGGTGTTGCTGGAGAAAATGTTGAAACAACTGAAGGAACAGGGCCATCGGGTGTTGATTTTTTCGCAGATGACAAAGATGTTGGATATTTTGGAGGATTTTTTGGAAGGCTTGGGCTATAAGTATGAGCGTATTGATGGTGGTATTACCGGTACACTTCGACAGGAAGCTATCGATCGGTTCAATGCTCCGGGAGCACAACAGTTCTGTTTTCTGCTGTCTACCCGCGCTGGTGGACTGGGTATCAATTTGGCAACGGCTGATACTGTAATCATCTACGATTCCGATTGGAACCCGCACAACGATATTCAGGCGTTTTCGCGTGCGCATCGAATTGGACAAGCCAACAAGGTTATGATTTATCGGTTCGTTACCAGGAATTCCGTGGAGGAGCGAGTCACGCAGGTCGCTAAAAGAAAAATGATGTTGACTCATCTGGTGGTACGGCCAGGCATGGGTGGAAAAGGAGCCAATTTTACCAAACAGGAGCTGGATGATATTTTGCGATTCGGTACAGAGGAACTGTTCAAGGAGGACGCCAAGGATGAAGAAGCCATCCATTACGATGAGAAGGCGGTGGCAGAGCTGTTGGATCGATCCAATAAGGGTGTGGAGGAGAAGGAAAATTGGGCTAACGAGTATTTGTCGTCCTTTAAGGTGGCTTCCTATTCGACGAAAGAAGATGTTGAAGAAGAAGTAGATACCGAAATCATCAAGCAGGACGCCGAGAATTCTGATCCGGCATACTGGGTTAAGTTGCTTCGTCATCATTACGAACAACACCAGGAAGATTTGTCCCGAACTTTGGGCAAGGGAAAACGTGTTCGTAAGCAGGTTAACTACACGGACGGCGGAGTCGTACAAGCGGACCCAGTCAAAGAGGATTCGACCTGGCAGGAGAATGTTTCCGACTACAATTCAGATTATTCTGGTAACTCCGACGACCAGGGCGACGAGGATGATGAGGATGGCGATATGAGTCGGCGAAGCAAAAGAAGAATCGAACGGAAGGAAGCTGAGAGAGACAATCGACCACTTCCTCCATTATTGGCCCGAGTGGGTGGTAATATTGAAGTACTGGGCTTCAATGCCCGTCAGCGGAAAAGCTTCCTCAATGCCATTATGCGCTATGGAATGCCACCGCAAGATGCATTCAACTCACAGTGGCTCGTGCGTGATCTGCGTGGGAAATCGGAGCGAAACTTCAAAGCGTACGTGTCTCTTTTCATGCGACATTTGTGCGAACCGGGCGCGGATAACGCGGAGACATTTGCTGACGGGGTACCGCGGGAAGGTCTCAGTCGGCAGCATGTGCTAACGAGAATCGGTGTGATGTCGTTGATTCGCAAGAAAGTACAGGAGTTTGAGCACATTAACGGTTACTACAGCATGCCAGAGCTGATCAAACGACCGTGCGAACCGGTTAAAAACGCTTTGAGTGGCGGTGATACGAACAGTGAAACACCGAAATCTGCTACGACGAGTACGAGCGCAACTCCGGCTACGAGTGCTGCTCCCAGTCCGGCCCCAATCGGTGTGGACAAGGAAGACGACACGAGTGCTTCCACCGATGATAAAGATAAGAAAGATGTGGAGGAGAAAAAAGAATCATTAGACGAGAAGAAAGATGAATCGGATGCCGGTAAATTCGGAGAGAAAGAAAATAAAACCATCGAAAAGGAGGTAGAAGTTGAAGGAAAGACAGATTCGTCCTCTACTGAAGTAAAATCGGAAGAAATTAAAAAAGACACAGAATCTACTGACGAGAAGAGACCGGATGTAGAATCCAAACCCAAGGAAGAATCTAAGAATGACACCGTTGAAAAAATAGATAAAGCAAAAGAAGATGAAGTAAAAAGCGAAACGTCTTCTGCTGCATCAGCAGATGCCAAAAAGGAAGAACCGTCGGATGATCCGGATGTCAAAATCACAGAAGATCCAGACAAGGATAAACCAATCGCAATCGATGATGATGACGATGATGATGTGGTCATTGTGAAGGACGACGACGACGATGTGAAGAAACCTCCCGCAAAACCTGAGCAATTGGAAGTCCACAAGCGGACATTTATGTTCAACATAGCCGATGGTGGGTTCACTGAACTGCACACGCTTTGGATCAACGAAGAGAAGGCTGCGGTCCCAGGAAGAGAATATGAGATATGGCACCGTCGCCATGACTACTGGCTGCTGGCCGGAATAGTAACCCATGGTTATGGTCGCTGGCAGGACATCCAAAATGATATACGTTTTGCGATTATAAACGAACCTTTCAAAATGGACGTTGGTAAAGGTAATTTCTTGGAAATCAAAAACAAATTCCTTGCTCGTCGCTTTAAGCTGCTGGAACAGTCACTCGTCATCGAGGAACAACTGCGACGAGCTGCCGTGCTGAATCTTGCCCAAGATCCGAGCCATCCGGCGATGGCTTTAAATGCTCGGTTTGCTGAGGTGGAATGCCTGGCTGAGTCTCACCAGCATTTGAGCAAGGAATCTCTAGCTGGAAATAAACCAGCCAACGCCGTCCTGCACAAAGTCCTCAATCAGTTAGAGGAACTGCTGTCCGATATGAAGAGTGATGTTTCGCGACTTCCTGCTACATTGGCACGCATACCACCGGTTGCTCAACGACTGCAAATGTCAGAGCGGTCGATTCTATCTCGATTGGCTGCCACTGGGAATACTATCCAACCAAATCGTAAGTATAAACATATTCATTCGCCCCGATTCTGCAATCCGACGATTTGTAATACGAACGAATCTACACTTTCGTTCGAGTTCGAATTTTGCATTCTTTATTCCGTTAGACTTGTATGATTCGATCGACTCTCGTTCGGGAACACTTCGAACACTAACCATCAAAGCTGTCAACACTACTTACACGTTCTATATTATTTATATTATTAATTTCTTAGTAAATGAAACCATCACACTTGTATAAACAAATTAGAACGATTCTAAACCGAACATAGGTAATACGTACGCAAATCGATCGAGTAATGTTCAAAAATTTAACAACTCGAACGGAATGCAGAATGGAAATTGCACATTCGATCGGAATATTTCGAATCGATCGACTTACAGAATAGGGGTGATTATCCAAAATTCCACTGTAATACGTATCTGTCTGTCTTTCCAAACAGCACCATTGGCTCAATTCCCGGCTGGTTTCCAAGGGTCGACACTACCAGGATTTGCGGCGGCCGCCGCTGCTGCTGCGAATTTTGCAAACTTCCGACCCACATTTTCTGTGCCCGGACAACCAACCGCCAACTACCCCAGCGGATCGGGAACATCTAAATAAGTGCAGATCGATATTGACACTAAAAACACGACTTTAATATTTGTACATCATACAGTTGAACTACGACCAACAGTTGTGATCAGCCACGTTCGTTTTCGTATAATCTGTCAGTTCTTTTATCGAGTCTAAGGTCACGTCCCTTCTATCAACCGTAAGGAAACGATTCCTTGCTACTAGTGAAGCGGTCAACTTTATATTTGTGTTCCAATAACTTTTTGAGTAGAACTTTTCTTATTTATACACAACGACCGAAGTAAATTTTGAAATTCAGACAAGGACACGTCTAATATACCTTTTACAGTAAGATACATTAGGAGTGATACAAGCAAATTTACATCTAGGATTAAATACATCTTCAAACAGTTCGAAAATCAATAAAAAAAATCATAAAGTGGATTGCATTAATTTGTATTCTGCTTAAATAGATCGAAAGAACTATCCGCCTTATTTTGTATTTTCATTGAGCTCGAGTCTCCCATACAAAAATATACCTCAGCATGATACTGTACCTTGCCGCGATCCGAGGGCTTTTTTTACTACAGCAGTATATCAGTGGGACTATCACACAGTAGTTTGTGGGTCGTCTAAAGATGAGACAACTAAGTTCTAACGTCACGTCGTACATTAGAATGTCATATAACGATACCTTTTTGCTTTTAAATAGACAGATTGACTGCTTTTAGCAAACAGCTGAATTAGAGATGATATTGTTTTATTGATAGTTAGAATAGCTTTACAATCAATCAGCATAATTGGTAATGGTAACTGGTTTAGTTCAAATTATATAAACATCTTTTGTGTTGTGGTGGTAACCTCATTTCATGGTATGTGTTCGATTCAACGATAAACACTACAAAGTATTGTACCCAGATTATATGATTTGTTGTTGCAATATAGTACATGATTATTTTATGATATGCTGTAGTAACAAAAAAATCAGGTGATTAAATAATTATTGAGAACTTCTAATATACCATCTGATATAAATTCACTATAGCTATTATCGTTGTAGTAAAGTTTTTTATGACTTTATTTAATAATGCTACAATTACAGTAGGTGTAATAAATGAGCGAATTCAAAAGTTTTATTTCGTGTCAGCTTAACTGGAATATTTTATGCACATTTAGAGTAGCTATATCTTCTATGGAACAAAACATCTATTTTTTTAGACCAAATATAGCAGCAATACATTGTGTGTACAGACCAATTCAGTTTTGGATTACAGTTACACGTTCGATATAATAATTATTATTAGTTCATCGAATCAACTAAAGAGTATCTCCCCAATTTTAGGTAACGAGTGATTAAATTTCAAAATTTAGGTGAATGTAAGTTTATCCAAAGTGTTATGCCATCACAAAGCACGCTACCCATTTTTAACGATCAAGTCAAAGTTTGAGAAAATAACGACTTAATTTTGGGTAGCTTATACATCCCTAGCTATGGAAGCTGATTCCTGAAACCGACACAATTTGTTATGGTGGCACTGTTGTCAACAATATGTTAAGCTACGTTCAATTAATCAAACCACACTGGTTTCAAAAGTTAATCACCCTCATTCTTGTTTACGGCCGTATGCGATACGTTCGAAAGTATAGTAAATTCGTATTCCCGTTTACGTTCGAATCAATCACACTTTTAAACATCGTACATGCATAAAAACAACGCCCATTCAACTTTAAACTATCAGTTCTGGTACAGATTTGAGTTGTAAATAAAAATCTTTGATATCATTTGTTATTTGATTCGTTTTTTTCACTGATTTTGTATCATCATGTTTGCTTACGTCCGTATCGACCATACGACGAACACATGCTTTCGAACGAATGCGAACAAGCCATTCTTGTTTTCACTCGAACGTGTACGTACGCGACTCCTGTGCAAAAGAAGGATCGGCAGCGCAGGTAGTTTTTTAGGAAGATTCCAAACATCAAGGAAGTGACGAATGCTACATAATAAATAAATATCGTACTCAGGACCAATTTTATTCAAGTCGGTAAATGAGATTTTCAAATTAAACTTCGTGCAAAGTAAAAAAAAGCATTTGAAATAGCAGTCCGATCAGTAGTATCTGCGAAAAATATGTTTTCTTGCAATTTTGTCATGTTTTCGATAGCCTACATATTTATTTCATTGGTAAAATCATGCATTTGATATAAAATAAAGCATGTTTACCCATGGCGTATTTTCCATAAAGTACTTAATAGATGTAAAATTGATGCGTAAAAACTTTGAACCTCGCATATATTCAAAGCGCTCCCCAGAAAAAACAGCATTTTACTATACTGCTATGCTTTCTAAATGATTTATGCAAAACACAAATTTATGATTTGATTACAAATCACCTTCAGATTCGAAAATAATTTTGTTAGAGATCGGTTAAACTTTTTTCAATGTGTTCGAACGGTTGATTCGCAACATTAAACTGACGAATCGAAACCACGACATTTCGTCTATTCGTCCGTACGAATGATGTTCGAATACACGTTTCGTTTGAAACTAAAATGGCATACATTCTAGCGTTTCGCATATGGTTAATCACATGAATTGGACTGATTACATCAAGGCTTAGCATTTATTTTAACAAGTTTACTGATATTTGAATATTTTGTGGCAAACGATTCGCGTTCGAATTCATTCGAGTGAAAACAAGAATGGCTTATTCGTATTCGTTCGAAAGTACCCGTTCGTCGTATTGCGGATACGGACGTAAACAAGAATAAGGGTGATTTTTTTCAAATCCGGTATAAATATAACTCTAGTCTAGTATTCTCTACAAAACAAGTAATTTTACCTCTTTTTGAATAAGAAACAGAAATTGTGGTTTATTATAGTTTGATTATATTCCATCGAAGTCGTTTCCTTATGTTGGTGCAACCGCATGAAGAAAAATGTGAACGTGTGAACACTGCTTAAACACAGCATTTGACAGCGAACTGGAACCAAAATTTTCGACCCTGTCAGCTTGGTGCGAAATCAATCTTCAGTTCAGCAACGCCATCGCACGGCATCACATTCAACATATCATGTCAATTGTATGGGCGCGCAGTGCTGCTATTTTCGCGCGCTCTAATTTGACATTTTAAAGGCTGTCCGCATTAGGCCGATCCGACCGATCCGAGCTCTCCGGCGTCTCCTTTTTTCTGCTTTGGCTATGGCTGAGCTGCACATGCAGATGTGTGCATGTGCAGCTCAGCCATAACCGAAGCAGAGAAAAAGTAAACGCCGGAAAGCTCGGATCGGTCGGATCGGCCTAATGCGGATAGCCGTTTATCATCTACTTTTATATACAAGATTCGATGCGGACTCGCCTAAGGGCGCCCTACTCGCAAAAAAGAATGTTGCCAATAATTTGTTCGGGAAATATAAGCGCTGGATATCTTGTTAATATGATGTCTTTGCTTCAAGCCAATTGTATGCAGATGACAATCGTGCCACCGGGTGAGCTTATAGAAGAGCTCGACTATAAGTGATTTCTCCTAAAAAATAGGTGAAAATGATTTTCAGTATGTCACATATGAAGCATTATCGAAGAAAAGATGTGTATTAGTAGTTGAAAATTGGACCATTTTGTATTGAATTAATGCATTAATTTCACAATATTGTACAACTGCATCTTAAAGTTGGCCAAAATTCATTTGTTACCCTATCGCTCTGATGCGATATCGATAACACAAATACCTGATTCTTGAAAGAAAGTATCGACTCGGTATTGGACATCCCTACTATTCACACAAAAAACTTTGGAAGTCGAAATGCAATCTAGTTTGCATAAATGATTCATAAAAACAGCCTGCTTGCTCCGTTTCTCTGCAAGTCTAATCGACCATTTTTTTTTTGCGCGCATTTCGAGATCGCTAACTGTCATTAAACTGCACTATTCGCTACTTTCCGCTGATTCGTCATCATCGATAGTCCGACAAATGGCCCGGAGCGTAATGTGTCGATATATTTTGTTTATGCGAGTTAAAATCAAATTAGAAATCGCCGCGCAATAAATGCAGAGAAAAGGCAGTCATTATGCAAACAAATCGCTGATTCTCACGATCTAAGCTCTCACCACTCAGTACATTTATTTTGTGTTCGTTGACAGCTCCATCATTTGGTTGCACCGGAACTAATAATAACAATAATAATGGTGTTAGCATTCACCAAACACATGATATCCCCCCTCCTATTCATGCGTTTACGATGACGACTACGACACTGATGATGTTTGTCGCGAATTGCTCTTTGATGCAAGTACAGTGTTGCCAAACGTGGTTTAAGAAGATGTTACATCAATTATTGGGTGCTTTAACCCTATAACTCGCAAGATTGCAGCCTTTTGTAAAAGTTATTTTCAACATAAACGGATAAAATCGAACTATCTCATCTTATTTGCATGTCATCAAGTAACTCAACACTTTCAACTATACAGCATCACCGTACGCAATCTGTCGTTCCGTTCTGACGTAGTGATAAATTGTATGAAAAACAACCAACTGTGAACGGCGGATTGCGAATGAAAGGATGAGGAAAATAACGATAATTTCGCTTTCTACCTCTTCCGAAAGAAACGCGTAAACCGAAATAACATCGTGGAAGAATACAATCATCGATACAAAAACTTGAAATTTTGTTTGATGAGCAAATGCATCTTAGTTCTGAGCTTGTGTTTTTGCTTCAACTGAATAAAACTAGTCATGTTTACATACAATTTCAGAAAGAGTATAAAGCAATCAAATTCACTAAAGACATCATCAATGTGCACTATGTGGAGCATGAAAACATAAAGTAAAACATACCACATTATATGGAATATAAATGAATTTATTCGAAAAACTAGGTCGCGTATGGAGAATTTCCATCAATAGAAAAAGTATGAAAGAATTTCTCCGTTGCGTCACTCGCAAAAAGAGTGACGCCTAACCAATTGACACATCAGCTACACTATTGCACTGAGTTAATCCGGTATTGAATTTTAGAAGAAAAGTTGTGAATAGGTAGCGCCATTTATAACCGATACTTATTATTTTGAATTTGAATCTGTTTTTCGTTTTATCTTATATGACTTTTCTCCAACAAATTACACACATTAATTACAACTTAAATGTTTAATAAAAAGTCGAGGATTAATTCACGGACAAAACCGGATTGGCGTGAACACACGAGGGGCTGGGGTCCACTAGGAGATTGATAGTACCTATTAGCTCTCTCCGGACAGTACCAGCCTAGATGCCGTGTGGAATCCGGCGGAAAAAAATGAATCAAGAATAGATCCACTGGGTTCCTGCTTCCATGTCGTAAAAGGCGACAATTGCAGGAGTTTCTTTTTCCTTTCAGTTATCAGATATTTTCAATGTTTCACTTCTGATTACTCTATTTTACTAAATTATCTCTTCATTCAACCTATCAATTTTCGTCTAACTTCGAAAAAAAGTTTTAGTTTTTTTCTTCCATGTTATTGATTGTCTGTCAGGATTATAAATTGAATGATAAATAAATAAATAATCTAAACTTATTGCGCAAATCCGTTGATATTACAAAGTTAATAACAGAGATAACATTGAACACGTAGTAAAAAACACTTGATATTAATATTTCAAACAATAAATTATTATTTTTCTCGGTAGCCGGCTGCCCAGATCAACCAATATAACCAATTACTAATTTTAATAAGTAATTGAAATAATAAAGCGGAAATAATAAAAAATAATAAATAATAAATAAAGTCGCGCGTGAAATATGTTGACTTTTATTTAGTGATTTAAAATAATTTTATAACAACTGTTTAGAATATGTCAATGCAATGAATCAACTATTTTGTCTAAATCCTATTACCTCGTTTATTTTGTATCACGTAATTTCATTTATAAAAAGTAGGGAGGTTTTTATTTTTTACGCGATAGTATTGCAAATTTTTCTTCAGTTTCCTCGAATAAGAACTGGTAATCAAGACTTTCCGGGACTTCAATATAGGTTATTGCTAATTCCGATCAGTAACGGAGTAGCAACCAGGGGTGGTCGCTCAAGCTCAAAACCGGATTGGCGCGAACACACGAAAAAAAAGTGATTCCTTTCCTATTGTACATTTGAAAAAAATGGTACGCAGTTCGTTTCGATTTATTTTTTAGTCCTGAAAGGAACTGAATTATTAAATTTCTTCGAGCAAGTTGGCGTTGATTTTATTCTGATCAGAAGATATCGTTGAAGAATTCTGAAAATAATTTTAATTACTTGCAGCGGACAACAATTTTTCATTGTAAGACAGAAGCACCGCATTTAAACGTCGTCCGAGAAGGACAAACACGTTCCTTGAGATTTCCTCTTTGGTGCTCATTAATACCAACAGTTTTAGAGTTGAATCTTACATTTGAATTATTTATGGTAGTCTCATCCTACAGAAAATTTTATCATAAATCGCTGAGCATAAGTAGGAATGTTTATTTCAACCTGAGCATAAGTAGGAAAGTTTTATTTAACCGAGTCATTGTTGAACATATTTTCGATGGTATGAATCATGTATGATGTTGTCACGTTTAGTACAAGAAGCATGTGGAGCAGCACTTTTATGTTAGACAAATGAGTTTTGTTTCAGAACATCAAAACCACGTGCTTGCTGTCGTCAAATTGTTCGATGTAATCGCAATTGAATCAAAAAAATTCAAAGCATAAATCACTACTAGTGTTCTACATTCAAAAATCGCTTGCCAAACCTTGCTTTTTTATTGATTTGCAGTATAAAAATTTTAAATTTTTAAATTAGTGAACCATTTTTGTACGACCTATTTAACTTCCTCAGGGTAAATATGGTGTTATTTCCGGTAAATAAATGATCTCGCACAAGAGACGCGATTATCGATTCATATGTGAACAATAAATAGTAATGATTAGATTATATAGAATCATCTGGAAACAACAGTTGTGAAGAGAAATAAGCCATTTAGTAATAAAAAGTACCGAAGATACTCACGATACTTGAACCTAATGCCAGAGTTTTTATACACAGGGAAAATAATTTCTTATAGCTCTAACGAATCTAACCTTTACTATCAACGGCCAGACAACAGAATATCATTGAAATATAGAAATTGAAACTAATTGTAAGTAAACTACAAATGAACTCATTGTTGATATTCAGATAACCAATAAATTGGACCTAGAGTAGCAATGAATGACATTGAATTCATCTCAACTCAGAATAACCTAAATGTTATGTTATTTGAGGCATCATAACTAAGCTCTGAGCTAAGTTATGTTTTTAGCTAACTATCATACCAAGGGTGGAAATAGGCAAATTTTTTGATTCACAATCAATAAAAATAGTCAGTACTATCTTTTCATATCACATATTTATTGTAGATATTATAATGAATTTTGAAACGAATGATTTTTGATACGATAAATTTTGGTTTTACTTGGAATTGAAAATTGTCTTCATCGTTATCAGTATCACTGTCTGTTTCAGAATCAACATTTCAACAAATCAGTTCTTGCTCGCATCTCACCCGACACAGTCGAAAATCGTTCACGGTCGAAACAACAGAAACAAAGACAATACAGTGCAGTGAACAATAGAGTGTACGGAATTGTCAAATACGATTTAACAAAGCCTGAAACTTGGCCTACAAGACCAAATTCAATTTGTATAGATTTCAAGCGTTGCAAAGTTAGACCAGCAGCAAATGAAATTGAAATCTTACTTAAAGAACGAATGCATCTAGACGCTGATAATGTAAGTGAGATTCAATTCAACAAGGCGTCTAACTGGGTGTACATTATGTTTAAACGTGAAAGCGATGCAATTGCATTCGCTTCGGTTAACAACGAGGTGCACAGCGTTGAGTGTGATAACATTAAATACAAAATTCCTGTGCACATGGTGAACAATGCCATACAAGTACGCGTACATGACCTTCCCCCGCAGGCCACCGATCAGTCCGTTCGAGAGATCATGTCGCAGTACGGTGAAATCCTTTCCATCGAAAGGATTTTATGGCGGAATTTTTTCCCCGGTATCCGGAATGGCGTGCGAGTGGTACGTATGCAGCTACGTAAGGCAATTCCATCTTACATCATTTGTGGTCAAGGTTGGACACATCCGTGCTGACTACCTATGAAAATCAGCTGGTTACATGCCAGTGCACACTACGGTAAACCTTGCACTGAAACTGCGAAGAGGACATCTTCAACCAAAGACAAGGTCAACCGTTCAACAACGAAAACTAATGAGCGCAGTACTCCTGTTTTACCATCAAACCAACCAATGTACAACAAGGAGTATCTACAGCAGCTATCAACGAGCTCAAGACTGCGAACAACAAGGAAAACGAAAAGAAGACGGAATTCAACAGCACCGGTGCGGCAATGGGTGACGGGACGAGTCACGAACAAAGTGGCCCTCAACCCCCACAGGAGGGAAATGGAAGCTCTTCTCCTCCTAAAACAAGAGTGACAACGGAATCCACTTTAAAAAATGCTTTATTTAAAAAATCGACTAATTCGGCCACGTAAAGCTTGTACGCAAATAGGCCTGAATAAAAAATATCTTCAAATGGCTGTCACTTACGGTTCCGGTGATATAATGGTATAAGGGACGCAAACGTTAAAACTGATTACCGCTCAATTTTCTCGGATATGGGTAATCCGATAACAATAATTTTAGGCTCGTTAGGTGTATATATTTCGTCGGCCGCATCGAAATTCCATGTTTCGTGACATATTTGAAATTTATTCAGTAATACCCTCGTGGTGGAGTAATATCACCAATAAAAATCGCTAATAATACATGATGCGATGAATAATAATTATAATGATACGAAAAACATGTCCAATCATAAAGCGTGCTACGCTGCGGTATAATATCATCCTATTTAGCTTGAATATCATACACAAAAGTAACAGGAGTGCAGGATTTCTTCAGCATCAACCAGCTGGAAGTAAAACAAAGTCTTTTGTCGCCATAATCACTATTCGGTGTGGTATATTTTTTCACTAATTTTACATTGTGTGTTGCTTTTGCTCAGTGAAAACAGTAAAAGTTACATTATCAATGTGATTACGATCCAAACTGATTATTTTCATAAGCCCTTCATCTAGCATTCATTTAGTTTCATATCCTTAGTTGAAAATTCCTATAGGATTACTGTTGTCACTAATTTTGACACCCGTTTTCGGGATAAACGATTTTAGACGTAAATCAATCGGTACTCATGTCTGATCTCCCGATTTTGTGTGACGGAAGATCTGTATTGATTTTGATCGATGTGATTCAAAGATCACTGATCAACTAATCTTTATTGGGAGAGATCAGAAGCGATCATCTTTGCTAGTGATTATGGTTTGATGATTATTTTCTAAGTTAACAGTTTCACTGCCCGTAAAGTTCAAGAATTCAACTACAGAATCTTTTACATATGGGTAGATGCAAAAATTTGATAAAATGATGCCTAAACTATTCGTAGATTTTCAGTAAAACGTTCTATCAACCGACTAGAAATATCAAACTCGCCAAATTTTTCGAATCATCATTCAGTAAAAACCATTCAAGCGAAGAGGTTGTGTTTCGATTGTACTGGCTCGTGAGTTAACGGCTGATACCGAGACAATTCTAAGCTTCAGGTAGTTAAACTGCCCATAGCAAACGTAATATTCGGGGCGTTTCCCGACTGGAAAGCTAGCAACGAAGGCCATCCCGTTCATACGCACAGAGGTGTAGAAACACAGAGGTGCGAGAGCATAGAAGTGACGAGTCACAGAGGTGCCATCGCATAAAGGTGCGAAGACGAAGGGGTGCAAAGGCACAAAGGTGCTAAAGCAACCCAGTGCTGATCTACCAGGTACCAGAATTTGTACGCTGCGTAGGATCAAAAGAGACGGCATATATCGCGAGGTGCTACACTGCAAGCATCGCATTTGATCGCCACCAAGAGCAAAAGCACTGTACCTGGGGTCAGGTACAGGCAGCACAGCAAGTGCAGTGGTGTTCACAACGACGGCAGAGCAACTGAGATAGCAGTAAACGACAGAAGACTGCCAATTGGAAACAGCAGAAGACTGCCAATTGGAAATCGTTGGAAGAGCTTCACGTCGTTCTTCACGATAAAGGAACAGAGACATCAGCTACAAGGTAGATTTAATTTAATTTATTTTTTATTTCTTATATCTGAAATTTTACTAAACATAAGTTTTTATTTTGGTATTATTAATTTACAAAAAAATTTAATGTAATGGATGATCTTATGGAAGATCATCCGAATCCGATTCCGGATACTAGTAAGAGTTTAAATACTCCGAGGGCTAAACATTATCCACAGGGTACCACTGGGCCATGGATAGTCTATCTTCGAAAAAAAGAAAAGATTTTAAATTTGATGCAAATTACCAAGGATTTGACATCACATTTCTCTGAAGTTAAAGAAATATGTAAAGTTAATAGAGATAAAATTCGAGTTGTTGTCAATGACTTGAAACAGGCGAACGAAATTGTAACCTGTAAATTATTTTCTGTTGAATATCGAGTTTACATTCCATCGAAGGAGGTGGAAATTGACGGTGTCGTGACTGAAGCAAGTCTGACGGCCGATGATTTACTTAAAAATGGAGTTGGTCGTTTTAAAAACTCCATGCTTGAGGGAGTTAAGATACTCGAGTGCAAGCAATTGTACTCAGCATCTATTGTCGATGGAAAAAAGTCGTATCGTCCCTCAGATTCGTTTCGTGTAACATTTGCCGGATCTGCGTTGCCTAGCCATGTCTATATCGATAAAATTCGTCTTCCTGTTCGGCTTTTCGTACCGCATGTTATGAATTGCACGAACTGTAAAAAATTCGGGCATACAGCTACTTACTGTAGTAATAAGTCCAAATGTATCAAATGTCAAGGGCCTCATAAGGATAATCTTTGCGATAAAAATGTTGAAAAATGTGTTTATTGTGGGGAGAGACCTCATGATGATCTTTCAGTATGCGCTGCATTTAAGTTGCGTAAAGACAAAATGAAGCTTTCTTTAAAAGCACGGTCTAAGCGCACATATGCAGAAATGCTTAAAACGGTCATACATGTCTCCCCCTTGGAAACCGAAAACGGTTTTTCAAATCTTATGGAGCCAGAGGAATCTGACTCCGACGGAAATAGTGAAGATACCTCGTTTGTCACTCCTCAAGGGTCTGTTAAGAGGAGATTAACAAACCACAAAATACCTAAAAAGACACCTAAAATTACATCTTCAAAAAAAGATCCCCGTGTTAAAGCTAAAAAGCCAAATTTAAAACCAAAAACTGTGCCTCCTGGTTTGTCAAATTCACAAACCAATCCAGAAACTAGCTCAAGGAAAGACAATAATCCAGTGGGCTCCGTTTCACATTCACCAACAGGATTACTTAAGTTTTCGGAAATTGTTGAATGGATTTTCGCAGCATTCAATATTTCTGAACCTCTAAAGACTATCATAACGGCATTCCTTCCAATAGCTAGAACTTTTTTGAAACAGTTATCAGCTCAATGGCCAGTTCTTTCAGGTTTTGTATCATTTGATGGATAATTTATCATCCGCCGCAAATGATTCAATCACTGTCCTGCAGTGGAATTGTCGAAGCATCATGCCAAAACTTGATTCATTTAAAGTTTTGTTGCATAGTCAAAAATGTGATGTATTTACTTTGTGCGAAACATGGCTTACATCAAACATAGCCTTAAGTTTTAATGACTTTAACATTATACGTCTCGATAGAGACTCTCCGTATGGTGGAGTGCTTTTAGGAATTAAGAAATGTTATTCCTTTTATAGATTAAATATTCCTTCGACTTCTAGTATAGAAGTTGTTGCTTGTCAAATAAACATTAAAGGAAAGGACATTTGCATTGCTTCAGTATATATTCCTCCAAGAGCTCAAGTTGGACAACGACAGCTTAATGAAATTGTCGAAGCCCTTCCTGCTCCACGTTTGATTTTAGGAGATTTCAATTCGCACGGAATGATGTGGGGTTCCGTTTACAATGATAGCAGATCATCCTTAATATATAATATTTGCGACAATTTTAGCATGACGGTACTAAATATGGGTAGCATGACACGGATCCCAAGACCTCCTGCACGTCCAAGTGCATTAGATTTATCTCTTTGCTCGACTTCAATTCGACTAGATTGCACCTGGAAAGTATTTCCTGATTTACACGGTAGCGATCATTTACCAATCATCATCTCAATTAGCAGTAACAAAGGCATTGCTAATTCAGTTAATATTCCATATGATTTGACAAAAAATATTGACTGGATTAAATACCAAAGTAATATTTCAAGTGCCTTAACTTCAATGGAAGAGCTCCCCCCACTTGAAGAATATGACTTCCTCGTTTGTTCGATTCTGGAGGCCGCAGAACAAGCCCAAACCAAACGATTTCTTGGTCCATCGTCTAACAGAAGGCCTCCAAACCCTTGGTGGGACAAAGAGTGCTCAGATGCTAAGCACGCGAAACAAAATGCCTTCAAGACGTTTTTAAAACGAGGAGGAGGAACTCCTCAGAATTTTGAAAAATTCTTGACTTTAGAAACCAAGTACAAGAGCATACTTCGGGCCAAGAAATGTAGCTATTGGAGACATTTTGTCGAAGGTTTGTCAAGAGAAACCTCAATGAGCACTCTTTGGAATACGGCCAGACGAATGAGGAATCGTAACGTAGGAAATGAGAGTGAGGAATACTCGAACCGATGGATATTTGATTTTGCGAGGAAAGTTTGTCCAGATTCTGTTCCTACGCATAGCATTATTAGGGAATCTTTTTCAAATAATGGTTCCATTGATAGCCCCTTTTCTATGATGGAATTTTCCATAGCACTCATGTCTTGTAACAATAACGCTCCTGGGTTGGACAGAATTAAATTCAACTTGGTGAAGAATCTGCCCGACCTCGCAAAAAGACGTTTGTTGGAATTGTTCAACAAGCTTCTTGAGCAAAATATTGTTCCACCTGACTGGAGGCAAGTGAAAGTTATCGCCATTCAAAAGCCGGGGAAACCAGCTTCCAATCACAACTCATATAGACCCATCGCGATGTTGTCCTGCATCAGAAAATTGTTCGAAAAAATTATTCTACGACGTCTCGACACTTGGGTCGAGACGAACGGTTTGTTGTCAGATACTCAGTTTGGCTTCCGTAGAAATAAAGGGACGAATGATTGCCTTGCATTACTTTCGTCTGACATCCAAATTGCCTTCGCTCAAAAGCAACAAATGGCATCTGTATTTTTAGACATTAAAGGAGCATTTGATTCAGTTTCCATTGATGTTCTTTCAGACAAGCTTCACCAACATGGACTCCCAGCGGTTATAAATAATTATTTGCACAACCTTTTGTCAGAGAAACGCATGCATTTTTCACATGGCGATTTGGTAACATTCAGAATTAGCTACATGGGTCTACCGCAAGGCTCTTGCCTCAGTCCGCTCCTCTATAATTTTTACGTAAATGACATTGACAGCTGTCTAGTATCCCCATGTACACTAAGACAATTGGCAGATGATGGCGTAGTTTCAGTTACTGGACCCAAAGCTATTGATCTGCATAAACCATTGCAAGATACCTTAGATAACTTGTCCGATTGGGCTGTTCATCTTGGTATCGAATTCTCTGCGGAGAAAACAGAGTTAGTCGTCTTTTCAAGAAAGCATGATCCCGCGCAGCTTCAGCTCCATATGATGGGAAGAATGATCCAACAGGTTTTGACTTTCAAATACCTCGGGGTGTGGTTTGATTCCAAATGCACGTGGGGAGGACACATTAGGTTTCTGATAACAAAATGCCAACAAAGAGTAAATTTTCTTCGAACAATAACCGGATCTTGGTGGGGTGCTCATCCGGAAGATCTAATAAAATTGTATCAGACAACGATACTTTCAGTGATGGAATATGGATGCGTTTGCTTTCGTTCCGCTGCAAACTCTCATATTATCAAATTAGAGCGAATTCAATATCGTTGTTTGCGAATTGCTTTAGGCTGCATGCATTCGACACATACAATGAGTCTTGAAGTTCTGGCGGGAGTTCTTCCATTGAAGGATCGTTTTTGGGAGCTTTCGTCGCGACTGCTAATAAGATGCGAGGTACTGAATCCCCTAGTTATTAATAACTTCGAAAGGCTAGTTGAGCTTCAATCTCAAACAAGATTCATGACTGTATATTTTAACCATATGTCACAGGAAATCAACCCTTCAAGATATATTCCTATCCGTGTCAGCCTCCTAAATGTCCCTGACTCAACTTTATTTTTCGACACATCCATGCAGCGCGAAGTGCGTGGAATTCCGGAACACCTACGCTCGTTGGAAATCCCAAAAATATTTACAAGTAAGTTCAGGCATATCGACTCTGAGAAAATGTTTTACACGGACGGATCGCGAATTGAAGAAGCGACAGGGTTTGGTATGTTCAACAATAATGTTTCGATCTCCTTTAGGCTTCAAGAACCTGCATCTGTTTATATAGCAGAGTTAGCAGCAGTTCATTATAGTTTGAGTATAATCGTCACATTATCTCCAAACCATTATTTTCTTTTCACAGATAGTCTGAGTGCAATTGAAGCCATTCGCTCAAAGGCTGCTGGCAAAAATGAACCTTTTTTCTTGGGCAAAATAAAACAGTGCCTGAACGTCATATTGAATAATAATTATCAAATCACAATAGTTTGGGTTCCGGCTCATTGCTCCATTCCAGGCAATGAAAGAGCCGATATTTTAGCCAAACGTGGTGCTATTGAGGGTGAAATTTATGAGAGACCAATTGCTTTCAATGAATTCTATAGCGCGTCTCGCCAAAGAACACTTGCCAGCTGGCAAGCTTCTTGGGATAAAGATGATCTGGGTCGGTGGATGCACTCAATTATTCCTAAAATATCGACAAAGGCATGGTTCAGGGGACTGGATGTGAGTAGAGATTTCATTCGTGTGATGTCCAGACTCATGTCCAATCACTACACGTTAGATGCACATCTCCTTCGAATTGGACTTTCCGAGACTAATCATTGTGCTTGTGGCGAAGGTTACCGCGATATTGACCATGTTGTTTGGACATGCGTGGAGTATCGTGATGTCAGATCTCAACTAATAAATTCCTTGCGTACCCAAGGTAGACTATCCAATGTCCCAGTTCGCGACATTCTTGCTTGTCGTGACGTTCCTTACATGAAACTTCTTTATTATTTCATTAAGTCCATTGGAGTTCCAATTTAAATTTTATTTTATGTTAGATTGTTTTCTCTTCCATGAGCTCAACCAATAGCCAGCTATCTTATATTAAATAAAAGTGATGAACTGATACAAACAAACCTGAAATAGTTATAAGATCATGTACAAAATAAATGTATTTCATTTAATGTAATTTATAATAGCAACTCGCTTGATAAAAACAGTGTTTAGATTAACTAATGAATACCAACATACTAATAGGATATTCGAAATGTATTAGGTTTAAAGTACTATGTATTGTAGATGCCACGGCGAAGAAAAACTTATGTATATTGCCTATGAAATAAACGTATTTATGAAAAAAAAAAAAAAAAATTTTTCGAATATATTGCTGAATCTGTTTATATATTCGACATAGAAATATATGTGTGAGATCAATTTTTGAAGATTTATAACCTTTTTGTGAAAGTTTTTTTTTGCAGAATCGGAAGTTGGATCTGAATACACAGGTCGCACAATTTAAAAATAATTGCAATTTTAGTTTTGTTACCCATTTTTTAATTCACGGTGTTCGATTTTTTTATTCACAATCGGAAATCTTGATTCACATTTTCATGCGCAAAATGGGCTTATTTCCACCTCTGTATCATACTATAAACCATACTATAAAGTTAATTCGATTTTTGTTCATTTAGTATCCATGACTAATGAAAAGAGGGAGTAATATTTCAGTTCAATTTGAAAACAACTTAGTATACACATTCAAGAATCTTATTTCACAAAGTGATCTTTAGTGCACTAAAAATGTCATATTATTTCATACCCATAAGCGAGAGAAATGTTTTCCATTACATTACAACGTTGCTGGCATCACTGTTGCTCTACCTGTGGCTCATCTATGATCGGTTTTGCGCTTCTAGAGCAGCTGAGCCGAGCGAATCCGTTCAGTTCGCGTTCGTCAGTCGTGTGAAATGGATGTGATTTTGAGTTCAAATGTTGTGTCAACTCCGCCGCCGGGTAAAGTGATATCACTGTCTGGTGGTACCCTTTCCGCGCCGCCTCCTCCTTCTCGGTCACTGCGTGTGCGCACATCCAGTCAGAGTGGAAAATTTAACGAATCCAGTGGACTTAGAGAGATTCAGCTTTGCCCTAGTGTTATGTCCGAGGATACTAGGAAGATGCTTCCTCCGACCACGGAAACTATTCAAACGAAGCCGTTCCCGATCCGAGGTGAGTCCACATGTGCACCGCATTCAGAGTGACTGCTACTAGTTTCTTCATACCCCGCCGGTTTATTGTGGGAAGTGGGTGGGAAAAGTGGTCACCGTGCATCATACGATGTTTCCACACCTCGCTCTCACACTAAGGAATGCAATTGTACCGGCGCTGCTGCAACCAGTCTAGATTGCAATTAAAAAATTTAAAATCTCGCGACCTGCTAGCCGACAAACCGATCCCCACCTGTCGGCGTAAACATCCCGTTGTCTGTCGTCTGCTATGCCACTCAGATTTGTTAGTAGTACCCCCAGCGGAGATACGTGGCGTAAATCACGTTCGGCTACAAGCAGACAATAATTAGTCTTCATGCCATGCGATTGCTCTGCTCAGAGTTAAGAATTGTAGCGACATGCGAAGTAGACTGGTGATGCATCAAGTCGATGCAAGTGAAACCGATGTCCGTCGAAAGGGAACCCCTTCTAAACGGATGTGTATCTTTAAAGTGTTGGCTTGGGAAAAGTGACGACTTTGGCATTGAATCTGCTGGTGCAAAAAATAGAACATAGTTTTTTCTAGTGCTTTTGTGTAGGTGTGGTACTGGCTAGGGCCAGGTGTGGTAGTTTTGTGATCCCACAGGAATGTTGGAAAGCAATCCGAGCTGCTCTTGTTTTTGTTCTCTGCAATTTGTTTACATTCGATTGTGAGAATAGTGCTTGCAATTTTCCGTTATACGATGTACCAGGCCATAATTATTCAAATGAATGTAAATAATATGGATGGTACAATTTTGCTAACCACACACATACATTGGACAGCGGGAAAAATGGATGAAAAACTCGACGATTTTTGGAGGCATGAGCATTTTTGGTGTAAAGTGGTCTGCAAAATCGATTCCATGTATGTAGAAGGACCGCACGAAACGCTATCATGTTTTTACTACTCCAAGTTCCCTGTTTGTACTGGATGGTATTAAAAGTTTTCACAATCGCATACGGTTTTAGTGTAAACAACACAAAAAAGCTAACCACATTCATACACAAAAGCATCTAGAAGCAACTAAGTATATTCTGAGTCTACGGAAACCCGTAAGAGATATTCCAAGATTCAACTACTTGGAATTTTGTCTTTAGAGACTACACTGTGCCACAACAAGAACTACAACGGTTAATATCTATTTTTTGTTTGCTGTTCATATTTTTAGGGCTACATATTGCTTATTTGCTGTTCCAAGTATGTTTTAAGTAGGCCAAAAACTTCAATGAAAACAGATCTTAAGATCTACACGAGCAATCAGCAACTTATGTACTTATGTTTCAATGCTGTTCATAGTCATAGGGCTACATATTTCTTGTCTATTCTGATCTGTTTCAGGAATATTATCAGCCATCCAAGGACTTTAGAGAATCACGAGTATGGAGCGTGATAATTAAGTTTTTTAATGCACTTTGTTATTCCGGTAGATTTGGTTGACGTAGTTCACTCACAATATGCCTATTAATAGCATTTGGTATCACGAGTATGAGCCGAGGACAAAAAGTTCATTAACGTCGTTCTTGCTGGAATACGCCGGGTCCTCAAAACCCATGTTAAGAAGGCAACAGCAGTTATATGAAAGCTATCTGATAATCAAATTCGGATCTACTGTACGTCTACCCGCATACACTGGTAATGCCTTGAACTGATGGTGGAATCACACATAACACATGGATCAATAAGTCCCGAGACTAAAGCAGAGATGGCGCTCGTAGTAAACCAGTAACCACGTCTTTCTAGAGTACTAACCTTTGCTTGAAACGGGTCAAAATTATAAGTCGATCCGACCAGAAACAGCTGAGTTATCGAGGTTGGAGTAAAGTCGTTTTGTAGTTTGTTTAAAAATGGAAAAACCGAGTTTCGTGTTTTGATAAAACATTGTTTTTTAATGGGTAAAAACACCGTGCAAGCGAAACAATGGATTGAAAAATGTTATCCGGACTCTTGTCCATCAAAAGCAACGATTTGTCGGTGGTTTGCCGAGTTTAAACGTTATCGTACCGACACAAATGACGCGGAACGCTCGGGTAGACCTGTGAAAGCCGTTACACCGGAAAATGTGAGTGAAGTGACAAAAATTATAATGAAAGATCGTAAAGTGAAGCTCCGTGAGATTGCTGAGATGACACAGATATCATACAGTGTATTTACTATCCTTTATGAAAAATTGAGCATGAAAAAGGTTTTTTCCAAGTGGGTGCCGCGATTGCTTTCGATGGAACAAAATGCACCCTGCCACAAGTCGATGAAAACAATGGCGAAATTGAACGAATTGGGCTTTGATCTGCTTCCCCACCCCCCATACTCGCCAGATTTAGCCCCCAGTGACTACTGGCTCTTTGCTGATCTTAAAAAAATGCTCCAGGGAAAAAGATTTGGCTCAAATGAGGAGGTCATCGCTGAAACTGAAGCTTATTTTGAAGCGAAAGATAAATTTTTTTATAAACATGATATTGAACAATTGAAAAAACGTTGGAAACATTGTATCACCCTAAAAGGTGATTATGTTGATGAATAAAAAAAAAATTTTCAAAAAAAATGTTTCCATTAGTCTCGGGACTTATTGATCCCTGTGTTACATGCATACGGGGCAAAAAGTTTTATTAACGCAGTTCCTTGTGCTGATAGTTCTTAAAGCCTGAGCTCCATGTAGTTTTCGGGTGACCCAGAGCATCTACAATAAACCTCTTAACTGTAAGTGGTGACCGTGATCAATAAGTTCGTTATTACAGTTTATTATGATGGTAGTTCTTAAGGCCTGAACATGAATCGTGTACAAGGGTCTCGATAGTTCACTTGGTTACGCTGGTAGATCTGAAGGCCTTTACTCCAAGTAGTTTTTGGATGGACCAGCACTACCTCATAACTCATCACAATGATCCAATTAATTGAATGTGATAAACACAAAAAAGGAACTCACTAATGCCATTGGTTTCGTTGGTAGACCTCAAGGTCTAAATTCCAAGGTTTTGGATGGACAAGAACTTCTACAGAGAACATACCGCACTCAAAGATTATGCAAAAGTCATCAGTCACGCGTTCATATACTGATTTTTTTTCGTGAATACGACTTACTTTACTATGGGGTGCCTTTTCAAAACTTACCCTCTGAGAGAGTGATAAGTTTTTGATCGTGAATATCTCTTGTTGTATCTAACGAATCAACATAATTTTTGCTACATGCCATCGGAAATAGGATCACAATTTTATGATAAAATATTCAGTTGTGTGACATAATCTCAAATAATTCAAAATTAATCTTTTCTGAAATGTTTGGTATAAACGAGTATCAAAGAGGATAATTCATAAGGCCAATCAGAACGCGTTCTGAGAAAGAGAACAAAATATCTGCTGCTGTACAACAAATCGTTCGAGAAAATGTTCCGAACAGTGTTTAATATCGTAGTAAGTTCCACAATGTGGTCCTTCTGAAAGGTAGGAATGAATCCCGTACAGCATCCGGATAGTTTCTTTCAATGAAATGCAAATCCGAAATGAAATAATCGAAATTAAAATTCTATATGCTGCTATTTTTATAGCCGTTAGGATCATTAGGAAAAAAGCTACAGACGAAATCGCGTAAAAAGAAACCTCTTAACAAAAGTTGGATCAGTTTGGATTCTATCGCCACTGCGAGCAGATGTATTTTGTGTCGTTTGCAAAGCTAGTTTCACATTTGTCAAGAGCGCTTACGTCACAGCTGCCAGTCATTTGCATTGGTGAAAAAACAACGGTGGAGAGCATTACACAAAATCAGGCGTTCTAATGGCTCTAAAAGTTTTCTAAAGAACTATTAGGATTTGTTGTTCGCAAATCGAAGGTAAATATCCTCAGTTTAGTGCAAATCTAGAACAGTTTGGTTAGATTTGTGCACTTTTCGCTGTGTGAAATTCACAGTAATCGAGATCAAGTAAAGCCTTCTTTGTGTTTGCGAAAAATGTTCCAGAGTTTAATGTCGTAGAGAATTACACAATTTGACCCTTCTGAATGCTAAAAACGAATCCCCATAGTATATTGATAGTCTCTTTCAATAAATTATGCAAATCCGAAATGAAATAATGGACATTAAAATTCTGTATGCGGCTTTTTTTTATAGCCGTTAGTACCGCCCATTAGTGAAAAAGCTACAAACGAAATCGCGTAAAAAGAAACCTCTTAACAAAAGTTGGATCAGTTTGGATTCTATCGCCACTGCGAGCAGATGTATTTTGTGTCGTTTGCAAAGCTAGTTTCACATTTGTCAAGAGCGCTTACGTCACAGCTGCCAGTCATTTGCATTGGTGAAAAAACAACGGTGGAGAGCATTACACAAAATCAGCCGTTTTAATGGCTCTAAAAGTTTTCTAAAGAACTATTAGGATTTCTTGCTCGCAAATCGAAGGTAAATATCCTCAGTTTGGTGCAAATCTAGAACTGTTTGATTTGATTTGTGCACTTTTCGCTGTGTGAAATTCACAGTAATCGAGATCAAGTGAAGCCTTCTTTGTTTTTGCGAAAAATGTGGAAAAGGGGAATGCTTGCATAATTCATACAATTGATCAACTAATTGATATTCGGAAGTGTTAAGGAACATGTCAGTTGTTTTCGTATTCACGACATCCAGTTATGTCTCTGACATTACTCATCCGCCTTTTTTCCAGGGAACTCTTGGATGCCCCCGATCTCAACTAGATTCTATGAAACCAAACAATTCTGTAATGTAAATTCCATAAAATTCAATTCACTAGATTATTTTGTATACCTATGAATTGATTAAAATCAAATGACATTACGTAGAAAGCCCTAAAAAGTAGATTGAAAATAGATTCAACAATCGCACGAATCATGTTATAACGTTTTACGCCAATTTGTCATCTACTATTTAGGGTTTTCTAAGTAATAACAATCTTTTTAAATCTACCGCAATCAGCCTCCTTTCGGAATGTGAAAGAATCTTCAACCAGATACAGCAAAGCAAAGTCTTGACATTACATTCCTTTTGTGAAATGTGACCTTTCTGTTTCAACAGACTTAGCAGCCAATAATTGGCCCAAACACCGGTCAGCAAGGGTAGTTTCTTCAAACGAACAATTTCGACAAAACTGAGGCTCGAAACTGACTCGAATATCAGTTTAATGACACTGCAACTAGGCTTGAAACTAGTTTCGAACAAACTGATTAGGTTCGGCATCAAGCGAAAACGGCAAATGAATCTTTCCAGGATCGGAACTCGAACATGGTACAACAAACAGGTTTGTAAATCCAGCGCCCTGTGCGTTGAATCACCAACCCATAACGATAAATCAAGCTAACTAGCAATAAATCTCGCACTTTTGTTCTGAACATTCGTAGAATGTAATAATAATAATAATAATAATAATAATAATAATAAATAACCATAAACACATCGCATCAATTTCCATAGATTTCAGGAGAAATTATGAAGTATATATAATTTAAGAGGTTTATTCGCAGATCAGAAAAATACTCAGAAATCTACTGAAAAATCAGTAAATACGGGAATCATAGATTTTAATCGATAAATACGATTCGATTAACTGTGTTGGTATGTTATGAAATCCATGAGAGAATGCCTCTCTTTTGCCTGAAGCAAATGTAGAGTTGGATTTTCTTTGAGTATAGAATTAATTGTAAACACTAGTATAACAGCAAATTTCAGCTACCAGCTAAGAAATCACTCCATTATCTCCGTACATTAGGTCAACGATTGGTTGGCAACGGGATCATAACAGCAAACAGCAATTATGCAAGTTTGAGCAAAGCAAAGTCTTGACATTACATTCCTTTTGTGAAATGTGACCTTTCTGTTTCAACAGACTTAGCAGCCAATAATTGGCCCAAACACCGGTCAGCAAGGGTAGTTTCTTCAAACGAACAATTTCGACAAAACTGAGGCTCGAAACTGACTCGAATATCAGTTTAATGACACTGCAACTAGGCTTGAAACTAGTTTCGAACAAACTGATTAGGTTCGGCATCAAGCGAAAACGGCAAATGAATCTTTCCAGGATCGGAACTCGAACATGGTACAACAAACAGGTTTGTAAATCCAGCGCCCTGTGCGTTGAATCACCAACCCATAACGATAAATCAAGCTAACTAGCAATAAATCTCGCACTTTTGTTCTGAACATTCGTAGAATGTAATAATAATAATAATAATAATAATAAATAACCATAAACACATCGCATCAATTTCCATAGATTTCAGGAGAAATTATGAAGTATATATAATTTAAGAGGTTTATTCGCAGATCAGAAAAATACTCAGAAATCTACTGAAAAATCAGTAAATACGGGAATCATAGATTTTAATCGATAAATACGATTCGATTAACTGTGTTGGTATGTTATGAAATCCATGAGAGAATGCCTCTCTTTTGCCTGAAGCAAATGTAGAGTTGGATTTTCTTTGAGTATAGAATTAATTGTAAACACTAGTATAACAGCAAATTTCAGCTACCAGCTAAGAAATCACTCCATTATCTCCGTACATTAGGTCAACGATTGGTTGGCAACGGGATCATAACAGCAAACAGCAATTATGCAAGTTTGAGCAAAGCAAAGTCTTGACATTACATTCCTTTTGTGAAATGTGACCTTTCTGTTTCAACAGACTTAGCAGCCAATAATTGGCCCAAACACCGGTCAGCAAGGGTAGTTTCTTCAAACGAACAATTTCGACAAAACTGAGGCTCGAAACTGACTCGAATATCAGTTTAATGACACTGCAACTAGGCTTGAAACTAGTTTCGAACAAACTGATTAGGTTCGGCATCAAGCGAAAACGGCAAATGAATCTTTCCAGGATCGGAACTCGAACATGGTACAACAAACAGGTTTGTAAATCCAGCGCCCTGTGCGTTGAATCACCAACCCATAACGATAAATCAAGCTAACTAGCAATAAATCTCGCACTTTTGTTCTGAACATTCGTAGAATGTAATAATAATAATAATAATAATAATAATAAATAACCATAAACACATCGCATCAATTTCCATAGATTTCAGGAGAAATTATGAAGTATATATAATTTAAGAGGTTTATTCGCAGATCAGAAAAATACTCAGAAATCTACTGAAAAATCAGTAAATACGGGAATCATAGATTTTAATCGATAAATACGATTCGATTAACTGTGTTGGTATGTTATGAAATCCATGAGAGAATGCCTCTCTTTTGCCTGAAGCAAATGTAGAGTTGGATATTCTTTGAGTATAGAATTAATTGTAAACACTAGTATAACAGCAAATTTCAGCTACCAGCTAAGAAATCACTCCATTATCTCCGTACATTAGGTCAACGATTGGTTGGCAACGGGATCATAACAGCAAACAGCAATTATGCAAGTTTGATTTTGCGAAATCCACTTTCTCGCGAAAGCGAAAGCTCAGATGGTGGCATTTCTTATCAGTAACGCGCACATCTCTATGATGGGGCGAACAAGCTAATACAAATCTAGTATCAAGTACACTTCACAGTTTAGCTCCAAGCCGTGCAGAGATAACCTTTCGCGGTATTCTGGTAGAAGAACCTCTCGTGGTCAGGAAACATTGTCATATGATGCGTCGATCACCAGATACGTATGGACAAAATTAAAAACACTTACTAATCCTAACACGCATAGAATTCTTATCACGGAGCTGCTGATGCGAGTATGTTCGTCGGTTATCGCCCTACCAGTGGCCTGGCTTACTTACATGTTTGTTCAGACCTAGATGACTGTTTGCTTGCTTGTCATCTCGGTCGACGTAGAGAACTTTGATTCGACAACACAAGTTGTGCGTTGTTGTGAACAGAGCAAGAGAAGGTCAACACAGCATTCCTGTGTATGCGTAGTAATACAAACAAAATAATTCGAACGTTGATCGAAGTTTGATTTGATAATTAATGGCATTTCAGGCATTCAGGTTCCTGCTTGGATGTTGACAAATTAGCAAGAATGATACGCCTCTGTTTGTCAAAGTCGGAATGTACTTTTCGTTGGCAATGAGTGGAAGATCTTGAACTAGTTATTGGTTTATCGAAAAAGTAAAATTCCTGTTCCTGGATTCTTTTTTGATATTAGATTGGATCTGGTTGATTCACGGTGAGGAAAGTTTACACCAAAATAACAGGTCTTGTGAACATTAAATTCTCATTCTAGTAGTACATTTGCTACGAATCTCGTACAGATAAACCCTGCATTTGAAATTGGTTTCCTTTGTCAATCCATATTTCACATATGCATCGCAAACTCAGCAGGTTGTCTTCGTGCGCAGGAATGGTACCGTCAATGTTTCCACTTGACATTGGGAACGCCAGGGCGGGGGCCGGTTCTACTTGCGCAACACCACCGCTGCAGACCGCACTGCCACGAACTTGAATGGATAAAGGGGTGTCTCTCGCCAAGTTCAAGGATATTTATGTACTCTGTCCTATGCTGCAGTGGAACGTAAGAATATCGAATAAGTTTACATTTTCCACAGTATGAGCAGCGTAATAGGCAGATCTGCGGTGGTACTACTCGAGCTTGAAAATGATATACTGTAAAACAAGGATGTACGAGATATTTTTAGAAAATATCAAATATTTTATCTGGTTCAATCCTCCAATCATCTATGATCATTCTTCTATTTACCATATTGAATTTATATCGGTTATCACTTGAACTCAAGCTAATCGATTGTCACGTTCAGTTTATAACTGTGTTTACACAGGAACATGTATAGACGAATATTTGATTCGTCGCGATTATCATGTTATCAATTTCACATCCGTTCCATCATTCCCGATATAGTTCTTTGTTTGCGAGTCACTTTACTTCATTAGCGTTTGTTGTTCCTCTCGCCCTGTAGTTGGTGTTTTGATTAGGTTTCAGTGACATGATAAGTATGCAGATTGTTGTTTGTTTGGTTAGCTATTCCTTTCAAGCAGAGATGCCATTTATACAGATTTATCTGTATTATACAGATTTTAACATGCGCATACAGATTTCATACAGAATACAGATTTTATACAGATTTCCTAAACTTAATACAGATTTATACAGATTTCACAAAAAACTCTTCGGTAGCTCGAAACGAGAAAAAAATTTCGTAATCAATGGGCAAATCACAAACTGATCTGTAAATCTTAAAATGGTGTTGGTATTTGAAGTTGAGCGCTTAGATCCCACATCAACTTACCAAGACAATATTATAAAAAGTATATGAAATCGAAATTGCGTTTTGTTGATTCTGATTGTTGATGTAAATTTGCCAACATTTAATTTCGTCGTGTATTATTGAATTTCTCATTATAAAACCAAGAAATATTGGAATAACAATACCGCACTTTATTTTCATTATACGAAATTCGGTTTTTTTGGTGAATACAGATATATACAGATTTTCCATTCCACCTAATACAGATTTTCTATGAAAATATCTGGCATCTCTGCTTTCAAGCAGTATTCTCTGTTTCAAAAATAGACGGTTCTCATGGCCTGATTGTTTCTGTCAGAGTTTGGCTGGCTTCCTATTACAGCCAAAAAAGTGTCCTTTGTCGTATGTATCATAGTTAAATAGTGAAGGATAGGATTGAGATGGATTTTATTAAATTTTAGACATTACATATGTGAAGCTAGATGAAAATTACTACGCAACCAATCGACAAATTTGAGATTAATTGCCTGATTTTCGAATGATAACACATTTGATCTTCAGAATACGAGTGTTGCGATTAGGTTGCTCTGTGCCCCATACCGGATGAATTACTAGCAAAGTCTTGGTATTAAATTGCTTTTGCATTGCTAGTGCTACGAACCTACAGACAATAAGAAACCTTCTGGCTTGGGGCTCGAACATACGCCAATTGGCTTGTAAGACCAGCACCCTATGCCAACCTAGGGTCAGGATAAATTACCACTCTAACAATTCATTTACGAATTGGTAAAAAAGAGATACTGTTCTATTAATACCTAATCTTTTTTATTAAACTTCGTATCAGTCGCTTTCGTTTGAGTTTCAATATAATATAACAATGGAATTTCAATACAGTTTTAATAGAATTAGATACGATATTAAGACAAATTACCCTTCCTAAAAAAACCGACCTTTACGGCGAAATCACCCTCGTCCAACATGAACAGAGTTCAGTTCACACAAAATAGCTCTTGAGGTATGTTTTATCATAAACAGATAAGTAAAACTCAATCGACAGTGCAACCAACTTTCGATTACTGTATTACAGGGTGGTGAGTGCTTAAACTTTAAAATCGTTATTTAGAGCGACAATGCAAAAAAAACGGACACAATCTTCTAAATTTAGGCAAAAAATTAAGGAGTGCATCGAAAATAAGCTATCCACAAATTTTTCTTTCAAATTAAGATAAAAAAACAATATTTTATTCAAACTAAAAATTGTTCCTTTATTGTACGAGGTTAAACTTGAGCATAATGAAAACCGGATGAAATTTAAGTTATTCCTTCACGAATTTTCGAATTTTTGATCGAACGCTCTTCATCAAGTTCCGGACAAGTGTTGCATCGCATTTTTTGGATGCTTGAGCCCACTCCTGCATGTTCCCAGTTGCCTTACTAGTCTTCTTGAAGACCCTCTTCACGATTGACCAGTAACGTTCGATGGGTCGAAGCTGAGGTTTTGGCATAGTGAGCCTACGCTAAATCCGACCAAAACAGTGGAGGTTTACTATGCTTCTTATATAAAGGCAGTAATCTCTTCTGGAGACACTCAGATCGATAGATTTCTGCATTTATAGTTCCGGTAGTGTAAAAAATGGTTGACTTCAAACTACAGGAACATACCACCAGTATCTTTCGACCGAATTTCTCCACTTGAATCGACCTGTTCGCATCGCTCACATCCTTCCCAACGACGACAGTGAAGTATTGTGGACCTGGAAGGGTTTTTGAGTCCTTCTTTACATAAGTCTCATCGTCCATCAAAACACATGCATCCGGACACATCAAGACGCGAATACAATTTCCGGGCCCTTGTTGCTGCTCGCTTCTTCTGTTCTACACTTTGTTTCGAGATTTTCTGCTTCTTGAAGGTCTTCAGGTGATTTCGCCTCTTGATACGCAGGATCATTTCGACACTCATTCCTGCTTTTTTGGCCAAATCACGTATTGACATTGATTTGTTCTTCATGATTAGAGATACCACTTTCTGGTCCAGTTTCGGGTTGGAAGAACCGAGTTTTCTGCCTCTTCCTGGTAGCTCATCCAAAGAATAGTGTTTCCCAAACTTATTAATGATGGTTTTAACACTGGCATGATGAAATCCAAACCGCTTCGCCAAATTTCGCATAGTAATACCCTTCTTACTAAGCCATGTGTCCAGAACCTTAGTTTTCACTTCCCTTTCAAAACGCGACATTTTGAAAACGCAGAATTTCAACCGCAAAAACAAGTAAACAAACGAAAGCTGACAGCCAAACGCCTAGCATGCTGTGATCTGAGCATAAAAATCCATCACAAATACATGCGTACAACACAAATGTATGTGGATAGCTTATTTTCGATACACTCCTTATTCATTTATAAATCATGCAAGTTATTGGTCATTTGAACTCGCTTTGGCTGTACCACTCCCCAGAATCCGGAAAGTGTAAACACATACTAAAAACGTGAAATTATCCACCTAGCAGTGAGATGATACCTTTTTTTAGCAATCCATAGATATTCTTCGGTGTTCATGACATTATTTTAATTATCGTCGTTTTAAACGGAAAATTGAGATTTTAATCACTCATTACCCTGTGATGTCGAAACTGCAAATCGTATCGAATTTCAATCTTTACGTGTGACAATCGATTGAACATCTCATGAGATGTCGAAGTGAGTTCCACTTTAGAGTTTTTCGTCATTATTTATGGTACTTCCAGAGCCGGTATTCAGGAACTAAGCAAAGCAAAGTCTTGGTATTACATTCCTTTGGTGGAATTTGGCCTTTATGTTTCAACAGACTTCGCAGCCGATTCTTAGTGTACAGAATCATTGCATGGCTAGTACTATGGATCCTACTGACACTAAGAATTCTTCCAGGTTGGGGCTCGAACATACGACAACTGGCTTGTAAGACCAGCGTCCTATGCATTGAACCGCCAACCCGGGACAGTATTCAGAAACTAGCATAACCCAAAATGACTCGTATGGCCATAAATTAATACGGCAAACAATCTTCTATATCGATATGAATTTTCAAAACTCATCATACTGTAATTCCAGAATCGGATAAAACTCACCAATTGTGTATGGAGTCCTTTAATTTGAATATTTGGTTTTTGAAGTTCGATGGCCTTTTTGAGAAAATGATTGGGCTTTGAGAAACGATTAGATACTGGAACCAGAATTCAAAAATCGATGTAGCTGAAATCAGTTCAATTCACTTGAGGAGTGTGTTGACATCTTCGGGAAAATGTAGTGCGAATGAAATTTTTGGGTACCTTCCGATTCGATGAAGGTAATCTAAAACTGAAATAAGTTTATTTGGTTATCGAGTATCCACATCTGCTAACCCGATAAAACCGATTAATTTATGTGAAATAGACATTTTTATACTAATCACCCTGTATCCCCGAAATCGGAAGTTGGATCTGACTGAAAAGCAAGATGTTTTATAATATTTTAAGACCTCTCATTTGAATTATAGATCTTTCTTAGATTTCATTTGAATCTTAGATCGGTCTGGCAATTTACGAAAAAATGAGTTGCATTACTTTAATTTCGTTTTACATATCATCCTGTGATTCCGCAATCAGAAGTCGGATCCAAACGTAATTCAGGAACCTTGTTTAGGAGTATACTAACAGTTCGGCTGAAAAGTTCGTATCGTTTAATAGAAACACACATTTTTTTTGCCAAAATTCGTTTTTATTATTCAACATAATTGCCATCAGAGGCGATACAGCGATTATAGCGATCTTCCAACTTTTCGATACCATTTTTGTAGTACGATTTGTCCTTTGCCTCAAAATAGGCCTCAGTTTCAGCGATTACCTCTTCATTGCTTCTAAATTATTTACCAGCGAGCATTCTCTTGAGGTCTGAGAACAGGAAAAAGTCACGGGGGCCAAATCTGGAGAATACGGTGGATGAGGGAGCAATTCGAAGCCCAATTCGTTCAATTTCAGCATGGTTTTTCGTTGTTGTTTTTGATCGATTGTGAGCTCACGCGGTACCCATTTTGCACAAAGCTTTCTCATATTCAAATATTCGTGAATAATATGTCCAACACGTTCCTTTGATATCTTTAGGGTGTCAGCTATCTCGATCAACTTCACTTTACGGTCATTGAAAATCATTTTGTGGATTTTTTTCACGTTTTCATCGGTACCAGCCTCCTTTGGACGTCCACTGCGTTCATCGTCTTCGGTGCTCATATGACCAGTACGAAATTTTGCAAACCACTTACGAATTGTTGCTTTGCCCGGTGCAGAGTCTGGATAACACTCATCAAGCCATTTTTTGGTATCGGCGGCACTTTTTTTCATCAAAAAGTAGTGTTTCATCAACACACGAAATTCCTTTTTTTTCCATTTTTTTCACAATAACAAAAGTAGCTTCACTCAAAATGCAATATCTCACAAACTAATAATCAGACAGTTGTCAAATTTATACACGTATCTTTTGAAGGTTGGTACTAACTGAAAATGGTATGGATTCAATTCTAGTGGCGCCCTCTCATAGAAACGATACGAACTTTTCAGCCGATCTGTTACTTTTCATATGAATCCGAGTTTGTAGAAAACGGTTTCACCATCTCCGAGAAAATTGAGTGAAATTATTTGTCACACACGCATTTGCTGATCTCGACGAACTGAGTCGAATGGTATATGGGAGTTATGTTCTTCCAGCATTTATTACTGTAAGTAGTTTAAATCAAAATAATTATGGAATTACTTTCAACTTGAAAATGCTGCCATCATCTAGTTTACATATCATACTCGAACGATTATGTTGCCAAAAACGAACTGTGCTAAAATCGGTCCGAGGTAAAATGCCATGAAAAAAGATGCTGTACACAGTCTTTTTGAATGATTCATAAAGGATAGAATGATAAACACAGTCTTTTTGATACTCAGAAACAATTGTATGTAACAGTATAAAATATCGCGTTTCGAAACAGCGCTTTATCATCAGCCGCGTAAAACTCCTACTACTGGAATAAGGCGAATCGATATCTCCGTTAAAAATGGACGGATTTTCACAATCTATGGCTTGTTGGGGATAGCTATTACCGTGCGGAATATAAGTCTAAGAACATATTCTGTTTTCAAGGTTAGTTGTGGCAGATATTGCCAAAAACTGAAAATTTTGCCATAAAACTTTGAATAGCTCAAAAAGTAAACATCCGATCTCAAAACCATTCAATAGCGTTCTGGGTGATGGGGATACCTTTCATTTGCGACTAGTTTGATCAAAATCGGTCCAGCCATCTCTGAGATCTCGACCTCTTAGTTGACAACACACACAAACACATCGTCAATCGAGCCGACTTCGACTTTACCGATCCCCGGACTACAGTATCATAAAAACCAGAGATAGTTTTCAAAATCTAAGTGGCAAATATTGTTCTCGTATAGTATTTCAAAATTCTTCTCGGAACGACGATCAAGAGCATATGTTTTACAGCAGTAATATTTTTTTCCATAAATACGTTTATTTCATAGCCAATATACATAAGTTTTTCTTCGCCGTGGCATCCACAATACCTAGTACTTTAAACCTAATATATTTCGAATATCATATTAGTATGTTGGTATTCATTAGTTAATCAAAGCGATTTGCTATTATAAATTACATTAATTAAAATACATTTATTTTGTACATGATCTTATAACTATTTAGGTTTGTTTGTATCAGTTCATCACTTTTATTCATATAATATAGATGGCTATTGGTTGAACTTATGGAAGCGAAAGGGGTCTAACATAAAATAAAATTTAAATTGGAATTCCAATGGACTTAATGAATTGATAAAGAAGTTTCATGTATGTAAGGTCACGACAAGTAAGAATGTCGCGAACTGGGACATTGGATAGTCTACCTTGAGTACGCAAGTAATTTATTAGTTGAGATCTGACATCACGATACTCCACGCATGTCCAAACGACATGATCAATATCGCGATAACCTTCGCCACAAGCACAATGATTAGTCTCGGAAAGTCCAATTCGAAGGAGATGTGCATCTAACGTGTAGTGATTGGACATGAGTCTGGACATCACACGAAAGAAATCCTTACACACATCCAGTCCCCTGAACCATACCTTTGTCGATATTTTAGGAATAATTGAGTGCATCCACCGACCCAGCTAATCTTCATCCCAAGACACTTGCCAGCTGGCAAGTCTAAATGAAGCCGAGACATTATTGTTGAATATATATTAAACCCAGTAGCCTCTACAATTCGTGATCCGTCCGTGTAAAATATTTTATCAGAGTCAATATGCCTGAACTTACTTGTAAATATTATTGGGATTTCCATCGAGCGTAGGTGTTCCGGGATTCCACACGGAACGACCGAAATTAGCTCTGCGCCTAATTCGTATTACTGTTTTTGAATTATTTGATTTCAACAACAAAATTTCCAAATTAGCTATAAAATTAGTTACAATTGAGAATTTACTTTGCTGAAAAAAACTCTTATTTTTAGAGAATGAGTTTAGTTGGCGAATATCCTGGACACAAACCAGCAATATTTCAATCCAACACGAAATTCTCATTGACAGCTAATTTTGTTATTAAAATCAGAAAATTTGTTTCTATTTATCTATCACCATCATTACTGAAGGACAGCACAAAGAAAACAAAAATGAAATTGGTTTTATTAACAAGTTTATTAGCCAAAAACTCATGAGAAGTGTCAAAGCAGAACTTTCCATTAAAAAGCTAAAAAGGACAGTCTTGTTGAAACTACTTGCAAATTGTTTAGATGGTTTTCGCATGCGTTACGAAATATCCGTATATAAAATTCTAAACCGATATGTAAAAATGACGTTAACTCTTAGTGGAAAGTGTATTTATTCAGAATTTGTGCGCATTTGAAGCGATTGTCCGTAATAATATTTTCACGCGGAACAGTGAAGTGAGTTTCGAATGTTGCACTCTAATTGTATATGTCAAATGATGTTTTTTGTATCTTCCAACCTTCCGGGCTACGCCGTCCGGTGTACTACTTGTGATCGGTTTTTGTTTTCCGAGTGCTCAAAGTTTTCAGTGAGAAAACAGCGATTTAGGAGAAAAATGTTCAAAAAGAAGTTTATGTTTCGCTTATGTCTTTCTCTCTAATACAACATCGTATTTATACCTGCCAATATAGAAAAGACTACCGCGAATGAAATTTTTTTCGGTAGTAGTGTGCCATCTAGTGGCTAGTAGTCATTACGGTGTTAGCGTTTTTTCGGTGACAGAGCGCCATATAGCTGCAAATTGCAGAAACCAATTCAACCATTTATTTTGGTTGAAAACAACGTTTCATTTTTCTAATTCAACTATAAAATTAGTTGAATGGAAATGAAATGTGCCTTAGCTAAGAAATGACAGCACGTTTATTTGGTGAATTCAACTAAAAAACTAGCAATTTCAACAAATATTTTATTATTATTATTAAGGGAATTAGAATTAAAAAATCTAAATTAGCAAAAGTAAGATTTTTTTAGTTGTCTAAAAAAATAACTAACTAAAATCAGAAAATCAACTAATTTGTTCGCCAAAATGCTGATTTCGGTCTTTCCGTGCACGCACTTCGCGCTGCATGGATGTGTCGAAAAATAAAGTTGAGTCAGGGACATTTAGGAGGCTGTCACGGATAGGAATATATCTTGAAGGGTCGATTTTCTGTGACATATGGTTAAAATATACTGTCATGAGTCTTGTTTGAGATTGAAGCTTTCGAAGTTATTAATAACCAGGGGATTCAGTACCTCACATTTTATTAGCAGACGCGATGAAAGCTCTCAAAAACGATCTTTCAATGGAAGAACTCCAGCCAGAACTTCAAGACTCATTGTATGTGTCGAATGCATGCAGCCTAAAGCAATTCGCAAACAACGATATTGAATTCGCTCTAATTTGATAATATGAGAGTTTGCAGCGGAACGAAAACAAACGCATCCATATGCCATCACTGAAAGTATCGTTGTCTTATACAATTTCATTAGATCTTCCGGATGAGCACCCCACCAAAATCCTGTTATTGTTCGAAGAAAATTTACTTTTTGTTGGCATTTTGTTATCAGATACCTTCCCACGTGCATTTAGAATCGAACCACAACTCGATCAAATGATCCTTTAATGTCCAAAAATACAGATGCCATTTGTTGTTTTTGAGCGAAGGCAATTTGGATGTCAGACGAAAGTAATGCAAGGCAATCATTCGTCCCTTTATTTCTGAGTATCTGACAACAAACCGTTCGTCTCGACCCAAGTGTCGAGACGTCGAAGAATAATTTTTTCGAACAATTTTCTGACATAGGACAACATTGCAATGAGTCTATATGAGTTGTGATTGGAAGCTGATTTCCACGGCTTTTGAATGGCGATAACTTTCACTTGCCTCCAGTCAGATGGAACAATATTTTGCACAAGAAACTTGTTGAAGAATTCCAACAAACGTCTTTTTGCAAGGTCGGGCAGATTCTTCATCAAATTGAATTTAATTCTGTCCAACCTAGGAGTGCTATGGAAAATTCCATCATTGAAAAGGAACTCCCTAACTCCCGAATAATGCTATGCGTAGGAACAGAATCTGGACAAATCGTGTAAATCAGGAAATACTTTCCTGGTGCAACCAAGTCGAATTGAAGTCGAGCTAAGACATAAATCTAATGCACTTGGACGTGCAGGAGATATTGGGATCCGTGTCATGCTACCCATATTTAATACCGTCTTGCTAAAATTGTCGTCAATATTATCAATGAACATTTTAAGCATTTCTGCATATGTGCGCTTGGACCGTGCTTTTAAAGAAAGTTTAATGTTGCCTTTACGCAACTTAAATGCAGCGCATACTGAAAGATCATGAGGAATCTCCCCACAATAAACACATTTTTCAATATCTTTATCACAAAGATTATCCTTATGAGGCCCTTGACATTTTATACATTTAGACTTATTATTACAATAAGTATCTGTATGTCCGAATTTTTTATAGTTCGTGCAATTCATAACATGCGGTACGAAAAGCCGAACAGGAAGACGAATTTTATCGATATAGACAAGACTAGGCAACGCAGATCCGGCAAATGTTACTCGAAACTAATCTGAGGGACGATAAGACTTATTTTCATCTACAATAGATGCTGTATACAATTGCTTGTACTCGAGTATCTTAACTCTCTCAAGCATGGAGTTTTTGAAACGACCAACTCCATTTTTAAGCAAATCATCGGCTGTCAGACTTGCTTCAGTGACAACACCGTCAATTTCCACCTCCTTCGATGGAATGTAAACTCTATATTCAACAGCAAATAATTTACAGGTTATAATTTCGTTCGCCTGTTTCAAATCGTTAACAACAACTCGAATTTTATCTCTATTAACTTGAGGGATTTCTACAACTTTTGAAAAATGTGATGTCAATTCCTTTGTAATTTGCATCAAATTTAATACCTTTTCTTTTTTTCGAAAATATACTATCCATGGCCCAGTGGTACCCTCTGGATAATGTTTAGGATGATCTTCCATGAGATCAATATCAAAATGAAAACTTATGTATAGTAAACATGTGAACAACAGTAACCAGAGCAGTGTTGCTCAAGAAGTTTATTTTCCACTATTCAGAAGGGGACTCTCAATATCTTGCAATTGGCAATGAACGACTTACGGACACTTTTTGTTATGATTTTTTTTCGATGCGGCAGTTCGTATCGTCGGTTTATGTATTTATTTCGCAAACTTATTTAGAGATCAGGACTTTATTCAGACTGTGTATTGGTGAAGTTTGAGAGTTTTCTACATGGACGAGGTTTTCTACGTAGAATACATACACGACACAAAAAACCGTGTAACTTGCCATCTCTAATGGTAAGACCTTTCATCTGAGTCTAATCTTATGGATATCGCTGCAGCCATCTTTGAGGAATCAAAGTGCGTTCAAATTAAAGGTTTTTTCTCACTGAAACACTTCCGGCGGGAGCGGGTAATTTCTCCGGGATTCGTTTCGTCGTATGCCATTTCGTCGAGAGTCGTTTCGCCGAAAGGATCATTTTGACGAAAATGTAATTTCGAATACTTCACATTAATTATTGGAAAACTACAAATTCTGGCTATTCATCAAAAATATTCATTTGTTTCTTTTACATGTCTTCTAGATAATTGATGTGGTGCAGTCACATAACCGAAGCCTACATGGCCACATAAGCATGTAACCGCATCGTTTGCCTGGCCTACTCAAAGCTAGGTTTCTAGTTAGGTCCGAACAAGCGGTAGCGAGGACGAAAAATAGCGCGAACACTTTCCTGGCAGATACACCAAAACAAATGCTTTGATGCTTAGTAGCTATAATAAAGTTAACAAGTTTTCTTGGGAATTCTGTTCGGAGGATCATGTATCAATCCAAAAGAAATATTCAAGAGAGTAGTTTTTGTGGATGTGAGATATTTACACAGAAAGAAATAATGAAATTTATACGATTTGTAAATCAATAGTTACATGAAATAGACATAGGTTGAATCGAAAGTTTGGTTGAAAACCGTCATCGATGCAAAACTAAATTAGGTTGCATTGAATTTTCAATTAATAGAATTAATTAAATAAATTATATTGAAACGTACAAAATTGTGATGTAACATTAAGTTTAATTGCCTGCTTCAAATATGTGCATGAGAATAGATGTAAATTCACAAAATATTTTAACTGTGTATTATAGGTAAACAAAACAGGCGTAAATACTATCATCTATAGTTTGTCTTCATTTAAAATAAATTCAAATTACGATATTGAGACAATTGAATTGAAAGATTCAGAAAAATTACTTTTTCGGCGGAATGGCACTTGGCAAAGCTTTCGACTCATCAGTGCAAAACAGTGTAGAGTTTGACACTCGTACTGTATTGATGGTTGAACTGTCACGGTTTAATTACAACTGTTTTGTGTTGAGGAGCCGAAGACGAGACCCAAGAAATATATGAATAATTATGCCCTCTTGGCACAAAACAATAAAGATTACGCCTATAAAATCTAAGAATAATTCTGATAAAAAAATAAATGCACAAAGATGCGAGGAAAGCAGGTGTGTGAACAAAACATGTTTTTCTTTGTTATTAATAGCTTTCAGCTTTATTTCTTGTTGTGTTCCGAGTTCAATAAATCCCGCGCTAGAGAAAACTTTTTTTTGAGGATTGCGACGCAACGCTGAGCACTACACTGCTTTATTTGTAACAGTGTAGTAACCAGAGCTGATATCTGTCACTATTAGCTAGCAACATTGTACGATAAAGATTGGATAGCTCTACTGGACAGCTGCCAACCAGGCTCTACAAATCACCAATCACCATGTATTGAGTGTCCGAGAAAGGTGTGCCAAACACATTTTTTGCCCCTCCAAAAGATTTATTGGAGTGGCCATGCCCTCCCAATATTTTGGCAACTGGGATAAACATTTTAAAAATTGCTACAAATATGTTATGATACAACACTTTTTTCTTTTATCCCCGAAGTTCGTCTCTGTAATCGTTCATATTGATTAACTAAGTTACTACACTTTTTAATCTAATTTAGTACAATGTGAAATGTACTATACTTCGAATATTGGTTATTACTAGAATAGTAAGGAAAAGGTTTGTGATCGTGTCAAAACATTCGGAAGAGAAACTAAACTTGCTTACATGGTTGCTTTTTATTTGCTCTAACCTCCCCGTTCCCTTTATAAGAATGTTTTATATATTTAATGATACGTAGTAATAATTTTTGTCTTAACCCCAATATTTCATGGAACTAGCCGCCCCTGGCAAGAATAATTGATATTATCTGCCTTTCTTCTGTCACTGCTTATTACGATGTGATTAAGTAATAATATTTTATTTTTTTACTTCAACAGAGATTAGGAGAATGAGAGAGAACATAAAAAGAGTCGACTTTCTTTGATTGAGTATACTTCTACTTGGTCATAGAACTATCAAGTATCTCATTTGACATTCACTTTCACAGTACAGATTACTGTTGACGATGATTTTAGTCAGTTTGTCAAGATCATTCGATTTGACTGACAATTTCCAACTTTGGTAGTAACTAACTAAAAGACCAAATTACAGCAATCGCAGGTTTCGCGAGTCACGCTTATTCTGAAAGTCATGAAATCACACAAGTACGTGTGACTCATTCTCAGGTGTCGTATTCAAAGCACAAAAAAATCCTAGAAGCTTTTACCAAATCCTCGGTCATTACTGATAACGTTTTAGCAAGGTCAAATCTCGTTCCTCCAGTAGAAGCTTTCTGTTGACATAAACATGAAGAATGCATCGATTCGCAATCATTTCACCTATGCGTGACGGACGCAGCAGTGGACTTGGTTTGCATGCTGGAAGGTCCGGTTCATATTACCAACCAACAGAAGGTTGATGGTCAATTTCAGAGATTTTCGCTTGACGAAATGTAATCCTGGCATTAATTTCTCCATTTCGGACGTTTTTAATTTGTTAAAACTGGACCGTTCGAGACAATAAATCGATCACGACAAAAGGGCCTAACTGTAAATGACAGTTTCTCTTTGTTTACTCTTTCTTTCACGATTTACCGAATTGATTTTTACCTTTTTTTATAAGTATAAAAAATAGGTATAGAATTCGCTCAAACTTTCGAAAAATTTTCCGAGGCCCGGAGGGCCGAGTGACATATACCAATCGATTCAGCTCAACGAACTGAGCAAATGTCTGTGTGTGTGTGTGTGTGTGTGTGTATGTGTGTGTGTCCGTATGTGTGTTGTCAACTAAGAGGTCGAGATCTCAGAGATGGCTGGACCGATTTTGATCAAACTAGTCGCAAATGAAAGGTCTCCCCGTCACCCAGAACGCTATTGAATGGTTTTGAGATCGGATGTTTACTTTTTGAGTTATATGAAGTTTTATGTCAAAATTTTCAGTTTTTTGACAATATCTGTCACAATTGACCTTGAAACCAGAATGTGTTTTCAGACTTAGATTCCGCACGGTGATAGCTATCCAACAAGCCATAGATTGTTAAAATCCGTCCATTTTTAACGGAGATATCGATATTTTTGGGTAGGACATATTCCAGTAGTAGGAGTTTCACGCACTTAGTGATAAAGCGATTTTTCTGAGCAAAGTGAAACACGATTCTTTATACTGTTACATACAATTATTTCTAAGTAACAAAAAGACTGTGTATAGCATCTTTTTTCATGGCAATTTGCCTCGAACCGATTTTAGCACGGTTCGTTTTTGGCAACAATAACAATAATAAACGTTCGAATATGATATATATAAACCAGATGATGGCAGCATTTTCGAGTTGAGAACAATGCCATGATTAAATTTATTTAAACTACTTACAGCAATAAATGCTGGAAGAACATAACACCCATATACCATTCGAATCAGTTCGTCGAGATCAGCAAATGTGTGTGTGACAAATAATTTCGCTCAATATTCTCGGAGGTGACTCGACCGTTTTCTACAAATTCTGATTCATTTGAGAAGCCGTATACTCCCAAACAAGCATCCTGAATTTCATTTGGATCCATTCAAAATAATATAACAAATTTTTCTCGTAGATGGCTGAATCGATCTAAGATTCAAATTAAATCTAAGAACCATCTAAGATTCAAATTGAAGGCCTTAAGATCCTATAAAACATCTCGCTTTTTACTCAGATCTGACTTCCGGTTTAGAAGATTCAGGGTGATTAGTATAGAAATGTCTATTCCACGTAAATTAATCAGGTTATCGGGTTTGCAGATTTGGATAATTCATAACCAAATGAACTTATTTCAGTTTTAGTGTTTTTCAATTTTTGATTCAGAAGGTACTACGATTTCTCAAAGATGTCTGCACTGATTTTCAAACATTTTGATTCAAATGTAAACTGTACAACTCCTTAGGTGAATTTAACTGACTTCGGCTACATCGATTTTCGAATTCTGGTTCCAGTCCGAATCGTTTCTCAAAGCTCACTCGTTTTCTCAAGAAATGCCAACTCGAATTTCAAAAACGAAAATTCAAATTAAAGGACTTACGGTCCAATACAAAATTGGTCAATTTTATCCGATTCTGACTTCCGATTCTAGAATTACAGAGTGATCAAATTTCAAAATTCGAACCGATGTAGAAGGTGACAATTCCAAAAAACTTGAAAGTTGGACTCAAAACTATTGCAATTTATTCGTTTTTGGCCATACGAATTGGTTTGGGTTATGCTGGTTCCTGAATACCGGCTCTGGAAGTACCCTAAATAACTGTAAACTCTGAAGTGAAACTTACGTTGACATTTCATGGAATGTTCAATCAACTGTCACAATTTTCGACTCAATATTACAGGGTAATGAGTGATTAAAATCTCAATTTGCCGCTTGAAATGACGGTCAATAAAATAATGCCCTGAGAACTAAAACACCAAAGAATATTAATGCAAAAAACACATGCGGATTGATAAAAAAAAGTATCATCTCACTGCTAGGTGGATTAAGCTCGTTTTTATTTGACGCCTTACTCTTCGTAAAACTTTGAAGTTGAAGCAACAGGCTTTCGATTTATATTGGAAACTTTCAAGAAAATGCAGTTAGGCCCTTTTGTCGTGGGACTATCGAAATAACCATTGTGAGTCATCCCGTTTACAGTACTAAGAATCAATAAATAATTTGCGGAGAAAAATGATGATGTTTTTGTAGACATTCTCCATATTCTTTCAAACCAATTGCAAAATTTTTAAATCTAAACATTTTATATGAAAGTCGTTTACTGAACCTGCGCCATCAACCTACGAACAAATTGGCATCACTGTTCTCGACAGTTAGGGAAATTTATGAGAATCACTCGCGGAAAGAATGTTCGCTTTCCGCTCGAAGCGTGTTTGCTTTCAGCAGAATTTTGTTATGGTTATTATATATTTATCGATAAAACCAGAGCAGAGCAAGTCCGGTGCGAAAGGTTCACTGATAGCGAAGTGGATTGTGGTGTTGTTTGTTACCGCTACTTGTTGCTCGACGTTTGTCACAGTTGTATCACGTGTACAGGTATAATATGAAGAGTTTTGTTTGTGAATCGAGTTAGTCGATGTCAACTACCAAATTGATTAAATCTACAACTTGAAGTATTTGAACCGTTTCCGAACCCATTGAATAAGGTTGTCCACTACCAATATCATTAATTGGTTCAACACTATCTCAATTTTCCTCAATGAAATACTATGGTCCACGGTCGATGACACCAAGAAAAGGTCAAGCAATGTCGATAAGGTCAATGTCGAACAAAAAATTAACCCACCGCGTGCGTCAATCAGCTTAGATCGAAAACCATTTTTTTTGCTGTTTACTCTATCGTGAATCCAATTAAAAAGAAAAATGAGTTATCAAAATAACCGGGGTGACGCACAGTAGTCCAAAACTGCGACAATGCGCCAGTATCGTAACTTATTGATATATTCAGCAATGTTTTTTTTTCTTTTAATCTGTAACAGCACTTTAAAGTGTTCTACAATGCAACGAATTTTTTAAACACCGAATGCTTGATAGAACTTCACATTCACTAAAAAAAAACATTTATCGATATTATACAATATTATCTCCTGTACGAGCTTTTAGTAGAATATAATGAACTATCACTTTTCAAATTATCATTTTTTTTGTTTCAATTATAGAGGCTTTAACATTAATGTCATTCGCCTCTTCGGGCCAGAAAAACTTTCTGATCGTATGTGCGGGGTTGGGAAACGAACCCAGGCGGGCGGCGTGAAAGGCATCGACTTACCCATCACGCTATACCCGTTCCCCAAATTATCATTTAATAATACTAATAACATCGATAAAGACGTACGTATTCGGTATATAAAGGATGATGACCGTAGTACATGTGTGTCACGTGGCACCGTCGGAATAATACTTCGTAATTAATGAAATTAACTCGTTTTCTTTTAATTTCCATTCCGAACGCGGAATGATAAGAGAACAGTTTGTTAAAAAAACAGATATTCATTTAAACATTTATAGAATAGCTACGACTTTGATTTATGCCAAGGTTGGAAGTAAGACATTTTTGTTTAAAATAATCATCACTGTTTAAATGAGATATTTATTACGTTTAAAAATTTGCGTTGTCTTTAGTAGCTAATAACCCGACTAAAAGCTATTTTTATCTTAAATATTCGTCACGTTAAGTAATTGTCCAGAATGATTTAAAAAAAATTGTTTTGCCCACTACACAGGTAGTTCATAAAATCTTACGATAATGCCGTTTACATTAACAAATATTTATGAATATTGAAAAAAAACAAAATTACGTCAACAATTGATGGCTAGAAAATTATTTATTTTATTTTTGCAAAAACTATTCAAAAATTACATCGAGCAGAATATTCTCTTCTGCATATCATTCTGTCGAAAAATAAATAATTAAAAAAAACGATTGCAATGGATATAAAGTGCATTAAAGTCGTAATTTGAAAGTGAAAAAACCTATTTTAATCCACCTAGTGGTGTAATGATGCCTTTCTCATATTACTCATAACATCAAAAATATTCATTGAATAGAAATAGGAAAGTTTGTTCGTGCTTAATCTAACAAATTCTACAAATCCTGTTTACCCTGTAGTTCCGGAACCGGAAGTAGTATCCACAACAAATTTAGGAATTTCGTATGAAACTGTAAGATATTTCCTTTGAACGTATAAGTTTGTGAAAATGAAAATCGACGCCCAGTCTTGAAGGAAAGGGAGTGAAATTGATCTTGAAGAAAAGTGACTGAGACCCTTTTGCAGTTTTTAATCACCATTTCCAATTCTTCCGAAACCGGATTCAGATGACCGGAATAGCCGAAGTTGGTTTGTTTGCCAGCAACAAGTATTACGTAAAAATTGGAACAGTTTTGAACCTAGTTAAACCTAGACTTACTATCTCATGCTCTATTTCGATTAAATCAACTAAACGAAATCTAACAAACGAAGCGAACCTGCGTTTCTGTTACTTCTGCATATGTAAGTCAAGCTTAACAGCATGAATCAGCAGCATAAAACATGTAGTAGGATTATTACTTTTATTATTATTATTATTATTGACATCATTACACCACCGGCACGGTATTACTGCATTACTAATATTCCATATTTTATTAAATAAATTTGAATTCATTGACATTTATTCTTTATTCTTTGGGCCGTACTGATCATAAAATAGCTATAATTTTTATCAACCGCAGCACCGTCTTTTACCAATATTACACACTAGTAGCAGACATCCGTAACCGTTTCGATTTCTTTATGGCGTGTTCGAAATAGAACAAAGCACTCATCGTTTGTTTTGTGTTTTCTTCTTCTTTCGTTGTGGCACATATTGTCGTTCTATATGGCGATCTGAAAACTATGACATTCATCGCTCTGTAACTCGCGGAACCGGAAGTCGGATCTGGATGAAATTTCACAATAGTTTTAAATATAATAGGAGCTTTAATTCAAATCAAGACATGTGAAAATCGGCTCAAGCATCGCAGAGAAATCGAAAGCTGATCGAAAGCAGGTATTAGTAACTATCAATTGAATGGTCATCTTGCACATATCCAGTTGATGCGATGAGTTGACTGTGATAACTGACATTATGTTCGAATGACATTTTCCACAAATGGAAGATGAAATGATTCCACCGGTCAACCGGTCGACCGATTCTCATAAATCAAACAAACAAGTTAACTGTCCCATGTCACCAGCACGAGCCGTTCGTCACATGGCACTACATGACTATAATTAACTAGTTGTGCACAGTTTACTTGGATCATTCAGTCGTTCGCTCGTTTCAGGAATGCCTAGGTCATGGACCGGTATCGTGTGTCTGTCATGCAATTCCACAAGGCAATCGTTCTGCGGGTGTTGCTTGTTTATGAACTGTCACGCTATCAATTTAAATTCGGCCTATTACGATTCGGCTCAATGGGAAAATTCATTCATAACTCGACAAGCGGTAAGACCGTCGTTGGTAAAACCATTGTAGTAGGACTTTTTACGAAGAGTCGTTCGGGAACAATAGCTCATGTAGTGATTGTACTAGCTGGTGACGTTTAGAAACCATTAAAAAAAACAATAAATCTGCTTGCATAGAAAGTATGCTATTAAACGTAGACACGAGTAGATTGTGCTAGTGGTTAATCTTCTAAAATCACAACCTGACTCAGAAGTCTATTTAGAACGGTTTACTGAACCCAGCAAACTTGTTTATCGTTGTTGATGAAACACTTTTACTAGTGTAGAATAGACGAAGTTATTTTTATTTCGGGTGTTATATTATTAACTGAAGAGCCATGCATACAACGCTGATAAGATGCGACGACTTTCCGTTAGTGGTCAGTAGGTTAAAACATCGACGCATTATTTACTGTTGCGTGGTATTTTTGCATGGTTGTATTGGAAATCTTATGTCAGAGACACTATTGGAAGGGTGCGATGTTCCCGGTACGACGGCGGTTGCACTGTAGCTAGTGATGACTGATGACCAATATCGAATAGCTTTTTGACAAAAATATCATATTCCCAGGATAATCTCGAACTAAATAACTCTCAGTTATTTAGCAGGTCGAACGATCGAAAGATTTGCACGGCATCTTAGGAAAATTCAGGAATATCTACGCACCCGAAAAAGCAAAACGGTTCTTCTAAAGAGATAGTACAATGTGAAATATTAAATAATCAAATATTCCCTAGGTGTTTGGTATCAAATAGAGTACGTACCTAATGATCAAAAAAGAACCGGAATTTTCATTTTAAAATTCCCACGCTTGTCCAATCGGTAAACTTTTATTCTCTCAACTCTCTGGCAACACTTTTATACACATTCTGTCAAATTTTGACGCTTATCGTACGATTAGTTTTTGTTTGGCGTCTATACAAAGAAGTTGAAAAATTTTCGTGTGGCGATTTTTATAATGGATGAAAATTTAGAACAAGGCTCGCCTTCGAAGCGCCATTCGGTCGATTGGGTCATAGATCCACACCTCATCACCAGTTATGATGCATTCGATGAATGTGGGGTCACTATCTGCGTTGGAAATCATCTCTTTGGCCACATCAACACGACGCTGTTTTTTAATGAAATTCAGCTTTTTTGGCACCAGCCGAGAAGCGACGCGTTTCAAACCCAAAACATCAGTTAAAATGTGTTCGGCTGATCCATAAGAGATGCCCAACAACACAGCAATCTTTCTAATCGGTACAGAACAATTTTGCAACACGATTTGCTTTGCCGATTCAATGTTTTCTTCAGTAACAGATGTTGTTGGGCGGCCAGGGATCTCATCATGATCCAATCAGGAATCAGGAATCAGAACAAATTGGCTCAAATGGCACGTTCCCCTTGATATTTGGAGATTTGTGCCTTGCCATCAATTTGTTTTTAGCATCATTTTCCCGATATATAAGAGGGAAGGATTGAAAGGAAATGGTAAGGGTTGGACTAGGAGGATGGGAAAAATTGACGACACAAAAACACATAAAAGCAGAAGTAAATTCTGCACCCCTAAGGGATGCTGAACAATCTGCTGAGGATCACATTTAGTGGAAGCAGAAGGAAATTCTGAACCTCTACGAGGTCCCGAACAGTCTGCTGTTAATAAAACCTCCAACCCCCGAGAGGATTTAGAGATCTTACAAAAGCGACACCATTCTGCACTCCCGGAAGAATGCAGAACGACTCGCAGTATGTACGAGAAGAAGTAAATTCGGTACCCCTCAGAGGATGCCAAACAATCTGCCAAACCCTATTTAAGGTGAATACAGAAGGGATTCATTCACTCCAGGAAGAACGATGAACCCTTCTGACTATAGCTCCTTACCACATTGGGTGAGAAACGAGAGAATATCCTTCAATTTTAGCTCCGCATACACAGACTCAACCATGTATGGAGAACCAAAAACCCGGATACGTAGCTGCGTCAATGCGGGACAGTTACATATCAGATGATATGAAGTACCATAATCGCATTCACACAAATCACACGAATAATACTCAGCACGTTGAATAGTAGCCATGTGATAATTGAGTTTGCAATGTCCAGTCAGAGCTCTGACCAGAATACTTCAATGATACTTGGAGAAATGCAGTAGACACTTTGACATTTTCAGATTTAAATCTGGTAGAAATGCTTTTGTCTGAGCGCAAGTTTGCAAGCTGCGCCAGTAGCTGGCATGTTTGGATGCAGCCCAAGAACGTATCTTGTGCTTTATCCAACTAGTTGAAAGTGGTAAAGCTGGTTCAGGACCAACGAAATCATTCGTTGCACCAGCTCTAGCCAACTCATCAGCCCATTCATTTCCAGTAATACCAGAATGGCCGGGTACCCATATGAAGTAAACAGCATTTGAAATGCTGAGGTCTTCAATTTGAGTTCGACATGCGATCACTTGATTCGACCGTGAGTCATTCGAACTGAGTGCTTTTAAGGCTGCCTGACTGTCGGAACAAAAATAAATACGTTTACCACAGATCCTCTGCTGAAGTGCCGATTGTACTCCACACAGAATTGCGTAGATTTCTGCTTGGAACACAGTACAGCATCTACCAAGTGAATGAGACTGCTCCAGCCTATTTCACGACAGTAGATACCAGCACCAGCACGACCATTCAACAGAGAACCGTCCGTAAAACAAACTATGTGTTCATCAAGTTGTCGTTCCAGACAACCAGACAATCATTCCTAACGAAGAGGATAGCTCACATTGAATGTTTTAAAAGGAAAACTGCTTGTGAGAGTTAGGTCACTAGGAGCGAGTAAATACTCATCCCACGGAAACATTTGAGACCACAAGCGAGTGTGACTGGTAGCATATTCTAATGGGTTACTGTTCCAAAGCCCTGTAACCCTAAGACGGTATGCACAAGATAATGCTTCTTGTTTTAGGAACACATGTAGTGGTTTAATGCACAGTAGCGCCTCTAGAGCAGCAGAAGGAGTTGTCGTGAATGCTCCTGTCATCGCCATTAGGACCATCCTTTGGAGATGATTTAGCTTTGACTGAACTGTCGCGACTTCTCCTTTCTGCCACCATACAAGACATCCATATGCTAAAATTGGTCTAACGATAGTTGTGTAGATCCAATGAATATATCTGGGTTTGAGTCCCCATGATTTTCCAAAAGCTCGTCTGCATTGGCCGAAAGCCATGCAAGCTCTTTTAATCCTGAAATCAATGTGAGCAGACCAATTCAGTTTTGAGTCAAGAATAACCCCGACGTATTTAACTTGATCGACCACAGTGACCCCTGAACCAAAGAACTGCAACGGACGAGCTCCTGTAATTATCCTACGATGAGTGAAAAGCACCATTGATGTTTTGCCCGGATTTACAGATAATCCAAACCTGACAACACCATTGTTCAACAGATCGCAGGGCTTGCTGCATTAAATCAAAGAGAGTGTTAATGCTTATACCGGTCATCAATATATGATAATCGTCGGCAAAACCATAAGTCGGAAATCCAAGGTTATAAAGTTTCCTTAACAAACCATCAGCGACTAGGTTCCATAAAAGTGGGGATAGTACACCACCTTGAGGACACCCACAGACACTCAGCTTTCTAATCTCTGGCCTACCGAAGCGATGATCAAAGAAGTTGATTGCTAAGCATTGCGTGTATCCAGTAAGGGAAAAACCCAAGATATTCCGTTCACGACTGCAATGTTTAACCTCCTGCAGCCATTCAGCCATCGGCACGGAAATACACCTTGACTTAGGAGTTCCTATTTTTGTGGCCTTTTACGACATGGAATAGGAAACCAGTGGATCAATTCTTGGTAAAAAATAATTCCGCCGGATGCCACACGGCTTACCTGTTTGGTGGACTCATACCACCGGTACAGGTGGACCGTAGCGTTATTCTTAGCAGTTGGGAAACCGCTACCGACACTACACGGCTATCTAGGCTGCTCAGAGAGGGAAGTTAACATTGATGGTCAACTTCCATGGATGGCCGAGCAGCCGTAATTATAATGGATGAAAATTTAGAACGCCGTATTTATAATGGATGAAAATTTAGAACAAGGCTCGCCTTCGAAGCGCCATTCGGTCGATTGGGTCATAGATCCACACCTCATCACCAGTTATGATGCATTCGATGAATGTGGGGTCACTATCTGCGTTGGAAATCATCTCTTTGGCCACATCAACACGACGCTGTTTTTTAATGAAATTCAGCTTTTTTGGCACCAGCCGAGAAGCGACGCGTTTCAAACCCAAAACATCAGTTAAAATGTGTTCGGCTGATCCATAAGAGATGCCCAACAACACAGCAATCTTTCTAATCGGTACAGAACAATTTTGCAACACGATTTGCTTTGCCGATTCAATGTTTTCTTCAGTAACAGATGTTGTTGGGCGGCCAGGGATCTCATCATGATCCAAGCTTGTACGACTACCTTTGAAGCGTTTATACTCACCAAAGACCTTTTCTAACATTTCCAACGTTTCGGAACACTTAAATCCATTTGCAACACAACATTTGATGCACGCACGTTGTTCTAAATTATCATCCATTATAAAAATCGCCACACGAAAATTTTTCAACTTCTTTGTATAGACGCCAAACAAAAACTAATCGTACGATATGCGTCAAAATTTGACAGTATGTATAAAAGTGTTGCCAACGTTGAGAGAATAAAAGTTTACCGATTGGACAAGCGCGGGAATTTTTTAATGAAAATTCCGGTTCTTTTTTGATCATAAGGTATTTGAGGAATAGTGTGAAACGTGAAACAGTATGGCAAGTGAATTGCCGATTTCAATTTCCCAGGTTTTCCCCGGTTTTCCTGAAGAGTTGAAAAATAAAGTAGTTTTTGGGTATCTCGATTTAGAAATAGGAAATATTCATTATGCCAAGTACACATAACAATGGGAAGAAGTCGTTCTTGGTTTTCTCATATAGATAGGTTATGCAATCACTGCGAAAACCGATTTTGGAACCAAGGCCCGGAGGGTTGAGTGTCATCATAAATCTAATAAACATAGATTTCTCACTGTACGGTGACACTAACAGCACCTCTAGTGACAAACGGGTGTACTGTTTTCCATTAGCTACTGTGGTTGTGTTAAATGCGCGGGCAACTTTTTGCATGCATTTTAGGAGCATTTACGCACCCATTCTCCACCAGACGGTGCTTTTGGTGTCACGGGTTGCTCAACTACATTACTATTACACTGGGAAATCTATGTTTATTTGATTTATGGTGTCATATACCATTCGAATCAGTTCGTAAAGATCAGAAATTGTGTATGTATGTACATTTTTGAGCGATCATTTGTTTCAGAGATGGTTAAACCGATTTTCTTGTGGTCCCATACGAATTTCATCCGGATCCGACTTCCGGTTGTGAAAAGGGTGAACAGGTGGAGATCTGCAGAGTGAAAATATAAGCTCTGATCTTGATTAGAAACCGTTTCTTCTATTCGACAGCTGTTTTGTTAATTACGCTCTCAGCATCCAATATAGCATTATCAACGAAACGCTGGGCCACAAGACTTTCAAAACGTTTTTGTTTAAGTATGAGGATTCGCTTAATAGAACATTTAAGATTCAGATAATCCTTGGAACGACGTTTAAAAACCTCATCCACAATTTGTCCAAATATTCATCTTTAGAACCAACAGTACCACCCAGCTCAATGTATTCCATCTTTATTTCGTCTGTTACTTTGCTACTAATGTTATTCGTATGTACTAGCTCTTCAAGATAAAAACTCAATCTTTTTGACTATTTCAAATCATTGCAAACGGTGGAAAAGGTCAAAGTCGACAGGTTTTTAAATTTTGTGAATCCTATTGAAATCAATACCAAGATTACAACACAAGTATTGTCCCAAGACGACATTACTGAGACAAATTATGATGAAATTAGGACAACCATTAGCCCACTCGAAAACTAGAAAGCTCCTAAGAATTTTTCATAATTTTATTAAACATGTTACCTGATATTTCTTTTGCAATCATATTATGCAAACTCATTTTGAAATTTAATAGAAATCCAGCAAAAGCATCCGTTCGATGTGCAGTTGTTGATAACAATAAGAAATGCTTTCTGATCAGTTGAAAATTGCTACCAAACCCTTACAATTGTTGAACGAAACATGGGATGTTGGCCCCACCTCCAATGGATTGTGTACCATAAAACCTGTGTGGAACAATACGATGTTTCAAAACTTTTACTGAACTTCTCACTTAAACACAAAATGGAATATTGCCTCCAACTTTTTATTTGTTTAATCAGGAAAATCATGATTTACTGGGATTAGGGCTAGTAAATTTTTTCCGGGATTTCCTACACTTTTGCTATCTGCACTAATTTCTCGGAGATGAGATTAGAGCAAACTTGTACTCATTCGAAAGCTGCAATGCAACTACAGATTAGTGATATCGCCTCGAACTATGATTCACATTTGGTATCTGATATTTAAATTAAAAGTTACAGTTCATCTCAATTCAAATATCCAAAGTCCTAAAGAGTCGATTTTTTAAAGAAAAAAAAACACACATATCTCAAACTAGATGAGCCGATTAAATCGAAGCTAAAGTGAAACATTCTTATCGACGTTTCTTCTAAAACTATTTCACCGAAAGTGTTATTTCGCTGTAGGGGTAAAATCGTCGAAAGCCATTTCGCCGAATCGTACAATAATCTCAGGGGGCACTATATGAAACGGTAGAAAAATATAAATGGAAAAGAAAGACAGCATTTATAAATTTAAACTTAAATGCTCGACATATTGAGCATGTCCAGAGGCTGATTTTAAATATGTCGTCTTTGTTGATACGCTCAAATTGTATATCAAATTGATTAGGAGGCTTGCCTCAAGCGCGTGAAACTCAAGTATTATGAAAATGTAAAATTAGAAATATATAAGCATGAGTATGACTGACCACCCCTGGTTGCTACTCCGTTACTGATCGGGATTAACTGAAATTGTACAGAGAATTTCTAAATGCTCAGACCAAACTCAGGTACAAACGAATTCATAATGATCAATGCATAGCAAGCCATGACAAATTGCGGTGGGTACGACTTCAACAGGTCAATCGAATTGTAAAAGAACTGTTTCACTCATTTCATCACGAACAACCATTCAGGTAAGAAGTGCACCGTACTGGGTGATTCCGTTTCCGAATAATAGTCATAAATGCACAAACCTGGGACTGACAAATCATCCTTCAATGTACATCTTCTGGGAACCCCAGAATTCATTGATCAGTACCGGTGCCGGCGCCAGCCCCGTAGATCGCCAAAGGAATGGGAAGGAATGTTAGTCCAACACTTGTTGATACTAGAAGTAGCCCATAACGTACCGCACCCAGTTGTTTCCACCATGTACAGCGCATAACCTTCAGGTCATGAATATAGTACTTTGAACGTTGGTGATGATGCATGGCCGGGGCATGCCATACGTTGCCTGACGTTTTGGATTATAGCAATAGATCCATTTTTTATCGCCAGTAACCGTTTTGTCTTATTGCTGTTATTTGTCCATGAGTTTGACTAGTTGTCCGCAAAGCAAGTGTACCTTGTTATACAATGCATTACATATGATAGTTTTTTAAAGAGGATATTTTACTACTCTTTCTCAGAAGTAATGGGGTTAGTTGGGGTCGGTGATAAGGTAGCTCGATTGCTCTTGAGTGTAGATGTATATTTGTTCGTTTTCTCGTAAGGCTTGCCAGTGAGAACGAATTACTAACAGTATTGATGCAATGGTTATCTGGTTTCCTTTGTTGATAAGTGATCTACAAAACCATCTTCTGTCGTAATCGAAAGTCACATGAGAGAAAATCTTCCACTATTACCACTCCATGGATACAATCTCTTCATATTAACCAAACTATCTCGATTGAATTTTTGTCCTGCTTCTGGGGGAAGATCAAGAATGCGAATTTTTATTGCACTATATTCATGCACGATATAGTGTATGATGCTGTTGTCTGCTACGATTTTACTTACCTTCGATCTCAGAAGCAAATTGAATGTATATTTCGCTATTACTTTTGTTTAGTCTTATCTCAACAAATTTATTTTAGACGATATGCATTCCTTTTTTAAGTAAATTGTTTTAGTTTTTTTGGGGAAACTCATAGCATTTAGTCACTTTCATCCAAATGTATATTGGATTTTTTTTTATTATTTGGTCCTTGGCGTGCATTCGGAAATTTGACGATTTCCACTTGCTTGCATAATTGGAATTTTACTATCTGAAGCAATTAAAAAAATGTTTAGCTTTTGTAATCTAGAAGCCTTTGCATGTATTTTGAACATAAAGCATCCAATATATCATTTCGGTACCCGAAATAGCAGCTTAGGTGGATGTCGCGTAGAGAAACGAAGCGATTTAATGCGATGTACTGTTTTCGCACCGCATTCACTCTGACAGGTTTGTTTTGATCAAATGTAGAGTCACTCTAATCAAATGCAACTAGCTCGCACGCGTGCCTCGACGCTTCGCGTGACGCTTTCACTCTGACAGCAACCTTAGAGTTGCTAGACGAGTGACGGGAAAAATGTCAATATTGTTTGCGTCTGCTGTTCGTCTATTCATAGCCGTGAACTTGTAACAAGCGAGCCGGGTAGTCATCAAATGTGGGTGTAGAAAGCATATACGATGTAGAATTTCTCTACTTGATTATTCAATTTTTCCCCACGCTCAATGCATTCAATCCAGCAGAAGTAAAATCATTTGAACGGAGAGGTTCCAGTTTGAAGAAATGTTCAACGGTTATATAATAATCTCGATTGAACCTTACAGAATGAGAACGTAACCGAAGAACATTATTAGTGGAAAAGCGAAATATAATCCTTTGACACCCACCCAGCCGAACACAGTTGTAAACAAAAGCCGACCCCGCTCGCAGAGAGTGTGAAGAATGAAACTCGAACTTTTGGTCACACCGCGTGAAGAGTGCTGCAAACTGCATCGCATTTATGTAACAGTCATGGAGCACCACCATCAACAACGACGCTCCTAGCAGTAAGCTTGCACTGAATGGAGAGAATTTTCAAGGTCATCACATTTGCATCCGTCTGTCACGGCTTTGGACATTTTCAGCATCGTCATTTCACTTAAATTAGCTAAGTGCTGCGAAGTAGGCTCGAATGTTCAGGTCGTTCGAGTGGCTTTGTTTATTGAATTATATGGGATTATTGGTTTTATTATTATACTGAGCGTTATTATGTTTGGCTATTATGAACTAGTACGGAGTTCAGACTGTTGAGTTGTGTTTCATCACTCTCAAAGTAGTTCATTTCACAAATTGTATGGTCTGCTTGGGTGCTATTTTTTTCATGATTTTTTTGCCTATATATTGGCCCTTATTACCGTTCTCACTTCCACTTTCACTTTCACTTCACTGTCATATCATGTCATATTCACTTGATTTTACCTAGTACCAATATCACGCACAGTGAAGTAATCACTGTAGTGAAAAAAATGTTGAAAAAATAGAACAAAATTTTGGTGATGTGATGTTCGTAATAATAACAAGCTCACCTGAGTAATTACATTTTTCTCAGAAGCGATTTCCGTAATAAGGACCTACATTCACTTCATTTGATTTCCACCGTGAAGTGATACCGATAATAAGGACCATAATGTAAAATGCTGAGTGGAAACTTTTATGAAATAATTCAAAAAAAAAAGTTTAGTTTTTGGAAAAAAAACTTGAAATAGATAATGTCAGAGACGTAATCGTGAGATTAACATTGGACTGTATTCAAGTAAGGACCATTTGAGTACAAAACAGTTTGCTGGCTTGATGCCTACAATTAGGCAACATGATGGTCAATCTGAATGAATTTGTGTCAAAAAATAAGCCCAAATTAGGCTCAAAAATTAGCCTAATGAAAAAATTGCTTTGTTGAGACTGTTTGAATGTCGAGTGAAAGGCACTACAGCACTAGATGAAATAAGAATAGGTTTTTAACTATTTAGAGAATGTGTTCGTAATAAATGAGATATTGATAACAAACTTAACATTTTTTTATTAGTAAAACAGCAAATAATAGAACAGCGGAAACATTATTAAAAAATCAAACTGAAGTAATTTCTTACTCTTTCGCTGTGTAAAATTATCGAAAATGGTCCCGTATCAATATACTACTGAAAGAAAAGTAGTTCTATGTCAAAATAATTTTCCCATACCATCAGCTTTTCAAATCGACCAAATAATTCTCTATACATTTGCATTGAGCCGGTAAGCCTTCTTGCTGAGTAATAGTGTTTTTGTTTTTAAATTAAACTGCATTGGCGTAGCGGAGGTTGCACTGAAACAGTTTGCGTTACTGTTTATGAGTTTTATTAATTTCGTTCGTTTATTCTTGCCACCGGTATAGTGCAATTTAAAAGCAAAACGTCATGAAATGATATTCCTAGTGATCTAATAATTTTAATCTCATTTTTTATGTTTCGCCTTCGACTCAGCAGTGCATGGCAGTACATATTGAACTGCCACGCCATTTTGCAATTCAACATAACTTGCTTTTAAAACGAATCTTTTGGATTTCATTTGTTTTTTTGCAGCTCACTTCGTACGCGTTCCTTGTCGCAAACTTTAATTGTGTTGTAATTTGATCATATGATATGATTGCATGTTTCATGTCGTATGTACGTGAAAGTGATGGCATTGTAAGAGAGCACGTATCCACCGGGTGACGCCAATCGAGCAGCGACATAATTACTGACTGACCAGAAGTCATAGATTAAAAGGAAAAATAAAGTTTTATCGCTTAATTGTTAATCGAAATTTTTTCCTGTGATTGTCACGCTACGAACATTCATCAAACACGATTAAATAATATCACCAGACTAGCGAGAAGTGACGAACTACAAGTCGCTAGGGTGGCTTTTGTAAATTTGTGGAATCAATTTAAAGTAGTCATCTTAGTTATTTTTTCTTCCCTTTTTACTCCATATGTCGAAACCATAGTTTGAGAGAGATCAACAATCGCTATTCGATGCACTGATTTAAAAGATGATGTGGCGATCGGTTCGCTTAATTTTTGCGTGACAAAAGCTTTTAACATATTCACAATTTTTTTCATGAATTCATCGCAGCCAAGTAATCAGTAAAATAATGGAAAGATACATTAACAGCATAAGACGTTTGACAATTTTACTGTCTGAAAACATAAATTCAAAAAAAAAATCGGGCGAGACGAAGTTCAATGGGTCAGCTAGTACATTATGTTAATATAAAATATTTGTCAAGGGGACGTAAGGGGAGAGAGCATCAGGGCATCAAACGAATTGATGACTGGACAAGGGATTGTGGATAGTCACTTGAAGGAAACTTGTTTTTCTTCTGAATGTTTGACACGATTCTGACGCACCCATCTCAAACAAACCATCAGGCGGGTTCAAGCACGTACAGCGATATACTTCATTCGTGCACTGGATATTATGGCTGGAAGCGCATCTCTCATTCCCATGAAAGCCTTACATATCTGCCCAAACCTTTTTGTTCACTTTTCGGTAACAGCTATAGTAATAGCACAGACTAACAGACATGACAGTATGAGTAAATTCTTATAAAAATAATTTTTCGTGATGCACTAGTTCCACCTATATTGTACTGCGCGAACTATTTACTATCGGTACACCCCTTGTGTTACGTAAAAGTTTTTTTACTAGTTGGTTTCCCCTCGTTTGTCAGCACCGATCAGCTGCTTGCAGGGATGCCTGATTTCATTAAAATTTTTGAAAATGAATCGTCGCAATAAATTATTGGATTACGTTGATAATATATTTAACTTTTTCGCGATGTTGGAAGGTAACCATTTATTTGACTCAACATTGTTCATCTAGACTATTTTTTATTGTGTTGGTAGTTTTCACCCGAAATTAAGTGGCGGCAGACCAGAAGCAAGTGAATATGTATTAAATCTGTATCCTGCATGAAATTCGCATGGACGTATACAAATCAATACATTACAGGTAATTCTGCATGAATGGCAACTCTGTCGGTAAATGAAAAAAATAAACACAGTCTAGATGACAGACAGGATGTTTTTGATAGGTTAACGTGGCGCCATCATGACACATGTGAGTACTGTCCCAAATTAAGGAATATTCGAAATGACCGTTAAAATGATTGAAGAATCTAATTTGAGTGTCCTGTCTGTTAGTCTGTGGTAATAGTATCGGGGTTACTGAAAGTCTACTCACATTCACTGGTAAGTTCTTGAACTGATGGTGGCTCCACTTCACATCACACCACAAATCTTTTGGATTTCGTGTGAAACGATAGTAGAATTGACAGCATTTGTTACCAAATGGTCGTACAAAATGACCCGACTGAAGCAACTTTCTCTGGTCACCCTACATACAAACCCACCTGCTTCCATCTGTCGTTCGGTTCCATAAATCATTCACTTTCACTAACACCGCCACCCCTTTTGCAAATAAACAACCAACTGACAGTGCTTAACTGAAACAAACACGTGTTTGAGCATTGCTCACATCTATGTTGTAGTGATTTCACTGAAACATCATCAAAGCAATGGGCACGAGACGCCGTTGGTTTGCAGTTGTACAGTGAAGGCATCGACTCTCTTTTCCTCGTTCGACGACGATTAAATAGCATATCACAGGAGAGAGCAATGATGGCGCTCGGGGGGTCGTCCGAAATTATGCAACCAGTCACAGCATGCTGGAAGAGAGACATTCGCAAAATGGTAATATTTTGACAAATTCAGCTCGAAACAGTTATTACAAAATAAAACTTAGCTGACCTTGACTGTTACGTTCTCTGGGACTGGGCCCGTCGTTGTCATCTCGAATCAATGGTATACCTCCGAAGCGCATATTCTCTTTTCAGCTACAAACGCGAAAAGTTGAATGCGGTGTTGTGCGGTTCCTTCACTGACAATAATAATTTCGTTTTAGACAGTGCTTTGGAAAAAAGTAGTCAATTTTTGCACGAATAGAGTGTTTCATATGTGTTAAAAAAATAGAGTTTTTCGTCGATTGTGTTTCATTGAATAGCACAAATTTCTCAATACATAGCATACGCGTTTCTGTTAGAATAAAACCTATAGAGTTAAATAATTTAAAAGAAAAAAACTATAGCATATAGCATCAGGCCACCTTTCCCCGGTCAGTTGAACACCTTCATCGTGAACTGATAAGCAAATAGAAAAGACATTGCTCTTACTGCCATAAATAGTCATAACATAGTTCAAAGTGGTTACGTAGAACGACCATTAGTGCCATCCACTGGACACGAGTGAGTCGGCTGAACGCCTCAGGTTCTGGAAAAAACGCCCATTAATATCTAAAGTGACAACGATTTCCTCTTAATTGTTTCCAATTGCTGTGCGGTTTGACAAATTATTAAAGCTCGCATCTTAGTAGTTTAGTGACGACGCCGTACGAAGACGGTCGCACAGCGCAATGGCGGCTGATGATAAAACCAGTGATACTATGAAATCGCTCGGGTGGAAATTTCTCAACAAGGAGACTTTCGGCAATGGTATACAAACTGCTTCTTTCCCCTTCTCTGGCATATTATTGTGTTTTTTTTTATTCATTCGGAAAATAATAATATGAAAGTTTGTTCAATTCGGAAGTCGCTAATCGATTTTTTCTCTGATTTCTTCTATTTCTTCCCAGGTGAACGGGCCAACTATGTAAACAGTCCGCATGTCATCGCGATGGTAGGGTTGCCAGCGAGAGGCAAAACGTATATTTCCAAGAAACTGTCCCGCTACCTGAACTGGATCGGAATCAATACGAAGGTGTTCAACCTGGGCGAATACCGGAGGCACGCGACCGATGCCTACCGAAGTCACGAGTTCTTCCGACCGGACAACGAAGCCGCAATGGCTATCCGTCAGCACTGCGCCGAAATGGCCTTGGAAGATGTTGGCCAGTGGCTGGAGAATGGAGGCGAAGTTGCGGTAAGAGTCAACTTGTGACGGGTTGTTTTGCAGAATTTTGATGTTGATAGATTTAAAAGGGGGTATTGGAATAATAATATGGAGAATGGTGCACATGTCTGATAAGAAGCTAATGATTAGAAATTATTAGATTATTCATAGCACATGTTGGATTACACTAATCCATCGCGTATGGAACGTCGAGTGTATCGAATGATTGATGATGCCTTTTAGATGTAACCAATAGCGATGTTCTATTATTATTCGATCAATTGGAAATCGAGTATTTATTTTTATCTGTGTATACTCAGATCAAAATCTCTGTAACAACTATCATATGAGAAAGCATTTTGGACCTTTTCAGTTTAGAACGACTTTAGATGATGAAACAATACTTATGTTTCAGGTTGTCATTAATAAGTTTGATCGTAAACAGTAATTTCAAAACACTATACTGTCTGCACAATTATTAGACTTTTTTGTGGTATATTTTTCTCCGGTTTTAACCTTGGAGTGCATAAAGCTTCGAAGATAAGTTCGCTCTCCACAGTGACCCAGAATGTGAAAATTATTTTAATGTGGAACACATCTTTATTTTCTTTATAGGGGTGCAAATCAGAAACTCAAGGAAAAATACACGTAGAAATGTGGTCAGGTTTTAAACACTTACAGCTCAGTATATTTTGTATCAATTATTAATATTATTTCATTCTTTGATTGAAAATATTTTTAACATTCGATTTGAATGTATCAAGCCACGTATTTTCAATTATAAATGATTGAAATTTAGATTAGTAGCGAACAGTGTCCTATTTTGTCTGCTAAACATCTCCGGCATATCGGATTTCCCTGCCATAGACGACGGTTTTGAAGGAGTAAGCGATATATCGAAGGGAAAGCATCGCTCTGATTGGTCAATCAACGCAAAAGCGAAGCTGTTGGAAGCACGCGAATCTATAAATAGAAGCGAAATTATAGCTAACGATTCACTCCTACGCATAGCATGCTAGAGGTTGGTTGTTGCTAGACAGCAAGACAAAAAGTGTCATAAAACGTTTTGAAGCTTTAATTGGTATGCTCTGACCTAGTGCCATGATAGCTCGGATGAAATTCCATGTTATGTCGTTTCGCCTGAGAAATTGACAACTACTAGTTGGGTAAATGGAAATAAAAACTGGCTGAAACCAGCAGAGAATTCATCATGAAGAACTCGTACTTTCTGATTACTCCACGAGAGATGACTAGCATTTAGAATCCTAGAGCTTTTTTAGTTGCCTACTGATAATGACTATCTATTTGTGTAGTTTTAATACCAGTTTAGAAATTTTTTTATGTGTTTTGCTTCGCCGGTTTAAGTGATAGTTTACAATGTTGAACACACTTAACCCTATAACTCCGCAACCGAAAGTCGGATCCGGAAGAAATTCAGGAATTCCGTATGGGACCATGAGACCTTTCATTTGAATCTGAGTTTGTGGAAATCGGTCAAACCATCGCTGAGAAAAGTGAGTGAGATCCATTTTGGTATATATGACCACTATTTTCGGTGCTTCCGGAACCGGATACCGGGAACCAGGATAGCCGGAATCGGTTTGTTTTGTTGCCAACTGATAATGACAATCGATTTGTGTAGTTTTGAAACCAGCTTAGAAAATTTTTTACGTTTTTGTTTCGCCGGTTTAAGTGACGGTGTACAATGTTGAACGCACTTTATCCTATACCTCCGGAACCGGAAGTCGGATCCGGATGAAACTCAGGAATTTCGTATGGGACCATGATACCTTTCATTTGAATCTAAGTTTGTCAAAACCAGCTCAGCCATCTCCGAGAAAACCTAGTGAGATTATTTGACACACACATATTTTGTTTAACTAGCCAACATTTTTATTGCTAGCTAAATCCTTAATATACTTCCAAATTCTAAAAATATATTAAGGATATATTTCATACATTAAGCTAATTCAAAAATGTCGAAAATCGATATGGGATTGATATCCGAGTCGATTACTTTTTCAGATAACCGTATAATGTTTGCGAATGTTTCAAATAGATTTCTTGCTAGTTTCTACAAGTTTTAAGTGATATCGCAAATCGAAGTACAGTGAGAGGATTTTGTAAACATGGACGATTCCGTAATTTAAAGCATTTATTGGAAAATAAACAGCTTCCGAGATCACAAAATGTCTTCGTAATAGACTTATAATTCTCTTTGTCACTCCTTTACAGGTCTTCGATGCTACAAATTCTACCCGCGAACGACGCCACATGATCAAGGAAATTATTGTGCACAAAATGGGCTACAAGCTTTTCTTCGTGGAATCCGTTTGTGACGACCCTCAAATCATCGAGCAGAATATAATGGTACGGCATGAACATAAGTTTACTACAAATTTGAACGTGATTTCATCTGAACATTCATTATTATTTTGTTTCTTTTTTCTCTGTCCTTTTTTCTTTGTTCGATTTCATTCCTTTTCTCGATCCTTCACTGAAACATTTCGAACAAATCATGATTGTCGAAAGACAAAGCTCAGAAGTGTTGCATACTTACCGCCGTTGGTATCGAACGGTATAGAGGTGACTATGAATACAGCCCTTATTTCCTAAAACAAAACATTCTGTGTCATTCCAACGTGTGTACTTCTGTCGTAAACCACTGTATAACACTGTTGCGTGTTTGGTTACACACATACATTCGCACCACTCATACTGTCGTCGGTGGTGGGACCTTTGTTAATGTCACGTTGGCGGGCATATGATCGCGGTAAGTGCGAACCAATAGCTCACTCACATCACCGCTGTCACCATTCCTGGTGATTTCATTTCGCTTGGAAAGCGAATCTTGTAAGTGTTTTATAAACCCAAGCATTTTGCGCACGTTTGGTGGATGGTTTCCGTAGCTATCACGAATTCCTCGCAAGAATGCTTCGCTCCAGAGTAGATGTTCTTCGGAAACGTTGCTATCACCGGATGCGATCAGGACCACCGTGCTCATAGTGGCCTCGAACATCCGGTTGATATCACCCTGAACTGATTTGTCCTTCTGGCATTCGCTTTGATCACGAATAATCTCATTTACCGCGTATTCCACTCGATGGCTCCAACCGGTACGGTCCAGGGCCGAGAACAGGAGCTTTGGTTTGTCTCCGGGCGTTCGCAATGTAGACTCATTGTTGACAATGGGCAGCTCTGGAGCGAAGTCCGGGGTGATCAGCAGAGAGGAAAGATCGTGTTGTGTTTTCACTACCTTCGGGCGATAGTTTCTTCGGAAAACCGTTTGCGGTCGTCGATGACTTACGGGTGTATTCATGTTTGTCTTGTTTGCCTGATTTTCGCTAGCTGTTCAAGAGCCTCACGTAGACTGACAATTTGAAACCGGTGTTGCACCAAATGAAAAATAACCGAAACGACTTTGTTGCACATGATTGCTTTGATTTGGTTTTCGATGCATTTCAAAGGACGCAAGCATGGTGACCGATATCAAATTGGTCCGAAACAAATTGGATGAAACTCCTCATCAATACACAATTAGAACTGTTTTCCCTTTAGTACTACTACAAAAGTATTCAACTGTCTTGGCTCTTGCACAGATGAGAATACAAATATTCACATTTTGAGCACTTTCCATTATGTAACACTCACACTTCGAAGATTGTAGAAGAAAATTCAATCAGTACATATATCATACATAGCCGTTTCGTAGAGAAAACCATGCGATAAAATAATTCCAAATAAATCTTTCATTTTCCTTGTATCATGTATCATGCAAACTCCTCCCAGGAAGTGAAGGTAAGCAGCCCGGATTATCGAAACATGAACATGGAGGAAGCGCTGTCCGATTTTCGGCTGCGGATCGAACATTATCAGGAACGCTACGAGCCGCTTGACGAAGAAATCGAAAAGGAACTGTCGTACATGAAAATCTACAACACCGGCGAGAAAGTAGTCGTTCACAAACACGAAGGACACATCCAGTCCCGAATTGTTTACTACCTGATGAATATTCACATCACTCCAAGGACAATTTATCTGACGCGGGTTAGTTTGATTCAGTTCTGTTCAAAGTCGTAATCTAATAGCCCTACGTTTCTTCTGTTCCGTAGCACGGTGAAAGTGAACATAACCTCAAGGGTTTGATTGGAGGTGACTCCAATCTGAGCGAGCGAGGACGGAAGTATGCTCAGTCTCTGTCCAAGTACATCTCAGAACAACACATCGAAGGACTCCGAGTATGGACCTCGTGGTTGAAGCGCACCATTCAAACCGTAAGCGACGTCAACGCCCCACAGGAACGTTGGAAGGCACTCAACGAAATCGATGCTGTAAGTGTCAAGGAATCTGTATCCACCAAGAATGAGAAACAACACTAAATCGCTTCTTCTAGGGAATCTGTGAAGAAATGACTTACGAGGATATTCAAAAAAATCATCCGGAAGAATTCAAAGCACGCGACCAGAATAAATTTGCTTATCGTTATCCACGCGGCGAAAGTTATGAAGATCTGGTCGTTCGTCTGGAGCCGGTCATGATGGAACTGGAACGGCAGGGCAACGTGCTGGTCGTGTCCCATCAGGCCGTACTGCGTTGTGTATTGGCATATTTTCTTGACAAAACGGCAGGTTAGTCTGGGACGATTCGATTTGAAAAGTTCCGATACAACGATCACAATTTTTCAGATGAACTTCCTTACCTGAAAGTACCCCTGCATACCATCATCAAGCTGACCCCGGTAGCTTACGGCTGCAAAGTGGAACACATCCAGTTACCGATTGACGCGGTGGACACACATCGGGCTAAGCCAGAGGTAAGTCGGTCCGGTATACCACGATCTTTGATCGAGCATTATTTGTACTATTGTTTGCCAGTGAGCTAACATTAACCCTGTGCATTGTGAATGTTACTAGAAGTGACAATTGACTGGTGGATTTTATTAACAAGATGATCGTGATTGATGTGAGCTAATCTGACCTTAGGGTGACGGATACATTCTCCAGAAACTTTCGTGTATTTCCTTTGAGTTATGCTTGTATGCAGCAATTCCAGAAATGTGCACCAGGTCATCAGTCTTTACAGACTCTGATTTAAATGGAACTTTGCACTCGTCATCAATATACCAAACTAATTATTTTTCACGGATGATCAATCCGACTTAAAACTAAATTTAGAAACAAACGAGGGTTTTTTTTATGCACAATACAATTACAAGAAAATTGTAGCTTGGAAACGGTTTTATAAACTGATAATGATTTTCGAAGAACTAAAATATTACCCAGAAAATACAAGTTTAAAAGTACACGTCTACTTCAATTTGATTCTAAACTTAAACTTTGAATCCACATTTGATTTTAATTCGATTAGTATCAATTAAAAGGCGAAGATATTGCAGCTGAAATAAAGCTAAAAATACAATTTACATCTTCTTCTTAGAAGTAGTTCAAGACTGTTGAATTCCAAAGAACTCCGATTTTTCAGAATTTACTCTGTTCAATTGTGGGCTTAAAAACTGATACACTGATTAAGGCTGCAAAAAGCATTCCAAAATACTGACATCTGTGTCTGTTACTATTTAGTGAGATTGGTGATGAAATAGTAAAGAAAAAAATTTAATATAGTGAAATTAAATGGAGTTTTTTTTCTTTAAAAGTGGGTTCATTCATTTAACTAATCGCTCCGAAAAAGTAAATTTAGAATTTTAGGCTTGTGCAACAGTAATTTCACACCACTAGATGCGAGCTAATGTATTGATTGTTTGGACGTATGAAATGAATTCTATATGAAGTAACAGTGAAAATAGGTGGTTTTCATTACACTTTCCGGAAAAATTTCAACAGTCTCATTCCAAAGAGCATTCCGAATCACATGTCGAATACTTTTCAGCATCCTTAGGGCATATTCAGTAGTGTTCTAGTTCTAGATGCATAATTTATGTCAGTTACAAAATTTAAATCTGGATTTTAAAACAAGAAAAATTGGCAGCCCCAGCAGTGTTCTACTCGTGTTTCAAATATACAAAAAATAGAACGGCATCTTAGACCAGTTTTAAATTTGACAAAAGAACTGGTCGAATAAATAAAACTAGAACGGCTTGCTGGAGATACATTTGTTCCAGTTTCTGTTCTGTTATAGATCTTCCATATAGAACTTCTAGCTGCTGAATGTGCTCTTAGAGATGCTCAATATTTCTTGAGCGGGCAGAATGAGAACGATGGTATGGATTGAGGTAGGATACGACCAGAGACTTTGTGCGCTCCTTTACGCTCTCCCTGAGAAATTTGGGCAAATTGAATTTGACCGCGTTGGATTTTCTATGCCTTTAAAAAATTAATTTTCTCTTCCGGATTCTTCCGCTTATAATTTTTTTTTAATCTTAAGGATTAGTAAAAAAAAACCGCTAGAACGTAACCAGCCCCGATAAACTTTATTATTTTTTTATTTAGAGAAATTTTGAAGCATAGTTCATTTGCGTTCGATAAAAGGTCCTATACTTGCAAACTATACAGGCAAAATGTTCAGCATAAAGCTGTTCTTTGTATAGAAGGTTTCTTACATTCGTCACTGCACATAATTATTTTCAACATCGAATCTCACTTACTCAGCGATGAGTAAGAAACTGTATGTATATGGAACCGTTTTGTTTAGTAGGATCTCTTTTTTTAATAATATAAGTTTGAAGGCACACTGCTTAAGCTCTAAGATGCCGAGGTCATCAGTAGGATCTCTTGTTATTTATTCCCATTGAAGTGCATTTCCATCGGATATTGAAATTTAATTGGACAGACATGTAACGGGACAAAAATTTACCAATATAATGGTATAAAAATAATCAATACGATTTTTACAGTGATAAATAGGTCGTAGAATTTTCGAACGTAAGTTTAAGCCGCTGTTTTGCTTGGAGATATCTCTGAACTCTATCTTCATATACGTTACGTCGTCCATCAGTACATTCAATTACTTACTTGAGCGTTACAGCAGAACAGTAACAAAAACCATCCACGTAAAAGGTTCTTACTGTCCTTGGATGACTTTTGACCTTTGGACTTTGATAAAAATAAAGAGTTATTATCTCCAGCGCGTCAAAAGTAATCCGACAAATTTACATTTTAGCGAAATGTAACCAATTATTTAACGAAACCCTGCCTACCAATACACCTCACTCAATATTCTGAATAATTTATTCGGCTTAACGAAGAAAAAAGATAAGATAAACCTAATAGAAAGTGAAAATAAGACAAGATAATGAGTGAAATAGATCGTAAGATTATGGCCGGTGCCTTATTTTTTTACCTTAAAAAAGCTTTTCACACATTAAACCACACGATTTTATCTGAAAAGCTCGATTGTTACGGAATCAGAGGCATCGCCAACAACGTTATTCGTAGTTATTTGACAAATAGGCAATCATTTGTATCCGTGGATGGCGAACATAGCCACCTCGCTCATATGAAAAATGGTGTACCACAAGGTAGTAATATAGGATCTTTATTATTCCTCTTATACATAAATGATTTAGGCAACTTGAATCTTAACGGAACTTTGCCGATGATACAGCGTTATTTTATCCTCATCATAATGTCAGTGCCATTATTAGCTCGATGAACATCTACATGTCCTTGACCAACGCTAATTTATTGTCATTGAATTTACCTAAAACGAAATACATGATCTTTCGTCCCATGCGAAATTTGTTACCAATTCATGGCAACCCGAAGCTAACAAATTACGTAATTGAAAATGTACAATGCTTCAAATATCTCGACATACATCTTAACTCTACGTAATTTTGAACTCATCATATAAATTTCGTTGAAAAACGTATCGCATTTTCCTTTGGTATCATGTGTAGAGTGCGATCATATGTTCCTTGGCGTGCACTTTTGATCTACTACTATGCTTATGTTCACTCACAACTGCCTGAAGACGTGCTGTAAGCTCTCATCTGAAAAAAATTACAAACTCTTCAGAATAGGTGCCTTAAAACCATATTTCTGTTGTTCTCGACGGTTTTTGTTGTACTCTAACCAAGCTCATAACATGCAAAACTTGTTGTTCGTTCATGACATTTTGCATGCCACGACACATCGTAACATACAGTTTTCAACTCCAAACCATTTGTACGCCACGCGCCGTAATGGCAACTTGCAACGCATTCGAACAACCACTACTCTGAGCCAAAAGCGAATTCTGTTTGTTGGTTAAATGGCATAATATTTAATTTTAGTTATTGACCGTGGATCCCTTAAAAGAAAATTAAATTCCACTGGGGTTCCAACTAGTTAATAATTAATAAGTTAATTGCACATCCAAGAATAAATTGCTTGTAAACGCAGTTTGTTTTTTTTTTGTTAGTATTAATATTGCCAGTGTTAAAATCAGGGGGCTCCTCATGGAGCTTTTTAATGTGGGGGACTGTGGTGGGCAATTAAAGGAAAAGAAAACAAAAAATGAATAAATTATAAAAAAAGAATAGATCAGTCCTACAGACACTAATTTCCATTCTATGCTATCAATCTATTTTGAACAGCCAAGGCTATTCAAAAGACAATAGCATCCCTGCATTCCCCTAGAAAACGTCCAACAAAAAAAACAGTGTCCAGTGTATTCTACTGTTTGTATACTAACACTGCAACTACTTTCTCTTTCACAACTAATCGCATCCTCTTACTCAGCCAAACTTGTGTGGGAAGTGCTAACACTTTGACGCGCCAACAAGTGAATATCAACCGATCCCCAAATCTATCCGTTGTATCCATTCATTGCAGATATCAGACGATTCATTCGGTAGCGACATTAGTTTCGGCGGCGATCAGTCTCCCCTTTCATCACGTAACGGTACTTGTTCACGATAAAAGTTAGAAACAGAAACGAATTCATAGAAATTGGCAGAACCTGCTTGTGACTGTTGAAGGAAAATTGTAACAAGACATATTCGGGGATTTTTTGGAAATTGTTTTTATGTAAAAAAAATCAGATCAAAATGTGCTAATAATTATGTATTTATGTGCTTTGAGCTAGGTTATGTAGAACATGACTAGTTGTTAATGTAGGACAGAAGGTATGAATTGGATGGAAAGTTGATTCAAGTTTTAAAAAAAGTTTTCATATATTTTTATATTTTGTCAATAAATTATTTTTTCACAGTTCAATCTGTTCTAATCCTGTAAATTGTAAATAAACCGAAACAATTGATCACAAGCTTACTTGTGCTAACACTAAAAAAAACTGTGCGCTAACTTCAGAAAATAATCGTCATTTTTCAGATTGCCGGCTCCTTAGATGAGAAGTTTGTCACCAAGCGACTAAGCAATTTACAACTGGAATAGAGCGGCTTCGTCTGTGGGTTACGAAACAGGAGCATCGATTTACGACCGTACATAATTGTGGATATATGTGTGTGTGATTGCATGACCACGCACGTTTTTGTGTATGTACTTGACAGATTGGGAGATATAGAAAGTAGTTTCAGTACTTCAGCCAATCCCTAAACAGTCTCTGTATCGCAGATGAAGCGATTTCGTGTACTAAATTTATAGTTGTTTTGGATTTTGTCCTCTAAAGTTTCGTAAAAGTCTTGTTATTTTGTTCCCGCAACTGATGAAAAACCACTCTTAAAGAGTTAATATCCAAATACAGGACTTGACAATTTTACAAAACAAAAAGAAAATAGAACTAGGTGTACATTTACAGATATACATTTTGTAAAATTTATCAATACAGTGTGTAGGAATGGTAGCTTACATTAATATTTTCTCTATATAAGTTTACCAGAACAACTGAACAAAACAAAGGCAGGTGTTGCTTTTAATTTAGATATCGGTGAAACCACAGCTCTACAAAAAAACTATACTAAAAGAGACCATAATTAGTGTGTAAGTTAGTCTGTTTTTATGTAAATTAATCCAGTCTACATAATAATTATAGGTATAGTGCAAATAAAACCAAAAGAGATAAGATCTCGAAACGCACCGAAACCATTCCTTGGTGGAAAGAAACAACCTATATCGATACTTATTTTCTCACGTTTCGTCTTCGAATCATTAGTGCTTTAGCAGTTCATGCTGAACTGCCAACGCCACATAGCAGTTCAACATAAATCACTATGCAAACGTAGTATTATTACTATTTGCAGAACACTTATTAATGTCTATCCTAACGTGCCAAACGAAAAAACATATGCCGATTTCCTGGTCGTCATCAGGTATTAGTCATTTAGGGGTTTTGTTACCCCGTGGGTGATCAGTTTGTGCAAAGTGTCCATGACTAATTTATATTTTTACGTTTCATCTTCGACTCATTAATGCATCAGCACGTCAAGAAAGACATTAATATGTGTTTTGCGAAGGAAAACATTACTTAATGCGTGTTTCTTAGTGGGTTACGAACGAGGTACCACAACCCCCAAATGACTATATAGATTGTTAATTTTTGTTTGTATTCAATTAAAATTAAACACAACACTCAGTGATTCTTTTGCACACTTTTTAAGACGATCTCTACACACTAAAAACTAAATGTTGATCTCGTTGAAAAAAAATTGAATCGAAAGGGTTAAATTACTAAACCCAAACAGAAATCCAATTGATGTGAACTACTTCGAAGGAGAGCGGGTCATTTCGCCGAAAGTCGTTTTGCACTAATTTATCTTATTGGAGTCAACTGAGACGAATTTTCGAATGTTTCGTTTGACTGGATAATATTCTTAAACACAATCGGTGAAATCGTGTGACACTTCACTTTATTGGTTCAATTATAAAGGTTTTAATCTTGTGGCTTACAACTCGGGCTAATCTTGTGGCTTATAACTCAGAACAGCAAAACTTATGAGCAGTATGGGAACTGAACACAGTTGGTAAGTGATCGATCGTCTTGTTCATTATGCTGTGCCCATCCTCTTAGTGTGAAACTTTGACTAATAAAATGAATAATAAAATTTATGAGTTTATATCGGATTGAATCTGTAGTCGATATAGCTCGGCATTTCTTTCAACAAACATAAGTCCTTTCGTTTACATAAAAATATTTCTTTGCTATCTATTTACAGAGTGCACCTCTAGAAATGGTAACCGATTTGATAGACGACCAGTGGGATTGAGGATAGATATAGTTGATTACAGTGGTATCGGTTTGCAAATTAGTATTAACAAGTAGAGCAATTTAAATAAAGTTGATTCGTGACATTAAAGATACCTTTTATTTGTTATCATTTCGCGATATTTAGTTATTTTATCATTTCTAATAAGGCTTGAAACCGTCTGTCATCCTTCACTTTAAAGAGGAACTCTCGACAAACCATGGCCAATGGATTAGTAATTTTAAAACCAGATGAAAAAAAACCGAGTTCGAACTCGAAATTTCTCTTCGAATTTGATAAAAAAAGCGGATGGGTAATGTCAGAGACATAACTGGAGAACGTGAATATAAATGAAATTGACATGTTTCTTCCACACTTCCGAATATAGATAATCGTTCGTATTAGTTGATTGTGCGAATTTCGCTACATTTACTGCTTGGCTTCGCTGCAACTTTTACTGTAGTACGGTGCAATCATATTCTACCATACAATTTAATAACAATGAACAAATGAGAAAGAACAAAAAATGTTATAGTAGTTTTTTTGGAGGGATTTACATCCTCAGTAAAAAAATACTTCGCATGATGCTTTGGGAATATTTTAATCCTTTCTATTTCTTCGCGTTTCGCCTTCGGCTCGTCAGTGCTTAAAGCAGTTTAAACTGAACTGCCATCTCGTGCCTAGCAGTTCAATTTAAACCGCTAAGCAGACGCAAAGACTATTAATACAACCCTCAAATAATATTGCACAAGTGCTATATTATTTCTGACGTCTCAGGCGTAAACGAGTGCAAAATTTGCGTCTGCTTAGCGGTTTAAATTGAACTGCTAGGCACGAGATGGCAGTTCAGTTTGAACTGCTTTAAGCACTGACGAGCCGAAGGCGAAACGCGAAGAAATAGAAACAAAATATGTGCTTTTTGCACAAACCAACCCCTAAATGTTAATATATTAATGGTTCTAAAAAGACCCGATTTACGGAATTTATCTGATATTTACAACTGTTCGAGTACTTTCCACCATCATTTATTTTTCTATACCAGAACCAAAATTCTGACCCAGGATTCAGAAACTGAAACTGAATTTAAGTTTCGAATTCCGCTCCAGCATGCTGGTTCTGAACTCTGGAAATGATTTCAGAAATCGAATTCAAGAATTTAATTCTGGTTCAAAAGTGAGTTCCTAAAATCAGGTTCAGAGTCCAGACCTAACATTTAGTTCCAGAATCCAGATTTAAAATTCATGTCCTGAATGTTGTTCCAGAATTCTGGAATTGAAATCCCAAATCAGAATTTGAGTTCCGAACATAAATTAAGGAACAAAATTCTGTTCCGAAATCTCGTCAAAGAACCAGTTCAGGATTCCGGAATTCGGGGTATTTGAGAGTTCTACGAGAGGAAAACGCTTTAAAAGTGCTAGATTTTGGTCTACGGGGTTTATAAACGGTCCCAAAAGGTTGGATTCGACAGGTGAATCCTTAGTTCTTTTCAGAATTTAAAACATTTTCCAAAGAACTAATGACATATTACATGAAATGAATGATTTTGCAGTGAAACAATATATCAATCTGAAGTGGGAAGAACCCGCACTGATACGGATGAAAAAAACACAACACCGTCTATGCGAAAAAAAATGCACGCGTTAAAGAAAACGAAAATCGGCATTGAAACTTGGTTTTGAAAAAAAAAAACACAACCGAGTCCAAGTGTACGAGTTTTCAACCATGTTTAATATACCAGAACCGCGCTGCAGGTACGAATATCTGATGTCGGTGTTTGGATTTGGTGGTACACGGTAAGACGGTTGAAGAAAATTATGGTCACTTTACGTGTAGTTTACGATGAAGTTTAATTGAAATGACATACTTAGCGATGTATATGAAACATCAAATAATGAAAATATTATTACATGCTTCGAATAATAACTACAATGATGATAAAAACATGAATTAAAATCAAGCCACAAAGCATGTTTTATACAGCTGTTTCTAAAATTTACCCTATTGAGCTTGAATAAAACTACACAAAAGTAGCAGGAGCGCAGGTTTGCGTTCAAAAAAATAGCTGCGCTCCTGTTACTTCGATAAATCACATTCATGCTAAAATAGCGTTTAATATGTTTCTTTCGAAAAGTAAATAAATTAACCTGCATGAATTAAAACAATGTCAGAATGGAATAATTTTTTATGATATATTCATTGCGCCTTGAAAGATGACAAATGAACATTATTAATTTGATTACGAACCAAAAAGATCATTTTCATGCCTTTATCTAGCATTAATTTAATTGCTAATATAAAGTTTCCGATCATTGGCAATATAATTTCAAAAAAAATATCGACAACACTTGTAAGATGTGATATAATAAATATTGCAACCCGCACTGTCTTTGAGCTCTATTGACATATGATGGTATTGGTGACATCATGTTGATAAAACTAAATAGCAACCGAGTTTCATTCTCTTTCTTAGTTGAACCACGGAGGTATAAAGAACATAAAAGGTGAGTTAAATTACAGAACATAAAATGGTCCTTCGAACCGGATGTGGAAAAAAATGGAGTGCCATGTGTCGATGATAATTATACCAACAGGTAAATGAGAAATAAATTATCGTCTGGATTGATCAAATTAAAATTACTAAAGCGACGCAAGGGTCGACAAGAGAGAAAATGAAAATCCAATTGGAATACATTCGTTGGTAAAGCTAACACGTGGGTTAGCAATGAAAACGACACGAGAGTCGTGAAATTTTAGTAAAAATAGATTCAAATATGAGATATTATTTATACTAACACATGGGTTAGTTCAAATTACGACACAAGGGTCGTGGAAGTTGTAATATATTTATCAACGACACGTTGGTTATAGGCTTCAAACAAGAAAATGACTCCAATTAGATTAATGTGCACCAAAATTGATCAGGTTATGTTTATTCCTCCAGGTTAAAATTATGGACAACGAAAACGATGAAATCGATCCTCTAGATAACCCATCTGTTTTAGTAGTGCAATCCGAACATGAACGGTATGCTATGCAAAGAGATCACGCTATCTCTCGAATCAACGCTATAATAGAAAATATCGCTGTTTATCAAAGCGATATTTTCGCATTAGAGACTCGAAGAGAAATGCTAAAAGAGGGTTATAAAAATTTTGATTTGGCGCAAAGTTGGTTGGAGCAATGGAATCCAGAAGAGTACAACAGCAGAGATACAATCGAGATGCAGTATGTCAGTGGCCTTTCGTTGTTTGAAAAAACCATCACCAATAAAAAATGCGCTGTATCAGAATCATCGAGTAGAGACAATGTACGTCTTCCTTCAGTGGATCTGCCTATTTTCAACGGAGCGAATGAAAACTGGCTTGAATGGTACGATAAGTACAATGCTTTAATACATAACCGATCAACTTTAGCAGTTATACAGAAGTTCGAGTATTTAAAACTGTCCCTTAAAGGAACAGCACTGGCAATCATTGATTCACTACCAACAACGGAATCGAACTATACCATAGCGTATGACCTTCTTCAAAAGCGATATAATAATCCAAAATTACTGGTGCAGAAACACACAAGAGATCTGTTCGAATTGAAATGTGTAGAAGAGGAATCCGCAAGTGCTCTACGGAATCTTTTTGATTCTGCTAGAAAACATCTGCGGTGCTTGCAGATATTACATCAACCAGTGGAATATTGGAGTGCTGTTCTTGTACATCTAATGGCCAACAAACTCGACGCAACAACCAGAAGAGAATGGGAATCACTAGCATCTGGAACTACACCTCCAGATTATGAAAAACTGGAGCAATTTGTATTAGACAGGTGTCAAATGTTGGATGCTATGCCAAAAAAGCGCAAAATAACAACAGAACAATACTCACATCACAAAAAGTACAAACCAGTAGTCAGAACGATGACTATTAGAGCTGATACTCTAGGATGTGTTGCCTGTGGTGCAGAACATTTTGTTGCAAAATGTTATCGTTTCGAGCGAAAATCTTTAGAAGAAAAAGTGAAATTAATTAAACGATTTGCTTTATGCTTCAACTGTCTAAAGTCAAATCACACCGCGGAACATTGTCGAAATAAAGGTTGCTATAAATGTGGTGGTAAACATCATACATCGATTCATCGAGAAAACAAACAAATATTTAAAAAACAGGAAAATCATAATCGTGAAAGTGAGTAAAAGTACAAAAAGCATACACTTACACGTAAAGAATAAACTCAAATACATACATAACAAAATTAAAATCCATAAATATAAACAAATACACAAGACACAAACTTAAAACTACATTCATACATAACACATACAGTACAGAAATACATATACATTACATTTATACTAAATATTATTTTGAACTTAATAAACTTCCACAGAAACCCTAAATTTGTGCGATCATTGGCCAAGCAAATCACTGCTCCCAACAGCCTCAGTGTTAGTTCAATCTCATAACGGGTCACTTATGACATGTAGAGCACTTCTAGACTCAGGTTCGCAATCAAATATGGCAAGTTCGGATTTGATTGAGAAAGGTGGTATTAAAGTGATTAATACTACAGTAAAAGTGAGAGGATTAGGAAACCGTACACATCGGATCGAAAAACTGGCATATATTACGATAAAAGCAAAAAATTCTGAATATCAAAAGACTATACCGGTATTGGTAACAGAATTTATTACTGGTCCATTGCCACAGGAGAATATAGATATAAGTGAATGGGAACTCCCTGAGTTAAATCTGGCAGATCCGGAATTTTATTTAAGTCTTCCAGTGGATTTATTGTTGGGAGCGGATGTGCTATTTGACATAATTCGTGACGGAAACAAGAAACTCTCAGCTTGTTTACCTTCAATTCAAAATAGTGCAATTGGGTGGCTCATCGGTGGAGATGTTACACGAATGAAAGTAAATAATGAAGTTGATCGATTTATGAATGAGAACATTACGAATTTACATATACAAAAATATACAGACGAGGAAATGCTCTGTGAACAGATATTTGTTGAAACAACAGAGCGTGATTCAAACGGACGATTTGTTGTAAGGTTACCCTTAAAACAAAACAGCGTTCATAAATTAGGTGATTCCAAACAAACAGCATTGAAAAGGCTTTTTCATTCGGAGAATAGATTCCAACGAAATAAGTCACTCCAACAGGAATACGTGTCATTCATGAAAGTTTATCAAGACTTAGGCCATATGGAATTGTTTTCAGATAACAATGAAGCATCAGGAGTTAAATATTATTTCCCACATCATCCAGTGATAAACCCAGGAAGCAGCACCACAAAGCTTCGAACTGTGTTCAATGGTTCAGCAGAAACATCAAGTGGCGTGTCATTAAATGATATAATGATGAAAGGTCCATCGATTCAACAAGAAATTCTCAATATTCTTATAAGATTCCGTTTTCCTCGTTATGTGTTTACAGCGGATATAAGAAAAATGTTCCGACAAATTGTTGTCAATGAAAAAGATCGATCACTTCAACTTATACTATGGCGTTTCTCCCCAAACGATGCTGTTCGCACATATCAGCTGAACACAATAACATACGGAACCTGCTCGGCTCCGTTCGTTGCGGCTCGATGTTTGAAAGAACTAGCAACAATATTTAAGGATAGTTATCCCGAGGCTTGTGAGATTCTAGAAAACGATTTCTATATGGATGATGTTCTTACTGGACACGACGAGATAAATAAACTTAAATTAATAAAACAACATCTGGACAAAATATTAAGTAGCGCAGGATTTCAACTACATAAGTGGGAATCAAATTTTGCTAGTGATAATTCGGAGAATAGAATGGTTAAAATATTAGGACTTCAATGGAACCCACAGATAGACAAAATCGGGTTTTCAAATGAAGTGACGGATCATACAGAAATAACAAAACGAAATATTTTAGCTGAAGTGCAGAGAATTTTTGACCCATTAGGTATAATATCACCGATCATCATAAATGGTAAATTGTTGATGCAAGAGATATGGCAGGAGAAAATAAACTGGGATGAAATATTACCAAAGGAATTGTAAAACAATGGTTTTGGTTCTATAAACAGCTGTCAAGATTAAGTGAAATCACCCTACCACGTCGAGTTGTTATTGAAAATCAAAGGGTAGAGTTACACGGATTTGCAGATGCTTCAAAACGAGCTTATGGAGCAGTAGTATATGTGAGAAGCATCAATGAAGAGAAAGTTCGGACCGAATTATTCTGTTCAAAGTCAAGGGTTTCTCCTTCGAGCATTAAAAATAGCAAATTAAATACAGCACCTAAGTTGGAATTGAGAGCCGCAACTTTATTAGTAGAACTAATGGAAAAAGTTAGGCTAGCAGTAAAATACCCCATTAATGCCATTCATTATTGGACGGATTCAAAGGTAACATTAGAATGGATCAACAAGCCCGCGAACAGATGGCCAAAATTTGTCGCCAACAGAATCGAAGTCATACAAAAGAAATCCTTAACAGTCGATTGGCATTACGTGTGCTCAAAGGATAACCCTGCGGATTTAATCTCAAGGGGTGCATCCAGTAGAAAGCTTATCAATAATTCGCTTTGGTGGACTGGTCCAAAGTTTTTAACAGAAAACACTAAACCCTGGCACCAAGAACCAAGAAAAACTACGCTGATTGGAATAATTGAAGAGAATCAGGCAAAGACAAAGGAGAACATGGATGACTCGTTGATTAACCGGTTTTCAAACTATGGTAAACTTCAACGTGTGGCAGCATATTGTTTAAGATTTGCAAACAATTGTAGACGAGAACCTAAGGAAAGATTACTCGACCAGCTAACTGTCTCAGAAATAAAATTAGCTGAAATTCAAATAATCAAGATAGCACAAGGAGAACAATTTGCTATAGAGCTTAAAAGTTTGACAGCTGATAAATCTGTTGCTAAAAGCAGTTCGTTACTGACTCTTAATCCATTCTTAGATAAACACGGAGTAATTCGAGTCGGAGGAAGACTTCAAGCGGCTGAGATAAGTTACGATCAGCAACACCCTGTCATACTTCCACATAATAGCAAATTTGCTGTTTTAATAGCAAGAGATTATCACCAAAAACATTTACACGCTGGGATTCAAAATTTATTATATTTAATAAGAATGAGATTTTGGCCTCTTCATGGTAAAAGTCTAGTGAAGAAGGTTGTACATAATTGTATCACTTGCTTTAGAAATAAGCCAAACACACTGCAGCAAATAATGGGAGAGCTACCAATTGAACGGATAAACCCATCTAGACCTTTCCAGTTCTTTGGAGTTGATTTCGGAGGACCCTTCACTATAAAAGAGAACTTTGTACGTACTACTAAATGCTTAAAAGTATATGTTGCTTTATTCATTTGTTTGGGAACTAGAGCTGTTCACATAGAGTTGGTTAGTGGCCTATCAACCGCATGCTTCATTGCAGCCCTGAGAAGGTTCTGTAGCCAAAGAGAAGTTAGTAACACTATCTTTTGCGATAATGCCACTAATTTTGTAGGATCTAAAAATGAACTACAAAATCTATCAGCTAAATTTCTTTCTCAAGTAGAGCCTAAAATCAGGACTTTTTGTACAAATGAAGGTATTGATTGGCTGTTTATCCCACCCCGATCCCCAAATTTTGGCGGTATATGGGAAGCTGGTATTAAAAGCGTTAAATATCACATGAAAAGTGTTAGGATCAACTGTTCCCACATACGAAGAAATGCTTACACTTCTAAAACAAATTGAAGGATGTCTAAATTCAAGACCAATTTCCCCCATGTCAAGTGATCCTAATGATTTGGAACCTCTAACCCCTGGTCATTTTTTGATTGGAGCACCTATTACAGCACTACCGGAAGAAAATGTTTCTAAGATAGTGAGCAATAGGCTTTCTCGGTTTGAGCAAACTCAAAGGATGGTACAGTTGTTCTGGAATAGGTGGAAGTTGGAATACTTGAACAATCTCCAGCAAAGGACGAGAAAATTATCAGTCAAAAAATCGAATTTGGAAGTAGGACAACTTTGCTTAATAAAAGATGATAATCTACCACCTTTTTCTTGGATATCGGGGCGAGTAATAAAGTTATTTCCGGGTCCAGATGGCAATATACGAGTTGCTACACTATTGACCAGTAAAGGTGAAGTAAAACGATCTATTGGAAAATTATGTTTGTTACCATTGGAAGATTATGTTGTGGAGGGGAATATGTAAGATGTGATATAATAAATATTGCAACCCGCACTGTCTTTGAGCTCTATTGACATATGATGGTATTGGTGACATCATGTTGATAAAACTAAATAGCAACCGAGTTTCATTCTCTTTCTTAGTTGAACCACGGAGGTATAAAGAACATAAAAGGTGAGTTAAATTACAGAACAACACTTGCATATCGGAAAAGTAAGAATTAAAAACACAACCCAGCTTCGGTTAAAATTTCGTGCCTCGAACTAAACATGTGTTGAGAGTAGGTAAACCGCACCGTACCGTAACCGGTGTTTTCTCCCAACTCTATGTATCGACTAACAGTCCGTAATATAAATATTAAATTTTTCGTTCTGCTAGTTTTGCTTCCACTCTTCAATGTGGCAATGATTCGAGGATTCGGAGCTCATGAGCCGAGTATAACAGATCGGCTGAAAAGTTCGTATCGTTTCTATGAGAGGGCGCCACTAGAATTAAATCCATACCATTTTCAGTTAGTACCAACCTTCAAAAGATACGTGTATAAATTTGACAGCTGTCTGATTATTAGTTTGTGAGATATTGCATTTTGAGTGAAGCTACTTTTGTTAGTAAAAAAAATGGAAGAAAAGGAATTTCGTGTGTTGATGAAACACTACTTTTTGATAAAAAAAATTGCCGCCGATACCAAAAAATGGCTTGATGAGTGTTATCCAGACTCTGCTCCGGGCGAAGCAACAATTCATAAGTGGTTTGCAAAATTTCGTACTGGTCATATGAGCACCGAAGACGATGAACGCAGTGGACGTCCAAAAAGAGGCTGTTACCGATGAAAACGTGAAAAAAATTCACAAAATGATTTTCAATGACCGTAAAGTGAAGTTGATCGAGATAGCTGACAACCTAAAGATATCAAAGGAACGTATTGGACATATTATTCACGAACATTTGGATATGAGAAAGCTTTGTGCAAAATGGGTGCCGCGCGAGCTCACAATCGATCAAAAACAACAACGAATTGATGATTCTGAGCAGTGTTTGGAGCTGTTATATCGAAATAAAACCGATTTTTTCGTCGATATATAACAATGGACGAAACATGGCTCCATCACTTCACTCCGGAGTCCAATCGTCAGTCAGCTGAGTGGACTGCACGCGATGAACCGAACCCAAAGCGTGGAAAGACTCAACAATCGGCCGGTAAGGTTATGGCGTCTGTATTTTGGGATTCGCATGGTATAATTTTCATCGACTACCTTGAAAAGAGAAAAACCATCAACAGTGACTATTATATAGCGGTATTAGAGCGTTTGAAGGACGAAATTTCAAAAAAACGGCCTCATTTGAAGAAGAAAAAAGTTTTGTTTCATCAAGACAATGCACCGTGTCACAAGTCGATGAAAACCATGCTGAAATTGAACGAATTGGGCTTCGAATTGCTCCCTCATCCACCGTATTCTCCAGATTTGGCTCCCAGTGACTTTTTCCTGTTCTCAGACCTCAAGAGAATGCTCGCTGGTAAAAAATCTAGAAGCAATGAAGAGGTAATCGCTGAAACTGAGGCCTATTTTGAGGCAAAGGACAAATCGTACTACAAAAATGGTATCGAAAAGTTGGAAGATCGCTATAATCGCTGTATCGCCTCTGATGGCAATTATGTTGAATAATAAAAACGAATTTTGGCAAAAAAATGTGTGTTTCTATTAAACGATACGAACTTTTCAGCCGAACTGTTATTCATTAGAAAATTTTTTCCTTTTTTCGCGGCATATTTCGTAACGACACCCGCACTAATATAAAGGAGTGTTCCACATCGATACGATTATTTTTGCATTGTGTTTGAGCGTTGCCCGTCGCAATTACATGTGTTGATGATGGGAGTTCTACAGAAGGCCGAAATACGGAAGGCGGAAAAACGAGAAGCCGAAATACAAAAGACCGAAAACACAAAAAGCAGTACATCAAGCAGCAGAACGTCGAAACTCGGAAGGCCGAAATTCAGAACGGTCTATCGTTGAAAGAATCGTTCTGGCTTTTCTAGATATGTAAGAAAATCGGCTAAGTCAGTTGATAATTATATGTGTACGTATATAAAACATATAAGAATTATAACACAGCACTATACAACGCTAAAAACCGATAAAAAATTAAAACAGCGAAAAAACTAGCATCATATATATTTCGGCCTATTATGCTTCGGCTTTATGTGGTAGATAAGAACCTTTCGTATTTAGGCTTGTTTTTAGACTCCCGTTGATGACAACGCAAACTTTTTTTGGAACTTCCATTTTGAAGAATATGCATTTAGAGAGAAATGAAGAAAATTCAAATATTTTTTATGATAATCTGTGGAGCTCGTTAGATGCACATCTCCTTCGAATTGGGCTCTCCGAGACTAATCATTGTGCTTGCGGAGAAGGTTATCGGGATATTGATCATGTCGTTTGGACATGCGTGGAGTATCGTGATGTCAGATCTCAACTAATAAATTCTTTGCGTACCCAAGGTAAACTATCCAATATCCCAGTTCGAGACATTCTTGCTTGTCGTGACCTTTCATACATGAAACTTATTTATCATTTCATAAAGAAAATTGGAGTTTCAATTTAATAAAGGCCCCTTTTAAGACTTAGTTCTGATCCCAGCTGCGTCCATGAGTTCAACCAATAGCTAAATTAGAATAAAAATTATGTAATGATACAAACAAACTCGAAACAGTTTATGAAATTATCAACAAAATGTCTGAAAATAACAGCTTATTTTATAATTTATAGAAGTTAATCGTTTGGTTCAAATAATATTTCCGAGTAGATTTCATAATTAATGACGAGTTACCTAAGATGATATTTAAGCTATAAGAGAATATGTTTTAATAAATTCAAAACGTTGTGACTATGTTAGAATTAAATTAGGATAAGAATGTTATGTAAAAGTGATGCTACGGCGAAGAAAAACTTATGTAAACTGCCTTAAGAAATAAACGTATTTATGGAAAAAAAAATCTGTGGAGCTGAAAACGGCCTTGAATTATAATTACCTATGGGATCTGCACTTAGGCAGAACTGAGATGGCTCTTGGTGTGTACACTCGGTAGAATCGCCCGAAATTTGACTCGGAATTCATTGATTTCTAATCGGATTCGGATTCAGATGAAGCAACCAATTCTAAGCGTAATCGGTAGGTGCATTTGTTTGGGAAACCGTTTGGAACTCAGTGGTATTCTCAAACAAAGCACTTCTATCAAATCTGACGACTTCAATTGCCACAAACTGGAAACAAATCGCTGTTAAAGTGCAGTGTTCTCCCTATGAACAGTTCCTTTGCACAATTCCAACAGGGTTAGGTTAACAGGCCTGGTCAGACCTGCTCGCTACATTCCAAAAGCGTGACGTCTTCGGTGTTGCTCTCCCGCATGTCTTGCTTCGATAACCGTTGCTGCTGCTGTTGTTATTATTACTTGAGTTATTGGAACCGATGTTAGTGGGTGTTTGTTTGCCATGTTTCACTGTGGCTGCAATTGTTTTCTTAGATGATGAGGACTGTTGTTCGTTAGTCGTTACCGTTTTTATTTGTTCTTGTCTGGTTGAAGATGTCATTTTTGCAGTTTCTGTGCATGGTTTACAGTAGTGTGCAGATTGTTCTCAAAACTGACATGTAGTCAGCTGATTCTCGTAGGTAACCAACGTTGCCTCCCGCCCTGACCACAAATTACGTAAGATGGTATTACCGCATACGTAACACTCGCGCATCATTCCGGATACCGGGAAAAATTGTGCCGTACTTCCCTTTTTCTTCGTGCTGCGACATATTTTCTCGAACGTAATGGTCACTGATCTGCCTGCGGGATAAGCACGAAACATTACTTGGGAATATTTCCTGAAGTCAAAATGCGATTTACTTTTTTCTTACGCGACATTCAACTAACAAGAGACTATTTGATAGAAGCAAAAAATGATAATTATAGAATGATAGTCATTCCGTAAAAATCATTCAACCGAAGCGGTTGTGTCTGGTAGCATACAGTTTAATAACGGTGGTTGATTTACGCACGTTAAATACGACAACGGTTGGACTACAGGCATTAACCGTCAAAACGTATAGTTGTGCTGCATAAAAAAGCCCTAGTGCTGGGCCAAGCTGGCGAAGGAAACAACAAAGGGCGTTTCCCAAGTTCTACCCAGGCCACAATATACAGTTATGTGGGGTTTCGCTCATAATGATAACAATGATGATGTATAATATTTGCAACAATTTTAACATGGCAGTATTAAATATGGGTAGCATGACACGGATCCCAAAACCTCCTGCACGTCCAAGTGCTCTAGATTTATCTCTTTGCTCGACTAGATTGCACCTGGAAAGTATTTCCTGATTTACACGGTAGCGATCATTTACCAATCATCATCTCAATTAACAGTAGCAAAGGCATTGCTAATTCAGTTAATATTCCATATGATTTGACAAAAAATATTGCCCACCGTGCATTTCTCACACCACCTCAATACAAAACAGCAGCGCGCAAGCAATAAAAAAATGCAGTAAAGTTTATGTAAACTTTTTCAATTTTCGGTGGTTTTAGCTAAAATTTTTAATTTTGAGTTGCATTTTCAGATTCTTTGTGAAATTCTGCTACAAACACTACTTTTCAGTTCTAAAATCATCCCCGTGAGACGGAACAGTAACCGTTTATACATTTCAAAAACCAATTACGGCTCTGCAAAGCAAAATTTCAAAATTCTAAGAATACTTAGTTATGATAAATTTGATTTCGAAAACTCTAGTTTTTGAATAATTGATCAAAAACGCGATTTTCGCATTCCGCTACATTTCACCTTAAAGGTGCATTTGATTCAGTTTCCATTGATGTTCTTTCAGCCAAGCTTCACCAACATGGGCTTCCAGGGGTTATAAATAATTATTTGCACAACTTTTTGTCAGAAAAGCGCATGCATTTTTCACATGGCGATTTGGCAACATTCAGAATAACCTACATGGGTCTCCCACAAGGCTCATGCCTCAGTCCGCTCCTCTATAATTTCTACGTCAATGACATTGACAGCTGTCCAGTAACCCTATGCACACTAAGATAATTGGCAGATGACGGCGTGGTTTCAGTTACTGGACCCAATGCTGTTGATCTGCAAAAACCATTGCAAGATACCTTAGATAACTTGTCCGTTTGGGCTGTTCATCTGGGCATCGAATTCTCTGCGGAGAAAACTGAGCTGGCCATCTTTCCAAGAAAGCATGACCCCACGCAGCTTCAGCTTCATATGATGGGAAGAATGATTCAAACGGTTTTGACTTTTAAAAACCTCGGGGTGTGGTTTGATCCTAAATGCACGTCGGAAGGACACATTAGGTATCTGATAACAAAATGCTGAGCTGAAGTAGATCGCCCGTAGTTGCACTTCGTGATTGACCGAATGAGTGGAAATGTACAATGAACCTAGAAAACGAAGCTTGGGAGAAACAAATCATGTTCACTGTACATACCCACTCACTCCTAACTTTTTATTAAATGATCAATAACGACGCTGGCTACGACCAAAGGCTGTGCTACTGAGGGAAAGGAAGGAATGTTAGTCCGACAGGCACGTACCCAGAGGGGGGGCCCAAGGGGCCCTGGCCCCTCCCGAAATCAGAAACAGAAACAAACAAAAATTTTGATACGAAGCGAACAGTGCAGTGTCAAAACTAAATAAAATTAAAATTAAACACCTGGAAAAATAAATGACAATAATAATAAGACACTTAATTGTTCTGCATGACTGGAAAGAGAAAGTGCGCGAGCTTACCATAATTGAGCAAGATTCTGCAAATTAGAATAATATCCTGCAGCAAATTAGAAAGATATCCTGCAGATATCCAGATCTCGCACATACTTATTTAGGACTAAAAATACGAGCGCAAGTGCACTTCGAGTACATGTTTGGATGGATCCATTTTTATACGCCAGAGAAATAAATGATTAACCGACAATGGACTGAAGTCGTTGTGAGTGCCTGAAAGAGAGGCTCAATGGGACGGAAAGTCATGATGCCTGTTTTCTGGGATTGTCATAGTATACTTTTGAAGTACTAAATTGATTAAAGACCGAAATCGCTGTGAAAGGGCCTCACATGAAGCACATGAGCATCGCTACCATAGTTAAAATTACGGGTTAATGCTCCAATTACTTGCCCATCCACCTTGTTCACCTGATTTGGCCTCCTCGAACTGTCATCTATTCCCAAGCCTTAAGTCATGTCTGAGAAATCGATGTGAGCTTTGTCTTGGAATTTTAGACCGCTACTTCCGGAACCTGTTATCGAAACCTGTATAGCTTTGAAAATTTGTGAGACCATCAACTAATATGACCTTCAAATTAAGAAGATGCTTTCCGTTCTCCACGAATCGCCTGCAAGGGATCTATCTCGGACCACTTCTCAAAATCCATCACAAGTCTTGTGGATTTTTGTGTTCTAGAAATGGACATTTAAAAGGTCTTAAACATGTGAGATTGAAATGGCATGACAGTAAACGTTAGAAATGTAATACAATAACCTTCTCTCGGTCATAGTCACACATTTTGCATAAATACCTAATAATGATAGTTCCAGTGTAAAAGTTTAAGGTTGTCTGTTAACAACGCCGGTAAATGGCGCACCGGAAATTATCTAGTTAAGCAATCTTCAGTAACATTATTTTTTCATTCTGGGCCCCTCCCGAAACCAAATCCTGGGTACGGGCCTGTAGTCCGATACTCGTTGTTTCTAGAGACCGCGGGTACCACTGTATCTCCACGAGCATCATGACATAGAAGATTTGTTAGTAGGGAGGGAAAGAGATCCGGATATGTTTTGGTAAACAATATGATCTCAACAAAAGCTGATTTTCGATACTCAGGAGAAATATATTAAGTAAGAAAAATATAAAACATCTCCAAGGAACGATCTCACCACTATCCCTTTTCTCCTGCTCACTCTGCTGTCAGCAACGCGAGACGAAACACGACCACTGAAACAATAAAATAAAAACACTCGCGAATGGGTCCGCTGCAGAACAACCCTAGACCTTCAGTCTGAATGACACGATTGACTTGTAAACTTTCACATATTCCATAGAAATCCGACAACACCGACAATGACATGCAGACGGCGCTTCGATCGGTTAACAGGCTAACATCGTTGAGTTTTCGGGCGATGAATTCTTAGTTTCCGCCGCTTGAGCATCTTTAGTTTCGCGGATCAATATTATTCACTAAATAGCACTCTCACTACTAAACACACGCTTGCTACACCTGCACTATCACTCAAAATAACTATTTCAACCTAATTTTTAACTATACGTATCCAAAAACACATAGAAATTGTACTTTTTAGAGAGAAGCATCAGGACACCGCATCGCACTCCCAGTGATGCCAATTCTCTTCTTTAGGTATCTGATAACAAAATGCCAACAAAAAGTAAATTTTCTTCGAACAATAACAGGATCTTGGTGGGGTGCTCCGCCGGAAGATCTAATGAAATTGTATCAGACAACGATACTTTCAGTGATTGAATATGTATGCGTTTGCTTTCGTTCCGCTGCAAACTCTCATATCATAAAACTCGAGCGAATTTAGTACCGTTGTTTGCGAATTGCCTTAGGCTGCATGCATTCGACACATACAATGAGTCTTGAAGTTCTGGCGAGAGTTCTTCCATTGATCGTTTTTGTGAGCTCTCATCTCGACTGCTAATAAGATGTCAGGTACTGAATCCCCTGGCTATTAATAATATTTAACCATATGTCACTGAAAATAAACCCTTCAAGATATATTCCTATCCGTGTCAGCCTCCTAAATGTCCCTGACTCAACTTTATTTTTCGACACATCCATGCTGCGCGAATCCCGGATCACCTACGCTCGATGGAAATCTCAAAAATATTTTCAAGTAAGTTTAGGCATATTGTCTCTCAGAAAATGTTTTACACGGACGGATCACGAATTGGACATACTACTGGGTTTGGTATGTTCAACAATAATGCTTCGGCCTCATTTAGGCTTCAAGAACCTGCATCTGTTTATATAGCAGAGTTAGCAGCAGTTCATTATAGTTTGAGTGTAATCGTCACATTATCTCCAAACCATTATTATATCTTCAGAGAGAGTCGGAGCGCAATTGAAACCATTCGCTCAAACATTGCTGGCAAGAATCAACCGTTCTCCTTGGGCAAAATAAAACAGTTCCTGAACGACATGACATATTGAATAATAATTGTCAAATCACTATAGTTTGGGTCCCGGCTCATTGCTCCATTCTAGGCAATGAAAGAGCCGATATTTTAGCTAAACGTGGTGCTATTGAGGGTAAATTTTATGAGCGACCGATTGCTTTCAACGAATTCTATAGCGCGTCTCGCCAAAGAACACTTGCCAGCTGGCAAGCTGATTGGGATAGGGATGATCTGGGTCGGTGGATGCACTCAATTATTCCTAAAATATCGACAAAGGCATGGTTCAGGGGACTGTATGTGAGTATGGACTTCATTCGTGTGATGTCCAGACTCATGTTCAATCACTAAACGTTATATTCACATCTCCTTCGAATTGGACTTTCCGAGACTAATCATTGTGCTTGTGGCGAAGGTTATCGCGATATCGATCATGCCGTATGGACATGCGTGGAGTATTGTGATGTCAGATCTCAACTAATAAATTCTTTGTGAACCCAAGGTAGACTATTCAATGTCCCAGTTCGAGACATTCTTGCTTGTCGTGACCTTCCATACATGAAACTTCTTTATCATTTCATAAAGACAGTTGGAGTTTCAATTTAATAATTGACCCTTTTATGACTTAGTCCTTACTCCAACGGCGTCCATTAGTTCATCCAATAGCTAAATTTTAATGGAAATGATGTAATGATACAAACAAACTCGAAATAGTTTATGAAAATATCAACAAAATGTATAAAAATAATAGCTTATTTTATAATTTATAGCAGTTAATCGTTTATTTCAGGTAGTATTCTTGAGTAGATTTAATAATAAATTATGAAATACCTAATATGATATTAAAAAATCAGAGAAATGTGTTTTATTAAATTCAAATCGTTTTGACTATGTTAGAATTATATTAGGATAAGAATTCTATGTAAAAGTGATGCTACGGTGAAGAAACACTTAGTAAACTACCTTAAAAAATAAACGTATTTATGAAAAAAAGTATAGTACTGATAGTATTCAAGGGAGACTAAGAACGTGAAGATATAAAGCGGAAAACTGCTATTAAAAATTTATCTTGAGTCTAGTGATCTAGGAAACTATAGAGATATTGCTGCTATGAGTCTTAAACAACGAACGGTCACTGACCGAGTTGATTAGAGAAGAATACCCGGTACAGCGAAGTAGCGAAGACTAAGCTGCTAGATCCAAGACCCAGGACATTATGCCATTTTTTCATTGTCATCATTGACATCGCCTCAAGATTATTTCTTTCGCTCTATTTCATTCTTCAGGGCGAACAACACAATGTGAACATAGTCTTCTTTATTACACCTTCATTTGTATCGCTTTAGATATCTTTTCCCAATAGTTTTGTTTGTTATCCTTTTTTGGAAAGTACATTTTTATGCGGTTATTACTTAAATGGATTTCTTGATGATTTTTGTCCATCCACTACACTGTAAGATTTCTATGTTTCTATTGGTTCGCTAGTGATTTAATTTTCTTCCTCATTGATATAAATTAGCTAAGGGCGTTTGGGAAATATAATACAAAAAACTAACAGTATTGGGTTTGTTATCTTGCGTCGCGCTCATAGTAATTTACGTTATAGCTAAATTAAATATTAATCAAAAATCAAGTGCAGTACAAATAAAACATTGAATCGATTTTCGGTTGATAAAAACGGAAGTTTGAACAGAAAAAAAACAAAATGTGCGAAAAGTCTGCGATTTTTCGTTATCAGTCGATATTTTCTCCTCTCTCTCCACAGAACCGCTTCGCAGCACTCTTTCAAAAAATAAAACAAAGATCACGGAGAGAGGGGATGGAACAATCCAAATTTTAGAGCCCGTTGGGATTTGTTTTGCCAATCACAGAACATCCCAATAAATATCTGTATACGTTAAGCTTTTTGCTTTTCACAATCAATTGTCAACTGGCGAATTTTGGCATCCATTTGTTTCCCAGTTCACACACAAACATAACCTATGATTACTAATATATACGGCTACCATTATAACTAGTACTACTTCTTCTGATGCAGAGAGGAACTTACCTATCTTTCCCTGTACCACCTCCCCCGGGGTTTTCGCAACTTTCGGGGGGAGAATTTGAGCGGACTGGGGGTTGCTGGTTGGCTCTTTCCTGTTCGTCGTGGGGACATTCCCCCTTGCCCAGTGTTACCATTACTCGTCGTCGACGGTTCGTCACATTCCATAGATGAGGAGACAGAGTTCAGTTCGTCCGAGCAGCTGGGCGATGATGTACCACCGGACGCGGAGGAACTCGTGCCGTTCATTTTATGTTTTTTCTTTCTCTTTCTTTTCAGCGGTATTCCCGACGAGTTTACCAGTGCGCTGGTGAAAATGGATCGTTTGTACGTTTTGACTGGAGTACGCGAGGAGGATCGCGTTCGCATAGAAGTGCAGTTCAATTTTTCGATACAGACGATTGGCTGGAGGGAAGATGATTTGCCGATACACTCGGAAGAAGTTCGTTTCTTCGGCCTGCAGGCTAAATGGCGGGTATTGTTCACTCGTGAACGCGAGATAGGGCGATCAGCGGGTTCGTCGGTTGTACCGATAGGTTGCGGAGTTGCACTGTTCTGATGGGATGCTGGGGTCCCAGGGCGGGTGATAGCCAGCGGATCCTCGGTACACATGTTGATCAGCGTCGAAGATGTCGTGTCGCAATCATCACTCACGAAGATACTGCGAGAGCTAATTGAATCACACTCCTTGTCATCGTCATCATGGTGTCCACCGCTGACGGCAACCGAGGCCACCGGAGGGCATGACACACCTCGTACACTGTTGGCAATCAGTTTACTGCGCATGGTGTTCGGTACCAGCGGTTCTTCGGCGGGTGCCGTCGTGTTGGAGATGAAATTTACATTTACTCCGATCGTAGAGGAAGATACGGACACGTTGTAATCGATGCGAGTCATCGTGGTTGTGGTTTTTGTTACGTATCTACTGCTGGGTAGCGGACGGGTGCTGGCACGATTAGGGATGATGATCTCTTCGATTTGGCTGGGTTCGGGTGTTTGGGGGGGATCTGTGAAAAAACAGATTGGTAATTTATACTCGATATTTTCATTGAATTGACCGAAACAAAAATATTTGCAAGGGATTATCATAGCACTGCACCTTTTGAGGACAAAGAGTCTACAACAAAAAAATCTGTTTGTTGCATTCGAACACTAAATGTCACATCCCATGGATTAAACCCTCTAAACGTGGGTCCGAGCTACAGCTACAAATGGCTTATGTCCATTTGATATGCCGTCCACTCAATTTAACCTCAGTCGGTGAGTGCGAAAGTCGATGTTTTCGTCAAAAGTGAAATTTTCTAGTTCCAGAATTTTTGGATTGTAGAAAATACTTTCAGAAACGGTGAGTGTTTTGAGCTTATTAAGTGAGTGTTTTGAGCTAATTAAGAATAGTATTCGTGGTTTTTATAATAAAATATTTTTTGTTTGTGATGACTTCGCAAAATCGACATGACACGACGATGGGGCGAAAAAGATCACTTTTTGGTGGGGCGAACATGGCCACTAGCCTCGGGCTAAATAATAAATCTGTTTTTTTATTACGAAAATTTGATGATTTTATGAAGCTTGACACCATTTTCGAGTACGTACCAACGTAATAGTTCAAAAATCCCCAAATCTCGAGCATCACAAATACGGTCATTTGGCATAGACATTTCGGATATTTTTTTCTATTGAAATAAGTGAATCTAATCTACAGCAGAACAATGAAAAAAACTAATTGCTGTTTTTTTGCTCTCGTTAGCCCCACTGGAAGCGTTGCAGTATTTTTCATTTTTACACAATCCATTTCTGTCCAGTTATAACATACCCACCATTTTTTATTATCACCAATCACAAATTTAAGAAAAAAAAACAATACGAAACAATAAATACGGCGTATAACAATAAAAGTCCCTTTTGATGTTTCCTTACGTTATTATAAAAAAAATATTACTCACCAATTTCTGCCTTCTTCGGCGTCTCCGGTAGTACCTCTTCCTCGTCGCTCTGATCTACCTTTCCGTTGGACGGTACTTCCTCTTCATCCAGCATCGTCATCGTATCTTCAAACTCATCATCGTCATCATCATCATCGACATCGTCTTCCTCCTCCTCCTCCTCCTCCTCTTGCTTCAGTTTTTCCATCCCGGACGAGACACTAGCGTGAGACTCCTCCGTGGAAGACTTTCTCGATCCCTCTCCATCCAATAATGTCTGGTCTTCCTTCTTCATAGCCTCGTCTGACGTCCCGTTATCATCTTTAGTAACCTTCAACAGTTGTTGTTGCTGTTGTTGCTTTCTCGTCACGATACGCTTCTTCGCGTTTGGCCACCCGGTGCGGTTGATGCGTTTCTTGAAGAATCCAATGCTTCCTCCACCATCGAAGGACTTAATGGAAACGGCAGCAAGCGGACGGGGTTTCCGATCGTACTGTACAATTTTTCGTACGATACTCTCGTGCCGGCTGACCATCTTCAGGCTGAGCGGTGGATCTTTATCACAGGTTTGTACGATATCTAGCAGATCCCGCTTGGTAGGTGTTTGGTTTGAATTCAGGCCAATTGGAACAAAATTTGATTGAGGTTGCACTGTAACGTCCAGCAGTAAATCGTCAAGCTTAGCATCATCCACATTTAGGAAATTTTCCAACTCTTGACACATCACCTTATAGTTAATAAAATTATCCTCTAGCACCGGGGGATCGAACTTAATTTTGTTAGGTTCCTCGGATGGGATCTCCTTCTCCGAAATAGGATCACTGCCGCAGGAAGATCGGATTTCGTCTCCCAGTGCCGAATCACCATCCTGTTGTTTCTGCTGCTGAATAGCTGCCTTCTTGGGACTGTACATAGGACTCGGTGGGAGAAAATGACCGGAAGTCATCGCGATACTGGCACACCCGCTAATCGTTCGTCGCCTGTTATGTTGCTGCTGTTGGTGGAGTAAACTAAGGATGGCTAGAGTTGACGCATGCTCACGAGGACTTTTCCGTGGCCGGTCGGCATCGATAAGATGTTTCCGTTTCTTCAGCGGTAACGACAGCGAATGCTTATCGTCGTCATCCGTTATCAGAATATCTCCACTAGCAGCCGGGGTTGCAGCGGTGGTGGTGGTTGCAGTCGTTTCGTTAGTTGAAGCAGTTGTTGGTACTGCAGAGTTGATACTACTGTTGCTGCTGGCAGAAGAAATTGGAACATTTGATTCGGGCGTTTTCGATTTCATCCGGTAGTTGAGGATGCAACAATTTTGTCTCAATGGTGGTAAAGGCCCCATCTCGTATGGCAGTTTTCGATACGCTGAAAATAATACATGAAAATAGTATAAAGGTAAAAGATAGTCAGGGGTTGCTTAGGGCACATAACCGGTTTTAATTTTCCTTACTTTCCGTCTTCGACTCGTCAATGAAAAAAAAGTTTATGTTTTATTGTTGTCAGTGGCGCCTCGTGACACAGGTTGTGCACTGTTTAAGTGGTACGATATCATATATAACAGTTCGTTGTAAGTGAAAACCAAAGATTGAGGAATGGATATTCGCTTGTGTTTTTCAATACATTGAAATAACGATATACTTTTCGAAGGAAGTTTTTTTTTCAAACTTATTTCGTATCATCGATACAGTACAATTACAATTCGGCGCTCTGCACGTCGAGATAATCTTTCAATAACTTCATCAATAAAACCGCTTCAATGTTGTAACTGAGACAGCAATTCGTTTTCAACTGCCATAAGCATAAGTCTCTCCTGAAGGTGTGCATACAAGTTCTTGAATCTGTGCAGTAACTTATGTGCACGGAAAAGATACTAACAGAGTGACAAGAGATACTTGAAATTTTAAGTTCGATGTATTATAAGATGTGTGTAAATATACGCAATTTCGGTGCACAAGGCAAAGCACTCGAGTTCAGAGCACCATGGCAATGCGATATGAAAAGATTGTTTGGCTGTTATTGGCGCAAGCTGCATGCGCTTGCTGCAGCTTAGGGAAAATTTGTGCATATTGCGCTGTGGACAAAATCACTCCTTATTTTATATTCGGAGCCATCCGACATGCTTTCAAAAATAGAGAATATAAAAATAATTACATGCGGATGGGGTGATGCAATTAATTCCTTCAATTTGATCTGTTGTGCAGTGCACGAGATGCACATGAGGAAGAGACGCCCCTGACTGTTGTGCCTCCTAGCATTTCAACATAAACCGGTGCAAAACAAAAAGTGTTCCAGTGTGTTCATTGCAAGTATCGATAGGTGCGATTGAATGATCTTTGCGAGCCAATAATAGTATTGTTAGCATCGCTATAATGAACAATTCAGGAACTGCTATAAAATATGAAATGCCACGTTAGTTATTTACATCTCATTTGTCACCTGACAGCATTCGTTTATATAAAATCTGTTACAAAACAAGATGAAACGCTTACATGCCATTTCGCCGACGGTCATTAGGAATAAGGTCATTGGACATACGGTCAATTGGCATAAAGGTCATTTGGCATAAAGGTCATTTGGCATAGAGATGGTCGGGTATAGAAATTCTTATACCCGAACCCGACCCGTACCCGAGTGATCAGCAAAAAAATTTACCCGTACCCGACCCGTACCCGATTAAAAATTAAAAAAATTACCCGTACCCGACCCGTACCCGATCAATAATAAAAAAAAATTACCCGTACCCGACCCGTACCCGATAAAAAATAAAAAAAATTACCCGTACCCGACCCGTACCCGATAAAAAATTACCTGTACCCGTACCCGACCCGAATGAGTAGTAAAAATTTTACCAAAATTCAGTATGGAAAAAATAAAGTGTTTTAGATATCGAGCCGTATCAGGCTCTAGTTGGTAAGAAAAATACATTAAAATGCTTGTTTACTTTTAAACATATAAATACACTGTGAAGCATGAATAATGTAATGTAACTTTTTTTTAAACATGCAAAAAAAAAAACAAACGGTTCATCCGAATTCAAAATTTATTTTTTCATATTAAAGTACAATCCTTCCGGGTAATTGTGAATATAATTTCATTCAAATGGCTGCCTCGGCTGGCCTTGCAGTACGCCATACGGTCGGTCCAGTTTTTTAGTACATTTTCGATTGTATGCAGTTTAATTTCAACTATGGCTGCACGAATGCTGTCCTTCAAGGCTTGAATTGTCTCTGGCTTGTCCACATAACACTTATCTTTGACAGCCGCTCAAAGATAATAGTCTAACGGTGTCAAATCACAGCTCCGAGGCGGCCAAACGACATCCGAATATCGACTGATAATTCGATCTTCGAAGACTGTGCACAGATGATCGATCGTAGCGTTGGCTGTGTGGCACGGAGCGCCGTCTTGTTGGAACCAAAAGGTGTCCAAGTCTTCCTCTTCAAGTAACGGGAAGAACCAATCGCTAATGATGACGCGGTACGCGCCATTGACCGTGGCGTCGGCTCCTGCCTCATTTTCTAAGAAAAAAGGCCCAATGATGCCGCCAGACAAAAATCCGCACGAAACCGTCACTCTCTGAGATCGGCTTCTCCATGATGACGTGCGGGTTTTCCGTCCCCAGATGCGACAATTTTGCTTATTAACATACCCGCCGAGATGAAAATGTGCCTCATCCGAGAAGACGATTCCGCAACATTACCATGATTTTGAAAGTAAAACTGCACTATTTTCACGCGGTCCTCAAGCGTATACACAACCATTTTCGTTCAGCGGAAGGATACAACTAATACCGTTTTCGTTTTTGAACCTAGACGCGGGTTACTCTGACTCCGAGTAAAACGAACACGTGGTACGCGCCCTAAACAACAACTCATGAAAAAAAGAAAAAATAAACAAACTTGCATGGATGCGTGGTGCGACCCGAGAAAATTTTCAGAGCGAATCTTCGCGATTGGAGTCCGATCTAGAGCGACCGCAGGTTGCTAAAACAAACATATCAAACGTTGTTTGGGCGACTCTGGGTCAGCTTTCGGGCTGCTCTGATCAATAAACGAAAACGGTATAAGTTTCTGTCAAATCAGAAGTGATATTGAGGTTACCAATGTCGAAATAACCGCTAGTTCAAAAATAAATGTTAGATGGCGGACCCTGTAGATTTTCAATATCAACTCAAATTTTTCGAGAAGCATATTTACCCAAAATGTCGTAATACCCGTTGTATTCAATTTTGGGTAGGTATGGTTTTTACGAAACAGTGCGACTTTTGGTCCAATTCTTTAAAATCACAAGTAAGCGTGCTCGTTATCTTAACACACAAATAAAAATTCACATTCGAATCACTTGAAAAATCACGTAAAATAGTTCCAAATGTGAAATTGAATATTATACGTGACGAAAATAAATGTTATGCGAACATCCCCTAAAATGAATAGTGTGTTATCAGTTCGTTTACGTGAATTGACCAAAGAATCAAACAATGTACGTGTATTCCCGGTGCGAAAAATTTAATTTTGAACATGGTGAACAGTGAGTCCTTCAAGTGTAAGTAGTTTGAGCATTCGTAGGAAATATTTTTGGTTACAATTTTTTACTACAAAGCAAAATGAATTATGATTTTGATTTAAATTAATCTGTCAACTATGCCCGTTTTGTAAGCCTCACAAACCCACACCAACGATGTTAAGCGTAGCTGGTGGTTTTTACAGCCATTGAACCATCAACGAGTGAACACGGTGAAAATTTGAGCATTTCGCGTGAAAAGATTTTCACCCGTACTTTTGCGACTGTCACGCATCGAGATTTTCAGTGAAAAGAAACGTAAATTAACTGGCAATATAGCCCAACTTGCTGTGCCATCAATCGGTGTCATTTCAAGTGAGGTGACACCACCCAAAAGTGCAGAATAAGAAGAACTTCTATGCAGATTTTCTGAAATAAATGTTCATGTTTTTATGGTAAGAATCCTAATGATTTTTATGAAAATTTTAAAAATCTCTAGCCAATATTTAAAATAACAGTTTTCTGGTATCTGAATGTGATATGAGTACTACACTACATTTTATATACTGCCCATACTTGCATATCAGTCCCATATGGGAAATCGGAATGTTGAGAAAAAGACGATCAAAAGCTTATTTCCGAATTTTTTTATTTATTGTGCTCCCTAATGCTGGTCCCGGGTTGGCGGTTCAATACATAGGACGCTGGTCTTACAAGCCAGCTGTCGTATGTTCGAGCTCCGACCTGGAAGGATTCTTAGTGTCAGTAGGATCCATAGTACTAGACATGCAAAGATTCTGTACGCTAAGAATCGGCTGCGAAGTCTGTTGAAACAGAAAGACCAAAATCCACGAAAGAAATGTAATGCCAAGACTTTGCTTTGCTCCATAATGCTAAATATCGGTAATACACCTTTGCTGTTCCAATATTGCAACAAATGAAATTATGGAAATTTTGCACTGAATGGGACTGATATGCGAGTACTTTAGCATATGGGACACAGAAATGAGTTGATATTTTTTCTATTTTACTGAACAAACCCTTAACTTTCATTGCAATTTCTGAGAGAATATTGAGGAAAGACTCCATTCCTCAAGCTAACTCAAAATTGGCGAAAATCGATATGAGACTGATATGCGAGTATGGGCAGTATTAGAATCAAATAACTTTTACTGAATTGTGCATTAAACAGTTTTAAAATGGCAGTCCATTAAAACCTACGTGAAAAGTAGATTCCGACCGCAACATCATAGAGCTTAGGCAGTGTGTCTTATTAAATATGTTATAAACAAAGTAGGGTGGTAAATATTCACATAACTTTCCACGTAACTATGATTGATCTTTTTTTAAATGAAGAAAAAAATGTTTTTTTTTCTGGAAAAAGATGCCAGTTGACAGGTCTGGTCCTAGGCGCGAATGTCAAAACCCCTTGAATCAAATTGATTATTTTTCGGAAGAACTGTTTTGCAATGAAAAAATCTCGTCAACGTGTAAACATATTTATGTGAAGTACAAATGGTCGGGTAATCGATCCGAAAAAAAAATTTACCCGTACCCGACCCGTACCCGAGTGAGCGGTAAATTTTTTTACCCGTACCCGACCCGTACCCGAGTGAGCAATAAAATTTTTTACCCGTACCCGACCCGTACCCGATTGAAAATAAAAATTTTTACCCGTACCCGACAAAAAACCCGTCGGGTACGGGTACGGGTCGGGTTTCGGGTAAAATACCCGATACCCGACCATCTCTAATTTGGCATACACAATATTTGACATAAAGGACATTTGAAATACGGTCATTTGACATACGGGTTTCCTTACTAGAAACAATTGTTTTCGGACTGCATTACCTTGTTTTCGTTGTATGAAAAATACAAAATAAACAATGCGGAATCGCCGCCTTGCGACCTTTTTATGCATGACTAAGAAATAGCCCCTAGCTTTATATTGATCGGGCAAACGAGTGGATTACAGGTTTGTGTGCGGGGGCCGCCGCTTACGACGGAGGCTTGACGACCAACTTAGATGGCGTGTTGTAATCGAAGTAGTCATTCAATATCTAATCAACGAAGGTATTATGTAGCCTTAGCAAAGCCTAGCAACGTAGGTTGTTGATTCAAATTAATTTTCATTAGTCATTAGTCAATACATCTAACCAATTGTACGTTTTACTCTGCAATACCGCGTCGTCTCTGTGGTTTAGTGCCAACGAGCCACCTTGGCTTCGCATTGATAGATTAACATAAACGATCCGCCAAAAATTTCGGCCTTTCGAAATCCGGCTTTCCAAGGTTTCTGCCTTTTGCGTAAGTCTGACTATTATTTTCGGGGAGTACTACAAAAGGCCGAAATACGAAAGGCGGGAAAACGTAAAGCCGAAATACAAAAAGCCGAACCTCAAAAGGCCGAAACTCAGAAAGCCGAAACGATTTTTTCAACGAGCAGACCGGGCAAACGGTTTGCTCGTTGAAAGAATCGTTTCGGCTTTCTGAATTATGCAAGAAAATCTTCGGCTTAGCTGCCTGACTTTTCAGTCAACAAAACTAAAATCAATTTTCAATTTTTGATAGCTTCTCATTTTCTCTAGGTGTTTCTACTACAATTGTAACACTAGTGGACGAAACAGTTTTTCAGGTCGGAATGAAATTATTTTCTAAATATACTAAACGTTAGAATTCTTACCAAATACTTTGTACCACAATAATAACACACAACTCTAAAAACTGGTAAAAAATTAGATCAGCGAAAAAGAACGAACAAAGGTGATCACGAAAGACAGTTGTTGGTAGATGAATAATGAAAAAATCAGCTGTTTTTTAAATTAGAGCGAATCTTACAAAAGTAAACAAATCGAGTTACTCTCTCCTACCAATAAATGCTTCAAAATCCTACAAATTTTTCTAAAAATTCGGATTCTACAAAAATCTCAACCTAAGTAATCCAAAGAACTATAAAGGGCGAAACTGTCATTCCATTTGTTTACGTTAGTTTCGCCCTCCGTGTTCCATGCCAACGAACAGGGCGATACTTTAATTGCTAGTAAGGAAGGCGAAACTATTTTTTTTCTTTATTTTAGATGGTTTACGAACCTTTTACTACTGGAAATAGTAAACGAGACAATAAAATTACCCGCAGATTTGTCTTAGTCGCAAAAACCAACCAATTTCACGAAAAATGCGCAAGAGCGTAACTTCATAATTCACACAGGAAGCGTAAAAGTAAACAAATCGAAAAAGAGCTGAGCTCTTTTTATGTTGATCTACTCTGTAGGTATAGAAGGAAAGGATGCCAGATTTAAATAAATATCTTTTCTACTCAAGTGAAAAAATCAATTTTTTATAACTAATATGTAGACAAAAAGTGGATTTCCGCTAAAAATGTAACTTTTTCGTGAGAAAATTATTGTAACTCACTCGCCATTATATATTTTTCGGCCTGTTATGCTTCGGCTTTCCGAAATTTCGGCTTTATGTGATAGATAAGAACATCGTCGGCCTTATGTATTTCGGCCTTTCGTATTTCGGCATTTTTTTAGACTCCCTATTTCCGCGATGCAAAGCGGAGCGATTTCGTCTTAACATATGTTTACCTTTTTTGAATCGGCATTGTGTGATTCGGCATTTTCAGGCTTTTTTTACCGTATGCCAAACAATGTGTAAGCCAAATGTCTTCATGTCAAATGACCTTTATGCCAATTGACCGTATGCCTAATGGGGTGTACGTTATTTGGCCGAATTTTGTTTGGCATAACTTTGTTTGGCATAAATTTGTTTGGCATATATCTATTTGACATAATGTCGTTTGGCATAAAATAAAAAATATATACTGTTTCATTTGGCATAATTGTTGTTTGGCATAATTTTCATTTGGCATGATTTCAATTATGCATATTTTCTTTTGATTCGTTTTATTCTGGGAGTAATTAAAAGGTTGAAATACATAACGGCCTGAAACACTTGGATTATAGGTTTTCCGATTAGTGATTGGACGACTCGGACTGCGTTACCTCGGCGGGTTGGCGCCACCGAGGTTGCCTTGTCCTCGTTGTGGTCTCAAACTAGAAAATAAATGCTAAAAGCGGCTTCGCCGCCTTGCGTTTTTTTAATGCGAGGCCAAGGGATAGCTCCTAGCTTTGAATAGACCGGGCAAACGAGTGGATTACAGGTTTGTGTGCGGGGGCCGCCGCTTCCGACGGCGGGTCGGCGGCCGACTCAGCCGGCGTCGCCTCGGTGGCTGAGTGCCACCGAGCCTCCTTGGCTTCGTTTATGTGGCTGCGCCACATTGATAGACACATAACAAAGATATTCACTTAAAAATCGAGAGTAAGAATCGAGCACTAATCGGAAATACTCCCAGAATAAATAGAATATTTAAAGAAAATATGCACAATTGAAATTATGCCAGATGAAAATTATGCCAAACATCAGTTATGCCAAATGAAACAGTATGTCTTTTTATTTTATATCAAAAGACATTATGCCAAACAAATTTATGCCAATCAAAAGTTATGCCAGTCAAATTTATGCCAAACAAATTTATGCCAAACAAAATTCGGCCAAATAACGTACACCCTGCCTAATGACCGTCAGCAAAATGACCGTACACCGATGGGACTAATAAGGGAGTACTCTTGTTAACGAACAAAAATATACTCGCATACTGGTTTTATCCTATAGGGCTACCACGTTTGGCATAATGGTTATTTAGTATAATGATCATTTGGCATAACAGTAATTTGGCATAAAAAATAAACATGCTGCCTAACAGAACTTAACTGAGGGCTAGCCCCTAGCTTTGGGTATTCCGGGCAAACGCCCGAAACTAGACAGAGGAAATTTCCGCGAGGCGCTGCCGATGTTTCCGACCTGAATTATTTATAACGAACAGGGCTTGTATTGTGAATCCTCAAACGAACGAAGCAACAAAAAATATCTGCTGTGAACACTTTGCTTGACATAGCTGAATGAGAGACCTATATTAGAGAGAAACTGGATGCGTGAGAGTATATGCTACTGAGCAGACCAATTCCCCTTGCCAAGTAAATTGTCTGTGTTCTCATTCTCAGTTAACACATGAACTAAGCAATCCATGACAATGTAATGAAATGAAGGGTTCACTCTCGTTAGTATTGTACGAGGAAGAAGACCATGCCTTACGGTGTGCTACAAGACGCGAAGCAACGTCATATAGGCAATGTTTACGGTTTATTTTTGAAAAGTAGGTTTACAGAAATCATTTTTAACATAATGTTCGCATTCCAAGACCAAATTTGATCACATTTCAAACAGACTTTAAACATTTTATAGCAGAAATTTTGCAATTTAAAAGCAATGTTCTTTAAATTAATATTCATCGGAATTAAAAGTTATGAAACTAGTTTCCTCATAGGCATCTACAATATGAGAACCATTCATCAAATGCTAACCTCATGAAGCATAGGTCTCAGCAAGCGGGCATATTCATGAACTAACGAACGAACGAAGCAGCTCTCCTGGCTTGGGTTGCGCTGTGAATTCTACCTGACATACGAATGTGTGTGAATAGCACAGATAGTGAAACCCTTTCGTTCATATTCGTTGCTTCAATATGCAAGCCCTGATAACGAATAGAATATTGTGCTAGCATTAAGTGAGTTGCTTATATAAAATGATAGTGTGCTATTTACTACAGAATTTCAAAAATAGAAAATAATAATACTGTTTCATTTAATATTATCGAAATATTTGGACCGAAACTAAGATTCACACATATTGTTCGAGTTTTCCTTGTGAAACATTCCTCGATCGAAAAACAAACGAAATTTCCAATTAGATTAAAATATTGCGAGTCCAATAATTATTATGGCAAATGGCATTATGCCAAATGACCACTATGCAAAATAACTATTATGCCAAATAATCATTATGCCAAGCGGCGGTATGCCAAACGGTATTATGCCAAATGACCTTATGCTTTTTTCGCAAAGCGGTAAAATTTCAAGTTTGATTTCCCATTCGTGTGAAACTTTTAATCGTTCGATACAATTAAGTTTGTGGAGAAGGCGATACGTCGAAATCCGCCAATAACTTATTCAAAATTTGTAAGAACTGTATCGAAAACGAAGAAAAATGTTTTTATATTGGACATGGAACCAACTGATTTTTTCAATCGAATTTCAGCATTATTCAGTACACATTGGATAAAGACAAGAATCGACCATATATTGATACTTTTTCGAAAAGAAAGCTTAGAGTTACGGTACAGTAGTTTGATCACAAATGATGGTAAAATTAAACCGTGCTCAATATTTTGTAAAAGGCAATTAAAAATTGTGAGTGGTAAACAACTTGACATTTCAAGAATCTTAGAGAACCAGACACATCCAAATGTCCTGGACGAAACACGATCCTTGGAATAATTCTACCATTAATCGAAGAAAGGCAAAAAGATTTGTGGGTAAACTTGCATGTTGAGCGTACTTAAATCTGCAAATACATGAAGTTTCGATTCACATGGCTTGTATTTGTTGCTTACTTTATGAAAAAAAAGTATGAATACTATAATACAATTTTTTTGAACAAACAAACGTTTTCCATATTCAAAGATCGATTCATACAGTTTATCTTACATTAGCGAAAGATTTGCATGCACTATTGGACAGAATAAAAATTAACACAACATGTACATTTTTTTTACTGAAACGTGCTTTTTAATACGGGACTCGTATAGACTTAGTACTTGCGATATAGGAAAAACCTGAATTGATATTTTTTCCGATTTTTGCAATTTCGCAAAGTAGGGTAAAAATAAACGTTATCCGTCGGGCTAGAACCCACGTGGAACAGATCGTCGGACTAGAACCTATGTGGGAGTATGAACAGTAAATGTTTCGCTTGAAAAAGGTCTCCGAATTTAATTATAATTAACTCAGACTCATTCCTCTGCTCATTTACATGTTTCCTAAAAGCCTTATACATAGTAGGATTTCAATTTCCATCATACATTTTTCAAGTAATTGACATGGCAACGCTTGACGGTTTTCCTGTATAATTCATTAATCTGCACGTAATAATTACGCAGGGCGTACGCTTCAAATTTAGAATACCGTTTAAAGCGATTCTTTTAGTCATTTTGAGTTGTCCCACTAAAGCGGTCTGGCATAGTGGATATGCCGGAGCTGTCGACTTGATCTTTTTGGGTACAAAACAGTCATGAGGCATAACAGTACAACATAAATTGTTATGCACTGGCGAGTTGAAGACGAAACTTGAATCAAAAAAAGTTTATTTTCAATGTCCGAGAAAAAACAAACTCACCGGTATTCCCAAAGTATTCGTACATCTTCTCCCGGCTCTCGTCCTGCCGCTGGAACGTTTCATACCACGGTTCCAGCGAGGGAACTCGCTCAAACGCGAACCGATACGGTTCAATTTGTTTACAGTTTCGGCTAAATGTGCTCCAGTTGAATACCCCCATCCCATCCTCCTTCCCTTTGACATAGTTGATGATATTTTTGCCACAGTTGGACAGCAACTCCTGGTGCTGGTAGGGTGACGTCGGCGACGATCGGGTTCCCAGTAGCAGTTCTTGTTTCTGCTTCTCGGCACTGCTGCTGGTGACCGTGGAAGGTGCTGGCGTAATACCGCGGGCACTTTTTTTAGCACGTTTTCTGCCCACTCCTCGTGGTGGACTCATTGCGGCATTTTTATCATCTTCTACTGCTGGGGCTGGCTGGATGGGGGCTTCCGGAAATCGCAACCTAGATCCCGGATCAGGAAATTTGTAATACTCGGCATTGTCGTGTATAAGCCCTGCCACACCCCGATTGGGTCGACGTTGCTTTCCAGAGGCCGATTTCGGTGTTGTAGCGAGCTCCTGATTTGTTTCCTTGGCAGTTCGTTTATTTGGGGAGCCTCTCGAGCCAGCCGGTACTGATGCCCCCCGTTTCCCTCTTGGTGCGGGCGTTGCGGCAGATTTTCGCATGCTGGAATTTCGCCGGTCGTAATCGCTACTCAGCACTTCTTGAGAATAATCCCCGGGGCCAGTTTCCGATGTTGTTTGACGATCTTCGTCTGTTTCTTCCTCTGAGCTATCATCTTTCTTGGGGAACATGAAATTTTCCGCTTCATCATTCAGTAAACTTAATTCCGATTGCCGAACCCTGCGTATTTTTACAATCAAACCATTTTTATTGGTTTTGCTTTGACTTCCGGTTGCGTTGGGGTCCTTAGTAGGGGAGGCTGTCTTTTTACTTTTTAGTTTGGGTTCTTCAATAACCTTGTAAAGCAGCGGGGATTTTACGGGAGGTCGAGCTTGTGGGGATGGAGCTCTCCACCGAATTCCCCGAATTTTAACATCTAACGGTCGCTTTGAGGATGCTGATTTCTTTTTATCATTCTCACTGGATTCCTTTGCCGTACTCTCCAAAATGCTTTGCATAATTTCCTCCTGAGAAGCGATTTCATCCTCTCGGGGTTCGGAGTAATTAACACGTTTAGCGGACTCTCTTCTCACCCGAGGTTTCCGCATCGGTCCCAGCGTTTCATCTAGCAAACTGGTAAAATCTTCGTTCAAATTAGCTCGTTTGGGATTCTGGCGCAAGCCCAGACTAATCCGTTTTGTGTTCTTGGGATCCAAACCCTCACATTCCATCAGCTCGACCGGATGACTCACCGGTTTGAGAGTGGATCCTTTCAGTCCCATTCTGTCCGCAGCACCGCGCTTCGATTGACGATCTTTCTCCTTCTCGCTAGTAGTACTGCTATCGTTGAGCACTTTCATCTCATTCGCCTCTGCGTCGAAGACAGGAGCTTTCTTCTTCTGCTGTTGTTGGCTTTCTATTTCTTTTGCAACCGATTTGACCAACTCGGCTGCAGTCGATCCGTTATTCAGTATGGCTTGCTGAACGAGCTTAGCTGCCTTCACTTTCTGATGATTATGGTGATTCAATGTGTTATGAGGATGATGATAGATCGCCGAGCGTCGTCCAAACATTTGCGATTCCGACGCGTTTTCTGTGCTTTCGGTTGCTGCCGACAACGGTTTTGCGATTCTCCGACCGGCGTACGTGCGTTTCGCAGGAGGAGAACTCGATTCCGGATTCTGGGCTGCACGGATTAGTTTCTTCGAATAAGTTCGGATAACTTTTGGTGCTTCCTCTGGTTCACTGTATTCTTTTTTGCGATCTGATTCGCGTTTTGTCTCTACCTCCCCACAAACTTCTTTCACAGTATTGTCCACACAAATTCCACTATTTGCAATTTCTTCTTTTTCTTTCGCCTCGAATGATTCAACAAGTTTTTTATTCTTAGTTAAAAATGCTTCCAATCCAACACCACCATCATTGATCAGTTTATCCAACGCGACAAAATTAGAGTCATTGTTCACAAATGCACTGTGTTCTTCCGCGACCAGATGGTTTGCCAAAACATCGTACTCGATCCGGCAGATTTCACAATAACCGCACTGTTGCTGTTGATGGGTTTGCTGCTTTGTCGTTGCATTGGTTGTGGCCGTTGTTTTCACACTGTTCTCCACTCGAGTTGTCGTTGCTTCCTTGCCAGTTTTGTTGCTGGCGGCGGCACTCGGTGGTGGAGGAACGGACTTTTCCCGCTCACTATCGAACGGTGAATTACTGCTTTTCGAGTTCAAGTTCAACCACGGCCACTTCTTAAACAGTTGGAATGCCGGTCTGTAGTGCCGCTGGAAGGATTCGATCTTAACAAAATCCCCTCGCAAATGCTGCAAATTAGTTGCCTTCTTCGCGGCTGCCGACGGTTTCGACAGGGCGCACAGATCCGGATCGGCTTTGCAAGTTTCGATAACCTTGTTCAGAAACTTGATCGCGTACTCCGTGGTCCAGATCGGCTTACCCCAGGATTTGGCCAGTTGTGCCGGGCTCTGGCTGTTGCGATCGGGACGGAATGTGGTAAGAGTCGGTGCGGCTGCTGCTGCTGACACCGGTGGTACCGGACTGCACGGACTGTCCGGACGGGACCGAGCCGATGTCGCTGAAAGACGATTGTTGGATGCGCTTGAATGATTGTTGCTGTTATTCTGATTCTGCTGTCGAACACGCTGAAGCATAGCATCCGCACGACTGCGCGGTTTAGTTGGTTTATTCTGTGAAGGAAGAAAGAAGAGTATAATTTGGTTAGCTTTCTAAATCATTCCAATTAGAAGTACTACTACATAAACTGAATGCGGAGATGATATATAAAAATTTAATATCGGTACCTTTCTAGTGAATATAGAGGGTGAATTAGATAGGTGTTGTGTGGAGTGTTCTCCAGCGAGAGGGGTTTCACAGGGGCACAACTAAAAGTTCAGCTGTGTTGCACCTGAAAAATCTTTTCTTTTACCCGACAATTTTTTTAATGAAATACCCGAATCCCGACCATCGCTAAAGTGCAATTTTTGAAACTCGAATTATTTTCGGTTTTCAGCCGGGTACGGCAAAAATTCGATATTTCCAATCGGGCACGGGTCGAATTCGGGTTCAAGAACTTATATACAAGACCATCTAAGTAATTCATTTTATTCATTATAACATTGGCGATTGGATAATTCCCCAAAACAGTCTTACGTCAGTCGTGCGGATATGAGTCTCATATTACCTACTTCGAGTATTTTCTTTCATTAACTTGTCTTCCGAAAGCTCTTGGGTTAGACTCGATTCTACGTTGTGAGGGAGAGTGTTCGGTTACCGGCATCTATACATCAATGGAAAGCTTAAGTCCCTAGCTAACAACTGAATAAGAAAATAACAGATCGGCTGAAAAGTTCGTATCGTTTCTATGAATGGGCGCCACTAGAATTAAATCCATACCATTTTCAGTTAGTACCAAAATCAAAAGATACGTGTATAAATTTGACAGCTGTCTGATTATTAGTTTGTGAGATATTGCATTTTGAGTGAAGCTACTTTTGTTATTGTGAAAAAAATGGATAAAAAGAAATTTCGTGTGTTGATGAAACACTACTTTTTGATGAAAAAAAGTGCCGCATATACCAAAAAATGGCTTGATGAGTGTTATCCAGACTCTGCACCGGGCGAAGCAACAATTCGTAAGTGGTTTGCAAAATTTCGTACTGGTCATATGAGCACCAAAGACGATGAACGCAGTGGACGTCCAAAAGAGGATGTTACCGATGAAAACGTGAAAAAAATCCACAAAATGATTTTCAATGACCGTAAAGTGAAGTTGATCGAGATAGCTGACATTCTAAAGATATCAAAGGAACGTATTGGACATATTATTCACGAACATTTGGATATGAGAAAGCTTTGTGCAAAATGGGTGCCGCGCGAGCTCACAATCGATCAAAAACAACAACGAATTGATGATTCTGAGCAGTGTTTGGAGCTGTTATATCGAAATAAAACCGATTTTTTCGTCGATATATAACAATGGACGAAACATGGCTCCATCACTTCACTCCGGAGTCCAATCGACAGTCAGCTGAGTGGACTGCACGCGATGAACCGAACCCAAAGCGTGGAAAGACTCAACAATCGGCCGGTAAGGTTATGGTGTCAGTATTTTGGGATTCGCATGGTATAATTTTCATCGACTACCTTGAAAAGGGAAAAACCATCAACAGTGACTATTATATAGCGTTATTAGAGTGTTTGAAGGACGAAATTTAAAAAAAACGGCCTCATTTGAAGAAGAAAAAAGATTTGTTTCATCAAGACAATGCACCGTGTCACAAGTCGATGAAAACCATGCTGAAATTGAACGAATTGGGCTTCGAATTGCTCCCTCATCCACCGTATTCTCCAGATTTGGCCCCCAGTGACTTTTTCCTGTTCTCAGACCTCAAGAGAATGCTCGGTGGTAAAAAATTTAGAAGCAATGAAGAGGTAATCGCTGAAACTGAGGCCTATTTTGAGGCAAAGGACAAATCGTACTACAAAAATGGTATCGAAAAGTTGGAAGATCGCTATAATCGCTGTATCGCCTCTGATGGCAATTATGTTGAATAATAAAAACGAATTTTGGCAAAAAAATGTGTGTTTTTATTAAACGATACGAACTTTTCAGCCGAACTGTTAGGTTGATTCAATCGATCGAAAAAACTTTTTTATCAATATAGTAAAGTGATAAATTTTGGCCATTTCAAAAAAGGTGTTCGATTACCGGCACCCCAAGAAATTTCGTTAAAAATTTATTCTTTTCGGAGGCATTTTGGACAAAAGTCTTCATTGTCTGATGGTGACTTCGCCTTGGCTCTCTTGGCCAATGATTTGGATGGTAACGCCTTTGGTGTTGATTACGCCGGTCTTCCACCGGCTTCGCGAGATTGAATACGTTGCTGCAGTCGAATTTATTGGCTTTTTCCCTACGTTGTAAGGGAGAGTGTTCGGTTACCGGCATCTATACATCAATGGAAAGCTTAAGTCCCTGAATAACAATTGAATAAGAAAATAACAGATCGGCTGAAAAGTTCGTATCGTTTCTATGAGAGGGCGCCACTAGAATTAAATCCATACCATTTTCAGTTAGTACCAACCTTCAAAAGATACGTGTATAAATTTGACAGCTGTCTGATTATTAGTTTGTGAGATATTGCATTTTGAGTGAAGCTACTTTTGTTATTGTGAAAAAAATGGAAAAAAAGGAATTTCGTGTGTTGATGAAACACTACTTTTTGATGAAAAAAGTGCCGCCGATACCAAAAAATGGCTTGATGAGTGTTATCCAGACTCTGCACCGGGCGAAGCAACAATTCGTAAGTGGTTTGCAAAATTTCGTACTGGTCATATGAGCACCGAAGACGATGAACGCAGTGGACGTCCAAAAGAGGCTGTTACCGATGAAAACGTGAAAAAAATCCACAAAATGATTTTCAATGACCGTAAAGTGAAGTTGATCGAGAATATAATTTTCATCGACTACCTTGAAAAGGGAAAAACCATCAACAGTGACTATTATATAGCGTTATTAGAGTGTTTGAAGGACGAAATTTAAAAAACGGCCTCATTTGAAGAAGAAAAAAGATTTGTTTCATCAAGACAATGCACCGTGTCACAAGTCGATGAAAACCATGCTGAAATTGAACGAATTGGACTTCGAATTGCTCCCTCATCCACCGTATTCTCCAGATTTGGCCCCCAGTGACTTTTTCCTGTTCTCAGACCTCAAGAGAATGCTCGGTGGTAAAAAATATTAGAAGCAATGAAGAGGTAATCGCTGAAACTGAGGCCTATTTTGAGGCAAAGGACAAATCGTACTACAAAAATGGTATCGAAAAGTTGGAAGATCGCTATAATCGCTGTATCGCCTCTGATGGCGAATTTTGGCAAAAAAATGTGTGTTTCTGTTAAACGATACGAACTTTTCAGCCGAACTGTTAGGTTGATTCAATCGATCGAAAAAACTTTTTTATCAATTTAGTAGAGTGATAAATTTTGGCCATTTCAAAAAAGGTGTTCGATTACCGGCACCCCAAGAAATTTCGTTAAAAATTTATTCTTTTCGGAGGCATTTTGGACAAAAGTCTTCATTGTCTGATGGTGACTTCGCCTTGGCTCGCTTGGTCAATGATTCGTATGGTGGCGTCATTGGTGTTGATTACGCCGGTCTTCCACCGGCTTCGCGAGATTGAATACGTTGCTGCAGTCGAATTTATTGGCTTTTTATCCACTAAGCAACGTTTAATGGCATTAATCAGTACATTAAAGCTAATTTTCCTTGACTTGGACGATTTGTTTGAAGCCGTCAAGTTGTCCACGTGTTGCATATCACCCGAGATGCCAGGTAATACAATAAGTTGAGCTAGCAAAAACGAAAAGATTGCGCCAAGTCTGTAATTTCTGACGAATGTCTGCAAACAATCGAAGTTTCAAAAGTCTGTGAAAAATTTTTAGAGGAAAAAATGTTTACATGTGACCTAAGAAAATTTTATAATTTACAGACAAATTTGCAGAATTGGCATCTCTGCATATCACTGACAATTTTTCGCGATTTGTCGAAAAAATGGGGTGGAGGTAACCGAAATCGGCATTTTGAAAATTATAAAAAATAAAACTTTGGTTGGGAAAATTTTGATAGCATCCGGTATTAAATCACGAAAAAGATCAATTTCACCTCATAAATATTTCATCCACTACATTTTCGATTAATGCTTTTCAATTTATGTTACTATGAAAAAAGTCATAAAAAACGTTTATCTTGATTTTCACGCAATTAAAATTTGTTTTAAGCGCACCAAAAAATACAAGTGTCTGTTTGCTTTGGTATTCGGCACAAAAAAAACGTGCAGCTATTACACACACAAGACATTTGTCGGAATGACGCTATCTGCTTTCTGTCAAAATTTACGGTGGGGTGCCGGCAACAGAACACTGCCAGTAACCGAACATCTTCCCCTACATTCTCTATGTAACCGCATGGCAACACTTGATATTTTTGCCTTTCTCATACAGAAACACAGCGTTACCTCTACGATGCCGAGGGCAACAGAGAGCCGAGTGTCATATACCATTCTCGGAAGTGGATGAACCAATTTCTGTAAACTTAGATTCCAAAGAAAGAAATATCTCGTATAATCTCATAGCCTGTTTATGCATATCATACGGGATTCAATTCACGGTTCCAGACTAACGGGATAAAATGTACCAAAGTGAAAAAATAATTGCACTCGATTGTCTCCGAGACCACTAAACCGATTTTCATAACCTTGAATTATTGAATATCTTTCGGATCCGACTTCCGGTTCCGGAGTAACGGGATAAAATGTGCAGAAATTTGAAAAAATAAGTGCACTCTAATATCACCACCCCTAAACCTGTTTCTTTAAATTTTGTTTAAAATATAAGAACTTATAGAACATAGTTTGCAAAGAAATGTTATATGAATCCGACTTCCCATTCCGGTGTAACGAAATGAAATTTGAAAAAATCGAAAACGGTGCACTCGACATTCTGGGAAACTGCAGATTCAACTAAGATTCAAATGAAAGGTTAATTGAATGTTATTCGGATCCGAGCTCCGGTTGTTGAGTGTGTTAAATTTGAAGCCTTAATTTGAAACGACGATGCAAAATACGTAAAAACTCGAATGAACTGATCCGATATATTATTTCTCTTGTTAGGCATCATTGCTCCACATTTTCATTCCTTTTTCCTATTTTTTCAAATCTAATACATACCCTAAGATTTTGTATACTTCCTTATTTTTTCATGAACTAGTGTGATTAATTCAATCTATTGAAAGAATGAAAGACAATACTCACCTTGTATTCACTGCCGGTGTTGATCCTTGCAGTACTGGTCGCTTGTGCCGTTGTACCACTGGCCGTAGCCGAAGGTGTTGCACTGAGACATGGTGACGACGGCGAAGCTTCGTTCACATACTGCAGATGGTGATACGGGTGTGAAAGTGGTGTCTTCGGCGTTGAAGGTGTTACCGGCGACTGCTGATAGCTCGAGGGGCCTCCGTCCAGGCCGTCCGCAATGTAAGCCTGAGTGTTCTGGTATTCTTTATCGGTGATAAAATGGGTGATTTCTTTGTCTAGGAAAAATTCAATTTTCTGTAAAACGGAACAACAGAGCCCCACAGTAATTTGAAAAGCAGAGAGAGAGAAAGAGAAAGAAAGCGAAGAAAATCAATTAGTGTCTGTTGATTTCATGTTGAAATTTGCACGGAGGCTGTGCGCGCTAAGGGATGCGATGGGATGAGAACGAGATATGATGGGCAACCAGTTGCGTGACTCGGTGAGTTTTGCTGGCTTCGAGATATTATATCGCGATGTGGGTGAAGGGCGACATTGGGTGCAGCGAAGGTGGAAACCGAGCACGAAACGGGAATACCTTTGCTAGCAGTGAGCAGCGATTTTTCGGCCATTTTAAGATAAAGAGCTGCGTGGAAGATGTTAGTAACGCAGAACAGGCAGTGCAAGAAATTCTACCTTCAGGATCGGCGACGTAGATGGGAGGATCGAGCGGCATTTAAACAAATTGCTTCGAAATAACTATGTGCACCACACAGAGACGTACACGATAAACACCATAGGAAGAGATCTTACACATCCCGAGAGTGTGGGGGCGGTAGTGAGTTCCACGGAGTCTCACCCACACTGAAACGGACCGATTGCGCGCGCATTATTGAGAGAAGGACGAACATCACAAAGCCAACGATAAACATTCAGAGCTGTCAGTCTCGAATGTGCACTGTTTTTCGGGAAAACGAACGGAATCGAATAATATAAATGAGAGAACGACCTAATGGAAATAGTGCAGGGTTTTGGGAGAACTAAAGCGAATAACGTTTTTTTTTGTTCTTTTGCGTTGGTCTGTGCCTGTGCACTGAATATAGCAGCAAGGCAGAACCGAGACCGAAATATCGATCCAACGGCAAGAAGATCTGCCTGACTGATGGACACGGGTTGGCTGATGATGATGATGCGCGAAATTCTTGGAAAAATTTTACTCGTTTTTGGTTTCATCATGTTCGAAGCTAGTTGGCATCTCAGATGCTCACTTCCATCGAACCGCATCATAAAATAACATTCATTATGAGCTACACATTTCGTGCAACAAAGATTTACGATTCAGGAAATCATATCCATAAATTGGCAGCATTGCTGCTTTATCAGTAAAGAATATTACATTTGAAACTACACCGAGTCAGTATCAAACCGATACACACAAAAAACTAGTCACAGAGAACCCCTCTAATATTCAATCCTCTAATATCTTCACACTTCCCTCGGTCATAAAGGCACCTACACTGAAACAAATAGGAGATGTAATTCTGAATGTTATTTTGTTTACTGCAGCATCATATCAAAAACATTTGGCTAATGTTTGTTATAATAATGACTTCTTATGCTTTCACTGTTATTAATAAATGAACTTTGAGTTCCAGATCTTGAACATATCTTTCTTTGCTCTACATTTTCAACTCACAGAAATAATATAAATTGTAAATAATTCTGAATTGATCTGCCTACTAATCATCTTTTTGATTATTCATTCCATACAGAAACATAGAAATTCGAATTGATATTACGAAACTCATGACAAGTCCGAGCACAAAAGATACGGAGTTTTATTTCAGTGCAACGAAATGCAATGCTGCTGCTGAGGCTGCGAGCGACTAGTCCGGTGATAATGATGTTTTCGTAATGTTTATGTTTGCCATATTTGCTTATTCTTCTCTGTACGTCTTGTTACGTTCGTTCAACTCTCACCAGCAGCAATGTATCAGGTGAGAACATGTAGTGGTGAATCATCGGTTATTGTTCACCCACCGCCGGCACTCATGCACAATATAGCTAAGACTGCGCCCGCTGTAGTAAGGGCATTATCACTCAGCTTGTACGTATTTGTCATATTGCTGCCACCGTGGTTTGGCTGTCGTCGTGTGATTGTAGTGTTTTGTGTTGCTTCTGGGGGACACCAAGCGACACGGAGACTGTGTGATGTGCCACAGCAGAGTGCGCTACGTTCGTCGAAGCAGGGGCAAAAAGAAAAAAAAAACACGATATGAGCGCTACGTACAGCCGAGCACCACTGGCAGCAGCAGCAGCATCAACAGCACCATCAGCGAGACTGGCTTTTTTCCGATAAATGGATGTATTTTCAGCCATATTTGATTTACGCAATGGTGGCTCGTTCGCTGGTAAATTGAAGGCAAAATTTAACTAATTTAACGCTTCCCTGGACTAGAAAAATGAATAATTCGCACTCACACACCCGTACAAAAAGAAATATTCGCTTTTGTCAAAGTATGATAACAGATGGCACTGACTAACCCTAGCACGGAATTTGTTTCGTATGGTGTAGATACTAACCGAGCAAGGATGTAACACTTCTAGGACACTGTCCACTTGGTTCCCAATAAAATTTTAGCAAATTTTACACGTTCAATGAGGACTAACCACTCCCGACTGCCTGTCCGTACGCGTTTCTCGATGCAAAGTAAAGTGGAAACTCGCTCTCGGTGTACACTACGCTGCTTGGCTGAACAATACGACCGTGATGAGTGGTGAAACGATCGCACTAGTAAGGGGGCCAATGACGATGACGAAGAACGAGGAGGAAACGAAGGTACAACGAGAATCATAAGCTTTGCTGGGCTGGCGCTGTTTGCTGCCGAAGGAGGAAGGCAAGGCGAAGCTAGTTGATGGCTGACACACTGACTGAGGCTGACTATACTACTCTTACTTTACCAGCCGTTGTCCGTGTACGCTTCGGTTGCGAAGTTGGAGGAATTGGGTTGGTCTGATAGACGGCGAGCAACCGCTGAACATGAGAGCGCATTCATTTTCAACGCTTACTGTGCCAAGATCGAAAACATTACAAATAGTCATAGTTTCAACCCTGAGGTACATTCGCGAAAAGTGAACTTTTCGTTTCAGAATACCAACAATTTCACTTCCCGAAAGCTGTATGTGCCTTGTAAACATCATCAAAAGAAAACAATTCGAAATTGGTAACCAGTGACGGCTGACTCTAGATGGGGGTCTTTTCCTTACTGCTCTACACACTTACACTATCTCCTCATTCTTGCTTCCATGAACACACTCTGTCTGTGTGAAACTCAATTCATACCTTTCAGAAGGTAGCTGCTTCTAGAAAACATAACTCCACATATTCCGAGAAAGACAAAATTATAACGCAAATGGCGACCGCAATGGCTGCTTTTTGCACGGTTAAAATTCTTCCCGTCTGATTCACACCCAACCGCACTGAATTAAGCGAACGCGAGCGAAATTTTCTTTCATGTTTTCACTTCAGCACACTGAACAGTACACGAGCGAAGGAATGGAATGAAACTCACTGTAGACAGTAATAGCTGCAATTTACTTTTTGGGAAGAGCACGTGAGTGCCTCTATCATAGAAGTGAGTGGCTCGAGCACCGAGCTGGGCAGAAAAAGTTGCACCAACAGTATCCGAATGGTTGCCAGTCTAACAAAACATACATGTCCATCGAAAGAGGGTGGTTTACGTTTTACTAACCGGTACTTAATAGTGAACGAGCATTAAATGATAACTGTTTAAATTAGTACCCAGCATAAAATGATGACTGTTTAAATTAGCCAGTGTATGCCGAAAATTGTTTTCGTTCGGCACGACAGCAAAACTATTGCACTTTGATGCAAATACTAAAAGAGGATTGCAAATAGCAACAACTTTACATCTACTTAGCGATTTATGTTGAACTGGTAGCTGGTAACGAGGCAGTTTAACGAAAATTGTTATGCGCACTGACAAGTCGAAGACGAACCGTAAAGCCGAAGTTGTTTTCGTCATTCAAATTCATTTTACATAAGTTTCAGATAGTTTGATATTCAGTTCAACTGTCAATATGGCACTTCTGTTGCATCCCGATAAGTTATATTATAATTGCCACCTAATATTCCTAAAACATTCTAGCGCACATTTTACTATACCATTACCAGTCTACAACCGGTCCACGGTTGTTAGCAACGAAAACGGAACTCACGTCACTCATCAAAATCGATTTTGTTTCACCCACACCTTTCTGTTTCCTATACCTTCATCCAGTTGATATTCCAACAGTATATATTCATGTTGCTTTCTCGTTCGCAGGTCTTCCTGCGCCGACGTGCAGTGCTCTGGGATAGCTCATTTGCACAGTTTCTCCGATGGCCTGCTGGTATTCGTATCTCACTTTTTTTTCCATCCGGTCAATCGATATTCTGTGACGTTTGAACAGAGGCCAGCATTTTTTTTTGTTAGCCTCCAACTGGAATTGTTAACAGCAACAGCAGAAGTAGTGGTACGAAGATAGGCTAGCAGTGGTCGAAACAAAAGAACTGGAAGGAAAAAAAAACTGGAATTCGAAGACCAAATGGCACACAGAAAAAAAAACAAACTCTCAAATTGCAGGGGGAATGAGACAGCCTCGCATAAAAGGAATGGAATCATTTACTTTTGCTCCTAGGGAGCGAATACTTACGCCGCCGAGTTCCTTGATCGTATACTCGATCTTGTTTGCAAGTTTATAGTTCTGGATGTCCAAGTAAAAACGGTGATAAATCAAGGGTCTCGGGCCTTTCACGAGTTTTACTTTGTCTGTGGAAATAAATCAAATAGAATACATAAATTGAATTGAGGTTGCCACGTTCGTTTCAACGAATAGCAATAAACACTCGAATCAAATTGGACACAATCAGTTTCTTGCTGACACCAATACACATTCGTAGCCAATCACCGAAACAAAATAAAAACAAATTCTGTTTGTTTACATACTGAGCACTACTCAGTGAATCAAATGAAACAGCACCAACAACAAAAAACAATCGCAAATGTGATAGTGCGTGTGATATTATACGTGTTCCCATTGGGACGATAACAGTCAGTCTAACAAAACTCGACAGTAGAACAACCAACCTTGTATGAATGCCTGATGTGCATAAAGTGAAAACAAGTACGATTACCTCATGGCTGCTTCGAATGGGGTTCGTCCAAGGTTCTCAAAACAGATGCCGCATACATGAGCACATGATAACAAAAGTCAGTGGCGTAGTCAAACAGTTGACTTCGATAGGATTCGGTTTGCAATTTTGCACTCAAATGAACTTGTGTCATCTGTTAAAATCAAAAATCAAAAGCTGCCGATAGTACCATAAGATCATTCGTTGGAATGTAGGTTTGTAAAAATCAGTTCAGCCAACTGTGATTAAAATATAGGGTAACAGCTCCTGTAGTCATCTCATATACGAAAACCATTAGTTATGTCGTTTTCGCTTGATGCCAAATCTAACCCAATTTCCACCCTAACTGCTGTCAAACCGTTTGTTTGAAGCTAGTTTCGAACCTCGTTTCAATGTTGTTGAACTGAAAATCGAGTCAGTTTCGATCCTCATTTTTTTATCAGGTTTGCTCAAATCCTTGTTGCTAAGTGAAAAACCAACACAATTTCATGAAAAGTGGGTCAGTTACAGTTTTCTCAAGCGAAAACGACATTAGAGTGAAATCTGTTGTTTCTGTTCGATAGATTAACCTTAAGGGTATGACCACCTTGTTCGAGCTGTTTTTCCTGTGGTGTTGCTTCTTAGAGCCGAAGCAAAGATATTGTATACAATTTAATCACAATTCGTCTATTGACAGCCTAGAAATCGGCAAAATAATACGACGACTCAACTAATGAGATAACTATTGGTACAATAGTCTCACGAAAGTTTGAAAAAATCAAAACTCGATAATGAATAATTCACGCATGAGTTGGTAATCACCATCCAAGTAGGTTTTGTTGGTTTTTAGTAACACACCAACGGCAACGAACTGAAAGCGTTGCTTTCAATCGTTAATCGAGCAAATTTACATTTGTTTTCACGCGGGACTCGTAGCTTTTTTTTACTATTCTTTCCTGGGTGTCATTCCGTAAATTTCACCCATCGGCAATGTTTCGAAATTGCTCCAGATTGATGATGCTGTCAAGGTTCCAGAACTTGTCTGTATCCTTACTTAATGGAGAAGGATGCACACTAGAGATGGGCAATTCGTTCGCGAACGGTTCAAAAGAACTAGTTCTTTTGAAAGAATGAACGAGCTATAGTTTTTTTTTCGAGAACGGTAGTTCCTCAGTTCAAAGTCGAGGGATCTTTTTTTGTTTTTTAAGCTCGCTCATCCTTTTTTCAAGAACGGTACTAATAAGAAAGTTTCGTCACGAAACCTCAGTTCTATTTCGAGGGACCTTTTTTTCCTCGCTTAAGCTTACAAAAGTGAGTTCTCGTTCAGTCTTTGAACAAACAAACCAACTATGAAAATAGCGAACGAACGGCTCTGGAGAACTAGTTTTTTCAATAGAACTCTGCATCACTGAACGGTTCTTTAAAATGAACTGTTTTGCCCATCTCTAATGCACACTAATGGTGCCATGGGTATTGTTTCCTCATATAGTTTCCTTATATTACATTTTGGTGCGGAAAGGGTTCCAATCAGCTTTACAGCCCTATCCAAAATGTATACCCTCCCCGTTAGTTTGTATCAGGCCGAATTAGCGCATGAATGCCTCTTTCAATATGAGGAAATTATATTATTACCATACAGTTTTCATTATTTATTTATATTGGTAAGACCTTTGGTCATAGTTTATATCTTGTTTTACCTTAATTCCGGTGGTTCTATTCAACTGTGTTTTGTAAGTGTCTTTTGTTGTCATTCTACTTTATTTCCACTCCGTACTTTTGCTGAGATGTTATTTTGTTTCTTTAAATGTAAAAGTTAGTAGTGTTTTTGTTCTTACCAATTTGTTTGTTCCATTTCGTATCTTGGATCGTGTTAATTGAATTATTTTCTAATTTTTCAGCTCCACAACCATCATATTTTTGTATTGTTTTTGCTATTCTTGAATTTCTTATTCCTTATTCCTAATTTCTTATTCATGCTCAGTCATCCACTTCCGAGCAAAAAAAAAAGAACAAATGGGACAAAAAAGAATTAGTGTTTTTTTAATGACATCTTTGTAAGGCCGCTCATGATGGTTTGACGGATAAGAACTGAGGACATGCGTTTTTATTTAAATTAACACTATTTTTTTAATTTTTCAACATTATGTTAGTATTCTATATATGAAGCATTCCACGCAAAATCAGCCACCCAAATTTTTTTCGGTAAAGAACTCGAAAATATTCGACACGTATGTTTTTATTTCAATATGGTACGTGGAATTTTCGAGATATGATTTTTTGAAATTTCTCGTTTTCAAAAAAGAGCCTTTTTTCAACAGCCAGTGTACTTTCGGAGCAGTGATTTTTTTCAATGACGACCCGCACGCGCGGAGATTACTGCAGCAAAATTCACTCGAATACGGGCTTAACTTGTCGACACATGTCGCGCCACAGATCGAATCCTAATGTTGTCAGTTTATTGGGACAAAGGATTTACGTGAGTAATAAAATAATGGTGACATACATTTTTGGCACAGTTGCAATTTTTCTATGATTTGGGGTTTTTCTGGTTTACAAAAACTCAATAATTAAAACGTCTCCTGGAAAGAGAAAATTGTGTTCCAAAAATAGTTTTACATTTTTCGAAACGATTTTTAAGAAATTTCTCTGCTTTTACATAACCTTCCGAACATTTGTATATGACTGAAATATTGGGTAGAGAAGATGCTTTCCTAGCCCACTCGTAGAATTCAAAACGTGAAAATTCCACTGTGCAGCTCAGACATAGCCGAAGCAGAAAAAAAGTCAACGCCGGAGAGATAGGATCGGTCGGATCGCCATAATGCGGATAGCCTGTTGAGCCCGTATCCAAGCGAATTGCGCTGCGGTACGCTTCGCGCGTGCGGGTCGTAATTGAAAAATTCACTGCTCCGAAAGTATTGATCTTTCCACTCTGAAACTTTGCCAAGATTGAGGTAAACCCCTAAGGGTTCTTTTTTCAACAAAAATAAAAAAGAAAAAAAAATAGGCCCAAGCTTGAAATATTTTTATTTGTTTATTAATTTTTAACTTCTTTCATTATATTAACTTTTAAGGATGTTTTATGGAATCGCTTATGTGAAAGACGCAATTTTCATATATTGGACGATTTTTTATATCTTTATTAGATTTTACAGTATAGGCTGTAGAAGAAAGGCTCTTTTTTGAAAACGTGAAATTTCAAAAAATCATATCCCGAAAATTACACGTACCATATTGAAATAAAAAAATACGTGTCGAATATTTTCGAGTTCTTTACCGAAAAAAAATAGTTAGATGAGAAAAAAAATTTTTGGGTGGCTGATTATGCGTGGAATGCCCCATATGTAATAAATTATTAGTATTACTACGGCATGTTCACATTTCGTTATCTTCGGTTGATCCTTGACAGTGTTACCATCCGCTCAGGCACTTTTGAGCATCTGGTGTACACTGACTCACAATCGAAATGTATTACGACCAATTTGATACAACGCACCCAAGTTCACGATATAATGTATATTGTACACACACACAAAAACAAATACATACATACATACACATAGGTTCCCACATACACACATGCATACATACCTACATGTATTCCACAAGCAATCATCATAACATTGAGTTACTATTTCTATTCTTATCGATTCTAACTAAAACTAGTGTGCCAATAGTCAATAGGTTTTCGTATATGAAATGACTAATGGTTTTGAGATGAATAGGGGTACCGTTACCCAATTTCTATCGCTTCTATAGGTCGATCGTTAGTCCTGAGCCGAAACGATGGCCTTTATTACCGTTCTTGCATGCACTTACTCTTACATTTCACTCACACATCATCTCACCTATCAGGTCCCAGACGATACATCTTTACAATACAAACCGGATGAACATCGTTTGGCAGCTATCAGTGGTTTGCTCATTGGTTAAGTCATTATTATTTCGTTCTATTCTACAATATTCTATCTCATTCCGCAGTATTCCATGGTACACAAACCACCAATAAACGTAGAAGATGGACTCGGTTTACCGTTCATTTGTTGTCATCGTGTGAAATCCAATTTGGATACGTTTACTCTACTTAATTTTCACTTCACACTGGTAAAAAAGGGCTGGTAGTATGAAAATAAAACATAAAAAAGAGCTCAGTTAAGCTCTACCGGCCTCTCCAACTCCGGATGTTGGAGCGTAATGCAATCAACATCTTATTCAAGTCGTTCCATATCTTTTTCTTTTAATTCAATTATGAAGCTAAAAGCTGTAACGCATATCATTATCAAATTGTAACGCTAATTGATTGTATGTGATGATGTTTGCAATACCGTCAAGCCCATCATCCAATGGGAGGGACTCACGTAAAGAAACTTAATTCGGAAACGTTATTATGAATTGCCATATATTTTTTTAAGTTACCAATAAAATAGAAATTTTAAATGCCTTCCAGGTATATGATAGGAAGGATTTTTTTTCAATATCGGTGTTCACGTAAACTCATATTTATGTTTAAGTAGTTAAACTTTGAAATTTAACCAAAACATTTCGAAGAGTTATGTCGTTTTCGCTTGAGAAAACTGGAACTGGTATAAAAACCAGGTTCGAAACTGACTCGATTTTCAGTTCAACGACGTTAAAACTACCCGCTCGGCATTTTGACTACCTGGGCAGCCATGGCCACCAGACGGCTACCAAAATTGTGTAAGTGACGGCTGTCAAATCCAATTTTGCAAAACATAGTCGCCTGTATCTTAGTTAGCCGAGCGTTAGCATCTTTTCACCTTCACTGAAAATGTCAGATTTCGATGTGAAAAATCCTGGTGGATACCGCAGTACCGTTTGAGTTGTATGTCTGGAAGCGATGAGGCAGTCGGTAACCAGAATGTCTACCAGCCATATATTTCCCGCTGGCAGCGTTTAGTCAGCCATGCTCATGCGGGTAGGTTCGAAACTAGCTTCAAACAAATAGTTTGACAGCAGTAAGGGTGGAAACTGGGTCAGGTTTGGTATCAAGCGAAAACGACATAACAATGAAATGTTTTATAATTTTTAAACAAAGACGAAATTTCTTATAGTCTTCAATTGCACATTTTATGCATAGCGCGACAGGGCATAGAGAAGTAACTGCGGATTATATAATCTTAATTACATTCTAAATTATAAAACGATGCAAAAAAATTCTTACATTCGAGAACATCAAGTCGGTGGCCGTTCGTTTATGGTGTTACGCCGCAATCGAAAGAAACATTCTAACGAAAATGGCTCACTTACGCCATGTTAACGAATGGAAGTATGCGAGCAGCACATTATTCAAAGCAAATGCAGCGGTAACGAAAACGACCCAGGTGCTGCAGTCTGTCGTTCGATTGCGAAAAGAGCAGTGAAAGCATAGTTGCAACATAATACTTACTGGAAGCCGTTTTCGGCTGATGATTGGCTGCGACCCTCGAATATTTGGTTTTAGAGGGCGATACCATGCCTCCGACATTTAGGTGGGACCCTTTCTGATGCTTTACCTGTTCCGAATTTCACTTCATTTGGATTATTTTGAAGCAACTTTTCAGCTTGCATATGGCGGTTTATTTGCAAAAGAAAAAAATGCTCTATTTTATGTTTACCAAACAACAAACGTTTATGGTTTATTTTTTGAGAGGTCATTCATATTAAAAACACTTCACGAACTCGTCGGTATGTGTGCGTTGAATCCGTTTGTCTAGAGCTTTCTTGTGTACGTGCCGCCGAAAACCGCTACAACAGGAAAACGGCAAAGAAGCCAAGTAAAAAAAATGACCCGCTTTGAAACCTTTCACAATTCCTATCACTAAACCATCACTTTTCGTTCCGATTTCGACTTATTTCCATAATACTAGGTAACGGTACTGGTTTCAATCAAATTACGGGCTAGAATAGAACGTTATTATGACACTTTTTCTTGTTAATGTGGCCACCCGCGAACACGCGCCATTTTTCTTCCTATGTCCACTTCGATAATACGCAACCGAACGAAACGAACGGGGAATGACTTGACGGCGAGTGCCGTTTCAGGTTTGACGTTTTACGTTCTTGCTTTTGTGGCTGCGATGATGTGGTTGCTAGTAGTAGAAAAAACACTCTCACACTACTATATAGACTACATTAGGAATTGCCGTTGTATGGGAGCTCAGCAGGGATGTCAGATCTACAGAAATTTCCGTAGATCTACTGGTTCAGATATATTCTACGAATGTACGGATCCGTAGATAAAATTTACGAATATTACGCTTTACACGATGACGACACAAATGAACTGCCGATGAATCAAGTTCATCTTTGTCAGCTGCCGTGTGTTCGTTTTTTTTGTGCCTGTTAAAAACGTGTCTCACGGTGAAAAGAACTAAAAAGATTGCTCTGTATGCGTTTCCAGCATCTAGGAGCGATATTTGTATAAATCTGTTTGGTGTGAGGCGACTTGCAATTTTTCAAGTCAAACGATGAACCTGTGATGAACTTTTAAACTGTAAACAAATACACGGTGGTTGTCAAAAAATTTGTGAGGTTATGTCATGTTCGTGTAAAACCTAAGTCTCGGTTAATTTTTCAAAAGGGCGTATAAGTAAGTGACAGTTTCTCTTTGTTTACTTCCTCTTCTATTAATTACCAAGCGGTTTCCACGTTTATCACTCAACTCTTTGCGTGAAATGATACCTGAAACTTTCGACTTTCAAACAGAATAATGATATCAAAGAAAATATTTTTAATCACATCACAATAATCGAAAGAGAGAGTGATTAAAGAGAAACTGTCACTTGCTTATACGCCCTAATGAAAAATCAACCGAGAATTACCTTTTTCGTATGAGTTCCCGGAAAACAACTACACACTGAAAAGTTCCGGTTGTTTAAAACAAATGAACGATTGGTTGCCCATCCAAAACATACACTTTGGCAAAATGACTAGTGAGAATCATAAGGCAAATCTTATGATCCCACAAAAATTACCTATATCACAATTTTAAAAGAATAATATGAAAAATATTATACATCTCATCTATCACTATAATTTCTAGGATTTGAGAGGAGGAGATTCTACCGCAGGAATGGATGGATGGAGTGGTATATCCCGTCTGCAAAAAGGGCGTTAAGCTAGACTGTTGCAATTACCGCGCAATCACATTGCTGAACGCCTACAAGGTATTCTCCCAAATCCTATGTGGAGACGTATGATTGATACAGCAAAGGACACCCCAGGCCTATAGCTGTTAGGTAAGGTAAGTATCTATCACTATAAAAGTTTTCATACGAACAACATATGAATTCTACAGTATATGAGAGGACTTATGTTTGTCATAGAAATTTCGCATAATGTTCCTGAAAATTTCGTTTGAACTTCATAAGGCTTTTTATTGGAATTCCATTTTTCGTGATTTCATAAGGCGGTAGGTAAGTAGTGAAAATCATAAGGCAAGTCTTATGATGCATCAAAAATCATCATTTCATAAGATTAATATGAAAAATATACCTCTGCAATATACCTCTCATCTATCACTATTACAGTTTTCGTACGAACAACTAATGAGTTTCACAATATATGAGAGAAGTTATGTTTGTCGCACATTGTTCCTAAAAATTTCGTTTTAAGACTTTTTATTGGAATTTCAATTTTCGTGACTTCATAAGGCGGTATTATGATTCGCATAAAATATTCTTGTGGCTAAAAACCATACGAAATAATTATGAAATTTAATATATTTTTTGCCTGAGTGTACAATATGCTTGTTCCATACAAATATTGGTTGTTTAAAAAAAACATAGGTTGAATTGAAGCAGAATTGTTATCGTTACTCAGAGCCATGGAGAACGAATGGGAAAAGGGAGGAATCCCCCTGTGACCGAACTTTTTCAGGAGACCCTGAAATTCGAAAATTCAATTTTTTTTTTCATTTTTAATTACAAATCAAAATATCAAAAATCTAGCAAATCTAGCTTGCAAATTATTTTAATAAAATAATGTACATAGAACTATATAATATAAACTTTCACCAAATACAAATGTTGTTTAAAATTTGCTTTTACTACAAGTAGAATATAACAACTAATGTTATAATAAAATAATAACAGTTGCAGAAATCAGAAAAATTTGCAAAAATCGAGGTAAGTTAGGTCCTTGGTGAAATATTGGTGCGATCGGAACGTTAATGCAGTATTGAGCTTTTAAATTAATGCTGTACCTTCCAAATTGATACTGGTGATCCACAGGGAGATAATTCTACGTTTCCTGAATCGATGAACATTTTAACATCCCGATTATTTAATGTTTCATTTGTAGCATACTCTACAATTCATAAATAATTTTATTTAAAATCTAAATGAGAAGTGATAAAGTTTGTAAGATAAAATTATGATATGCAATAATGAAATTCCATAATGTCATTTTATGAAAAATATATGGTACTTTTTCAATATAATTTGGTTGAATTCATAAGGCAAATTAATGGAAAGCTTACCGATTACTTGTGTCAAAAAAAGTATAATGCAAAGTAATGAATATCGCTCGTTTTTTTGTCTTAGTGTATATTGTATAAGCTTGTGAGAGGATGTATTTATAATCGATTCTTCGGCCTGAAAAAAACATTTTAAAAGCGAGCCCACGAGCAGCACGTTTCGGCAATTGTCCCTCTCACTCGATATGTACGCAATAAAACTCCAATGTATTTATTTTATACCAAATCAATTCTTGAAAAAGACGACGAAGGGATATATTCGAACGAATACGAATAAACAAATGATATCAACATTTTCCATTACAACTTAAGTCTGTACCAGAACTGATGGCTTAAGGTCTGAGGACAGAGGGTCACGTGTTGAGTTTTAAATCGACCACGTGGCTCGCTCAATTCCCTTTTGCGCATCGTATTTCTCTTGTACTCTCTTGTATATGAGCAAACTGTATCGGAAATTGAATTTTGAGATTCATCACATCAAATTATGTACATTTGTTTAGCACTAGAGTTCTTGAAAACTTCTTACGCTTGAGATTCATATTATTGGTTACTTTATTCACTTAAATTCAGCGAAAAATAAAATTGTTGTTTTATTATTTTATTAGATTATTTATTGTTTTATTTACATTATGAAATATGACGAAATGCGTTTGTTGTTTTGATGTTTAAGGTATGAAAAGTATGGCAATTCGCCTTCAAACATTTTTACTTCTCTTAAGAGTGTATTAACAGTTTTGGAATCTTTTTTTCAAAAAAAATCCTTCACCAAAATGACGTCATGTTCGTTTGGCTTCAAAATTTGACGGTTCGTTTGACTCAGTCGAAATCAATCACTGGTCTGTTACAATGGTAGCATGTAAGCTAGAGATGATTTTTCCGAATAATATTTGTAGGAAGACCGAGCCGGTAACTAACATTTTACTAAGAGGGTTCATTCCTTTTCCTCGAGAGCTTTTATAGCGACACGAATCTGGTAAATCTTTCTAGGTTTATATCTTTAAGCCGACTAAAAAGGTATTTACATACTTTTACACTTAGCGAAATCGTTTAAGAAATGTTCTTATTGTTGCAGTAGGAATATTTAGATAATAGGCAGGATAATTTTGTTATCTTTCCGGAACGTAGTAAACCGTTTTGAAAGCTCGCGTTGAACAGTCGAGTAGGTGACAGAAGCAAATACAAATAATAATCCTATACAAGCGAATCACTATTTTTAAATTCATGAAATGAGCCAGTTGGCCTAACCCTTTCCTCATTCTTGGTGTGATCGTTTAGCAATGTTGAAAACTACATTATCTGGCAACGCAACCACATCACATGCTCATACAGCTACTCTACGAAACATAGCTATACGAAACATGTATTGTCTAGAAAATAATTGCCGGTTAATGGTTAATGTTGACGATCACTCGCTTTTGAAAATTTTCATGCGATCAAATCCCTTCTGTAATGTTGGAATCCAAAACAGTGTAACATATAGTTCCATAAGGCGAATTTCATTAATCAAGCGCCGGCATCCAGCGTTAACAAAATGTTCATTAAATATGCTCTTCATTTAATGAACATTTTGTTATGTGTTTTTGCTAATCAGTGTCACGCTTTATTTGACCGGTTTAGTTGAATATCCTAATATCTTTTAGAATAGAGATAAATTTTAAAATTATTTGTTCATAAACTGCATTTTTCACATCGGTCAAAGATCATACATACCAAATTACAATTCTTTCAGTTGTGTAGCCTTGACAAACTATTTGAAAGGAAATCAAGTGCGTTGCTACTATCGGTTGTTTCGAATCACTTTTCATATTTCAAATTTATTACTGTTACTGTGAATGAATTTTACCTGGGCCTGCAGTTGATACTAAGGCTTCTACATAGAAGATCACAAGTCAAAGCTCAAATCGATTTCTCGAAGTTATTGGAATGGTTTTCACATGGTTCTTGTTTCAAAGTAATGATTCTGCGTCGAGCTTTCATTGGTTATCATTTACAAAGAGTAAAAACTATCAATCTTAGAGCTGGAAAACTTTTATTTCGAAAGTGGTTCTGCTTTGATTATAAAATGCTATTCGTTTTAATTATGATCATGTTTTGTTAGAATGATAGTGTGCTCATAATAATACAAAAGCTATCTGCATTTGATGCAAATAGTAGAAGCATTTTTTCTTTCAAAATAAAATCAAAATACTTATACAAATGGTAAATGTATTAACAGTATTTTTATTTGCATATAATACTGTGCAATGTAGGCTTAGATTTAGTAAAAATTGATTTGATTTTACTTATTTTGGGCAACTGAGTAATGGTGAGTAAGAATTTACAATATCAAGAGTGACATATATTTGACTACTTCTTAGGAGTCGTGTACTGGTCGCTCACCATCAAATGAATTCTTTGTTTCCCAGCAGTGAGGGATAGGTAGGGAATTCTAGGTTGATTTTTCAAAAGGTCGTAAAAGCAAGTGACAGTTTCTCTTTATTGTTTACTTTCTCTTCCATTAATTACCAATCGGTTTCCACGTTTATCACTCTTTATATAAAATGATAACCGGAATCTTCGACTTTCAAACAGAACTGTAAAATCCAAGAAAATTTATTTAAACACGTTTCCCGTTGCATAATAGCTGATCGGAATCATTTTGGTGAACGAAAAAAGGTCTCCCTACCAAAGATAAATAATAAAGACATGTATGTGCTTACAAATATTAAAAAAAACTGGTCTGTTCCCGGTACTTTCTAAAATGACCGCACTCACCGCTTGGTGGAGCGCGAGATTAATTGCATTGTTATCATTTCGACCAGTGTGCCATAATTCACATATATCCGGTTCGGTTCAGTGCCGGCACGACACTTAAAAAAATTCAAAAAATAAACTTACTTTGATCTATTGAATTTGTCCATGCATTGGGTTATTTTTTCGCATATGCCTCAAAGTTTTGTCTCGAGGACTCTTTTAACCCCGTGTTGGGTGTTTTTCCCTTATAATGTGATCTGATAAAGTCGCTTTTTATAAAGCGAAACATGTCACTATATTTATTCAATATTTTTACTTGCAAGTGGTTACACGTTTCTTCGAAGATTATCCATTTTTTCACTCGAGAAATTCATCAGAAAATAATCGCGCAATGCGTAGCGAAAATGTAACGTGGCAATAAATGACAGCTGTCGTGCTGAATCTCGGCAACAGCTAGCGCATATTACGAAATCTCGGCAAACGTCTCTGCTGATGTCGGCATATCTGTTGTTTACTGATAAATTCAGCAAGCAATTATGCCAAATTTCGGCAAAGTGAAGCTTAAGTGAAAATGGTTATGTGCACCTAGCATAAATTTGGGAGTAAAAGTAAACTTTTTTCCCCTTCAAATTACCACAATCTGTACGGCCAGTAAGCCGAAACTTGTTTCGTTCGAGACGTCAGGTTAGACGTTACACTTCATGTGTACAAAAAAAGTGTCTTGCAAATAGCATTAACTTTACGTCTGCTCAGCGGATTATGTTGATCCGGGGGTTTGCGTCAGCAGTTCAACATAATCTGCTGACGCACTGATGAGTCGAAGACGAAACGTAAACTTAAGTGAAAATGGTTATGTGCACCTAGCATAAATTTGGGGGTAAAAGTAAACTTTTTTTCCCCTTCAAATTACCACAATCTGTACGGCCAGTAAGCCGAAACTTGTTTCGTTCGAGACGTCAGGTTAGACGTTACACTTCATGTGTACAAAAAAAGTGTCTTGCAAATAGCATTAACTTTACGTCTGCTCAGCGGATTATGTTGATCCGGGGGTTTGCGTCAGCAGTTCGACATAATCTGCTGACGCACTGATGAGTCGAAGACGAAACGTAAACTTAAGTGAAAGTGAAGCATTTTACCGAAATATCAGTGAATGCATTTAACGAAGTTCAGAAACATGCGTATTGATTACTGGGCAATCAGCAAATTTAGGTGTTGCTGATCAGTTTCGGCATTTTATTATGCCGAGCTTAAGAAATGGTTTTAAGTGTGTAGTCAAATTTACGATACAGTTTTGGAAGGCGAGTGGCACTATGAAATTTTCACTATTTCAGCAATAGTATCACGAGATAGGAACAGACACAGATCATAGTATTTCGGAGTGCTATTTGTAACCTGTAAGTTCAAAGTTTGTTAGAACTAAAATGCGATATGATTTTCTATACTAGTGTAGGTAAATAGGTTTGTTTATGTACTTTCTATTTTTTCGCCCTTTATATTTATGTAATAACTGGAATAGCAAGGATAATTTATTTCTTCGGTCATGGTTTGAGTTATTTTGTCGTGACTACGACTTACTTTACTATGGGGCGCATTTTCAAAGTGTAGCCTGTACAAGAATGGGTAGAATTTTATCGCGAATATCTCTTGCTGTATTTAACGCAACAACATTTTCTTCCATATTATCGGAAATATGCTCAGTTATTTATAATGAAATTTTCCGCAGAGTATGAGGTAACTACCAATAACTTAAAATTGAAGTTTTCTAAAATGTTTGATGTGAACGAGCTTTAATGTGAAATTCAGTGCCTAAAGAAGCTGCGAATAATTCCAACCACATGAATTGAACGAATCATCGCACAAAGCGTATCGCGCAAAACCGACACATAGAAATATGGAATATTTTCAGTTGTTAAATGTGAAAGTTATTCAGCGTTTACATACCGATGTAAAAGAGCACTCTGTAATGAATTTGAACATTACATTTTTTATTTAATCGGTCGTGTCCCCTACACAATCCATTAATTTTTTCTTCTATGTGTTTCTCCTTACAGTTTTATCGTTACAATTATGCAAGTGACGCATTGAAACTTCCCTTTCTGAGCAGCCTAGATAACCGTGTAGTGTCGGTAGCGGATTCCCAACTGGCTAAGAATAATGCTACGGTCCACCTGTATCGGTGGTATAAGTCCACCAAACAGGTAAGCCGTGTGGCATCCGGCGGAATTATTTTCTACCAAAAATTGATCCACTGGTTTCCTGTTCCATGTCGTAAAAGGCAAAGAAAACTCCTAAGTCAAGGTGTATTTCCGTGCCGAGGACTGAATGGCTGTAGGAGGTTAAACAATGCAGTCGTGAACGGAATATCTTGGAACCTAGTCGCTGATGGTTTGTTAAGGAAACTTAATAACCTTGGATTTCCGACTTATGGTTTTGCCGACGATTATCATATATTGATGACCGGTATAAGCATTATCACTCTCTTTGATTTAATGCAGCAAGCCCAGCGATCTGTTCAACAATGGTGTTATCAGGTTAGATTATCTGTAAATCCGGGCAAAACATCAATGCTGCTTTTCACTTATCGTAGGATAATCACAGGAGCGCGTCCGTTACAGTTCTTCGGTTCAGAGGTCACTGTGGTTGATCAAGTTAAATACGTCGGGGTTATTCTTGATTCAATACTGAATTGGTCTGCTCACATTGACTTCAGGATTAAAAAAGTTTGCGAGGCTTTCGGCCAATGCAGACGAGCTTTTGGAAAGTCATGGAGACTGAAACCCAGATAAATTCATTGGATCTACACAACTATCGTTAGACCAATTTTAGCATACGGATGTCTTGAGTGGTGGCAGAAAGGAGAAGTTGCGACAGTTTAGTCAAAGCTAAATCATCTCCAAAGGATGGTCCTAATAGCGATGACAGGAGCATTCACGATAACTCCTACTGCTGCTCTAGAGGCGCTACTGTTAATTAAACTACTACATGTGTTCCTAAAACAAGAAGCATTATCTTGTGCATACCGTCTTAAGGTTACAGGGCTTTGGAACAATAACCCTATAGACTATGCTACTAGCTACACTCGCTTGTGGTCTCAAATGGTTACCTGGGATGAGTATTTACTCACTCCTAGTGACCTAACCAAATACAAATTATAATACGGAGTACTCCGACAAATTTTCAAGGACACATTTTGCATCGTGCGGTACATTGTCATGATACACTGTCAGAGTGACAATGTACTTTAACGAATTTTCTATAAAACTAGCAACACTGAAGGGTAAGAACAAGTTCACTATAGTTACTGTTTATTATAGTGAAAAATATGTAAACATATTACATACATATTTTGATCCTTAGGAAAACTATGAAGCGAAATTTCGGACGACCCTGTTCGTGTGTCACATCCCTCTACTAAGAAACTTCTCACCATTTCGAAAGCTTCTCGGTTTATTAGCCGGCGATATTTAGACTAATTGTTGCAGTTTAATACAGCAACGATAAACAAACAAGTTTGTTTTGCACCGTAGCAACTAGCATAAAGCGTTGCCAGAAACGATCTCCTTTCACATTTTCACGCTATCGCAACGAAAGGGAGATATTTGCTAGGCTTACTTGTTCATGCTGTGAACCAAACATTGGCGATTCGTTTATATGGGACTTAGGGGTATTATTATTTGTATTTGACCTAACTCTCACATGCATTTCTCCATTTTTCCTCTTCGTGAGGAATGGTTGTCTGGTTATTTGGAACGACAACTTGATGAACACATAGTTTGTTATACGGACTGTTCTCTGTTGAATGGTCGTGCTGGTACTGGTGTCTACTGTGGTGAAATGAGGCTAGAACAGTCTCATTCACTTGGTAAATACTGTACTGTGTTCGAAGCAGCTTTACCACTTTCAACTAGTTGGATAAAGCACAAGATTCGTTCTTGGGCTGCATCCAAACATGCCAACAAAAGGATATTCTCACCCAATGTGATAAGGAGCTATAGTCAGAAGGGTTCATTGTTCTTCTTGTAGTGAACAAATCCTTTCTGTATTCACCTTAAATAGGGTTTAGCAGATTGTTTGGCATCCTTTATGGGGTACCGAATTTACTTCTGCTCGTACATACTGCGTTCTGCATTCTTCCGGGAGTACAGAATGGTGTCGCTTTTGTAAAATCTCTAAATCCTCTCGGCGGTTGGAGGTTTTATTAACTGTGCATCGTTCATCAGAAAGAACGCGCAAAGTAACAAACCTAAATAGGTTTTACAGCAGACTGTTCGGAACCTCGTAGAGGTTCAGAATTTACTTCTGCTTCCACTAAATGTGATCCCCAACAGATTGTTCAGCATCCCTTAGGGGTGCAGAATTTACTTCTGCTTTTTTGTGTTTTTGTGTCGTCAATTTTCCCCATCCCAGTGCAAACCTTACCATTTCCCTTCAATCCTTCCCTCTTATATATCGGGAAAATGATGCTAAAAACAAATTAATGGCAAGGCACAAATCTCCAAATATAAAGGGAAACGTGCCATTTGAGCTAATTTGTTCTGATTCCTGATTCTCCTTACAGTTTTATCATTACAATTATGCAAGTGACGCATTGAAAGTTTGGAAATTTCACACAATCACTAGTACATGCTATACTCGGATGTGTGAAAAAAGCTTACCAGTTTTATTCGTATTCACGTCATCTACCCAAGTAACCATATGTATTATATCACTGCACATTTACAACTCTATTTTTACATCGTTAATGTATAATTACACTAATCCTACATCCTCTAAAGCAATGTGCATTAAATTTGCATTCAAAACGTAACTGAGCATTATTTTACAACAACCTTCCGTCGTGCTATACATCGACATTCAATGCTATATTTTGGAGCAACGAAATTTTAATAATAACTATGAGAGTAATAATCCCATTAGAGTCTAATAATCGCCCATTTCAGTTTTATAATAGCATTGTAAAAACATGAGTAACTCCGTTGCATTTAATCAAATTTTAAGCAAATTTTTAAAACTGAATTGATGTAAAGTTATAATGCGTCGTGGTTTCTACACTGCAGACGCATTCGGTGGGCTCCACACAAAAAGGAACGCGCACTTCTTCTCAGTGTCCAATAGACAGACTTTGAGTGTGTGCTTGTGTAGAAAGAAGCTGGTGTGAGAGAACCACATTCTCTTCGCATGAACCGCTCTCACGTGCTCTCGCCTAAATACACCCAAGTGATCACTGGCGCGTGATGGTGAGCGAACACTTCTGTGAATTTCAATTAATAGAGAGTAGAACTTGCCGTGCTATGAAAATCTTGCAAGGAAAAACGAAAATTCATTGATAAATTTTTTTTTGCTGATTTTGCGTTCCCCACGCTTCTTCTACGCAAACCGTAAATCAGAGTGCTTACCGGCGTGTACACCGTGTTGAGAGCTCTGCTCTAGCACTTTGGTGCGATTCAGTGCGAGAAGTAAAAGAGAAATAAACACGCGCACTCATGACGCGTGCACACTTTATACAACAGTGGTGTATATATGATATGTAAAAGAGAAGAGCTCTCGTTGAAGTTGTCAGTGCGAGGGGAGAAATTTCGCTTGCTTTTCGTCACACAGAGGAGATGGACATCTCTTTGGTACCAGGTGAACCAGATACACTACGAATAGCAAATCATCGAACTGTTCTTTCAGGATCCGAGTTATACTACTGGTTAAGCCCGCAAGGGATCACCTTCTGATATATACAGTGAAAAAGTGCAGCTCCGAAACTATCAGAAATTAAACATACTTTATTAATATCTTATGATCCGTAAAGATATATCTTAGCTAGGATTTGAAAGATCTGACCACCTGTCTGCTGGAAACCAGCATCTCTTTTTCTTACTGATTAGGGTTTTTTTGTACGCTTCCAATAATGCTATGATTCTATAAAATATAATCTGCATGCGATTCACATGGTAAATCTAATAAACACTAAAATTATATTAGAATAAGTAATTTGAATTTTCGCCTATCATGTATATGATATTCTTATTATTTCAAGATAGTTATGAAGATTCAAAGCTTATTGGACATCATATAGTTTCTAAGTGCAGTTTTCATATGTTTCATATGTCTGTGTACGATCCATATGTCACATTTAATGAATATACATTATGTAATGGAATAATTTATATCGAGTTTTCATATACATTGTATATGGTATTCTTATCAATTTAATATGGTTACACTGATTTAGCCTTTACGTACATTTTTAAAAATGATTATAAGTTTACTTATGACTTCTATGAATTATACGATGCATACGATTTGTATGACGAATCTAATGAATATAAATAAGATCTTTATTTCAGTGTATCTGTGATGTGATGTTCATTATACATGATTTAAAGTGTTGTGAGATGCATAGCATGCATAGCAGAATTAAGGGCTGAGGACAGTACCGTAAAGTGGTTGGGTTTTTGCTATTTTCCCGTTTCAAATTGAATTTTCTTGGAAACGGTGTAGAATATAGAAAAACCCACCTGACAATGTCTTCGAAATTCAGTTGAAAATATTCTGTGAAATTTTTATTGAGTTTAGCGGTCGTGTTGTATTTTTTTCTGACTGAAGAACTGCTGAAAATTGGAACGCTCGGAAATGCATACCTCTACTTGTTCATCGAATATCTTGGCTTAAAAGCCTTCAATTGTATCATAAATCTACCGTGACAAAGTCTAGATAATTTCGTTTAGATGCGATTAGTACATAAAAACATATATGTTATCGTGATAAAAATAAAGTCTTGTATATTTCTGTGAAACAAAGTCAGTTTCAATGCATCCGCCATTTTTTTTCGCTTTGGTTTCCTGATAGCATTCTGAAAAAGGAGAGAGAAATAAAATTGGCTCGACAAGGCTGCCAAACACACAGACATTCAATCTTTGTGAAAGTTGGATATTTTTTCATTGTTCATTGGAATCCATGCAATGTCCAACCCATACGATAGATTAATGTAATAAAAAAGTACGGGTGTGTAATGTCAGAGACATAACTGGATGTCGTGAATACGAATAAAACTGACACAATTTCTTTCTACTTTCGAATTCGATTATTATGGTTCTAAAAAGAACCGATTTGAAGAATTCTGTGACTAGGAACTGGATCTGAGTTCAAGAACTAAATTCAGAACTTAGAACAGACTCAGAACTCAGTTGGATTTTAGTTCTAGAACTTCAATTTCGAAACTGAAATCAATTCCGGAATCTTTTTTCAGAATCCAGTTCAGCACACAGGCTCTGAATTCTAAACCCATATTCCGGAACTAAGCTCTGAAACTTGAAGACGATTTTTCGTCACGACTATCAAATGGGTTGTATAGAGTAAAGCAATGTTTCGCATAATTCTTTGAGAGTATTATAATGGTTCTAAAAAGAACCGAATAGAAGAATTCTAGAATAAGGAACTGGACCTGAGTTCAAGAACTAAATTTAGAACCCAGAACAGACTCAGAGATCAGTTGCAATTCTAAAACTAAAACTCTCATTATTGACGACCGCTGCTCCCGACGATTGAAGTTCAAATGAAAGCACGACCTAAGCGTTTGAGGCTTTATACCACGCAAAAGGTCTGCTTTCATTGCCGACTGCTCCACCTGACGACTGAAGTCTAAATGAGAGTTGCGACCTGATCGTTTGAGGTTTTTAACCACGCAGAAGGTGCACTCTCCGAAGCTGCTGGTCCCACGACGTCTGCTTGCATCCAACGCACAAGAAGAAATGATCAAATTTCGACAACGGTTCCTCTTTTATACGCAATCAGTTGAAGATATGTGCCTGACTACCTCAAAATCGTCGTCCTCGCGCGAAAAAGCCAAGCAAAAGTAAAGAGTTTTCCGCGTGGTTTTCAAAGTTTGAGAAAACTTAATATTTGAGTTGTTTGTGGTTATCTCACACTGTTCAAAATATTATCCTAAATTCCTGATCATATTTGTGATGAAATGGAGAAAGAATTATGTTGCTGCCTTTAATACAAGTCGAGATATTCACGATTAAGTTCTGCCCATTCTTCCATATGGCTAATTTTGAAAAGGCACCCCATAGTAAAGTAAGTCGTATTCACGACAAAAAACTTCTCATCAAAATAATGAAATGTATGCTGGCAACCCGGTGAAGTTCGCTCATATACGAGAGAGTACAAGATAAATATGATGCGCAAAGGAAACTGAGCGAGCCACGTGGTCGATTCAAAACTCAACACGTGACTCTCTGTCTTCAGACCTTAAATTATGATAACAAATTTTATTCTAGTGAAATTATTCTTCTCAAACACTTGAACGCTGATAAGTTATAAAATAACGTTCATCCTGTCCAACTTTCAACGAAATAGAAACTCACATTGAATCGACGAATTACCTATTTTAATCAATTTCACTTTGCCTAATTAAAATTTTTAATCAATTTCACTTTGCTTAACGCAATTAAATAATAACGTCGTCGTTATATTTGCAGTAATTATTAGTTCATATAATCAAACTTATTAAACGGATACAACTATGAAAACTACAAACTGCTTAGCGGTTTAAGTTGAATTGCTAGGCACGAGATAGCAGTTCAATTTGAACTGCTTTAAGCACTGACGAGCCGAAGGCGAAACGCGAAGAAATACAGGGTGATTTTTTAAGAGCTTGAGAACTTTTTTAAACAATAAAACGCATAAAATTTGCAAAATCTCATCGGTTCTTTATTTTAAACGTTAGATTGGTACATGACATTTACTTTTTGAAGATAATTTCATTTAAATGTTGACCGCGGCTGCGTCTTAGGTGGTCCATTCGGAAAATCCGCTTTTTTATCGACAAATTTTGTTCAGCGATGAGGCTCATTTCTGGTTGAATGGCTACGTAAATAAGCAAAATTGCCGCATTTGGAGTGAAGAGCAACCAGAAGCCGTTCAAGAACTGCCCATGCATCCCGAAAAATGCACTGTTTGGTGTGGTTTGTACGCTGGTGGAATCATTGGACCGTATTTTTTCAAAGATGCTGTTGGACGCAACGTTACAGTGAATGGCGATCGCTATCGTTCGATGCTAACAAACTTTTTGTTGCCAAAAATGGAAGAACTGAACTTGGTTGACATGTGGTTTCAACAAGATGGCGCTACATGCCACACAGCTCGCGATTCTATGGCCATTTTGAGGGAAAACTTCGGAGAACAATTCATCTCAAGAAATGGACCGGTAAGTTGGCCACCAAGATCATGCGATTTGACGCCTTTAGACTATTTTTTGTGGGGCTACGTCAAGTCTAAAGTCTACAGAAATAAGCCAGTAACTATTCCATCTTTGGAAGACAACATTTCCGAAGAAATTCGGGCTATTCCGGCCGAAATGCTCGAAAAAGTTGCCCAAAATTGGACTTTCCGAATGGACCACCTAAGACGCAGCCGCGGTCAACATTTAAATGAAATTATCTTCAAAAAGTAAATGTCATGTACCAATCTAACGTTTAAAATAAAGAACCGATGAGATTTTGCAAATTTTATGCGTTTTATTGTTTAAAAAAGTTCTCAAGCTCTTAAAAAGTCACCCTTTAGAAACAAAATATGTGCTTTTTGCACAAACCAACAAAATCCCTAAATGTACAACAAGTAATTCGGAATGGGTATCTGTTTATAATAACTACACCTTAGTGAAAGTGTAGTGACGTACCAATGGACAAAATAATTCAATTATGAATTAATTTTGATTTATTTTATTGTGTTTATTTATACCCGGCTTCAACCTAGTTGCGGTTGTTCGGGTATGACAAAGAAAGTGAAATTGGTGCTCAATAATAATTTAAAAATACAACGTGACACCAAAAATAGCATGGCGGACTTTCGAAAAATTATGCTTATAGATTGTTATCAATGTTTAGAAGGCGTTTACTGAAGAAGCCTGAGCCTGAACATTTTCCACTAATTCGTTCAGCCTGAACTCAATATGGAATAGAAAAACATATAGTGATTGAACTGTGAACTGAAAGTTCTTATTGCTGCAATGCGCTACGTTTGGGAGTACTAGAGCCGCATGGTAATAGATAATAGAGGGCAAAGCATGAGAAAATGACTTCGGATATCATTTGGGAATGTTCAAGATATCGACGAAGTTCTTGAAAAAAAGATTTTCTGTCTATGAATTAAACGAAAAGAATCCGGAATTGACAGAAAAACGATCGAAGCTGTATGCCATCATTATCTGTCTGTCACATTTGACAACCAGCCTATGGTTAAACTCTCCGACGCTGGATGATGGAGCATTCCGGGGAGCTCACTCTCCCATCAGAACTGCTATTTCTTGTATTACTTGAATCGCGATTGGGGAGCCACATGCATTGCAGAGAAGCTTTCCTTCATTCAGTGAGTGAGCAGAGTTTGTCGCGTTCGGAAGGTAAGTGACAGTTGTCCGGCCTTCTGCGTTTCTCGGTCATTCAGGGTATAGCAGAGAGGAGGAAGCAATAGAAATAAGAAAAAAGCTTTCAGACACATTAGGCAAGGAGTATTTTGAAGAAAAAATAGATCCTACTGAAGTTGGAGTTAGTTAGTAGTGACACTGAAAACGTGGTGATGCGACGTCGATCGTTGGATGCCATATCTGCTGATTGGCTCTAGTGGTTCCGGTCGGTATTCTACGAACAGGTTTTTTGCGTCTGCTGAAAGGAGTGGGATTTTTTCGCTTGTACGCAGCAATATACAGAGTCACTGCTAGTGTGTGTGTTTTTGTTTTGGTGGGTGTCGCTGCTGACTGTTGTGCATTCGAGTTTGGAAAGACACAAGGAAGAAGAAGAGCACTTGCAAGAGTGACGGCCAAATTTTATCAGTGATGTAGTGATTGAACTAAGTGATAAGCGTGGTGAAGTTCGGAGCTGTTCGTGCTCGCGGATTTTTTAAATGGAAACCTAGTGCGACTATTCGTTCTTCGGAATCACGCGTAGAAGACTCTTGACATTACTACAGCGTGACGCTAAGTACAATTTTGGTTTGCCAGATCAGAAAATGTACAATAACAACAACAAACTTGCGATTTGTCACACTCATTCGCGTGAGTAACTTGTCGATGAGCGCTCTCGCGCTAATTTCTCTCGTACCATCTTCGTGTTCGTTCTACTTGTGCGAGAGAAGTGTTGCACTTTAAAATTGTCAGAGCTTCACAAGTAAGGAGAAGTTTCGTGAGTACCATGTGTTGATTTTAATGAGCTCATCCGTTCGTTGGCTTTAGTGTGTGCCAGTTGATACTCAATAAGCAGCCGATAAATTCCTCCATTCATTTGTTTATGCTGGGAGCGAAAAAGAAAATTGTTGCTCATCATATTCGCAGAAGTGTTGGAATCAGCTGGGAAATAGAACAGTGGGTGGTAAAATTGTGAGTAACGGGAGGGTATCAGTAAACAAGTGCCAAAGAATCAGTATTTTCACGTGAGATTTTCCTGCAATTTTTAGTAGAAAGAAAGCTTTATTTTGTAAATCGACTTGGTGTAGTGTGTTTACTTGAAACGACTGTCCGTATAAGCAGAGACACCGGCGGGTGGTTTGTTGGCCCAAGAAGAGCAGCAATAATCGTTGACCGACATATACCAGAAATTGTATACAATATTATTTCTTTAACAACGGAGCAACAAGAGCAAACCGATTTCGTTTATTCACGCGATCGCGGTCTTCTGCAAAAATTCGCCTGAATGCTGAATAAAAAATCAAAGGAGTCTTTTCGTTAAAGTGAAAAGTAGCTTTCCTTCTGTGCTTTTTTAAAAGTTTTTTTAGTTCGTATCGTGAAAAGTGGGGAAGAAACCTGTGCTTGTTTAGTGTTTTCTGTTCTGCCCCAATAGTCTGGGTGTTATCAATGGTGTTATATAGTAACTGAAAAGAGAAGACGAGAGAGAAATAGTGGAAGAGACAGTTCTGGTCAACACCGCAAAAACAGTCACTCAAGATGGCGGATCTCGAAGCAGTGCTGGCCGATGTCAGCTATCTGATGGCGATGGAGAAATCCAAATGCATGCCGGCAGCCAGAGCTAGTAAAAAGATTATCCTGCCGGATCCCAGGTGAGTGTCATTTTGAAGAAGTACACACATATAGAAGAGCAAACAGCACGGAAAGGGCTGGTGGTTGGTTGGAATACTGACCACTACACTTTTCGAGCAATAAACATTTGTATTGGGTTTGGTTTACTCCTATCCTGTTGCGGTGACAATGATAGCATGTTGACATTCTTCTGATATTGACAATACGCTACTACGAGTATAGTCGTAGTGGGTAGCGTTGTATCGTTACTTGCCCGGGCGAATCATTCTAATTATTATGATGGATTTTTTCGAGCTATCGGACTGTGAGGCCAACCGGTTCCAAAAGGCCACTAATCGGAGATCATGCTCGGCGATGGAAAATACGAAGAATGCCGACATGATTATAGCATGTTGAGTGTGATAATTGAAAGAATGCTTGGGATAAAATGTCGAGAATGGGTTCTGTAGGATTACTCTGGTAGAAGAGCTTATAATTGTTTCTTTTGACTCTGCGGAGTTTATGCGTTGGTTATTCTTGTATTATCGTAAACATGTAGTATTTGACAACCGGCCCCCGGTGTTTCGTTTAAAAGTCTGGTTTACATTGAATGTCATTTTTAAATGCTTAGAGATTTTTTATTAAATAAAATTTAATAGTGGTGGATGACACAGGAACATTTCGGAATATTTCGTCTTAAGGATTTATTTTTCCACCACAAATGCTTCGGTTTTGTGTTCAAACGAAAGTATTATCGTAATTTGCTTCCATTTTACTTTTTCTTGGTAAGCAATTTGCATTCCCTCTGTCTTAGATTCAAATGAAAGCTCTTATATTCCCATACAAAATTCCTGAACTTTGTTTGGATCTGACTTCTGGTTTAGGAATAAGGGGGTAAAATGCGCAAAAAATCAAAATATGTGTACTAATATTTCTCAGAGATGGCGTGACTGATTTTAACAGACTTAGATTCAAAAGACTGGTCTCATGGTCTTTCACGAAACTTCTGAATTCCATCTGTATCCGACTTTCGGTTCCGGAATTATAAGGTGATTAGTGTAAAAATTCCAATATAAAATTACTTACACACTTTTCTCAGAGATGGTGTGATCGATTTCGACAAACTTGAATTCAAATTAATGATCTTATGGTCCCATACAAAACTTCTGAATTTCATTTGGATCCGACTATCGGTTGCGGAATTATAGGGTATAGTATGTAAAAAAAATTATACCACCATTTAGAGGAGCGAAATAAAAAGCAAAGAAAAAAATCTAAACTGATCCCAAAACCACTTCATTCGATAGTTATTATCAGTAGACGGCCAAACAAACTGATTTTGGCTATCCTGGTCCCCAGATTACGATTCCGGAGGCACAGGAAATAGTGATCATATTTTCTCAAATGGATCTCACTTACATTTCTCAGCGATGGTTTTGACAAATTTTCGCAAACTTAAGTTTCAATGGAAGGTCCTGTGGTCTTGTACGGAATTCCAGAATTTCATCCGGATCCGACATCTTGTTCCGGATATATAGGGTAAAGTGTGTTAAAAATTTTATACCATCACTTAAAGAAGCGAAACAGAAAACGTGAAAAAAATTCTAAATCAGCCAAAAACCGATTCTGGTTAATCTTTCAAGAATCGAAAAAAAAACTATTTTGAAGAATACCACAGTATTATATATGAAGTTGGTTTGATATGAGAAAGGCATCATTACACCACTAGGTGGATTCAAACAGGATGCCATCAAAATTGTCTCATTATAACATTTTTTCAAGAAATCCAGTTTTGATCCGAATTGAGGTAGATCCAATAATGTCCAGCTAAGCATTGTTCCAATATTGAAATCGTCTTGAAGATGATTCTATGAGAAAGCTGTTGTCCACCAAAAACGATTACGATAATCATGGCGAATTGCGTAAGTTTCAAAGTGCTACTGCACACACCATATTTATCGAATTTGGCCCTCAGCGATAACTGCCTTTTTGCTGGCCTAAAAAATCTCCAAGGAAAGAGATTTTACTTTAACCAGGTAACCATTGTTGAGACAAACACTTGTTTCGTGGCCAAAGGTAAATCGATCAACAAGAATGGTATTTAATTTCCGTTTCGTTTTCGACTCATCAGTGCAATAGCAGTTTATGTTAAATTGTTAATGTCACCTCGTGGTTCAACATTACCTGCTAAGTTGACGTAAAGTTAATGCCATTGGCAAAAGACTTATACGTTACACCGATGTGCAACGAGCCTACTTTTCTAATGAAAATGTCATTTGGGAAGTTCTACCTCACACGCTGTATAGCCCAGACATTGTTCCTTCCTTATTATTTGATTCGGTTGATGCAGCACGGCCTGGCTGACTAGCACTTCTCCAATTCGGATGAAATAAAAAAAGTAGCATCAGATTATTACGTTACTGTCTTGCTTGCATTGCCATCCATCAGAGTTGCCATGAACGGCCGAAATACGAATCGAAGTCATTTCAATCCAACTCTTAATACATGTTCTCGTATGCTGCACACCGTGTTCGGTTCAGCCGTGTATCGTGTATACTTCGAATTTTCATGAACCTCAGAACGGAGTTCCCAAAGAAACTTGTTGACTATTACGCACTAATCATCAAAGCAATTCCATTGGTATCTACCAAACAAATGTATGAGGTATTTTCCGTTTACTAAATAAAAAAATATTTAATAATAATCGATTTGATTCGTGTGCTGTCCGACCTCGCTACCGCTCGTTCGGACCTAGCTAAAGCAAAGAAACCTTGCTTTGAGTAGACCGGGCAAACGAGGCGGTTACAGGTTTGTACACAAGAGGCCGCCGCTTCCGACGGCGGGTCGGGGGCCAACTCAGCCGGCGTCGCCTCGGCGGCTTTATGCCGCCGAGCCATCTTGGTTTCGGTTATGTGGCTGCGCCACATCAGTTATACAGGAGGCATAATAACACAAAAAAATAATTTGATGTATTCGAAATTACCCTTTCGGCGAAATGACCCTTTCGGTGAAACGACTTTCGGCGAAATGACCTATTCGGCGAAACTACTTTCGGCGAAATGGCTTTCGCTGCAAAGATCCGCACCACTTTTCGTCGCAGTACTAGAATGTGTCTCCGCCTATTATTTTTATTGATGTAAATAAATAGCATAGTATAATATAATACAATGCAATATATAATAAATGAAAAAAAAAAACAAACAGAATGAAATGTTGAGACACACCATGTGAAACAGGCTTTAATGTATAAGACATTTTGCACCCTCTCATTCTGCTACTAACGCGTAAAACAATAGCACCCAGTCGACTCCGTTCTATTGACCAAATGTCATCATGGACACATAGGCACGGGATAGGAACTTGTAAGGACTTAGTTATCTCACCCTTTTGGCGATCATAAATAATCGAATAGGATAGCAAGCAAAAAGAATGTGCCATTGCACAGTGGTTCAAAACTGCAATTTCATACTTTCAATTATTTGGCGACCTTACCATAAACTTTCCCTTGTTGGGATCTTCTGCAAAGTTGTAGGGGTTACTGAGGCGGTTCACGGTTATAGTTAGCGAAATGTCTTCTTCAACAAAGTTACCAGAAATGGAAATGGTTACAATACTGTCGAAGACGAAAACTCTCTATCTGCCTCCAGTAAAAGTTGATTTTTCTATTTTCTATTTACACGCGTGCTGAAACATGGTCGTTCATTCACATAAGACCGCGTCATTAACCCCTACAACATTGCAGAAGACACCAATAAGGAAAAGTTCATGGTAAGGCCGCCAAATAATTAAAGGCATGAAATTGCAGTTTTGGACAACTGTGCATTGGCTTGAAATCGCACTTTTTCTACATGTTAAATACCAAAACCCTGTTTTTTGTTAATTCGGGGCCGTTTTACAGCTGCAAAATGGTGGATTTTTTTTGTATGAAAAATCGAAATTGACAATAAACAATCACCAAGAATTCAGAGAATTAAAAAAAAATCAATCAGAAACCAATCTTCAGTTCAGCAACGCCATCGCACGACATCACATTGAACACATCATGTTAATTGTATGGGTGCGCAGTGCTGCTATTTCGCACGCCTAAGTTTGACATTTCTCTCACCTATTTGTATGAACAATATTCGATTCGGACTCGCGTGAGGGTGCCATGCTCACAAAAAAAGGTTGTTGCGAATGACTTGTTCGTGAAATGTGAGAGCTGGATGTCTTGTTAACATGATGTCTTTGAAAAACGCAGAACATCTACTATAACTATGACTATGCTGATTTGTTGACTTCTGATAAGTCTGCGCTGAGATAGAGTGGACACCGCAAATCATGATTTCTAAAAAGCGTACTAAAAATACTCCTTATCCGACTTATTTCTCAATATTTTTCCTCTAAAAAAATACAAAATGTTGTTCAAATAAAGATTTTTATTATGCTAAACACTCGAATTTATTTTTCGATAGCTTCAAAAATTCACAACAATAGTGTTTTTGCCTTTCTCTATAGAAAGGTATTAGAATTGCTGGAAAAACCGACTTTCGAACGGAGCCTCGGAGACCCATAGTGTTATATACCATTCGACTCAGTTCGTCGAGATCGGAAAATGTCTGTGTGTGTGTGTGTGTGTGTGTGTGTGTGTGTGTGTGTGTGTGTGTATGTGTGTGTGTGTATGTGTGTGTGTGTGTATGTGTGTGCACTTTTCGAAGATATTTGAACGCGCTCAATTTTCTCAGAGATGGCTGAACCGATTTGAACAAACTTGGGCTCGTTTGAAAGCTACTGTCGGGCCATTGATCAAGTTCGAAGATCAAATGGCTGTGATTTTTGGTTCAGGAGATATGATTCTATAAGTGACGTAACCGACAAAAAGCGTTGTATTTGAACGCGCTCAATTTTCTCAGAGATGGCTGAACCGATTTGAACAAACTTGGGCTCGTTTGAAAGCTACTGTCGGGCCATTGATCAAGTTCGAAGATCAAATGGCTGTGATTTTTGGTTCCGGAGATATGATTCTATAAGTGACGTAACCGACAAAAAGCGTTGTATTTGAACGCGCTCAATTTTCTCAGAGATGGCTGATCCGATTTCAACAAACTTGGGCTCGTTTGAAAGCTACTGTCGTGCCATTGATCAAGTTCGAAGATCAAATGGTTGTGACTTTTGGTTCCAGAAATATGATTGTATAAGTGACGTAACCGACAAAACACGTTGATTTTTACCGCTCTTGTATATATAAGGGTGCCAAAATTTTGGGATCAACTCTATTTTCGTAAAGTTCTAGTGCTCAAAAGTTTAAGCACCTCGAAAAAAGCCTTCATGCAAAATTTGACCTAAATCGGACATGCTTAAGGGGTGCTGCCCGGTGGTAAAGGTTTGACAATTATCGATCTTGAAAAAGCACCATAGGGGGGAGTACATGAAATTTCCAAAATAAAAAATTTTTTTTGATGCCAAAACTCTTAAAACTGCATAAAACATCGAAATTTAGTGTTATCCCGAAAAAATTTTTTTTTGAAAAAATCAACTTTCTGGGACTTAGAAAAATTTTCATATTTTTTCTAAGTCCCAAAAAGTCGACTTTTTCAAAAAAATTTTTTTTCGAGATGACACTAAATCTCGACGTTTCATGCAATTCTAAGCCTTTTGGCATCAAAAATTTTTTTTCGATTTCGAAAATTTCATGTACTCCCTCCTATGGTGATTTTTCAAGATATATGAAAATTCCACTAAGTGGACTAAGAAGGGTTTTGCCTTTCTCTATAGAAAGGTATTAGAATTGCTGGAAAAACCGACTTTCGAACGGAGCCTCGGAGACCCATAGTGTTATATACCATTCGACTCAGTTCGTCGAGATCGGAAAATGTCTGTGTGTGTGTGTGTGTGTGTGTATGTGTGTGTGTGTGTATGTGTGTGCACTTTTCGAAGATATTTGAACGCGCTCAATTTTCTCAGAGATGGCTGAACCGATTTGAACAAACTTGGGCTCGTTTGAAAGCTACTGTCGGGCCATTGATCAAGTTCGAAGATCAAATGGCTGTGATTTTTGGTTCAGGAGATATGATTCTATAAGTGACGTAACCGACAAAAAGCGTTGTATTTGAACGCGCTCAATTTTCTCAGAGATGGCTGAACCGATTTGAACAAACTTGGGCTCGTTTGAAAGCTACTGTCGGGCCATTGATCAAGTTCGAAGATCAAATGGCTGTGATTTTTGGTTCCGGAGATATGATTCTATAAGTGACGTAACCGACAAAAAGCGTTGTATTTGAACGCGCTCAATTTTCTCAGAGATGGCTGATCCGATTTCAACAAACTTGGGCTCGTTTGAAAGCTACTGTCGTGCCATTGATCAAGTTCGAAGATCAAATGGTTGTGACTTTTGGTTCCAGAAATATGATTGTATAAGTGACGTAACCGACAAAACACGTTGATTTTTACCGCTCTTGTATATATAAGGGTGCCAAAATTTTGGGATCAACTCTATTTTCGTAAAGTTCTAGTGCTCAAAAGTTTAAGCACCTCGAAAAAAGCCTTCATGCAAAATTTGACCTAAATCGGACATGCTTAAGGGGTGCTGCCCGGTGGTAAAGGTTTGACAATTATCGATCTTGAAAAAGCACCATAGGGGGGAGTACATGAAATTTCCAAAATAAAAAATTTTTTTTGATGCCAAAACTCTTAAAACTGCATAAAACATCGAAATTTAGTGTTATCCCGAAAAAATTTTTTTTTGAAAAAATCAACTTTCTGGGACTTAGAAAAATTTTCATATTTTTTCTAAGTCCCAAAAAGTCGACTTTTTCAAAAAAATTTTTTTTCGAGATGACACTAAATCTCGACGTTTCATGCAATTCTAAGCCTTTTGGCATCAAAAATTTTTTTTCGATTTCGAAAATTTCATGTACTCCCTCCTATGGTGATTTTTCAAGATATATGAAAATTCCACTAAGTGGACTAAGAAGGGTTTTTGCCTTTCTCTATAGAAAGGTATTAGAATTGCTGGAAAAACCGACTTTCGAACGAAGCCTCGGAGACCCATAGTGTTATATACCATTCGACTCAGTTCGTCGAGATCGGAAAATGTCTGTGTGTGTGTGTGTATGTGTGTGTGTGTGTATGTGTGTGCACTTTTCGAAGATATTTGAACGCGCTCAATTTTCTCAGAGATGGCTGAACCGATTTGAACAAACTTGGGCTCGTTTGAAAGCTAATGTCGGGCCATTGATCAAGTTCGAAGATCAAATGGCTGTGACTTTTGGTTCCGGAGATATGATTGTATAAGTGACGTAACCGACAAAAATCGTGCTATTTGAACGCGCTCAATTTTCTCAGAGATGGCTGAACCGATTTTAACAAACTTGGGCTCGTTTGAAAGCTACTGTCGGGCTATTGATCAAGTTCGAAGATCAAATGGTTGTGAGTTTTGGTTCCGGAGATATGATCGTATAAGTGACGTAACCGACAAAAAGCGTTGTATTTGAACGCACTCAATTTTCTCAGAGATGGCTGATCCGATTTTAACAAACTTGGGCTCGTTTGAAAACTACTGTCGGGCCGTTGATCAAGTTCGAAGATCAAATGGTTGTGACTTTTGGTTCCAGATATATGATGGTATAAGTGACGTTACCGACAAAACACGTTGATTTTTACCGCTCTTATATATATAAGGGTGCCAAAATTTTGGGATCAACTCTATTTTCGTAAAGTTCCTCGAAAAAAGTCTTCATGCAAAATTTGACCTAAATCGGACATGCTTAAGGGGTGCTGCCCGGTGGTAAAGGTTTGGCAATTTTCGATCTTGAAAAAGCACCATAGGGGGGAGTACATGAAATTTCAAAATCGAAAATTTTTTTTGATGCCAAAACTCTTAAAACTGCATAAAATTTTCATATTTTTTCTAAGTCCCAAAAAGTCGATTTTTTCAAAAAAATTTTTTTTCGAGATGACACTAAATCTCGACGTTTCATCCAATTCTAAGCCTTTTGGCATCAAAAATTTTTTTTCGATTTCGAAAATTTCATGTACTCCCCCCTATGGTGATTTTTCAAGATATATGAAAATTTCACTAAGTGGACTAAGAAGGCTTTTTGCCTTTCTCTATAGAAAGGTATTAGAATTGCTGGAAAAACCGACTTTCGAACGAAGCCTCGGAGACCCATAGTGTTATATACCATTCGACTCAGTTCGTCGAGATCGGAAAATGTCTGTGTGTGTGTGTATGTGTGTGCACTTTTCGAAGATATTTGAACGCGCTCAATTTTCTCAGAGATGGCTGAACCGATTTGAACAAACTTGGGCTCGTTTGAAAGCTAATGTCGGGCCATTGATCAAGTTCGAAGATCAAATGACTGTGACTTTTGGTTCCGGAGATATGATTGTATAAGTGACGTAACCGACAAAAAGCGTTGTATTTGAACGCGCTCAATTTTCTCAGAGATGGCTGAACCGATTTTAACAAACTTGGGCTCGTTTGAAAGCTACTGTCGGGCTATTGATCAAGTTCGAAGATCAAATGGTTGTGAGTTTTGGTTCCGGAGATATGATCGTATAAGTGACGTAACCGACAAAAAGCGTTGTATTTGAACGCACTCAATTTTCTCAGAGATGGCTGATCCGATTTTAACAAACTTGGGCTCGTTTGAAAACTACTGTCGGGCCGTTGATCAAGTTCGAAGATCAAATGGTTGTGACTTTTGGTTCCAGATATATGATGGTATAAGTGACGTTACCGACAAAACACGTTGATTTTTACCGCTCTTATATATATAAGGGTGCCAAAATTTTGGGATCAACTCTATTTTCGTAAAGTTCCTCGAAAAAAGTCTTCATGCAAAATTTGACCTAAATCGGACATGCTTAAGGGGTGCTGCCCGGTGGTAAAGGTTTGGCAATTTTCGATCTTGAAAAAGCACCATAGGGGGGAGTACATGAAATTTCAAAATCGAAAATTTTTTTTGATGCCAAAACTCTTAAAACTGCATAAAACATCGAAATTTAGTGTCATCTCGAACAAAATTTTTTTTGAAAAAATCAACTTTCTGGGACTTAGAAAAATTTTCATATTTTTTCTAAGTCCCAATAAGTCGATTTTTTCAAAAAAACTTTTTTTTTGAGATGACACTAAATCTCGACGTTTCATGCAATTCTAAGCCGTTTGGCATCAAAAATTTTTTTTCGATTTCGAAAATTTCATGTACTCCCCCCTATGGTGATTTTTCAAGATATATGAAAATCCCACTAAGTGGACTAAGAAGGCTTTTTGCCTTTCTCTATAGAAAGGTATTAGAATTGCTGGAAAAACCGACTTTCGAACGGAGCCTCGGAGACCCATAGTGTTATATACCATTCGACTCAGCTCGACGAGATCGGAAAATGTCTGTGTGTGTGTGTGTGTGTATGTGTGTGTGTGTATGTGTGTGTGTATGTGTGTGTGTATGTGTGTGCACTTTTCGAAGATATTTGAACGCGCTCAATTTTCTCAGAGATGGCTAAACCGATTTTAACAAACTTGGGCTCGTTTGAAAGGTACTATCGGGCCATTGATCAAGTTCGAAGATCAAATGGCTGTGACTTTTGGTTCCGGAGATATGATTGTATAAGTGACGTAACCGACAAAAAGCGTTGTATTTGAACGCGCTCAATTTTCTCAGAGATAACTGAACCGATTTTAACAAACTTGGGCTCGTTTGAAAGCTACTGTCGGGCCATTGATCAAGTTCGAAGATCAAATGGTTGTGACTTTTGGTTCCAGATATATGATGGTATAAGTGACGTAACCGACAAAACACATTGATTTTTACCGCTCTTATATATATATGGGTGCCAAAATTTTAGGATCACCTCTATTTTCGTTAAGTTCTAGTGCTCAAAAGTTTAAGCACCTCGAAAAAAGCCTTCATGCAAAATTTGACCTAAATCGGACATGCGTAAGGGGTGCTGCCCGGTGGTAAAGGTTTGACAATTTTCGATCTTGAAAAAGCACCATAGGGGGGAGTACATGAAATTTCCAAAATCGAAAATTTTTTTTGATGCCAAAACTCTTAAAACTGCATAAAACATCGAAATTTAGTGTCATCTCAAAAAAAAAATTTTTGAAAAAATCAACTTTCTGGGACTTAGAAAAATTTTCATATTTTTTCTAAGTCCCAAAAAGTCGATTTTTTCAAAAAAACTTTTTTTTTGAGATGACACTAAATCTCGACGTTTCATGCAATTCTGAGCCGTTTGGCATCAAAAATTTTTTTTCGATTTCGAAAATTTCATGTACTCCCCCCTATGGTGATTTTTCAAGATATATGAAAATCCCACTAAGTGGACTAAGAAGGCTTTTTGCCTTTCTCTATAGAAAGGTATTAGAATTGCTGGAAAAACCGACTTTCGAACGGAGCCTCGGAGACCCATAGTGTTATATACCATTTTTTAGATTAGCATCACTGTTCTTATACAAATAGGCAACGCAAATGTCAAGCACTAGTTTGGAAAAATGATGCTGACTGTGTGACATAAACACTGAAGCATGCTTTTGTGAACTACTCGAATCAATCTGAATCAATTGGTGTCAAAATTAGTATCCAAATTCATTTAATAAAAGTATGAAACATATTTTCATGACACTGTTATGAAAGAAGAGAAAGGCATTATCACACCACTAGGTGGATTAAGAAGGGTTTTTCTTCATGAAACTGCACATGGCTTCAGTATGGCAAATCATAAGTTTTAAACCAATGGACTCACGACTAATTTTTAAAAAGGGAGTATGTATTTTGCATTTCACAAAAATTGCCTTTTTCAAATCGTTGTAACTCGGAAACCGTCACTTGTACAAAAATGGCGTCCAGGAAGAAGTTGTAGGGCACTCTAAAAAAATATACACTAAAAAAATTGTTTTTTTCCAATAATTTCAAAATGACCCAAAAAAATTAAATTATAAAAATCAGGGTTTCGATTTTTTTTGATAATTTTTATTTTAAAGCTCTTATTAAAACCAACAGATTGATGACTATACCTGAAGAAGTTACAGCTAAAACAATTTACAGATATATTCGAAATTTCAAGTTCTCGTTGAAAGATAATCATTTAAACAGTAGAATATTATTCTACAGGTTAAAGCAGTGATGGCCCAGCACATGAGCCAGCTCTCATACAATCCGTGTGCTGTACCTTTACAAAAACACGCACACGAACTCTGAAACACACGCTCGTGTGCCGTGTTGCTACTAGATCAAGAATCGTATGCTTCGAAGAACCAGCTCGCGATGCTGGCTCATGAGCTGGAATGGGGAGCTAGCTCGTGAGCTGGCTCATGTGCTAGCTCACGTGCTGAGTTGAGTGTCCGTTTTTGTATTTTTATTTAATAATATAATATAATTTTTAAGCACACAGTGTCCGCTCTTGTATTGTCTCTTGTCAGTAGGTGGACTACACAAACAGCCCACGCTCATAGGTCTGGTTTGACAAGCACAGCACACGAGTTTAATAGGCACACACTGCAGGTATAGAGCAGCTCGTGTGCTGAGCTCGGACATCACTGGGTTAAAGGCAATAAATTTGTTCATGATATCCTTTCTTCTAAAAGTAGCTGTTCTTGAGATACTTGGATATTTAATTATAACTCCATTTTTTATATTTCCATGAATTGTTTATTTGCTTGCTATATCTATAATTATTACATGTACATGAATAATTCTCAATTATATTTAAGGTTTTAAGTTTTTGAAAATTGTATGAGTACTACGTGCATCGTCATTCGAATACAGTCTTGTGACGATTGTGGTTTCTGAAATCGGAACGAAAGAATGGTATTTCTCTGTGCCTGGAATCATTTTAATATCCTTATAAACACTACTCCACTCGGTCACACCCCGTTCATGTTCTTCTTGTGACACGTAACAAAAAGACTGCCCATTCATATAATTGTTTTGCAGTTGTGATTGGGTGTCCATGTAGTTTAGCCAAGCTTTCACGTCGCTTTAAATTACCCCCGAGTGCATCACATGGTCCTTTACCATGAGAAGTTGCAAAAAAATGCAACTCAGCATCAATGCTGTACATTGATTTAAATTTACAGAGATTTTTTTCTGTTTTTGTACTGCGAGGCAGCTCCGTCAGACATAACTATTGCTCTTTTAATTTGAATTTTGTCTTTCGAAAATGACATTAAGTGTGAAATAAACACTTGAACCGCGATGGTATCGTGTTTAAGCACTTCTGAAATCACAATAAAACTTAAATGTTTAAGCTCTTCTGATTCTCTATAATAAATTTCAAACGGATGAATTGTTGCTTGATCATTGCTCCAATAGTGGCTTTGAACAGCATCCTGAAGCACAAATGAAAAATTTTCTGAAAAATCACAAATAATCACAATTTCTCCTGTCTTCAAATTAGATTTAGCCTTTTTAAGAAAATCAGATTGCTGATTTTTAATAAAGTCCTGGATCACAAGTTTTTCTAATTTTTCGCAAAAATATGCTGCAAAATATGCTACTGGTTTGACAAAATTCTCTAGATCACATCTGTCAGTAGAAACCCATTGTTCAAATCTTATCTCAGTCAAATCACGTTCCTCGAAATTGTCTAAAACGCTTCTCTCCAGATCTTGTGTCGCTGGACCAACTTTTGCATTCACGGAGGTAGCATGATCTTTTTGATGAGTCACATAATAGCTTTTTTAAATAATAATTCTTATCATCATACTTGACATATTTTTCAACAGCATGAATCATTAATGAAACATTATCATGGATTGTGCAAACACATATGTTATGTGAACCAGAACTTCCAAGCAACTTACAGTGTTTAGGTCCTAATGCTGCAAATGTACTAAATTCAATATTTCGATCTGGAAAGCCCTCCTTATAACCCAAATAAATTTCTTTCAATGGTGAATAAAGCAATCGTTTTTGTTTGCGTTCACACTTACCATTCATTCTGACTGTGACGCAATCTCTTGATCCCGGCATTACTCTGCTGACGTAATCGCTGTTGAAATATTGAAGCACCTCGTTTTCTATCGTTTCGTTCCTGCTGCGGCCCGTTTGTTTCTTGTTTTTTTTTCGTACGTTGATTCTCTTGCCTCCGACACGATGTATTTGTTCGCCTTGAATTGGGTGGCTATTTTCTCCTTTGACCACGAGTTTGGCAAGACTGACATCAAACGCACTTTTTCATTCCTAGTGCAATCAGGCTTAGCAAACTGCTCTATCATTTTAGTAATCACTTCATCCAACTCTGCTGCTTTCGTTTTGAGTAATTCTGGATCTTCTTCATCCGCCGGGAACCCGAATATTTGCTTTTTTATACCTCTTGAAATATCCAAATATTTTTCTCGAGGATAATTAACATTTCGGGTTTTCTTTGTCTATATCGGAGACACGTTGATTCCTGCGATGCCCTTGTTGAAGAGTTCAATGTTGTGTGCTCTGGAATACTCCGCCGCGACTGATGCTTCAGAAGATGCTGAGTTGATTGAAGCTGCTGAAGGTACTTCCTCTAAATCGTATTGCGATGTGGATGGTTGTGGTTCCGTTGTTGACTGCCCTTCTGTTTCCGATGTATGACTTTCCTTATAAGCCCGCCTACGACAGCGATCACAAATACGTAACGTGGTATTCAATTTAACCAATAGAATTTAGATAAGCAATTCGCCGGTACGTACGATGGTTGTAAACAGTAGGTAGTCAACTGGCACACCTCTTTGATTCTACATGTTAATTATCTTTCAACGAGAACTTGAAATTTCGAATATATCTGTAAATCAATTTTTTTTCAGTGTATATTTTTTTAGAGTGCTCTATTGATTCCCTAGAACTTCTTCCTGGACGCCATTTTTGTACGATGAACGGTTTCCGAATTACAACGAGAAGAACTTCATTTGCATGCACCCGTAAACTGTTTTAGCTATAACTTCTTCATTTTTCAAAAGGCACGGATGGGATAGCCATCAATCTGTAGGTTTTAATAAGAGCTTTAAAATAATAATTTAAAAAAAATCGAAATTTTTTTAAATATGTTTTTTTGGTTCATTTTGAGATAATTGAGAAAAAAATCAATTTTTTTTCAGTGTATATATTTTTTAGAGTGCCCAATCGATTCCCTACAACTTCTTCCTGAACGTCATTTTTGTACAATTAACGGTTTCCTAGTTACAACGATTTGAAAAAGGCAATTTTTGTGAAATGCAAAAATACATACGCCCTTTTTAAAAATCAGTCGAGAGTCGGATCGACCTCTCCATCGGTTCAAAACTTATGGATTGCCATAATGGAGCCTTGTGCAAAGTTTCATCCATATCGGAGAAGGTCGAGTCTGATGATCTGCTCAGCATTTCTGCAAGGAACGACCGAAATTAGCTCTGCGCCTAATTCGTATTACTGTTTTTAAATTAGTTGATTTTAACAACAAAATTTCCAAAATAACTATTAAATTAGTTAAAATTGAGAATTTACTTTGCTGAAAAAAACTCTTAATTTTAGAGAATGTGTTTAGTTGGCGAATATCCTGGACACAAACCAGCAATATTTTAATCCAACACGAAATTCTCCTTGATAACTAATTTTGTTATTAAAATCAGAAAATTTGTTTCTATTTATCTATCACTATCATTACTGAAGCACAAAGAAAACAAAAATGAAATTGGTTTTGTTAACAAGTTTGTTAGCCAAAAACTCATAAGAAGTGTCAAAGCAAAACAATCCATTAAAAAACTAAAAAGGACAGCCTTGTTGAAACTGCTTGCAAATTGTTTAGATGGTTTTCGCATGTGTTACGATATATCCATATACAAATTTTTTAAACCAATATGTAAAAATGACGTGAACTCTTAGTGGAAAGTGTATTTATTCAGAATTTGTACGCATTTGAAGCAATTTTAGTCCGATGTACGTGTCTTCCATTTTCTCAAAGTTGCGTGCTATAATATCAATATCATCAGCGAAACCAAGTAGCTGGACGGACTTTCTGAAAATCGTGCCACTCGTGTCTATCCTCGCTCTTATCACACCCTCCAAAGCAATGTTGAATAGCAGACACGAAAGGCCATCATTTTGCCGTAGCCCTCTGCGAGTTTCGAAGGGACTCGAGTTTATCCCCTCGAACAACGCACATCACTCGATCCATCGTAGCCTTGACCAATCGTATCAGTTTGTCCGGGAATCCGTAGTTGTGCATGATTTTCCATATCTGTTCTCGATCGATTGTGTCGTAGAGTGCCCAATCGGTTCCCTACAACTTCTTCCTGAACGTCATTTTTGTACAATTAACGGTTTCCGAGTTACACACGGAAAGACCGAAATCAGCATTTTGGCGAAAAAAATAGTTGATTTTAGTTAGTTATTTTTTGAGACAATTAAAAAAATCTTATTTTGCTAATTTAGATTTTTTAATTCTCATTCTCTTAATAATAAAAAAATATTTGTTAAAATGGCTATTTTTTAATTGAATTCACCAATTAAACGTGCTGTCATTTCTTAGCTAAGGCACACTTCATTTCCATTCAACTAATTATTTAGTTGAATTAGAGAAATAAAACGTTGTTTTCAACCAACATAAATAGTTAAATTGGCTTCTGCAATTTGCAGCTATATGGCGCACTGCCACCGAAAAAACGTTAACACCGTAATGACTACTAGCCACTAGATGGCACACTACTACCGAAAAGAATTTATGTCGCGGTTGTCTTTTCTATATTGGCAGGTATAAATACGATGTTGTATTGGAGAAAAAGACATAAACTTCTTTTTGAAAATTTTTCTTCTAATCACTGTTTTCTTCATTCGACTTCGCGAAATCGACTCTTTTACTGAAAACTTCGAGCACTCGGAAAACAAAAACCAAATACAAGTAGCACACCGAACGGCGTAGCCCGGAAGATTGGAAGAAAAAAAAATTCATTTAACATATACAATTAGCATGTAACATTCAAAACTCACTTCACTGTTCCACGTAAAAACAGTATTACGCACAATTGCTTCAAATGCGTACAAATTCTGAATAAATACACTTTCCACTAAGAGTTTACGTCATTTTTACATATTGGTTTAAAAAATTTATATATGGATATATCGTAACACATGCGAAAACCATCTAAACAATTTGCAAGCAGTTTCAACAAGGCTGTCCTTTTTAGCTTTTTAATGGATTGTTTTGCTTTGACACTTCTTATGAGTTTTTGGCTAACAAACTTGTTAATAAAACCAATTTCATTTTTGTTTTCTTTGTGCTTCAGTAATGATAGTGATAGATAAATAGAAACAAATTTTCTGATTTTAATAACAAAATTAATTATCAAGGAGAATTTCGTGTTGGATTAAAATATTGCTGGTTTGTGTCCAGGATATTCGCCAACTAAACACATTCTCTAAAAATAAAAGTTTTTTTTAGCAAAGTAAATTCTCAATTTTAACTAATTTCATAGTTATTTTGGAAATTTTGTTGTTAAAATCAACTAATTCAAAAACAGTAATACGAATTAGGCGCAGAGCTAATTTCGGTCGTTCCGTGCAACGATTTGAAAAAGTCAATTTTTGTGAAATGCAAAAATACATACGCCCTTTTTAAAAATTAGTCGAGAGTCGAATTGACCTCTCCATCGGTTCAAAACTTATGGATTGCCAAAATGGAGCCATGTGCAAAGTTTCATCCATATCGGAGAAGGTCGAGTCTGATTATCTGCTCAGCATTTCTGGAATTGCTCTTTTGCCATTAGTCAACGACGAACATTCAGAAATTGTACCTATTTTCATCTTACTAGTCGAACCAGCATTATGTTGCAGAATTTTACTCATTCACATACAACTACCCAAACGCCCCAACCAATAGACAACCGCGAGTCTCGACAAATTGGGTCGAATGGACTGATTCGGTAGCTTTTTCACACGAAAAAGGCACAGAAGATAACAAAATGAATGATTTTTCTGGTTTGAAACGGATCCTATATTTTCTACCCCTCGGACTCTCCTGCTCCGCGTTAGAAGAATCTTTCGTCCTTCGGTTAAATAGGTCAAGTATCAACATTTCCTTCTAACCCCAATTCTACTTTGTAGAATGGGGGCGGCCACCAGCGATGGTTGCTATCAAGCGGATGAAGTTTTAATTTAGGTTGGATTGGTGTCAGGTCCACTAGAAACTTCTAATAAGATATCATTAATAGATAATCAACGAGAACATTACTGGTTATTACCGGTTATTACTTGTTTGCATTGCCTCCCTTTGGAAAACTTTTCCACTCGAAGCGTCCTGCAGTCATTCTACAAACGTAGTTTAACAGATTCATTCCACAAATCAACGATTTCCGGAAAATCCCCAGCGAAAACACTGGTGACAACTGAAGAGTACTAAGGCAATGGAACTAGGAACACGAGGCTCTATCATGACATGAACCGGATTACCGTTGTTTGCGAATAACTGAATAACGAAAGCGAATCAAGGACATCGCTCGGAATAAACCTTCATCTCCGGCAGCACTAAATTACTTCCGCTTTTATCTCCGTACCAATCCGAGAAGATTACATGCTTCTCCACCGGGACAATTAATTAATCCTTTAAAATCTTATAGGGACCAATCACGCGAAAAAACATTGTTATCAGAACACACAAACGGCTCTAGTTTATTTGTCTGTGAACGTGCGTGCGTGCGTGCATTTACACACACACAAATTATAGGTCAACAGTACAGACTATACGAGTCGAACGTTGTCATTATAGTGCGTAGATTCTGCCCTCGAATAAATCTCTCTTCTCGACTCGATCCTTCCCTTCCTTGTCGGACTAGCATTCTGTATTCATCGCACCATGGAAACGTTACCGACCGGACTGTGTTTAGTCGAGAGCCAATAGCTCTCCCCTTTCCCTCGAGTTCGGAGCTCCGCAGCATCATTCGACTCGGCCTAAGCTCGGTCGGTGTAGGCTAATCTGTAACAAAACGAACAAGAACAGCAGCACCGGACACAACTGGGCAAACAGACAGACAGCCGGGCAGGCAGGGCTTGTAATTAAACGCACGAGCGCCACCGAACAAGCTAAAGCCCTGCAACGCGCTCTCGCACACCGACTCAAATTCCTTTTCTTGTTTTGGAGAAACAGCTGGCGCACCGAGATGATAGAGATGCTGCTGTAGGCGATTGTAATCTAATATGTACCCTGGTCTGGTCGCTGGAATGAGTCCGAGAAACGATGATCCGATTTGTGCGAATGCTGGAGGATGAACGGACGTTTCGGCACCGTTCGGTCATAAGTGCGCCGGACTGGACCAGGGGCTTTTGTGAAACGGCAGTCCCGGACCGAAAAAAAATGAGGAATGAAAGGAAAAATAAAAATCCCGGAACCAAGCCAACACAAACCGTCGATCGTAGCACGGTGCCGATTTGTGTCAGTTCGGCTCGCAAATGTGACATATTTTCAAACAAACTTTCAGCGCTCTAGCGCCGGTTTGGCATTGTCGCGCATTCGAACACCGCCCGAAACCGAAAATAGCTCCATTTCAGTTTTGAATCATATTACACTTGACTTTTACTGTCCTTCGCACTTCACCTTGTTCCCTTTTTAGCTTCACAGTCACGCACACGAGCACCAGATGCGGTCGTTTGTCGTTGATGATACGATTACGGCTCTGAATTCAGGCTGAAACCTTTCAGGTGACCAAGTAGAAGCGAAAACGTGTGCGGTGATCAAGATGCAGAAAACGACCTTCAACTTGATAGACTTGTCGAACGCAAACCGAACATCATCTCTCACCTATGGCTTCGAAGTCACCATCCAAAGAAGCACTACATATGATAATTCCAACTTCCGTGCAGCTTCCCGTAAGTGCAGACAACGTCGACGTTCGCCCCATGAGCTTGACCGTGACGGCATGCGGGCTTGGTAGTGGTACATGAGACACATGACATGACATCCCGTGCGTGCGACTGCTCCCAGCGATCGATTTCCGCCAACCGACAGCGACCGATGGAAGCGCCGCGTTGTTGTGACTGCTGACTGAGCGACTGGAATGAATCGCTGGAATGATGATGAAACCAAAGTATGCTCATCACATTTCGAGTTTTGTTTTGCTTACGCTCTTGGTTGTGCAAGAAGAAAGTGGCAGTGTCGATGTATGTAATCATAGGTTTATTTTTGGAATTTAGATTTTATTTACATAATGCGGCAACGAAAACAGTGCAACGTTTAATTTTGCCAATATAATTGAATTTGTTTCTGTTTTCACATTCACGAGTGAGCCTAATTTCTAAAGTTCATACTAGGTAGGGTGAAATCAGACCCTGTCAGCTTGGAGCGTCAATTCAGCAACGCCATCGCACGGGAACACATTCAACACATTGTCAATTGTATGGATGCGCAGTGCTGCGCATTTTGGCGCGCACGAATTTGACATTTCGCTTTCCTACTTCTATGTACGAGATTCGATGCGGACTCGCCTGAAGGCGCCATGCTCGCAAAAAAAGAATGTTGCCAATGATATGTTCGGGAAATGTTAAAGCTGAACATCTTGTTAATATGATGTCTTTGGTGAAATGTAACCATTTCGACCGCCAGAATGCGTTGCAATCAAAAAAAAAATCTGAAAAGCTTTCTTATTAGTTGATTGGCAGAGTGAACTGTGCAAACTTTGACTTCTTCGCAAAGTTCGACTTATTCCAGTCTAACATATTCTAACAGAGAGTAGCCAGCCGCAGTACAGCACAAAGTGCGAATAAAATTCATACTGACGCTTGCGTTTTAATTGAAGAAATGATCAAAAACTGATTTTTACCTTTCTCAGTGTCATACACCGTTTGACTCAGTTCGTCAAGATCAGAAAATTTCGTGTGCATATAGCAGAAATTTGCACTCGATTTTCCCGCTGAGGGCTGGACCGATTTTCACAAACTTATCTCGTTTTTGTTTTCAAACTGCACTACACTGGTGCAGTGCTGCACCATGGCATGAATAAACGAACAAAAATGGTGAAAACATAAACAGTAACCCTACAATAAACGATTCAGTTCACTTTCACATCTCATCCAAGTCAGTCGATAAAATAAAACCGCTTACGTTCGGGACAGAAGAAACCGAGTACAGTACTGTGTAGTGAACAATAGAACGACCTCGAAATGAGTGAACCAAACGAACAAAAGTTACCGCCGACACGAAAGAATACAATTGTTGTTGATTTCAGGCAGTGCAAAATTCGACCTTCGATACGAGAACTTGAAGGTTTGCTTAAGGAGCAAATGCATCTTGACATTAAACGTATGCATTTACTTCAATGCAATAAGACAAATGTTATTTACATCCAGTTTTATAAAGAGTTGTATGCAATTCAATTCGCAAAAGACAATAACAATGTGCACTATGTGGAGCACGAGAACATAAAGTACAACATTCCAGTATATATGGAAGATAGTGCTATAGAAGTGCGTGTTCACGATCTTCCCTCAAGCGTCACTGATTCATATATTCGCAAAACTATGTCCCAATACGGAGAGATTCTCTCTATCGAAAAAGGAAAGTGGAAGAACTTTTTCCCTGGTATTATAAATGGCGTACGTTTATTACGCATGCGCTTGAAGAGGCCTATACCTTTTTATGTAACTTTCGGTCAGTAAACAAGAATTGCCACAAAGCTGTTCACTACGGTAAGCCATGTGATAAACTGGACAAAGAGACAACTATACCAAAAGACAACTGTGCTTCCTTCACACCAACCCCAAGCAACCCCAGTACACCTGTGACAGCCACCAACAACAATGAAGCATTCCCTTCAACGAATCCAACATCATCCCCTATAGAACAAAGTACACCAGCTGCAGTTAACAACTTACCCTCCAACCAACCAGCAACTGCAACCAATGTACAACAAGGTACATCTACAGCAACTAGCAACGAAGAGAAGACGGAAATCGACAACAATACCATCGATGCGGCAATGGATGATGAGACGAACCACGAACGAAGTGCCCCTCAATCTTCGCAGGAGGGAAAAGGAAGCTCCTCATTCCTTAGAAAAAGGGTGACAACGAGATCCAGAAAAAAATTTATTTAAAAAAATCGGCTCAATCGGCCACGTAAAACTTGTACGCAAATAGGCCTGAATAAAAATATCTATTAAATAAACAAAATACAATAAACGATTCTATTGCATTGTCTAGAGCTACACCGAACTTTTGATGAGTGCTACACCAGTGGTATCGGTGCAGAAAAAGTGTAGCACTGGTGTAGTGCAATTGGTAAAAACGAACGGTTTCAGTGCAGCTTTCGCTGCACCGGTGTAGTGCATTTTAAAAGCGAAAAGGACATTAGATTCAAACAAAAGGTCTGTTGGGCCTGCTGCTGAATTTTATCCGGATCGAACTACCGGTTCGGGAGTAACGGAATGAAATGTTGTTACGTATAGTACCGACCGTTCTGTCTGTAAAGGGAAAGATGGCGCGAACCTTACCAACTAACACTTTTGCGCCATCCGCGATAAGCAGATGTGTTAGCGGATTTTAACTTAATTTGCCCGGACTCTTATCCCAGGGGGGGACAATTTGGCTCGCACTAATTTTTGGAAATGCAATACCGTGGAAAGTTTCATTGAAACCGAAGGAAAATATCTAGAAACTACGAGAGCTAAGAAACAAAGCAAATACAAAAAGACTTACCCACGGATCGCCAAACACATCTTCAAGCGATCTCGACGCGATTTCTTCGGCCACTTGCTATGGCCAGGTTCCAGAGCTAGGTGGTAATCTGCTTCTGAAGTCGACCTTTTTTCACACACTTCACTCCCGGACCGAAACAAGCTCGAATTATACGGTTTCCACAATTTAACCCCGAAATTATCTTTAGCCAGAACGACGGCCACGCAATCCAATCAAATAAAACCGATACCCTTCGCACGGTAGGATATTGCGACAGTATCGACTGTCCAGTTCAATGGTTCGATGGTAAGAGAGCGATTCCAAGCTTTTCTCAGTCAGAGAAAACTTTTCAGTCTTTCTCCTAATAGCTGTAACCTCAGAAACGCATGTCAAGCGGCGTGAAAATAGACATTTTCTTGCACTTTTAAGCTTGATTCAGAATTCGACGTACAGTGAAAGTGCCGTTTCATACCCACAATGAATCCCGCCCTCGCGTGCTCCAGTATCTCTCCGATAAATACAATTAACCCTCCACGATGTTAAAAGTTTGTTCTACGCAATTTCAGTTGCAACGCAACAATGTACAAAAAACGGCGGGTGGGTAATGTTGCAATCGATACTGTGCTCTTATAAAGCATGATATCAACTCTGGCGAACGACAAATACACGTTAAATAAAGGTGGTTAAATAAAAGACATAATAATAACAAGTCCAGCATAAACTATGATTGAACACATTGAATGTAAAACAATAATTCTTTACAATAATACACATTGAAAGTAAAGAACCAATAATGTTGGTTCGCTTGGCGGATTAGGACGGGAGTCAAAATACACTTTTTACAAGGTAACGAAGTTGGACACAGTGAGATCGAACCGGAATCGATCGTTCGCTTATAAATGTAAAAAAAAGAAAATTGTTATGCTCCCTGGATTAACAACGGAGTGGATATTACTAATAGTGCTTGAAATTGACAATAGGTCATTAGGATATTTCAAGCATTCTTATGCCTGTAATTGGTCACCGATTTTGATTGACTTGATACATTTGGGGTGAATATTAATATACCATATTCGTCCTGAGGATGACTATTATTATCAGGAATAAGAGTAAATTGACATCTTATGAACCGTTAAAGAACATTCAAACCTCTTCGATCCGGTTCGGCACCGGCACTGATGGTATGCACATTACAATGACGATGGAGCTGATTCGCTTAGGTGTAAATACACTCTCAGATCGGGGAAGGTTTGATTGTACCCAAATTATTCCTACATTGATACAGTTTCCACCTTCTAATGTGTATTAACTCAATATTATTGTTTCCCCTGTCCTTTGTCTCAGAAAGAGCATTTTAATCATGTCCTCTTTGTTACCTTTGGGAGTCGCAAACAGCGTGGACAACACCGTCCAAAGTCTGCACACCTAGTAGTTTGATTGCATGTTAAATGTAGCTCTCTTTTAAATTTCGTTGTAGAATGTTTGGTACTTTCTCTGACATTCGATACTTTCACTCAGTTCCTCACTAATGCTACATTCACTCATCAATCACCATTCATATCCCACTATGCAGATGCAAAAAAAAAACAATACAATACATAGACAACCATAGACACAACCACAGCAGATTAGAAAAGTGAGTGTCATTAATGTAATAATCGTATGTGCCGCTTCATACATAAAAGAAAGCAGGGCTATGACCGTTGAGGATACAATACGAAATTCTCCGAAGTTTCATTAACGAATAAATTGAAAACAGAAACAGTTGGAATGCAAGGGGGAAAAGGAAACGTAACGTAACGTCGACAGAGATAGAAACAATCAGTGTAGATTAGAATGGATAGTGTTAGTGGACCAAACTTATCTACACCTATTTAGGAACTTAAAAGTAATAATCGTAAGTACCGCTTCAGACATAAAAGGAAAGCAGGTCCAAGAACGAAGCGAATACAATGCGAAAATTTACAAACTTTCATCGACGAGGACATTTATGCAATAGAAGCAGTTGGTAGGATGACAAAATACCAATACGAAACAGACGCACAACTCAATGATTGACTGGTTACCGGGCGAAGCACACTTCCTGCCCAAGTGACAAATTCTCTGGCGAACTGAAGATATTCATATCTTTCGTTGCAAATTGATAACCGTAATGGGATCTGTCGCTTGGGTTACATGATGAAGGGAACCTATCAATAATAGGCCGGTTTCCTCCTTCGTTAATAGTGTTCATTTGGGCACCATAGCCTAGTTCGTTCGGTATGGAAAGTGCGGAGCGTTGTAACTTCCACCCTCGGCCAGAGTAGTCCATTAAGGAAAAAAAAAAAAGATTATTTATAAATCCAATATTCCGTCAACAATTGACATTAGAAAATTATTTATTTTGTTTTTGCAAAAAAACCTCAAAACTTACTCGAATAAATAAATATAAAATTGAGTAACAAATTCAAAACCACCGTAACTAACAACAAATCATTCAAAGGTAGATTCATGAAATCGCTTTAAAGGTAGATTCATTAAATCACTTATAAAAAATTTGACGTATATTTGGATAATGAAACTGAACATATATCCTGAATTTTTCACTATCGGTGTGCTGAAAACTTTTTTAAATTGACCTAAAATTTTGAATATTTTATTCTTGGAATTTAGTCTACACCCTGATCAAAATCATTGCATCATGCGCTCAATTATTTGAATATTGTAGAGGTTGCGGTCTGGGTGGTAGTAATAAAACAATAAAATCTTACCTTTTTATGAACCGTATCTTGAATGTGTTGAATATGTAAATTTGAATGAAGCAAGAAGCAAATTAATAAAATCCATCACCATGTGGGTGCGAACTGAGACGTCGGAGGCGTACCTAAGCTGCCGTTTGTTTCAACGAACCCCGATCCCGACCTAGACAAGATTGCCTTGAGCCCGGCGTCGACCGGTCTCGCTCGATGCACTAGTAATCTATCGAGCCATTTTTCACAACCGCGTGCATTGTATATTTACAATAATGTAACAAATCGGGCGGTTCATGAACTGATATGCCACCTAGCAGTTCAACATAAACAAAATGTATAGAAAGACTAAATCGGTTATATGCACTTAGTACAACATTGGCTAACCCCGGAGTGACCATATCTGAGGCGGCTGGTCCGGCACGACATTACAATCCAATAAAGTCGGTGCAATCCAATAAAGTTGCACGAAATTTCGCGTCGGTGCAATCCAATAAAGTTGCAACACAAGTAGAGTTTACGTCTGCTTAGCAGTTTATGTTGAGCTGCTAGGTGGCATATCAGTTTAACATAAACTGTTATGTACTGATGAGTCTAAGACGAAACGTAAAAAATAACTACTAAGAAATCGCTCTATCTATAAATCTATCTCGACTTGCGTGAAAATGAAACGTGTGCAAAACGAATCTCATAAAAAAATATTACTAATCAAATCTTTCGAATTTTATGGTTCTAAGCCGCCAAAACATTATTGAGTTTATTTAAAAAAACTACAAGGGACCGCCCTATGGGGATGCTCGAACAGTTAACGTAGGACTCAACAACAATTGTCAAAATCACAGCTAACATTAGTTTTGAATATGTAGGTAGGGTAAGGGCTCCCTATTTCATCTCAGCTCCAATTTCCATCTCATTCCTTCACCTCATAACTTTGAACATTAATCATATCTTCAAACGTTTTTTTAAAACATTTATTCTAGGGTTTGCCACACTTTCCAATTGAAAAAAAAATAGCTGAAAAAAAACCTTCAACGATCGCTTTTTTCATTTAAAATAATCGATTTAGGAACCACTTTCGTCTGAAGTTTTACAATTCATCATGTTTCTGTATATTTAATAATCGATTCGTCTCAAAACATGATCACTATTTCACATAATTACACAACTATTCAACGTTGGATGACTTTATAGTTAGTAATGTTCACTTTCCACTTGTTTATTCAACAATTAAAGACTTCTGAAATTACCTGATAAGCAATAGAAGGAATGAAAAATATGGGATGAAAATTTGCACTTGATTGCGCTTTGTTTTCATCTCATCTCGTATCGCAAGGTTGCCAAGTTTTCTCATAATGTTAAATAAAAAAAAAATTTTTTTCTTTGAATTATCATCAACAAGTATTTTTTGGTATCCGTGACATTAGTTTAATTATAACATTGATATTTTATATAAATAAAACTGTTTCGGATTCTAATATTACCAAATATAGCGTGTTAAATACTAATCAAATAACCATTGTGGCAAATCCAGTAGCACTGGTTTCTTTCCGCTATACGTCACCATAACACTGTTAAATGTTTGTGTTTCATCGGCTGTGCACAGAGATGCCAGATATTTTCATAGAAAATATGTATCTGCTCTATCTGTTTTCACTAATAAAATGAATCAAATTCAAATTCAAATCAAATTCAAATTGGTTTAAAGTTTTAATATAAATGTTTCATCATCAAACATTTGCACAAACGATTTCCATTTTAACATGTGATTTGTCCGTTGATTAAAAAACTGTGAAAGAAGTACTGCAATCAAATACTAATAGATACTCAGAGAGAAAAGTCTAACGTATTACTTCTCACTTTTTATGAACCTTTACAAATCTGTATTAAATTTAGAAAATCTGTAATCTGATTTAACGAACGCGAACGCAAAAATCTATACAATACAGATAAATCTGTATGAATGTCATATCTGATTCTGCATTTTAGAAGGGCTAATGCCTAAATAGTAACAATTATTTTTTTTGTTTTTTTAAGTTCGTCAATTTAACTGCATAGTAAAATTTTAAATTTGAAACGAACGGTAATAAAAACGATTCAAAAAATTTTAAACGTCGAAATGACTCCTAACTTTTTTTTAAATATCGTATGTTGTCTCATAGTTGGCATTAGGCCCTTTTTAACGAAAATTCTGACATTTTGCACCTGAGAGTGTAATAGTGCAATATTTTGGTTTTGATTGCTGTCGCCATTGCTAATATATGGGATGAATAAAGGACCAACGATAGGATGAATATAAAACCTTAGAGATGAAATTAGGAGCACAGTAGTGAACATATCAGAAGTGTTTTTTAGCTGATTTTTTAATTATTATTTTAATTTCCAAGAAAAGTGAATCAATTCCAAATGTGGAGCAAGGCAAATTAAGCAGAAATATGTCAAAATCATAGTGATTTTGGTGGCTGAATCAGGTTTTTAAGATAACGTCCTTACCAATGAGATGAAATAGGGAGCCCTTACCCTAGTTGTTTTTTTATTTGTTTCATGTAAGCTTATGTTTATCTTTGCGAGATATTTTCTCAAAAATACAGGGTGGCAAGTGACCGAGAAAATCGGGAAAACCGGGAAAAGGTTGGGAGTTTGGGTTCACCGTGAAAAAGTCGGCAATTTTAGTGAAAAATCGAGAAAATATTACTAGCTCAGATATGAGTAACAGTTGTTAGCATAATGATTTTTTTTTCAACAAAAGAAAAGTAGGAGACAATACCGAATTTTGCGTTTGATCGATATGTTCAGTAAAAGTGTTGAAACGTCTTATTGTCTCATACAGGTTCTATGTTGCCAAATTGTTGGCTAAGTCTCAAGGGAAAATTTTTACTAAAATTATTAAACTTTCTTAGGCGTCTGTTTTTAAGATTGCTAATGATTGCCCTTGTTTCAACACAATTCGTCTCAGTAATGTACTTATGTAAACGAAACTGTCGTCGCTGTTAGAGGAAACCACGATAATGGTGGAAAATTAGACATTGTTAGCATTTGATTGCAATTTCGACCATCAATTATTCAAGATATATAATTTTATCTTCTCGAATCGATGCCTGGAAATACTCCCAAGCAGCAGGTGTAATGATATCAAATATCTGTTTAAAATTCGTAAAGCTGTAGATGTTCAAAACCTGACCACTGTTTGGTTCTTCGTATCAAGAATTCGCATTCATATATGGAAAACAAAGACGTAGTTCTACGTCAAAATTTTATAGACGTAATCCTATGTCAAATTTCAAATTATTTTCTGTCGTTCTGTTTTAGTTTATGGCGAATTTCGACTGATGAACTGATTCAGCAGTTTTGGTTTTCATCATTTTCGCTGTAAAAAATACTCACAAGCTATGAAAATACGGAACACAATTTATCGTAGAAAACCATTGCTACAACGTGCTTCGATTTGATCAACTTTGTACAAGATTGGGCTCAGAGACAGGTAGATAAACATAATTAATGACTTATTGCAAAATTGCACGACGAATGAAAATATAACCACTCCCGCGATTTCCTCGATAAAATTCCAACGCTGCCATCAGTTCTAAATAGCAAATAATGTTTTCCACTATTAATGAGTCCATGCGCCGGCACTGCTTTATGCTGTCACAGGTTCATAATAAATTCATGCTCCGAAATCCGATTTGTGATTCGAGGAACACGGCCAACCGGGGGCTTGTGACAGCAGAGGTAATCAAATTGATGTCGATAGTGAAAACGAAACATAAAATCTAAAACAGGACCGACCGTCACCCACCGCCACCCAACACTGCATTGCAACAAGTCAGCCAGCGATCAATGGATGAAACAACCACCTGGAGTGAATAAATAACTCAATTGCCTCCGGGCAGCAGCAGCAACAGCTCCGTCCAACGAAGACGACACACAGGTGACAAAACTGGGTTCAATCATCCCGCACACAATGCTTCGAAAGCTTTCCATCTGATCGGGTAGCTCTTTGCGCTGCAAAACGGCATCGTCCTCGTTTTCGTCGTCACTGATATCGAGTTTTGTTTCATGTCTCTATTATTGATTCGCCGTTCCTCCTGTTCTGGCTCTCTCTCTCTCTCTCTCTCTCTCTCTCTCTCTCTCTCTCTCTCTCTCTCTCTCTCTCTCTCTCTCTCTCACGTGCTGTTTCTCGCCGAATGGCTTTTATTTTCAGCAAATTACATCTATTTGCATAAATAATTGAATTTCTGGCCCACATCGGTGAGTACACTATGTGTGTGTTTGTGCTGGTCGTTGCTCGGAAAGTTTCCCTCACGTACGCACCACTGCTGGCGTGCGGCCGATGGGTTTGTGTACCGAGCTGTGGTACAGGTGTATAATGAAAAAAAAGTTTGTCAGTTGGTTACAGTGAGTCGAAAGAGCAAAAAAAAAAAAGAAAACAACATCGTTGCCAGCAGCACCAGAACCACAAACGCCTATAGACACTCATGGAAACTTTGTGCTCATAACAATGTTATTGCTTTGACTACGCAGACATTACTGAAGTGACGCGAGGGTAGGAGCATAGTTTCATGCAATCAAACATTAATTGATTCGATTGAACTGTTTGATGCGGTGTGTCTACGAAATTCGATAGTCCAAGCCAATTCGCGGAACGTTTTATTTTCCTCTATATTTATATTTTAAATTTTACTGGTTTCGGAATGTTTAAACCTGTATGCATGTACGTTACAATGATAAAATATGTGTCGTACATTTTTGCCTTTCTCATATAGAAAGGTTATGCAATCACTTGAAAAACCGACAAGTAAAAATTGGGTCGGAGGGCCAAGTTTCATATACCATTCGACTCAGTTCATCGAGCTGAGCAATGTCTGTGTGTGTATGTGTCAAATAATCTCACTAGCTTTTCTCGGAGATGGCTGAACCGATTTTGACAAACTTAGATTCAAATGAAATGTCTCGTGGTCCCATACGGAATTCCTGAATTTCATCCGGATCCGATTTCCGGTTCCGGAGTTATAGGGTAAAGTGTGTTCAATATTGTACACCGTCACTTAAACCGGTGAAACAAAAAACGTCGAAAATTTTCTAAACTGATCTCAAAACTCCACAAATCGATAGTCATTATCAGTAGGCAACTGAACAAACCGATTTCGGCTATCCTGGTTCCCGGTATCCGGTTCCGGAAGTTCGGAAATAGTGGTCATATATACCAAAACGGATCTCACTCACATTTCTCAGCGATGGTTTGACCGATTTCCACAAACTTAGATTCAAATGAAAGGTCTCCCGGTCCCATACGGAATTCCTGAATTTCATCCGGATCCGACTTCCGGTTCCGGAGTTATAGGGTAAAGTGTGTTCAATATTGTACACCGTCACTTAAACCGGCGGAAAAAAACGTAAAAAAAATTTAAACTGGTCTCAAAACTACACAAATCCATAGCCATTATCAGTAGGCAACTAAACAAACCGATTCCGGCTATCTTGATTCCCGGTATCCGGTTCCGGAAGTACCGGAAATAGTGATCATATATACCAAAATGTATCTCACTCACTTTTCTCAGCGATGGTTTGACCGATTTTCACAAACTTAGATTCAAATGAAAGGTCTTCCGGTCGGATACGGAATTCCTGAATTTCATCCGGAGCCGACTTCCGGTTCCGGAGTTATAGGGTAAAGTGTGTTCAATATTGTACACCGTCACTTAAACCGGCGAAACAAAAACCGTAAAAAATGTTATAAACTGGACTCTAAACCGTTATTCCCAATCTTAGGGTCAATTGAAAGGTCTTATGGCCCTACCAAAAATTACTGCATATTTTCGGATGCAACAAACATTTAAATCGTAATTTAGAGTGCGTACTAGTAGAGTTTGTATGTCATGTTAGTTGGTGGCCTAACGAACCGACTTTGATTATACCGGTTCTCGGGTTCCGGTGCCAGAAGTGCACATAATAGTGAACCCAATTCGTTTTCTTAAGGATGACCTACGCAATCAAAGCACTGTTTTATCCTGTATGTTATACTAGTTAATGCACAAACAATCTCTTGGTTTCTTTCAAAAATCGAAGAAAATTTTTTTGAATAGAATACCACAATATTATACATGAGAAAGGCATCATTACACCACTAGGTGGATTAAAACAGGTGTTTTTTAAGTATTTCTTATGTTTGTCCCGGGTTGGCGGTTCAACGCTGGTCGCTGGTCTTACAAGCCAGTTGTCGTATGTTCGAGCCCCGACCTGGAAGGATTCTTAGTGTCAGTAGGAACCATAGTACTAGCCATGCAATGATTCTGTACACTAAGAATCGGCTGCGAAGTCTGTTGAAATAGAAAATCCAAATTCCACCCAAGGAATGTAATGCCAAGACTTTGACTTTGCTTATGTTTCATGCTCGACTAATCAGTGTATTAGCAGTTTGAATCCATTTATCATTGTAACGTAGCAGTTCGTCCCGGGTTGACGGTTCAATGCATAGGGCACTTGTCTTACAAACTAGTCGTCGTATGTTCGAGCCCCGACCTGGAAGGATTCGTAGTGTCAGTAGAATCGTAGCACCAGCCATGCACTGGTTCTGTACACTCTGAATCGGCTGCGAAGTCTGTTGAAACAGAAGATCAAATTCCACTACAGGAGTGTAATACCAAGGCTTTGCTACGTAGCAGTTCAACTTGAATCGCTAAGTTGGCACAAGTCTCACGCTCTATAAGTCACTCTCTCAAATTACACATAGGTACAAATTAGAACTGCTAATGCACCAGTGTGTTTCAGACGGAACGGGAATAAATCGAAAAAGCGGCTAGATATTGGATGGCGCGAATACAAATAAAACTGACACACTTTCTTCTTTGAGGTCGAATTATTAATCCTAAAGAGAACCGAGTAATTGAATTTCTTCGACATTTAACAATGTTGAAGCCATTTTCTTAGAATGTGAAGGATCTGAAGGTCTTTTCAGACGATTCTTAACCCATCCCGTTATCGTCGCGAGCTCTCACACAACAAGTTAAACAAATGACATGAAAACTTTAAAATAATGTAATTGATGTCATTCACCATATTGCTCTGATTTGGCCCCCAAAGACTTTTTTTTATTATTTTCACACTTCAAAAATAAATTTCCTAGTCAACATTCGACGCCTGAAAAACGCATTTTTTGGATACCTTCTTCAGGGTAGGGAAAGTGCTACAGATTGTAAATTGATCGCATGTAAAAGTGTAAGTGATGTTCATAGCATTCACTTCAATTTTGAGATATCTATAACTATCTCGTATAACTAAAAATTGGCCTCAATTTTGGAGTCAGATATGTGATTATCAATTATCTATAAGACATAAAATTAAAGTCGGGCTGGAAAACGACCGTTCTTATTTAAAAGATTACTACAGCCAAAGACACCGCAATAATCACCCCTATTCTGTACGTCGATCGATTCGAAATATTCCGATCGAATGTGCAATTTCTATTCTGCATTCCGTTCGAGTTGGGTAAGAACTCGAATATCATTCGTTCGAATTGTTAAATTTTCGAACATTACTCGATCGACTTGCGTACGTACGACTTCTGCTCGGTTTCAGGAATCAGGAATCAGAACAAATTGGCTCAAATGGCACGTTCCCCTTGATATTTGGAGATTTGTGCCTTGCCATCAATTTGTTTTTAGCATCATTTTCCCGATATATAAGAGGGAAGGATTGAAAGGAAATGGTAAGGGTTGGACCAGGAGGATGGGAAAAATTGACGACACAAAAACACATAAAAGCAGAAGTAAATTCTGCACCCCTAAGGGATGCTGAACAATCTGCTGAGGATCACATTTAGTGGAAGCAGAAGGAAATTCTGAACCTCTACGAGGTCCCGAACAGTCTGCTGTTAATAAAACCTCCAACCCCCGAGAGGATTTAGAGATCTTACAAAAGCGACACCATTCTCGGAAGAATGCAGAACGACTCGCAGTATGTACGAGCAGAAGTAAATTCGGTACCCCCCAAAGGATGCCAAACAATCTGCTAAACCCTATTTAAGGTGAATACAGAAGGGATTCATTCACTCCAGGAAGAACGATGAACCCTTCTGGCTATAGCGCCTTACCACATTGGGTGAGAAACGAGAGAATATCCTTCAATTTTAGCTCCGCATACACAGACTCAACCATGTATGGAGAACCAAAAAACCCGGATACGTAGCTGCGTCAATGCGGGACAGTTACATATCAGATGATATGAAGTACCATAATCGCATTCACACAAATCACACGAATAATACTCAGCACGTTGAATAGTAGCCATGTGATAATTGAGTTTGCAATGTCCAGTCAGAGCTCTGACCAGAATACTGCAATGATACTTGGAGAAATGCAGTAGACACTTTGACATTTTCAGATTTAAATCTGGTAGAAATGCTTTTGTCTGAGCGCAAGTTTGCAAGCTGCGCTAGTAAGACGGTATGCACAAGATAATGCTTCTTGTTTTAGGAACACATGTAGTGGTTTAATACACAGTAGCGCCTCTAGAGCAGCATTAGGAGTTGTCGTGAATGCTCCTGTCATCGCCATTAGGACCATCCTTTGGAGATGATTTAGCTTCGACTGAACTGTCGCGACTTCTCCTTTCTGCCACCATACAAGACAACCATATGCTAAAATTGGTCTAACGATAGTTGTGTAGATCCAATGAATATATCTGGGTTTGAGTCCCCATGATTTTCTAAAAGCTCGTCTGCATTGGCCGAAAGCCATGCAAGCTCCTTCAATCCTGAAGTCAATGTGAGCAGACCAATTCAGTTTTGAGTCAAGAATAACCCCGACGTATTTAACTTGATCGACCACAGTGACCTCTGAACCAAAGAACTGCAACGGACGAGCTCCTGTAATTATCCTACGATGAGTGAAAAGCACCATTGATGTTTTGCCCGGATTTACAGATAATCTAACCTGACAACACCATTGTTCAACAGATCGCAGGGCTTGTTGCATTAAATCAAAGAGAGTGTTAATGCTTATACCGGTCATCAATATATGATAATCGTCGGCAAAACCATAAGTCGGAAATCCAAGGTTATTAAGTTTCCTTAACAAACCATCAGCGACTAGGTTCCATAAAAGAGGGGATAGTACACCACCTTGAGGACACCCACAGACACTCAGCTTTCTAATCTCTGCTTGCCGAAGCGATGAACAAAGAAGTCGATTGCTAAGCATTGCGTATATCCAGTAAGGGAAAAACCCAAGATATTCCTTTCACGACTGCAATGTTTAACCTCCTGCAGCCATTCAGCCATCGGTACGGAAATACACCTTGACTTAGGAGTTCCTATTTTTGTGGCCTTTTACGACATGGAACAGGAAACCAGTGGATCAATTCTTGGTAAAAAATAATTCCGCCGGATGCCACACGGCTTACCTGTTTGGTGGACTTATACCATCGGTACAGGTGGACCGTAGCGTTATTCTTAACCAGTTGGGAAACCGCTACCGACACTACACGGCTATCTAGGCTGCTCAGAGAGGGAAAGTTGACATTGATGGTCAACTTCCATGGATGGCCGAAGCAGCCTATCTCGTATAACTAAAAATTGGCCTCAATTTTGGAGTCAGATATGTGATTATCAATTATCTATAAGACATGAAATTAAAGTCGGGCTGGAAAACGACCGTTCTTATTTAAAAGATTACTACAGCCAAAGACACCGCAATAATCACCCCTATTCTGTACGTCGATCGATTCGAAATATTCCGATCGAATGTGCAATTTCCATTCTGCATTCCGTTCGAGTTGGGTAAGAACTCGAATATCATTCGTTCGAGTTGTTAAATTTTCGAACATTACTCGATCGACTTGCGTACGTACGACTTCTGCTCGGTTTAGAATCGTTCTAACTTGTTTATACAAGTGTGACGGTTTCGTTTACCAAGGAATGAATAATATAAATAATATAGAACGTGTAAATAGTGTTGACAGCTTTGATGGTTAGTGTTCGAAATTTCAAGTGTTCCCGAACGAGAGCCGATCGAATCATACAAGTCGAACGGAATCAAGAATGCAAAATTCGAACTCGAACGAAAGTGTAGATTCGTTCGTATCACAAATCCGTCGGATTGCAGAATCGGGGTGAATACATTTTCATTCGCATGAGCATTTCAAAAAATTTTCATTTGCATGAGCATTTTTGCATTTATCATATAGAAAAGTTATTCAATCACAGTGAAACCCGACCTGCGGCCCGAGTGTTGTATACCATTCGACTCAACTTGTCGAGATCACAAAATGTCTGTGGGTTACGATTTTCGCACTAACTTTTCTCAAATAAGGCTAACCCGAATTTTAGATGGAAAAAAATAAGCGTTTATTTCAAGTTTGTTGATTAATTTCCCAATTGATGAAAAAACGTTCAATTGCTACATTTCCTACAACTTTCTCTTGGACATAATTTGTACAACTAACAATTTTTCCTAAATGAAACAATTTCTGAAAAGTGCATGCAAAAATACCTCCCTCCTTTCGGAAAATCAGGCTGGAGTCGCATTGGTTGATTTTTTGCTGTATTTTTGTTGTTCATTTCTAAAATTTCTACCTTGTACTAGGTTCTGTAATGTGGTATGTTTCCACAACCAAAATCGTTTCTCTTTTAATCAATCTTAGAGTATTCAATCAGTCTGAGAACATTTTCTTTCATTTTTTTATATCATCACTTCAAACAGTCAGTCACTTCCGACTTCTAAAAGTTTGACCTGGATTTCGCACGTCTTTCCTTCAAAACCATTTTCTAGTTCGTGAAAACCCTTTACTACGAAGTCTAAAAAAGGAATTTAATTTAACTTTAACGCAAATGTGGATCTAGTAATGCCACAACGCTTCGTCAAGCATTATGACAATGACCACATATAATTTCCCTATTCAGGCACCAAACTCAACTGACTTTGCACACCTCCCGCACCGCACCTTGATGATTATCCTAAAGGACAAATGATTCATCATTCGCCTTGGTTCGAAATGAAAATATATTTTTATTCTCCATCCGGTCGATGGTTCTTCAAGTGCTGTAAATTATCACGGAATCCAGCGTCTAAATTCCACGGATTTCACATTGCTTCTAGTTTAGATATCCGCACCACTGGGAACAGGTGTAGCATTTCTTCTTCTGAGTCTTACTGACATTTACACCAACACACATAGGTACATACACTCAGAGATTTTGAAAAATGAAACTCCACTGTGGCAATGTTTTACGATGATATTCCGTTCGCGCTGTCGTCGTCGTCGTCGCCGCCCTTGGAATTGCCATTCTGGATCTGGATCTCTGGAGCGGAGATTGTGGTACGTAGGCTAAGCTGATACCGCCGATGGCGCTATTTGGCGGCACTGGTGAAGATGACGATAAAGAAACGATGGTGGAAATGTCGCTTGATGATTAATCTTTTTTTTTGTCTTTTTCACTGCGAATTGTGTCTGGTAATATGGTTTATAGCAAGCTTTACCACAGTCGAGTATTGTATACTATGGCCGTGCAGTGCAGGGCTCTGTTGGGGGTACGAGAGGGAGTTGTAAAGTATCCTTACTGCTAGCATTTCGCTCGCAGTGGATTGATTCAGTTCATGAAGGCCTGATAGGATTGCATATTATTAGGAATAATTGTTATCCTGAACGGTAGATCCAGTGACGATCGTAGCCTTCTCAGCATTCGGAATGGTTGATATTGATTGTCAATCACGAATTTTCAAACGTCTTCATTGTGTGTTGTCCACTAGTGCTTTCAGATAGCAAAGCAAAGTCCTGGCATAACATTCTTTCTGTGGAATTTGGCCTAACAGACTTCGCAGCCGATTGATTCTTAGCGTTATTCGTGATCAAAGTCATCATAAACAGAGAGATGTTTCCAAAAACGATTTTGTCGTTTTTGAGACAGCATGATTAAAAACTGTTGTTTTTGTACGATTTGATTTAATGCAACTACTCCCAAACCGTACAGCATTGCTTTTTTTTTAAATCTATACCCTGCCGAAAATTTACAATCATGGTGGCACTAACTGAAACTAATTTTGTTTAATTTTAAATACCTCGTGGTGTAGTGGTATGTGGTTAACTTTGTCCTGATCTCCATCCTTTCGAAACCTTTCGGGCTATGATGGAGAGTGATCTTCGGAAGACCGGGTGGCGGGCGTGTGTGTGAGCAGAAAGCAGAAATAACAAAATATACTGAATTACTGTAAAAATTTGATTTCTTTTCGATATCTATAGAAAAGAAATGCCTTGTTACTACTTTCCTTTTGTGCAATTCGATCTTATGTTTCAACACACCGCAGCTTATTCATAGCAAACAGAACCATTCCCGATCAGATGAGAATAACAGAATTATAACAACTGGAGTAATTTATTGCAGAAATATTTTGTAACAAATTTTGTAATATTTCTGGCTTAAAATAACAAAAATCATTACAAAAAAGACTCTAGCGGGAACAAAATCGCAACAGATTTTGAAACGTTTGTTCACAATTATTATTGAATTTGATATAACTACAGAAGTCCGAATGCAGGAATTTATAACAATAGTTGTAATAAAATAGATAGCAAATTTAACACAGAGAAACTATATCACAGCCAACTTTTAGCATCGTTTCAATCCAAAATTGTTGAATGATTTTTTGTTATATGAAAAATTTATCTAGTTTTTCTAGTTCTATTAGTTTTTTGAAATTCTGATCATTATTGTTCGATATGAAGCAACGGAAAAACTCATTTTTTCTAATAATGAACGTTGACATGAGTCTTGCAAATGAAAATAAAACATCATAACTGATTTTGTTATTATATTGCTATCATAAGTTGTAACTTTCAACAGTTTTCATTTGTTAAATATCTCAAAATAACACAAATTGTTATACATATCAACTGTTGATATACTTGTGTTATGATTTTGTTATGTGCATCTGGTCGGGTTGCATGGCTGGTGCTACGATCCTACTGCCACTAAGAATCCAGGTCGGGGATCAAACATACGGCAACTGGCTTGTAAGACCAGTGCCTCATTCAGTGAATTACCAACCCAAGACGCTATAGCTATAGATGAGTTACATCACTACTACTCCCGTTTTACCATACTTTCCGCTGTCTCACGAAGGCCAGATGCAGAAGATTTGGATGGATTTTGCATTCTGTCATTGAGATCCGTTCACACCAAAATCCGGAGACTTTTTGGGAATTGAAGTGCTATATTCAATCAAACAGATAAATTGTTCAAAATAAAGACATTTTTTCAACTTTATTCAATTTCATTTGAAAATAAATATCTTCTTCACTGGTCAAATTCATCTTGTTCGTCCTCTAAGGTTAACTATTCGTCACAGACAATCGAAGAAAGTTTTATATGAAGTCCACTGGCTTTTATGTTCTTTTATACAAGACTGCCGCCAGATGTCGTTTCAGGACTTTTTTGGGGCAGGCTACAGTCTTCAACATACGCCAGCTAGTGAAGTCAAGTGAAGTCATTTTCCATTTACCACATCCACAAATAGCTTGCCAGACCATAGATATTATTGGCAAGAGTTGTAAGGCGAGCAGACCTGAGCCCTCTCAAGAATGGCAAATTTCCGAATTCCGTGTCCATTTGAATTTGACGGACGATGGAGAAGGGAAACTTCATGACATTTGTTGAGAAGAATCGATTCCATTTATTTTTGATCAAGTGATTAGCAGATTGACTACAACACTTCACCAACACAGCTTACCGCTTTCGTCAATTTTCACTATCACAACAATCCCCAAAATGCCGAAACCACTCGCTAATTTGGAACAAATTTGCAATCTTTTCATTTTCTCAAAGTACAAAAATTAGTTCCTTATTACTCAGTGTGTTTACAAGCGGTATTTTGTTCTGCTCACCAACATTTTATTCTTCAAAGTCGAATCCAGGCAATACTGATGTGATGTTTCATTATATTCGTTTAAACAATAATGCCAAATAAACAGCCCGAGATCCTTCGAGACCAGAACTAAAATCAATCAATCAGCCATTATATCGTTAGTGAGAGCAAACTGTTCGTCGGACGTCCGGCTCGAAAAAAGCACTAATACCATGATCGATGCTAAATTTATGTAAAACGAAACCGCTGGACAGCAGTTAGGACAACATTGCCAACGGTGAGTCAACTACCCATCCATAGACCTTGCAAACGGTGGGAACAAACAGCTGGCCATTACTGTTCTGCCGTTGGCTATTTTCCAAGTGGTTATTGTCCACCGGAAAAGCTCAAATCAAACACCAGCCGTCACATACAATATCATCATCATCATCGTCGGCGTCGTCGTACCACCTCGCGGTAGTTAAACGAAGAATGATTGCCTGTCGAGGCTTTCTGTCGGGTGGGGAGTAGTTTTTTCGTCTTGTGACATGAGTCGAATACTCTTGTCACATGACTCGGCTCGCATGAGAGGCATGTTTTTGAGCCGGGACTGAGCACCGGCAACCAACGACTCTGAGACCACTCTGTCAAGAAGGTAGTGGTATGTCAGGTTACGTAAATGGTTTTCGGAATGAAAATTTCAAGGATAAGGTGATTCGACTGATTACACATTAGTTCACATAATATATAAATAATGGTGTCTTCTATAAGAAACCATTAATAAGAATCGTTGATGAAAAGCACAGGTCTAGTTGAATCAAAGCAAAGTTTGACTTTACATTCCTTTAGTGAAATTTTACCTTTCTATTTCAACAGACTTCGCAGCCGATTCATAGCGTACAGAATCATTGTATGGCTAGTACTACGATCCTACTGACACTAAGAATCCTTCCAAGTCGGGGCTCTAACATACGACAACTGGCTTGTAAGACTAGCGCCCTACGCATTTAACCGCCAACCCGGTCTAGTTGGAACAAATCATAAAAAAGAATTTCCTTATTAATAGCGAAATATTGGATTCGGTGAAATTATTCATTCAATTTCAGCAATAATATTATTACTTAGGAAAAGTGACATTCTGCTCCCTTTATCAACTTGTGCACCAAGCCGTCGGTAACAACCGCAAAACGGGCTTCAATGGGTTCTAATTTTTTCAACGTTAACGAAGTCTAAAGTTACTCTGAGATTGTGTGAGCGTTGCATGTATAATTTTCTGGTTGGTATTCAAGGTCACCAGCTGCTCATCAGTTATTAGTACGCGGTGTCAATTTTACCCCATAACTTCGGAACCGGAAATCAGATCTAAACGAAATTCAGGAATTTAGTATGGGACCTAGAGAGCTTTCATTTGAATCTAAGCGTGTTAAAATCGGTTCAACCATCTCCGAAAAAAGTTGGTGCACTTATTTTCACAATTTTTTGCACTTTTACCCCATAATTCCGGAACCGGAAGTCGGATCCAAATAATATTCAGGAATTTTGTATGGGGCTACAAGACCTTTCATTTGAATCTAAGTTTGTGAAAATCGGTTCAGCCATCTCCGAGAAAAGTTAGTGCAAAAAACGTTACATACATACAGAGATGGCATTTCACTAGAGTGATACACCAGGGCGTAGGTTTCAATAATACACTGCCAATACTTTTGCTGCGCTCCACACAAACTGGGGCAAGAGAATAACATTCTCTTCGCACGAATCGCTCTCACGTGCTCTCGCCTAAATACACCCAAGTGATCACTGGCGCGTGATGGTGAGCGAACACTTCTGTGAACTTCAATTAATAGAGAGTAGATCTGGCCTTGCTATGAAAAATTTGCAATGAAAACCGAAAATTTAATGATAAATTGTTTTATTTAGCTGATTTTGCGTGGGGCACGCAAACCATACACCAGAGTGCTCACCGGCGTGTACACCTTTGTGAAAGTATCTGCATCCACCTCAGAGAATTTATTAGTTCTGATCTAACACTTTGGTACGATTCAGTGGAGGAGGTAAAAGGAAATAAACAAACGCACTCATGATGCGTGCATACTTTATGCAACAGTGGTGTATACATGTGAAAGAGAAGAGCTCTCGTTAAAGTTGTCAGTGCGAGAGGAGAAATTTTGCTTGCTGTTCGTCACACAGAGGAGATGGACATCTCTGCATACATACATACATACGCACATACACACACAGACATGTTGCGTACTCGACGAGCTGAGTCGAATGGTATATGACACTCGGCCCTTCGGGCCTCGGTTCAGAAGTCGGTTTTCACAGTGTTTGCATAACCTTTCTATATGAGATAGACCTAATAATATACTTAAAACGACCATCCACTATTGTCTCTTGTTTGAATTTTGAATATATACAAAACAAAAATTGTAATAATGGGTTCAAAAGCAATCGAATCAATCTTTTCGGTAAAAAAAAAATTCAAATTGTGAAGCAAAAAATCTATTTTCGGTTGTAGTTTTTTTTTTATGTGGAACACATCTTTATTTTCTATACAGGAGAGCAAATCAGAAACTCAAGGAAAAATATACGTAGAAATGTGGTCAGGTTTTAAACACTTACAGCTCAGTATATTTTGTATCAATTATTAATATTATTTCAATATTTGATTGAGAATATTTCTAAGATTCGATTTGAATGTATCAAGCCACGTGTTTTCAATTATAAATGATTGGAATTTTGATTAGTAGCGAGCAGTGTCCTATTTTGTCTGTTAAAAATCTTCGGCATGTCGGATTTTCCCGACATAGACGACGGCTTTGAAGGAGTGAGCGATATATCAAACGGAAAGCATCGCTCTGATTGGTCAATTGATGCACAAGCGAAGCTGTTGGAAGCACGCGAATCTATAAATAGAAGCAAAATTATAGCTAACGTTTCAGTCCTACGCGTAGCATGCTAAAGGTTGGTTGTTGCTAGACAGCATGACAAAAAGTGCCATAAAACGTTTTAAAGCTTTAATTGGTATGTTCTGATCTAGTGCCATGCTGGCTCGGATGAAATTCCATGTTATGTCGTTTCGCCTGAGAAATTCACCCTTATTCTGAATAACGACGTATCGATTTTGCGATCGTATTTCATTTGTATTCTCAATAACGCTAGCAAAATCAAAGGTAGCTAGGATTCGATCGAATCATATTCGATCGAAAAATCAATACGTCGTTTTTCAGAATAAGGGTGATTGAGGGTAAATTTTGAGTGCTTAAGAATAATTTCTAATTTATATAAGATGAACACGATTGATAATGAGAAAAAGTTTATCGCTTCAACCGAAATCGTAGAATGGTAGAGAAACTTAACGCTACAAAAATAACTGCTTGCATACAAAACTTGAACACAAGCTTGGCGAAGAGAAACTTAAATATCACAATCGTATCGCAAGTATGTACAAAGATATAATTGCATACATTTGGGATATTGGTGTAATTTCGTTTATTATATATATATATATATATATATATATATATATATATATATATATATATATATATATATATATATATATATATATATATATATATATATATATATATATATATATATATATATATATATATATATATATATATATATATATTTGAAATATTTTTTTACTGAAAAGATTGATTCGATTGCTTTTGAACCCATTATTACAATTTTTGTTTTGTATATATTCAAAATTCAAACAAGAGACAATAGTGGATGGTCGTTTTAAGTATATTAACAGATCGGCTGAAAAGTTCGTATCGTTTCTATGAGAGGGCGCCACTAGAATTAAATCCATACCATTTTCAGTTAGTACCAACCTTCAAAAGATACGTGTATAAATTTGACAGCTGTCTGATTATTAGTTTGTGAGATATTGCATTTTGAGTGAAGCTACTTTTGTTATTGTGAAATGAATTTCGTGTGTTGATGAAACACTACTTTTTGATGAAAAAAAGTGCCGCCGATACCAAAAAATGGCTTGATGAGTGTTATCCAGACTCTGCACCGGGCGAAGCAACAATTCGTTAGTGGTTTGCAAAATTTCGTACAGGTCATATGAGCACCGAAGACGATGAACGCAGTGGACGACCAAAAGAGGCTGTTACCGATGAAAACGTGAAAAAAATCCACAAAATGTTTTTAAATGACCGTAAAGTGAAGTTGATCGAGATAGCTGACACCCTAAAGATATCAAGGGAACGTGTTGGACATATTATTCACGATTATTTGGATATGAGAAAGTTTTGTGCAAAATGGGTGCCGCGTGAGCTCACAATCGATAAAAAAAAAACAACGAATTGATGATTCTGAGCAGTGTTTGGAGCTGTTATATCGAACTAAAACCGATTTTTTTCGTCGATATATAACAATGGACGAAACATGGCTCCATCACTTCACTCCGGAGTCCAATCGACAGTCAGCTGAGTGGACTGCACGCGATGAACCGAACCCAAAGCGTGGAAAGACTCAACAATCAACCGGTAAGGTTATGGCGTCTGTATTTTGGGATTTGCATGGTATAATTTTCATCGACTACCTTGAAAAGGGAAAAACCATCAACAGTGACTATTATATAGCGTTATTAGAGCGTTTGAAGGACGAAATTTAAAAAAAAACGGCCTCATTTGAAGAAGAAAAAAGTTTTGTTTCATCAAGACAATGCACCGTGTCAAAAGTCGATGAAAACCAAACCATTGAACGAATTGGGCTTCGAATTGCTCCCTCATCCACCGTATTCTCCAGATTTGGCCCCCAGTGACTTTTTCCTGTTCTCAGATCTCAAAAGAATGCTCGCTGGTAAAAAATTTAGAAGCAATGAAGAGGTAATCGCTGAAACTGAGGCCTATTTTGAGGCAAAGGACAAATCATACTACAAAAATGGTATCGAAAAGTTGGAAGATCGCTATAATCGCTGTATCGCCTCTGATGGCAATTATGTTGAATAATAAAAACGAATTTTGGCAAAAAAAATGTGTGTTTCTATTAAACGATACGAACTTTTCAGCCGAACTGTTAGGTCTATCTCATATACAGGGTGATTTTTTAAGAGCTTGAGAACTTTTTTAAACAATAAAACGCATAAAATTTGCAAAATCTCATCGGTTCTTTATTTTAAACGTTAGATTGGTACATGACATTTACTTTTTGAAGATAATTTCATTTAAATGTTGACCGCGGCTGCGTCTTAGGTGGTCCATTCGGAAAGTCCAATTTTGGGCAACTTTTTCGAGCATTTCGGTCGGAATAGCCCGAATTTCTTCGGAAATGTTGTCTTCCAAAGCTGGAATAGTTACTGGCTTATTTCTGTAGACTTTAGACTTGACGTAGCCCCACAAAAAATAGTCTAAAGGCGTCAAATCGCATGATCTTGGTGGCCAACTTACCGGTCCATTTCTTGAGATGAATTGTTCTCCGAAGTTTTCCCTCAAAATGGCCATAGAATCGCGAGCTGTGTGGCATGTAGCGCCATCTTGTTGAAACCACATGTCAACCAAGTTCAGTTCTTCCATTTTTGGCAACAAAAAGTTTGTTAGCATCGAACGATAGCGATCGCCATTCACTGTAACGTTGCGTCCAACAGCATCTTTGAAAAAATACGGTCCAATGATTCCACCAGCGTACAAACCACACCAAACAGTGCATTTTTCGGGATGCATGGGCAGTTCTTGAACGGCTTCTGGTTGCTCTTCACTCCAAATGCGGCAATTTTGCTTATTTACGTAGCCATTCAACCAGAAATGAGCCTCATCGCTGAACAAAATTTGTCGATAAAAAAGCGGACTTTCCGAATGGACCACCTAAGACGCAGCCCCGGTCAACATTTAAATGAAATTATCTTCAAAAAGTAAATGTCATGTACCAATCTAACGTTTAAAATAAAGAACCGATGAGATTTTGCAAATTTTATGCGTTTTATTGTTTAAAAAAGTTCTCAAGCTCTTAAAAAATTACCCTGTAGAAAGGTTATGCAAACACTGTGAAAACCGACTTTTGAACCGAGGCCCGAAGGGCCGAGTGTCATATACCATTCGACTCAGCTCGTCGAGTACGCAACATGTCTGTGTGTCCATCTCCTCTGTGTGACGAAGAGCAAGCAAAATTTCTCCTCTCGCACTGACAACTTTAACGAGAGCTCTGTGTAACGAGAAGCAAGCAAAATTTCTCCTCTCGCACTGACAACTTTAACGAGAGCTCTTCTCTTTCACATATATACACCACTGTTGCATCAAGTATGCACGCATCATGACGTTTGTTTATTTCCTTTTACCTCCTCCACTGAATCGTACCAAAGTGTTAGATCAGAACTAATAAATTCTCTGAGGTGGATGCAGATACTTTCACAAAGGTGTACACGCCGGTGAGCACTCTGGTGTATGGTTTGCGTGCCCCACGCAAAATCAGCTAAATAAAACAATTTATCATTAAATTTTCGGTTTTCATTGCAAATTTTTCATAGCAATTTTCTCTCTCTCTCTCTCTCTCTCTCTCTCTCTCTCTATATATATATATATATATATATATATATATATATATATATATATATATATATATATATATATATATATATATATATATATATATATATATATATATATATATATATATATAAATATATATATATATATATATATATATATATATATATATATATATATATATATATATATATATATATATATATATATATATATATATATATATATATATATATATATATATATATATATATATATATATATATACAGAAAATGGGTTCAAGATTCGCTAAAACTTTCCGAGGCCGTGTTTTGACCAATCGGTTTTGTTTCATTGTCCGAGCTATGCTTTTGTTTGAATTGTATTGAACGTCCTTGAGTTGTTATTATTGTCTTCAACACATTTCAACATAATTACAACTTTCGCTGTTACCTTTTTGTACAACCGTTTCTAACTTTCTAGAACGTTTGCGAGCACTGCTCATGGTGGATTCAGCCAAATTCAACGATTTAGCTGTCAAACTGAATTATTAACGTGAGTGCCTACAATTTCTTTTTTTTTGTATCGATTATAGAGTTTCTAATGTTCAGACAATTCGCCCTTTCCTCCGGCCAGAAAAAACTTTCTGAATCTATGTTCAGAAATACTCTATTGGTGACTGAGCCAAGTTCATTTCTCTTGAAGTACCTAGCATTTAAGTGTGTGACGTAGCCTGATTCGTTAGGTACAGATTGTATGTAAACCAGAAGTTGTAAATCTTTTAGTCTTTTATGTTACGGGTGAAGGGGAGCGAAGGGCTCCGTTACTGAAATTTTGTAAATTTTCACTTTGATAAACTTTTCCAGTAACCTGTTGATGCTTCATTCATGTCGTACTAATAATATAGCAGTATTATCAAACACTACACCGAGTTATTTCCCGTCATCGTTGCTGTTTTTTTTACACATTCAGGCTAAAGTACTCACTCAACGACCGGAATTACCCAGTTTTTTTTCTTTTCGTAACCAATCAATATTTCTCCAGTTTCACGTTCGTGTTCAGAGTAGCTTTTAGATTTGCTCCAAATATCATGACAGTTCCCTTTACACACGACTAGATAGCATGCGACAGACGGAACATGAACACCACCACCGCCTCCGGGTGTTTGATAAGCCTCGCGAGTGTTTGCGAAGGAAATTGGTTGGATTGATTCTTGGGTTTTCCCTTTGCGTGCTGTCCCAATCCAAACCAGCATGAAGGCAATATATTCGCTTGCCTGAAGGACCTGCGTGACGTTAAAATGCCCCATGCTTCAAATGTTCGTACGCCTGAAAATGTGTGTGCGTATGGAAATCGATTGCAAACCCGGACCGTTGATGGTCGGAGAACAATAATAATTTGAATATGAAACCCAAGCTTCCGTTTGAGTCCCGGGAGGAAGCAAAAGACCGGTTTCACAAGAGAAAAGTGATTTGAGTGTTTTTTATGAGTATTAAAGCACTGGATTTCAACGAAATCACCAGACAAAGAAACCCCCAGAGACCGTGAGAATGAACTCAATGTAATCAATCTTCCTTGCCAAATCTTGTATAATAAGTATGCGGTTACAACACCGTTAGGTCGGTCTGTTTCCAAATGTGGCGTGGGTTGACACTTCGATGAAGATTATTGATAAAAATGGCAACAGCGCAAAGTTGAAAACTGGAAATTTGGTTAGTGGATTGGATTGCATTAAGAATTTTTCATACTTTTGAAAACTTTAAATTGCCAACAATTGAAAAAAAACTGTTTGTCAGAAGAAATAGTAACTAATGGCCAAGACCAAATGAGACGTCCTCACGCAAACCCAGGGACCAATGCAACCACGGGCAAGAATGTTCCGAAAACAGAATCAATCAATTGCTTTCCAATCAGCATAAATTACGGCGCACTTTTCCATTACACACTTTTCAGTTGTGTTTGGCAGAAAATGCAAAATCGATCCCTGTCGTTAGGACGTTATCGCCTTCCCTGGAACACACTGTATGTGTGTAAAAGCAAGGTAGACACGGCTGCACCTTACATAGTTTAGAAACGGGTTTGATCCCGAACGAGAAGGAATGGATCGAAGCCGCAAAATTTGTTTATGCAAACTAGTTTGCCTGAAGTGGAAAGGTTCTTCCCATTTTCCCATACAACGAAGCAGTTCCAGATGGTCGCTTCTGGGTTGTATGTTTACATTGCGCTTCCCTTTCGTGTATCGTATCATGAACAAAGTGCCCTGCTTGTTGGACAAAATTGCAACATGATAAAGTAGTCGCGTTCTAAGTGGCGATGGATGAACAATGCTAATGTGCTTCAAAGTGCTGCCAGGGGACGGGTATAGTGTGATGGGTAAGTCGATGCCTTTCACGCAGCCCGCCTGGGTTCGATTCCCAACCCCGCACATAGGGTCAGAAAGTTTTTCTGGCCCGAAGAGGCGAATGACCTTAAGGTTAAAACCTCTATAATCGAAACAAAAAAAAAAAGTGCTGCCGTTTGTCGAGAAGAGAATGTTACAGGTTTTTTGCTAAGCGGAATACCACCAAAAAAATTATATGAAAAAACACAAATAAATTAAATCGATTAGTTGTCACTGATCTAGTTTAGGGCAATCAAGCGATCAGCTCAATTACAAGAAACGTTGCAGAGTGGGGAAAAAGGATCAAAAACACGACTTTACTCAATAATGTATTCGCATGTAAGTTTTTTATCTAACAAAACAATATTCAAAAGTATTTTCGTGTTGAGTACTTAGGCAATCATTAGAAATAATACATTGTTTATTATTAATGGAAGTTTCAACCATGTATGTTTTATTTACTCGAATCGATGTGTAGAATTGTTTCCAAGCAGTATAATATCGAGAATTTGAGTAAAATTTGTCGAGCTGTAGATGTCCAAATCCTCATCACTGTTCGTACAGTTTATACTTCCGACTTATGATTTTGTATCCCTGAATTTAGTTTGTCATAATTGAGGCGAGTGCAAAGTCTATGTGAGGACTGATGACTTGTTAACCATTTCTAGAAAACTTTTGAATGAATTTTGAAGTAAAGGTTTATAATTCCATAAACTGATATTTAATTTTATCCGGATCCGGCATCCGGTTTCGGAATTTTAATTGCAAATCATCATATGAGTGACAAAGCAGAAATGGTTCGAAATATTCCAAATTGATCTCGGAACTATTCGACTATGTTGGTATTAGTTGATGGCATAACAAAAGTACTAGGATCAAGGACTTTTTTTTGCAGAATCCCAGAATAATACATACAATCAGTGTTGGTGATTGCCGAAAATTTGACAGCAGCTGCTCGATATTTATCTATATTGTATACAACATTTTCAATCCGGTAGAAGATGCTACAAGAACTCGAGTCTCTCAATGCAATTTTTTTACATATTTTCGCTCTACTTCCTACTCTGAGTATTTCACGGCCCCTAAAAAAATTTACAGTCTGATAATGATCGCTGCTGTGCGGAATTTCCCAAGAGAAAATCGCAAGTTGACAATTATCGTAGAGAAAATCGAATCGATGATTCAACTTGATGATTGTCGTACTAGATTGCAATTTTTCAAAACCCTTGTGTAGAGCATTCACAGACATTTTCATAAACACAACTTCTACAAAGGTTATATGCACATAGTTAGAATACGCGGCAATAGTAAAACGATTCTATCGCAATTATCAACTGCCCGTATAGAATCGGATCGCGAAACGAGAATAAGCGGCCGTTTTTTGCTTCAGAGAGGATCCCCACAGCATTGTGCTAACCTTTGTTTCTTAGACATGTCATCAAGAGAAATTCGTTCTCGCACTCTATTTTATTTTAAATGAGCCATGCCGATTTTTTGTTGTTGCGATGATATCCGTCTCTCTTTGATGGCACTGATTAAATTGTGTGAAAAGTTGGTAGAGAGTTTTCTTTGATACTTTTATAGCCATGATTGCATACAATTATGCATCATTACAGCACTCGATGGATTAAAACAGGTTTTAATAGTGTACTATTGCAACATTTCAACGTTGTTGCAATGCACATTTAAGTTGAATGTTTAACGAATCGAAACGCTGTTCGATAATATTTATCCATATACCTAAAACTTTTGACAGAACAAATCGAACGCGACTTGTTTGAAATATATGATAATGAATTTTCAATTAAAAAAATGTATGTTCCAGAATATCAAAGACAGTATAAAGTTCAGATACGAGCAGTTTTAATACTTCAGATTATTACAAAACCAACTCGAATCGAAAAAATTAAAGGAACACGAATAAACGGTGAATATGCGAAGTGCATGTTTACCTTTTTTTACGTTTCGTTTTCTACTCATCAGTGCATTAGCAGCTTATGTTGAACTGCTTATGCTATCTTACTTATGCTACATGAACCGCTCAGCAGACGTAAAGTGAAACGTTATTATGTCGTTTATTTATACCCGGTTTCAACCTATATAAATAAACTGCTAATAGACTGATCAGTCGAAAACGAATAGTAAAAAGATGGTGCAATTAGTCATATGCATTTCGCGTAAATTGATTGCTTTAAGCATTCTTAACTCCTAAATGACTGCTAGCTGTTGACGGCCTGAAAGTCGTCACTTTGTTTCGTTCGGTTCGTCAGTTAATACGGTACATTTCGATGCAAAAGAATGGTTTGAAAATAGCACTAAATTTACGTTTACTTATCGGTTCATGTTGAACCGTTAAGCGGCATCAGTAGTTGAACATAAACTGCTAATGCACTGACTGGTACGCCGAAAACGAATAAGGAACATAAAGACTACCTAATGAAATATAATAATAATTACCACAAACCATAGAACGATCAAATTTATAAATCCTTTACAAAGCATCAATCATCCTCTCTTAATCTACCTTAAATTGTTTTCACAAATGAAAAGCACATACACCGAGCGAGTTTCCTTCCCCCGGATGCCCTGGAAAACTAGATAAATACTTTGCGCTACCATCGCACTAGTGAGTATTGTGATGGCAATTGCTGCTGACTGCCATTGTCTGGAAAGTGCTGAACCTAACTGATTTTGTACTCTGGCATGGATACGGGTAAATTCCCCCCAATCTGTTTATCCAGAGGACCCATTTCCATTCAGACAGAGATAGATAGATAGACAGATTGTTTTGCGCTGTTGTTAACATGAGCAGAGCAATGCAACCACCACCATTCAGGGTAATCCAATTTATCGCCGCAGGTCGGTTCAATCATTCATGAAGTAATTAACACCGATTGAATCCACACCATGACCGGTGCAGTGCAGTTCGGGGCACAATTCGGGATGCGGACACATGAACGAAACAGATTCTATTTGTTGTGGATTGCAGTGTTCACATGTTTGCTTGGGTGGGATTAATATTTTTGGTTTATTCGAGAAAAAGCGTGGTATTTAGAAGCTTGAATATTTGTTTTCTATTCGGTGCCCTGGCTTTAATGATTTGACTGTTTTACCTCATTGTACTCATGGAATGTGTTTGATTCAGATTTTGACCGTTTATCGATTATTTAATGTTCGTGCCACCCGAAGCTTCATCCACTGGATTTTAGCCACGGCAGATATATTGACTGAGTTTAGATTTTAGATTGTACCTTCATGTAGCACCCGAAGGGTTATTATACCAGTTTGAACTAGAGGTGTGCAAAACAGCTCATTTTGGTGAACAGCTCCGAACCGATCAGCTCACCAAAGTGAATCGATTCGATGTATCAGCTCATCAGCTCTTTTAGTTTAAACTTAGATTCATTTTGTGCACCGTTTTTCTTATGCCGGTTTTCTTTCATATGCATGATCGAAATTGAATCATTGATTTGCAATGATGCAATGAATGCAATGCGAATTAACTTATCTTTAATTGATGTCGACTAAATTGAATCTCTTAAAGAGCCGAAGATCCGATCAGCTCGTAGCGTGTTCCCTTCGTCATAATGCAGTGAACTGGGTAGCAAATGAGTGAGCTGGTGAGCTGCGGTTCTTTTGAAAAGAGCTGTGAGCTGTCAGCTCACTTCAATGATTCGATTCACTGGAACAGCTCAGGAGCGAATTGCCCATCTCTAGTTTGAACTAGTGCCACGGACTGCACGTTTCCCATACCAGTACCTATATGCAGGCAACCAGATATGCAAGTTAGTTCGAATGCACACCTATGAATAATTACGAAATTTACATACCTACACTTTGTAGTGCCGATAACCGAGCAGGTGGTGACTTGAAGTACTCGACGCAGGGTGGTTGAGAATTTAAAATAAGATGGAATAAAGTCGTTGATCTGGCCTAGATTTACGAGCAAGCAAGGGTGGTTGTGTATGCGTAAAAAATTCAGGAATTGAGATTGCTGATTAGAAAATAGGAGTTACTTACAGAATGGTACTTCGAAACTATTCCCATTCTGTTTCAAATAGCATATTTTAAGTAATCGTGAGGACTTTGTTTCGCATACTAATACTTAGAAACTCTAGAAATTTACAGCAGAAAATGCAGCCAAATCAGGATCGTATTGGTTCCGATTTGGATGAAAATCTGCACACATCTTCAGTATAACAAACCATGCGGTTTTCACGACTGGAGAGATCAGTTTGACTGAAGTCTGATTCTTTGAAAGTGGGTATGTATTTTTACAGATATTTTTTTTCAAACCGTTGTAACTCGGAAACCGTTATTAGTAGAAAAAAGTGTGTCGAAAACGAAGCCTTAAGAAATTTATTGAGTTCTCAAGAAAAATGTGTTCTAAAAAAGAGGGAGACACTTTTTAAAGAATTAAAAAAATTGACCGGAAAAATATCATTATAAAAAAAATGCATCAGATATTTTCCCCTAGGCTTTGGATGATGAGCTACAGTTCGCGTACCCCAACTTGGCGGATGGGGGTGAGAGTCAATTTAAACTTCCTATTGACAAAGTCGGACCACACCGAGATCGATCACTCGCTTATAAATGTAAATAATGAAAATTTATTATGTTATCTGAATCGATCACGGAGTGGACAGGACTAATACTGCTTGAAATTGACAATAGGTCACTAGGTGGTTTCGAGCATTCTTATGCCTGGAATTGATCACCAATTTGAATTATCTTGATTCAGTTGGGATGAATGTTAATATATCATATTCGTCCTGAACTGGTGAATTTAATTAAAAAAGAGGACTATAGTTATCAGGAATAAAAGTAAATTGACCTCTTATGAACCGTCGAGGAACTTTCAAACCTTCCCGATCCGGTTCGGTATCGGTACTAATGTTTACAAATTGCAATGACGGCGAAACTGATTGGTCAGGTGTGGATACACTCTCAAATCAGGAAAGGTTTGAATGTACCTAAATTTCTCTAACTTTGACACAGATGTCACTTTCAAACTGAAAGTGTGAGTTGTGTGTTTCTGGAAGAGAACGGTTCACGTGGACCATTTCATACAATCACACCTAGTATTTCTTCACGAAATACATGTAGTTCTTGTTTCCAGGATGCGTGCTCAACACTAGAAGGCCCAAAACATAGTATAGACCTAAATTGCTCAAAAGCAGTCAAAATGATTGAAAGAGAGAAAGTCAATAATATTAACTGTGACAGAATAAATAAAAGCTAGTGCAGTGTGCCTAAGTGCATATATCGTTAAATAAAGAATTAGAAAAGTTCACAGAATTTCAAGCAATCCTTCCATTGTTTACATATTGTGACTTTCCTGGGCAATCTAGTGTTAAATGCGTATCCTTACATTATATAATTTAACAAGCTTACTAACACCTGATTTTATTTTATTTGTATCACGAGAATCTATCAAAATAAAAGATTATAGACAAAATCGATATGGAGCGGAAAAATCCTAGGGTGCCACAGGAATACCAAAAGGAAATTGAAAACAAATCAAGAGCCTCAGTAAAACGACGAAAAATAGGTATTTTCATGTAATAACTCATTTGATGACATATTAACTTTTGGTAAGTCACAATATTGCTATTTTTATTATTACTTTTATTATTATCATTATTATTATTGTTATTGTATTATTATAAATATTGTTATCATTATTGTTGTGATTGTCACTATTATTATTTCTTATTGATATTATTATTGTTGTAGTAATTATTATTATTTCTTTATTCTTGATAAATTAACAGCTTGAGATATTAACAGGTTTCTCCGGCATAGTCAAAAAAAGCGATGCAATGGGGAAAAGGAAATGTAACGTAACTTCGACAAAGATAGAAACAATCAGAGCAGATTAGAATGGATAGTGTTAGTAGACCAAACATATCTACATCTATTTAGGAACTTTAAAGTAATAATTGTTTGTACCGCTTCAGACATAAAAGACTATATAGGAAAGCAGGGCCAAGACCGAAGCGGATACAAAGCGAAATTTTCCAAAGTCTCATCGACGAGGACATTTAAGACACAAAAGCAGTTGGTAGGATGACAAAATACCAATACGATACAGAAGTCACAAATCTGTGGCGAACTTGCAATAGAAGACATTCGTATCTTTAGTTGCAAATTGATAACCGTATAGGAATCTGTCGCTTGGGTTACATGCTGGAGGGAAACTATCAATGATAGGTCGGTTTCCTCCATCGTTAAAAGTGTTCATTTGGGCACCATAGCCCAATTCGTCTGGTATGGAAAGTGCGGAGCGTTGTAACCACCCCCCTCGCCCAGAGTAGCCCATAAAGGAAAAAAAAGGAAAAACTCAGATGTTTTCATTTTAAACCTATCATTGAAACCATGACTTTGCTATTACTGTTTTTTGAAAAATTAAAACATAGTTTTAACAATTATTAGTTATGTTCAAGAATTCGAGTCCTTGATCAGGCAAAAGTAGACTACATGTGAAGAATGTACAATGTTTTCTAATACTACGCATTTCTACGGTAAAGCTGAGTTTCAATTTCAATTTTTGCCATAGTAAGGTCAAGATCAGGCGCGTAGCCAGAGAAAATTTTCGGGGAGGGGGGGGGGGGGGTTTGGTTTAGAACATGATGATAAATCAACACATGTACAATTTATATCACAATGTTTCCCATGGGTTATAATTTTTTGTTTCGGGGGGGGGGGGGGGTTTAACCCCTAAACCCCCCCCCCCCCCCTGTGTACGCGCCTGGTCAAGATGATCACAAAAATGATTATAGTGACGCGAAACTAGATCGATTGACAAGTGTGCCTGCATATATCGGCACGAGTTAGATCGAAATGATCCGTTGTAGAGTAGGGCGAAAAAAATTACTATGACAAGATTGCATTGGCATTTAATATGTCGGCTGAGTTTAAGTTTTTGCTGGAAGGGCAATTTGCATTGTGATTATCGTTTCGTTGCTCTGCACTGACGAGTCTAAGACGAAACATATTTCGTTCGGCACGTTAGCAAAGCCAAATAAAAAGTGTTTATTTTCGGCCAATTCTTTCAAAAAACGTGTCTATGAACGATTTTGAATTGCAAAGTCCTTGTACGAATTTCGTTCTCAATGTTTTTATTCGATTTTTGCCTTCAAAAATACTTAACCGGGGTTTCCAAGCTAAGTTGTATTTATCATATTTAATACTGTGGTATTGTTCAAAATACCCATTTTTCATTCTAGACTGAAAAAAAGTTTGTTTGTGCATCAACTAGTAAAACCTACAAAATTAAACAGTTCTTCTCTTAACAAGGGTTTAAAATGTTGAGCACTTATCAATCTGTTATTCAGGTCGCAAGTCGAATCTGGATAAAGAATGACGCCATTTCATTTGTAAGTTTGTCTCTGAGAAAAGTGAGTGAGTTCCATTTTAAAGTATGGATTTCTGGTACATCCGTAATAGGAAGTTCCAATAACCCTCAACTAACTTGATTCATAAATGGAATTAGATTTTACCTCAACTTAGATGATTGTTTCCGTATTTTTGTATTGTCATTCTAAACAACGTTTCGAATGTTTATACACTCATTACCCTATAATTCTGCAATACTCGAATAATCTAATTAAACATTTTATCTTTTTCTTTTCAGGTAACGAACAGCTCCATAAGCAGCAATCGTAAGTCGTACAACTGTTTGGTAGCAGGATTTTATTTTCGAAAATGTTCGGAGTGGAGCGAATTTCAGAATTGCTAATAAATCATGAATTTAAAACATTTGATCATATGGGCATGAACCAACACGGTACTGGCTGTGCTTGAACTCGACCGGCTTTGAATGATTAGTCGTAATACTGATCATGTGTGGCAGTATCAGTTCGCAACTTCGTTTCCCCTGCCAGCAAAAGTTACGTAATTCGGGCTGACAATGTTGCGATCGATGACTATCTTCATCATCGATATCAAACGAACCGGTTAGGTAGCTCAAGGGTAAAGAAAATATAGCTTACTAATTAGTTAATAGCGTATGTAATTTTGTTCAGTCAAGATTTACGTTTTACTCCTTTTACCTCATAATAGCAGGGCACAACACTTCAATTACTACTTAGCCTGACGTAATGAATTATACAAGACACTAATTGATCTAGTCGTCGTTACTTAGTACCGTTCAGTGACCTGTGTCTTTGAGCTAGGTGCCCTAGAAGGCGGTCACCCTTTTTAAGTACTAGTAAAGTAGTATACTAAGAAACATTTTGAGATAATGCCAAAGAGTGACAATCAGAAAGATTGCCTTCTGATCGTTTGCGAATAGTGGTGAAATGTCAAACATCCATCTATGAAGCTAATGAACTCTTACCAATAAACTGTCTGATGTAGTGTTAACTGGGATAAGTTTAAAATGGTTTTGGAGAATAAATCCAAACCTTTAGTGGAACAGCGAGTTCAACGAAAATGTAGTGTACAACATGAACCATATTGTAATGAAATCAGTTATCTATATGCTTCCATTGCAACCTTTTCGTTATCTTGACATTTTTCGTCATCGGTTCGCAGATGGGCAGCGATGATGAAATCTGGATCCACTATTACACGTCAAAGAACAAAATGAGTGCTTGGCAGTGGGCTGATTCCATAACGTTCGCAGCCTAGATGAATTCAATGTATGGGAAAGTTCATGGTGTCGGATTTCTGGGACTATCAAAAAGAGGAAAACCATGCACAGTGACTGTAATGTGCAGTCTTAATTAAAATATTTAAAAATATTTTTTTCCTTCTCGATTCTCTGTATTTTATTCAAGTAAAGAAACATTTTTCCTTTTTCTTCGAAGTTAATGTTAACAGTGATCAAACCGTTTTTTTGCGAAATAATCCTAACGGAGAAATGCCTACCGGTAAAATGGATTTTAAGAGACTTTAACAGGTTTCAACATCTTTCAGAATGGAATGATTTTCTGTGAAATGACTTCGACCCTAGTTTTTTCCCCACTTATGTGTTGCTAATAAATAGTGAAGTTTTGTTGAGTTGTGCATATCGTTGTGTGCATCACTCGTATAGCTAAGCGTGGTACAGTTTTGATTTAGTAATCATTTGCCTATTAATTCGTACAGTAAACAATGTTTGCTATAACCGTTCTCCCACCAGCTGTGCAGTTCACGCTGTGATAAGATTATCGTGTGTTCTGTAATTCATCGTGAGTTATGCCTAGATTATGACCCAAAAACTGCGATCTGATCGTCGTTTGACGATTAGTTCTCTGGTAAATGGAATTTCACCTTGAACGCACTACACTCTACGAAATTGTTACGGAAGAACTTGAATTCCACAGACACTGACAGTAAACATCTATCTAAGAGAGTAAATATAAAAGAAATTTTCAGAAACCATAGTTTTTTTATTCTTTGGAATTTTTTAAAGTGCATTTGCATATAAAGGAATTTTCTGGGATGTTTTATGATCCACTAAATTCACTGAAATTCGGTATTAGAAGCACTATGAAATTTTTAGAAGCTTTGAAATTTTGACTTCAGTCTTTTACAAATTTAAATATTATCATGTACTCTTTTGCAGGAATATTACGAGAGGTTTTTGAGTATTCGAAAAAAAGATTGTTTTATACATTATCCGAAGAATAATATACAGCTTACTGCCAGGACGACAGAAACAAATAGAAATATAGTGTTGTGAACAATTGAAATGAGCTATCTCGAAATGAACAAACCTATCAAACAACGGCTATTAGTGATTTCGTGTCCAAAGTTTCAAACTGTGTCGTATTCGACCTTCATTACAAGAAATAAGAATCTTGCCCAATGAGCGAATGCACATTGGCCCAAAGGAAATTGCTCAGATAAAACTGTGAAGTGATTAGTGATTAGTGAAACAAATTCCTTCGTACGTGACTTTCAATCGCGACGAAACATCGCCGGTTACCTATGAAAACCAGTAAGCCACGTGTCATACAGTCATATCCGTTCACTAAGGCAGAAAACAGATAGAAATACATTTTCACTCAAGTACAATCTGAGGCAAAGCTTAACAATCAAACTTTCCCGTCAACGAACCATCATCTGCAATCAATGTACAATAAGGTCTGCTTGCTTTAACATCAATCAGATAGAAAACCCCCACGACAGTGTTTCCTACGACAACAACAATGATGCCAAACTAATGGTCGAAGGATAACGATGTGTATACTTCTCGTCCTAGTAAGATAATAAAAAGAATGACAACTATTGCTACACAACTATTCCACTATTGCTGGTACTTCCGTGACCGGAACCCGAGATCCGGTATAATCGAGGACGGTTTGTATGGCATCAACTAACATGATGTGCAAACTCTATTATTTTTTATTCAAATTCAGAAGATTTCATACGATTTTGGTATAGTACTTTAAACGACGGTATTCATTTTTTTGCACCCGATAAATTTCAGTATTTTTTATACAACCATATTCAGTTTAGAAATTTTTTAGGCTTTTTGTTGCGCCGCTTTTTGTGACGGTATAACCCTATAATTCTGGAATCGGAAGTCATATCTTGATGGAATTCAGGAATTTTGTATGGGACCACAAGACCTTTCATTTGAACCTAAGTTTGTGGAAATCGGTTCGACCATCTCTAAGAAAACCTAATGAAATTATTTGACAAGTATACATACACACAGGCACGTACCCCTGGCCCCTCCCGAAATCAAACCATTCATCACCACTGCTTCAATGAACAGCAAAATATACATCAAGGAATGTTTACGAAAACGACTTCTACCCATGATTCGAAGCCACAAGTATCCTATTGTTTTCTGGCCAGATCTTGCTTCTTGCCACTACTCGAAATCAACGGTAGAATGGTATACTAACAAAAAAGTCATTTTCGTCCCAAAAGACATGAATCTACCAAGTTGCCCAAAACTTCGACCAATTGAAGAATTTTGGGCATTAACGAAGGCACATCTTAGGAAACATGTCTCGGCAGCCGAAACCATTCAACAGTTCGAAAAAGATTGGAAAAAAAGTGTCAAAACTCGTCGCCAAGAAGTCTGTACGGAATTTAATGAAGAATGTTCGCAAGAAGGTGCGCAAGCTAGTCTACAATGGCTAAGATATAATATTCTGTTGTTGTAGTCTAATATTATCAGTATATCGAATAAAATTTAAATATCTAACACTTTTGAATTATTTACAGCGAAATCAAAGTGCGTCCATACTTTCTGGATTTTGTTAAAAACAAAATCAGCAGTCGTAGCGTCGGGCAGTAAAACAGCCGTTCTTATTCAATTCTACATTACATTAACGGTCGTTTTATCACATATTATAATTAAGCGATATTAGTGCTCTGTACGATATTTTCAATTCCGGCAAAATGATCCATTCGGTGAAATGACATAGTTTCATTTGGGAGAAAACGATGTGAACCGCTATATTTGAATTGAATGTGTTCGACAAATAATCATCAATATTTGCAAACTAGAAGCGCTTTCTGAATAGTTTCAAAGTGTTTGCTTCTTTATACATCGTCACTTTTTAAAATAAACTCGTGAAATTGAAGGTTTAACATTCATCACTCTGTAATTCCGGAATCGGATGTCGAATCCGGACTACTTTCTATGCGAATTTGGCAATTCGTTTAATTGACTTGTACTTTTGAAACATATGGATATATTCTTGATTCAGTTTTTCTGGTTATATCTATAAGTGAGGTAACTAAAACAAATTGATGCAGCTTGATATGAGAACGACCAAGAAAATACAACCATATAAAAGTTCGTAATTGGAAGCATTAAATACGTTAAAAGTTAACCGTTGAAAATCGTTACGGCGGCTGCGAAGAATCCAATCAGAACTATAAACCATCACCACTAATTACATTCGAGAGCTTCGCTGAAGTTTTTCTGATTTATTCAAGTGAAAAGCCGGAAGCAATTTCTTCCTTGCAGCAGAGTGTAGTCTATGTTATCGTTGGATATTTCTTCAATCCCATGTTGAATAGAAAATTTTAATCGCGTGAACGGGATCGTAGAAGCAACACGACTATCGAATATAAGTTTAAATTAAAAGCTCTTTCAAACAGAAACTCAAGAGCCAATTTACCGTACTTTGCGCAATTTAATTCAACTAATCAGTATGAGTTGCCAACAGAAACCCTCTTGGCCATCATCTTAAAAGGTAATTTGCTTCACCTCTGTAAATTTGTTCTATACAGCATGGGTAGAGCTTAGCAATTGTTAATAATCGGCTGGAAGCCTTCCGGTCTTGGAACTCTGCTAGAGCAGCATAGAACAGCAATTCTGGAGACTATTTCTGAACAGGCGGTATGTTTCCGTCCCAACATTTTATCCTGATCAAAAGACAGCGACAAAAAGTCTCCCCTTTTTTGGGTAATATTCACAGCTTGCTTATTCAGAAAAAGTGTAGTACCGCTGATAAAAGCAATCAGCATTCGACATCAAATCGATTTCCGGCGGCAGTGAATGGCTTTCTTTTAGGACGTTTCTACTCATCCTTCCTCCGCCTTTCCCTCTCCCCTGACTTCCTTAAAATCGTACGATAACAGAGGAAGCTTAAACAAACAGTGCAAAATATGAGTACTTCTAGTGCTTTAAAATTGGACATCCTTTATAACTTATTGTACATCACTTTCTCTCGTGATGTCCACTCCATATTGCACCCACAAATTATTATCCACTTTGAATGGATGTCGGAACAATTTTTCGATTTTCTGCAACTATGACGAGAAAGCGGAGCGCTAAACAAGTTTCGTTTTTTTTTTTAAATAATGCAAACTGCTCGGGTGTAACTTCGATTCCTTTTCCAGTCAACCAAATGTTTAGTACCGCTGGCACTACAATACTTCACCGGATGTCAGCGAATAGTAAAAATGACAAAGGGGAGGCACTAAATGCGTCACGGATGGGACACCGGCCGGTAGTCTCCAAAGTGCAAATGCTGGTTCTCATAATGGATCTGTTTTTTTTTTGTGAAACATAAAACCACCCGGAAAGGAGTAACACCATTATCTGTGTGCTGTGTACTATAGTGGGCATGACAAATTTCGAATGGACCATTAGGAAAGGTTTTGTTTTTATTACGTACACAATGAATCGATCAAACACAAATTGCTGTCCTTAAAACATATCTGAGCTTACGAAGCATGAAAGACAATAAAACAAAAGAGAGAGCTTTGAAAAAATAACCCAATTAAAAATGTTTCCAAACTGATTCAAAATGTTTACTCAAATTCGTAAGAACGCCAATTTAAGTTTGCAGTGGGGGAAAAATCTCCAAAACACCGAATTACCGGGATCGCATCGGAACCATGGAAGAGCTACGAAATACGCGTGCTAAAAATAAAACCTTTTCAAGTCAACAACCGAGGCCGAATCCGACCGCGATTCTATCAACTTTTCTTCAATCTACTTCTCATTCACCTGCACTGACAAATTCGGGCCTTCAGTACAGTAAGTACATCGAGGAGTTGGCGGAAGGGGATAAACCCAATAAGCAGTGAAAATGGTGAATTATCAATAATTTTAAGGCATTTTTTATCGTTTCAAACGAAAAGGGAGTTAACATTTATCAGCATTCAAATATCAATTCAAGATTAGCATTTGTCTGAATATCCTTGGAATTCGGATGATGAACCTAATTGTCGGATGGGGGGAGGAAGTCAATTTACACTATTTACAAAAACAAAAAGTAAAGAAGTTAGACTCAGTCAAACCATACCGGAATCAATCCTTCGTTTGTGACGGAAAAATGTAATGCTCTCTGGATCTATTGCGGATTTAAAAAATCGGCTCAATCGGCCACGTAAAGCTTATACGCAAATAGGCCTGAATAAAAAATATCTTTGAAAAAAAAAAGAATAGGGGTTTTTCAGGTATGATGTACTGTTGTCATTATAAGTTTAAATGATGTTTTTTCTTTTACTATGATCATCATTTCATGTTAGTTGTGTGTGTTAAATTTTTCCGTTTGTTCATTTCATAATTTTTTCAAAAGTTCAAAAGTTTTCAATTTCAGTTTTTCTAGTATCATTATTGATACATTTCTTCTTCTGGCTACACTTAGAGAGCATATATTTAACGAATTTCCAATCTTCTACTATATTCTTTGTCAATTTATTACAATTGCTATTTGGGATTTTATCACTATTCTCGGTCGTTTGAGTATCTTCGCTTTCGGATAATTTCAGTCTCGATTTTCGAAATTTTGACTTTTTCCCTACACTTCGTGTAGTTTAAATGTGTTACATCTATTCTCTTGCCCATATTCTGAGTGTATATTTCAGTTTATGTTGATTTTATATTATCAGGTGTACAACTTTGCTTCCGCCGTTTTCCGATAGGTGGCTGTACCGGCTGAGGCTGGTTAAAATACATAGATGATAATGCCTTTAAAGTGAGTGTGTACAGTGCCTAACGAATTGTCATCGCCGTTTCAGTGACAGTTGTTCTTGTTTTCGTATTATTCACGCTCGAAAATATCTGTTTTTGTGCCCAATTCTCACCATTTGCGGGAAGTTTTACTTTTCTGTTACAATTCGAAAAAAATGCAACTGAAGCGCATCGAATGCTTTCAGAAACTTACGGTGATGCTGCTCTGAGTAAAAGAACGTGTCGGGAGTGGTTTCAACGTTTTAAAAATGGTGATTCGATGTCGAAGACAAACATGATGGTGGAAGAGAAAAAACATATGATAAAAGATGAATAACAATTTACTACGAGCTCTTAAAACCGGGTGAAACCATCACAGGAGATCGCTACCGAACGCAACTGATGCGCCTTAGTCGCGCGCTAAAAGAAAAGTGACCACAATATCAAGAGCGACATGACAAAGTCATCCTCCAACACGACAATGATCAGCCTCACGTCGCAAAAGTGATCAAAAAGTACCTGGAAACGCTGAAATGGGAAGTCTTGCCCCACCCGCCGTATTCCCCAGATGTCGCCCCTTCTGACTTCCACCTATTCCGTTCGATGGTACACGGCCTGGCAGATCAACATTTTCAATCCTTCGAAGAGTTGGAAAAATGGATTGCTTCATGGATAGCGTCAAAAAAGGACTCGTTTTTTCGAGCCGGGATCCAAAAATTTCCAGAAAGATGGGCGAAAGTTGTCGCTAGCGACGGACAATACTTTGAATAATACATCTGTAAGCACTTTTCGCAATAAAGCTTTAAATTTTGGAAAAAACGGCGGAAGCAAAGTTGTACACCTAATTATATGAATTACAAACATTTTTTTGGTAAAATGGTATGCGTTGTTATAACAATACAGTTCCAATGATTGAAATTAAAATATTTTGTCTTCATATAATTATAGCTTCGCCATATAACAAATGTAACAATGATGCTAATCCTAAAAGCAATAATTTCGAAAACATTCTAAAATTGCATTACCCTAAGCTGACCGACAAAAAGTGAATTGAAGTGTGGATCACGCAAGTGTGGATGTACATGACACCACACTAATTTACCTAATCCAATAAGCCATGTTCTTCAATTAGCTCGTTTTACCGAGTTTCATAGCGAACCCAACCAACCCCTCCTGAATGAACTTCCGTGTCAACAGACACCCAGTCGACAAGCAAGTTCATTCATTATTCCATTGTTGGACCGGCAGAAAGTAGCGCATCTATATTTAGAGCACTGTCTCGTGGGTGTAGCTTCTTTTGGTACGCTAGAATAGGAGGCACCGGTGTTGTCGTCGGGTAAGATGCGGATTTACGCCCGAATGCATACCTAAAATGGCGTATAAAAACTCCAACCGGTGTGTGATGGAACGGAAAAAGTACAACCCGGCGACGATCGGAACCGCTTTTGAACTAGCGAAACTTAGTGGCACCGCATTTTCGTAAAGACAGCTGTACGGACCAGTAGCAATAAAGTTGAAATTTATTCGGTTGTTGTTTGCACCATGCCAGAAAGCTCTTCACACTGCACTGTGTGTAGGTATTTGTAGCTTTGTTTGAGTGCTGAATGTTTTTGTTTTTGGCGTGAAACGCGGGAGTTACAACTTTGCAGAGGAAATATGTAAAAAGTTGTTCTTCGGATTCGGAGTCAGGCGTTTCGAAATGTTTTTGGTTCTGCTCTGATACCCTGCCAAAATGGTCGGAGTGTAAAGCTAGAAGGTGGTACTGTAGAAGACTTGATTTTATTTTTCCGCGCTAAGCCGAACTTGGTGACACGTGTTGTGAATTTCGAATCAGGCTCGGCTGTGCGGTGCTCGGTTGCAGTGAAGTGATACACAGGATCACTGCCAGAAAGTTTGCGATGAAACTATTCAGAATGGCTTCTCGATGTCTTTGGGAAAGTTTCGTCGTCCGAATGCTATCTATAAATAGTGTAAAGCTACCATTTAAAGCGATTTAGATATTTATTGTTTGATAAGCAAGTTTATTTTCATTTTTTACGTTTCGCTTTCAGCTCATCAGGGCGTTATTTTCGGAAACTTAGTAAGCCAGATGACACATTCACGAATAAACATTTTGGTCTAAGCAAATCTGTCCACTGGGGCAGAATATCGGCATTGGCGATCTTTGGGTGCCGTCGAGTATCTTACTACAGTAAATATCTAACAATAGCTTGAAATGACCTTTCTTCCAACCTATCAGGGAGTCAGAACCGAAATTGTTAGAATTTTCTACACGGAATAGCAATGGCTTCTATGTTTTTAAATAGTCAACGAGAGCAAATAGGAATTCAACATCCTTTCTATAGAGAATAGCAAAAAGTTGATGTCAGTTGCGAGAGCGTAAGAGAGCTTGTTGTGAATTGCCGATCTGTTCAAAATGTTATGCTGAATGCAAAGTGAACTTATCTATAATAAATTGTCCAGTCTTTTAACGGAGTTAAAAAATAGGAATAAATCTATATTGTTCGTTATTTATTGCCGTCTCAAGCACTAATCCGGTTAATGATCGCAACTAGGTCAAAGCCGGGTCTGAATAAGTCCGATAAAAATTAATTGATTGATAATGGCTTCTGCTAGTCAATTGTGAAAATAACAACGAAGCAAGAGAAGCAACGTCTAAAAGTTATGCACGCGCACTACGAAAAATGATACCTATATTTAAAAATATTTGATATTTTCTGAAGAACTCATGCGAATGAGTGGTTATTCCGTTCGAATTTAATAACAATCATAGATGGGATTAGTGTGACATTAGCTCGTGATAAAGTATGCCTAATTTCGATTCCATGTAGTGTAGTGTAGCACGAACTCAAAACTTGCCAACGGCAGTTTGAAAGGTGCCGTTCTGAGAGATTTCTAGCGTGACATTATTGCATTTATGCAACTTTGCGCTCGTGCTAATCAATTCAATTGCGAAACAGAAATTTTCTTTCACTTCATAAACCGTGATCCAACTGTTCGCGTATTTGCCGACGACGATGGTAGCACAAGCTGGAGTATTCCAGCCATAATTGTATTTTTTTTCATTTCTACGCCCCATTCGCTTGGAATGTCAGCCCGCTCGGAGCAGAATCCGGTAGTCGGCGAAAATGGCAAGCAACCAGTCCTGAAGCTCACTCCAAGCCTTGATAGCTAAATGTAATAAATTTTAAGCTTATTAGTAAATAAAACCTTCGCTAACAACTGCTTCGCAGAAATTTATTCGGGGTACACCCGAACCAACCAATAGATTACAGATTGTGGCCACTACTGTGTCATTGCTTCCCGCACGGAACCCCTCGCGATCGTGAAACAACCAAAATGTTAGTTGTTTTTCTGAATTCGATTGGTTAAAATTTGGTACAACTAATCGATTGTTGTTTCAACTAAACTGTCATTTTTGTTTTTCGATTAGCAGAAACGATGGTTGAAACAACTAATTCAACTGTTTGAAAAAAAATGCTGTCAATTAGTGAGGACACATACCTTTCAATTTCAACAAATATTTTAGTTGAAATAACTGGTGTTGTTATTGAAACAAAATTCTGTTAGTTGAAAAATAAATCGGTTTTATTTGTTTGTTTGTTTTGAGATCAGTAAAGATCTAAATTCTAAAAAAAATACTTCTGATTCGATCGGAAATGATTGATGTAGAAAAACGTTTTTAATCAGCAAAAGTGCTCGGAGGGGCGAGTAAATTAGCGAAATTATTAAATTTACCTAAAATGATGCCTTCAAACGGTTGAACTAAAGTTATGCACTGATAATTTTAGTCAATTTATATGAGCTTTGGTGCATCAACCGCTGGGAATTGGAATTTTGCGACGGCAATTCAAACGCGCCATTCAATCGCAGCGCGTTCTGTGCGTTTGAAACCCTTCGCTCCTGTTACTTTTATAAATTAAATTCATGTCAAAAAGCGTTTTATTGCTAATGCATGAACATAATCGTCGGTATCAAACAGCTGGAAGTAAAACAGTCTGCTGGAAGTAAATCAATGATCGAATTTGAAGCATAAAATTTTTGCGCATACCTGAAACATTATGAGATGATCATTTTCTAATTTGTCACCAAATCTTTTTTTATCTTAAACAAGGTTAATTTTATCACAACACTGCTGTTAGATAAACACTTGTTATCATAAATTTCTCAAATCGAATGAACACAATTTCACCAAACGCTTTAACCATCGATGTTGTTTTCATTGACATTTTGAAGCGACGCGAACAGATTTCAACTAAAAAAGTTGTTGATTTTGCATTGCGATTATTGTTTTGCTTTCAACTGTCTCCGGCATTTGACAGCATTCAAAACAACATATTTTTTAACTACTTGAATATATGCAAATCAAAAACCATATTGGTTGAATCAAAAAGAAATTAGTTAAATCAACTGTCGCAAAAATCAAAAACTGCGATATCGCAATTTTATGATCGAAGGGTTCTCCGTGCGCTGAGATAGTCACTGTAAAGAAAATGATATTTTCTTTCATCACATGAATTGGACCCGTTTTACCCAGTCACGACGGGCTTTGTCACCATCGAGACAGTGTGGAAACGGCCGAGCTGATCTGATAGGGGACCACCGTGTTGGTAGTGATATGAGCTGGAAAGAAAACATTAATAATCGCGACAAATTGCTACCCACTCGCAATGTCTCGAAGCTGATTGTGTCTAGTCCCGTTTCATACTTTCCCGCTAGACCAGGGGGAAATGATTCCACCAACTAGTGAAGGCGTCAATCGTTTCATTTGTTCACCCGGGACATCGTCGACAGAAAGCAATGGTATACAGTTTTCGCAATAATGTCAACAGATGATGAGAGATCTTCGTTGGTGAGTTGTTTTATTGTACCCTGGAAAAAGAAACACTTCGGTCAGCGATTTTAACCCCGGCGGGTGAGTTCCATTGGGTCTGGTCGCTGGAAATGCATTATCGGATCTATTGAAGAATGTAACAAACTTGCGAAACGAAAACATTTCATCCATTGTAACGACACTGACGATAAATATCGTAGCAAAATGGTAGTTTGCCAAGAGCACAAAAAAAGAAAAGCTAAAACACATCAGTGCTTTTCGTTCAAGTGGTCCTGGCATATTTCAAACCCGAGAGATGTCAACGCCGAGTACTTGACACCCTGCAGCGCGCGAAATGACGTGTTCCACGAGACTTCAGTTCGTAACAATAAATGTCATTTGGCACCTATTTCTCCGCACTTTGTCAGCGCTGCTGCGGAATAGAAGAATAATTTTTTCCTCTACTGGAATGAACATGGAACGAGAACGACGGAAGCATAGAGAATTTATAGTAGTGCACGACAAAACTATTCAACCACAGACTGCCTGTAATGGTGCACCAATCGGAACACGGTTCGTAGCCTGATCCTTGACTACACTCTTTTCCGAGAAATGCTTCAGGTGATTCACTTTTAAGAACGGGAATCAAACAATTTTGTTTATTTCTTTAGCCTGGCGTATTTTAGATGTTGCTGGAATTAAAGTACTGGCAATGACAGCCTGATAGAAATTGTGAAATTTAATCGAAATTGGCTATGGTTGCGCAAAAAATAATAGTAACTCTTAGGCTCGGCACAACAAGAAAGACATTCTTGAATGTTTTGCAAATAGTACTAACTTCACGTCTGCTTGGTGGTTTATGTTGAGTCGCGAGGTGACATTAGCGGTTCAACATAAACTGCTAATGCACTGACGAATAGGAGACGAAATGAGAAAATATGATAGTTTATTAGAAGCTCTTTCTTTTGACGACTAAGTCAATATTTCTTGTTTCTTTTTATGCGATATTCACCTAACCAGAGACCATTTTTGTAGAAACAGAAAATGAAAATTATAGAATGATAGTACTCAAGAGAGAGCAAGGATGTGAATATATAGAACGGAAAAGGAGAGACGTGACAGAGGGTCATTTAAGCAAGCAGAAATTAGTAACTTAACTTTTACCTTCTACCAGAGGAGTCGGGTTTAGGCATCTGAACAATGCGAATCGCCAGAGTCTCTGGTATGTCGGAAAGTAGTGATAAAGGTCTTTTACCATTTACTATCCGAAGAGTTATGCATAACTATGTTATTCTTTTACGATACATATTTGCAATTCAGTTTACTTTCGACGAACGAAACAGAGAACAATCTATTTATTTATTTATTTATTTATTTCGTCAAGCAAATGTAGACTACATATAAATTGTTTACAATGTTCACTTACATACTACGCATTATTTCTACGACAAAGCTGAGATTTGATTTGAATTTTTGACATAGTAAGGTCAAGATGTTCGCAGTATTGATTGTAATGGCGCATTATTCGATTGACTGGACTGTATTTTGCATAATTTGTTCTAGTGTTTCTTTCTAAAAATAATTTCCTGGTTCGTAATTGACGGCTAGGTGTATAAAAATTTAGTTGCGATAATAAAGAAGGTGAATGAATGCGTTGAGAAATAATGTCGCTGATAAAATAAAGCATTGCAAGGTCGCGGCGTTCTTTAAGTGTTTGTATATTGATGAGCATGCAGCGTGCTTCATATGATGGTAGAGGAAATGCTGTCCAGTTTAATTTACGAAGTGCATATAAAAGAAATTGTTTTTGAATAGATTCGATGCGTTCTTCGTGAATAATATTATATGGATTCCATACTAGGCTGCAATATTCCAAAATAGGTCTGACATATGTAGTGTATAATAATTTTATTGTGTATGGGTCCTGAAAGTTATGACTGAAGCGTTTAATAAAGCCCAGCATGCTATTTGCTTTATTGATTATGGTATTGTAGTGTTCCACAAAAGTGAGCTTGGAGTCTAAGATTACGCCTAAATCTCTTACAATTTTACATTTTTCTACAAGTTGATTTCCTAGATGTATGTTTGTGGGTATAGTTTCATTTTTCCTACTGAAAGTTATTGAGTTACATTTTTTTACATTAAGTTGGAGTAGACTTTTGCAGCACCAAATGTAGAATAGATTGATTTCGTTCTTGAATATTACAGCGTCGTTGATATTTTTTATTTCCATGAAGAGTTTCATGTCGTCTGCATATATAAGCACTTTCAAATTTTTGAGTATGAAGGAAATGTCGTTTATATGTAAAATGAAAAGGAGAGGCCCTAAGTGAGAACCCTGAGGTACGCCAGATGTTACATTAATTGGTTCAGACAGAATGTTTTGGAAGCGGACTACCTGTACACGATTCGTTAAGTATGATTTGAGCCATCCAAGAAGAGTATGTTTTATGCCATATTTTTGTAGTTTGTGTAGAAGTAAAGGTATGTCAATACGGTCGAAGGCTTTGCTAAAGTCAGTGTAAAGAGTTTCTACGTAGTTGCCGGCGTCCATTGCATTCAGTGTGAATGTCATAAATTCTAAGAGATTTGTTGTAGTTGAGCGGCCTTTAAAAAAGCCATGTTGTTTGTTTGTTATTACATTTTTAAGTTGATGAAAAAGTTTTTCGTTTACAATTTTTTCAAATAATTTTGGAATGCATGAGATAATGGCTATTCCACGGTAGTTCCGAATGTTAGATTTTGCACCAGATTTAAATATTGGTACAAGAAAGGAAGATTTCCATGCTTTGGGAAAAGTACATTTATTAAGCGATAAGTTAAAAAGTAGTTGTAGTGGTAGTGTAAGTTCTTCAGCAAGATTTTTTAAAAATATTGGTGGTATACTGTCAGGTCCAGGACCTTTTGAGGCGTCTAAGTTTTTCAGTGCTGTCGAAATGTCATGTTCTGATAGATAGTTTACAGAGATGGAGCTAGAAAATGCAGGTATGAAAGAGAAGTATTCACGGTCACGGTCAGTTTCTGAATAAGATGTATATACTTCTTGGAAAAAATTTGCAAATTGATTGCAGATTTCTGTACTATTTTTCCCTACATGTTCGTCGAGGTGCATTTGAGATGGAAAATTGTTGCTTTTTAGTTTAGTTTTTGTGTAGTTAAAAAAGTTCTTAGGGCAAGTCTTTATTTCGTTTTCAATTTTGTGGTTGTATTCTTCGTGTGCTGTGTTAATGGCTATTTTGAGTTGATTGCATAGATTTAAGTAATTTTGAAGATGAGCGTCACTTTTTTCTTGTTTGCAAGTTTTGTGTGCTTTTTGTTTCCTATTTTTCAAATGTTTTAGTTGTGAATTGAACCATACAGGTAACTTGCTGTTATGATTTTTTCTTCTTCTTTTCATGGGCAAAGTTTCGGATAATATTTTGTTTATAATGTGATAGAATTTGTTTACTTCGACGTCGACATTTCCTTCTGTACTCAGTATGTTCCGCCAATTTATTATACTTAGTCTACACTTGACTTCTTCAAAGTCAATTTTATTGTATTCCGGCACTTCCTCATATTCCAAGTCGTAGGGAAGGGATGCATTGTGTGTAAATAATGAATATTCAATTGCGGTGTGAAATGCTTCATTTTTCCATAATGGCAGGTTTGATGCATTCACACAAAAGTCTTCTGTGCAATTTGTGAAAAGAAGGTCTAAATATGCATTTTGTTGATTTTTTACGGAGTTTACTTGATGTAGGCCAAAATTAGAAATTTTGTCGAAAAAGTAGTGCAATGTTTCGTTTTCTCCAACGACTGGGAGTAAGATTGATTCATTTTCAATGTCAGAAATGAAGTCCGCATTACGTTGATTGAAGTCGCCAAAAATATGTAGCTTTACTTCGGGTTCCATATTCGAAATAATTGTGTCTAAAGATTGAAAGAATAATTCAAAAGAGAATTTGTTCGCATTTTCGGGTGGGAAGTAGACAGAGCAGTAAATATGTTCTTCTCCCAATATTGAGACTTTGGCCCATACATGCTCAAATTCTTTATATTTAGGAGTAATAATTTCTTCAGAAGTAAAGCAAGAGTTTATGGCTATGAGGACTCCACCTCCAGATTTTTTCTGACAGAGAGATAAATTTCGGTCGTGCCGGAATACGTTAAAATTATTTCCAAATACTTCTTCGCTTCTTACACTTTCATCCCAGCTGCTTTCAGTTCCAAGGATTACGTCGAAAGAGGAGGTTATTAAATTTTGGTGAATTTCTTTCATTTTGGCCGGGCTTTTCATGCGGTTGAAATTTTGGCAATAGACCAAAATTTCAGTCACATTTTGTTTGTGAAGCGAAGAAGTTTTTGAGAATTCTGGAATACTTACATTACTAATTCTTGTTTCTATTCCTTCGTCAAAGGGCGTCGTTATTTCCGAAAATTCGGCCTTGTAAAATTGTGTTCGGCTTCCCGGATTAGTTGGAGTCGGCGGGTACGTTCACTTGTCAAAAATTTCCCATAAGAGTCCAGGTCGGCCAGCGCTTCCTTAGGTTTCATTCCATATTCCTGATGCACTTCGATGAAGATTCGTAGGAGGTGGTCAGGTGTTGTTGGAAGGCCTTCTGATGCTAATAGCATTTTTATACTAGTTGGTGTCATACCCTCGATGCATACTGTAGGTTGTTGATTTTTCATGTATGACAAATACAGACGGACGACGTGCATTATTTTCGGGTCACGAAGTCTTGCTTTCAAGAAGCGTTCGTCGCCATTTGCAGATTGTGAAGTAAGACGTACAATTGGAGGACGCATTGGATCAACTTCGAATTGGCTGTCTGTACTCATGTCATGTGATACTGTAGATGTATTTACGTTCTGTGGTATTGAAGATGTGTTCACATTGTTAGTGGATTGTGTAGCTTCGGTGTCATTACTTCCTAAGACCGAAGTAGTGTTGTTTTGAATACTTCTTGTTCCTTTGTAAGGGTTGATGGTTTCACCTTTTTGAAAATTTATGAATTTTGAGGCAATATCTGCACCTGGATTCCCGGAGAATTGAACCCGTGCTGCTGCTAGTAGGTCTTTGTCCAAGGGTAAGGTATATTGTAATGACATATTATTGTTATTGTTGTGGCAGGTATTGTTACTATTAGTGTTCAAGTTGCTGTTGTAGTGCACATTATAGTCGTTGTTGTTGTTGTTGCTGCTGCTGTTGTTGTTGCTGTTGTTGTTGTTGTTGTTGTTGTCGTGTTTGCTGTTGTTGGTGTAGTTGTTGTTTTTACTGCGTATACTGTAATTTGTATTCTTTTGTTGTTTCCGCTTCCGATGTTTTCGTCTGAGGTTTGCTTTTTCAGCTTGTTTTTCTTGCAGCCGTCGAGTGCGCTGTTTCTTGTCATACTCACTCCAGTCTCGTTTCCAGATTTTTTTACTTCCAATTAAGCGCCAGCCACTGTCGCATGTTTGAATTTCCTTCTCTTTGAGTTCTTCAGCTAGAGACTTAGGTTTGGTATTTTGGTCTTTGGTTCCGATACTGGAGATTGAAGTCGATATTGCTTTGACTTCATCTCTCAATTCTTCCAGAATAGTGTTAGGTATTATTGCAGGGACTTCAGATTTCGTAGGTAGTAAGAATTTTTCTTCGAGGCGAAGAAGCCGTTTGCTCATTTCCTTGATGTGCTGGTCATTGACTTTACTAAAATCGCTAACGTTTTTTATGGCACTGTGTAACGAGGCCTCGAATGACTGCATGCGCTGACCTACTTTACCGCAAATGTTGTGGTCGTTTCTGCTGATACTGGACAATGACTGCTTCACGTCGATGAGCAAGCGCTCGACACTGTCGAATATTTCCAGGTAATGGGTTTTCATGTCTGCAGTGGTCCGGTGATACGTTTCCGTTTGATTTTTTGTGTGCTTTAGAAGTTGCTCCTGTAGATGAAGTAGTTTTAGAGTTTCAGCTCCTGTCCTTATTAAATGTTGACAGTCGGCACACACTGGTACCATAAATGCCAGAATAAAATTTTCTTGATGCCGCTGCACGCCGATGCAGGCTGAATGGTACGATTTTTCACAGAATTCGCATTTCCAAAGGAAGCGATCGTCAATATTAACACACGATTTTACACCGCACTTCATTATTCTAGATAAAATTTGTCCGAAAGGCTATGAAAAAAGCCCGCGCGCGACGTAGACTACGCGTCAAAGAATAAATAAATATAAATTACTTGCGGAGCGCTCGAAAAAGCGAACCGCGCCCGATGACTGTTCGAGGCGAAAAAACAACAACGGCGAACAACGGCGAACAACGTACTGAGATTCATAAAACGAATTTGAGAATTAACAATTGCATCAGTACTGGGACATCCGCGACCATGGATTTCTAGCGTTGTCGTATTCGATCGACTGTAAACGACATTCAAGTTTTGCTGAAATATCATGTGACTCAACTGAACGAAACTAGCAGAGCAAAATGTAACCAGAGTCTTGGCATTATATTCCTTTTGGGAAATTTTGCCTTTCTGTTTCAACAGACTTCGCAACAGATTCTTAGCGTACAGAACCTTGCATGGCTAGTAATACGATCCTACTGACACTAAAGATCCTTCCAGGTTGGGGCTCGAACATACGACAACTGGTTTGTAAGAATAGCGCCCTCTGCATTGAGCCACCAATCCGGGCAGAGAAAAATGTATAAAGCTCTATTTTTGCGCTTCGTCTTCGACTCATCAGTGTATTTGCAGTTGCTGTACAGGAGTTCCTGTTAGCGTAAATCGTGGTTGTTCTCGAAAGCATCCATTGGGGTAGATTGGCCGAGTTTTGTGCGGAGTTAGTTGGTTGTAAATTTAGTGTATTCGTGAAATGCAAGTGTGAAAGTTAATAAATATGCATGTACATATCACTATTTGCTCGGTATTATTATTCCCTCATACATATTACTTCCTACGATTTACTACAATTTTCTTATGAGAAGTGATATCTGCTCGATTCTTTCTTGTGTTTTTCTCTCCTCTGAAATATATCTTCAAGGCAGCGTAAACCGTTTATCAAAAAGTCTAACCAGAATGCGCACAGAAATTTCGAAACGAAAACTCGGCCGACTCGGTACGATAGTTGTTTATGAACTCAAAAGGGACTTTTAACTATTTGCAAAACCATCAGCGTTTAATTAGTAAGCATTGAAATCATCACTTTCATTAAGTATTGCCTCCTTTTAGTACAGGCCTCTTCTCGGCATACTATCGACAAGATTTTCAGTTAGAAGCTTCAAGTTATAAGCAGATTCTACTTCATGGTCGTCCGGATATTTTCGTGGGGCTTGCGTCAGGAGTTTTGGGTGGTCTAATTCAAGATGACAATGCTTTTCTACTCATTCCTGACATGAGGAGGGACCTTCGATATTTCAGGTCCTTGTTCTCTTAAGTGACCTAGTTGCCTTTATCAGGTCCAAACATTTTTAAAACCCACTTCATAAGCTTTTTTTTTGTAAATTTTTAGCAAACTACGTCTAAATGCAATGTAAAATGCTTTGAGTAACCTCAAACATTCACAATTTCCAACCCCACACGCTTCACTCAAACCCAATTCCAAAAAGTTTCTAGATTCGGGTTAATCGTTTTTAACCAATGCTTCTACGTCCAGCTCAAGCGTTTTTTCTCCATGGGTTGCGTTAAGCAGAGGTTTAAGGTCTGAGGACAGAGGGTCGCGTGTTGAGTTTTAAATCGACCACGTGGCTCGCTCAATTCCCTTTGCGCATCGTATTTCTCTTGTACTCTCTCGTATATGAGCAAACTGTACCGGGTTGCCAGCTTACTTTTTTTTTATTTTGATGAGAAGTTTTATCACATTAATCTATCGTATGGGTTGGACATTACATGGATTCCAATGAACAATGAAAAAATATTCAACTTTCACAAAGATAGAATGTCAGTGTGTTTGGCAGCCTTGTCGTGCCAATTTTATTTCTCTCTCCTTTTTCAGAATGCTATCAGGAAACCGAAGCGAAAAAAATGGCGGATGCATTGAAACTGACTTTGTTTCACAGAAAAAAACAAGACTTTAATTTTATCGCGATAACATATATGTTTTTATGTACTAATCGCATCTAAACGAAATTATCTAGACTTTGTCACGGTATATTTATGATACAAGTCTTCAAAGCAGAGATATTCGATGAACAAGTAGAGGTATGCATTTCCGAGCGTTCCATTTTTCTGCAGTTCTTCAGTCAGAAAAAAATACAACACGACCGCTAAACTCAATGAATCATTCTGAAAATTTCACAGAATATTCTCAACTAAATTTCGAAGACATTGTCAAGTGGGTTTCTTCTACATTCTGCACCGTTTCCAAGAAAATTTAATTTGAACGGGAAAATAGCAAAAAACCTACCACTTTACGATACTGTCCTCAGCCCTTAAGCCTTGTAAAATGGTATTGTAGCTTTCGATTAACGACTTAATCGAAAGTTAATCAGGATGTTTTTAATTATACTATCAAAAGCTGTATTTTTTTTCTTGTGAAAAATCTTTTCTTTCTTGTGCAAAATCCTTTTACCACATGTATAAGCAATCAAAGTCTTAGAAAATCTTATCGATTTAAATAATTGTTTTTAGACTTTTTCGAAGAATTCCAAAAGTTGCAAAAAATAATAAACTGAACATTTATTACTTAAAAGTATCAGAACATAATGGTTAAACATGTCTCGTAACCCAATGTACACTAGGTATCTGATAACAAAATGCCAACAAAAAGTAAATTTTCTTCGAACAATAACAGGATCTTGGTGGGGTGCTCATCCGGAAGATCTAATAAAATTGTATCAGACAACGATACTTTCAGTGATGGAATATGGATGCGTTCGCTTTCGTTCCACTGCAAACTCTCATATTATCAAACTTGAGCGAATTCAGTATCGTTGTTTGCGAATTGCCTTAGGCTGCATGCATTCGACACATACAATGAGTCTTGAAGTTCTGGCGGAAGTTCTTCCATTGAACGATCGCTTTTGGGAGCTTTCATCGCGACTGCTAATAAGATGTGAGGTACTGAATCCCCTGGTTATTAGTAACTTCGAAAAATTAGTCGAGCTTCAATTTCAAACAGGATTTATGACAGTATATTTTAACCATATGTCACAGGAAATCGGCTCTTCAGGATATTTTCCTATCCGTGACAGCCTCCTAAATGTCCCTGACTCAACGTTATTTTTCAACACATTCATGCAGCGTGAAGTGCGTGGAATCCCGGAACACCTACGCTCGATGAAAATCCCAAAAATATTTTTAAGTAAGTTCAGGCATATTGACTCTGAGAAAATGTTTTACACGGACGGATCACGAATTGAAGAGGCCACTGGGTTTGATATATTCAACAATAATGTTTCGGTTTCATTTATGCTTCAAGAACCTGCATTTGTTTATATAGCAGAGTTAGCAGCAGTTCATTATAGTTTGAGTGTAATCGTCACATTATCTACAAACCATTATTTTCTCTTCTTCGCTTCTGGCAAAAATGAACCGTTTTTATTGGCAAAATAAAACAGTGTCTGAACGACATATTGAATACTAATTATCAAATCACATTACTTTGGGTCCCGGCTCATTGCTCCATTCCATGAAATGAAAGAGCCGATAGTTTAGCCAAACGTGGTGCTATTGAAGGTGAAATTTATGAGCGACCGATTGCTTTCAACGAATTCTATAGCGTGACTCACCAAAGAACACTTGCCAGCTGGCAAGCTTCTTGGGATAGAGATGATCTGGGTCGGTGGATGCACTCAATTATTCCTAAAATATCGACAAAGGCATGGTTCAACGGACTGGATGTGAGTAGGTATTTCATTAGTGTGATGTCCAGACTCATGTCCAATCACTACACGTTAGATGCACACCTTCTTCGAGTTGGACTTTCCGAAACTAATCATTGTGCTTGTGGCGAAGGCTATCGCGATATTGACCATGTCGTTTGGACATGCGTGGAGTATCGTGATGTCAGATCTCAACTAATAAATTCCTTGCGTACGCATGGTAGACTATCCAATGTCCCAGTTCGAGACATTCTTGCTTGTCGTGACCTTTCTTACATGAAATTTCTTTATCATTTCATAAAGACAATTGAACTGCGTCCATTAGTTCATCCAATAGGAAAATTTTAATAAAAATGATGTTCTGATAAAAACAAACTCAAAATAGGTTACGAAGTCAACAACTTAATGTATAAAAATAATTATTTTATAATTTATAGCAGTTAATCGTTTGGTTCAAATAATATGATATTTAAAAAAATAAGAGGAATATGTTTTATTAAACTAAAATCGTTGTGACTATATTAGTATTATATTAGGATAAGAATTCTATGTAAAAGTGATGCTACGGCGAAGAAAAACTTATGTAAATTGCCTTAAGAAATAAACGTATTTATGGGAAAAAATAATGATTAAACATACAAAATGGCGATTCTACAAAACTGTGAATTTATGTCAAATAATTCACGAAACTATCAATCCATATGTTTTCGTGGGTTGCTGTTACGTTAAAATAAAAGAACACAAACAGATTCAAATCTTTCACGCAATCTATGGTTTGCCTTATTTAAAATAATCACGGTTTAAATTTTTATTTGGTTTTGTTTTATCATTTCTTGATTTTGTTGATTATTTTCATGTTTAACTTAATAATCAAATAAAAAAGAACGAAATCGTTTTTTATCTGATCCAGAACCAAAAGAAAACCTTTTCTTCTTTCCGGAAAGCTCATTTATCAGCTGTTAGCAAATTTTATTATATTTACCAGCATTTAGCTGCTCTTCTTTTCTTCCACGACTGTACGATCAACCAAACGGGTCGATAATTCCCATTCACTGAAGAAAAAGTTCCTTCGAAATGACGAGGCATCTTTTAGGCGAATGTTTATCGGGCCTCCAAAATATGTACTACCTTAACGATTCAACCCTCCCCCGTTACACATTTTCCTATCCGGTACGTATTGGAACGAAAGGAAATAGATGAGCTGCGAATGGTGGATGGCGAACAGGTGAACAAAATAACAACTGAGCAATCTTCCCACCCACCAGGCCTTTTGGGCTCTGCCCGGAAAATGCACAGAGGAGTTGTCTACTCCCGTTAACTGTACATAAGAAGATGATAGCGGAGGGTCACGAGCGGTCTCTCGTGAGTAGAAAGCTCGGATCCTGCGATGATGAGCGGCGGGGGACAAAATGAAAATGGAAAATTATGAGCCGAATATGCGGTAGTAGTAAATTTTTGTGCACTTTGTAATGATGTCACGTTTCTGACAGGGGTGCGCGAGCTCGTACCGAATGGAGCGCGAGATATTCTCGAAAGCTCATGAATAGAAATGGGCACCCTGATGGTTTCGCAAGTGTTTTGATATGGAGCGTGTGAACGAATAGATCCCGGTTCCGAAACGTTCAATATTGTCGCGAGTTTTTTTTATTCGCATACAAATGTTTTGTATCCCCGTTAAGGATGTAATATTGAAATTACAGAGTTTGTTTCGTTTAGAATTTATACGCCGCTTTTTCGGGGAAACTATCTTAGGGATCTTAGGCATACACGACTGTTTTTCAATTTGATTATAGATATTTAGCCTTAGTGCTCATTTACCTCTCGGGTACCTGTATTCTTTTTTCTGTCTCATCACTTTTCTGTTTTATTACGCTGAAAATGTTGTTTTGACGAGATTAGTGAAAATTAGATTTATACATTGAAATATAAATTTTTCACCATCCGGCCAAGAAATTATTAAAAGTTGAAGCAGTTTTGTGAAAAAAAAAAAGATTTTCAGTCAGAAAAAAGGTTTATGCCAGAACGGGCTGAAACAATTTTTAATTTCGGTTCGACTTAATTGATAGTCATATGGGGATATGGTAGTCAGATAGGGCCAGGTCTAGATTATAAAGATGGTGTAGAAAAATTTCCGAGCCTGTGTTATTAAAAAAATGTTTGAAAATTTGCGATAGAGCTCATTATTACTGAGGCTAATAAGTTGCTAGAATAGTTATATCTCGTTGATTGAAATTTTTTTGATATAATGTGATGACAAATGTGCAAGATTTCAATGTGACAAATGAGATATGACATTCTTCATGAAATCTACTAGCGCCTGATCAGGTGTATACATTTGAAAAAAGCTTTTATTAACGAAGTGAAACGGTTAAAAGCTACTAAAACAAATGATTGTTTTGAGCCGAGTAATTCTTTTAAAACGATAATTATATGGTCCTAGACAGAGAAAAGCTATGTTCTTTCATGACAACCCTCTTAGAAAAAAAGTTCAACGGTGGTCCTTCGTTGGTCCAATACGTTGGATCGTTGGTCCAATGAACGTTAAATCAATCGTTAAACGAGAGTCCGATACGGGACCTTCGTTTGCCATTTTCTTCGTTTAACAAACCCGGCAGACAGAGGCCCATTGTTGAGCTATTTTTAAGATGAAGAGTTGGAGCCCCGTTGGACTAGTTTTACTGGAGAATTTCCGATGTTTTTTCACTTGTTTTTTTAGTAACTAACGCTACATACCTGTAAAATACTTCTACTTCACGTAGAATAACAACAAATTTTCTTTCTATATTAGGGTAGAACCTAATTTCCACACTGTTTTTGCAGGAGAAAAACAACAACAAACCGTTCCAGCAAACTGAACGGTTTTTTCGTGAAGTATGCTGTTCAACAAACGCTCAACGACCATCAAAATATAATCTCTTGCTGGATGGTAATACTCCGTCTCACATATCAAAACTGGTACGGGGAAAGACAGGGGAATCGATTCTTCCTTCGATTAAAACAAGACAATTTTTTTGTGAGGAATCTACAAATTTCCTGAAAAATGGAAACAATGTGTAATTAGCAACGGTGAAAATTAGACTTGAAACGGCCAAAGCTAAGTGTCGTGTGTTCGAAATCTGATTAGGAAGGATTTTTTTTTGTTACGGCAGCCTTGCTATTGTCCTGTATACTAAAAATCGTATGCGAAGTTTGTTGAAACAGATGATCAAGTTTCGCATCAGAATGTTGTACTGGGATTTGGTTTTGAAGAATTGTGTATCTCATAACTAATGAAGTCAATCATTTCCTCAGCATGTTTCTCCCAAGGATTATAAGCCGTTTCGGTTTAACTTCCACGGGTCCATTCAATTGAGCAAGCGGCAGCGAGGTCAGGTAGAAACAGTTTACACGATGAACCGATACAAATTTAATGAATTACATATGGCCAATAATTGAAATGCAAATTTACACTTTGGCTTAAGATTACTAAATATAATAAAACTAAATTCAAACCTAGTTTACTTTCAAGCCATGAATTTCAAATCTGAATAACGCCTAATCAAATATGGGATATTAAGCAATATTTATTGGTGCTGAGTTCTCTTCCCCTTTTCGGTGTGCGTAATTGATTCGGAAGTGCAACTAAAGCCACTAAGCAAACGTACAGTTCAACAACTAGAAAGAAAAGTTTCCGTTGTCGAAAATGTTCGTCAGACCCCTTGACTTGTTTCCTTTCTGCAATCAACACAGCTTGCCTTTTATTTTCTCGCTGAAAACTATACTCTTGTAGTGTTTCAGGACGAAGCAACTGTTGGTAGTGAACCTTCAACTATGGATGTAAATGTTTATCTTCTCAAATTGTTTAAAAACTCTCCATTCGTTGGTTTATTCCATTAAGGACTGGAGTGTGATTAAACTTGTGCACTTTTTGTTTGAAGTCGTGCATATTTAATTACTCACATTGGATTTAACTGCAGTGAGTAAGTCATTGCGATATGCTCTATCCATCATGATAGAGTGCTATTAAAATTGTGAGGTTACCACACAACTGCGGAAGCACACATGCTTTCATTTTTGGTTTTGTGTATGAAAAAAAATGATTCATTACTGTAAGAGCACGCTGTTTGATATCACGAATTATTGAAAAGCTCTACATTCTTTCTTCTGCCAATGAGTTATTTATCAAGTTTGAAATTTAAATGACTGTCACTTCTGTTTCCGAAAATATAATGATATAAGTGACGTAAGCGACTAACCGCACTTGTTAATCGGTTCAATTTTATCAGAAACGATACAACGGAAGGAAAGGAATTGGCATCACTGGGAGTGCGATGCGGTGTCTAAGTGCTGCTCTCAAAAAAGTGTTGTTTGATACGTATAGTTAAAAATTTGATCGAAACAGTTATTTTGAGTGATAGTGCAGATGTGACAAGTGTGTGTTTAGTATGTGAGAGCGCTGTTTATTGGATAATGTTGATTCGCAACGATATCAACCGATCGAAGCGCCGTCTGCATATCATTGTCGGTGTTATCAGATTTCTACGGAATACACTAAGAATCCCTTCAGGTTTGGGCTCGAACATGCGACAACTAACTTGTTAGATCAGTGCCTTAAGCGTTGATCCGCCAACCCGGGTGAATTAATCGTAAAAATGTTTCAATGAGATTTCCAATGCCAAGAGAAAAGCATTATCACACCACAAGGTGGATGAGGAAGATTGTTTTATAAAGTATTACTAGGTAAGTAATTTTACACATGAGTAAAACCTTATTCTAACCTTTGTGTGAAATTGGTTTAGAGTTATGAGATCGTCGCTTGTTTTCATTTTGTCATTATTTTTTAAATTTCAACTTACGCTATTAACTCCAAGGCATTGTTGAATACTTCAACGGTAGAACACTTGAACTGAATACATTGGCAGGACTTCCAAGCAAAAATCTCAGCTGTATTTGAAAAATCAGATGCCATGATGACAAATTACTTCGAACCTATCAAGAATTCCTCATTTTGAAGAAAAACCATTTGCACCGGATCGATGACACCACGAGAGATAGACTTTCTGTGGATCACAAAAAATGAACAGTTACAATTTTCATACTTACTCTACTGTTTCATTCGCATTTTTAAAACGAGATTGTATCTACTTCGTTACTTTTTTTCTCCCTCAGATGAATCTTTCTTCCCCCGTTTCAAGACGGCACATGAGAGAAAAAGCGCACCGCGTAGGAGGCAAATGAAAATTGCGTTTTGACATGCCATTAGCTGCGTGGAAAGGTGGCAAAGTGTTTCGTGTTGTGATCGTTTTTCCTTTTCCCTGGTTGCTAGTAACTCGCACATACGTGCGGTGTGTGGGTGATGTAGGTGATTTCCCCTCGGGTGCTTGCGTTTTATTGTCACAATGTTTATGAAAAACACAAATTGCACCATCTTTAGTAGCATTTTTAAGAAAGAAGTGAAAAGTGAAAGTGCTTCCGATGGTTGACTTGCGACAAGGTGGCATGTGATGTATTTCATTTGTTTGGACAGCAAACAAATATATTTTGATTTCGTATTCGTATCAGTATCAGGTCAAGAGACGAAACCGCCCCACCAAACGCAAACATTTCTAAGATGGAATCAATGGAAAGCAATTCAATCCCAATCAACGAACGAATCAATTCCGAAAGTCATCCGACTCGATTTCCCGGTATCATTTGATGAGGATGTTCACTAAAAAAACACTGCCAGTCTCTGTTTCGATACCCATTACCGGGTACACCAGTGCGTAAAAGGCTATTAGGTTAAACCCAACGGAAAATTGATCACCTAGAATCATCGACAGGAAATCGTACCTATAGGCAGTAAAAATCACCCGCAATGACAAGCTGAAACCGTCAGAAATCAATTCGGGTCACAAATCGCATAATTTAACATGATTCGGCAACGCTGTGTGAATTCCGGTCACAATCCCAGCACCGGGATATAATCCAACAAACCGCGCACGCAGCCATTGAAACACCAGCTGGTGGCTGGTGCTCTGATAGGTTTTTTTCGATTTACAAAGCTTTCCTATTTTCTTGAGCCTACCGAACGGGAACCTCATCGCAGCTGATTGTGGAACAATAGGATCCAAGGTTGAGACAATTGATTACCATGATTTGTCTATTTTCGAGTTTCCTTTTTGCTTCGGTGAAGGAGACGATTAGCTTGAGTGATAGATTGTTGGAGATGAGATCATCAATTCGAGAAGTGCCTGGCTGTCTGGATGTTTGATATCGCGTGGCATTGTGTGAAGAATATCAGGAATCAGAACAAATTGGCTCAAATGGCACGTTCCCCTTGATATTTGGAGATTTGTTGGTTTGAATATTGCGTTAGTTCAGCATGACATTGCACATTGATTAATTTCAAACACATCGCTAGTCAATAGTCAAAACTGCGCTTTTTGAGTCAACTAAATGGTTATACGTTTTCAACAATCACCCGAATTTTTCATTGAAAACTAGTCACAAATAACTATTGTAACAGAAACTCAAGCCACTAAACTATTCATCTTCTCCAACACAGCTGCTGGTAGGAAAAAAGCTGCAAATTGTAATACGTTGTATTTGAAGAATCACAGAACCACATAGACCACTTTATAACAAATTTGCACACTTAGTTATTTGTTCGTATGATAAACGTAATTCACTCTGCAGTTTAGCGTGGTTGATAGAAAGCTTGATGCACTAAATATCTAAATGCATTGCTTTATTTTTATAGCAGATTCTTTTAGAATTTATTTCTTTGCAGTGTTGAAAGCTTTGTCCCGTTTCATTATGATTTAAAATGGTTGTGACTGATGAAAGTCGAAAGAAGGACAGCCACGTTGGAAATCAACCTTTTTCCAAAATTACGAAATCACTGAATTTGACGTTACGGATCCTTCGTTCGATAGTAAATAGAGTTTTGATTGCCGGAATCGGTTAGTTCTCGATTAGAAACCAGAAAACATCAAAACATTTAAAAATATTTCAAAGTTATAGACTCCAAACCGGAACGAAAAGCAGGAAATCAATTCGAAAACAAAAGTGCGTATACTGAACGACAAATTTCTCACAAAATTTGATTGAGTGGTTACAGATGATAAAACAAATGTTTGCAGACTTCAATCAGCTTCCTGATCTTGAATTTTATACCACATTACAACGTGGTGAGATGAAAGATTATTTTAAGGTTACAACGCTTTTGAAGTTCTCTAAAAAGTATATGACAAGCTATTTGTAGTTGTGATTTGAACAGCGTAATCTTCGTAACTACATGTACGATTATCAGGAATCAGAACATATTGGCTCAAATGGCACGTTCCCCTTGATATTTGGAGATTTGTGCCTTACCATCAATTTGTTTTTAACATCATTTTCCCCATATATATATAAGAGGGAAGGATTAAAGGGAAATGGTAAGGTTGGGACTAGGAGGATAGGAAAAATTGACGACACAAAAACACAAAAAAAGCAGAAGTAAATTCTGCACCCCTAAGGGATCTGCTGGGGATCACATCTAGTGGAAGCAGAAGTAAATTCTGAACGAGGTCCCGAACAGTCTGCTGTAAAACCTATTTAGGTTTGTTATCATGTGCGTTCTTTCTGATGAAGGACAGTTAATAAAACCTCCAACTCCCGAGAAGATTTAGAGATTTTACAAAAGCGACAACATTCTGCACTCCCGGAAGAATGCAGAACGATTCGCAGTATGTACGAGCAGAAGTAAATTCGGTACCCCATAAACGATGCCACACAATCTGCTAAACCCTATTTAAGGTGAGTACAGAAAGGATTCATTCACTCCAGGAAGAACGATTAACCTTTCTTACTATAGCTCCTTACCACATTGGGTGAGACACGAGAGAATATCCTTTAATTGTAGCTCCGCATACACAGACTGAACCATGTATGGAGAACCAAAAACCCGGATACGTAGTTGCGTCAATGCGGGACAGTTACATATCAGATGATATGAAGTACCATAATCGCATTCACACAAATCACACGAATAATACTCAGCACGTTGAAAAGTAGCCATGTGGTAATTGAGTTTGCAATGTCCAGTCAGAGCTCTGTCCAGAATATTGCAATGGTGCTTGGAAAAATGCAGTAGACACTTTGTCATTTTCAGATTTAAATCTGGTTGAAATGCTTTTGTCTGAGCGTAAGTTTGCAAGCTGCGCCAGTAGCTGGCATGTTTGGATGCAGCCCAAGAAAGAATCTTGTGCTTTATCCAACTAGTTGAAAAAGGTGAAGCTGGTTGAGGAACAACGGAATCATTCGTTGCACCAGCTCATCAGCCCATTCATTTCCAGTAATACCAGAATGGCCGGGTATCCATAAGAAGTAAACAGCATTTGAAATGCTGAGGTCTTTAATTTGAGTTTGACATGCGATCACTAGATTCGACCGTGAATCATTCGAACTGAGTGCTTTTAAGGCTGCCTGACTGTCGGAACAAATATAAATTCGTTTACCACAGATTCTCTGCTGAAGTGCCGATTGTATTCCACACAGAATCGCGTAGATTTCTGCTTGGAACACAGTACAGTATCTACCAAGTGAATAAGACTGCTCTAGCCTCATTTCACGACAGTAGACACCAGGACCAGCACGACCATTACAACGTGGTGAGGTGAAAGATCATTTTATGGTTACAAAGCTTTTGAAGTTCTCTAAAAAGTATATGACAAGCTATTTGTAGTTGTGACACTTTTTTACAATAGTTTTTTTTTGTATTTATGTATAAATAGAAGTAATGGCTTAACTGCGATTTTTTTTTGCCTAAATATTTCTGTGCGCGTATCTTAATTTCGAATCGAATCTTTGTTACTTGTCTATAGCCAGACCAAATAGCGATACCTTATTGTCTATAGCCAGACCAAATAGCGATACCTGATAAATAATTGTTCAAATACCCTTGGCATCTTAGAGCTTAAGCAGTGTGCCTTTAAATTATATTATATTATTGAATAAAAAAACAATAATTGTTCAACGAATTTTACACCATTTTTTCAACACAATATAAATCGAAATAAGTATACCAATTTTACCAGATGCTCGATTGATCTATTAAATGGTGTATTGGATAGAAATGGCACATCGGAAATTTTCTCTAATGTTTGATCCATTTGAGTACAATCTGACAATTTGAGTAAATCTTATTTATATTGTAATCGCGTGCAATCATATCTTCACAAACTTAGCAGAGCGATTCACATACCAAGCAATATCTCACGCATAAATTAACTCGCATGCCGATAGTCGTACCAGTAGATACATCTAAGTGGAAAGCTGATTCTGGCTTGCTGACGGAAGCCGGGGAAGTTAGCGAATGTCACACGTGGAAACAATTCTCAAGCGTTGAACCCGTTCAGAACGGATGGAAGCCAATCAAACTTCGAAGCTGGCGGCGAAAACTGTGCACTGGGGGCTTCGTTTCGCTTGTGAGCATCACCGCAAACCACTTGTCTGAAGAGATTGGCTGTATAATATCAGAACAGTAAGTGATACTCGCAGGTTTGTGTATGTCGGCTGATGTGAAATTTTCGTATCATTCGTGATTGCCGAGTCAAAGGGCTACGGTATGTTGGTAAACACGGAAGAATTATGTATAGTTTTTTTTCTAAAAATCAAGTGTAATCAAGCAGATAACATATCACTCAATAACTCAAGCGTCTAACTAAGGAAAACAGATTTTTCGCCAAAAATCTTTTTTCCATCAATGTAATTTCCTTCAAGAGCAATACAATAACTCCAACGCTTATTTAACTTGCCGATGCAGTGCTTGAAGAAGGATTTGTCTTATGCCTCTAAATAGACTTAACATCCTGCAATTGCTTCTTAATTTATGTCCCGGGTTGGTGGTTCAATGCATAGGACGCTGGTCTTAGAAGCCAGTTGTCGTATGTTCGAGCCCCGACCTGGAAGGATTCTTAGCGTCAGTAGGATCCATAGTACTAGCCATGCAATGATTCTATACACTCTGAATCGGCTGCGAAGTCTGTTGTGAAACAGAAGGTCAAATTCCACTACAGGAATGTAATACCAAGGCTTGACATCGACTTGTAAATCGGTGCATTGTCTTGATGAAACTATGGATTTTCCTAGATTGTTTTATTCCAACGATCTAACAACGCTATGTAGTATTAATTATTTTTCCTTTCTCAATATATTAATTTTTTTCCTTTCTCAATATAGTCGATGAGGCTTATACCACGCGTATCCCAAAAAAAAAAAACGCTGAAGCCATGGCAATCTCAGCCTGTGTCTGTAATGCTTTTGGACGATGTAGTCCACTCAGATGATAATCCCGGAATGAAGAGATGGATCCATGTTTCATCCATTGCACATATCGTAAACGCGGCACCTACTTTAGAAAGAGCTTTCTCATGGTCAAATGCTTATGTATAATTGTAAACACATTGCCTTTCGTTATCCTTACGATCTCAGCTATCTCACGTACTTGGAATTTACGATTGGATATAACTAATTTGTGGAGTTTTTTTTACGTTTTCTTAAGTAACCATATCAATTGAATAATCAGAACGTTCACCATTATTATTTTACGACAACGTTTTAATTCAGCAAACCAATCACAAATACCTCTTTTCGATAGAACAGAATCCAGATAACACTTTTGACGCCATTGCTGAGAAGCAATAAGACTGTCACTTCACTGTGTATAAATCTATGACATGTATTCCTTCATTACTCACTTCAAACAATACAATGTGTTTGATACAGTAGTCCTAGGATTGTCTGAACACTCGGAAGCAGTTCATAGCATGTATACGACATTCTTGTGATCCGAACATATGGAGCGTATGACTTTAGGTATTACTTTGGCTTTTTTCTTTTTTTCGCGCTTCAGATTATATAAAATAAAATATACAGTTTGGGCATACAAAACATCATAAAAATCGTCAATTTTGAATCTATAGAATCACTCAAGATACATTGATTCACAAATATATTTCTCCTTTAAGCTCTGTAATGGTTTCGCTTGGAAATGAATGCAATAATTCCCTCGAAAATGAATGCAATAAAATTGCATCAATATTATGATGATTTCAATATGAGATCTTCCGAACTTAATATCTGATTGTCAGAAAGTTATTCTATCTCGGGGTTGTTCGGAAGAAATAAAGCAGTTGCGTATTCGGATCAAATATTTTCTTTATTCTTTCAGGTAAAGGAATGCCAATGGTATTCTGTTTTGGTATCAATTTTTTTGTCGTGAATACGACTTACTTTACTATGGGGTGCCTTTTCAAAATTAGCCATATGGAAGAATGAGTAGAACTTAATCGTGAAGAGGACTGCGTCCATCTTCAAGAACTGCTAGATGAATTTGTCGCATGGTGTCGACAAAACCATCTTGTGATCAGCATTGCCAAATGTCAAGTAATTACATTTCACCGAATACTTCGTCCATTAATCTTCGACTACAAAATTGATGGACAAACACTTACAAGAGTTGACCGTGTTAATGACCTTGGTGTTGTATTAGATGCAAAACTCACATTTAATCAGCATCGTTCTGCTTTAATATCTAAGGCAACGAAACAACTCGGATTCGTAACTAAAATCAGCAGAGATTTTAAGGATCCACATTGTTTGAAGGCGTTATACTGTTCCTTAGTGCGACCATTGCTTGAAAATGCCAGTTTGGTATGGAGTCCATATCAACTCGTTTGGAACTTGCGGATTGAGCGTGTTCAGAAAAGATTTATTCGGCTTGCGCTAAGAAACCTTCCCTGGCGAAATCCCTTGGATCTGCCACCGTACCCTGATCGATGTCGCCTGTTAGGTCTTGACACTCTGGAACGACGAAGGAAGATTCAACAAGCTGCGTTTGTGGCGAAGATTATCAACGGCGAAATCGACTCTCCAAAAATCCTGTCTCTCATCGACTTCCGGGTTTCACAACGAACTCTACGATCAACAGGTTTGCTACAACAAAGATTCCATCGGACATCGTTTGGAGCCAACGAACCTATTGCAGCGTGTGTTCGAACTTTCTCCCTAGTTGAAAATTTATTCGATTTTGGTGAATCATCGCATAAGTTTGTTCAGAAAGTGTCGCAATCCTCGATTTTATAACTTAACTTTATATTCATTAAGACTTCTATTGTCAGATGGAACAAGCAAACAAATAAACAAATAAACAAACAAATGAGTGAATATCTCGACTTGTATTAATGGCAGCAACATAATTCTTTCACTATTTCATCAAAAATATGATCAGGAATTTACGATAATATTTTGAACAGTGTGAGATAAACAACTCAAAAATTAAATTTTCTCAAAAATTGAAAACAACGCGGAAAACTCTTTACTTTCGTTTGGGTTTTTCGCGCAAGGACGACGATTTTGAGATAGTCAGGCACATATCGTCAACTGACTGCGTATAAAATCGAAAATCGATCATTTCTTCTTGTGCGTTGGGTGGAAGCAGACGTCGTGGGAATGATCAATTCAACCAGCAGCTTCGGAGAATGCACCTTCTGCTCGGTTAAAAACCTCAAACCCTCAGGTCGCAACTCTCATTTGGACTCCAGTCGTTCGGTGGAGCAGTTGGCATTGAAAGCAGACCTTTTGCGTGGTATAAAGCCTCAAACGCTTAGGTCGTGCTTTCATTTGTACTTCAATCGTCAGGTGGAGCAGTCGTCAATGCTTTCATTTGGACTTCGGTCGTCAGGTGCAGCAGTTGCTAGTAATAAGAGCAGACCTTTAGCGTTGTACAAAACCTCAAACGCTCCGGTCGCAGAGCCAGTGTTTCTTTCGAAGAAGATCGATTACATCATCCTGTTGGTGGTCGTTTGCATTGGAGCAAAATATAACGGAAAATGGACAACAATGTGGAACATTATGCAAAATCAGCCCTTCTAACGGCTCTAAATATTATCTAAAGAACTATAAACATTGCTTCTTTGTAAATCGAAAATTAAAATTATCAGTGTAGTGCAAATCTAAGATAATTTGATCAGTTTTTTTGCAATTTTCTGAATTCTAAATTCTAAATTTTTCTAAATTCTGAATTCAGTTCTAAATTCGCAACAGTGTTTAAAATCGTTTATATCAAATCAGTGTTTAATATCTTAGAAAATTATACAATTTGGCTCTTCTGGGATGCCAGAAATTAATCCCGTACAGCATTTTGATAGTATATTTTACTAAAATATTGAAATCCGAAATGAAATAATCGACATCAAAATTCTCTAAGGTGCTATTTAGAAGCATAATTTTATACCCAAAGAATTATGCAAAATTTTACTTCACTATACTGTATACGGCCCATTTTTCAACTAGTTGTAGTTTGTAGTAAACTTTCTGCAGATTTGCTATATAAAATATAGCACCGGCTCAGAAGCCATTCATTTTGAATTCGGCTGTCGTTGTCATCGTGTTCATTATGGTGCGATCGAGGAATCTCCTAGCGAAATACAAAGCTTGTTACCGCAAGCGGAAGAAGCAGGAGACTCCAACAGAACACATATCAGTTTCGCATTCACGGACAACAGGTCATCCTGGAAATAGAAGACGGAAGTCAGCGGTAACCATCGGAATTTGAACTCAACTCGTCACTCTCCACCACGAACGCCTTCATAAAAGGTTCTTTTCAGAATCACCATTATTTTATTATAAGGAACTCTACTGGTTATTTCGTAATATTTCTGTGTCAGAATGTTTAATGTAACTAATCTGTACTGTAGTTTAGGTTATCGTTTCAAATTCTAGCAGTGTAAAAGGGCAAAACTTGCACAATTCACACTATCGATCAACTAATTTATATTCAGAAGTATAAAGTAAAAGTGTCAGTTTTATTCGTATTCACGACATCCAGTTATATCTCTGACATTACACACCTGTACTTTTTAGATTTGGTTTTCGAAAATTTCATGGTATATTCCTCTTTTACCGTTCCAGGCGTTATGAAGCTTTGGCTTACTCGACCAAAGCTGCATATTGCCTGCCAAACCAAAAATTTGTTGAGAAATTTGACCGTTTTCTTCATCCTGAAATGGTTCCCTGTGCCGTTTTGTTGCAATGCCGTTTTGTTGCAATGCAGACATTCCGGGAAGCTACTTGAGGTCTTTCAGCATATAAGTTTCGTCGTCCATTATCCAGCAGGAAAACTTCAAATATTCGCGATGCAACTTGCGTGCCCGAATTTCAGTCGTCACTATTGATGTATCGATATCCACAGAATTTTCTGAAAATGTTTCATGTGGACATTTAAAGAACTGAAAAATACTCAACAATGAGTTGATTATGAAATATTTTTCCATTTTGGTTATTTTGTCCGCTGTGCTTTTAGGTCCCCTATTACGCAAAATTTAGATCGGTATCTTGTGATATCTCGCCTCTAAACAAATTTATTTGTTCACCAGCGCATTGGATTGGCAAAAAAGCTTTAGTGATAAAATAAATGTCATGAATGGTTTCAATTTCGATTTAGGAAGAATATCGTAATATAGTTAGATGACAAAGGATTAACGGAACTCCCCGTCCGTTGTCTTTAAAATCAGATTCTGTAAGATCGTCAATGTTGTTAGAAGGATTTAAAATAAAGAAAAGGAAGTTATTTCGTATTATTTTAGGTATTTTTGAAGAAGATAAATTAGCTAGGCTAAATTAATCTTGAAATAGACTCCTAGTTTGGAGAAGTCTCGATAAAGACTGATTTTGAGGTTAGCTCAAAGAAAAATTCTTTAGATAGCTAGCCTTGAAAAAAGGTGATTAATTTATTAGTCTTGTAAACAAAAAAAATGCTCAAAATATTACTCTTTGGATAGCTATAAAAAAGGTTGACTAATTTTTAGTCTTCAAAAAGACTGTTAGTGATTCAGGTAGTCTTGAAAAAGAGTGAAGCCTTGAATCGATGCTACTCTAGGTAGCCACAAATTTTTTTCTAGAGCCAAGAGCTATTCGTGTGCTCTACAAACGACTGTTCAACACCGACTAACCTGGCACTTTTTGATCGATGTGTTATAATGGTGTTTCATTTCTATGATCGAATTGTTGACCGAGTAATTATGAATTGATCCCAAATCGAATAACATCGCATGTGTTTTACGATTATAATGCTTATCCCCATTCCGAGCTCTTATCACTTGTGGTAGTTTTATCTTTACATCATACAACAACAATATTCCCACCAAGAGCATGCCAATCGTTCCTAACCTATGTCTAACCTATCCCTGTGACAGACACGGTTACCCAATGCAAATCAAATTAAAGTTGATGACAAAAGCAAAGAAAGTAACCAACCGAAGCATCGCCGAAAGCAATCAAGCGGAAATCGTTCGGCAAGGAAAATAAAATAACAATCTGTGTTTGACAATGCCATTTTCTCGTAATGTCGATACCGGTTAAACGAATTTTATTCGTTCGCCTGGGACCAATATCCTATCTTCCCGCTGCCAACCAGTAGAACAGTTATGCGGATTTCGAAAATTCCATCGAACTCATACCACGCTTCCCCGTAATGACACCCGGTCACTTGGGACGCGATTGATTATAAAATCCGCACTCCCCAAACGCTATCGTTTTGTAGACATTGAAACGAAAAGTGTTTGGCGAATATTCTTCGTGGTGCTGAAAACAAGAATGTATTAATTCAGAGGAATTGGACTGGCATGTAATGGCATTAATCTTTCGACAAAGTATGACATTTTTGTATCATGTCATTGGGAATACGAGTTTAGCTTGTGCTGGGGAATCGATAGCATTTCGTTATCAGTGATGAAATTTCGAAATTATGCATTGGTGGTTGAATTTACTGAAGTATGTAATTATGTGCACATCTGGCTGCCAATTCGTCAAATGTAGCAACTTGATCGTCCATAAAATACTATGAACATAAAGTAAACCAATTTAACATTTTTTTTACTTTATCACCCAGATGAACAATTTTCTTTGAATACCCACAGAGCAGTAGTCAGCCAACAAGTTCTAGAATACGATATCGTGCAAATAAATGTCAGTTGTTCTCATGTGTATAAGGTAGTGGTGCTTATTTCAAATCGATTGAGCATTGAAAAAAATCGCACTTAAAAAAGCGCGTTCTTACAACCGACAAACACTTGAGCAACGTTATCATGGCGAAATGGGGATCATCACCCTTTCAGGTATGTGTGCTATTCCGTGTGGTTTCCAGTTTCAGTTCCACGGCTACGAATATAAACAAACGTACGTAGGTACAAACGTCGTAGCGGAGCGGAACCAGAAACTGATGCCATTGGAACCGGTGCTCAAGCGAACGAAGGAAGCACTAGCATTCGACCGGATAGGAACTTTTTGCTCCTGCCGCTGGCTGGTACAGGTGACGGTACAGTGCTCTGTTAGGCTAGTTAGGCAACAGTAGATGACGGTGAAGGTGCCGACAACGACAAGGATGAGGATAAAGACGAAGACGACGACGACGACGATGGTACGGTACAGTTTGGTTGCAAGCTAGTTTTCATGATAAATATGTAAATATGCCGTCTGTCTTCTATTGCTTTTTGCTCAGTTGAAGCCATCTCTGTATCTTTGGTCGGTCTCCTGAAAGTATCACAAACTTGTGCATAAACGCACACTTTTGTGGTGTTGCATCGATGGTTTCTGAGAGGACCGCTCTTGCATCGTTCTGTTTTCGAGACCTGAAATTTAGTGATTTTAACATACACTGCGAAGAATCCACTGAAAAGATTTTGATTTCTTTTTTCAATTCAACATGTTATGATGTTTAAATTTTTTCTTTTGAAAACGAAATCGCGACTTGAAAACGTCATTTTAGCTGCCAAGTAAATTTTCACATAAATGCATTGGTCCAATTTTTTTTCAATTGTCCACAACGCATTCAACTATTTTTTTCCGAGTATGATTTGGAAAATGTTGTAGTACAATGGTTTTGGAATTTCTTATGGAAATCACAATTTTTTTAATTCGTTACTTTATTCATTTAGGTTTGTACCGGTTTGTTCAAGCGAGTCGCGCTGCGGTACGCTCCGCGCGTACCGGTCGTGATTGAAAAATTAACTGCTCCGAAATTATTAATCCTTCCACTCTCAAACTTTACGTGCTATCTTTGGGAAATGATTTTCTGAAGTTCCGCGTTCACAAGAACGAGCCTGTTTTCAACAGCCTATACTGAAAAATTTAATAAAGATACAACAATTCATTCAATCCAAATGTGCATATATCCTAAGCTTACTAATAAGCATTTAAAAAAACAACCTTATTGTTTATGTAATGAAAAAAGTTAAAAGTTCATAGCAGTTATTTGTTCAAGAAAATTCAAGTCTAAAAAACAGTCGGAACGGTATTTTCGAATAGCTTTATCTTCGTCGGTACAGAACGAATTCGAACAACTTTAGTATCAATGGAGTTTTTGGAGTGTTTAGATTAATGTAGACTAATACTAACTTCGATTTGAGCATTGGTCAATTTTGAAAACTGAAACTGTTGCAACAACTACTGTAAAATGACCTATACATCGTACAAATTTTTGATAAATTGAACATCTATCGCGATAAACTACGTGTTTTTTTTTTAGTTTAAATCATTCATATTGACAGTAGTGATAAATTATCAGATTAGCTTTTTATAGGTTCATAAAAGTCTACGTTTGTCTTCGAAGTGGGAGGGAAGGTTTTGTTCAAAGTCAACGTAGTCTCATTTTTTTTATTTTACTGTGAAATTCAGTCAACCCAGCAAGAAATTTTTTTAATAATCTTAGTTTTACCTAAGGCAAGACAGATTTGAAAAACCTGTTTTAATCCACCTAGTGGTTCAATGATGCCTTCCTCATATTACTCAAAACATCAAAAATCATCAATTGCCCTGATGCTCCCTACCCTTTACGCCCTCGTGCAAAATGTTTTATATTGATAAATACATTGAAACATAGTGTAATGAAATTAATATAACATAAAATGATATAATAGATTACAAAATAATACAATATAACATAATATAATGTATTTTAATTTAATATAATATAATACAATGTCATACAATATAATATAATATATCATAAAACAATATATAAAATAACATTTAATGTAGAGTGTCAGTTATGCTCTTCTATCTTCGCAATACTGCAGGAAGTAGAATATTTCTCTTCTAATAACAATAATAATATCCACATCTATAAAAATAATAATAAAAAAACAAATCTAATATAGTACAATGAAATATATAATAAATAATATAATGAATAAAATGATATGTTGCGATATGCTATGATATTATATTACTTGAATCTATATGTCATTTCTCATCCTCTCATTCTACCATCAACGCATTCCCTCGACCAATTGTCACCACAGACACACGTGTAGGCATGAAACAGGAACCAGTGAGGACCAAGCTCACCTTGTGACGACCTTGATAGTTAGTTAAAAGATTACTTTAAAAATGATAACTTATAAGGAAAACAAATTTATATTTATATTTATTAATCAACCCTATAATTTAATATAATATAATATAATATAATATAATATAATATATAATATAAATTCCGTAACAGTTTCGTTTTCTTCATAGCGTGTACGAAAAAGAACAAAGCGCGCATCGTTTGTTTTGTGTTTTCTTCTTCTTTCGGTGTGGTACGTATTGCCGTTCTATATGGCGATTTGAAAACTTTGACACTCATCGCCCTGTAACTGCGGAACCGAAAGTCGGATCCGGATGAAATTTCACGGTAGCTTGAAATATAATATGAGCTTTAAATCAAATCAAGATATGTGAAAATCGGTTCAAGGATCGCATTTTTTAAGTTTTTCTGCATCACTTTCTGTGCTTCCGGGACAGGCAAAGGGGGAACCAGTAATGTCGAATTATTCTTTTATGCCCACAAACTAACGAGCTCTGCAAACTAGAAGAATATCATCGTTCGTGGAAAAATACTAATGAAATTGGCAATTTTCCACTTATCACGCTTTAGTTCCAGAACCGGAAGTCGGATTTGGATAAAATGTTCTAGAAATTTTTAGAAAACTATAAGTCCTTTCATTTGAATCATAGTTTGTGAAAATCGGTTGAGCAGTTTCAGAGAAAATTGAATGCACACTTTTTTCTAATTTTCCCATATTACTTTGTAACCCCGGAACCGGAAGTCAGATCCAAATGAAATTCAATAGCAGGCTATGGGACCATGAGACCTTTCATTTGAATCTTAGCTTGTGAAAATCAGTTGAGCCAATAGGTCGCGCAAAAATTTCAACCTCAAGAGCACCACGTTTGGCTAAATTGTCGGCTCTTGCATTGTCTGGAATGGAGCAATGAGCTGGAACCCAGACAACAATGAATTGATAGTTATTATTCAATACGTCGTTCAGGTTAATTTTGCCCAAGAAACACGGTTCATTCTTGCCAGCCATATTTGAACGAATGGCTTCAATTGCACTCAGACTATCTGTGAAGATGAAATAATGGTTTGGAGATAATGTGTCGATTACACTCAAGCTATCATGACGTGCTGCTAACTCTGCTATATAAACAGATGCAGGTTCTTGAAGGCCGAAACATTACTTGTGAACATACCAAACCCAGCGGCCTCTTTAATTCGTGATCCGTCCGTGTAAAATATTATCTCTTGGTCTATATGCCTGAACTTACTTGAAAATATTTTTGGGATTTCAATCGAGCGTGGTGATCCGAGATTCCACGCACTTCGCGCTGCCTAAATGTGTCGAAAAATAAAGTTGAGTCCGACACATTTTGGATACTGTCACGAATAGGAATATATTTTGAAGAGTTGATTTACTGTGACTTAAGATTAAAATATACTGTCATAAATCTTGTTTGAGATTGAAGCTCGATTATCCTTCCAAGTTATTAATAAGCAAAGATGTGTTTATCAAAGCCAAAAATAGACAAGTCGCTGAATAAAAATTTTGAATTTACACACGTGCAGAATGTCAGCTAGACTACGGATTAGATTTCCGTAATGCGCTCGAACCTTACTAGCGGTGAGGGCATTTCACCAGAGTGATACACGCTGGTGTAAGATTTATTTCTACACAGGAGATGCAAGAAGCGAACATCACACAAAAAGGAAAGCGCACTTCTTCTCAGTGTCGAATAAACAGAATTTGAGTGTGTGCTTGTGGTTAAAGCAGCTGGTGCGAGTGAAACACATTCCCTTCGCATGAATCGCTCTCACGCGCTTTCGCCTAAATACATCCAAGTGACCACTGGTGCGTGCTAGTGAGCGGACACTTCTGTGATTTAATTTTTAAGTTTATAGAAGGTAACGATGACCTTGCTATGACAATCTTTATCGCAGCAAGGAAAAACTAAATTTTAACGATAAATTGCGCTTTTGCTGAATATGCGTGCCCCACGCTTCTCTTATGTAAACCGTACACCAGAGTCCTCACCTGCGTGCACACTTCGGAAAAAATATCTTCATCCACCACAGAGAATTTCAGAGCTCTGCTTTAGCAATTTTGTGTGATCTAGTGCTAGAGTTGAAAGGGAATAACCACTCGCTCTTATGATGCGTGTGCACTTTATATAACAGTGGTAAAAGAGAAGAGCTCTCGTTGATGTTGTCAGCGCGAGGGGAGAAATTATACTTGCTCTTCGTCATACAGAGGAGATGGACATCTCTGCTTACTAGTACACAATAAAAATAAAGAAAAAATAGTTATAAATGTGTCCACTATTCTAAATATGATGCAATTTGCATTGACTTTTGTTATATAGTATTTATCTGTATTTCAAGCCCTGTAATAGTCAAATCAAACATTAAACTTTGTCACGTATGATAATTACATAACGAAAATTTAAAGGTCTCATTCGAACTGTGTAATTTTTCATACTATTTTATCTGTATTAATCCAATTCCGTATATGTTGTTCTATTTCGAGCATCATAAAGCATCTGGATATAATCATCGCCTCCAGGTTTTGAACTAATTTTCATGACGATCAGCTGTGAGTGAAATTTCCAACCGTGTGATGTTGGTTTAACATGTTTGCGATATTGAGTTACAAACATTCCCACACCCTCTCTACTGCCTCATACACGTCAATTCAATCACCAATCACCATAAAATTCAATGGTGTAACCCACGCAAAAAAATGGAACAACGAACACTAGAGGGAAAAACTCACGCTTCTGCATCTGAAATCACTTTGATTTTGTTTTTCTAGTAGTGATTTACTCTTCAGGTTGGCTGATGGTTTGGCGAAAGACCTAAACATTTGACGTGAATCAATCAAGGGGAGGATGACAAATATTTAATTGCAATGAAAAATCAATCAATTCTTCTGTTTGTGGAGATTTTTTTTTTGACCTACTGTAACAGTCGTTGATAATAATTGTTTCCATATTGTTACCTAACACTATTTTATCATTATTATTACTGTCACCCTATACCGTATCATTGTTTCGATTTTGTAAACTCTGCTGGTCGTTGCACACATACCTGCTGACGTCAATCCAGTAGACGGTGACGGGGCGCTAGTATAGCCTTCAAACGAACAATGCTGTGATGGATGCCCAGCTGGACTTATGCCACTCGTTGAATAAAAATTTAGTAGGCTAATTAAAAATACAATATGATTAACATTAAAACGAGAACTCGTTCTCAAAAGTAAAAACGTTTTCAAATTATTTATCGATCTGCTTCCGGTTCGAATAACAAAGCCAACAACACCCAATGAATAACTAATGGTCGGATGCCGATATAAAAGGGACCCTTAAATCAACTATAAACGAGCAAGCAAGTCCTCACCATTGTCCAAATTAATAGAGGCAATTTAGAACAGAGCCTGTCGAACAAACTGTTGATAACTATGTCAAACAGCTTGTGGGTGGGTAAAGCTAATTAAAGTTTTCCGTTGAACCATTTTACATTCCATCCTGCGGCTGTGCTACTGTATTCTGCAGAACCCAGACCGAATCAAATTATTTGTTGAATGTAACCTGAAACAATTGCAGAATTCAGTGTAATAACTGTCTTTTTCGTTTTGTGTATTTTCAGCGTACGAAGTGTGATGCACAAATACTTGGAAAAGGAGAATGAGGTGAACTTCGACAAAATATTCAACCAAGTGCTTGGTAAGTATCTAATTGTTTTTAAGTGTCTGATAATCCTTTTTAAAAGTTGAAATCAGTATTATCCTATAATGTTTAAGATTACTCTATTGCAAAAAAGACAGCTGAACGTCTCTTGTTTGACGTGAACGGTACGCAAAACAGATTATTCAAATAACCCGCATTGCAACAGACTAGTTGATTGACGAAGAATATCGTTTTACTAACTTGTCGTGCATAACACACAGACAAACAGTATTGAAATTCAACAAACAGCGTTCCGTTTAAGGAGCGTATCGAAAATAAGCTATCCACAAATTTTTCTTTCAAATTATGATAAAAAACGATATTTTATTCAAACTAAAAATTGATCCTTTATTGTACGAGGTTAAACTTGAGCATAATGAAAAACGGATGAAATTTATGTTATTCCTTCACGAATTTTCGAACTTTTAATAGAACGCTCTTCATCAAGTTCCGGACAAGTGTTGCATCGCATTTTTTGGACGCTTGAGTCCAATTTTTTTCGAACTCCTGCATGTTCTCAGTTGCCTTACCAGTCTTCTTGAAGACCCTCTTCACGATTGCCCAGTAACGTTCGATGGGTCGAAGCTGAGGGTAATTTGGGGAATTGATATTTTTCTCAACGAAATTTATACCCTTTTCCGCAAGCCAATTGAGAGTGGTTTTGGCATAGTGAGCCGACGCTAAATCCGGCCAAAACAGTGGAGGTGTGCTATGCTTCTTATGTAAAGGCAGCAATCTCTTCTGAAGACACTCAGATGGATAGATTTCTGCCTTTATAGTTGCGGTAGTGTAAAAAATGGTTGACTTCAAACCACAGGAACATATTGCTTGCCATACCAGTACTTTTCGACCGAATTTCTCCACTTGAATCGACCTGTCCGCATCGCTCACATCCTCCTCAACGACGACAGTAAAGTATTGTGGACCTGGAAGTGTTTTTGTGTCCTCCTTTACATAAGTCTCATCGTTCATCAAAACGCATGCATCGGGACACTGCAAAAGACGAGAATACAGTTCCCGGGCCCTTGTTACTGTTCGCTTTTTCTGTTCTAATTTTTTTTTCTAGATTTTCTGCTTCTTGTAGGTCTTCAGGTGACTCTCACTGCGCCATGTGTCCGAAACCTTAATTTTCAGTTCCTTTTCAATACGCGACATTTTGAAAACGCAGAATTTCAACCGCACAAACAAGTACATCATCATGCTGTGATCTGAGCAATAAAAACCATCACAAATACATGCGTACAACACAAATGTATGTGGATAGCTTATTTTCATTTTCGATACACTCCTTATTCTCATCGTTGTAGTTCTGAAACTGCTAATTGTTCCAGAATGGCGTCGAAGAAGAATATGGTGAAAATCGATTGGGCACTCTTTGAAAAGTATGTACTGAAAGTTACAGTGATAAGAAAGAAGTGCATTCAAAACATCTTTTTTATTTTTAAAAAGTTGATCCTGTGTCAGATTGATCTTTCTGACAATGAAAAATAAATGGTTTATCAAATTGAAAACATCTGCAAAGTTTCATTAAATTCAGAATATATGGAGACTGATGACCTGCTACACATTTCTGGAATTGCTTTGTGTTTGTTGCTGTTGTTATTGATGTTGTTGTTGGAAGCATTGTTATGTTTCATTTTGTTGTACATGCCGGGAGTACGCATATTTTTAAAACATTAGTTTGACTAAAGACAATCCAAAAAATAATATGTAATGAAAGATGATTAGTCGACCGTATAAATATTTTGCATTAATTATGGTTTCGGCTTTAGCGGTCTGTTAAATAAGAACGGCTGTTATATACTGCCCGACGTTTCGACCACTGGCTATGGTCTTTTTCAAGGGAAATATCTTAACGTTCCTCGTTCGTGGGCATACGATTTTTAGACGAGGAACGATAAGATATTTCCCTTGAAAAAGACCATAACCAGTGGTCGAAACGTCGGGCACAATATAACAGCCGTTCTTATTTAACAGACCGCTAAAGCTGAAGCCATAATTAATGCAAAATAATATGTAATCAATTCGAATTTCCTTGTTGAGTATTGAGACGTTTCTAATCGTCAACAGTTTCATTGGTGCTCAGTTGCAGTTTTCCTCAACTCTTCCAAATGGGCAAGAGATGTTAACGTTGTGGTAACCCTAGCAACCCAGTTGCTAACCAGTGAATCAAATGCAGTGAACACCCACACAAACGAACACATAACAGTTCGGCTGAAAAGTTCGTATCGTTTAATAGAAACACACATTTTTTTGCCAAAATTCGTTTTTATTATTCAACATAATTGCCATCAGAGGCGATACAGCGATTATAGCGATCTTCCAACTTTTCGATACCATTTTTGTAGTACGATTTGTTCTTTGCCTCGAAATAGGCCTCAGTTTCAGCGATTACCTCTCCATTGCTTCTAATTTTTTTACCAGCGAGCATTCTCTTGAGGTCTGAGAACAGGAAAAAGTCACTGGGGGCCAAATCTGGAGAATACGGTGGATGAGGGAGCAATTCGAAGCCCAATTCGTTCAATTTCACACTGCTCAGAATCATCAATTCGTTGTTGTTTTTGATCGATTGTGAGCTCACGCGGCACCCATTTTGCACAAAGCTTTCTCATATCCAAATATTCGTGAATAATATGTCCAACATGTTCCTTTGATATCTTTAGGGTGTCAGCTATATCGATCAACTACACTTTACGGTCATTGAAAATCATTTTGTGGATTTTTTCACGTTTTCATCGGTAACAGCCTCTTTTGGACGTCCACTGCGTTCATCGTCTCCGGTGCTCATATGACCAGTACGAAATTTTGCAAACCACTTACGAATTGTTGCTTCGCCCGGTGCAGAGTCTGGATAACACTCATCAAGCCATTTTTTGGTATCGGTGGCACTTTTTTTCATCAAAAAGTAGTGTTTCATCAACACACGAAATATCTTTTTTTCCATTTTTTTTCACAATAACAAAAGTATTTTCACTCAAAATGCAATATCTCAAACTAATAATCAGACTGCTGTCAAATTTATACACGTATCTTTTGAAGGTTGGTACTAACTGAAAATGGTATGGATTTAATTCTAGTGGCGCCCTCTCCTAGAAACGATACGAACTTTTCAGCCGATCTGTTATTTGGTATACAGTGCCGCACTACACACATGTTAAATGTGGTGAATCCATCAACAAATTACCGAGATACAAGTGCATCAAATTAGGTCCAAAAAATCTATCGCCGAAAGTTCTGAATTGACCTTCTAATTCCCGTAGAATCAACAAATTCAATATCCTCAAGCGAACACAGCGTGCAGCAGATGGAAGAAAATGACACACCACAAAAAGCAATATTTCAGCGAACGATAAGCTGTCTACTTCGTTGGCGGCTGGCTGCTGATTGAAGTTCAAATTGTAAGACGGCATATATTTATAGATTTGTGCGCTTTTGTGCGAACGTTCATGCGATGCAGAAGGGAACGATACTTTTTCTTGCATGACGTGAATATTTCCTATACCGAACGAAGCAGATCTGCTACTACATGAAATTCTAGGTGCAGACCAACGATCGAAACCATTGGCCGTGCACGAAATATCAATAGGAAGACATCATTTGCCCAGCTGTGATTGGTTAGTAAAAACATAGGTCGATCCTAACCAATTTTTCAATAGTATGCTATTGAAATACTGAAACGGCGATGCCATACATGTTTAAGTTGAATGTTCCCGAATCGATTCGTAGTTAATTTATATAAATCCATCCACAGGTCACTGAGTTATTTGAGTTCAAAAGTATGACAAAAAATTAAACGCGGCTAATTTTCTAATTTTTAATTGACACCCCGCCATGTATAGTGAAGAGTAAGGCATTTCAAATTCCAAAACAAGGAAATCGATAGTACAGGGTCCGGCACTCGAAGTGTAACCAATTAAAAAGGCCATAAATTCAGTTTGAAAAATTACTTTTACTTAATTCAAAGTACAAAATGTGTAAAAATAATACAAAATTCAGAATCAATTCACTTTTGCTCGATATGACCACCTTTTGCCTTGACTATGGCCTTGAGACGGTCAAAAAACGAATCGCAAGCTGCCGAATGTGACTTGCAGGTATTTAGGCCCACTCGCGGACAATAACTTTTTTCAGCGCCTCGAGACTGGTGTATCTTTTAGTTCGGACTTTGCTCTCCAAAATGGCCCAAAGAGAATAATCCATTGGATTCGCATCTGGTGAATTCGAGAGCCATTGTGTGGACGTGATGAAGTTCGGAACGTTGTTTTTCAGCCATTCTTGGTTCACTCGAGCTTTGTGAGACGGTGCCGAGTCCTGCTGAAACGTCCATGGTCTGCCACCGAAATGTTTGTCTGCCCACGGCTTCAAAGCAACCTCCAGAATACTTTCCCGATAATATGTCGCATTTACCTTGACGCCAGGCTCGATGAAAACGATTGGAGAGCGCCCATCTGCGGTTACAGCGGCCCAAACCATTATCTGTTGCGGGTGCTGCCTCCTGGTGGCCAATCGATGACTCAAATTCTCGTATAAACGGTCGGTCAAGTAAACCCTATCGTTTTGAGAGTTTACGAATTGCTCAATTGGAAAAATTTTCTCGTCAGAAAATACAATGTTCGGAAATTGACCGCTTTCGGCCAAACGAAGCAACTCCTTCGCTCTCTCAAGTCAAGATTTTTTTTTCGCGTTCACTTTTGGCAAAATGCTTTCTTGCGCTTGTAAACAATACAACTCCGAACTGTCATTTAGCAAATTTCTAGAGAGCTGATGCCCGTGCGTCAGCTGCGCGAGCGGTCTGAAGTTGGTTACACTTCGAGTGCCGGACCCTGTAATAGTAATCAATCAAGAAACAGTTCGTTTTTGCTTTTTTATATTTTGACTCACGTACACACTGCAAGTATGTATGCTGATATTTTAAAAGCGCAGTAACCAGCATAAATATTGAATTAATTTACTATGTATTCGTATGCTGTATTTTTCGGAAAAAAATCCAATGGAACCGATTGATGACAGTTAGCCACAAAATTTACTTTCATGTCAGTTTTACCCCAATTTCTCTCTTTTCCTGATTTTACTATTTAGTTTTCTGCAAGTACCTTGTTTTTATGATAATTAGTTAAACTTCCATATCCATTGTATATCTAGAACCAAAAGAAAATTGCGAAACAGCATGACAGCGTTTCGTGCGGTTCGTGGAATAAATTTTTCACACTATTTTACACAAAAAATGCTTTTTTGTCAACTTCATCGTGTCTTCAAAAAAATATTTTTTTTTGTCAATTTTTCTGCAATTTTCATTGGATGGGAGTGATGCTAAACATGAAACTTTTTTTTGGGTAACAGTAAAAAACATCACAAATACATAATCCCTATACCATAGTTTGGGTCTCACCTCATGGTTACAGGAAACGAAAAAGCACTCGATAGATAATTTCTCAAAAGACTGATTGCTTTCGATGGATTTTAACGATTTAAATTATTCGCAATTTGAAATTTAAATTCACAGGCGATATACACCATTTTCTGTTCCGAACTACACCAGAAAATTAAATTAATATTGCAGAAAAAAATGAAGTGAAAAACATTTTTACTAGTACATAACAAACGAACGCATCGTTCCACAGAATTAACTTATTCTGTTGGTTGTTTAATAGGTAAATCAATTACGTCGGCATATAATGAAACACTGTTCGAAATAATTTCATATTTCAATCACGGATCTGCAATCGGGTTTCCACAAATTGGTTTAAATGTTGCTCACGGGTGTTTGGTAGCAAAAATAAATATTTTTTCGCGGTTTGTCTTCTCCATTCGGTTAAGCACAATGTCATACTCCATACGTTGCCTTCCCGTGAGAGGGATGCAGACAGCTGACGGAATGTGTGACTCATGCCTGAGACCAGAAACGCACGGTCAGCGCGAAAAGTTCACTGCTCCGTCCGTAGATGAAACAAACATTGAGCGATTCTTTCTCATTTCCGTTAGTATTAGGGGTGGTGTGAAACAAAGCGTTTGTTGGATAGGAGGGCTGGATATTATTCTTTTCAGGCCGTCAATTATATGGCAAGTGGAGACCAATTCCCGCGATTGTTGGTTCGGATAAGCTAGAAAGGCTGCTGTTTGTGCCCAAAAGGCCACTCGCTCATCTTTATCGCGTGGATAAGAAGAAGTTTTCGAATGTAGAGCAGTTTTTTTGACGTCTGCTTCTTAGTTGGGTGAAATTTTGGCAGTGGATATGATGTGAAACTTGTCATTATATCCTATTAACAAGCGAAGGGTACTCAAGTTTTTAACCTGGTCGACAGATTTATTAATTGGTTGTATTTTATGAAAAGTTTTATGTTTTTTTTTCATAAATACGTTTATTTCATAGGCAATCTACATAAGTTTTTCTTCGCCGTGGCATACACAACACACAGTGTTTTAAACCTAATACATTTCGAATATCATTGAATGACTCAATGAAATGATAAAGAAGTCTCATGTATGTAAGGTCACCGCAAGCAAGAATGCCGCGAATTGGGACATTGGATAGACTACCTTGAGTACGCAAGGAATTTATTAGTTGAGATCTGATATCACGATACTTCAAGCATGTACAAACGACATGATCGATATCGCAGTAACAAACAGTGATTGGACATGAGTCTGGACATCACACGAATGAAGTCCCTACTCACGTCCAGGCCCCTAACCATGTCTGATCCTGTTATTGTTCGAAGAAAATTTTCTCTTTGTTGGCATTTTGTTATCAGATACCTAATGTGTCCTCCCCACGTGCATTTGGAATCAAACCACACCCCGAGGTATTTGAAAGTCAAACCCTGTTGGATCATTCTTTCCATCATATGAAGCTGAAGCTGCGCGGGGTCATGCTTTCTTGAAAAGACGACCAGCTCTTTTTTCTACGCAGAGAATTCGATACCAAGATGAACAGCCCAAACGGACAAGTTATCTTAGGTATCTTGAAATGGTTTTTGCAGATCAATAGCTTTGGGTCCAGTAACTTAAACCACGCCATCATCTGCCAATTGTCTTAGTGTGAGATTACTAGACAGCAGTCAATGTCATTCACGTAAAAATTATAGAGGAGCGGACTGAGGCATGAGCCTTGTGGGAGACCCATGTAAGTGGTCTTGAATGTTGTCAAATCGCAATGTGAAAAATGCATGCGCTTCTCTGACAAAAAGTTGTGCAAATAATTATTTATAACCCCTGGAAGCTCATGTTGGTGGAGCTTGTCTGAAAGGACACCAATGGAAACTGAATCAAATGCTTCTTTAATGTCCTGAAATACAGATGCCATTTGTTGTTTTCGAGCGAAGTCAATTTGGATGCCAGACGAAAGTAATGCAAGGCAATCATTCGTCCCTTTATTTCTACGGAAGCCAAACTGAGTATCTGACAACAAACCGTTCGTCTCGACTCGAGACGTCGAAGAATAATTTTTTCGAACAATTTTCTGATGCAGGACAACATTGCAATGGGTCTATATGAGTTGTGATTGGAAGCTGGTTTCCCCGGCTTTTGAATGGCGATAACTTTCACTTGCCTCCAGTCAGGTGGGACAATATTTTGCTCAAGAAACTTGTTGAACAATTCCAACAAACGTCTTTTTGCGAGGTCGGGCAGATTCTTTACCAAGTTGAATTTAATTCTGTCCAACCCAGGAGCGTTATTGTTACAAGACATGAGTGCTTTGGAAAATTCCATCTTTGAAAAAGGGCTATCAATGCAATCATCATTTGGAGAAGACTCCCAAATAATGCTATGCGTAGGAACAGAATCTGGACAAACTTTCCTCGCAAAATCAAATATCCATCGATTCGAGTATTCCTCACTCTCATTTCCTACGTTACGATTCCTTATTCGTCTGGCTCATTGAGGTTTCTCTTGACAAACCTTCGACAAAATGTCTCCAATAGCTACATTTCTTGGCCCGAAGTATGCTTTTGTACTTGGTTTCTAGAGTCAAGAATTTTTCAAAATTCTGAGGAGTTCTTCCTCCTCGATTTAAAAACGTTTTGAGAGCATTTTGTTTCGCGTGATTAGCATCTGAGCACTCTTTGTCCCACCAAGGGTTTGGAGGCCTTCTGTTGGTCGATGGACCAAGAAATCGTTTAGCTTGGGTTTGTTCTACGGCCTCCAGAATCGAATAAACGAGGAAGTCATATTCTTCAAGTGGGGGGAGCTCTTCCATTGAGTTCAAGGTACTTGAGATATTACTTTGGTATTTAATTCAGTCAACATTTTTTGTCAAATCATATGGAATATTACCTGAATTAGCAATGCCTTTGTTACTGCTAATTGAGATAATGATTGGTAAATGATCGCTACCGTGTAAATCAGGAAATACTTTCCAGGTGCAATCTAGTCGAATTGAAGTCGAGCAAAGGGATAAATCTAATGCACTTAGACGTGCATGAGGTCTTGGGATCCGTGTCATGCTACCCATATTTTATACCGCCATGCTAAATTTGTCGCAAATATTATATATTAAAGATGAACTGCTATCATTGTAAACGGAACCCCCCATCATTCCGTGCGAATTGAAATCTCCTAAAATCAAACGTGGAGCAGGAAGGGCATCGACTATTTCATTAAGCATTACACCGAAGCAATGCAAATGTCCTTTCCTTTAATGTTTATTTGACAAGCACTCACTTCTGGGCTAGAAGTCGACGGAATATTTAATCTATAAAACGAATAGCTTTTCTTAATTCCTAAAAGCGCTCCACCATACGGAGAGTCTCTATCGAGACGTATAATGTTAAAGTCTTTAAAATTTAAGGCTATGTTTGATGTAAGTCATATTTCACACAAAGCAAATACATCACATTTTTTTGACTATGCAATAAAACTTTAAATACATAAGTTTTGGCATGATGCTTCGACAATTCCACTGCAGGACAGTGATTGAGTCATTTGCGGCGGATGATAAATTATCCATCAAATGATACAAAACCTGAGAGAACTGGCTGATAACTGTTACAAAAAACTTCTAACTATTGGAAGGAATGCCGTTATGAAGGTCTTTAGAGGTTCATTATTGTCTTTTTTTGTGCTAGTTCCTGGATTGGTTTGTGAATTTGACAAACCAGGAGGCACAGTTTTTGCTTTCAAATTTGGCTTTTAAGATTTAACACGGGGATCTTTTTTTAAAGGTGTAATTTTAGGTATCTTTTTTGGTAATTTGTGATTTGGTAATCTTCTCTTAACACACCCTTGAGGAGTGACAATCAAGGTATCTTCACTTTTTCCGTCAGAGCCAGATTCCTCTGGCTCCGTAAGATTTGAAAAACCGGTTTCTGAAGGTGGGACATAAATAATCGTTTTAAGCATTTCTGTATAAGTGCGCTTAGACCGTGCTTTTAAAGAAAGCTTAATTTTGTCTTTACCCAGCTTAAATGCAGCGCATACTGAAAGATCATAAGGACTCTCCCCACAATAAACACATTGTTCAATATCTTTATCGCAAAAACTATCCTTATGAGGCCCTTGACATTTGATACATTTAGATTTATTACTACAATTACCCTCTGGATAATGTTTAGCCCTTGGAGTAATTAAGATCTTACTACTATCCGGAATCGGATTCGGATGATCTTCCTTGAGATCATCCATTACATTAACTGCTTTTTTTTGCAGTATAATCGAAACACAACCTCTTCGCTTGAATTGTTTTTACTGAATGCAAGTTTTATCTTCTACATAGTATATCTTATATCGTTCAGAAAGTATTCAGGCCAATTTACAAACAACCAACAACTCTCCTAATCGAAACAAAATGTGCGGCTGCAGTACGATGCCATGGTCTGAACAATCGAACATACCTTCACCTACCTATGAAAAAAAACCTTTCGATTTTTTTCGTAGGTAATTCAAAGTTCTTGGAAAATCACTGATTTTAATTCTAGAAAATGCGGAGTCTCTAGAGTATCTATCATATTCTAAAGACTCCGCATTTTCTAGTATTAAAATTAGGATAGTAAAATCATACAAACAGTGGTCAGGTTTTGAACATTTACAGCTTGACCAATTTGAAACAGATTTTCGATATCATCTATGATGACATTTGGTCCATAGAACGGTGTTGACTGGATGCTATCGCCTTCTACGTTAGTAGTAGAACGAGAGGGTGCATAATCGCTAATTTGAAACGCACGTCTTTTTGTTGAAGCGTGTTTAAACCCCTTAATGAGATTTCAAAATTGCGTTTAATTCATCCTTCTTGTTTTGATGAAACCGTCTGTAATATTATCCTTAAACAATTCAACGTATAAAGCAAAATACGTTTTGTAAGTAAAAGAACCTGTTTGGGTGTAGATAATATTTCTATTTTCGACAAAATATTCAGATTTGTGCAACATCATGCTATGTCCCAAGAGTGTAATTTCTTGGTTCCGGAGACAGAACATTTGGATACGATTGGAAAAAAAATATATTCAATGCATATGGATATTAGGTATTGATAAGATCGGTAAATGTTAATTATTTATACAAAAATAAATAGCACAAACTAAATACGCATCGGTTGTTAGCCATTTGCAAAAGATCGAAAGTCTTTATGTAATGTTTGAATCCATTTGATGCAAACATTGCATTGAGGCGGCATTGCACACACACACACACATTGCATCTGCTACTTGGAAATATTTCTACGCATCGATTGAAGTAGATGACCTTCTGTGGTTTTTTAATGTATCGTTCGCCTTGCTTTCATCCGAATTTTGTTGATTTTTTCCATTCGTGAAAATTGATGGGTAACCTTGAACATCGGATGCTCGATCATTACAAACACACTAAACGGTCTTTTTCAGATCATGGACATATTTTTAATCCCTTACGGTTGTGTGGTCCTAACTCAACAGTTAGAACAACCCGATAGGAGTGTCGTCGGTGGCCCGCGATGGTCAAAACTAGTCGGGCAAGGAGGATTAAATTCAAACCAAATTTGTTTTCACTATCTATCATAAATTAAAATGCATTTTTAACATGAATTTAAAAGCTTTGATGTAAATTTTTTTCCAATTCTGATTCTCTAAATTTTTCAGGTATCTTTGCACATTTGATTCATCGTCACACCTTTTGACTTTCTCTATAGAAAGGTAATAAAATTGCTGGAAAAATCGACGGAGCCTCGGAGACCCGCAGTGTTATATATAGCATTCGACTCAGCTCGACGTGATCGAAAAATGTCTTTGTGTGGTCACCGTACTATAAATTTTTTCATCATTCAATTTTCTCGATGTTGGCTGAACCGATTTTAACAAACTTAGGCTCGTTTTAAAGTTACTATTGGACCATTGATCAAGTTCAAAAAGCAATGGCTGTGACTGCAAGTTCCGGAGATATGATGGTATAAGTGATATAACCGACAAAACGCGTTGTTTTTTACCGCTCAATTTTCTCAGAGATGGCTGAACCGATCTCAGCAAACTTAAGCTTGTTTGAAAGCTACTATTAAGCCGTAATTTGAAGAGAAACATTTTTATGGCCCCAAATTTATGCTAGGTGTACAACCCTATTTTAATTTGATTTTACGTTTTGTCTTTGACTCATCAGTACGTAGCAGTTGATGTTGAGCCATCTCTGAGAAAATTGAGTAGTTCTTTGGATGAATCGGCCATGTTTTGATCCGGTATTTGGACTCAATGTTTTTATCCGATTTTTACACTTGAAAATACATAAACGGGTTTTTGAAACTGAGTTGAACTAAACTGATTTTAGCAATCATTCATTCAAACATAGTTATGAACGTTTGATATTCAGTTGAATATCCCTCTGTTCAGTTCAAGTTCTAGTAATAAAACTGTAAAGGTTTTGTACGTATATTTAATGTCAATATTCCTCCGCCGATAGAAATCCAAATACCAACTAGATAACCTTCCTGCCGAAGCATTTTCCCAACGAAAGAGCTCAGAATAGCATTATTTTCTGCCTGCTCTTTTCGGCAATAAAGCCTCCACTTCGACACTGATTAAGATTCGATTTTCTCACAAGGCTACACTCCACTCATATAACAACCGTAGCAATCGTGATAAATTCTTTCCTCGTGCCATAATCGATTTTGTGAGCTAATATTCATCTAATCCTCAACGGTGCCCTACCGTGGCCTCCACAGTGCGAGATTATTTCGTGCTTATTGTTCTCTCTGTTGAAATCAGAATCTATTGGCTGGATAGAAAATTTTCAGTTTATAATGTTTGCATCCTTTTCGTTTTTGGGAATAATCCGTTCAAGCCCTAATTGCTTGCCACAAACTTGATCATTGTCAGCCAGAAGGTTTTTGGCGTATGAGTCGGCATCGGTGTAGGTGTGTCGGGAACGTCGGCTATTTTTGACAAAAACTGATAATCAATAATAAGAATCAGTAAACCAAAATTCAATTTTCCTGTTGAAAAATGACAATTTATCCAACAGTACAATAGTTAGAAATTTTCAATTATCTAGTCTAGGATTATCAGCTTCGACGAAAATACATTCGGCCAAACTCTCCTTCACTGTAACTGGGATCCATGCAAAACAGACGTTTGCATCGATGCCAATTCGTTCATTAGAATGGATTAATTTCATATTCAAATAACACCATCGAGCGTAGGGAGGCCAGCTGCTCACGTTTGGAATATCGCATATTCAGCGCAAGTTGCAACACTCCAACAATAATATTTTCAATTGGATCTGAATCAGCGCCAATCATCCAACGATTCATTCTGCATCGTCGCCACAAAGTCATCGCCGCAAACTAAGATGAATCTTTTCTCTGCTCTTTTTTCCGTTTCATTTGTAGGATATCTTCTATTCCGAGATTTCTGCGACAACATCTCAGACGAACCGGTGCCGCATTTAAAATTCTACGAAGAGGTGAGTAAACAGTTGTTTTCGACACGATTTTTCACACATGCATAGCTAACGAGCGACGGCAGCGAAGGAGTCACACTATCCCGCTAATTTTCCTTCCGAAGCCGAGTGCCGACATCGGCGCGTTGTGTGTTCCGCTGCACGCTCACGTAGTCATAAGTAGATGAACAAACACGTCAATACTTCATATAAGCCTTTTCACATATGGGAATCATGTTCGGCATATTGCAAAATAAGGCAAACAAATGGATTTCGATAAACGAAAACAATGATTTTAACCATTATAAACTTAAACAGCAATTAACGCTAGAAATGGAATTAAGAGATTGGTTTTCGCCTCATCAGTGTATTAGCAAATCAAATTGAACTGCTATTGCCATCTAGCTGTTCAACTTATACCGAGCGCTACCAAATAAGAGAAGACCAGTAAGTCGCGACTTGTTAAAGTTTAAGACATCAGAAAACAGATTGAACTTCGGCGCAACAGTATAAAAAGTTGTTACTCAAGTAGCGCAAGCCTTGCGTCTGCCTAGCGGTTTAAGTTGAACTGCTTCAATGAATACTGTAGACATCAGATCAGGCAACAAAACAACCATGATTTAGCAAACAATAAAAATTTAAATATAGTTAAAATAATGAAATCGGATATATACTGCAGAAGCTGCAAAAATTATTAAAAAAACTCGAAATAAGATACAAAAATGTAGAAAAAACCTATTTTTAATCCACATACTACTAATATTTTCATAAATATCATTAGACGATTTTATTTAAAAACTTGTATAAAAACTAGAAAGTTACTTTTCCAATTAGTAAAGAGTTATGAGTCAAGTGACGGTTTAATTTATTGCTTCGCTCTAAGTGACGGTTTAAAATGTTAGGCTCATTTCACTCTCTAGTTCCGGGACTGGGATTCGGATTAGGTTAAAATTCAATACGCCTGCTTCAGCTTTCAGTCGGATGTGTGTTTCCATCATCTTCTCAATGTTGCGTGAAGCCAAAAAACTGTACGGACTTTCGAAAGATCGTGCCACTCGTGTCAATACTCGCTCTTCGAATCACACCTTCCAAAGTTTATTGAGATTCGAAGGGACTCGAGAGCGTCCCAGATACTCGGACGTAGCACATCACTCTAACCATCGTTGCTTTGACTAATCGCGTCAGATTATCAGGAAATCCGTATTTGTGCATAATCTGCCATAGCTGATCTCGATCGATTTTGCCGTATGTCGCTTTGAAGTCAATGAACAGGAGATGCGTGGGTACGTTGTATTCACGACACATCTGGAGTACTAGTTTTATCGCGAATATGTGATTCGTAGTGACGCGGGCTCCAGTAATTTCCACTTGGTACGACCCTAAGCATTTCTTAGCTATTTGTGATATTCGACGGCAAAGGATTTGAAGAAGTACCTTGTAGGCGGCGTTCAGCAATGTGATTGCGCGGTAATTGCAACAATCTAGTTTATCACTGTTTCTGTAGAAGGGACATACCACTACAAGTCCTTTAACACAAAGCTAAGTTTGTTGAAATTGGTTCAGCCATTTTTGAGAAAATCAACTGTATATTTTTGTCGCATATACATATACCACACACAGACACTTTGCGAGCTCGACAAACTTATTCAAATGGTATACGGCAGTTGGTTTTCACAGTGATTGCATATTCCTTCTATATGAGAAGGGCAAAAAGGAAAACTTGCCAAGATATCATACAATTTTGTCAAGCTAAAATACCGAAAAGGCAAGAATGACCAAAGTAGTTGAATTTAAAAAAAAAGCAAAAGCTGGCAACAATGGCACAATTCGGAGCAAATAGTCGAACTACCTAAAATGTGACAATTATACAAGGAAAAATTGCTAGAAAAGCAAAATAACTAAAACATATCAAAATACAATAAATAGCAAACATAGTAAAAAAGAAAAAAAGGCAAACTGTGCAAAAATGGTAAAGATAATATAGATAATAGCGAAAAACAACAACATTTAAAAGAATACCGGAAACATAAAAAATAGCAAGAAAATGCAACAATGCCAAAAACTAAAGCCAACATGAAGGCAAAACGTAAGTACAAACTGGAACCCATGCGGTACCAAAACCTTAAACCAATAAAAATAGCAAAGACAACAGATCTATATGAAATAGCAAAACAAACAGAACTAAAATTTATAAAATAATTAAAGCGAAAAAGCACTGGATTAAAAAAAAGCTTGAAAAAAATATGCGTACTATAAAATAGCCAAATAGGAATAATAGAGAAACAATTGAGAAATTTGTGCTAATAACAGAAATAGACGAGGAAAACTGTGAACGTGACAAGAATAAGATTCAAATCGAAAATTGTAAAAATAACAAAAATAACAGAAACAGTTCAAAAGGTAAAAATAGCAATTGCCAAAGTATCGTAAAGAGTAAATATTTTAAAACATGCGAATAAAACACGAATAGATAAGTATCGCTGAATCAGTAAAAGTTTCATAAATAAAGGAATAATTCCAAAATAATAATTAACATAGCAAAACTATTGAAAATAAAAACTCTAAAATTTACATTTTTGAAAAACAGATAATAGTAAATATGGTAAAAATTGTAAAAATCTTTTAAAATCCAGCAAGAAAGGCAAGAATAAAAAGAGAGTTTTTAAAATTGTCAATATAACTCAAAATAGTACAAATTGGCCACAGTAGCAAAATAAGCAAAAAAATAACGAATACACTTGATGTTTCGTTTCCGACTCGTCAGTACATAATAGTTTAATTTATTCAAAATGTGTCAGTTCATGATATTGAAAATGTGTCGAAAAACTGCAGGCAGCAGCAGAAATAGCAAGTAAGAAAATACAGAGAAATTTCAAAAAAGCCGGCGAACGACCGCAACTTGATTAAAGCCGGGTATAAATAAACGATATAAAAAAAAAAATTCAAAAAATAACAAAATAATAAAAAGAATACGATGTACAGTATATAATCAATATAATAAACAAAAATAAAGAGAAAAATATTGATAACAAATAATATAATAATAGTTTTATTTATAATTAACGGCTCTTTAACACGGTGGTGGCATACATGTCGAAGTTGAAATAGCGAAAAACAACAAAATCTAATTTAAACAAAATTAAATTTAACAATTAACAGGAAAAACGTTATTGAAAAAGAAAATGGGAAAATGGTAATAAATGAATAGTAATTGCGTATAAGGCAGGAATAACGTAATTACGTATAAGGCAGGAATAACGAAATAAGTGAAATAGTTCAATATTATTGAAACTACAAATGAAGCTACAATAATAATAAACACAGCAAAAATGACAAACATTGTAAAAAAGGAAAAATTCACAAATTAGAAAAACCAAAAAATAGCGAAGATAACGAAAATTGGTAAAAATAGCAAAATTTGGTTATTCAGGGATTAGTCTGCTTAGAACACATAACATTTTTAAATTTTATTTACGTTTCATTTTTGACTCTTCAGTACATACCAATTCAAGCTGACTTGTTATGCCAATTGGCAGTTCAACATAAACCTTAAGTACAAAACACATTAATAGCGTAGATTTATAAAAGGCCAAACAGCAAAAACAATAATAATCCATAGAAACAAAAGTAACAAATAGGACCTTCAACCATGAAATGTATGCAATGGTACTTCTGAAAAAAACATTCCATGCCTTCTCATATTCCGTTTTTTTGTCGGTTTGGAGTCTCCGATAACTTTAATTGATTCAACTTACAACAGATTTAGAGATTCGTTTTGTCGTTGGGAAAGAAGTCATGTTCGTTTTGAAAACGAAAATAAAACGATTGCTGGATAGAGCCGTTTATGGAATAGTTGGAATAATTTTTCGACCTTGAGCACAATCGGGAATTTCCTGGTAAAAATCTACAAATAACCAATCGTTCGAGCCAATTTGTTCTTATTATTTATGGCCAATCTCTGATGTTTCCGGTCACTATATATAAGACACTATATATCACTCTATATAAGACGTTTGGCTTGCAAGTCAGTTGTCGTTTATTTGAGGGTTCATATTGTCCGCAAGATTTAAGTGATCCATGCAATTGTACTTATAGGCTGCGAAGACTGTCTCTCTAGTGTTTCCAGAGTAGCTGCGAAGACTGTTGAAAAATTGACCTATGCGAATCGGTCGAACGTGTTATATTGTCTTTGCTACGTTTTATCGGGTAGATTTCTCAACTATGGTTTCTAAAATACTCTCTAGTGTTTCCAGAGTAGCATTGTGGGACAGCAATTTTGATTCGTAATCCATTGCAATACTTTTGAACGCTGCCATCGTCAACAGACGGAATAAAATCGTACAAATCTTTACGAAGCATTCAGCTGTTTGTATCTTACTAACATAATTTTGCATTGCGTGCTAAATACAAGTTCAAGTTCAAGTTGTCACATTGTAATCCCATCCAAGGTCCTTTTGCTTTCTAGTATCAGTCAGTATGTTATTTTGTCGTTGATTGAATTCACCGGGACAGCATGCGCTCGGAACTAGAAATGGCTAGCCACAGCTACGATGTCAATGGTATGTAGGTGTGAAATGGTGTTGTCTTACGCATGTACATCCATGTATGAATTCAAGCTGAACGTCTTGTTTCAGTGCAAGTGAAAATGGATTAGCTTGCCGTTTAAAAGCAGTGTGGGATCGGTTCGTGTTAGGGTTACTATTTTACTTCATTCATTTCTAATGGGAAACATAGTTTACACGTTGAATCTAGAAATAGAGGAAAGAAAACGTTGCTATGTCACGTAGTCATAATCTTAGTTTTGTCAATACTCAATGAAAAAATTGATTTAAAACGATAGAACTGCATCCCCCGAGAGGCAAGACTTCAACCTTCAAAGTTTCTTCAATCAGGGGAACCGCGCTGCCATTGAGATACGCTGGAGATGTACGCGAATCACATTTTAATGGTAATCCGATAGAGCTAAACGTTATACTTATACTGAAAGTATGGTCGGTGAGGTTGTATTTTGTCCGTGACTTGAGTAGGGCTTCACTAACACTTACAACCAGCTCCTTTCATCGATTTTCTTGTTTCTGTTAGTAACATTTGACGGGTAGAGTAAGTTTAGAATTCAACTTTCTTTAGTTCCAGTTGCTTTTGGATGATTTTTTATCATAAAATTAGCTAATAATTGAAATATTTAACTCCGTGTTTTCAGGTTCAAATCTTTGCTTTAATTATACTATTCCATTCAAAAACACTCACGACTTGAAAATAATTCGGATTGTTTGTCTACAAGGGCCACTAAAGGTTAAAGCCGGGTTTAAATAAACGATATTAGTAATAAATTTGTTCGTCTTTTTTTCAGTCACTGGCATGGTATTCACAAAATCGCTGTAAGCTGAAGTTTGAGATTAATATAAATTCAATGGTTAATATTAAATTAAATATTTTTATTAAATATTTCCAACCAAGAATCATAATTTCTTTTTTACATTTCATTTTTCGGTAACTTGTTCTTGGTGTCAACCCAAGAAAAGTTGATTTTCGAATATTACTGGGTAAACGTTTTATGTACCAATTATGTTAGAAAATCACAAAATCATAGATGGGAACCCTAAATTCGGTCGAAGCAGTATGAATCATGGATGCAACGGGAAGCAATTATTTGCCAACGGAATTTAATTCAGGACAATTTGCGCTCGCCATAGTTTCTCGTCAGGAAAGCGAGCGGAAAATTCCACTGAAGTAGCAGTGTGGTTGAGTTTTCCATTCGATGAGGAAAGTTGTGTTTTCAGATGAATTATAGTTGCTCCTGGCGGTTTGTAGTATTCTGCCATGTGAAATGTGACTATGGTGCTAGTGCACTTGATTACCATGCAGCATAACACAATTAATTGTGAACCTTGACTGAATAAGCTATATAATTATGAGGACACTCTGTCTGCTCTACTGTCTCCTTCTGTTTTTTCCTAACGACCGCAGACTGTTATTAGAGTTGACAAGGTATTACAGATCGTTTGTTTCTATATTGAATAAATACCATGAATAATACATATAAATACTGCACAAAGTTTTGTTATTCTCGAATCGCTTTAAAATTCAAACCACGAAATTATTGAATGAAAAACAAATAACTTACAGACTTTGAAAACATATGCTTGATTTGCAAAAATTTATTTTTTTAGTGTAAATTATGATGAGAAAATGGATTTGAATAAGATGCAAATGGTGTGAGAGGAAGAACACAGATTGTTTGTAAACAATGAAATACTATACGTGTTATCAAAACGTACATCTGGATGCAACTAATCCCATGCGTAGAGTGTGTAGTATTTTGTAAGTATTTTTTTCTATTAAAACATTTAACCAGTTCAACTTACACAAAACTGAAAAATGTTCACTCAAGCTTCCTGTTCAGCGAACACGCATTAACAAGCCATTAACAAGGTTTGCACAGTTCCCTTGGTTACTTTCCTCGTTGCAGAACGCCAATTTTCCCTGAGCTACCTCTCGCTGCCCACTGTTTTTTGTATCATCTTGAACTATCGTTTGATGATGACCAATGCTACCAAAACATAATCGAACAATTGTGATGCTCTAGGAAAGGAAAAATACCATTTTGTAAGCATTTATGCACTATAAATTTCTAGATTGAGCTGGTGCAACGAATGAATTCGTTGGTCCGGACCCAGCTTTACCAATTTCAACTAGTTGGATAAAGAACAAGATTCGTTCTTGGGCTGCATCCAAACATGCCAGCAACTGGCGCAGCTTGCAAACTTGCTCTCAGACAAAAGCATTTTTACCAGATTTGAAGCTGAAAATGTCAAAGTGTCTACTGAATTTTTCCAAGCATCATTGCAGTATTCTGGTCAGAGCTCTGACTGAACATTATTACATGGCTACTATTCAGCGTGCTGACAATTATTAGTGTGAATGTGATTGCAGTACTTCATATCATCTGATATGTAACTGTCCCGCATTGACGCAACTACGTATCCGAGTTTTTGGTTCTCCATACACGGTAGAGTCTGTGTATGTGGAGCTAAAATTAAAGGAAATTCTATCGTTTCTCACCCAATTCTGTTCAGGGTCCAGGGTTCATCATTCTTCCTGGAGTGAATGAATCCTTTCTGTATTGACCTTAAATAGGCTTTAGCAGATTGTTTGGCATCGTTTATAGGGTGCCGAATTTACTTCTGCTCGTACATACTGCGAATCGTTCTGCATTCTTCCGAGAATGGTGTCCATTTTGTAAAATTTCTAAATCCTCTCGGGGGTTGGAGGTTTTATTAACTGTCCACCTGCAGATCGGGGATGCAGAACGATTTGTTTTTTTTATGTTTTGTACTGTTTTCCTACCTCACCCACTTCACAATTCCTTTCCATGTTCATTTTATCCTTCCCATCAGGAAATTGATGAGAAGCTACGGCAAGGCACAAATCTCCAAATAACTAGGAGGGCGTGTCACTTGAGCCAATTAGTTCTGCTTCCTGAAAATTCATCAGAATTTTGATGTATAGCTTCCACTATTGTACTCTGGCCGACATGTTTTACTTAGAAAGTCAGGTTCGATTTTGAGCTCGATGCACAAATATAGACGACTCTCCCAACAAGCTTACTTTATACTTTAGGCTGGGATTCCGCTTAGATTTCCGTCCGATTAAGTCTTTCTGGCTGTCGAAAAAACAGTATCTGAACACTTTTAATACGTTGGTGACAGTTGTTTTGGTCCTATTCAAAAGTTTTGTCAGGTTGGTGTGCGAGTATTTCGAAGTTTTGCGATGTTTGGGCAAAAATTTGCTTAGAAACCATTTTCACAGTAGTAAAGTAAATCGCGGAGTAACATATACACATACATACATATTGCGATTTTGAAGAAATATATTCGTGTGACTATTGAATTCGAATGCAGATCACATCGTTCTTTTTTCCTGAATTATTTCCTTTATCTATAGGAATGTAATAGAATTGTTGAACCGATTTTAACAAACTTAGGTTTATGTTCAGAGATCAAGTGGCGGAGATATATTTGTATAAGTGACGTAATCGACAAAACGCGTCGTTTTTCTACCGCTCAATTTTCTCAGAGATGACTGAGCCGGTTTTAACAAGCCTAGGCTCATTTGAAAGCTACTATTGAATTGTGGACCAATTTCGAAGATCAACTGGCTGGCACTTCCGGAGACATAATGGCACAGAGCCGATTTGAGCAAGCCTTGGCTCGTTTGAAAGCTACTATTGAATTGTGGACCAAGTTCGAAGATCAAATGACTGGCACTTCCGGAGATATAGTGGTATAAATGACGTAACCGACAAAACGCGTTGTTTTCTTACCGCTCAATTTTCTCAGAGGTGGTTGAGCCGATTGTAGCAATTCCGATTCCGGAGATATAATGGTATAAGTGACTTAAGCAACAATACACGTTATTTTTCTACCGCTCAATATTTTCGTAGATGGCTGAACCGATTTCAACAAGCTTAGGCTCGTTTGAAAGATACTATTCGACTATTGATCTAGTTCGACGATCAAATGGTTGTCACTTTTGATTCTGGAGATATAATGGTATAAAGACTGTCCCAGAAAGTATGGACGCACCGCTGCTTTTTCGCAATGGTTCAAAATCTGTCAATTTTAATGGCTGCGTCCTGTTGTTGACACTCTTCTCTAACCACTTGTGCAGTTGTTTATTCGTTTTAATTAGTTTGTTTCGAAATGCGTGGACTTTCAGCAGAACAACGTCGAAAAATTGTGTACAAATGGTGCACAGTACGCGGACTGTCACTGAGAAAGATAGCAAAAATGGAAGGAGTAAGTGAAAAAGCCGTGCGAAATGCAATCAGGAAGTTCGGTGAGAATAACACCTTTGAGGATAAACCGAAAACGGGTCGAAAAAAAAGGTCCGGCTAACTCTCAGTTGGATAAATGTATACTGAAGGCGTTCGAGCAAAAGAAGGAAGTTTCAGTTCGGGATGTGGCCAAAACAGTGGGCTCGTGCTAAAGAGCGTTTGAATCTTCGAACCTATAAGAAGCAGAAACAACCAAAACGTAGTCCGAAACAAGAAGCATCGATCAGGCCGCGGGTTCGAAAGCTGTACAATACGATTCTTACTGGAAATTTGAACTGCATAATCATGGACGACGAAACCTACTTGAAACTCGATTACAAATCCTTGCCGGGACCACAATATTATACGGTGCGAGATGGGGAAGTGTTAAACCAGTCCGAGACATCGATTGACGTCGAAAAATTTGGTAAGAAAGCTATGGTCTGGCAAGCAATTTGTAGCTGCGGTAAGATTTCGAAACCCTTCATCACCACTGCTTCAATGAACAGCGAAATATACATCAAGGAATGTTTACAAAAACGTCTGCTACCCATGATTCAAAGCCACAAGGATCCTGTTGTCTTCTGACCAGATCTTGCTTCTTGCCACTACTCGAAATCAACGGTAGAATGGTATACTACCAAAAATGTCACTTTCGTCCCAAAAGACATGAATCTACCAAATTACCCACAACTTAGACCAATTGAGGAATTTTGGGTATTAACGAAAGTACTTCTTAGGAAACATGTCTCGGCAGCCGAAACCATTCAACAGTTCGAAAAAGATTGGAAAAAAGTGTCAAAACTTGTCGCCAAGAAGTCTGTACGGAATTTAATGAGGAACGTTCGCAAGAAGGTGCGCCAGCTAGTCTACAATGGCTAAGTAGCAAATGTTGAGAATAATATTCTGTTGTTGTAGTCTAATATTATCAGTATATCGAATAAATTTTGAATATCTAACACTTGTGAATTATTTACAGCGAAATCAAAGTACGTCCATACTTTCTGGAACAGTCTTTAAGTGATGTAAGCAACAAAATGCATTGTATTTTTACCGTTCAATTTTCTCAGAGATTACTAAGCCGACAACGCTAGGCTCGTTTAATAACTACTATTGAATTGGAGATCAAGTTCGAAGGTCAAATGGCTGTCACTTTTGGTTCCGGAGTTATAATGGTATAAGTGACGTAAGCGACAATTGCTAATTTTTTTTTTAGAGATGGCTGAACCGATTTTTACACACCTAGGCTCGTTATAAGGTATCGCATGAATTTTCTCGAAGATGACTATACAAATTTCGATAAACTTAGGCTTATTTGAATGCTAACAATGTCAATCAAATTTGGAAGGGTTATTGCGAACATTTCCAGGTCGGGAGATTTAACGTTGTCTGTTACGTAACCGACAAATCCCAGTGTTTTTCAGTGCAATAATATTGCTCGGAGATTATTTCTTAAATTTTGGAATTATTTTTTTATCGCCAATTTCCAATTTAATGGCTTTTGATTCTAATATCTTTTCCATCATCAATATTAGCATAATATACAATTCCGTTTATGAGAAGGTTAACATTTCACGAATACTCAAGTGTAAGCTAAATTTACAACTCGGTCAACCAACCCCGTACAAAACTCGGCCAACCTACTCCAATGAATGTTTTCGCGAACAATCACGATATACAGAAAACATAACTAAGGTTACACTGGAAACCGTTATACCGTTTTGCAGGGTACCACGCTTTTGGAAATCGGATGTAAACTGATCCGCGTTACACGGATTACTTTACAAAAATAGAAATTTACTCACCAGCACCGAAAAAAGAAGAAACGTACTCGTGTACAAATGACAACACAAAAACTTCTGAAATTACATCGGTACATGAGTGACCTAATACTGCACCAAAATCACTATAGATGTCGTCACTGCGCATAATAGCCCTTCCAGAAAAGCCACTCGTCCAACCAGCTCGGTCTACGCTACAGTCAGTAAGCCAAAACTTATTTCATCCGAGATGGCATTGAACTTCGTTGAAGTGTTTTGCCAGTGGGATTAATTTTATTTCTGTTTGGCGCTTTATGTTGAACTGCTAAGTCGCACTGTACATTAACTGCTAACGCACTGACAAGTCGAAGACAAAACCAAAAAATAAATAATTTCTATTTATTTATTAATTTAAATGAGTAGTATTGTAACAATATGATCCATATTCAATCTTTCAATGACTATCTTTTGTTTCGATATGTGAGTAGCCAAAAACTTGTCAAAATATGTATTGTATCGTGAAGGAAAAGCTTCATCGTATCTAGATTACTTCTCGATTTTATAACAATTTCTCATACGTCGTATGGCGTAATGTGTAGCCGGAAAAATGGTCCTGGACGAAGAGTAAACCCAAGTGGAGTCCCTTATCCATCGCAGGTAGATGCTGTCACGATGAAACATGTCATTTAGTATAACACCAGAGCTAACGATTTCTTCTGGTATGGTAGGAAGGGGGCGACTGACAACGGGAAGTACAAGAAAAAAAAACATTTTCAGGGAAATGACTTTTCGAAGCTTTACAAGTACATTCGACCGCTGCCACTGTCATAGATGTTGGTCCTGCCTCTTGCTCATGGAACTATAGAAACCAGGTGGAAACGGACGATGATTATAAAATATTTATACTCACTCTTTTCAAAGTAATTGAAATGAATCGAGAGTTTTCCGTAGCAGTTGGAAGGCGATTGGAAGGAACGAGATTTTTCCATATCCATCCATCTCTATTATTTGTGACTGTGAAACATCCTCAGGGCAAATGTCGAGGACTATAGACGTAGATATTTTCCATACTGAGAAAAATATCACATGAGCTTTGAATGTAAACTAGAAATGCTGGACATTGATGTTACAAACAATTTGATGACATTTGACATTTTGCTTTTTTTTTAGAAAGCATGTCCTGGTATGAATATTATACTTTAATTGATTTTCAGTTCCGTCAACTATATCATTGAAAAAGTCTTACAAAACTTTAACCAACGACTTCTCTCAAAATGTCTATTAGAGTCTGCCAACTTCTCAGTCGGTCTCTGCCAGGACTAGTAAAAATGTTCATCAGAAATGTTCAATGGTGCAGACTTACGCCCACTAATTGAAATAACTTCCAAATGAATATGTAGATCGAACCTTGTCCTTGTCCCCCCATAACCGAATCTGCTCTTTGTAGCATATATTACAACAAACCAGTACCGGTGAATGACGGACTTCTCGTCATTTTCTGCAAGTATCCGAATGCTACCAGAAACTTGGCATCACGATTGTAGTCTGCCAGAAAAGTCAAACTACAAGTCGGGAAATTCCCAATCTAAATGTAAATTAGGCCGGAGATGTGCGCCGGACACGACGAGAAAAGTTGAGCTCGGCAACCGATGCTGGAGATGATTGTCTTGTTCGCGTTCGTTGCGTGTATGTGTGCGCGCGTGCTTGTGCAGTCAAGCGTCTTTTTCTTTTCCACCTTCTTTTTGGAACCATAATGCTTCATTCAAGCAGAAAGGACCGGAATACCGGCTCGGGTAAGATGCACGTCTACCAGACGGGGTCGTGTTTGAAGCAGTCACGTACCTTCGTCAGGATGTGGCTTTCACATTGATCGTTAGCAGCGATGATATGTGCGAAGTTCGTATCACTTGGCAGTGATTTTTTCGGGTCATCAGCCAACCTGAAACACATTTTATGATGCTCGGAGGAGCGACGAGAAATCGATGTCGTTTGAGCAATTGATTGTTCAAAGTTGTATGGAGTATGTAGTGTAAATGCGCTTGATATTCAGCGTTGCAGAACATGTCAATCACTTTCAGCTCGATAGGTGATGTGAATAGCCTAACTTTATGCTCACTAAATTTTGTATTAGCCATACACGATCTAAAGACAAGATTGTATTTTTAAATTTTCTTCTGAATTATTTTTTATGTCGGCTTTATGTGTATAAAGACTGTACTCGAAAAAGGCAACAGAAAAAAATGATCACCGATGATGATGTTTTTGAAAAGTTGGTTTATTCAACTTCCTCTCCTAGGGTAAAGGTCTACACCTTGGACTTAACGCTACCCACGAAATACACCGTCCCACTTTCATCATCTCTATTTTGAAACTCGTCGTTCATAATCGCCCTGAATTTTCCAATTGGGCGAAGTTCTGGGGAGTTTGGCGGATTTTCTTCCTGCGATACAAAAACAACATCGTTGGCTCCGTACCACTCCATCACCGGTTCCGTGTAATGACACGATGCCTATTCCGGTCGAAATATAGTGTCACATTCATGGGAAAGGAATGATGGCAGGAGGTGCTTCTGGTAACATTTTCCTAATATATTTGGCTTTCAATATTTCGGTCATTATATATGGCTTGCCGGGTTCTCCGCGGTAACATATCGCCTGCAACACTAAGTACTTCTTGGCAAATTGAACGACCATCTGCTCCCGGAATATCTGCAGGGCAGGGATCTGCTTGGCGTTCGCTTTAATGTACGTGTAGTCATCCATTATGATATTCGGCTTTCCTGGAGCAGTAATTGACCATTGTATTCTGTTTATCGGATTCACTAGGTCTTCCTTACCCAAAATGAATGAAGCCCAATCCACTTCATACTCTACTGGACGAACCAGACGGAATAATTGATCTTATTAGCCACTACACGGAACACGGCTGAATTGTCGATTCCCAACTGTTTCGTGATCCCCCTGAGGAACTAGCCAGGATTTCCCACGACTGCACCCATAATTTTATGTCGAAGCACTTCTTGCTTGAAAGCCATCTCGATAACCACTCGACAGATTGTTCAAGTAATCAATACATTTTAAACTAGTTTTACCCATTCATCATTTTTGCCAATGTATTACATCAAACGACCAATAGGTTAAATCCGTTTACAAATAAATGATACTAAATTTAAAAAAATGCCGATGCATCCTTATTCCTTATTCCTTATTCCTTATTCCTTATTCCTTATTCCTTATTCCTTATTCCTTATTCCTTATTCCTTATTCCTTATTCCTTATTCCTTATTCCTTATTCCTTATTCCTTATTCCTTATTCCTTATTCCTTATTCCTTATTCCTTATTCCTTATTCCTTATTCCTTATTCCTTATTCCTTATTCCTTATTCCTTATTCCTTATTCCTTATTCCTTATTCCTTATTCCTTATTCCTTATTCCTTATTCCTTATTCCTTATTCCTTATTCCTTATTCCTTATTCCTTATTCCTTATTCCTTATTCCTTATTCCTTATTCCTTATTCCTTATTCCTTATTCCTTATTCCTTATTCCTTATTCCTTATTCCTTATTCCTTATTCCTTATTCCTTATTCCTTATTCCTTATTCCTTATTCCTTATTCCTTATTCCTTATTCCTTATTCCTTATTCCTTATTCCTTATTCCTTATTCCTTATTCCTTATTCCTTATTCTTTATTCCTTATTCCTTATTCCTTATTCCTTATTCCTTATTCCTTATTCCTTATTCCTTATTCTTTATTCCTTATTCCTTATTCCTTATTCCTTATTCCTTATTCCTTATTCCTTATTCCTTATTCCTTATTCCTTATTCCTTATTCCTTATTCCTTATTCCTTATTCCTTATTCCTTATTCCTTATTCCTTATTCCTTATTCCTTATTCCTTATTCCTTATTCCTTATTCCTTATTCCTTATTCCTTATTCCTTATTCCTTATTCCTTATTCCTTATTCCTTATTCCTTATTCCTTATTCCTTATTCCTTATTCCTTATTCCTTATTCCTTATTCCTTATTCCTTATTCCTTATTCCTTATTCCTTATTCCTTATTCCTTATTCCTTATTCCTTATTCCTTATTCCTTATTCCTTATTCCTTATTCCTTATTCCTTATTCCTTATTCCTTATTCCTTATTCCTTATTCCTTATTCCTTATTCCTTATTCCTTATTCCTTATTCCTTATTCCTTATTCCTTATTCCTTATTCCTTATTCCTTATTCCTTATTCCTTATTCCTTATTACTTATTCCTTATTCCTTATTCCTTATTCCTTATTCCTTATTCCTTATTCCTTATTCCTTATTCCTTATTCCTTATTCCTTATTCCTTATTCCTTATTCCTTATTCCTTATTCCTTATTCCTTATTTCCTATTTCTTGTTCCTTGTTCGTTGTTCCTTGTTCTATGTTCCTTGTTTCTTGTTCCTTGTTCCTTATATTTAAGTGTTATTTTTTTAAACAATTTTTAGTCCTCAGTCTTCAATCTGTAATCTCCCATTGTTAAACTTTATTTTCTATTTTTATAGCTATTTCATTTCATTTTCCATTTTTATTTGCAATTTTGTTACTTTTACCTTCCATTTTTCCTTCCCCAATTTTTGCCTTTCGCTATGAAAACGATACACAATTGCTGAGAAAACTGATTTTTGAACAGAGCCTCGAAGACCCCTTGTTTTATATATCATTTGATTCGGCTCGACGAGATCTAAAATTTCTATGTAGTGGATGTGTAAACATCTTTGTACAGTTTTCCTATTTACTTAAGAAGGGTAATTTTTTCGAGGAAAAATATTGAGAAATAAGTCGGCGAGGAGGTATTTTTGAGAACGCTTCTTAAAAATCATGATTTGCGGTGTCCACTGTATCTCAGCGCAGAACAATCAGAAGTCAACAAATCAAAGCAGCATAGTTTGATTTCTTTTTTAATTTTTTGAATTTTTGGTGGTTATTCAAAGTGAAAACTACGACTTTTCAAGAAAAAATCCGCGGTTACGTAGCTGTAAAATCTCCCCAAAGTAACAAACAATAAAAAGGAAAACGTTTTGGTCTGGTTTTTTATATGTAGAAAGTGTGTGCAAAATTTGTAAAAAATTGGTGCAGTAGTTTTTGTATGACGATGGGCACGGTCTTTCAAAACCTGCTTGCGAGAAAAACGCGTTTAATGTGTTTTGTCTATAAAATCAATGGAAACAATTTATTATTCAAAGAAGCCCGTAGGGTCTAACATTTGAAAAAAAAAACTATTTTTCTTTTATAATTTGTTATAATGAAATAATTCAAGAATGTTTTGTTAATTTTTTAAGTCGATCGAAGCAGAAATCTTGGGCCTGTATACCGAGCTCTTACTTCTTCGCAGTATGGCCCGTAACTTGCTGAGTTTTGTTCCGATAGGCTTGAAAATTTCACATAATATTCTTGAAACGTTTTATTATAAGAAAATACAAAGAAAAAAAAATGATTTTTCAAAAGTATTAGACCCTACCCGCCCCTTAATTCTCTCAGAGATGGTTGAACCGATTTTATTAATCTTTGGCTCCTTTGAAAACTACTATTGGGTCATTAACTAAGATAAGTGGTAAACACTTCGCAGCCGATACAAAGCGTACAGAACCATTGCATGGCAAAGGTTCCTTATTAAATTCCATACCGACTTCTTGGCGACAAGTTTCGACACTTTTTTCTAATCTTTTTCGAACTGTTGAATGGTTTCGGCTGCCGAGACATGTTTCCTAAGATGTGCCTTCGTTAATGCCCAAAATTCCTCAATTTGTCGAAGTTGTGGGCAATTTGGTGAATTCATGTCTTTTGGGACGAAAGTGACATTTCTACCGTTGTATACCATTCTAACGTTGATTTCGAGTAGTGGCAAGAAGCAAGATCTGGCCAGAAAACAACAGGATCCTTGTGGCTTCGAATCATGGGTAAAAGTCGTTTTTTGTAAACATTCCTTGATGTATATTTCGCTGTTCATTGAAGCAGTGGTGATGAAGGGTTTCGAAATCTGACCGCAGCTACAAATTGCTTGCCAGACCATAGCTTTCTTACCAAATTTTTCGATTTCAATCGGTGTCTCGGACTGGTTTAACACTTGCCCTTCTCGCACCGTATAATATTGTGATCCCGGCAAGGATTTTTAATCGAATTTCACGTTTCGTCGTCCATGATTGTGCAGTTAAAATTTCCAGCAAGAATCGTATTGTATAGCTTTCAAACCCTCGGCCTGATCGATGCTTCTTGTTGCGGACTACGTTTTGGTTGCTTCTGCTTCTTATAGGTTCGAAGATTCAAACGTTCTTTAGCATCAAGTGGTTAGAAAAGAGTGTACAGAACAGGACGCAGCCTTAAAAACTGACAGATTCTGAACCATTGCGAAATGACAGCGGTTTTCGGTTGCGTCCATACTTTCTGGGACAGTCTTTATAACGTTCAAATGGTTCATAGCGGTATTTTCTCGTTCCGGAGAAATAATCGTACAAATTACGTAACCGACAATACGCAATTCTTCCTTTTCGCACATTTTTTTCGGTGACGAATCAACCGATTAAGGAAATCTTAGACTCGTTTGGAAGCTACAATGTGACTACGGAGCAAGTTGAGGCAGATCACAATGGGCGCCTCCGATGCTGCAGATTTAATCTAACAAGGAACACAAACGAAAAAGTGCACTATTTTTACGAAGAAGATTCATCCGGTTTTGATATACGTGGGCTCATTTTAAAGCTGCGAAGGGGTCTATGATCAAATTTGTTCACAACGAAATTAGAGGTAATTAATAAGTATAAATATGAAACTAAGCGCAAAAGTCCGCTTAGGGTTTTCTGTCTAATGCACCGAAAGGTTAAAATGAGAAAATAGTTATGGGCACTTAGCACAAACTCCATAAATATCTATTATCTGTTGAATTCAATCAAATCCAAAGTTGTCATAATAATAATTTTCCAACAATCCCGACTCACATCATATTGTTATTGTGAATATCTGGAATCGTTGATTATGTTGATAGTCGCAAATTCCTGTATATATGTATTTTTAGCAAAATGATCCACACCCATTAGCACCAAAAATTAGAACAAAATGATTCTAGGCGAAAAAATATGAATATGAATATGAAAAAAATATAATATAAATAAAACAAGTTGCTGGATGTGTTCTAGTAAAGCGAAAGCGAAATAATCTCTAGATTCATTCCTGTCCTAAACTGCTAGCTTAAAGCAACAGACTAATCGTGTGATAGAGGAAACCTAATACATCTGTTCACAGCATTTATACGACCGACAACAAAAAGGAAGGAGCAGCCTGTGGGAAGCTTTAAATGGGGATACTTTTATTTATGCTTCGCAACTGCCAATCCACGCCAGTCAGAGGCAACAGTCGGAGACGTTCTGCGGGTAAACAATCACTTGGAGCTGGAAGCAATCGTTGTTGGTTTTCGCCTTTCCTATCAACAAAAACGACCTCAACAACAACTATCCTCCGTCAAGAAGTCAGGATTATTTGAGTTCTGTCCTTTCTATTCCATTTCTGTGAAACACCGACGCAAAGTTTAGTCAGTTCGAGCAGAGATTAAATTACTGTTCTCCGTTGGATTACCTCGTAATGATAGAAATGATCAACAGAACTTCAGCATATGTACCGTGATGAATTCAAGTGAATCAACAAAAACACAACAGTGAAATGTATGTCCGGAGCGGATTCTAGATAAAACTAATTGGCCATCGTTTCACTACGAGTTGTTACCGGGGTACAGGGTCTTTTAACGACATGAAAACCTGTTGTTTGAAGCGCGAATAAAGTAGAATACCTCGGCTCCGGAACTGACATTGTGTCGCTTGTTTTGTATGCTATGTTTATTTTCGTGTTTCATCGGTCGAAACGTATCAGGTGCTGTTGGATATAAAAATTCTACTGATTCCCTCAGCATGTTTGTTGCTCGACATCCATTCAGCAGATTTTATAACCCTCTCATCTTCTATGATTCGATTTTATTAACTTTATCTACCTGATCTCATAGCGTTATGAAATGCAGTTTCATTTCTGCCTTCAAAAAAAATGATGCAATATGTGGTAATGGGATAATCGAAAATCTCCTTAATGCGTCTCAAGGATTTGTAGAAGGTTAAACAATGTCTCGAACAATGTTTCTTTTTTATATCAGTGCAGATTTGTTAGAGTATAAACCTTGGTATTACATTACTGTGGTGGAATTTGACCTTCTATTTCAATAGACTTCGCAGCCGATTCAGAGTGTATCGGTTTCACCATCCGTGCAAATCAACTGGTATGGTAAACTGAAGACGTGTTCAACGTTTTATCCAAATGGGAGTAGGTGAAGTATGATGACTTGTTTGTTCATTTTTGGAATTGTTTTAAAGAGAGTTGGGTTGGTTGAGATCCTTTTCGATAAAATTCTTCCTATTGTCATAGCACTATTTCATGAGTATCTCGTCTGTAGTGGCAGCAGCCACATTCTACCTAAACTTTACAGGACCGATGTGTGAATCATCAATTCAATTTATCATAGTTCTAGAACGCTTTTTTTCAGTTACTCTTCTTTGTAGAGCTTCTAGTTTACAGATTTTTTTATCGCAAACTTGAGTTTTGTTTTCTATTCACAGCAGCAAATCGCATGTTGAATCAGAAGTCTATTGAATTTATAAAAACCTGTTTTAATCCACCTAGTGGTGTAATGATGCCTTTCTCATATCAATCATACTATCATATATAATACTGAGGTATTCTTCAAAATAATTTTCTTCGATTCTTAAAAGAATAACCGAAATCGGTTTGTTTGACCGTCTACTGATAAAAACTATCAATTGGAAAACATTTGAGGTCGATTTAGAAAAAAATTTAAGGTTTTTCCCCATTTTCAGTGATGGTATACAATTTTTAATCCACTTTACCCTATATTTCCGGATCCGGAAGTCGGATCCGCATGAAATTCAGGAATTACGTATGGGACCACAGGACCTTTCATTTGAACCTAAGTTTGTGAAAATCGGTCGCGCCATCTATGAGAAAAGTTAGAACATATACTTTCTTTTTTTGCACGTTTTACCCCATAACTCTTGAACCGGAAGTCGGATCTAAATAATATTCAGGAATTTCATTTGAATCTAAGTTTGTGAAAATCGGTTCAGCCATCTCTGAGGAAAGTTAGTGCACTTATTTTCATAATTTTTTGCACATTTTACCCCATAACTCCGGAACCGGAAGTCGGATCCAAATGATATTCAGGAATTTTGTATGGGACCACAAGACCTTTCATTTGAATCTAAGTTTGTGAAAATCGGTTCAGCCATCTCCGAGAAAAGTTAGTGCAAAAAAACGTTACATACACACATAGACATTTTGCGTACTCGACGAGCTGAGTCGAATGGTATATGAGACTCGGCCTTCCGGACCTCGGTTCAAAAGTCGGTTTTCACAGTGATTGCATAACCTTTCTATATGGGAAAGGCAAAAAAAGATTTTATTTCTTTGGGAACTACTTTTCGAGTCGTTTAAAAACAAAAGCAAAAGCTATGCTCGAAGAGCTACCCAAAATTCGCATTCACAATCGTTTCATCAATTATTAGTATGTACCGTAAGGACTGCTCAAGATAATATTTGGTCGATTCTTTTTAGTTACTATGAGAGTTCTAGTTATAATAGCAAAAAAAAACTATAGACAGCGTTTTTGATGCGAAAGGCTTGTAAATTCAGTAGTGAAAATTTCGTTAGAATTCATGCACACAGTTAAAAATGTTACTTATGCTACGGATTACTCAAAGTTAGAGGCGATACCTCAGTTAAGTCCGAACGAGTGGTAGCGAGGTCAGACAGCAGGTCACTAAAAGCGATGAGGCGTAGTCGCATTAGACCTCTCAAAATTGCAGTAAATTAGAACAAATTCTATTAAGTAGCATGTTTTTTTTCATAAATACGTTTATTTCATAGACAATATACATAAGTTTTTCTTCGCCGTGGCATCCACAATACATTGTACTTTAAACCTAATACATTTCGAATATCATATTAGTATGTTGGTATTCATTAGATAATCTAAACACTGTTTTTATCAAGCGAGTTGCTATTATAAATTACATCAAATGAAATACATTTATTTTGTACATGATCTTATAACTAATTCAGGTTTGTTTGTATCAGTTCATCACTTTTATTCAATATAAGATAGCTGGCTATTGGTTGAACTCATGGAAGAGAAAACAGTCTAACATAAAATGAAATTTAAATTGGAACTCCAATGGACTTATTGAAATAATAAAGAAGTTTCATGTGAGGAACGTCACGACAAGCAAGAATGTCGCGAACTGGGACATTGGATAGTCTACCTTGGGTACGCAAGCAATTTATTAGTTGAGATCTGACATCACGATACTCCACACATGTCCAAACGACATGATCGATATCGCGATAACCTTCGCCACAAGCACAATGATTAGTCTCGGAAAGTCCAATTCGAAGGAGATGTGCATCTAACGTGTAGTGATTGGACATGAGTCTGGACATCACACGAATGAAATCTCTACTCACATCCAGTCCCCTGAACCATGCCTTTGTCGATATTTTAGGAATGATTGAGTGCATCCACCGACCCACATCATCTTTATCCCAAGAAGCTTGCCAGCTGGCAAGTGTTCTTGGCGAGACGCGCTATAGAATTCGTTGAAAGCAATCGGTCTCTCATAAATTTCACCCTCAATAGCACCACGTTTGGCTAAAATATCGGCTCTTTCATTTCCTGGAATGGAGCAATGAACCGGGACCTAATCTATTGTGATTTGATAATTATTATTCAATATGACGTTCAGGCACTGTTTTATTTTGCTCAAGAAGAAAGGTTCATTTTTGCCAGCAGCGTTTGAGCGGATGGCTTCAATTGCACTCAGACTATCTGTGAAAAGAAAATAATAGTTTGGAGATAATGTGACGATTATACTCAAACTATAATGAACTGCTGCTAACTCTGCTATATAAACAGATGCAGGTTCTTGGAGCCTAAATGAGACCGAAACATTATTGTTGAATATACCAAACCCAGTAGCCTCTTCAATTCGTGATTCGTCCGAAGTAGCATGTTGATCTGTTATGCCAAATAAATATCATGTCAAACGGCGTTATGCCAAACGATATTATGCCAAACCACTTTATGCCAAACGTGGTAGCCCCGATTTTGGGCTACACTCAAAAAATAAGTCACTTCAGTTTTATGGGATTATTCACGTAACTGCAACGTATTATTCTTTTTTAATATTTTACGTGATGTCTGTAAATATTATCTGCTAGCCCTGTACAAGTAATGTGAGTTACACATAATCTTCAAATGATAAACCACGTGCTAGGAGTTTAAGTGAACTCCTGTATGAAGAAATTAAGTCTTCAATATGGCTGACAACTTACTGACAGATTCTAACGTTTTACATTCTTCGATGTTTTAATACGTAAGCACAGTCCGAAATTCGTGTAATACATCAAATCCTTTTTTTTTTTTTTAATATTAGAATACTATGTTGGTTGATTACAATTTCTAACGCTTACAAAAGGAAACCTCCAGAAGTATTTAGAGCCTTCAATTCAGAATCGATTGGGCATATGAAAATATCTCAAATCTGAGGAGCCGCTTAAAACGGTAGTGGAAGTCACTGCTGCCACTACTTAAGAACAAACCACAATGAAGATCAAGAAAATCATGTTTTGGATGGAATTGATTATGTTTTTACCTTTTTTTATATATTTAAAAAATAGGTATAGAATTCGCTCAAACTTTCGAAAAATTTTCCGAGGCCCGGAGGGCCGAATGTCATATACCAATCGATTCAGCTCGACGAACTGAGCAAATGTCTGTGTGTGTGTGTGTGTATGTGTGTGTGTCTGTATGTGTGTTGTCAACTGAGAGGTCGAGATCTCAGAGATGGCTGGACCGATTTTGATCAAACTAGTCGCAAATGAAAGGTCTCCCCGTCACCCAGAACGCTATTGAATGGTTTTGAGATCGGATGTTTACTTTTTGAGTTATACGAAGTTTTATGTCAAAATTTTCAGTTTTTTGACAGTATCTGTCACAATTGACCTTGAAAACAGAATATGTTTTCAGACTTAGATTCCGCACGGTAATAGCTATCCAACAAGCCATAGATTGATAAAATCCGTCCATTTTTAACGGAGATATCGAATTTTTTGTGTAAGCGACTTTTCCCCCATATTCCAGCAGTAGAAGTTCTGAGCGCTGTATGGCAAAGAAAGGCTTGGGAGCAACGTAAAACACGATTTTTTATACTGTTACATACAATAGTTTCTAAGTTCCAAAAAGACTGTGAACAGCATTATTTTTCATGACATTTTGCCTCGGACCAATTTTAGCACGGTTCGTTTTTGGCAACATAATCGTTCGAATATGACATATTGGAAAGATGGCAGTACTTCCGAATTCTGAACAATTTCATAATTATATTGATTTAAACTGCTTACAGCAATAAATGCTGGAAGAACAAAACACCCATATACCATTTGAATCAGTTCGTCGAGATCAGCAAATGCGTATGTGACAAATAATTTCACTCAATTTTTTACCTTATTTTCGAAGATAACTCAATCGTTTTCTACAAACTCAGATTCATATGAAAATTCGTATGCTCCTAAACAAGGTTCCTGAATTATGTTTGGATCCGACTTCTGGTTCCGGAACTACAGGATGATATGTGAAACGAAATTAAAATTGTGTAACTTATTTTCCTCGTAGATGGCTGATTCAAATGATATCTAAGAATCATCTAAGATTTGCTGATTTGAATAGTCGACAACCAAATAAACTTATTTCAGTTTTAGTGGTATTCAGTTTTCGAAGGAAGGCACCCAACAATTTAACTCGTACTACGATTTCTCAAAGATGTCTATACTGATTTTTAAACATATTGAAACAAATGTAAACTAATCAGGTGAATTTGTCTGACTTCGGCTACACCGATTTTCAAATTTCGGCTCCAGCATCGAATCGTTTCTCAAAGCTCAATCGTTTTCTCAAATAAAGCCAAATCGAATTTCAGAAAAAAATTCAAATTAAAATAAACTTATAGTCCCACACAAAATTAATTAATTTTATTCAATGCTGACTTTCAATTCTGGAATTACAGGAGGATGAATTTTTAAAATTCAAACTGATATAGAAGAAGATAATCCCGAAAAGCTTGAAAGTTGGACTCAAAACTATTGCAATTTATTCGTCATATGGCCATACGAATCGGTTTTTTTATGCTGGTTCCTGAATACCGGCTCTGGAAGTACCTTAAATTACCGTAAATTCTAAAGTGGAACTCACTTCGACATATCATGAAAGGTTTAATCGATTGTAACCTTTTTAGATAGAGTAATGAGTCATTAAAATGTCAAATTGCAGCTTAAAACGACGGTCATTAAAATAATGTCATGAAAACCGAAGAATATTCATGAAAAAAACACATGCGGATTGATAAAAAAAAAGTATCATCTCACTGCTAGGTGGATTAAGCACGTTTTTTTATTAACAAAGGTATTTGTCAATTTTGTTATAATACAATATGTACAAATATGAATAAAATGATAAATAATAAATTTAAAAAAAAAACATATATTTCTTACAAAGCAATTCTATGCAAATTAAGGATGGTATTAAGTGAACTCCATATGTTATAATCTCATGCATCATTCCATGTAATTGTTACGTGATTTTCCTGTATGTATTACCAATGTATGCGGGTAGACTTACAGTAGATCCGAATTTGATTATCAGATAGCTTTCATATAACTGCTGTTAAGAAGACCAAAATGGGTTTTGAGAACCCGGCGCTTTCCAGCAAGAACATCCAACCATATAATAAAGAATTTCGCTATACCAGCTTAAACCCGCCTGATGGTTTGTTTGTTAGAAGGGTGCGTCGGATACCTAGTTTTGTGTAAAGGGCAGATAAGCAAATTTATGTTCTTTATGTTTTGTCTTCGACTCGTATAATCCGTAAAAAAAAGCAATTATGTATCCTTTGTATAGAGAAAGACTATCGAAAGTTGATGAACAGAATGACAACATAGAAATTTGGTGAGCCGTCTTGCTCCAATTCCCCTAATTCACAAATTGTGATTTTAGGTAAAATATAAAAAAAAACTGCTTTAATCCACTTAGTGGTGTGATTTATATATTACATCTCATTTGAATTTAAGTTAGTGAAAATTCATTCAATCATATACGAGAAAATGAAGTGAACTTCAATTGAAAGATTTCGACTACTGTTTCCGGGCTTTTCGGAACCGAAAACTGGATACCGCTATAGTAAAATTCGAATCATTCGACCATCAGATAATGTGAAATACAAACTGAAAAAGTTAGAAGTCCAATTTAAAATTATTTCCAATTTTCTGCACCTTCGATTTAAATGGCGGTTTGAAATTAATGACGGGTCCAGTATGACTATTAATCAACATGACTACAAATACCAACTACAAATTGGAAAAGTTTTGGGCCCAGCTTAGAATTTTTTTGTACGATTTTCTATGACGGTTTGAAATTTTGGAAACGTATCACCTTGTAATGTTAGAACTGGAAGTCAGACTTTGATATTTTTATGAAACTATCAGACTTGTTAAGTTAAGGGTGTTTCGAATCATTGAATTATGGTAAAAAAGGGCTCACCATTTTCCATAACAGTTTGTGTATTGTGAAACACTGCTGTTGGTGACATATCCGCATTTCGACATATCTGCATAGGGAAACCGCAGCCGACACAATTTTTCGCTTGCCTTAGGTTGCTGCCAGATTGAACGCAGTTAACGAAGCGACAACACACCCGACCAAGCTTGTTAAATTTGATCAAAGCAAACATACCAGAGTTAACGCGACACAAATCGCGTTCAGTCTGACAGCGACTTTAGTGTTCCGTTTTCGCATGCCTTTGAAATTGTGTGGTCTCATAATCACAATCGTTGTTGGTCGGTTGTTTCGCCCGTTTTCTTGCTACTGTCTGCCTGTCTACTTCGTGCTGCTTATTTTAAACTTGAAGCTGGGAGCATAGATTTCCTAATCCCGTTGCTTTTGTAGAGCTAAACAAGTCTGCATGTTTGCGATGGATCCATGCTCGGCCTACTAATAATTTTCTCGACATTCTGGCAAATTATTGTCCTGTGAATGTTTTTTGTAGCAACGGATTCGTTAGGCTCGTTGAGCTGCGGTGCTTTGTGTCAAATTGATATTTGGTTCAGAACAGAAACTTTTATCTGGTTCAGTTTTTCTCTGCAAGAGGTTCGCATTAAAACGAGTTATGGCAATGTTTATCCACAAAAAAGTACCTGCTGGTGGATCTAATGCCACTTCTTTTCTCCAATGTTTTCAAGTAAGAATGGCTTCCCAGTTCGGACAAAAAGTTGGGAATTAATGAGCTACACACAATGGAACCGGTACCGAACAAGACAGATGACAGGATAGCAAGAAGTTTTCCGAGAACGTTTCAATTGATGGTTGTTTGCCTGGTATTTCAATGTGTCAATCAGCTCTCTTGCAGTCGGTTAGCCGTTCGACGATGCTGGGAAATTGTAACGGTGGCAATAAACGAGTTGGAAGTTTTCCTAATTTCCCCCAGGCAGTAGAAGGAACTAGTTGCTGTGTTGTTTGGTGTCATTTTCTACACCTTTTCTATGCTTGCTCTATTCGCACGTCACTAGTGCTGAAGGCGATGAAAAGTCACTGAGTTTTTACTGTGCTTTAGAAGAGTTTTAAGTCTGGCATTTAGGGAGAAAAAACTATACCAGAAATCCTTCGTGGTGCCTCGTGTGGAGTTTCAATCGGCCGGAGGATATTAGCTTGTTATTAAAAAAGTGACGCTCGTCAGTTAAAGCAGAGCTGAACGACTTTTGACAACTAAGTGAAAGTCTTTGAACTATACTATTTTCAAAGGTTGTTTAAATTCAGAGCTCTATTAACATTGTATATCAAAGCAACTCGGTACAATGTTCTTCTCATAGATTAAATTGTATGAAATCTTACCCTTCACAATTTTCTGAACTAGTGAACGGATTGAGGACACTTTTTTTAGATTATCGAGGTTTCAACCTTGTGCCCATTCATTTCTGTTGCCAAAACTTTTAGATTGGGTGCATTGATTCAAAATTGAACCGAGGTAGGCTGCGTAATACTAAGTTGAGCTGAAGCAATACTAGTGATAGTATTGCACAGCTCACACACAATCGAACTGCACAGTATCATATGGTTTCGTTTTTTTCTTTGCTTCTTTTCTCCTCGTTATAAAAATTCGTAAGCAGGGTTACCAGTTATGCAGATATTCAAGAAAGCTCCATTGAAAAACTGTTTTTCCGATGATTTTCTCAACTTTTTTCCCGCAACCATGTTTGTGCAAAATAGAGTGTGGTTAAGAAACTGTGTCAAAAGTTTAGCTTTGAAAGCAATCTGCAATATGAAAGGATTTTTTCTGCAGATTGAGTAACTTTAGAAACACTTGCGTGCCTATGTCGCGCCGATTTACTCTGGAGGGTGTACCGTTCAAAATCCACTCACACTCAAATTGTTGTAACTTTTGATCCATTGGTTAAAAGATGCCTGGACATAAAACGATTCGAAGAACGTCTGACTGCTCATCGGAAGCGATGATCCGCAAAAAAGCCGTTAGCTACGTTTAAGATTCAAAAGACCCCAAACCGTGATGCGAAACATAATACAGGCGCAGTAAGTCGTACTCGGAAGTTGTATGACTAGAAGTTAACGTTGTTAACACACTGTTGCGTAATGGATAACGGGACTTATGTCAAGTTTCCGAGAACCTCCAGACACAGTAGACGTCGAAGTTCACTAAGAAATTCTTAATTTGGCAAGCGATTTGTACTTGTGGAAACCAGTTCTAATGAAGTGCCTAAACACAATACTAAATAGTGACGAATGTAGCAAAATTTAAGAAAGCATGGATAATTGTGCAAAAAACTGTCGGTTCGGAGGTCGTGTAGAACCTTACGGCAGGGTTTACAGCCAAGATCGTTCGAATATGACTTACAACATGACTGCTTAAACCAATTTTTTCATTTGAATCAGTTCATCGAGATCAGCAAATGTTTCACTCTATTTTCTCGGAGATGATTTTACCGATGTCTAAAAACTTAGATTCTTATGAAAAGTTCTATGCTTCCATACAAGGCTCATGATTTTTTTCCGATCTCTGATTCTGAGAGTATCGGGGAGGAGCTCAACCGTTTTCTCAAAGAAGGCCCAAACGAATTGCGTAAAAAAAAATTAAAAATTAAAAGACTTATGGTCCTAAACCAAATGGTTGAATTTTATCTGATTCCGACTTCCGATTGTGGAGTTGCAGGGCAATGAGTTTTTAAAATTCAATCCGTCTTAGAAAAGGACGATATCAGTCCTCATCAGTCAGTTGGGCTCAGAACTAGTCCAATTAATTCGTCATGATCATTCATGGTCATACGAACAGTTTTGGATTATATTGGTCCCTGAATGCTGGTTCTGGAAGTATCGTAAATAAACTCTAAAGTAGAACTCGCTTCTACATTTCATGGAATGCTTAACCGATTGTCGCACGTTTATATTCAAAGGAATAATTTTATGATTTCATACAATTCTCTTCTCGATCCGACTTCTAGTTCCGAAATTACAGGGTAATGAGTGATTGAAATTCGAAACTGCCATTTAAAAAAACGGTCATTTAAATAATTTCAGGAAAACTAAAAACACCATAGAATATTCATGCAAAAGCCTCATGCGGATTGATAAAAATAGGTATCATCTCACTGCTAGGTGGAAGAAGCACTTTTTTATATTTATACAAAAAGTAAAAACTGCTAAACCATTCCTGCTAGGTTATTGCTGAAATTCAAACAAGTACAATCGAACTAAAATTGAGAACTCGACAAACTTATAATCCTCTTTCCAGCGACGTATGCACCACGAATAATGTGGATTTCTTGCTTTCTGAAAACTAGTCTAGCAACTAGCGACAAATTTTCTGTTCAATGGTTGTGATGCAAATCCAATTTAACGGAATATTCACGACCAGTCTGTGAGTCTGGCGAATGAGCACGATGGTGTCCCAATCGCCCATCGCCATAGTTATTCTGTTCACCCACTGTCCGCTAGTTTTAGTAAATCGGTTTGATTTTTATTGGAACGGACGGACGAATGCCTGCCAAGTTAACAGTATTAGGTGTGCGATCGCAACAATGTTGCTGAGAATTTAAAGTCTCAATAAGTGATGTTGATATGTCAGTGCGGTAGATTGAAGCCTGGCTGTAAAATCTATTTGTGCACCGCCTAGTATTTGCATCCGTGGCTTCGTCACGTTTTTCCCGAGCTTCATGCACTCCTTGCAAATGCTAGGTCACGGCTTCTAGGCACGGAAGAATAATTAGATAACGTAATTGAATGAAGGCATGCTAACATGTTTATAAGCTTGTGCGCTTTCGTCGAGAACCATGCTTTCCGATGGAAACGAATTTGATGGAGCCGCAAGGTCATTCGTTTGAAGCAAGAAAAAAAAATCGTCGGCCGTTGAAAATTTTAGTGGATACTGTGTACTTTATTTCAAACCAATCAACCACGAGTTTGTTTAATTGTTCCAGTTGTTTGAGCAAACCAATTAAAATATCACTAGATTAGCCTCCGAATGACGGAAAGAGCTGCTCTGAAACCGGCAACAGATTTTCCAATCTCAATCGAGACCGACTATCACAACCAACGGTCGCACGGACTTTTTCATAGAAAATTCGTTCCATTCACCTACGAAGCCCTATTTAAGCTGAGTTTTAAACCTCTTCTCGGTAGATCTCGTCATCGAGGTTCCCCTTTTTCGTCGACCTACAGCAAGATTATCTGTTATTATCAGCATCAGCTTCCCGTAGTGCGGCTACTGTAGGGAATAGAAACAACACACTGTGACACAATCTGTCGAGTTGAAAGCAAACCGATGTTCATTGGTTGGTTGGGCTGATGTACTGCGGCTTTCGGGATTCACGGAAAGGTTCATTCTGTCTTCCACCTACCGAAGCTGGAAGCGACTGTTCGTCACAGAAAGGGACACCACACACATGAGCTGGGTTTCCCAACATGAACCTTGCCATCTCCTCTTTGATAGTCAAATTTGTTTGCAGAATAAAGTTATCCTGGAATGTGGCTTGGAAAAGGTTTTGAAACAGGTTATGATTTCAACGATGTAGGAGGCAATGCGGGGTTAATGATTATTTCTACATTTTAAATGAAATATTTACTTCGTATACGAATTTGCGCTGTTTGTAAAGACGTTTATCTCGACTTAAACTAAAAAAAACTCAACTTAAACATTCGCTTCGTTAAGTAATTGTTAATCGTTTTTATAATAACATTAAAACTACCCTTTTTCATTAATCCAATGTACCAATTGATGATTAGAAAATTTCTATTTACAACTGAACGGCGAAAATAATCTACTCGCCAAACCCGTTCTGAAAATACCCATAACTTTATATCCAATAGTATGGAAAAATTCATTGTTTACGAAGTTCGAACATCGAACATTGAATGTCTTAGATTTCAGAACCTGGAGCTAATTTTAAATAATACTTTAATGGTTTATAGGAGCCACCAAGAAAATATATGTTTAATTTATCTATTCCTGAATAGTCCACAAACTGTGTCGAAGACACTCTTCAAAACAATTCTCATACCTAGTAATAAATGCTAGATACTATGAGAAGTATTTTATCAATCATCTAATAGATCTTTGAACTTTAATACACTTTTCTAATGAAACCTTCTAACTAAATCTTCATAATTTTGAGTCACAGGACTAATTCTGCATCAAATGATTGCAAATTATAAGTCTACACAAGAACTAAAAATTTACTGAAGAGATTCTGCTTCTATCTGTGGTCAGAAGCGAGATAATCGTTCATTGTCCCAATTAGTCGAAAAAACAAATGATCTGGAATACCTTATTGCCGGATTCCTAATTCACGTTCCCTGTGTTGTAGAAGACTCCACTGTAAAACGTTTGGTCTTCAGAGTCTCTAAATTCGTATTTCAAAGTGATTACATGTGCGAGTTGTGTGAGATCAAGTAGATAACTCAATTTAATGTTATAATGTTTGAATGCTACAGCTTCGGATATGAGAATGACAAAGATAACATTTTTATACTGTCCTCAAATAGCCACACTGTTATTCACGGTGGATGCGGGAAGGAAGCGAGGCAACGAGTGTGCATTGACAGAAACTACCTGCATACAACTTTGTGAAACAACACTGCTTGTCATATAACCGAACATTTTCCGTCTCCTCGAAGCTGGCACTTACAGTCCATAGGAATCGCAAAAAGTTCGCATTCAAAATCACCTAAGTTCGAAACCGGATTCACTCCCCGGTAGTGTGTGGAGATTACATGAAATCTTTTTTCTTGCTTGCGACTAATATGGAGATTGCATAAAATCTTTTTTCTTGCTTGCGAGTAATATCGCCTAAAGGACTATTCACATATATCCGGTTCAGTGCCGGCACGACACCGTGCATGGATACTGATATTATTTCATTCGTTTTCTATGCGCGCATTTACACCTATCCGGCACCGTAGTTTCAGTGCAGCTCGCCGTCAGTGTAGCGTCCGTCCGGCAAACACAAATTCGTCGTCACCGATATTTTTTTATTTTCCCTGAAGTCGGTATGTCACTGCATTTGCTGTGCCGGAACGTATACAGCACGGAAACAGAACGGAAGGATTCCGACAAAAAAAGAACACTGACGGTGCACTGAAGGCACATTCACTGAACTGTCACGGAACTGAAATGTGTGAATAGTCCTTAAATGTATACTATCCCGGACCTGTTTTGGCTATTCTATTTTTAGCTTATGCTCGTGACGTGTCATTGCGAGTAAAACTATATCATATTAAGTATTCAATGTGCTTTCACTGAGAGCAAAACAAGTTTTCAGTTTGATGTTTAACCGTTAAAACGACCAAAACGATAGCAAATTGAGTAATCGATACATACGAACAACACAACATCAAATTGAGTTTTCTTTTTGATCTTACACTCTACTCGGGAGTGGTTCCCAAACTTTTTTTTGTGAAATGCCCATTTTTTAACATTATTTTTCTCCAAATTAAAACACTTAAAATTTTGGATGGATGGATTAACATTAAGCTTTTTTGCAGTTGACTAGCTCTTTTCCCAATCTTACAAGGTTAAAATGAAATTTTGATTGGAGTACTATCGAGCAAACATTGGGTAAAAAAATAGACGGCAAGAGACACAACAAAATCTAACATATAATTGCCCAGCCGGAGAATCAAAGAGAGATTAGATTGGTATGAAATGACCCTCATATACCCAAATCTTTACTACCGGGAAGCCTTCTGAGTTGTGTTTCGTCATATCCAGAGTAATTCAGTTGGAAGAATGATTTCTCAGGATGGTAGAAGGTTGCGAATTAAGAACTGTCTTTGAGAATTCATGTCGCGAGATTTCGTATTTCGCTATGTTGATTTAATCAGTCTTTCTTTCGGTCTGCAGTTAAACAATGCCTGAAAGCTAAATATTTGGTGTGTTGTCATGCAAAATATAGCTTAGGCATATATGGTCAAAACTGTGTAATTTTCTTTGATGTGAGATAGTTTTTCTAAAAAATTTATATAGGTCTGAGACAAAAATAACTGCCAGTTTTAGACGACCCATTGGTTTTCTCAACCAATTTCACATCATCTTCTTTTTCCTCTGCGAGAATCCTACATGTGCGCAGTATTCCTGAAGATTTCCGTCTTAAACATGTCGTTGGGCGAGATATTGAGATTGTGTAATCTTCCGACATCCCATGTTCCGTTTAAACTTCAAAAGTTTACAAGGATGATTTTTTTAAATATTACCATTTAATTCTGTTATAAGTATATCACGTCACTATACAAATTCACTATGGGGCTGTCCATAAAAGACGTCACGCCGCAAGGGGGAGGGGGGTGTTTCATAAAACGTGACCTTTTGTGACAGGGGGGAGGGGGGAGGTTTTTGGAATGTGACGTCCAATATTTTGAATGAGTGCATTTTTGAAATACCTAATTATATTACTGCTTTGCCCTATTTCCTGAAAAAATCTCCACAATAAACGTTTACATTCTATAGGAAAACGTGTATTTGTTGATGTAAAAGCTTCTTCTTGTAAATTCGGAAATGAGTGATGCAGGAAATCATTTCTGTTGTGATCAGCAAAAGTGCACGGAGGAGCGAGTAAATTAGCGAAATTAATAAATTTTGCCAAATATGAGTAAAAAAGAAAAAGATGCCTTCAAACGGTTTAACTTAAGTTATGCACTGACAATTTTTTCAGTAATTTGATTTTCTAGCATTGATAATAGTATATCATAAGAATTTCTCTTATCTGATTCTGATGCAGTTTATTCAATTGTACTCCATTTGAAAAAGGGCGGGAGATCAACGATTTCAGACGTAGATCATGTCATGTCTTATCTTGATCATATGTGATATTCCTTCACCAACATCAAAGCTTATCGAATCATCCAATGATTGAACTTACATAAATCAAGAATCATTTTAGCTCAAAATCACTACCCATTGTGTGACGGAAGAGCAGTACCGATATTGATCGATGTGATTTAAATTTCACTGATCAACTGATAATGAAAAGATTCTCCGGCAGTGATCTCGTTTTGATGAGGTTTTGGTCTTTATTTTCTCAGCCCTGTATGCTACACAAAGGAAATATTATTCTTTACCTAAAACAATAATATATCTATATAAATTTTTCCCTCATATTTATATGGTTTGTCATACATATTGAATGTATTGAGATGAATTTTATTTATTTTGAATTCGTGACATGTGACATAGGGGGAGTGGGGGGTCTTTGCTTCTGTGACAATTTGTGACAAAGGGGGGAGGGGGAGTAAAAAATCGTCAAAAAAAGTGTGACATCTTTTATGGACAGCCCCTATGTATCTCACGACACTATAAATCTTGTATAATAAACGTCACATCACATATACGCATTTCGAATACAATTTATATTCTTCTTCAGTGTGATAGTTTTGTTTAGTTATTTAACTAAACAAAAACCTTGCCGCGACATTTGAATCGCGGCCAGAATCATAAACCAAAACATTTATGTGCCGGAGCGCCAGGACAATCTTTTGTTAACTTTCCTCAAGCAGTACAAATTCTCCGTTCTATTTTGGCCGGATTTATCATCTCGGAATGGAATGGCATTCCACGTCCTGTTCAATGACATGAATCGTACCAAGGTACGGGAGCTTGGGATATTGTCAAGCGCAAACTTAAAACGAAGCGACAGGTTGTTGTTCAAGCAAACAGACAAGATGCAGTTCTTCTGGTGATGAAAGTTACCAAGAAAGCAGTAAAAAACTTGATGGAAAAAGTCAAACGAAAGTTCGAATATTCGCATTAGCTAGAAATAGAGTATATGTCAATATTATTTCTAATCTTATGAATCTCTTAATTCATTATTCAGATCATATTTGCAACTAATATGTTGGCTTTATCCCGGACGGGATTCAGCAACGATTTATTGAAGATTTTCCTATATGTCCATACAAACTTATCATGAATGTATTTGCTAATTATATGAAAAAAAGCTTGCTAATTTGCACTTTTCAACAAAAATCTAAGTACACTCAAGTCTCTATTTATGTATTTTTTTCATTCGGTTTTTTGCGATTTTTAAAAGTTTTGCGTATTTTTATGCGAATTCTCAAATTATGTGTTTTTTTATACGAATTTTCAAAGTTATGCGATTTTTAAAATTAGGCAGATTTCTTGTTCCGTGTTCGATATGCACGAATCGTTGAGATCTAGTGTTATCTAAAAAAAATGAAGATTCAGGAAAAAAATTTTCAGATCTTGACATTTTATGCAGTTCTAAATTGGCATTGAAAAAATCTCGATTTCAGGAATCTCAAAATTATTCCCAAAGTCGATATTTGAAGACAAATACGAGAAAAGGTCCAAAGTGCAAATGAGAGTTTTTTATGCGAATTATTAAAGTTATGTAGTTTTTATGCGAGTTTTTGAGATTATGCGGGTTTTTGAAGTTATGCGTATCCACGCATAAAAAATACTTGAATGTACTTTGAATGGTATAAGTCTAAAAATCTAAACATTTATATGTTTAGACAAACACCTCGAGAACGGTTGCTTCTATGGGAGAGGTGATTATGAACAAATTTATTTCTTTTTCTTTTTATTATTCTTTTGTTTTTCTTTCATATATTCTTTTGATTTTTTGCCGACATTGGCGTTTTTTCGTAGGACTACATTTTCCAGATATTATTTTATTCTATGAGAATCTTAATTATAAAGCAAACGGATGTCGGTTGCGACACTTATTGTATTATATATTCAGGAATGTTTTCCATAGTACTTTTGACAATGACATGAATTTTAATTAGATGTTCGGATGATTAAATGCTACTCTTGAATTTCGTATTTGTCCATCGGTGACAGACGAATAATCCAACGGGGAAAGCTGAATTAACGAAACAGCAAACCACATATAATCCACTACCGAGAGAACAAAAACACTTCCGGAACCGCTTCAAATCGAAATGTTGCGAATCCCAGTTCAACGACACGAAACTAAGGGAGGCGTTTGGTGGGTGAGGTACGAAGAACGTAAACCAACCCAACAACAGACCCATCGACGGCTAAGCCGTCCAACCATTCAACTATGATACTAATATAGTTATGGATGTTGGGTCAGTGTTGTTTTATCGGTTGCTCGCCGCTAAAGTGTCCCACAAGAAACGTTGAACGAGGATGGATGTGGGTGTCCCCGAGAAAAAAAAAGAAAAAGTTTGTTCTAACGGCACTATTATGGAAACGACGCAGAAAACTTTTCTGCGTTGTCTGAGAGTTATGTTAAAAACTTTCACATAACACACGAGAACAGCATCGTGAAGCACAATTCTGGTCGAAAGTTACCAAATTTTGCCGTCCCAGAATGTTGTTGTGCATTGACATTACATAATTTTTTGGTAATTTCCGGCCCCTCAGCAAGTCGTTGATAAATTGCCACCCTATTGTTGGCGACACCAATGAACCGAAAGCTGAAATTATGACAAACGTGCTTACTCTCCGGATTGTTGGTGTTTTTTGTGTGCATACATTCGACGTGGTTGAGTCGAGCGTTCGTAACGTAATGTGACGGAACGGTCCTCCACCCAAGTGGAGATATTAATTACGAGTGAAATGATTTGCGGCCGGCAATTTTCCGAATAAATCAGTGTCGATTGTTGGCGATATGAATTGCGAGTAGTAAAATTTATGCCGCGATTTGTTTTGCTTCTGATTCAAAATGATACTTTGTGGTATTTGGGGCTGGTGAATGTTCCACCACGGTGTTTAGCACGGGAAACGTTTCTGTTGCTAAATACATCGGAATTACCGATTCAAAGGTTTAATACGGTTTGTTTTGCTACAAATATTTTCTTTTGGGTCACTAATTCCTAGCATTCATTTAAAATATTTTTTTCATGATGACCGTTCGATTTGTTTGAGTTTTAAAAGTTAATGGTTAGAATTCTAGATGAGGATGCAAATTTATAAAACTTTAAATTATCCATTTTATACTGGTTTTTTTTTGACGTTTTTGATTTATATTAAAAATTCCTGCACGAAATTTTTTTCAATCGATTTCAAAACATTCAACCTTTTTAAATAGTTTTTAGCTAGTACATTTTTTTTGAAGTTTTTCTCTCGATTTTTTTCTCGTAATTTTTCTAATATAGAGGTTTGAACCTTAAGGTTATTCGCCTGTGCGTGGTTGGGCATCGATCCCAGGCGTCAACTTACTCATCACATGCCCGTCCCCCCTTTCCACGTATTCTACTTTCTTATCATTTGTTTTCTCTTGAAATGATATAATCGTGTTCTTTTTTACTTTTTTCATTTTTTTGTTCCTTCATGAGTAAATTTATTAACTTATTTGTACATTGGTTCATCGATTTGTTTGTTAATCAAATTATTTTTTATTTAAAAGACATTTCTATTCAGGCCTATTTGCGTACAAGCTTTACGGGGCCGATTGAGCCGATTTTTTAAATCAAAAATGTTTTGTATTCGATCTCGTTGTCACCCTTTTTCTAGGGAAAGAGGAGCTACCATTTCCCTCCTGCGAGGATTGAGGGGCACTTTGTTTGTGGCTCGTCTCGTCATCCATTGACGCATCGGTGGTATTGTTGATATCCGTCTTCTTTTCGTTTTCCTTGTTAGTCGCAGTCTTGATCTCGTTGCTAGTTACTGTAGAAGCGCCTTGTTGTACATTGGTTGCAGTTGCTGGTTGGTTAGATGATGAAGGTGTTTTTGAAACAGGAGCACTGCATTCACTAGTTTCCGTTGTTGAGCGGTTGTCCTTGTTTTTGTTTGTTTTGTTTGTTTTCGCAGTTTGAGAGCAAGGTTTGTCGTAGTGTGCAGGTTGTTCACAAAACTGACATGTAACCAGTTGATTTTCATACGTAATCAGCGTTTTACACGGATGTATCCCGTCTTATGTAAGATGGAAGGAATTACTTTACGTAGTTGCATACGTACCACTCGTACGCCATTCCGGATACCCAGGAAAATTCCGCCATAATTCCCTTACGATGGAAAGAACTTCACCTTACTGCGACATACTTTCCCGAACATACCCATCGCTGGTCTGCGGAGGAAGGTCATGTACGCGTACTTCTATGGCATTGTCCACCATGTACACAGGGATTTTAAATTTAACATTGTCATGATCAACACTGTGCACCCCGTTATTAACCGAAGCAATTGCATCTCTTTCACGTTTGAACATAATGTACACACAATTAGACTCCTTGTTGAATTGAATCTCACTTACATCATTAACGTTTAGATGCATTCGTTCCTTAAGCAAGATTTCAATTTCGGTTGCTGCTGGTCTAACTTGGCAGCGCTTGAAATCAATACAAACTGAATTTGGCCTTGCAGGCCAAGTTTTTGGCTTTGTTAAATCGTATTTGACAATTTCGTGAACTCTATTGTTCACTACACTGTATTGTCTTTGTTTCTGTTGTTTCGACCGTAAACGATTTGCGACTGTGTCGGATGAGATGCGAGCACGAACTGAATCAAATTATTAAAGCGTTATATATGTTGTTAATTCTTTTCATCGCACATTAACTAGTGACAAGAGAATGAGTTAATGTAAACTTACTTTCTTTTTTAGTAATGAGTGATTGTGAAGGAGTGAATTGCTAACTGCGTTAATGTGATAATACAAAAATGAATGAATGATTGAAGCAAACTATCATTTAGTCAATGAAACTACTCACTAATTCTCTGACATAATCATTTATGTATTTTACTCATTTGTTAGTTTTATCATTTTCACGTTGTTGTATGCTTATCACCGCAAATCTTAGCATAGCTTAGTTGACCGCCTGTGAGCTTCCCGTGATTGAAACCAGTTGAAAGTGCATATTGAACCAAATGCATAATACTTGGGGAGTCGTGGATCATGCTCAACTAGTGACTGAGCAATTCTCTGCATCATCAAGTGTCATCAGGATTTATCTTGGTAGATAATGTGATCTACTTATTTCGGAGAAATATAGGAAGTAATTCTAGCATTATCATTAGAGACCACTTGAAAATGTGTTTCTGAAACAACTTGCTTGAGAATAGAACGTAGTTTCACATTGTATATACTGCATTGATCCCTGCATGCTGATCAATATCGACACCGGCCACGCCCGAATTAGCATTAGCATTAGCATTAGAGACCGCCCGTGTGTTGCTACTCCGTTATTTATCTGGACCAATTGAGATTGCAAAATGATTTTTTGAAGTAACATGTTTGGGAATAACACATTGTTTCACACTGTGCAAACTGTATTGAACCATGCATGCTGATCAATACCGACGCCGGCCACGTCCGAATGCAGATCTACTTGGGAGGGAAAGGATTGTTAGTTCGATGCATGTTGCTACTAAGAACCGAGGAATCCTCTGCATTCCCACATGCATCACAGGAGAGGATACTTTGTTAGTAAATGTTTTAATAATGTAATCATGTGTTTATTGCTCTGGGTATCCGGCTACCAAGAATGTTTTAAAGTATTATCGTTTTATGTGTTACTTTGTGCTGGCAATATAATGCACGAAACAGTCAATCTCCGAAATTGACAAAACTCCGGACAGCCGGATGTCGAGTATGCAGTCACTCGTTTATGCATCTACCTTTCGCGTTTTTTTTTAGTCATGCAAAAAAACACATGCGGATTGATAAAAAAAAGGTATCATCTCACTGCTAGGTGGATTAAGCACTTTTTTATAAATGAAACTACGTGATACAAAATAAACGAGCGAATAGGATTTAGACAAAAAAGTTGATTCATTGCATTGAAATATTCTAAACAGTTATTATAAAATCATTTTAAATCACCAAACAAAGGTCAACAGATTTCACGCGCGTCTTGATTCTTTATTATTTCCGCTTTATTATTTTAATTATTTATTGAAATTATTAATTGGTTATATTAGTTGATCTGGGCAGCCGGCTACCGAGAAAAATATTAATTTACTGTTTGAAATATTAATATCAAGTGTTTTTTACTATGTATTCAATATACCGATATATGTTATCTCTGTTATTAACTTTGTAATATAAACGGATTTGCGCAATGGTTTATTTTTATCATTCATTTTATAATCCTGAAAGACAATCAATAACATGGAAGAAGAAATCATTCCTAATGAAACTTTTCTTCGAAGCTAGACGGAAATTGATAGATTGAATAAAGAGATGATTTAGTAAAATAGAGTAATCAGAAGTAAAACATTGAAAATATCTGATAACTGAAAGGAAAAAGAAACTCCTGCAATTGTCGCCTTTTACGACATGGAAGCAGGAACCCAGTGGATCTATTCTTGGTTCATTTTTTTCCGCCGGATTCCACACGGCATATATCGACACCGGCCACGCCCGAATGCAGATTTACTTGGGAAGGAAGAGTTGTTAGTTGAATGCATGTTGCAACTAGAGGAATCCGAGGAATCCTCTGCATTTTCACACGCTTCACAGCAAGGGATTGTTCGTTAGTAAATTTTCGAATAATATTATCATGTGTTTATTGCTCTGAATAGCCGGCTACCGAGAATACGTTCCAATTTTATTGCATTTTGTATTTATATGTATTTCCTACTAAAATAAGAGATTTCTTCCGAAACTCGTAAGACTCCGAACAGCCAGTTTCTCTATCAATTCATACATTTATTCTATTCTTCATGTTCATGAACAGCCGTAATACTGACAAGATATCACTCGATCATTATCAATCGAATAACAACACCTTACGCGATACGAAGTAATGTCGATTTCTAATCTCTAACCAAAATTTAAAAAAATCCAAATGAATACTCCTCACCATCTAAACTATATTTATATACGTCCTAGTTGAGCACGGTCGCAAGAAATATCTGCATGGTTATAAACTTCACGCGAGCGTCGTAAACGTTCCCCGAATAATTGACGGAGTTTAGTCTAGCCCGATTTTTAGTAAAAATAAATAAATTAAGAAACTCGCGGGTGGGTTTGTTAATTTTCGAGCATTCCATATGAATCTGATAACATAAATCTGATAATACCGGCAATGATATGCAGATGGCGCCTACTTCAGATGCCAACATTTTTTTCGGGTTTTTTTATCCTGTAATTTTTTCCAATTTGTAAATTTAAGTAAATGTTAATGGAATTTCATTTTAGAACTGACATAATTTGTACCAGGTGTACTTATTTTAACTTCAAATTATAGAAGTTTTAATCCAGTTGTCACTTTCTGAACCTATGTGCTAGGCTAGGAATCGATCCTAAGTAGGCTACGTGAATGGCGATCATTCTACCGAATTTACTTTACATATGTTATTTTATCCACTCCTCATTTTACTAGAGATCAATACCATCGTTAGAGAACTATTAGACCAATCTAGATACTAATTTCAACTCCTCTTGAGGAATATAATTTGTACAATACGATTCTTGCTGGAAATTTGAGCTGCATAATCATGGATGACAAAACCTACGTCTACAAATCCTTGCCGGGACCACAATATTATACGGTGCGAGAAGGGCAAGTGTTAAACCAATCCGAGACATCGATTGAAGGTATGGTCTGGCAAGCAATTTGTAGCTGCGGTAAGATTTCGAAACTCTTCATCACCACTGCTTCAATGAACAGCGAAATATACATCAAGGAATGTTTACAAAAACGACTTCTACGCATGATTCGAAGCCACAAGGATCCTGTTGTCTTCTGGCCAGATCTTGCTTCTTGCCACTACTCGAAATCAACGGTAGAATGGTATACTACCAAAAATGTCACTTTCGTCCCAAAAGACATGAATCCACCAAATCAGCCACAACTTCGATCAATTGAGGAATTTTGGGCATTAACGAAGGCACATCTTAGGAAACATGTCTCGGCAGCCGAAACCATTCAACAGTTCGAAAAAGATTGGATAAAAGTGTCAAAACTTGTCGCCAAGAAGTCTGTACGAAATTTAATGAGGTACGTTCGCAAGAAGGTGCGCCAGCTAGTCTACAATGGCTAAGTAGCAAATATTGAGAATAATATTCTGTTGTTGTAGTCTAATATTATCAGTATATCGAATAAAATTTGAATATCTAACACTTGTGAATTAATTATTTCTGGGACAGGGTAAATTTTGAAGTTAAATCGAAGATAAATAAACACTTTAGCCACTACAGCATAGAAAATTGTGTCATTAGAATAACTAGTTCTTGTGAAAAAACAGAATTGGAGTTCGTTAAAGTATCATCGAGAAACAGGACTAATAACTAGGGTGATAACGCATATCAATCGGATGAGCGGAACTATTTAGGTTTACTGGAAGAAATATCATCGGATGATTTGAACAAGAATGATGAATGTTGAAAAATATCCTTACAAATATAATGTTTTCGCATCAATTATGAATCCTTCCATCCAATAAACCATGCATTTTAAACAAAAAAGAGTTCAACTCAACAGTTCCCAGAAATATAACCCCCCTCAATTCATGCTCGCATCCTTGAATAGTTTTCCAAATTTTACAGTTATAGTTGTAAACTGGAGGGTGTTTCCCGACAGTATGCAGAGAAATACAACTACGCTGTACATAGTACTCACTCGACTATTTATTGTTTCAATTTGGAAGGATTTATCTGCCGCCACTCACCGTAGATCCTTGTTGCTACTAATGGGTGCATCTGACATCTGGCGTCCCGATGCTCTGTGTTGGACACAAATGATGTAACTTTCAACCCAAAGTTACGAAATATAATTTAAAACAAATCACATTTAAATGGACCATAATAATCCTTGCATGGGACTTCGTGCTAGAGCACGACACTATCCCCTTCCGGCAGTAAGAAAACGAAAAGCACACTTATTATGTGGTGCGGGTAAACTTTTCCCATCAATCACATACTCATGGCTTGCTGAGCTGAGACACATAGAATTCTTGCCTCAGTCTCACAATGGGTGATGATCCAAGAGAACCACATTTTAATGAAAACGAGTCCTGCCACAGCCACACTCTAGCAGTTGTTTGATGAATTGTACCACTAAAGTGAGAGGGAACAGACAAGAGGGAAAAGTCGCAAATCGCTTGATTCATGGCTCTTGCCAAAATGTGTTCTGCCTGCTTGACGAGTGAATGCTAGTAGATTCTACTCCCGCACTGTTTCGTACAGACAAGAGTGTTGAACAAACCAGACAACTGAAAATTTAGTGGGATCTATCGGAAAGGTGGTATGGGCAGGGAAATTGCAGTTGATGAATGGATTTTTGGAAACAAGCTCTACAAGCTGGGAACTGGTTGGCTGGTTGTTGTGGAACAGGCGAGAACATTGCCCTTGGCACCAAATGCCTTGTTTTCCACCAGGTACAAGTGATTCCATGGAGCGGTTTGGAGGCTGTTCTATTTTTAACACCGGATCAAAAGCTAAAAGTTAGACGAGCTGTTGTATCGAGTAAACTTTCGAATCATGGTTTTGGTTTTTCCTAATGGTATCCCTATACAGACATACTGATATATACCGACAGCTAACTGACGAGCAATGTGTGGTAAGTGAATGTGGTAGGATTAACGGCTCAAATGTTCGGTTGCCGAGCAATGTTATCTATTTGAAACGGATACCAGTTGGTTTTGAGGAATGCTATTTGGGTTAAGTGATCGTTATCTTCATCATCAGTCAACAGTCTCGTCCGTAGGTAGCCACAGGTAGTTATCAATTTTGATTAGCACAAATTGAGTGAGACAGTAAACTTGTACTCTACTCACACGAATTTGAACTATTAATCATGATAATTTGTGCTACTTAATTTCTTACCAGGAAGGGCTAGGAAAATGTCTAAAACTTAGTAACTTCTAATAATCCTATCTACATGATAGAGCAGCAAATAATGTGTGCTGGACGTGTACGAATGAATAACTGATTTCTCATGTAACAATAGCAACAAAATCAGACCGTGTTGGTTCAATGATTTATCGGGTCAAGCTATGCTTTTTATAACTGTCTGACGAGAAACAAATCAAGAGAATATGATTGAAAATCGTGAAAACGAAAAATTGCGACAAAGTAATTCCCTGCGGTAGGACTCGAACCCGATGCTCCTTCAGTATGACAAACCATTTATTTTTCACGGATGGAGAGACCAATCCGACCTATCAGAGCTAACTTTTTAAGCAGACGAGTGATTTTTTGCACTTTTTACCTTTTTTGCCTTTCTCATATAGAAAGGTTATGCAATCACTGTGAAAACCGACTTTTGAACCGAGGCCCGGAGGGCCGAGTGTCATATACCATTCGACTCAGTTCGTCGAGTACGCAAAATGTCTGTGTGTGTGTATGTGTGTGTGTATGTGTGTGTGTGTGTATGTGTGTGTGTGTGTATGTGCGTATGTGTGTATGTAACGTTTTTTTGCACTAACTTTTCTCGGAGATGGCTGAACCGATTTTGACAAACTTAGATTCAAATGAAAGGTCTTGTGGTCCCATACAAAATTCCTGAATATTATTTGGATCCGACTTCCGGTTCCGGAATTATGGGGTAAAATGTGCAAAAAATTGTGAAAATAAGTGCACTAACTTTTCTCAGAGATGGCTGAACCGATTTTCACAAACTTAGATTCAAATGAAAGGTCTTGAGGTCCCATACAAAATTCCTGAATATTATTTGGATCCGACTTCCGGTTCGAGAGTTATGGGGTAAAATGTGCAAAAAAAAATAAAATATGTGTTTTAACTTTTCTCATAGATGGCGCGACCGATTTTCACAAACTTAGATTCAAATGAAAGGTCCTGTGGTCCCATACGTAATTCCTGAATTTCATGCGGATCCGACTTCCGGATCCGGAAATATAGGGTAAAGTGTATTAAAAATTGTACACCATCACTGAAAATGGGGAAAAACCTTAAAATTTTTTTTAAATCGACCTCAAATCTTTTCCAATTTGATGGTTTTTATCAGTAGACGGTCAACCAAACCGATTTCGGTTATTCTTTTAAGAATCGAAGAAAAAATTTTTTTTCGCCTTTTTTGGTTATGCAATCACTGTGAAAACCGACGTTTGAACCGAGGCCCGAAGGGCCGAGTGTCATATACCATTCGACTCCCTTCGTCGAGTACGCAAAATGTCTGTGTGTGTATGTGTGTGTGTGTGTGTGTGTGTGTGTGTGTGTGTGTGTGTGTGTGTGTGTGTGTGTGTGTGTGTGTGTGTGTGTGTGTGTGTGTGTGTGTGTGTGTGTGTGTGTGTGTGTATGTGCGTGTGTGTATGTGCGTGTGTGTGTGTATGTAACGTTTTTTGCACTAACTTTATGGGGTAAAATGTGCAAAAAAATGAAAATATGTGTTCTAACTTTTCTCATAGATGGCGCGACCGATTTTCACAAACTTAGGTTCAAATGAAAGTTCCTGTGGTCCCATACGTAATTCCTGAATTTTATAATATAGGGTAAAGTGTGTTAAAAATTTTATACCATCACTGAAAAGAGCGAAAAACCGTAAAAAGTTTTCTAAATCGACCTCAAATCTTTTCCAATTGATAGTTTTTATCAGTAGACGGTCAAACAAATCTATTTCGATTAATCTTTTAAGAATCGAAGAAAAATAATTTTGAAGAATACCACAGTTTTATATAGGTATGATAGTATGATTGATATGAGAAAGGCATCATTACACCACTAGGTGGATTAAAACAGGTTTTTATATATATAAAAAATAGGTATAGAATTCGCTCAAATTTTCGAAAAATTTTCCGAGGGCCGAATGACATATACCAATCGATTCAGCTCGACGAACTGAGTAAATGTCCGTGTGTGTGTATGTGTGTGTCTGTAAGTGTGTTGTCAACTAAGAGGTCGAGATCTCAGAAATGGCTGGACCGATTTTGATCAAACTGGTCGCAAATGAAAGGTCTCCCCGTCACCCAAAACGATTGTTTTGAGGTCGGATGTTTACTTTTTGAGTTATACGAAGTTTCATGTCAAATTTTTCAGTTTTTTGACAGTATCTGTCACAATTGACCTTGAAAACAGAATTAGAATTTCAGACTTAGATTCCGCACGGTAATACCTATTCAACAAGCCATAGATTGTTAAAATCCGTCCATTTTTAACGAAGATATCGAAATTTTTGTGTAAACGACTTTTCCCCTTATTCCAGCAGTAGAAGTTTTGAGCGCTGTCTGGCAAAGAAATGCTTGGGAGCAACGGAAAACACGATTTTTTATACTGTGACATACAATTGTTTCTAAGTAACAAAAAGACTGTGTTCAGCATCCTTTTTCATGACAATTTGCCTTGGACCGATTTTAGCACGGTTCGTTTTTGGCAACATAATCGTTCGAATATGGCATATGTAAACCTGATGATATCAGCATTTTCGAGTTGAAAGCAATTCCATAATTATATTGATTTAAACTACTTACAGCAATAAATGCTGGAAGAACATAACTTCCATATACCATACGACTCAGTTCGTCGAGATCAGCAAATGCGTGTGTGACAAATAATTTCACTCAATTTTCTCGGAGATGGCTAAACCAATTTCTACAAACTCAGATTCATATGAAAAGTTGTATACTCCCAAACAATGTTCCTGAATTACGTTTGGATCCGACTTCTGATTGCGGAACCACAGGATGATATATGAAACGAAATGAAAATAATGCAATTCATTTTTCTCGTAGATGGCTGAACCGATCTAAGATTCAAATGAAATCTAAGAATCATCTATGATTCAAATGAGAAGTCTTAAAATCCTATAAAATTTAGTCAGATCCGATTTTTAGCTTAGAAGATACAGGGTGATTAGTATAAAAATGTCCATTTCACATAAATTAATCAGGTTGATCGGGTTTGCTGATTTGGATAGTCGATTACGAAATAAATTTATTTCAGTTTAAGCGGTATTCAGTTTTCGATTCGGCATGTACCCCCAAATTTTAATTCGCACTACAATTTTTTAAAGATGTCTACACACTACTCAGGTGAATTTAACTGATTTCGGCTACACCGATTTTAGAAGTTCGGTTCCAGTATCGAATCGTTTCTCAAAGCTTAATCATTTTTTCAAAAAGGCCAAATCGAACTTCAAAAACAAAAATTCAAATTTAATGACTCAAGGTCCCATCCAAAATTGGTGAATTTTATCCGATTCTGAAGTTACAGATGATGAGTTTTTAAAATGCATACCTATATAGAAGATGTAAATTGTTTGGCGTATTAATTTATGGCCATTCGAATCATTTTTGGTTATGCTAGCTCCTGAATACCGGCTCTGGAAGTACCATAAATAATGACGAAAAACTCTAAAGTGGAACTTACTTCGACATCTCATGGAATGTTCAATCGATTGTCACACGTTAAGATTGAAATTCGATACGATATGCAGTTTCGACATTACAGGGTAATGAGTGATTAAAACCTCAATTTGCCGTTTAAAACGACGATAATTAAAATAATGTCATGAGAACTAAAACACCAAAGAATATCCATGCAAAAAAACACATGCGGATTGATAAAAAAGGTATCATCTCACTGCTAGGTGGATCAATCACGTTTTTCATATTATTGTAGCTCGAAAACTTTGAATTGTACAAAAATTGATTTCGAAGAAGAAGAAATTCTAAGGAAATCGTTTGAGCACTCTTAAAAACCTGTTATAACCCACCTAGTGTTGTGACGACACCTTTCTCATATGGCTTGTATTCCCAGCAATATTATTGTGGTATTCTTAAAAAACTACTTATTAAATAGAAACAGGGAAGTTTGTTCAGACGTAAACTAGCATTACATAAAAATCGAAATAGTTTCGTGAAAAAACTATTAGATTTCTTTTCAGTGGGTTGAGTCGATTCGAATGGCCGGCATCTACAGCTTGGAATTTCAAAAACTCATTATCCCGTTATTCCGGGACCAGAAGTCATATCCTGACCAAATTCAGGAACTTTGCAAAAGACGGTAAGGCCTTTTATTTGAATCTAAGTTTCAGTAAATCGGTTGTGTCATTACTGAACAAAGCGAATGAGTTCCGTTTTGAAGAATTTTATAACTATTTCTGGTACTTCCCGAACCGGATTACGGGGGACGGCACTGCCGAAGTTGGTTCATATGTCGAGCAACTTACATGACCTATGCATTGGAATAGTTTTGAGTCCAATTTAGAAGAATTTTTCTCTCTTCAACGTCGTCGCAAGCTGTGGCTTTCATTTGATCCTAAGTTTGTTAAAATCAGATCAACCGACATACACGGTTCGTAGAGCTGAATCGAATGATATATGACATGCGGTCCTTCGGGCATCGCTTCAAAAGTTGGTTTTCATAGTGATTGCATAGCTTTTCTTTATGAGAAAGGCAAAAGAAACACTGGAAAAAAGTCTAATAAAAAACCATAAACTAATAAAAACAACGTCTCCTTAATTTTTTGACGTTGAAATACATCTTTGTTTTCTGTATTGGACTATAAATTCAAAATATGGAAAATATAACCGTACAAACAGTGCAGTGGTCGGATTTTAAACATTTTCAGCTCAACCGACTACAAAGAGATTTTTTATATCATTACAACTACTGCTTGTAAATATTTCTGGGTATCGAAATTTCTATTAATAACCAACAATGTCTAATTTTCAGGGTTTGGATGAACGAAGCAGTGAAGATGAGTATACATGCTTCACGGCGTATGACATTCATGAACATACCTACTTTATGAACCATGCCGCTTTTGAGGAAGCGTGAGCCTTGTTGCTTTATTGGAATGGCTGCCCATGCACGAGAATGGAAGAGTGCAAACAATATTCACAACTACAACTTACTCTCGGTAAGACACAAGGTCTAGCCCCATGACTCATTGCAAGCAAACTCTATTCACGAAGCTAAAAGTGATGAAGATTATATATTCAGTTTTCGCTAACAGACTGATGACTGGCTCTTAACTGTCGCATGTTTCTTCGAGGTCCGAACGCGATTCACATTTGTTTATACAGAATTCATTTTGTGTGCACTGCCACCGCTAGAGCGTCTATTAGAATAAATGTTTTGCTGTAATAGGGACATGTGTTTTTCACAGCTCTCACAGCTCATAGCAATACACAATGAAAATTCAATAAAAAAAAATTATCTATGCGCAATACTGATTAAAAGACTTATTTTTTATCCTACTGGTTGATCAACACTATTTCGATTAAACCCAATTAAACGCTATTTATTACTGAAAACTGAATATATAATCTTCATCACTTGCTAGCCCCGCGAAGAGAGTTCGCTTGCAATGAATTATTTTGTGAGAAGAACGACGTTCAGACCACGAGAAAGAAAATTCTTTTCACAGCTCCTGTGCTTCATGAAGACTCTAATACCAGCACACTGTACCATCTGTGCATATGTGGAATATATTTGCATCCACTAGCGTTTTGTTTGTGTGGTTCTATTTGGCTGGAAAGACGTCCTCATTGTGAGCGGTGGAATTGTACGTTCCTAATGCAATGGAAACTATATATTCATTCACCGGTGAATGAATATTCCAAACCCTGCTAATTTTCCCTGTTTATCAAGTCATCATCACGGTTTTCTCTAACAGAGACGACAGTTTCGTATCCATAAGTTCCGCTATTAACTGTGCGTCTTCGCATTTAAACAGAGCCCCTTCACAAAGCAAAGGTTACTATGAGTAAATTTGTTGCTTTTCATCGACGTAATCATTTACTAATAAAATTTTCTTTTTGAGATTGTTTAAATTGGTTTACTATTGTTTAATTGGCTATTTTTCATCAACAACTTGAATTCTTGAAAAGAACAAAAAATGTTTTCAGTTGTAACTACTTCATTTTGCAAGACACAGACAGCATTAACGTCAATGTGTTGGTTTCAAAAACAGGCCTCATATGAAAAATAACGAATAAAAAATATATCACATGCGTTTTTTATAATTATAATTTTTCGGATAGTATTTGAATTCTTGAAAAAATGTTTCAATTATTTTCAGTGTACATTTTTCTTAAAGTGCCCAATCGATTTTCTACCATTTCTTTTTCGACACCATTTTCTATCAATAATCGATTTCCGAGTAACAACGAAGAAATTTTCATGCAAACATACATTCCCTCTTTCTTGAAATCAGCCTTGAGTCAAACCGGTTTTACCTCCTTGCAAAACGCATGGATTGCCATACTGAAGTTGTGTGAAAAGTTTCTTTCAAATCAGAACAAGTCGATCCTGGTTTTGCCACCTTCTCTGCTGTTAAATTTAATGATTGCTTTTTCCCGAATTCAATATTACAACTGTAATTTGTGCGACACTGCAGCCCAAAGCGAACTGTAAAACATTTCTATACCTGCCATCGTCGATAAACTGGAACCTTTGTAGCATTCTTAAAACGCCATTTCGATATTCATTTCCAACAGATTTACACGTAATTCACCTCTGATGGTTTTTGTCTTCTGACAGAGTCTCTGCTCTGTACAGTTACTATGCTTAATTTCTCCGGTTACAACCTCATAGCCTCATAGCGTATTCTCTTCAATTTGATGCGATCATTTTATGGCGACAAGTTTCTTTGACTACCAGCACGAGAACGAGAAATGACAGCTGAAAAAGGCACTAATAGAAGAAGGCGCTACTTACTTTCGGATTGCTGTTCTGGAATCCTCCCTTCTCGCCACACAGTCATGGTTTCGATTCCAGCTAACGAGCAACGAGCAATATTATCATTTTTTATTTTTTCGTTGCGGTGGGTGTCTCTTTTGCAGCTGATGTAGATAGTTACGATGAGTTATGGTCGCTCTAGTCGCGATCAATTCTGACGATGAGAGCCAAGAGACGATTTGTAAAATTAAAGGCAAAATGTCTAACGAACACTCCTTATGGTGTGTAAATTATTACTTCGCAATGGAATTATTGTTTACCTTACATGTAACAGTGGATATTTGCTTTCATTTGAAATAAGTGTATTATGTAATAAGTTCAGCATGTTTGCGGACATAATCGTTTCAGAAAAATAAGCACTATGTCAGCGAATCAGTCATGCCGTATTTACATAAGTGTGCAATTATACTCTTTTAATGTCTCACATCAAGAATGCTTTTACCTGATTTCGTCAAGGTGCTTATTGTCAACCACTTCGTCACGCTTCTGATTTTCCGACTTCAAATGAGATGTGTAACAGTGTTTTTTTTTTCATTCCCTTTTCTTTCTACAGATCAAAGCCTACGAAAAGACAGAGTGCCACGACGAAAGGCGGAAACAGGCCAGAGATATCTACGACAACTTCATAATGAAGGAAATGCTGTCACATACACATGTGAGTATTTATTTTGGTTTTCTAATGTCGTTTTCGATTGAGAAAACTGAAACTGACCAAGGGTAGTTTCATCAAACAAACACTTTTCGCGAAACTGTGTTCGTTACGCACTTAGCAACGGCGATTTGAGCAAACCGGATATAAAAACCATGTTCGAAACTGATTCGATTTTCAGTTCAACAGCGTTGAAACTAGGTTCAAAACTAGCTTCAAACAAACGGCTTGACAGCAGTTAGGGTGGAAACTGGATTAGGTTTGGCATCAAGCAAAAACGACATAAGAGTTACATAGGGTTAATGTACCAATAGTCATCTCAGTAATAAAGTCGCCATATTATTTTGCCGATTACTGGACTTCCAATCAACGAATTGTGATAAAATCGAATACAATATCTTTGCTAATGCACAGGGGCAGCAGATTTCATTCTAACCAATGGTTTTCGTTGATGAGATGACCGCTTTTTGTCATCTCGCGCGAAACTGTGAGCTTCATTTGTCCAGATTAAGTAGTGTTTCTGCTAGAGTTGCGTCTAAATAAGTTACATTCTGATTTTTACCTTCAATAAAAAAATAACAGAGTAATTTTCTAGAAAAATAGATTTTCAACATTTGCATTTTTCTCTAGAACTCTCTTGGGAAGGATTACACTAAAACTACTAAATCGGTGGGATTTTCATAAAATTTTTACTCAATATTTTTCGGATGTATTTCTAGGGACCACAAGCAGTTAATTATAAACAAACAAAATGCCTTTTTGGTAAAAAATGTTAATATATAGTTTAAGAAGTCGTCATTGTTTTTTCCCAAATTGGTCTACGCTGTCTTGAAAAAGGCCGACATTTTTTATCGATTCTAAACTCTCCAAAATTCTACAAGAAGTATTGTGGGGGTAATTTTCACAAAATTAGTCATATTTTCGATAGACAATATTGAAGAAATCCAAATTGAGTTCCTCACTGAGAAAAGTCTTTTTTAGAATATTGTAGTTGAGCAATTCCATACGAAAGGTCGATTCTTTCTTGTATTTTTTTATTTTTCTCAAATATTGTATATGCATTCTTTATGATCAAAATAGACAATTTGCATCAGAAATTTGCCATTTTTACTATAGCCTTACTAGGCAAAATCCCTTGTAAATTTTCAACAGTTGGTGTTTTAGAAACGGTGAATGCGATCGATTTTGTGTCTTCTGCAATGTTTAAAACTTAGTACTGTGAAAACAAATTTTTTGTTTAATTTTTCAATAAAAGAACACTTAAAATTCCAATATCTCAAAAAGGGCTGGCTCTAAATAAAAAAGGTAATTTTGATATAGATGTTGAAAGGCATCTTTTCGCAATATTGCACGGTAAAGAACAATGTGATGCCGTATAAGGAAGAATAAAACGCATGGCTTGCTAAGGGCCGTGAACATTCCATTAAAAATGCAAAGGAACTATTCGATTGGGCTCCAAAGCGAAAGGAGGAGATACATTAGAGTATGAAAATACCAAGCAACATCTTAATTAACAATATTCAAAAGCAATTACAATTCAAGGGAAACAAAAATACCATTCATTCATTCCAGTTTCTGTAGATAAAATAGAAATTAGGTGATTTTCAAATTGTAGGGCTAGTATAAAAATTGTAGATATTATTAAACAATGAGAAATTGTTAATTAATGCGACTTTCGAACATTGTATAAGAACATAAAATAAAATTCTTTCGGGAAAAAAAGTGTTTTTTGTAATAAACTAAAATAACCACTCGTAAAACGTTGCAAAAAATCAAATTTCCCGATTTTTATTTCGAACCACTGTACCTCGAGTACGGTAGCATATAGCAAAATTTGGATTACCATCGTTTTAATTGGAAAGTTAGCGTTCTTTCAAAAAAAAATTGTTAGAAAAATAAGTTTTCCATGGTTTTCAAAAATTTATGTTATTTTGGAAATATGAATATTTTCAAATATTATTTCTCCATTCTAGAAATTTGACAGTATTTTACTTTAGACTTCAGCTACAACATATCTAAAAATATATAAATCCCTTTTTTGAAATATTTGAATTTTAAGTGTTAAAAATCAAACAAGTTTTTTTTCAACAGAACTATTTTTTTTCACATAGTCCTTATAATTACCTAAAACATTGCAGAAGACATCAAATCAGTCGGGATTTTTGCTTAGTTCCTTTTCAAAAGTAAGACTAGAGTGAAAAATTGATGATGCAAATTGTTTTGTTTGGCTATGAATAACGCTTATGCAAAATTTGAGGCAAAGAAAAATTTGGTAAGAAAGCAATTTGTAGCTGCAAATTGTCTGGCAAGCAATTTGTAGCTGCGGTAAGACTTTACAACCCTTCATCACTACTGCTTCAATGAACAGCGAAATGTACATCAAGGAATGTTTACAAAAACGACTTCTACCCATGATTCGAAGCCACAAGGATCCTGTTGTCTTCTGGGTAGATCTTGCTTCTTGCCACTACTTGAAATCAACGGTAGAATGGTATACTACCAGAAATGTCACTTTCGTCCCAAAAGACATGAATTCACCAAATTGCCCACAACTTCGACCAGTTGAGGAATTTTGGGCATTAACGAAGGCACATCTTAGGAAACATGTCTCGGCAGCCGAAACCACTCAACAGTTCGAAAAAGATTGGAAAAAAGTGTAAAAACTTGTCGCCAAAAAGTCTGTACGGAATTTAATGAAAAACGTTCGCAAGAAGGTGCGCCAGCTAGTCCATAATGGCTATATAGCAAATGTTGAGAATAATATTCTGTTGTTGTAGTCTAATATTATCAGTATATTTTGAATAAAATTTGAATATCTAACACTTGTGAATTATTTACTGCGAAATCAAAGTGCGTCCATACTTTTTGGGACAGTCTTTACACAATGACATGCACATAGTCGAGCATCATAACGTTTAAAACATAATCCATAGAAAGGAAAGGAATTCTCCGAACGTGCCTGAGCTACACTGCTGTTTATTAGGGTTATTGCACCAATAGTCATTTTATTAGTAGAATCGCCAATGTGTGTTGCCGAATACTCGACTTGCAATCAACGAATTGTGATAAAACTGAATACAATATCTTTGTTTCGGCTCTAAGAAGCAATACCGGTAAAAAAATAGTTCGAAAATTGTGCACCAATGCTGTTATAGCGACGCGAAAACTCGAAGCGAATGCACCTAATTTCATCTTACTCCTAAAGTCAAGCTATAGAACAGATGCAGCATATCTCACTCTTACTAATGGTTTTGGTATATGAGCTGAGATAAATAGAGGTACCGTCACCCTAATATAACAAAACGAACATGCCCTGGACTATCCCGTTGAAAATGCACCCAAAATATCGATTCGCTTGATTTTGTAGTTTTTTATCTTTGCCACCAATCATAAATAGGAAACGTCATCTGTTATCAATTTACGATTTCATCGGTTAAGAGCATAAGCATGGCATGATAGGGAAGCATAGCGCCTTTCTTTAAGCTTACATGGGTTCGATACCCTACCCGTCAAAGAAAACCAGAAAATTCTTCTGGTCCGAGAGGTGAAAGACCACATCCTATAATAACAACAAAATGAAAATACATGGGTGGGTAGTTTCGTGAAAGACTACCCATATCAGTTTTGTTGCTCACGATTTGTCGGCAGTAATTTGATTTCCTCTTCCGATTAGAATCACTTGTACATTTGAATAAATAAACATACATCATCTTGCATAATACCATCTTCTCCAGCCCTCACCAAATGGAAAAAAGGACTCAGTAACAGATAACTTATCCAGACATTTTTTTTTCTCTTTTTTTCCTTCATCCCTAAACATAAACAGGAATACTCAAAGGAAGCGGTGGCGCACGTACAAAAGTATTTGATGAAAAACGAAGTACCGGTGAATCTGTTCGAGCCGTACATCGAGGAAATTTTTCACCACCTGCGAGGCGAACCGTTTCGGAAGTTTCTCGAAAGCGATAAATTCACCCGCTTCTGCCAGTGGAAGAACCTGGAACTCAACATTCAGGTGAGTCATGCGAACGGCATATTCCTTATCGGGCTGCTCGATGGAAGCCCTTGGTACTTTGTGGAACTTTGGGGTGAAAAATTCCTCCAATATTTACTGTGTCTAACAGCATTGAATTTTGTATGACGAATTCATCGAATCTACAGTTTGAGCATAATTTATTCTATAAAAAAAAACTTTGTCTATGAAATCCAGTCTTTTCCGTTGAAGGGTAGGCGCGGAGACAAAAGTGAATGAAACTAGTTCAACAATAGTTACCGTTCTAACGCGTGCAATTCCCAATCGACGAATCCTCCGTTTGGGACGAACATCTTACCGACGTTTGCCGCCAGCCGAAAACCAGCGGAAGTCACGTACGGAGCTAGCAGAAGGTATTTCCCGCTCCACTGGCAGACTGAAATATTCTCATACCTACTTGCGATTGTTTACGTAGTCGATTTATAAAGGGAAATTTTCGAAGGAAAACAAATTGCACGACGAGTCTGTCGACATGGATCATTTTTTATGTGTTGTGAAATTCGCCTTCAAAATTAGATTGAATCGAAAGCTTCGCTGTTGATAGTATTAGAATTTTGTTATCTTGTGTCTGCTTTATTCCAAATACCTCAACTTGTATGTGTTTACTCAACTCCGCAAGCCGCTAGATGCATTGAGTCATTGTTCCGTATTTTAGTTAGCGTTTAGTGTTAGTGTATGCTTACAAAAAAATCCACAGTAGAACCATGTTTTTTGAATCCTAACAATATTCTTGTGGAACCTCTAAATAGTAAGTTTCACAAATTTTGGCTCAAAAATTCAGCGAAATTTTAACAACTTGTGTTTTAAACAATTTCTCAAAAAAGTGTTTCGAATCAAATGGTTAAGATCTTTGCAATTACCATCGAATCCTCAATAAAGTATATAAAATAACAATCACTTTGCATCGATCATGGTAATTTCAAGCAAAATTTTCTGAACGTACGGCGTATTTGAATATACTGAATCGTGGAACCATTTTTTTTACCACAGATTCAATAAACGTTTTAACTCGGCACATGCTGAGCTCACAGTAACGGTCGAGATAATAGGATGACATCCAATTGAATAACGGATAGGGACATTATTAGCAGCCATAGATATTTGTTGTTCAGTGAGGCTCAGTCGCAAATTCCGTTCTTGGTGGATGCTCGCACTGGTCTCTATTCTATTTTAAATGAGCCATGCAGGTTTTTTGTTGATGCGATGATATCTGTCTCTCTTTGATAGCACTGATTAAATCGTGTGAAGAGTTGCTTATGAGCGTTCTTTGATACGATAACAGCCATCCTTGCATTCCAGTGTACATGTGGGATGTTCTACAGGAATTCGTTTGCAGTCCTAAATAACAGCAAAATCGATGTTTCCGCTAGAAACAACTACCGGACAAAGGCATGAGTAGTGAACCATTGCTCCCCCTCCATTCATTGAACGCGATGAAAGCGCGGGAAGAAGATAACAACGAGCTCCAGCTATTAAGAAAATCTATTGTTGAACTGCTGAGAATCCGAATCAAATTAATGTAATCCGAATCAAGTTGGTGGAATTTTTCGGGAGCACTTGATCACAAAAACTTGGATCGATATAGGGGTATTAAAGGAATTAAAGGGGTAGATAATTACGAGTCAGAATTTTCATGGTGTCTTTTTCTGGGATTGTCATGGGATACTTTTCGTGGACTTCCTCGAAACCATACCTAAAATCGATTTACTGATCCAATTACATCTCCATGCTTCTTATTCGCCAGATTTGGCTCCATCGGACTATTATCTATTTGCAAACCTTAAAAGATGTCTTATTAAAAAATTGACCGATTATAGAGTCTGTTACATAATTGCGTGGTCACTGTTGTGAGAAAATGAAAAGTCCCAACATAGGAATACTTTGAATATTGTTTTATTAGATCAAAAACTTGCATGCAAATACATTAATAGCAAGTCCAATCCCCTTCAGAAATTATAATGGCTTGACACCTTCGAGGCATACTTTGAGTGAGATTTTGCTCGTATTCTTCTGTAAACGACCTCCAAATTTGTGAATTCGGCAAACTAGTTGTTTTAAATTGTGTGGTCGGTTTTTCCCAAGCTTCATCTTCATTTAAGCCCAAAAGTCCTCAATTGGATTGGCATCGGGCGACTGAGAGAACCAATCCAAGGTCACGACACCATTTTGCTCCTTTGCCCATTCAAGACGTTTTTGCACATGTTATTCACTAAACATCAGTTTTTGCAAAGTACTTCGAAATTTCAAATTATTTGCGATCAAATGTCTGCGAACAGTTCCGTACGATATATATTTAAACCTTTTTTGGTCAATTTTGAAGCACCTTCGCGTAGAGTTGATGTCGGATTCTCCAAAAACGTCTTTTTTGTCTTTTTCCGACAATACACCGACAAAGCGATTTGGAAAGTCGTCGACATTTTTCACCTCTTCAAAACGATTCACCCACTTACTCACAGACTGTTTCGACTTTTTCATGTATTTCGCCGCGGCAGCTTGGGTCATTTTGGGACCTTTTTGGTGCGAGCACAAATAAACTGCTTTGAAGCGCGTAGCGTACGCGGTACTCATTTTGGAAAAATGCCTAAATCGAATTGGAAACAATAATCAGCTGATTTATTCTCGCATTGCATCAAGGACACTACTACCCTCTATGTTACAAAAAATATCGCACCATTCCGCTTTACCGATCGCGAGTAATCGTGATCGCGAGTAATCGTGACCACGCTCTTATGTAACAGACTGTATGTCATTCATAGCAAAATGAAAAAAGAAATTAAAACTATTCGGCGATAAGCGAAAATATCTACTTTATTACAAAGAGTGGTTTAATTAGTTTTAATTTCGCTGCCCTTTTTATATCGTATTCATTCTCACATTCAGTATCTAATAATCACAGGGGGGCCAAGCATAGAAGTCAAGATTGACGAAAATTCACTTGTTATATGAAAGTAGTCTCTTTCAAAATTCGTGACATTGCATTATTACATCCAATTAGGTGAAGAAACCGAGAGCGAAAATATCACACTCCTGCATTGATCAAACTTTTGTAGATTAACGTTCAAAAACTGTGGAGTCACGTTTCTCGAATAGCAAGATTGCAATAGAATATAATTCCAATAAAATCATTTAAACGAGCTTGTACAGTCGTATCCTTGACCATTTTCTTCAATGTTGTGGTTTTTGTGTCAGTTTGTGATAAGTAAACATGACTATTAGGTTTGGATTACGATTTGTCTTCGACTCGTCAGTGAATAATCAGTTTATGTTCAAATACTAACAACATCTATGCAAACATAAAGTAAATGATACTTGCATTTGATTCGTTTTATACCCAAGTGCAATATCTATGCTCGTTTCTCTTCGGTCTCTCTGTTTCCGTTTCATCATGACCTAATAGATTTCTATTAGAAGTAGTTCAGAGTAGTGGTAGTGGCATAAAGCCAAACCCTTCCAAAATAGTGATATTTCAATGCGTTGCATAAAAAAACGAAAAAATGTCTTCCAATATGCTGCAAACGGATTTCAGTCTGCTTCGCGCTGATAATTCGAAGTCAGAGTTACAGATATGCAGCATTCTACTCGAATCAAGATAAAATCCCGGATTTTCTATGTTAGTGCGTATAAATTCTTCACATAATCCAACTTGACTTTTATATTTGTCAATAAATATCACAAACCTACGTAATTGACAGAAAATATGCTCCAAAAAGAATCATTTCAATGTTCAAATTTCAGTTCAATGAGAAATAAACTGCAGTCAGTCGTAAATGTCGAATAATTTGAATAGCATGGTATAACTTTTTCTTTTGAGCAATTCCAGGAATGAGTAGACGAAAAAGTGACAAAATCAGAATCGACCTTCTCCGATTTGGATGAAACTTTGCGCATGGCTTCAGTATGGCAAACCATAGTTTTGAACCGATTGAGAGGTCAATCCGACTCACAACTGATTTTTAAAAAGGGCGTATGTATTTTTGCATTTCACAAAAATGCCCTTTTTCAAATCGTTGTAACTCGGAAACCGTTAATTGTACAAAAATGGCGTTCAGGAAGAAGTTGTAGGGAATCGATAGGGCACTCTAAAAAAAATAAATACACCCAAAAAAATTTTTCTCAATAATTACGAAATAATCCGAAAATGTTAAATAAAAAAAGCATGGTTTCAATTTTTCTTTTGACAATTTTTATTTCAAAGCTGTTAAAAATGAAGAAGTTACAGCTGAAACTGAAATGAAGTGTTTGAAAAATTAAGAAGTTGCAGCTGAAACAGTTTACGGGTCTCGTTGTAATTCGGAAACCGTTCATCGTTCAAAAATGGCGTCCAGGAAGAAGTTATAGGGAATCAATAGGGCACTCTAAAAAAATACACTGAAAAAAAATTTGATTCTTTTCTCAATAATTTTAAAATGAACCAAAAAAAATTAAATTAAAAAAAAATCAGGGTTTCGATTTTTTTTGATAATTTTTATTTCAATATGTGTTTAGTCCCTCGAAAAAAATGAGGAATTTGAATATTCTGCGGTGTGCATATACTATATAGCACATTTGTTTTCTGTTCACTCAGTGATGGGTTGGAAAACGATTGACGAAAAACTATAATTTTTAGTAAAGCATTAAAGCATCAAAATACCGATCGTTGACGGAGAAGATTTTTTTTTTCTCAAGTAAATACAGTATCATAATCTTAGAGAGCACTTCACCCACTAAACATGATAAAACATAAACTGTTACTTGGAAATTTGGTTATTTGAAATGCTCTCAATTGTTCTAATTATTGAGCGGAGATATGCATAACAAATTTTATAATTAGCGAATAACTGACATAAAAATCACGATGCACTCAAACTCTCAAAGAAAAATATCCATGTTTTAAGTTTCGGAATACTCTGTTACGGCACCGAAGTCAAGTCTTCAATTTTCGAGGAAGCTTCCCAGCATAACTAACGAGATGCCAATGGACTACACCCGACACATTCGAAATGTGAGTATGGAAGGCAGTCAAATTGGAAAAACTTTTCCAGTCCGTCCGTACTTAAGTGAATTTGAGTGGAAAGTTTGTCGACGAAATTTGAAGCAATTTTCGTTTTCCTGTTGATTGAATGTCATCTGGCTGAATGTAGGATGCGGCATCACCGAACAACTTTGTTTGAGCTTTAATGTTGAAGCGATGGATAGAAAGACATTGCAAACTTAGGTAAATCTCCGGGTTCTTATCCGAAGACAGTCTCATACTGTATGTGATTTGGTGCCGTACACCCGCCAGATGGAACAACCCGTCTGATCCATCCGTGCGAACAAATCTCCCCTTTTATGCTGGCTGCGACATTTCACGGATAAGCTTGAAGAGTTGGTGCTGATTTGATTTTCTTCTATCTGATTACCTCATTCCTTCACGCTTGCTAGCGATGGCGCCTTGTGCGACCCAGCGAGTGTCAATCTAATCGCCCAAAATTTACGACTCTGTTCGGATTCTGGATTTTTCCGTTTCTCTTCTACACTTCACTGCTCTGCTCAAGAAGACTGCCTCGTTGGCTAGACGCAGTATAGCCCCTGTGACTACTAAACGGCAACGAAAAGCGGTACTGCGATGAGTGAGTTCAATTAGTTATGGTTCCCATGAGATGCTGTGGAGCAGCCACTTCTCCGTTGCCATATTCGTCATGCAACGGATTGATTTGTTGCTAACTAGAAACTTTATGGTCATCAATACTCCAATCCAACATGAATAACTGTCCACCACCGTGTTTTGCTTAACTATTAACGATGACGGAATGATGAAATTAATGTGGTATTGTTTTATAAACTTACCTTTTTCAACTCATGAATTGACAATTCGATGAATAAACCTTAGAATCTTTAGATGGTGGATCACGAACAATTTCTACTTATTTTATATTGCGTTTTGTTGTGACAATTGATTCGACGGATTGCTCTCTGATGTCAAAAAGTTTTCGGCCAAGTGGGTAGTGAGAGTTGCTTGACGCATAGTGTTTTGATTTTTGTAGCATTGCAACGAAAATCTAGCATTTTAGTTTCGTTCACAGAAAAAGTGAAAATGTAGATGCTTCACCTACTTAACGTAAGGACAACGGCTTATCAAATTTTTCATAGCTGACGCGAAGTTGGTTATTCTTTTTTGCATCCCCCGCTGAAGAAGACCGAATCCAGTATTCGAATCACTTGTTTCAATCGGCAATCGAAAACTTGTAAGTTGAAAATTAAAACTTAAAACTACACTACTGGCCTAATGTCCTATGGAACAAAAAAAGTGCGCGTTAAACGATATTGTTCTTCCAAGATCAATCACCTGTGTATGTTTCTTGTTTCATATCCATCAATAAAAACGAACCCCCTTCCAATTATCTGGTGGTACTTTGCAAGGAATCGAATTTCGTCCCGAATTTGGAAAAAGGTTTCAGACTAATCAAATGTAGCAGAAAACTTTCACGCTACTCGATTTTGAGCCGTCATTCATCCCTCGGAAAGTCTCTGATCTAATGAAATCATTTCGTATCCCAGCATTCATCCACCCGAGCAAAAGGGCACGACCTAGTTGAGGTTTTTTTTAGCTATATAACCTTCCTTTTAGAATAAAATTTTAGATTTCGTTTATCCACCAAGCGTCTCCAGCTGGCCCCCGGTTCATTCCGCATTACTGTCGAGAAGCGAGCTTCAATTAACATTTTGCACCCATAATTTTTCATGCTTTCTCTGTTTTTTGTTCTTCCATTGCAGTTAACCATGAACGATTTCAGTGTGCACCGGATTATCGGACGAGGTGGCTTCGGGGAGGTGTACGGCTGTCGGAAGGCCGACACCGGAAAAATGTACGCGATGAAGTGTTTGGATAAGAAACGCATCAAAATGAAGCAGGGCGAAACGTTGGCGCTGAACGAGAGAACGATGCTATCGCTAGTCAGTACGGGGGTAAGTATCGGGGATATGCTTTCGTCACTGCGCTGTGGGTAGTTGGTTTGTGTGTTCCACCGTGACAAAAAGAGCACCCATTCTTTGACCCAGATTACGTTCGAATGCTTGGTAGCTGAAATTATGACCCTAATTATGATGGGCTGTTTTCTCGTTCACTTGTTCGAATAAAACATTGTAAACAGACCACTGAAAGTAACGAACTGTTACGGCCAAACCCTTGAACTGGATGCTGCTCGAGTGTCCGGAAATTGATGGTACTTAACTGCGTATATCCAAAGCATAAAACACAATCATCAAGTGCAAGCTGTCCGTAGGAGGAAAGACCTTCCTTGATTACACTTTTCTTTTTACCATTTTCCACTATTCATTAAGCTGCACAACTTTTTCCATTCAGCAATAGTTGGTTTGTTGGCATGGAAACCAACTAAGCGGAAGCTGTTCGACTAACAAATCTAATGAGCGGGAAAAACTAATTGAACCGAATGCTGGCCAGTACTGAGAAAAAGTTTACCATTAACTTAACATAGATATACAAAAGTTCACTGCAGTGCAGGCGTTCGGTGTTTTGCCTTTCTCATATAGAAAGGTTATGCAATCACTGTGAAAACCGACTTTTGAACCGTGGCCCGGAGGGACGGGTGTCATATACCATTCGACTCAGTTCGCCGAGTACGCAAAATGTGTGTGTGTGTGTGTGTGTGTGTGTGTGTGTGTGTGTGTGTGTGTGTGTGTGTGTGTGTGTGTGTGTGTGTGTGTGTGTGTGTGTGTGTGTGTGTGTGTGTGTGTGTGTGTGTGTGTGTGTGTGTGTGTGTGTGTGTGTGTGTGTGTGTGTGTGTGTGTGTGTGTGTGTGTGTGTGTGATGGCTGAACTTTTCTTGGAGATGGCTGAACCGATTTTCACAAACTTACACACTTAGAAAATTTCGCAAAATTCGGTAATTTTTCACCGAATTTTCAACAGCTGAACGTTCGGTAATCAGTTCGGTAATTAAATTGATTACCGATCGTTCGGTAATAACTGAACTGTCAAACAACTACCGTAAACTGTAAACCAGTTGGATCTAACTGATTGTTCGGTAATTTTTGTTTGTTTGTTTTCCTTTGGTTTAAATTCTGGATTTTCGGATTTCAAAAAACAACACAAATTCACAAAAACGAATGAAGGAAATTTCAACCTGTTGTGGCTATGGTTTTTTCCACAAAAAAAAGGGTCAAATATTCCGGCTGACCGGAATTAGAACGATTCGTGGACAAGTGATACAAAACTATTTTCTGTCTATGAGTAAATAAGCCTTTGGTGGTTCTATTGTTTCAAAAACTTTTGCACCTGTACCTCAATCCATTCGATGAGCTCTTCAAGATTTTTTTCGTTTGGTTAATAAAAAGACACTTACTAAAAACTGTTTGACAGTTAGTTTCATGACAATCAGTTTTCACAGAAGTTCGGTTATTGGAAGATAATTTTACCATACGGACAGTATGGTTTTTACCGTACTCGGCGACTATTCAGATTTACCGTATGAATTGTATATCTATTTACAAAATTCTGTAATGAAAATTCACGTTAGACTGATCGTCCGGTGAAAATTATTGTAAAAGAGAACTCATATACCGAAATATCGGTCATTTCTATAGATTACCGAGATTTCTCATCAAAAATATTACCGAACAAAGGAATTAAATCCGTGTGTAGATTCAAATGAAAGGTCTTGTGGTTCCATATAAAATTCGTGAATATTATTTGGATCCGACTTTCGGTTCCGGAGTTATGGGGTAAAATGTGCAAAAAAATGAAAATAAGTGTTCTAACTTTTCTCATAGATGGCGCGACCGATTTTCACGAACTTAGGTTCAAATGAAAGGTCTTATAGTCCCATACGTAATTCCTGAATTTCATCCGGATCCGAGTTTCGGATCCGGAAATATAGGGTAAAGTGTGTTGAAAATTACCGAATATCACTACTGAAAAGGCCAAAAAACCGTTAAAAAAATGTCTAAATCGATCTCCAATTGATAGTTTTTATCAGTAGACGGTCAATCAAACCGATTTCGGTTATTCATTTAAGAATCGAAGAAAATTATTTTGAAGAATACCACAGTATCATATATGATAGTATGATTGATATGAGATAGGCATCATTACACTACTAGGTGGATTAAAACAGGTTTTTGAATTATAATCCACTGAGTGTCCTTATCCTCGATGAAAGATTGAATTGTAGCATATTACTAACATAGTTTTCCTATTATCTTTTCCTTACTGAACCAGGTCGACTGTCCGTTTATCGTCTGCATGACGTATGCCTTCCACACCCCGGACAAGCTCTGCTTCATCCTGGATCTGATGAACGGTGGCGATCTGCACTATCATCTGTCCCAGCACGGTGTGTTTAACGAGTCCGATATGAAGTTCTATGCAGCGGAGGTAAGTCATGGATGGGAATTCCGCTTTGGTTGTCCGTAATCGGTACAGATGTGACAGGATTTTTATGTATGTGAAACGATGCAGTGCCTCGACAGTGCCATCGTCGGCAGCTGAGAGTGTAAGTGCCAGTGCGCGTTGTTTCAACTAGCTGCGACAGAGATAAAACGACGAAAAACCATAGTACTGTGCGTGTGTTTGTGCGTCTGGTCGTGTCACTTTGTGGTGAACGGGAAAAATACTGAGCCCCGAGACAATGTGGGATAACGATAATATTGTTACCGGTGCCATTTAAGCTGGATTATAGCATGGCATGAATCTAAATAGATAGGTGCTTTAGGAAATCGCTGAACGAGCATTTTGCATAACTTTTGCAGTTTACTACAAATAGCACATTGGATTGCCCATTATTTCAAGATTGTGTTTCGATGTCAGAAACGTACTAACTGTAGTTAGCTGTAGTAATGTAACGTATATATATAGATGAATTGATCTTAAAAAGGTTTTGTGGATCTAACCGAACTATGAATTACTTTAACAATGTTTCCTTCTAACTATAACCAATACGGTTTATTATCAAATGTTCAGAAGATGAAAGATGAAACAATGAACATTTTACAACAGAAACAAGCTCTTCTTTTTTTCCACGGGCAGTCCAAATGAAAAAAAATTCTTCATTTCCATTTTACGATATTTCACCTCCATTGAGAGTTTTCGGTTTATGAAGTGATGGGTATAACCAGACCCTGTCAGCTTGGAGCGACATCAATCTTCAGTTCAGCAACGCCATCGCACGGCATCACATTCAACATATCATGTCAATTGTATGGGTGTGCAGCCCTGCTATTTTGGCGCGCACGAATTTGACATTTCTCTCCCCTACTTCTATGTATGAGATTCGATGCGAACTCACCTGAGGGCGACATGCTCGCAAAAAAGACTGTTGCCAATGATTTGTTCCAGAAATGTGAGAGCTGGATATCTTGTTAATATGATGTCTTTGGTATAACATAAGGCGTATTTCTTCTACGATGGTCTACTCTGCAGCATAAACTCAGGCGTTATGTCTTAAGCTATGAAAAGATTTCTAAAATGAATGAAATGAAATGTATGAATGTAGTTTTTTTATATTTCGTCTAACAAATATTTCAAAAGTTATGTCTTCAAATAGCGTCGAATGTCGCATAAGTAAGCTATTGATAGAATGTTATGAGCTCATCACAGTACACCATCGTGTCAATCATTTTGAAAATTTCACAGAATATTGTCAACTAAATTTCGGATATTTTCAGATAGAAACGATAGAAATTTTCTTAAACGTTCTGTTCTCAGCCCTTAATGTCCTAACTTTGACACTCGATGATCGAAACCAAAATATAGTATTCAGGCTTGGTTGAACATAATGTACTCAAAATTTATGCGAAAATATGCTTCTATAAAAAAGCAATTTTGTTCCGAGCAAATATCGGCAAAAATTCTTCAGAATTTCAATAGCATTTTTATATAAGCGTAGATTAACCTTTACTCAATTAATCAAAATTAAGTAATTTTCCACTAGTTTACTACCAAAAACCGTCAAATACGTTGGAACCTATAGTAACTTAGTATAACATGAGTGAATTTATACCATTATTTTTACTTCATTGTCACCATCATAATCCGTCTTGTTTCGCTGTGTCCATCCTGTAATCATTATGCACCATATGTATTCTTTTCTTTTTGTGGATAAGTTACAAGTGCTTCTTGGGATATAATGATGGGGATAAAGCAAGACTGTATCATCGGGAAACGGTCTTGGAGCTTCGTTAGGAATCTTGTAGCCTATATCATTCATGTATAGAAGGGATAATAACGGTCCTAAATTACTATCATGTGGAACACCAATTTTCATATGATCGAGGTTGCTACGTTTACTAGTAACGAATACAAAATATTGTCTGTTTAATCTTTTGAAAAATCGTCAATATACAATATAAAAATATACAAGATACTACTTTTTATACCATTCATAAAATCTTGATAGAAAAATATTTTGGCGGATCAATAAAACCAGCAGGCGCGTAGCCAGAGAAAATTTTCGGGGGGAGTTTTAGAACATGGTGATAAATCAACACATGTACAATTTATATCACAATGTTTCCCATGGGTTATAATTTTTTGTTTCTGGGGGGGGGGGGGGAAGGGGGGGGGTTTGAACCCCTAAACCCCCCCCCCCCCTGTGTACGCGCCTGAAAACCAGTATTGTTTATATCTATGAAACAAACTAAGAGCAAATTCAGCAGCTAGAAGTTCTACATGGAATTTCTATAATAAAGCAGAAACTGGAACATCCCCAGCAAGCCGTTCTAGTTTTATTCATTCGACCAGTTCTTCTGTCCAATTTAAAACTGGTCTACGATGCCGTACTATTTTTTTGTATATTTGAAACACGAGTAAAACACTGCTGAGGCTGGCAGTTTTTCTTGTTATAAAATTCAGACTAAAATTTTGTAACTGACATAAATTATGCATCTAGAACTAGAACACTACTGAATATGCCCTAATGAAAGAGGTGGCTTTACATTCCGCAAGTAACGCATTTTCCAACTATCATAAATTTTCATAAAAGCAAAGTGTTGAAATTACATTCCTTTTGTTGAATTTAGTCTTTCTGTTTCAACAGACTTAGCAGCCGCTTCTTATCGTACAGAATTATTGCATGGCTAGTACTAAAATCCTAAACATTATTCCAAGTTAGGGCTTGAACATACGACTACTAACTTGTAAGACGAGCGCCCTACGCATTGAACCGCCAAACCGGGTTAGTCATTGATTTTCATGGTAGAAGAGATATTGTTCGCGATTTGAATCATTTTGTATAATAATTGATTTGAATAATTGTTTCGATTTTATGAGAAGATGAAATGATTGGTTTATGAATCTACCGGGGCACAGTACGACCGACGACTTTTGAAGATTCATGTCGGTTCATTCGTGATATAGGCGACGTAATATTATCATAAAAGGGACACTCTATGAAATATCGTTAATCTTGATTTGCTTTAAATGATAAATTCAATATTAGAGAACACAATTGAAAAGTTTCAAAGTTGTAATTCGAATACTTTATTAGTTGCAGTTCTTTGAATGTATGATTGAATTTATTGCTTGACAACAAAATTCTTCGATTTTAACGGATGATCGGAAATCGATGACTATGTATTTACATTCGACATGAAACAAAGTATACTACCACTAAAGTAGGAACAAATACAAATTGCACTATATCAAGATAAAATTATGCTTCCACTCAATTGCAATCAGAAATTGGAACAAACATACTGACCTCCCAAAGAATCGTTACTGAAAACTGATAACTGAAATGGACACGGCATTGAATTGGTTACAATTTAGTTTCTCATTCGTAATCACGCTTCATTGATTTTACTCGAGATTACAATGTTGAAGGACATGACAGAAAATGTAATGTTTCTGCTGTTCTGCTACGAAAACGAAAAGTTCACCAGCAATTATCTGGTCTCGGTGAAACGTCAATCAATACCCATACAGCTTTATGACGCATCGTTAAATCCGACAGTTTAATAGTTTTTTTTCTCAGTTTCCACGCTACTGAAAGGATAAGTTTTTTTTTGTTTCTGATGTCTTCCTGGACTTCCCATCCGGCAGGCAAAGTTGTTTATTACACTATGCTAACTACACGATGTTATCACCAAAGACGCAATTAACTTCCTCGTTTTCTTGCTAGGGGAAAACATCCGGCAACTATTTGTTGTGCCGAAAACCATAAATCCGTTGTTTTAAATTCATGCTACTGCAAGTTCGAGACAGGGTTTGTTTTTTTTTTCATTGAAACAAACAGCTATTCACGAAGATTCTCAGTAAACAACTCTCTCCAGTTTTAAGGTGCTATCTAAAATGCACCGGAAGGAGCTTTGTTCAATTTACCACTGTTTGATTCATATTTGCGGCCTTTATAAAAAAGTTGTTTTTTTCGAGATCCAACCATCTGTTTCAAGTGCACTACACCCAGTATAAAACGCTGAAAATCGCGTGAAAAGTTTCCTCTCCGATTGCCAGAATGCGCTACAACCGAAAAAAAAATTTAAAGCATCGCTCAGTTAATTCAAATATTGACCTAACATGACAAATTCAGCTTGATACAGACAGACAGGTTTCTTGTTACTTACCGCTGGGTGCCACGCACGCTTATTACGAATAAAATGAGCTCGACTTCAGGCGATTAAGGACTCCAATTGCTTCCTTATTCACTTGATTCGCTCGATTTGACTCCATCGGACTGCCAATCCGAAGTTTTCAAGTGAATTCATCAACATAAACAAATCTGTTGCGAACATCTGCTCGGAACGTGACTACATAAAAATTTTACCAGAGAAATTATCCAAAGTCTACATATGTTCCGTTACATAACTATTTGTATAACTTCCGTAACTAATGTTTTACCACTGAATAAGAAGAGCTTCCGTAATATTCCTGTTATTAGAATGCAACCAGAACCGACCAATTGCAGGGCAGTACAAAATAAGCAGTGCGTTTTTACTTTATTAGTTGATTCCCTAGTAAACCAATTAGCGTGGACTTTGACGATGATACCGTTCGGCAAGTTATAAAATCTGGTTAATAGTATTTTAATTTCCCTTAGACAGGCTACAAATCATCAACACGTTATTGGTGTTATTACAAAAATAATGTTCTACTCCAAAATTTAAATCATATAAATTATTAGAATGTATGAGGAAGGTTTTTGAGCAATTACAGAAAAGTCTAACAAGTCATTAGACATTAAATACCAGATTTTGATGACACTTGGCACACGTCTTTAGTATGGCAAACAATTCGTCTCAAGACTGCTTTTTAAAAAGGTTCTTGTATTTTTGGTATCTCAAGGTTGTTTATTGGAATTTTTCGATGATCTTCTCATGTATGAACAGGGTTGCAAACGGAACTGGAGAATGACACAAAACAGCAGGTAATCGAACCGCACAAATGGCAGCACTCGCAGACTGTTGTTCTTCGTGAATGTAACGATTAAAAATAACATAGGTCTTATGACATTTTCTCTCGTGAATGTCGCCGTATGCTCTCATCGGTAGCTTCCAACTTCAACAGCTTTCGAGAGACAGGCTCTACTTTGAAATTCGTTTTACCTCGATTATAATAAGGTGTAGGGGGACATGCACATCAAAGTCTTGCTCCCCAAGGCAGACGTTTTTTTTACTGTATCTTTTTCGTGTTTTGTTTTTCTGCACTCCCGTTGGAAGTTAGCGGTTTAGTGAGAAATGCAAAGTAAATAATTGCTATGACTTCCACGATTCCGAAAGTGGGTTTGTTTTGGTAGTTTGTGTGATTTTGATTTACTCCAATGCACTTTTTTAATCAAACAAATTAACGCCGTTTAGCATGAATTAGAATTGTAGAAGTAACAGGAGCGCAGTCTCTGTGGTGAGATTTCTTGTCTTTGCGTCATACCAGAAAGACAAATGCTGCGCTCCGGCTACTTTTTGTATGAAATTTAAGTAAATTGTTGAAATTTTTTGAATTATCTGCATGAACAAGCTTTGTGATTGAATTTCGCATGACAATTACTTAACGCTGCTTAAAACCGAAATTGAAACGGTAATGGAAACACCGTCGCTCGCACTTAATTCATCGCCACAGAGCGGTCCCAGCGTATATGACAGTCCAGTTATGAAAATGTCATGACATTTTGAGCTCATGACATTCTCGAAAACCTTGACTGAAAATGAATACAGCGGCTACCTATCCAGTATGAATGTACACTACCACAAAACGAACGTCGTGGCTTTGACTACCGTGAGAGAGTGCGACAAAATTAACTGCTCTCAATATTGCTGTCGTATGTCGTGGCTATCATGATTGCGCCAAGCTCTCGTGTCTATGGATGTCGGAAATTTCGAATAACTCGTTGGCAGTGACTGTCGATTATTCATTCGATTATTACTATGGGATTTTTTTTAATTATTCGACTAGCTCAATAATCGAATATTAGTTTTAAGCTATTCGATTAAATATTACTCGATTATCTGGGTTATTAATCGATTACTCGATTAATCGATCAATATTACGACATCCCTACTCGTGTCATTGCTTGTTGGCTACTATTGAATGTAGCAGCTGCGCGTATCGTTTGCAGTGACTGTCTTATGCTTGGCGACATTTTTTAAATGTCGATTTTTCGCACCCTTGTGTACGAATGATTCAAAAATCATCAAATTCTATTGCGTATTTCGATTCGTGTGGACAAAAAATATGATTATTTTGTTAAAATTCCCATACTTTGGATTTGACTTACTTTTCATCTCTGTTTACTAGAGAGTTTTTAGATCCATCCCAGAAGTTCTAGAACGAAAAGAAAACTAATAGCATCGTGTTGCCGTTGTTCTAAATGTCCAATCAGTTCTCAGTCGTTGAATCCATTTCCCGTCCGAATAATTCATCCGTTTGCTTTTGAAATTTTATACTTTATTTTATATACCTACCGGCTGCGGATTCTCAAAATTGCAGTCCCGCATTTTTTCTAGTAATAGCTTCGTATTTCTCCACGAACCGTCTCCCCGAATGATGCTATTACCGGAAGGACACATTCTTTCATCACCAAAATCCATCGATGCGAATACGATGGTACCCGCTAGACTACCACTCGCACTGGAAGGAAATGAGCATCCGGCATTAGGGGATTCGTGTTCATACCTGTCAGTGTTGTACTTCGTATGAATCCACGATGTAGAAAGTATTGGTAGCCACTCAAGCCGTTGTTGGTTATATTTGTAATTTTCGTAGCAAATTTGTGGCACCCAGATCACACCTGTACGTGAGAAACGGAACAAACATGGCTCGAAATCATTCGGGGTTTTTGGTATCTCGTGGGTATCCTGTTTGTGCAAAGTGCGCATGACTTGAAGACGATATGTAAAAATATGATGGCTCAAAAATTTTAACGTAAAGTTACAAATTTTCCAATTTGAAATAAAGTTTTGTACTCTGTAATTGCAACAAAACTTGATTCGACACATGATTTTGCTGCGGCCAATGTTCACGTTTTTTCCATTTTCTGAACTTCCTTTTCTTCCGAAAAATAGTGACAACCGCACTCTCGCATAGAAGAAAGTAATCACCTAGTATTTCTACATCGTGGTATAGCTCTATCCATTACGATAGGACTTTTGTTCTTAGTTCGAGTTTTTATTCTTTTTTTCGATGTTGTCATCATCTGCAATGAAGCCGACCTCCCGCCAGATATAACTTCATCCTCTCTATCATTCTACTGAATCGGAAAGAAGTAAGTTTAATTGGATTAGTCACAGCTATCGCCTGGTAGCTTGTTTGGTTGATTAGTTGGTTATGTTACACAAGAAGAACGAATCTTACCAAGAAACTGTGTGTATTTGTATTATTTTTCGCATTAAATTCTTGTTTCTGTTGAGTTGGATAAAATTTCATAAAATTCATACTATAAATAAACGTTTTCAATTCAATTATTACTGGTTAGCCGGTGCTGCGTCCATCGGCTCCTAAAGTATCATTCGCCTGAAGGTTTTCGGTGTCGAATGATATAATTGTATGTTAAATGTTAGGAAATTGATTTAATTGGTTGAAAATACCATTATAGTAATTAACAGCATAAAAGATGGCAAAATCAGGTTTGATTTGCTAGGATTTGCATGAAACTTTGTACACGTTTCCAGTATGGCAAACCATTAAAACGTATAGACAACACAAGACTAATTTCAAAATTTTTTGAACACACTTTCTTAAAATCGCTATAACTCGGAAACCCTTATTTGCCCACAAGTGGTGTTCAAGAAAAATTTGTAGAAATCGGTAGGACACTCAATAATGTACGATTCAGACGGTCCGCTTTCTTCCGTCACCGGAACGTCAGCGTCCGTCAAAATTAGTTCAACACTTTCTCTACCGCAACGTTCACACGTTCAGCTGTCAAGACGGTCTGTGACGGTGACGTTGTGTGTGAATGTCTCCATAAGAATGCGTTCAAGTAATTTTTACGGTGAAGGTGACGGAGGTTGACGGTTACGGAAGAAGACGGATCGTCTGAATCGTACATAAATCAAACACTGGACAAAAACTTGAATGCTTTGTCAAGTATTAGGAAACTAACCGAAAATATAAAATTAACAAAAACCCATCTATATTTTTTTGTAATATTTTTTATAGACTTGTTATTTGATGTTAACTTGATTAGAGCCTATAAAAAAATAAATCTACAAGTATAATAATTGTGAGACATTTGCAAAACTTCATGTTTCTGTTAAAAAATTGTCTTTCAAAGACTAGAACATGATTTGACAGATTAAAAGCAATAAATTTGCTTATAGTGACCTTATACGAGACCGTTCCCGAGATATCAGGAAATGTAATTTAAAGAACTCTGATTTTTCCAGAAAGTCTTTCATTGTTTTCAACGTAAATTCCAAGATGAAGTAAATGGTCGAGTCGTACAACGCTTAAGATGTTTTCATTTTTTATAGATTTAAATGTTTCTTAATTATATAATTTTCTGATGATTATTTGATAATCATTTATTATGTAAAGAAAATTAAGTTTCAGTCGATTAGAATAAACTATATTTGATTGAATTCAAAATTTCGAGTTGTTTTCCATATTATTAATATTTCCATATATTAATATTGAAGTATACAGTACTTTGAGTTAAAGTGCTGTGACTGTGTTGTTCTACCCCCTCTATATGAATTTGGTAGTACATATCAATTCCGGTTTCCGCTTTCGAGCAACGAGACACATTCATATTATTCCATGAAAAATAAATTATATTGTCGATATTGTTTTAACAGCCACGTTAGCTGACATGTACCATAGGCATTACTCGCTGACACGCCCATTCCCAGCCATTTCAACACATTATAAGTGCATTTTCTCGATTCTAGGTCCGACGGGCGGTGCAAAAAAAAAACTAGTGCGACGGACAGTGCGAATGAAACCTTATCTGTACCATTTCCGGTTTAATTTTCCCGCTAGATCCATTAATGAGTATATGTGTATCTTTTCCCGAAACAACTAGGTCATCCTCGGGCTGGAACACATGCACAAGCGGTTTATCGTCTATCGGGACCTGAAGCCAGCCAACATTTTGCTGGACGAGAACGGCCACGTTCGGATCTCGGACCTGGGGTTGGCGTGTGATTTTAGCAAAAAGAAACCTCATGCCTCGGTTGGAACGCATGGCTATATGGCACCGGAGGTACTGTCCAAGGGAACACCGTATGATTCCAGTGCAGACTGGTTTAGCTTCGGTTGTATGCTGTACAAGTTGCTGAAAGGTCACTCACCCTTCCGGCAGCACAAAACCAAGGACAAACATGAGATCGATCGAATGACGCTTACAATGGTGAGTTTGTTCATTGACAAATTGAACATGAGGCTCTGTATATAATATTGCTTCTTTTTCAGAACGTTGAACTGCCGGAATCATTTAGTAAAGAACTAAGAGACTTGCTAGAGGGACTACTTCAGAGGGACATTGATAAACGATTAGGTTGTAAAGGGGGAGGGTAAGTCAAACCGACAATTTTCTGTCAGTAATAAAATTACATTACAATTCTCTGTCCAGAGCGGATGAGGTGAAAGCGCATCCATTCTTCACCGGTATCGACTGGAACCAGGTTTACTACCAGAAGTACACCCCACCGCTGATACCTCCTCGGGGAGAGGTGAATGCCGCAGACGCCTTCGATATCGGTTCATTTGACGAAGAAGACACTAAAGGAATCAAATTGACTGAACAAGATCAGGAGCTTTATAAATATTTTCCGCTGACCATCTCGGAAAGGTACGTACTTGCACACCCGACTCGAGATCGTTGTTAATCTGATTAATTTTTTACCTTCAATCAACTGCCACCAGATGGCAGCAGGAAGTATCGGAAACAGTATTCGAAACCGTCAACTTGGAAGCAGATCGACTCGAACAGAAGCGAAAAGCTAAGCAGAAACAGCGCTTCGATGCGGACGAGAAAGACTCCGACTGCATACTACACGGGTATATAAAAAAATACAGCGGCTCGTTTGCGTCGGTTTGGCAGACGCGGTACGCAAAGCTCTACCCGAACAGGTGAGTGTCAGTCACGTGAATATCAATCAAGAATGAAAAAAATGTTTCGATACACATCATTCCAGGCTAGAATTACATACCGACAGTGGAAGTACGAAGCCAGAACTAGTGTTCATGGATCAGGTCGAGGAGGTGTCACCGGACTTTGTGCAGTTCAAAAACGAACAGTGTATGCAGATCCGGTTCCGTGATGGAATTCGTGATGGTAAACTGATCTTAACAATGTCGGTAAGTTGTTGAAATATATGAATTTTTAAACAAATTTTGTATCTTTTGTATCTGCAAATGTTAGCTAATCCAAATATGGAGTATAAGTCCAGCTGTCATACTATATTCCATAATTAGTTAGTTCAATATGTGATGTTCACATTGTGTAAATAACAGTAGTAGAGTAACAGAGGTATTTTGGCCCACTTTGTAAAAATATTCACCAAATCTTTGAAAAACCCTTCCGCAATAGCTAATTTAATGTGATTAGTTTCAAATTGATGCAACATGGGTTACTTAACATCGATTAAATCCATAAAGTTTGTTAAGTGGGCCAAAATATATGAAGTGGTCAAAATACCTCTGTTACCCTAACACATCACTCAATAAGTCGTGTGCCTAACTAAGAAAAACACTTGTTTTGCCAACAAATCGATTTTATTCATCAATGTAAACTCCTTCAAGAGCAATACATTCATTCCAACGCTTCTCTAACTTCTCGATGCCGTGCTTGGAAATGGATTTGTCTTTTGCCTTAAAATAGGTTTCACATTCAGCAATTGCTGCTTCATTTGAGCAAATAGCCAGTAGTCACTTGGGGCTAGATCTGGGCTACACTGCGGATAAGGAAAACATTCTGTTCCGCGCCTGTCTGTATCGCTCCTCGTTTGCTCTCGTCCGATGTTGTAGCTTGCTCGCCCAAGCTGCATTCTTCTCGGCCACTAACTGTTCACAATCGTCGTCGAACCTTTCGTTCCTTACGTTCGGAGTCGCCGTACCCAGCGTTGCTGATGCAGTGCTATCTATGGCAGAACGGATGTCTCTCCAGCCATCTTCAAGAGTAGCTGCACCAGTAGGCCTACGCCAACCCTTTGTCTCGCCGGAGGATCACTGTGCTTGATCTGTTTAACGTCCCAACTATCACTAGGACGATCCCGTTGGTGGGATTGCCACCTTGGATTTAGCATAGCATCTAGCGGGATACACCATTTCATACTCAGCCGCTGGATACCCGAACAGACGCTGTTTGCAGTCGCTCCTAACACGGAGTACAGACGCTCCGACATCCTCCTTCCCTGTCAGCATACGACCAAAATCCCACCGGGATTGGTTACCCGATCTTTCCTATGGTTACTCGTACCCCAGCCGGCACCGCGGAAGGTAGGGATAGGAGTTACTGGACAAGAGGCTTGTCCAGTTGTTCACCAACCGATATGAATCCAATGATATGAATCTATTTGATCTGATTTGAAGATTGAGATAAAATCACACATTAGTATGGTCAGGCTTTATAATATAACATTTATAATGACTATAATTAACATGGTAAAAATGCAATCACAGAGCATGTTCCATACCGTTGTTCCAAAAATAAACCCTATTTACTTCAATTTCATACACAGAAGTAAAGGAACGTAGAATTTTGCTGTAGCGAACAAACAATATCTGGTTATTTGGGGGTTTGGAACCTCTTGGGTTCCGGTTTGTGCTAAAGTGCACATGACTAGTTTGAATCATTTACGTTTCGCATTCAGCTCATCAGTGCATTAGCAGATTATGTTGATCTATTATTGCCACCTCACGGATCAACATAATGCACTAAGCAGACGAAAAGTCATAGCTATTTGCAACGCACTTATTTTACACTAAAAGTGCTATGTCTTTTTATACTTGCGCACCTGGTATTCCACGGGCCCTGATGGTTTAACCAGTAGTTTTTTTAGGTGTTGTTTTCATACTCTGACCCATTTTTTAACAAGTCGTTCGAGCAAGACATACTCTCAATAATCTAGAGACTTCCATATTTCCATTATTTAAAAGCAAATGTACGAAGCTACCGTTGTATAACCAGCAGTGCGGTAAAATTTCATTTTCAATCGAATAATATAAGATGAAAATGAAATTTATGGCCACTGACCGTCAGCATATCCCTTTTAATTCATTTGACTTTTTCTGCCATTTTCAAGTGAAGCTTCCAGAATTCATCGTCAGTTGAATAATCGTACCTAGTCATTTGAAGTTTTGCTTGCTCAGTTGCTTAAGGAGGAAACAATTAATTTATGTGTATTCTGTGATTGATATTTCAGCTGATTAGTCTTTTATCTATTATCTTGAACCAATTCGAATGTTTACATGAACCTCATTTGAAGGCCGCTCTCACACTATTGAAAGAGATATTTTGTTACTTCAAGAGATCAACTGACGGTGGTTAAACTGAGCCTCGATTAAAGAGAAACGAGTGATGAACTGAATGCTGCTCGTTCGGGCCGTCAGAAAACATTGTGTGTGTCAGAGAGTGAAGTTTACTGCAGTGGAGAGATCGTCAATGTGTTCCACATTCAGTTTCAATTGAATTGAATGAAGTTTTACTGCACTGATAACCAGTTTGTCAACAGTATCAAAGCTCTACTGAAAAGCATTGCTTCAAGCATGTGTGGAGAGTGAGTAAACCCGAACCTATCGAACTTTACATGGACCAGTGATACTGAAGATGAACTATTGAGAATGAACTCTCAAAAATTGCCTTCGACGTCAACCATCAGAAGTAAACGTGTAGATTTGAACACTTCTAATCTACACGTTTTATTCAAATTTTTTGAACACTTCAAATCTACACGTTTTATTTAACATAGTTTGCGGTTAACTGGCAATTATTTTCCATCACTATTCTGCAGCATCATTATTCTTTACATTTAAAGAAAATGCATTCGACCTTGTTCAACGTTGGAGGAATTTAACAATTCGATCCTTTTAAGGCCTATAAATTGATATTCAAGAACCAATTTTTGCATATTTTAATTAGGAAACTCTGTTCTGGGACTTAGAAAAATTTAAAATTTTTTATAGAGTAAGGCAAAACCGAAAGAGATTGTCGTGGAATCGGGCATTCAAAAGCATAGCGATTGATTGAACTCTTTGATTGTAAATATCGATCATTAGAAATTTTGGTTGCCTTGTTCCACATCAATAGCTCGAACAACCTGGGGCTGATCCTTGTAGTTTTAATTCGAAATCGGTACTGCCCCCTAGTAAAAGATAAGGTGCTACTTTCAAAAGAAGCATTATATAATCTCGTGAACTTTCTTCAAAGACACACAAGTTCTTAAAAATCAGTGAAAGTCAGTACAAACTCTTGATAATTGACTTTTGATTTGTCATTTTTTAGTTTCGGACCTATGTGCGCCGGGTGTCACCCCTTACTCATATCCGATTTGGCTCAAATTTTCCTAGGGACTTTTTTGGAGGTGCTTAAACTTTTGAGCACTACCGCTTAACGAAATTAGAGATAACCCTAAAATATTGGCACTCTACTATACGTAAATACATACATTTAGCGATTTCAACGAACTGAATCGAATGGTACATGACACATTCGGTTCAAAGCTAGTATTTTCTAACAACCCATAGATTGTTAAAATCCGTTAATTTTCAACGGAGATATCGACATTTTTGTGTAAGCGTCTTTTCCCCCTATTTCAGCAGTATGAGTTTTGAGCGCTGTATGACAAAGCAATGCTTGGGAGCAACGTGAAACATGATTTTTTATACTGTTACATACAATTGCTTCTAAGTACCAAAAAGACTGTGTACAGCATCCTTTTTTATGACAATTTGCCTCGGACCGATTTTAGCACGGTTCGTTTTTGGCAACATAATCGTTCGAATATGTAAACCAGATGAATTTTCGAGTTGAAAGCAATTCCATAATTATATTGTTTTAAACTGATTACAGCAATAAATGATGGAAAACATAACACCCATATACCTTTCGAATCAGTTCGTCGAGATCAGCAAATGCGGGTGTGACAAATAATTTCACTCAATTTTCTCGGAGATGGCTAAACTACAAACTCAGATTCATATGAAAAGTCGTATACTCCCAAACAAGGTTCCTGGATTACGTTTGGATCCGACTTATGATTGCGGAACCACAGGATGATATGTGAAACGAAATTAAAATAATGCAATTTATTTTTCTCGTAGATGGCTGAACCGATCTAAGATTCAAATGAAATCTAAGAATCAACTATGATTCAAATGAGAGGTCTTAAAATCCTAAAAACCATCTTACTTTTTAGTCAGATCCGACTTCTGGTTTAGGAGATACAGGGTGATTAGTATAAAAATGTCCATTTCACATAAATTAATCAGGTTTATCGGGTTGGCAGATTTGGATAGTCGATTACCAAATTAATTTATTTTAGTTTAAGCGGTATTCGTTTTTGGATTCGGAATGTACCCCCAAATTTTAATTCGCACTACAATTTCTCAAAGATGTCTACACACTCCTCAGGTGAATTTAACTGATTTTGGCTATACCGATTCTAGATCTCCGGTTCCAGTATTTCTCGATCATTTTCTCGAAATTGAACTTTAAAAACAAAAATTCAGGTCCCATACAAAATACAAATCCGGACTTAAGGTCCCATACAAAATTGGTGAATTTTATCCGATTCTGGAATTACAGATGATGAGTTTTTAAAATTCATACCGATATAGAAGATGTAAATTGTTTGGCGTATTAATTTCAGACCATTCGAATCATTTTGGGTTATGCTAGTTCCTGAATACCGGCTCTGAAAGTACCATAAATAATGACGAAAAACTCTAAACTGGAACTTACTTCGACATCTCATGGAATGTTCAATCGATTGTCACACGTTAAGATTGAAATTCGATACGATTTACAGTTTCGGCATTACAGGGTAATGAGTGATTAAAATCTCAATTTGCGTTTAAAACGACTATAGTTAAAATAATGTCATGAGAACTGAAACACCTAAGAATATCCATGCAAAAACACATGCGGATTGATAAAAAAAGATATCATCTCACTGCTAGGTGGATTAATCACGTTTTTTCCTGGAAAATCTTGATAGTTTAGTAAATATACGACATCAATTTGATGCTCTTTGGTTACTTGGATTAATCGATTCTACGGACATTTTGGCATCAAAAACACATAATTTGGCAATATTAGGTTGGATTTTTATCAGAGTAGAACAGAGTGCTGATAGCAGATTTTTTACATTCGAAACGGAAATCATTTAGTAGTTCATTTTTATTTGATAAATATTTAAATAAATTTTTTTTGCACCCTGTTTTCATTTTAGGACGAAATTGGTCTTAAAGAGTGGGCCTTATCGCTGCGGGGTGCCCATAAAGAAAGCCAAGAGCTACTTGGCTCAATGGCCAAAAAAGCCGGTAAAATCTACGGTACCGAGCGGGAAGCTTCGAAGGCAAATGTTCTGATTTCGTCCAGCAATGCAGCCAATGCGAACACAACAGCGACGACAACGCACGGCCAGAAGAATGCCAACGGTTCGTCCAACTAGCGGTTACTGTTGCGATCTCGGTCCTGTTTCATAGAACCGAGTCGTCTAAAGGAACCGCTGATGAAGATGAAGTGCAAGGACACCTAAACAAGTGGTCGCCGTTCTTCAGAGTGTTGACATAAGGAACCGTTGAACACGTGACGCACGAACGACGTGGTTGTGCGTCAAGTGGTTCAGCTGTTGGTGATCTTAGTTCGTTTTTTTTTTTAATTCAATCCTCTTATATAAAGATGGATTTTTAGTTGTGGATGTTCAGTCATAAAAGTTGAAAGAAAAAAACTGTCGGGTAAAGTATGACAATGATAAAATAATGCTAGGTCAAGCTAATTCGAAAGTAGTGAGACATGAAAAGATAGAAAAATAAGTAGCAAACAAACCAGCGTCTTGGCAGTGATATAAACTAAACAAAACTGATTGCTGATTAATCTAAGGTGATTAATACAAATACGTGAAAACAAAACTGATTGAAAATTTTTTTTACAAAACGATGTAATAAGAAGTGTTTTTAAAGCGTGTGTTTGTAGTTCGAAAAAAAATCACAATCAGTATTGCGGTAAACGGATGCCATCGGTGTAATAATACAAATTATAAGCTGTCTACAATTGCTGATACAGTCCATGTCGCAAATTTTCATATAAATAGGGACAAACATGCAATTATGGGCAGTAACAAAAAAATACCGGTTATTCATACAGAATTAGCGAATAAATGTGTCAATTTAGTATTGTACTTCTTTACAAGTGAAGAAGCAGGAAACATGAAACTAACAAATCCATAGCTTAATGGTATTTATACAAAAACATCAGCAAACCGATATACAACAAAAAAGGATGAACAAAAACTAATCTTAATTACTTAGAGTAATACCCGTAAATAAAGGTGTGAATCGAATGTCATCAAACCCATTTATACATCAAACATTGGTGTAACTATCCTAAAGTATTGCTAATCAAAAGCATCAGAGATCACACACAACCGGTGAAGAACTCACTGTCGGTAGATTTGTTTAATCGTTTTTTTTTCTTTTCTTTCAACTGTCACTTCACGTCAAGTTATTTCAATGTGTCTTCTTCTGTTGTTACCGCGACCTGGAAATGTGAAACTGAAAGTTGAAGTGGTTTAAAAATTACCACCCTGGCCCACCTGCACATCTTCCTGGGTTCAACGCGGTATATTTCTTGCATGTGTGTAATGATGCTGCTGATGATGATGATGATGATGATGATGATGATAGCTCATGCTTGTATAGCATTAGATAAATAAGTGGAATTCTGCTACTAAAGCCTTTTACATGTTAGTCTATCTGTCTGTCTGTGTGTATGTATGTGTGTGTGTAAATTATGTTTTGAATATCACTTGATGGTAAAGAGAAACGCGCACCCGTTTCCGAAATATATGTCATTGTTTAAGCCAAAAAATTATTAATCATCGCAAGCGATAAAAAAACGATGCACAGTTTTTTTTATCAAAAGTAAAAGCTTTGTTTCGTTTTGTGGTTAAGTAGTAGAAACAACTACTTTTTTTTGAAAACTAAATGGAGAACAGATAAAAGATTGCAGTGACAATATTGAAAATTATAGTTTACAAAGAACGTAAGCCGATTCTGATTTTTCTCTAATCAATACATCCAGACTGAACTACGTTTACACACGAATCAAATCTCTTCCCGGTTTATGCAAACGAATAAAACATACCGAAACATGCAGAGAGAGAGGGATTCGAAATTAATAATCGCATGAACAATCGTTCTAATGAAGCTGAGAAGATATTCTAGGTTTTCACATTTTTCAAACTAGAAAATCAATTGAATTTCCCTTCATCAGAAAAATATGAAGCGTAGTGAGATCAAATTCGATCATTTAATCGTAGCCTTATTTGAAACAAATGAATAAATGAAACTTATTGATTATAATTGCATAATAGAAATCGTTACATTAAAAATGGAAAACAAAACAAAAGAGACAAGAAGCAAACTATTTAACAAAAAAGCGTATAAATTCAGCAGCTCACTGTTATGCAACACCAAAACTTTAGAATAGATTTAATTTTCGGTTCTATTTCACATCTCGTATATTGCATATTGATTAGACCCAAACTGTCCGATTGTGTTTCAGATTGCATGAGGCATCAAGTGCAGAACAACGGATGAGTCGTCGCTGGTTCTGTTTGTCGAATCCTTATTATGTAACATTAAACATGAACTAACCAAAAAGCTGGGCTCCTCAAATATATACTGTTGAAAAGATTTAAATGTTGTACTGCCGTCATATTTTTATTCTGAAATCGCTAATTTTGAATTAGAATTAGTGGGCCATTCATGGATACTTGAAGCATACTTGTCGATTTACAGGACCTGATTATTTCAAAATATATGTATTCGAAAACCTTCATTCGATCAGTGAATGTTGACAGATTTGATAGAATCGATTTAGACTGCACCAAACTGTACTGAGATTGTACAACTTAAACGACTTAGTCGTATTCTGAAATTGGTTAGATATTTCCGGTGTTCTTTACTATTTGAAACAGTATTTTTCTTAAAATATTATTTTAAAATCCATTTTTAGTCATTATCATTCTTTCAAGACTCATCGTTAGTTATCCGATAAGTGACAGAAAGAGCACGTATTTATCCCCATGAACAAATCGCTTTCCGAATGAAAAATCATTGATTTTTTCAATATTCTTCTCATTCGAGCTTAATTCGTTTCCAAGTTGTCCAAATTCTACAATTCATTCGAAATCAAATTCTGAGTTATATACGATTAGATAGAAACAAATGAACACATTCCATAAAAATTTAAATTATGTGTGTGCATTTGCATTGCACCATGTATTCTACTTGATCAGCAAGTCAGTAAAATTTTTGAACGAATTTTGTTTGCACGTTTGGAAGTCGGAGACTTCAAAAAATAAAGCAAAATTAAATTTTTGATTTCTAACTAAAGCATGTATTAAGTATTAGGGCCTTTAAACGTAAAAAAATCATGTATACTTTACCGACCGTAAAAATAGCCTTATGATGATGAAAACAATTAATGTTTTAAAAGAGCAACTCTTCAAAGTGAATGTTGATAGGTGGTTTATTGGCCATAGTTTTGTCTTACTCGCGAAAACCAGCCAATTTCTCGAAATATGCACGAGGGGTAGCTTCATAATTCACACATGAATAAAAAAATCTGTTAATATTATATTTGGTCCTAAGTGGAAATGTCAGATTCTCTATGTTTACTTTCTCTTTCAATTATTACGGTACTCTTAGCAATCGTTCTATCTAACGGTTTAGATAGAATAACTTATCTTTTAATCTGCACTGAAGAAATTATCGAAAAATACAGAAATATTTCGTAATACATGAAAGAGAAACTGACCTAATCTAATGTTCAGCGAGAAAGTAAACATTTGCTGTCAATATAAGTTTCGCCCTGCTTTGAAAAACAGTTGATTTCAGTTTATGGAGCAGACTAGAGATGGGCAATTCGTTCGCGAACGGTTCAGATGAACTAGTTCTTTTGAAAGAATGAATGAGCAGTAGTTCTTTTTTCGAGAACGGTAGTTCTATAATAAGAAAGCTGCATCACGACAGCTCAGTTCTAATTCGTGGGACCTGTTTTTTTTGCTCGCCTAACCTAACAATACTACCCAAGAAACCACGACGCATTATAACTTTACTTTAATTCAGCTTTAACAATTCGCGTGAAATTTGAATAAATGCAGCGGAGTTACACATGTTTTTACAATGCTATTATAAAGCTGAGAAGGGCGATTATTAGACTCTTATAGGATTATTACTCTAATAGTTATTATTAAAGTTTCGTTGCTCCAAAATATAGCATCGAATGTCTATATACAACACGGCAGAAGGTTGTTGTAAAATAATGCTCAGTTACATTTTGAATGCAAATTTAATGCACATTTCTTTAAAGTATGTAGAATTAGTGTAATTATACATTAACAATGTAAAAATAGAGGTTACTTGGGTAAGTTCTCGTTTAGTCAAACTATGAAAAGAACGAACGAACGGCTCTGAAAAACTAGTTCTTTCAATAGAACTTTGCATCACTGAACGGTTCTTTGAAATGAACTGTTTTGCCCATCTCTAGAGCAGACCAACAAATATCCAGAAATGCTAGGTCTGAATAATTGTCTGTAAATCTGCAGATTTCCGAAACAAGCTGCAGACATGTTTTTGTTGCAGGATTTTGAAAAACGTGTTTTCCGCAGACATTCGGCACAAAGTACAGAGGTTGTAAGTGTGATCAATATTCGAGTTTGTAAAGACTGGATGGCATAACGAACAAATTTTCTGTTTTTTTCCATTTGTACCCCATATCAAAACAGACTGAAGAAATACTTCCAAATTTTCGATAATTTTACGACAGAGGCGATTTGTCACTGCTCAGAATGTGAAATCAGCAGAATTGAACCGTACCTCTGTCTGCGTACTTCTCGGTTGAGTTCTCAAATTAGTCGCACAAGAAAATGACATACTCTCTTTGTTTATTTCCTCTTTCGAATATTGTGATGCGATTATAAATATGTTCATGGATTTCTATTACAAAAACGTCAGTATTTGTAGTTTGACGTAAGTCTATCATATCTGTTAACGTGCTGCAAGATTTGAATTTAATCTGTTTTTGAAGAAATTTGATAAAATGTAATTACTTGACTGAAACAACATAAAATACTTTTAATTTTTATAGGAATTAGATTTCAGCATTCCTAATTTGTTACCAATCCAAAATTAAAAAACAGACACCGGTTTTTGTCGTTGAATGATGGTTTTCGAATCATTTCACTAAATCGATTCAACTTTTGTTATAAGAGTCGGACGGTCAGACTGTGATCAATGTTGACTGGAAATCATGAAGTAAGATTTCTTCCTTATTTCAGTTCATGTTCACCTAGAGAACAGGATCGACGTTATTCGTATAAAAATTAAACCATTTTAGCTGCAGCTCGAATATGATGTAGACTTACACATAGTGGGACAAAAACATCATGGCCGAGCGAAAATCAGTGTTTAATAAGTCAACCCAGCCTATATCTAACTGTGAAGTAAAGTTTCTAAAGCTACCACACGCAAGCGACTCTCAACCATGTATAACTGTTAATGTTACTTTTAGGATAGAAAATGTGATTTTTTAGATTATCTGTATAGTTTAACTGTATATGTATATAATGTCCCTTTATAACAACAAATTTGTATAGATAAATGTTACATATAATGTACTGTATCCTAACGTTCCTGTAGAACGAAGAGTAATCAACACTAAACTTAAGTTGATTAGAAAGGAGCAACATTCTGTTTTTCGAATAATAAAAGCAAAAGGCACGCCAATATGCAAGTAGGAATGGTATAACAGTCATTGCAGCACGCTATAGAACCAACTAAAACAATTACAACTAAGTGTAAATTGTTATTCAGATTCATGTTTGCTACAGGAGTAAATAAAATATACTAAACGAATGTTTTTCATCCAAACGTACACTTGAGAAAGAAGCATTTTAAAATAAGCTCGAAGGACAAACGCAAATGCCAATAACCAGCAAACAATAAATAAAAGTTAGTAGTGAATGAACCTGAGACAGAAACCACATACATTTAGAAAAAAAAACTACACATATATGCATACATCTGTAATTATCATGACACACGCAGCAAAGTGCCCACACAACTCATGATGATGAGCTAAGGGTAAATCCTCCGAATAAACACGAAATACCTTTCTATTACACCTTGTTTTTGACGGCCCGGTAGGACGGTACAGAGGCAGAATCAATATCAGTGATTTTTAAACTGATGAACAACCAGTGTGCATACTTTAGTGTTTAATTTTTCTACACGAGCAAACCGTCATCAATCTTGCATTTAAATGACAAAGAAAGTCTAAAAAAATTGAACACGGCACAAGTGGAGAAACAAATAACTCAGTGACAATTGTGCGGGAGGCATGGGCGGTATCGCTATAGAAAACAACAAGAATACTGGTCATTATAACTATAATTAGAATTTAGTAGAAAGTATTTAATGGCAGTGTCACGAGACAATTTGAGTCCGCAGCATTTTGATCTTCTAATAACAAACAAACCGTATTTTAGAGAGTAAACAATTAAGGCAAATAAACCCGCATATTTGACATTGAAGTAAAAATATTTATGAATAATGTTACTGAAGGAAAAAATACTAGAGAATTATAGCAATGCGCAGTTGTATATACCGAGTGAACGAAATGCACTTATAAAAACATTTTTAGATTTTAAAAATAAGTATGACATCTTTGCTTGAATCCAATTGGAAAATATCACGAGTCCTTTAAGCCTTGTCGAGGCCACCGTAACCGAATCATGTATGAGCACCTGAGACGCCTGGTCTAATTTTTAAATGTCTTCCGATCGATTTATAAAAGTTTTTGCCAGCGCAAAATGTTCGGAAAATCCTCACCTTTGTAGATTCCACAAGAATAAAAAACTTATTCTCAATTCACCTAGTGGTGTGATTCCTTTCTCTTTATCGATAAAGTCTTATTAAGTGAACCAAGTTAACTTATGTTGGTAATTTGTGTATTACGTACATTTTTTTTGAACGTATATCATAGATCTATGTATTCATATATGCAGTGCAACCAGTTTATCAAAGTGGCTTGCACGATTGAGTTTTTGAGCAACAATTTATTCTTAAATGAATGTTAAGCCTTGGATGAAATATCAGTTTGGATCAATTTTCACCAACGTTTGATGGAAAATTGCTTACATTTTATGAATGTAGATTTTAATTCCCTAATAAAAAAGTTAGCAACACTTCTTCAACGCATTTGTATTAGATTGCGCTACACAAAATAAACAAAACTAAATATTTTCTGTTACAAAAGCAGTTTGCCGGGAAAATAAAAAGTTTTACGACAACATTTCATATTCATTGCCTTTCGCATGTTAAATTCAAGGTTCCTTTTTGCTGGAACACTAATAGAAGGTACGTAAATCTTTATATCGCAATAATTTCTGCAAGAGGAAATCCGTATAGAAATGTGTTTGTTGCTAATCAAATGTGTCAGTGGAAGTAAGCTGAAACTGAAATAATTTTTCTCGAGCAGTTTTAAGGAAAACGGGAGAGTTTTAGACTAAGATTTTCGCTTTTCTTGAATTGAAATTTTAAGCAGTATGAACCAATTGGTTTATTTTTCAACCATATGGAAAATTTATTGAGTAAAATCAAGAAAAGGAGCGCCGGAATTTGTTTTTACGAACACATTGTTGGCATTACTCATACGCTTGCAAAGAGTCTTGCTCCTTAAAACATTTTGGACTTATTTTAAAAGATAATTTCTAACTCTAATTGTGCTCATTTTTGACACCAATTTATTCAGATTGATTCGGGTTACTTCTGCGTTTATTTGACATATTCGGCAACATTTTTTAAACCAAGCGTATCAGTGGCCCTTATTACCGGTATCACTACACGGTGAAAACCAAGGGAAGTGGTTGCGACCCTTATAATCGGTATCACTTCACGGTAGAAATCAAGTGAAGTGAGTGTAGGCCCTTATTACGAAAATCACTTCAGAGAAAAAAGTAGTTACTCGCTTGAGTTTGCCGTTATCCATCTGATAATCTGATCATCACGTCACCAACATTTGGTCGGAAAAAATATTTTGTTCACTATAGTGATCGCTACGCTGTGCGTGGTTTTGATGATATGTTACACACAAGGGTGGCAAAAACTCGCTCATAAGATTTGATTTTTTCTATTCATCAGCTCACCACATGATTTACGATGCAATCCGAAGAATGATGGTAAAGATGAAAATCATCGCTGATTTAAACTAACACACTCTCCTATACAGAGCACCGCTGACATCAAATTATGATGGTATTGATGGTTCTCAGTTTTGATTTCATAGCATTTAACTCTCATTCCTAGTTTTAAAAAGTGAGTACTGAGTTTGGCATCACTTTACCGAGCTACACCGGTGAGTGCATTCTTAAACCACAGAGCTGCCAACACAACCCAGATTTTCGGTTTTGTTTTTGCTGGTACTCAAAACGAACACGAGCATTAATGTACGAAAACAAATGTCGAACCGTAGTGTGATGTATACCATAAACGATTGACTTTCATGTCTCGAGCTAAACACAACTGGCTACTAAAACGAATGCGTTCTCCAGCACGCGAGAACATGTCTTGAGAAATGGATTGAAATGGCATCGATTCGAACATTGGCCGCCCATGGCAACTCTGGTGGGTGGGGAATACAAGCGAGACAGTTTCATAAGAATCTGATTCAATGTGTTGATGTACAAACACATCAAATCACAACTCACAAATCGTCTCTCAGTGGGTTCTAATATTTAACGAGCAGTCAGCGCTCATCTGCTGATTGCTTGACACTACGATGTTGAGACGATGTTTTCTCTATACGAATGGTTACCCAGTTACTCAACTCGTTCAGTGATGCTTTTGAAACTGATTTGCAGGTGAGCTGAACTCGGTGATGATGAAGTACTGAGTTGATTATTGCCAGCCCTGGTTACACACATACATACACAGTCGTACACACACAGACATTTGTCGATCTCGTCAAGCTGAGCCAAATGGTAACGGGTGGCAACTAAAATTTTGGATTTTTTCGAAGCCTGTATGCTCAACAACAAACGAGCTCAGAACGAAGTAAGAGTGTGTATGTGTTAGCTCTCTTTCTCCTCTTCCTGCTAGTATTTTCTGTTTTGTTCATGCTTGCTCAGTTTTGCTCAAAATGCCGTCGAAGCAAGAAGTATTTCACGAGTAAGGATGTCGGAAATTTCGAATTACTCGATTATTTAATAATCGAGTTCAATTTTGAAACTAATCGATTGAAATTTATTCGATTATCTGGGTTATTAATCGATTATTCGATTATACATTCGATTATTACTGTGAGATTTTTTTAATTATTCAATTAGCTCAATAATCGAATATTAGTTTTAAGCTAATCGATTAAATATTACTCGATTATCTGGGTTACTATTCGATTACTCGATTAATCGATCGATATTACGACATCCCTATTCACGAGCGCATTTTACAGTTCTACGAATTGCACAGAAATCTTGGCAAATAGTATACGGTACAACATTTTAAAAGCAAAAATGTTGCGGCTTCGACAGTTTACAATATCTTAAGATGCCCAACAACTGCTCGTAAGGAAGGTAGTGGAAGACCAGCCAAAATTATGGACGCAAAAGGACTTCGTTTTCTTTCTCGTGCCTTCAACAACAAGGATTCACTGAGTCAAAGGGATGCCGCAAAAAAGTACAACTGTTCTCACCAGTACATCTGCAAAACATTGAAAACACTCGGAATAAAGTACCAAAAGAAGACACGACCCCCGGGATATACTGACGCACAGATTTCAACGCTGAATTCCCAATGGTCGATTAAAATTGATTAAAAATTTTTCCGGAAAAAAGTTTTGTTTTGGAAGACGAAAGTTACTTTCCTCTTTCGAAGACGCAATTTCCCGGAAACGATCCATACTACTCAACGGTTAGTTCTACTGTGCATCCGAACATAAAATATAAGTTTAAAAATAAGTTTGAACAGAAAGTGATGCTGTACATTGTCATTTCCGAGAAAGGCATTTCTAAGCCATGGTTCAAGCCATCTGGGTTGGCAATCAATCAAGATGTGTACCAGAACGAATGTTTGTAGAAAGTTTTGATTCCGTTTTTTCAAAAACATCATGCTGATGGACAGTACGTGTTTTGGCCGCATAAAGCGTCATCGCATTGCGCCAAAAAACACAATCGTTCCTGAATACCCATTCGATCCCATTTGTACCCAAAAACCACAACCCGATAAATCTACCTTAGTGTCGCCTAATCGAAGATTTCTTTGGGGTTTTGAGCTCCTTGCTTACAAAAATAACTGGAGAGCCACGAATTGCTAACAGTTGATTGGTAGAATCAAGAGATGCATTCGCAAAGTTGACATGGAGGCCGTACAACGCTCCGGTTCCGACATCAAATGGAAGCTTCGCCGAACATCCGATTACGGACCGTTTTAAAATGTTCACTAATTTTTTTTCAACAATGAACAATGTATCTTTAATTTCAAAAAATCAGATCTTCTCCAAGTATGTTTGTCTTTTTTTGACAGCTTGAGAAAGAAATTCCCAAATTTTAGTTGCCACCCGTGATCTCCAAGACTGTGTTTGAAAGTCGGTTTTTCCAGAAATGCTATTACCTTTCTACAGAGAAAGGTAAAACCATGTTTGGCGCATTGCCGCAAAATGTCAGCTTAGAGAGAAATCAGCCTTCAGTACAGCTACGCCATTGCACGGCATCACATTGAACATGTTTGACATTTCTTTCATCTAACAGTTCGGCTGAAAAGTTCGTATCGTTTAATAGAAACACACATTTTTTTGCGAAAATTCGTTTTTATTATTCAACATAATTGACATCAGAGGCGACACAGCGATTATAGCGATCTTTCAACTTTTCGATACCATTTTTGTAGTACGATTTGTCCTTTGCCTCAAAATAGGCCTCAGTTTCAGCGATTACCTCTTCATTGCTTCTAAATTTTTTACCAGCGAGCATTCTCTTGAGGTCTGAGAACAGGAAAAAGTTACTGGGGGCCAAATCTGGAGAATACGGTGGATCCAAATATTCGTGAATAATATCAACACGTTCCTTTGATATCTTTAGGGTGTCAGCTATCTCGATCAACTTCACTTTACGGTCATTGAAAATCATTTTGTGGATTTTTTTCACGTTTTCATCGGTAACAGCCTCTTTTGGACGTCCACTGCGTTCATCTTCTTCGGTGCTCATATGACCTGTACGAAATTTTGCAAACCACTTACGAATTGTTACTTCGCCCGGTGCAGAGTCTGGATAACACTCATCAAGCCATTTTTTGGTATCGGCGGCACTTTTTTTCATCAAAAAGTAGTGTTTCATCAACACACGAAATTCCTTTTTTTCCATTTTTTCACAATAACAAAAATAGCTTCACTCAAAATGCAATATCTCACAAACTAATAATCGGACAGCTGTCAAATTTATACACGTATCTTTTGAAGGTTTTTTTTTCTCTCGGTGGCCCTGGTTATTGGCACTATATCAAGAAAAAGCTCACTAAAAAGTATGTCGCTTATATCGTTTTCGCTTGATGCCAAACCTAACCCAGTTTCCACGCTAACTGCTGTCAAACTATTTGTTTGAAGCTAAGTTTCAACGTCGTCGTTTCAACGTTGTTGAACTGAAATTGGAGTCAGTTTCGAACCTTGTTTGCTCAAAACCCCGTTACTCAGTGCGAAACCGACACATTTTCGCAAAAAGTGTTTGTTTGATGAAACTACCCTAGGTCTCAAACGGAAATGACGTTATGGTATGTTTATAAAATGTGAAAGCAGGTTATCTTGATAATATGATATCTTCTCGCAAAACTCAATTACCAGTAGCGACACCTGCAATGGACTTAAGTTCAATTCGTTTTTAATTCCTGACAATGTGGAAATTCTATCAGTACATTCAACCATCTCTGTATTATAAAATAAGAATACTTAAAATCAAGGATGGCTTTTATCATATCAAAGAACGTTCACTGGCAACTCTTCACACGACTCAATCAGTGCCATCAAAGAGAAACGGAAATCATCGCAACAACAAAAACCCGGCATGGCTCATTTAACATAGAATCGACAACAGTGCGAAAGCAAATTACTCTCGATGACATTTCTGAGAATCAAAGGTAGCACGCTGCTGTGGGGATCCTCTTTGAAGCAACAAACGGTCGCTTATTCTCGTTTCGCGATCCGATTCTATACTGGCAGTTGAAAATTGCGATAGAATCATTTTACTATTGCCGCTTATTCTAACTATGTACATATTACCAGTAGCGACACCTGCAATGGACTTAAGTTCAATTCGTTTTTAATTCCTGACAATGTGGAAATTCTATCAGTACATTCAACCATCTCTGTATTATAAAATAAGAATACTTAAAATCAAGGATGGCTTTTATCATATCAAAGAACGTTCACTGGCAACTCTTCACACGACTCAATCAGTGCCATCAAAGAGAAACGGAAATCATCGCAACAACAAAAACCCGGCATGGCTCATTTAACATAGAATCGACAACAGTGCGAAAGCAAATTACTCTCGATGACATTTCTGAGAATCAAAGGTAGCACGCTGCTGTGGGGATCCTCTTTGAAGCAACAAACGGTCGCTTATTCTCGTTTCGCGATCCGATTCTATACTGGCAGTTGAAAATTGCGATAGAATCATTTTACTATTGCCGCTTATTCTAACTATGTACATATAACCTTTGTATAAGTTGTGTCTACGAAAATGTCTGTGAATGCTCCACACAAGGGTTTTGAAATATTGCAACCTAGTACGAGAATCATCAAGTTCCCTCTTAGAAAAAAACGTTCAACGGTGGTCCTTCATTGGTCCAATACGATTATTGGTCCAATGAAAGTCCAATCAATCGTTCAACGGGAGACCAACACGGGACCTTCGTTTGCGATTTTGAAACAGACCGTTGAACCGAATGCCATTTTTTCGTTCAACAAACCCGGCAGACAGAGGTCCATTGTTGAGCCATTTTTAACATGAGGATTTGGAGTTTCGTTGGACTAGTTCTACTGCAGAATTTCTGAAGTTTTCTCCAATTATTTGTTTAAACTAACAATACATATCTGCACAATACTTCTACTTCACGTAGAATAACAACAAATTTTCTTTCTATGCAAAGGTAACACTTAATTTTCACACTATATTTGCAAGTGAAAAAACAACAACAAACCGTTCCAGCAAATTGAACGAATATTTCGTGCAATATATCGTTCAACAAGCGCTCAAAGACCAATAAAATAGAACGGCCTGCTGAGAGGGTTGAATCATCAATTCGATTTTCTGCGATAATTGTCAACTTGCGATTCTCTCTTGGGAAATTCCACACAGCACCCTCTCAGCAGGCCGTTCAATTTTTTACACTCTTCTTTAACCACTTGTGCAGTTGTTTATTCGTTTTCATTAGTTTGTTTCGAAATGCGTGGACTTTCAGCAGAACAACGTCGAAAAATTGTGTACCAATGGTGCACAGAACGCGGACTGTCACTGAGAAAAATAGCAAAAATGGAAGGAGTAAATGAAAAAGCCGTGCGAAATGTAATCAGGAAGTTCGGTGAGGATAACACCTTTGAGGATAAACCGAAACCGGGTCGAAAATAGGTCCTGCTAACCCTCAGTTGGATAAACGTATACTGAAGGCATTCGAGCAAAAGAAGGAGGTTTCAGTTCGGGATATGGCCAAAAAAGTGGGCACTTCGAAGTCAAATGTTCTTCGTGCTAAAGAACGTTTGAATCTTCGAACCTATAAGAAGCAGAAACAACCAAAACGTAGTCCGAAACAAGAAGCATCTGTACAATACGATTCTTGCTGGAAATTTGAACTTCATAATCATGGACGACGAAACCTACGTGATACTCGATTACAAATCCTTGCCGGGACCACAATATTATACGGTGCGAGAAGTGCAAGTGTTAAACCAGTCCGAGACATCGATTGAAGTCGAAAAATTTGGTAAGAAAGCTATGGTCTGGCAAGCAATTTGTAGCTGCGGTAAGATTTCGAAACGCTTCAACACCACTGCTTCAATGAACAGCGAAATATACATCAAGGAAAGTTTACAAAAACGACTTCTACCCATGATTCGAAGCCACAAGGATCCTGTTGTCTTCTGGCCATATCTTGCTTCTTGCCACTACTCGAAATCAACGGTAGAATGGTATGCTGCCAAAAATGTCACTTTCGTCCCAAAAGACATGAATCCACCAAATTGCCCACAACTTCGACCAATTGAGGAATTTTGGGCATTAACGATTTTGGGCACATATTAGGAAACATGTCTCGGCAGCCGAAACCATTCAACAGTTCGAAAAAGATTGGAAAAAAGTGTCGCCAAGAAGTCTGCACGGAATTTAATGAGGAACGTTCGCAAGAAGGTGCGCCAGCTAGTCCACAATGGCTAAGTAGCAAATGTTGAGAATAATATTCTGTTTTTGTAGTCTAATATTATCAGTATATCGAATAAAAGTTGAATATCTAACACTTGTGAATTATTTACAGCGAAATCAAAGTGCGTCCATACTTTCTGGAACAGTCTTTAATGAAGCGGCAAAAATTTTTTGCTAAAGAATAAGTGTTTTTGAACAATTTTATTGAACTTTTTCATTTAAACGATTTCTTTAAAAACTAAGTCTGATCAAAATGAATTTAGAATATAGCGTTATAGTTATAGCTTATCTGATATAACATTTGTCTAATTGTTTTCAAATTATATATAACCGCATGTTTTAAGGATGTTGGAATGTATAACTATGTCGCAGTGTCGCGTGGTCGCGAGGGATGAATTATTTATAACAGGAAGCAACCGGAAAAACGAGAGAAATATTTTTTAGGAAAAATAAGCCAGTTGTCAGGTCCATCAATGATTTGATAAAAAAAGTAACGCATCGTAACACCTACAACTTACAAACACGTCATCACGTTACTATGACAGTCTGTACATTAAACCACACACTATTTGGTAACCCAATCCGCGATACACTCGTACAACATCTATTGTCCAACAGATTGGCTTTTACCCCACTCACACTGTTACGGGAACAGAGTCTTTATCAGCGAAATTTGTACACGTTTTCAATTACACCAAAATCGCTGACCCACGGGAATAATAACTGCTGTGATGTATACTTCGTTTATATGACAATTTAGTCCTCTTGTATGTTATTCTGTGGCTTCGGTGTTCTGTAGTTTATTAATTGAACGACGCGACACAGAACTTTGTATGTTTGGCATTGATCATTCTCGCGTGCGCCTCTTATCAATTTTCTGGCAGTTACCATAGTGGCGGAACGTAAACTCCGTATGAGTCAGTCTCAGTGAGCTCGATAGCGAGTTTAGTTAGTTGAACGGTGACAAGCGGTGCATACGGACGGTCCAGTATTTTACGGGAGCAATATTGTCCTGCCGCGGTGCTTTGCAACACAATAGGTCAACGTGTGGACAAAGAAAAAAGATTGCTGCTCGGTTGATAAGCTGTCAGAAATCTGACCCAAAACGCAAAATGTGCAAATCTTTAGCAGTGTCGATGGTCATAGTGTTTCTGGTTTCGATGTTGACCAGTACCCTCGTACAGGGAGCGCAGTTCGAGAATTGCGGTACGCGATAAGTACACACACGTATTTTTTATTCGACTTAAAGTATAATGCCAAATTTATCGATAATTCAAAGAACATCGTAGATTATTTTCGTGCATCTCGGTATTCTATCAAACCATCTGTCGACATGGTTCGGATTTATCTGCTTGTACATCTGGAACTAAAGAATATTTTTCGTTACCATTTCTATTGTTTAGCCGATGAAAACACAATTGGGAATTACAGCTCAGTAGAAGTTTCCAATTGCAATGTCAATGAAGCAGCATGCATACTGAAGCGAAATACAAACGCCACTATCTCCATCACATTCCGGACAGGTGAGTTTCCAACGTAACATCGTCCTACTGTATTGTGATTTGCTGTGAAGAGTTTACTACAAACCATCGACAATTCGATTTCTTCTCGTTTCGTGCTCGGCTCATCAATGCTTAAAGCAGTTCAAATTGAACTGCTATCTCCGCCTAGCAGTTCAATTTAAACCGCTAAGCAGACACAAAGTTTGTACTACACCCAAACCTCCGTTTACGTAAACTTTTTTTACGTTACCTCTTTTTACGTAACTCTTTTTACGACAAAAATTCCAAATAACGTAATTTTTTTTACATTGAAAATACATCGTAAAAAGAGGTTTTTGCATACAATGAAAATCGTTTCCGGCTCATTTATATTCCATGGAAATTAGTATAATATAGGTATTTTCGGAACGGGTTTGATGAGTAGATGTCGGAAAATGATGTTTAAGGTGGTTCTTAATTCCAAGATGGCGACTTCCGGTTTATTGATATTCCTTGAAAACCCTTACAATATGGGTATTTTCGGTACGGGTTTGATGAGTAGATGTTGGAAAATGATATTTGAGGTGATTCTAAATTCCAAGATGGCGACTTCCGGTTTATTGATATTGTTAGTTCTTTTTTGTTCGTTAATTAAAGAAACATCTGAAGGTTTACCACCTTCGTCTTCGATTGTTTTTCCAAGATTGATTTTATTGAAAAGTTCTAAACTTAAACTAACCTACTGCCTGTTCTACGTACATAAAGGTGGAAGGAGCCAGTTACACTACTTTCGTTCAATAACTTGTTAGCAGGAGAGAGGAAAAAGAGAGAGAACATCGATTGGTGCATCAATGCAAAAGAAGGCGATTAAACCTATGGTGCATTACGCAAGGGAAAGAAATTTCGCATCGGCGGATAGTGTGGGAAGTTGGCTTAGCTCGCCGTGTGCTGCATATGTTGCAACACGGCCGGCTAGTATGGGAACTTAATGTGAACCATATTGCTGGCTCTTGGGAAATGTAACGATCGTCAAGTGTTTTTACGACCTGTTACTAATTTGGATGCATGGTACTTGAAGGATAAAGGATGTAAGGATTTGTGTTTGGGATTTTAGTGCATGTTCGGTTTTGGTTTATGATCTGTGATCAGAGAAGGATTGGTTAGAGATCGTGTGAATGCTGGAATGTGGGGAAGTATTTTGTTTGGGTTAGTCGGGTCAATATTATCATGCTACAATATTCCTTGAAAACCCTTACAATATGGATATTTTCGAAACGGGTTTGATGAGTAGATGTCGGAAAACGATGTTTGAGGTGGTTCTGGATACCAAGATGGAGACTTCCGGCTAATTGATATTCCTTGAAAACTCTTACAATATGGATATTTTCGGAACAGGTTTGATGAGTAGATGTCGGAAAATGATGTTTGAGGTGGTTCTGAAAACCAAGATGGCGACTTCCGGTGCATTGATATTCCTTGAAAACCCTTACAATATGGGTATTTTCGGAACGGGTTTGACAAAGTAGATGTCGGAAAACGATGGTTGAGATGGTTCTGAATTCCGAGATGGCGACTTCCGGTTTATTGATATTTCTTGAAACCCCTTACAATATGGGTATTTTTGGAGCTGGTTTGGTGCATATTGCGTAGAAAATAATGGTTGAATATTAGTGGATTGCTGATCGTATCCTATATTGTATTAATATTTTCGAAATGGGAAGAGTCGTTTAAAACCTACTATGTTGTGCCTCTAAAAATCACGTGATATACTGTGAGTCCTAGTGTTTCACTCTGTACTCCAGTACTTTCACACTTGATGAATACAAAATTTATTGTAATCCGTCCAATGTAATGTAATGTAATGTAAAATTATATTGGCTATATTTTGCAAATATTATTTAATTTAATTCTCAATTTATTGAATAACTGAGGTTTTCATTGTTTAAGTCATAGTCCTCCATTGATACCTTCCACTATCTATATATGTAACACATGGTGACTGGTAACAGGTGTTACACCCGAAAGGAGGTGATAGTAAACCTATTTTGTTTTAGCCAAATATCAATTTGATTATTGTGTTTACTCTCTAATACGGTCGTCGACGTTTCAAACATATACAGAACGCTTTTGGATGGAAAACTGTGGTTATTTAAAAATAGAACTAAAATGTCTTAGTTCATCATTCATCGAGCTGAGTTGAATGATATAAAGGGTGATTTTTTAAGAGCTTGAGAACTTTTTTAAACAATAAAACGCATAAAATTTGCAAAATCTCATCGGTTCTTTATTTTAAACGTTAGATTGGTACATGACATTTACTTTTTGAAGATAATTTCATTTAAATGTTGACCGCGGCTGCGTCTTAGGTGGTCCATTCGGAAAGTCCAATTTTGGGCAACTTTTTCGAGCATTTCGGCCGGAATAGCCCGAATTTCTTCGGAAATGTTGTCTTCCAAAGCTGGAATAGTTACTGGCTTATTTCTGTAGACTTTAGACTTGACGTAGCCCCACAAAAAATAGTCTAAAGGCGTCAAATCGCATGATCTTGGTGGCCAACTTACCGGTCCATTTCTTGAGATGAATTGTTCTCCGAAGTTTTCCCTCAAAATGGCCATAGAATCGCGAGCTGTGTGGCATGTAGCGCCATCTTGTTGAAACCACATGTCAACCAAGTTCAGTTCTTCCATTTTTGACAACAAAAAGTTTGTTAGCATCGAACGATAGCGATCGCCATTCACTGTAACGTTGCGTCCAACAGCATCTTTGAAAAAATACGGTCCAATGATTCCACCAGCGTACAAACCACACCAAACAGTGCATTTTTCGGGATGCATGGGCAGTTCTTGAACGGCTTCTGGTTGCTCTTCACTCCAAATGCGGCAATTTTGCTTATTTACGTAGCCATTCAACCAGAAATGAGCCTCATCGCTGAACAAAATTTGTCGATAAAAAAGCGGATTTTCCGAATGGACCACCTAAGACGCAGCCGCGGTCAACATTTAAATGAAATTATCTTCAAAAAGTAAATGTCATGTACCAATCTAACGTTTAAAATAAAGAACCGATGAGATTTTGCAAATTTTATGCGTTTTATTGTTTAAAAAAGTTCTCAAGCTCTTAAAAAATCACCCTTTATAACGATAAGTGTCTCCGAGCTTTAAACAAATTTTTATTTTCATTCAAATCTATATTTTTTCTATAGAGAAATGCAAAAATAATGGAATTTACTCGACTCAACAGTGATCAAAATCGAAATAGATGTTTAATTTGGTTGACAGTGCCAAACCATATGATGTACGTTTTCTTAAATCAGTCAGTCTAAACCGGAGCTTTATTGTTTAAGTGTTGGAAATATACTTGTGAGATTGTTTTATGCCTCACCGCCTTTATAACAGGAATTCGAGTCAAAATTTTGAAAAAAAAATCACTTTTTGTGTACTATTAAATCCGTAAAGAATATTGAAACATTTGCAAAAAACCTGCCGGTTGATTAAAATATGCAGCTAAATATTAGAAAACTTTAGAATTGAAAACAGTTTTGTTAAATGTGCAAAAAAAAATAAAATTTTTGTACTAACTTTTCTCATGGCGCGACCGATTTCCACAAAGTGATTCAAATGGTCTAATAGTTCATTACAAACTTTCTCAACTTCATCTGGATCCGACTTCCAGTTCGAAAATAATAGGGTAAAGTGTGTCAGAAAAAATGTGCACTATTTTTGTTTCAAATGTTTCGCGTATGAAAGTGCGTCGCCATATGCCATTATATTTGTATCTTAAGCGTGCCATGCTAATATGGACCGATTTGAGCATAAGAATGAATAACAGTTCAGGTATTGAAATCAGTCAACGAAAACGAAAATAACAGTTTTAACAGCAGTTCAAAACTTGAATCTATTCAAATAAATCATATTTACCACAATACTGAAAATAAAATATTAAATTTTCTTTCACCAAAGAATGAACCTCAAAATATTTACATCGAAGCATTTTCATCAATTTATATATTTGTTTGACAATTCGATTGTAAGTGTCAAGCTAATATTATATTGAATTTGGAATAAAATTCCTGAAGTTTAGTTTAAACAACTTTCTTCCTAATATTGACTCGTAAAATCCATTCCAAAAGTAACAATATTATAAAATATTCGACAGTAAGTCATAATTACTCAAACAACGTTTAATAAGGGCTGTTCTTTAAACTCGTTCCGAAAACATTCGTTTTGCTACGGGTTTCGAGAAACACCATCTTGGATTTTGAAATGACTTTAAACATCATTTTCCGACATCTACTCACCATACCCGTTCCAAAAATACCCATATTGTAAGGGTTTTCAAGGAATATCAATAAACCGGAAGTCGCCATCTTGGAAATTTATGCTGCGTAGAACATCCTTTTCCTGTAAATACTCGTAATTTTCGTTCCATAACGATCCAATATATTATACATATCTAATAACACATATACATAAGGAAAACTTTTTTTACGTTGAAAATTCCAAATAACGTAAACTTTTTTTACGTCGAAAATTCCATATAACGTAAACTTTTGTGCAGTATAGGCTTTTAAAAAAAAGCTCTTTTTTGAAAACGCGAAATTTCAAAAAATCATATCTCGAAAAATCCACGTACCATATTGAAATAAAAAAGTACGTGTCGAATATTTTCGAGTTCTTTACCGAAAAAAAATAGTTAGATGAAAAAAAGATTTTGGGTGGAATGCCCCATATATATTGGCACTTGACATACTAACTTCACCTCCAGCTCGATTCAGCATCTCATTTTCACTCTAAGCCCAAGACTTCATTTTATTTCTCATTTATCCTACAATCGAAGAGCATTGACATTCTCAGCTAGTAATGTTAAAAACAACTACAGCTCGAATTCATAGCATCGGTGGGAGAGATTCACGGTTGTTCTTAATAGGATAATAACTTTTATGTTCCACGGTCAAATCAGTTGCATCAGTGTAAAAGATTTCATCAAATCACGACAATAGCCGTCAATTTTCTGCTTCAGTTAACTAACGCTGGCTAGGCGGTTCGTGGTCACGTTGGTATCATCCATGTCCGTCCGGCATTCAAATCGAGCTTATGTCATGCATTGTTGAACTGTCTAATTCTAGATTAACCAATGTTACCACAGCGAAAAGTAAATTGATAAATGAATACAATTCAAAGTACGGAACTATATTAATTACGGAGAGATTTGAGAACATATCGGACTTTCGCAAACAAATTATGACTTTTAGACAAAAGGATTACGAATGTATTTCATATGTTTGCCATCGGGGAGACTTTTAAAACAGAGTTTCATGAAATTCACAGAAAAGTTCGGATGAATTTCATAGCTTTCGTTTTGAGACAATCTTTATTGGGTTTTAAATGACATATAAAGAAACTGTTGAAAATTATTTTGAAAATATTTTATGAATAAACCTATCCATGCTGTCTCATCACATCACAAATATTTCCGAGGCTATGATAGTATGATGAATCCTGAAAAAAATGAGCGATTTTTATCTTCGCATAACAGATTCAAAGTTTATGTGAAATCAATGTGATACACGTAATGTAAAATGGAATTAAAAGTTCGTGTCATTCGATTTGGTAGTGTAATAAAGGGTGTTATCAAAAATTGACCAAACAAAAATCGTTTAAGCTTTGTGGAAAATCAAATCTTTTTCAAGTTTCGTTCCTTCAAAAGAAAGACAAGACATTCACTTAAGTATCCTTGGTCACTTTCCTCTTCGCAGAACACTAATTCTCCTAGAATTGGTTCCGGTTGATGATAACCTAATATTCACGTCCTTGGGTAAGATGTACGCGGTATACCACTCCATGGCCTTTTTGCGTTATTGTATGGTACAAAATCCTACAAAAAAGAACGAAACGATTATGTTACTTGAGAAAAGGATTCCTGAACTTGTGTGTCGCTCTTCGAGTTCCTTTCACGCGATATGTCAGCTTAACTTGTTTGAAAATCTTTGCTACCTTTCCTTTTTCAGTTGCCGTATAGTTGCCCCTATTTTGCAATTCGATCGAATCGGAATATTTCGATTAAATGTAAAAATTATTGTCCTGCATCGCGAACGGGTGATTTTTTTGTATGGAAAACTCGAACTCGATCGCAATAAAGAATCAATGAAAGATCATTGATCAAATCCAATCAAAGGAGACGGGTAAAGCGTGATGGGATAGTCGATGCCTTTCACCTGGGTTCGCTTCCCAACTCCGCAACTTCCCAACTAGGGTCAGAAAGATTTTCCGGTCCGAAGAGGCGAATGACCCTAAGGTATTAATATGAGCATAAAGAAAACCGGATGAAATTTAAGTTATTCCTTCACGAGTTTTTGAACTTTTTATCGAACGCTCTTCATCAAGTTCCGGACAAGTCTTGCAACGCATTTTTTGCACGCTTGAGCCCAAATTTTTTTAAACTCCTGCATGTTCCCAGCTGCCTAACCAGTCTTCTTGAAGACCCTCTTCACGATTGCCAGTAACGTTTGATGGGTCGAAGCTGAGGGCAATTTGGTGGATTGATATTTTTCTGAACGAAATTTATACCCTTTTCCCCAAGCCAATTGAAAGTGGTTTTGGTATAGTGAGCCGACGCTAAATCTAGCCAAAACAGTGGAGGTGTACTATGCTGCTTATATAAAGGCAGCAATCTTTTCTGGAGACACTCAGATCAATACATTTCTGCATTTATAGTTCCGGTAGTGTAAAAAATGGTTGACTTCAAACCACAGGAACAAATTGCTTGCCATACCAGTACCTTTCGACCGAGTTTCTCAACTTGAATCGATCTGTCCGCATCGCTCACATCCTCCCCAATGACGACAGTAAAGTATTGTGGACATGGAAGGGTTTTTGTGTCCTCTTTTACATAAGTCTCATCGTCCATCAAAACGCATGCATCCGGACACTGCAAAAGATGCGAATACAATTTCCGGGCCCTTGTTGCTGCTTGCTTCTTCTGTTTTACACTTTGTTTTGAGATTTTCTGCTTCTTGTAGGTCTTTAGGTGATTTCGCCTCTTGATACGCTGGACCATTCCGACACTCGTTCCTGCTGTTTTGGATAAATCACGTATTGACATTGATTTGTTCTTCATGATTAGAGATACAACTTTCTGGTCCAGTTTCGGGTTGGAAGAACTGGGTTTTCTGCCTCTTCCTGTTAGCTCATCCTAAGAATAATGTTCCCCAAACTCATTAATTATGTTTTTAACGTCGGCATGATGAATTCCAAACCGCTTCGCCAATTTTCGCATAGTAATACCCTTCTCACTTAGCCATGTGTCCAGAACTTGAATTTCCACTTCCTTTTCAATACGCGACATTTTGAAAACGCTAAATTTCAACCGCACAAACAAGTAAAGAATCGAAAGCTGACAGCCAAACGCACAACATGCTGCGATCTGAGCATAAAAAACCATCATAAATACATGCGTACAACACAAATGTATGTGGATAGCTTATTTTCGATATACTCCTTAAAACCTCTGTAATTGGAACAAAAAAAAGATTTCATCCAAATATTTCGATTCGATCGAGATACAGAATAAGGGTGAATATTTATGTCCAAGACCCTGTTTACGAGGGTTGTTAGTTATGGATTTAACCTAAAAATGAAAACAGAATTATATTTGATCGGAAAATTGTTTTATTGTTTTTCAAAATATTCCACTAGATGATCAATAAACTTTTGCATACGCTTGAACCAATTATCATAACATTTATTCCACTCTTCTTGAGGTACACCCAAAACATGGTTTCTTAACGTTTCAATAGCTTCTTCAGGGGTACTGAATCGCTATCCACGCAGGTTATTTTTCACGGATGGGAACAAACAGAAGTCGTTAGGTATCGTTGGGACTACACGGTGGGTGGCCCATCAATTCGACGTTTTGGGTGCTCAACTAGTCAGTTGTTTGAACCGTTGTGTGAGAGCTTGCATTATCATGATGAAGAGTTATTTTGCGTCTTGCGTTTAGTTTTTTTGCATTATGCGTTATGCACGGAATGCAAAAGAACGCATGTTCGAGTCCTGTCTCTGAGCGTTTCTTTTTCCAATAAATCATCTTTAATTGCAAAAAACTGAACTTAGTTATGGCGGCTTTACGTTAAATAAACTAAAAATTAATAAATCGCCTTGCCTTTGTTTTTCTTTGTTTGGTAAACAAATGGTGGTATACCAATCAAAATTGACGATCCTCTAAAGCAACAGTAGCGATATGTCCGTTTATACCGAACAAACAAGCAATTATTTTCTTTAAAGTGCTTCGAGTGCGAATAACTTTTGTTGAATTTGGTTCTTCTTGGAACACCCATACAGTCGACTGCTGTTTAGTTTCAGGCTCATATGAGTAAATCCATGTTTTGTCACCTGTGTAGATGTTATACACCAAATTTGAAGCACCACGATTGATTTTTTTCGAGTTTGTTTTGAGCGATTGTTACATTATGTGCGATCCAACGTGAACAAATTTTTTCATGGCTAAGGAAAAGTAAACAAAGAGAAACTATTATTTGCACGAGATATAAGCTTTTCACAATAATGCCCAAGGTTGCCTCCATTTCACGGTACGTTACATGGCGATCTCCCGCTCCCGTTTAATTCGTGCTTCCGTGCTGCTTGACTCTTGCCGGAAGTCTGGCAGAATGCCGGAAAAAATGGCCACATACAAGTGGGCTTACATTATCAGATTGTTCACAGCATCGAAATTTTCTGGCGAAACAACCTATTTTGAACGACCTACTTGGAATTCATCGGCAAGCGAACTACGACCACGATTCCTTATACCAGTTTTTTACAGTCGCATAGGATGGAGCTACACTGCCAAAAGTCGAACTAAGTTGATTGAAGCACTCTTGTCTTGATGATCCACGACGAAAATCGTAATAAATCATTGCATGAAAGTATTCACGACACAATTTCATTTTTTTGCTGAGGTAAAATTTTCAACTCAATTTTTTTTTGCGCCCAAGTCATCTTTCCGTAGATGGAGTTCAGCTTTGTTTTTTTTCTCACTAAATCAACGATGAAGGCGGCATCTCTTATTTTGCCACGGTCGTTAAATTTCCTCGGTACGCCACTGATGGTAATGGTTAAACATGTCAAACTTTATTGTGTACACGTCAGATCCACCGGGCACCACTTAGTGTTGCCAAGGGTAAATACATAAGTAACAACCTACGTAGAAGCAATTTCAACGTATAGGTTTTACCATCCAATTAAATTAAAATATTCAACACTGATATTCTATCCTAGAATTCAGGATTCATTTTCCAATTTCACGATCAAAATTAGGGTCCAGATTACCAGTTCCAGGTCCGGAATTCTGTTGTTCAGGTGCAGAATTCAGCTTGGAAATTCATCTCCAGAATTCATGTTCTAGTTCAAAATTCATCCATGTATCTAGCATACATCTTGTTCCAAGTTCATATCCAGATCTTGGGTCTTAACCCGGGACCAAACTTACGAGGAAACGGACCAGTAATATGGTAAGACTATTTTTACGTTTCGCGTTTAGCTCAGCTGTGCGTCAGCAGTTTATGTCGAACTGCTAACACCAAGTCTGTAGTCAGCCTCGCGGTTACTCGTCATTTCACCATTTGAATAGTAGAACAATGTGTTTAAATATTGAGTCGGTCATTGGTAATCTCTTCTTCTTTCTACTTCGAAGCGAATGACAACTCCTGAATGAGGACTAGTTTCTTTGACTATATACCTAATTTTGACGGTTTTTTAAACGTCCATAATATAAGTAAATGTGAGGAAATGTGAGAAACGGGGTAAAGTGTTGAGTTGGTGGTAACTCATTGCGCCATCTACCATAGACAGTGTGAACTTTATTGAGAAAGTAGCGTGATGTAAACTAAAACTGAAACAAACGTATCCCCAGCCAGCCATTCTAGTTTTATTTATTCGAACAGTTCTACTGTCAAATTTAAAACTGGTATACGTTGCCGTTCTACGATTAAGACGCTGCTGAAGCTACCAGTTTTTCTTGTTATAATTTCCAGATTCAAATTTTAAAACTGGCATAAATTATGCATCTAGAGCTGGAACACACCTATAACCTAATCTGTACGGGACCGCAGCAGGCCAGCACTCAATGCTCCGTTGATAATCAAAAGAGGTCGTGCACCAAAACTTTCCTAATGAGGAAATTGTAAGGGCATATTCAGGAGTGTTCTAGTTCTAGATGCATAATTTATGTCAGTTTTAAAATTTAAATCTAGAAATTATGACAAAATAAACTCTCACCCCCAGCAGCGTTTTACCTGTGTTTCAAATATAGAAAAAATAGAACGGCAATGTATACCAGTTTTTAATTTGACAGTAGAACTGGTCGAATAAATAAAACTAAAACGGATTGCTGGGGATACGTTTGTTTCAGTTTCATTTGCATTATAGACCACCCATATGAATCTTGCAGCTGCTGAATTTGCTCTAACGCTTGTCACATCTGATTCAGACTTGGAAAATAAGTATCTTCATTTATTTTCATCTTTTTTTTTAACTTAACATGCATTAGGAACCTTGAGAGACAACAATAAATTACTTTTAATCACACGTCCATGGGGAGAAGTGAACATTTTCGTCTACTGTTGTAATGGTGATAGATTATCGAATTACGCGCTCATTATATTGTTACTATTCATTTGTCGACCGAAGAAAAACTACAACTTTTTAATGAATAAATTTGATTCGACAGTATATGAAAAACCATTAGGAGCCCCACTTTGCCTCGCATTCCCCTACATTGAAGAAAATGTCCCGCCTACTATGATCTGCATCGCAGACAACAGGCACCTTTTCAAGATGGATACGGATTTCCTGTGAAACTATCAACGAGTGAATACGTTGTATCGTGTTAGTACGCTGAAAATTCGAGTATACTTTTAATAGGTATTATTTCTATTCCGCAGATGAGGATCTAACGCAACTTAAAGCCGTGGTTCACGGCATTATTTTGGGCATGGAAGTTCCGTTCAAGCTTCCAAATGATAACGGCTGTGTAAACAGTGGTCTCGAATGTCCCCTGTCGAAAGACACCGATTACAAATACACCACCACATTACCGGTGCTGAAACAATATCCTAAGGTAAGTTTTGATCTTTCTTAAAATAGTACTGAATTACTTAACACTCCTGTTTGCAGGTTTCTGTCGACGTCAAATGGGAACTGAAAGACGGTGATCGGGACGTCGTATGTGTGAAAATTCCTGCCAAAATACAGTAACTTCCAGACCAGACATAATCTTAACAGTCAACTGATTCAAGAAGCCAAAAAATGACACTTCACGGAACAGAACTAGAGATACCCGATAGTAAATTAAATTAGATTAAATTACTACCCTCAATGGTCATTCAATTTGTTCTGCCATGAAGAAAAGTGCTTGCATGAGTAACTTAATGTTATCTTTTCTACTACACTTTACTCATTGCAAAACCGTCGTAGGCAATGTTCTATAGGATGTGCTGACTCAATTCCGAATAAAAGACAGCAAAGCCGATGCCGCGTGACTGGAAATTGTATTTTTAACTCAACCGTCGTTCTTTTTTATTCGAATCTTCCGGTCTTCGGTGAGGTCTGCTACCAAATTGGCTTATAATTGCGAAACTGTGACAATGTAAAGAACTATGCTCCGACAGCCGCCGCAACAGACATTGTCACAATGAGAGGGTATTGCGTTGTCGTATGAGTGTGACTGTAGTCTAGATAATCACCCTGAATCTGTATTTCGTTCGAATCGGATTGTTTCGATCGAATACAAAATGTTGCTTTCTGTAGCTCGATCGAGTTCGAGTTTTTCATACAAAAGCATCACTCGATCGAAATACATAATAAGGGTCACAGTCACTTCACTTGGTTTTCACCGTGTAGTGGCACCGGTAATAAGGGCCAGTAGGTTCTAGGAATTTCTCAACACCTTACTACGACTGTAAAATTCAATCGTTTATTTATTGAACATGTAGCTTATAATTAGCTCGCTTTTTTATCATCTCTGCCGGTATTAGTTTTGTATTGACTCTCTGAAAGTTCGTACAAAATGTGATAAATACTTTCCGCGTAATTTTTCTTTATACTGACAATAAGTATTTCAATACAAACTAAACTCGATTGGAAAGGAATAAATTAAAGGTAGCGATTTTGTTAATAGGCTATGACCTGTAACATTCTGGTTACATTCTGTGTACAAACTCTTGAGCTGTTGAACAGCCTCACATTTCTTCCTTTCGTCCTATTCTACTAGCAGCTTTTTTTCGTATATGGATGCACGAATATGAATAATTTTTTGTAATGTATGCATTTTTAACTTCTTTCGCCTATTTTATGGGAATACAAAAAAGAATACATCTTAACAATTTTTTTTTCAATTACAAACGTGATCTCGTTTATTATTATTATTAACGAAATTCTTAATATAGAATAGGACTATTTTCCTGGAAAATTTTTCGTAATAACTCTTAAACTAACTCGGATTTGCTCTAAATTCTAAATGACCCACAAGTTCTGTATTAAGACTTAGTACCCTAATGATTTAAATTAGAAAACGAAAGGAGACACTGTTTGCTCGTTTGTTATCGGTTAGCCCAAAATGATTATGTTTTACCACTTCCGTTGTAAGGGAACAATTTGCAATCACTCTTACTTCAATTTAAATTGAAAACTTGGTTCAGTATTCGACTGGTGGTCACGTGGTTCGATCAGATTCAGGAACACATGTTTTAAAGGGGTGGCTGGAGAGGGTGGACACAGTTGCCATTCAGTGGTTCTTTCTAAAGGCCATGCTAGCATGCCAACTCGATCACTCATACAAACACGCACAAACTCATTCAATCACCATTCACACCCAGTTCCATTAGGAAGTTAACGGAGAAATGCCAGATACGGTCACTGTTTCCAGATTCTTGAGCAGTAGCGATAGCCACGGTTTTGTAGACTTGTCTTCTTGTAAACAAGCAGCAAATGTTCCGTCCCGCAACTGATCCGGCAGGCACTGACGGAGGGCTTCACGAGCTCTGAAATCGAGTACATTAATTAAAAAACAAACTGAAAGCAAAGTGCGTCCCACATACCTAGGGTTATCCGATAATCTCAGATAGCATCGTACTACATGTTTCAAAAGTCTCGCTGAAGGTTCCTTTGATAGAGAAATCACCATTTTACCCTTCGAAGACAATTTAAAATTCTTTATCAATCAATGAAAATTAAACTTGTAAGCAAAACACTTACCAAAATAATCGCCACATGCGAGAACCTATCGTAGGTGTGGCAAATGTACGACAGCCCGCTATCGTCTAGCAGTATCTTCTGGAGAATAAACGTAGCGACAGTTTTACTTAATTCCGAACCAGACTCCATGATTCGCAGACAAAGCGGAATTATTTCCGTCGTCAGCAAAAACGTTATGACTTCCTGTTCATCGGTTTTCACCAGAGCACCAATAACACCGAGAGAGGTGAGTCTCAGGTACTCAAACGGTCGTGTTTTCGATGTTGTGTGCAAAAACGGGTACAGAAACAACGGAATATGTGCAGCGAGAAAGACAGATCGGGTTTCCGGGTGTGATGCAACGCACTGCAACAAAGCCAATGCATTGCAGACCCTATTTGATTGATGAGCTGTTAGGGTGGCTGGGTTTATCGATGGATAAATGTTGATAATCTCCTGTAGCAACGCAGCCGTAGTACCAAAGCTATGCCATAGCATCGGTGCCAAATCAGGAACCGACTCTCGTTTCTTACTTAGCTCTAATAGGGCAGTTTCACGCGTCTCGGGATTTGACAGCTCATTGATCCACTGAAACACTTTTTCACTGTTGGCCGCCGCCTGCAAACTGGCAGGGCTCTGCTGGGTGGACATCGCTGCAGTAGCCAGCTTGAATAATTGTGTAAAAATCTGCTGAAAAACAAATGACACTACTCTGGCAAGATGGACCGTGGCGGTCTTAGCCGTCCTTATAGTGACACTACAAAGGAAAAAAATGACACTACTCTCTTCAACACAAGCCAATAACAAGAGGAAGCAGATAATAGAAAGTTCTACCTTTTATGCCAAAAATATTTTTGAAAAACAATTCACGCTTCCAACTAAATGCAGATTCTTGTAATCTATTGAGAGATTACACAAATAACCGATAAAAGTCCACGGAAATCTTTATTTTTAGCGTACTATTTGATTAAAAACTTAGGCACGGCACTTTTCTAATGATTTCTCACTTACACACACAATAGAAATTAAATTACCAATACAGCCACAACACTAGTCGACAAAATATGATACACGCCGTCTGAAAATTGTTCAAAACTATCCGATTTATAAGCTGACCCGCTTGTACGCGGCGGGCAGATATCCCCCCAGACGGCTATGTCTGCCAGCCATTTTTGCCGGCAAAAGTCTGGCAACAATGCAACAACCATTTCCAGCAGAGAATTTCGCCTAGCGGTTATTAACGGTTCTTTTCTGTCGGATTCTTGCCATACAAGATTGGCAGAACCGTTTTGAATCGGTTCTACATTTTAAGCGTCTTGGTTTTATTTTTTCATTAGAAGATACATATGACAGGCATAAGTTATTGCCCTTCATATATGCTTATCATGAAAAATGTTATTGCCAATAACATTACTTTCTCACTACCAAACATACCCATATTTCAATCTCATTTACCTCGTCTCAAGATTCGTTTTTTGTACGTAAATGCGGGATTGACGAATATCAAATGAAGTCGAATAAAAAAGAAAAGAAAAAAAAAGGAGGAAGGAAATAAACAAGACACGTACGGCGAGATAATGACGCAAATTCGCCTGGATAATTTTGACAGCAGACGGTTGCCAGAATTTCTCACAAGCAGGGATAGGAAACATATGTTTATTCATTTACAGCAACCCAATGAATCTTGTCGAGTATGCATCGGTTCGATTATCGGACCTATTGAGCACGACATCGGCCCGATCGTAGCGGGCCGTCATCGGACAATTCTGCACCATTCGTATCTATAGCGTCAACCTAAAAGCTTTACTCACGTTTACATTATGTATCCTTAGCGCAAAAAAGTGAAGTGACGACAATTTACTGCATAGAGTAGCACAGCCTATTCGTGAAGAACGGAAAACGTATTCTATATCCATAGGTCATATTTGTAGATGGCCATACAAATGTACTTTGGCTATAATGTTTTCGGTTTCGGGTTCCGGAAGTAGTGGTGGTAGAGAAATTAACGTTTGAACAGAGATAATGGCAAATTACAAATAATAATACTCCTAGGTCCCATACATTCGAAGCGCCAATGTTTGGTTCACAGAATGATCAATTTAGCCTAGCCTGTTTCACTGTTTCGTCATGACAGCTTAGAAAAGTTGAAAAAGAAAATCTCTGGCAACGCTACTATATCAAAGTTTGCTAGTAATTAACCTGAAAACAATGCGTCACTATCTAGGAGCGGATGAAAATATTTCTGCTCCCACTATGTTCGCAGGATACATTAACGGAGAGCGTTATAATGTCGAAAATGAACGCGTTATAATGTCGAAAATGAGCTATATATTTCTGGTCTTCAAACCCCACATGGCACACAATTCACAATAATACATGAAAACTTAATTTGGTTACCAATTACCATACAAATTTGATTGTTCGCTTAAAATAGATAGACCAATGATTTCCAAATTGATTCCTATAATCCACCAGGGCGCGACAATACATGGTAAGGCGAAAGACGTTTCGTTGCGCTGCCGCAGAGGAAAGGAGAGTTTCGGAAACACTAGGATAGACAAAAAGGTTGCTTTTTGAAGGAAACATCTATCATTCCCAATACGCAAACCCAGCTCAATCAAATTTCAATTTCGTTGGTTTCGAACATCATAGAGACCATCACAAGGACGGTTTCGAAATCGATTTTCGATTCACCAGGTCAATTTTGTAACGTGATCAGTCTTCTTCTTGGATGTTTTTATAAAACCTAGAAACTGCAACTCTGCAACAGCTGCGCGGCCCTATAAAAATGCACCATGTTAAGCAATAGAAAAATATTGCTTTAATTTAAAATACCGTATCTTGAGATCCACTTGGCGGTCTTGTTCGTCTATGTTACTTCCGTCTAGAACAGTTCGAAATGACTGCAGCCAGTTAAAAAGATTGATCATCCTACCGCGCTCGAGGTACAGTTTATACAAATACAAACAATAATACCCCTAAGTCCCATACAAACGAACCGCCAATGTTTGGTTCACAGCCTGAACAAGTAAGCCTAGCAAATTACTCCCTTTCGTTGCGATAGTTTGAAAATGTGGAAGGAGATCGTTTCTGGCAACGCTTTATGCTAGTTGCTACGGCGCAAAACAAGTTTGTTTGTTTATGTTTTCCGTTGCTGTATTGCAACAAATTCAAAGGTACACTCCAGCTAATCGATGGATGAAGAATTGCGATATATTTTGGCAGTGATGGGACTTTGTTTCATAAACGGGCCTTGCGTGGAACATGGGTACGATTCGTATACGTACCACGGAAACAGCGATTAGCGCTCTACACGATAAAAGTTAAAAGAGAAACAAATGCAAGCTGTGTATGCGCTTTCCCAATAGTCACTCATCTATGGGTGACCCAGACAAATTGATTATAGCCCGAACGGTGGCAGACACAGCAGTTTTTCTCTCACGATGGATAAACTTATTAATTGAATTATTTTCTATTAGTATTATGACGTAAAGGTTCCCCGCATTTAGCAGATGTTGGAAAAATTACTACTCCTCTGACGGGAGTGATTTGCAATGAGAATGGCTACCATAACGATTCGGTGAACAGTGCCGAGACATTCTAACATATAATACTGAGCAATTTCCGAAAAGCCAAGGAGCAAATTTCTGAATAGCCAAGGAGGACAAAAAAACAAAATCCGATATGGAATAACCATATCTCATACACAACAACATAGTTCAAGTTTATTTTTCATTACAATAAACAGTAACCATGGTGAATTTGTCCTTACCCTTCAGTGTTGCTAGTTTTATAGAAAACTCGTTAAAGTACATTGTCACTCTGACAGTGTATCATGACAGTGTACCGCACGATGCAAAATGTGTCCTTGAAAATTTGTCGAAGTATTCCGTATTATAATTTGTATTTGGTTTATATGCAACAGGAAGATCCGGAAGAGTGGAGATGAGACTGCAGTCATCAGTAAGTTCGCAACATTCGCACTGTAAATAGATGGATTGTTAAGTGCAGTAGCGCGAGGGACACCCACAATATGCATCTGAATAACGTAGCAATTCATTCTAAATCATTATTCATGTGTTCCAACGACTCAACCTCAAAAAAAGTTTGCCCTCGTTGGCTGGACTCATCGTTATATTTAGGCTGTGAACCATTTCGCGGTTAATTTTAACTTTTGGTTAAAATCTGGCACTAGAGTGGTTATTTTGTGACGAATAGTTAAATTTAACTAAAACTGCAACCCATTTCAAAGTTTGACGGATGGAAAGTTATTTGGGTTTATTTTGCACTGGAAATAATTTTGACTAAAGAATTGATATTAGAATTTTATTTGTAAGGTTTTTTTCAGTGTCGGAAAATAACCTTCGATCTGCCAAAAATAACCATGCTCTCGAGCAGTGTTATTTTTGACAACATCAAAATAACCACTCGAGTGTCAGATTTCAACCAAAAGTTAAAATTAACCACGAAATGGTTCACAGCCTTAATGTATTTATTGATCATTTCCACGGAATGTTATATTCTATCAGAAAAAAATGCTTTTTAATTACTAAATTACTAAGAATATAAAACGCTTTTCAACTTACTTGTAAAGTCCCAGGAGCAAAATTTTTCTGATTCAACTTCAGGGATCAGAATAATAAATAGTAACTATGGTGAGTTGAATTATACCCTTCAGCGTTGCCAGTTGTATGGAAAATTTGATAAAGTACATTGTCACTCTGACAATGTACCCTAACAGTGTACCACATAGCGCAAAATGTGTCCTCGAAAATTGGTCGGAGTATTCCGTACTATTTGATAAAAGTACGAGGTGGCCAAATCAGGTGAACGAGAGTGATGCCAAATAATTGAAACCTAATCCGTTAATTTTAACCATGGTAGCGATGCTCATGTGCTTCATGTAATGTCAATTCAAAGCAATTTCGGTATTCAATTGCATCATTAATGCACGTTGGTCTTTCTAGCCCTAAATAAGTATGTGCGGGATCCAGTGGCAGGATATCTTTCTAATCTGCGGGATCTAGCTTAACTAAGGCATGCTCGCGAACTTTCTTTTTCCGGTCGTCCAGTACAGTTCTATGAATTATTATTATTGTCATTTCTTTTACTCCGGTTTCATTCTCCATTTTACGAGGTTTTGACTCTGTTCTGCTTCGTAGGACCTGCCGCTGCGTGCTTTATCGGCAGCGGAGTTTGGATTACCACGTAATACTCTTAAAACCTCTATATTACGATGTAATCTACAGGATCAACAGCCCCATAATATTTCTCAAACTTTTTTGTCTTGAATACGATTTACTTTACTATGGGGCGCCTTTTCAAAATTTACCCTGTACAAGAATGGGCAGAACTCTATCGCGAATATCTTTTATGTATGTCGTTTAGCTCAGTTTCGCACGGCCGGATTCAGGTTCACAAATAAGCTTTGGGTTACGAATTATCACGAACAACTGTATATTTAAAACATTTCACTTGTTCACTATTTTCCAAGCTATATTACACAAACTTTCTTAATAATTACTCCTTTACTTCCATAAAAATTACTTTTGGGAAGGGTTCCATCTAATTGTGTACCAAACGAAAAACTAAAAACTTCTGACATTACCAACGTTTCTTTTATATGATTTGATGATCGAGAAAATTATGTTGCTCGAAGTTTCGATTCGGTTCAGTGGATACTCCGACAAATCCCTTGTGGCGATTCTGCTACTGTTGCTTTCATCGTGTATACCCTCTCAGCAGGCCGTTCAATTTTGTTGATTTTTGATCGCTTGTTGAACGATATATTGCACGAAATATTCGTTCAATTTGCTGGAAAGGTTTGTTGTTGTTTTTTCTCTTGCAAAAATAGTGTGAAAATTAAGTTTTACCTTTACATAGAAAGAAAATTTGTTGTTATTCTACGTGAAGTAGAAGTATTGTGCAGGTATGTATTGTTAGTTTAAACAAATGAGTGGAGAAAACTTCAGAAATTCTGCAGTAAAACTAGTCCAACGGGGCTCCAACTCCTCATGTTAAAAATGGCTCAACAATGGACCTCTGTCTGCCGGGTTTGTTGAACGAAAAAAATGGCATTCGGTTCAACGGTCTGTTTCAAAATCGGCAAACGAAGGACCCGTGTTGGCCTCCCGTTGAACGATTGATTGGACTTTCATTGGACCAATGATACAACGTATTGGACCAATGAAGGACCACCGTTGAACGTTTTTTTCTAAGTGGGTATGCCTAGATATACGGTATGCACGAACACACTGGCTCCTTCAAAATGACAATTTTGACAGCAACTTTTCGACAAGACGATGTAAACAAGCGATGAGATGAGGTGTGCATCCTTGTTCCTGACCATCAGCATTACGTCGAATTATCTGCCATCCAAAGAAGACCGGGTAGCGGAATTTTAGAAGATATGATAATTTGTACAGGTTCTTACCTTGTTCCTTTGAATAAAGTGCATTGTATTGATTATTCCAGGTGGAGGTAAACAACTGGAGGTTAGGTTGAGTCATCATTTTGCTGATTGTTCATGTTGTCATGTGTCTGCTCATTGGAAGAAGATGGGACTGGCAGCAAACAAATTTTTGCCACTGGACGTTTGTATAGACCGGTGGGTGTTTGAACGGTTACCACGCGAGTCACTCCATCATTCCCCGGATGTAACGAAACGATTCTTGCGGTTGACCACTGCATTGGCGGAAGATTATCATCTTGAAGAATCACTAGTTGATTTGTTGCGAGTTGTACAGGTGAATTACACCACTTTGCTCTTGGCTGCAGGGTAGAGAGGTATTCTCGATGCCATCGTTTCCATATAAGCTGAAACAATTTTTGCGTTTGCTGCCACCTTCTCAGTCGATTGAACGGAGTTGTGGTTAAGTCGATATCGGGTACTGCCTTTAGCGAAGATCCAACGAGAAAGTGTCCAGGTGTCAATGGCTCAAAGTCTGTCGGGTCGTCACTGATCGGTACCAAAGGTCTAGAGTTTAAGCAACTTTCGATTTGGGACAATAACGTTTCCATATCATCGTATGAAAGAAGATGAGTTCCAATCACACGGATGAAATGCTGTGCTGACTTGATGGCTGCCTCCCAGAGGCCACCAAAATGCGATGCCCTGGGAGGATTGAAATGCCAGCGGATTCCGTTCTTTGAACACTCTGTCGCGAGTGACTCCTGATGTGTCATGCTTCGGATTAGTTGACGCAACTCATTGTCGGCTCCGACAAAGTTCCGTCCATTGTCACTATAGACGTCTGCACATAATCCTCTTCGCGAAACAAAACGTCGTAAAGCTTGTAGAAATTTTGCAGTTGTTAGATCTGCTACCAGCTCAATATGTACAGCCTTAGTGCAGAAACAAACGAAAACTGCAACATAGGCTTTTCTAGGGGCAGATCGTCTATGCGGTGGTTGTATGTATATTGGACCCCAATAATCGATACCGGTAGCGGTAAAAGGCCTCGTTGCCGTAACTCGTGCGGCTGGAAGTTCAGCCATGAACTGTTCAATTCGATTCGGACGAGCCCGGAAGCATACTGTGCATTGATGTACAACCTTTCGAGCCAGACCTCTGGCCCCTATGATCCAATAGCGGAGTCGTAGTAAGCTTAAAAGTAATTGGGGGGCTGCATGTAGATGCATTTCATGATAACTTCGTATCAGCAAAACGGCTAACGGATGTCCTGAAGATAGGATGATTTGATGCTTACTGTCATATGTTTGTTGGGACCGCTGAGGAAAGGAACAAACCATTTTAATCGGGATTTTGAAGACACCGATTGTTGGTTCTGGAGAGCCTTATATTCCGATTGAAATACTTGCTGTTGCACTAATCTGATGATAGTTACTTCTGCTTCGTTGCGTTCTTCAGCGGTGATAACGTTGGAAATCGGTCGATGTGAATTTTCAAGACGACAGTTTTGTAGAAATCGTTTACAGTAAGAGGTTACCCGTAGCAACCGCTGATAGTTAGAAAACCTTTTGACATAAGAATCGATGAATGATAGTTCTGCTGATGCCGTTAGGTTTACTGTTGGTGATTTACGTGCTTCCTTCATGCTGTCAGGAGACGCTGCAACGGTTTGTTGAGTGACAGGCCAATCCTTTGGATGTTGTCGTATCCATTGAGGACCGGACCACCAAAGATCGCAGATCAACAAATTTTCAACAGTTGTGCCACGCGAGATGTAATCCGCTGGATTTTGGATACCAGCTATATGATTCCACATGCAATTTACGGTTGCATGTTGTATTTTGGAAACTCTGTTCGCCACGAATGTCGTCCATACTGAAGGAGGAGATTTTAGCCAACTGATAACAGTCATTGAGTCAACCCAAAAGAATGTCTCTGGTGTTTGCGATAGTGCCTTGATGATCATCTGATACATTTGGGTTGCCAACAATGCTCCACATAACTCCAGGCGGGGAATGCTTTGCTTCTTGAGTGGCGCGACCTTAGATTTAGCAGTTAAGAGCGCCACTTTGATTTCACCACTTGAGTTCCTCGTTCGTAGATACGCACATGCGCCATATGCATGTTCCGATGCGTCTGAGAAAAAATGCAATTGAACGTTTATCGGATTACAACACATAGCAAAACGCTCAACTCTGAGCTGATTAAGTAATGGTAATTGTTTGTGATAAGCGTGCCATTGTGCTCGTAGTGTGACGGGTAATTCTTCGTCCCAACTCCATGTATTACCCTTACAATCCTTCAAAGTCCACAATGTTTGCATAAACAGCTTTGCAGTAGTTACGACAGGTCCCACTAACCCAAGTGGATCAAATAGTTGTGCGATATATGATAATGCCATGCGTTTCGTAAGCCTTGCGTTTGTTTCAGGTTGAGGAACTTTAACATTGTATTTTAAAACATCTGTTACTGGTTCCCAGTGAAGACCAAGTGTTTTTAGACATTTATCACGATCTAAATCTACTGCATGCTGAAAGGCTCGTTTCTCGAGGGGAATATCTTCCAAAACAGCTGCTTCGTTAGAAGCCCATTTTCGCAAAATGAAACCACCCTTCGCCAATAGCGATTCCAGCTGATTGCGTAACTTAATGGTTTCTGCTACAGCACTTCCACCCGAAAATAGGTCGTCTACATAGAAGTCCTTGCGTAAGATATTTGCTGCTTCAGGGAATTCTTGTTCTTCGTCGTCAGCAAGTTGTTTCAGTACTCTTGTGGCCAGATAAGGTGCCGAAGCGGTTCCGTACGTCACGGTTTTTAGTTCATAGGTATCTAGTGAACTGTTTGGAGATGATCTCCAAACAATGCGTTGTACAGAAGTGTCTCGATCATCAACCAGAATTTGACGATACATCTGTTTGATGTCAGCAATAAGCATAATAGGATAGATTCTGGAACGCATTATGATCGATCGTAGGTCATCTTGGACAATGGGTCCTACCATCAAGGCGTCGTTTAGCGATTTTCCGCTGATGGTTTTACATGATCCGTCAAAGACGACACGCACCTTTGTAGTGGTGCTGTCTTCACGCACTACCGCGTGGTGGGGAAGATGGTATAGTGGAATTGATGAGTCGTCATATTGTGATAGGCGTTGCATGTGTCCTTGATCATGATATTCTGTCATGAAATTGATATACTGCTGACCAAGAGATTCTTCTCGTTGTAAGCGGTTTTCTAAGAGTCGAAAGCGCCGGACGGCCGTGTGACGGTTGTCGCCGAGGCTTGCAAGTATGTCTTCCTTAAACGGTAAGCGAACAATGTATCTCCCATCAGCTAACTCGATTCCGGGTGGCATTGACCATGACGAGATATCGAAAGATATTGAAGGTAAGTCGACCGTAACTTTGGGTAGCACAAGAAAATTTGCTATTGCGGAATAATCACTGATTCTGGATCGTATGGTAGTGGAGAACACGCACCGAGCTTGCGTGGCAGACTGTCCGATGCCAGCAATCGGTATGGAAATTTTCTTGCGCTGCACTTTGATAAGTTGAGCGAACGATTCAGTAGCAAAACAACATTCACTGCCAGAGTCTAGCAGTGCTCTCGCCAAGTGCTGTGTGCCGTTATCATCGATTACAATTACCGTTGCTGTAGCCAGTACAACACTAGTTCCTCCAGCAGCCGAGAAACTTTTGGGGCATACATTTCTAGCTGACAATGATGCGATGGGTGATTCAGATGGTTTTGCATTGGGTGTATCAGCTGGCTTCGAACTACTCGAAACTGGCACATCGTGAGTACACAGTTGAGTGTGATGCCGACCACGACATTTACGACACGTGCTCGAAGATTGGCAATCTTTACACAGATGACCCTTGCGCAAACAATTGCGACATAGTTGATGGCGGCGTACTTCATTTTCCTTTTCCTGGATGTTCATTTTCGAAAATGTTGCACACTGATACAGAGGATGTTGATCAAAACAGATTAAGCATTTTCTGACGTTGGTTTGGTTTGCTCCATTACTGACAAGTGGGCGTTGTGAGGATGATTTTTTTATTGCTTGGGATGATGATGCCTCAGGAATCTTACTATTTATATTCTGCAACACTGTTACTCGTCTTTGTATAAAGGCCGTTAAATCTTTGAAAGATACTGCATCTAGCGTAGATGAGTGTTCTTCCCAATCTCTCCTGGTAGTGTTATCGAGGCGTGTACTGAGCATACGGAGTAATAGTACATCCCAGAATTCTGTTTTTTCTCCTAATTGTTGAAGAATTTTCACATTTGCTTCAAATTTTTCCACTAACGAGTGCAGCTCGGTCGCCGATTCTCGCCTTATCGATGGGAACTCGAAAAGTGCATCGACGTACGATTGTTTCAATCTTGCTGGGTTTTGAAAATGCTCCACCAGTAGGTTCCATGCTACGGGATAGTTATTTGCGCTAAGTGGGATAGTCTGGATTAATTTAAGAGCATCTCCAGAAAGGGACGAACGAAGGTAATAGAATTTTTGTATGTTCGACAGGTCTTGAGACGAGTGAACCAGCGAGAGGTATAGGTCATGAAAGTTCAACCAACTTTCCAGATTTCCACCAAATACAGGAAGTTTAACATCCGGTAACCGCACATGTGATGTCGAAGAAGGGATTAGAGAGTTTGAAGAAATTGACGACGTGGCGCACGGTGTAGATGGCATTTTATTTAATGAAAGCAAAAATCCTTTCACTCTGTAGTAGTGTGACTCGATTTCTGTCCTCTGCTTCAGTTGTTGCTCGATGAAGGCTTCATCTAGTGTTTCTAACTCGGTCTGCAACTTATTAAAGTCGCACCACAGAGCAACAAGGTTTTCTAATCGAACAGGAACTTCAGGAGCATGATTATCTTCATCGTAATTGTCAACGAAGGTTTTGATGAGGTTGAACGACGTCATAATGCTACGCAGTCGCAGTTTCAATGACTTGATTCGACGCTCGGTAGCCATACTGACCTAAAACCGAAAAAACAAAGACCGCGTAGCTCAAGCGAGAATGGTAGTGTTTAGAAGAATACTAATCACCTTTGAAAGGCAATTTTATGCCTTGTATTATAAAACAAAATTCAGGAATGATGATGGCGTCGTTAATTTCAAGATGGCTGATTCGATGAGGACTTACAGCAAACCGATCCGGGACGTTCAAGATGGCGAAATTATCACGATGAGTATAGGATGAACGGAGTTCGACGTACATCCGGCTCGAAGGACCAATGTCGTTTAGCTCAGTTTCGCACGGCCGGATTCAGGTTCACAAATAAGCTTTGGGTTACGAATTATCACGAACAACTGTATATTTAAAACATTTCACTTGTTCACTATTTTCCAAGCTATATTACACAAACTTTCTTAATAATTACTCCTTTACTTCCATAAAAATTACTTTTGGGAAGGGTTCCATCTAATTGTGTACCAAACGAAAAACTAAAAACTTCTGACATTACCAACGTTTCTTTTATATGATTTGATGATCGAGAAAATTATGTTGCTCGAAGTTTCGATTCGGTTCAGTGGATACTCCGACAAATCCCTTGTGGCGATTCTGCTACTGTTGCTTTCATCGTGTATATGCCTAGATATACGGTATGCACGAACAATGTACTTAACCCAACTCCAGCAAAAACGATCTCCTTTCACATTTTCACACTATCGCAACGAAAGGGAGATATTTGCTAGGCTTACTTGTTAATGCTGTGAACCAAACATTGGCGAATCGTTTATATGGGACTTAGGGGTATTATTATTTGTATTTGATTACACACCTGTACCTTTTATACGTTTCTGTTCCTGATTTCGGATGGGGTCAGAGCTCCTCTTCTCCCTATTTGAGTACGTGACTGTCGGTAACATTTAAAATATTGAAACCGTTGAATCTTGTGAAATAACATTTCAATTTACCAAGTACTCTCATATCAAGAATAGAACTAATGATTCCTAAAATAAAGACTCTAACCCACATTATCAGATCCGAATGGATTCCGAATCAATTCCGAATCGGCGAGAAATTTTCATTCGGAATTTCATGTGGAAATCATAATGGATTCCGAATCAATTCCAACTCCAGTGCAACAACCGATTCCGAATGAACCGGTTCGCCTACAACCGGTTGATTCGGAAATCATTCGGAATTGAGTGAGAAGATGCGGACTGAATTGTCAATTCGTCTTCTTCTTCTTCTTTCCTGATTTTGCACGTTTTCGTGCTGATTTTCAGTTTATTTTTAAACGAAAACATTATATAACTGAATATACAAATTTAAATCTTCATGTTTTTCGGATATACAGAACTAGTAAATAACCAGTTCTTCTTAGAATCCCAACATAAACTATTGAAATTCGCTGGAAACTAACAAAACGGCCTACCTTAGTCAGCATCATCCATTCCTCTAGCTGGAGTGTAGTGAAATGGCTTAAGTCGCTTAAATTTCACACTAACACATTCATAAAATGAGCGAATATTCAATGACATTCATAATGTCACTGTCAATCAGGTTGATCGAGCAGCCAACTCAGGCGAAAATTCTAGCACTAAACCGATCGAGCACTAAAAAATCATGCAGTCGAGTAAGAATTCATTGCTCATTCCGTCATTTCGATAATGTAGGAATGCTTGTACACTGTACTACCCACTTGTACACGGCGGGCAGATTTTCCCCCCAGACGTCTTGCTATGTCTGCCAGCCAGTCTGGCAACAATGCAACAACCGTTTCCGGCAGAGAATTTCGCCTAGCGGTTATTAACGGTTCTTTTCTGTCGGATCATTGCCATACAACATTGGCAGAACCGTTTTGAATCGGTTCTACATTTTAAGCGTGTTGGTTTTATTTTTTCAATAAAAGATACATATGAAAGGCAATAATTTATTGCCCTTCATCATAAATCAAATAAACATAGATTTCCCAGTGTAATAGTAATGTAGTTGAGCAACCCGTGACAGCAAAAGCACCGTCTGGTCGACGACACGACCAGACACTTCGAAGAAAAATTGCAATAAAAAGTGTTCGTGAGTGATTCACTACCAGTTACCACAGTATTGAGCGTCCCCTTGTTTATTATAATTATAGTCTTCTCAAGCAACACTGTTCTGGTTGCTACGAACTGGTTACCAAGAAATTCCAGCGAAGTAAATAAACAAAAAAATGGACTTTCCTTTGCAGAGAAAATCAGAATTCATTCCTTTAGCGATTTCACGGTGAAAATGAAGTTCCAGTGCATAAATGTGACATGCGGGCGATGCATACGAGGAGCTCTTGAAGTAAACTACCTACTTAAGCGAAAGTATGAGCAAAATAAATAGCATTCATTTCAGGTTTGTTGAAAACAAATAGGTTATAACACCTACAACGACCGTTGTAATAACAAATCTTCGTGTTAAATGGGGCATAACCTTGGGATTACCTTTCTCTTTATTTATTATTAAAATTCACAATTGTTGGTACGGTTCTACAAATAAAATGTCAGTTGTGTGTTTGTATTAATGATAGAACGATTTCATTTGTACACTAAAATATATCACAGATTTTCTAATAGTTAATATATTTATCTAGTCTGGATTAGTTCTGATAAATAAACTGAATGTAATCCGAAATTATTATTATTCTGCATGTAGATCAAATTAGAATATTTCGGCTGAATGTAAAAATTTTCATTCTGCATTTCGATTGAGTGATGCTTTTTTATGGAAAATTCGAACTCGATAGAGAATACAAAATTTGGACCGAATAGGATTGTTACACAATCTTTAGTCCAGTTTGATTTCTAATAATCGATCCTAGTTTTGGTATATCTGCTTTTGGCATATAAACATATGTCATTAGAGAGCTAACGCAGGCCATGGAGATTGAGCCTGTAACTTAGTTGGAACCAAATTGTGGAAGCCAATCCAATGCGCAGTGGAAATAAGATGATGTATTCTTCCATTGCGACATTTTCCATCAATGATTGGAAATTCAGTATTTTTTCGCTGTTCACCGGTCTTCATAACTTAACATTATTGTGTATTAAACCAGAGAGGTGGGTGCCAATTATCACATTTATAAGATTTTTGAGTACTGGCTGTATGCGTTCCTACATGTTAATTTGATAGACATACACAAAATCACACTCAAATAAAAATTCACGTTCGATTTACTTGAAAAATCACGTAAAATGGTTTTAAATGTCAAATTGAATATTTTACGTGACGAAAATGAATGTTATACGAACACCCCCTAAAATGCATAGAGTAATCACATAAGGTTTACGTGAATTGACCAAACGTCAAACAATCTACGTGAATTTCCGGTGTGAAAAAATCGATTTTGAAAATGGCGAATAGTGCCCCTCAAAGTGTAAGTAGTATAAATATTTGCGAGAAATGTGATTTAATTACTATTTTTTACTACATCGACCGGACCAGCGCCTGCGTGAGCCCGGAAGTGTGCCCGCACCTGCCGAATGTTTCAAACAGGCCGTTGCTCCACCGAAACACGGGTTCAAAATCGGTAGGAAGCTAGAGACACTGGACTCATGTAATTGTGGGAGTTCTCGGATCTCGACTTCGATTTCGGTTGGATTGCAGTGACAACAAAAACGATTTCAGGCGGCTTGCTGATTCGAGATCCCACGACGTTATCAGTTGCTTTTTATTTTCAGCCATTTTAATTCCATGTTAATTTTCTGAAATAAATGTTTTTTTTTTCATAGTATTTTTCGTTTCACAGATTTATATAAAAATTTGAAATATCTCCCTTTTGACTGCAACCAATATTAAATATTAATTCTCTGGTATCTAAATTTGACATGAACTGATAGGTAAATGTGATATGAACAGTACATTACATTTTACCTATGAAACACGTAACTCTTACTTGATTATGCATTGAACAGCTTTTAAATGCCGGTCCATTAAAACCTACGTGAAAAGTAGGGTGGAAAATATTCACATAACTTTTCACGTAACAATAACATGATTATTATTTTGAGTGCAAATATAGGTCGAGTTTAAAGCACGGAAACTGACAAAAGGAATCAAACTCCAACTTTTCTACAACGATCACACTTCCGTATACTCTTAATGTAGCTATCAAAAACAAGGTTCAGCAGCTATCGAGAAGGATTTGCGCTCAATCCGACGGTACAAGACATGTAAACAACACGTTAATCGAATCGTTGCTAGGATATTGGTAACTATTAGTCCAAAATAACAATTTATCGACCAAGGTTGCCAGTTTAAAAAAAAAATCATGCGAACTCATTTTGACATAACGAGTTACTGAAGGGTAGTTAAATTTACGATACAGTTTTGATAGACGAGTGGCAGGTCGTGTCGTCGGTCTGGTGGAGAATGGGTGCGTAAATGCTCCTAAAATGCATGCATAAAGTTGCCTGCGCATTTAACACAACCACAGTAGCTAATGGGAAAAAGTACACCCGTTTCTCACTAGAGGTGCTGTTAGTGTCACCGTATGGTGAAAAATCTATGTTTATTTGATTTATGCCTTCATATATACTAATCATGGAAAATGTTATTGCCAAGAACATTGCTTTCTCACTACCAAACATACCTATATATCAATCTCATTTACCTCGTACATGCGGGATTAACGAATATCAAATGAAGTCGAATAAAAAAAAAAGAAAAAAGAAAGAGGAGGAAAATAAACAGGACACGTATGGCGAGATAATGACGTAATTTCGCCTGGACAATTTTGACAGCAGCCGGAATGCAGCCAGCCTTCTGACGGTTGCCAGAATTCCTCACAAGCGGGGTTCCTTCTTTATACACTCTCATTGAACATAACTCAAAATTAAGTGACACATCACTCAAATTCATAAAAAGTGCACGTACTCTAAACTTGAGTTACCAGCTATCTACTCATTTTTGAGTTAAGAGACAAAGCTATCAAAATTTGAGTATTTTTTACTCAAAATATGAAAAAAATATTTTTTTCAAAATTTGAGTGAGTTTAACTCAAAACTTGAAATCCTTGCACTCAAAGTAAAAACATTCTTATTCACAAATGTTGAGATAGAAAGTGATTCTTTTTTTTTTAAATAGAATGCCCAGAAAAGTGTTTCAAACCCGTGTCCTTTTGACCGGTTTGGAGTCAATCTTGAACGAAAATTGAAGTATTTTTTTCACTCAAATGTTTGAAATCTCAACGCTTACTCTATTGTATGAATAAATGCGAGAAAACTCATGGCCTGAGCAAATTTTACTCAAATCGATACTCAAATTTTGACATATTGATCCAGTTTATGAATTTGAGTAATCGCAACTCAAATCATGAGTTATGTTCAATGAGAGTGTAGTACCTCGTTTCTCAGGACAGCGAAGCAGAGTTACCATATTTACAGATTTTTCTGTAAAAGCGCAGATTTTTTGGCCTATTTTGCCATAAAGAATCAGAACACAGAACATCAAAATTCACAGATTTCTAGAGATGTTTATGAATATTATACGGGAAACGTGCACAGATTTTCACCTACAGATGTTTGGCTTGATAACTGATTTTTGGAAAAATGATCTGGCATCCCTGAGCCAGAGAGAAAAGAAAGAAAATAATAAACAGGATTCTTGTTCGGCTTGATTTCTTTTAAGAATTTTTATAGACTGCTGCATTAATTACTACTATCGTTTCAATAGAATTGCAAAGCCAATCATGATGGCTGAAATCAATGCTACCCAATTAGCACGGAGAAAATACCTCAACATGGCTGTATCGTCAGAATTGCTAGAACATGAATTTGAAAGTGCCGACAGGGATTGTGTCGAAACGCTTACGGAAATGGTGCAAAGTTGTGAGTATTAATGAATAGGACATTCATTATTGTTCTTTCTGATCAACCACATTGTCGTCTAATTCTAGTTATCGTAGAACTAGGTCAGTCTGCTCGAAATTATTGTGAGCTAGCCGGACGTACTCAACCTGTTATAGGAGATGTTGTTATAGCGCTCATCAACATGGGAATTCCTGTAAAAGGTCTGGAATCATATGCCAAGCGAGAAGGACGACAAATATTACCCCTGCCGCAACAGGCACAGACTCAGAAGCAGCTTAGCATTCTCCAGGCTGGTCAAAAGAATTCGCACCCGTCACACATTCCCAATTATTTACCGGCTCTGCCAGATCCACATGCATACATACGAACACCGGTATATAATTGTAAAATGTATATCAATGTTGTGTTGCTCATCTCATGTGTTATTCTAGACATATAAACAACCCGTAACCGAGTACGAAGCTATTCGTGAAAAAGCAGCTTCCCAAAAGCGGGACGTCGAGAAAGCACTCACTCGATTTCTAGCTAAAACAAGCGATGTTCACAGTCTGTTTGATAATGAGGATAACCCAATGTTTCCACTAATTGCCTGCAAACCATCATTTCCACCATACCTACAGGCGTTGAATCCAACAGATCAGATATTCGACTTCGAAGAGCTGGAGTATTATTATCAGGTGGCAAACCGGAAGGAAGATCCAGCTGATGCCAAGGATGCTGACGACGATGACGAAGACGGCGACGATGTTGAAGATAAGAAAGAAGACAAAGATGATGAAAAGGATGTAGAATCTGGCCGGGGAGATTCGAACAATGGAAGTGCTAGCGTTAAAGCGTGCGGGGAAGCTAAAATGGGCCCTCCAACGGTGACGGTTTCCACAGCAAGCGGTAACATAACAACGGCTCAGATCAATTTAACTAACAATAGTCCTACGATCGACAATCCATATTTGCGAGCGGCCACCATTCCCAGGAAGGTGAAGAGCGAAACTGGAACGGGGATGTTTTAAGAGAGTAACGACTGGTTAAACTTAACATAACGACATTCAAAGCCGTTTCTGTTTAATCGAAAATTTTAGTTGTCATGTTGAATGTTTCGATCAGTCAGACAGTCATGTTTATGATTTGTACTAAAGAAAACAGATTTTAGGATTTTGTTTTTAAATAACGAAAATTGTTTAGATCTAAGATTCTTTCAATCTATTAAAAACAATAAAAAATATTCATATTTATTTAACTCATATTATTTACAAATTGCTTTTTCGAAAAAAAATATAACATACTTATATGTCTAGATAATCGTGTGAGTACCGGTACCTGCCTCATGTTTATTTTATTACTAAATAAATTGAGCATGGTTTCTAAATTTGAGCGATTACAATTATGAATCCTTATTTCGCAATGTACCGATCCAGGTTGTCCCAGTTGCATGAGTAATCGATCTGCAGCAGACCCTTCTTGCTAAGACTGAAATGTTGCGGAGTGTAACATACATTAGCATTGGTAGCCGCTATCGAAACCGCCGTTGACGGATCCACCGGAACCGGTGGTGCTGCTATCAACGTTGGAGCAATGCTTATTTGACTGGGTCGTCTGCCCATACTCATACTGACAACGCTTACGCTGCGGGAGCGCCTACGCATTGGACTTTGACGACTGGTGGCGTACAGTGGCACATGTTCCACCTCTTGGCGGGCACACTCAAAGCAATCGTTCACCGTATAGTAGTTCCCTCCGCCACTGATACTTGCTGGGGCGCCTGGCGATTCCAGCAGAGACATATGGTGAGGTGGAATAGGCGGCGGTAGCGGCATGTAGCAGCAGCTGGGTTCATAGTAGTCGTACGATGGCGGGCCTGGAAATTCAAGTTGGGGTAGCGGTTTGGGCAGAACGATTGGACGTCGGTTGGTCGCGCTTTTGCCGAAACCAGGTGTGTGCAGACGTAGAGCAGACATCGGACTATCGCATGAGCTCGGGTGTTCTGTTGAGGAAGTTTCCAGATCTGTGAACAATAAAAACATTCATAAGTTCGTGCCGAATGACTTTAAACCCTCGAACCCTTGGAACTACAGCGAATTGAAAAAAGTATTGGCACTTCGGAAACATCCTAAGGAAGTAAAATTGGTGGAAGATATGAAAAAACTATTATCCAACCAATACAAAAAAATGTTGGTACAAATGTTGTACAAGGCCTTATGAGTAGTGTTAAGAAAAAGGTTCATGCATTTGAATATGGTATTGAATTTAAAAAAAGAGCATATAAAATATTTTTTTTTTGATTTGATTTCCCGAAAGTTTGGAGATGAAATATTTATTGATATTTTCTTTTGATACAATTAGATTCCGTACACCCTTTATTCAAAGATTAGCAGTTTTCATCTAATCCTTAGATATGGAAATATCTTTTTCTGTACATAGGTTAAACGTATGCAATAGGGTGGAACAAAGTTGTATGGGAAAAAATGAAAAGGTTTATTTTCTCTCTCCACCAAACTTTTCGTGTTCTTTCTGGGTCCAATAAGAACTATGCAACCCTTATTATATCGGTGAAACTATATTTTTATTGTATGGGATTAAGTATAGGGAAACTTTTTTCAAAAAAAAATCGGCTGGAGATCATCCTGTAGGCTCCAAAAATCAGTTCATGTTTTATTTTTGTAGTTTTAGAACATGGTTTGTCACTTTAAAAAAAGCTGCATACTTAGCTGAGTATCAATCGTAGAGACATCAAAATACTCAGCTCATTTGTAATAGAATAATATAAAAAAAATCATATTACGACATAGGGTAACAGAGGTATTTTGGCCCATTTTAGGATTTATTTTATTTTGGCCCACTTAGTAAAAATATCCATCAAATGTTGTAATATCTTCGAAAACTCCTTCCGCAATAGGTAATTTAATGTGATTAGCTTCAAATTGATGCAACATGGGTTACTTAACATCGATAAAATCCGAGGTTTTCTTCCTCGTTAAATTTCCTACGAAATTTCATCCCACCCTAGTATACAATCACACACACACACACACACACACACACACACACACACACACACACACACACACACACACACACACACACACACACACACACACACACACACACACACACACACACACACACACACACACACACACACACACACACACACACACACACACACACACACCCACACACACACACACACACACACACACACACACACACACACACACACACACACACACACACACACACACACACACACACACACACACACACACACACACACACACACACACACACACACACACACACACACACACACACACACACACACACACACACACACACACACACACACACACACACACACACACACACACACACACACACACACACACACACACACACACACACACACACACACACACACACACACACACACACACACACACACACACACACACACACACACACACACACACACACACACACACACACACACACACACACACACACACACACACACACACACACACACACACACACACACACACACACACACACACACACACACACACACACACACACACACACACACACACACACACACACACACACACACACACACACACACACACACACACACACACACACACACACACACACACACACACACACACACACACACACACACACACACACACACACACACACACACACACACACACACACACACACACACACACACACACACACACACACACACACACACACACACACACACACACACACACACACACACACACACACACACACACACACACACACACACACACACACACACACACACACACACACACACACACACACACACACACACACACACACACACACACACACACACACACACACACACACACACACACACACACACACACACACACACACACACACACACACACACACACACACACACACACACACACACACACACACACACACACACACACACACACACACACACACACACACACACACACACACACACACACACACACACACACACACACACACACACACACACACACACACACACACACACACACACACACACACACACACACACACACACACACACACACACACACACACACACACACACACACACACACACACACACACACACACACACACACACACACACACACACACACACACACACACACACAGTGTTTCATATTTGGTATTCGAATTTTCATTTCTAATGCCAGCCTCATCACAAAAAAGAGCATCGAAAATACCCAATTTAAATTGATTTCGTTTGTACAATTATACATGTCTTGTATTTTAAAAAAATCGTTATGTTTATAGAGGATTTGACTACATTGCTTTCCTATTGAAAATGACAAGCTGTTCATTTCACGAATTATTGTGGTTTGAAATGGCAAATCGTATAGATCGAGTAGGAATGTGCAATCTCTGCACAAGAATATTGATGCGTGCCAAACGATTTTATAAAATATCTGGTATTTTTTCCCTTCTCATATAGAAAAGCTATGCAAAGCAGAGCCTTGCTAGTACATTCCTGTAGTGGAATTTGACCTTCTGTTTCAACAGACTTCGCAGCCGATTCAGAGTTTGCATGGCTGGTGCTACGATTCTACTGACACTACGAATCCGTCCAGGTCGGGGCTCGAACATACGATAACTGCTTTGAAAGACCAGCGCCCTATGCATTGAACCGCCAACCCGGAACAAAAGGCTATGCACTCACTGTGAAAAAAGACTTTTCAACCGATTCGAATATTATTCGATTCTGCTAGGCGAATTGAGCAACAACAGTTTTTACACTCGTTCTATGAGTTAAGTGTATATTTTCATGAATTTCATGTGTTCTACAAGCAGTGATAGATCAAATGCTTTGCACATGATGCTAGCGTGCATATTATTTTCAGTGTAGTGGAATTTGACCTTCTGTTTCAACAGACTTCGCAGCCGATTCAGAGTGTCCAGAACCATTGCATGGCTGGTGTTACGATTCTACTGACACTACGAATACTTCCAGGTCGGGGCTCGAACGCACGACAACTGGTTTGTAAAACCAGTGCCCTATGCATTGAGCCGCCAACCCGGGACATGGGTGCCTGGGTGTTGCTCTTAAAAAAAGTCTAATATCAATGTGTATCAGGCAACTTACCTTATGATCAAAAATCGCGCTTGTCCAATCGGCAAACTTTTATTCACTCAACGTTGGCAACACTTTTATACACATTCTTTCAAATTTTGACGCATATCGTACTAGAGTGCCTATAACCAGAGTGACGACTTCTCATCCGTAATGTTGGCAACAATTCAAAACATTCCATTAGCCTTACATTGAATTGACAGGTCGTTTGCTCGTTTGGAACTGGGAGCTGTCATTCCAAACGAATAGCTGTCGCCACTCTGATTATAGTCACTCTATATCGTACGATTAGTTTTTGTTTGGCGTCTATACAAAGAAGTTGAAAAATTTTCGTGTGGCGATTTTTATAATGGATGAAAATTTGGAACAACGTGCGTGTATCAAATTTTGTGTTGCAAATGGATTTAAGTGTTCCGAAACGTTTAAAATGTTAGAAAAGGCCTTTGGTGAATCGTGTCTAGGAAAAACACAAGCATACGAGTGTTATAAACGCTTCAAAGGTGGTCGTAAAAGCTAGGATCATGATGAGATCCCTGGCCGCCCAACAACATCTGTTACTGAAGAAAACATTGAATCGGCGAAGCAAATCGTGTTGCAAAATCGTTCTGTACCGATTAGAGAGATTGCTGTGTTGTTGGGCATGGATCAGCCGAACACATTTTGACAGAATGTGTATAAAAGTGTTGCCAACGTTGAGAGAATAAAAGTTTACCGATTGGACAAGCGCGGGAATTTTAAAATGAAAATTCCGGTTCTTTTTTTATCATAAGGTATAGTAAAATAATTGATCAAAACAGTTATTTTGAGTGATAGTGCAGCTGTGGCAAGTGTGTGTTGTTTAGTGAAAAGTGTTATTATTGAACATTGCTAAAAATGAAAATTGTTCCAGCGACTGTGATCTGATCACTCAAAATTAAATGACATCAATGATGCGAATTTGCCACCAAAAACTGAATGACATCAACCGATCTAAGCGCTATCTGCATATCATTGTTGGTGTTATCAGATTTATGTTATAAGATTTATATAGAATGTGTGAAAATTTACAAGACAATCGTGTGATTGATCTGCACTTCGTCGATTACTAGTTACTAGTTCCGGTTCCGGAACTATACACTCAGGCAAAAAATATATGGAATTTCATAATGATTTCATATGGTTTTTAGCCACAAAAATTGGAATTCCAATAAAACGCCTTATGAAATTCATACGAAATTTCTAGAAACATTGTGCGAAATTTCTATGACAAACATAACTTCTCTCATATACTGTGGAATTCATAAGTTGTTCGTATGAAAACTATAATAGTGATAGATGAGATGTATACTGCAGAGGAATATTTTTCATATTAATCTTCTGAAATGGTGATTTTAGTGATTTTTGATGCATCATAAGATTTGCCTTATGATTTTCACTACTCAATTTACCTGAGTGTAGGGTGTTTTGATTTGTAGATTTTGCTAGATTCCGTACGGCGAAACTTATTTTTTAATTCCACAGCAGTATTTATGATGTTATGAATAATATGAGAAATGCATAATTACACCACTAGGTGGATTACAACAGGGTTTTTCCTTTCTACCTCAAGTGATGCAAGACCAACTCATCTTTATATGTATATATTATTTCGTAACACCAAACCAACTGATTTCACTTAATAGACACAACAGTAAAAAACTGTTACAATCATGTGTTACGAATATTGTTCGACTGCTTTCATTGTCAACTATAAATCGATTGCACGATGTAAGTATAATAGGATTTTACTGTGATGGAAGCGGCTTGGAAGTGGGAAAAAATACAAAACAATATACAAGTGAGCAATACTTCGTGACAACTTTCAATCTGAGCTTTGCTTGTTTGGCAAGTTAATGTAGATTACTGCAGAAACGCATCGATTTAACACTTGATTGATCATGCACGCGGTTCATATTTGGTGCTAAGCATGGAAAGATTGAGCAAAATATTACAGAGCTAATTGTTAGAAATCAAGATTGGTTTAGTTGACCACTATCTAAAAAGCAATTTTTTTCTGACATAGTTTTTTTTAATTCGGTTTTTATTTAGTAGGACAATGTGTAGAACATGCTAATAATTAGCATATGAATTGATAGTATGTTGAAATCGAAATAACAGTATTAATATGTGCAGTGCATTTTAGACTATTCTCAACACCTTCCCTCTTAAAAATGGTTTTGGGGGTCGGATCTGTGTGACATTTTTTTTAGTGCATAGTGTTCTAGCCCTCACAAAAAAATATCCAACGGAAGTCCTCCATTGGATCGTTGGTATAATGAATATCTAACGGGAGGCCGATTCGGGACATTGTTGAGCCTTTTTCAGTATAAGGAGTTTATATTGAAATATATTTTTAAACAAATACTTCATACTAGTAGCACATTTCTACTTCACGTATGACAACAACATATTTACTTTCTATATGAAGAAAACACCCAATTTTCACAATATTTTTGTAGGAAAAAACAACAACAAACCGTTCCAACAAACTGAACCAGTATTTCAAACGCGTTAAGCTCAACAAGATCTAACCGCTTTGTCAATGGGAAATGGTTTACCACTTTCAACTGTTTAAATTTTCCTGTTTGAGCTGTTCCTATGAAGTCAATAATATAAACACAGAAAAAAATAATGAATGTTGCAGGTGACAGAATTCTTCAAACGATACAATTCACAACTACTTGATTTTTAAAATGGCGCAATATTACACTCGCACAGAATTTTACATGTTCCGAGTGTTATTTGCATTCGACTACCAAGTGCCGCTGTATGGATTTATATATATCAATTATTCAATGACCAGATATCAGCTCTGCGGTCCAGTCGAGTAACCGATGTGCTTGTGATCTAATGTTTCTCGGTTCGAGTCGCGCTGCTGCTATCGATCTTTTGTTATTTTTTTCATTCGAATTAATGACATGTAATTTTCAAATCACACAATTTTACATGTTCTTGAATAGAAATTTGTATGAAATACGACGCTCCATTTATGTGCATCTTATAAGATGTAAAATCACAAGATTTTTTCGAACTGTGAATATATTGTTCTTGGAAATTAAACGAGTTTCCATACAATAAGCGGTGGATGCGAATGAATAACAAAAAACTACAAGGATCATCCCCATGGGGTTGTGCGAGCCATTGATGTGGAATAAGGCAACCAAAATTTCTAATGATCGACATTTTCAATCAAACAGTTCAATCAATCGTCACACTTTTTAATCCGCAATTGCACGAGAGTCTGCTTCGATTCATCTTTATTAGGAACCATCACCGAACGCGCGAACCTAGAATATAGACACTGCACTATGGTCCGAAACGAGAAATTAGCGTGACAAAAATATTTTCACTATTAAATATTAGTTTTTTGTAGTTGGTGTCTTCACAAAAGTTGTTTGTAATCAAATGGTGCTCCTTTTGATGAAAAGTGCTACTAGGGTGGTCCTCATTTAGATTGAAATCTGAAATCTAACATTCTTAATTGAATTCAAAAATGATTTTGTTGTACAATAAAGTTGTAGGAAATTTTATTTTGAGCGACTTTGCTGAAAAAAGCACTTCTCTAGCTTTTCATTTGATCGAGTTACATCAATTTTCCCGAATAAAAGTAGGGTGGCTAGTTTTTGTGTGTCTCATTTCTCGAATGGACAATGTATGGAACATTTGTAGAACTAATTTGATACTATCATTTTGCCGAAGGAAGTATGTTAATACGTTAAGGCGTTTAAGAGTTATGCAATGTTTTTGAGTTTTTTGAAGGTATTTTTAAAACTAATTTAAATAAGTTAAAAAAAAACACCCTTCCAATTTTCTCTTATATTTTTACTTATATTATGACCTTTCAGGAACCGCATAGGATACATTTTTATCGATCTGGCATCTAATAAATATTGATATTTGAGCAAAATTATGCGCAATGATTAATACAACAACTCTTCTGAACCCAAATTTTCCGCAGAACGTTTCACAAAAAAGTTAGAACAAAAAAAGTGAATTTTCAGGAGCCACCCTACTTTTATTCGGGAAAATTGATGTAAGTCGGTCAAATGAAAAGCTAGAGAGGTGCTTTTTTCAGCAAAGTCGCTCAAAATAAAATTTCCTACAACTTTATTGTACAACAAAATCATTTTTGAGTTCAATTAAGAAAGTTAGATTTCAGATTTCAATCTAAATGAGGACCACCCTAGTAACACTTTTCATCAAAAGGAGCGCAATTTGATTACAAACAACTTTTGTGGAGACACCAACAAAAAACTAATATTTAATAGTGAAAATATTTTTGTCACGCTAATTTCCCGTTTCGGACCACTGTGCACTGTCTTGATTTGTATTTGTTTTGTAGCCGACGAAATTACATCAATATCCCAAATGTACGTAATTATATCTTTGTATGGGAGAGTGTTCGGTTACCGGCACCATTTTCTTTTAAGTTTAAAACTTAGTGCACATTATGCGTCTGCAGTCTGCAAAAAGTTTTCAGGCGAAAAAAGGTTTGCAGGTTAACTACGAAATTTGATAATTTACAGACAAATTTGCAGATTGGGCATCTCTGCATGTCACTGACAATTTTTCACGAATTGTTGAAAAAATGGGATGTCGGTAACCGAACACCTTGGGGTGCCGGTAACCGAAATCGGCAGACATTTCAAAAATTTAGAAAAAAACTGCGGAAATTTGGATAGCATCCGGTATTAACAGTTCGGCTGAAAAGTTCGTATCGTTTAATAGAAACACACATTTTTTGCCAAAATTCGTTTTTATTATTCAACATAATTGCCATCAGAGGCGATACAGCGATTATAGCGATCTTCCAACTTTTCGATACCATTTTTGTAGTACGATTTGTCCTTTGCCTCAAAATAGGACTCAGTTTCAGCGATTACCTCTTCATTGCTTCTAAATTTTTTACCAGCGAGCATTCTCTTGAGGTCTGAGAACAGGAAAAAGTCACTGGGGGCCAAATCTGGAGAATACGGTGGATGAGGGAGCAATTCGTTCAATTTCAGCATGGTTTTCATCGACTTGTGACACGGTGCATTGTCTTGATGAAAAACAAATTTTTCTTCTTCAAATGAGGCCGTATTTTTGAAATTTCGTCCTTCAAACGCTCTAATAACGCTATATAATAGTCACTGTTGATGGTTTTTCCCTTTTCAAGGTAGTCGATGAAAATTATACCATGCGAATCCCAAAATACAGACGCCATAACCTTACCGGCCGATTGTTGAGTCTTTCCACGCTTTGGGATCGGTTCATCGCGTGCAGTCCACTCAGCTGACTGTCGATTGGACTCCGGAGTGAAGTGATGGAGCCATGTTTCGTCCATTGTTACATATCGACGAAAAAAATCGGTTTTATTTCGATATAACAGCTCCTAACACTGCTCAGAATCATCAATTCGTTGTTGTTTTTGATCGATTGTGAGCTCACGCGGCACCCATTTTGCACAAAGCTTTCTCATATCCAAATATTCGTGAATAATATGTCCAACACGTTCCTTTGATATCTTTAGGTTGTCAGCTATCTCGATCAACTTCACTTTACGGTCATTGAAAATCATTTTGTGGATTTTTTTCATGTTTCATCGGTAACAGCCTCTTTTGGACGTCCACTGCGTTCATCGTCTTCGGTGCTCATATGACCAGTACGAAATTTTGCAAACCACTTACGAGTTGTTGCTTCGCCCGGTGCAGAGTCTGGATAACACTCATCAAGCCATTTTTTGGTATCGGTGGCACTTTTTTTCATCAAAAAGTAGTGTTTCATCAACACACGAAATTCCTTTTTTTCCATTTTTTCACAATAACAAAAGTAGCTTCACTCAAAATGCAATATCTCACAAACTAAATATCAGACAGTTGTCAAATTTATACACGTTTCTTTTGAAGGTTGGTACTAACTGAAAATGGTATGGATTTAATTCTAGTGGCGCCCTCTCATAGAAACGATACAAACTTTTCAGCCGATCTGTTAAATCACGAAATAGATCGATTTCACCTCATAAATATTCAATATACTCACCTTTTCGATTAATGCTCTTCAATTTATGATACTATAAAAAAAATCAGAAAAAACTTTTGTGTTGATTTTCACGAAATTCAAATTTGTTTTGAGCGCAGCAAAAAATTCAAGCGTCTGTTTGCTTTGGTATTCGGCACAAAAAGGACGTGCTGCTACTACACACACATGACATGTAGGGATGCTTTCTGTCAAAAGTTATGGTGGGGTGCCGGCAACCGAACACTGCCAGCAAACAAACACCTTCCCCTACCATCTTGCAATACGGATTTCGGTATTCAAGCTTTTCTTCGACAAGCATGTGTTCGAGTTTTGTATGCACGCAGTTTTTTTTATAGCGTTAAGTTTCTCTATCATTACTACCATTCTGCGATTTCGGTTGAAGCGATAAACTTTTTCTCATTTTTCATCTAGTTCATCGTATATAAATTAGAAATTAGTCTTAAGCACTCAAAGTTTACCCTGAAGTTGTTGCAAATTTCTCAGGCGAAGACGACATAACATGGAATTTCATCCGAACTCGCATGACTCGCGGAGCGTACCAATTAAAGCTTCAAATAGTTTTATTGCGCTTTCTGTCTTGCTGTCTAGCAACAACCTACCTCTGGCATGCTACACGCCGAGTTGCCATGTTATTTTTTCAAAAATCTGTCTCTGACTCAAACATTTATCTGGATTTGTCTGGGTCTAACTATATAGAAGTAAACACTAACTAGTTACTATATACAAGTGGAAAAAAGGTATCACCACCCATTGTATAGAGGCCAAAAACGATAAAGATCTGGTGAAATTTGACAAAATCTGGGAAAATTTGTAAAATCTGGAAAAAGATCTGGTTAGTTAGAGTGTCTGGCGAAGCGAGAAAAATCTGGCATTTGCCAGACAAATCTGGCAACGCTGGCTACACGTAGGACTAAAACGCTATAATTTCGCTTATATTTATAGATACTAGTGCTTCCAACAGCTTTGCTTTTGCAAAGATGTGTTCCACATCAAAAATAAATAAATAAAACTTAACAAGAACGTTGATTTATTCAGACATACAAACAATTAATATATTTCTCAAATTCAACTGTTTAGGTGTTAGATAGCCATTTCATTATACATTTTTCTGAGACGATTACCGAGCACTCGGCTGTGCAAATCTCGTCATTTTTAGCCGAGATTTAGCAAATATATTTAACCGCAAGCTTAGCCTGAAAGCTACGTTTGGGTCATTGATCTAGTTCGAAGATTAAATCTCTTCTGGATCCGGAGATAAAGGGTGATTTTTTAAGAGCTTGAGAACTTTTTTAAACAATAAAACGCATAAAATTTGCAAAATCTCATCGGTTGTTTATTTTAAACGTTAGATTGGTACATGACATTTACTTTTTGAAGATAATTTCATTTAAATGTTGACCGCGGCTGCGTCTTAGGTGGTCCATTCGGAAAATCCGCTTTTTTATCGACAAATTTTGTTCAGCGATGAGGCTCATTTCTGGTTGAATGGCTACGTAAATAAGCAAAATTGCAGCATTTGGAGTGAAGAGCAACCAGAAGCCGTTCAAGAACTGCCCATGCATCCCGAAAAATGCACTGTTTGGTGTGGTTTGTACGCTGGTGGAATCATTGGACCGTATTTTTTCAAAGATGCTGTTGGACGCAACGTTACAGTGAATGGCGATCGCTATCGTTCGATGCTAACAAACTTTTTGTTGCCAAAAATGGAAGAACTGAACTTGGTAGACATGTGGTTTCAACAAGATGGCGCTACATGCCACACAGCTCGCGATTCTATGGCCATTTTGAGGGAAAACTTCGGAGAACAATTCATCTCAAGAAATGGACCGGTAAGTTGGCCACCAAGATCATGCGATTTGACGCCTTTAGACTATTTTTTGTGGGGCTACGTCAAGTCTAAAGTCTACAGAAATAAGCCAGTAACTATTCCAGCTTTGGAAGACAACATTTCCGAAGAAATTCGGGCTATTCCAGCCGAAATGCTCGAAAAAGTTGCCCAAAATTAGACTTTCCGAATGGACCACCTAAGACGCAGCCGCGGTCAACATTTAAATGAAATTATCTTCAAAAAGTAAATGTCATGTACCAATCTAACGTTTAAAATAAAGAACCGATAAGATTTTGCAAATTTTATGCGTTTTATTGTTTAAAAAAGTTCTCAAGCTCTTAAAAAATCACCCTTTATAATGGTATAAATGACGTAACCGACAAAATATCCGTTTTTGACAACTCAATTTTCTCAGAGATGATTAACCCAATATTAACAAGCTTAGTCTCGTTTGAAAGCTACTATTGGGATATTGATCAAGTTCGAAGATTAAAGGCTGACACTGCCGTTTCCGGAGGTGTAATGCTGTAAGTGACGTAAATACAAAACTCATTACTGCTCAAATTTCTCGGATATGGATGAATCAATTACTTCATAAAGTGATTAATGATCAAGTACAAATGTATTATTGCTCGTACATTTGGTTAGATTAATGTTACCGAATATAGGACGTAAGCGCTGAAGCATGCTTTTGTGAACTACCCGAATCAATCTGAATGCATTTGCATAAAAAATGAGCTAATAAAACAGGGCAATTTTTTTTAATGAGGTTGTGTCAATGTTATTTTGCCGATTACTCGACTTTCATTCAACGAATTGTGACAAAATACCGCAGAAAAACAGCTTGAAAATTGTATTGTATTGTATATCATTTATTTATACCCGGCTCAAACCTATCGTGGTCGTTCGCCGGATAAAAGCTTGAAAATTGTTCAATACTACTATTGCACCTATTTTCATCTTTCCCTTACACTAATAGTTTTTGTATATGAGATGACTACTGCAGCCGTTGTCTAGTTATTTTAAAAATAATTTACATTTGTGAGGTATTTATCATTTATTCCAAGGGTTAAGATACACTATATCGTTATTATAATACGGTAGCGTAGTGAGAAAAATTCTAAAAGAGGAAAAATATCGAAAAACACCCCCACCATTGTACGGATTTCGCACTACATGGCTGAAACAACATGATTTCTCTGGATCGTAAAAGTGCATCTCCCAAACCTTTTCGTGGTTGCTTACAAAGAAAACTACTCACATCTTGATCCAAATACGAAGTGTGCGTTTCTTTCAAGCATCTCTCTTACACAGGTAGCGCTGGTACCCACCAATCAGGTTGCTTTGATCTGCACAAGCTATCTGTAACAATCCTTATCAATAGTAGGGTAGGCAATGACACAATCCTTTTTCCATAGCCTACATTCTGATAGATGATTTTAAACACAATTCTTCAACCAACACGTGAACCACGCATTCTTCAATGACAATGACCCTTCGCGAGTGTACTATGAATCAAACCGTTGCATCAATTGCTGTACGTATTTTTCTATCCAAGCAATGAATGACTCGAGCCGGCACGTTACGTTTACGTTTCCATTCAAAAACAAAAATGCACTGAATATCTGAGCCTCATTCAATGGGTTTGCTATTTCCGAGGGGCCCTCCACTAAAGTACACTTGAACTACAAATCACTAATTGCTGCCCCGTCAAACAACAGGCTCGCGTGAAAAGATGCTTCAGAAAGCAGCTCACAGTACGACTCTGGTACATTACTTAACTATCCAATTCCATTGTTCTGCTGTGCCACAACACAACCAGGTCTTGGAAACCCCTCAACGATTGTTGGATTTCCGTTCACGGCACGGGCTGGCTGCTTTTTTTTCGAACTTCACTCTCGCGAGATCACCACCAGACTGTTAATAGCCATCGGATCAAAGTTGCGGTAAGACATCTCATGGCAAGAAGAAAAATGTGTCTCTGCTGCCGTGTTGGGACGACCATGGAGCTTGCATTTCGTTGGCGACCTTCTTCTGTTTTTCTGCTGCAACACTCTTCGTGGTGATTTCGCTCTCCTTCGGTAGCACTTGTTTAAGTGTGTCGTATATCCGGATGAGTGCGGTTGATGCGACTTTGGTGGAAATTTTCACGGGCTTGAAGGCTGAAATATCATTGATCAAGAGCCCAGAATTTTTAGGCGGAAAACCAATAACAGTTGGATACCACACTTTCCGGTTGATACTGGAACGAATGAGAATCACTTTCGCGTTGCTATATGTGATAGTTACTATAGTCCCGTAATTTCTAGTTATTTAGAGATTGTCCACGAAAGACAATCGCAGATTGCTTCATTTTTCACGATTGAATCTATAAAATGTTCCAATATTACGATTCCCACTGTAATACTACTCTTTAGTATGGGATCGATCTTGAGATAAAAACAGTTACTCTTTAAAAACGCATCGTCACCTCGTTGGTTTATTTGTACCATAAGCAATGACATAGTTATCACGTCATGTTATATGGGAAGGAACTGTTTCTTCTAGAGTGTGCCACTTGTAACAAGCTTTGTTTTACAATGGTTAAGATCTAGTCAAGATCTGCATCTTGTTTGTCAACTCAATGCCCGCAAGTCTGGATCGGAATGACAGGAAACAAGACAGTTAATCGTGGTGTATATCAATCAATTTCATGTCTGAAGATTAGGTTGATAACTGGAATAAGCTTAATTAAAATCCACCTAGTGGTGTGATAATGCCTTTCTCTCCTTTCATAACAGTCTCATGAAAATATGTTTCATACTTTTATTAAATAAATTTGGATACTAATTTTGACACCAATTGATTCAGATTGATTCGTAGTTCACAAAAGCATGCTTCAGTGTTTATGTCACACAGTCAGCATCATTTTTCCAAACTAGTGCTACATTGCGTTGCCTATTTGTAATCAGTGATGCTAATCTAAAAAACCCTTCTTAATCCACCTAGTGGTGTGATAATGCCTTTCTCTTCTTTCATAACAGTCTCATGAAAATATGTTTCATACATTTATTAAATAATTTTAGACACCAATTGATTCGGATTGATTCGAGTAGTTCACAAAAGCATGCTTCAGTGTTTATGTCACACAGTCAGTATCATTTTTCCCAAACTAGTGCTTGACATTTGCGTTGCCTATTTGTATAAGAACAGTGATGCTAATCTAAAAAAAGCCTTATTAGTCCACTTAGTGATGTTTTCATATATATTGAAAAATCCCCATAGGGGGGAGTACATGAAATTTTCGAAATCGAAAAAAAATTTTTGATGCCAAAAGGCTTAGAATTGCATGAAACGTCGAGATTTAGTGTCATCTCGAAAAAAAATTTTTTTGAAAAAATCGACTTTTTGGGACTTAGAAAAAATATGAAAATTTTTATAAGTCCCAGAAAGTTGATTTTTTCAAAAAAAATTTTTTTTGAGATGGCACTAAATTTCGATGTTTTATGCAGTTTTAAGAGTTTTGGAACCAAAAAAAATTTTCGATTTTGGAAATTTCATGTACTCCCCCCTATGGTGCTTTTTCAAGATCGAAAATTGCCAAACCTTTACCACCGGGCAGCACCCCTTAAGCATGTCCGATTTAGGTCAAATTTTGCATGAAGGCTTTTTTCGAGGTGCTTAAACTTTTGAGCACTAGAACTTTACGAAAATAGAGTTGATCCCAAAATTTTGGCACCCTTATATATAAGAGCGGTAAAAATCAACGTGTTTTGTCGGTTACGTCACTTATACCATCATATATCTGGAACCAAAAGTCACAACCATTTGATCTTCGAACTTGATCAACGGTCCGACAGTAGCTTTCAAACGAGCCCAAGTTTGTTAAAATCGGATCAGCCATCTCTGAGAAAATTGAGCGCGTTCAAATACAACGCTTTTTGTCGGTTACCTCACTTATACAATCATATCTCCGGAACCAAAACTCACAGCCATTTGATCTTCGAACTTGATCAATGGTCCGACAGTAGCTTTCAAACGAGCCCAAGTTTTTTAAAATCGGTTCAGCCATCTCTGAGAAAATTGAGCGCGTTCAAATAGCACGATTTTTGTCGGTTACGTCACTTATACAATCATATCTCCGGAACCAAAAGTCACAGCCATTTGATCTTCGAACTTGATCAATGGCCCGACAGTAGCTTTCAAACGAGCCCAAGTTTGTTAAAATCGGTTGAGCCATCTCTGAGAAAATTGAGCGCGTTCAAATATCTTTGAAAAGTGCACATACATACACACACACACACACACACACACACATACACACACACACAGACATTTTCCGATCTCGTCGAGCTGAGTCGAATGGTATATAACACTATGGGTCTCCGAGGCTCCGTTCGAAAGTCGGTTTTTCCAGCAATTCTAATACCTTTCTATAGAGAAAGGCAAAAAGCCTTCTTAGTCCACTTAGTGGAATTTTCATATATCTTGAAAAATCACCATAGGGGGAAGTACATGAAATTTTGTAAATCGAAAAAAAATTTTTGATGCCAAAATGCTTAGAATCCAGAGTCCCAGAAAGTTGATTTTTTCAAAAAAAAATTTTTTTGAGATGACACTAAATTTCGATGTTTTAATAGTTTCGGCATCAAAAAAATTTTCGATTTTGGAAATTTCATGTACTCCCCCCTATGGTGCTTTTTCAAGATCGAAAGTTGTCAAACCTTTATCAGCGGGCAGCACCCCTTACGCATGTCCGATTTAGCTCAAATTTTGCATGAAGGCATTTTTCGAGGTGCTTAAACTTTTGAGCACTAGAGCTTAACGAAAATAGAGGTGATCCCAAAGTTTTGGCACCCTTATATATAAGAGCGGTAAAAATTAACGTGTTTTGTCGGTTACGTCACATATACCATCATATATCTGGAACCAAAAGTCACAACCATTTGATCTTCGAACTTGATCAATGGCCCGATAGTAGCTTTCAAACGAGCCCAAGTTTGTTAAAATCGGATCAGCCATCTCTGAGAAAATTGAGTGCGTTCAAATACAACGCTTTTTGTCGGTTACGTCACTTATACAATCATATCTCCGGAACCAAAAGTCACAGCCATTTGATCTTCGAACTTGATCAATGGCCCGACAGTAGCTTTCAAACGAACATAAGTTTGTTCAAATCGGTTCAGCCATCTCTAAGAAAATTGAGCGCGTTCAAATACAACGCTTTTTGTCGGTTACGTCACTTTACAATCATATCTCCGGAACCAAAAGTCACAGCCATTTGATCTTCGAACTTGATCAATGGCCCGACAGTAGCTTTCAAACGAGTCCAAGTTTGTTAAAATCGGCTCAGCCATCTCTGAGAAAATTGAGCGCGTTCTAATATCTTCGAAAAGTGCACACACATACACACACACACACAGACATTATCCGATCTTGTCGAACTGAGTCTAATGATATATAACACTATGGGTCTCCGAGGCTCCGTTCGAAAGTCGGTTTTTCCAGCAATTCTAATACCTTTCTATAGAGAAAGGCAAAATGTAAACTTTCGGTTACAACAGGTTTCGTAAACGAAAAATTGTAATCCTGTAACAACAAAGATACTAACCAATTTAATCGATTGTTTTGAATAAAGAAAAATTATCGGTAATGTGGAACCTAGGTGCGTTGAGGATGTAATGCATTTGATTATTTCTAATTTTTAATTAAAACTATCATTTTAGGAATTTTTTTTATTGTACTCAACTCGATTTGATACAATTCCTCCTGCACATATAACAGACTTACAAGCTACAACAGAATTTTTCACAAATTTGTGCAATTTTTTAATTTACTATATGTTGGAAATAAGGAGCTAACAACAGTTTTCTACGCAACCGTTCACCTCAGTCTTACAAAGCGTTCAATTTGGTTTCGAAACGATAACAAAGTTCTGTTGTTTTCTGCAGAATTTTTAAGTCGGACTGGTCAGGCTATGCGGCACTGTTACTAAAATGTATTCCATACAGCTGTGGGAGTGCCAGTACACATACACTCTAAAAAAATTGAATTTTACAGGTGACTTAATCCCTTATACGATGTAATTCATAAAGACCTAATTTGTCAAATGACGGAAAATTTAATTTGTAATGACTTAATGTTAGATGAGCTTGAATTTTACTGGTTTCGACTGTAACTTGCGTTCTACTAGCAGGTGCGACTGTATGAATTTAAATGCACCTTTTACCAACCAAGCAGATACATGCTTCTGTGGCTCAGTCGATTATAAGACGAACTTGCGATCCAATGTTTCTCGGTTCAAGTCGCGGTGGGTTGCTACAAAATTCTTTTTTTTTATTTCAACGAATTTCATGTCATGGAGTTTTAGACATAATATTAAATGTTCTTCCACGTAAATTTGCGTGAATTGCGACGCTCCATTTATGTGCATCTAAAAAGATGTAAAAATTTTTAAGTGTGTACTTTCTGGACGTGCAACTTACTTTCCGAAATTTAGGTAGTTCTCGAATGACCACTAACTAATAACATCCGGCACAACTAACTATTCAAGACCTTTTAAAATTCAGACGAAATTCCGTTCCTCTCTGTAGTTCGTTAAAATAAATCTCAAGAGCACAGCTCGTGGCCATGTTCGGTAGAGCCATCATAAGTCATCCAGCAGTCCACAAATAATATAAGTCTATCGTACTACGTACAGAGCATCCAGCGGGATCCACTCGTGCAAACAGGCTCTCCCAGACTAAGGCAAAGCAAAGCGAGACACAACTACCAGGCCACGGTGGGTGATCCCGCTTAGTGACCTATAAACGAGTCGCCACTGGAAGCGATGGCAACAGGTTTTTTATTTGCATAGAAGTACGTACTGTCAATTACACGGACAGGTAGAGCATTTTGTACCACTAGTGCGTGTGGGGAAACGACAGCACTTTAACGAGCATCTACAATTTGGTGTTAACCGGCCTAAATGACTTAATTATATGGCAAGAGCAGCGGAGAGCATAAGATGGTAGAGCTCGCATGATGAAAAGCAAGTGGAATTCGCAACGTGAATGAGATTGTTGGCAATTTAAAATTCTTGGACAACAATAACCGGCAGCTCAAAGAGAGAAATCTGGAAAATAACGCGATAACAAATGAATTAATCAAACTACGTATAAAAAGTAGGTTTACGTAGGATTCTATTTTTCTCAATTATTTAAACTAAAGTAACCGTGAGTAACCTATAACGACATAATGGAAATTTTGTAAGCTTTGAGCCATGTAATCTAGAATTCATTTCCTCATTTTCACGCCGTATATTAACTTGAGATTATGCAGACGAATTAATCTGCCATCGTACGTTCGTTGGTAGTTAATAATTGACCTAGAGTAAGCAGCGGAACCTGATTTGAAACTTGTTTGGAGGGCCACTAAAGCCAGTTTCATACGATCATGCACCAGTCTATGACCTGCAAAAATTTGCTATAAATGGAACACTCTAGTCTGTATGTACTAGTTTGCTATCTTGATTACCGCTTTTTATTTTCCAACTAAACTCAACAGAAACTTCAAAAGAGTAGGTTAAATAATACAAATGTAAGCCTCCAGCACTAAACACCAGACCATTTTGTTTTATTTTATACACAAACTTTTATTTTTGATACTGGTTTCTTGGGCTAGTACACAGTTACGTACCGAGGAAGTTTTGCGCCCGGGGGAAAATAAGATTTGATGCCCCATCGTTGGTTTAGTGAGCAGAAAAAAAAATTTAAACTCCATCTTCGGAAAGATGACTTGGACAATAAAAAAAAGGTGCTAACGTTTGGTTTGCCGCCCTCTTAAAAACATGGCGCCCGGGCCGAGTGTCCGCTTCCTCCCCTAGATACACCACTGCTAGTACAGATCGCAAAAAAAATTAGACGTTTTCGAAGTGAAGGTAAGTTTAAGTCGTATCAGGAATCTGAACAAGTTGGCTCAAATGGCACGTTCTCCAGATAATGTGGGATTTTGTGCATTATTTCGTTTTAAAGACTGTCCCAGAAAGTATGGACGCTACCAAAAACCGCTGCCATTTCACATTGGTTCAGAATCTGTCAATTTTTATGGCTGCGTCCTGTTGTTTGCACTCTTCTCTAACCACTTGTGCAGTTGTTTATTCGTTTTCATTAGTTTGTTTCGAAATGCGTGGACTTTCAGCACAACAACAGCGAAAAATTGTGTACAAAGGGTGCACAGAACGCGGACTGTCACTGAGAAAGATAGCAAAAATGGAAGGAGTAAGTGAAAAAGTCGTGCGAAATGCAATCAGGAAGTTTGGTGAGGATAACACTTTTGAGGATAAACCGAAAACGGGTCGAAAAAAAGGTCCTGCTAACCCTCAGTTGGATAAACGTATCCAAAAAAGTGGGCACTTCGAAGTCAAATGTTCTTCGTGCTAAAGAACGTTTGAATCTTCGAACCTATAAGAAGCAGAAACAACCAAAACGTAGTCCGAAACAAGAAGCATCGATCAGGCCGAGGATTCGAAAGCTGTACAATACGATTCTTGCTGGAAATTTGAACTGCATAATCATGGACGACGAAACCTACGTGAAACTCGAGAGAGCTATGGTCTGGCAAGCGATTTGTAGCTGCGGTAAGATTTCGAAACCCTTCATCACCACTGTTTCAATGAACAGCGAAATATACATAAAGGAATGTTTACAAAAACGACTTCTACCCATGATTCGAAGCCACAAGGATCCTGTTGTCTTCTGGCCAGATCTTGCTTCTTGCCACTACTCGAAATCAACGGTAGAATGGTATATTACCAAAAATGTCCACAACTTCGACCAATTGAGGAATTTTGGGCATTAACGAAGGCACATCTTAGGAAACATGTCTCGGCAGCCGAAACCATACAACAGTTCGAAAAAGTTTGGAAATAGTGTCAAAACTTGTCGCCAAGAAGGCTGTACGGAATTTAATGAGGAATGTTCGCAAGAAGGTGCTCCAGCTAGTCTACAATGGCTAAGTAGCAAATGTTGAAAATAATATTTTGTTGTTGTAGCCTAATATTGTCAGTATATCGAATTAAATTTGAGTATCTAACACTTGTGAATTATTTACATCGAAATCAAAGTGCGTCCATACTTTCTGGTACAGTCTTTATCAATTTCCGGTTGAGAAGAGAAGGGTTAGAAAGAAACCATTTGTCGTAGCCGTATAGATTCCGAGAGCTGCGGATGCAGAGATCATTCTGTACTTCAAGAGAAACCCTGAAAATTCTTGCTTAGTTTCCATACATGTTTTGTTATGCAATAACATAGTGGAATAACAATTTTTTCATTATCATTAAAAACCCGTTCTCCATCCACCTAGTGGTGTGATAATGTCTTTCTCTTGCCATTCAAATAGTCTCATTAAAACATTTATAAGATTAAGCAATAACATAGTGGAATAACAATTTTTTCTTTATCATTAAAAACCCGTTCTTCATCCACCTTGTGGTGTGATAATGTCTTTCTCTTGCCATTCAAATAGTCTCATTAAAACATTTATAAGATTCTATTCTCTGCCATTGGTGTTGTGAGCTGCCATTAGTATTGTAAGCTTATTGAATAACCTAATAGTAGCTTTCAAACGAGTCTGAGTCTTTCGAAATCTCCGAGAAATTTTGAAACATTTAAAACACTTGGGTTTGTCGGTTACATAACATATAAGATTACATCGGCCGAATCTGAAATGTTCATCATAACTTTTCCAAATTTGATCACTGACCACATTGTAGCTTTTAAATAGGCCTAAGTTTATCTAAATTCGTTGAGTCACTACCACAAAATTTAGCTTTTAAAAACGTTGGTTACGTCACTTATAGCATTATATCTTCGGAACCGGAAATAACAACCGTTTAGTCTTCGAACTCGATCAACGATCCAATAGTTGTTTTCAAACGAGAATAAGTTTGTTGAAATCGGTTGAACCATTTCCGAGAAAATTGAGCGGTAAGATAAAAAAAGTGCGTTTTTTCGATTTACGTCACTTATACCGTTATATCTCTGGAACCGGAAGAGACAATCATTTGATCTTCGAACCTTTTCAATGGCCAATAGAAACTTTCAAGCGAGCATAAGCTTGCCGAAATCGATTCAGCCACAAAAGGTTCACGCACAGAGACACATTTTCCGATCTCGTCGAACTAAGTCGAATGGTTTATAACACTATTGGTCTTCGAGGCTCTTCGGAAAGTCGGGGTTTCCAGAAAATCTGTTACTTTTCTATAGAGAAAAGCAGAACCACCGATAAACCCAAATTCAAATGAAAGGTCTTAAAGTCATATGAAGAAATTTTTGATTTCATCTAAATCCGTCTTCTGGTTCAGGAATTAAAGGGAAAATTTTCTATTATTATTTATTCTGATAATTGATTGGACACTTAAAACATCGTTTTACCGGTTTGAATAATTTCTTCTTGGAATTAAATTTATAACAAAGAGTAAATTATTGAGATTAGACCATTAGATAGCATAGGCAAAATTATGTTCAATCCTACTGAGATTGTCGAATGTCGAATCAGAGTTATCCATAATTTATTTACTATAAAGTCCACAAATGTGGGAAAAGATCTGTTTTACTCACCAGTATAGGAGCTATAAACACGGTCATCTCCTCCAATGCTATCCTCCTCCATCACCGTGTCGTATCGCTCAGTATAAAATCCGTCATCATCCTCATCCAATTCGTCGGCTTCCAGTTCATCATCATCATCGATATCGTCGGCTGCATCCTGTTCCGGATCGCCATCATCGTCATCGCCCAAATCATCATCGATTAAATCTTCCTTGACAGGACTGACAATTTCGGCACTGCACTCGCGACAGCTTTCCAAATCTCCCGGTACATAGTAAAACTTTGATTGGATTGGAACACCGGCCGGCGAGGGAGCAACATCCGACTCCAGTGATGGATCGATTACTTGTCTACGTCATGAGAAAGAGATTGTAATAAAAGAACAGACATGTCACATGGCAGACAAGTTGCATAAGTGTTAATTACTTTTTGTTTCTTTAATGAGTATGAAATGGAATGCAGTTTACATCTGCAGGGAGAACGTCTCAATTGATCTAGTCAGGTTTAATTTAAATACGCTCGAACTAAACGAAGGGAAAAAAACATATATAACACGTCTGTGAAATATAATACATTGCCTCAAGGGTTTCTGCGAAATGATTAGCATATCGTTTGAATGAAATTTGCATAAGTAGATCAGTCTCTGGAATGCTGTTATTTGTAGCTCAATTGCAAATTTTCACACGGCCGTGGAAACAAATTCTTCCTCTATCAATTAATTTTGAACAACTTTATATTAGCTGAGACCATGTATTACTTAATTGTGACTCAGAATAAATTCGTCTCGAATCACCCATGCAAAACGTGATAATTTTTGACACCAAACCACTACTCACTTCCTGATGTAGACGTAGTTTTCCATGTCCCAGGGATCGACGTAACGCCGACTGAAAATTGCATCTGTCGGTCCCATTGGATCGACCAGGCTCGTTCGCCTGGAGAAATGTGCTTGTGGTGATCGCATACAATCGGAATCGTCGGCGGAATCAAATTCCTTGGCCGAGTAGTAAATCGATTCGGCGGTTCGTCGAGAGGACGCATAAGTATCAAATCCCGTGTATGCTGGCATTTTGATCCGAATGGTTCGGTTTTCTCGCGTTTTTAACACGTTCTCGTTTCCTGGTTCGACGGATTCAACGCTTAGCTCGATGTGATTCACGCAGGTCCGGTCCGCGAAATATTCGGCTTTGGAGTGTTGACTAAAACTTGTTTACTTATTCAGTTTGTCAAGTGATACTGAACGGTTTACACATTTCTGTCGGCTATTATTGTGAATCTGTTCGTTACCATGCGTTTAGTATGCCCATAAACTTTGCGGTTGGGTGTTTCATTCGTCTGAGGAAAAAAAATAAAACAAACAATATAATTAGCAATCAGCATGCACAATAATATACGGATTCTGGGACGACTTTTGGTGATGAAAAGAACCCAAAATTTAGGAGAATGAAGAAAAATTTCAAATTTGGAACAAGCAAAGTGATTCATTTTTATAAACAGATATGTTTCTGTTATTTTTGAGATGGCAGAAAACAGGGTGATTATATCTTTACTTATTAGTTTTATTAGAAATCAATTTATCGTATTTAAAAACAATTTTAATTGTTTTGTCGTTTTAAAATGGAGGTTATTGTAATATTGTATTAATGTACAGGACATTGTTTTTTTTATTTATCACTGTGGTGACCAGCATTTTACATAAACACATTGTGTTTTTATAGAAATCACATGAAGCTTGCTTCATTTAGAATAGGAACAAACTTTTGCTCATATTGTGGTGTTCCTGGTGGACGGATTTGGACATGGAAGCCGAAAGAAAGGAAAATATTGTGCACAGTTATTTGGAAAATCTATTGTGGTCTGTATTTAGGCTAGCTAAACTGCTGAAATTTCCCAGAAATACCGTATGGCGCGTTATCAAACGGTATAAGGAAACATTGACGACGATTCGGAAGCCTCAAACCAATCGTCGGAGTGGAACTGCGTGGTATGATTTTGAAGACGATTAAGAGGAATCCTAATCTATCGGACCGTGATTTGGGCAGAAAATTCGATACTGCCTATAGTACCGCGAGGAGAACTCGACTCCGGAAAGGAATTAAGTCGTATCGAGCTAGCAAACAGCCAAATCGGACCATAAAACAGAATAGTGTGGTCAAAATTCGTGCTCGGAAACTATATGACCAGGTGCTGACCAAGTGCTGACCAAGTTCGTGTCTTCTGATAGACGATAAAACCTATATCAACTTCGGGGAAATCCCAGGTCAAAAAGGGGGATGTTCCAGCCAAATTTAAATTTTAAAGGAAATGAATGATTTGGCAGGGCATTTGCAACTGTGGCAAAAAAACGAAAGTTTTCGTTACAAATAAGACAATGACATCGGAACTATACCAAAAAGAGTGTCTCCAAAAACGAATTTTGCCGTTCATTCGATCCCACGACCATTTCGTAATGTTTTGGCCAGATTTGGCAAGCTGTCATTACAGCAAAGTCGTTCAAGAATGGTGTGCAGAGAAAGGAGTCCGGTTTGTTCCGAAAAACCTTAACCCATCCAACTGTCCCTAGTTCCGCCCTATTGAGAAATACTGGGCAATCATGAAGAGGAGACTCAAGGCAAAGGGAAAGGTTGTCAAAGACATCAATCAGATGACGACCTGGTGGAATAAGATAGCTAAAACGATGGACGAAGAAGGTGTGCGCTGACTAATGAGCCGTGTTACAGGAAAAATTCGACAATTCCTTCGAACCGTGACGAATAATTTTATCCGTATTTTTTTAAAGTATTACGAAAAGGCTACATTTGTATAAAAAAAGATCTTGAATTCAATAATAAATAACTGAAATACAGGCAATTGTCTTTGTTCCAATTCTATCTGAAGCAAGCTTTAAGAAGGAATTGCTTTGATTCGAATGTTCGAAGAGCATCATCGAGAGCAAGACTGTTTGTATGCAGTTTCATAATGCTTGAAATGATACATTTACAAATATTTACGAAGAATCTGAATTACCGAAATATATATGTTGTGAAGAAAAAAACATGAGTAAAAATTCTGCACAAAACATATTGTAGCTACCATTTTTTTTTTTTTTTTTTTTTTTTTTTTTTTTTTTTTTTTTTTTTTTTTTTTTTTTTTTTTTTTTTTTTAAATAACTATTTATTGGAATATGAGTTAAAATTAAATTATTAAGATTTAAATTGGGTGTTCAGCCACAAGTGGTGACTTTTCAGCCCTGTTATATATATGATTTGGTTATTACCATGAAGACATCATTTGCTTCCGCAATTCTGAGATTTTTGTGTAGGGAAAATTCTAAACCTACTTGTATTGTGTAATGGGGAAAAGGAACTTATATACTAACTTACTAACTAATACAGAGAGCGAATCGATTCAATTGAAGATTGCATCGATTTTTGTCGGAATTTGCTTATAATATTATGTGACATTACATCTAATGGTTCTATATTTGTGAGTCTGTGTAACTCATTTGTACTAAACCAGGGAGGACGCTTCAGAATCATTTTCAGAATTTTATTCTGAATCCTTTGAAGCGTTTTCTTCCTGGTGGAACAACAGCTTGACCAAATTGGTACCGCATAAAGCATGGCTGGTCTGAAAATTTGTTTATAAATTAACAATTTGTTTTTTAGACAGAGCTTAGAATTTCTGTTTATAAGAGGATATAAACATTTAATATATTTATTACACTTTGCCTGGATTCCTTCAATGTGATCCTTGAAAGTGAGTTTTTTGTCATACGTTAAACCTAAGTATTTAGCTTGATCAGACCATGTCAATTCCAAGCCATTCAATTTGAGAATGTGATTATTGTTTGGTTTTAGAAAAGAAGCTCTTGGCTTGTGAGGAAAGATAATTAATTGCGTTTTTGCTGCATTTGGTTTAATTTTCCATTTTGACAGATAATCACTGAAAATATTTAAACTTCTTTGTAGGCGACTGCAGATCACTCTTAGATTTCTACCTGTGGCTAACAGACTTGTGTCGTCACAGAATAGCGATTTCTGACAACCAACGGGTAGATTTGGAAGATCAGAAGTGAAAATATTATACAAGATTGGAGCTACACTCGAACCCTGCGGAACACCGGCTCGTACGGGTAGCAATTCAGATTTACAATTCTGATAGCTAACCTGAAGAGTACGATCAGTTAAATAATTTTGAATCATTTTGATCAAATAAATAGGAAACTGGAAATCAGACATTTTTGCTATTAAACCTTTGTGCCAAACACTGTCGAATGCTTTTTCTATGTCTAGAAGAGCAACTCCAGTGGATAACCCAGAAGATTTATTTGATTTTATCATGTTCGTTACTCTGACAAGTTGATGAGTAGTTGAATGTTCATGACGAAATCCAAACTGCTCTGGTAAAAAAATTGAATTCTCATTAATATGAGTCATCATTCTCAACAAGATAGTTTTTTCAAAAAGTTTACTGATAGAAGAAAGTAAGCTAATTGGGCGATAACTTGATGTTTCTGCTGGGTTTTTATCAGGTTTTAGGATAGGAACTACTTTAGCGTTTTTCCATCTTTTTGGGAAGTAAGCTAATGAAAAACACTTGTTGAAAATTTTAACCAGGAGTCTCAAGGCAACATCGGGAAGATTTTTAATAAGAATATTAAAAATTCCATCATTACCAGGAGCCTTCATGTTTTTGAGTTTCCTAATAATTGATTTAATTTCATCAAAATTCGTCTCAATAATGTCATCGTGTGATAACACTTGGGTTGAAATATGATCATACTTCAGTGAGACTTCATTTTCAATAGGACTCACAACGTTTAAATTAAAATTGTGGACACTCTCGAACTGCTGAGCTAGTTTTTGAGCTTTTTCACCATTTGTAAGAAGTATTTGATTTCCTTCCTTGAGAGCAGGAATTGGTTTCTGAGGTTTCTTAAGAACCTTAGAAAGTTTCCAGAAAGGTTTAGAATATGGTTTAATTTGTTCAACTTCTTTAGCGAAATTTTCATTTCGCAAAAGAGTAAATCTATGTTTAATTTCTTTTTGTAAATCCTTAACTATGTTTTTCATAGCAGGATCACGAGAACGTTGATATTGTCGTCGACGAACATTCTTCAACCGAATGAGCAGTTGAAGATTGTCATCGATGATAGGAGAATTTAATTTAGTTTGAGCTTTGGGAACTGAAAGATTTCTAGCTTCGATAATATAATGATTCAAATTATCAATTGCTGTGTCGATGTCCGCAGAATTTTCTAAAATAGTTTCATGATCCACGTGATTTTCAATGTGAGATCTGTAATCCAACCAATTAGCTCTATGATAGTTGAAAATAGAACTAATTGGATTAATTATAGCTTCGTTGGAAAGTCTGAATGTTACAGGAAGATGATCTGAGTCAAAGTCAGCATGTGTAATCGGTTCACTACAAATGTGACTTTGATCTGTTAGAACCAGATCAATTGTAGACGGGTTTTTCACGGAAGAGAAACAAGTAGGATTACTGGGATGAAGAACTGTAAAGTAACCAGCTGAGAGTTGATTATGAAGTATTTTACCATTACTGTTATTTTGCCTACAATTCCACTGGACATGCTTAGCATTTAAGTCCCCTATTACGAAAAATTTCGATCGATATCTTGTAAGTTTTTGCAAATCGCCTTTAAAGAAATTTAATTGTTCGCCGGTGCATTGGAATGGCAAATATGCTCCAGCGATGAAATAAATTCCATGAATGGTTTCAACTTCGATTCCCAAGCTTTCAATAACTTTAGTATTGAAAGAAGGTAAAATTCGATGTTTAATTTGCCGTTGGACAAAAATGGCAACTCCACCACCAATTCCAGTAAACCTGTCAAATCGATGAACCACATAATGTGGATTACTTTTCAATTTTACATTTGGTTTAAGAAAAGTTTCTGTCACAATGGCAATATGAATTTTGTGAACTTTGAGAAAATTATAAAATTCATCTTCACTCGATTTCAAAGATCGAGCATTCCAATTTAAAATATTCAAATAATTATTTAACATCACTGTTAAATTTTAAATTCATTATAATATTATTTGCAAATTTCCATCCGATTTGAAATGCTTCAAAAAGTGATGAAGTCGAATTCATTTGGATGATCATTTGAAAAAGTTGATCTTGTAGGTAGATCATTTTATTTTCAGTTATATCGCCTAAATCGACTTCATTTAAAGAAGCGAATGGCATTGAAGGAATATTTGTAGGTAGACTGCCATTAGAAGAAGATGATTTGGCCGGTCTACCTATTAATAAATTGTTTTCGTTAGAAGAAGAACTGCAAGGCGGTCCTGTGTTTTGATTATTTACATTAGAAGAAATAGGAGATAGATTTCTACCTAATATACCAGCATAACTGACATTAGAAGAAGATGATGACGAGGTCGATCTACCTGTCAATAAATTGTTTTCGTTAGAAGACGAATTGGCAGGTGCCTTAGAAGAATTTTCAGGTATATTCTGTAAATTTAAGGTCGTTGATTTGACTTGTTGTCTAAGCGAACGAGCGTTTAAAATTTTTTCCCTGACAGGACATTTCAAATAATTGGATTTATGATTTCCATTGCAATTTGAACATGAAAATTTATCAGTGGTTTCATTCATTGGACAAACGTCTTTCGAATGCGATTCACCACAATTCAAACACCGTATATCCATATGACAATTTTTGGTTCCATGACCGAAGCCTTGGCAACGACGACATTGCGTTAAGTTAGCAATACGATTATGCCGTTTATAATGTTCCCAATGAATTTTAATGTGGGAAATGAAACGTACTTTTTCTAAAGTTTTCAAATTGTTTACATCACTTCGATTGAAGTGTATTAGGTAAAGTTCATGGGAAATTCCAGAGCGTGGTTTAGAAGTACCATTCGCTCTTTTTTTCATAAGTATTACTTGGGAAGGGGCAAAACCAAGCAATTCTTTTAGTTCATTTTTAATTTCATCAATACTTTGATCATTCGATAATCCTTTCAAGACAGCCTTGAAGGGTCTGTCTGATTTTATATCATATGAATAAAATTTATGAAGTTTTTCGGACAAATATCGAATAAGACGTTCGTAATCTTCCAATCCATCCACCAAGACTCGACATTCTCCTCTTCGTCCGATTTGAAATGAGACTTTTACTTCCGGGAGAAAAGTAGAAAGCTCAGTACGGAATGCTTTGAAGTCGGAAATCATCACCGTCACTGGTGGCATAGATTGATGTTTCTTCCCAGAACGACAAGCGTCCATTTTGGGAATTTTTGAAGAATTTTCTTCTATGTCACTACAATCGGATTCAGGAAGAATCTCGTAAATATTGTTAGACGGCATAGGATCAACGGAAGGGAAATCCGTCCGTTGTCTTTTATTTTTACATTCAGATTCTATAAGATCGTGAATGTTATTAGACAAATGTTGAATAACGGTGTAGCTACCATTTGCTTTAATGCTTCGTAGGATGAAAAAAGTAATAGGGGTAGATGTGGTAAAACGCATCCTCTAAGGAAATGTAGCTATATCATAACTATAGAGAATAACACGGAAGAGTTTCATGCATGACAATCTTCCGTAATCATTATTTCTCAAAATTACGTACAAATACTCGCTGAATGCATTGAAAAATACATGAAATATCTAATTTTCCAAAACCCTTAAAAATTGTCTATTGAAATATATGCGGGGAATGACGCCCGATCGTGGAAAACAAGACAAATATACATTTTAAATTAGGCGAAGTGATGATTATCTGAACATAGAGGCAGAATGATCTTAAACAACGGGTAAACATCCATCAAAACAACGGATTTAAGCCTATGATAATCACGGGGCAATATGCACCCTCATAAAGCTTCTTCTTCATATTTAAAGAAAGCTTTAGACTTTTCGTGACGAAATATTTGCCAGGTGGAAGATTGTTCACTATTATTTAATAATTTTTGTAAGCGAATTCTTGAGCATTTTGCCTCACACAATTCGGGTCGCTTTGCCCTCAAAAATATGAGACGATAAATTTGACGATTTTTCTATAAAATCGCAAATACATCGGCTGTATTAGAATTAATTTTAGAAACCCGAATGATTGGCAAAGAAGTTCACTGGTTACATAATTAAAATCGTCTTCCTCACCCTAGAAAATTACTCTGGAACGAACATCAAATTCTTATAACAGAGACATAATTGGTTTTTTTATTCAATTTTTCCAGATATGATTGAACCATCGCTACCAAAATTTTATAGTAATCTGTTATTATGGCGGACTTTCAGTTTCAATAAAATTCCAGTGAAAAAAATTGGTAACTTTTGAGAAAAGCAAAAGGTGCATTTTGCCTCGGGGGTGCGTTTTACCCCATCTTTCCCTAAATAAATTCTTGGTAATAATTCTGCGTGATTTTTGAAAACTACTTTTCGTTCTTATCATAACTTGAAGTTATTTATATATAAAAAGAGATTGTCTTAGTAACGAAAAATGTAGCAATCAGATGAATGTTGTTTAACTTTAAAGACTGTCCCAGAAAGTATGGACGCACTTTGATTTCGCTGTAAATAATTCACAAGTGTTAGATATTTAAATTTTTTTCGATATACTGATAATATTAGACTACAACAACAGAATATTATTCTCAACATTTGCTACTTAGCCATTGTAGACTAGCTGGCGCACCTTCTTGCGAACGTTCCTCATTAAATTCCGAACAGACTTCTTGGCGACAAGTTTTGACACTTTTTTCCAATCTTTTTCGAACTGTTGAATGGTTTCGGCTGCCGAGACATGTTTCCTAAGACGTGCCTTCGTTAATGCCCAAAATTCCTCAATTGGTCGAAGTTGTGGGCAATTTGGTAGATTCATGTCTTTTGGGACGAAAGTGACATTTTGGTAGTATACCATTCTACCGTTGATTTCGAGTAGTGGCAAGAAGCAAGATCTTGCCAGAAGACAACAGGATCCATGTGGCTTCGAATCATGGGTATATTTCGCTGTTCATTGAAGCAGTGGTGATGAAGAGTTTCGAAATCTTACCGCAGCTACAAATTGCTTGCCAGACCATAGCTTTCTTACCAAATTTTTCGACCCGTTTTCGGTTTATCCTCAAAGGTGTTATCCTCACCGAACTTCCTGATTGCATTTCGCACGGCTTTTTCACTTACTCCTTCCATTTTTGCTATCTTTCTCAGTGACAGTCCGCGTTCTGTGCACCATTTGTACACAATTTTTCGACGTTGTTCTGCTGAAAGCCCACGCATTTCGAAACAAACTAATGAAAACGAATAAACATCTGCACAAGTGGTTAGAGAAGAGTGTAAACAACAGGACGCAGCCATAAAAATTGACAGATTCTGAACCATTACGAAATGGCAGCGGTTTTTGGTTGCGTACATACTTTTTGGGACAGTCTTTAAATAATAATTGCACCGAAACTGTTGGTTAGTTGAGTTCATCGAGGAGTATCTTTGGTTCAACCTCCCATAAACAAATCTTTGTTAGCTGTCAAATGATATTCATTCTGTGACTGTTGTAAGGTTATGTCATGTTTGTACCAAAGCTAATTGAACTAAAACTAATGGTGAACCGAGTTCATTGAAGAATTATATTCAAATGGTACATGAAAAATCACATTCCATTTTGAGTTTGTTTTTATTTTAATCAATATTATTGCATTTTAAAAGTTCGATTTACTTTTTTTCGTAGCAACATTAAAGTTCATGCATTCAAGGGATTGTTGATCCATCAACAAATGAACTTTTTTCAATTTAAAAATAAAATTTATAAGGCACACTGTTTAAGATCTAGGCCTTTTAAGTAATTTAATTACTTAAAACTAGGATAATTTCATTAGGTAATTGGTCGTAGTGATCGACATCTGGTAGATCCAGCCTTCAACTGACGATCGGTGACGTTGAACGATCGATTTTGGCCGCTTCCTTCGGTCCGTGTGTGTCCGCGGGAAAATAATGAACTATTGTTCGGAGAACTAGTCGGTTTTTTTTATTAACTTATTCTGTAAACAACAAAACGTTTTGCAGGCTTCGAATGCTTGTTTTCTTGCTGAATTATCTACTGAAATAATACAACAGTTGATTTTTGGAGTTTGTTGAACAACCTCTAGAAGAATTGTTTTGTTGAAGTCGCATACAAACGTTAAACTGAAGGCGTCAAAATCTAGTGAGACTCGAATTAGACCCAAAAAGTTAAATTAAGACCACAATCAATTAAATACAGGTTTTGCAAACTGAGAAAATGTTTCGGGATCATGTGTGGAATAACCTACGTCAATGCCAATCAGAGTTCATCATTTGTGGTTCAAGGTAGGTAACAATCAACCAACTCCCAAGTTATGTAAGCATTCAACCGAGTTTTGATTATTATTTTTTTAATTAGCAACTATCGTAAAAACCAATTCGTACGGATTGATTATTAGACACACGACAACCGAATACGCAACTGCGGCCTAAAATGCTTTCGGCTCTATGAAAATGAGATATTTATTTCTTCACTATTGATGCGAAAACAATTCTGAGATATTTTTCGTAAACAATCTTGACATAGTCTCATTGTCAAATGATATCATCTTACCACTATGTCACGTTCAGAAACCGAACAGAGAACAATTTGCGAACTCGTGATGATAACCATTAGTTTGGTAGTGTTTTGGAATCAGTCCACAATTTTTTCAACGATTCCTAAGCTCAGTCGTCGTAACTGTCGGTATAGAAACGTGCTGATTAATTCCACCTGTCAATTCTGAACACGAAGTGGCCACTCACCACCAGCTCGTCTTCGCGGTAGCTTTTTTGTGTGACTTATTCACTCTTTCTATAGCTACTCATCGCAACGGCGGCGGCAACCGAAGATCGACCTTAACCGCATAGCAGCACACATTCCGTTGTCTGTTGCCGAGCCGCTCATTCGTATCGGGCAAGCATGGAATTTATTATATTTGATTTTAGATGGATTTATGGGAAAATTGAGATTTCGCATTTTAAGCACATTGGCACAAATAAAACTTACATGAAGAGAGCGATTCATTGCGTGCCACTAGGCTGGAATGTTGTACAATAACTTTATAGTGAATATATTTCCAAGAACTGGTAGAAGTTTAAATGGTAGAAGAACGGATTCGAAAGCTGTGCTTGATAACTTTAGTGACGGAGGGGCCTTCAACTTTCGCGAATCTAAATCACTGTTTGATGTACAATTAAAATGTAAAGCAAACCGTATAGTAATAACACATTTGGTTGTACAAATCAGTACTGTTCTTTACACACATTGATTTTCTCGTGCGGATTCATTTCTCGAGGAGCCTGACATGCCAACGCGGAAAGTTGAGTTCGAATGGATGGGTATGATGATTACTATATTTGACGGAAAAACTTAGTTTACTTGTTTATGTGCTCGGAATTCTGTTCACGTGCGTTTGATGAAACTATGGAAAATTCAACGAACTTTATGGTTCGTTGAAGGTTTGTTACGTGCCGCTTACACTCTAACTGCCTCATTTTATGTCTAAGTTCACTCATTCATAACAATTTGTTGGATCGTCTATAAAACGTGCGCTCACTCCATTATTCGTCCCATTTATCTGTTTTAGATCAAACATCTAGGATTCAAATTTATAAAATAATTTCGAAATTTCAGAAATTTTTAGGATAAACCACTTCAACCGAATGCTGTTTTGCGTTGTGAAATGGGAAAATCGTATCTTTTACTGTTCTCTCTTGTGTCTCTTTTGATACATTTCATAAACGGCAAAAACAAAAAAGAACAAAAAGCAATATAGAATAATCAGAAATAGAACGATAACTTTTCCCGCAGTCTAGTTGGGTTCGATCTACCGTAAGTTGAATTTAAGTTTGGCACGATTCATATGTACTGAAGAAAAAAAAATACAATCACGGTATAGTAAGTCAAGCCTTTTCCTTTTCAACTTTTTTCATTCCGAAAGCCTGGAGGGCTATGTCATATACCATTCGACTCAGTTTATCGGAATCGTAAAATGTTAACTTTTTTAAATGGCTGAGCTGATTTTCACAAACTTAGATTCATACGTCGCATAGGTCGCAAGACCCCAAAGAACGCAAAAGATTTTTTCGGGTGCTACTTTCGTTTCCAAAATTACAAGCAATGTATGTGTAAAAAAAATGTGATATGTACAAAAAATTTAAACAAATGCTTTCAATGCTCCCAGATTTTCACAGATTTAGACTCAAACCATGACAATCCATTAGAACGCCATTGATTTTTTTCGGATTCGACTTCCGGTTTAGGAACTGCATCAGGTTGCAATATATAAAAATGTCAACTCCAAGAGCGTGTTTTTATACACAAAAAACAACTGTTTCAACAGACTTCGCAGCCGATTCAGAGTGTACAGAACCAGTGTATGGCTAGTGCTACGATTCTACTCACACTACGAATCCTTTATACACAAACAAATCCCTTTGAACTAGCCGTATGATTTTTCTGGGACTTGTTGGGTTAAAGTCAGTAAAATGGTTTTTCGATATACACCGGACATCCGTTTTTGGTTCTAGAAGTACCGAAAACTCCAAGATACAACTTAAGCGAATTTTTCACGCGAATTTTCAAAGTTATGCGGATTTTTATGCGGTACGTATCCCCGCATAAACTAAGTGAATATAGATATAGATTTTGGACACAAACTTAGAAAATCCAACCGAATGCTACCTAAGAAATGATCTCAAACGTTTTTGTGGACGGAAAACAATTGTTTGAATTGAATATATTAACTATAGCAATGGAATGAACTTCAACTTCAATAAAATATTTTGACGATAACAAGAGCAAACCATGGATCAGCTGTTTATGATTTTTTTGTGGAAAGGAGGGTGATTAGATGCTACTGCAATACAGAGAAACTTAAGTGATACTTCGACAACATCGTAGAATTTATCGACCCCTCTTTTACTTTTATCTTCTTATTCGTATGGCCGAGAATTGCTGGACAGATGTTGTGTGAAAGCTGGAAAAAAGACTACCGCTTAACACGTTGGTATTGGTAGTAATAAATTTTATGTTGTTCAGAAAATCTCATCTTATTATTAGACAGTTTTCCTAGCGTCTCAATTTAAGTCCAAAATGAATTTTATTCTAGTTTTTTTTACCCTCCCGTGGTTGATGGGCTTGACGGTATTTCAAACACAGGCCTTCCGAATGCTCATGCGTGCACAAATGCGACAGCGAGAGCGCACCGAAAATGTGTGTGTCGCATATATATCCTGTGAGCGTGAGCGCCGACTAAAAGAGCAAACCAAAAGCGTGTACGAGACGCGTTGCGAGCACATAGAAACAGGATGTACTGCTTGAAATTTCAGAGCATCGCATTTTCTTCTGCGCGCGACTCGTGCGCTTTGGTCTCACGAGACAGCGCACGAGATTTTTTCTGAGCGCAGCTTGTGTGCTATGTGAGCCACAGTAAAAGCTGCTGTTATAATTATTTTTTCGTGCCTAGAGCGGTTCGTGCGACTTGTGTCCTATCCTAAAGGAAGAGATGAAGAGGATGAAAATAACGTACAAACCGCTCGTAGATCGCATGAAACGAGCGCGCCGCGCTATCTCATGCGACGAGAGCGCTTGAGCCTCGCTCTTGGCAGAATGCGATGAGACTATACAGCGAAGCGTGCATCAGTTTCTGGTGCGGTACGTAAATGTGCCAAAGAGTTCTCTTGAGAGCGGTCTTATGAGAATGAGAATTAATTTGTCTCAGCGCATAATAAAGAGCGCGCGTGCATAAGGCCTGTTCAAACATCATCAGATACAATCAATTTTCGTTACAATTTGATAAAGAAATGTGTTACAGCTTTTAGCTTCTTTATTGAATTAAATGAATAATATATGGAACGACTTGAATAAGATACCGGCCCTTATTACCAGTGTGAAGTGGAAATTAAGTGAAATGAAATGAAACGGTAAATATAGTTCATCTTTGACGATTATTGGCGGTTTGTGTACCATAGAATACAGTGGAATGAGATGTAATGTTGTGAAATAGAATAAAATAATATAGACTGAACATGTGAGCAAACCACTGATAGCTGTCAAATGATGTTCATCCAGTTTATTTTGTAAGGATGTCTGATGGGTGAGCTGATGTCTGAGTGAAATGTAAGAGGAAGTAAATAAAATAAAAGTAGGGTAACGTTTCCCCCGTTATCTCACCTCCATTATGCGAAAACCATTAGTTAGAGTGAGATGTGTTGTTTCTGTTCGATAGATTGACTTCAAGAATGAGACAAAATTAGGAGCATTCATTTCGAGTTTTCGCGTCGATATAACAACAGTATTGAAAAATTACTTTTTCTGCTTCACAAAACCGAAACAAAAATATTGTACTCGATTTTATCATAATTCATTGATTGACAGGTAATCGGTAAAATAACATGGTGACCCTACTAATGAGATGACTATTCGTACATTAACTCTAGTTAAAATCTTTTTAAAAAATATAACAATTAGAAATAGTAACTCAATGTTATGATGTTTATATGTGTGTATGTATATGTATGTATGTATGTATTTATATATGCATGTATGTATGTATGTATGTATGTATGTATGTGTGTATGTATATATGTATGTAAGTGCAATATACATTATATATATAAAAAAACAAACAAATACACGATCACTATTTTTACCTGGAGCTGTTAGCGGAATATATTCAATAGTCTCACTATTTATGTACCATTTGATTCCACTATTTCACAGTCACGTTATAAGATAATAAGATAATAGTTTTCGAACACAACCCTCTTGATAATTATCAAATCGACAATCCACCGTTCAAGTTCAATCGAAAACTTTGACATTGACCAATTAGTCATTGCATGCATACGCAGAAAGCAAGCTTTGTAGGCATGAAAGTTGCTTATGCTAATCGCGACGTTCCGCTTGATTACTCACTACCCAGCATCGTGCGATGTATTGTCGCGAAGCTAGACCAAAAATGGTTGCACCACTTGACTTTGAAAGAAGTAAACAGCAGATACAGTGCAGTACCTCGCAATCCGTCAATTACTTTGAAGGAATACAAATTGTGCGATTAAACGTAAACAGCTGAGCACGTATTTCATTATGGTTAGCAAAACGCCGCCCTGCCAAATCGATAGCACATCGCCGCACACGACGATGGTTGATGCCTACAAGTAGGACAGAAGGTGCATCAAACTATTACACAATCACCTGCCAGCACCCTTGGTTATGGGTGTAAAACTGTACGAATCTGTTTTGTTCGCCTAATGCACCAACCATTCACGCCTCCTCTTCAATGTGTATTATTAGTTTCTCAACAGCAGAAGACCACATGCGCATCCAGCTACCATATTTGCCGTACCCTAATAGCTACACATACCACCGCCACCGATAGAGATATTGGAATACTGATACTTACATGACCCTCGTTCAATTGAAGGTGACGCCTTCGAAACCTACGCATAGTTCGGAGAAACCTCTGCCCTATGACGGAACTGAGCGGATGTTCGCATGCATTGGTGATACCGATGACGAGTGAAGGTGGAAAACAGAATATTGTTGAACATAAAAAGTAACCGATTACACCAAGGTTTTAACGGTTTGTTTAATCATTGAAAGGAAGGCAGATATTTTTTTTTGCGTAGCATGTTTTTCTTTCTTTGCATGGATGGGAGGATGCCGGAAAACCCAAACCTTATTTTTCTTTTCCAGATTAATGAAATACCCAGAGTTCTCAAGAATCAAGACTGCAAGATGAAATTTATATTTCTCTTTTTCCCTTCACATTAACTGTAAGAAATTGTAGCATGGTGAAAGTCTGAACCCAACTAAATTTGACACTCACCAGTAATTCGTCCCCTCTAACATACCCCTAAATTCCCACGTTTTGAAAGTGTAAACGTTTCTCTTTTTTATTAATCTTAACATCAGCATTACCTCACGACACTATTTTTTACTGTTCATCAATTTACGGCACGTCTACATACGATCGAGGAAAACAATCTATCACAATAGTCACTTTTCAGATGGGACGAACAGTTGAATCAAACATAAGATATATAAGCGAAAATTCGCCACAACAAATCAGTCGGCGTTTACCCCAAAGAGCACAACTTATCGCTTTTCAGACTCTTCAAAAAGTGAAAATCTTCCACAAAAGCACCATTGAAGCAGAAGATAATTCAAAGAAATGGAAAATCTCAGATTATAAATAGAGAAAGTATTGTAAATAACCAAACTAGCATCACGAAAACACAGATCATCTATTGTTTGTTTTCCACTCCAGTTTTTTCGGTTTCCATCGCACGCCGCACACTTGCTTGGACGACGAAAAGGCAGATTTATGCTCACCGAAAGTCTTTTTTTTGTTGTTGTTGTTGATTATGACGATATGGGAAAAGTTTAATGTAAAATCGCGCCAGCACAGAGAGTGGAAAATGCAACCGAAGCACAATGCTGTAACTAATAGGATTGTACCTGTCGTTGTTTGGTGATTATTTTTGCCTCTTATGCAAGAGTTTCGCGCAACGGTGATCGCGAGATCACAATTTCCAAAATCGCCAGTCTCGTGAGGTTTTGTGTGATTTTCCACTTTAGTCAGTACTTTAAACACACTTGTTAATCGAGATGAATGCAAGCGTTAAATCGAGCAGTTGTTTGAAGTGCCGACGGGTTGAGATGCTTCGTCTGAAAGTGCGTACAAATGGTTCAAGGGTCTGAAACCAATTGGGAGATTGGAAACACTACTTTCTATCTGCAGGCAGAGTCGATTTAGAGAACGTCTGGAGTTTGTTTGTAATGTTCTTCGTGTGAGTGGTAAAAGTAACATTATAATAATTTCTTAAAATTTGTTCTAGTAAGGTAACTGAACCAATATTTACCTGAGCTTCTGTGTTCGTTATTTTTTGTTCATGACATTATTTTTTAAGGCATTAGAATAAATGAATATTTCTGTTTTTTTTTCGACCCGAGAGAACAACAAATAGATTAAACTCCTCTCTGAAATGTGGGAATGCCGTTTTTACTGACAATTTTCCGAAATAATGAGCGAAATGAGCGATTCTCATGGAGCCTACCTTAGTTCAATTCAGTATCATGTATTTTCTTGTGCACAGTCGATGGGCAGTTCAACCAATGCACCATTTAAACCATTGAAATAAAATAATTATTATATACCATATTATTTTTGATAAATGTATTCAATAATGATATGGAATATAATATTCTTTGGAAGTTTTTCAACAATCTTTGGAAGGTTTTCGAAATCATTACAAGGAATATTTTGGGAGGAATACCGACCAACCGGAATAGATATAATAGAATATGTTCTGATTATTTTAAATCAAAACTCCTTTCGTCATTTCGCGATGCTCGAGAATCTGCACTGAAACAATTGAAAATAATTTCGTTCATAGCTTCAGAGAGCCATCAAATATTTCCTCCTTTTTGCATAAACAAATCATTCTTTTGTTAGCGACTACGACGACTAGAACCGAGAATCACTGGATCGCAAAGTACGTCCGTTAATCGACTGAGCCACAGGAGCAGCTGAAAGCAAATTACAGACGGAATCTGTCAAAATCATTCAAATCAGACACAAAACCATTGCAAATATAATTTTCCATCATTTAACCACTTAGGTTTTTATGAATTGCATCGTAGATCACCTGTACAATTCATAATTTTTTCTGTATATAAAAGTTATGTAATCACTGTGAAACTTTTGAACGGCCGACTGTCATATGACGGAATTGAAATACCGTGCGGATAGTGTTAAATTATTAATTTAAAGAATATTCGTTTCAAACCTCAGTGTTGAGAAAAAACAAAGTTTCGAAAATCGCAACTGAACTTTTTCTCAAGTGATTTTCAGACAAAAAATCATCGATCAGAAAACTCACTGAAGAAAAGTTCACTACTGATTTTTTTAAACGCGATACTCACTGTAACTGATCTCACATGGCAAAAAATCAGTAGTGGAAAGTTCACTAGCGAACATTCGCCTCGACGATATTTAAGAAAAAAGTTCGCACATTTTCATAGCCTTTATATCTAAACCCTTTGCAGAATACATGATGAATAAATGCACAGATCAACAGAAACTGAACCTTTCTGAAAATATTCAGTGCGCGTAGGGTGGTTGATATGTGGATCAATAAGCAAAGTCTTGGCATTCCATTCCTTTTGTGGAATTTGGCCTTTCTGTTTCAACCGACTTCGCAGCTGGTTTTTAGCGTACAGGATAATACTATGATTCTATTGAAACTAAGATTCCTACCAGGTCGCGACTCGAATATACGACAACTGGCTTGTAAGACCAACGCCCTATGCATTGAAAATGATTAAAAATATTGCCCAATTTAACTTGAACAGGAGCGCAGGTTCTAAGACATGCTGACAATGTTGCGCTCCTGTTACTTCTATGAATCAAATTTATGCGAAATAAAATTTTATTGGGTTTAATTTAAACAGTGCAGTGTGATCAGCCAGCTGGAGCTAAAGCAGCCGTTCGTCGCAATAATCACAATAATCACTATGGAATGTGGAAAAAAAGTATTGACCACCCTACGTGCATCGAAAATATTGCAGTTCTTATTTCTCAGTTTCGATTCAGAAAATATAATTATTAAATCTTGAACGAACCACTTCACTTCGGTGTCGAACTGAAGCGAAGTGAAAATTCAGCATCGAAATATCATCGGAGGCTCTTCTCCCTTTCGATTATCTCATTAGCGATATTTCTGTGGGTGAAAGTTTGTCATTAAGTTTCGCTGACACAAAAAAAACACTTGTGAGCTTGAGGTTCTGAGATTTTCACGAGTGATAATGGAATTAACCTCTTATGAATATGATTTTCCCAACACTGAAGTCTTTTAAATTGGTTTCTAAGTTTCTCATGCGTATATATCACATCCGTCGATGACAACTCTTACTCTTATTCTTTCAGTCCTAGACCACGCTGGTCTCTGCTGTATACAGGAGGCGTCTCCATTCAACTCGGTTCATGGCTGTTCGCCGCCAGCCTCGGTAGCTGCGAAGGTTCCGCAGGTCTGAGACCGGCAGTCTATCGTCCTCCGCACGCGTTCCCAAGTTCGTTATCGCGCCGCCACTTTCGTATTCCGCCACATCGCTATTAAGGTGTTCGTCGAAATACTGCCGCCACTTCTCTATCACCTTACAGTCGTTCGTGAGAAGATCCCCGTTGGTGTCCTTGCACATATCAGCCTGTGGTACATGGCCTCTGCGCGAACGGTTCACCTTCTCGTAGAACTTCCTTTTGTCATTAACACGGAACAGCTGTTCCATCGCTTCGCGATCTCGGTCTTCCTGTTGACGCTTTTTTTCTACGGGATACCGAGTTTAATCTGTTCTGCGCCTGTCTGTATCGCTCCTCGTTTGCTCTCGTCTGGTGTTGTAGCTTGCTCGCCCAAGCTGCATTCTTCTCGGCCACTAACTGTTCACATGCGTCGTCGAACCAGTCGATCCTTACGTTCAAAGCCGCCGTACCTAGCGTTGCTGATGCAGTGCTACCTATGGCAGAACGGATGTCTCTCCAGCCATCTTCAAGAGTAGCTGTACCAAGCTGCTCTTCCGTTGGTAGTGCCACTGCCAACTGGTGCGCGTAATCTTGAGCTACTACAGCATCCCGGAGCCGCGCGATGTTAAACCGCGACGTTCGGTTTCGACGTTTCGTAGCCACCGTCGAAGGTTTTGAGCGCATGCATACAGCAACCATGTAGTGGTCCGAATCTATATTCGCACTGCGGTAAGTGCGAACATTGTTGATGTCCGAGAAAAATTTTCCGTCGATCAAAACGTGGTCGATTTGGTTTTAGGTCTGTTGGTCAGGTGATCTCCAGGTAGCTTTGTGGATATCCTTGCGGGGAAAGAAGGTGCTTCTGACTACCATCTCTCGGGAGGCCGCAAAGTTGACACATCATTGGCCGTTGTTATTCGATGCATGGCATGCAGGCTGTTCGGCCCGATTGCCGGTCGGTACATTGCCTCCATTCCTACCTGGGCATTCATGTCACCGATGACAATTTTTACGTCTCTGCGTGGGCAGCCGTCATAGGCTTGTTCCAGCTGCACGTAGAACGCTTCTTTCTCGTCATCGAGTCTCCCTTCGTGTGGGCAGTGCACGTTAATGATGCTGTTATTGAAAAAACGGCCGCTGGATACCAGAACAGATGTTGTTTGAAACCGCTCCTAACATGGAGTACGGACGCTCCGACATCTTCTAAAGAGAACCCCCTTCCCTGTCAGCATACGAGGTTATCCGATCTTTCCTATGGTTACTCGTACCCCAGCCGGCATCGCGGGTAGGTAGGGATATAGGAGTTACTAGACAAGAGGCTAAGAGTCACACTGGGGCCTGAATTACGCATTGTTAAGTCGTTTACCAACCATTACCAAATATACTCGAATCCGTCCGTCGATGACCAAATATACTCGAATCAGTTATACCCGTTTTCGGTGCTTGTTGAATTTTGTCCAAGACTGACTTTCGGTTTTAGAATTACAGAATGATGAGTTTTTAAAATTTCAAACCGTTATAGGAGAAGACGATAACAAAAACAATTCCAATTTGTAGATCGAAAAACCCCGATCAACATATCGAATCATTATTATTTCTCTTTTCGATACTTGTTAGAAAGTTTTGATATTTTAACTATTACCCAGGCCAACCTACGGAAACAGCACTGTTTCTTACGGGACGCGTTTAAAGTGTCTCTTGTATAATATAAGAGATGAATTTTTTTGCACTTACGTGATAAACAGTTGAAACGAACACATACTAAAATATCAAGGAACAGAATACCCTATAAAAAACAAATAATCACACACACTATAAAATCCAACACACAATAGAATCTGGTTTCTCCGGCACAGAGCATCAGGCCGAAGCGACGCAGCGCGCTCGACGTTGTTTAATAAAAAGGGGGGTTGAATTTTGTGATTCTAAAGATCCACCCATAAAGCTTCACGGTTAGATTCTCGAAACATATCCAAAATCAAAAAACTATCGGACCAACAAGGAGTAAGCGCCCCTGAGATAGGATGCTTAACTGAATATCACATACTGAGATTAAAATCGATGGTCTTTTGATACAGAATACCTGAATTTATTTTTTGATACCGCTTTTGGTTCCGCAATTACAGTGTAATGAGGTATTAGAGTAACAGTTAGAGTGAGATCTGCTGTCTCTGTTGGATAGATTGACCTTAAGGAGCAAGACTCTTTGCAAGCGTATGAGTAACGCCAACAATGTGTGCGTAAAAACAAATTCCGGCGCTTCTTTTCCTGATTTTACTCAATAAATCTTCCATATGGTTGAAAATAAACCAATCGGTGCATACTGCTTAAAATTGCAATTCAGGAAAAACGTAAATCTTAGTCTAAAACTCTTCCGTTTTCCTTAAAACTGCTCGAGAAAAATTATTTCAGTTTCAGCTTACTTCCACTAACACATTTGATTAGCAAAAAACACATTCCTATATGGATTTTCTCTTGCAGAAATTATTGCAATATAAAGATTTACATACCTTCTATAAGTAAACCCGCAAAAAAGAAACCTTTAATTTAACACGCGAAAGGCAATGGATATGGAATGTTGTCGTAAAACTATTTATTTTTCCGGAAAACTGCTTTTGTAACCGAAAATATTTAGTTTTGTTTATTTTGTGTAGCGCAATCTAATACAAATGCATTGAAGCAGTGTTGCTAACTTTTTTATTAGGGAGTTAGAATCTACATTCATAAAATGTAAGCAATTTTCCATCAAACGTTGGTGAAAAATTGATCAAAACTGATATTTCATCCAAGATGTCAGGCTTAACATTCATTTGAGAATAAATTATTATGAAAAAAGATGGTTTGAAACTCAATCGTGCAATCCACTTCGATAAACTCGGTGCACTGCATATATGAATACACAGATCTATGGCATACGTACCAAATAAAACGTGCGTAATACACAAATTACCAACACAAGTTAACTTGGTTTACTCTTGATCCTTAAGGCAAAGGCATCATATTAAAAAAATATCCAGATCTCCCTCAGGCGAGTCCGCATTAAATCTTGTTCATACAAAAAATATCAAATTCGTGGTATATTCGCCAAAATAGCAGTAGTACGCACTTCACATGATATGTTCAATGTGATGCCGTGAGATGGCATTGCTGAACAAAAGATTGATTTCGCTCCAAGCTGACATGGTCTGTTTAAGGGTAGGATGAAATAGGCGCATTCGCATCGAGTTTTCGCGTCGCTCCAACAGAACTATTTTTTCTGCGGTGTTGTTTTTAACACCGAAGCAAAAATATTGTATCCGATTTCATCACAATTGGTAGACTGAAAGCCGAGTAATCAGCAAAATAATATTGCGACATTACTAATGAGATGACTATTGATACAATAGATCTAGATGGTGGTTAAAAGTACTAATCAATTGACTGAATTCAGTAACGGATGTTCTTACCACGCGAATCGGTGTAAAATAAGCTAAATGTGATATGTAGATGCGTAAATTAGAGTTAAATGTTCACATTATCGATGATGTGTTTTCCGTCGTATCACAGCCTTGATGAAATGATTTTAGATTTATATTCACGCTTGTATTTAGAATATGTACTACAATTTATGAGTTTTGTGAATATCTTTTTTCGTTATTTCCAATTATTTGTGAACTAATTTAAAAAAATAAATAAACTGATTTGTTTGACTACAATGATTCAGCAACAAACTTGAGTCATGAATGCTGAGCATCAATCGATTTTAAAACCTGTTTGAACCTAATAAGTGATGTAATGATGCTTTTCTCGTAAGCGTATATAAGATGAATAAATTTGCCGATGTACAGAAACTGAATCGTTCCGAAAATACTCAGTGCGCGTAGGGTGGTTGAAATTAAAAAAAATGCTAAGGCTCTTGCAATTTGATGCTCTGTTGATAAGTTGATCAATAGTGGGGATGTATTATTCATCAACACCATGGTGATGGAGTAATATTATCAATAAAACAGCAAATCATATTAACATACATACTGTGATTAATAATAGTTAGAATGATAATAAAAACTTTAATGTAAATCCAATCACAAATCAAGCAACTGAATAAAACATATTACCCAATTTTATTTAAATATGCTTACAGAAGAAACAGGAGCGCATTATTTCGCTACGCCAATTCAAACACTGTACCTGCTGTGTGTTCGAGACATGTAATATCCTGTACTCATGTTACATCTATAAATCAAGTTTATACTAAGTGGCGTTTTCTTAAGTGCTAAATAGTGCATGAGTGTATCAATTAGTTGGATTAAAAACAGTTTTTATCACTATTAGGTGTGGAATCTTTTTTTTTAACTAATTTTACATTACTGTAATGGAAACTATAAAATTATCAATGTGACTACGATCCAAACTGATTATTTTCATGAAACCTTTACGTAGCATTAATTTCCCTAGTATTCATTTCATTACTAAACAGACGGTAGGCGGAAGAGTATCAAACGAGAACATGTTTTAAAACTACGCAAACCGTGTCGTGCTGAAATCTACCCGGCTCTGGTGATAAAGAACATTTTTGGTGACTAAAAGTGTTGAAGGAAAGATTATAAGAGTATGCTCTTAAAAAGATTCCGTAGAGGAAATTGCACACATCGATTTCTCATATGAAAATCCTTATGATTCAACCAATTGCTATTACATTATATTCGGATCCGTCATGAGTGTTGAAAGTTTCAACCCGTCATATGAATGACAAAGCAAAACTAGGACGGGCTCTTTCCGGGTTGGCAGATCTTCTTAGCCCAAACAAACACACCTCGGGGTACTCAGATCTCTTTTCAATTGTCGAAACACACCTCGGCGATACCGGCTCCCAATTTCCGATTCAAAAAGCACCGTATGAGATAGTTAAAAATTCTAAAAAAAAACTCTCATCACCAATTATCACAAACGGTATTTTAAGCGAAAGGTCTAGTGATTTCATCGAGAGTGCAGAGTGTTTGAATTTTTTTATTGTGATGATGCAAATCATGCATCAGTTTTAAGTCTGAGTTTTAAGACTTAAAACTGTAGTACAGAACTTTTATTATAATGGAATGAAAAGGATTCTTAATTTTCCCATGAACAACAGCCGCTTGTAAATTAATTCTACGATTCACATGGATTTTTTTTTCATTTCATGAGGCTCTGAAGAAATGAAAGGAATGATTTAAACTAAAAACCACTCCATAACAGATAAGTGAAATGTTGGACGCTTGGGACCGCTAAGAAAGCGTTTGTTTGTTGTGAAATAGGTATTTTGAGTGGTATTCCATCTGCTTTACTGCTTCTACAGGATTAGGAGAAATGCACAAAGATCAACTTCAAGTTTTCTTAGGTTTCAACTTGCTAATTTACTTAACCATGATGCATATCCAGTTATAAAAGCAACGAAGACATGAGCAACTTTCGTTTCGATTGAAGATATTTTTTATTTGACGACAGATACCGAGGACAGAAATATTTAATATGTCTGAATTGCACGCGTTTAAAGTATTATACGGAAACAGCTGTGCTAAGGATCTTCGTTAAAAGACTTTTAAGATTATGCTTCATCATTCCAAAATATTTAAACTATTTTTCTCGTTCAATTTCGGTTGATTCTTTTCATTTATTCAAATGACTAAAAGGTGCGAACTCACGGAGTTCGAATATTAAATAATTTTATAAGCAAAACTGTCATTCACTAGGCTTGCGTCTTATGTTTCTCAAACTCAAATTCGTTATCGTTTGCGATAACTAGCCAAGTATGTTGTAACTATGAAATGAAAGTAACTAAAAACAAGATAGCGTATGATATTCCAGATATGGCGAAAGGTGACGATAAACTTGAAATTGTCTTCATTTATTTTTCTACTGAATGAAAGTTGCAACTTCGTCGGTTGGACACAAGAAGGCAAGTAGTACAAATACACGATCCATGGCTATTTAAACTCTCGTGTTGAAAACGATTGTATTTTTTAGATCATTTGTTTTTTTTTGCAGTCAGTAAATTACCTTGCCGTATTCGCTAGATAATTTGACTTTAGAACATATCATAACTTGATAAAGGTAGAAGGGTTCGAATGCTACCCTTTGAGAAAAAATTGCTACATCTGTAATTACAAAATAATTACAATAAATTTCAGTTTCATAAATGCGAACTTCAACCAATATAGTTTTAACTAATTAAATTCCTTTAAATTACTTTGAAACATCTCTGTACTGCCCATTAGGGTGGGACAAAATATTGATATCAGCTCCACTAAACTTTTCGTGTTTCTTTTGGTCCCATGAGCATCATGTAAAATTTTAGCTCGATCGGAGAAACTATATTTTCGCGCCCGAGGTTTAAAGCAGAGGTGGAAATAAGCTCATTTTGCGCATGAAAATGTGAATCAAGATTCCCGATTGTGAATCAAAAAACCGCACACTGTGAATTAAAAAATTGGGTAACAAAACTGAAATTGCGTTGTTTCAAAATAATGGGAAATGAAATTGAAGACCTTTCTAAATTCTTAGTAAAACCGAAATTTATCTTATCAAAAATCATTCCTTTCAAAATTTATTATAATATCTACAATAAATATGTGACATGAAAAGATAATACTGACTATTTATATTTACTGTGATTCAAAAAAATTGCTTTTTTCCACCCCTGGTTTAAAGTTTGTATGAGATTTAATATGGAGAAATTCACTTTTAACAAAAAATTCGGCTGGAGATCAACCTATGAACTCTAAAAATCAGTGCATGTGTTATTTTCGTAGGAAATTTATCGAGCAGGGAAACTTTAGAAGACCACAAAACAATCCGACGTTTGTAGAAAAAGTTATTAAAGGAAAACCGGCAGTGCCCTTTTTGAGTTAGCTTTATGGATAAAGTATTGCCTAACATACTGTCCAACATTTCTTGTAATAATACCAAGATTTAGGGTTCTGTAGCACGAACAAAGGAAAAACATTTTTTAATCGTTTTTTTTTTGTCAAAATGTCAACTTTCTATATGGTACTAATATGCAAATATGGGCAGTGTACCACTGTAACTACTATTTTTCAGCAACGGGTTGTTCCTACAGTCAGTTTTTACGATTACTTCCAGTTGTTATTATTTTTTACTCAGCAGGACTCCATGTATCTTATAAACAAGCGGAACCGATAGAAAAAATCTGCTCTCGATGACTGCTACGATTACTCATTTTTTATATCAGTTTCTTGAAGCCTTTTTCAGTTCAGTTACGAGTATTTGCTAACCAATAGCAGAGAACAGACGCCCAAGCTCATACAAACTTTTTTGAAAAACCTGTGTAAAGCATACTTTCGGAGAACCCTTCGATCATAAAATTGCGATATCGCAGTTTTTGATTTTTGCGATAGTTGATTTAACTAATTTCTTTTTGATTCAACCAAAATGGTTTTTGATTTGCATATATTCAAGTAGTTGAAAAATATGTTGTTTTGAATGCTGTCAAATGCCGGAGACAGTTGAAAGCAAAACAATAATCGCAATGCAAAATCAACAACTTTTTTAGTTGAAATCTGTTCGCGTCACTTCAAAATGTCAATGAAACAGGCCCGTGCGCAGGGGGGGGTTTTGGGGGTTTTAACCCCCCCCATGAAGAATTTTTTTAAAATTAAGTTTCATGAACAATGGAGTACTTATTATATTAAAGTGCAAATAACTTGACAATTCATACTACGTTTTCAGAATTTTTTTACAGTTTCAATATTGTGGATGACGCAACTTTCTTTTTCAAATTTTGACGCCTTTCCCACTTTCTGTCAAGTGTTACTGGAAATGCAGTCATCGATGTTACGCATTTGTATAGTGCGTGCCCGAAGTACCGACTACCACCGCTCTCAATAACGCGCATCTTTTCTCTAGAGTAAAGCCCAATACTCACCTGCAGGGGAACGTCAGAAATTCACTTGAAGCACTTGATATTTGTAATGAAGACGCGTTTCCAAATGTCCACCAAATGCTTCGCGTTCTGGCAGTTTTGCCGGTAACAACGGCGACGAATGAACGGTCTTTTTCAACATTGCGTCGTCTCAAAACTTACCTAAGGTCGACAATGGCTGAAGAGCGGCTAAATGGTTTAGCCTCACTCAATATTCATCGCGATGTCGAGGTGGATACCCAAAGAGTTCTTGAAAAGTTTTTTTTCAGTACCACGCAGAATTAATCTATTGACGAATTGTAACTGAACACTTTAATACAATAGAATGCCTTCATTTGAACAAAAAAGTTCAATTTTTTATCAATTTATAAACTGACATTATTTTAGCCCCCCTCCCTCTTTTAATGATTTCTGCGCACGAGCCTGTCAAAATTCGTTTTACATTATCAATATAGTGGATGAGGCGCCTTTTCGCCTTTTGGACACCCCCTCTCCCCTTGAAACCCCCCCCATGGATGATTCCTGCGCACGGGCCTGCAATGAAAACAACAATTGTGAAATTTAATATAACAAGTGTTTATCTCATTCAGTAATAGCCGTTCAACCGAGAAGGTTGTGTATAGAAGCGTACAGTTTAACAACGCTGGTTAGTTTACACGCGTTAAATACGACAACGGTTGAACTACAGGTAGAGACCTGTTGGCAGCAGCCGTTAAAACGTATAGTCGTGCTGCATAAGAGAGCCCTAGTGCTGGGCCAAGCTGGTGAAGGAAACAACAAAGGGCGTTTCCCAAGCTCTACCCAGGCCACAATATACAGCCACAAGTGCTGAGCAGGAGAGTGCAAAGGCACATCGAAGAAGGAGAGTGCAAAGGCACATAGAAGCAGGAGAGTGCAAAGGCACACCGGTGCGAAGGCACTTCGGTGCAGAAGCATATCGGTGCGGAGCACAAGGAAGAAGGAGACAAGACAACTCGGTCTTTCCACTGCCATACAACACGCAGGTATACACCGGTGACCTGCGCTGGTTACAGCTGGCGAAGACAAAAGTAAATCGGAAATCGAGTGGTGCTTGATGTCAGGTAGCAGTAGCATCACATCCAACAATCAGCATCCAACAAGAGCAACGAGAATCTACACGGCAGTGCAACGGAGATAGACAACAATTTCAAGGTAGAAGTTTTTTCTTTTCCTTTTGATTGAGTACTGTGTAGTGTTGGTTTTATTTTTTATTTAAAGTTTGATTAAAAATTTTAATGTGATGGATGAATCCATGGACGTAAATCCTAGCATGAATCCTATACCCCCACGAACGAAAAAATATCAGGAGAGCTCTTCTGGGCCTTGGATAGTCTTTTTTAGACGTATATCAAAGCCATTAAACATTTTACAAATTAATAAAGGTTTGACATCACGATACTCTTCAATCAAAGAGATCATAAAAGTAAATAACGATAAAATTCGTGTTGTGGTAAATAGTTTGAAACACGCGAATGATATTGTCTCTTCGGAACATTTCATTAAAGAGTATAAAGTTTACATACCCTCCAAAGATGTCGAAATTGACGGTGTTGTTACCGAAGCGAGTCTTTCGGTAGATGATTTACTCAAGCATGGTGTTGGTCGTTTCAAGAACTCTATGCTTGAGGGTGTGAAAATACTGGAGTGCAAACAACTGTACTCAGTAGTTCATGAAGAGGGAAAGAAAGTTTATCGCCCATCAGACTCGTTTCGAGTGACATTTGCCGGGTCTGCGTTGCCGTCCCATGTCTATGTCGATAAAATTCGCCTCCCTGTTCGGCTTTTTGTTCCAAATGTAATGAATTGTACGAACTGCAAAAAATTCGGCCACACAGCTACTTACTGTAGTAATAAACCAAAATGTATTAAGTGTGAAGGGCCTCATAAAGATAATGATTGCAACAAGGAAATTGAAAAATGTATTTATTGTGGAGAAAGTCCTCATGAAGATATTTCAGTATGCACTGCATTTAAAGTACACAAAGACAAAATTAAGCTTTCTTTAAAAGCACGGTCTAAGCGCACATATGCAGAAATGCTTAAAACGGTCATTGATGTCCCCCCTTTGGAAACCGAAAACGGGTTTTCAAATCTAGAGGAAACAGAGGACTCTGACTCTGACGAAAATAGTGAAGGTAATTCGTTTATCACTACCCAAGGGTCAGTTAAGAGAAAGAAGTCTTCTTCCAAATTACCAAAAAAGACACCTAAAGTTTCATCTTCAAAAAAAGATCCCCGTGTTAAACAAAAAAAGTCAAAACCAAAGACTGTGCCTCCTGGTTTGTCAAATTCACAAACCAATCCAGGATCTAGCACAGAAAAAGGTAATAATCCTGTGGGCTCTATTTCACAACCACCAACAGGATTACTGAAGTTTTCGGAAATTGTTGAATGGATTTTCTCAGCATTCAATATATCTGAACCCTTAAAGACCCTCATAATGGCATTCCTTCCAATAGCTAGAAATTTTTTGAAGCAGTTATCAGCTCAATGGCCAATTGTCTCAGGTTTTGTATCTTTTGATGGATAATTTATCACCCGCCGCAAATGATACAATCACTGTCCTGCAGTGGAATTGTCGAAGTATCATGCCAAAACTTGATTCATTTAAAATTTTATTGCATAGCCAAAAATGTGATGTATTTGCTTTATGCGAAACATGGCTTACTTCAAACATAGCTTTAAATTTTAATGATTTTAACATTATACGTCTCGATAGAGACTCTCCGTATGGTGGAGTGCTTTTGGGAATTAAGAAATGCTATTCCTTTTATAGATTAAACATCCCTTCAACTTCTAGTATAGAAGTTGTTGCTTGCCAAATAAACATTAAAGGCAAAGATATTTGCATAGCTTCGGTTTATATTCCTCCAAAAGCACAAGTTGGACAGCGACAGCTTAATGAAATGGTTGAAGCCCTTCCTGCTCCACGATTGATTCTGGGGGATTTAAATTCGCACGGAATGATGTGGGGTTCCGTTTACAATGATAGCAGATCATCTTTAATACAAAACATTTGTGACAATTTTAGCATGACGGTATTAAATATGGGTAGCATGACACGGATCCCAAGACCTCCTGCACGCCCAAGTGCATTAGATCTATCTCTTTGCTCAACATCAATTCGACTAGATTGCACCTGGAAAATATTGCCTGATTTACACGGTAGCGATCATTTACCAATCATCATCTCAATTAGCAATAGCAATTGCATTGCTACTTCAGCTAGTATTCCATATGATTTGACAAAAAATATCGACTGGATTAAATACCAAAGTAGTATCTCTAGTATTTTGAATTCAATGGAAGAGCTCCCTCCACTTGAAGAATATGACTTCCTCATTTGTTCGATTCTGGAGGCAGCAGAACAATCCCAAACTAAACGCTTTCCTGGGCCAACGACTAACAGAAGGCCTCCCAACCCCTGGTGGGACAAAGAGTGCTCAGAGGCTAAACTCGCAAAACAAAATGCTTGCAAGACGTTTCTAAAACGGGGAGGAGGAACTCCTCAGAATTTTGAAAAACTTATGGCTTTAGAAACCAAGTACAAGAGCATACTTCGAGCCAAAAAATGTAGCTATTGGAGACATTTTGTCGAAGGTTTGTCAAGAGAAACCTCAATGAGCACTCTTTGGAACACGGCCAGACGAATGAGGAATCGTGACGTGGGCAATGAGAGTGATGAATACTCGAACCGATGGATATTTGACTTTGCTAGGAAAGTTTGCCCAGATTCTGTTCCTACGCAGAGCATTATAAGGGAATCTCCTCCAAATAATGGTTTTATTAATAACCCATTTTCAATGATGGAATTCTCTATAGCACTCTTGTCTTGTAACAATAACGCTCCTGGGTTGGACAGAATTAAATTCAACTTGGTGAAGAATCTGCCCGACCTCGCAAAAAGACGTTTGTTGGAATTGTTCAACAAGTTTCTTGAGCAAAATATTGTTCCACCTGACTGGAGCCAAGTGAAAGTTATCGCCATTCAAAAGCCGGGGAAACCAGCTTCCAATCACAACTCATATAGACCCATTGCGATGTTGTCCTGCATCAGAAAATTGTTCGAAAAAATTATTCTACGACGTCTCGACACTTGGGTCGAGACGAACGGTTTGTTGTCAGATACTCAGTTTGGCTTCCGTAGAAATAAAGGGACGAATGATTGCCTTGCATTACTTTCGTCTGACATCCAAATTGCCTTCGCTCAAAAGCAACAAATGGGATCTGTATTTTCAGACATTAAAGGAGCATTTGATTCAGTTTCCATTGATGTTCTTTCAGACAAGCTCCACCAACATGGACTCCCAGCGGTTATAAATAATTATTTGCACAACCTTTTGTCAGAGAAACGCATGCATTTTTCATATGGCGATTTGACAACATTCAGAATTAGCTACATGGGTCTACCGCAAGGCTCATGCCTCAGTCCGCTCCTTTATAATTTTTACGTGAATGACATTGACAGCTGTCTTGTAACCCCATGTACACTAAGACAATTGGCAGATGATGGCGTGGTTTCAGTTACTGGACCCAAAGCTATTGATCTGCATAAACCATTGCAAGATACCTTAGATAACTTGTCCGTTTGGGCTGTTCATCTTGGTATCGAATTCTCTGCGGAGAAAACAGAGTTAGTCGTCTTTTCAAGAAAGCATGATCCCGCGCAGCTTCAGCTCCATATGATGGGAAGAATGATCCAACAGGTTTTAACTTTTAAATACCTCGGGGTGTGGTTCGATTCCAAATGCAAGTGGGGAGGACACATTAGGTATCTGATAACGAAATGCCAACAAAGAGTAAATTTTCTTCGAACAATAACAGGATCTTGGTGGGGTGCTCATCCGCAAGATCTAATAAAATTGTATCAGACAACGATACTTTCAGTGATGGAATATGGATGCGTTTGCTTTCGTTCCGCTGCAAACTCTCATATTATCAAACTTGAGCGAATTCAGTACCGTTGTTTGCGAATTGCCTTAGGCTGCATGCATTCAACACATACAATGAGTCTTGAAGTTCTGGCGGGAGTTCTTCCATTAAAAGATCGATTTTGGGAGCTTTCATCACGCCTGCTAATAAGATGTGAGGTGCTGAATCCCATGGTAATTAATAATTTCGAACGACTAGTCGAGCTTCGATCTCAAACAAAATTCATGACAGTATATTTTAACCATATGTCACAGGAAATCAACCCTTCAAGATATATTCCTATCCATGTCAGCCTCCTAAATGTCCCTGACTCAACTTTATTTTTCGACACATCCATGCAGCGCGAAGTGCGTGGAATCCCGGATCACCTACGCTCGACGGAAATCCCAAAAATATTTTCAAGTAAGTTCAGGCATATTGACTCTGAGAAAATGTTTTACACGGACGGATCGCGAATTGAAGAAGCGACAGGGTTTGGTATGTTCAACAATAATGTTTCGGCCTCATTTAGGCTTCAAGAACCTGCATCTGTTTATATAGCAGAGCTAGCAGCAGTTCATTATAGTTTGAGTGTAATCGTCACATTATCTCCAAACCATTATTTCCTCTTCACAGATAGTCTGAGTGCAATTGAAGCCATTCGCTCAAACATGACTGGCAAGACTGAACCGTTTTTCCTGGGCAAAATAAAACAGTGCCTGAACGACATATTGAACAATAATTATCTAATCACTATAGTCTGGGTCCCGGCTCATTGCTCCATTCCTGGCAATGAAAGAGCCGATATTTTAGCCAAACGTGGTGCTATTGAGGGTGAAATTTATGAGCGACCGATTGCTTTCAACGAATTCTATAGCTCGTCTCGCCAAAGAACACTTGCCAGCTGGCAAGCTTCTTGGGATAGAGATGATCTGGGTCGGTGGATGCACTCAATTATTCCGAATATATCGACAAAGGCATGGTTCAGGGGACTGGATGTGAGTAGGGATTTCATTCGTGTGATGTCCAGACTCATGTCCAATCACTACACGTTAGATGCACATCTCCTTCGAATTGGGCTCTCCGAGACTAATCATTGTGCTTGCGGAGAAGGTTATCGGGATATTGATCATGTCGTTTGGACATGCGTGGAGTATCGTGATGTCAGATCTCAACTAATAAATTCTTTGCGTACCCAAGGTAGACTATCCAATATCCCAGTTCGAGACATTCTTGCTTGTCGTGACCTTTCATACATGAAACTTATTTATCATTTCATAAAGAAAATTGGAGTTTCAATTTAATAAAGGCCCCTTTTAAGACTTAGCTCTGATCCCAGCTGCGTCCATGAGTTCAACCAATAGCTAAATTAGAATAAAAATTATGTAATGATACAAACAAACTCGAAACAGTTTATGAAATTATCAACAAAATGTCAAAAAAAAACAGCTTATTTTATAATTTATAGAAGGTAATCGTTTGGTTCAAATAATATTTCCGAGTAGATTTCATAATTAATGACGAGTTACCTAAGATGATATTTAAGCTATAAGAGAATATGTTTTAATAAATTCAAAACGTTGTGACTATGTTAGAATTAAATTAGGATAAGAATATTATGTAAAAGTGATGCTACGGCGAAGAAAAACTTATGTAAACTGCCTTAAGAAATAAACGTATTTATGAAAAAAAAAAGTGTTTATCTAACAGCGGTGTTGTGATAAAGTTAGTTGTTTGAGATGAAAAAGATTTGGTTACAAATTAGAAAATGTTTATGAATGATCATCTCGTATTCTTTCAGGTATGCGCAAAAATTTTATGCTTCAAATTCGATCATTATTTACTTCCAGCAGACTGTTTTACTTCCAGCTGTTTGATACCGATGATGATGTTCATGCATTAGCAATGAAACGCTTTTTGACATGAACTTAATTTATAAAAGTAACAGGAGCGAAGGGTTTCAAACGCACAGAACGCGCTGCGATTGAATGGCGCGTTTGAATTGCCGTCGCAAAATTCCTATTCCCAGCGGTTGATGCACCCAAGCTCATATAAATTGACTAAAATTATCAGTGCATAACTTTAGTTCAACCGTTTGAAGGCATCATTTTAGGTAAATTTAATAATTTCGCTAATTTACTCGCCCCTCCGGGCACTTTTGCTGATTAAAAACGTTTTTCTACATAAATCATTTCCGATCGAATCAGAAGTATTTTTTTAGAATTTAGATCTTCACTGATCTCAAAACAAACAAACAGATAAAACCGATTTATTTTTCAACTAACAAAATTTTGTTTCAATAACCACACCAGTTATTTCAACTAAAATATTTGTTGAAATTGAAAGGTATGTGTCCTCACTAATTGACAGCATTTTTTTTTCAAACAGTTGAATTAGTTGTTTCAACCATCGTTTCTGCTAATCGAAAATCAAAAATGACAGTTTAGTGAAAACAATAATCGATTAGTTGTACCAAATTTTAACCAATCGAATTCAGAAAATCAACTAATATTCTGGTTGAAATGGGATCGCGGGTGGTTCCGTGCAAGTGAAAATTCGGTTAAAATCACCGTTTTGTACGATTTCGCATGCATGAGTTACCATTGTATGCAAGCTCACAAGAACACAAGAGCCCATAAGTGATTGCTGCCTAAATTTTTCATAACTTAAAATCAATGGAAAGCGTTTATTAGTGAAAATGGAGTTAGCGTGCACAATTTTGTAGGTATGTAAAAAAAACTGCGATTCTCACTTTTTGTTTTTTGTTAACTATTTCAGCATTAGTGTCGGCAGGACTGTTTACAGTTTAGCGAGCTTCTTGCAGCTTTCACTGCTATCTTTCCTACGCCAGCGTATGCGCTAACATTTGGTTTCAGTTTACTCTTCCTCCAATGCAGCTTTTATTGGGAAATCGGTCAAAATTTGGATCAATCGGCATTACCGACTTGACGACAGGTCTGACGTCTTCAGAAAGGACAACATCTACAGCAAATTTCATGCCGATGGACTAATTTCACTCAAAAAAGGCGGGTGGGTAATGTCACAGACAGTACTGGTTGACGTAAAAACGAATAAAACTAACATGCTTCTTTCATACTTCCGAATATCGATAATCGTGGGTGATTCATTGTGTGATTTTTACTACTTTTACTGCTAAGCTTCCAGTATTGTAACGGTGCATCTATATTAAAGCACGACTTATTGACGACAAACATGTTTCACAACACTGTTAAATAACATTAAAAACGGTCATCTTCAAATTAAAAAAAATACACAACAATTTGTTTGTCACTATCTAGCATTTCTTAATTAAAGTTATCTAAATCCATTAACAAATCACTAAGTTATGGGCGCTCAAAATTATGAGAAAAAAAGGCCAATATGCGGCATGAGTTTTCGTCCATACAAAACATTTTAGAGAAGTTAGATTTTGATTTTTTTTATGCTATCTCTTACTACTGAAAATTTGCTGAACATATTTTCGGTGGTATGGCAAAAAAAAGTTGCTGCGTTACAAATATTCATGATTGAGTTCTACCATAAATCAAATGACCATAGATTTCTCACAGTACGGTGACACTAACAGCACCTCTAGTGACAAACGGGTGTACTTTTTCCCATTAGCTACTGTGGTTGTGTTAAATGCGCAGGCAACTTTTTGCATGCATTTTAGGAGCATTTACGCACCCATTCTCCACCAGACGGTGCTTTTGGTGTCACGGGTTGCTCAACTACATTACTATTACACTGGGAAATCTATGTTTATTTGATTTATGGTTCTACCCATTCTTATACGGAGTGAATTTTGAAAAGGCGGGCGTAGTAAAGTAAGACGTATTCACGCCAAAAAGGTGATCATTTTTCGAACATCAAAGTGCACATTGGCTTACGCTAAATATACAACTCGGCCAATCAACTCCGCACAAATATGTGTAGTGTCCAAAAGGTAGCTTCGGTGAATGTTTGGAGTGTATTTTCTCAATAATTCGGAATCAGTAAAGAATAAATACTACAAAAGCCGATTATACTTGAATAATACATCGCATAGATCAACGAGTATTATCCGATTTGTCATATGCAATGTCTGTCAAACTTGTCAGAGATAGAATTTGTAACATATCCATTATATTGTTTTATTTGTATTTTTGTTGCTTCCTAGTCTAGATATCTAGTCAACAACTTTCAATCAGTTGCAAAATTGTACTGATGTCTAGGGATAAATAATGCTTTTTTGAATTTCGGAGTAATAATGCGAAAGCTTTTGTTGAATTTCAGAACCATGACTTCTTTAGATTTTAGATTGTATACGCTAGTCCACTCGACAAAAAACTATATTACGGTAAACAAAATAATTTTTTTTGATCATGCAGACAACAAAATAATTTCGAAATTATTTACATCAGAAGTAACAATCATTTTTTGTAAGTGTGCTGCGTCACGGGAATTTTTTACCATTGGTCAATGGTACGATTGGCTATTTTTTCACTTTCATAATTGATTGATTGTGTCTTTGTATAATAATTTTGATTCGATTATTTCTGTTTCGAGTAATATCCTAATAAATACCGAAGTTTATACATAAACCAAAAACCACGTAAACAAAAACGTCGATTAAAAAATTAATTAATCTCACTAATTACGATTCTTTTCCATTTCCTCAGTTGCCTTAGGTTGCAACCAACTGTCTAGGCCAAACGCTGAAATAATTTCTAATCATGCATAATCGCTTTCATCTTTCTCCTCATCTCTGTTTCCTATTTATGACTATTACCGCATCAAGACATCACCAGCGCTGATCGTCCCCGCATTGAATCCAGCCTATCGGTTCCCCTCAAGGCTTACGGGAAGTTTCGTGTTTTTCGATACACGGTAACCAGGCATCAGGTGCTTGGCAGCAAACGTGACTCTGGGTGTCGGATTTCACAACGTCAAACAACTATCAAGCATGCCAATGCCAATGCTTTTTGCTTCGTAACCAGCCATCCCGCGGTGGGCGACGTCGCAGTGCACCTCCGCAGGCTACGCAATCGTGACGCTCGAAATTAATGTTTACAACCACCAAGGGAGTATGGGATTTACGCAGCGATCGGTGGCAACGGCCGTACGATCGCGCTTATTACCGTTTGGCAGACGCAAACTCACTTCCGAATCGAGATGAGTCGTAAAAATTATGCTGCCCTATGAGACCGGTAAATGCGGATGCAGCTTTCTCGTGATCGACATCTTTTTCTCTATTCTCTCACAGGTTAGCGTTCATTTTTGTTCCGAAATGGCCTTTGTCGGAAAATAAATTATTTTTTACCTTTTTTATATATATATATATATATATATATATATATATATATATATATATATATTTTTTTTTTTTTTTTTTTCATAAATACGTTTATTTCATAGGCAATATACATAAGTTTTTCTTCGCCGTGGCATCCACAATACATAGTAGTTTAAACCTAATACATTTCGAATATCATATTAGTATGTTGGTACTCATTAGTTAATCTAAACACTGTTTTTATCAAGCGAGTTGCTATTTTAAATTACATTAAATAAAATACATTTATTTTGTACATGATCTTATAACTATTTCAGGATTGTTTGTATCAGTTCACCACTTATATTCAATATCCTATAGTTGGCTATTGGTTGAACTCATGGAAGAGAAAACAGTTTAACATAAAATAAAATTTAAATTGGAACTCCAATGGATTTAATGAAATGATAAAGAAGTTTCATGTATGGAAGGTCACGACAAGCAAGAATGTCGCGAACTGGGACATTGGATAGTCTACCTTGGGTACGCAAGGAATTTATTAGTTGAGATCTGACATCACGAAACTCCACGCATGTCCAAACAACATGGTCAATATCGCGGTAACCTTCGCCGCAAGCACAATGATTAGTCTCGGAAAGTCCAATTCGAAGGAGATGTGCATCTAACGTGTAGTGATTGGACATGAGTCTGGACATCACACGAATGAAATCTCTACTCACATCCAGTCCCCTGAACCATGCCTTTGTCGATATTTTAGGAATAATTGAGTGCATCCACCGACCCAGATCATCTTTATCCCAAGAAGCTTGCCAGCTGGCAAGTGTTCTTTGGCGAGACGCGCTATAGAATTCGTTGAAAGCAATCGGTCTCTCATAAATTTCACCCTCAATAGCACCACGTTTGGCTAAAATATCGGCTCTTTCATTGCCTGGAATGGAGCAATGAGCCGGAACCCAAACTATTGTGATTAGATAATTATTATTCAATATGTCGTTCAGACACTGTTTTATTTTACCCAAGAAAAACGGTTCATTTTTGCCAGCAGCGTTTGAGCGAATGGCTTCAATTGCACTCAGACTATCTGTGAAGAGGAAATAATGGTTTGGAGATAATGTGACGATTACATTCAAGCTATAATGAACTGCTGCTAACTCTGCTATATAAACAGATGCAGGTTCTTGAAGCTTGAATGAGGCCGAAACATTATTGTTGAACATACCAAACCCTGTCGCTTCTTCCATTCGCGATCCGTCCGTGTAAAACATTTTCTCAGAGTTAATATGCCTGAACTTACTTGAAAATATTTTTGGGATTTCCATAGAGCGTAGGTGGTCCGGGATTCCACGCACTTCGCGCTGCATGGATGTGTCGAAAAATAAAGTTGAGTCAGGTACATTTAGGAGGCTGACACGGATAGGAATATATCTTGAAGGGTTGATTTCCTGTGACATATGGTTAAAATATACTGTCATGAATTTTGTTTGAGATCGAAGCTCGACTAGTCGTTCGAAATTATTAATTACCATGGGATTCAGCACCTCACATCTTATTAGCAGGCGTGATGAAAGCTCCCAAAATCGATCTTTTAATGGAAGAACTCCCGCCAGAACTTCAAGACTCATTGTATGTGTCGAATGCATGCAGCCTAAAGCAATTCGCAAACAACGGTACTGAATTCGCTCAAGTTTGATAATATGAGAATTTGCAGCGGAACGAAAACAAACGCATCCATATTCCATCACTGAAAGTATCGTTGTCTGATACAATTTTATTAGATCTTGCGGATGAGCACCCCACCAAGACCCTGTTATTGTTCGAAGAAAATTTACTCTTTGTTGGCATTTCGTTATCAGATACCTAATGTGTCCTCCCCACGTGCATTTGGAATCAAACCACACCCCGAGGTATTTGAAAGTCAAAACCTGTTCGATTATTCTTCCCATCATATGAAGCTGAAGTTGCGCGGGATCATGCTTTTTTGAAAAGACGACCAGCTCTGTTTTCTCCGCAGAGAATTCGATACCAAGATGAACAGCCCAAACGGACAATTTATCTAAGGTATCTTGCAATGGTTTTTGCAGATCAATAGCTTTGGATCCAGTAACTGAAACCACGCCATCATCTGCCAATTGTCTTAGTGTACATGGGGTTACTAGACAGCTGTCAATGTCATTCACGTAAAAATTATAGAGGAGCGGACTGAGGCATGAGCCTTGCGGGAGACCCATGTAGCTAATTCTGATTGTTGCCAAATCGCCATGTGAAAAATGCATGCGTTTCTCTGACAAAAGGTTGTGCAAATAATTATTTATAACCGCTGGGAGTCCATGTTGGTGGAGCTTGTCTGAAAGAACATCAATGGAAACTGAATCAAATGCTCCTTTAATGTCTAAAAATACAGATGCCATTTGTTGCTTTTGAGCGAAGGCGATTTGGATGTCAGACGAAAGTAATGCAAGGCAATCATTCGTCCCTTTATTTCTACGGAAGCCAAACTGAGTATCTGACAACAAACCGTTCGTCTCGACCCAAGTGTCGAGACGTCGTAGAATAATTTTTTCGAACAATTTTCTGATGCAGGACAACATCGCAATGGGTCTATATGAGTTGTGATTGGAAGCTGGTTTCCCCGGCTTTTGAATGGCGATAACTTTCACTTGTCTCCAGTCAGGTGGAACAATATTTTGCTCAAGAAACTTGTTGAACAATTCCAACAAACGTCTTTTTGCGAGGTCGGGCAGATTCTTCACCAAGTTGAATTTAATTCTGTCCAATCCAGGAGCGTTATTGTTACAAGACATGAGTGCTATGGAAAATTCCATCATTGAAAAGGGGCTATCAATGGAATCATCATTTGAAGAAGACTCCCTAACAATGCTATGCGTAGGAACGGAATCTGGACAAACTTTCCTCGCAAAATCAAATATCCATCGATTCGAGTACTCCTCACTCTCATTTCCTACGTTACGATTCCTCATTCGTCTGGCCGTATTCCAAAGAGTGCTCATTGAGGTTTCTCTTGACAAACCTTCCACAAAATGTCTCCAATAGCTGCATTTCTTAACCCGAAGTATGTTCTTGTACTTGGTTTCTAAAACCAAGAATTTTTCAAAATTCTGAGGAGTTCCTCCTCCTCGTTTTGAAAACGTCTTGAAAGCATTTTGTTTCGCGTGTTTAGCATCTGAGCACTCTTTGTCCCACCAAGGATTTGGAGGTCTTCTGTTAGACGATGGACCAAGAAATCGTTTGGTTTGGGCTTGTTCTGCGGCCTCCAGAATCGAACAAACGAGGAAGTCATATTCTTCAAGTGGGGATATATATATATATATATATATATATATATATATATATATATATATATATATATATATATATATATATATATATATATATATATATATATATATATATATATATATATATATAATAGGTATAGAATTCGCTCAAACTTTAGAAAACTTTTCCGAGGCCCGGAGGATCGAGTGTCATATACCAATCGATTCAGCTCGACGAACTGTGCAAATGTCCGTGTGTGTATGTGTGTGGATCTGTATGTGTGTTGTCAACAAAGAGGTCGAGATCTCAGAGATGGTGTTTACTTTTTGAGTTACACGAAGTTTTATGTCAAAATTTTTTGACAGTATCTGTCACACTTGACCTTGAAAACAGAATATGGTTCCAGACTTAGATTGTGCACGGTAATAGCTATCCAACAAGCCATAGTTTGTTAAAATCCGCTCATTTTTAACGGAAATATCGATATTTTTGTGTAAGCGACTTTTCCCCCTACTCCTGCAGTAGGAGTTTTATGCGTTGTATGACAAAGCAATGCTTGGGAGCAACGTGAAACACAATTTTTTATACTGTTACATACAATTGATTCTAAGTATCAAAAAGACTGTGTACAGCATCCTGTTTCGTGACATTTTGCTTCGGACCATTTTAGCACGGTTCGTTTTTGGCAACATAATCGTTCGAATATGACATATGTAAATATGACAATTTTCGATTATATTGATTTAAATTACTTACAGCAATAAATGCTGGAAGAACATAACACCCATATACCATTCGAATCAGTTCGTCGAGATCGGAGATGGTTGAACCGATCTAAGATTCAAATGAAAAGTTTTGAGATCCTATAAAACATCTTGCTTTTTAGTCAGATACAACTTTCGGTTTATCCCCAGAGCGATTAGTATAAAAATGTCCATTTCACATAAATTAATCAGGTTTATCGGGTTAGCAGATTTGGATAGTCGATAAACAAATAAACTTATTTCAGTTTTAGTGGTATTCAGTTTTTGATTCGGAAGACATCCAAAAATTTAATTCGCATTTCGATTTTTCAAAGATGGCTACACCGATTTTCGAATTCCGGTTCCAGTATCGAATCGTTTCTCAAAGCTCAATAGTTTTCTCAAAAAAGCCAAATCGAATATCAGAGATAAAAATAAAACGTGTTTAATCCACCTAACAGTGAGATGATACTTTTTCTAAACAATTCGTATATGTTTTATTGCATGAATATTCTTCGGTGTTTAATTCTCATGGCATTATTTTAATGATTGTCGTTTTAGATTTTAATCACTTATTACCCTGTAACGTGGAAACGGCAAATCGGATCGAATTTGAATCTAAACGTGTTACAATCGATTGAACATTCCATGAGATGTAGAAGTATGTTACTATTTATAGTTTTTCGTCATTATTTACGGTACTTCCAGAGTTCATACGACCGTAAATTAACATGACGAACAAATTGCAATAGTTCTCAACTCATCACCCTGTAATTCCAGAATCGGAAGCCGGAATCGGTAAAATTCAGAAAATGATTGAGCTTTGAGAAACAAATCTGCAAACCCGATAAATCTGATTAATTTATGTGAAATGGACATTGTTATACTAATCAACCGGAAGTTGGATCTGACTAAAAATCAAGACCTTTTATTTGAATCTTAGACGGTTCTTAGATTTCATTTGAATCTTTGATCGGTTCAGTCATCTACGAGAAAAATGAGTTGCACTATTTTAATTTCCTTTCACATATCCTGTAGCTCCGGAACCAGAAGTCGGATCCAAACATAATTCAGGAACCTTGTTTGGGAGCGTACGACTTTTCATATGAATCTGAGTTTGTAGAAAACGGTTGAGTCATCTCCGAGAAAATTGAGTGAAATTATTTGTCACACACGCATTTGATGATCTCGACGAACTGATTCGAATGGTATATGGGTGTTATGTTCTCCCAGCATTTATTGCTGTGAGTAGTTTAAATCAATATAATTATGGAATTGCTTTCAACTCGAAAATGCTGACTTCGCCTGGTTTACATATGTCATATTCGAACGATTATGTTGCCAAAACGAACCGTGCTAAAATCGGTCCAAGACAAAATATCATGCTGTACACAGTCTTTTGGGTACTTAGAAACAAATGTATGTAACAGTATAAAAAATCGTGTTTCACGTTACTTCTAAGCATTGCTTTGTCATACAGCGCTTAAAACTCCTACTGCAGGAATAGGGGGCAAAATCGCTTACACAAAAATATCGATATTTCCGTCAAAAATGGACGGATTTTAACAATTTATGGCTTGTTGGATAGCTATTACCGTGCGCAATCCAAGTCTGGAAACATATTCTGTTTTCAAGGTCAAATGTGACAGATACTGTCAAAAAATTTTGACATTAAGCTTCGTATAGCTCAAAAAGTAAACATCCGATCTCAAAACCATTCAATAGCGTTCTGGGTGACGGGGAGACCTTTCATTTGTTGTTCGTTTAGCTGAACCGATTAGTATATGACACTAGGCCCTCCGGGCCTCGGAAAATTTTCTTAAAGTTTGAGCGAATTCTATACCTATTTTTTATATTTATAAAAAAGGTAAAAAGTGCAACCTATGACTAAATTGCAAAACTATTAAAGTACATTGACCAACTATTTAAATCAAAGTTGAACAATTTCTAACTCTGTGCAAAAAATAAACAATTCGTAGAGTAACCGTAATAATTTACGTGTCATGACGTCAAGTATAGTTGATAAAATTCGTTCTGTACCTGATACCGTTATTAACATATTTCAAAGCATTTATTTTTCTCGTTTTTTATTTCCTTTTATCTCGATTCCATCATTAGAGTCATTTCCATCAGCAGATCAACTGCAGAGCGCATACTACTGTGGTCAAAAAGTAGTAAGACTTTTGAATTATATTTCGTACGGAAACCTTATTCGTTGATTTTTTTTATAGTTTGATACGACTGTCGGCGACATCTGTGTTTAGTATACGTCTGTCTTTCTGAAGTATTAAAAGTGCAATTAGCGATTTTTACAATGAGTAAAATTATTCAACAAAGAAGTTCCATTGAATTTTGTGTGCGGAATTGATTTTCTGGTGTTCGTTCAGAATGTTGCAAAAGGCCTTCGGTGATAATTGTATGTCGCGAGCAGGTGTTCGAGAACGCGTTGACAACGAACAACGTCCAGGATGGCTAATGTTGACAGTTTTCTTTGATTATTGAGGTGTGGTACACTCCAAATTCCTTCCGACCGGTCAAACTGTCAACAAGGAATATTATTCGAGTGTTATGCGTCATGCGAAGCTATTTGTAAAAAGAGGCCGGAATTATGGGCCCACAGCTTTTGGTTTTTGAACCACGATAATGCACCGTCGCTGCCTGCTTTGATTATTCGTGATTTTTTCACCAAAAATTCAACCAATATAGTATTGGTGATTTCTGGCTATTCTGGCTTTGAAGGCTATTCTGGAGATTGACTTTAACAACTGTTTCGAGGATTAAAAAAACGTTGACACAAGGGCCCGAGGAGATTACTTTGAGGAAGATGAAATAGATTTGGAAGAATAAATAAAGAATTTTGAAATTATAAACAAAGTCTTACTACTATATTCCGGTTTCTTGTTTTTGTTAGATGGAATTTTATAACGAAATGGATATCTTAAAAACTTCGTTAAATGGAATTGATTTTCTCAGTAGAAACGAGTAGATATGATTTATTCTAAACAGATTATTTTCTTTATTGCAATCTTCCTAAGTTTCTATTTAGAAGACTAAGTCTTATTTTTGCTGCTGAATCAATCGGCTCGTTGTGCAATTACTAAGAACCTCGAAAGAAGTAGTATAGTTTGCTGGAATATAATCCACACAAATGATCCATTAAACATTTCGCAACTACTTACCGTTATAAATCGGCTAATATTGCCTTTTTATTTCTACAAAATTTTGCCGTATCGTTTTCAGATCTTTGACGAAATGCAGCTTGTCGCGAAACACAAACATTCACGGCGTCCAACGTCTTTTGAAACAATCTTCTCGTTTCTATCGATTGATGTTGGTCAATTTTCTGCTTAGCAAAGCGATCACGACACCAGCTTTGCTCATCAATTAAACAACATCCAATTACAAATCGAACACTTCTCTGACATGCTTTTGTATCAAACCGTTTCTAAACATTCTTCGCTTATTTATATTTTAATAAAACTTCATCAACATTTCATTTTCTCCAAGGATGAACTCTGCTAGGGAAAAATAGACACAGATCAGCATACACATGAATAACGCAATATTATCACTTTCGAAGCATTGAAAATCAACCGGAAAATTTTCTCCAAACGGTTTGAAGCGTTCATGCCTTCACCGAATCCGAACAATTTATCAAAGAAAAGCACTTCACTTCACACTATTCGTTCCTCACAACTTCGCTTCAATTATGCACGTTCAAGGAAAAATACCTAATCTCTAAAATATGTAATAAGATCATCACACAACTTTAATGGCAATTCAAAAAGAAAAGAAAACATTACAACAGACTGAAAGCAGTTAGCTTTTCACAAAAAAAAACGTGCAGACTGATACGCACAAAATAAATCAATTCACAGTCACTGGTAGCAATGAACAAAAAAATGAAAACCGCTTTCCACACTACTACGACTCGGCTCACTCCAGTGGGTGGGTGAAAGAGTGGTCAACTACTAGAAGAAGATGCTGAAAAAACGACACTAGTTTCTGTTACAAGTACTGGCCAGAGCGGGTATGGTTAATTTCCGGCGAGTTGTGCTTCCTCGACGGCAAACACAAATGCCACTCGCTGTCTCCACCGCGTGAGTGTTGAATGGAAACTGTTGTGGTTGCTGCCCGATAATCCAATGCGAGCTGTTAACCGAACCATCGCCGCCACTACCGGAGAGACCTCGGCAACTATGAGTCGCGATAGCACACCGAACAACCTCAGCCTTCGTTACTAGATATAGTCGTGATTTGAGAGTTGTTAGTGAGCAACTTCTTTTACCTACATTATATACAGTATTTCGGTACTGCAATGTACAAGAGACGAGTAATCATGGCTACACAGGAGAGTCTTCTGTTTAGGCTGGTGTAAAAATAATGCAATGATGGAGCACCATTGTTAAATGAGTCAAGTATTTGGAGATTGAGTGTAGGGGTAGTGTAAACGTATGTCCAGCTTCATTGAGGTAATCAGAGAAAAGATGTCACCTCCATTGTAAAAAAGAAAACTTTCTTCACAGGAAAAGTACTAAAATTTAAACCTCATGTGAACAAACAGTTATTACATTACTTGAATAAAATATCTTTATCGGGGCAAAATCAAAATTGGGTTCAACAAATAATACGAATTTCGATTCGACAAGTTATACTCAGGCTATTTTTAAAGAATATGAGATAATGCAAATTTCAATTTCACACCCCAAATTAAATAAATGCAAACTATTTCCAGTACTGTTCAACTGCCTTTTCCCATCAATACTCAAATTTATTCAGCATCGACTGTGACTGTATGATCAATCTGCGCCATTCACACCAAATAAGTGTAGTGGCATACCGAAGAAATTTGACGCCCGGGGAAAAAATGAGGGCCCAAGGATTGCTTTACGCCTCCCTAAACGCTCGAGGCCAGCACCATTATTGTGTGAAAGTGTGTTGTGATGCTAATGTTTAAAAAGATCGTTTAAATGCAACCAGAAATGGTTCAAATGGTTTTGAACTAATTCGATTTACGTGCTGTTTTCGCGATCACCAATTGAATGGCTAACTGTGGACCGAAAATCGGAGAGACTTGCGTTCACAAGAGCGAAACTTTTCCCGATGTGCAGATCACTCAATATTGGTTAACATAGGAAAGTTTTAACAACGGTTCTTCTTAGGACCAATAAATCTATCACAAAAATGTTTTCCATATATTTTTTCATTGAAATAAACTTTTTAATCCACCTAATTGTTCTTTCTCTTATCATTCAAACTTTTGACCTGAATATAATAGATCCAATTATTTTCAGATTGATTTCGGTAATTTAATAATGGTAATTAATTCGGTTCAATCCTCAAGAAAACTGCTCGGGTAGAAAAAAATCGATTGGACGTCACTTATTCGATTATACCTCCAAGCCCCAAGTATTGTGTGGATATGGAAGAGGGTGATCTGTCGATTGTCGACTTTCAGTTATATCTCCGGAACCGGAAGTGTTCACAGTGATTTACTTACAAACTGATTCGAGCACACATTGTAACTTTCAAACAACTTTGTTGAAATCGTCCTCAATATGCTCTTCTAACTTGATCATTGACCTAATAGTAATTTTCAAACGGAACCATCATTTTTTTCCATACATACGTTAATTTCTTAAGTCACAACGATTTTAATTTAATAAAACACATTTCTCTTATTCTTTTAATATCATATTAGGTATTTCGTCATTTTATATATTATAAGCTATAAGCTGTTATTTTTATACATTTTGTTGATAATTTCATAACCTATTTTGAGTTGGTTTGTATTATTACATCATTTTTATGACAATTTAGCTATTGGATGAACTAATGGACGCAGTTGGAATTAGAACTAAGTCTTGAAAGGGTCAATTATTAAATTGAAACTCCAACTGTCTTTATGAAACGATAAAAAAGTTTCATGTATGGAAGGTCACGACAAACAAGAATGTCTCCGACTGGGACAAACAAGAATGTATCCGACTGGGACAGTTATTAAATTAAAATCGTTGTGACTATAGGTACGCAAAGAATTTATTATTTGAGATCTGACATCACGACACTCCATGCATGTCCAAACGACATGATTAATATCGCGATAACCTTCGCCACAAACACAATGATTAGTCTCGTCTCGTTCTTGAAGCCTGAATGAGACCGAAAAATTATTGTTGAACATACCAAACCCAGTAGTATCTTCAATTCGTGATCCGTCCGTGTAAAACATTTTCTCAGTGTCAATAGGCCTGAACTTACTTCTAAATATTTTTGGGATTTCCATCGAGCGTAGGTGTTCCGGGATTTCACGCACTTCACGCTGCATGGATGTGTCGAAAAATAAAGTTGAGTCAGGGACATTTTGGAGGCTGACACGGATAGGAATATATCTTGATTTCCTGTGATATATGGTTGAAATATACTGCCATGAATCTTGTTTGAGATTGAAGCTCGACTAGTCTTTCAAAGTTATTAATAACCAAGGGATTCAGTACCAGGGATATTAGCAGTCGAATGCATGCAGCCTACCCGATCAGATGCACATAACAAAATTATAACACAAGTATATCAACAGTGTTTGTGTTATTTTGAGATATCTAACAAATGGAGAAAGTGAAAACTTATGATAACAATATAATAACAAAATCAGTTATGATGTTTCATTTTCGTTTGCAAAACTCATGATAAAATTCATTAATTTTAAAAATGAGTTCTTCCGTTGCTTCATGTCGTAGCTATATCAAATTCAATAATAATTGTGATACAAACATTTCAAAATCTGTTACGATCTTGTTCCCGTTAGAGTCTTTTTTGTTATAATTTTTGTTATTTTAACAATATATTTCAAAATTGTTACAAAATATTTCTGAAAAAAATTACTCCAGTTGTTATTATTCTGTCATTACATCTGATCGGGTAAAGCGATTCGCAAACGGCGATACTGAATTCGCTCAAGTTTAATAATATGTGAGTTCGCAGCGGAACGAAAGCAAACACATCCATATTCCATCGCTGAAAGTATCGTTGTCTGATACAATTCTACTAGAATTTCCGGATGAGCACCCCACCAAGATCCTGTTATTGTTCGAAGAAAATTTACTCTTTGTTGGAATTTTGTTATCAGATACCTAATGTGTCCTCTCCACGTGCATTTGGAATCAAACCACACCCCGAGGTATTTGAAAGTCAAAACCTGCGCAATCATTCTTCCCATCATATGGAGCTGTAGTTGCGCGGGATCATGCTTTCTTGAAAAGACGACCAACTCTGTTTTCTCCGCAGAGAATTCGATACCCAGATGAACAGCCCAAACGGACAAGTTATCTAAGGTATCTTGCAATGGTTTTTGCAGATCAATAGCTTTGGGTCTAGTAACTGACCTTGGGGTTACTAGACAGCTGTCAATGTAGTTCACGTAAAAAATATAGGGGATCGGGCTGAGGCATGAGCCTTGCGGGAGACCCATGTAGCTAATTCTGAATGTTACCAAATCGCCATGTGAAAAATACATGCATTTCTCTGACAAAAGGTTGTGCAAATAATTATTTATAATCGCTGGAAGTCCATGTTGGTGGAGCTTGTCTGAAAGAACATCAATGAAAATTGAATCAAATGCTCCTTTAATGTCCAAAAATACAGATGCCATTTGTTGTTTTCGAACGAAGGCAATTTGGATGTCAGACGAAAGTAATGCAAGACAATCATTCGTCCCTTTATTTATACGGAAACCAAACTGAGTATCTGATAACAAGCCGTTCGTCTCGACCCAAGTGTCGAGGCGTCGAAGAATAAATCTTTCGAACAATTTTCTGATGCAGGACAACATTGCAATAGGTTTATATGAATTGTGATTGGAAACAGGTTTCCCAGGCTTTTGAATGGCGATAACTTTCACTTGCCTCCAGTCAGGTGGAACAAGAAACTTGTTGAACAATTCCAACAAACGTCTTTTTGCGAGATTGGGTAGATTCCTCTCCAAGTTGAATTTAATTCTGTTTAACCCAGGAGCGTTATTGTTACAAGACAAGAGTGCTATAGAATATTCCATAATTGAAAAGGGGCTATCAATGAAACCATTAGTTGTAGGAGATTCCCGAATAATGCTCAGCGTAGGGACAGAATCTGGACATACTTTCCTAGCAAAGTCAAATATCCATCGGTTCGACTATTCTGCACTCTCATTTCCCATGTTACGATTCCTCATGCGTCTGGCCGTGTTCCAAAGAGTGCTCATTGAGGTTTCTATTGACAAACCTTCAACAAAATGTCTCCAACAGCTACATTTCTTCGCCCGAAGTATTCTCTTGTATTTGGTTTCTAAAACCACGAATATTTCAAAATTCTGAGGAGTTCCTCCTCCCCGTGTTAGAAACGTCTTGCAAGCATTGTGTTTTGCGAGTTTAGTCTCTGAGCACTCTGTTAGCCATTGGCCCAGGAAAACGTTTAGTTTGGGATTATTCTGCGGCCTCCAGCATCGAACAATCGAGGAAGTCATATTCTTCAAGTGGGGGGAGCTCTTCCACTGCGTTTAAGGTACTTGAGATACTACTTTGGTATTTAAGCCAGTCGACATTTTTTGTCAAATCATATGGAATATTAACTGAATTAACAATGCCTATGTTACTGCTAATTGAGGTGATGATTGGTAAATAATCGCTACCGTGTAAATCAGGAAATACTTTCCAGGTGCAATCTTGTCGAATTGGAGTCGAGCAAAGAGATAAATCGAATGCACTTGGTGTGCAGGAGGTCTTGCGATCCGTGTCATACTATGTATATTTAATACTGTCATGTTAAAATTGTCGCAAATATTATATATTAAAGATGTCATCATTGTAAGCGGAACCCCACATAATTCCGTGCGAATTGAAATCTCCCAAAATCAATCTTGGAACAGGGAGGATTTCGCCCATTCCATTAAGCTGTCGTTGTCCAACTTGAGCTCTTGGAGAAATGTATACCGAAGCATTTATTTGACAAGCAACAACTTCTATACTAGAAGTCGAAAGAATGTTTAATCCATAAAAGGAATAACATTCCTTAATTCCTAAAAGTACTCCGCCACACGGAGAGTCTCTATCGAGACGTATAATGTTAAAGTCATTAGAATTTAAAGCTATGTTTGATGTAAGCCATGTTTCACACAAAGCAAATACATCACACTTTTGACTCTGCAATAAAACTTTAAATGAATCAAGTTGTGGGATGATACTTCGACAATTCCACCGCAGAACAGTAATTGAATCATTTGCGGCGGATGGTAAATTATTCATCAAATGATACAAAATCTGAGAGAATTGGTCATTGAGCTGATACCTGCTTCAAAAACGTTCTAGCTATTGGAAGGAATGCCATTCTGAGGGTTTTTAATGGTTCAGATATATTGAATGCTGAGAAAATCCATTCTACAATTTCCGAAAACTTCAGTAATCCTGTTGGCTGTAAAATGGAGCTCACTGGATTATTATCTTTTTCTGTGCTTTATCCTGGATTGGTTTGTGAATTAGACAAACCAGAAGGCACAGTCTTTAGTTTTAACTTCTTTTATTTAACACGGGAATCTTTTCTCAAAGGTGCAACTTTAGGTGTCTTTTTTGGTAATTTGGAGGAGGATTTCGTTCTCTTAACTGACCCTTGGGTAGTGATCATTGAAGTACCTTCACTATTTCCGTCAGAGTCAGATTCCTCTGGTTTCGCTAGATTTGAAAAACCGTTTTCGGTTCCCAAAGAGGGGGGGGGGGGGCGTTTAAAGCATTTCTGCATATGTGTGCTTAGACCGTGCTTTTAAAGCTCCATTTTGTCTTTATGCAACTTAAATGCAGCGCATACTGATAGATCATGAGGACACTGTCCACAATAAATACATTTTTCAATTTCTTTGTTGCAATCATTATCTGAATGGGATCCCTCACACTTTATACTACATTTCTACAGTAAGTGTTGCCAACTTTTTTGTAGTTCGTACAATTCTTTACATGTGGAACAAAAAGCCGAAAAGGAGGACGAATTCTATCCACATAAACATGGGACGGCAACGCAGACCCGACAAATGTCACTCGAAACGAGTCTGATGGGCGTTAAACCTTATTCTCTCTTCATGAACTAGTGAATACACCCAAACCTTCATTTAGGTAATAATCGGGACTTCGTAAATCGAGTTATGACGTTATTTGGAATTTTGAACGTAAAAAAATTTACGTTATTTGGAATTTAGAACGTAAAAAAAATTTTCTCTATGTATGTATATTATTGGATATGTATAATATACTGGATAACTATGGAACAAAAATTATTAGTATTTGCAGGCAAAGAATGTTCTAAGCAGCATCAATTTCCAAGACGGCGACTTCCGGTTTATTGATATTCCTTGAAAACCCTTACAATATGGGTATTTTCGGAGCGGGTTTGATGAGTAGATGTCGGAAAACGATGTTTGAGGTGGTTCTGAATTCCAAGATGGCGACTTGTGGTTTATTGATAATCATTCCAACCCTTATAATATGGATATTGGGTTTTCAAGGAATATCAATAAACCGAAAGTCGCCATCTTGGAATTCAGAACCACCCCAAACAAGGTCCGGAGGGCCAAGTGACGACTCTTATATACCATACGACTAAGTTTGTCGAGATCGTAAAGTGTCTCTTTGCTTCGGTATGTGTATATATGTATATGGATGACTCAACAAATTCATTTCGTCCACATCATTTCCCAGTTCCAGGTTCTAGAAGCAGTCTTCGAAATTGAACTAATATTGATTTCTTAGTGATGTCTCAACCTAGTTTCCCAGGCATATATTCAAATAAAAGGTCTCACGATCTCACTAATTTTGTAAAATTTTATTGCGATCTAACCACCGGTTCCGGGGCTATAGGTTGGTATTGTAGAAAATTTAAAGCCGTCATAAAAATGACGAAGTGAAGGTACGGAATCTTCAAACTTGGTCTCTGAGCTATACTAATTTGTGAGTATTGTTAATTCTTGACTACTAAACTTTGCTATTCAGGTCTTCGAATTACGGTCCCGGAAGCACCGGAAATAATGAACAAAAAATTCCGGATTGGAATTCACATCGATTGCTCAGAGCTGACTGAACCGATTTTCCCAAGTGTACACTTAAATTGAAGGCAGTATGTTTCCATTGACTGTTATCGAATTTAATCATTTGTTCCACTTTCTGTATGCGAAATTCAATTCTTTGAAATCGAGTCATCAGCAAACTATGTTGCGATGAAACACACAACGAACTTTTCATTTTCTAAATAGTGTACATTTTTTTTCAAAATTAAACTGGATATTAACTCATATCGCATGAAAAAAACCGAAATGTAACAATGAAACCTTACAAAATTACAAAGGCTAAAGATGAAAAACGCGATTCGTGCCTTTGTTGGCCTCATAGCTTAACTTGTACGAAGAGATCCGACCATCAACGACACTCGGTGCTCTTTCATGCCACATCAAGGTTTCATCGCTTATCTGTAATTTCACATTTTGAAGCTATCGACACTCACTGCAAAGTGCTCTGTGTGGCGATTATCACAGCTCATTGTACTTCTAGTGGTGTTTCTTCCGATAATGCTTTCCTTTCCCGTGTTTGCAGTGGTAATTATTTGAACGTTGCTATAAAACTCCGCGGAACGCAATCCATGAAATGGAAGAAGTGAATGAAAATTTATACATAAAATAATGAGCCGTTTCTATGAAGACAAATTAGACTGATCGTCGTTAATTTTTTCAGGACAGTTAAGTCAATCAATCGAGCAAAAACTACATGGCTTAAACATTCACCATTCTAAATTCCTAAAGTTTCGCCATTCTCATACGGAAAGATTATGAAATCAGTATGAAAACCGCCACTTTTAACCGAGACTATCAAATATTATAGAAAACCTGTTTTAATACACCTCTGATAATGTAATGATGTCTTTCTCATATCAATCATATTCTCATATGTAGTGCTATAGTGTTCTATTCAAAATGTTTATCTTCGAATCTGGAAAGAAATCAGGGGATTGTTTGTGCATTAACTTGTATAACCTACAGACTGAAAAACAAGAAAACGAAGTGAGTTCCACTGTTGTAGGTACATCCGGTACCGGAACACGAGAACTGGTATAATCGATGTCTGTTCGTATGGCCATCAACAAACATGACGTACAAACTCTACTAGTTTTTATTCAAATTTTGAAGATTTTATACGATTTTGACATCGTACTCTAAACGACGATGTAAATTTTTGTTGAATCCAAAAATATGCAGTAATTTTTGGTAGAATCATAAGACCTATCATTTGACCCTTCGATTAGGAATATCGGTTCTGCAATCTCTGAGAAAAGTGAGTAAGATTCATTTTTGAACATGACTATTATCAACCGTCGTTAATCGTAAACCGGGAACTAGGATAGCCGGAATCGGTTTGCTTGGCTGTCTACTGAGAATGGCTATCGATTTGTGGAGTTTTGAGTCCAATTTAGTAAAAATTTTGCAGTTTTGTTTCGCCGGTTTAAGTGACGGTGTACAATATTTAACACACTTTACCCTATAACTCCGGAACCGGAAATCGCATCCGGATGAAATTCATAAATTTCGTATGGCACCGTGAGAATCTAAGTTTATAAAAATTGGATGATCGGTCTCTGAGAAAATCTATAGCACGTTTTTAGTTCATTTTGCACATTTTACCCCATAATTCCCGAACCGGAAGTCAGATCCAGTTGAAATTTAATAGCAACTTATGAGAATACAAGGTCTTTAATTTAAATCTTAGTTGAAGAAAATCGGTTGAGTGGTATCAGAGAAAATCGAGTGCACTTTTTCACTTCTACCCCGTTACTCCCGAACCGGAAGTCCGTTCCGGGTCAAATTCAATAGCACCCTATGGGACCAAGAGACCTTTCATGTGAATCTAAGTTTGTGAAAATCATACACACACATACACACACACATACACACACACACACACACACACACACACACACACACACACACACACACACACAGAAACATTTGCTCAGTTCGTCGAATCGGCACAATTTGCTCAATTCGACTAATCGGCAACCATCTTTTTTTTCATGTTAAGTATCATTTTGAAGCAATTATCTGTATAAATCGATCAATTCATCTCTTTGTATACTTTTTTAATATTTCTTTAGTACTATTTCAGCCAATTTAGCACTTAGTCAGAAAAATGGCTCATCATTTTACGAAAAAAATAAAATTAATTTGAATCAAATTTAAAATTCCTAATATTCATTAATGGGAAATTAGATTTAATAGTGACAAGTAGCCAAGTTTGTCAAGTCAAAACCCACCGGCAGTCAAGTGAAGTAAACCCACCGGCAGTGTTGTCAGTCGAAATTGCTATAATGTGTTTTGCTAAGATTAGCTTAATACGATGTAGGGTTATATGAACGAAACACTCCTCGCTGTACGAACCGGCTAGTCAGTAAGAATGCTAGATTCAATTTGTGGCTCAAGAAATGAAAATATTATTAATATTTCCATTAGGCAATCAAATATGATTCCATATAGATGCCTCGAAGGATGATTGCTGATCGATATAAAGAGTTCAAAAACGTATCAAAACGTTAGTGGATGTTTTTTTGTTCTTAATTGAAAATGTCCGTTTTTGAATCAAACTCACGTCATTTGCGGGAAGTTTTACTTGTTTAAAAACCGCTGAAGCTTATTGAATGCTTCCGAACACATAGCCTATTCTATTGAGAAAACGTGCCGCGGCTAGGTTCAATACTCAAATAATGGTGATTTTGACGTTGAAGATCGATATGGTGGAGGAAGGAAGAATGTATTTGAAAATGGCGGATTAGTATTTCAAATCCCAATAGTAATAAATAGAATCAGTACAACTGACTAAAACCAACCCTCACGTTGATGTATGTATTAAATATTCCCTACGCACTTCGAAAAAAAACCCGTGATTTTACATCTTATTAGATGCGTCGCAGTTCACGCAAATTTACGTGGAAGAACATTTAATATTGGGCTTCATTTAGGCTTCAAGAACCTGCATCTGTTTATATAGCGGAGTTAGCAGCAGTTCCTTATAGTTTGAGTGTAATCGCCACTTATCTCCAAACCATTATTTTCTCTTCACAGATATCCTGAGTGCAATTGAAGCCATTCGCTCAAACGCTGTTGGCAAAACTGAACCGTTTTTCTTGGGCAAAATAAAACAGTGCCTGAACGACATATTGAATAATAGTTATCAAACCACAATAGTTTGGGTCCCGGCTCATTGCTCCATTCCAGGCAATGAGAGAGCCGATATTTTAGCCAGCACCACGTTTGAGGGTGAAATTTATGAGAGACCGATTGCTTTCCACGAATTCTATAGCGCGTCTCGCCAAAGAACACTTGCCAGCTGGCAAGCTTCTTGGGATAAAGATGATCTGGGTCGGTGGATGCACCCAATTATTCCTAAAATATCGAGGCATGGTTCAGGGGACTGGATGTATGTAGGGATTTCATTCGTGTGATGTCCAGACTCATGTCCAATCATTACACGTTAGATGCACATCTCCTTCGAATTGGACTTTCCGAGACTAACCATTGTGCTTGTGGCGAAGGTTATCGCGATATTGATCATGTCGTTTGAACATGCGACTTAAATTCCTTGCGTACTCAAGGTAGACTATCGAATGTCCCAGTTCGTGACATTCTTACTTGTCGTGACCTTTCTTACATGAAACTTCTTTATCATTTCATTAAGTACATTGGAGTTCCAATTTAAATTTAATTTTATGTTAGACCCCTTTCGCTTCCATGAGTTCAACCAATAGCCAGCTATATTAAATGAATAATAGTGAAGAACTGATACAAACAAACCTAAATAGTTATAAGATCATGTGCAAAATAAATGTATTTTATTTAATGTAATTTATAATAGCAAATCGCTGGATAAAAACAGTGTTTAGATTAACTAATGAATACCAACATATTAATATGATATTCGAAATGTATCAGGTTTAAAGTACTATGTATTGTGAATGTCACGGCGAAGAAAAACTTATGTATATTTCCAATGAAATGAACGTATTTGTGGAAAAAAACATTTTATATTGTGGCTAAAATTCCATGACATGAATTGAAATAAAAAAGAACGATTACTGATAGAAACCGGCACGACTTGAACTGAGAATCGTTGGATCGCAAAGTATTTCTGTTATTTGACTGAGCCACAGAAGCACACATCTGCTTGGCTGGTAATAGGTGCATTTAAATTCATACAGTCGCACCTGCCAGCAGACTGCTGGTCTAGACCAGTAAAATTCGAACATTAAGCCATTACAAATGAAACTTTCCGTCATTTGACAAATTAGGTCTTTATGAATTACATCGTTTGAGGGATTAAGTCACCTGCAAAAATCATTTTTTTGTGTTCGGTAGGACCCTCATATATTTTGATGTTATATTTTTAATTGCTGGAGCTAAGCGGATCCATCACAGGGAATGGATACAGAACGCTTTTCTTGCGTTTTTCACCGACGTCTGAAGGAAACATGGCAAGAATATAACACGATGATCATATTATTTCACAGCATGCCAATTCAACCATCGAAATTAACTTACTCTATGCAAAAGACTTCTTTAAAGCTATAGGTGGATTATACCAATTCGTAAGGTTATCCGTCTAATAGCGGCACCTTCCCTGAGTCATATGAGCGTCAAACATGCGACTCCCGCGCTCTGGTAGTAATTAATAGATTATTGTACACGTCAATTGTTTTCAACCAATGTTTCATTGCCGCTCAGCAGATATATTCCTCTTCGTGTAACGGTTTTGGTCAGTTAATAATGCACTGAACGGTGACGAGCCACTTGGTGGAATTTTCTTATCATTCAAACGGACATTGAGGTCTCCTTGGTGAACGTCTCTTTGGTTTTATCTCTAAACAACACTTGTATAAGATATACCTCTGTGCCTTTCTCCTTTTCTATTACTATCAGTAGAGCCAACCAATGGCGGTCAGATATTGAATTATTAATTAATTATGTGATTTGAAGCCTTTGCATGACGTCAGCCTTTGTTATTATGTGTCTTTTTTTAGCAACGATGCAAGACAAATGGCGAACAAGCGAGTTATGAATGGAAAAGGGTTCGTTTTTTTGGTAACTGATGTCTTTTGAAGATGCAAGATTGGATCATAACAGACACGGTGTCAATTTCCGTGGGCTGCAACCAAAGACGCTTCCGTACAACTGAAAGCCTTCATCGTCGCCACCGTAACCAATAGTATATAATGTTGAACAAAGAGAACACATTCTATGCCAGTGCAACATCAAAATGCCAAATTGAAAATTCCGCGATGGGTCTGACCCGTGAACAGCCTTGAAATTCGGTGAGTGTAATAATTTGCGCAGTTACTGACCGTCATTGAGCCGAAACCTGATGTTATAAGTATCAACTTGAAGCAATTATCTATCCCCGCGGGGTATGACCGGTCACAAAACTGAATGTCCAAAACTAGCTATTTCAATTTGTTAAGTCATTAGATTGATAATATCTACCTTAAAACAAGTTACTGTCAAAAGTGACTTAGAATTATAATGCTATGACAAATATTGTACATTCGGGTGTAATAAATATCTTTTCGTCTCTTGCACGAAAAAAGGTCATATTTAATTACTTCAAAACTTGAATTCACAACTAAGTATCCTGTGTCAATCTTCTTGGAACGTTGAGATTTGGAATTCCTGTTTCTGTTTACCACAATTTAGTACAATGAACCGATTTTTTAAATGAATTTCCACTCAATAGCGAATGAGAAAACTGTTTTCGATTTTTAAATTGTCATTTTCCTGAGAATATTGATTGAGCTCTAACCGGTTCCAGTGTTACGGATTTTCGAGTACGGCCAGATAGAAAAACTCCATTTCAGTCAGAATGCAAAAAATGAATGCAAAATCTAAAGAAATTCAACCGTTTCGATTAGCGATTCTTGATGATAGTGACTATCTTGATCTAAATTTCGCGAAAATAGAGAGCCGAGCGATTATTGCCATGAGCAAAATGAGATGTTTTGAATGCAATGTAATCGAAAACAGGGTCCTTAGATAAGTGTCATCTGTTCCAATAACTAGTACATGTAGATGTCGTAGCTTTTGTTTGTGCGAATTCTCCTCTTCGTACTTCCCTTAGCTACTTCTATGCCATACAGAACTTTTTTCCGACTCTTCATAGCCTTGCGTTTTTGCGAAGCCATTGTGATGTGTGCTCTGAGTTTCTGCTTAAACAGAAGTGACACTTCAAAAGTATGTATACTATCTTTCATATCAGATGCAGGCAGCACTTTACGTACAAACCATCGAGCACATTTTATATTATTTGCTGTGTTTTGTGATCGAAGCGACATTGTTTGACCACAAAAGAAGATAATTAAAAAGTCCTTTCGAAACGCGCTGGTTTTCAGTTTTTAAGTGGCTAGAATCAGCCGTCTCAAAAACTAACAGGAATCGTTGTTTAAAAATGCATAATATTAACGATTATGTTTCCGAAAGAGATCCTCAATTAATTTTAAACTCTACAAGAAGGCCACCTTGGTCCTTTAATATTTAGGACTGGTATTAAATACAGAGTTTAAAAAAATGAAAATTAACCTCGGTATAATAGTCATCATGTACAAATTGAATGTGTAATCACACTTCGAGTGCATTTTGCTGCAAATATCAGGCATATGTAATGAATACTTCCGATGATATAAATTTCAATGTAAATAAATTTTTGTCAGCTTTATTAGGATTTTGCATAATTTGCTAAATTTTCAGTTAACTCACATGTAATGGTGGTACATTAATATTTAGGATTAGCATTAAATACACAGTTTAAACAAATGAAAATTGTCATACAAAAATTCATCGGGACGCAAGATTGCTTGTTAGTTGTGAAAAAAAGTTTTTTTGCTCGCTTCCAGTGAAATTCTAATCGTACATATTAATTATACAGTATAAATATACAGCTTACATTCTTTTTTTGATCGTTTCTTTGTTCGTCGAATTGGAATTCATACTATCAAAACGGAATTGACAGAATTAGGGGACGCAACGCCGTTTTATATGATTCGCTATTCGGAACCTCTTATGGAAACACACATTCCAAATACCAAGCTAATGATCACTAGGAGAGATTACTCACGTGCTCTACTTGTATCCGACATATTAACAGCTAGAATATGATGCTCTAACATTCTCGAACGTATTGAGCCTTGAGAAACAACTTATTCATGCGTATTCGTTCCGGCGAACCAGCTACAGCCACAATAGCGCTATTGAAGGACAACAGCGCGTTTTTAATATTATCGCTGTTATTGTTGATTTTAACAGAAATATGCTCAAACAATGTCGTGTCCATTCTTAAAAATATTTAGTCTAAATGTTCATTCTTAAATGTATTTAGTCTTAAGTGTCAACATTGAAGCCACAGAATTTGTTTTTGGTTTTTACAAACAAACAAACAAACTCTCAAAAATCGATTCGTGGAGAATTGAGTCCATACACTTATCAAGAACAGTGTTTGAAACTAATCGGAATCTCACGCATGCACATGAAAATCTGAATTGGTTTTTTTTAAGAGCCATTTTTTTGATACGACATTTGTTTGTAATGGATAATCGAGAAATGTTTGCTGTTTTCGAAAGCTACAATAATGGAATGGCAGGAAAAACTAAAAGTTTAATCTTGTCTCCAGGCCCGTACCCAGGATTTCGTTTCGGGAGGGGCCCAAAGATAAAAAATAATGTTACTGAAGATTGCTTGTGTACCTAATTTTCTGTGTGCCTTTAACGGGTGTTTTTAACAGACACTTTAAACTTTTCCATTGGAACTATTATTGTATCACATTTCTTTACGTTTACTGTCTTGTTATTTCACACATGTCTGAGATCTTCTAGATAATTATATATCTATTTTTGATTTCGGGAGAGGCCAGGGCCCCCCTTCTGGGTACGTGACTGCTTGTCTCCCAAAACTCGATGCTAATTACCTCCAATCGTGAAGTCAATTACACAATCTAACGGGAAAACCGCATGTCAGATGTGTTCAATTCTGTATACGTGTGTATGTGACAAACATATGGACTCAATTTTCTCCGAGATAACTAGACCGATTTGCACAAAAGTATATTCAAACGGAAAAAACGAAGTCTTATGAATAAACCATAGTTTGAAACAGTCAGTAAATTCATCTAGTTTACAGATCATATAAGTTGGTGATCACGTTAATTCACTTTGGCTATACCGGGGCTCAGTTACCGTATGTGGAAGTATCGGTCATAAGCTTCAAAATGGAATTCGCTTCAATTTCTTCGAGATGGCAAATCATTTTCACTGTACTTTTCATTAAATTATCAATAACGACGCCGGCTACGACCAAAGGCTGTGCTACTGAGGAAGAGGAAGGAATGTTAGTCCGATACTCGTTGTTTCTAGAGACCGCTGGTACCAGTGTATCTCCACGAGTATCACGGGATAGGAAATGTGTTAGTAGGGAGGGAAAGAGATCCGGATATGTGTTGGCATACAATATGATCTCAACAAAAGTTGATTTTCGACATTCAGGAGAAATACAATAAGGCAGTATAAGTAAGAAAAATATAAAATATCTATAAGGAACGATCTCACCAATATCCTTTTTCTCCTATTCACATTGCCGTTAACAACGAGAGATAAAACACAACTGCTCAAAGAATAAAATAAAATAAACACTCGCGAATGGGTTTGCTGCAGACCAATTTTAGATTTTCAGCTTGAAAGACAGAATTGACTTGTAAATTTTTACATATTTCATAGAAAACTGATAACACCGACAATGATATTCACACAGCGCTTCGATCGGTTAATATCGTTGAGTTTTGGGGCGGTAAATTCTCAGTTTCCGCCGCTTGAGCATTTTTAGTTTTGCGAATCAAAATTAGTCAATAAATAGCACACTCACTACAAGAAACACGCTTTCCACACCTGCACTATCACTCAAAATAACTGTTTTAATCAAATTTTTAACTATACGTATTAAACAACACATTGAAATTAGACTTTTTTCTGAGCAGCACTTAGACAAGTGGATCAAGTGATCATAACAAAACAATTGGAATTAACTCATTTTTGAAAGCCGACTGCACCATCAAAATAACGCATGGAATTATCACTGATTGATTCTCATTTGATCAGCAAGCGATGGGTACGATAGAATCACATAAATGCAACCCCTAATGCGATATTAAATGTGACCGCACAAACGAATCTGTTTCCAATTATACTCGCAAACCAACCATTCTTCGCCGCCTGATCGGTAAAGAGTGCGTTGAGCTGCTTCGATGGATTTCGAAATGTAGTCGCCACTCAATCATAGCCGTTCCGTGCTATTCATTGGATTGGTTGGTGTCAATTTTCTTACCTGGAGCTGTTCATGGCAGAATCATTTTCTACAACAATTTGGACACTAAATATTTATGATTTTGCTTTTGAGGAACAAAACAAATCGGACAATAATTGGGCAATTTTAAGCTTAAACCGTGCTTGATAGACATTCGCAGCATGCAATCAATGGAAGTGATATTTTATACGGAAACCTTCTAGACATCGAGGACAAAAAATAATTGATTAAAAATATATTTGCATAGCATTTTTGTAACATGTAAATAAACTATGTTAATGTTATGTTCTTGAATTTCCATAATCATTCGCGCATTAGAATAGCCTTTTTAAAATTTGTTCCGCTTTCCAAGTTTGGGAACTGAAAACGAACCCACATAAAACCTCTTTGCTCAGCTGTAATTGATCATTTCAAAGCTATCCAGTGCTAACTGTACTGATTCTGAAAGAGCATTTCGCTATTTTAATTTTGTGCTCCTCTTTCTATTAAGTATAACAACGTCTGATAGCTTGTTAACATATAAATACTTGAGAACGAATTTTCGCGCCCACTTTAACTGGTTATTAGTTCTCCCGCTCTAATCATAACACATATCTAAGACAGAATGGATACCGGCTATAAAATTTTGAAGTACCACGACTGTTATAGTGAAAACCGGGAACGGTTTTTCTATCTTCGTACCATAAATGACCATTTTATCCAGCAGCGGTTAGTGAAGCTCTAATTTTTTGTTTCACTTCATCTTCGAGTTACTGCCGTTACGTAGTGAGTGCTATCGCAGTATTGTACATTTTCGTCATTTTGCATACGTTTAATTCAGTTGAGAAATCCGATAGTACAATGAACTATCTAGTAATAATAGACGAAGTTTACTTAAAGCAATCATCAGATGCCTTTCGACGGGTAATGATGATGTTCAAAAGCTCAGCTCATTGAGATAGTTTAAACACTATACAACATTGACCAGAGATAGAGATAGAGAGCATTCGATTGCGTTTATCGAGTTTATTTTCGGTAGATTCTTGAGTGCACTATTTTATGAGAATCGTTCAGTTTCGTTTATAGGTATATAGACCTATGTATAGTTTGAAGCTCTTTTCGGTGAATGTAAGAAATAGATTAAATGGAGCAATTAAATTAAGGTTATTACGTCCCATCAATCAATCTAAGACATTCGATAACTGTCGAGCGTTTTGATATTTCTTTTCTAAAATTTTCTTCCGCCTAAAACTTAATTGTTAACATTATTGAGAGTAAATATTCACATTCCTATGTTACAAAAATGGAACCAAAAATTAAAATAATACTTGCATCACTGTCCCGCAATGACATGAAGAGATAAAAAACCATCGTTGTTTGATCCGTGCAAATGAGCTTCTGTCAGACCACCTACCTAGTCGTCGAAGAGCGAATTCAAAAAATAAACACCACTGGAAGATGCGATTAGGTCTCCAGCAGTATAGATGCTGCTATTTGGATGCTCCACCCTGTTTTCGCTAACGCTTCCTCGCATTTGGTTCGATTGGCCAGACCGAGACTGTAAATTGTAAAGAAAGAAGAAAAACGTGATTTAATACAATACTTGATTAGTAAGAGTAGGAACTACAAAGAAAATTTCAGAAAATTTTTCATTGACGTGTTACTGTTTTCTAGCCTAGACAAATTAAATCAAATGAAATTAAATCAATTTTTCACAGCCATTTGGTCTTCGAACTTGATCAATGGCCTAACAATAGCTTTCAAACGCTAGTTAAAATCTGTTTGGTCATCTCCGAGAAAATTGCGCGGTAAAAATACAACGCGTTTTGTCTAACAAACTTGTCTGCGGAACCAGAAGTCACAGAAGTTCTTTGAACTTGATCAATGGCCCGACAGTAGCTTTGAAACGAGCATAGGTTTGTTAAAATCGGTTCAGCCATCTCTGAGAAAATTGAGCGCGTAAAAATACAACGCGTTTTGTCGGTTACGTCACATATACAATCATATCTCCGGAACCAAAAGTCACAGCCATTTGATCTTTGAACTTGATCAATGGCCCGACAGTAGATCGGTTCAGCCATCTCTGAGAAAATTGAGCATACACACACACATTTTCCGATCTCGCCGAACTGAGTCGAATGGTAGATAACACTATGGGTCTCTAAGGCTCCGTTCAAAAGTCGGGTTTTCCAGCAATTCTAATACCTTTCTAAAGAGGGAATTCAAAAACCTTTTTTAATCCATTAATTTAACGCCTTTCTCATATAACTTATATTTTCAAAAAACTTCACTAGAAGCTTCTGTCAAGATTTTGTTTTCAAACTCGAATGAAATCAAAAACTTTCTTTGGGTGTAACCTACCATAGCCTTTTCAATTTGTAAACAGTTATGTCAAGTTAATATAGATTAATGGCAACCCTAATAAGTTTAATGGCAACCCTGCACGCTATACAACCAGAAACATAGTAAGTAAGAGCAGTGCTGAAAACGGTCCCTTCACGTGACAGTTTCAAGTTAAACTCCTAAGTTGGTACTTAAAACTGTAGATGTTTGCTTCGAATGTCGTGTGCTGGAAACTTTCATGTTGCCTACTATTCGGGCAGTCACACATGAATGTCGGGCGAAAAATACAGATGAAAGTCGCATGTAACAGTTATGAGCGAGCGCTTCATGAATATAGTGACGACAGTCTTACTCGTATTGGGCGACGAATGTAACGAAAGAATGATAGTCATCAATAGAATCGGCTGCATTTTGCTTTTGGTGCGAATTTCATTGCTGTTAATAACTGTCATGAAGAAATTCAAATCGGAGTCATTAGTGACTGTTTTCATCTCGATACTGTTCCATGAAATGCTCAAATTGCATACCATTATTGCAAAAGGAAAATGTCAATGTCAATAAAAAAATTGCGGGTTAGGGTTGTCAATCAGCGAAGATTCAATATTTAAAAAAAAATCAAACATGAATTTAATGGAAAAGGAAGTGAATATTGATCGAAATTACTACATTTAATCTTTTACTAGATGCATAGGGTTGTTAACCAGCGCATATTTTCAAATTTTGAAAAAAAATAACCAGTATGTAAAAAAAATTGTAAATTGATTGAAAAATCAAGATTTCAGATTTTCAATATAAAAATTTGTATCTTACGTACATTGTTTTAAATAATATAGCATGATATTTTTGGAACTATACTGACCAGTATATGTCATACAAATATGTTCTAAGTGGTTTCAATATGCAAGATGGCGACTTTCGGTCTATCGATATTCGTTACAAACAATCATAATATGGGTATTTTTCGAACGGGTTTGATGAGCGGATGTCAGAAAACGATGTGCTGGAAACGACCCCTTGACGCGACAATTCAAAAGGAAATTTCTAAGTTGGTATCTAAGGCTTTAGATGTTAGCTATGAATGCCGTGTGGATAGCAATTTTCACGTTGCTTGCTATCCAGGAAGTCCTTTATGAAAGCAGCTGGCAAGCGTTTACATTATGCTGGTATTTTTTTTCCATCTATTTTTTTCGGTAAAGAACTCGAAAGTATTCGACACAGTCTTTTTTATTCCAACATGGTACGTGGAATTTTCGAGATTGGATTTTTTGAAATTTCGCGTTTTCAAAAAAGAGCCTTTTTTCAACAGCCTATATTGTAAAATCTAATAAAGATACAAAAAAATCGTCCAAGACATGAAATTTGCCAAGATTGAGTTAAGCCCCTAAGGCTTCTTTTTTCAACAAAAATAGAAAAAAAATAGGCCCCAGTTTAAATTTTTCATATTTGTTTATTAATTTTTAACTTTTTTCATTATATTAACTTTAAAGGTTGTTTCATGGAATCGCTTATTTGAAAGCTAAAGAAAAGACGCACATTTCATGTCTTGGACGAATTTTTGTATCCTTATTAGATTTTACAGTATAGGCTGTTGATTTTAGAAAATTTCAAAAAATTATATCTCGAAAATTTTATGTATGGTACATGAAATAAATAAATATATATATATATATATATATATATATATATATATATATATATATATATATATATATATATATATATATATATATATATATATATAAGGGTGAAAATTTATTGGGATCACCTCTATTTTCGTAAAGCTCTAGTGTTCAAAAGCTTAAACACCTCGAAACAAGTTCTCATCGATCTTGAAAAAGCACCATACATGAGAGTACATGAGAAGCGTGATGCTAATCTAAAAAAAAACCTTCTTAGTCCACTTGGTGGAATAGAAAAAAAATGTTCATGCCAAAAGTCTTAGAATTGCATGAAACGTCGAGATTTAGTGTTATCAGAAAAATCAGACTTTCGGGGACTTTTTTAATAAGTCCCAGAAAGTCGATTTAAAAAAAATGTTTTTCGAGACGCCACTAAATCTCGACGTTTCATGCAATTCTAAGACTTTTGGCATGAACATTTTTTTTCGATTCCACCAAGTGGACTAAGAAGGTTTTTTTTAGATTAGCATCATGCTTCTCATACAAATAGGCAACGTAAATGTCAAGCGATTGGTTGGAAAAATGATGCCTACTATTTGATATAAACATTGAAGATGCTTTTGTGAACTACTCGATTCAATCATTTTTGACACCAAAATGAGCCCAAATAAGTGTCACAAATTATTTAATAAAAAGATAAAAAATGTTTTTATGAGACTGTTTTGAAGAAAGAGAAAGGCATTATCACACCATTAGGTGGATTAAGAAGGGTTCTTAGATTAGCACCACTCTTCTCATACAAATAGGAAACGCAAATGTCGCTTGGTTGGAAAAATGATGCCTACTATGTAATATAAACACTGAAGAATGCTTTTGTGAACTACTCGATTCAATCTCGAATCAATTGGTGTCAAAAATAAGCCCAAATTAGTGTCACAAATTATTGAATAAAAATATAAAAAATGTTTTTATGAGACTGTTTTGAAGAAAGAGAAAGGCATTATCACACCACTAGGTGGATTAAGAAAGTTTTTTTTTTTAAATTTAATCTATTCATTGAACTCGTTCGAAAAAGACCTAAATTGTGACGATTTGCAACGAATATCGATGTGGCGGAAGTCGCCATTTTGGATTTAGAAACGGCTTCCAACATCGTTTTATGACATCCACTCATCAAATCTGTTCAAAAAATACACATATTGTGATGGTTTGTAACGAATATCGATATGCCGGAAGGAATGGCTTCCAACATCGTTTTCTGACATCCACCAATCAAATCCGTTCGAAAAATTCTCATATTGTGATGGTTTGTAACGAATATCAATGAACCGGAAGTCTCGAGTTCGTGTATAACATTCGTCGCGCACGGTTGTGTTTTTCTCTCGCTCTGTGCGCCTATGTTGTGTTTCGCTTGGGTTGCGTCAACCGGACGAATTTTTGCGCTAGGTTTCCGCCACCCGGATTCTTGAAAGTTCAAGTGTTTATGTTATGAAGGAAGATTTTGTGTGTGTAGAGGAGAGATCGAAGTAGTCCAGATTGCAAAGAATACTCGTTGCGGGCAGTTGCTCCTTGTTGTTTTATTGCGTGTTATGTTCGGGCTACGCCATCCGGAATTCTACTTGTACTCGGTCTTGCATTCCGAGTGTCCGAGGATTTTAGTTGAGCGAAGCGGATAGTGATTAGAACAATCGCCGCGCAGATGGCAAAATGTCTAGGATTCATTTTTGTATGTTTTTCTTTATTTGTAAATACAGCAAGAAGAGACACTATCGTTTCTACCTACTAAATTAGAGAAGACCATCTCGAGTGAATATCCCTTTTCGGTAGTAGTGCGCCATCTAGTGGCGGGTAGCAAACACCGTGATAAAAGTTATAGCTGCGCCATTTAGATGCAGATTTCATTAATAGGACTGATGGCAACTTTGGCAAACGTACTGGAAGAACCTGAGCGCATTGATGAAAATGCGGGATACCGGTGAGATCGTTTCATATTATTTACTTGACGAAAGTAATACTCTTCGGACACAGAAATGTGTGCTTTCAAAATATGTATAATTTAAACATTACATAATACTGTTATACACGAAGGTCTTTTTTATGCGGTCTTCTTTATGCGGTTTTTTATGCGAATTTTCAGAGTTATGCGCTTTTTTCTAAAGTTTCAGAGTTGTGCGGTCTTTTATGCGAATTTTCAGAGTTATGCGGTACATACACGCGCATTTAAAAGAGACTTTAGTGTATTATGTTATGTGGTATTATTTTAAACTGCACCATGTTATATCATTATATTTTAGAGGATATGAAAATGTGTTGCATTATATCATATTAAATTATATTTTGTTATATATTATTATATTATATTATATTATATTGTATTATATTATATTGTATTATATTATATTATGTTATGTTATATTATATTATATTATATTATATTATATTATGTTATGTTATATTATATTATATTGTATTATATTGTATTATATTATATTATATTATATTATATTATATTGTATTATATTATATTATATTATATTATATTATGTTATATTGTATTATATTATATTATAGTGTATTATATTATATTATATCATATTGTATTATATTGTATTATATTATAATATAGTTTAGTTCAGTTTTCTTGACTTTCGACCGGAGGCAGGTTCGTCTAGGTTATAATATAATATATTATACCATATTGTATATTATTGAAATATGTGATCTCATGTTGTATTATAATATATTATTATATAATATTATTTATTATAGCATATTGAATTGCATTACTTTATCATATATTTTAGTACATCATATTTAATTATATTTTATCATATTGTATTATATATGTATTATATGACTGGACGAGGGATTGTGGATAGCCAGCCCAAGTCACTTGAAGGAATCTTATTTCCTTCTGAAGGTTTGACATGAGCCTGACGCGCCCTTCTCAAACAAACCATCAGGAGGGTTCAAGCATGTAAAGCGATATGCTTCACCCATGCATTGGATATTATGGTTGGAAGAGCATCTTTTATTCCCGCGGAATACGTGTAAGTGACTCTGCTGACATATTCGCCCACCCCTTTTTGTTCGCTTTTCGATAACAGCTATAGTAAGAAGGTGAATGGGTGAACCATATCGGGGCTACTATAAGTCTACCCGCATCCACTGGCAAGACCTTGAACTGATGGTGGCTTAACTTCACATCACATCACATCACACATCGTATGCAAGCGAAAGGAAAGATTGATGATGTAATAGATAAACTAAGAGACAGGTGTGTAGCAGGGCCAGTGAAACAGTGAAACATGTCAAACCCGTTAAACCCAAGAGGGTAATTTTTCGTGCCGAGGGGGACGACCCACAATTTCGAAAAATTTGGTAATCTAATGGAAATGTTATTTAAATAAGACATAAATAGGGTTACCACCTAATTCTCCGTTGTATTATGTTATACTATATGTATTATGTTATACTATATGTACTGTATTATATTATGTTATGTTGTATTATATTATACTATATGTATTGTATTATAGTATATAATATTGTATTATATTTTATGATATTATAATGAGTTATATTATTTGATTTTAATTATATAATACTGTTGCTGTTATATCATCGCGGAGGTACGGAATGTAGGCATCTTTGTTCGTCCAACCACTATAGTCAACATATTGATAAGAGATAGCTTATGTCACTATAATTGTCAGTTTTAGCGCATGAGTTGACTAGCGGAGGGAGATGAAGGATGATAACGGAAACCCTTCTATAGTATGGTATATTGTATTATATTATATTATATTATACTATGTTATATTATATTATGTTATATTATATTATATTGTATTATATTGTATTATGTTATACTATATGTATTGTATTATATTATATAATATTGTATTATATTATATTATATTATAATGAGTTATATTATTTGATTTTACTTATATAATAATGTTGCTGTCATTACTTCGAGGAGATACGGAATGTAGGCATCTTTTCTTCGGACAAACACTATAGTCAACATATCGATAAGAGATAGCAGATTTTACTATAATTGTCAGTTTTCGAACATGAGTGGCTAGCGGAACGGAGATGACGGATGATGACGGAACCCTTCTATAGGATAATATATTGTAGTATATATGTTATATTATGTGATATTATATTGCTCTATGTTATATTTTATTATGTTATATTGTATGACGATTTGTTGTATTGTATTATATTAAATGATATTATATTATGTCTTATTATTTTACTATATTGTACTTCGTCACAAATATTATATTATTTTATTACAATGGTGAGGGGCAGGGAGTGCATCAGGGTATCTTACAAGTGAATGACTGGATGATGGAGTGGATTGCCAACCTGAGTCACATGGGAGAAACTTCGTGTTTCTCCCTGAAGGTCTGAAATGAGTAAGACGCGCCCTTCTAACAAACAAACCATCAGGCGGGTTTAAGCTGGTACAGCGAAAATCTTTATTATATGGCTGGATGTTATTGCTGGAAGGCGCCGGGTCCAAATAACCCATTTTGGCCTTCTTAACAGTAATAATATGAAAGCTATCTGATAATTAAATTCGGATCTACTGTAAGTCTACCCGCATACATTGGTAATGCCTTGAACTGATGGTGGCTTCACATATACATACATACATACATACATATCAATGAACCGGAAGTCTCCATCTTGGATATTGAAGCGACTTCAAACATCGTTTTCTGACATCTACTCATCAAACCCGTTAAAAAAATACCCATATTGTTATGGTTTGTAACGAATATCGATATGCCGGAAGTCGAGTCTTGGATTTTGAAACGACTTCCAACATCGTTTTCTGACATCCACTTTTCAATCAAACCTTCAATTTTTTTATTCAATTGATATTTGTTATGTAAACTACAGTTTGTTATGTTAACTACAATTGATCGTACAAATAAGACAGCTAGAAAAGTTACACATTATTTTCGATAGAATAAAACTTTTCGTTTAGTGCAAATTATCCGTTTTGGCAAATCTAGAGCAGCCGCTCAAAGTTGCAACAATATTTTGAACTTGCTATTGAAATCAAATGAAGAAGTTACAGTTGACAGCATTACAGATATATGCAAAACATCCATTTCTCGATTAAAACAGACATTTGAACACTAAAATTTGATTCTACAGATTGAAAGCCACTGATTTACTTATAGTGACCTTTTTTTAAAATACCATTTAAGGTTGCTCACATAAATTCGAAACTATGAACTGATGATTTTTTTTCGATTGGCACGAATCTGCACATCGTCAAAGTGAATAAGAACTCATATAACATAAGCAATGTATCAGTTAAACCGCGTTTAAACAAGATCTGAAAATGATTATGTTATATATAATTATCATTTCATTATGTGATAAAAAGGTCCTACTACTTTGACACTCAGCGTCACTTTATACCGAAACTCGGTTCGAAACTTTCTCAATGGTAAAGAACCTGAGAATTGTGAATCCTCAATTACTGTCATGATTCACTTTAAAACATCAACCAAGTCGATTGAACGTTTTCATAAATTTCGTAAAGCAACTTAAAACTTTCATTCAAACATCTTCGAGTGAAAGCACAATCGTCTCGGAAGAGGTTTTCACCGAGATACAGCAGCCAGCGTCTGTCATTGCCAGACGAGGCTCACCCGAGCGGGCCATCGCACTGTAGGTCATCGAGTACTTGGCTTCAAACGAACAGCAAACAAACAAACGATCACCATCAAAAGTCGGCCACTAAGTTGTCTATGGACGATTTGGGATGAGACATGAGTTGTTCACTTTACATAAAACGCTCGATTGAAAGACGCAATGAATATTTAATTTTCGACACGTGGTCGCAAACGAGAAATTTGTGAGATTTTTAACACAACCTAAGCGTTGCCGAAGTGCTAAAAAGCCGATCTCCAACAAACAAGGTGTTAGCGAACCGCGAACACGTTGAAGGCAGTAGATGTGTGGTCATGTTGGGTAAAGTATAAATGAAGTAAATTAATTGAACGTTTACTATGGAACCATCAAAGCTTTGTCGATTTGTTTTACCCTTCCATCGCTCAGTAAAGTGAACCGGAATTAGATTTAAACCTGATGTTTTGTTCAATTTTTTTCCATATCTGGTTTTGAAGAATTGACGGCTGTTTTACACAATTGATTATTCCTTTTAAATTTGTTACTATGGTTTTACTACTAATATTTCCTCTAGCATTTGAAGATATCATCCAAACATATTTTCATATATTAGTTTTGATATTTAGTATGAGCGAATTTGCCATAGGACTAAGTCTTCCTTTTTGATTGGTAAACGACTGGACAATGCGTAATTCAGGTCATAATGTGGCTCTTAGTCTCTCGTCTAGTAACTCCTATCCCTGGAGTACGGACATCGAGCGGCTACCTTCTACCAAAGCTGTGGCACGAACTGGGAAGTGACCTTATAGTGCTGAACAAGATGCGTCAGCGAGTGATTGGGTGGTAGCCGATCAACGCTAGGATGTGTAAGTTGAGAATTTTCAATTACAGCATCATCAACGTGCACTGCCCATGCAAAGGGAGACCCGATGACGAGAAAGAAGCGTTCTATGTGCAGCTGGAACAAGCCTATGACGGCTGACTACGCAGAGACGAAAAATTGCCATCGGTGACATGAATTCCCGGCCGATGCGAACAGCCCCCATGCCGCACACTTAAATTTTTTAGCTGAGTCTCGGCAAAAAAATGCCGAGATTCGCACAGCCGAGTAATCAGCAATCATCTCGGCAAAAATAAAATTACTGACCGTCTCGGCACCCTCAAATTTCACAAACGTCAAATATTGCCGAAATCGTCAGCATAAGGTTTACTGTTTGCTCAGTGAAACGTTCACTGAATATTCGGCAATCCAATAAACTGAAAAAATGAAAAAATAAATTACCGAATCATCAGTAATTAAAAATTTAGTCAATTAATTAATTTTGTTTGTAATTTCTCACATTATAAACACGCCATTCAGGATCAAATTTCATTTTATTAACACTTAAAGGAGGCTTACAAATTTGTTGCCAGAAGTGCAAGCCTCTACCTGAAAACATGAAGCATAACAAAATTTTTTTAAAAAGTTTGTCGGAAGGCTCGCATTTGATACCGAATACTGTAAAAACCATTCAGAGCTTTAAATGCTGACAGTATTTCCGGTCCTATGGGAATTAGTACATCTTTCCAAACTGATGAGCAGTCTCCTTCGCCAAATTCCTCAGACATCACTACCAACAGCGGCGTTTCCGGATGCGGCCACCTTTTTTCGCATATCCCCCAAAGTTTTGTCTCGAGGCGTTTGAGCCCCGTGTTGGGAGTTTTCCCTTATAATCGCGAGTGCTCTGATAAAGTCGCTTTTTATAAAGCGAAACATGTCACCATATTTATTCAATATTTGCTTCTTCGAAGATTATCCATTTTTTCACTAGAGTATTTCATCAGAAAATAAACGCGCAATGCGAAGCGAAAATGTAACGCGGCAATAAATGACAGCTGTCGTGCTGAATCTCGGCTACAGCTAGCGCATATTCCGAAATCTCGGCAAACGTCTCTGCTGATGTTGGCATATCTGTTGTTTACTGATAAATTCAGCAAGCAATTATGCCAAATTTTGGCAAAGTGTAGCATTTTACCGAAATATCAGTGAATGCTGTTAACGAAGTTCAGAAACATGCGTATTGATTACTGAGCAATCAGCAAATTAACGAGTTACTGATCAGTTTCGGCATTTTATTATGCCGAGCTCAAGAAATGGTTTTAAGTGTGCGCATCGAATAACAACGGCCATCGATGTGTCAACTTTGGGGCCTCCCGAAAAATGGTAGTCAGAAGCACCTTATTTCCTCGCAAGGTTATCCACAAAGCTACCTGGAGGTCACCTGACCAACAGACCGAAAACCAAATCGACCACGTTTTGATCGACGGAAATTCATTACATCACCCCCCCCCCCCCCCCCCCCCCCCCCCCACCCCATCACGTTTGACATCACGATTCTCCTCAATCAAAGAGATCATAAAAGTAAATAATGATAAAATTCGTGTTCTAGTAAATAATTTGAAACAAGCGAATGATATTGTCTCTTCGGAACATTTCACTAGAGAGTATAAAATTTACATACCCTCCAAAGATGTCGAAATTGACGGTGTTGTTACCGAAGCGAGTCTTTCGGTAGATGATTTACTCAAGCATGGTGTTGGTCGTTTCAAGAACTCTATGCTTGAGGATGTGAAAATACTGGAGTGCAAACAACTGCACTCAGTAGTTCATGAAGAGGGAAAAAAAGTTTATCGCCCATCAGACTCGTTTCGAGTGACATTTGCCGGGTCTGCGTTGCCGTCCCATGTCTATGTCTATAAAATTCGCCTTCCTGTTCGGCTTTTTGTTCCAAATGTAATGAATTGTACGAACAGCAAAAAATTCGGCCACACAGCTACTTATTGTAGTAATAAACCAAAATGTATTAAGTGTGAAGGGCCTCATAAAAATAATGATTGCAACAAGGAAATTGAAAAATGTATTTATTGTGGGGATAGTCCTCATGATGATATTTCAGTATGCACTGCATTTAAAGTGCACAAAGACAAAATTAAGCTTTCTTTAAAAGCACGGTCTAAGCGCACATATGCAGAAATGCTTAAAACGGTCATTGATGTCCCCCCTTTGGAAACCGAAAACGGGTTTTCAAATCTAGAGGAACCAGAGGACTCTGACTCTGACGAAAATAGTGAAGGTAATTCGTTTATCACTACCCAAGAGTCAGTTAAGAGAAAGAAGTCTTCCTCCAAATTACCAAAAAAGACACCCAAAATTTCATCTTCAAAAAAAGATCCCCGTGTTAAACAAAAAAAGTCAAAACCAAAGACTGTGCCTCCTGGTTTGTCAAATTCACAAAGCAATCCAGGATCTAGCACAGAAAAAGATAATAATCCTGTGGGCTCCATTTCACAGCCACCAACAGGATTATTGAAGTTTTCGGAAATTGTAGAATGGATTTTCTCAGCATTCAATATATCTGAACCCTTAATGACCCTCATAATGGCATTCCTTCCAATAGCTAGAACCTTTTTGAAGCAGTTATCAGCTCAATGGCCAATTGTCTCAGGTTTTGTATCTTTTGATGGATAATTTATCACCCGCCGCAAATGATACAATCACTGTCCTGCAGTGGAATTGTCGAAGCATCATGCCAAAACTTGATTCATTTAAAATCTTATTGCATAGTCAAAAATGTGATGTATTTGCTTTATGCGAAACATGGCTTACTTCAAACATAGCTTTAAATTTTAACGATTTTAACATTATACGTCTCGATAGAGACTCTCCGTATGGGGGAGTGCTTTTGGAAATTAAGAAATGCTATTCCTTTTATAGATTAAACATCCCTTCAACTTCTAGTATAGAAGTTGTTGCTTGCCAAATAAACATTAAAGGCAAAGATATTTGCATAGCTTCGGTTTATATTCCTCCAAAAGCACAAGTTGGACAGCGACAGCCTAATGAAATGGTTGAAGCCCTTCCTGCTCCACGATTGATTCTGGGGGATTTCAATTCGCACGGTATTATGTGCGGTTCCGTTTACAATGATAGCAGATCATCTTTAATACAAAACATTTGTGACAATTTTAACATGACAGTTTTAAATATGGGTAGCATGACACGGATCCCAAGACCTCCTGCACGCCAGTGGTGGTAAATTGCGAACCGAACGCCGATGCTTCTGCAAATTTACTCAAAAATGTTCACCGAGCGTAAGCATGCGATAGGTTCGAAAACTATTCCCTCGGTTAATGCGAAGGTGTTCTGTGCTCGGTGTTCGACGAAGCAATCTGTTTCGAACCGTTCGGTTGGCGGACCATTGGCGAGGGCCGAGTAAACTGCGTTCGATACGATGGTTTATTGATTTCAAGTCTCGCATCCTGGTTTTGAAATTATCAATGCACACGTGATCAGCACAAAAAAATTCTTTTGCTCGATTGATAACACGATCAAAAGCAATTGAAATGGCATTATTTTTGACATTATCAGTGTGCTTAGGGTTGCTCGATATGGAAAATAGTAAGTTTTTGATCTTTTGCAAATTTTATGGTTTTTGGTTATAGAATCAATAACAATAAGAATTGAATAATTTGGAACAGCTAGGTGGTTCAAAAATTTGTAAACTTTTTGACTATAATTTGGACGTTTTCAGTAAACGTAGAGTATGAAAAAGGATTTTTTTACTCTTGCAAATTAGATGTTAAATAAACTGGTGAGTCAATAGCAAAGAAAATTGAGTAATTGTAGGTATTTTAAACAAGCGTAGGTAAATTTGATGTTCTATTGATTGTTGAATCAATATCAGTTCAACTTGGATAATTTTAGACATTTTCAGAGAGCTGGCGCAATTTAAAAATTCGGATTTTTTTTACTAATTCGATGATTTATTAAACAGTTAAAAAATCTTTGGATATTCTCTGCCACCGTAGGGTTTTTCTATTCGAAAAATTGTAAAATTTTTGACTAATACCAATTCGATGATTTGTTGGTTGTTGTATCAATAGTAGGTCGAATTGAATAATTTTGGGCATTTTCGGTGAGTGTAGGATGGTGCAATATGAAAACTTGTAAATATTTTGACTTTTGCTGATAAAATGTTTCATTTAATAGTGAATTAATAACAATTACAAATTGCTTTAATTAATAAAAATTACAAATTTTTTACATATTCAGGGACCATAGGATGGTTTTACCTGTATAATTATAAAGTTTTTAACTAATGTCAATTCGATGCTCTATTGAATGATGAATCAATAGCAGTTCAAATAAGATGATATTGAACATTTTCAGCGATCGTAGGGGGGTTTAATATAAAAATATGAAAATATTTTGATTTTTGCTATTTCAATGTTCAATTGATGAGCGAATCAATAGTAGGTAGAATTGGATGATTTTGGACGTGTTTTCGCAAGCGAGCGACGTTTGTTAATTTTGGATATTCTCAGCGAGCGCTGGATGGCTTAATATAGAAAATTGTATTTTTTAAATTATTTACAATTCCATGCCAGTGGTAAAGCGGGAACCGAACACCAATGCTTCGTACATATTTGTTTAGAAATATTTTCCTAGCAAAAATATGCAAAAGCTGCAACCTACAGCATCAAAACTAAATTCTATTTCAGTTGATGAGCAAAGCAGTAGCGCGTTAAAAATTACAGTCAAAATCACAGGCCCTTCGACGATTGTCATGTTTAAATCCGATGTTTTACCACCACTACTATTTATATATTAATCAATAAAGCATCCGAATTGGCAAAATAGTTCACAATTTCTCATATAAAGTTGCGTTACCACCGATCAAAATGCTTAAAATTCTAATATTACAATTGCTATCAATTAATCATTGAATTAGAAAAAGGTAAAATATTCCCATATTTTTATATTAAGCCACTCTACGCCCACTGAAAATGTCCAAAATTATCCTGTTCGAATTTAGTTCATTCACCAAACAATTAACCATCGGATCGGCAAATTCAAATACTAACATTTTTCAAATAGGACCACACTACGCTTGCTGAAAATTGGAAATCCTATTGGAACTGCTATGGATTCACCAATTAATAAAACGTTGAATCGACATTAGTCAAAAATTTTAAAATTTTCCAAATAGTACCACCCTACCGTCGTCGAAAATGTCCAGAATGATCGAATTTTAATTGCTCTTGATTCACTATTAAATGGAAAATGAAATCAGCAAAAGTCAAAATATATACAAATTTTCATATTGCGCCATCCTACTCTCGATAAAAATGTAAAAAATTATCCAATTCGATCTGCTATTATTTCCAGAATCAAGAGACCATCGAATTAGTCTAAGATTCAATTTTTGTCAATTTTTCAAATAGAACCACCCTACGGTCGCTGAAAATGTCCAAAATTGTTAAATTTTAATTGCTTTTAATTCAATATTTAATAAAACATGATATTAGTAAAAGTCAAAATATTTACAAATTTTCATACTGCGCCACCCTACGCTCGCTGAAAATGTAAAAAATTATCCAATTCGAACTACTATTGATTCACCAATCAATATAGCATCGAAATTAGATTAGTTAAAAAAAATTCTATTTTCCATATACAGGCACCCTACGCTCGTTGGAAATGCCCAAAATTACTCCATTTTAATTGCTGTTGACTCACCAATTTTTTCAATATCGAATTTGCAAATGTTAAAACATTTTCAATTTATCATATTGAGCCACCCTACGCTCTCTGGGAATGTACAAAATTACCATACACTGCTAAGCTACCCAAACACTGAAACGTCCAGCCGCAGCTGACAAAGTTCGGTTCATCCGAAGCAACAGCCTATAGTACTCGAATCGGATGTTCATGAACATACTAGTAACGATAGGCTCACAAACTAAAGCATCGGTTCTTTCACCATCAGCATCGCTTCTTGGTTCGGTGATGCTTGCTCGAACGATGGTATCGGCAAATTTATACTCGCGATGGTGGTTCGCTTTTTGGTTCGGAGCGAACACGTTTTGCGTGTTCGGAATCGATGCTTTACCACCACTGCTGCACGCCCAAGTGCATTAGATCTATCTCTTTGCTCAACATCAATTCGACTAGATTGCACCTGGAAAATATTGCCTGATTTACACGGTAGCGATCATTTACCAATCATCATCTCAATTAGCAGTAGCAATTGCATTGCTACTTCAGCTAGTATAGTACAAGAGCATACTTCGAGCCAAAAATGTAGCTATTGGAGACATTTTGTCGTAGGTTTGTCAAGAGAAACCTCAATGAGCACTCTTTGGAATACGGCCAGACGAATGAGGAATCGTAACGTGGGCAATGAGAGTGATGAATACTCGAACCGATGGATATTTGACTTTGCTAGGAAAGTTTGCCCATATTCTGTTCCTACGCAGAGCATTATTCGGGGATCTCCTCCAATAATGCTTTTATTAATAACCCATTTTCAATTATGGAATTTTCCATAGCACTCATGTCTTGTAACAATAACGCTCCTGGGTTGGACAGAATTAAATTCAACTTGGTGAAGAATCTGCCCGACTTCGCAAAAAGACGTTTGTTGGAATTGTTCAACAAGTTTCTTGAGCAAAATATTCTTCCACCTGACTGGAGGAAAGTGAAAGCTATCGCCATTCAAAAGCCGGGGAAACCAGCTTCCAATCACATCTCATATAGACCCATTGCGATGTTGTTCTGCATCAGAAAATTGTTCGAAAAAATTATTCTACGACGTCTCGACACTTGGGTCGAGACGAACGGTTTGTTGTCAGATACTCAGTTTGGCTTCCGTAGAAATAAAGGGACGACTGATTGCCTTGCATTACTTTCGTCTGACATCCAAATTGCTTTCGCTCAAAAACAACAAATGGCATCTGTATTTTTAGACATTAAAGGAGCATTTGATTCAGTTTCCATTGATGTTCTTTCAGACATGGACTCCCAGCGGTTATAAATAATTATTTGCACAACCTTTTGTCAGAGAAACGCATGCATTTTTCACATGGCGATTTGGCAACATTCAGAATTAGCTACATGGGTCTACCGCAAGGCTCATGCCTCAGCCCGCTCCTTTATTTTTACGTGAATGACATTGACAGCTGTCTAGTAACCCCATGTACACTAAGACAATTGGCAGATGATGGCGTGGTTTCAGCTACTGGACCCAAAGCTATTGATCTGCATAAACCATTGCAAGATACCTTAGATAAGTTGTCCGTTTGGGCTGTTAATCTGGGTATCGAATTTTCTGCGGAGAAAACAGAGTTAGTCGTCTTTTCAAGAAAGCATGACCCCGCGCAGCTTCAGCTCCATATAATGGGAAGAATGATCAAACAGGTTCTAACTTTTAAATACCTCGGGGTGTGGTTCGATTCCAAATGCACGTGGGGAGGACACTTTAGGTATCTGATAACAAAATGCCAACAAAAAGTAAATTTTCTTCGAACAATAACAGGATCTTGGTGGGGTGCTCATCAAATAAAATTGTATCAAACAACGATACTTTCAGTGATGGAATATGGATGCGTTTGTTTTCGTTCCGCTGCAAACTCTCATATTATCAAATTAGAGCGAATTCAATATCGTTGCTTGCGAATTGCTTTAGGATGCATGCATTCGACACATACAATGAGTCTTGAAGTTCTGGCAGGAGTTCTTCCATTGAAAGATCGTTTTTGGGAGCTTTCATCGCGACTGCTAATAAGATGTGAGGTTCTGAATCCCATGGTAATTAATAATTTCGAACGACTAGTCGAGCTTCGATCTCAAACAAAATTCATGACAGTATATTTTAATCACATGTCACAGGAAATCAACCCATCAAGATATATTCCTATCCGTGACAGCCCCCTAAATGTCCCTGACTCAACTTTATTTTTCGATACATCCATGCAGCGCGAAGTGCGTGGAATCCCGGATCATCTACGCTCGACGGAAATCCCAAAAATATTTTCAAGTAAGTTCAGGCATATTGACTCTGAGAAAATGTTTTACACGGACGGATCGCGAATTGAAGAAGCGACAGGGTTTGGTATGTTCAGCAATAATGTTTCGGTCTCATTTAGGCTTCAAGAACCTGCTTCTGTTTATATTGCAGAGTTAGCAGCAGTTCATTATAGTTTGAGTGTAATCGTCACATTATCTCCAAACCATTATTTCCTCTTCACAGATAGTCTAAGTGCAATTGAAGCCATTCGCTCAAACATGACTGGCAAGACTGAACCGTTTTTCCTGGGCAAAATAAAACAGTGCCTGAACGACATATTGAACAATAATTATCTAATCACTATAGTGTGGGTCCCGGCTCATTGCTTCATTCCTGGCAATGAAAGAGCCGATATTTTAGCCAAACGTAGTGCTATTGAGGGTGAAATTTATGAGAGACCGATTGCTTTCAACGAATTCTATAGCTCGTCTCGCCAAAGAACACTTGCCAGCTGGCAAGTTTCTTGGGATAAAGATGATCTGGGTCGGTGGATGCACTCAATTATTCCGAAAATATCGACAAAGGCATTGTTCAGATATTGATCATGTCGTTTGGACATGCGTGGAGTATCGTGATGTCAGATCTCAACTAATAAATTCTTTGCGTACCCAAGGTAGACTATCCAATGCCCCAGTTCGAGACATTCTTGCTTGTCGTGACCTTCCATACATGAAACTTATTTATCATTTCATAAAGAAAATTGGAGTTTCAATTTAATAAAGGCCCCTTTTAAGACTTAGTTCTGATTCCAGCTGCATCCATGAGTTCAACCAATAGCTAAATTAGAATAGAAATTATGTAATGATACAAACAAACTCGAAACAGTTTATGAAATTATCAACAAAATGCCTGAAAATAACAGCTTATTTTATAATTTATAGAAGTTAATCGTTTGGTTCAAATAATATTTCCGAGTAGATTTCATAATTAATGACGAGTTACCTAAGATGATATTTAAGTAATAAGAGGAATATGTTTTAATAAATTCAAATCGTTGTGACTATGTTAGAATTAAATTAGGATAAAAATTTTATGTAAAAGTGATGCTACGGCGAAGAAAAACTTATGTAAACTACCTTAAGAAATAAACGTATGCATATGGTTACTTGGGAAGCTACGTACGGCGGTTCCGAACGTAAGGATCGACTAGTTCGACGACGAATGTGGACAGTTAGTGGCCGAGAAGAATGCAGCTTGGGCGAGCAAGCTGCAACACCGGACGCGAGCAAACGAGGAGCGATACAGACTGGCGCAGAACAGATTAAATTCGGCATCCCGTAGAAAAAACGTCAACAGGAAGACCGAGATCGGGAAGCGATGGAACAGCTGTTCCGTGCTAATGACACAAGGAAGTTCTACGAGCAGGTGAACCGTTCGCGCAGAGGCCATGTACCACAGGCTGATATGTGCAAGGACACCAACGGAAATCTTCTCACGAACGACTGTGAGGTGATCGAGAGGTGGCGGCAGTATTTCGACGAACACCTCAATGGAGATGTGGTGGAATACGAAAGTAGCGGCGCGGTAACGAACTTGGGAACGCGTGCGAAGGACGATAGACTGCCGGTCCCAGACCTCCAAGAAGTGGAGGAGGTGGTAAGCCGGTTGAAAAATAATAAGGCCGCTGGCGTTGAACAACTACCAAGCGAGCTACTAAAACACGGTGGTAATGCACTAGTGAAAGCACTGCACTTGGTCGTTACCAAGATCTGGGAGGACGAGATTTTACTGGAGGAATGGATGGTCTTGTGTCCCATCTACAAAAAGGGCGACAAGCTGGATTGCTGCAATTACCGCGCGATTTCTCTACTGAACGCCGCCTACAAGGTACTCTCCCAAATCATATGCCGTCGACTTTCACCGATTGCAATCAGAACTAATTGGCTCAATTGGTACGTTTCCCTAGTTATTTGCCGTAGCATCTCATCAATTTCCTGATGGGAAGGGAAGGATAAAAGGAACATGGAAGGGAATTGTGAAGTGGGTGAGGTGAAAAAATAGCACAAAACATAAAGAAACAAATCGTTCTGCATCCCCGAAAGGATGCTGAAGGATAAACGGATAACGTTTCCCACAGATTCTCTGCTGAAGTGCCACTTGTATTCCACACAGAAGCGCGTAGATTTCTGCTTGGAACACAGTACAGTATCTACCAAGTGAATGAGACTGCTCTAGCCTCATTTCACGACAGTAGACATCAGCACCAGCACGACCATTCAATAGAGAACCGTCCATATAACAAACTATGTGTTCATCAAGTTATCATATCAAATAACCAGTCAACCATTCCTCACGAGGAGGATAGCTCACATTTAATCTTTTGAAAGGTAAACTGAATGTGAGAGTTAGGTCACTAGGAGCGAGTAAAGACTCATCCCAGGTAAACATTCGAGACCACAAGCGTCAGCATAGTCTATAGGGTTACTCTTCCAAAGCCCTGTAACTTTAAGACGGTATGCACAAAATAGTGCTTCTTGTTTTAGGAACACATGTAGTGGTTTAATGCACAGTAGCGCCTCTAGAGCAGTAGTAGGAGTTGTCGTGAATGCTCTTGTCATCGCCATTAGGACCATCCTTTGGAGATGATTTAGCTTTGACTGAACTGTCGCAACTTCTCCTTTCACTTCCATATGCTAAAATTGGCCTAACAATAGTTGTGTAGATCCAATGAATGTATCTGGGTTTGAGTCCCCATGATTTTCCAAAATCTCGTCTGCATTGGCCGAAAGCTTTTAATCCTGAAGTCAATGTGGGCAAACCAATTCAGTTTTGAAACAAGAACAAGATCCCCGACGTATTTAACTTGACCAACCACAGTGACCTCTGAACCGAAGAACTGTAACGGACGAGCTCCTGTGATTATCCTACGATGAATTAAAAGCACCATTGATGTTTTGTCCGGGTTTACGGATAATCCAACCTGACAACACCATTGCTCAACAGATCGCAGGGCTTGCTGCATTAAATCAAAGAGTGGTCATGCTTATACCGGTCATCAATATATGATAATCGTCAGCAAAACCGTAAGTTGGAAATCCAAGGTTATTAAGATTCCTTAACAAACCATCAGCGACTAGGTTCCATAGAAGTGGGGATGACTGAGTACACCACCTTGAGGACACCCACAGACACTCAGCTTTCTAATCTCTGTTTCCCGAAGTGATGTACAAAGAAGTCGATTGCTAAGCATTGCGGGCATCCAAATTGTGATACTTGAAGGTATGCCATGACCATGGGCTGCTTCCAGAATTGAATTGAAAGACACGTTATCAAAGGTACCTTTAATATCTAGGAAAACTCCCAAGCAAGATTGCTTTTGTGAGAAAGCTTTTTCAATGCTGTACACAACATCATGTAACAGGGTTGTAGTGGACTTTCCACGCTGGTAAGCATGTTGCATTCCATGTAACGGAAGTACGCCCAAACTAACATTCCTGATATAGTGATTTTAAGAAGAAATGAGCTAAGACTGACAGGCCTGAAACTCTTCGCTTCCTCATAAGTGTCTCGACCACCTTTGGAAATAAATTTGACAAGATGGATCGATTAAATTGAGGACGACCTGCGGACCCTTCGCAGCTACCGAGGCTGGCGGCGAACAGCTATGAATCGAGTTGAATGGAGACGCCTCCTGTTTATAGCAGAGACCCGCGTGGTTTACGACTGAAAGAGTAAGAGTAAGAGTACGTCTTTCTTTTCTATACCATTTCAAAATTTCACACAAAGTTTTACAAAATTTTACCAGATTTGAATCCTTAAAAGCTTTTTCCTTGTTCGAGTATTTTCTTTAATCCTTCACTAAGCAAATGGAATGTTTTCAATATCAATCTAAACCATAAAATAAGGGTCTAACGGTTGAAAAAAACACTATTTTTGCGATTTGTGCCTTTTTCATATAGAATGGATATGCAATCACTGTGAAAATCGACTTTTGAACTAGAGATGGACAAAACAGTTCTTTTCAAAGAACCGTTCAGTGATGCAGAGTTCTATAAAAAGAACTAGTTCTCCAGAGCCGTTCGTTCATTCTTTTCATAGCTGGTTTGTTGAGCAAAAAAAGGTCCCTCAAATTAGAACTGAGGTTTCGTGATGAAGCTTCCTTATTAGAGAACTACCGTTCTCGAAAAAGGTTGAGCGAGCAAAAAAACAGGTCCTACCACTTTAAACTGAAGAATTATCATTCTCAGCCAAGAACTATTGCTCATTCATTCTTTAAAAAGAACTAGTTCTTTTGAACTGTTCGCGAACGAATTGCCCATCTCTATTTTGAATCGAGGCCCGGAGGGCATAGTGTCATATACCATTTGACTCAGTTCCAGTTGTTTTAAGTCAAAAGTACGATACGAATAAAATGAAACTTTGTATGGGGTTACAAGGCCTTTTTTATAAGTTTGTGAAAATCAGTTTAGCCATCTCCGAGAAAAGTGAGTGCAAAAAAAAAGTTACATACATGCATACATACACACATACAGACATTTTAAGTACTCGACGAACTGAGTCGAATTGAATCAATCCGTACTGGGAGCAGTTCTGTTGCGGAGCAATTTTAACTCCGGCTTTCAGCTTCTAATCATTAGCATTTGAGTAAACATCTGAAAAATAATATTGACAATATTACGATGTTATCAATTGATACAATCAACAGTCCTTCTCTGATCTCTATAGCCTCATATCGTTTATTTCAGAACCCCTTAAAATACCATGAAAAACTGCAGTCCCACGTCAATCTCGCGGTTATGTCCCTGATATTATCTACACCAAGTTTTGCACTAATTTTTCATTGCAGTATAATTTTTGTCGCAGATATTTTGCAATATCGACTTTCACACAGATATTTTGCAATATCGACTTTGGGCTTCGGTGCAAAAGTCGGTTTTTTACAGTTTGATACACTATTTTTGCATTCATATATTTATTTTCGAGTTTGTGTTTGAGACACGTTTGTCGCTAACCAGGGAAATAGAAGTCCGAAGTCGGCAAAGCAAAACTAGTTGGCCAGTGTACGATCGTGGAAACTGCACATTAAGATGCTGCCTGAAGTTTGATTTCGTGGTCATGATAATGAAACCTACATCAAGACAGAACCTACACGTTGGAATCTTTCCCCATAAGTCTTTCCGGAGCGCTTATTGCAGCAGGAAACTGGAGATTTGCGAATATTAGCTCGGAACAGATTGCAGAAGGATTGGCACGCAAAACTTCACGAGTATCTAAATACTGATCACATTTTAGGAACGGTTGTGACGAGAGGGTTCTAAAATTGATGATTTATCTCATTTAAATATAACAGATGATGATTTGCAGTTTGTAAACATTCTTGAAATACTTTACCTGCTAGAGGAAAACGAGAGTTTTGAACACGATGAAGAAATGAATCGAAAATACTCATGCGGTACCAAAACCCCTAAATGAATGAAATGTTTTGGTAAGTAGAACTGGATGTAAGTCTGCTTAGCAGATTATATTGAGTTACTGTGTGACATTACTGTTCAAAATTAACTACCACGCACTTATGATTTGAGGATGATTTTGATCAATTATGTTAGCACGTAGATCACTGTATTATGTACCGCTTCTTGAAATGCAACAACCATATTAGATACCACTAGTTTTGAGACAGACGGATCAACCTAGAATTCGGACATATAAAACCGGACGTCCGGACCGAAATCGTCTGAGGTTAGAAAAAGTGTAAATCTTTCGAAATAAATCATGTTCATATTATATCACTTTATAAATAATCAATAAGATTTTCGTTATTTTGATCTCTTCTATCAAGCTGTGCTAGTATTACAGTAATTTTGTGTCTTTGATATGCCAAGTCATATCTTAAATTTCATTATTTTGGAGGTTATATTCTTTCGAAAAGAAACTGAAGAGATTAAGCAAGGCGACTTCTCTTTAGCACTTCTAACCCCATTAAATAATTTATTCGCTCGACTTCTGCTTCTGTTTTTATAAGGCGTTTGTCTTTAATATTTCTTCAAGAAATGGATCGTACATATATTGCATTAAAGACAAGCTCGTATTTGTATTGTAACTATAACAGGTTTCAAACTTACCGGCATAAACGTTCTATCTTGAAATGCCTAACGGCTAAGGTATGATCCCAGTTAACTGCCGTTAAAGCATCCCTTGCTTCGTCCTCGTTAGCATCCTCGCCTAGTTCTCCAAGTAAAGCCGCTACCAGTTGATCTTGTTGAGCAAGCCGCTCCAATCTTCGTTGAATCTGCTGGGCGGATAGAGGTGCTGTCGGAGCAGGCCTAGTCGGTCTTAAAAGATCTTCATTGGAGACTTCGTCATAGATTGCTGGCATTGGATGTTGACCAGGTAATTGACTAATATCATTGTACACTTGCTGATGATGCAGCTGTTGTTGGGAAGCTAAGTTCGAAGGGACTCGTTCGTAATAGGAAGAGGGAGTCGCAGCCACTGTATCGTAGATATCACTTCCTATTGTGGAATAAACATCGTTGCCGTTATACACACTATTGTAAATGTTGTGAACTGGGGTGGGTTGAGGAACTGGTGCTTGATGTTGCATAGATTGTTGTTGTAGCTGTTGGGCAACTATATTGAGGGCTGCCACGTTAGGCGTAGAACCATACAGACGAGTATCATTTTGAATTCGAGATAGTGGCCGATTAGATACTGCTACATAGTTATGTGTTTTCTGTGGTGACTGACCAGTTATATTTCCATAAACAAGCTCGTTACTATTGGTAGAAACCGCCGTATTCCGTTCCATCCACATCTGTGTCAACACACTACTGGTGTCGGGTTGCACATTATTCTGCTTCTTTGGCGAAAGTGTATATTGCGCTGCAGCAGTGCTTTCATAATGTTTACATTGAAAATTATCAATCGCAACGGCGGCTGAATTGTTTGAGTAAATTTGATGCAAGCTTGCATTCAAATTTTTACACGATCCGTTCGTCCCTTCTTGAAAGTTTTCTAAAGCAGCAGTGCTTTCGTATTTCGGTATAGAGTTCATCAAATTGGAGATATGATTAACACCTTCTTTACTACTAGCCTTGGTAATATACGCGTGTGAGTTGTTCAAACTATTACTGTCGTTTTTATACATATCTTTCTCCAAATCAGCAAGAAATGTTTTATCTAACTTTTTTGGTGTTACTTTTAGAGAACTGTTGCCGCTGTCCAATGTCAGGTTACTTAAATTTACATCTAAAGAGTCACTCAGTACCTGCTCTGCACTACCATAAGAACTGCCCGATGTATTCTGTCCACCAGAACTCATGCTAACCATCATCGAATTGGACAACTCTTCAAAATCATTAACTTTCCCGTAGTTTGAACAAATCTTAGAAATTGCCCCTCTACTAACGTTACCATATACGGGTGTACAGGTTACTAAATTGTCTCCCGATGAATCTTCCAATGTCTGTTGCCTCTTAATAGAAGCCATCAAATCTCGGGAACTTATCACACTGGAAGGTCCACTTTCATAGTCGGAAGTAGCATTAACAGGTGTCTGACTAACTGAACTGCTACAGTTGACCTCAAATCTAGTGCGCTGATCATTCGGTTCACCAACAGCATCAGTAATATTCATTGTATTCGTGTACTTCGGTGGCATCTGATATGGAGGTGGCTGCAAACGAACGGGCTCTTCCACAATCGTTTCCGGAGATTCATTTTCCTCAATCGTTGGCACATCGATTGGCTCATCGAGAATGCTGGTAAACTGTTGACGGGCAGTGTCAGCAACATGGCGGTGATAGGAAGAAGACTCAATGGCCATCAACGGGTCTTCTCCAGGGGAAGATAAATCAATTAGAATTCCTTCCGCTGATCCCTCGCCGGAAGCAGGTGGTAGATTGTGCGGTTGAGGCGGCCGTAAAGGACGGTTCTTGCAGTCTTTCAACAGCTGCTGCTGTTTGTAGTGAGTTTCATTGATTAGTTTATTATACGAAAATTGTTTGTGAGCATTGCTTTTGCGCTCCTTGGCGTACTGTTCTGAGATACATTTACCACGGCGATCAGCATTCAATGTCTCCTTATTTTTACCTAGAAATAGATGAAAACAGCTCATTAGCACATAGTAAGGTAACAATAAACTGACGCATCTGCGATATTTGTACAACACTCACTTCTTAGCTTCACCTCTCCGTTGCTATCCAGTGTGCTCGGATTACCCCAGGAAGCTCCGAATGCGGTTCCGTGTGCCGTATGTCGGAAAGAATCATGTAATGGTCCACTAATAGTTCCAGTTCCAGTTGAAGATCGATTCTTGAAAGCATCCACTGCCGCATTCCTACAAAAAAAAATTAAAGGGCATATATTATATAAATCGTACACACCCACACGCGCAACCGATATCCTCTTACCTAGGAAATGTACCGATGTCATAAGTACGCTGGTTCTGACCTTTCATGAACTGCAGCTCTGGGCGAGCGTCGATAACAGCAATCGTATCACCTTGATTCAAAGATAGACGATTCTCTGCATTGTAGTTCATCAACGCTCGATATATTGGAGGAGGCGTGCTAGTCAAGAATTCCCTATGGAAGAATAAAAAATGTTATGCTAACTATTACATTACAGTGTCTGTGAAACTTACTTTATAGCAGCGAATGTCGGTCGCTCTGCCGGTACTTTATCCCAACATTGCAGCATGAGCTGATACACATCTGGCGGGCATGCATCCGGATGGTGCAACCGTTCCCCTTCCCGGTCAATCTTTCGAAGAATCTGGGATCCGTTTAGTCCTACCCAAGGATCTTCACCGAAAGTGAACATCTCCCACAAAGTAACCGCAAACATCCACGTGTCCGACGCATGGCTAAACTGACGATAGCGAAGAGATTCCGGTGCACACCACGGGAAAGGAACTTTTTTATGCTCGGTCATCACATAGCAATCTTCTTGCTGCGGCAGCGCTCGCATAAGCCCAAAATCACCTATTTTGATTTTGTTTCCCGCAGCCAGCAGTACATTCCGACACGCCAAGTCTCTGTGTAGAAATCGTTTACTTTCAAGATAAGCCATTCCGGTAGCCATCTGTACAGCCCAGTTCCAAATCAATGGTAGTGACGTATTCCTGCACTGTTCTCGTAAGGTATCCAAAAGCGAACCATTCGCGGCCAACTCGGTTACCATCATCATGGGTTGAGACAGGACTACGCCATGCAATCGTACCAAATTGGGATGGTTCAGTGCATGCATCGCTTGGACCTCTTTGAAAAAATCCTCAATCACACCCGGTTGTGTCAGTGTATCTGCTTTCAGTACCTTCACTGCCACGGGAACAATTTGACCTCCCGGGGCACGCCATTCACCTCTCCTGACCACCCCAAACGAGCCATCACCAAGCTTGATCGACATTGTTATATCCTTTTCGTGAATCAAACAGGTCAATGCAAGAGCCGACGGTTCATCACTTTCCCTCGTTGCATGTTTCTTCGGAGGTTGTTGCTTTCCACCTCCTATCAGCTTGCAAAGGATGTTCCGTCGCCACTGTTGTGCTTTTTTCTTCTTCACAGCCTCCATCAGCCGTCGGATGCCTGGTTTGCCCAGTCCAATCTTCTCGAGGTCATCTACATGGACATAGTCAAAGTGAGCCAGCCGAGTGATCTGAAGTTCATCTCGTATTCGAGTTAGGAACTGTTCCAACTGAACATCCTGCAGTAGCTCATCCAGCCAAACCGTCTCCGGGTCAGACATGTCGGGTAGTGTGAACTGAAAGCAAAAAAAAATTAACAGAATTATTATTATTATTTATTTTTTTGAAGCGGAAACGAGCCGAGCTGATACCAAACAGTTGATTCATGGTCGAAAAAAAATCGTTGATAAAAACCACATGGAAAGCGTAGACGTTTGAAAAAACAAGTCGAGCTCGTAGCTGAAGATAATATGAACGGCTGAATGCAAAAATATGGCTCTGAAAACCCGTATAAATAATTTTGGATGCCAAAAAAAACAGAGAAAAACATTGATTTCAATAACCGGAGACGGATTTGGCGATGCAAAAATAGTTCAAAAACATCTTTTTTGCAAGAACCGGACAAAAAAATCTTTAAATGTAAAAACTTAGCCGGATCTCCCAAAACAAATGTTTTATCCGGTTCTTAAATTCAAAATCTTTTCTGCCGGTTGCCACTGCGGACGTGGCATGGTTTGCTTGTTGGTTACGGGAGGCCTGATCCATGCAACATTCCACAGCGACAGTCGGCATTTTACAAACAATGTTTTTATATCCGCGAATTGTATGCCAAAACATTCACCCACACAATGACATTACCTTAGTGATGTTATTTACATCTTTATATTGATCAATCATCATGATTAGATTTTGTTATGTGCATACCTTACAAAATGCTGATCATGATAACCAAACAATCTAATTTACCAATCAAGTCTTTTTTGAAAGTACACTAGCTGCTTGGATTAAAAAATAAACACAAACTATGCATATACTATTTGAGATCTTCTGATCCGTGAATAAAATAGGTATTATTCATCAACAATTCAATTAGGTTGATAAGGGTGCTTTCATAATCAGACATAAATAAAAGGTAAAAGGGAATGTTGCCGAAGCGCATAAAACAATGGTAATTACCATGAAATGAAATGTTTTCTTTCAGAGCAATGAACATCATACGTAGAACGTTAATGTTCAAAACAGCAACTACCAAAACAGTAAAGTTAAATTTATTTACTGATGCTTGTTTGTTCCGTTTACGAAGGTTTCAGCTTTGGGGATATCACCTTTTATGATTCGTAAATAGTAAACTGGTATGGTACAATAATTTTTAAGTGGAAGTTAATTGCGCGACACACAAAAGATGTCAATTGTCGTAGCTCAATGTCCAGCGCCATGACAACGGTCTTGGGATTTCGAACACATTTTCTATTAGATACTAATAAGAGCGTTACAAAAAAAATCACGTGAGCCCATAAAAATGTAAAAACAAATTTATATGCTATCAAAATTTATGGCGGGTATTTTCTAGCTCATACTTTGAAATAATTTATAAAAAAAAATCTTCGGGGACTTTTTACAACTGGGGGCCGTTGTGCGACGCACAGTTTGCACAGTTACGGCGACGTTCATGTCAGGTATATAAAAAAAATATATTTTATTCACACCTACCACCTTTTAATGCTTAAATTCTTGGGCATAAACTTGAAACAATAAACTAAAACCTTGGTTTCTTCATTCCATAGCTTAGTGATTGTACTATATTTCGATGCTTCTCCATGACACGCAACGTTGAATCTATTCGGTATTTTGTTCTGCAAAAAAGAGCACTGCACTCCACTACTTGTGTTACAAACTAGTCAGCTATCGGTACGAACACTCTGCCACATTGAACTTGTGTAGTGTTCAATGAAAAGACACGTTCTGTAGACAAGTTTCGAAGTCACGTGCCTAAGCTTAGTAAGGATGCCGTGAATACACACATGGTCTATTTTACCCATGTATCGTTGTCTATCACACACTGGCTCGCATACGAATTAAAAATTACTTTACTAATTTACCAATCATAGTATCCCAGTTGAATAACTCCAACCTGCCCGAAACCCTCAGCATAAGCAAACAAATGAAAAAAGATGCTGCTCGCAGTCTAACAAATAATTGATTCAACCAACTGATGATCCGTTCGATATTGGCGTCCAGTTTCAATCGATTAAGATTACACAACGGTACGTTGGCGTGCATCGGACAGTTGGCGTCAAGATGGTGTGCGAAATATACCATGAAACAGTGACGTAGCAGGTGAGCGAAACCGAGAGCAATTGTAACGATATAATTTTTTTGGGTGAAGGGCGACGAAGAATTTCCATGTAAACTCGATTGCGTAAGTCTACCGTAGCTGATTGTAACAAATCAGCTTTTTATAACTAAGAATTAGTGAATTTATTTTGACGAGAGTATGTCCCACAATACGGGGCACCATTTCAAAATTCGTTCTGTGGCAGAATGGGTAGAGCTTGGCAGTGAATATCTCATGTTGTAAAGAAGATATCAACATAATTCTTGCTCCCTGGATTAGAGAATTTCCACAACAAATTGTGATGAAACTATTAATAAAATGAGATAACAATAAATAACTCAATAAATAATATTTCTATAAGTATTTTATTCAATTAGTTGTAAGTGAACCCGGGTTGGCTGTTCAATTCATACGACGCTGGTCTTACAAGTCAGTCATATGTCATATGTTCGAGCCCCGACCTGGAAGGATTCATAGTGTCAGTAGAATGATTCTGTACGCTAAGAATCGGCTGCGAAGTCTGTTCAAACAGAAAGGACAAAATTCACAAAAGGATTGAAATGCCAAGACTTTGTTTTGTTGTTCAGAACACTGAACATGACTCTACAAAACATTGCCTTTCACGCCAAACGAGTAAAAACTTTCAAACTAAGAACGAATGCAACGATTGAAAACTAAACCCGAAATAATTCAACTAAGAGCAATTCCACAGAAAATAATAGTACAAAATTTCTCAAAATCTGAATTGCTCCGATTTGGATATAACTTTGTACACAGTATGATAAACCATTTAACTCAAGGCTGATTTAAAAAATGGGGAATGTATTTTGCATCAAAATTTCTTCAAAACATAACTCGGAAACTGTAATTGGTAGAAAAATTGCGTCGAATAAAAAGTGTTACGAAATCAATCGGGCACTCTACATACTAAAAAAAAGAAAAACACTTTTCAACAATTCAAATATTGACGCAAACGAAACCATTTGGTCAATTATGAAAAAACGCGTCCTTTTATAGATATTTTTCTTTCAAACTTGTTATTAGGACCACAGCTCGGTGGTATACTGCCCATACTCGCATATCAGTCCCATACCGATTTTCGCCAATATTGAGTTAGCTTCAGGAATGCAATCTATCCTTAATATACTCTCAGAAATTGCAATAAAAGTTTATGGTTTGTTCAGAAAAATGTGAAAAAAATATCAACTTATGTCTGTCCCATATGCAAAGGACCCGCATATCAGTCCCATTCAGTGCTAATATCAATAATTTCATTTGTTGCAATATTGGAATAGCAAAGGTGTAGTACCGATATTACATGTAATAATACCACGATTTAGCATTAGGTAGCACAATAAATCAAAAAATTCGAAAATAAAATTTTAATCGTCTTTTTCTCGACATGCCGATTTTCCATATGGGACTGATATGCAAGCATGGGCAGTATACCTAAAGGTTAAACCTGACCATAAATAAACATTTATCATTCATCATGTCATTGCGACCAACACATTGACGTTAATAAGATTCGTGTCGAAAAGCTAATGAGATACAGTTGAAACATTTTTTAATAATTCTGAAGTATTCAAGCTCCTCCCACCTATTTCTTCTAGTTGTTGTTGATCGGGAATTGTTAATTGTACAAAAAATGGTGTGGAGGAAGAAGTTGTAGGAAAACGAATAGGCACTCATTGAAATACCGCTTTGGAAAAACGCGTGCTCTCAAAAAAGTTCGTAAAATGTGAGTGCTGGATATCTTGATAATATGATGCATTTTTGTATTCAATTATGAAATATATTTTTAGGCACACTTCTTAAGCTCTAAGATGCCAAGGGTATTTTCTAATCTTAGTTAACGACTAACTTAAAACTAGAAAAGTATCATTAGACTATGTCATCTCGAATTCTCGAAAATCCAGCTTTCACCTGACGATCGGCAGTGGTCGATGAATTGAATATTGCACGAGTCTTCCAGATGGGGTTGGTTAATAACTATTCTGGCCGCATCCTTCAGTCCGTGTGGGTCCGCGGGAATATGATGTCTTTGAACCAAACCCATCCATCATACACGCAGAGAGAAATATATTGTAAATATAACTAAATTTGCGTTTCACACAACGAATTTTTTATTGTCAATTCAATTTGAAACATTAGTTTTGAGTGAACGAATTTTAGATAAAGTTTATAATTGTAGCGCTTTAAATTTACAGACTGAAATAAATTTATTTAAATTTAGTTATTTTGATTAAGGCTTTTATTTATTAAAATCATAATTTTTTGTTGGTTTTTAGGAATAAAATAATTTCTTCCAAACTAAAAAAACAAAAATAAAAATCTGCTAACTGTGTTGTTATTTTGAACATGCTCCATTTCTCTGCGTGCTGTAACAGAATTTTATGAGAGATTTGAAATTTAATTTTCAATGCCATCAATGAAAAATAAAATCGTAACGACTGGGATTTGAACCGAAAATCATTACATAACAATAAGCGTCCGTGAATTGATTGAACCACAGAAGCATATATCTGCTTGCCAGGTAAACGGTACATATAAATTCATACAGTCAAACAAATTAGCCGTGTGAGAGCGGCGAGTGAATATTACGTGCTAAGTTTGTAAACATTTATTTTGTTTTAAAGATTACGCTACAAGAAAAATTGATGGGAAGTAAACTTAATATTATTATGCAAATAAATTTGTGTAGATCTATGTTACATTCAATGAAAAATAATACCTAACCCAGATTTCTGTCGTTAATATTTATTATATTATTCTATTATTTAAATGACTATTTTTATGAAGAACTTAAACCAGGAAAATGTCAAAAATTATTCACTCTTTGATTAACTTTAATCAAAATAGCATAAAATGTGGATTTCAAGTTCAAGATTATAATAAAATTATGAAAAACATATTTAAAGCGACGTTTCATTTTCTTAATTTGATTTTTTGGGTAATTTTTTAATTCTTGAAAAAGCACTCGAAATTTTCCTAAGCATATGCTCAATCGATTTCTTAGAATTTCTTTTTCGTCACTATTTTGTGTAATTAATAGTTTCCGAGCTAAAGTGACATGGAAAAAATACATACAATAACCTGTTTTAATTCACCTAGTTGTGTAATGATGCCTTTGTTCGGACGTAATCTCGCAAAATCTACAAATCCTGTATGAATACTTATCATTTGAATCTATAAGTTTGTGAATATAGATTTGGCCATCTAGAAGACAACTGAGAGAGATTTTTTACAGTTTATGATCACTATTTCCAATACTATCGAAACCGTATTCTGAGTACCGGAATAGTTGAAGATGGTTTATATGGCAAGTAACAAATATGATTTTGCCCTGTTTTGCTACGTTGCTTCAGTTGGCGATATAAAGTTTTTAACGCTTAATTCATCAGATTTGGAACCGGAAGTCGGATCCAGATGAAATTCAGGAATTTAATATGAAACCACCAGCATTACGTACCAACGCTAACTGGAAAACACGCAAGTCCCAACCAACCAACAACTGCCGACATCGAGCTGGGGGCCCTCAATCACAAGAATTGTTTTTTGTCACCCAAATCTGAAGAGTTACTGTATACCCCGCTAATGACTAATTACTACTAATTACTGTAACTGTAACAATTCATACAAATAACCTAGTTCAAATAATTATAAGAAAATGCTCTTGGCATCATAGAGCTAACCGCATTGTACCCTAATAAATATATCTTTAAAAAAACAATTATTAACAATTGGAATAGTTTCGAGCAGGCTTCCCAAATGTACCGCCGCGCGACATTATTATTGAGGATGTCATGCTACTCTTTCCATGACAGCCTTGTGATAGGTTTCATCACGACAGCCCTTAGACAAATAGTTCTGTACAGCCAACGTTGCCGTCATTCACTTCGTTCGACAGTTCATTCCATCGTAAGACATTTTGTCATGGTCCACGACAGCCGAAGAAGCATGAAGTTCTCGCTGTTGCGACAGTAAGCTTCGGGTATCAGTCACTGCGTTGTTTCTGTCGAGAGCAAAATATTACTCTCCCTTGACCAGGTCTGCGACAGTAACCGGTGCGGTTCAAATTTGTTGCTCTTGGTTTGCTATGAAGATTCGAGGCAAGCATGTGGGTTTTAGTTTTGCCTTTGGTGATTGCTTTGCGCAGCGGTTGATCATTGCGCATAGCAATCACCGTTGGTAGGGCATTGATAACAATATAATTGATAATTAATAATATACGAAACTCCTAATACGAAACGGATTGAAGAACGGACTTTGGTTTTAATGAAAGTTAATTTTTATATTTTGGTCGATCTTCTATGAATTGATAGATCGATTAATTAAAGAGCAATGTTTTTTAATAGCTGAGTCAGTTCGGCGTGCTCCTTTCAGGCAGTTTGCGGTCGGTTTGTGGGCTGTAACATTCATAGTGTATGCGCGTACTGATGTGCGTGGAGCATTATTTTCATCCTCTTTATCTCTTCCTTCAGGATAGTAAAGGCGCAATCGTTCCTTATATAAGAGTGTAAAAGCCAATTGAATCAGATTTTAGATTTATATGTTAACGGTAAATAAATGTTCGTAGCGAAAGATATGTTCAAATCAAAGATTCCGTATTCGATACTCGTTAGCGTTAGCTTTGCAGTCGACTTGTAAGTCTACGGGATTTTTGCATGGCCAGTGCTGCAATACTACGGACACTAAGAATTCTTTCAAGTCAGGAATGAAACATACAAAACCTGGCTCGTTAAGTTCGTTATACGTTGAACCACCAATCGAATAAAAACCTTGAGTGAAAAATTTGGAGTCGGAATTTGCAAGGCAAAAATCATCCAGAAACATCTTATTTTCAGGTACCGTACAACAAAGCTTTGAATGCAAAAACTGAATGAAAAATTCCGGTTCTTCAAAAAAATATGTTTCCAAGCGTGGAATGCAGCATGGTTGCCCGTAACAGATTCGAATGTTTATTTTGTTTTATTTAGAAAAAAAGTTTTAATTCCCCAAGTTATGTAATAATGTCTTTCTTGAGTAATGTGGTCTCAAGCTTTCCATACATATCAAGTTCTCTTCTATATATGAATAGTATGGTGTTTCTATTACCCTGGAATATATTCCAAAAAAAAATCGGATATAGTACGGTTACTTATATGATATAGGGTTGTGCTGATAATCTGCTGAATCATTTTCTTCCTGTTATGCATAGAATTATCTTATTTCCAGAAACAGCATATTAACTATTACATTATTTTGGTCATAGCTACCAGAAGTTCGCGACTTTTACACACGTTGAAACTGTCACTTTACATTGTAAAATTTAAAACTCGGTTAAAGCGTATCTTTCATCAAGTAGAAGCTTGTGTCAGTATATTTTGAATTCTTTAACTTAATGTCGTTGTTTACCACAAAACTTGCTATAAAAGTAACTGAGGCCCAAATTTATATCTACAGTTAAAAGGACAATTTCATGTAAACTTCTAGAAGTATCTCAATCATTTCCTTTATGTGCTTTTACGCTCAATCCAATTCTGGAAATGTAGATGTTGCAATCACGAGCCGCACGCAGAAGAAGATGCGGTGCATTGAAATTTCAAACAGCACATCCAGTTTATATGCGCTCGCTACAATTCTCGTACACATTTTTCGTTTTCTGTTTGAGTCGACTCTCACGCCCTCACGGAAAAGGAAAGTTATTCGTGAATAGCAAAGCGAACTATTGAATTTAATTCGGATCCGACTTCCGCAGTTAAAAGTCTAATAATGTCGAAAATTTTCTAAAATCTAATTGCCTTAGTAGCTTGTGTCTGCATTTAAAAAAATCAAACGTTTGGAACTATAAATATTGTAACTAAATAGTCAAACTTTCTGAGAGCCGAGTTCTTTGCACATATTTAACAGTTTTCTTTCTAAAAAGAAATTATGTTCTGAAAAATGTAGGTGTAAATCCCCGGTGAACAATTAAGTTTGAAACCGGGAATAAATAAAAGATATAATGAAAATAATAATAATAATAATAATAATAATAATAATAATAATAATAATAATAATAATAATAATAATAATAATAATAATAATAATAATAATAATAATAATAATAATAATAATAATAATAATAATAATGATAATAATAATAATAATATTGTAGCAGTCATTTCCGACCCTAAGAAACTCATTGTTTTAGTTATCCTAGGAGAAACAGAATTTAAGAGCTGTATATGACACGAATTTGTCTTTCATTTATTTAAAATTCAAAAATTAAATTTTTAAATTCCCAGTTTTGGTACTGATCATCCCTTAATTTCGAAACAAGAAGTCGAATATGGATGAAACTAAATGGAAGGCTTTTAATTAAATGATTTGCGATGATTAAATGATTTGCGATGAAAATTTCTTCTTAACTTTTCTTCACATAAACAACCATCTGTTGAACTACTTTTTATCTGAGAGCTCCCCCAATCAACTTCATGGTTGCGGACCCTGTATTTGTGTAGATGGTACTAAAAGATCTACCACCTCAACGAAAAAGAGCTCAATTACAAGGTCCGGGGAGTACTTAGAAACTTGCAATGAGAGCAAAGGGAAAGTCAATTTAAGCCGCAATGAAGCTATATTAATAGGCACTGAATTCCATAAAAAAACTTATAAACTTATTTTTCTAGTTTTGTGATATTTATGAAAATAAAAGAGGTTTATTGAAGATCTGTTCTCAAAGGTAGTAACAAATTAAGAACTCAACGTTTTTTATATTCTCATTCCTTCAACTGCTGGCAAAACCTATGTGAATGTTAAATGAACAACTAAATTTAAGCTATTTTAAATAAATTTAAGCTATTAGTTGATTGATTCCTATGTGGAAAAGAACAATTGAGAATACTAAATTTGTAACAAAGTTTGGGGTAAACCAAAAAATTTGATGCTTTTGGGAAAAATAATGGTTTCATTATATTTTTCTTTTTAAAACACTTTTAGCGAAAATCTGAAAGCACATGTTCACATATAAACATAAAAGTTGCCCATTCAATTTTATGGTCGAAAACTATTCAAAGTGCACCAAACATCTTATTTGGGTTCAGAGTATCATATTCTATAGTTTCAACGAAATCGGTGAGGCACGGGTACCAAAGTGTGCCGACTATTGGTGGAGTAACGTTAAATACACTACATAATTAATTAGTTGTGAAAAGTAGCTACGATTCGATCCAAAAATCAAACGTCATTATTCAGAATAAGGGTGCATAAGACATTTTCGGAGTATTGTTAATGAATGGAAGTGTATCTGTTTCTTTAGGAATAAGAAGGAAGCAGTAAGGATCAATACTTTAGAAATTCATATATACATATGAGCCGTTACACAAAACTCAGTGTTTATCTTTTAATATTCGTTAGTTATTAAAATTCATTGCCTTCGCCGACAGTATATATAAATCTAAAACAATTTCTTTATTTCACAATGGTATTGTAATGAAACGTTACTAAAGTTTCCTGCAAAGGTAATCCCAACAACGCAATCGTATGTACTAGTACCATTTCATTGAGGCAGCCGAAATAGTGCGAGCGCACTATGACCCACGGCTCGTCTCCAGAAACAGCCGGTTCATTGCTTCAAGAGACATTGATGAGACAGCCGGCTTGCGACAGCCCTTCGTAACAGTAATGCCCTTAAAATCAAAGGATGTCTTCGATTTTCAAAGGCTGTCTCCGTAACATTTTATGCGAATGAGCGAACAGAAAGAAACAGGATACAAACAGCCCGTTCGGTTTGACTACTCTCCGGATAGAATACTCTCATCAATCTGGCGAGTACAAACTGTCTCAGTGACAGCATTCATTTAGGCATGCGAGCGCTGTTGCCATTACAGTTCGGCGTATGCTTCACACATATTGTAGACTGGGCTTTCGACTTTGCGCTCCGACAGTTCATGCTATCTCGTGGCGGATGTCATTGAAAAGCAGTACTGCTGGGAAGCCTGGTTTCGAGCCCAGTTTAGAGATTTTTTACGTTTTTTGCTACGACACATTGAGTGACGATATAGAATTTTTAACACTCTTCACCCTGTAATTCCGGTACCGAAAGCCGTGTCCGGATGAAATTCTAGAGTTTTATGTGGGACAATAAGAACTAAGTTTGTGAAAATTGGTCACGCTCTATCTGAAGATAGTGATTCCCTGTAATTCCGGAACCGGACGTCGGATGACCTTGAAATTATGAAATTTTATAAAGCATCTTTAGATCTTTTATTTGATCTAAGGTTGAGAAAATCCGAGAAAAGCGAGTGCACACAAATTTTACAAACTGAGACTCGGTCCTCCGGGCCTGGGTGCAGAGATCAATTCATTGACATTCTTTTATTCTTTCGGTCGTGCTTGTCGCAAAATAGCTAAGAATTTGCCCAACCGCAGTACCGTGTTTTACCAGTAGCAGACATTCGTAGCCACACCATGATTCTAGATTATTCAACGCGATTGTGTTTACGGTGCTGATGGTTGTGTTTTTAAACCCGAACTTCGGTGTTGGTTTTCGTTTTCTTTATAGAGTGTATGAAATTGAACAAAAAAGCACGTTGTGTGCATCATTCTTAAAGGCGTGTTGTGTTTTCTTCTTCCATGCCAGCACGTACCGATGCGTACTGGTTTTATTGTTATTTGAAATGACGGTTCGAAAGCTTTTACACTCATCGCACTCTAACCGCATCGCTCTCATGGAACCGCAAAAAAATTTACAGTAGCTTTGGAGCTAATGTGAGCTTTAATTTAAATCAAGATTCGTGAGAATCGGTTCAAGCATCGCTGAGAAATCGAATTGAGTTTTACTTTTAGTTTTTCTTCACTTCTTCTGGTTGTTCCGAAACAGGAAACGAAAGACCAGTAGGGCCGAACTAAGTTTATATACCTACAAACTAACAAGTTTTGAAAATTAGAAGAATTGATCAGCCAGTTTTATGGGATTTGTACCTGTTTTTGATCATCGTTTGTAAAAAAACACTCATGAAATTTTCCACTTATCGCGTCCGTCGGATCCGGATTAAATGTTTAAGAAAATTCCAAAGAAGATCTTTCATTTGAATCTTAGTTTGTAAAAATCAGTCAAGCCGTTTCCGAGAAAATTCTTCACTTTTTTACTTAATTATCACGTTTTACCCTACAACTCCAGAGCCGGAAGTCGGATCCAAATGAAACTCAATAGCAGGCTATGGGATCATAAGACCTTTCATTTGCATCATACACACATAAACACACACACACAGTTATTTACTCAGAGTATGCGAAGCCTGGTTGCCTGCAACACAGTTCTAGAATTAATGAGTATCGAATAAAGAACTGTGATATTTTGTTTTCATTGAAATTTCATCAAATCGGCACAAGTATATTCAACTACTTCAGCGAGATGCGACCACTAGATGTAATTGTTTTTTTTTTTCATTGATATTCTGCTATTCCCTAGCTTTTGAGAATATCATCAAACGGTTAACCATCGGAAAAACCTAATTAATCTATTCCTGTTTTAAGAGCAACAAATCGATTCCTAAGAACTGTTTGCGTTTTCCTCTTATTCACACCAATCCGGTAAGTGGTCTAGACAAATTTTGTTGTTCAATAAGATGAGACCACATGTCATATAACGAATGCAACATCAGACAATTTGTGTTAGAAGTACGTTATATCGTTTATTCTGTCTCGTTCTCAGCTTTAAAAGTCGATCACCGGGTGGTGCTATGAATTCTTAGTTATTACAGATACACAAGTGGCAATGAGATACAATGATTCTCAAACGATGGTACAGAAAATGGGGTTTCTTCGAAAAGTAGATTAAATTAACAATTTAACGAGTAAGAGATGCTCACCTTCATCCTGGTGTATTTTTCGCAAAGTTGTACTTTCGCATTTTTTCGAATCTAAGTAAAGCTAAGCTGATGAAACATTTTTCTGGCTGAGTTGACTAAATTTCGCAGTTCAATAAAAAAAAATTAGAGATCACGTAGATTTGGAACAAACCCCCCCCCCCTCTCCTCTCGTGGACAAACGAAGGCATTTGAAAATTTCGAATGGATACTACTACCCTCCGTACCGGCTCTGTCCCTTACGACGCTACTGAGTTTTTTTCTTGCTTCATACTCTCGGCAGTACCTTGGCAAGTCGGTGAAAATCGCCAACACACCTTTGCCTTGAAGTAAATCACGAAAGCGTACGTCTTTTATACGAATAATGATCAAATGGGTGGTTTGTTCGGAACCAATCTGCCGAGATTTTTCGAGGAAATGTTAGCGATTTGAACGAATGGGTGACACACATTTAATTGGTACAAGATTACAACGGCCCAATTCCTTCAGTTAGGTAATAAATATGACTCTTTTTTGTAATATAAGTAACTAGCAGTAATTGAGTGGAATAATTTTGCATGCAATCTATGAAAAACTCATGGAGAGCAACACATCCAATTCAATATTCATCAGTTACATTAAATATACTGCCATGAATTATAGAAGATGCCACAAAATTGCACATTGGCACGATGTTACGTTCGCTCTTGCCGAGTTTGAAACGTAAATAAATAATAAATTCTCGCATCACATCCGCCTTCATTTGAAACTTGAGTGCTGTACGGCTTCACGAACCCTCACATCGTCAACTCAGTTGCATTCGAGAGCGCTTCCGGTTTTAAACGCATTCAACTAGGCAGACCATCCCAAATTGTAACCATTGGGCATAAGTTGTGTTACCCTGCTAGTGATAAGTTAATGAGCACAGAGTAACTCTCCAGAAAGTGAAGAATTAAAGATTGTGCCCTTTTTTGCTTCCCTTTCTGTGAATCCCTCGAAGATAATACAATTTACCCTCGGTACTGTCACCAACAGTTGAATGAGCGACGATGGAACTCGCCTGTGCAGACTCGTAAGGCGACCTCGTGACGACGACGTACTGAAACTGAGCAGAAAAAATAGCAGAATCGATGACGCCTTAGTAGGTAGTAAACGAGTAATAAAACATGACAAAAATAAACATAACATTGTCTACCCAGTGTAAGTGATGTATGTACACTATTCGCTTAAAGAAAGAATTTATATGGAAAAAAATAAAAAATGGGACGAATTTCTTGTTCGTTATTTTTATATTAAAAAAATTGAAATGCTAAAAGTAAGATTCTTGTAATTTTTTTCAAAAAAAAGGTGATTAAACCTCGTATTTTTTTTCAAGTTATTATCTATCATTAATACAGAAAAAGCAGATTGATAATGTCAGAGACATGACCGTACTGAAGCGAGTGTGTAAAAAATCTGAACCGTTCTTACAAATTTCTTCACATCACTAATCGCTTTAGTTATACGATTTTGTAGTTTAGATTGTACGAGATATTACTAACAAACAATTATCAAAGATGTCAATGTTGGTTCATCGCTTAAAATGTAAACCAACATTGTATAAAACACAAAACAAATAATCAATAAAAAATATACATACACAAACATATTCTAATAAACAATCAAATAAAACTAATTGTATCGAAAAGAATTAATAGAAATTGGGTGCGTGACTACTCATAAACTAGTGTGTATTTTTTAGCGCGTAGACACCATTTGCTTTAAATCATTACAAAACATTTACATATTAAAAAATGATTGTTCGGTTACTCACTTATTGAGTATAGCAAAATTAACTTGTTAAAAAATCCATGTTTCACAATTGTTACATGATAAATAAATATTTTCAAGCGTTTTCGTAACGAGCATGAAACTTGTTTTGGAAACATATTGATTCGACTAGTTTTACATTCGGTTTTCACGGAACATATAAAGGATGATTTTGAAGTGCTATAGGATTTGATTTAAAAAAATTAAATTCAAAATATTTGAGAAAATTGATGAAATCTTTATTGGAATCGATAGAACGATAAATATAATTTAATGTTTGAAAAAGATTTCATTGTAATGTTGGCCGAGGTTCCGCTTTAGATGGCCCATGCGCAAGGTTTTCACTCCAGATGCGGCAATTTTGCTTGTTCACGTATCCATTCAACCAGAAATAAGTTTTGTCGCTAAACACAATTTTTCGATAAAAATTGAATCTTTCTCAAACTTTTCTAGCGCCCATTCATGATTAAATTATAGACCAAACTGACCAAGTTTTCCACGATTCACGCGTGATCTGTCAACAACAGTGTTGCCAAAAAGATACCAGCAAAATAATCACCCTTTATTACTGCTATGAATGTGTCAGTTCAATAAGATTAAAATATTTTTTTAGCTACAAAAAGCTTGTTCATCATACAGAGTATTGCTTTTATTTCAGTAAATATTTCCCTTTGACGGCGACACGACATAGACTTCTTTTTATACTGCTCTAGAAACTTTTCCAACATACATTGCCCATCGAAATTGCTCGGTTTCAATTAGAACGGTGTTCAATTTCCAATCTGCTGAATGAGCCCCATGAATGTCTTTTAGACAGTTTTGATCTGTGATAAACATTTCGTATGTGATGTGTGGCCCCAGAACTAGCTTGTTTCGAAATTGGCCAAGCCCCAGACTCGATTTTTTCAACACTTCTTTTTGTAACAACAAATTTCTGTTTTCGGAAATCTCACACCGCATTTTTTTTTAATTGAAAATCTTCAAACTTTGACAGTATCATTTATCTATGTTCGGTTTAGCGAAAATTTTTGAAATAATGCAAAATCTATGACGTTTCATGGATTTCTAATATATTTGGTATTTGAAACAAATTTCGATCTCAGAAATCTCACATGATGAGTTTTCAAATTTAAAATTTTTCCTCCCGTGATGAATATTCTTGTTTGAAATCCAGGACCGCCCTTGTCGAATTTAGCTAAAATTTTTCTTAGGGACTTGTTTTAAGCTGTTAAAGCATTTATACCCTATAGCTTTAGAAAATTAAAAAAGATTATTTTTGTACCATACTGACGATACACGGAATGCAAACCATTATCACTATGATGATTAAGGCCCTTTCTTCTCATGAAATTAAGATTATTATTCATTTTTTTTTGTAAGTAGTCACAGTGGCAGCAGTCCCTTGCTTCAGTTCTACACTGGACCCTTGATAAGATTTGCTTCTATAAGCTTCTATTTTTAATCAACACACGTACGTTCCTAGGCTATGGTGCCCACTTGGTCACTGTTTTGTTTGTGCTGATTCAAATAGATTGTATGAAATCAGTGGCGTCTCGTGACAAAATTGACTAGTTGTGCACTGCTTATGTGGTATGATAGCAGATGTAACAGTTCGTTGTAAGTGAAGAAGTGCAAACTAAAGATTGTGGAATAGAGATTCGCTTGTGTTTTTTCAATACGATGAGATAACGATATACTTTCGGATGGGATATTTTATTAAACAAATAAATCTCAGAGCTGAGCTGAGTAATTCTTTCTCTTCTTGAACCTGTGCAGTAACTGATGTGCACGGAAAAGAAACTAACTCAGCGACAACAGATAAAGACTGTCCCAGAAAGTATGGACGCAACCAAAAACCGTTGCCATTTCGCAATGGTTCAGAATTATTATTGTTAATTAGAATTGTTAATTTTTATGGCTGCGTCCTGTTGTTTACACTCTTCTCTAACCACTTGTGCAGTTGTTTATCCGTTTACATTAGTTTGTTTCTTCTTGTTTGCGTAGACTTTCAGCAGAACATTGTTGAAAAATTGTGTACAAATGGTGCACAGAACGCGGACTGTCACTGAGAAAGATAGCAAAAATGGAAGGAATAAGTGAAAAAGCCGTGGGAAATGCAATCAGGAAGTTCGGTGAGGATAACACCTTTGAGGATAAACCGAAAACAGGTCGAAAAAAGGTCATGCTAACCCTCAGTTAGATAAACGTATACTGAAGGCGTTCGAGCAAAAGAAGGAGGTTTCAGTACGGGATGTGGCCAAAAAAGTGGGCACTTCGAAGTCAAATGTTCTTTGTGCTAAAGAACATTTGAATCTTCGAACCTATAAGAAGCAGAAACAACCAAACAAGAGGCATCGATCAGGCCGAGGGTTCGAAAGCTGTACATTACGATTCTTGCTGGAAATTTAAACTGCATAATCATGGACGACGAAACCTACGTGAAACTCGATTACAAATCCTTGCCGGGACCACAATATTATACGGTGCGAGAAGGGCAAGTGTTAAACCAGTCCGAGACATCGATTGAAGTCGAAAAATTTGGTAAGAAAGCTATGGTCTGGCAAGCAATTTGTAGCTGCGGTAAGATTTCGAAACCCTTCATCACCACTGCTTCAATGAACAGCGAAATATAAATAAATATAAAAATGATTCGAAGCCACAAGGATCCTGTTGTCTTCTGGCCAGATCTTGCTTCTTGCCACTACTCGAAATCAACGGTAGAATGGTATACTACCAAAAATGTCACTTTCGTCCCAAAAGACATGAATCCACCAAATTGCCCACAACTTCGACCAATTGAGGAATTTTGGGCATTAACGAAGGCACATCTTAGGAAACATGCCTCGGCAGCCGAAACCATTCAACAGTTCGAAAAAGATTGGAAAAAAGTGTCAAAACTTGTCGCCAAGAAGTCTGTACGGAATTTAATGAGGAAGGTTCGCAAGAAGGTTCGCCAGCTAGTCTACAATGGCTAAGTAGCAAATATTGAGAATAATATTCTGTTGTAGTCTAATATTATCAGTATATCGAATTAAATTTGAATATCTAACACTTGTGAATTATTTACAGCGAAATCAAAGTGCATCCATACTTTATGGGACAGTCTTTACTTAAAAGACGCCACTGGTCAATAACTTCATCAATAAAACCGCTTCGACGTTGAAACTAAGACAGTAATTCGTTTTCAACTGACATAAGCACAATCCACTGAAGCTTCTCATGAAGGCGTACATACAGATTCTGACAGAGCCAAACGTAACAAATCTCAGAGCTAAGTTAAGTGATTCCTTTTTTTCTTAAATATGTTCAGAAAAGACACTAACACAGCGATAAGTGAGACATGAAATTTTAAGTTGGATGTATACAAGATGTGTATAAATACACGCAATTTCGGTGCACAAGGCAAAGTGCTCCAATTCACTGCGCCACGCTAATGCAATATGAAAACATCTTTTGGCTGCAGCTTAGGAAGCATATTGTGCATATTGTGCTGTGGATAAAATTGCTCATTATTTTATATTCGGTGCCTTCCGACATGTTTTCATCGAATAAATAGAGAATATAAAAAAATAATTGAATGAGGATGGGGCTGTAGTTAATTACTTCAATTTGAGGCGGTTGTGCAGTGCACGAGGTGTACATGGGGACGAGACGCCACTGTGTAAAATTGTCCTTATAATGTGTGGTTGTGTTTTGTAGTTTAGTTGTTGTTTTTGTAATGACAATGGTCGTAGATCTGGTTTTGTGAAAATGTAAATTGTGTGCTCGTGTTTCTTAGCACTTTTTGCAATGGTCTGTATGGAATGTCATGGTAATAATTGTGTACTGTATTGTGTACACACAATGTATTGTGGGGTAATTCAAAAGTCGAGTAATGTATATTATTTTACCATACAAATTTATGATATTACAGAATTACTTAAACCATAGAAGTAGAAAGTTATCTACTCTTATAGAAACAAGGCTTATAAGTTGATAAGAGTCGAGAAAAATTCGAAAATGACTAAAAGTTCTAAATTTCTACTAGTTGTTAATTTTAATTCGCTGTATCTTGACACCATTACGATTGAAAATGTTGCATTCTTTCACAAAATCATGTCGGAAAACATGGAAAAATGGACCAATAATCAAATTTGTATTCTAAAGACTTTTCGGTTATTTATTTCTTCATCCTGAGCTATAGTGCAATAAACTTCATCTGTTGTCAGCATGTTGTAGCTGAAAAAAAAACCTTTTTTGAGAAAATTAATTTTGAGGTTTTATTTTTAGAAGAAAATAAAAACACAATGGTTTACACAGTGTATACTTTCTACATATAGTCCCAATAGTTACCTGAAACATTGTAACACCAAATCAATCTAACAAACCGTTTATGAGATATAGCTTTTTGAAAATTTTTAATGAATTTTTGCTAAGGCCCTTCTCCAAAGGAAGGATAGAGTTAAAACAGTAAACTAATGATGTAAATTGTCGTTTTCAGTCATGAACTATTACTTATGTAAAATTCGAGGCAAAAAAAAGTATACGCAAATGAAATTTAGGAAAAAATCATGAAACATTTCACAGAGAGCATGAAAATTAAAATATGACAACACGCTCTACTGATTATTAGATGTCTGTCACAGCAGGACTACTTTTATGAATATATCCCTATTATTCCGAATGCATTTCGCAATGTATTCGAACCATTCCAAAACATAAACTTGCTGTGCATACTGAAAATCGGCTAGAGATATTCGGAACATAAGACCAACTTTACAAACTTTCACCTAAATGTAAACCTACGAGTTGTTTTGCTTCCATAAATTGCGATTTATCCGTCCCCAGTATGGCGACTATACTTACCGACACCTTTCGACAGCTAGTCGGATAAAATGTCAACTGGCTGTGTTTATCTACACACTGTTGACTAGACGCGCATTACAAGTTCCTAGTAGGCTGAATAAATCTTGCACACAGTCAGATATCGCAACCGTATATAGAAACACGCTGCTAACGACATTACCAGCGAAGCCGCTGCAATGGTAGTGCATTCCTTCGATCGAATCCAATTCTGTTTTATTCGTGTGGGTACTTCTAGACGGTTGTCTGTCTATTTTAGCTATTCTATTAAGTATTTTTTCTATGCTGCATCTCATTGCATAAAAATATATGACAGCTTCGAAAGAATCAAACATATCAAAGCGTGAAAAGTGTAACTTTGACCTATAAACTAATATTGTTTTGTCGTTCATCAGTACCGACAAATAATTTAAACATAAAACGGAAGGCACGTGTTCGAAAAATACATATTGGGTTTAGTAAACAATCGTGCACGTGAAAAAATCGTAACATTTCGAGCATCAGGAATGTTACAGCGTCATCGCTATTTTTAGTAGCTTACACGGAAGTAACAATCCGTGGGAGGCAATCACTATTAGCTAACGTAACACTAACAGTTTGTAAACTTCAAAAGGCAACCCGACTAAGCACGTACGGAGTTTGGTTCAATTCAAATTTGAGTTTCAACACATCTAGAATAGTTCAACTATACGTCATACCGAAGTAACTCGAATTCATACATGAATCAATCAGAAATTGTGAAAAGTAAAAACATATTAATTGTCGATACACTAATATCAAGAACTAATATCAATTACTGCTGGAGTACATATTCATTTGTAATCCAATTTCCAGGTCTTATTCGTAATATAAATCGATTTTCATTAACCGCAATCAGCCTGCTTTCGGTATGTGAAAGAAAGTTTAACCAGAAAAACGACTTATGAAATAAATTGGGGTAAAACGGTATAACAAGATTCGTGCGGTCATTGAATTCATTTGTAATCCTATTTTCGGGTCTTTCTTCGTAATAACAATCGATTTTCATTAACCGCAATCAGCCTGCTTTCGGTATGCGAAAGAAAGTTTAACCAGAAATACGACTTATGAAATAAATTGGGGTAAAACGGTATAACAAGATTCGTGCGGTCATTGAATTAATTTGTAATCCAATTTTCAGGTCTTTATTCGTAATATCAATCGATTTTCATTAACCGCAATCAGTCTGCTTTTGGTATGCGAAAGAAAGTTTAACCAGAAATACGACTTATGAAATAAATTGGGGTAAAATGGTATAACAAGATTCGTGCGGTCATTGAATTCATTTGTAATCCTATTTTCAGGTCTTTTTTTCGTAATATCAATCGATTTTCATCAACCGCAATCAGACTGCTTTCAATATATGAAAGAAAGTTCAACCAGAAATACTACTTATGAATTAAATTGGGGTAAAACGGGTTAAACAGACTTGTACTGTCATTCTCATTGTGTTTAATTGGATCATAGATGATTTGCAAGTAATATGAACCAATATTGATAGGTCATATTGGATCTGCTTCGGGATTATAAAACTGAATTCAACATAAAATTATATTTGTCGGAAAATCGGGGTAAAACGATGTAGCATGAAGCATGCGATCATGAACACTATCTGTAAATTATTATTCGAGGTTATATGCGAAACATAGAACTGTCTTGTTTAACCAAAATTGGTTCAAACACCGATCAGTAGAACTTTTTTTCTGTAAATTCACGGAAGAAGATGACTGGGGGTTAAACAGAATACAGTTTTCATTATTTTTACGTTTCGTCTTTGACTCATCAGTGCAGAGCAGTTCAAATTGAACTGCTTAGTGCTAAACTCGGCAGTCCAATTTGAACCGCTAAGCAGACGTAAAGTTTCTGCTACTTACAGAACACTTTTTGTTTTGCAACGGAGTGCAATGTCTTTTCTGACGTGCCGAACGAAAACGTGTTTTCGACTGTTTCTGGCCGATGCAGGTATGGTCATTTAGGGGTCAAAGTGATGAGTCAAAGACGAAACGTAAAAATAATGAAAACGGTTATGTGCCCTAGCACAAAATTTGGCTAACCCCTAAATGACCATACCTGCATCGGTCAGAAATAGTCGAAAACACGTTTTCGTTCGGCACGTCAGAAAAGACATTGCACTCCGTTGCAAAACAAAAAGTGTTCTGTAAGTAGCAGAAACTTTACGTCTGCTTAGCGGTTCAAATTGGACTGCCGAGTTTAGCACTAAGCAGTTCAATTTGAGCTGCTCTGCACTGATGAGTCAAAGACGAAACGTAAAAATAATGAAAACGGTTATGTGCCCTAGCACAAAATTTGGCTAACCCCTAAATGAGAATACAGTTGTTTGCGGTCAATCTTATTTAAAACAATCCATTTATCTAACTTATGAGCATGTTAGGAATACCTTCCGATTGGTGGAATTGAATTTTTTCCTGAGTTTCACAGTTAGTTTTCAAAGTAAAGTCAGAAAAAAGAGGAATTGGAGCAAAACGGGCATGATAGTGAATTTTGCGGATCTTCTAACTATCATAAATCGATTCTACAGAAAAATTTACATAAGAAATACTAATTTTGAAAATATTTGCTCATGTTTTTATAAAATTATTGAGCAAAGTCGCGTTTTTGATCGTTTTTCCTCACTGTGCATTGTGTGACCTTATAAGTGTAGGTAGACACTTTTGGAGGTATTTCTTCATGTATACCTGCCCGTCCCGGTTGTCACGAAATCGGGTGCTCGTTGTTCACATGGCCAAATCATGTATTTTTTGACATTTGATATCTTCTGCTTTCTAACGTCATCTGGGACATCAAACTATCATATCATAAGCAGATAGAATTTGTTATAAAATACTCGACAAAATGCCTATATCAGCGTACTATCAAAGGGATTCAGTTTTTCTCTTATTTTCAGTAGCTACATAAATTGGAGTGAAATCTAAGGGTGAAATGGAAATAGGTGTATTCGCTTCCAGTTCGCGGTGTCGCGGTAACAGAAATGTTGTACAATTCACAAACTATATTTTACTGCGATGTTGCTGCTCAGAGTCGAAGTGAAGATATTGTTTTCTATGTAATCCGCAAGTTAACGATGTTGTTGCCCGAACTTCAACAATTGCATCGAAGTGTCAGAATGGTAACAACGGTAACGGATTCACCGACCGACTCGGCATTATTAGTATCGAATGCGATCATCGGATTCTACACCATCGCACGAGTATCAGCACACTGCAGATCGTCAACAGGTGAAGGCAGGGTAATTGTAAAGCAGGTTAATTTCGAATAAAGCAGTCTTATTTCAGTAGCCGAAGTGTGCAGAAGTAAAGAAAAAGTTATGTCGCAGAATAACATGGCGACTCCACAAATGAGATGTCAATATATGTCTACAATTTTTTTTTTGCTATTTCCAGTAGCTACTTTTTTCACAGTAGTTAGCATATTACTGACTAAAGATGCGAATGTAAACTTTAATCAGTAATATGCTAACCACCGAAAAAAAAAATCTTTATCACAACCAATTCCACCCGAAACTAGCTTTTCCATTCCACCTGTATTATTCACCTTGATTCAGCCTTCACCACTGTCTGGAGCCATATCATAATAAAATTCAAACATCGGACGAACCGAGCACGAAAGCTTATGAGCAAGATTGACGATTACATTCCTGGGTAGAAGTGATTTGTAAACCAATAACAAATTTCATTACTAAAACCAAACATCTCAATGGTAGAAATTAACATTATTTTGTTTGAAATAAGAGTTGAAATATCAAAAATCATAACGAAGTCTGCATGAGAAAATAGCAACAAGGTATAAAATTCTATGATTGTAATATCAAAGAAAGAATTATAGAAGACGATTTTTTCAATTATTTGATATTCTAGCATTCATAATAAAATAATACCATAATCATTTCTCTTATCTGATTCTGATACAGTTTATTCAATAGTATTTTGTTTGAAGATAGAACTACTGGTTCAATTGTTAGTGAACTTGGAATATTTCATCAATAATGAAATAAGATATAATAACTAATTTTGTCACTAAATAGATATTGTGCTATTTCTTGATACCTTCGATGAAATATCAAGAGAATATCATGTGTCGCTATAATAGCACAAAAACATCAAGGTAAGATATGAAGGTAAAATTTGTTTTTATTTTGATCTTTGTTATTAACATCTACCCGGGTTGTATATCGCTAATGCAAAAGAGTAAAGAGATAACAAGATAAGGGTATAGCGTGATAGGTTAGTCGATGCTTTTCATGCGGCTGGTTTCAATTCCCACCCCCAAACATAGAGTCAAAGTTTTTCTGGCCCAAAAAGGCGAATTACCTTAAGGTTAAAACCTTTATAATCGAAGCAAAACATATAGTCCGATGTTCTTTATTACGCTATCAGGATGATATCGGCTCAATAATGCCTTGTTTGGTATCTCTTCACTCTTTTGCGCTAGCGATACATAATGCACGGGTTTGAAAAAATGCTTATCCGGCCATCTGTAGTGTAGAGTTGTCCGATGACGGCCCGATTGCGACAAAGGTCACTGGGAAAAAGAGTAGAAATTTGAAAAATAAAAACATAGCTAATACCTGTAGCCGGGGCTGGCAATAATCAACTCCGTACTTCATCATCACTGAGTTCAGCTCACCTGCGTATCGGTTTCAGACGCTTCACTGAGCGAGTTGAGTAACTGGGTAACCATTTGTTTAGAGAAAACATCGTCTCTGTTGAAACAGAAATGTCAAATTCCACAAAAGAATGTAATTCCAAGACTTTTCCACTTCTAGTTAGTTATTTGGAATTCACAATAACCAAAGTATTACTCAGACTTTTTTTTTTAAATTAAACTAATCATACTCCCGAAACCGTCCCAAATTCAGTAAACTCTGGAACTTGCTAAGACCGAATTCTGCGGTAGAACTGATCACTCTATGTAATAAGTGATACGATGAAAAAAATCATCATTTTTACGAATTTTTTTTTCCAGAATTGTCGTTCAACAAAATAAATTCAAATGTTTTGCATGATAAAAAGCATCATTCGAATAACATTTTGTAATTCTTTCTTGGAAAAATATTGAGAAATAAGTCGGTGAAGAGATATTTTTGAGGACGCTTCTTAAAAATCATGATTTGCGGTGTCCACTGTATCTCAGCGCAGACTAATCAGAAGTAAACAAATAAAATCATATTTTTCCTTTTATAATTTATTATAATGAAACATTTCAAGAATGTTGTGTCAAGTTTTAAAGTCAATCGAAGTAGAAAGCTTGTGCGCCTATGCGCCGAGCTCTTGCTTCTTCGTAGAATGAGATAGCCATAGATAAAGGTCCATAACTTCCAGAGTTTCATTCCAATGGGCTTGAAAATTTCACAGAATATTCTTAAATTGTTTTACTATAAGAAAATATAAAGAAAATAACAAATGATTGTTTAAAAGTGTTAGACCCTACCCGCCCCTTAAACGACCCCTGACTATAGAACCTTATACATATGAAAAAAAAACATTATCCACGTATTGTCATCAAGCGTGTAATTGAAAACTGCCCAGTATATTTGAACATTTCCGACTTGTGCAAGCTGACAAATATGGAATTATGCCACGCGATATGGACTTAAAATGGTCTCATTCAAATTGTTAACAGACAAACAAAAAAATCGCTGTTCACAAACAGCACTGCTAAACTGTCAAAATGTGTTCATTCGATTGAGGTTAGCACTGACGGTAAAAAAACCTAATACCCGACCCCCGAAACCCCTCTTCTTCGAATTAAATATTGTATTGCACAATTCGATAGTCCCTCGGCAAAAGGTCCTAACTGCAAATGACAGTTTCCCTTCGTTTTCTTTTTATTCACGATTTACCGCCGGATTGATTTGATATTTGACACCTTACTCTTTGCAAAATTTTCAAGTTGAAACCTCAAGCTTTCGATTTTTATTGGAAACTGCAGTAATGGCTCAGTAATAGTCAATGAAGTAGATAGAGTCGTAGGACTATCGAATTTCTCCATAAAATCCTTATACAAAAAATCATCGAATTTTCACATTTTTTCAATGATGTCTTTGATTCTTTGAGAAAAACAACAAAAACATTTTATTTGAATTTGAATTTTTTTTCCTCTGCTTAATTGCTACTTAAACCCGTTTTCTTTGAAAGATTGTTGAAAAACGAAAATTAGTGACAATGTCTTTATACATGGACCTGTTGAACTCTCAAAACCAATTTTCTGCAGTATATCGAAATAGATTATAGAAGAAACAAAGTTTTCTTTTTCTACTACTTTACACTGTTTGACCTGAATAAACAACACTGTTATGGTCCTATGATATTATGCTGGAAGAGAATATTGCATTAGCATACATTTGTTCCTACCATGACATTTCATGGCAAATCAGAAAAAATGCTTCACGAATATTTAATCCAAAAAGACAGCAAATTTCAGTAAGAACAGGTGCAATTTTGCAGTTTTGCAAAGAGAACAACCGAAGAGACGGAATGACGAGACTGATGAATGTTTCAGAAGCAGAGCAGATGTTTGTTGGTTACCTTTTTTATCGCTTTCTTCGAAGGTAGTTTAATGATTCTTCGACGGTATGTTGCTGGTCTGCGTTGATTTCGATCCTATCCGACCAGCTTGATTTTTTATCAGAACCCTGCGGCAGCTTAGTGCTATCAATTGCGATGAATGATGTTAAGACATTCTAGAAAAGATAAACTGGACACATGTGGCCTTCCACGTTTACCTCACTTCCATCGTTATCAGTACTAGTCGATTTGTTGATTGAAGCTGCTCTCTACTAGTTAACTCATTACATAAAACAGACATGTATTTGCATTCAATTTTACGATGTAATTCGTTTTTTTTTGCCAGCAGGAACTAAGTTTTCAAAGCTTATCCACCACTCCCAAACTTCACTTCGGAGGTAACGATGTTTTCTTCTTACTGTGATTACGCATCATCCTGTGGATGAAATTTCCGTTGATTCACACATTTCACTTTATCAACAAACGTCGCGGAGTCAACCACCTGAATTTGTATCGTTATTGTTCATTTTTTTCAATAATTGACAAAGTTAACTATGGCTGAAACGTTCGCAAAGTAGAAGAGAAACAAGTCCTCTTCGCACTCGACCAAGTCACGAATACGACGACGATGACGATCAGAGTTGCCAGGTCATTTTTCCAAAAATCTACACAGTCACAAAAATTTAATGGGGACCTTATACCATGTTCACATTAGGGCTGATATCACTTGATATACCGAGATGATATGCATATCATGTCGAAGTGTTCACATATGATCGAAATGATATCGTTTGACAATCAATGTATTATATTGAATGTTCTCATTTGAAATAAGATCACCTTTCTCTATTAAAATTGAATCAATAATTGAAGTCTTGCATTTTATGGTCTCCGAACGCCAGTATTCGTTGAAAAATTCGAAATTATAATGAGTGTTTATTGTCACTCTCAAAGTGACGTTCATAAATGAGTGCGTTCAATGCCATTATCCGTGTTGCTAGTTGCGATTTTTGACAACTCGACATGATATCGTACATGATATCCCGGATATCATGCCAAAATGATAATACGCGTTGACATCAAATTGTATGGGATATCAAGTGATATCGCACATGATATCATCGGATATCAAGTATATCCGTATATCACTTGATATCAGCGCTAATGTGAACATACTATTACACGAGGACCAGTAATTATCAAGCAATGGCAGTAAAGATGAAATCTCTATACAATTTTGGAATGTCATTACCTAGAAATCATTAAAAAAAGACATTACTCGTTCTCGTGTATGTTATCTTAACTGTTTTTTAAAGAAGGGCTAATCTTACAAAAGAAAACAAATCGAGTTTCTCGCATCTAGCCAATAAATGCTTCAAAATCCTACAAATTTACCCAATTCACAATCTTAGTAATACAAAAAACTATAAAGGGCAAAACTGTCATTCCATTTGTTTACTCAAGTTTCGCCCTCCGTATTCCATGCCAACAAACAGAGCGATACTTCAATTTCTAGTAAGGAAGAGCGAAACTACCAATTTTCTTTATTTTAGATGGTTTCCGAACCTTTTACTGCCGGAAATGAGACGATAAAATTACCCGCAGATTTATCAGGAAGCATAAAAGTAAAATTAAAATATGACAATACTCTTTTTATGCTGATTAATTTAGTAGATATAGAAGGCAAATGGTCAAATTTCCATGCCTCTTAAAGATAAACCAACAGTTCATCGGTTAATCAAAAATAGCTCTGAGAATATACGATAATTTCTAAATAGGATTTGAAACCAAAGTCGAAATATTCATCGGCGTTTATCTCCTTTTGCTGTGTCCTTCTTTGAAAAACAGCTGATCTGTACTTGAATCTGCACAACATTTGTATAAGAAAATAGTAACCGGGGTTCATTTTAGCAAGCACAACCTCCATTTGCCGTTGCTAAACAAGTCAAAATTAGTATTTATCTGTATTTTAGAACATATCTGTATTACTGGATAGAGGTCAAATATCGGTATAAATACCAATAAATCTGTATATCTGGCAAAGCTGGTGACGATCGCCCGTATGTTTCAGAAGGAAGTTTTGCATCTTCGAATGTATTCGTTTTGTCATGAATGAATGCGTGTTTATATAATAATGCACACGAGGAAAAGAGAAGAGAATAATTATTATTGGACATTGAAGAGCGGTTTTGAAAAATAACAGCAAATGACAAAATAACGGTTAGCGCTGTCAATGTTGTAGCCGTCTTTAAAACATAGGGTTATAGTGAAATATTTCGGTTTGTAAGTCCAATTCACGATCAGAGATGCCATTTATACAGATTTATCTGTATTATACAGATTTTTACATGCTCATACAGATTTAATACAGAGTACAGATTTCATACAGATTTTCTCAATTTAATACAGATTTATACAGATCTCACAAAAAGTAGGAAATAAAAAATTAAACTTTTGTCTGAACTATTGTTTGATTCCAGGGACGAGATAAAAGTCTAACAATCAACGGACAAATCACAAATTATATGGAAATCTGTTGTGAAATCCATATAAATTATAATTTGAAACCAATTTTAACTGATATTCAAGGAAGTAATGGCATCATGAAATTTTACTGTCAAACTGAGAGTTGCATGACCCGACTTGACGTTGAATATTGGGCTTTGAAATTCCATGTCAAATTATGCAGTCAACAATTTCAAACTAGATAAATATATGGATTTACAATTCATTTGTTGTGGATAAAATATATATTCTTGTAAGCGCGGCAATGACTGATTGAATCTACCATCCTACAACCACAATTTATTGGAATAACATCTTTTGGCATCATTTTGTTGTAAGAATTTCATTTTATTAGTGAATACAGATTAATACAGATTTTTTATACAAAGCAATACAGATTTTCTATGAAAATATCTGGCATCTCTGTTCACGATGGAGAATGGTGGTTCGTTTCATCGTAAATGTGCCATTAAAACTTTCTGTACACAGCAACAAAAGTATTTTAACAATCTTTAGCGGCCCTTACAAAATCATTAAAAGTGTCATTACTAACAAGTAATGTCGTTTTTAATGAACGTGTAATAATGAATTCTTCATACAAATTTGGAGTGTCATTATTTTAGTAATAATTAAAAATGACATTAATAATTCTCGTGTAAGGGCCGCTTTTATGTGATTATCAAATGACACACAAAAAACTTTAAACGTACTGAACATCAAATACAAAAATTTTCTGTTTTCCATAAATATTGCAGATAAATCACACGTTATTACATCCAAACCACGTATTGAGTACATTGCATCATCTCAACTGAATACTGTATATGATTCTGATATTACATTATGCATTTTTTCGTGTAATATTACAACCTTTAGAACGACACCGAAATTATTGTGATATCATATCGTAATCGTTGCGAATTGTTATGTAGGTGCTGAAGAGATCGAGACTCAGAAGAGAGTTTCACCAAATACAAATAATTTGTATTTGGTTTCACTATCAAGAGAAAAAGAATAAGTTTGCTTGCTATGCACCGAGAAAGTTCTGAAATATAATCCATTCGATTATCTTTTTTGAGTTAATTCAGACGTGTTTCAGTGACACCGACCTCCATATATTTTATCACCATATTCTTTTGTTCAGTTTCACCTAGCGTTGTCAGTATTTGGAGTTATTACACACATCAGTAGTGAGTAGTTATGTGCAGCAATTTTGATGTAATATCACGAATGTGTTGGTGTAATTCTAAAGGTTGTAATATTACACGAAAAGATGCATAAATTCCTATCAGAATCGTATAAAGTATTCGTTGAAAAATTCGAAATTATAATGAGTGTTTATTGTCACTCTCAAAGTGACGTTCATAAATGAGTGCGTTCAATGCCATTATCCGTGTTGCTAGTTGCGATTTTTGACAACTCGACATGATATCGTACATGATATCCCGGATATCATGCCAAAATGATAATACGCGTTGACATCAAATTGTATGGGATATCAAGTGATATCGCACATGATATCATCGGATATCAAGTATATCCGTATATCACTTGATATCAGCGCTAATGTGAACATACTATTACACGAGGACCAGTAATTATCAAGCAATGGCAGTAAAGATGAAATCTCTATACAATTTTGGAATGTCATTACCTAGAAATCATTAAAAAAAGACATTACTCGTTCTCGTGTATGTTATCTTAACTGTTTTTTAAAGAAGGGCTAATCTTACAAAAGAAAACAAATCGAGTTTCTCGCATCTAGCCAATAAATGCTTCAAAATCCTACAAATTTACCCAATTCACAATCTTAGTAATACAAAAAACTATAAAGGGCAAAACTGTCATTCCATTTGTTTACTCAAGTTTCGCCCTCCGTATTCCATGCCAACAAACAGAGCGATACTTCAATTTCTAGTAAGGAAGAGCGAAACTACCAATTTTCTTTATTTTAGATGGTTTCCGAACCTTTTACTGCCGGAAATGAGACGATAAAATTACCCGCAGATTTATCAGGAAGCATAAAAGTAAAATTAAAATATGACAATACTCTTTTTATGCTGATTAATTTAGTAGATATAGAAGGCAAATGGTCAAATTTCCATGCCTCTTAAAGATAAACCAACAGTTCATCGGTTAATCAAAAATAGCTCTGAGAATATACGATAATTTCTAAATAGGATTTGAAACCAAAGTCGAAATATTCATCGGCGTTTATCTCCTTTTGCTGTGTCCTTCTTTGAAAAACAGCTGATCTGTACTTGAATCTGCACAACATTTGTATAAGAAAATAGTAACCGGGGTTCATTTTAGCAAGCACAACCTCCATTTGCCGTTGCTAAACAAGTCAAAATTAGTATTTATCTGTATTTTAGAACATATCTGTATTACTGGATAGAGGTCAAATATCGGTATAAATACCAATAAATCTGTATATCTGGCAAAGCTGGTGACGATCGCCCGTATGTTTCAGAAGGAAGTTTTGCATCTTCGAATGTATTCGTTTTGTCATGAATGAATGCGTGTTTATATAATAATGCACACGAGGAAAAGAGAAGAGAATAATTATTATTGGACATTGAAGAGCGGTTTTGAAAAATAACAGCAAATGACAAAATAACGGTTAGCGCTGTCAATGTTGTAGCCGTCTTTAAAACATAGGGTTATAGTGAAATATTTCGGTTTGTAAGTCCAATTCACGATCAGAGATGCCATTTATACAGATTTATCTGTATTATACAGATTTTTACATGCTCATACAGATTTAATACAGAGTACAGATTTCATACAGATTTTCTCAATTTAATACAGATTTATACAGATCTCACAAAAAGTAGGAAATAAAAAATTAAACTTTTGTCTGAACTATTGTTTGATTCCAGGGACGAGATAAAAGTCTAACAATCAACGGACAAATCACAAATTATATGGAAATCTGTTGTGAAATCCATATAAATTATAATTTGAAACCAATTTTAACTGATATTCAAGGAAGTAATGGCATCATGAAATTTTACTGTCAAACTGAGAGTTGCATGACCCGACTTGACGTTGAATATTGGGCTTTGAAATTCCATGTCAAATTATGCAGTCAACAATTTCAAACTAGATAAATATATGGATTTACAATTCATTTGTTGTGGATAAAATATATATTCTTGTAAGCGCGGCAATGACTGATTGAATCTACCATCCTACAACCACAATTTATTGGAATAACATCTTTTGGCATCATTTTGTTGTAAGAATTTCATTTTATTAGTGAATACAGATTAATACAGATTTTTTATACAAAGCAATACAGATTTTCTATGAAAATATCTGGCATCTCTGTTCACGATGGAGAATGGTGGTTCGTTTCATCGTAAATGTGCCATTAAAACTTTCTGTACACAGCAACAAAAGTATTTTAACAATCTTTAGCGGCCCTTACAAAATCATTAAAAGTGTCATTACTAACAAGTAATGTCGTTTTTAATGAACGTGTAATAATGAATTCTTCATACAAATTTGGAGTGTCATTATTTTAGTAATAATTAAAAATGACATTAATAATTCTCGTGTAAGGGCCGCTTTTATGTGATTATCAAATGACACACAAAAAACTTTAAACGTACTGAACATCAAATACAAAAATTTTCTGTTTTCCATAAATATTGCAGATAAATCACACGTTATTACATCCAAACCACGTATTGAGTACATTGCATCATCTCAACTGAATACTGTATATGATTCTGATATTACATTATGCATTTTTTCGTGTAATATTACAACCTTTAGAACGACACCGAAATTATTGTGATATCATATCGTAATCGTTGCGAATTGTTATGTAGGTGCTGAAGAGATCGAGACTCAGAAGAGAGTTTCACCAAATACAAATAATTTGTATTTGGTTTCACTATCAAGAGAAAAAGAATAAGTTTGCTTGCTATGCACCGAGAAAGTTCTGAAATATAATCCATTCGATTATCTTTTTTGAGTTAATTCAGACGTGTTTCAGTGACACCGACCTCCATATATTTTATCACCATATTCTTTTGTTCAGTTTCACCTAGCGTTGTCAGTATTTGGAGTTATTACACACATCAGTAGTGAGTAGTTATGTGCAGCAATTTTGATGTAATATCACGAATGTGTTGGTGTAATTCTAAAGGTTGTAATATTACACGAAAAGATGCATAAATTCCTATCAGAATCGTATAAAGTATTCAGTCAATACGTTGTTTCGATGTAATAACGTGCGACTTATCTGCAGCTCTATTCAATACGTGGTTTCGATGTGATAACGTGTGATTTATCTGCAATATTTCTCGAAAACAGAAAATCATTACATTTGATGTTCAGCACGTATAATTTTTTATTCACATCAATTGATAATCACATTGAGATTGTTACAATTGTTTTTTGCTGTGTATCCGGTAAAAAAAAACAATTTTTCAGCCATTTTTGCCCTGCATATAGATAAAAGCTTTTCAAAGGAGTGTATGTTTTTGGTTTTGATGAATTTTTCAAAGTTTCCATCGAAAATTTCCTAAAACCACCCGCACGCATGGTACTTGGACGATGACCTTAAATTGATTCCGTTAGAACCGAGATTCTAAAGTCAGTTTAAAAGTTGTGAAACTTGTCTGGTAAAAGTCATTTTCTTATCTGTTGAATAGTGCATCCGTTAAGTCCAGAATGAGTTAAATTTGAGATTACGAATTAAGTCAACTTTGATCATTGTATGTAAAGAACCGTGTGTCCTTGGACTCTGGTTGATACAAACTTACTTCCGCAAGTTTCGCTTCCTACTGTCAGGTCAGGTTCAATCATTGTACGTTAATAGAATCGCTTCGTGTCAAAGTGGCTTCTTCTGCAAGTTCCGTCTTCCGTTCAACTTCCGTAGTTGTGTTTCGTTCTATCTAATTCCGTTTTCCATCCAACTTTCGTAGTTGGGTTCCGTTTTATCTAATTCCGTCTTCCGACATGATCGGTTGTGACTGTTCCGAAGGTAAGAGCGTTGAGAGAAAACTGCGAAAGCTGTATTCGTTGCATAATGTAGTCTTTTCGATAGTGGTACAAAGGGTATGTACGACATTCCGAAAAAAAACAATTCCGTTTAAGATCTGATGATTCATCGATTTTACAAGTTAGATACGATACCTGTTGTGCCTGTATTGTATTGTGCTATTCCGACCTTTTCTACCATTTGAATTGAATCACATACTAGTTGTTGTCGATACTTTTATGAAATTCTTCCATTGGTATGGGGTAATCTTTGCTAATTATGTGGTCGGCTGAGGCCATCTCCGTGTCGTCAGTACGTAGCGTAGTGTAAAGCAAAAAGTTGTTTTCTGTTTGGTAGATTCTTAAAAATCTTTTACATCACACAAGGGGTGTACAGGAATAAAATGTCAGAATAATTTTAGAATCTTAAATCGATAATGTTCGATACGTCTAAATTGCTCATTGTCGTCGAAGCAACTCTTTTACGCAATACTTGTAAACTTTTGTTTATTTTCTTTCGGTATTGTTTATCGACGCTTTTTAACAAGGGACTAATAAAAGTATACTATGACAGAGTTCACGGGTTCACGATTACTGAACAAGTTTTTTTCTTTGATTTATATGGGACCCCGTAATATTGAGTTTATCTTTGATATAAACATAACCAAAGCTCGATAGGTTCTTGCTCATGATCACAGTCCTGGGCTCATGGTTTCTAGGAATAACCAAATTCTCGTGAAATTTTAATGAACTAATGTAATACAAAGCGCTATATTTTAACCATTACATCATTTTCCTGATTTGTTATGTCATGTTGGCAACTTGTTAAATGTCATGAATAGAAATAAGATAGGATGGCATGTCCTTCCACTTTCTTATCAACGGTTGAATATGCTTTAGAACGGTTAGATATATTTATAAGGATATATGCAATTTTATTAGATTCTAGTGACTTTTTTGTTTTATTATCAAAATCCAATTCTGTCGTCCCCGTCGGTAAATTCCGCAAAGTTTAAACGTCGTGTTAAAACAGAACAACAATTCTTTGCTTTGAATGGACCATTGAATTAGTTAATATTCATCAGCCAATTTCTAAACTATTCACACTGAACACACTTAGATTTTTTTTTTCGAATCTCGGCAAAACTTTGCCGAGATTTGAACAGCCGAGTGCTCGGCAATTATTTCGGCAAACATTAAAACAACTGAAATTTTCGGTGTTTTTCATTTGACAGATAATTTGCCTTTACCGAGATTTTCGGTTTCGATAAAACTATAAATTACCGAGATCTTCGTCGCTGATGGAAACAAATTACCGACATTATCGGTGTTCAAGCATGTGAGCTAATGCCGAAATCTTAAGCAATTAATGAAAATAAAAATTTAAATATAAAATATACCTCACAGTTTAAACTCGTTATCATTGATTTATTTATTTAAACATTATGTTGGCTGTTGAGCTAATAGGCTATGAAATGTAAAATAAAAATAATTATTTCCCATGATGTTTTGCCAAACATATGCGCCGTAGAATGGATGCACTTCCATGTTATTTACAGTAGAGAACACAATTCGATTTTTCGCCGAAAATTAGATTCCGGCTACAACGAAAGTAATGGCTCAATAAAGCATTGTATATTTAAAGAAATAAATCATACTGGAGTCCAATCAATTTCATGCAGTAGATTAGCGTTGCGAGGACCAACCGGCTGCTCGGCCATCCATGGAAGTTGACCATCAATGTTAACTTCCCTCTCTGAGCAGCCTAGATAGCCGTGTAGTGTCGGTAGCGGTTTCCCAACTGCTAAGAATAACGCTACGGTCCACCTGTACCGGTGGTATAAGTCCACCAAACAGGTAAGCCGTGTGGCATCCGGCGGAATTATATTTTACCAAGAATTGATCCACTGGTTTCCTATTCCATGTCGTAAAAGGCCACAAAAATAGGAACTCCTAAGTCAAGGTGTATTTCCGTGCCGATGGCTGAATGGCTGCAGGAGGTTAAACATTGCAGTCGTGAACGGAATATCTTGGGTTTTTCCCTTACTGGATACACGCAATGCTTAGCAATCAACTTCTTTGATCATCGCTTCGGCAGGCCAGAGATTAGAAAGCTGAGTGTCTGTGGGTGTCCTCAAGGTGGTGTACTATCCCCACTTTTATGGAACCTAGTCGCTGATAGTTTGTTAAGGAAACTTAATAACCTTGGATTTCCGACTTATGGTTTTGCCGACGATTATCATATATTGATGACCGGTATAAGCATTAACACTCTCTTTGATTTAATGCAGCAAGCCCTGCGATCTGTTGAACAATGGTGTTGTCAGGTTTGGATTATCTGTAAATCCGGGCAAAACATCAATGGTGCTTTTCACTCATCGTAGGATAATTACAGGAGCTCGTCCGTTGCAGTTCTTTGGTTCAGGGGTCACTGTGGTCGATCAAGTTAAATACGTCGGGGTTATTCTTGACTCAAAACTGAATTGGTCTGCTCACATTGATTTCAGGATTAAAAGAGCTTGCATGGCTTTCGGCCAATGCAGACGAGCTTTTGGAAAATCATGGGGACTCAAACCCAGATATATTCATTGGATCTACACAACTATCGTTAGACCAATTTTAGCATATGGATGTCTTGTATGGTGGCAGAAAGGAGAAGTCGCGACAGTTCAGTCAAAGCTAAATCATCTCCAAAGGATGGTCCTAATGGCGATGACAGGAGCATTCACGACAACTCCTACTGCTGCTCTAGAGGCGCTACTGTGCATTAAACCACTACATGTGTTCCTAAAACAAGAAGCATTATCTTGTGCATACCGTCTTAGGGTTACAGGGCTTTGGAACAGTAACCCATTAGAATATGCTACCAGTCACACTCGCTTGTGGTCTCAAATGGTTCCGTGGGATGAGTATTTACTCGCTCCTAGTGACCTAACTCTCACATGCAGTTTTCCTTTTAAAACATTCAATGTGAGCTATCCTCTTCGTTAGGAATGATTGTCTGGTTGTATGGAACGACAACTTGATGAACACATAGTTTGTTTTACGGACGGTTCTCTGTTGAATGGTCGTGCTGGTGCTGGTATCTACTGTCGTGAAATAGGCTGGAGCAGTCTCATTCACTTGGTAGATACTGTACTGTGTTCCAAGCAGAAATCTACGCAATTCTGTGTGGAGTACAATCGGCACTTCAGCAGAGGATCTGTGGTAAACGTATTTATTTTTGTTCCGACAGTCAGGCAGCCTTAAAAGCACTCAGTTCGAATGACTCACGGTCGAATCTAGTGATCGCATGTCGAACTCAAATTGAAGACCTCAGCATTTCAAATGCTGTTTACTTCATATGGGTACCCGGCCATTCTGGTATTACTGGAAATGAATGGGCTGATGAGTTGGCTAGAGCTGGTGCAACGAATGATTTCGTTGGTCCTGAACCAGCTTTACCACTTTCAACTAGTTGGATAAAGCACAAGATACGTTCTTGGGCTGCATCCAAACATGCCAGCTACTGGCGCAGCTTGCAAACTTGCGCTCAGACAAAAGCATTTCTACCAGATTTAAATCTGAAAATGTCAAAGTGTCTACTGCATTTCTCCAAGTATCATTGAAGTATTCTGGTCAGAGCTCTGACTGGACATTGCAAACTCAATTATCACATGGCTACTATTCAACGTGCTGAGTATTATTCGTGTGAATGCGATTATGGTACTTCATATCATCTGATATGTAACTGTCCCGCATTGACGCAGCTACGTATCCGGGTTTTTGGTTCTCCATACATGGTTGAGTCTGTGTATGCGGAGCTAAAATTGAAGGATATTCTCTCGTTTCTCACCCAATGTGGTAAGGAGCTATAGTCAGAAGGGTTCATCGTTCTTCCTGGAGTGAATGAATCCCTTCTGTATTCACCTTAAATAGGGTTTGGCAGATTGTTTGGCATCCTCTGGGGGGTACCGTATTTACTTCTGCTCGTACATACTGCGAGTCGTTCTGCATTCTTCCGGGAGTGCAGAATGGTGTCGCTTTTGTAAGATCTCTAAATCCTCTCGGGGGTTGGAGGTTTTATTAACAGCAGACTGTTCGGGACCTCGTAGAGGTTCAGAATTTCCTTCTGCTTCCACTAAATGTGATCCTCAGCAGATTGTTCAGCATCCCTTAGGGGTGCAGAATTTACTTCTGCTTTTATGTGTTTTTGTGTCGTCAATTTTTCCCATCCTCCTAGTCCAACCCTTAACATTTCCTTTCAATCCTTCTCTCTTATATATCGGGAAAATGATGCTAAAAACAAATTGATGGCAAGGCACACATCTCCAAATATCAAGGGGAACGTGCCATTTGAGCCAATTTGTTCTGATTCCTGATAATAGGCTATGAAATGCAATATAAAAATAATTATTTCCCATGATGTTTTGCCAAACATATGCGTCGTAGAATGGATGCACTTCCATGTTATTTACAGTAGAGAACACAATTCGATTTTTCGCCGAAAATTAGATTCCGGCTACAACGAAAGTAATGGCTCAATAAAGCATTGTATATTTAAAGAAATAAATCATACTGGAGTCCAATCAATTTCATGCAGTAGATTAGCGTTGCGAGGATCTTTATCCCGGAAGAATGCTCTGGGGGATTTCTTGTCACGAATAATCGTCGAACCGACGACACGACCAGGCACTCCGAAGAAAAATCAGCATTAAAACTGTTCGCTAACGATTCACCGCCAGTTACCACAAATCTAGCGACCCCTTGTAAATGATAAAAATAATCTTCTCGAGCAACACTGTTTAAGTTGCTATGTACTGGTTACCAAGGAACCCCAAAACAAATAAACATGTTTTGAAAGCGGTGGAATAGTTCTATTAGTGTTAAACTTTGTCCAAATTAAGCAGAAATGCATTTAAATGGACTCGATTTTCGGACTTTAATCGAAACTATGGATAAAACCAACGAACGAGGACAATGATCTACTTCCAGCGATTCATCCGTACACTTCCACTGCTAGCTTTTCTGGGCAGTAGGATTCGATGTAATATGCCGGTGTCAAAATTGTTTTGTGTCGGTTGATTGCGCAGCAGTGGAAACAGTATTTCTCCTTGTTGGCCACTATTCGAGGATTACTAGTGGAATTCCACAAAGAAATCATTTTACCGTACGTTATGCAGGTACCGCAGAGCACAAGCCTCGCTCAGCTCGTTGTCGGTCATTTCCATGTCTTCCTTTTCACACAACGGTTTCAAGTCAAGACCTGAATTTTGAACTTGGCTTTATAAAAGACATAACTCATACTCCTAAATTTTCACATTCCGCTCGAGTTAGGTAGATCCATTAAAATGTTCCGTAATATAATAACCGATCTGAAGTTTATCTTGCCTTCGATATGCAATAACCAAGGTTATGGTGACTGTTATTCAAAATCAATAAATATATCAACTTGTGCTGCCAGTTTAAAAAAAATCACTAACGATTTGACATTTCCAGTTACTGAGGGGTAGTTAAATTTACGATACAGTTTAGATAGACGAGTGGCAGGTCGTGTCGTCGGTCGAACATTGAACAAATTTGTTTCTAATATCACGAAACATATCGCTATATTCGGATTCAATTTTTATTTGCAACTGATTCCACATATGAACACATGCACTTATTTACATCACTCAGTTTTGCATTGAAGAAAAATGGCTACTTTGATGATTCCCCGAATTTCGGTTGTCTAAAAGTTGTTTACCGAGATGTCGGTAAGTTGATATCATTAATTTGATGATTTCGGCAAAACAACCAATTGCTGGTAAACACGGTAATTTACAAAACCGAATATCAGTATAACATTTTGAATTGCCGAGAAATTGGAAGTAATAAACCGAAAATATTGGAAAAAGCTATATTTGCCGAAATTTCAGTAAAATATCGCTTTGCCGTTCGTTTTCAGCATTTTTTTTTCGCCGAGATCAAAATTAAGTTTTAAGTGTGAATGAACTCAATGTTCGTTATTTTTTATTTGAATATATCACACTTGAAACTCACACACTTAAAACCATTTCTTGAGCTCGGCATAATAAAATGCCGAAACTGACAACACATAATAAAATGCCGAAACTGGCAACACCTAAATTTGCTGATTGCTCAGTAATCAATACGCATGTTTCTGAACTTCGTTAAATGCATTCACTGATATTTCGGTAAAATGCTTCACTTTGCCGAAATTTGGCATAATTGCTTGCTGAATTTATCAGTAAACAACAGATATGCCGACATTAGCAGAGACGTTTGCCGAGATTTCGTAATATGCGCTAGCTGTTGCCGAGATTCAGCACGACATCTGTCATTTATTGCCACGTTACATTTTCGCTACGCATTGCGCGATGATTTTCTGAAGAAATTCTCGAGTGAAAAAATGGATAATCTTCGAAGAAACGTGAAACCACTTGCAAGTAAAAATATTGAATAAATATAGTGAGATGTTTCGCTTTATAAAAAGCGACTTTATCAGATCACATTATAAGGGAAAAACACCCAACACGGGGCTCAAAGAGTCCTCGAGACAATACTTTGGGGTATATGCGAAAAAATAATCCAATGCATGGACAAATTCAATAGATCAAAGTAAGTTTATTTTTTGAATAATTCCGTATAAATATTGAAAATTTTTATATATTTATTTTTATTTTCATATTTCCAGCTCGACTCAAGGTGGCCGCATCCGGAAACGCCGCTTTTTATTATGCTACATGTTTAAGGTAGAGGCTTAAAGCACTACTGGCAACAAATTTGTAAGCCTCCTTTAAGTGTTAATAAAATGAATTTTTGATCCTGAATGGTGTGTTTATAATGTTTAGAAATTACAAACAAAATTATTTGACTAGATTTTTAATTACTGATGATTCGGTAATTTGTTTTTTTCCATTTTATTGGATTGCCGAATATTCAGCGAACTTTTCACTGAGCAAACAGTAAATCTTATGCTGGCGATTTCGGCAATATTTGACGTTTGACAAATTTGAGGGTGCTGAGACGCTCAGTTATTTTATTTTTGCCGAGATGATTGCTGATTACTCGGCTGTGCGAATCTCGGCATTTTTTTGCCGAGACTCAGCTAAAAAATTTAAGTGTGCACGTAGATTGTTGAACGTAATATTAATTCACCTAAATTGTATTAACGATTCCATTCACCTTAGGGGATGTTCGCATAGGATCGCGCATTTCAGTCACGTAAAATATTCAATTTAGCGTTTAAAACCACCATTTCACGTGATTTTTCACAAAATGAAACATTGAATAAAATTCAATAATAACGAGCGTTCTATCAAAGATAAATTTGTCTGTGGTTCTATTTCGAAATGTTTCTGACACTGAAACAATTCACACTACTTCATTGACCATTTGTTTTACAGTGGGTCGTCAATTCAAAACGACCGGCCAGTTGTCGATAAGTTTCAGTTCAGTGTTCGAATTGCTCGATCCCTTTTCGGTTTTTCTGTTTGCTTCGTTTTGCGGTAGCCGCCGTTGAATTTCAATTTTGTGAACATTGTAGTTATTTTTGCATTATTTGCTATATTCTCTGTGTTTTCTATTCCTGAGCGAGTGTTCAATTGATGTAATCCTATATATTATATGCATTCGTGGTTGTGTTTATAGTTTCCTATATTGTGTTTGGAACCCATTGTGGGTATGAATAAACGTTTTTCACATCCGATCAGATACGAAGTGTAAAACGATGGATGACTTAATGAATAAATTTGAGGAATTGATACTTCAAACGCTCGCAGCTGAAACTCGTCTACAGGAGGAATTTCAGGTAAAATTGTTGCTGATAGCAGCTGTGAATTTCGTAGTGTTACGCCCCGCTATGGATTGCGTTGGTTTGCAATTCCAATGGGAATTACAATATGTGGATATCTCATATGATTGAATTTATATCGGTTTTTTTTAGAAATGCACTCAGAAACTGGACGAGCATGTTCTGCAGTCCATTTCTGCTGGGACACCTATTCAGAACAAGAAACGTCCCAAGCGGTTGGATTCAATAGAAGATAGTGGTCGTGATCAAGAACACGAAACATCCCACGCATCTAATAGTAGTACGGTCATGTCACAGACAAGTCATAGAAAAAAGAGTATCCATGATAGTCACGAACAGCAAGACACTCAGTCGAAAGTCCCACCAGAGCTTGAAGAGAGCCGCAATCGTCCTGCTCGTTCGGCTCGGGTAAAAGCTTCGCAAAATTTGAAGGAACCTAAATTGACAACGAAAATGCGACAGCCGAGTATTACAATCAAGCAAGAACGAATCTCGCTAGAAGCGAGAAAGGATACCGTCGAACCAATGGAAATAGACACGGAAAATGATGCCAATGCAATGAATGGGGTAACTCCATTTGACCAAAATAAGTGTGAAACCGAAAAGCGGAAATCGAATGATGAAGGTTTCGGAAGTACTAATGAAAAGGAAAAAGAAGCAGAAGAAGCTCCATCTAGGGAAATGTCTATTATGGTGATTCCGCAACCTATTATGAAAGTTGAAGTTTTGTCGGATGATGAAGCCACTGAGAAGATGCCGCCTCCTTCAATGCCTCCCCCGTCATTGGCTCAAGTAAAAACCAAAAGTCGACCAAAGCGAATGGATAAATCTAAAACTAAAAATTCTCACGTATTTCCGCTTCCTATTAAACGTGAAAAAGATGCTGATGAGACGTCATCAGCCGTTTCTTCATCAGAATCTATAGTATCGAACACTTCTATTACAAAAACTTCTGAGCGCATTCGCAAGAAAAAACAATCGGCTCAGTTGGAAATGGAAAAGATACACATCAAAACGGAGAAAATATCACTAGAGGAAAAAAACAAAATAAATCAATCAAGTATAATGGAAAAGGCTTCGGCTAACACAAGTCCTGTGCAATCTGAAAAATCCGTTTACGAAGATGCACTTGAAGGTGATGCAATCATGCGATCGGTTGCAGTTTCCCTAGATAAGGTGGTTATCGGACCAGGAATCGAAAAAAACAAAACATTCGCCATGGATTGTAAAAATGGAACATTTTCAATATCGGCAACGAATGGAACATTTGTTGTGCCATCTCCGACAAATGCTGTGAATGGAACATTCCAAGTGAAGTCACCGGAAAATGCTGCCAACGCAACATTTGATGTTCGTCAGCTACCCGGGCCAGGCAATAGTACTTTTGTGATGGAAACCAAAAATGCTAACGAAAAGCAGCAGGTTCTGATCAACGCCAGCATAATGACAGAAGATAATTCTCAGATAGAAGAAAGCCCAGAAAAACCCAAATCTAAGAAACCTTCTGTTCCTAAGAAACCCACTATTTTGTCTAAAACCAATTCCAAGAAACAGCACGAACTGTTTAGTTTGCAAAGTCCTATCAAAACGCGAATCGAAGCATTCGAAAAGGCTGCCATCGGTTCACCGATGCATACTCGTGCCGGTAAAGCAACGACTCCCAATCAGCCGGCACGTTTTCCACCCAAAACATCCACCACTCCTCTTGCATCGCAACGGTTCCCTTCGTCGGCTAAGGTCACAACTCCAACTGCTCAGAGCATTCTTCCGCACGGCAAAGGCATGTCTTCATCTGCGTCTAAATTAGCTCATCTGCAAAAAAAGCCGGCAACTGCATCCGCAACCCTGGCAGCCAAATCACACAGCCTTTCGAGAGAACCAAGTGTCGAACGGTTGGGTGGCACTCTATCATCGGCTTCATCCAGCTCATCGCTGGCTATGGACGAGAAAAAGAAGAAGCGTGAAGAAAAGCAACGTCTCGCACAGCAACAGCGAGAACAAATCGAAAAGGAAAAACGCGAACACGCAGAGAAATTGATGCGCGAAAAGGAGGAAAAATATCGCAAATTGGTACAGGAGAAGCAAGAATATCTGCGGGCTGAACAGGTAAAAAAGGCCAAGAAGATGGAGGAATTTGAGAAGCGACGCCATTTGGAGGAATTGAATCAACGACAGCTGGCAGAACTGAAGCGCGAAGAACTAGCGAAACTGGAGCAGCAGCAGCGGTGAGACTCACTTTTGATTTTTGTTACTTTATTCCACTAAATATCTTTTTGTACTTAGAGCCGAACGGGAGCAGGAAATATTCAAGATAAACCAAGCGAAAGAAAATTATGAGATTAAGTTACACAAGCAGATGTACCAACAGAAGTTGCAACAACAGCAGAAACTTCAACAAGCCAGTCTTCAGCAGCAGCAGCTACTTCAAATGCAAAAACAGAAACCTTCTGCAGTGGCAGCGGAGAAATCCAAGATTCTCTTCAATTTTGATATGATTCAAACGGATGATTCGACGGACGATGAAAGTGCCACCTCTAGTAAAAAGACTAAGCGTCCTCCATTGCCAGCATGGTCTTCTAGTAAGTATTCCGACATGCGTCGAGCAGGTTTTGAAACTGAACGATACTAACTTGACGACAATCCCTTGCTAATTGCAGAAGAAGCCCGGATGCCGTCAATAAGAATACAGCCGGAAATCAATTTGAAGGTTATCGATCAATTTTTCTCGGTGGCCCCAATGACACCGGACTTGCGTGAGATCTTTCCCTCAATTGATGCCCGGAAGCTGAAGCGAAATTCAAGCGCAGTCTGGCGAACACCCCCTCGATATTCGCAAATGCCGAAGTACTGAATCTGTGTGTGTGTCTCTCTTTATAGTTATCTAACAAAATTAAAATTAATAGTAGCTACTAACAGAAATATTTGAATTATGGTTAAGCTTCAAGGGCTTGTAGAATATAATTGTTTCCAGTGCTTGCGTGTTGCCGACTTATTGCAGAGAGTTTCCGGGAGTTTGATGTTTCTTGTGTCGATTTGAACACGTAAAAGATTGTGTCATTTTGAACACGTAAAAGATCGATTCTCGTTGTACCGCGCTCGTTTCAATTTTGACTGTTCGTTCGCAATTAGTTTACAATACGGCAGTAGAACCGCGGTAGTTTAGAACAAGAACTAATGAATCTGAGGTTAAAATCTAATCTTAACAAAAATATCCGCGAGTTTTGTTAGGTAGCAGCACATGTGTTAAGATAAATGTGAGCTTCAATTTGAATGGTTATATTTTTGTACTAATATTGATAATATCTATCTATCAGTTTGATATGCAAAAACAAGACCACATATCAAACTTTTAAATCCTCGATATCCGGATGAAAATATTTGCGTTCCCGAAAAACATGCAAACCTGGCACTCTAAGTAAGTATTTCCTATTTAAGGTATTTTTGTTAATATATTTCTTTGTTCTTAAAAAAATATTTGCTTGATATTTTGTATGTGTATCAAATTCGTACGTATTAAGTATTAAAACAATATTCAATAAACATTTGAACATTTTTACAAACGTTTCTAATGATTTTTGTTTTGACAAAAATCCCTCGTGTCCCTTCTATTACTTTATTTAGCACCCGCATCCGGATCTTCAACTTGTCAAGTTCAAGATCATCAGCTTCATATTCCGATAGAGGCTAAAGTGCTTAACAAAATAAAATCCACGGTTTGGTGCACGTTTCGCATTTACAGTGAGTAAACTACATCAATTTCGCTTATTGTTTGCATGCATGTTTGTGTCAACGTTGGTCTAGATTCTATTCAAAATCTCAAGGCTCAGCGAACTGGCCTCGGCCAGCTCAGTAGCATCATTGCAGTCAGAAGATGCATTGCAGCGTTTGGATTTCGTGAGTAGTTTCATTCAACATTATAATCTATTAGTACGCTTCGCAGTCCGTTGAATCAGAAGGTCAAGTTCCGCATCGGAATGTAGTACCCTGACTCTGATTTGAGTGGTTTCAAATACTTCGCAAACGGTAGACAATTTTTCAGTTCAATATATTTCACGATCTAACCTGTCTCGTATCGGTCGAGATCAATAACATAAAACCTCCTATAATATACTGTCTCGAAGTGTTTCCGTTGACAAATGTAGTGAAACTGGTGTGATTTCGGTGGTTATGCTATCATTAAAGACGATCAAGATTGAATAGTGATATGCAATTCTGGCTCGGCCACGATTTTCTGATCCCTCTGGATGAGTTGGTCGAGGTAGTGAAGTGATAAGATAAAGTAGTTACATAATCGAGATCATGCAGGCCAATCCTGGATTTCAAATATAGGGTGCTTTTCAATTCATTGCGCCAATTGATTGGAATTTAGTTCATAGACCATGTAGATCAAAATTTACTAATTTTTTCAAATACCATTTAATTCTACTATATTTAAAAATTTCTTCAGTATGCATTTTTCAACCTTCATCGGTATATCAATTCTAAGTTTTGAGAAACTCTGATGAAAGTTACAAAAAACACCGAAATACTAGTATCTGTGTCTGTTTTTATTTTGTGACGTTTATATACTTTGAAAGCAATTTAGTTCATTCCACTAATCGCTCTCGAAAAGTAATTTTTGTTTTCTAGTCTATAAAGATTAAATACATATTATTCTTGAATTTGAAACAGTTCTAAAAGTCACGTTTCCAATTAACTGAACGCTCACTCCATATCAGTGTAGGCATTGTGTTGACTCTTCATGAATATCATCGAAAATATCGGGCCAATACCATGCATAAAAGCGAGAGAATACCACAGAGATCAGACATCCAAGCTAGTGCAATTAAAAAAAGTTGTCTATGAATTACCTTTGTATGAAAGCTCGAACGAAAGATCCCATAAGCAACTGCTGGGTTGCTTGAAGCGCCTCTATAGGCGAATAATAGCAACTTGATGATCACTTTACCAAACAACCGTTAAATTTTTACACACATTGAAATCTCTACTTGGATGTCTGTCGATGTTGTCGCAAACAGCAACCAAAATCTTGTCCACAACGTTCTCATATGTTTAGGGATGGTGTTTTCCTTCAGACCTGGTGAGACAATCAAAGATGATGATTATACTATCACTACTTCAAGTAACTTGTAGAACACATAAAACTCATGAGAACATATACTTAACTCATAAAATGAGTGTAAGACCTGTTGATATTTAGTGGAAATTATGCTACATTTATCTGAAATGCTCATCAAAACATTAAGATATATCGTTACCTCTAGATTCTATATGAAGCTCATATGATTGTCTACGTTTCCCACGTAGATTTCAATTGAAACACAGTTGACTGAATCAAGTGTTTTGCACATACATTTGTGCTGTACTCACTGTACTCCACTAGAAAATGAAGTGTTTAACACATGTAGTTCGATTCAATAGCAAAACACATCACATCCAAAGGAAAAACACATCGAAGCTAAGTGAAAAATAACCTAATCTTACATCTTAGCAGAGATGCCAGATATTTTCATAGAAAATCTGTATCGATTCGTATAAAATATCTGTATTTATCTGTATTCGCTAATAACATGAAATTTCTACAATACAACTATGTTAAAAGGTGTTATTCCAATAGATTATGGTTATAGAGTGGTAGATTAGATTTCATATCTTATATTATATCCATCGACGAAATTTCATAGTTTTTTCCTATCAACAACAATTGAATTATGGTGCCATATACTTGTCTAATTTGAAAATGTTCACTTCATAAGTTGAGATGGATTTCCAAAACCCAATATGCAACGTCGAGTCAGGTAATACAACTGTCAGTCTGGCAATAATGTTTCATGATGCCAAGACTTGTCTAACTTTTAAGTTCAATTTAGTTACAAATTTTAATATAAATGGATTTCAGTGTTCTTCATTAAATATCTGCACAAAAAATGTGTATTTTAAAAAGTGATTTGTACGTTGATTCCTAAACGTTTATCTCGTCATTGCAATCAAATACTAATTGATAGCTCAAATACTAATAGATAGTTCAATTTTTTCCTCGACACTTTTGATGAAATCTGTAGAAATCTGTATTAAATTTAAGAAATCTGTAAGAAATTTGTACTCTGTATTAAATCTGTATGCGCATGTAAAAATCTGTATAATACAGATAAATCTGTATAAATGGCATCTCTGCATCTTAGTGAATTTGCACATGAAAATTAAAAACAAATCGCTTTGGGTATGTACTGAAATGAAAAAGCATATCAAATTGCAGTGCTATTTGCATATGAATCGATCGTACAAATTTTTATCAGTGTAAAATGTTGATTCACTTTGTGCTACCGGAAGTACTCAAAATAAATTTTTCAGATGTTAATTATCGTTAAATAATTACCGAAACAGTGCAAGCACTGATAATCTCAGTATGTTGAAACGTTTTGCCTTTCTCATATAGTGAAAACTGAAAACCGACATTTCAACCGGGGCCCGGATGGCCGAATGTCATATACCATTCGACTCAGCTCGGCAAACTGAGCAAATGTCTGTGTGTGTCTTTATGTGTGTATGTAACAAAAATGTGTACTCGATTCTCTCGGAGATGGCTCACTGCGGACCGCTTAACAGAACGCTCTTTTTTTTAATAACTACGGTTTTTAACGATATCAAACCAGATAGAGATTATTAGAGGGGAAAGAATATGATAATCTCTAGCTGGTTTGATATCGTTAAAAACCGTAAAAAGTAAAAATTACTGACTGACCAGAAGTCATAAATGAAAAAGTATAATTTAATAACTATTTATTGAAATATGAGTTAAAATTAAATTATTAAGATTTAAATTGGGTGTTCAGCCACAAGTGGTGATTTTTCAGCCCTATTATATACATGATTTGGTTATTACCATGAAGACATCATTTGCTTCCGCAATTCTGTGATTTTTGTGTATGGAAAATTCTAAACCTACTTGTATTGTGTAATGGGAAAAGGAACTTATATACTAACTTACTAACTAATGCAGAGAGCGAATCGATTCAATTGAAGATTGCATCGATTTTTGTCGGAATTTGCTTATAATACCCTCTTAGAAAAAAACGTTCAACGGTGGTCCTTCGTTGGTCCAATACGTTGGATCATTGGTCCAATGAAAGTCCAATCAATCGTTTAACGGGAACTTCGTTTGCCGATTTTGAAACAGACCGTTGAACCGAATGCCATTATTTTCGTTCAACAAACCCGGCAGACAGAGGTCCATTGTTGAGCCATTTTCAATATGAGGAGTTGAAGCCCCGTTAGACTAGTTTTACTGGAGAATTTCTGAAATTTATTCCACTTATTTTTTTAAACTAACACTACATACCTGCACAGTACTTCTATTTCACGTAGAATAACAATAAATTTTCTTTCTATATTGACCATCATACACACACACTTTTCACACTATTTTTTCAAGAGAAAAAACAACAACAAACCGTTCCAGCAAGTTGAACGAATATTTCGTGCAGTATGTCGTTTAACAAGCGCTCAAGGGCCAACAAAATAGAACGGTTTGCTGAGAGGGTATTATGTGACATTACATCTAATGGTAATAATTTGTGAGTCTGTGTAACTCATTTGTACTAATTTGGAAGATCAGAAGTGAAAATATTATACAAGATTGGAGCTACGCTCGAACCCTGCGGAACACCTACTCGTACAAGTAGCAATTCAGATTTACAATTCTGATAGCTAACCTGAAGAGTACGATCAATTAAATAATTTTGAATCATTTTGATCAAATAAATAGGAAACTGGAAATCAGACATTTTTGTTTAGAAGAGCAACTCCAGTGGACAAGCCAGAAGATTTATTTGCTTTTATCATGTTGTTACTCTGACTAGTTGATGAGTAGTTGAATGTTCATGACGAAATCCAAACTGCTCTGGTAAAAAAAATTGAATTCTCATTTATATGAGACATCATTCTCAACAAGATATTTTTTTCAAAAAGTTTACTGATAGAAAAAAGTAAACTAATTGGTCGATAACTTGATGTTTCTGCTGGGATTTTATCAGGTTTGAGGGTAAGAATTATTTTAGCGTTTTTCCATCTTTTTGGGAAGTAAGCTAAAAAAAACACTTGTTGGAAATTTTAACCAAGAGTCTCAAGGCAACATCGGGAAGAATATTAAAAATTCCATCATTACCAGGAGCTTTCATGTTTTTATGTTTCCTAATGATTGACTTAATTTCATCAAAATTCGTCTCAATAATGTCATCTTGTAATAAAACTTTAGTTGAAATATGATCATATTTCAGTGAGACTTAATTTTCGATAGGACTCACAACGTTCAAATTAAAATTGTGGACACTCTTGAACTGCTGAGCAAGTTTTTGAGCTTTTTTGTCATTTGTAAGAAGTATTTGATTTACTTCCTTGTGAGCAGGGATTGGTTTCTGAGGTTTCTTAAGAACCTTAGAAAGTTTCCAAAAAGGTTTAGAATAAGGTTTAATTTGTTCAACTTCAACTTTTTGTAAATCCTTAACTATGTTTTTCATAGCAGGATCACGAGAACGTTGATTTTGTCGTCGACGAACATTCTTTAACCGAATGAGTAGTTGAAGATTGTCATCGATGATAGGAGAATTTAATTTAGTTTGAGCTTTGGGAACTGAAAGATTTCTAGCTTCGATAAAGTAATGATTCAAATTATCAATTGCTGTGTCGATGTCCGCAGAATCTTCTAAAATAGTTTCATGATCCACATGATTTTCAATGTGAGATCTGTAATCCAACCAATTAGCTCTATGATAGTTGAATATACAACTAATTGGATTGATTATAGCTTCGTTGGAAAGTCTGAATGTTACAGGAAGATGATCTGAGTCAAAGTCAGCATGTGTAATCGGTTCACTACAAATGTGACTTTGATCTGTTAGAATCAGATCAATTGTAGAAAGATTTTTCACGGAAGAGAAGCAAGTCGGATTACTGGGATGAAGAACTGTGAAGTAACCAGCTGAGAGTTGATTATGAAGTATTTTACCATTACTGTTATTTTGCCTACAATTCCACTGGACATGCTCTGCATTTAAGTCCCCTATTACGAAAAATTGAAAGGTTATGCAAGCTCTGTGAAAACCGATTTTTCATCCGGGGCCCGAAAAGTCGAGCCGAGTGTCATATACCATTTGACTCAGTTCGTCGAGTACGCAAAATATCTGTATGTGTGTATGTATTTGTGTGTGCATGTGTGTATGTGCGTATGCATGTATTTTTATCCATTTTTTTGCACTCATTTTTCTCGGAGATGGCTGAATCGATTTTCATAAACACAGGTTCAAATGCAAGGTCTTGTAGTCCCATTCAAAGTTCTTGAATTTAATTTGAATCTGACATCTGGTTCCGTATTTACTAGGTGATATGTAAAAAAAATGAAAACAAGTGCACTAATTTTTCTTAGAAGCGGCAGAACCGATTTCCGCAAATCTAAATTCAAATAAAAGGTATAATAGTCTCATACAAAGTTTCTGAATTTTATTTCGATCCGACTTCCAGTTACGGAATTACAGGGTGATTAATGTAAAAAATTCAATTTCAAATTAATTCCTCACTTTTCTCAGAGATGACGCAACCGATTTGAACAAATTTAAAGGTATAAAAGGTATTATGATCGAATATAAAACTTCCAAATTTTATCCGAATCCGACTTACGGTTCCGGAATAATAGGTTAATGTGTGTTAAAGACTTTGTACCCTCACTTAAAGCAGTGAAACAAAAAACAAAAACTTAAATTGACATATGCACTACTGAAGCCATTATCAGTAAGTAGCCATGCAAACCGATTCCGGCTATCCTGGCTCCCGGTTTTCGAGTAACGATGGGAGATAATAGACATATATTCAATAAAGGATCTCACTGTCTTTCCTTAGAGATGGCAGAGCCGATATTCAAAATCCTAGGCTCAAATGAAAGATCTTATGGTTCTACTAAAAATTAAGCATATTCTTCGGATTAAACAAAAATATCGTCGTTTGAAGTTCGATGCCAGAATCGTATGAAATCAGCAAAAATTGAATAACAACTAGTAGAGTTTGTACGTCATGTTGATGGTCATACGAGCCGATCTCGATTATACCGCTTCTCGGATTTCAGTGCGGGAAGTACCTTCAATAGCGCAATCTGTTCATTTTATCATGAATGGCCAAACCAATCAGAGAACTGTTTCATTCTGTAAGTTATATTAGTTAATGAACAAAGAATCTCTTCTTTCAAGAATCGAAGAGAAACATTTTGAAAAGAATACCATAGTGTTATATATGAGAATATAATGAATATGAGATATGAGATATGATAATATCATTACATCACTAGGTGTATTAAAACAGTGTTTTTTTAAATTGCCTACCATCCCCCACACCAAAAAGCTCCACAAGGAGCCCCCTGGTAATGAACGCAACTAATCTCAGTTGATTAACACTACTAACAAAAAACAAAAAAAAATAATACTGACAAAAAACAAAAAAAAAACTAAGATTACAAACAATTTATTCTAAGATGTGCCGCTAACTAATTAAAGAACTATTCCCACCTTTCCGTTCCGGTTTAGTGAAAGTGCTTTCAATACACTGAAAATAATTTGCACGCTAGCATCATGTGCAAAGCATTTGAACTATCACTACACACATGAACATTCATGCACATACACTTAACTCATATAATAAGTAAAAGCTGTTGATATTTAGTGGAAAGCATGCTACATTTATCTGAAATGAACATCAAAACGTTCGTTACCTTTAGATTCTATATGAATTTTATACAAATGTCACAAATTGTTTTTCGCGTAGATTTCAATTGAAACACAGTTGAGCGATTCAAGTGTTTGCACATACATTTGTGCTGTACCCATTTCCACTATACAATGAAGTGTTTAACATATGCAGTTCGATTCAATAGCAAAACACATCACATCAAAAGTGAAAACACATCAAAACTTAGTGGAAAATAAGTGAATCTTGCATCTTAGTGAATTTTCACATGAAATCTTAAAACAAATCGCTTTGGTTACCTTATGATAAATAAAGAACCGGAATTTTCATTTTAAAATTCCCGCGCTTGTCCAATCGGTAAACTTTTATTCTCTCAACGTTGGCAACACTTTTATATACATTCTGTCAAATTTTGACGCATATCGTACGATTAGTTTTTGTTTGGCGTCTATACAAAAAAGTTGAAAAATTTTCGTGTGGCGATTTTTATAATGGATGAAAATTTAGAACAACGTGCGTGCATCAAATTTTGTGTTGAAATGGATTTAAGTGTTCCGAAACGTTGAAAATGTTAGAAAAGGCCTTTGGTGAATCGTGTCTAGGACAAACACAGGCATACGAGTGGTATAAACGCTTCAAAGGTGGTCGTACAAGCTTGGATCATGATGAGATCCCTGGCCGCCCAACAACATCTGTTATTGAAGAAAACATTGAATCGGCGAAGCAAATCGTGTTGCAAAATCATTCTGTACCGATTAGAGAGATTGCTGTGTTGTTGGGCATCTCTTATGGATCAGCCGAACACATTTTAACTGATGTTTTGGGTTTGAAACGCGTCGCATCTCGGCTGGTGCCAAAAAAGCTGAATTTCACTCAAAAACAGCGTCGTGTTGATGTGGCCAAAGAGATGATTTCCAACGCAGATAGTGACCAATATCATCAACCAAGCACCGTACTCTCCAGATATGGCCCCGTGTGACTTTTTCCTCTTCCCCAGACTCAAAAGACCATAGAGACCATAAAAGAGAATTCGCTGCGTAAACTAAAGGCCATACCTTCGGCGGCCTATAAAACTTGTATGGAAAATTGGATCAAGCGTTGGCATGCATGTATTGCCGCAGGAGGAGAGCACTTTGAAGGCGATAATAAAGAAATTTATTAAAAATTGAAATTTTGCGTTTTTTAATAAAATTCCGGTTCTTTTTTGATCATAAGGTATGTATTGAAATGAAAAATCATATTAAATTGAAGTGCTATTTACATATGAATCGATCGTGCAAATTTCTATCGGAACCAGAGATGCCAGGTCTGAAGATTTGTCTGTAAATCTGCAGATTTCGTATATAGTGCTGCAGACATTGTTTGTTGCAGACTTTAAAATCGAGTTTTTCGCAGATTTTCGTCAAATTCACAGACTTTTGAAATTGCTGCGACCTTTTGTTTTTTGCTCGCCAAATCAGTTTCGCTTATCATATTTAATAGAGAAATTGCTGTCTGCCAGAGATACTTTCTAGAGAAATTACTGACTGATACTTTCTAGAGAAATTACTGACATTTGCTCGGATTTACTGACTTTTGCAACCCTGTCTGAAGATATTTGAAATTTTTACCTGGCATCTCTGATCGGAACCCTTCCGTGTTGTTTCCGTTCCGGTACAGCAAAGGCGCTGACAAACTTAAGTTACACTGAAATGACGCTGTGTCGGCTAAGTGTGAATGCGCGCATAGAAAACAAATGAAACAATATCGGTGTCCGTGTACGGTCCCGTGCCGACACTGAACCGAATCGGATATGTGTAAAAAGTCCTTTACTATATCTAACAATATCTATACTATACAATGCCCATACTCGCATATCAGTCCCATATCGATTTTCGCCAATTTTGAGTTAGCTTGAGGAATGAAATCTATCCTCAATATACTTTCAGAAATTGCAATAAAAGTTGAGGGTTTGTTCAGTAAAATGTGAAAAAAAATATCAACTCATGTCTGTCCCATATGCAAAATACTCGCATATCAGTCCCATTCAGTGAAAATTTCAATAATTTCATTTGTTGCAATATTGAAATAGTATGTACATTCGTAACCGAATGTTCGAAGTGAGCACACGCGTTTTTTTAACAATCGACATCGGTAAGACGAAGGTGCCTATCACAGCAGAGGCTGTAGTATAGGCATTAAATAAAAGTGATAAAAAGTAGCATCCCCGCAAGTGAGTTTTGTCTGTGCACTAGAGATGGTCGGGTATCGGGTATTTTACCCGAAACCCGACCCGTACCCGTACCCGACGGGTTTTTGGTCGGGTACGGGTAAAAATTTTTATTTTCGATCGGGTACGGGTCGGGTACGGGTAAAAAATTTTACTGCTCACTCGGGTACGGGTCGGGTACGGGTAAAAAAATTTACCGCTCACTCGGGTACGGGTAAATTGTTTTTTCGGATCGATTACCCGACCATTTGTACTTCACAGAAATATGTTTACACGTTGACGAGACTTTTTCATTGCAAAACAGTTCTTCCGAAAAATAATCAATTTGATTCAAGGGGTTTTGACATTCGCGCCTAGGACCAGACCTGTCAACTGGCATCTTTTTCATTTTTTCTTCATTTAAAAAAAGTATCAATCATAGTTACGTGAAAAGGTATGTGAATATTTCCCGCCCTACTTTGTTTATAACATATTTAATAAGACACACTGCCTTAGCTCTATGATGTTGCGGTCGGAATCTACTTTTCACGTAGGTTTTGATGGACTGCCATTTTAAAGCTGTTTAATGCACAATCCAGTAAAAATTATTTGATTCATATACTGCCCATACTCGCATATCAGTCTCATATCGATTTTCGCCAATTTTGAGTTAGCTTGAGGAATGGAGTCTTTCCTCAATATACTCTCAGAAATTGCAATTAAAGTTGAGGGTTTGTTCAGTAAAATATAAAAAAATATCAACTCATATCTGTGTCCCATATGCTAAAGTACCCGCATATCAGTCCCATTCAGTGCAAAATTTCAATAATTTCATTTGTTGCAATATTGGAACAGCAAAGGTGTATTACCGATATTTCATGTAATAATACCAAGATTTAGCATTAGGGAGCAAAGCAAAGTCTTGGCATTACATTCCTTTCGTGGAATTTGGCCTTTCTGTTTCAACAGACTTCGCAGCCGATTCTTAGCGTACAGAATCATTGCATGGCTAGTACTATGAATCCTACTGACACTAAGAATCCTTCCAGGTCGGGACTCGAACATACGACAGCTGGCTTGTAAGACCAGCGTCCTATGCATTGAACCGCCAACCCGGGACCAGCATTAGGGAGCACAATAAATTAAAAAAATCGGAAATAAACTTTTGATCGTCTTTTTCTCAACATGCCGATTTTCCATATGGGACTGATATGCAAGGATGGGCAGTATATAAAATGTAGTGTAGTACTCATATCACATTCAGATACCAGAAAACTGTTATTTTAAATATTGGTTGGAGATTTTCAAAATTTTCATAAAAATCATTAGGATTCTTACCATAAAAACATGAACATTTAATTCAGAAAATCTGCATAGAAGTTCTTCTTATTCACCAGGTGGTGTCACCTCACTTGAAATGACACCGATTGATGGCACAGCAAGTTGGGCTATATTGCTAGTTAATTTTCGTTTCTTTTCACTGGACAAGTGAAAATCTTGATGCGTGACAACGTGGAGTCGCAAAAGTAAGGGTGAAAATCTTTTCTCGCGAAATACTCAAATTTTCACCGTGTTCACTCGTTGAGGGTTCCACCGGTTCAATGGCTGTAAAAACCACCAGCTACCGATAACATCGTGGGTGTGGGTTTGTGAGGCTACAAAACGGGCATAGTTGACAGATTAATTTAAATCAAAATCATAATTCATTTTGCTTTGTAGTGAAAAATTGTAACCAAAAAAATTTCCTACGAATGTTCAAACTACTTACACTTGAAGGACTCACTGTTCACCATGTTCAAAATTGAATTTTTCACACCGGGAATACACGTACATTGTTTGATTCTTTTGTCAATTCAAGTAAACGAACTGATAACACACTATTCATTTTAGGGGATGTTCGCATAACATTCATTTTCGTCACGTGTAATATTTAATTTGACATTTGGAACTATTTTACGTGATTTTTCAAGTGATTCGAATGTGAATTTTTATTTGTGTGTCAAGATAATGAGCACGCTTACTTGTGGTTCTAAAGAATTGGATCAAAAGTCGCAATGTTTCGTAAAAACCATACCTACCCAAAATTGAAAACAACGGGTATTACGACATTTTGGGTAAATATACTTTTCGAAAAATTTGAGTTGATATTACTCCCTTTTGTTCACATTTGTAAATTAGTATAAAGTACCAAAGACATTGAAAATCTACAGAGTCCGCCATCTAACATTTATTTTTGAACTAGCGGTTATTTCGACATTGGTAACCTCAATGTCACTTCTGATTTGACAGAAACTTAGTTGTATCCTTCCGCTGAACGAAAATGGTTTGCATGTTTAAAAAAAAGTTACATTACATTATTCATGCTTCACATTGTATTTATATGTTTAAAAGTAAACAAGCATTTTAATGTATTTTTCTTACCAATTAGAGCCTGATACGGCTCGATATCTAAAACACTTTATTTTTTCCATACTGAATTTTGGTAAAATTTTTACTACTCATTCGGGTCGGGTACGGGTACAGGTAATTTTTAATCGGGCACGGGTCGGGTGCGGGTAAATTTTTTTTTTTCGGGTACGGGTCGGGTACGGGTATTTTTTTGTGTTATTGATCGGGTACGGGTCGGGTACGGGTAATTTTTTAAATTTTTTATCGGGTACGGGTCGGGTACGGGTAATTTTTTTTGCTGATCACTCGGGTACGGGTCGGGTTCGGGTATAAGAATTTCTATACCCGACAATCTCTACTGTGCACCGGTTTTGTATCGGTATCGACAGTAGACGCTATTGTGCTATCCTCGGGCAGCAGTTATTTCTATTGTTTGCTACCCGCATCGCAGCAGCCAAATCCTGAGTCAAGGTCACGCTGAAGCACAACGAAGGAGTGAAGGAGCAACTCACCTAACAGCCAGGCATGTTCAAACACTGCACTGCACTGCGTGCTTCATATAACCACCGCCACCGCGTGTATTGAGAATGCCATTGCGTGCCAGTGCACAAAGAGGAACACGAAACGCAATATCTGAAGCCACGGTGCTCGTGGCGCTGTTTTATTTTCGGCACTGGTGTTTCAAGCTTCGGCATACACCGAAACCGCGTATTTTCAGTTTCGTTAAACACCGGAGCCGAGTGTTTTCAATTTCGCGAAGGCACCGAAGAGCACCCATGCGTTGGTTATATTGTCGATCAATTGAATTCAATCAGACGCGTATTGATGAAAAAAGAATTAATCATTTAAACGCATTTTTCGTCATACCGTGTCGCTATAGGTGCTTATTAGAGATGGTCGGGTATAGAAATTCTTATACCCGAACCCGACCCGTACCCGAGTGATCAGCAAAAAAATTTACCCGTACCCGACCCGTACCCGATCAAAAAATAAAAAAATTACCCGTACCCGACCCGTACCCGATCAATAATTTAAAAAAATTACCCGTACCCGACCCGTACCCGAAAAAAAAATAAAAATTTTACCCGTACCCGACCCGTACCCGATTAAAAATTACCTGTACCCGTACCCGACCCGAATGAGTAGGAAAAATTTTACCAAAATTCAGTATGGAAAAATTAAAGTGTTTTAGATATCGAGCCGTACCAGGCTCTAGTTGGTAAGTAAAATACATTAAAATGCTTGTTTACATTTAAAAAGGCGGGTGGGTAATGTCAGAGACATAACTGGATGTCGTGAATACGAAAACAACTGACATGTTCCTTAACACTTCCGAACACCCATTAATTGATCAATTGTATGAATTATGCAAGCATTCCCCTTTTCCACATTTTTCGCAAAAACAAAGAAGGCTTCACTTGATCTAGATTACTGTGAATTTCACACAGCGAAAAGTGCACTAAACTGAGGATATTTCCCTTCGATATGTGAGCAAGAAACCCTAATAGTTCTTTAGAAAACTTTTAGAGCCATTAGAACGGCTGGTATTGTGTGATGCTCTCCAGTGTTGCTTTTTCACCAATGCTAATGACTGGCAGCTGTGACGTAATCGCTCTTGTCGGAGGAGAAACGACGCAAAATACATCTGCTCGTAGTGGCGATAAAATCCAAACTGATCCAATTTTTGTTGAGAGGCTTGTTTTTACCTGATTTCGGTTGTAGCTTTTTCACTAATGGGCGGTCCTAACGGCTATAAAAATAGCAGCATATAGAATTTTTATTTCGATATTTCATTTCGGATTTGCATTTCATTGAAAGAAACTATCCGGATGCTGTACGGGACTCATTCCTGCCTTTCAGAAGGACCAAATTGTGGAACTCACTACGATATTAAACACTGTTCGGAACAGTTTTCTCGAACGATTTGTTGTACAGCAGCAGATATTTGGTTCTCTTACTCAGAACGCGTTCTGATTGGCTGGTGTTGACATGGGTCAAATGAGACAGGTTTTTCAATAGTGTACTATTGAAATATTTCAATGCTGTTGCTATACACGTTAAAGTTGAAAAATTTCGATTCTATTGGTAGTTAAATTATATAAATCCTTTCACAGATCACTAAGCTATGAGCTTTCAAAATACGAGAAAGGCAAACGCGCCTTATGCATTATCCTCTATGATACTGGTTTATACCAAACATTTCAGAAAAGTTTAATTTTGAATTATTTGAGATTATGTCACACAACTGAAATTTTTATCATAAAATTGTGATCATATTTCCGATGGCATGTAGCAAAAATTATGTTGATTCGTTAGATACAACAAGAGATATTCACGATCAAAAAGTACGGGTGTGTAATGTCAGAGACATAACTGGATGTCGTGAATACGAATAAAACTGACACAATTTCTTTCTACTTTCGAATTCGATTATTATGGTTCTAAAAAGAACCGATTTGAAGAATTCTGTGACTAGGAACTGGATCTGAGTTCAAGAACTAAATTCAGAACTTAGAACAGACTCAGAACTCAGTTGGATTTTAGTTCTAGAACTTCAATTTCGAAACTGAAATCAATTCCGGAATCTTTTTTCAGAATCCAGTTCAGCACACAGGCTCTGAATTCTAAACCCATATTCCGGAACTAAGCTCTGAAACTTGAAGACGATTTTTCGTCACGACCATCAAATGGGTTGTATAGAGTAAAGCAATGTTTCGCATAATTCTTTGAGAGTATTATAATGGTTCTAAAAAGAACCGAATAGAAGAATTCTAGAGTAAGGAACTGGACCTGAGTTCAAGAACTAAATTTAGAACCCAGAACAGACTCAGAGATCAGTTGCAATTCTAAAACTAAAACTCTCATTATTGACGACCGCTGCTCCCGACGATTGAAGTTCAAATGAAAGCACGACCTAAGCGTTTGAGGCTTTATACCACGCAAAAGGTCTGCTTTCATTGCCGACTGCTCCACCTGACGACTGAAGTCTAAATGAGAGTTGCGACCTGATCGTTTGAGGTTTTCAACCACGCAGAAGGTGCACTCTCCGAAGCTGCTGGTCCCACGACGTCTGCTTGCATCCAACGCACAAGAAGAAATGATCAAATTTCGACAACGGTTCCTCTTTTATACGCAATCAGTTGAAGATATGTGCCTGACTACCTCAAAATCGTCGTCCTTGCGCGAAAAAGCCAAGCAAAAGTAAAGAGTTTTCCGCGTGGTTTTCAAAGTTTGAGAAAACTTAATATTTGAGTTGTTTGTGGTTATCTCACACTGTTCAAAATATTATCCTAAATTCCTGATCATATTTGTGATGAAATGGAGAAAGAATTATGTTGCTGCCTTTAATACAAGTCGAGATATTCACGATTAAGTTCTGCCCATTCTTCCATATGGCTAATTTTGAAAAGGCACCCCATAGTAAAGTAAGTCGTATTCACGACAAAACTTATCACTCTCTCAGAGGGCACCCCATAGTAAAGTAAGTCGTATTCACGACAAAATATAAATACATTGTGAAGCATGAATACAGGGTCCGCCATGTAACTTTTTTTTAAACATGCAATAAAACACAAACGGTTCATTCGATTTCAAAATTTATTTTTCTCATATTAAAGTACAATCCTTCCGATTAATTGTCGAATATAATTTCATTCAAATGGCTGCCTCGGCTGGCCTTGCAGTACGCAGCTTTATTTCAGCTATGGCTGCACGAATGTTGTCCTTCAAAGCTTGAATTGTCTCTGGCTTGTCCACATAACACTTATCGTTGAAAGCTCCCCAAAGATAATAGTCTAACGGCGTCAAATCACAGCTCCGAGGCGGCCAAACAACATTCGAATTTCGATTGATAATTCGATCTTCGAGGACTGTGCGCAGAAGATCGATCGTAGCGTTGGCTGTGTGGCTCGGAGCGCCGTCTTGTTGGAACCAAATGGTGTCCAAGTCTTCCTCTTCAAGTAACAGGATCGCTAATCATGGTGCGGTAGCTCTCGCCGTTGACCGTGGCGACGGCTCCTGCTCATTTACGAAGATAAATGAGCCAATGATGCACCAAACCGTCACTCTCTGAGGATGCATCGGCTTCTCCACGATAACGTGCGGGTTTTCCGTCCCCCAGATGCGACAATTTTGCTTATTAACAAACCCGCCGAGATGAAAATGCGCCTCATCCGAGAAGATGATTTTTTTGCACACATTCCGCAACATTACCATGATTTTCAAAGTAAAACTGCACTATTTTCACACGTTTCTCAAGCGTACACACAACCATTTTCGTTCAGCGGAAGGATACAACTAAGTTTCTGTCAAATCAGAAGTGACATTAAGGTTACTAATGTCGAAATAACCGCTAGTTCAAAAATAAATGTTAGATGGCGGACCCTGCAGATTTTCAATGTCTTTGGTATTTTATACTCATTTACAAATGTCAACAAAAGGGAGTAATATCAACTCAAATTTTTCGAGAAGCATATTTACCCAAAATGTCGTAATACCCGTTGTATTAAATTTTTGGTAGGTATGGTTTTTACGAAACTGTGTGACTTTTGATTCGATTCTTTAGCGGCCCTTACACGAGCATTATTTTTGTCATTTTTAATGATGACTAAGTAATGATGTATTTCAAATTTGACAGAAATCTCGTCATTACTGACCATTACACGTTCATTGAAATGATATTATTTTTTTTATTAATGACACTTTTAATGATCGTGTAAGGTCCGCTTTTAGAGCCACAAGTAAGCGTGCTCATTATCTTCACACACAAATAAAAATTCACTTGAAAAATCACGTAAAATGGTTCCAAAATGTCTAATTGAATATTATACGTGACGAAAACGAATGTTATGCGAGCATCCCCTAAAATGAATAGAGTATCATCAGTTCGTTTACGTGTATTGACCAAACATCAAACAATGTACGTGTATTCCCGGTGTGAAAAAATCAATTTTAAAAATGGTGAACAGTGAGTCCTTCAAGTGTAAGTAGTATGAACATTCGCAGGAATTTTTTTTTGGTTGCAATTTTTTACTACAAAGCAAAATGAATTATGATTTTGATTTAAATTTATCTGTCAACTGTGCCCGTTTTGTAAGCCTCACAAACCCACACCCACGATGTTAACGGTAGCTGGTGGTTTTTACAGCCATTGAACTTCTGTGCCGCCTCCGGTGAAACCCTCAACGAGTGAACACGGTGAAAATTTGAGTATTTCGCGAGAAAAGATTTTCACCCGTACTTTTGCGACTCCACGTTGTCACGCATCGAGATTTCCACTTGTAGTCCAGTGAAAAGAAACGAAAATTAACTGGCAGTATAGCCCAACTTGCTGTGCCATCAATCAGTGTCATTTCAAGTGAGGTGACACCACCCAGAAATGAAGAATAGGAAGAACTTCTATGTAGATTTTCTGAAATAAATGTTTTATGGTAAGAATCTTAATGAATTATATGAAAATTTCGAAAATCTCCATCCAATATTCAATATAAAAGTTTTCTGGTATCTGAATGTGATATAAGTACTACACTACATTTTATATATGAATCAAATAATTTTTACTGGATTGTGCATTAAACAGCTTTAAAATGGCAGTCCATTAAAACCTACGTGAAAAGTAGATTCCGACCGCAACATCTTAGAGCTAAGGCAGTGTGTCTTATTAAATATGTTATAAACAAAGTAGGGCGGGAAATATTCACATAACTTTTCACGTAACTATGATTGATCGCTTTTTTAATGGAGAAAAGAAATGTTTTTTTTCTTCTGGAAATGTCAAAACCCCTTGAATCAAATTGTTTATTTTTCGGAAGAACTGTTTTGCAATAAAAAATTCTCGTCAACGTGTAAATATATTTATGTGAAGTACAAATGGTCGGGTAATCGATCAGAAAAAAAAAATTACCCGTACCCGACCCGTACCCGTGTGAGCAGTAAATTTTTTTACCCGTACCCGACCCGTACCCGAGCGAGCAGTAAAATTTTTTACCCGTACCCGACCCGTACCCGATTGAAAATAAAAATTTTTACCCGTACCCGACCAAAAACCCGTCGGGTACGGGTACGGGTCGGGTTTCGGGTAAAATACCCGATACCCGACCATCTCTAGTGCTTATAGTACAAGCAACGTATATGGCAAAATCGGAAATACTCGGCTTCGGTGTTTGCCGAAGTCAGGAACACTCGACTTCAGTGCTGCCCGAAAATCCAAGCACCGGTGTTTGACAATTACACGACCACCGTTACGGGTGCTTTTTCTAATGCGTTCGGTGTATGTTTTTCAACACGGGCACGAAGCGTAGCATTCAATACTCCTGGTGGTGTGCTCACGAGTGAAGGTGAGTACCGTGCAGAACGGATCCGTGTTTTTGCCATGCCTGCTAACAGCTTACCGTGACATACTGTTAAGTATTTTCTCAAACTTTTTCCTTCAACTTTTACTATTCATATATTTTCCTTTCATTTTATTTCTTTCTTTCTCATTTCAAGTGCGGGAGACTTCTTTACTCCCGCACTTTAAATATGAATATTGATGACAGTGGGGGTGTCTCGGAGGAGGGCGAAGCTGAACGAATGAACGAAGAACATTTAGAGGCTGAGTTTGCTTCCGAGATGCCATCTACCCCTCCTATACCATCTCCCCCTCCGATACCATCTCCCCCTCCGATACCATCTCCCTCTCCGATGCCATCTCCCTCTCCGATGCCTCCATCTCCCTCTAAGATATTGCCTGCTCGCCAAAAAGTTTACCAAGACGATGGCTCGGGGGGTTCGTGGGTGGTATACTTCCGGCCCAAATTAAAGTCTCTCAGAGTTTTAAATATTGCTCGGGACCTGGAAAAACATTACTCGGCAATAAAAACAATAGATAAGGTTTCGCCAAACAAGTTACGCGTTGTTGTGTCCGACCTGAAGCAAGCAAACGAGATTGCTACCAGCGAGTTGTTCACGAAGGAGTACCGCGTGTACGTCCCGTCTCATGAGGTGGAGATCGACGGTGTGGTCCGTGACGAAAGTCTGACAATCGAAGATCTGATGAAGGACGGGGTAGGCCGTTTCAAAAACCCCGACCTTCAACCAGTGAAAATTTTGGAGTGCAAGCAATTGCACTCCAAATCGATAGATGGTAAATTTTACCAATCGGACTCATTTCGCGTGACTTTTGCCGGATCTGCACTTCCAAATTATTTGGTAGTGAGTGGAGTTCGTCTACCTGTTCGGCTGTATGTACCGCGGGTAATGCATTGTACAAGCTGCAAACAGCTAGGTCATACGGCAACCTATTGTTGCAACAAACTGCGATGCGGCAAATGCGGAGAGGCCCATGAGGACGATCTCTGCAGAAGAGCAGTGGAAAAGTGTTGCTACTGCGGGGAGAATCCTCATGATCTTTCGGTGTGCCCTACGTACATACAGCGTGCGGAGAAATTGAAGCGATCCGTGAAAGAACGTTCCAAACGTTCTTATACGGAAATCTTAAAAAGAACCACTCCATCGACCCCTGAGAACCCGTTTGCAATCTTGCCAGTTGAAGAGGATACCTCTGACGACCCAGGCGAAGGACCTTCCTACACACAGGTTGAAGGAAGCAGGAAAAGACAAAATCTGGCTTCTCCCAAGCTTCCTCGTAAAGGCCTCAGACTGTCCTCTTCGTCACAAAAGAACCAAACGGAAACAAAAAGTGCTGACTCAAAACCGAAGCAAACACCTCCTGGGTTCAAAAAACTTAGGGATGATAAGGAGTACCCAGCACTTCCTGGGGCATCAAAAAACCCGAATGACCCCAAAGCACAACCAGAAAATCCAACAAACGCTGAAATTTTCTGATATCGTGGACTGGATATTAACAGCCTTCAATATTACTGATCCTCTGAAAAGCTTCCTAACTGCTCTACTGCCAACAGTAAGGACATTTTTAAAACAGTTGACTGAACAATGGCCTCTCCTTGCAGCGATCGTATCTTTTGATGGATAATTTACCACTGAGAATCGAAGATATGATCATTGTGCTTCAGTGGAATTGCAGAAGTATCATCCCAAAACTTGATTCTTTCAAACACTTAATACATACTCATAATTGCGATGTATTCTCCTTGAGTGAAACTTGGCTTACTTCTAACATCAACCTCGACTTCCATAATTTTAACATAATCCGCCTGGACCGAGAAGACTCTTATGGAGGGGTACTTTTAGGGATTAAAAAGTGCTATTCATTTTATCGTATTAACCTCCCCTCGACACCGGGAATTGAAGTTGTTGCTTGCCAAATTAATATTAAAGGCAAAGATCTATGTATAGCTTCTATCTACATTCCTCCCAGAGTCTCGATAGGGCATCGTCGGCTTGCAGACATCATAGAACTTCTTCCTTCACCGCGGCTGGTTTTAGGGGACTTTAACTCGCATGGTACAGGATGGGGCTGCTTATATGATGATAATCGATCTTCGTTAATCCAAGATCTGTGTGACAACTTCAATTTGACAATTCTAAACACGGGAGAAATGACACGGAACCCTAGACCGCCAGCACAACCAAGTGCGCTGGATTTATCCCTTTGCTCGACTTCGCTACAGTTAGATTGCAAGTGGAAGGTAATCTGTGATCCTCACGGTAGCGATCACTTGCCGATCATAGTTTCTATCACCAACCGTGGAAGACCATCGGAAACAATCAATGTTTCGTACGATTTCACACGAAACATTGATTGGAAACGTTACGCGAGCTCGATATCTGAGAAACTAGAAACATCACAGGAGCTTCCTCCGGAGGAAGAGTATACATTTTTGGCTGGCTTGATTCTTGACACCGCAGTTCAAGCTCAGACGAAACGAGTACCCAGCGCGCAAACTAGTATGCGTTCTCCCAACCCATGGTGGGATAAAGAGTGCTCAGAGCTGAAAACGAAAAAAGCTTCAGCCTTCATCTCGTTTAGAAGGAACGGAACTCCAGATAATTATCGGAAATACGCGGCGTTAGAATTTCAAATGAAAAGTCTGATTAAAGCTAAGAAACGCGGTTACTGGCGAAGGTTTGTTGACGGATTAACGAGAGAAACAGCAATGAGCACTCTTTGGAATACGGCCCGTCGCATGCGCAATCGAAATCACGCGAACGAAAGCGAGGAATATTCTAACCGCTGGATATTTGATTTCGCTAAGAAGTATGTCCTGATTCTGTTCCGGAACAGAAGATATCCCGCGTCGCGACATTGAATACAAACGAAACACCGTTTTCGATGGTAGAGTTCTCACTTGCGCTCTTGTCGTGTAACAATAGAGCCCCGGGGTTAGACAGAATTAAATTCAACTTGTTGAAAAATCTGCCCGACTCTGCCAAAAGGCGCTTGTTGAATTTATTCAACAAGTTCCTCGAGGGTAATATTGTCCCACACGAATGGAGAGAAGTGAGAGTTATTACTATTCAAAAACCTGGAAAACCAGCCTCCGATCACAATTCGTATCGGCCGATTGCTATGCTTTCCTGTATTCGGAAATTGTTGGAGAAAATGATTCTCTTCCGTCTAGACAATTGGGTCGAAACAAATGGATTGCTTTCAGGTACACAATTTGGGTTCCGCAGGGGCAAAGGAACGAACGATTGTCTAGCGTTGCTCTCAACAGAAATTCAAATGGCATTTGCTCGTAAAGAACAAATGGCATCAGTTTTCCTCGACATCAAGGGGGCATTCGATTCAGTTTCCATTAACGTTCTATCTGAGAAGTTGCATCAGCATGGTCTTTCACCAGTTTTGAACAACTTTTTATATAATCTATTGTCCGAGAAACACATGCATTTTGAGCATGGTGATTTGACGACAAAGCGATTCAGTTACATGGGTCTTCCTCAGGGCTCATGCTTAATAGAGATGGTCGGGTATAGAAATTCTTATACCCGAACCCGACCCGTACCCGAGTGATCAGCAAAAAAATTTACCCGTACCCGACCCGTACCCGATTAAAAATTGAAAAAATTACCCGTACCCGACCCGTACCCGATCAATAATAAAAAAAAATTACCCGTACCCGACCCGTACCCGAAAAAAAAAAATTTTACCCGTACCCGATTAAAAATTACCCGTACCTGTACCCGATCCGAATGAGTAGTAAAAATTTTACCAAAATTCAGTATGGAAAAAATAAAGTGTTTTAGATATAGAGCCGTATCAGGCTCTAGTTGGTAAGAAAAATACATTATAATGCTTGTTTACTTTTAAACATATAAATACACTGTGAAGCATGAATAATGTAATGTAACTTTTTTTTAAACATGCAAAAAAAAAAACAAACGGTTCATCCGAATTCAAAATTTATTTTTTCATATTAAAGTACAATCCTTCCGGGTAATTGTGGAATATAATTTCATTCAAATGGTTGCCTCGGCTGGCCTTGCAGTACGCCATACGGTCGGTCCAGCTTTTTAATACATTTTCGATTGTATGCAGCTTTATTTCAGCTATGGATGTACGAATGTTATCCTTCAAGGCTTGAATTGTCTCTGGCTTGTCCACATAACACTTATCTTTGACAGCCGCTCAAAGATAATAGTCTAACGGTGTCAAATCACAGCTCCGTGGCGGCCAAACGACATCCGAATTTCGACTGATAATTCGATCTTCAAAGACTGTGCACAGATGATCGATCGTAGCGTTGGCTGTGTGGCACGGAGCGCCGTCTTGTTGGAACCAAAAGGTGTCCAAGTCTTCCTCTTCAAGTAACGGGAAGAACCAATCGCTAATGATGACGGGTACCACTCGCCATTGACCGTGGCGGCGGCTCCTGCCTCATTTTCTAAGAAAAATGGCCCAATGATGCCGCCAGACAAAAATCCGCACCAAACCGTTACTCTCTGAGATCGGCTTCTCCATGATGACGTGCGGATTTTCCGTCCCCAGATGCGACAATTTTGCTTATTAACATACCCGCCGAGATGAAAATGTGCCTCATCCGAGAAGATGATTTTTTTGCACACATTCCGCAACATTACCATGATTTTGAAAGTAAAACTGCACTATTTTCACGCGGTCCTCAAGCATATACACAACCATTTTCGTTCAGCGGAAGGATACAACTAAGTTTCTGTCAAATCAGAAGTGACATTGAGGTTACCAATGTCGAAATAACCGCTAGTTCAAAAATAAATGTTAGATGGCGGACCCTGTAGATTTTCAATGTCTTTGGTACTTTATACTTATTTACAAATGTCAACAAAAGGGAGTAATATCAACTCAAATTTTTCTAGAAGCATATTTACCCAAAATGTCGTAATACCCGTTGTATTCAATTTTGGGTAGGTATGGTTTTTACGAAACAGTGCGACTTTTGATCCAATTCTTTAGAACCACAAGTAAGCGTGCTCATTATCTTGACACACAAATAAAAATTCACATTCGAATCACTTGAAAAATCACGTAAAATAGTTCCAAATGTCAAATTGAATATTATACGTGGCGAAAATGAATATTATGCGAACATCCCCTAAAATGAATAGTGTGTTATCAGTTCGTTTACGTGAATTGACCAAAGAATCAAACAATGTACGTGTATTCCCGGTGTGAAAAATTCAATTTTGAACATGGTGAACAGTGAGTCCTTCAAGTGTAAGTAGTTTGATCATTCGTAGGAAATTTTTTTGGTTACAATTTTTTACTACAAAGCAAATTGATTTTGATTTAAATTAATCTGTCAACTATGCCCGTTTTGTAAGCCTCACAAACCCACACCCACGATGTTATCGGTAGCTGGTGGTTTTTACAGCCATTGAACCGGTGGAACCCTTAACGAGTGAACACGGTGAAAATTTGAGTATTTCGCGAGAAAAGATTTTCACCCTTACTTTTGCGACTCCACGTTGTCACGCATCGAGATTTTCACTTGTAGTTCAGTGAAAAGAAACGAAAATTAACTAGCAATATAGCCCAACTTGCTGCGCCATCAATCGGTGTCATTTCAAGTGAGGTGACACCACCCAGAAGTGCAGAATAAGAAGAACTTCTATGCAGATTTTCTGAATTAAATGTTCATGTTTTTATGGTAAGAATCCTAATGATTTTTATGAAAATTTTGAAAATCTCCAACCAATATTTAAAATAACAGTTTTCTGGTATCTGAATGTGATATGAGTACTACACTACATTTTATATACTGCCCATACTTGCATATCAGTCCCATATGGGAAATCGGCATGTTGAGAAAAAGACTATCAAAAGTTTATTTCCGAATTTTTTTCGAGCCCCGACCTGGAAGGATTCTTAGTGTCAGTAGGATTCATAGTACTAGCCATGCAATGATTCTGTACGCTAAGAATCGGCTGCGAAGTCTGTTGAAACAGAAAGGCCAAATTCCACGAAAGGAATGTGATGCCAAGACTTTGCTTTGCTCCCTAATGCTAAATCTTGGTATTAATACATGAAATATCCGTAATACACCTTTGCTGTTCCAATATTGCAACAAATGAAATTATTGAAATTTTGCACTGAATGGGACTGATATGCGGGTACTTTAGCATATGGGACACAGAAATGAGTTGATATTTTTTTATATTTTACTGAACAAACCCTCAACTTTCATTGCAATTTCTGATAGTATATTGAGGAAAGACTCCATTCCTCAAGCTAACTCAAAATTGGCGAAAATCGATATGAGACTGATATGCGAGTATGGGCAGTATACACAGAAAGAAAAGATGAAACTTACACGACATGTAAACCGATAGTACTATGAAATAGACATCAATTGAAACGAAAATCTGATTTAAAACCATGATTGATGTAAAATTACATTAAAAATCATTTAGTTTTTCATTGAACAAGACTGTATATTTACAAACAGCTTCGTTTTGTAATGTAAATTTCCATTCAATTGCCTGCTCCAAATATGTGCATTAAAATAAATGTAAAATCACAAAATATTTTTATCTGTGTATGAATCAAATAATTTTTACTGGATTGTGCATTAAACAGCTTTAAAATGGTACACAGATAAAAATATTTTGTGAATTTACATCTATTTTCATGCACATATTTGGAGCAGGTAATTGAACATAAAGTTACTTTACAATTCTGTAGGTTTCAATATAATTTAATTGAAAACTAAGCGTTAATTGAAAGATGCGGTTATATTGATTGAAAATTCAATGCAATCCGATTTAGTTTTGCATCGATGAAAGTTTTCAATCAAAATTTCGATTCAACCCATGTCTATTACATGTTACTATTGATTTACATGTCGTGTAAATTTCATTATTTCTTTCTGTGTGGTCCATTAAAACCTACGTGAAAAGTAGATTCCGACCGCAACATCATAGAGCTAAGGCAGTGTGTCTTATTAAATATGTTATAAACAAAGTAGGGCGGGAAATATTCACATTACTTTTCACGTAACTATGATCTTTTTTTTAAATGAAGAAAAAAATGTTTTTTTTCTGGAAAAATATGCCAGTTGACAGGTCTGGTCCTAGGCGCGAATGTCAAAACCCCTTGATTCAAATTGATTATTTTTCGAAAGAACTGTTTTGCAATGAAAAAATCTCGTCAACGTGTAAACATATTTCTGTGAAGTACAAATGGTCGGGTAATCGATCCGAAAAAAAAATTTACCCGTACCCGAGTGAGCGGTAAATTTTTTTACCCGTACCCGACCCGTACCCGAGTGAGCAGTAAAATTTTTTACCCGTACTCGACCCGTACCCGATTGAAAATAAAAATTTTTACCCGTACCCGACCAAAAACCCGTCGGGTACGGGTCGGGTTTCGGGTAAAATACCCGATACCCGACCATCTCTAATGCTTAAGCCCCCTTTTATACAACTTTTACGTAAATAACATTGATGAATGTATCAACACATCTTGCACGCTAAGACAACTTGCCGACGACAGTGTTGTGTCTATTATATGACCCAAAGCTGCCGATCTCCAGGGACCATTGCAAGATACCCTCGACAACTTGTCGACATGGGCTTTTCAAATGGGTATCGAGTTCTCTACGGAGAAAACTGAGCTGGTTGTATTTTCAAGGAAGCGAGAACCTGCGCAATTACAGCTTCAACTAGGGGGTGAAACCATAGCTCAGGTTTTCACATTTAAATATCTCGGGGTCTGGTTCGATTCCAAAGGTACCTGGGGATGTCACATTAGGTATTTGAAACGAAAATGCCTACAGAGAATCAATTTCCTTCGTACAATAACCGGAACTTGGTGGGGCTCTCACCCAGGAGACCTGATCAGGTTGTACAAAACGACGATATTGTCAGTAATGGAATATGGATGTTTCTGTTTCCGCTCCGCACGAATATTCATTTCATTAAACTGGAAAGAATTCAGTATCGTTGTTTACGTATTGCCTTGGGTTGCATGCAATCAACCCATACGATGAGTCTTAACCGTTGTGCACTCGAAAAAAAAACACCTTTAACCACCCGAATGGGTACCCGGGTACCCATTTTTTTAAATCGCTGTAAGTTGAGCATTTTTCAACCGATTGAAGTAATTTTAGCACTGTTGGATTCAGGAACTTAAGCTCTTTGGGATTGGTACCCATAAAGATGGACATGGTGCTCCTGGTTCCCAGGAACCCGGATATCCTAAATGAGTTCCGACATCGAGGCATTTATACACGGATTTCACGTATTTTTGTAATCTTATCTAAGAATTGCTATATGAAATCAAGTGCTATGCTGAGTTGTTATGTTTATATATTTCAGGGGGCATCCGTTATGTACGTAACATAAAATTTTGAATTTTTCTACCACTCCTTTCCCCCTTTGTCGAGCATTTCTCAATCTTTTCACCATGTATTGTCACGTATTTTTGAAACCTCTCCCCCCTAAACGCGTGACGTACTTTATGTATGTTCCCTTATATACTTCACTTTCTTATCTTCAGTTTGAAAATTATTATGTACTTCAGGCCTATTGCGAGGAGCACGCTATACAATTTTTAATTCTGGCAACAAACATTTCGAAACATCACGAAGTTACTTCCCAAACAGTTTCGTTCTCATTTATATTTCCTTTTTTTCGTTCTATGAGAGTAAGTCCAGAATAGGCCAACTACCCTTTAGATGACGTCATTTTTCTACAAAAGGTTCATTTTGGTACGGCCTTTCTCAAATAGCTGGTTTGGAAAAGTTTCAAATTAGTAAATGACATTTATGGTGGAAAACACAAGTGTCGGAACATTCTACGGAAATCCGGATTAACGGGAACCAGAAGAACCTACTACAGCAATATACACGTCCATCGAAAAGTGGATAAATTTCTGAATTTACCCGTACTGAAAAAATTCAAATCGGATGGAATTTGCCTTAGTTACAAGCATTTTTATTTGTGGGTACCCGGGTACCCATTCGGGTGTTTACGTAATAAAAAAAATTTGAGCCCCCCCATTCGACCCCCCTTACTGTAAAATGAAAAGTCAAAGCATGAGAAGTTATGGTCCAACTAGTTCTTGGAATTGACCGAATTGCAGAATCTTAGTTTAAACCTAACTCAGAAATTTCTTATTTTGAAATTCGAAAAGGTACCCGGGTACCCATTCGAGTGCATAAGGGTTAAAGTGCTGGCGGGCGTCTTACCGTTGAAAAACAGGTTCTGGGATCTCTCATATCGACTGCTAATCCGATGCGACATTTTGAATCCGATGGTGATAGAAAACTTTGAAAAGCTCGTCGAGCTTAATTCACAAACCCGTTTTATGTTCTTGTATTTTGACTACATGGCTCAGAATATAAATCCTTCTTCGTTTGTTCCCAATCGTGTTCATTTTGTGGATACTTCTAATTCTACTGTGTTTTTCGACACATCCATGAAAGAAGAAATTCGTGGAATCCCGAATCCTGTACGCCCTCAAGAGATCCCAAAAATTTTTAATAATAAATTTAAAGAAGTCGACTGTAATAAAATGTTTTACACTGACGGATCATATCTAGACGGGTCCACTGGCTTCGGTATATTCAATGTAAATTTCACCGCTTCCTATAAACTCAGTGATCCAGCTTCAGTTTACGTCGCAGAACTAGCTGCAATTCAGTATACCCTTGAGATCATTGACACTCTGCCCACAGATCACTACTTCATTGTATCGGACAGTCTCAGTTCCATTGAGGCTCTCCGTTCAGTGAAGCCTGGAAAGCACTCACCGTATTTCCTGGGGAAAATACGGGAACAATTGAGTGCTTTATCTGCAAAATCATACCAGATTACCTTGGTTTGGGTCCCCTCACATTGTTCCATACGGGGCAATGAGAGGGCGGACTCGTTAGCCAAGGTGGGCGCACTAGAAGGTGATATCTATGAAAGACCAATCTGCTTCAATGAATTTTTCAGTTGCTGTCGTCAGAAAACTCTAGCTAGCTGGCAGAATACATGGAATAGTGGAACTCTGGGACGATGGTTACAGTCAATAATCCCACAGGTATCGACGAAAGCTTGGTTCCGGGGGTTAGACGTGAGCCGAGACTTTATTCGTGTAATGTCAAGGCTCATGTCTAATCATTACATGTTCAGCGCGCATCTCCGTCGTGTGGGGCTCGCTGAGAGTGGTGTCTGCGTTTGCGGTGAGGGTTATCATGACATCGAACATGTTGTTTGGACATGTGTCGAGTATTGTGATGCCAGGTCCCAACTCATAGGTTCCCTTCGGGCCCGAGGTATACCACCCTTCGTACCAGTCCGCGACGTCTTGGCAACTCGAAATCTTCCTTATATGACTCTCATCTATAACTTCTTGAAAACTATCAATGCTCAAATTTAGTACTCTCCCTATCTCTTTCTCGTCTACAGCTCTACCGCACTCTTCTTTACGTTGCTGGAAGTATGGCCTGTGTAAACGATGCTTCGGAGCATGCACCTGCCTTGAACTGACTGAGTTGCTGGAAGCTACCCAAAAACGTCACATCAACGTCAGAACACACCAACGAAGCATCCCAATCCAGAATAATCTCTTCATTGCTACAAGCTGAAAAACATGAAGATTCATCGAACGCAAAATGTGTCTAAAAGATGTATGCCACAAACCAATGATGTATTCAAATTTCAATTCAATACTGTGTAGGTCCCACCCTCCCTATGTCCCCTTACTAACTGGGGAGTATGCCGCCCCGTAATACGGCATCCCTTTCTCTCTCCCTAACAACAAGACAATCGGCCACGTTAAGCTAAAGCAAATGAGCCTAATAAAAATTTTATTTGAAAAAAAAAATAGTATGTATTACCGATATTTCAAGTAATAATACCATGATTTAACATTAGGTAGCACAATAAATTAAAAAAATCGGAAATAAAATTTTAATCGTCTTTTTCTCGACATGCCGATTTTCCATATAGGACTGATATGCAAGTATGGGCAGTATAGATGTCCTAATCAGTTGAAAAATATCGAATCATAAGCATCTTTACTGTTATTCGATAATTGGGAAATTAAAAAAAAATACAATTTTAATGTCTGCGTTTTTTATTCATTCAGCTATTTTCTAGTTTTGACAATCATCCTACGAACATTGAGCAAGAACATCACGTGCTGGGAGCTGCCATGTCGACATAACCGATACCATTTTGACTGTTGTATCCGTCAACTAGAAATTGACGATCGAACTTCGATTGAGCATGCAAACTTTGCCAAACAACAATACGTTTTACTAGAGGATAGTAATATTTTCACAGTGTCACCACAGTTGTTTCAGCTCATGACAGACGCTAAAATGTTGGAAATTTCGGGTGGATTTGTGCCCTGGGTTCATTTAGAACCGTCTATCACCGTACTGATCATCTACGACAGCCAGACAAAGAAAATTTTTGTCAATCCCGAGGAAAGAAAGTATCGACTGATTTGGTTGGAAGTTCGCAATGTCACCATGAAAGAGATTCCGCCTTATTTGAACCAGCTAAGGGATCTGGAGCATATTGGATTTGTCAGTGCCGGCTTGGAGTACTTGGTAATGGATCAATTTGACGGTTTGAACAAGCTGGAAGAGTTGGATCTGTCCTGTAACAATATTCTACAAATTCATATTAACTTCCCTATGAGATTACCATCGCTGCGCACGCTGCATCTGAATGGTAATAAACTGAGGACTATCGATATTGGCTACTGGTACATGCCAGAACTGACAACATTTGATTTGTCTTCGAATCAGCTGAAGTATATAACAAACTATAACAGCAACCAGATGGAAAAACTATGTGCCATCAAAGCCGAGCAGAACAGATGGAACTGTAAGTGGTTAGGGGAATTTCTACACGCATGCTTTCATTTTAAAGGATACGGCTTCAACGATCTGCAAGTTGAATGTGACGAAGACGAGGAATGGCACGAAAATTGCTGTTACGGAAATGAGACCGAGTCAGGCTATCAGGACTATTTGAAGGAGATGCACCTAATTAGATAAATGTACCAAGTAAACTGCCCCAATCGCTTCGTAGCTGGAAGTTTCGGTTCTTAAATTTTGAAGTGTTCATTTTGATTCCAAAATATTTTATTTTAGTATTGATAGAAATATACGCACGGTACTACCACTGAATGTGGTTCATGTATAGCGGCCCTTACACGATCATTAAAAGTTTCATTACTAAAAAGTAATGACACTTTTAATGATCGTGTAAGGTCTGCGAGTTCAGTAATAGCGGCCCTTACACGATCATTAAAAGTGTCATTACTAAGTAATGACACTTCTGCTCAAACGCTCGTCATTACTGCATTACTGTACATCCTTACCGACGACTCCTTACTGTTTAGCATTACACGTTCATGTGTGTGTGTGTGTGTGTGTGTGTGTGTGTGTGTGTGTGTGTGTGTGTGTGTGTGTGTGTGTGTGTGTGTGTGTGTGTGTGTGTGTGTGTGTGAGAGAGAGAGAGAGAGAGAGAGAGAGAGAGTGTGTGTGTGTGCATGTATGTAACAAAAATATACACTTACTTTTTTTCAGAGATGCCTGAACCGATTTTTACAAATTTTAATTCAAATGAAAGGTCTTATGGTTCCATCGCCTACTATTGAACTTCATTTGGATTTGACTTCCGGTTACAGAGTTACAGAGTAATATGTGAAAATTAGAGAAAAAATGTGCACCTAATTTTCTCGGAAACGGCTTAATTGATTTTCACAAACTAAGATTCAAATGAAAGGTTTTATAGTTTTCGACAAATTTCTACAACGTTTTATCCGGATGCAACTTCCGGTTCCGGAACTAAAGCGTGATAAGTGGAAAATTACCAATTTCATTAATTTTTTTCACGAACGATGGTCAAAAATAAGTGTAAATCCCATAAAACTGTCGATAAATTCTTCTAGTTGGTAGAACTTCTTCGTTTGTGGGCATATAAACTTAATTCAGCACTACTGACACATACTAACAGACATGGCACTATGAGTAAATTATTCTAAAAATAAATTTTTGTGAGGTACTAGTTCCATCTATATTGAACTGCGCGAACTATTTTGTATCGGTACACCCAGCCCGGTGGCAAGGATAGGGCTCTCCAGCAAGCGCTATCGTAGCCAACATCTGGGGCATTTGGTGGGCAATCAGAGCACTCATATTTGGATGTTTTTGATAGGGTAACGACAGACTGGATGTTTCTGATAAAGTGACGACAGACTTGATGTTTCTGATAGGGTAACGTGGCGCCATCATGGCATATGTTCGAAACTACCGTAAAATATTCGAAACTACCGTAAAAATGATTAAAAAATCCAATTTGAGTGTCTGTCTGTTAGTCTGTGCTACTGGTTCCCCCTTTTCTTGCTCCGGAAAAAACGAAAACAGTGAAAAAAAACTCCAAAAATAGAACACACTTTGATTTCTCAGCGATGCTTGAACCGATTTTCACAAATCTTATTTTAAATTAAAGTTCACATTGTCTCAAAAGCTAGTGTGAAATTTAATGTGGATCCGACTTCCGATTCTGCAGTTTCGCTTCGTTTGTTAGATTTAGTTTCATTGGTTTTATGGAAATAGAGCATGAGATAATAAGTTTAAGTATAACTAGGTTCAAAACTGTTTCAGAAGTATTGGTCACTTTTTTCAAGCTGGCCAAATCGACTTATAGGTTCAAAGGAGAAGTCCTACAGTTTCATAGAGAATTTGTTGTGGATACTACTTCCGGTTCCGGAACTACAGCGTAAACAGGATTTGTAGATTTTGTTAGATTAAGTCCGAACAAGCTTTCCTATTTATATTCAATGAACAGTTGGTTTTGCGAATTCCAGAGTAATAATTATAATGTTATGAGTAGTATGAGAAAGGCATGATTACACCACCAGGTGGATTAAAACAGCTTTTTGCCTTTCTCATATAGAACGGATACACAATCACTGCAAAAACCGACTTTTAAACCGAAGTCCGGAAGGCCGAATGTCATATACCATTCGACTCAGCTCGACGAACTGAGAAAATGTCTGTGTGTGTGTGTATGTGTATGTAACAAATATTGTCACTCACTTTTCTTGGAGATGGCTGAACCGATTTCCACAAACTTAGATTCAAATGAAAGGTCTCCTAGTTTCATATAAATTTCCTGAATTTCATTTGGATCCGATTTCCAGTTCCGTAGCTACAGGGTGGTATGCAACAAAATCGTGATAATAATGCACCGAAACTGTGAAAATAATGTCACTCACACTCCCATGAGATGGCTGAATCGATTTTCACAAACTCAAATTCAAATGGAAGGCTTTACGGTTCCAAGCAAAGTTCATGAATTTGAATTGAATCCGATTTCCAGTTCCGGAATTACAGGGTGATATGTCACTCGCTTTTCTCGAAGATGGCTGAACCGATTTCCACAAATTAAGATTCAAATGAAAGGTCTTAAGATACCATAAGAATCTTCCAATTTTCCTTCGGCTTAAACCCCTTCTTCCGGAGGTAGGGTGCTTAGTTTGAAAAAGTCAGTTTCAAGAATTTATTTTCATAAGATGCCTCTTTATATTTGGTAGTTAATTTCTCTAGGTAGCCGACCATGAGAGTCTGTTACCAAATAAACCAACCATTGATAATCCCATAAAAGATCTGCTGAATTTTATTCTAGTCCAACTACCGGTACATTTTTCTCCAAAATTCAAATAGAGAATCGTCAATAAATTTGTAGGTCATATTAGTGTATGGTTGAATGAACCGAATGTCACTATGCCGATATCCAGCTTTTGGTTGCGGAAGTACCAAAAATAGTAATCATATGTAATAAAATGTAGCTCACTTCACTTTCTCACACATGATTGAATAAATTTTCACTAACTTAAATTCACATGTAGTATATCAATGTAACAGTAATCTGCAACAGAAATCTTCAAAACTATTTTCTAAAAATGAAAATGAGAAAGGTATCATTACACCACTAGGTGGATTAAAACAGGTTTTCAACATGGGATTATATAAGAGTTACATATGCGCATTTTGTAGATGGTCGGTCTCGCACGGTGATGTACTTTATTCGATCGAAAGATTTTATTGAGTCCAAAGTACGCATGATTTTCTGCTAAAATATACCGGTCACCAGAATGCCCAAATACAAGAACTCGTCTATCACCTCGATATTGTCGCCGTCAGTTAATAGTTAATAGAGCTTCTTCTCGTTTATTTTGTTCTAATTCCACATTTATAGCCAGTCCGACATGTCTAGTTTCGGTATTCAGTCCGATGCATATTTTCATAATCTTCTTAAAGTTACGTGTCACAATATCAACATCGTCAGCGAGCCCAAAAAGCTGAACAGACTTTCGGAAGATCGTACCACTTATGTCGACCATCGCATTTCGAATCACACCTTTCAAAGCAATAATATACAAGAGACAATGTATCACTTTGTCATTGCCCTCTCCGAAATCTTTCTCCCGAACACCATTTCCCAGAACATAAAGCAACAAAGTATTTTCTCCAGAATGTACCGTTCTCCAGCAAACCATATTCACGAAGGTACTAATTAGTAAAAAGACATACAACAGAATGCACCATTCCCCAGAATGCCATCTCCCAGAAGAAGCAAATACCTAGAAACTGTTTCCCCAAAATGGAAAATAATACAGAAACAACATAGGGACAGATATTTTACCAGAAAAGCATCTACTAGAATCAGATGCGCATACATTCCAAAAATGTGTCTTTATTCATCCAATTCAAAGTACTAGGTGAAAATTATATATTCCTGTTTCTACCTTGTTGCTACCGTTGCTAGGGTTAGCTATGGCAATTCCAAGGGTTGTCTCAACAAACAGCAAATGTCGTCACTTGCTATGTTATTGGCCAACATTCCTCCTTCGTTATTTCCACAATATCAAAAAGGTTCAAGTCTTGATGGCATCTGGATCATACGTTTCGGTCGGCTTGTACTTGGTTCCTGATTAGTATCCGACTGAACAATCGGCTGTGGCTGCCGAGGTGTTTCGTTCAGATTGGAACCAGAAGCTCCTAAATCAGGCTGAACTGAATCATCGGGATTTGGTTCGTTTTTGGATTCAGGGTTTTCTTCAGGTTCTTGAGGCACTGGAATCAAGGTACCTTGCAATCCAAGGGTTGTCTCAACAAACAGCGTCACTTCCTATGTTAGTGGCCAACACAAACTCATCGACGAAAATGTTGAGTGATTTTTTTGATATTCGTCTTCTTCACAATGGCGATGCTTAATTTGATTTGTATGTGATCTGATGGGAGAATGAAATCCCATGCCAGTCAATCAGAAGAACATTAATGTTTACTTCGCCGATAGCTTCAATGATAACCCCAGGAGCCCATTTCCATTTTGAGTTACTTTGGTAGACCTTCGCATAAACTTTGTTACCTGCTTGTATGGTCTACACCATGCTTGCGATCCATTGTAAGTACTACACCATGCTTGCGGTACTGCGGTCCATTGTACGTGTACCAACAATCGATTGTTTGGATACGTTGTTTAATTTACTTATCGTCTTATTTTGAATCTTCTAGTCATAAAGGGTAGTAAATAGCACACTATCATTTTATATAAGTATCTTATTTAATGCTAACACAATATTCTGTTCGTCATAGATGATTCAGGTCGAGACGGCCGAAGACCGCGAGTACGCCAGCGACCCACCGTCAGAAGTGCCGGCACCTGAGGGATGAAAAGGGGGGGTTCAGCTAATGCCTAACAGTCTTAGTCTTTTTCTATTATTTTTTACTTTCGTACTCCCTGCATACATAGTTTAATCGGGATATTTGGTAAAAATCGTGAAATTTTATAAAAGTGAAAAAATTAATGAAAGCCCCGGAACGATCTACTAGAATATACATAAAAACAAAATCTTCGGAGAAATGAAACAGCTAACTTTTAGCTAATAGTATCAATTATTGTTACTTTTTATTGTAGTTCACGAGGTAATAAAGCAATAGATAAAAATTCCTCTTGTTGAATAATCTGCCAAATAAGCTTCCACGTATTCAAGGGCATTTGTCACTGATTTGTTATATTTCAATTTTGAACTTTTGTTCAATGTTAACTATGATGCTTAAATACTAAACGTAGCTTGTGTACTGTAATCCGAAATAATGTAACTTAAAAGCAGTCATCTCTATACAATACGAGAGGAATTCCCATTTGAAACAGGACAGAATTGAGAAATTTCGCGAAAATAATTTCATTGTACGTATAATATGCGTACCATTATAAGTACTTATAAAATCATAACCAAATTAGAATAACGTTATTAATGATTATTATTAATCATCAAGTATATAAAATCCATGAATACTGAATTGTTGCAGTAGGTCGACCGGTTAGAGAGGAGTGTTGTGCGCTGCTTTCATTCTTATTTGCCGTTACTCCGGTTGTTATCGAAATCGGTCGGAATCAGGAGCGGAGTGTTTCAGGCGTGCCTGTCATAGCGATCGTAGCTCAAAGTCAGTCAACTCTGTATTGAACCGAACCGGATCGCTTCCAATGAGCAACTTTTTTCGGTATCCCGTTCCCCGCAATCGACTGTATCATCTCCGGTAGAAGAAGCTCCACTTTCCTTAACAACTTGCCACTCGCGAAACCGACGTCGTTGTTCGCTTCTAACGCACCACTCGTCAAATTCTTCAGGACTAAGTTCCTGTCTGAGTCGTTCTCGTCTCCAGCGGCGCATATACTCAGCACGATTGTAGCGTTGAGCGAGAAGTTTTTCCGATTCACTTTGCGGTGGTGATACAGTAGGTGGACGCCCGACAAATCCGAACGATGCGGTATTTTGCTGCGTTTGACGTTTGGCACGCCACTTACGCATATATTCCGCCCGCGAGCGCCGCAAGGAAGTCATGTGCTTATCCGAAGTTGGTGAACTCTGTCTACTGACTGTGTTTTCCTCCGGTGGTTCCGGTGTAAATGAAGAATACTCCAGTTGTTCATTCAATAGTTGTTGATTATGGGATTCTTCCTTAAAGCGGTGAATTTCAGCTTCTACCTTCCTTAGCTGATGTTGGGCAAAAAGAGCAAAAAGGTCTTGCGCCTGTTGTAATCGTAGAGCCTTTTCCTGTTCCAACTGTGAGTGATTGATTGATGGTTGATCATCTTGCTCGATTTTATGAACATTTTTCTGCGCTTCTATCAGTTGCTGTTCTTGCTTCTGTCGTTGACGCATTCTCCATCGTCGCATTCGTGCTGCGTTCTTAGCTTTTCGTTCAGCTTCTCGGTCTTCCGGGCTAGTTTGTTCAAATTGTGGATTAGAGTTGATTGTTTGTCCTATTGCTTCAACCTCTACTCCTTGTTCTAATAATTTCTCTAACAGCGACACATCCGTAATAAAGGAATTGTCCAGTTCCTTTTTAATAATGGCGACATCAGATGAATTAGGTATGGCTTTCTCATCTTCCGATTCTTCATCGTACGAGTCTTGTGTAAAGGTTTGGCTCTTGAGTAACTGATCGTTACTTTTACATAGCTCTTTAAAATTGGCAAATGAGTAAATTTGCTGAATGCAGTCGGCACAGATAAACGATTTGATATCATACGGTAGAGTTATCTACAATTAATATACAACGAAAATAAGTAGACTTTAGTTTGATGACCTACTTAAGGTACCTACCTGGACTTCCACACAGTTGAAAATCTGCGCTAACAATGAAGGATCTGGTGCAGAATCCGGTGGAAAAAGTGCCCGTAGCTTTCCTGAATGAGTTAGGCATAGCCGACAAAAGATATGCTTTCCGGTTCGATCGGGAATAATAGTTCCCACTTCACCATCACCATCATCATCAGCATCATCATGCACATTACGATGAGCTTGAACACTTTTCGAAGAATTCGGACTGAAATCGAACCCTCCCGGCATATCGAACTTTCATCGATTTGTAGAAAAACACAAGAGAACCAATTCTAACTTACAATTTCTAATTATCTCGATCAAATTGTCACACCAAAAAATTACGTGCACATAATTCAATGATGGCGAGAGATGTTACAAAATCACTCGAAAATGCTATGCAACATACGTACATACGCTGGTATTATGTTGACATTCCAAACTATGCACTATATGCAAGCTGCATAACAAGTACATTTATGTATATCCATCATCATTACTTGATAGCTGTCAAACCATGGTACATCCGTGAGAGAGCGGTGAATAGCGTAACTAAAATGATACGGTAAGTGTTCTTATACTTATCATTCCATGTGTTTACGGATATGCGAAATGAGAATATCAAGTTTATTTTAGGTTTTCTTACAAATAATTAGTAGATATTTCAATTTGATTATCTCAAATTGGAAAACGATAAAAGAATGGTAGACATGAAAAAAATCAAACAGATTTATAATAGATGTATAATATTTGAAAATGAATCGTCGCAATAAGTTATGGGATTACGTCGATAATATATTTAACTTTTTTAGCTAGGTTTGAAGACAACAATTTATTTTTCTCAATGTTGTTCAGAAAAATGACTTCTCATGTACGTGAAACCGATCATTGATTTTTGTTGGTAATTTACAAAAACACAGTCTAGATAACAGACGACAGGTTGTTTTTGATAGGGTAACGTGGCGCCATCATGACATATGCGAGTATTGTCTCAACTAAAGGAATATACGAAATGACTGTTAAAATGATTAAAAAATCCAATTTGAGTGTGCTGTCTATTATATCGTTTTCGCTTGATGCCAAACCTAACCAAGTTTCCCAGGGGGAGGGGGGGTTTTAGCCCCTCCTCCTATGGAAGATTTTTCAACAGTAATTTTCATGAACAATAGAGTTTGATCTCCCCTTCCTCCCTTAAACCTCCCCCCCCCTTTTTAACTCTCACTTGAACTCTCCCTTGAATACCCCCCTCCCCCCTGAAATAATTCTGCTCACGGGCCTGTAAGATATACTGGATGGGTATTACTTGCGCATTTTATTCTTCTAACGAAATCTTCTTCCCAAACATCGTTGCGGCGTTGGTTGGCTTGCTGGATCGAGGACGGAGCTTTGACAGATGCGACACGGGACGCTTCTACCGATGATGATGATTCTTCTGCAGATTGCACTCGCGTCGTACGTACTTTCACGGAAACTGGTCAATTTAATTGGTAACCAAACTTATCCCACTCGACAGATCGAACGGAAACTAGCGTACGTGTGGATTTTCCGAACGGTCGGATAACATGATTGTTTTCTACACGGAACCGTAAAAAGACTTAATTTTAACTACATTCCACCCAATTTGTGGGTTCTTTTCAATAATCTAATTTTAGGTAAAGTGGCTTAAGGTAGTTTCCGTAAGGCAACGAATAAGCTAGTAAAACGAATTCTGACAGGCTCGTGCGCAGAAATCATTAAAGGGGGGGGAGGGGGGGGGGGGGGGCAATTTTGTCGAACTTTTTTTAGCGAAAACGATAAAAGAAATAGTTCCCCTGCATGTAAGTATTGGGCTTTACTCTAGAGAAAATATGCGCGTTATTGAGAGCGGTGGTAGTCGGTATTTCGGGCACGCACTATACAAATGCGTAACATCGATGACTGCATTTCCAGTAACACTTGACAGAAAGTGGGAAAGGTGCCAAAATTTGAAAAAGAATGTTGCGTCATCCACAATATTGAAACTGTAAAAAAAAATTCTGAAAACGTAGTATAAATTGTCAAGTTTTTGCACTTTAATATAATAAGTACTCCATTGTTCATGAAACTTAATTGAAAAAAAATTCTTCATGGGGGGGGGGGGGGGGAGTTAAAACCCCCGTACCCCCCCCCCCCCCCTGCGCACGGGCCTGATGTGAACTTTAAAACCCAAATGATGCTATGGAATTCTTCAACGTTAACATAAAAATAGTGCATGATTGGTGTATTCCTGGTTTTCTGATAGTTTCTTATAAGTATTGGTTACAGGCTCCAACATATCTGAAAGACGGAAAACGACAACGGAATCACGCTAACACTAAAGTAAGTCAAACCAAGCAGAAGATACCAAATATATTGGCTTATAACGGCCTATAGTGAACCATGGAAGGATTTTTAAAAATACGTTAATCATTTAAATCCCACGAGTTGCAAAGAATGAAATCGTCCACTGCCAGAGCTTCGCTTAACACAGCAAGGAAAAAAACCCAAGATATTCCGTTCACGACTGCATTGTTTAACCACAGACTAACAGCCATGACAGCATGAGTAAATTCTTATAAAAATAATTTTTCGTGCTCTAGTTCCATCTATATTGTACTGCGCGAACTATTTACTATCTGTACACCCCTTGTGTTATGTAAAAGTTTTTTTTACTAGTTGGTTTCCCCTCGTTTGTCAACACCGATCAGCTGCTTGCAGGAATGCCTGATTTCATCAAAATATTGGAAAATGAATCGTCACTATAAATTAATGGATTACGTTGATAATATATTTAACTTTTTCGCGATGTTTTAAGGTAACCATTTATTTGACTCAACGTTGTTCATCTAGACTATTTTTTATTGTGTTGGTAGTTTTCACCCGAAATTAAGTGGTGGCAGACCAGAAGCAAGTAAATATTGTAACAAAACGGGTTCGATTTTGTATTGCGTTAGAGGATGAAAAGTAGGCACAATTATGTATTTAGTTTTGGCAATATGTATTAAATCTGTATTCTGCATGAAATTCGCATGGAAGTATACAAATCATTACAGGTAATTCTGTATGAATGGCAACTCTGTTGGTAAATGGAAAAACTAAACACAGTCTAGATGACAGACAGGATGTTTTTGATAGGGTAACGTGGCGCCATCATGACACATGTGAGTACTGTCCCAAATAAAGGAATATTCGAAATGACCGTTAAAATGATTGAAGAATCTAATTTGAGTGTCCTGTCTGTTAGTCTGTGGTTTAACCTCCTGCAGCCATTCAATCATCGGCACGAAGATACACCTTGACTTGGGAGTTCCTATTTTTGTGGCCTTTAACGACATGGAACAGGGAACCAGTGGATCAATTCTTGGTAGAAAATAATTCCGCCGGATGACACACGGCTTACCTGTTTGGCGGACTTATACCACCGGTACAGGTGAACCGTGCCGTTATTCTTAGTCAGTTGGAAAACCGCGGAAGTTGACATTGATGGTCAATTTGCATGGGTGGCCGAGCAGCCGAATCTTTTTGTTCCGATATCTCCCAGTGATACTTTCTGGCGCCGGAAAGGTAGTTCAAACATATGCGTTTTCTGATGATGGTTCTGCGTTGACGCTTCTTGATCAAGATTTAGCTAACGAACTGGAGCTGAATGGTCAATCGAGTACTGGAGGAACAGAGAGATACGAAAAGGATTATACAACCGTAATCCTTCATGTTGCACTAAGCCATATCGAATTTTTAAAGTTGCATCTAGACGATGTGCGAAAGGGTGAACGTTGAAGAGTGAAGAAGAAGAAGCAGGTCAGCCAATCGGGATGAAAACACGACTTGGCTGTACAATTTGTGGCGGAATGAGTTCAGGAGAGACTCCGAGTATGTTTCATTATACCTTCCACGTACGTTCTCGCGATGAACAATTCGACGAAGATCTGCATCAAGCATTGATAGAGTACTTTGCCCTAAACAGTCTCGGGGTGATCAGACCAAGTAAGTTGCCGCTATCTTCTGTAGATGAATGAGTCACTATTAACTTCGCTTACACATTTCAACGGTGAATGATAGGAAACTGGTCTGCTCTGGCGCTACGATAACTTCCGCTTACCCGATAGCCATGAAATTGCTTTGCGTTATCAGCCGTGAAATTGCTTGCGGAATCGAATTGAAAAAAAATCAAGAAGCAGAAGTATTGCAGTGAAAAATTACCGATTTTATAGCCAAACGCTATGTCCGTACACTTAAAGACGCCGAGGTAAAGCAGCAATCTTTTCACGAATGGTTGCTACCAGTATTTCCAGTGATGAATCCAAACAAACCCAGGAAAGTCTGGGATGCAGCAGCCAAACCTCATGGCAGATCATTGAATTCAGCGTTGTCAATGGGTCCAGACCTACTCTGTTCACTTCTAGCAAAGACATCATATTAACAAGATATCCAGCTCTCACATTTCCCGAACAAATCATTGGCAACAACATTTTTTGCGAGCATGGCGCCCTCAGGCGAGTTCGCATCGAATCTCGTACACAGAAGTAGAGAAGAGAAATTCGTGCGCGCCAAAATAGCAGCACTGCGCACCCATACAATTGACATGATATGTTGAATGTGACACCGTGCGATGGCGTTGCTGAACTGAAGATTGATTTCGCTCCAAGCTGACAGGGTCTGCTTCTAGCCATCTTGATAAGATTCCGTTTATATCCCGTTGGAGTGACTGAAGATATCCGAGAAATGTTTCACCAGATATTGATTCGCGACGAAGACCAACGATATCAGTGCTTTTTCTGGACGGACAAAAATAACAAGCTTGAAGTTTTCATAATGAGAGTTATGACCTTTGATGCATGTTAACGTTAACGCAAATGTTAATGGCAATGTTAACGCAGAACGGTTTGAAAATCATTATCCGAAAGCGTATGAAGCTATAACTAAAACGCACTATGTCGACGACATGTTGATCAGTGTTGAGTCCAAAGGAAAGAAGATGCTAAAAAACATAGAAAGTAAAGCTAAAACATTTAGTAAAAGAAGCAATTTTAAAGGTTATTGAAAAAAGACAGTACTCTCCGAGGTGGTTTCCATCTTTTTATATCGCGGACTATATCGTTGGGATAGATGCTTTGTAATAAACATTTTTTATGTTTCTCCTTTATCGTTTAAAATATATAAAATCGACGGTTTACCGAAACGCGTACAGGCAATATACAATTTTCCATATAAAAAAACTTGAAATTCACGACATGAATTCCTAACGATTGCTCTTGAGCTTTATTGACAGTAACAGAAATTGGGATGAAAATTTTCGAGCACTCACAAAATCAAAATAATCAAACAACATATGTAGCAGTCGGTTTCAGAAGAACGTCGTCATGATTGCTCGTGATCATTGAAGTAATTATAAAAGTTGTTTTATTGCGTTCAATGGGCAATTTAGTTTGGAAAACTCGTTTAAGTATTTTTGAATGCGGAAATCGGATAAAAACATTAAGAGCAAAACCCGGACATGGATTTTGTAATGCAAGAATCGTTTAAAAACATCTTTTTCTTCAAGAACCGGAAAAAAACTTAACCGGTTTTTCCAAAACAAATGTATTTATTCGGCTTTCGCATTCAAAGTTTTTACAAACTGCCGCTGTGAGAACGCAGCATAGATCAAGTTGCCCTTAACAAACAAGCAAACCATGCTTCGTCCACAGCGACGGTCGGTGAAAACTTTGAATGCAAAAACCGGATAAATTTATTTGTTTTGGAAGAACTGTATATGATTTTGATATGAAATTATGCATCGTTTCGAGTAATATTACAATCTTTAGAACGACACCCTGATTGTTGTGATATTAAATCGTAATCGGGGAACGGGTATAGCGTGATGGATAAGTCGATGCCTTTCACGCAGCCCACCTGGGTTCGATTCCCAACCCCGCACATAGGGTCAGAAAACTTTTCTGGTCCGAAGAGGCGAATGACCACAATGTTAAAACCTCTATAATGGAAACAAAAAAAAATCGTAATCGTTGCACATCAGTAGTGAGTTGATAATCACATTGAAATGGTTACAACTCTTCTTTTGCTGTGTAGTTTCAAATTATTCGATTAAATATTACTCGATTATCTGTATTGTTAATCGACTACTCGATCGATATTATGACATCCCTAGTCCCTAGTAGTTCAAAATAACGCACTATGCCAGAGATGCCAGGTCTGCATATTTGTCTTCAAATGTACAGATTTCATATAAAGTTCTGCAGACTTTTTTTGTTTCAGACTTATTTTTGCAGACTTTTGAAATCGAGTTTTTCGCAGACTGTCATCAAAATTTATACACTTTTGAAATTACTGCGATGTTTCCTTTTACTCACAAAGTCAGTATTGTTTGTCATACTTTATAGAGATATTGAAACCATCAGACCCTGTCTGAAGATATTTGAAAATTTTACATGGCATCTCTGCACTATGTTATGCTACAGATTTGCATTATCGCAATGCTTGTGGGTGTATTTTCTGCGGGTTTGGCCATGACCATGAGCATAGCCGTCGGTTTATAGATAACACAAAAAACATTTGTTATTATGGTTATTACAAAAATGCGAAATTCTTAAATATATTTGGAATATTGAATAAATATTAATAATATTGATCACATCAAGTTTGTCCCTAATCTGGAGTACACCGACATTGTATATAAACCAACATTTCTCGTTGTCTACAAACACAATATAGAACAGAAAACACTTCGTTCAGCAAAAACTTGACCCCAAGCAATGTCGCGTGTTTTTGCAAAGTCAAAGCCAGTGTTCAGAATCCATTCATCGTAAGAAGTCAACTGGAGGGAGCGATTAAAAATGACTACCTTGGTCATCATACCAGTGCTGATTTTGCAATCGTTCTGTCTGGTTTACAGTTGGGATTTGACATCTATCGGCTTAACTGACTTTTCAGTTAAACACGTTTCCCTTTACAAATCTCGCGCATTTCTTACAATTGAAAGTTCCAATGGTTCGTATCACTTGACAATAAATGACTGTTGCATGAATGTGATTTGCTTCATAGATGTTTATCATTCACAGTGACACTAGTTGAGGCATCGTGGCCAGAGAATAAGCTAGGCGGATCTCGTCCTCGGGTTTTATCTAATAACCCGTATGAATTAAGTGATAGTTGTGATGTGATGATGAACGTCATTGGAACCGATGTCGACCAAGTAGCACGCTTGTGGATCTTGGATCGCGGCAGTGCAGCAGTATGCAACCCGAAACTACTTATTCGAAGTCTAATACTTCCAACCAGTCTTGAAATATCCTATGTATTCAGATCATCAGGTCGCAGGTTCAATTCAATTGTTGTTGACCCGATTCAAGCTTTGGATGGCGATACACGTGCCTTTATCACACTTGTTGATACTGACTATCTATTTATGTTCTCTCTGTTCAAGCGAGAAGTTGGTAAACTTAAATTTGAGTACGATTTTCTCATTATTCTAAACAATCAATTTTTAACACATGAAAAACTATTAACAGAAAAAGGAATCTAGCTCCGATCAATCAAATTTCATTATCAGAAGTGGCTATCAACCAAAACCAGTTGTACATTTCGGACGAGTTAAGTGGACGATTGTACTCGCTTCCGGTGAAAATTATACGTCAGCTTTCTTTCCCCGAGAATAGAGTGCAGAAAATGATCATGAAAACAAACGTTACCTACCTCGGACGGTTGATGGGTCGTGCTAGCAAATTGAAGTTGGACCTGAGGGATAATTTATACTACAGCATTGCCAGGGATGGTGCGATAGTAAAATGTAAACCGGAACAGTCTCTGAGAGCGGAAGATCATTCAATCATCCTCCAACGGGGGATCGACGTGAGCCAAATCATTCTTGGCTCTACCGGCAAAGGATGGGTGATCTCTAGTCATTATATTTCCGACCAGAGCAAAAGGCACTGTTTGAGAATAAATACGTGATGATAGTTTAGTAGTTTCTTTTCTTCTGCCTACCGAAGGCCAAAATAGTAAATATTCTAATTGTCCATAGAAATATATATGTATATATATATATATATATATATATATATATATATATATATATATATATATATATATATATATATATATATATATATATATATATATATATATATATATATATATATATATATATATATATATATATATATATATATATATAGGGGAACGTGCCATTTGAGCCAATTTGTTCTGATTCCTGATTATGCGGTTTTTTTTTACGCGACTGTTTTTATGCGAATTTTCAGAGTTATGCGGTTTTTTTTTATGCGAAGTTTCAGAGTTATCCGTTTTTTTTTTTATGCGAATTTTCAGAGTTATGCGGTTTGCCCTTCTGCGGTCTTTTTTTATGCGAAGTTTCAGAGTTATGCGGTTTTTTTTATGCGAATTTTCAGAGTTATGCGGTTTTTTTTTATGCAAATTTTCAGAGTTATGCGGTTTTTTTTATGCGGTACGTACGTACGTAAATTTACGTACGTACGTAAATTCGCATAAAAAAAGACTTCAGTGTATATATATATATATATATATATATATATATATATATATATATATATATATATATATATATATATATATATATATATATATATATATATAAATCTTGTCATGCGGATGAAAAAGATAATCAACTAATTCAGACTAATCTGGTTACAACGCAAAAACCACAAATGATACGTGTACAGCAAACTAATATCTAATTGTTGTTCATTTGATTTTACTGTGGCTTGAGCTGTAAAGAAGCTGGCTTGAGAGAAAAGATCTTCTCAAGTAGACATTCTTTCAAAAATCTGTAAATCTGGCGGAAAAATCGAAAATTTATTTAGTGAGGATACAGATTTTGCGAGTCGCTCAAGCTGATTCACCCCTATGGAACTGGTTGGTTTACTTTCCTGCATAGAGGTTATGATTTATTAATGTGTTTCAATTTTCGATTATTTTGTTTATTTTCTATTGTAATGGTTATTTCGTTGGTTATTTTCTCATATTCAATTCGAACGAGTTATGCACGAAACTTACAGACTTTCTGACATCTCATTCACGACCACAAATGCAAATGATATTTGTTGGTTTTCATCAGGAATTTGCCGGATGTTACTCCCGTACCGGGCGTCAAAATGCTCTATGACGCTGACGTTGTGTGTCTCTTACAATTAATGTGATACCACGTCAGTCGGTGTTGAACAGTCGTTCGCACCGCACGCGTATAGCTCTTGGCTCCTGGAATTTTTTCCTGGCTACCTAGAGTATCATTGATTCAAGGCTCCAGTCTTTTTCAAGGCTACCTGAATCACTAACTAAGTGACTAATTGATACAAAGAGTGATATTAGAGTGACTAAGTGATACAAAGAGTGATATTAGAGTGACTAAGAAATTAATCAGCCTTTTTTAAGGCTAGCTAGGAGTCTAATCGAAGACTAATTTAGCCTAGTTAATTTAATTTAAAATTTCATTAATTTCAAAAATGCCTGCGTCCAACCGGAAAGGCAACAAGCCTAAGGCTAAAAATAATTCAATACGGAATAAATCACAATCCGTTATTCAACATTTTTCAAATAACATTCACGATCTTATAGAATCTGAATGTAAAAATAAAAGACAACGAACGGATTTCCCTTCCGTTGATCCTATGCCGTCTAACAATATTTACGAGATTCTTCCTGAATCCGATTGTAGCGACATAGAAGAAAATTCTTCAAAAATTCCCAAAATGGACGCTTGTCGTTCTGGGAAGAAACATCAATCTATGCCACCAGTGACTGTGATGATTTCCGACTTCAAAGCATTCCGTACTGAGCTTTCTACTTTTCTCCCGGAAGTAAAAGTCTCATTTCAAATCGGACGAAGAGGAGAATGTCGAGTCTTGGTGGATGGATTGGAAGATTACGAACGTCTTATTCGATATTTGACCGAGAAACTTCATAAATTTTATTCATATGATATAAAATCAGACAGACCCTTCAAGGCTGTCTTGAAAGGATTATCAAATGATCAAAGTATTGATGAAATTAAAAATGAACTAAAAGAATTGCTTGGTTTTGTCCCTTCCCAAGTAATACTTATGAAAAAAAGAGCGAATGGTACTTCTAAACCACGCTCTGGAATTTCCCATGAACTTTACCTAATACACTTCAATCGAAGTGATGTAAACAATTTGAAAACTTTAGAAAAAGTACGTTTCATTTCCCACATTAAAATTCATTGGGAACATTATAAACGGCATAATCGTATTGCAAACTTAACGCAATGTCGTCGTTGCCAAGGCTTCGGTCATGGAACCAAAAATTGTCATATGGATATACGGTGTTTGAATTGTGGTAAATCGCATTCGAAAGACGTTTGTCCAATGAATGAAACCACTGATAAATTTTCATGTTCAAATTGCAATGGAAATCATAAATCCAATTATTTGAAATGTCCTGTGAGGGAAAAAATTTTAAACGCTCGTTCGCTTCGACAACAAGTCAAATCAACGACCTTAAATTTACAGAACATACCTGAAAATCAAAAAACCGTTACAAATGCCACGCCTTCTTCGAAACAAAAAACAGGTACGCCTGCCAATTCGTCTTCTAACGAAAACAATTTATTGACAGGTAGATCGACCTCGTCATCATCTTCTTCTAATGTCAGTTATGCTGGTATATTAGGTAGAAATCTATCACCTATTTCTTCTAATGTAAATAATCAAAACACAGGACCGCCTTGCAGTTCTTCTTCTAACGAAAACAATTTATTAATAGGTAGACCGGCCAAATCATCTTCTTCTAATGGCAGTCTACCTACAAATATTCCTTCAATGCCATTCGCTTCTTTAAATGAAGTCGATTTAGGCGATATAACTGAAAATAAAATGGTCTACCTACAAAATCAACTTTTTCAAATGATCATCCAAATGAATTCGACTTCATCACTTTTTGAAGCATTTCAAATCGGATGGAAATTTGCAAATAATATTATAATGAATTTAAAATTTAGCAGTGATGTTAAATAATTATTTGAATATTTTAAATTGGAATGCTCGATCTTTGAAATCGAGTGAAGATGAATTTAATAATTTTCTCAAAGTGCACAAAATTCATATTGCCATTGTGACAGAAACTTTTCTTAAACCAAATGTAAAATTGAAAAGTAATCCACATTATGTGGTTCATCGATTTGACAGGTTTACTGGAATGGGTGGTGGAGTTGCCATTTTTGTCCAACGGCAAATTAAACATCGAATTTTACCTTCTTTCAATACTAAAGTTATTGAAAGCTTGGGAATCGAAGTTGAAACCATTCATGGAATTTATTTCATCGCTGGAGCATATTTGCCATTCCAATGCACCGGCGAACAATTAAATTTCTTTAAAGGCGATTTGCAAAAACTTACAAGATATCGATCGAAATTTTTCGTAATAGGGGACTTAAATGCTAAGCATGTCCAGTGGAATTGTAGGCAAAATAACAGTAATGGTAAAATACTTCATAATCAACTCTCAGCTGGTTACTTCACAGTTCTTCATCCCAGTAATCCTACTTGTTTCTCTTCCGTGAAAAACCCGTCTACAATTGATCTGGTTCTAACAGATCAAAGTCACATTTGTAGTGAACCGATTACTCATGCTGACTTTGACTCAGATCATCTTCCTGTAACATTCAGACTTTCCAACGAGGCTATAATTAATCCAATTAGTTCTATTTTCAACTATCATAGAGCTAATTGGTTGGATTACAGATCTCACATTGAAAATCATGTGGATCATGAAACTATTTTAGAAAATTCTGCGGACATTGACACAGCAATTGATAATTTGAATCATTATATTATCGAAGCTAGAAATCTTTCAGTTCCCAAAGCTCAAACTAAATTAAATTCTCCTATCATCGATGACAATCTTCAACTGCTCATTCGGTTGAAGAATGTTCGTCGACGACAATATCAACGTTCTCGTGATCCTGCTATGAAAAACATAGTTAAGGATTTACAAAAAGAAATTAAACATAGATTTACTCTTTTGCGAAATGAAAATTTCGCTAAAGAAGTCGAACAAATTAAACCATATTCTAAACCTTTCTGGAAACTTTCTAAGGTTCTTAAGAAACCTCAGAAACCAATTCCTGCTCTCAAGGAAGGAAATCAAATACTTCTTACAAATGGCGAAAAAGCTCAAAAACTTGCTCAACAGTTCGAGAGTGTCCACAATTTTAATTTAAACGTTGTGAGTCCTATTGAAAATGAAGTCTCACTGAAATATGATCATATTTCAACCCAAGTGTTATCACACGATGACATTATTGAGACGAATTTTGATGAAATTAAATCAATTATTAGGAAACTCAAAAACATGAAGGCTCCTGGTAATGATGGAATTTTTAATATTCTTATTAAAAATCTTCCCGATGTTGCCTTGAGACTCCTGGTTAAAATTTTCAACAAGTGTTTTTCATTAGCTTACTTCCCAAAAAGATGGAAAAACGCTAAAGTAATTCCTATCCTAAAACCTGATAAAAACCCAGCAGAAACATCAAGTTATCGCCCAATTAGCTTACTTTCTTCTATCAGTAAACTTTTTGAAAAAATTATTTTGTTGAGAATGATGACTCATATAAATGAGAATTCAATTTTTTTACCAGAGCAGTTTGGATTTCGTCATGAACATTCAACTACTCATCAACTACTTGTAACGAACATGATAAAATCAAATAAATCTTCTGGGTTATCCACTGGAGCTGCTCTTCTAGACATAGAAAAAGCATTCGACAGTGTTTGGCACAAAGGTTTAATAGCAAAAATGTCTGATTTCCAGTTTCCTATTTATTTGATCAAAATGATTCAAAATTATTTAACTGATCGTACTCTTCAGGTTAGCTATCAGAATTGTAAATCTGAATTGCTACCCGTACGAGCCGGTGTTCCGCAGGGTTCGAGTGTAGCTCCAATCTTGTATAATATTTTCACTTCTGATCTTCCAAATCTACCCGTTGGTTGTCAGAAATCGCTATTCTGTGACGACACAAGTCTGTTAGCCACAGGTAGAAATCTAAGAGTGATCTGCAGTCGCCTACAAAGAAGTTTAAATATTTTCAGTGATTATCTGTCAAAATGGAAAATTAAACCAAATGCAACAAAAACGCAATTAATTATCTTTCCTCACAAGCCAAGAGCTTCTTTTCTTAAACCAAACAATAATCACATTCTCAAATTGAATGGCTTGGAATTGACATGGTCTGATCAAGCTAAATACTTAGGTCATTTAAATGTTGACCGCGGCTGCGTCTTAGGTGGTCCATTCGGAAAATCCGCTTTTTTATCGACAAATTTTGTTCAGCGATGAGGCTCATTTCTGGTTGAATGGCTACGTAAATGAGCAAAATTGCCGCATTTGGAGTGAAGAGCAACCAGAAGCCGTTCAAGAACTGCCCATGCATCCCGAAAAATGCACTGTTTGGTGTGGTTTGTACGCTGGTGGAATCATTGGACCGTATTTTTTCAAAGATGCTGTTGGACGCAACGTTACAGTGAATGGCGATCGCTATCGTTCGATGCTAACAAACTTTTTGTTGCCAAAAATGGAAGAACTGAACTTGGTTGACATGTGGTTTCAACAAGATGGCGCTACATGCCACACAGCTCGCGATTCTATGGCCATTTTGAGGGAAAACTTCGGAGAACAATTCATCTCAAGAAATGGACCGGTAAGTTGGCCACCAAGATCATGCGATTTGACGCCTTTAGACTATTTTTTGTGGGGCTACGTCAAGTCTAAAGTCTACAGAAATAAGCCAGTAACTATTCCAGCTTTGGAAGACAACATTTCCGAAGAAATTCGGGCTATTCCGGCCGAAATGCTCGAAAAAGTTGCCCAAAATTGGACTTTCCGAATGGACCACCTAAGACGCAGCCGCGGTCAACATTTAAATGAAATTATCTTCAAAAAGTAAATGTCATGTACCAATCTAACGTTTAAAATAAAGAACCGATGAGATTTTGCAAATTTTATGCGTTTTATTGTTTAAAAAAGTTCTCAAGCTCTTAAAAAATCACCCTATATAACAGGGCTGAAAAGTCACCACTTGTGGCTGAACACCCAATTTAAATCTTAATAATTTAATTTTAACTCATATTCCAATAAATAGTTATTTAAAAAAAAAAAATAAAAAAAAAAAATGTGATACCACGTGTTAATAGCTGATATGGAAAATTATTTGGGTTTGTTTTTCACTGAAAATAATATGATATCAAGAGGTATTATAATTGCGATACAGAGAACGTATAAAAATCTTTGCGAAAAATTTACTTCACTTGACAATGTGTTCAAACTCTATGACTGAAAGTTGAAAAAAATACAAAGAAGTAATTTTCACTAAAGATCTAAAATTAGAATTTTTGAAAGTTTTTATTTCAGTGTTGGAAAACAACTATCGATCTGTCAAAAATAAAGCATGTTTCGACAACGACAAAATAACTGCCCGACTTTCACATTCAAAAACTAACTGGCATTATAGCAAGTTGCTGTGCCATAAAACAGTGTGTCATAATACCAATTGTTCGAAGTCATGCAACTTGTAAAATTTAGCGAAGTCTTCCATAAACCTCCTATAATAAAGGGTGATTTTTTAAGAGCTTGAGAACTTTTTTAAACAATAAAACGCATAAAATTTGCAAAATCTCATCGGTTCTTTATTTTAAACGTTAGATTGGTACATGACATTTACTTTTTGAAGATAATTTCATTTAAATGTTGACCGCGGCTGCGTCTTAGGTGGTCCATTCGGAAAGTCCAATTTTGGGCAACTTTTTCGAGCATTTCGGCCGGAATAGCCCGAATTTCTTCGGAAATGTTGTCTTCCAAAGCTGGAATAGTTACTGGCTTATTTCTGTAGACTTTAGACTTGACGTAGCCCCACAAAAAATAGTCTAAAGGCGTCAAATCGCATGATCTTGGTGGCCAACTTACCGGTCCATTTCTTGAGATGAATTGTTCTCCGAAGTTTTCCCTCAAAATGGCCATAGAATCGCGAGCTGTGTGGCATGTAGCGCCATCTTGTTGAAACCACATGTCTACCAAGTTCAGTTCTTCCATTTTTGGCAACAAAAAGTTTGTTAGCATCGAACGATAGCGATCGCCATTCACTGTAACGTTGCGTCCAACAGCATCTTTGAAAAAATACGGTCCAATGATTCCACCAGCGTACAAACCACACCAAACAGTGCATTTTTCGGGATGCATGGGCAGTTCTTGAACGGCTTCTGGTTGCTCTTCACTCCAAATGCGGCAATTTTGCTTATTTACGTAGCCATTCAACCAGAAATGAGCCTCATCGCTGAACAAAATTTGTCGATAAAAAAGCGGATTTTCCGAATGGACAACCTAAGACGCAGCCGCGGTCAACATTTAAATGAAATTATCTTCAAAAAGTAAATGTCATGTACCAATCTAACGTTTAAAATAAAGAACCGATGAGATTTTGCAAATTTTATGCGTTTTATTGTTTAAAAAAGTTCTCAAGCTCTTAAAAAATCACCCTTTATAACAATATTCCAAGAAATTGTCTTACTTCTTTATCTGTTTTTGCTAGTGGAAAATATTTTATTGTTTCGGTTTTATCTTGGCTAGGTCTTACGCCATCTTCAGAGACTGTATGTCCTAGAAATTGTACTTCTTTGCGAAAAAAAATTGCATTTGTCTAGTTGTGTTTTCAAATCAGCTTCTTTTAATTTTATCAAAATTTTGCCCAGGTCGATTTTGTGTTGCTCTAGAGAGAGTGAAAATACGATAATGTCGTCCATATATACCATACAACATATTCCTATTTCTTCCATTACGCGTTGAAAAGTTGCGGGAGCGTTTTTCAACGAGAATGGCATACGTATAAACTCGTATTTTCCAGAGTTTACTGAAAATGCCATCTTCTCAATGTCTTCATCTTCGAGCTGAATTTAATGAAAACCTTATGCAAGATCTATAGTAGACAAGTAATTCGTTCTTCCCAACTTATCTAATATATCGGTAAACTCTGGTATGTGATTTATCGCTGATTGTTTTTTTCGTTCAGCTTACGCTAGTCTATTACCAGAAAAAAACTTTTTTTGTCCTGAAGAATCTGGTTCCTTGGGTACTACCCAAAGTGGCGACGTATATGGAGAGATAGATTCTCTTACGATGCCATCTTTCAAGAGTTTGTCCATTTGTTGTCTTACTACATCTTCGAAAGCTTTGGGGTATTTATAAGATTTACTGTGGATTGGTATGTTGTCAGTAGTTCTGATTTCATGCTTTATTTTGTTAGAGAAAATGAGATTGTCTTCGTCACAGTACATAACTTCCCTGTTTTTATCATAATTTCTTTTACAGCTGTCTTTTCTATTTCGTTTAAGTGTTCGTCTTTTATTTCGTACTTGATCGTCGTTCCTAGTTCGAGTTCGTTAAAATAATTTCAACCGATCTTTCGTCTGTGTTTTTTCGAATTTCCAACATTGCCTTTCCGTTCGTTCCCACTTAGAAAAAAACGTTCAACGGTGGTCCTTCATTGGTCCAATACGTTGAATCATTGGTCCAATGAAAGTCTAATCAATCGTTCAACGGGAGGCCAACACGGGACCTTCGCTTGCCGATTTTGAAACAGACCGTTGAACCAAATGCCGTTTTTTTTTCGTTCAACAAACCCGGCATACAGAGGTTCATTGTTGAGCCATTTTTAATATAAGGAGATGGAGCCCTGTTGGACTAGTTTTACTGCAGAATTTCTGAAGTTTTTTCCACTTAGTTGTTTAAACTAACACTACATACCTGCAGAATACTTCTACTTCAAGTAGAATAACAACAAATTTTCTTTCTATGTAAAGGTAACACTTAATTTTCACACTATTTTGCAAGAGAGAAAACAACAACAAACCGTTCCAGCAAATTGAACGAATATTGTCGTTCAACAAGCGCTCAAAGATCAACAAAATAGAACGGCCTGCTGAGAGGGATACGCCACGTTAGAGTACTGCCCATGTAACCAGTAAGCACTAATAATGGCATTAAATTAGACTTTTATGAACGCCAAAATCGCTTAAATCTCTATATGTGCAATCTGAAAGCTCATTTGCTGTAAATCAATCAGAATTCAGCTTTCAGAATGCACACCAGCCATAAATAAGCATTATATATGAATAGCCGAATATTTTGCCAAATTTGGTCTGAATTCAGTCACAAGTGCGATTGAAATGCCAATTAGTAATTATTTGCTGTCATAATTCGGCATTACTAAGTGCTTATTGGTTACCGGGGTGTTGCGTAATTTTGAAAACATGTTCTAATGTTTCAGGTCTGCAACTTCTCACGTGCATTGATATTTCCTCATTCAACCCGTCAATAAATCGATGTAAATGCAAGAAATAATTGCTTTTGTGGATGATTTGTAGTCATCCATGTTTGCGGCTGCTGATTTAATAGCAGTATCTATTGCTCGGATTTTATTATAGTATTCGGACAAGTTTTTCTTGCCTGTTTATCGTAAAAGAGTAATTGGATATAACTGGTTATATCGCGACGGTCACGGTACGCAGTAAGCAGCGCTTCTATAATTTCCTCCCACGTTGTGGGACTACCGGGAGCTATCAAGATTTATCTTGCTTCTCCTGTAATTTTGTTTTTTACGCTACATACTATTTGTCCATAACAAATGTCATTTTTATATTGCTCGAAAAATTGTAGCGTTTGTTCAGTATCTTGCACTCAGGCTTAAACATCCTTCTTATTACCAATAAAATTAGGAATATCCTGATCGAGTCATGTGTAGTGTAGCTAAAGAATGGGTCATTCTCTTTGCTCTTCAAAGAATTTATTGTTTGGATGAGTTGAGCTTGGTTTTCGGTCAGTCGTTTGACTTGTTCGATCAGCTCTTGCGTGTCAATTCGTTCTACCATATTCTATTTACGTCGAACCTTGCACTAGTTTTGGGAATTTTTAATTTTTGAATGGCGAAGGAGGGACTCGCCTCGGACGTAACGTTTTTAGGGAGGCGACAAACCAATCCTTGGAACCTTTTATTTTTTGCTCACCCAAGCCATCTGATGCCGGAGATGGAGTTCAGCTTTGTTTTTTTTAATGTGGAACACATTTTTGTTTTCTATATAGGGGTGCAAACCAGAAACTCAAGAAAAATACATGTAGAAATGTGGTCAGGTTTTGAACAATTACAGCTCAGTCAATTTGGTATCAATTATTAAAATCATATCACCATTTGATTGGAAATATTTCTATGTATTAATTTGAACGTCATAGCCATGTATTTTTAATAGAATATCATTGAAATGTTGATTAATAGCTAGCAGTGTCCTATTTTGCATGCAAAAAATCTCCGGCATACCTGATTTCCCTGCCATAGTCGACGGTTTTGAAGGAGTAAGCGATATATCAAAGGGAAAGCAGCGCTCTGATTGGTCAATCGATGCAAAAGCGAAGCTCTTGGAAGCACGCGAAACTATAAATATAAGAAAAATTATAGCTAACGTTTCATCATTCGTCATCTAACACTCGATGTGGATAGACGAATAACCTACTACGACTAATTTCGATTTTGTTTTATTTTTTATTCGCAGTTGTCTACCTACCCAAGCTCTGGGTAAAAACCGCCATAGATCCGAGAAGGATCCAAAGGATGCTAATCGTCTGAAGCCAAGTGATGTACAAGTAAACGACCGTTTGCTGAGTAAAAACCACCCTCTTAGAAAAAAACGTTCAACGGTGGTCCTTCATTGGTCCAATACATGGGATCATTGGTCCAATGAAAGTCCAATCAATCGTTCAACGGGAGGTCAACACGGGACCTTCGTTTGACGATTTTGAAACAGACCGTTGAACCGATAGCTGCTCGATTCGTTCAACAAACCCGGCAAACAGAGGTCCATTGTTGAACAATTTTTTCTTCGAGGCATTGGACCGGCGTTTGAGGGAGAATTTCGAATAGCTGGTACAAAACTAAAAAATTTGATTGAAATTTTTGTATTATTATTATAATTGTGTAGGGGATCTATCGCCCCGGTATTAAAATTGGAAATATTTGCATTTCTCTTATATTAAACGAGTTTTGGGGATTAGAACATTTGTTAATCAGGTTAGTGCACTGGTTCCGAGTTTGATGTAATATCCTTCGCATAACGTCGTCGCTTACGTGCCTTTTGCGTTTCGTTCAAATTTTTTAGAGCTCTGATGAACTTTCACTTCTTTTCTTTCTACGGAGAATTTATTCTGAGTCACATCTAGAAACAGATAGAAAATACATTTAATTCAATCACAAGTATTTCTATTTTTATATGAGGATACTATGATTCCAGACAATAAAAATGAACTTTGGATTCGCCGACTTGGAGTTTGATATGGGTCTCCTAGTATTTTTTTAGTATTTAAAAATCAAACGTACCAAGTAATATTTGAACAAGATTCATCTCCGATGGTCACTTCGGTTGTATTAAACTACGAGCATTGTGAGCAGTATTTCCACTCCAAGTGGTGTAGCTCGTATGCTCAAATAGTTGCTCCGAGAAATGTCTGCAATAATTGTATAGAGTTTCGCAGTTCTCTCCTTCAAATCGTTGACGCAAAACCGCCTTTCCTTCAGCTGTTTCCGAGTAATTTTCCAAATTCGCCAACTCTTCATCATTGAGAACTGGCATCTTGATACCCGCAGTTGAAATTGAAACATTGCCGAGGTGGGTTATCATACTTTTCATATCTCTCATGTGTATACAGGCATCGCTTGTTTGTTGCATGGTATAAATTCGACGCATGTATGTTAGCATTTTTTCTGTAACAATTTTTGTTCAAATATTGATTCGAATAAATGCCTTCCAAACTCACCTATCTTGATGAGGCGCTCAATAGTACTGGATGATAAATCTGAAAATGTATAAGATCTGTTAGAATGGTATTTTATAGACTATGTATTGCGATCATAATTTCTGATCATTTTTTATGGTGGAGAATTTCGGGTCAATCCAAGAAAGATATAACGAGAAATCAAACGATTTGGATACCAAACTTTATATTAGGATTAAAACACATCAGCAAGAAATTTGATAGAGGAATGACCATTCAGATCTCTTAGTATGTATGCATGTGTGTTTTTCAGTGATTGTTTGGTTAGCACATCTTTAAATTAGAGGTAGAAAGAGCTGAACCGATTTTCACAAACGAAAAGATTGATGATCTCATCGCCTGCTTTCGGTTTCTGGTTCTAGAATAGCAGAGTGATTTTTTTCAATTCCTAGGACGTAATTTTATAAAAAGTTGATTCAAATGATGTCCCAGGTTGACGGTTCAATGCAAGGTTGTTCCAGAAACAATTTCTTTTATATACACTTCGTAAATTACCTGGACAGCATTTTCTCTACATGCTGGCTCATCAATGTTCAAACACTTAAAGAACATCGTAATCTTGCAATGCTATATTCCATTAACGACATTAATACGTAGCGTACGTAAACATTGAGAATTTTTTGTTTTGCATTTGCTTGACGAAAAATAAAATAGAAATATTAATTTCTCAAGAATTACTACCCATTCGTTTGAGTATTCGCGAGTTTCTCAACTGTTCATGTAAATAAAATACATACCTGTACAAATGATATACTATTTTTAACATTTACGATTCTCGTTTTAGCAGAAGAATAATTATTATGTTATATTTGTATAATATCAACACAAGCTGACGCAACAAAAAAAAACTGCACGAATCAGCGATGCCAGATTGTTGAAATGCCATTTCCGTAGAAGGACATTTTTTCCGGAAACCTAACCGGGGTAAAGCACGAAACGTACAATAGGCGACTTTAATTTTTGCTCAGCAGACATATTTTCCGTAGGAAATGCAAAATTCCATTGAAATTGCCAAGTCCCGTACATTTCCAGAGGAAAATGGAGATTTCCGTTGATTTTTTTTCAATCCGTAGATTTACGAAGATTTCCGTAGATCTGACATCGCTGGTACGAATCTGAGTTTTGAGCTCGATTCATTTTCACTACCGTTTCAACCGTTTGCAGTTCACACAGCTTTAGCTCAACAGACGTCAAACGTACAACAAGATATTACCGATTTCGCACTGGGCAATATGCTGATCTGCCAGTAGATGTCGAAGAGGAACTGCAAAAGAAGGAAAAAATGCCGCCTTTCTACCTGAAGGGCTTCCCACCAACTCTACGCTCGGATTTCAACACACTGATCAGCAAAGGACTACAGGCAACAATCCGTTTATGTACTGAAGGCTACAAAATAACTGTTCCGGCTTTGAACCACTACAAAGGAGTGGAATGCTATCTGAAGCAGACAAAAGCGGAATATTTCACACACGATATTGCCGCCAACAAACCTATGAAGGTTGTACTTCGAGGACTACCCGACATGATGGAAGCCGAACTAAAGCAGGCACTGTCGGAGGCTGGACTAAAGCTTTTGATGGTATTTAAAATGAAGCGACATAATACGGACAAAAAGTTTAGAGATCAACTGTACCTGATTCATCTGGAGAAGGGCTCCATCACCATGAGTCAACTGAAATCGATTAAATCGTTATTTCACATAATCATCGAATGGCAAAAGTATAAACCGGTACATCGGGATGTCACACAGTGCACGAACTGTTTGAACTACGGCCATGGAGCGAGAAATTGCCACATGAAAAGTCGGTGCGGGAAATGTGCCGAACCACACAATACCAACGATTGCCTACTAGATGATATCGCTGTAAAATGTGTGAACTGTGATGGCGACCATCCATCTACTAGCAAATCGTGTCCCAAACGTGCTGAGTTCACAAAAATTCGACAACAGGCGTCCCGCAAACAATCAACGCGCAAGAATGTTCCACAGAAGGATGAAGTTAATTTCCCACGGCTCCCACCGAAGAGGGATATTCCGAATTTGCCGCCACTTCCTCGCAGCAATCCAAAAGATTCAGCCGCTGGATCACAAAAAGAATCTTCCTCAAAAATCCCTCCTGGATGGGGCAATAATCAACCACAAGCAAAGGATGACTCTGGTGATTTATTTTCTGCTGAACAACTGATCGTCATTTTTGAAACAATGACAACAAAACTACGAAACTGCAGAACGCGGTTAGATCAAATCAACACCTTAGGCAAATTCATCATCGAATATGCAATATAATGAGTTGGTTATAGTAAATTGGAATGCTTGCTCACTCAGGAGCAAAACTGCTGAATTGTCCGACTTTCTTCAAGAGAAGAATGCCGATATTGCTATTTTAACTGAAACTCATCTTAAACCTGAAATTTCTATTTTTATTTCCAATTACAGGATTCACAGGCTCGACAGGGCAACTACCAGAGGAGGGGGAGTTGCCATTGCCATTAAACGATCCATTCAGCACAGGCTTCTGTCAGCCTTTAAATTGCAACTCATAGAAGCCATCGGAATTGAGATTACAACGACGATGGGACCCATCATCATCATTGCAGCGTACTGCCCCAAACAAACCAATCTTCGAGATGGTACGTGTGCATCATTGAAGCGAGATCTGGCTATGCTCACTCGACGACAGAACAAATTCATCATTGCTGGGGACCTAAACGCACGGCATGAGCTGTGGGGAAACAGAAGACAGAATCGAAACGGATTCGTACTTGCCGAAGATTACGAAGCTGGACAATACAACATCTTCGCTCCGGATCAACCAACGCGACTTTCCAGATCGGGAGTTCATTCCATTTTGGATATATTCATCAGCAACATCGCCATAGACAGTTCTCCGGTTGTCTTCTACGAGCTCTCTTCTGACCACTTTCCAGTAATATTGACGTTGGGATCTTCACCAGAAACAGTGCCTATTCAACCTCGGAGGAACTATTATCGCACCGATTGGGTCCAATTTCAACATATCGCCGACCAACTTATTAATATCGATTTGCCACTTGATTCCCCGATGGAAATCGATGCAGCCCTATCTTCCTTCCAGCATTCAATCACAGTCGCTCGTGATAGGACGGTTCCAGTACAACATATGCCGAGTTCCTCTCTTCAAATCGACAGTGTCACCAAGAAACTCATCCGACTTCGGAATATCTACCGGAGGCAGTATCAACGAACTAGCATCCTAGATAGGAAGACTACTTATAACAACTTTACTAGGATAATCCAGGAAAGGATATCTGAGCTTCGCAGCAGGAACTTCCAGCAAAAGCTTCGAGAAATTCTCCCACATTCAAAGCCCTTCTGGTCCTTAACGAAGGTGCTTAAGAAAAAACCGAAGCCTATTCCTCCTCTGATGTCACCCCAGGACGCAGCTGAAGGAATACCTTTAATCACACCAGTAGAGAAGGCAAATGCGCTAGGCCAGCAGTTTGTGTGTTCTCACAATTTAGGACTTAACATTGTTAGTCCATATGAAAGAGCCGTTGCTGATAGCGTAGCTGAGGTTGACCAATCAGACAGCTTGGTTCCTGAGGAAAGTAGAGTCACTGCGAATGAGCTGATGGCTTTTGTGAAAAAATCCAAAAATATGAAGGCCCCCGGTTTCGACAACACATTCAACATTGAGCTGAAACATTTGAGTATTCGCTCATTTGTCTTCTTAGCTAAAATTTTTAACAGGTGCTGGGAGCTTGGTTACTTCCCTTCAATGTGGAAGTTAGCTAAAGTTATTCCAGTTTTGAAACCGGGGAAAGATCCTTCCTTTTCCAAGAGCTATCGGCCCATCAGCTTACTCTCTGCCCTATCCAAGCTGTTTGAAAAGTCAATACAAAGGCGAATTCTTGCTTTTGCAGATGAACAGGATATATTTCTGGAAGAACAGTTTGGGTTCCGGAAAGGAAGATCCACCATCCACCAACTCACAAGGGTTAACAACGTCATCCAGCAAAACAAATCAGTGTCCAAAACGACTGCCATGGCAATATTGGATATTGAAAAGGCATTCGATAATGTGTGGCACGATGGACTGGTGTTCAAACTGCATCGGTATAATTTTCCCATGTATCTTATTAAAATTATCAAAAATTATCTTGCAGATAGAGCATTCCAGGCTTCTCTGAATAATGCACTTTCAGAAAGATTTACTATTCCTGCTGGTGTACCCCAGGGAAGTATCCTAGGTCCCATTCTATACAACATTTTCACATCAGACATCCCACCTCTTCCAGGTGGTGGTGTTCTGTCACAATTTGCTGATGATACTGCCATTCTTTACAAAGGTCGTGTCATTAATGCTCTGAAGAATAAACTACAGACAGGTCTGGACGCTTTAACGGAATATTTTACAAGCTGGAAAATTGTGATCAATGCAGCAAAAACTCAGGTCATCTTGTTTCCACATTCAAGATCTCCAAAACTTGTTCCATCAGACGAATGCAGAATACGATTCGGTGATGAGGTCATTCAATGGTCCGATGAAGTTATCTATCTAGGACTCACCTTTGACAGACATCTGATATTCAGGTCACATGTTGACAAAATCATTCAAAAGTGCAGCATACTCATTAGGTCTCTGTATCCGCTGATTTGTAGAACATCTAAACTATGCCTGAAGAATCAGATGGCTGTCTATAAACAAATCATCTACCCCGCAATTGAATACGCAGTCCCTGTTTGGCGGGGCTGTGCACGAACACACAAACTTAGGCTTCAGCGCATTCAAAGTAAGATCCTAAAGATGATTCTAAATCTACCCCCTTGGACAAGGACTAGTGAAGTACATGAGATGGCCTCACTGGATATACTAGAACAAAAATTCGAACAATACTGCACGAAATTTGAAGAGAGGTGCTCAATCTCTGAAATACAAATAATTCAAAATTTGTACGTATTAGGTTAGGGATAGTTATAAGTAGGTAGACATTTTATAAATAATTAAAATAAATATTATGATTAAACATTAGTATGTAAAACAAGAGTAACTAACACACCTAATATTAATAACGAATCGTATGAACAACAAAGATGAAAGGCCAAAGGGTCAAAACACTTGTACTGTAAAATGTTGATGTAATACACAAAAACAAGATTAATAAACAGATATTTATGCAAAAAAAAAAAAGGTAACGTTTCAGTCCTACACGTAGCTTGCCAGAGGTAGGTTGTTGCTAGACAGCAAGACAAAAAGTGCCATAATACGATTTGAAGCTTTAATTGCTATGCCCTGATCTTGTGTCATGAGAAATTGACAACTACTCCAGGGTAAATTTTGAGTGCATAAGATTAATTTCTTATTTACAGGGTCCGGCACTCGAAGTGTAACCAACTTCAGACCGCTCGCGCAGCTGACGCACTGATCTCTCTAGAAATTTGCTAAATGACAGTTCGGAGTTGTATTGTTTACAAGCGCAAGAAAGCATTTTGCCAAAAGTGAACGCGAAAAAAAATCTTGACTTGAGAGAGCGAAGGAGTTGCTTCGTTTGGCCGAAAACGGTCAATTTCCGAACATTGTATTTTCTGACGAGAAAATTTTTCCAATTGAGCAATTCGTAAACTCTCAAAACGATAGGGTTTACTTGACCGACCGTTCATACGAGAATTTGAGTCATCGATTGGCCACCAGGAGGCAGCACCCGCAACAGATAATGGTTTGGGCCGCTGTAACCGCAGATGGGCGCTCTCCAATCGTTTTCATCGAGCCTGGCGTCAAGGTAAATGCGACATATTATCGGGAAAGTATTCTGGAGGTTGCTTTGAAGCCGTGGGCAGACAAACATTTCGGTGGCAGACCATGGACGTTTCAGCAGGACTCGGCACCGTCTCACAAAGCTCGAGTGAACCAAGAATGGCTGAAAAACAACGTTCCGAACTTCATCACGTCCACACAATGGCTCTCGAATTCACCAGATGCGAATCCAATGGATTATTCTCTTTGGGCCATTTTGGAGAGCAAAGTCCGAACTAAAAGATACACCAGTCTCGAGGCGCTGAAAAAAGTTATTGTCCGCGAGTGGGCCTAAATACCTGCAAGTCACATTCGGCAACTTGCGATTCGTTTTTTGACCGTCTCAAGGCCATAGTCAAGGCAAAAGGTGGTCATATCGAGCAAAAATGAATTGATTCTGGATTTTGTATTATTTTTACACATTTTGTACTTTGAATTAAGTAAAAGTAATTTTCCAAACTGAATTTATGGCCTTTTTAATTGGTTACACTTCGAGTGCCGGACCCTGTATATAAGATGAACTCGATTGATAATGAAAAAGAAGTTTATCGCTTCAACCGAAATCGCAGAATGGTAGTAATGGATGGTAGAGAAACGCTATAAAAATAACTAGTTGCATACAAAACTTGAACACAAGCTTGGCGAAAAGAAGCTTAAATATCGATATCTGTATCGCAAGCATGTACAAACATATAATTACATACATTTGGGCTATTGATGTAATTTCGTCGTCTAAAAAACAAATACAAATCATGACAAATATAGTCTATATTTTGGGTTCGCGTGTTCGGTGTTGGTTCATAATAAAAACTAAACAGACTCTCGTGCATTTGCGGATTCAAAAGTGTGACGATTAATAGAAAATGTCGATCATTAGAAATTTTGGTTGCCTTGTTCCACATCAATGGCTCGAACAACCCCATGGGGCTGATCCTTGTAGTTTTTGCTCACCCAAGCTATGTTTCCGGAGATGGAGTTCAGCTTTGTTTTTTTTTACTCATTAAACCAACAATGGAGGCGGCAAATCTTTTATTTTGCCCCAGGTGCCAAATTTCCTCGGTACGCCACTGACCGGAGTCCGTAATATTGGCAACAATTCAAAACAAATAATCCGAAATGTTTGCAGTGTCGTTAGCTTTACATTTTAGTTGACGGGACGGTTGCTCGTTTGGAACTGGAAGTTGTCATTCCAAACAAACACCTATCGTCACTCTGGCAATAGGCACTCTAGTGTCAACCATTGTGGTAACAAGGCGCATGAATTGAGTTTGACGAGAGAACTTCAAGAAAACGCAAAGCACTCACCAGAGAGTAATCAACTAATCCTCTCAGTAATTTTTCGAAAAGTGATATCACCATGTTCACATCAAAACAATGAGCACAGAGATTAGACATCCAAGTAGTGATTTCAATATGTGTAACGTGTAAATTTAACGGTTATTTGTCAAAGTGATCACCAAGTAGCAACTCGCCTACAGAGGCACTTCGAGCAGTCAGCAATCACTTATGGGATCTTGTGTTCGAGCTTGCATATAATGGTAATTCATGCATGCGAAATCGTACAAAACGGTGATTTTCAACGAATTTTCACTTATATTCATTACACAGGTTTTTCAAAATAGTTTGTATGATCTTGAACGTCTGTTTTCTGTGGTTTATACTCCTAAATTCAATTCAGCTGTTTTTCAAAGATGGGCGAATCTTACAAAAGTAAACAAATCGAGTTTCTCTCACCTACCAGCAAATCCAGTTTCTCTCACCTACGAGCTTCAAAATCCTACAATTTTGCCTAAAAATTCGGATTCTACAAAAATCTCAATCTTTGTAATACAAAGAACTATAATGGGCGAAACTGTCATTTCATTTGTTCACGTAAGTTTCACCCTCCGTGTTCCATGACAACAAACGGGGCGATACTTCAATTGCTAGTAAGGAAGGGCGAAACTTTTTTTTTCTTTATTTCAGATGGTTTCCGAGCCTTTTACCACAGGAAATAGTCAATGAGACGATAAAATTACTCGCAGATTTGTCTTAGTCGCGAAAACCAGCCAATTTCATGAAAAATGCGCAAGTGCGTATCTTTATAATTCACACAGGAAGCTTAAAAGTAAACAAATCGAAAAAGGGCGAAACTCTTTTTATGTTTATTTATAGATGGATCTAGATAGAAAGTGGTAAAATTTGCATCCCTTTTAAAGATAAACTTACAATTCATCGAATATTAATTTATTGATCTAAGAATATACGATAATTTCTAAATACGATTTGAACCCAAAATCGAAACATTCATTGATGTTTTTCTTCATTTGCTGTCAATGTTAGATTCGCCGTTCTTTGAAAAACAGCTGAATTGTTCGAAATCAGAATTTTTTTCAATTGTAAATTTTTATTTTAAAAGTTTTCCTGGTTCAATTTATGATGTTTTGAAGCAAAGTTGAACGTTTTTATTGGCACAATAATGTTTTTGTGTGTGTAAGTTCTGAAAAAGGTAAGCATTTTATATAATTATCTTAAAAGCATTAGTTAATATATTTTTGAACATACTTACTCCTAATAAAAGAACCCCTCTCATCAAGCGGTTCTATTTTGTTGGTCGTTGAGCGTTTGTTGAATGACATACTGCACGAAATATTCGTTCAGTTTGCTGGGTCGGTTTGTTGTTTTTTTTCTGTAACAAAAATAGTGTCAAAAATAGGTGTTACCTTCATATAGATTGAAAAATTGTTGTTATTCTACGTGAAGTAGAAGAATTGTTCAGGTGTGTAGTGTAAGTTTAAAAAAAAATTAGTGGAAAACAAACTTCAAAAATTCTCAAGTAAAACTAGTCCAACGGGGCTCCAATTTTTCATATTAAAAATGGCTGAAATGGTAAAAAGATTGCAAGACAAGAAGTACGACGGTTAGCTCGCTGTCGAATACTTTTCTAGGTTGACAGAGTTGATGCTAATGATGCAGAATCGTCTAATGACGGGCCTATATCGTGCTCAATTCATTGGATCGTTGCATCTAATTCGAAGTGTATTCGAAAATCTAGACGATTGAACTGGGATGGTCTGATAGACAACCAAATCCAATCGCGTTAAATTTACTGGGAAAACATTTCGTTTGCGATAACAAAGTGGAACAAATTTATGAAAACGGTAGAAGTTCAGGGAGATTGCGATTATCTACTAGTTTTTTTTTCTGAGAGTCGTTTTGATGAGGCATAAGTGGATCAGAATAATTCATAAATTTAAAAATTTATATTTGGACTGAATTATTCATAAAAGTAGTTTTTTCATAAATAATTTTGAAATCGACCTACAACAAAAAATGAAACATAATTAGTAAACTGTTATTTATTTTTCTCATTCAACTCTCTGAGAGCGTGATATGAAACGTACATACAAAGCAAGAAGCGCACGATATGGTTTCGATGTTGACGGCCAGATCGAAAAACGATTTGAAGGTAAATAATCTGGAAAATTCTAGTGTTTTTCTACCATTCTACCCAATCTATCTGAGTAGGGTGATACGTGAAGTAACTTTTATGACTTATTCTTAAGTTATAGTTGATTGCTCCTTGTTAATATAAAGTTGTGGCTGCTGTACCTCTTGGTAGGCATGAATAGTTGTAACAACAAAAAAGTTGATCAATCGACAGTAGCAACTACTTAGTGGAACAAAAACCTGTCAAAACGATCATTTGATGTGGTGATGTGCGGCGAAAAGTAAGCACAAAACAAAGTGAGAACAGTCCCTAGAGGAAAAAATGTGGCGCGTTCAATGTAAAATTTAATCAAATTAGCATAAATTCGGACAAGGGGGATTGTATTCGAGATCCATTATTATGGATGGGAACTCGTTCGCTGGACATGCCAAGAGGTCTAGGTTTGATGAGCAGTTCGAGGAGGAATTCAATGGCTTTAATCCGTCCACTACCATGACCAGCACTTATAGGTAAATTTTGCCCGTTTCAGTGACAGCTTTTTGTTTTCTATTGCAGATCGACTGTCATCGATACTAACAAGTCAAAAGTGAGCGTTACCAAAGAAACCTCAAACAAAACCGAATACACGCAGAAAGAAAGAAAGAAAGAAAATCGCTTACTTCAACGCCATATTTGTGGGTAGAAAATAAAAATACTTGTGTGTCCGACATTTAGTTTATATATTTAGTATATAGCGAATGAGTTCGTCAGCAGCATCAAAAGTAGAAGGTCTAGAAAGTATGGAAGTAGATACAGTTTTTGTAGGTCCTAGCGACTGTGTGAATTCCGGTGAGGATTGGGCGATAATTCCCAAGGTGGACGAATCCAATACGGCCTGGCTCAGCAAACCGCCAATGGAAAGGTTCTCTTGGAATACTAGTTTTTTTTAGTTTTTGTTGTTGCAGTACATTTAACAGGACATTGATTTTAATCTTCTTTTTCATCCTCTTACGTTCAGATTCATCGGGATCCTGGACCAACTTGATTCCAAGGTGGAACAACTACGGAAAGATGCTGTACTCCTGCAAGAAAAGAAAGACTTTTTGGCGATGTCAGTAGATTTGCTTAAGAACAACGAATATTTGACCGGATTGAACGAAAGTAAGCTAAATCAGAGTTTGTATTCTGTTTTCTCCTTGAATGACCATTTTGGTAATTCGAATATTGGTATTCGAGTGGACTGCTTAGGCGTACTTTCAAAATCAGATGTACCTAGATGAATTAATACAAATTTGGTTAGGCAAATTACATTGCATAAAACAGGGTTAACGAAACGTGATCAGCAAAGGCGTACCTGGTTGAAAGCAGTTTTGTTGAACATGCCCATTTAAAGAGTCAGCTTTTGTACAAGTGAGTTTTTGGACAAGCAATTTTACGTGGGAGAGAAAACCTTTGCCTTAGTTTTTTTAGTTTTTGGAATAGCATATTTTGATAGTACTATAAAGTTTGGATTCGTGCACGAAAAAATGAAATGAATTACAAATTGGTTAACATATTCAGATAATTTAATTAATCAACGCTTTTTTTTAGACGAGCGCGAAGAACTTAGCTGTTATGTTCAACGAATAAGTGGCCGGCTATCAACGGTAGAACTGAGCGTCTGCACAGTTCGAGATCGCGCCCAGGAAGATTCACTACATCATGTCAACAGTTTGATCGATGCGCTGATCTCGAGCTCAGACCCTGTGATTTCACGAATGCGTTGTCAGCAATTTCTGAATGCCTGCAGCACTACTGATACTACCACGTATTCCGATCTGGATCCATCCATGTGCTCAGATAAAAAGTTTGAAAGTGTTCTACTCGGCTGTACTTTGGACGACCAAAAAACAATTAAAAAGAGGTTGCAAGCACTGTTGGCTTACCTCAACCAACAGACCGTCGTTCATTGAACAGGATTGTCGAGCACGTTTACCAGCAATGCGAGCTATCCAATCTTAGAAATCGAGATATTTACATAAGGTGTTCGAATAAGAATTTACATTAACGTTTCCTCGAAGGGTAGCATGAGTTATGATGGACAAAAATAGTAATTTCTAAAACATCAAGAATATTATGTTCAGTACGACTTCACAATATGATTCCAGCGTTTTCTATTATATAGATTCAGTTTCAATTCGAATATTTCATCGCGATAATCTGTTTTTTCTATCAAACAATTGTTCAGATCATTGATCGTTCTATACCATGAAGGGACGTAAACGATGAGAATTATCATCGTTTAGTTGCTTCACGTATTGATATGATTTCATTTGAAAATATATGTTGCAACAGTGAAAGAAGTACTTGTTTGTAAAACAATCTAGCACTTCATAAATGTAAACTGTATTGCCATCATAACGGTATCGAGCATTTTTCCTAGTTCTATGATAAATTTTATTTAAAAAAAAAACAAACAAAAAACTTGAAAATATTTTATTTTCTTTTTGAGAAACTAACTAGTAAGTGGTTTAGCTCCCTCCTTTCGAATAACGTTTCCAGAATCTTTTTACGTCGTCGTGGCCGTTTTTGGTGACAACCATAGTGCGAGTGCGTTCATTCTGCCAGGTCATAACGCCAATTGATTGTGCATAATCTCGCAGTGTGTTGAAGTCCCCTTGCGATAGGAACTGATTGTACACCACGCCCTCAGTGTAGGTGAATCGATTGCGTTCGTTCTCCCAAAGTTTGATTTGATCAACTACTGTCGGCGGTAGTGGCGATTTAGTATTGACTGTATGTTCCGTATTCAGCATCTGAAGAATTCAGAATTTGTCACGATAATCTTTTGAATGCATCTACTAACTTACCGTTGGATGTGCATGCTGTTCCAGATAACTGATGATCTGTTCAGCTGTAATACCACCCCGGAAGGCCTGCCTCACGGAATCGCGGGTTAACACACCAACCACGAGATTTGGAAATCTATATAGTAGTTCGGTGAATAAACCTAATAGGGCCACCTGAAGATTGGAATCTGTATACGCATACGCTCTGTAGTTAGTTTCTACCACGATATAGCCTTTGTCATGAGTTGTACTCTCATCTTCTTGAATGGTTGAGATAGCGTTCTTGGATGTAATATTATGTGCCAATCTCGTAGGATAAAATCGTCCTTCTTTTCGCTTTCGTTGATAAACTAAACCGAATTCTCGCAGATGTTGCAAAAATGTAAGCAAACCTTGACTCAATCCTTCTGAACTGTAGTCTCTCCCCAGCGTAGAAAAACTTAATTGAAATAACATTGACAGACATTCGGCCAAATCCAACCCTCGGGCTTCACAAGTATCTAAATATTGTAGCATAAAATGCCAAACTTGTGCCTGATTATCGAGTAACAAAAACTGGAATCCTTGACGGGTAATAACCGGACTTCCATCTGTTTCATCGCGTTTCATTAAATTAGCATGCAACAGTATCCTCACGGCATCCGGTGAAATTCCCTCACCTTCCATGCCTTTGGAACTACCCGCTCCAACCATGTAATGAAGAACACATCTCCATCGGGACATAGCATATGAGTCCAGAAACTCAATATCCCGAGATTTTTGATCTGGGTCCATGGCATTGCTCATCGACCAGGGACGACCTCCACCCAAAAGTGCAATTTTCAGATTTTTTTTGAAAGTCGGGCATAATTCTAGGCCTTCAAGGCCACCCGGTATGGGAATGTTGCGCCATACTCCAAGATCCGACAAAACACGAGATACGACTATATTCTCTCTGAAATAAAAATGTTTGTTATAAACTATTATTCATTAAGCAACGAAGTAAGCACTTTGCGTAGATCTGGGATCCCCATGATGTTACCACAGCTTGTGGGATAGCTTGTTCCAGGAACAATATCCGTATTACGAATTGACGAGCTATTTCCGGGAGCTCTCTAAAATTTTAAAATAACGTTTAAATTTCGACAGGCAGGTTTAGGTTATTGATCTCATTACCGATATACTGCCAAACAAATGGCAGGGTAATTGTATAACTTTTCTAAAGCTTCTGGAGGACGAGATTTAAGATATTCTTCGAGATTTTTACACTCCAGATTTGCAGGCTTAGTAATGAGAGAAGAAGACGCCTTGGCATTCTTGGCTTCGGACATTCTAAATGTGTCTCTTTAAGAAAAAAAAAGTCTATTTATCTCTTCTGTAATTAGCAATAGCAATAGACCAAAACAAACTGTTATTAAAAAAGAAACTGTCACATGTACCAAAGATGAATACAGTCGCAAAAATACACGTTGACGTTTGGCGTTTGCCAACAGGTAGAGACAACAATGATCAGCGTTGCCAGGTCATTTTTCCAAAAATCTGTAGTTGGCGCAAAAATCTATCTGTACCATATCAGTATAGTGGCCCTTATACTATGTTCACACCTGTAGAAAATAACATGTTTTAACGATAGTAATATAAAGTTAAAACAGCACTGTTCACACTAAGATTATGTTATACTCATGAAATATTACTTGGTATTGAGTTTGTTTATAAACAAATGGCAAAAATGCCTCCAAACAAAACAAATAAACAAAAGTGGTTGTACTAGTTTGCGTTGCCAGGTCGTTTTTCCAAAAATCTGTATTCGGCGCAAAAATCTATCTGTACCATATCGGTATCAGAGTCTCTTCTACATAAGTAGTAGAGAATGTCACCTTTTCTCATGTCTATTCAAGCTAAAAACCAAAATCTGTACTTATCTGTATGATTCGTGAGTTATCGGTATTTCGGGAGTACATATCTGTATTGCAGTATAGACGGCAAAAATCTGTATAAATACCGAGAAATCGGTATACCTGGCAACGTTGGTACCAGTTTCCAGTTTCGTTTGATTATGATTACATGGCTACTTCGATGGAAAACTGCTGTTGCTGAACAGCTTGTCAATTGCCATGAGTCGTAAAGTGACGGAAAATGCTAGCAGGGTTGTGCTTTACTGACAATTATATCATGTTATTTCGACAAATTTTCAAGGACACATTTTGCATCGTGCGGTACACTGTCATGATACACTGTCAGAGTGACTATGTACTTTAACGAGTTTTCTATAAAACTAGCAACACTGAAGGGTAAGAACAAGTTCACCATAGTTACTGTTTATTATAGTGAAAAATAAATAAACAAACAGTTTTTATCTGATAATCAAGATCACAAGCGAAATGTAAGTTAAAAATAATCTAGAATGGTTAAGCCACCATGAATATACTACTAGCTGTGTTGATATTTGTTTTTTTTTTTTTTTTTTTCAAATAAAATTTTTATTAGGCTCATTTGCTTTAGCTTAACGTGGCCGATTGTCTTGTTGTTAGGGGGAGAGAAAGGGATGCCGTATTACGGGGCGGCATACTCCCCAGTTAGTAAGGGGACATAGGGAGGGTGGGACCTACACAGTATTGAATTGAAATTTGAATACATCATTGGTTTGTGGCATACATCTTTTAGACACATTTTGCGTTCGATGAATCTTCATGTTTTTCAGCTTGTAGCAATGAAGAGATTATTCTGGATTGGGATGCTTCGTTGGTGTGTTCTGACGTTGATGTGACGTTTTTGGGTAGCTTCCAGCAACTCAGTCAGTTCAAGGCAGGTGCATGCTCCGAAGCATCGTTTACACAGGCCATACTTCCAGCAACGTAAAGAAGAGTGCGGTAGAGCTGTAGACGAGAAAGAGATAGGGAGAGCACTAAATTTGAGCATTGATAGTTTTCAAGAAGTTATAGATGAGAGTCATATAAGGAAGATTTCGAGTTGCCAAGACGTCGCGGACTGGTACGAAGGGTGGTATACCTCGGGCCCGAAGGGAACCTATGAGTTGGGACCTGGCATCACAATACTCGACACATGTCCAAACAACATGTTCGATGTCATGATAACCCTCACCGCAAACGCAGACACCACTCTCAGCGAGCCCCACACGACGAAGATGCGCGCTGAACATATAATGATTAGACATGAGCCTTGACATTACACGAATAAAGTCTCGGCTCACGTCTAACCCCCGGAACCAAGCTTTCGTCGATACCTGTGGGACTATTGAGTGTAACCATCGTCCCAGAGTTCCACTATTCCATGTATTCTGCCAGCTGGCTAGAGTTTTCTGACGACAGCAACTGAAAAATTCATTGAAGCAGATTGGTCTTTCATAGATATCACCTTCTAGTGCGCCCACCTTGGCTAACGAGTCCGCCCTCTCATTGCCCCGTATGGAACAATGTGAGGGGACCCAAACCAAGGTAATCTGGTATGATTTTGCAGATAAAGCACTCAATTGTTCCCGTATTTTCCCCAGGAAATACGGTGAGTGCTTTCCAGGCTTCACTGAACGGAGAGCCTCAATGGAACTGAGACTGTCCGATACAATGAAGTAGTGATCTGTGGGCAGAGTGTCAATGATCTCAAGGGTATACTGAATTGCAGCTAGTTCTGCGACGTAAACTGAAGCTGGATCACTGAGTTTATAGGAAGCGGTGAAATTTACATTGAATATACCGAAGCCAGTGGACCCGTCTAGATATGATCCGTCAGTGTAAAACATTTTATTACAGTCGACTTCTTTAAATTTATTATTAAAAATTTTTGGGATCTCTTGAGGGCGTACAGGATCCGGGATTCCACGAATTTCCTCTTTCATGGATGTGTCGAAAAACACAGTAGAATTAGAAGTATCCACAAAATGAACACGATTGGGAACAAACGAAGAAGGATTTATATTCTGAGCCATGTAGTCAAAATACAAGGACATAAAACGGGTTTGTGAATTAAGCTCGACGAGCTTTTCAAAGTTTTCTATCACCATCGGATTCAAAATGTCGCATCGGATTAGCAGTCGATATGAGAGATCCCAGAACCTGTTTTTCAACGGTAAGACGCCCGCCAGCACTTCAAGACTCATCGTATGGGTTGATTGCATGCAACCCAAGGCAATACGTAAACAACGATACTGAATTCTTTCCAGTTTAATGAAATGAATATTCGTAGCGGAGCGGAAACAGAAACATCCATATTCCATTACTGACAATATCGTCGTTTTGTACAACCTGATCAGGTCTCCTGGGTGAGAGCCCCACCAAGTTCCGGTTATTGTACGAAGGAAATTGATTCTCTGTAGGCATTTTCGTTTCAAATACCTAATGTGACATCCCCAGGTACCTTTGGAATCGAACCAGACCCCGAGATATTTAAATGTGAAAACCTGAGCTATGGTTTCACCCCCTAGTTGAAGCTGTAATTGCGCAGGTTCTCGCTTCCTTGAAAATACAACCAGCTCAGTTTTCTCCGTAGAGAACTCGATACCCATTTGAAAAGCCCATGTCGACAAGTTGTCGAGGGTATCTTGCAATGGTCCTTGGAGATCGGCAGCTTTGGGTCCTATAATAGACACAACACTGTCGTCGGCAAGTTGTCTTAGCGTGCAAGATGTGTTGATACATTCATCAATGTTATTTACGTAAAAGTTGTATAAAAGGGGGCTTAAGCATGAGCCCTGAGGAAGACCCATGTAACTGAATCGCTTTGTCGTCAAATCACCATGCTCAAAATGCATGTGTTTCTCGGACAATAGATTATATAAAAAGTTGTTCAAAACTGGTGAAAGACCATGCTGATGCAACTTCTCAGATAGAACGTTAATGGAAACTGAATCGAATGCCCCCTTGATGTCGAGGAAAACTGATGCCATTTGTTCTTTACGAGCAAATGCCATTTGAATTTCTGTTGAGAGCAACGCTAGACAATCGTTCGTTCCTTTGCCCCTGCGGAACCCAAATTGTGTACCTGAAAGCAATCCATTTGTTTCGACCCAATTGTCTAGACGGAAGAGAATCATTTTCTCCAACAATTTCCGGATACAGGAAAGCATAGCAATCGGCCGATACGAATTGTGATCGGAGGCTGGTTTTCCAGGTTTTTGAATAGTAATAACTCTCACTTCTCTCCATTCGTGTGGGACAATATTACCCTCGAGGAACTTGTTGAATAAATTCAGCAAGCGCCTTTTGGCAGAGTCGGGCAGATTTTTCAACAAGTTGAATTTAATTCTGTCTAACCCCGGGGCTCTATTGTTACACGACAAGAGCGCAAGTGAGAACTCTACCATCGAAAACGGTGTTTCGTTTGTATTCAATGTCGCGACGCGGGATATCTTCTGTTCCGGAACAGAATCAGGACATACTTTCTTAGCGAAATCAAATATCCAGCGGTTAGAATATTCCTCGCTTTCGTTCGCGTGATTTCGATTGCGCATGCGACGGGCCGTATTCCAAAGAGTGCTCATTGCTGTTTCTCTCGTTAATCCGTCAACAAACCTTCGCCAGTAACCGCGTTTCTTAGCTTTAATCAGACTTTTCATTTGAAATTCTAACGCCGCGTATTTCCGATAATTATCTGGAGTTCCGTTCCTTCTAAACGAGATGAAGGCTGAAGCTTTTTTCGTTTTCAGCTCTGAGCACTCTTTGTCCCACCATGGGTTGGGAGAACGCATACTAGTTTGCGCGCTAGGTACTCGTTTCGTCTGAGCTTGAATTGCGGTGTCAAGAATCAAGCCAGCCAAAAATGTATACTCTTCCTTCGGAGGAAGCTCCTGTGATGTTTCTAGTTTCTCAGATATCGAGCTCGCGTAACGTTTCCAATCAATGTTTCGTGTGAAATCGTACGAAACATTGATTGTTTCCGATGGTCTTCCACGGTTGGTGATAGAAACTATGATCGGCAAGTGATCGCTACCGTGAGGATCACAGATTACCTTCCACTTGCAATCTAACTGTAGCGAAGTCGAGCAAAGGGATAAATCCAGCGCACTTGGTTGTGCTGGAGGTCTAGGGTTCCGTGTCATTTCTCCCGTGTTTAGAATTGTCAAATTGAAGTTGTCACACAGATCTTGGATTAACGAAGAACGATTATCATCATATAAGCAGCCCCATCCTGTACCATGCGAGTTAAAGTCCCCTAAAACCAGCCGCGGTGAAGGAAGAAGTTCTATGATGTCTGCAAGCCGACGATGCCCTATCGAGACTCTGGGAGGAATGTAGATAGAAGCTATACATAGATCTTTGCCTTTAATATTAATTTGGCAAGCAACAACTTCAATTCCCGGTGTCGAGGGGAGGTTAATACGATAAAATGAATAGCACTTTCTAATCCCTAAAAGTACCCCTCCATAAGAGTCTTCTCGGTCCAGGCGGATTATGTTAAAATTATGGAAGTCGAGGTTGATGTTAGAAGTAAGCCAAGTTTCACTCAAGGAGAATACATCGCAATTATGAGTATGTATTAAGTGTTTGAAAGAATCAAGTTTTGGGATGATACTTCTGCAATTCCACTGAAGCACAATGATCATATCTTCGATTCTCAGTGGTAAATTATCCATCAAAAGATACGATCGCTGCAAGGAGGGGCCATTGTTCAGTCAACTGTTTTAAAAATGTCCTTACTGTTGGCAGTAGAGCAGTTAGGAAGCTTTTCAGAGGATCAGTAATATTGAAGGCTGTTAATATCCAGTCCACGATATCAGAAAATTTCAATAATCCAGCGTTTGTTGGATTTTCTGGTTGTGCTTTGGGGTCATTCGGGTTTTTTGATGCCCCAGGAAGTGCTGGGTACTCCTTATCATCCCTAAGTTTTTTGAACCCAGGAGGTGTTTGCTTCGGTTTTGAGTCAGCACTTTTTGTTTCCGTTTGGTTCTTTTGTGACGAAGAGGACAGTCTGAGGCCTTTACGAGGAAGCTTGGGAGAAGCCAGATTTTGTCTTTTCCTGCTTCCTTCAACCTGTGTGTAGGAAGGTCCTTCGCCTGGGTCGTCAGAGGTATCCTCTTCAACTGGCAAGATTGCAAACGGGTTCTCAGGGGTCGATGGAGTGGTTCTTTTTAAGATTTCCGCATAAGAACGTTTGGAACGTTCTTTCACGGATCGCTTCAATTTCTCCGCACGCTGTATGTACGTAGGGCACACCGAAAGATCATGAGGATTCTCCCCGCAGTAGCAACACTTTTCCACTGCTCTTCTGCAGAGATCGTCCTCATGGGCCTCTCCGCATTTGCCGCATCGCAGTTTGTTGCAACAATAGGTTGCCGTATGACCTAACTGTTTGCAGCTTGTACAATGCATTACCCGCGGTACATACAGCCGAACAGGTAGACGAACTCCACTCACTACCAAGTAATTTGGAAGTGCAGATCCGGCAAAAGTCACGCGAAATGAGTCCGATTGGTAAAATTTACCATCTATCGATTTGGAGTGCAATTGCTTGCACTCCAAAATTTTCACTGGATGAAGGTCGGGGTTTTTGAAACGGCCTACCCCGTCCTTCATCAGATCTTCGATTGTCAGACTTTCGTCACGGACCACACCGTCGATCTCCACCACATGAGACGGGACGTACACGCGGTACTCCTTCGTGAACAACTCGCTGGTAGCAATCGCGTTTGCTTGCTTCAGGTCGGACACAACAACGCGTAACTTGTTTGGCGAAACCTTATCTATTGTTTTTATTGCCGAGTAATGTTTTTCCAGGTCCCGAGCAATATTTAAAACTCTGAGAGACTTTAATTTGGGCCGGAAGTATACCACCCACGGACCCCCCGAGCCATCGTCTTGGTAAACTTTTTGGCGGGCAGGCAATATCTTAGAGGGAGATGGAGGCATCGGAGAGGGAGATGGCATCGGAGAGGGAGATGGTATCGGAGGGGGAGATGGTATAGGAGGGGTAGATGGCATCTCGGAAGCAAACTCAGCCTCTAAATGTTCTTCGTTCATTCGTTCAGCTTCGCCCTCCTCCGAGACACCCCCACTGTCATCAATATTCATATTTAAAGTGCGGGAGTAAAGAAGTCTCCCGCACTTGAAATGAGAAAGAAAGAAATAAAATGAAAAGAAAATATATGAATAGTAAAAGTTGAAAGAAAAAGTTTGAGAAAATACTTAACAGTATGTCACGGTAAGCTGTTAGGTGAGTTGCTCCTTCACTCCTTCGTTGTGCTTCAGCGTGACCTTGACTCAGGTTTTGGCTGCTGCGATGCGGGTAGCAAACAATAGAAATAACTGCTGCCCGAGGATAGCACAATAGCGTCTACTGTTGATACCGATACAAAACCGGTGCACAGACAGAACTCACTTGCGGGGATGCTACTTTTTATCACTTTTATTTAATGCCTATACTACAGCCTCTGCTGTGATAGGCACCTTCGTCTTACCGATGTCGATTGTTAAAAAAACGCGTGTGCTCACTTCGAACATTCGGTTACGAATGATATTTGTAGATTCGTGGGTGTTTGTGTTCATTTTTCATCTTTTGTGCTAGTGCCGGTGATATTTAGACTGATTGTTGCAGTTTAATACAGGAACGGTAAACATAAACAAACAAGTTTGTTTTGCACCGTAGCAACTAGCATAACGCGTTGCCAGAAACGATCTCCTTCCACATTTTCAAACTATCGCAATGGAAGGGAGTAATTTGCTAGGCTTACTTGTTCAGGCTGTGAACCAAACATTGGCGGTTCGTTTGTATGGGACTTAGGGGTATTATTATTTGTATTTGGTATTATACCATGTTCACATTAGCGCGTATATCACTTGATATACCGAGATGATATGCACATCACGTGGGAGTGTTCACATATGATCGGAATGATATCGTTAGACAATCAAATTGACATATTGAATGTTTCCGTTATACTATGTTCACACTGGCCGAAAATAACATGTTTTAACGATAGTAATATAAAGTTAAAACTGCACTGTTCACACTAAGAAAAATGGTTGTACCTATCTGCGTTGCCAGGTAATTTTTCCAAAAATATGTAGTCGACGCAAAAATCTATCTGTATCATATCGGTATCAATATCTCTTCTACATAAGTAGTAGAAAAGGTGAGCGAAAAAAAAGATCCCACGACAACCTTTTCTCATGTCTATTCAAGCTAAAAATCAAAATCGGTACTTATCTGTGTGATCCGTTAATTATCGGTATTTTGGGAGAACATATCTGTATTGTGATATAGAGGTCAAAAATCTGTATAAATACCGATAAATCGGTATACCTAGCAACGTTGGTACCAGTTTTCAGTTTTGTTTTATTATGATTACATGGCTACTTTGATGGAAAACTGCTGTTGTTGAACAGCTTGTCAATTGACATAGTCGAAAAGTGAAGGAAAATGCTAGCAGGGTTGTGCTGTACTGACAATTATATCATGTTATTTCGGGAAAACATGTTTTAATGTGACGTTTATGAATATGAAATAACGCAAAAGTAAAACATGTTATTTCGCTTAAAACATAAAATCGGAGTTATAACATGTTTTAACTCATAGTGTGAACATAGTATTAGGAGAAAGATCAATAATCTTGCTTTTCTCTCCTACAATTCAATCAATAATTGAAGTCTTGCAATTAATGGTCTCCGAACGCCAGTATTCGTTGAAAAATTTGAAATTAGAATGATTGTTTATTGTCACTCTCAAAGTGACCTTCATAAATGAGTGCGTTCAATGTTATCATCCGTGTTGCTAGTTCGCAACTTTGACAACTCGACATGATATCGTACATGATACCCCGGATATCATGCCAAAATGGTGATACGCGTTGACATCGAATTGTATGGGATATCAAGTGATATCGCACATGATATCATCGGATATCAAGTATATCCGTATATCACTTGATATCAGCGCTAATGTGAACATACTATTACACGTGACAATATTATTGTCAATCCAAAGTATTATCAATACCGTCAATCCAATTGGCTTGGTAACTTGAGTCCGCGTTTTTCGAAAAAATCAAGCGTTTGGACGACGACACGACCAGACACTCCGAAGAAAAATTGAAATAAAAAGTGTCTGTGAGTGATTTACCGCCAATTACCAAAAATATAGCAGCCCCTTGAAAACTATAAAAATAACCTTCTCAAGCAACACTGGTTAAGTTGCTACGAACTATAGTAACCAAGGAGCCAGAATAAATAAACAAACTATTCGAGGCAGTTGTGGAACAGTTCTAATAATTCGAATTTCGTGCCCTCAGTTCCATTTCCTAACAGCAGATAAGGAAAGTGGAACGTTCAAACGGACATCATGCACTAATAAAGGTGAGTGCCTAAATCTTATTTTAGAGATAATAGTTTCTATTCTTCCTAGTTCGCCGTCTCCAGAAAAGCTCCTATATTTGGACATGAATGACCAACAAGGGCTGTATACTAGGAGATCATTTGCCATAATTTATTCCCAAGTATAACTTTTTCCAGAACCGATCCACAACCAGAAAAACATCTATTGGAACAAACCAATAAATGTTCCACATGAACATGGGAATGAAAGAGGTGGGTACGGTGAATAGTACTACTACTAATCCGAAAATTTCGAAGGATGGTAATTACCCACCTGAAATTTAGAGCGGAAACAATAGTAATATTAGAAATATAAATTATGATAAGATTATTTTTTTCTATCCAGGAATAATAAATGAAATCGTTTAAAAACTGTTATGTCGTATTGAAATAGTAAATAGTAGGTAGTCATCAGTGCGTAAAATTACTCACCTAGGCTTAACATATTTCGGTCAAGTTCCTCCCATAAAAGTTCTAAGTGGCTTAGCGATTCTGATGGTCATTCCATGAGTTTGAAAGTGTTACTTATCTTAAATCATGCAGCTGGTTTTTTTTTTCAAAATATGACTGCTGCAAAATATATCTTGCTGCAACACAACCTCAATCGGTAGCTATTCGCTGAAGTATCCGGAGAAGTCATCAGTTAACGTTCGTGTACGGTTCGGTTCACGAACGTTAACTTGTAACATTGTACAATGTATATCGAAACAATGAATAAAAGGGAATTGAAAGAAAACGTTTATTTCATGCAAATACATACATAAAACTATCTGGGGGAGAACGATTTATATAGTGACCAATCAGAACAAAACGATTTTGCAGGGCAGTATATTCGATCATTTCTAGATCAGTTGTTTTTTGTTTGTCCTTTTCCTACAAATAGACTTCATCAATATATCTTCATTAATCGTTAGTACTTGCAACTTACTGCACAAAAGAGATCTTCCACTAGATACATTTCAATTTTTCGATATGAAATACTCGTTTTGCCATTTGTTTTGTTTACATTAGTCTTCACTAAGCAGTCACCAAGGTTATGGTAACTGTTATTTAAAATCAATATTCTATCAACTTGTGTTGCCAGTTTCAAAATTGTTCCCACCAATTTCATTTTGACATTACCAGTTACTGAGGGGTAGCTAAATTTGCGATACAGTTTTGATAGACGAGTGGCAGGTCGTGTCGTCGGTTTGGAGCTTTAAATATAGCAACTGAATATTGTAAAATTGAGAGAAAAGGTCATTGTACATATTTAACTGTTTCCTCTCTGGAGAGAAAGTATTGTAGGATTGATGAGCAGTTTTGATTTTTTGACAATATTTTCGTCAATCCAATAGCAGCCCTTACACGATCATTAAAAGTGTCATTACTAAAAAGTAATGACACTTTTAATGATCGTGTAAGGTCTGCGAGCTCAGTAATGACACGAGTAATGATGGAATTCCGGATTTTCCATCATTACCAACATTATTTCTTCTTCTTATTTTTGTGGAAGTGCTAAATATCGTCAGTTGTATTAGATGAGAAAATTTGACAACCATGAAGTGAACATACTCTTCAGAACTGTACGTGAAAAAAATTCTAGAAATGACAAAACTCAACGTTTCAGTGGCAAATAAAATTTATTTTCAGCTAAACGAAAATAAAGAATGTTGCTAATATTCTTTAATTGCTTACAAAAAGTAATGATGTACAGTAATGCAGTAATGACGGGCGTTTGAGCAGAAGTGTCATTGCTTAGTAATGACACTTTTAATGATCGTGTAAGGGCCGCTAATGAATTCCACTACACGATCAAAAGTATTGTCAATACTCCTCGTATTAACAATAATATTGTCTCGCGTAAGGGCAGCTTATCAGAATCTCATCAACATAAGTACCAGGAAAATGTCACCATAGCTCGTTTTGGCGAGCAAAAAAAGGTCCCAAAGCAACCTTTTCTCCTGTCTATTCAAGCTAAAAACGAAAATCGGTATTTATCTGTACGATATGTGAATTATCGGTATTTTGGGAGTACATATCTGTATTGCGGTATAGAGGTCAAATATCTGTATGAATACCGAGAAATCGGTATACCTGGCAACGTTGACAATGACACAAACTAAAAAGTCACTTCCGGTAAAGTTCTCAACGTGCACGTTGACCAGCATCGGAGAGCTTATGCGTTGTAGCGTGTTTTAATATCTGTTTACCATAGTCGGTTTGCTTTAAAAGAACGTGCAGATGGGATGGTGACAAATCTGTAAGCTTAGTTTTTGTGGTTCCTACTCTGTGCTCTATCTTCTGAAAGAATACATTAGAATGCTGTTTTTAGAAAAGAACAGTGAAAGATTTGAATATTAGTAATTAGATTTCAAAACTGTGTCATTCTTTAGAAATCATAATACATATGTATAATCGAAATGAATTCATTGCATTCTAATTACCTCTATATCAGTATCAATAGAAACAATGACCTCTCCAGTTCCAAACGATATATTTAAGTCGTGTTGAGACGAGTCTGGATCAACAGGAGCCTCCAATTTTTTAATGTTATTTTACTCAACGAAAGCAATATTTTCTAATTACTGCGTAATGCATAAATAAGGAATTACCAAATACAAATTATAATACGGAATACTTGGACAAATTTTCAAGGACACATTTTGCATCGTGCGGTACACTGTCATGATACACTGTCAGAGTGACAATGTACTTTAACGAGTTTTCTATAAAACTAGCAACACTGAAGGGTAAGAACAAGTTCACCATAGTTACTGTTTATTATAGTGAAAAATAAATAAACAAACAGTTTTTATCTGATAATCAAGATCACAAGCGAAATGTAAGTTAAACAATAATCTAGAATGGTTAAACCACCATGAATAACAGATCGGCTGAAAAGTTCGTATCGTTTCTATGAGAGGGCGCCACTAGAATTAAATCCATACCATTTTCAGTTAGTACCAACCTTCAAAAGATACGCGTATAAATTTGACAGCTGTCTGATTATTAGTTTGTGAGATATTGCATTTTGAGTGAAGCTACTTTTGTTATTGTGAAAAAAAATGGAAAAAAAGGAATTTCGTGTGTTGATGAAACACTACTTTTTGATGAAAAAAAGTGCCGCCGATACCAAAAAATGGCTTGATGAGTGTTATCCAGACTCTGCACCGGGCGAAGCAACAATTCGTAAGTGGTTTGCAAAATTTCGTACTGGTCATATGAGTACCGAAGACGATGAACGCAGTGGACGTCCAAAAGAGGCTGTTACCGATGAAAACGTGAAAAAATCCACAAAATGATTTTTAATGACCGTAAAGTGAAGTTGATCGAGATAGCTGACACCTAAAGATATCAAAGGAACGTGTTGGACATATTATTCACGAATATTTGGATATGAGAAAGCTTTGTGCAAAATGGGTGCCGCGTGAGCTCACAATCGATCAAAAACAACAACGAATTGATGATTCTGAGCAGTGTTTGGAGCTGTTATATCGAATTAAACCGATTTTTTTCGTCGATGTATAACAATGGACGAAACATGGCTCCAACACTTCACTCCGGAGTCCAATCGACAGTCAGCTGAGTGGACTGCACGCGATAAACCGAACCCAAAGCGTGGAAAGACTCAACAATCGGCCGTTAAGGTTATGGCGTCTGTATTTTGGGATTCGCATGGTATAATTTCCATCGACTACCTTGAAAAGGGAAAAACCATCAACAGTGACTATTATATAGCGTTATTAGAGCGTTTGAAGGACGAAATTAAAAAAAAAAACGGTTTGTTTCATCAAGACAATGTACCGTGTCACAAGTCGATGAAAACCATGCTGAAATTGAACGAATTGGGCTTCGAATTGCTCCCTCATTCACCGTATTCTCCAGATTTGGCCCCCAGTGACTTTTTCCTGTGCTCAGACGTCAAGAGAATGCTCGCTGGTAAAAAATTTAGAAGCAATGAAGAGGTAATCGCTGAAACTGAGGCCTATTTTGAGGCAAAGGACAAATCGTACTACAAAAATGGTATCGGAAAGTTAGAAGATCGCTATAATCGCTGTATCGCCTCTGATGGCAATTATGTTGAATAATAAAAACGAATTTTTGCAAATAGATGTGTGTTTCTATTAAACGATACGAACTTTTCAGACGAACTGTTATACTACTAGCTGTATTGATATTTGTAGATTCGTGGATGTTTGTGTTCATTTTTCATCTTTTGTGCTAGTGCCAGTGATATTTAGACTGATTATTGCAGTTTAATACAGCAACGATAAACATAAACAAACAAGTTTGTTCTGCACCGTAGCAACTAGCATAAAGCGTTGCCAGAAACGATCCCCTTCCACATTTTCAAACTATCGCAATGAAAGGGAGTAATTTGCTAGGCTTACTTGTTCAGGCTGTGAACCAAACATTGGCGTTACTATCGTGAAATAAAATAATGAATGAAGACTTACTTTTTTTTTTCTCCATTCCTCAATCCAATTCCAAACAATTTGTAGAAAAACGGAATATTTTGAAGCCAACGAATCTATTTCTTTATCTCCGCAGGCGATCAACTTTATCAATTGTAATTTTGAATTTTTAAAAAGTGTTTTGCATGCTTCAGATGGTGCGCTTTCCACAATGTCAAAAGCATTGCAGTGCGCTTTCCACAATGTCAAGCAAAATGTGCTCGTTTAAAACAACGGTGTCTTCGTTTTCCATGTTTACGACTTGATTGCTTTTATAAGGAATAATTATGATATTTTCACAAAGTAGACTGTTATAAAAATCATAATTTGTGTTTGTGGAATGCATATGCCATTGATATGAATTTCATAAGTCATGCTTATGAAGTTCATATGTGTGCTTACTGAATGCATAAGTTTTCAATGAAATAAAAGTTTTGCTTATTCATAAGTCACAACTTATGAAATTATTAAGTTTTTTTTCTTCGGTGTTTGTTATACGATAGCACGGATAGCACTGACTAGAGCGCCAGAGTTGCCATTTTAAAATCTGTGTACGATCAGTGTTGCATATTTTCGATCATAATCAGTGAAAAACTTTTCGAAAATCTGCCATTTGTATGAAATAATCATAAAAATCTGTAGAAATCTGAGAATTTGGATAAAATCTGTGCTCTGTGACACAGAGTCTGTGTGGTAAAATAGGCAAAAATATCTATGGTTTTACAGAAAAATCTGTGAATATGGTAACTCTGTAGAGCGCCTTATTGTAGACAACGGGTTGAATTGAACTGGACGCGGTCGTTTGTGTAGGTACGATATTGGTGAAAGGTGAGCCAGAACATGATGACACTGCAAACGTCACACCATCAACCGGACAGTTTTCTGTAAATATCAGACATAAATTCTTATACCTCCAGCATCTGTACTTGAGGAAGCTTAAACGCAGTAAAGACAATTCGTCCACCTGACGTGGTTGCCTTGTGCTTTTACAAAAAGCACCGTTCTTCCTTTCACCAAGTGAATGATGCTTTCAGTGTCAGCTCTAAAGTAAACTTGTTTGCGAGAGTAATCGTTTCGTTCTGGATGCCACTATAAATTAGTTTCAATTGGTGAGTATGCGATCGTGACAATAATCGTAGCTTATTATGCGGGACGCATTTTGTTTTTACCTTATAAATAAATGTATTGATATGAATTTTAAATTTGCAGAATTCTCACCCTTTGTTTGGTTAACAGCTAGTGCTTTGAAACCCTATATTTTCATTGAAATGTCACATAACTGCTGAAAGACATCGTTGTACAGAAAGTGTAAAGATTGACAAATGAACCCTCGTAACTGTAGCAGAAAACAAGTGGGGAAGATGATGTATTTATGAGAGCAAAGGACATTTGATATAACCAATCCAGTATTAAATTTAAACTTGCTGATTTTTACTGCATAACGTGCCACCTCATCGAAGTCTGATAAAGTCAGCCATCCATTACGATAAATTGATAAGGAAGAGAGCGTTGGAGGTGTAGGTAAGTTGAAGTGAAGCTAATGTTAAAATGACACTGTACCTGCCTTATCTCCAATGGCTATTTCAGCATAGGCTTCATTATTTTGTGGGTACTCCAGCTTGAAGTGAATGGTATTGCGTTGATATCGCCAAATTTTCGACACTTGGGTGTTCCGTTACATGGCATGTAATAGCAATTATTGCCAGTATTCCTCTTCCCACGCGAATAACTTGTTCTTTTTAATAAATGAATTAGTCGAATACAGAACTTGATTGTTAGATTTGATTAAAGCAGAACGTCTAAGTCTCTCTGACAAGATAAATAATGTTTTAGATTTCGTGGAAGTGTTTTTGCTACATACTTGACATCTACATATTACAGCTCGCTAAACAACGACCCAGTGTTTATAACAATGCTTCAATTTTACTATAAAGTACAGCTTCATAAATATTTAAGTTATGTACTCTGTTCAGTTTTATAGTTAAATATATGCAATGAATTGTTCAAAAACACGGAAATTTGTAAACACTCAGATGGCATTGCAAATGCATAAATAAAAGCAAAGCCAAGTACAAATGCTACTGCGTTGATTTTTTTCGTGTTGGGGCACAGTTAGTACATGTTTATCAAAATATTCAGCACTTCTTTGTGTTTAGTGAAGAAAGAGTTTGTATACATTGTACAATGTGAAATAAACGTGCTGAAACATCCCTCTGATGGTGTGCATACTAATTCCAGAACTGTGCAAAGATTTTTTTGCCTATGAATAATCAAAAAGTTCTTAGAACAATCTTTACATATATTGAAAGTTCGTGGTTTATATGAGAAGTGCAAATTTACCAGAAACATTCGGATCGTCATTGTATTGAATCATCATTCACATCACGCATAATCCAGAATTATGTTCGATTGATTTGGTATATGCTAACCTATTTTAACCGTTACAGTCATCACCGTACCTTCATCTACTTGACGGAACCACACTAGTATTCCCAGCAAAATGCGCCGTAACTTGCGAGTATTATTGAAGTACGCCCTAGTCGGAGGTTTCATTCTTTTGTTTCTAACACTGATCATCCGCTCATTCAATCTGGTAGACAAGCAGAATGACCTTCTAGACAACAGTGCTGGTTCACAGGAAGCTTTGGTTCAGCATCAGAAACAAGGTTCTTTTTTTAATGGACCAAAAAAAAATGTTCATCAGAAGCGCATAGATTGGCACGATTATTCGTTGATTGACGCCGAACAGAAACGCATGGGTGTTGGCGAGCACGGCATTGCTGCGCATTTGGATAAAAAGGACGAAATAATGAAGGACAAGCTGTTTAAGAAAAATGGGTTCAATGCGGTTTTAAGTGATTTGATTTCCTTGAACCGTTCGTTGCCAGATATTAGACATAAGGGTTGTAAGAAGAAAAAATATTTGAGTGAATTACCGACGGTGAGCGTTGTGGTACCATTTTATAATGAGCACTGGAGTACTCTGTTAAGGACCGCTTCCAGTGTGCTTCTGAGGTCGCCTCCCGAACTAATCAGTGAAATTATTCTGGTAGACGATTGCAGTACTAAAGAGTTTCTAAAAGATCAACTAGATAGGTACGTAGCGGAAAATATGCCCAAAGTGAAGGTGGTACACTTACCTGAACGATCTGGATTGATCACAGCGAGATTGGCTGGCGCAAAGGTGGCGACCGCTGATGTGCTAATATTCCTGGATTCTCATACCGAGGCTAATGTGAACTGGTTGCCACCGTTACTAGAGCCCATCGCCGAGGATTACAAAACTTGTGTTTGTCCATTTATCGATGTAGTTGATTGGGACACTTTCGAGTATCGAGCACAGGATGAAGGAGCGCGTGGTGCTTTTGATTGGAAGTTTTTCTACAAGAGGTTACCTCTGCTGAAGAAAGATTTGGAGAATCCAACGGAACCATTCGAAAGCCCCGTAATGGCGGGAGGTTTGTTTGCTATTAGCACACGATTCTTCTGGGAGGTGGGAGGTTATGACGAAGGACTGGATATTTGGGGCGGTGAGCAGTATGAGTTAAGCTTTAAAATCTGGCAGTGTGGCGGCCGAATGTTTGACGCGCCATGCTCTCGTGTTGGACACATTTATCGAGGATATGCTCCGTTTGGCAATCCCAGGAAAAAGGATTTCCTTTCACGGAATTATAAACGAGTGGCAGAGGTTTGGATGGATGAGTATAAAGAGTTCTTGTATATGAGAGATCGTAAGAAATATGATAATACAGATGCTGGGGATCTCACTAAACAAAGAGCAATTCGCGATAAGCTACAATGTAAACCATTCAAGTGGTTCATGGAAAATGTGGCGTTTGATTTGATGGAAAAATATCCACCAGTGGAGCCACCCGATTTTGCCAACGGTGCCATTCAATCTGTTTCCAGCCCATCACTATGCGTTGACACACTGAGCCACGGGGAAAAGGAAACGATCGGTCTGTTTTCATGCGCTGCTGATAAAGTCCAACCTCAAGCCAATCAATTCTTCCAATTGTCATGGCATCGTGACTTGCGTATTAAGTTTGGCGAACTCTGTTGGGACGTTTCGGAGAGCGTACCAAATGCAAAGATTCTACTGTTCCACTGTCATGGTGGTCAGGGAAATCAGATGTGGCGATACGATATTGATAGCCAGATGGTAAAACAGGGTAGGAACAATCGATGTCTCGATATGGATGCGAGCAAGCGGGCCGTTTTCGTGAATCAATGCAACGTGGATAATCAAAATCAGAAGTGGAACTGGGGATATGTTAATGCGACAGCTATTAGAAATTGGGAAAGTTATGGTGCAAAACTAATTGACTGAAGAGGGCTATTTTTTTGCTCTAATTGCTAATATTCATTTAGAGGATTAGACTTGAAAAGCTTCACGTGATGTTGCAGAAGACAACATTGACCAAGATTGAAAGATCGACATGATTCATCTGTTATCAATAAAGAATGTGTGTGATAAATACAACATCTTTCGTGGTTTCAAATCACGATTTCGATATCAAAATAAAAAAAAGGTTCAAATAATTTCAACATAGATGCAACCTTGCCATGTAAATCATTCTTTATATAACTTGGCAGTTACTGGTTTAATATGATGTTCACGATACATATCTAGTCTGTAAGATTTTGTTGGTAAAAACTACAAGATAAAAGAGTCAACAGGAGTGCATTTAAATTATTCAGAATGGCCATTTCCCACAAACACCAACGATAGAAACTCATGTGATGAGTGAAAGAACGTAACATTAACGATAATCGAAGATTTCTAAATTATCAATGCAAATGTAGGAGAAAAATAATAAACGAATATTTTCAAAAGAAAACGTAACAAATAGTCGTGTATTTACTTGTGTCAATTGCAATATATACAACATACATACCTAAACAACTGTGAATTAAACGAATGAATTGTTTCGGTTTTATGTGTCTTTAGTTTGTGCAAACTTAAACAGAACAATATCATTGTGCTTGATATAGCAAAGAAATACATTGTATAGCATGGTAATTGCGTTAATGTACAAAACTCGATATTTTGGGTTGAGCCACAAAAAGTTAATAAATTGCATCGGTGGCCACACTATCCAGTCAGCAGCGTAGATTGTCCAATACTTTGCAGAACACTCGTCCGTGCATTTCCGTATGCTATTTCCTTCCAGTAGTCCAGCGGTATACAAATAACTAACAATAAAAATCGGTGACATAATAAACTGATCCAGACCAATCTTCAGAAATACTGTTTGAATATCCATTTTCGGAAGAATTCGATCCATCCACTGATACAGATAATGGTGCATGGGACCCTGAGAAATCCCTACCAGTGTCATACAACCTGTCACACATGGAATATTTAAGAAAAAGAGGCTGATTTGTCTTGTTTAAAACTTACCTATACGATGCCAGTCATATTTTCTTGGCTGAATATCGTCGCAGCGTAGCTCAATTTCCTGAGCGGCGATATCACCTAGCATCATAAGCAAACCGGAACTGATTGTGTTTGTCAGCAAGAGATACCGACCAAAGAGAAGCTTCCATATTCGTCTATCCTTCGGATCATGTTTTTTATTCTGCTGAGCAGAGGACAAGTGACCTCGACTAATTAAGCGAGGACTTAGCCGCAAAGAAACGAAACGAATTAAATTATGCATGTGAATAGATGGACCGAATTGCCGATATAAATTTGATCACCGATAATGTTAACAGTGAGCACAATTCGATCTTGCAATGAGCGCGTGACACATACTGATACGAAATGAACCCGATCGAGACACTAGCCGTTCACATGAATGAAGAATTTTGAATGGATTATATCGAGAAATGAGTTACGTCAGATAGGTAGGACAATAATTTCATTCTTAGTTTTGTTTTGACTACAAGTGCCAATGCGGCCAATGCCAATGCCAATGTTTATTAGCAGCTGACATCAATCCATTGACGGATACTGTAGATGGGGGTTAAAACTTGTAATGACTTTATCCTATGAACATTTGAAGTGAAGTTGAATGCAAGAACATCGCATATTGTGTGCAGGTTTAAGTGTCGCGTTTTTTTTCTTAAAACGGACAAAAAACCACCAGTCAACATTTACTTTGATGAGGATTCTAAAGAATTCAGTACTCACTGAGAGATAGTCATAACAGTAAACGAAACAAAAATGTGTTTTCCTTCGTCTGGTATTAATTGTTTTACTCTATTTGTAGTGAAAATTTGATTGTTGACGGTTGTCGTATTGGTCGTCACCCAGTTATGTGAAATGGAAATCGAAACAGCTGAGATCAATTTAGAAGAATTTTGCCTTCTTTGCAACGTCGCTTTATACGACGACTAGGAATTTCAAACACTCATCATCTTGTTATTCCGCAACCGTAAGTCTGATCCGAACAAAATCCAGAAATTCCATAAAGGATAGGCCTTTTCATTTGACTTTAGATTTGAGAAAATCGGTTTGTTTCGTTTTGTAGATTTGACCGCTATTTCCGAAACCAAATTCCTGGGACAGGTATATCCGATGTGAGTTTGTGTGGTCAACTTGCCAGATCTGAGAATTTACCTACTTAAAAAATTAGCTCATCTTCACATATTCTCTTTTAAAAGCATACTTTTGAATTTGCAATTTTTTAGTTGTAATTCCGGAACCGGAAGTTTGGTCCATATGAAACTATCATTTGAGCCTAAGTTTGTTGAAATCGGATCAGCTGGACTGATTCGAATGGTTTGTGTATCGCATAGCCTTTCTTTATGAGAAAGGCAAAATCGTGACAAATCTAATGTCATTTTCGTTTGAAAAAACTAAAACTGCCCCAGGGTAGTTTCAACAAACAAACACTTTTTACGACAGTGTGTTGGGTTCGCACTTAGCAACGACAATTAGGTTTTGCACGAAAATCCGCATACGCATGGCTGCCAGACGGCTGACTAAACGCTGCCAGCGGGCAAAATATGGCTGGCAGCCATTCTGGTGATCGACTGCCTCACCGCTGTGTTATGCCAAATTGGATTTGACAACCGTCACTGAATCAATTTTGGTAGCCGTCTGATGGCCATGGCTGTCCAGGTAACCAAAAGGCCGAGCGGGAATCACATAACCTGACAGAATTAGCCGAATGAACATCGTTTGACGGCTATCAGTGGTTTGTTTACATGTTCATTCCGCATTATTCCATTCAGTTTTATGCTATATCACTTCTGGTGGAGCTCTCAACGTGTGTGCACGTTGGTTCGCGGACAGTGCGTTAGTTAGTCGTTATATTAATCATTTCCTTCTCACATTGTGAACTATAACGGCTAACTACAGTTGTAGATGTAGAATGTAACAGTTCTATGATTCAATTCATATGGTGCTGGTCTTACAAGCCAGTTACCGTATGTGCGTGTTTCGACCGGGAAAGATTTTTAGAGTCAATAGGATCATAGCAATAAATGTGTTGAAACAGAGTGGTCAAATTTCACATGTGCAATGGAATATCAAGACTTTCACTTTTTGCAGCTGTGCCAGTAGTAGCACTGCTAATTGTGCCATATTCTCTGCAGTTACGCATAGAAACCTTCATTTGTCTGTGATTTGGCAAAACTTCGACCATTAAATTAGGGAAATTGTTGTGCTCTCATGAGTACAATCTACATTATTATAGTGTATCGTTAAAGAGCGCATATCTCTAATATTGTAGTACGTCAGTCACAAAGTGTCCAGACTGATGAAGAAAATTTTTGTAAATTTCGAAGTCATTCTTCAATTCCTTGAAGAGAAACACAATTGTAATTTGCAATATAAACAGCACCATTTTGATATCTTGGTTTCTTATTAGTCTAAAAAGAGTTTCGATCTCAGTGATGACCTCATTCGATGCAAATCTTTTTCCAGCAAGTTTATTTTTTAAACTTGAAACAGGAAATAGCCGCGGGAAGCTAATTTTGGCGAATATGGTCATGGACTTGTGACTGTAATATACGCCCTTTTGCGTATATACGATCGAAAAAGGTTAGAAAGTTAGAAAACTGGTAACATTGTTTATCTGAAGTATAATTAAACAGACGGCTGGACCGCCACTTGTTTTTGAATCCTCAATCTGGTTAGTTGTTTCTTCCTGTGCTCCGAAAGTTCCATAGAATCAACGGTTCGCTTTTCTCATTTGAGTTGAGTCCTTGAACTTATCTCTTTTATACCTGGAAGTAAGTATTATAAAGGAAATACTAAAGTGACATGGTGCATTTGATTAGCTGTGAGCACGGCATTCACTTCCCAAACAGTTTTTTCCCACGCAAGCGCTCATGCGAAATTATGAGTTCACTTCCTTATGATAACTCTACGATGTCAGTTATCTATTACAATTTCACTTTTCGATTTTCCATAAAGCTGAAATGAACTTTTGAGACGATTTCCGCAACAACAGCATTTAGTTAACTATAGCGTGGTTCATCATCGGTGTTTGAACGACCATATAAGCAAAGACATCATATTAACAAGATATCCAGCTCTCACATTTCCCGAACAAATCATTGGCAACATCCTTTTGCGCGGACATGACGCCCTTAGGGGAGTCCGCATCGAATGTCGTACATAGAAGTATGGGGAAAGAAATGTTAAATTCGTCAAATTTTTTCTATAACTAACTCACGAGTCCCCCGACGAAAGACCTATATAGATTAAAACCGGGGAAAAATAAAATTTCATGAAAAAAACAAACCTACTCTCTAATGAACCGAATGTCGTCTGAAGGATGTCTCTACTGAGCGCTAGAGTAGTTATTAGCATAAGCATTGGATACCACCCGTGTGTTGCTACTGAGTTATTTATCAGGACCAATTGACTGATTGCAAAAAGGTTTTTGAAGCAATATGTTTGGGAATAGCACGCTGTTTCACACTGTGCAAACTGCGTTGACCCCTGCATCCTGATCAATACCAATGCCGGCCACATCTACCGGGGAAGGGAAGGATTGTTCGTTCGATGCGTGTTGCTAACACATGGATATTGATCCATGTGTTAGCAACACGCATCGAACGAACAATCCTTCACTTCAGTCCCGAGACTAACAATGGAAACAACATTTTTTTGCAAAATTTTTTTTTATTCATCAACATAATCACCTTTTAGGGTGATACAATGGTTCCAACGTTTTTCCAATTTTTCAATACCATGTTTATAAAAAAATTTATCTTTCGCTTCAAAATAAGCTTTAGTTTCAGCGATGACCTCCTCATTTGAGCCAAATCTTTTTCCCTGGAGCATTTTTTTAAGATCAGCAAAGAGCCAGTAGTCACTGAGGACTAAATCTGGCGAGTATGGGGGGTGGGGAAGCAGATCAAAGCCCAATTCGTTCAATTTCGCCATTGTTTTCATCGACTTGTGGCAGGTTGTTTTTGTTCCATCGAAAGCAATCGCGGCACCCACTTGGAAAAAACCTTTTTCATGCTCAATTTTTCACGAAGGATAGTAAATACACTTCCATATGATATCTGTGTCATCTCAGCAATCTCACGGAGCTTCACTTTACGATCTTTCATTATAATTTTTGTCACTTCACTCACATTTTCCGGTGTAACGGCTTTCACAGGTCTACCCGAGCGTTCCGCGTCATTTGTGTCGGTACGACCACGTTTAAACTCGACGAACCACCGACAAATCGTTGCTTTTGATGGACAAGAGTCCGGATAACATTTTTCAATCCATTGTTTCGCTTGCACGGAAGAGGTTGTTTGGTAGTAAATTTCCCAATAGTAATATCATGTATTGATTGCTCTGGGTAGTCGGCTACCAAAAATGCGTTGAAACTTTATCTTGACAATTTTCACACTTCTGTAAGCCAGCAATAGCGAAATCGGAAATCAATCCGTATAAAATTCAAATGTAGCCTTTGGGAGCACCAGACTTTTAACTTGAATCAGAGTTCATTGTAGTGTTACGCACACAGCCATTTCATATATCGTCGAACTCAATCGAAAAATATATGAAACTCGTTCCTGCGGATTTCTGTTAAAAAGTCTGTAATTCTTTGATTGCGTTGTCTTAAGTAAACAATTATCCATATACATGCAAGATTTTATCTGGTTCTACTTGGTCCCTCACGTTTTTATTATTGGTTGATTTTAATACTTATGGAAGAAATCATACGAAATATTTATTTGACGTTTAAACTGTTATTGTGATGTTTTAACACAGAGAACAGACATCCAAGTATAGATTCCAATGTATGTAGAAAATTTAACGGCTGTTTGGTAAAGTGATCACCAAGTGGCAATTCGCCTATAGAGGCGCTTCGAGCAGCCTAGCTGTCGCTTATGGGCTCTTTCGTTCGAGCTTTCATACAATAGTAATACAAGCGTGCAAAGTCGTACGCAACGGTGATTTTAAACGGATTTTCACTTGTATGCTTTACACAGCTTTTTTGAAAAAGTTCGTACTAGCTTGGATGTCTGTTCTGTATGGTTTTAGGACACCCACATCTGATAATTTTTCAGATCAGTAATTTGCAAGTATGCAAATTTTCTATAATTATCTAATAAAAACCATAAATGCAATGTTTTGAGGACAAACATTTCTTAGTTTATGAGTCACACAGTTGAGTCATTCATCTAGTAATTATGCTATGTTGCTCTTGAAAATAAATCTGTAGTGCAGTTTAGTCGTAACTAGTATTATTTTTATTTTAACAACTTTGCTCCATAGTTTTCCCAGTTTCGTAGGTTGGTAGTATTGATGAAACCCCAGTCCCACCGCTGAGTTTGTTTTCTATGATCACATCTGGCTACTACAACCTTCTTACCAACTAGATCTAGACACTGATTACGGCTTGGCTTTCCGTGAATGATTAGTTTCTTTTCCTGTAAGTATACATAAACAGAATATAGAAATGTTTTGGAAACCGATATGATGATACATACAAAATCGTACTGCCACAGCTGATTCCCTTGCGACTCGTGGCAGTTAAACAGAATAACATCCGAATCATCATTGGAAGCATCCAGGCATTTTTCAACACTAGCTGCTCGAATGTCTCGATAATAGGTCAGTGTAAAAAATTGGTTATTTTGCGGATGTGTTTTGTTGTTGGCACAGCCGAAAACCCCAATTGGTTGCTTAGTCTTATGGTTCAGGGTATCCAAACAAACGTTCGTATTTGCTAGATTCTGAACTCGTCCGGATGCGAAAGGTAGAGGGTCACGTAACGGATATCGAACTAGCAAATCAGGTGCTACCTCCTCTAAAAACCACTTGAAAGGTTTGCATTTCAGTTTTTCTCGCAAAGCTTTCTGTTTGGTCAAATCACCAGCGTCAGTTTTGTCGAATTGGGGATTCCGCTCGTAAAGAAATTGCTTATAATCGTCCATCCAAACCTCGGCAACACGTTTGAAGTTTTTGGTGATGAAGTTCACTCCTCTTGGGTTAGGAAACGGTGAATATCCTCGATACACATGGCCAACACGCGAACAGGGTGCATCCACCAACCGACCACCGCATTGCCATATCTTGAAACTGAGCTCGTACTGTTCACCACCCCAAATGTCTAAACCTTCATCGTAACCTCCAAGTTCCCAGAAGAACTTTGCACTAACTGCAAACAGTCCACCAGCCATAACGGGACTTTCGAATGGTTTTGTAGGATCGCTTGAATCTCCCGGTCGTAGTGGAAGTCGCTTGTAATAGAACTTCCAGTCAAAACCACCACGTTTACCTTCATCTTGCGAGCGATACTCGAATGTATCGTGTACAATCACATCAATAAATGGACACACCACCGTACGGTAGTCCTCAGCAATTGGTTCTGAAAAGAAACAAATTGGTACGTCGTTACAATTTTGAAGTGAGCTGGACTTACCGAGTAAAGGAGGTAGCCAGTTGGTATTAACTTCTGTATGCGAATCAAGAACAATCAGGACATCTCCGTTAGCTGCTTTGGCGCCTGCCAATCTCGCAATGATCAAACCCGATCGCTCTGGTAAGTTGATTAATTTAACTACCGGAGCGAGTTGACTTTCTACAAAATCTTGCAGTGGCTTCCAGAGAAATTTCTTGGTGCTGTGATCATTGATCAATATTATTTCCCTTAACAAATTAGAAGGGGATCGATTCAACACGCTGTAAATTGTTCGTAGCAGTGTGCTCCAGTGTTCATTGTAGAAAATAATAATAACACTAACATTTGGCAGTTCCTGGAGGTAACGCTTTTTACGACACCTGAAAACTAGTGTTTGATGAAATGAGATATCTGATTTGTTTCTCTAAGACCCGGTTTGGTGGCACACTCACTGGGTATGTCGAATGTCTGGCACGGAACGATTGAGTGCGATGATATCACTTATCACAGCTGAGTATCCATTTTCTGAATACAGTTTTCTGTTTAATTTGATGTCTTCTTGTCTTTGCAGTGTCACTGGTTTTCCGTGTTCACCTGGGCCTTGTTGTTCAGCTTCTTTCTCGACATATGCATAGTCATGCCAGTCAATGCGTAAAAGTTCGACGTTTCGCCGACTGCCGTCGAAAAATGACCCATCACTTGCGAAGCGAAGGTACAGTGTATTCTTGAAGTTCGCAAGACTCTGGTACTTCTGAATGATAAGCACCACCGTGATGATCATACACGATAGCACAAACATCAGTTTGAGCACCCATGCGCTAATTGTGGCTTTGCGAGCCTAGAATCACACAAAAAAAGGTTAAAGCAAAACAGGAAACAATGAACTGTACAGAAGAAGATAAAATTAGCATAAAAATGGACCGCTTTGAATGCTTTATAACGTTAGTGGTCGATTGAGGTCGTTGAAAGTAACAGCATTGCGGTGTTCGATATCGTTAAGGTGATGATTATCGTTTTCATTTAAAATATTTGTTTCACGAATTTAGTAAGAAAAGTCATGTAATCATTAAAATAAGGCTACCAGGATCAGTGTCTTGCTTCAGCATCAGTTCATATTACCTCGAATAACAGAGTATTTTGTTGTGATTAGCTATGACCAAAATACAGTAATCATTTTAGACTAAGCTTTCGAAAAAGATATGGCAAATCTTTGTAATCAATCAATCAATTGAAACAGACATGATGCATCATTGTGCAACTCCATGGCTCACTTCGTAATGCACTTTTATAACAAAATTCTATCAGTTTTATCCATTCATGACGGTGACCTTGGCCTTCTACGATTGTCTGTCACTCCAATGTCAACAGTAGTGGAGATGATCACGAATAATTACAACTTACCGTTTAACGATCGCGTCATTCACTTTTTCTTGTAGGTACCGTCATGTGATACTACTTTGTACAATTGAGATTTAAAGAAAGCAAAACATTGAGTTATATATCTCACTGATAAAAGAAAAAAATCTGAATACAAGAAAAATATTACTGCATAAGGGTTCTGATTCAATTAACTAAAGCAGACCCAAATGACGGTAGATACATACGTGCTACTTATGATGATAGCCGGCCGGCAAAGGCTTTTTGTGATTCTTTTTTGTTTTAAGTTTTTCTTTTTGTTGATTCATGCTGGTTTATCCGGTTTGTTTGATTAGATTTCTTTCTTGTGTATACCGACAATCGTTATATTGATTGATAACCCTTCAAAGTAAGTTTAGTGAAATTGGCTCGGCATTGGATTTTTCAAATTCAGTTTATTTATTCTGATAAAAAACAACACGTTAGACTGATGTGCTCTACACTAAATTTCGCCGCATATGGCTCGACACTTAAACTGCAAGTGTTAATCACTTCAAATTTTATGTAAATGAAATCATGTTAAAACTTATTATTATTATACTTAAAATTCATCAATCATCTTTTTCGGGCTGCAGGGATTACATTCATACACATTTTTGGAAAGCTTTTCACGCTTCTCATGGAAAATCATCGAATTTCATATAACCGATTTCGTTGTACTTTTACGATTTGAAAGTACTAAATGAAATACAAATTATTTCGCAACGTTTCTAGTTCAGTTTATAAACAGAATAATGTTAGTTTTGTAAAGTTTTTTAAGTTTTCCACACAATAAGATAAATTTTGCAATGAACTGAAGAAAAAACGCTTCAGTTTGAATATGTGTAATAATTGTAAAAGATCACAAAAACACTCATTTTCTAGACACTCGAAAAATCTTCCGAATTTTTCTGCCATTTTTGCTCTGCAGATAGATAAAAGTTTTGTATCTGTATGTTTTTGGTTTTTGCAAATTTTTCAAAATTTCCATCGAAAATTTCCTAAAACCACCCGCGCGCATGGTACTTGGACGATGGCTTTAACCATCGTTGAGAAATCGAAGAGAGTTCCGTTTTGGACCTCTATTTTTAGGTATATGATCAAAGTAACGTTTTATAGCAGACCGTGCAACTGTGCGTACTTTGGAGTCATAAAAACCCTTCGATCGAGAAAAGTACGCCACCGCACGAAATTGACCATCTACAAAACGCTCATTAGACCGGTTGTTCTCTATGGCCACGAGACCTGGACTATGTTAGTAGAGGACTAACGCGCCCTTAGTGGTTTTTAAAGAAAGGTTCTGCGAACCATCTATGGCGGAGTGCAGATGGAGGAAGGAACGTGAACGTAATTATCATCAATCGAACAACAACGCCTTACGCGATACGAAGTAATATCCTTAACCAAAATAACTATATTTACATACGCCCTAGTTAACAGATCGGCTGAAAAGAACTAAATCCATACAATTTTCAGTTAGTACCAACCTTCAAAAAATACGTGTATAAATTTGACAGCTGTCTGATTATTATTTTGTGAGATATTACATTTTGAGTGAAGCTACTTTTGTTATTGTGAAAAAAATGGAAAAAAAGGAATTTCGTGTGTTGATGAAACACTACTTTTTGATGAAAAAAAGTGCCGCCGATACCAAAAAATGGCTTGATGAGTGTTATCCAGACTCTGCACCGGGCGAAGCAACAATTCGTAAGTGGTTTGCAAAATTTCGTACTGGTCATATGAGCACCGAAGACGAGGAACGCAGTGGACGTCCAAAAGAGGCTGTTACCGATGGAAACGTGAAAAAAAACACAAAATGATTTTCAATGACCGTAAAGTGAAGTTGATCGAGATAGCTGACACCCTAAAGATATCAAAGGAACGTGTTGGACATATTATTCACGAATATTTGGATATGAGAAAGCTTTGTGCAAAATGGATGCCGCGTGAGCTCACAATCGATCAAAAACAACAACGAATTGATGATTCTGAGCAGTGTTTGGAGCTGTTATATCGAAATAAAACCGATTTTTTTCGTCGATATATAACAATGGACGAAACATGGCTCCATCACTTCACTCCGGAGTCCAATCGACAGTCAGCTGAGTGGACTGCACGCGATGAACCGAACCCAAAGCGTGGAAAGACTCAACAATCGGCCGGTAAGGTTATGGCGTCTGTATTTTGGGATTCGCATGGTATAATTTTCATCGACTACCTTGAAAAGGGAAAAACCATCAACAGTGACTATTATATAGCGTTATTAGAGCGTTTGAAGGACGAAATTTCAAAAAAACGGCCTCATTTGAAGAAGAAAAAAGTTTTGTTTCATCAAGACAATGCACCGTGTCACAAGTCGATGAAAACCATGCTGAAATTGAACGAATTGGGCTTCGAATTGCTTCCTCATCCACCGTATTCTCCAGATTTGGCCCCCAGTGACTTTTTCCTGTTCTCAGACCTCAAGAGAATGCTCAGTGATAAAAAATTTAGAAGCAATGAAGAGGTAATCGCTGAAACTGAGGCCTATTTTGAGGCAAAGGACAAATCGTACTACAAAAATGGTATCGAAAAGTTGGAAGTTCGCTATAATCGCTGTATAGCCTCTGATGGCAATTATGTTCAATAATAAAAACAAATTTTGGCAAAAAAATGTGTGTTTCTATTAAACGATACGAACTTTTCAGCCGAACTGTTAAGCACGGTCACAAAAAAATATTTGCACGGTTATATACTTCACGCACGCGTCTTAACCTTAGCGTTTAACCTAAGAAAAAAATTGATCGAACGTTCCTCGAATAATCGACGGAGTTTAGTCTAGCCCGATTTTTAGTAGAAATATTATAAGATTGTAAATAAGAAAATTGTGAAATATCTCTAAGCAACGACCTCACCAGTATCCTGCTTCTACTATTTGCATTGCTGTCAACAACGCGAGATGACACACCACTACTGAGAAAATAAAATAAAATAAACACTCGCTTATGGCTTTGCAGCAGCTCAATTTTATATTTTCAGCTTGAATCACAATGTTGATTTGTAAATTTTCACACATTCCATATAAATCTGATAACACCGACAATGATATACAGATGGCGCTTTGATCGGTTGATGTCGTTTAATTTTTTGCGATAAATTTGCATCGGTTGACGTCGCTTAATTTTGGGCAGTAAATTAACTCTTAGCGTCGCTGAAATCAGGCCCGTACCCAGGATTTCGTTTCGGGAGGGGCCCAAAGATAAAAAAAAATGTTACTGAAGATTGCTTATATACTTAATTCTCGGTGTGCCTTTTACGGGTGTTTTTATCAGACACTTAAAACTTTTCCACTGAAACTGTTATTGTATTAAATTTCTTCACGTTTACTGTCTTGTTATTCTGCAAACCGTCTAAATAATTATATATTTGTTTTTTATTTCGGGAGGGGCCCGGGCCCCTCGGGCCCCCCCTCTGGGTACGTGACTGGCTGAAATATTTTTTATTTTCGTTTCAGCAATGTTAAAAAAATAACACTTTTCACTGAATAACACACACTTGCCATAGCCGCACTATCACTCAAAATAACTGTTTCGATTTATTACTTTACTATAAGTTGCCTGATACACATTGAAATTAGACTTTTTTTTCAGGGCAACATCCAGGCACCAAGTACGATACAGTGATACCAACTCACCTCTCGGTGTAGAAAAAGTGTAGTGCAATTAGCAAAAACGAACGGTTTCAGTGCAACTTCCGCTACACCGGTGTAGTGCAGGTTGAAAATAACAACGCCTTTGCGTTTACGTTTGTGTTTTGTTGGGAGTGTTCCATCATTTAGACCCTACCCCCTTAACTAACACGATCTGCCTATTAGATGAATTTAACAGCAAGTTTTATAAAAATTTGCACATCGTTTTGCCATCATTCATGAAATTGATAATTTTCACTTATCGCGCTGTAATATCGGAACCGAAACTCGGATCTGGATCAACTTTGATGACCTTTTATTTGCATCTTAGCTTGTGAAAATCGGTCAAGGAATTTCCGAGAAACTTGAGTGCGCATTTACTTATAGATTCGCACTTATTACCTTGTAATTCCGGAACCAGAAATTGGATAGAAATTAAATTGAATGGCAAGCTATGGGACTGACCTTTCATTTGAATGTAAGTTTGTGAAAATCTGTTCAGCCATCGCCAAAGCGAATGCATATTTGTGTTACATACATACATACACACACATACACACACACACACACACACACACACACACACACACACACACACACACACACACACACACACAGTTCGCTCAGTTCGTCGAGGTGAATCGAATGGTATATGCTTAAAAAGTCGGTTTAATGGCCTCGGTTTAAAAGTCGGTTTTCACAGTGATTGCATAGCCTTTCTATATGAGAAAGGCAAAAATAAAAAAATCAGCTATTATCAGCGAAAATAATCGTCGGTAATTATCGTTTACATCGTCGATCATGATAACGAAAATCGTTTGATTGATATTGGAGTAGCGTTATTACCAGCTCCCTGCTATGACCTCATGAAACTGTGGTTAGCATCATTCTGCAAATACCAAAACAATGAAGAAGAATGGCTAACAAAAAATTGGATTTTACAATCTACTTGTTTATTCAGTACCCTTTACCGCACTTCCCCGCAAATTATCGATCAGAATATCATTACTACGATAAGGAAATTAAGATCGCTCTGATTGCCCACCAAATGCCCCAGATGTTCACTCAGGCAAATTGAGTAGTGAAAATCATAAGGCAAATCTTATGATGCATCAAAAATCACCAAAATCGAAATTTCATAAGATAAATATGAAAAATATACCTCTGCAATGTACATCTTATCTATCACTATTATAGTTTTCATACGAACAACTTATGAACTTCACAATATATGAGAGAAGTTATGTTTATCATAGAATTTTCGCACAATGTTCCTAAAAATTTCGTATAAATTTCATAAGGCGTTTTATTGGAATTCCTGTTTTCGGGATTTCATAAGGCGATCTTATGATTCGCTTACGATATTCTTGTGGCTAAAAATCATACGAAATCATTATGAAATTCCATATATTTTTTGCCTGAGTGTTGGCTACGATCGCACTTGCTGGAGCGCCCTATCCTTGCCACCGGGCTGGTTATCACTTCTGATCAGTGTTGCGCAATTATCACCAAGTCAAATATTGCCGCTGAATATAATCTCATTTCTATCAATATCACTGCTGTTATATTTTTTAAATTCACACTTGATTAGGACATATTCAGCAGTGTTCTTGTTCTAGATGCATAATTTATGTCAGTTTTAAAATTTAAATCTGGATTTTATAACAAGAAAAACTGGCAGCCCCAGCAGTGTTTAACTAGTGTTTCAAATATAGAAAAAGTAGAACGGCATCGTATGCCAGTTTTAAATTTGGCAGAAGAACTGTTCGTTTAAATAAAACTAGAACGGTTTGCTGGGGATACGTTTGTTCCAGTTTCAGTTCTATTATAGATCTTCCATATAAAACTTCTAGCTGCTGAATTTGCTCTTATGAATGATCATTCTCACGATTATCACTCATGCAACGATTTTCACTTGCAGATGAAGCTATTCAGATGTCGGAAGTGCAATACGCAATAGCCATATGCAATGCAAATACAGCGAAAAAAATGAATAATGATTATGAAGACAACAAATTTTGTTCCAGATAGGGTTACCACCCTGGGCGCATCTCTCGCCCGACAGCAATCTTATTTGGGGAAAAAGATCCTGCATTTGGCTTCCCGGAATCTCAACTCATTCATAAATAGTGCGGTAACTCCTGATGCTAGAGATATTTTTAAGCACTAGTTTTACTTTTTTCTCACATTGCTTGGAGTTTATACGACGACGTTCATATCTAACTATGGATTTAATTACGGGAAACTCAACGATGAGAGGGATATGCGCATTGTTTTGTCTAGGTGATCTGTTTCTATGGTTAATAACAATGTTTTAATCAATGAGTGCTGCTTATTAGTGAACTATCGATTGGTGGGATCTAATTTTCCATGTGAACGAAAATTCAGTGAAAATCGCTGCAGGACTGACAATCGTGAGAATGAATTTGAATGATTATCGTTTCATTATCACTTGTGAGTTTATGGGACATCACTATACTGATATCAAACGGGATGAGATTTTGTCCACACTCTCTTCGAGTGATCGTAATCGTCGTTGATTTTGCTGATGGTGATAATTGATCGATGAAATCGGGCACGATTTTTTTTCAACGGTGATATTCGGTTTCGCATGCTTCGAATTTTATTTTAACCAACTTTGGTTGTTTGAGTTTCTCATGTAGAAAGGCTATGCTATCACTGTGAAAACCGACTCTTCAACGGAGGCCGTAGACATCTCAGAGATGCCTGAACCGATTTCCACAAATTCAGAATTAAATGGAAAATCTTATGGTCCCATAGATCGCTATTGAATTTTATCTTTATCCGATCTCCGGTTCCGAAATTACAAGGTAATATGTGCAAATCTATGAGTAAATGCGAACTTAACTTTTTCGGATTAGTTAGTAGATATATAAATCTACGTTGGGACTACTAGACTAGGTTTGCACTTCCTTTGTTTATTAAAGAAAAGCTCCAAAAACGAAACTCATTTCGATTTCTTAGCAACGATTAAATTAAAGCTCTCAGTGTCTTAAAAGATACTGTGCGATTTCGTCCAGATCGAAATTCCGGCTTCGGAATTATAGGGCGATGAGTGTCAAAACTTTTAAGCTGTCATACAAAAATATGCACAATCGGTACGCATCGGTTCGTCCTGGTACGCATCGAACCGTGCTAAAACACCTTCGCTCAGCACACAGCCTGCTTTGTTCAATTTTGTATAAAGTGCAGGATTGCCACATTTAAATCTATATTAACTTAACATAACTGTTTACAAATTGAAGGTTATGGTAGTTTATACTTAATAAAGTTTTTGATTTTATTCAAGTTTGAAAAATATCTTGGCAAAATCTTCTTGTGATGTTTTTGAAAATATAATTACACCACTAGGTGGATTAAAAACAGGTTTTCATATTATGGTTATTATGAGTGTTTTGTTTTAGACAGGTAGTTGAGTAGCTGAGTATTTTGTTCGAAAGATTTATGATATCTCTTAAATGTCATTCTACACACTATGTGATAACAGTTACAATACTGATAACGATATAGCAACTGCAGCCTTGAGGTGCCTATTTATTGAATCATGATATTGTTCGAGTTTCTTCAAATGGTTTTCTAACAATACTTGAAGTACTTAGAGGGGATAGTTAACTACAGGTGGGATTTCAAAATCATTTCGGGTAAGATACCTGCTTTTGCCAAATGATCAGATGCTTCAGGTCATAATTGTTAAATCATATTAAAAATCTTTTTGTTTCAACATACTTTGCAGCCGATTCATAGAACCATTGCATGGCTCGTGCTACGATCCTATTGACACTAAGAATCCTTCCAGGTTGTAAGACCAGTGCATTATTAATATAATTTCATCGTAAATGAGGTTATTTCATTGCAATACGGTAGAGAAACACAACTTTTTATGATTTTTGCAGAAGATATTAATATTGATTTATGAAAACACATTTCTCCGAACAACCACATTCTCAATTTTTTCTCTTTAGATCTTACAATGATAAAAAAATCATTTTCACGCTCAATTACTGATGACATAGCAATTTTGTCATAGTTTATTACTAGGTGCATTTGATGAGCTAATTGTAAAACTTTGGCTGACAGTTTCAGTCATAATTGCTAGTAACTAAATTTAGGACTACCGAGATTCTCAATAAGTAAACGTTTTTCTGAGACGATTACCGAGATTCAACAATACGATTCAAGTGTGCATATCTCTAGTATTTTCCTATTGTTATAAACTATTACCAATCTAAAAACCTTTCGGTTTAGTAAGGTGAGTAAACTTAAAAATTCTTATCTCATCTATATTCTATAAAATAAATAGAAATAAAGTTCAATACATAATAAGAGTATTAACAGATACTACAAAATTTAATAAAAACATTTTAGTAAATATTATTAGTCATTCTTATAACAACTACACATTCTTATAACTTGTACACGTGAAACAACTTGTACAGTACCTTGGAATAAGGAGTTGTTTCAATTAAGTGGGATCGATTCTCAGATCTTGTCGACCTCAAACATATGTAGAATTTAATGTATAGCCCCGGGAATCCGAAATATGAATATTCATCTCATGCTCGATTATTTTAGACAATCGGGATTAATTTGATCCGTCATTTGTAACTTTTTCCATTCAGATCTTTGTTCAGACTAACATTTATCGAAACTTAAAAGTGTCATCACAACCTGTCTTATGAGATAACCTCAACAGAGATATAATTTTTCTGATTTTAATATAATAACGCAAACGCATTAAGTTTAACCTCGTCTAAGTTTAATACGTCCATTAAGTGCTTTCGGCTTTTGTCATAAAAAAGCAGTTGCCTCATAAAGTATATGTTCATTTGGTGATGGACTATTCATCTCACTTGTTTTACCACGACCTTTACTGAATAGTTGACTAACTATTGCAACTAGCTGATTCAGAGTTTATTGTTAGAAATATCGCGTTATTTAAATTGCATGAGTTGAGATTTTCTGAACGATAGATTTGAAAGATAAACGATTCTTTGTTAAATTTCATCGATAAATTTGGCATATTTTGAAAGACTTCGAATAAGCAAAAACAACGAACTTGAAAGATAGCTTAAGAGGATTCTGAGCCTAATGTTAAACACAACAATTCTGATGGTATTAAATAACAACAAAACTAAGCGTACTTCTATTATTTTATTCAATAATAATACCGGATTTGATTTGATTTGATACCATATTTGTTTAATAACAATATCCTCAAGTTTAGCTTGGCTCGTTATAGCATGGGAATTTTACGGTTCGTTTGACTCCCTATGAAGTAATCGCCAATTTGTTACTATAAGGGTCTGTAGTGTTGATAATACTTCTATGTTAGATTAAAACTCAATTAGATTAAAACAATTAATCTATCACAATGTTTTTTGCAACAGTACAGATATACAAATATAATGTATACCGCATCACAATCAATCTGCCTTTTACCGATATTTTTAAATGACCTTCCGCAATATATCAAAAATCGACTAGTTCTTTCAGTGCGACGAAGGAAGCTATTATCACAAGCAGTACGAATACAACGATGAGTTCAATCACCTGCTGACTGGAGTGCGACCGACTAATCCCATCCGTTTATATTAGCTTAGAATTCATTATAGAAATTCATTGAAGATGGTCACAAAAGAAGTGGTTGATAAAAATGATATAACATAACACAAACCGTAAACGACGATCGACAGGACTAGCCTCTGTATCAACGTTCCTCATCACATTAAAGTGGACGGCTTGTACAGCCTACATCGTGCAGCGTCCCATTCACGCGTCTTTCAAATATTAATAGCGACAGTTTATTTTATTTTTTGTTTGTACAGAAATCGGGATCACGATGGAAACTGGTTATGAGAGTATATTGCCATAAACAAACCAAACTCGGTTTTCGGTGATAATAAAAAAGATGATAGATATTTTTTCAATGCGATTAAATTTAAGACAAATCAGAGAAGGAAAACCAAACTATGTTAACAATTTAGATATCTTTCCACAGCTTATCGCAGTTTGCGTAAACATACTCCTACACACCTTACGATAAGCGGAATGCTTAATTTGCCTAAACATTCTCGGAACTTTCATCGTTTTGTGATTTCAATAAAATTGTTCGATTCAACTCTAATTATTTCAGCAACAATGACAACATGCTTTATGTTATCTCTACGCCCACGTATGCACACTAACAGGTGATAAAATGTTACCGCAAACCGGAAAACTCGCGACGTGTAAACGTGTGACGAAGGCAGCACATGTGTGCCTGCGATGACCGTTTGATAAAGACTATCCAGTGCTTGCCAAATTCTGGCTAAGTGGACTCTAGAAGCTGCCATCACCGAAAGGGATCGTCCTTAGCTAATGAATGATTTATTGGTTATGTTTTCAGCTTTTTTCAACACGTTGTTTATAACGGTCTATGAGCAAATGACTGTTGAATTTCTCGATAGCCATTTATGGCTAACCCCTGATACAAACGAAATTTATAGCTCCACTACCGTTGTCGTATGAATTTTGATATGGCAAAAACACAAGCTGTTATGATACCACGGAATAGTTAATTGCGAGCGAGTGGCGCGGGATTCGTCATCGGTTTTTAAAAATTTTTGCTACGACATGTTTGTGGAAGATCCTCTTCGTTGCTCCGTTTTAATCAATAATGATGTGATTAGAGCTACAGCTTTCATAGCTTGAGCTACTACTGGACCTTAAAAAAAACTGGGTCAGCAACATAGAAAGATGACGTCTTGTTTTAAAAGAACAACAATCTGTGGCACATAGTCGGGAAGTAGAAAGAACGACAGGAAAAAACGAATATCAAGGTCTCAAACAAGAATTTTTCGCGTGATATGTTAACAGTTTCTTTTTATAGCTCATTGCTCATTGATTTGGACTTTCATAGCAACTTAGAGTTCTAAATCTGTGCACATTATAATTCCGCAGCTGGATTCTTGTAAAATTTCCTAGCAGTTTCAGTTTGCGAAAACCGTTACAACTATCCCTGGGAAATCTAAGTGAGTTCAGTTTTCTTTTTCACCTTTTCTGGTACTACTGGAATCGAAAACTAGGGGCCGATTCGTTGAACCATCAACTAGCAAGACTTGGAACAGTTTCTCAGAGTTTTTATATTTTGCAGTCCCTCAAATGACAGATTAGTATTTTAACACTTTTCAGTCAATAATTGCGAAGCCGGAAGTCGGTTTCCGATAAAGTTTCTTGGTAACTTTTTAGATCATATGATGTTTTTATTTGATCTTTATTTTGTGAAAATCGGTTCAACTGTTTCTGGGAAAATCGAAATAAGTTTTGTTTTCAAGGAGTTTTTTACCATTATTTCCGCTATTTCTGGTACAGGCCATACCGTTTCGTTTGGCCATGAACTAATAAGACTTACATATAGAAATAGTTATTATTACAGTTTTGCAGAGTTTATTCGTTCTTAGTATCGTCACCTAAAAGACGGTTGGAAACTTTTAACATTTTTTACCTTATAATTTTGAAATTGGAATTCGGTTCCTGATGAAATTAAATTGCAATCAATGAGATCATAAGGCCTTTCATTTGAATCTTAGTTAGCGAAATTTTTTAGAGCTATCTCCGGCGAAATAAGTTACATTTTGAAGATTTGAACCACTATTTCTGATACTGCTTGAAGCGGAAATCTCAATGAGTTTGTTTGATCGTCAACTAACAAGATCTGGAAATTAGAATATACTGCTAACAGAATTTGACGAATCTAATCTTGCATAGCCACACTTCCGAAATTAAATTTTGTGTACTCTCTGTAATTCCAGTATAAGAAATCGGATCTAAATGGAATTCAGGAACTTTCTGTGGGCTCTTTCATTTGAAACTAAGATTCTGAAAATCAGTGGACCCATCTCAGAGAAAAGTTAATTCACATATTCTATTTTGCTTAGCACGAATGACCCTGTAACTCCGGAATCGGGAGTAAGATCCGGATAGAATTAAGAAATTTCAATTTGAATTTAAGTTCGTTGAAATCGGTATATACGTTCATAAGTATGATTTGAGGTAATCGCTTATCAAATATATCAAAAATCAAGAGTTTCCATTGATTATAAAGCGACTCGTTGTTGCGGCACCACGAGGCTATTTTTGGTGGTCATTTAAAGCAGACCCTGTTAGCTTGGAACGAAATCAATCTTCAGTCACAGAGAACGGACATCCAAGCTAGTACAAACTTTTTCATAAAAGCTTTGTAAAGCATACAAGTAAAAGTCCGTTAAAAAATCACCGTTGCGCACGATTTGCACGAATGAATTACCATTGTATGAAAGCTCGAACGCAAGAGCCCATAAGGGATTACTGGGATGCTCGAAGCTCCAGGAGAATTGCTACATTGAGTATTATGACAGCTCCCTTACAACCACAAATGCTAATGATATTGGTTTGTTTTCATCAGGACACGCATGTAATAAACACGATTCATACAATCAATCAACTTCGGTCGACGAAAAGATTAATTTATTAATATTTTTAGCCGAATATTGCTCTCGTACCCGACGTTAAAATGTTCCGTGAACTTGACGTAGTGTTTTTTCATATGAATTGCTTACAATTAATGTTTATGTTCCGTGACCGTTCCATGTCGGTGATCGCATGATGTTACGTGTGAATCGCTTTTACATATTGTTTTGTTTTCATCAGGAAACGTATTGGCCACCCATTTTTAACTAGGGCCGCCGTTATTTTTCACCGTGCATAGAAACCTCAATGGTGATTGCTTTTTAAAACAACAGTTAAACTTCTTACACAAATTGAAGTCTCTACTTGGATGATAACATTCAACATATCATGTCAGACATTTGTCTCTCCTAATTCTATTTACAAGATTCGATGCGGACTCACCTGAGGGCACCATGCTCGCAAAAAAGGATGTTGCCAATGATTTGTTCGGGAAATGTGAGAGCTGGATATCTTGTTATTATGATGTCTTTGGTTATAGTAAAGCGAATTGGACTATAAACAAAAATAAGTGATGATATTACCTATCAACCGGTGTCATTTCAAGTGAATTGACGTTATCCAGAAAAATAGCTAAATTTGAACTTAATTCTGTTTAATTAAAAGGTAACAGGCATCTTTTAAAAATATGATCACATTTGACTGCGTGTTGATACATTCGTTGCCGGAAAAAAATGTGAGCATCTTTTTTGGTTCTGATTACCACGGATTATTAAAAATATTAACTCTCAGTAATCGGGAACAAAAATAATCAAAGAGATGCTCTCATTAAAAATGTTTGAAAAATTTTGCAAAGTTTACTGCCGCTAGATTGGTATCTTTGCTTTTGAAGTTTTGACTACGTTGGAAATAATCTTATGCTGATTATTCTTCATTGGGTGTAACGCTTTATTGTTGAATCGAAGTGTTCAACATGTGTCAAATATAACGATCCATTTCAAATTACCCGCAATTCGATTGCCACTTTTAAATCCAAGAAGCGATGTTGCACGAAAGTTCTACTCGCGTGCAATATTCGATGTTTTCAGTCATCTCTCATCAGCTGTTATATCTTTGACAGCAGTATCACCCATCCACCCCACAAAATAAGCTACCTTTTCATCGCAAGTGATTGTCAACACACTTGCAGCACGATAATGCTGTTGTCCAATCTGTCAAAATATTCGAGTTTTCTGCTCCTTTATTCTAGTTCCCTGAGTAGTCAAAAATCAAGAGATTTAATAAAAATATTGAATATTTACAAGTTTTCGAGAGCTGGCGCACATCGATTGTTCATTCGCCAGATCACAATGTCCGAAAACAAACCGCCACTGTTAGAGCGAGCTCGGAATATAGTGCCTGGTCTCGAACCGGGTAGACATAAAGGACAAGCAGGCCGTATTGGAGTTGTAGGTGGATCAATGGAATACACCGGAGCGCCATACTTTGCCGCCATCAGTGCACTAAAGGTGGGAGCAGATCTCGTTCACGTTTTCTGTCCTCAGGCTGCTGCACAGGTAATCAAATCGTATAGTCCGGAGTTGATTGTGCATCCTTTGTTGGACAGTAACAATGCTATTATTCAAATTGAACCATGGCTGGAACGGTTGCATGTACTAGTGATCGGACCAGGTTTGGGGCGTGATCGTTTAGTCTTGCAAACGGTTTCCGAATTGATAAAAATCTGCCGACAATTGCAGAAGCCGTTGATCATTGATGCAGATGGGCTTTACCTGATCACTCACGACATTAGTCTAGTAAAGGATTACTATGGTGTCATCCTAACTCCGAATGCTATCGAATTTTGTCGCTTGTTTGGAGATGATCGAGATAAAATTATGCAGATGATGGAGAAACTTGGACGAGGAGTTACTGTGATCGAAAAGGGCCTAAATGACCGTATTTATGATTCGCTTACGTTAGAAAAATACGAATGTCCTCAAGGAGGTTCAGGACGCCGTTGTGGAGGACAAGGAGATTTGCTTTCAGGAGCTCTAGCGACTTTCTACTTCTGGGCGTTAGAATCAAGGGAGATCAGCCCCGCCGTGGTAGCTTGTACAGCCGCAAGTTTTCTTACGAAGAATTGTAACAGTTATGCGTATAAGGCTAAGGGACGTAGTATGACTTGTAGCGATATGATCGAGCAGATCCATAGTGTTTTCGAGGATTATTTCGAACACAAGAAAGAATAGGAATAGTTGAGGGTTATTGAATCGTTCGGGATATTTTCATGTTTAAGAAGTATGTAGATGGTGATGATATTTAGTTTTATCAGGAATGAAACGAATAACATATTTAATACAGGGTAAAACGAACAATGATTCGGCCTAGTAATCTGATTACGAGGAATGTAATATGTGACGGTTTCAGGATATCTATGTGTGCATTCAAACCGACTTTAAAATATATTTAAATGAAAAATCAATCAATTGATTTTTATTTCTGTTATTAGTTAAGATAATACTAAGAGCCTACACCCTAGTCCTAGTATGATAATCGCACACTAATCATTCTGAAATGCATTTGAAACAACTATAATGAAGAATACAAATAGAAACAAGAACTTCTTACAGAACCAGTCGAGCTTTCGAGTAAGACGCACGCGTTTTGGTGTTTCTCTTGTATCATAGTTTGTATTAGAGTGGTAGTTCTTCCTTCGGTGTTGACTCGCACTGTGTTGGTGCACGAGTCGCTAGTGTGGAGGAGCGATTACGATTGGAGACTGTAGTAGCGAATGCGTGGCATTGTAGTGGTTGTGTGTTGGTGATTTCAGCACCGACAACGACGCTGATCTTAGGTGCAGGGTTGCCACATATGCAGATTAATCTGCATTTTACAGATTTTTCAGATAAATTTGTGACCAAGATTCTGTATATGCAGATTTGCAGATTTTTGGCAAAAAATACAGATTTGTACAGATTTTTGATAGCGTGGATTAAAAATTGCTTATACTTTCAAAAATTGCTTCTGATAAGATGAAAAGATGGCCATAACGTAAGGTAGCAAAGAAGAAAGATTACCAATTGATCAATCAGATTAAGTTTAACTTTCAGATTGGATTTTGAAAGTTTTTCGTCAAATCATTATTTCGAAAGGCTCCAAAGCAAAAAGCGTTTTTTCAACTACAAAATCATAAAATTCAGACTAAGAAAAGTTTTGGTTTTTTTAAATTTGGGTTCTAAAGACTTTTTCATTCCGTTGTGCTTCGATTTCTTATCACTTCTATATACAGATTTTCAATACAGGTTTTTGAGCTCCCGATACAGATTTACAGATTTTTCTTCTGAAAAATGCAGATTTAAATGTGGCAACCCTGCTTAGGTGGTGAAACGCGAGAGTAGACGTAGTGAACAGATAAGTATCTTCTTTTCTCGTGATCAATTGTTTTTTTTTCTATCCTAATCACTAGTGACAGTGTTTTCGTCCTCCGTAATGGGTGACGACGACGACATGGATCACTACGTGACACAACCCAACCTATCTCCAGAGTTTTCTGGTGCGAAACCAAAAAATAAAAAAGTAACTATTCCCTCCTTGCCGAAAGCCGAGAACACAACTGATGGTCCATTAAAACTGACGCAAATTTCTTTTAAACAACGAGACAGTGTAAATTCACAACCTATTACCCGACTGCGACAATATAACGACCGTTCGGGCGATACATGGGTAGTATTCTTCCGACCCAAAGAGAAACCTTTGCGAGTATCGCAAATTAGTAAAAATTTGACCACTAATTTCTCAAGCGTTACCGAAATTTCTAAGGTAAATGCCAATAAACTTCGCATTGTTCTGTCAGACAGAAAACAAGCGAACGCTATTGTTAATGATCCACGCTTCAACGTTGAGTATCGAGTGTACATTCCTGCCAATGTAGTTGAATGCGATGGAGTTATAACTGAAGAGTCAATGACTTTAGATGAACTAAAAGATGGATTTGGCATTTTCAAGTCTCCTAATGTCCCCAAAGTCAAGATTCTAGAAGTCAAACAATTGAACTCGGTTTCAGGCTCGGGGGACTCAAAAGTTTTGATACCCTCGAACTCTTTCCGTATAACATTCGAAGGCTCTGCCCTCCCTAACTATGTCCAACTAGATAAATTACGACTTCCCGTTCGTATGTATATACCGAAAGTGATGAGTTGCAGTAACTGCAAACAGCTTGGACACACGAGTACCTACTGCTGTAATAAAGTTAGGTGCTCCAAGTGTGGGGAATCACACAAGGATGACACATGTACAAAGCGGTTAGAAAAGTGTCTCCTCTGTGGGGGTAGCCCTCATTCGACCCAAGATTGTCCCACGTACAAATTACGATCGGACAAACTCAAGAAATCTACAAAAGAAAGATCTAAACGTACTTATGCCGAAATACTGAAAGCGTCCGCTGCCGATCCCATTAGCTTATCAAACCGATTTTCCGACTTGTCTGAAAATGATGAATGTAGCTCGGAAGGAGACACAGAATATGTACCAATTCCTGGAGTCGAAAGGAAAAGAAGAACGAACTCTTCACTCAAGTATCCACGAAAAAAAGGGACAATACGCTCTAAACTACAGGTCGAGAAATCAGAAGGGAACAAATCAATTCCACCTGGTTTTAAAATAAACTGGGCTGGACCATCAAAAATGCAAAATAATAAGAATAAACAGCAGTTAGAAACCAAGAAAACCTCAGGATTGATTTCTTTCAAAACAATTGTAGAATGGGTATTCAATATTTTCCAAATTCCGGATCAACTTAAGAGTATCATCCTTACTTGGCTCCCAACAATTAGTGAATTAGTTAAGCAACTAACCACCAAATGGCCCCTCTTGTCTTCAATAATTTTTTTTTTTTTAATAACTATTTATTGGAATATGAGTTAAAATTAAATTATTAAGATTTAAATTGGGTGTTCAGCCACAAGTGGTGACTTTTCAGCCCTGTTATATATATATGATTTGGTTATTACCATGAAGACATCATTTGCTTCCGCAATTCTGAGATTTTTGTGTAGGGAAAATTCTAAACCTACTTGTATTGTGTAATATCTCTTCAATAATTGATTTTAATGAATAATACACCAAACCGTAAGAAGAAAGCCCTTGTTCTACAATGGAACTGCAGGAGCATTATTCCAAAACTGGATATTTTTAAGCAACTTGTATACAACACAGAATGCGATATTTTTGCAATTTCAGAAACATGGCTTCGGCCGGAAATTTATTTTCATATTCATGATTTTAACATCATTAGACTGGACAGAGATGACCATTATGGAGGTGTACTGCTGGGCATACGGAAATGTTATTCATTTTACAAGATCAATCTTCCAGTTTACCCAGGTATTGAAGTAGTAGCTTGTCAAATTCAAATTCATGGAAGAGACCTATGCGTTGCCTCCGTTTATATTCCCCCTAGAGCACCAGTAAACTTTCAGCAACTTGTAGACATAACACAGGCTCTTTCTGCGCCCCGATTGTTATTAGGAGACTTCAACTCACACGGTGTCGCATGGGGGGAGTCATATGATGACAATCGAGCTCCGCTCATTTACGACCTATGTGATGAATTCAATATGACAATTCTCAATACGAAAGAACCCACAAGAGTTCCAGCTCCCTCTGCAAGGGAAAGCAGATTGGATTTGTCCTTATGCACTAACTCCATGTTGCTCGATTGCACATGGAACGTTATTCAGGATCCCCATGGTAGTGACCATTTGCCAATTGCAATCTCTATTTCCAATGGGCCATGCGCAGAAGCACCAGTAGATATACAATATGACCTTACGAAAAATATAGATTGGCAGAAATATGGAAATTTAGTAGTGAAAGCATTAGACTCAAAGAAACAGCTATCACCGCTGGAAGAACACAATTTTCTTGTTAGCTCATTCTACAAATGTGCCATCGAAGCACAAACGAAGCACTTCTCTGGAGATACCATTCGCACTATACCTCCTAATCGATGGTGGGACAAAGAGTGTTCAAACCTGTATAAAAATAAATCAAATGCCTTCTATGCCTGGCGTAGAACAGGCAAACGAGAAAAATACAATGAATATACCGCACTTGATCGTCAACTAAAAAGTCTTATTAAAACTAAAAAGAAAAACTATTGGAGCAAATTCGTCAGAGAGTTATCCAATGAAACTTCTATGAATACTTTATGGAAAACCGCCAGGAATATGCGTAATCGACACAGATCTAACGAAGATGTCGAATATTCAGATCGCTGGATCTATGACTTTGCAAAAAAAGTATGTCCCGATTCGGTACCTCCAAAAGAAATCAATCGAGATACATCAAATGAACCACAATTTTCGTTCACGATGGCCGAATTCTCATTAGCACTGCTATCATGCAATAATAATACTCCCGGTTGTGATAAAATAAAGTTCGCCTTGCTGAAAAACTTGCCCAGTTCAGCGAAAAAACGACTGCTAACCCTATATAACAATTTTGTAGAGCATAACATAGTTCCGCAAGAATGGAGAGAAATTAGAGTCATCGCCATCCTAAAGCCTGGTAAACCAGTTTCGAATCATCACTCGTACAGGCCAATTTCTATGTTATCTTGCATAAGGAAGTTATTAGAGAAAATGATCCTCCGTCGACCAGATAATTGGGTAGAGTCCAAACAAATACTGTCCGAAACTCAGTTTGGATTTAGACGCGGTAAAGGAGCAAATGATTGCTTGGCTTTACTTGCTACGGAAATGGAAATAGCTTTTGCTAAGCGCCAACAAATGACATCGGTCTTCCTAGACATCAAAGGAGCGTTTGATTCAGTTTCCATCGAGATTCTTGCAGGAAAACTGCATATAAAAGGACTTTCAGTTAAGCTAAATAACTTTTTAAGTAACCTGATGCGAGAAAAATATATGAACTTCACTTATAGAAATAAGTCAACTTCACAGATTAGCTACTCTGGTCTACCCCAAGGATCTTGCCTCAGCCCGCTTTTGTACAATATTTATGTCAGCAATATTGATGATTGTCTGACAAATAATTGTACACTAAGACAACTCGCAGACGATAGCGTAGTGTCGATAATAGGCAAAAATGGCACCGATATGCAAAAACCATTACAAGACACCCTTGACAATCTGGGAAATTGGGCCAATGAACTGGGTATCGAATTTTCTCCGGAAAAAACAGAAATGGTTGTGTTTTCGAAAAAACACCAACCAGCAAAATTTCAGTTAACCCTAAGTAATAGACCAATTACCCACTTAATGTTTTTCAAGTACCTTGGGATTATTTTCGACTCTAAAGGAACATGGGGAAAACAAGTTGGTCACTTAAAAAAGAAGTGTCAGCAACGAGTGAATTTCCTTCGCTCAATCACCGGTACATGGTGGGGAGCTCATCCACTCGATTTAATCAAATTGTACAAAACAACTATCTTATCTGTGATTGAGTACGGAAGTTTTTGCTTCAGATCGGCAGCTCAAACACATATACTGCAGCTTGAAAGGATTCAGTACCGGTGCTTACGCATAGCACTTGGATGCATGAACTCAACCCACACAATGAGTCTAGAAATATTAGCAGGAGTGCTTCCTATCTCGGAACGGTTCTACGAGCTTGCACTTCGCTTACTCATTCGAAGTGAAACCATGAATCCTCTAATAATCAACAATCACGAAACACTGCGGAATTTAGAAGTACAGTCCAAACGTATGCCACCATACTATGAATACTTAACTTTGTCAAGTCCGACAACACAAAAAGTATGTGAAAACATACCGAACTATTTAAACAACCCCAACATAACATTTGATTTATCCATGAGAAAAATCGTACAAGATATTCCCGATCACCTGCGTCCAAGGCTTATACCAAATTTTTTTTTGGCCAGCTACAACCATATCGACCCAAGCAAACAATTCTTCACAGACGGATCCAGTATTAACGGGAGTACTGGTTTTGGAGTATTCAACGAGAGCCGTTGCGTTTTTAATAAACTCGAAGATCCCTGTAGCGTGTATACTGCTGAGTTGGCAGCAATTTACTGTGCCTTAGGGTTAGTGAAGGCCTTGCCTTCTTCGAAATATTTCATTTTTTCGGACAGTCTTAGTGCTATTGAAGCCCTTCTATCAATGAAACCAGCTAAGTATCCCTCGCATTTCCTAGCGGAAATACGAAGGATTCTTTGTGTTTTGATAGACAAATCATTTCAAGTGACATTTGTGTGGGTACCCGCACATTGTTCAATACCGGGTAACGAAGAAGCCGATAAACTCGCTAAAAAGGGTGCCATAGAAGGAGAAATATTTGAGAGACCCATTACGTACAACGAATACCTTAATATTCCTCGGGAAAAAGCTTTAGCTGCATGGCAATTAAGATGGACAAAGAGTGATAAAGGTAGATTATTACACTCTATAATCCCAAGAGTTTCACTTAAGCCATGGTTTAAGCAATATAGCTTGACAAGGGACTTCATTAGAGTCATGTCCCGTTTAATGGCAAATCACTATACCTGCAATGCTCATCATTCTCGTATAGGATTAGCCGAGAGTGCCCTTTGCCATTGTGGTGCAAATTATCAAGATATTGACCATATTGTCTGGACATGTACAAAACTCGATACAGAACAACAGAAAGCCAGAGAAAAATTGAACAATCTCCTTCAAACCCTGAAAAGACCTCCTAATATGCCAATCCGAGACGCACTCGCAACTTTTGACACTCAAATTCTTTTTCCCATTTACTGTTTCCTCAAATCATCCCACATAGTCATCTAGAAACATTAATATGATGTGAATTTTCAGAATCTGTTAAGTATTCAACCGGTAACACGAAAATGAGTCTGTTTGCTCTGAGGTTCAAATCGAACGGTGGAGAAAATCATAGACGAGTCAGCATCCACAGCACAGGATCATCAAAAAAGTCGAAGACACCACATTCGACGAAATACACTCCGTCACGATAACACGGCTCATTAACGCTAGTCGGCTGCCGAGCCCAAACAATAGAATTATATTTAGGAATAAAAAAAAAAAGAACTTCTTAGAAAGCAATGTTTTGAAAGTAAAAATCCTTCCAGGCCGGGACTACGCCCAATGCATTAAATCTCCAACCCGGCAAGCGCCAACAAGTCATACCTTATTACAGATTTAATATTTTTCTATCGTTTTTTCGATTTAATAGTGTCTCTTTGCCGCTTGTACACACCTAGGGATGTCGTAATATAGATCGATTAATCGAGTAATCGATTATTAACCCAGATAATCGAGTAATATTTAATCGAATAGCTAAAAACTTGTATTCGATTATTGAGCTAATCGAATAATTAAAAAAATCCCATAGTAATAATCGAATGAATAATCGAGTAATCGATTAATAACCGAGATAATCGAATAAATTCTAACCGATTAGTTTCAAAATTATACTCGATTATGGAATAATCGAGTAATTAGAAATTTCCGACATCCCTATACACACCATCAACTTGATAAGCTTCGTGACGTCAGTGCAGTACAGTGAAATGTGAATAGAATTATTTAATTTCGTTCGTTCGCTTGAAGTCGAAACCAACCCAGGTCCGATCTCAGCTGCTGTCAAATCCGTACATTCGGCAGCAGTTAGGGTCGAAATTGGGTTGGGTTTAACTTTAGGCGAAAATTCCTTGTTGTCTTAACTTATTCACCATGATTGGTTAGTTCAATTTACAAAATTAACAAAAAAAAGTTAGATTTTAATTTTTGTTTATATTATCCCAAGTGCTCAGAAGATCAGATTAAACGAATTACTAGATTTAAATAACTTACAAAGTGCATGAATAGCTTTCTAAGCACCACTTTTATCCTTACTCCATACTCCAAACTTACGCGTTGCGACTGAACGAAGTTCGAAGCAGCTCCAGAAATGTTTTTTTGAGCTTTGAAGTAGCGAGAATGTTCCTTCGGTGCGTGTTATATGCTTTCAAGTTTCAAGTTTTTAAGCAAAGAAAAAGCTCATGCGGAACATGTTTTGAACTTTCAAGTTGTTGAAAACATCTCATGTTTTTTAAGCAGAAAGTTGATTTTTTTCGGGTACTGTGATCACTTTTGTTTACTTGGGATATATTATAATGTTGATCTCAAGGTTATCAACTTTTTTCTTGAGGGGAGGTTATCCCAGATTTTGTAAAACATTCATCAAAATTTGTGAATTTTTTGTAGAAATGACATAAGAATTTCCAGTTTCCATTGACATTTTTTGAATTATTGCTGAATATGTTGACATTTTTGTCATGCCGAAATTCAAAATTGCGGCTGCAAAATGGCGACTTCCGTCGACCTTGTGTTTTTTCCCGAATTTCAGGCACAGGTCTTGATACAATGATCCGATCAACTCCATTACAAGATTACTTGAAAGGATGTAGTTTTTCGTTTGTATTATACCTAAAATAAGCTCAAAAATAAAATTTTAAGTTTTAAAACGAGATCAAAATAAACTAGTCAAAGAAATTTTAAGAAATAGTGATCATCGCTTTATTCCACTTCATCACAAGAGGCTACAGATATGAAGTTTGCAGACGATGTTTCGTGTGCAGAGGTTAACGGAAGTCGCCATTTTGAATTTCGGTATCAAACAAATATCAATGTTTTCAGTAATAATAAACAAATTCGACAATCAAAACGGGAAATGTTCGGGTCATTTCATTGTCCTATAAAGAAATTTTAAATTTCGATAATTTTTTTTTTTATCTGAAGGAACCTCTCCTTACCTACGTGCCTAAGTCTAATAATTATAGCAGAGAGTGTTCATAATAGTAACGCTTCTAGAAATTATACTCATTATTCTTTCTGTTGTTTCTTTTCCAATCTTTTTCACGAGCTTCTAGAAATTCAATCTCTTCATTTTATTTTTAATCATGTTTTTCTTTATTCTAAATTTTTTATTTTCCGAATCCAGCTTCTCTAATTGTTGACATATTTGGATACAGACCAAAAATGAATTTCGCATTATATTCAACTAGCTGACATTGTCAAAACTGGATGTAGAGCAACACCTTCTCTAGCAAACTCATCAGTTTATTTATTTTTTGTGATACTGTTTCATGGTTTTGGTAGATACAACGAAAATTGAAAAAAAAAAACACATTTATTGAAATATTGCGGCTGATGATAACAATCAAACATGCAAAGAAGAAATATCAAACTCAGGTGGGACGCTTTATAGTACTTTCCCCTGCTCATTAGATGTGAATAGCAATCGAAATTCTGAGCGATTTCTTTGTGGTATTCGCTGCATCAAAAGTCAAAGAGAGTATTGATGCAAATATTTAATCATATCATCTTCTCCTTCAAAAAATGTAAAACATCTATTTAGTAGTAGGTGCATTTTTTGGTGTTTAAATTTACAATTTATTTCAAACGTGTACTACTTTTCGACGAACAATATCACCGAAGAAAATAAACTTGATAATTTCATAAGTTGTGACTTATCAACCAGCACAATTTTGATTTCATTAAAGACTTATGCATTAAGTAAGCACACATATGAACTTTATAAGCATGACTTATGAAATTCATATCAATGACATATGCATTCCTTAAAACACAATTTATGACTTGTGAAAATGTCATTCCTTATAAAAACAGTCAAACCATAAAAATGGAAAGGAAGACACCGTTGTTTTGCTTCAAAACTTTGTGCAAAGCGCACCATCTGAAGCGTTCAAAATATTTTTTTATAATTCGAAATTACAATTGACAGAGTTGATCGCCTGCCGAGATGAAGAAATAAATACATTAAAAATCTCGTTCTTCCAGAAATTGTTTGGAATTGGATTGTGGATTGAAAGATAAAAATGTAAGTCTCTATTCATGATTTTATTTCATGATAGTAACACCTTGTTTATGCCTGACACAGCAATTAGAAAATATTGCGTTTGTGGAGGAAGATAACATCCAGAAATCGGAAGCTTTTGTTAATCCGGACTCATTTTCACATGACTTGAATATATCCGGTGGAACTGGAAATGAATTTTTTTTTTGTAGGTAGGTACTTTGTACTAATAAATAATGTAAACAAATAAACAATGAAAAGAATGAATTCTGCGTCATGAAAATTTTAAGTGATTTATATATATATAGATATATATATATATATATATATATATATATATATATATATATATATATATATATATATATATATATATATATATATATATATATATATATATATATATATATATATATATATATATATATATATATATATATATATATATATATATATATATATATATATATATTCACCTTGGAAATCAGTACAAATCGTCATGAAAACCATAAGATAGTAGCGATGAATTTCATAAGTTGGGTTATGCAATATGTAAATAACTTATTACATTCATTACTTATCTACATTTCTACACTAATCATAAGTCTACCTAACGAACTTCATAAGTATGATTTATGGAATCCATAAGTAGGTCAATGAAAATTTTGTTCTGAAGATCATAAGATTGACTTATGATTTCCATATGGGAAACTTGTAGCGAAATATCATAAGCGTTTCTTATGGATTTCAATAGCTTTTTTGCGTCCGTGTAGGTATTCTATTAAATCACCTTATCCGTAAGGATGGTGTGCATTTCTCTGTGAAGCGTATTCTATTAAGGGGTTAGACACAAATTTGAGGGAAAAGAGATATAAGCAGGTGTTTCTTTCTAACGGTTTTTAGCATATTTTATTTGGAACAGCGAAAAACGATTTGTTGGTCGCACTACACAGAAAGAAATAATGAAATTTACATGACATTTAAATCAATAGTAATATGGAATAGGCAGGAGTTGAATCGAAATTTTGATTGAAAACTTTCATCGGTGCAAAACTAAATCGGATTGCATTGAATTTTCAATGAATGTAACCGTATATTTCAATTAACGCTTAGTTTGCGATTAAATTATATTGAACCCTACAGAATTGTAAAGTAACTTTATGTTTAATTACCCGCTCCAAATATGTGCATGAAAATAGATGTAAATTTTCAAAATATTTTTATCTGTGTAATGAAGAACAGAAAATTGAATTATGAAAAGATATCGAAAATTGTTGGCGTTATAGCCCTTTCCCGAAGCGAGATTGTTTTTGCTCCACACTGTCGAATCGCTCCACTCCATCAAAAGTTAGAAAAAATAATATTTGAAGAAAAATTCATTTTTTTTCTTGAAAAATCATATTGACAACAACATTTCTGAGATATTACGTTCACCGCGTTTAAAGTGTCGCTAGCCAAAACCTTATGGATGAATCCAACGCTTACTTGACAACTTGTCCACCGAATGGCGCTAATGAGTTCACAATTTGACGATAGAACATTTATTATGTGATATCTCTATACCCTGATGATATAGAATGTTGGTGTTCTCGAAAAGAATGTTCCGGAGCTCAAAACAGATCAAATAGTGTAAACAATATCTGAAAATTCTCCAATTGGTGGCGCTAGTGTGCAATTCAAGGTTGGAAATTTATGTTCACTCATTCAAATGATTTCTTCGAGAAGTTGTTCTAGGGTTTCAATACCTATTAAATGATTGACTAAACCGTTTGTATTGTATTTACAAGGTAGTCTTCAGTAACTGAAAATCAGAATTGTTCACGAGAGTGACGTTATCGATCAGTTTTTCAATAAATTGGTGGAGGATACAGTAATCAAGAACTGTTTTCCTAGAAGGCGTTAGTAAGCTACTAGAGTATTTACATGAATATGATATCGACATCTGAAATCTGAGGAACTTGAGAGAGTGAAACTCGAACTTTATATTAAAGTTTTGATTATTTGTATTGCTAGATATAATGATAAGTACATAAAACGTGACATGTATGGTTTTGTTTTAAATTTTATTTTATAGCGACCGTAAAATTCATCAACATTTCTTGAAAACTCTTATAAATTGAGTATAGTATAGAATCGTACTGTCTTCGGAGAGTTTGTTGTGTTTGTGGAGACTAAAAGCGATATTTTAATTAAAATTACTTGACAACTGTCTCACCAGAACCGCATTGAAGTTGAATATAAGTTGAATTACGCGTAAAGGTTTTGATTATTTGAAAAGGTGGTGGTCTTGAACCAGTTTCTGTGCAAAACATATATTAATGCGCAAAAGATGAATGTGTTTAAAAGTAATCACTCTACCAGGTGCAGCTTGTGTACCGTAATGTTTATAGTATCTATCAGAATACTCGTTTCATTTACACGAAAGTTGTTCGGAAGATCCTTTACTGCATAATGGATGTTGTTTTAGTACAAAATTTGTCCTCTTCGCATAGCATATGCGCTTGTGCTCAATACAACGTAGATTGTAACATATCTTAAATGTGTGATAATTCAGGAGCTATATATTGTGAACTGATTCGCGCAGTTCTTGAAAATGGTGCTGTCGTTTGGGCTCCATATTGTTAACTCGACATCCAACGCGTCGAAGCTATTCAGAATCAACTTTTCCGGTTCACTCTATGCAGTCTCCTTTGGAGGGATCCCTACAATTTATCCAGCCATCAGAAGCGTTATAAATTGATCGATTTGCACTTTTTATCCGTTCGCCTAAATGTCTCTTAGGCCGTTTGCGTAGCCGATTTTGTTACAATCTCGAGCTGATTATCCTGACTTGTTAAAAAAACTGAATTTAGACATTCACTCACGAGTTTAATCAGATTTCAAATGTCGATATTCATCCTAATACTCCAGTAGCTTACAGGCGCTTTCTAGTAAAACAGTTTTCAATTTGTTAATCCTTCACCAATTGATTTTTAGTTACAGAAGACCACCTTGTACATACAATACGAGCTGTTTAGTCAATCATTTAAACACTATTTGATCTGTTTTGAACTCTGGAACATTCTTCTCGAAAACACGAACATTCTATATTAACAAATTGTAAAGATATTATAGAATCAATTTCTCATTGGCAAAATTTTGATCCCACTAACGCCACTGGGTGGATGAGTTTCTAACTGATATGATTTTCATAATGTAGACCGCTACATTCTGAACATTTTTGTAGAAGACAAAATCGCTCTAAATCTTTTAGTTTACACACTAGAGCATAATTTTGATATTGAAATTTGTACCATAGCAAGCACACTAATTCCATCTGATGGAGTGATTCCGAAATATACTTTTAACTTGTTAATAAACTTTGAGTCTCTCGAAAAGTTGTTTGAAGATACCAGATGCTAGAATATTTGCGATATTTCATGTTGAAACTGTGTTTTCTATTGTAAACTTATGAATTATTTCATGCTCTTTTCAAAGCGCCTTTGGCGGAGCAGTTCTTAACTAATTGTCTGTCAAACTACACTCCCGTTATCGCGGATTCGCTTTTCACGCCCCCGGTGAACCGCGTTATACGAGACCCCTCTGTATTCAGCTTGGGTCGGGAAGAGATGGCAGATTTTATCGTTTATGGCGTTTATTGACATGTTTTCCATATTTTCCATACTTGGAACAGCGTGTTGTGTGACCATATATGACGGGAAAGTGAAAAAAATACTAGCAAAAAGGATGACACTTGACAGGATGGATTACCTTCGTTAGACGTTCGTGCTTGCACCATTCCATCAACCAAAATCCAATGAAACCATCGTTAGAACCTCTGACGCTTGTTCATTCCTATCCACGTTGCGAAGCTTACGCATGCAGTTGACGTTGATTTGGTTGTTGGATGATATATAAGCATCGTTGGCATTAATATCACGCTGGCAGTTTATCAATGTATCGTAAAATGGTGATGAAAAGGACGTAGCACATGCATCTATATCACTCTGACAGAAAATAATTTTTTATATCATATTCAAATCCCAATTACACTTTTATATGAATGCAACGATCGGTAAAATTTTGAGCTTTTATCTGTTTGTCTTCATGGCCATACAAATAATCGTTTGTTCTAATAGCAGTATGAGTTCTGTATAAGTTACCGCAACGAATATATACTTATTTAATACTTGATTGATTCTCTCACATATCACTGGTTTGAGAGAACCAATTGGATTGAAGTTTAAATAACTGTAGTATTAACATTAGAGACCGCCCCTGTGTTTGGACTAAAATTGATTGGCATGCGAGAATCGAGGAATGCGCTTAGCTCAGATCAGACGATTTTCGTGCAAATCGTATTCGAAGTTGGCAGCACCCTCTCAGATTTGAATGTCATAAAAAGTTATTGCTTTGTCTTTGTTATAAAAAGTTACTGCTTTTTCAGTATTTCTATTCAGAAATTCGACTGATTTTTGGAAAATTACTAGTACTGTAACCATTTGATAAAAAGTAATGAGGTAGAAACAGGTGCGGCAAACATAACTCTTTTGTGTTAGTGAAATGAACTTTGCTTCATTAGCATTAGCATTAGAGACCGCCCGTGTGTTGCTACTCCGTTATTGATCTGGACCAATTGAGATTGCAAAATGATTTTTTGAAGTAACATGTTTGGGAATAACACATTGTTTCACACTGTGCAAACTGTATTGAACCATGCATGCTGATCAATACCGACGCCGGCCACGTCCGAATGCAGATCTACTTGGGAGGGAAAGGATTGTTAGTTCGATGCATGTTGCTACTAAGAACCGAGGAATCCTCTGCATTCCCACATGCATCACAGGAGAGGATACTTTGTTAGTAAATGTTTTAATAATGTTATGTGTTTATTGCTCTGGGTAGCCGGCTACCAAGAATGTTTTAAAGTATTATCGTTTTATGTGTTACTTTGTGCTGGCAATATAATGCACAAAACAGTCAATCTCCGAAATTGACAAAACTCCGGACAGCCGGCTGTCGAGTATGCAGTCACTCGTTTATGCATCTACATTTCGCGTTTTTTTTGGTCATGCAAAAAAAACACATGCGGATTGATAAAAAAAGGTATCATCTCACTGCTAGGTGGATTAAGCACGTTTTCATAAATGAAACTACGTGATACAAAATAAACGAGCGAATAGGATTTAGACAAAATAGTTGATTCATTGCATTGAAATATTCTAAACAGTTATTATAAAATCATTTTAAATCACCAAACAAAGGTCAACAGATTTCACACGCGTCTTGATTCTTTATTATTTCCGTTTTATTATTTTAATTATTTATTAAAATTATTAATTAGTTATATTAGTTGATCTGGGCAGCCGGCTACCGAGAAAAATATTAATTTACTTTTCTTTACGTTTCGTCTTAGACTCGTCAGTGCAGAGCAGTTCAAATTGAACTGCTTAATGCAAACTTAAACAGTTCAACTTGAACCGCTAAGCAGACGTAAAGTTAATGCTACTTGCAAAACACTTATTAATTGGCACCGAAGTGCCATGTCTTTGCTGACGTGCCGAACGAAAACGTTATTTTCGGCTAATACTGGCCTAAGCTTAGGTTTACCCCTAAATGACCATACCTGAATCGGCCAGTATTAGCCGAAAATAACGTTTTCGTTCGGCACGTCAGCAAAGACATGGCACTTCGGTGCCAATTAATAAGTGTTTTGCAAGTAGCATTAACTTTACGTCTGCTTAGCGGTTCAAGTTGAACTGTTTAAGTTTGCATTAAGCAGTTCAATTTGAACTGCTCTGCACTGACGAGTCTAAGACGAAACGTAAAGAAAAGTAAAAACGGTTATGTGCCCTAAGCACAAACTTAGGTTTACCCCTAAATGATTAATTTACTGTTTGAAATATTAATATCAAGTGTTTTTTACTATGTATTCAATATACCCATATATGTTATCTCTGTTATTAACTTTGTAATATAAAGTTAATGCGCAATGGTTGATTTTTATCATTCATTGTATAATCCTGAAAGACAATCAATAACATGGAAGAAGAAATCATTCACAATAAAACTTTTCTCCGAAGCTAGACGGAAATTGATAGGTTGTTTAAAGAGATGATTTAGTAAAATAGAGTAATCAGAAGTAAAACATTGAAAATATCTGATAACTGAAAGGAAAAAGAAACTCCTGCAATTGTCGCCTTTTACGACATGGAAGCAGGAACCCAGTGGATCTATTCTTGGTTCATTTTTTTCCGCCGGATTCCACACGGCATCTAGGCTGGTACTGTCCGGAGAGAGCTAATAGGTACTATCAATCTCCTAGTGGACCCCAGCCCCTTTAGTGAAATGAACTTTGCTTCAGTAAGCTAAGTAAAGTTAAAAGTCACCTGCCTGCTTTCGTTACACCCTTCAAATTAGTTGGCATTGAATCAAAGCATGTTTTTTTTCATGCATGTCGTCATACCGAACTATTTGCAATGTTTTTATTGGCCTACACCTGTTTATATCACGATGGATAAAGGGGGCTAAAGTAGTTTGGCCCTTTTCAAAAGACAGTTTAAATCAATTTTAGAAAAACAAAGTATAAATATGATTTTTTGAGACAAAGTCTATATGATGGTGAAGTTTCATTAAAATCTAAAGAGTCTTCTGGGATTGTCATGGCATACTTTTCTTGGACTACTTCGACAAAAAATAAGCCATAAACAGTGAGTTTTACTGTGCAGTATTAGAGTGACTGAAGGCCGGCATCGTTATGGAACGGCGTCTTATGAAGCGAAAAGAACACCGTTTTTACAAGAAAACGTGCAGACACTCAGGAGCATCGCAATAATAATTAAAATCAATAATATAGGACTCCAATTGCTTCCCCATCCACCTGATTCGACCCTCGAGCTATTATCTGCATCAGGAATTCAAAAGATGGTTCGATAATAAGAACAACTCAGCTTGCGCAAGGAAATTTGCTCATTGAATGAGAGAGAAAAGTTCGAAAATCGCTCTAATATATATATATATATATATATATATATATATATATATATATATATATATATATATATATATATATATATATATATATATATATATATATATATGTATATATATATATATATATATATATATATATATATATATATATATATATATATATATATATATATATATATATATATATATATATATATATATATATATATATATATATATATATATATATATATATATATATATATATATATATATATATATATATATATATATATATATATATATATATATATATATACACGGAACGACCGAAATTAGCTCTGCGCCTAATTCGTATTACTGTTTTTGAATTAGTTGATTTTAACAACAAAATTTCCAAAATAACTATAAAATTAGTTAAAATTGAGAATTTACTTTGCTGAAAAAACTCTTATTTTTAGAGAATGTGTTTAGTTGGCGAATATTCTGGACACAAACCAGCAATATTTCAATCCAGTACGAAATTCTCATTGACAACAAATTTTGTTATTAAAATCAGAAAATTTGTTTCTATTTATCTATCACCATTATTACTGAAGGACAGGACAAAGAAAACAAAAATGAAATTGGTTTTATTAACAAGTTCATTAGCTAAAAACTCATGAGAAGTGTCAAAGCAAAACAATCCATTAAAAAGCTAAAAAGGAGAGTCTTATTGAAACTGCTTGAAAATTGTTTTGATGTTTTTCGCATGTGTTCGATATATCTTTATTTAAATTTCTAAACCGATATGTAAGAATGTCGTAAACTGTTAGAGTAAATCGTATTTATTCAGAATTTGTGCGCACTTGAAGCGATTGTGCATAATAATGTTTTTATGCGGAACAGTGAAGTGAATTTCGAATGTTTCACTCTAATTGTGATGAAGTCAAACCTTCCGAGCTGCGCCGTCCGGTGTACTTCTTGTATTCGGTTTTTGTTTTCCGAGTGCTAAAAGTTTTCAGTGAGAATGAAGAAAACAGTGATTTAGAAGAAAAAAATTCAAAAAGATGTTTATGTTTCGTTTATGTCTTTTTCTTAAATACAACATCGTATTTATACCTGCCAATATACACACCAAAAAAATCCTATTATTACAGATGACACAATTGACAACTCTGACGCAATTACATGTGACACATTCCAAATTAAGCTTCAATTTTAAGTCATAAGCGACATATTGATAACATTCTTTTATTTTCAATTTAAAATAATGTCACAGAAATTATTTTTGTAAAAAATTTCTCAATTCTACTCGTTCGAACGAAACTTTAAAGCAAAAGATTTAGTTTTCAGTGTAAGACAACTTAAAATTACACGACGCGAAATAAATATAACATGCGAGGCATCTACGAAAACTAAAATTCAAAAGCGTTTATAACTTGAGTTGAGTGTATCGTAATCGAAGTGAGTTCTATGAAGTTAATTTGTGAGTTTTGCGGGTTGTCCGCTGAAAATGTTGATTTTTTTTATTAAACCTATTCGGTTGCATAGAACCGAAACGAAATTCGAGTGCCCTTTCGATAAATGTGGAGTAATTTTTAAATCGTTGAAAGCGTTTGTACCACATTTTTTAAAGAGGTGAGCATAACAATCAATTTTAGAAATAATGATAATCTAGTAAGTTATATTTTACAGATTGGAACGGAAATTGATGGAATATCAATCGATTGTTCTGGGCCTGTGCTTGTGGCCGTAGGTAAGATTTATGTTGGTTCAAATACAAATACAAATTAACGAATCATTTTTTCAGTTAGAGTCTACGTTCGCATATAATTTTGATTTTATATATCTTTTTCAGATTGTGGCAATGAAAGGCGAATTTTCTGCGTATTTGCTGAACAAGTACGATTAAGTGAAAGAATTGAAAGTTTCATAACAGCGATATCCGACCTTCTATCAGTACACTACGTGCATAATTTTATGTACATGCGTCAAATTTCAAAGTTTCTGGAATTTGTTCAGCAATATTTTTTTTAATCATTTCATCAACTGGATCGAAATCGAACGCCACTCGGAAAAACAATCAACAAAGAGTAGTTAAAAATGTCATCAAATCCATTTCCGAATTTTGTGCACCACTGAAACAAATAAATCTTAATAATAAATAAAATGACAGTAAATAAATAAAAGGTCTTGCTGTTACCGTATTTATATTCTCCGAAATTCCTACGGGTAAATTACAATCTTGTTACCATCATAACTAATTTCAGGCCTTTTACAAACCATAGCGACAAAAATCATATTGGTAAATGAAATTTAACATTCAATTTGAAAAATGCATCGCAGTTCAATTTTACAAGCGGAAACAAACGAAACGTAATTCTATATGTTGTTCGATGTAAACTTGTGATTCCGCGTTTCATGTTCTCTTGTAAAAATAAAAACGAACTTAATGATCTGTCATTTGTTTCGCTTGCATATGTCGGTCTTAAATGATGTAAAAATACAAGACTTTTTCTAAGTGTGTAGAAAAGACAACCGCGTCTGAAATTTTTTCGGCAGTAGTGGCTAGTAGTCATTACGGTGTTACCGTTTCGGTGACAGGGCGCCATATAGCTGCAGATTGCAGAAGCCAATTCAACCATTCATATTGGTTGAAAACAACATTTTATTTCTTTAATTCAACTAAAAACACCGTTATATATATATATATATATATATATATATATATATATATATATATATATATATATATATATATATATATATATATATATATATATATATAATCTAAATTAGCAAAAGTAAGATTATTTTAGTTGTCTCAAAAAATAACTAACTAAAATCAGCAAATCAACTAAATTTTTCGCGAAAATGCTGATTTCGGTCGTTCCGTGTATATATATATTTGGAAGAGAACTACATTAAAACAAAATTACTGAAGAAACTACTTTTATTTGCATTCTCGAAGAGATAGCTTTTAACTCTAGCTAATATATAGCTATGTGTTAGGGAAATTCACAGTATTATTAAAAATTGATTGATTGGCAATGAAAAAAAAACTTAGCCGTAGTTTTGATAAGTTGTATTTTATTGAACATTGAACATCCAGTCGGTTGATCAAGAGATCTCCAATACCTCAATTCTGATTCGTAATTTCGCGCAATATTTGAACCAGTCACGTACCCAGAGGTGGGGTCCGAGGGGCCCTGGCCCCTCCCGAAATCAGAAACATAAACAAAAAAAAAATTGAGAAAAATAATGGGGCTGTTGATCCTGTAGATTACACCGTGAGATAGAGGTTTTGAGAGTTACGTGATAGTCAAAACTTCACTGCCAATAAAGCACGCAGCGGCAGGCCATACGAAGCAAAACAGTGTCAAAACCACATAAAATGGAGGATGAAACCGAATGAAACATAAAATAGTAGTTTAGTTTTCGAAGCTAAATACGTTATAAAGTTTTTTGAGGGCTATCTGAGTCAACGCCTGAGGAAAGGTTCGGGCTAGAAAAACTTTCTGACCCTATGTGCGGGGTTGGGAATCGATCCCAGCCGGGTTGCGTGAAAGGTATCGACTCATGCATCACGCTATACCCGTCCTCAATGTGGAAAAATGTTCCATTTGGCGAAGCGTTTTACTCGATATTATCGTGAGATCGGAAGCGTCACGTTAAGTTAAAGAAGCCAGAAAGCATTGCATATGATAATTTTCTTAAATTGTGGGTTCCAAATTATATGAGTTATTTTGTGGAAATTATGAATGTTAAAAACCGTTATGAGGGTTAGATTCTTGCGGTAAACGAGTTACACTAAAGTCTCTTTTTACACGGTTTCTTTTCGCACGGTTTTATTTATAGACGGCTTTTTTTACACGGATTCCGGAATTAACACGGTTTCTATTTTCGTGGTTTTCGCAATTAACACGGTTTCTGATGAGAATTTAAAAAGCACTGTCATTTGTTTTTTGAGAAATATGTTTAAAAACGGAAACAGGTTGTCTGTAAGAAAACGATTATGAGAGCTAATTCAAAGATTGAAAGTTACCTAAAATCATTCACTCAACAACTCACGAGATCATTGACTGTCGTTCCATAAAATGATTAATCAGTCTTCAGATCTTCAATCCCGTAAATTACACGACAACGTATCTTTCGCTCAGTTGTGGTGTATAATGTCAGCATCGTCATTGATATCATCGAGAATTTCGTAGCGTCGAAGAAATAGTCGGATTTACTCATCTCTTTAACTCTTCATCATATCGAACAGTACAGTATTTTATATTCATTTGAACGATATAACTCTATCAGTATTATGATTTACGCCGATGAAATGAGTTGCTTCAGTATGACACATAGTAATACCTTTTCTAATTTGATCCATATTCACCCAATACCCACTTAGTTTAGTTGAAAATGACGATTAAGATCGTCAGTGCTTACTGTTTACTGAAAACTTATTCTCAAGTTTTTGTTTGAAGATGTCATTTTCATAGTTTCAGTGCAAGGTTTCCCGTAGTGTGCAAGTTGTTCACAAAACTGACATGTAACCAGTTGATTTTCATACGTAATCAGAGTTTTACATGGATGTACCCCGTCTAGATCACAAATGATGTAAGATGGAATTGCTTTACGTAGTTGCATACGTACCACTCGCACGCTATTCCGGATACCCGAAAAAAAATCCATTATACTTCCCTTTCGATGGAAAGAACTTCACCGTACTGCGACATACTTTCCCGAACAAACTGATCGCTGGTCTGTGGGGGAAGGTCATGCACGCGTACTTCTATGGCATTGTCCACCAAGTACACAGGGATTTTATATTTAACATTATCACTGTGCACCCCGTTATTATTCGAAGCAAATGCAATTGCATCTCTTTCACGTTTGAACATAATGTACACACAGTTAGACGCCTTTTTGAATTTAATCTCATTTACATCATTAACGTTTAGATGCATTCGTTCCTTAAGCAAGATTTCAATTTCGGTGGCTGCTGATCTAACTGTGCAGCGCTTGAAATCAATACATATTGGATTTGGTCTTGTAGGCTCGGTTAAATCGTATTGGCCCATTTCGTACACTCTATTGTTCACTGCACTGTATTGTCTTTGTTTCTATCGTCTCGACCGTAAGTAATTTTCGACTGTGTCAGATGAAATGCGAGCACGAACTGAGCAGCACTTCTTTAGTCGAACGTTCTAAATTGTACGTATTATCGTTCTTTTGAAAACCGAATTTATTAAACAGAAAGCATGAGCCATTTAGATTAATTTGCTTATCGTACAACGTGTTTCCTGAATGTTCTAATATCAATTTGTCATCCAATGTGCTTTATCAAGTATGACTAGAACCTTCTCGTAACCTCAGGCTGGTTCTTAGATTTACGTTTTTATTGTGGAAAAAACAGTTACACTTTATGAAAAACACAAAAAAAAAAAACAAATAATCAAATCTACGGTTTTTGGAATTATTACGTTAAGTTTTCCACGCGATTTTTTGCACGGTTCCCGCAATTAACACGGTTTTATTTTACACGGATTTTTTTTAACACGATACGTAACCCCTGTGAAAAAGGAAGTGCGCGAGCATGCTTTAGTTACGCAAGATTCTACCGATGATAAAGATAACCTGCCGTTGGATACCTCACATACTTATTTAGGGTTAGAAAGACAAACGCAAGCTCACTTCGAGTACATGTTTGGCTAAAACCATTATTATACGCCAGATGAAATCAGCACGAGTGTTTTAAAGCGGCATGAGTGCCTCGTAAGGTCACAATGTCGGTGTTTCTGGTATCGTGATAGTATACTTTTGAAGGACTACCTCAAATTAGAAAAACGATTAGCGTACATCAATGAAGCGATTGAATACCGAAATCGTTGTGAAATGGCCTTCATGAAGCACATGAGCATCGTTACCATGGTTAAAATCAACGGTTTAGGTTTGAATTACTTGGTCATCGCCCTCGTTCACCTGATTTGGCTTCCTCGTACTATTATCTGTGCTCAAACGTTAATTTATCTCTGAGAAATTTATGTGAGTTTCGTTTTGGAATTTCAGACCACTACTTCCGGAACCCGAATCCGAAACCAGTATAACCAAAGTAAATTTGTATGACCATCTACTAATATGACCATCTACTAATATGACCTATAAATTTAGAAGATGTTTTACGTTCTTCACGAACGTAAAACTACTACTCTATGGAGTGAATTGTCGTCATTTAAAATTGGAATGTAAATGATCTCAGAATATATGGCATCATCAAAAGCCCTGTGGATTGTGTTACAGAAATGATATGACAGTAAACGTAAAGAAATATAATACAATAACCTCTCTCTGGCACAATCACACATTTTATTTGAATACTCCATAATGACAGTTCCAGTGGAAAAGTTCAAAGTGTGTATTAAAAACGCCGGTAAAAAGAACACCGAGCATTAAGTACAGAAGTAATATATCCAAATGCATGAAATCAAATTGCCATTCCATTCAAAGATGCTTCCAGTATGACGTTACAAATGAATATCAACTTGTATAGGAAAAATCGGTATCGGTAGCAAGAAGTTTTCAAATTAATATGATTTCGTGTGTAAGAGCGCAATTATACGAATATTCATTAAGCTAAAAAACATTATCACAAATAGGCTAGGTCAGTGATTCCCAACCTTTGGATACATAACAGTTTTCCGCGGACCCCCACGTTTAAAATAAATCTCTTGCCCTGGAAATATATTTACACTCTATTTAGAAAATTAAATAGTATCAACTGAAAATGATACACAAGTTTGAGAAAATGCCAATTTGATTATTAGGTTTTCTTGAAACCATAATTACTGTTAAAAACAATTTCTGTCAGAAAAAAAGTTCATGAAAATGTTTTCGCGACAAAACCACCAGTACAGAATAGCTGGGTTATGTTGTATGATTTCTGCGAACCTTCAAACAGCTTATTTGATCATAAGACCAGCTCTGTGTTTTTGGTTACGACTCGTATGAAGTAAATAGCAATTGTGGTAAAAACAATTCAGAAATTTCAACTGAATGGCGATCTAGCAGGGTTGCAGCAATAAAATGAACCAAGCATGAGTGGTATGGTATTCATATATCACATTTCGAAGTACCATCTGTTGAAAAGTATTCAGCGTACAGAACACACAATAATCTGGTTTGTGGGAAGTAGCTCTGCAAAAAGAGCATTTTTTCAACTATCAATGCTAGAATGCATTCCACTCGTTTTCCGTAGAAAACTTAAAGGATATGAAACTGCAAACAGAGAATCACACTGCTGCATTATACCAGCCACAGTTGCGTGGCTAACCAGAGCACTGGTGTGGTAGAAGGAGATATGCCAACAGTTTCTGCATATTTCGGAAACAATAGAACGTTACCATCTAGCGTTGATTCACCACCCTCAGTTTACTTGGTGCAGTAAACTAGATAACTAGACCAAACAATGTGATATTGCTCGCAGATGGGTTGGACGGCACCGTTAGGTTGCGATAGGTTGGTATGTACGAGTATAGCAGTGCAGAGGATGAAGCTGATGGTGGTCGATATTTGTTTGTTACACAGTCAGGTTTTCACTGGAAATATGTATATTGATGATATCTAACGAAAGATTCGAATGCAATTTGACAACTTTTTGAATGGAGATACAATGGGAACCATAGAACTATAAACTAGACGAATAAACTTTGTAAAAATCGGCTCAAGGTATACCGTATAGTAGAAAATCCACCTGTAATTTTTCTAGGGGGAAATTTATTCCTAAGAGCTCGGTTCAGATTTCATGGCCAGGTGATTCGCTTATAAGATGTTTGCTATGTTAGTCAAAGTTTTGAAGTAAGAGAACAAACCAGTTCCAGTATAGGCGTTATTTATTGTGACAGTTTCTGATTTGATTTTTAGAAACCATATTGCTACATGAGAGCTTAGTGATTTGAGGTTAGATTGTTACAACTGGTAATCAATTCTTTATTCAATCTAACACGGTTATATTCTAGCGCTGTTTTTCATGTGACTTTTATTTTTATCAAAGTTAAGATAACATTTGCTTCCACAGTTCAATGCTTGGTTGGCCAATACCTACGAGATAGTAAGAAATGATTAACTTATTTACAGACTTTACAAAATCGTGACAATACAACACTTTATTGATTATTGTGATAATGTAGGCAGTGCGGTAAAATTTCATTTTCAATCGAATAAAATAAGATGAAAATGAAATTTTTGGCCGCTGACAGTCAGCATATCCCTACTAATTCATTTGACTTTTGCTGCCATTTTCAAGGGAAGCTCCCGGAATTCATCGTCAGTTGAATAATCGTATCTAGTCATTTGAAGTTTTGCTTGCTCAGTTTCGAGTGTCAAGTAGTCTACCTGCTTCAATGCCTTCGCTCTTGGTAGTAAGCAAATTCGAACGAATAGAATTATAAATGGAGTAAAGTATTAAAAATGAAAACTGAAGGAGGAAACAATTAATTTATGTGTATTCTGTGATTGATATTTCAGCTATCTGGTTTGTCTTTCATCTATTTTCTTGAACCAATTCGAATGTTTACATGAACCTCATTTGAAGGCCGCTCTCACACTATTGAAAGAGATATTTTGTCATTTCAAGAGATCAACTGACGGTGGTTAAACTGAGCCTCGATTGAAGAGAAACGAGTGATGAATTGAATGCTGCCCGTTCGGGCCGTCAGCAAACATTGTGTGTGTCAGAGAGTGAAGTTTACTGCAGTGGAGAGATCGTCAATGTGTTCCACATTCAGTTTCAATTGAATTGAATGAAGTTTTACTGCACTGATGTAGGTATAATAATATTAATATTCTACAGAATCTTCTGCTTTGTGAGTGTCTGCACACAAAAATGCTTGTGTCAGTACCGAAATGAGATTGTTATTAATCTACACGCAGAGAAAAATATTGTAAATGTAACTAAATCTGGGTTTCACGTAACGATTTATTTTGTTGAAATAGTGACAAAAGAAAAATTGGTTTAATATAGCAAATATTGTTGCTTGAAACAACAAAACTAGGTACACCCAAATCACTGTTCACGTAAACTTTTTTTACGTTACCTCTTTTTACGACAAAAATCCCAAATAACGTAATCTTTTTTACGTTGAAAATTCCAAATAACGTAAACTTTTTTTACGAACCTACTTCGTAAAAAGAGATTTTTGCATACAATGAAAACCGTTTCCGGCTCATTTGATGGTTTGATGAGTAGATGTCGGAAAACGATGTTTGAGGTGGTTTTGAATTCCAAGATGGCGACTTCCGGTTTATTGATATTCATTGAAAACCCTTACAATATGGGTGTTTTCGGAACGGAATTGATAAGTAGATGTCGGAAAATGATGTTTGAGGTGGTTCTGAAAACCAAGATGGCGACTTCCGGTGCATTGATATTCCTTGAAAACCCTTACAATATGGGTATTTTCGGAACGGGTTTGATGAGTAGATGTCGGAAAACGATGTTTGAGGTGGTTCTGAATTCCAAGATGGCGACTTCCGGTTTATTGATATTCCGTGAAAAACCTTACAATATGGGTATTTTCGGATCGGGATTGATGAGTAGATGTCGGAAAACGATGTTTTAGATGGTTCTGAATTCCATGATGACGACTTCCGGTTTATTGATGTTCCTTGAAAACCCCTACAATATGGGTATTTTCGGAGCTGGTTTAGTGCATATTGCGTAGAAAATAATGTTTGAATACAATAAGGTCTCTTTTACCACGGTTTTTTTCGCATGGTTTTTTATACACGGCTGTTTTTACACGGATTCCGGAATTAACGCGGTTTTTATTTACACGGTTTTCGCAATTACCACGGTTTCTGATGAGATTTAAAAAAGCACTGTCATTTGTTTTTTTAGAAAAATTTTAAAAAAGGAAACAGGTTGTCTGTAAGAAAACTGTAAGACCATAGTGTATTAGTGGATTGCTGATCGTATCCTATATGGTATTAGTATTTTCGAAATGGGAAGAGTCGATTACAACAAACTATGTTGTGCCTCTAAAAATCACGTGATATACTCTGGGTCCAAATGTTCCACTCTGTACTCCAGCTGCTTGTCAAAAGTGAGCCTGTGTGCGCCACAACCTGTGCAACTTCATGAAAATGGAAGTGTCAATAGTAACTTGACGAATAAAAAATTTATTGTAATCCGTCCAATGTTTTATGTAATGTAAAATTATATTGGCTATATTTTGCAAACATTATTTAATTTAATTTTCAATTTATTGAGTAACTAAGGTTGAACCGGAAGTCGCCATCTTGGAATTCAGAACCACCTCAAACATCATTTTCCGACATCTACTCATCAAACCCGATCCGAAAATACCCATATTGTAAGGGTTTTCAAGGAATATCAAGAAACCGGAAGTCGCCATCTTGGAATTCAGAGCCATCTCAAACGTATTTTTCGACATCTACTCATCAAACCCGTTCCAAAATACCCATATTATAAAGGTTTTTCAATAATATCAATGAACCGGAAGTCGCCATCTTGAAAATTGATCCTGCTTATAATATTCGTTCCATAACTATCCAATATATTATACATATCTAATAACACATATACATAAGGAAAACTTTTTTTACGTTCAAAATTCCAAATAACGTAAACTTTTTGTACGTCATAATTCGATTTACGTAGTCCCGATTATTACGTAAATGGAGGTTTGGGTGTATTTGATTTTGATCAGTGGATTAGTTTGTTTCTATAAATATGTTGATAATATCAGCAAATATTTTACTTGTGCGTTCCTGTCAATTTCTTGACAAACAATTTCATAGTAAATTCAACTTGCAAAATCAGTTTAAAATGAACTAATTTTGGATAAAGGTAATATTTATAGTGTTTTGAATTTATAAACTTGGCAGTTGAAATAAATGATAAGATATCAACTTGAAATGATTAGTATTTCAACTTACGCTTTTGTTTGTAAAAATGATTCATTTTGTTTTGTTTTTACGAGTAAAATGATTTCTTTCAAAATAATTTGAAGGCTTGTTTTTGGTACATTTTTCTTCCAATTACATTTATATTCCATACATTTATAATATTTATCTACATACCACAATCAATCCAATATTACTTTTTATAGTATCCAATGATTCGGTACCCTTTCCCGGTCCGGTGGAGACAGAGATAACCTGCATCAAATATATGTTGTTAAGAAAACGTGCTATTGCAGTTTCTAATATTATTAACTATCAATACTTACGCTTGGATTGATGAAAATCCCGATGAAAAATATATAAGCAGATAAAATTTTACTTTTGAAACGCGTAAAAAACTTTTCTGTTCATTCACGATTGAAAAAACCGCTCTGGTTTATAAGAAATAGGACTGATACGGTTCTTTTGAACAATAAACTTTGTTGTATCATTACACAAATAAGACAACAGATAAAATGAATAAATTGTGTTCTTAACATAAAGATAGAGCAGAATTGAATCAACATCGATATTACCAGTAAAATCAACTTTGGTTTTTGTTGATACGCAAAAATTTGGATGAATTATTTCAACAACAAAATCAGCTGGAACAATTTTTTTTTTCGTTTGGCAAGACCAAAATATTTATTCACATTTAACAGAGATCTTTGTTGATGTTGAAGGGAAAAAATGGTTTAAAACAATCTAGCTTGAAATTAACATGAATCAGATTTAAAAATCTACTAACTGATTTGTTATTTTAAACCAGCTCCATTTCTCTGCGTGTAAGAGTGGAATCGGGTGATATTTTATGAAATTGGCCCCGCTCTAACCTTAGAGACAGCGTGTTTAAGAAGAAAATTATTTTTCACACTGCATACCAGTTCCATCAAATTCTCCTTGTTCCTTCTGGGTCCTATGGGAACTATGCAAAATGTTTAGTACGACCGGTGAAATTATATTTTCGCGTCCGTGGTTTAATGTTTATGTGGGATTTAGTATGGGGAAATCAACTTTCTACAAATCGTCTGTAGGTCATGCTATAGAGTCTAGAAATCAGGTATGTGTTATTTTCGTAGGAAATTTAACGAAGAAGAAAAGCTTCGAAGACCGCAAAACGATTCGACGTTGGTGAAAAACGTAATTATAGTAAACCGACGCTAAACCCAAACAATGTCCAATTATTTTATATATCTAGCCTCACCGCTGCTATCGTACACGGAAAATAAAAACTACCTATTATTTGACTTCTTTTTTCTTAATTTTGAGTTCTTTTGAATCTTTTCATTCATTCGCTTCTTCAATTGTTGTCAAAATACAAAGAGCAAAACCACCCAGCACCGAGAGTGTCGTTCAATAAGCTAAAATGAAGTAAACCGTATCAACCTGAAATTGAGTTAATACGACTCAACTGTTGAGTAAATAAAACTCATCTTTAAGTATTTTTTGCACGTGTCTCATGGAAACCACTTTACGTCTAGGTACCACTTTACCTAAAATTGGGTTAATGAACAGAGCTGAGCTGAAGTAGATCGCCCGTAGTTGCACTTCGTGATTGACCGAATGAGTGGATATGTACAATGAATCAAGAAAATAAAGCTTGGGAGAAGCAAATCATTTTCACTGTACATACCCACTCACTCCTAACTTTTTATTAAATGATCAATAACGACGCTGGCTACGACCAAAGGCTATGCTACTGAGGAAAAGAAAGGAATGTTAGTCCAATACTCGTTGTTTCTAGAGACTGGTTCGGTTTTCTTTTACTGAGGTATAACTAAAGTGCCTATAATCAGAGAGGCGACTTCTCACCCGTAATGTTGGCAACAATTTAAAACGTTTAATCCGAAATGTTTGTAGTGTCGTTAGCTTTACATTACAGGTCCTCGGCTTTGGGGACATATGCCTTGCCTCCTCTTCCATATATTAATTTTTCGTGTTTAATTTTTACGATAAACAAACGTAATATTTACAACATATCGGTCAATTGTACCATTAAAGGGGGCACTCTATGAGAAATCGATCTTTCATTTATTGACCTTAATAACAATATGATTTTTAAATATAATATTCCTTTAAAAAAGTCAATAAATATACAACAAGTACGTTTTCACCAATGTGAGAAACCTTCTATTTTAGAACGATTGCTGCTTAATAACGAGCTAATCATGATATAGCTGCTATGTTCAACAGAATCGTTTTGTCGCAAACCCCTCGTTGCGACGCCCTTACATCCAACACCGTGATATTGTCAACCGGATTCCCCTCTTATGGTGAGCCGCTGGGCGTTAAAACGTCATTTGATATCGGGTAAGACATTTTGTAAAAATTTGCTGGTCATTGCTAAAAGAGGTGTCGAAAATTCTGTATGAATATATTGAACTTATATTGCGATAGTATTAAGCTGTTAATCAGTAATTTGTATTCTACGTGAGCTCCGTTACATGAAATAGTTATTTTGGATCATTATATCTAGTTATATTTGATGTTGCTGAAAGGTAAAATAATAAGTGAATTCATTAACTTAACCTAACCTTAAACTAATTTACTTATAGCGTGGCTGATAGCATTAATATTAAATAGGAAAAGGGACACTAAAACGTAAGTTCTTTTACTTTAATTAATTATATCTGATAAACTATATGCAATATTACTGAAGGAACTATATACTATGTACAGTGATTATGTTTGATTAATGCTTAAATATGTATACAAAGATTTGCTATAGAAATTCGTGTTGTATTGGCAGGAATTTTTTAACGTTCCTTAACGTTTGCTCAACACAATGGCATAAAATGGAATACACGTTCAAAAAACCGGAAAACTGTCTTTTTTTCTAGTTGCATTCGCAACACGTTTAGTATGGAAATCTCCTGGTTGGTTAGTTTGATGAACAAACAACGGCCAGTAATTAAACAGGTGTGCAAATTTGTAACGCAAACAGGGATCGATGTTCGGCTTGTTGGGTAGTAGAAGCATGCAGTCTACATTCTGGATTTCCACGCTATTGCACCCCACGTTGGTTGATTGTCACACTTGAAAGGCGACTCATTCATTCAACTGGGTCTGAGTATTCGTGTTACTCGACTATGGCTTTGTTGTGACATGGTTTTAATTATTGGGATTTTAATACGCTTATTGGGATTTAAATATTTCCATGCATGTATTAGTTTCATCCATTGCTATTACAATTGCAATGCTATTATAATTTTATTTATCGAGGTCTTAAATTGTTTGTTTGGCGAACTTTCCTTTTCACTAAAATATGGTACACTCAGTGGTGTATCTAGGGGGGAGGGCGAAGGAGGAATCATTGGGACCTATATTTTGCTCACCAAAATCGCGAACCCTCCATAGATGGAGTTGAGGAAACTTTTTTTGCTCTATAAACGATGGGGACGGCAAATCAAGTCTTGCCCTTGGCGCAAATTTTCCTAGGTACGCCCCTGAACACAATAAGTTGTTATGCATGAACTTTCTGAAATCTAGAATCTCAAAAGCACAAACAAAGTATAACATTCTTAGCTCATCCCTCGTTTCACATTTATGACTTCGTTTTATTATCAGCAATGGTGCGTTCTATCCGTTTGTATCCGTCCGGCACTGTAAGCCAAAATTGTGCCCTGAGGCATATTTTCTTTTTGCTTCCAAAGTGTCTGTACATATGTATGTGACTTGACATCATTTCACTTTCGTAAGGAAGCAGTTGGGAACGAGGAAAGAAGTGAATATTTTTCGTTTAGTATCCAAATATTTGTGAAAGCAATGCTCTGTTGGATGTCATACTACACGACTGTCAGGTTATTCTATACAGTGAGAAGTATATTTTCGGCGGTGAATCATCATCGTGGTTCGAAAAGAGATTGGCAAATCTTTGAGCGAAAGGGATGTGTGGTACCACTTGAGTTCTCAGCTGCTAAGATTTGTTACCCGACATTCGAATAATTCAAATTCGGCTACAATAAAGTGATTTCTATAAGCGTTCTTTTTCTTGAATATTTAGAATTATTAATAGATTTTGTTCATTTCAAGGCTCTTATAGTCTTGTAATTATGGTTAGTAAAGTATTTTTTGTAAAATTGTTGTTTAACATAGGATAAGTTTATTAACCACTAAAAACTTAACCCGATAAATCTTGTAACTTGTTAACGTTTGCATAATTGCGGGGTACTGTAGAAATGTATCGGTTCGACATTAAAAAGAGGCCTTTTGTGCCCTCCCCGGAACGACCAGACGTTGGGATTTTGGGCAAGTTCCCTTCAAGAACCGCCAAAGCCATTGTTGCACCCATTTACAGACGTAGTTTTTCAAACGTTAACAAAAAACTCAACAGAATGTACCGGAAAAACCGCAACTGCACTAAAAATTTAACCGTTAGTAATTACAACCCTGAACAGCAGTCCTCATCAGTCCCAAAGGATATTCGTCACCGCAGAACCACAGTGTCCGGTTTAAAATTTAGAGGGAGAGAGAAGATGTACGAAAGGTAGAGGAAGATTGATAAAGAAGATAAATTAGACAGTTGATAAAAGATAGTCGAGGCGAACGTTTTGAAAAGTTAAAAGTTTCTAGTGAAGCGTGTCGAACACGAAGATAGCCATTAGCCATTAGCATTTCACTTGCAAAAAAGTTACTTACAAAGTTACTTTAGTTGGCAGTATACGTCTGAAATGAATATAAAGAAGAGGTCGAGAACACACTCATTCATGCTACATGACATGACAGAAATTCATGCTACTGAGCAGAGATGTCTATCTCCTCTGTGTGAAGATGAGCAAGCAAAATTTCTCCCCTCGCACTGAGAACTTCAACGAGAGCTCTTCTCTTTCACATTTATACACCACTGTTGTATAAAGTGTGCACGCATCATGAGTGCGTTTGTTTATTTCCTTTTACCTCCTCCACTGAATCGCACCTAAGTGCTAGAGCATTAGCTAATAAACTCTCTGAGGTGGATGCAGATACTTACACAGATGTGTACACGCCGGTGAGCACTCTGCTGTATGGTTTGCGTAGAAGAAGCGTGGACACGCAAAATTAGCAAAAGAAAACAATTTATCGTAAAATTTTCGGTTTTCCTCGCAAATGTTTCATAGCAAGGCCAGAAGCGTTTGCTCACCATCACGCGTCAGTGGTCACTTGGGTGTATTTAGACGAGAGCGCGTGAGAGCGAGTCATGCGAAGAGAATGTGTTTCACTCGCGCCAGCTGCTTTAACCACAAGCACACACTCAAATGCTGTCTATTCGACACTGAGAAAAAGTGCGCTTTCCTCTTTGTGCGATGCTTCGTTTTATGCATTCTCGGTGTGGACAAGCAACTGACGCCAGCGTGTATCACTCTGGTGAAATGCCATCTCTGCTACTGACTCACGAAAAAACTGTCAACTTCAACAATCATGCAACAGAAACAGATGTACAAACCATTGTGTTAAATGTAACAGACACGTTCGCAGAAAATCTGTTTCAAAACAAGAGTTTATAGAGGAAAGGTGGGCAATAGTGCGCGTTACATATTAGTGCGCATCACATTGTGAGCTCCTGTTAATGTTTACTACTATTTACTAACAATAAATATTAATATTTGACACAATTAACCTTATTCGACTACATTTCACATTAATGTTATACCAATACGACAGACGTAAATATAAAATCTGTCATTAGAAAATATGCTTTACATTTATTTCTAATAGAATCACTTTTTTATTGGTTTAGTAACAGCTTTTCGACCCAAACGAAGTTATCATCGAGTATTCCGAGTATTACGGAAAATTCGTGTATTCGAGTACTGATAACTGAAAGAAAAAAGTAACTCAGGTAATTGTTGCCTTTTACAACATGTAAGCAGGAACCCAGTGGATCTATTCTTGGTTTTTCCGCCGCATTCCACACGACATTTATGCTGGTCCTGTCCGAAAAAAGATAATAGGTACTATCAGTGTCCTAGTGGACCCCAGTCCCTGTCCAATTGTTGGTATTGTACGTAATCAAAAACTCAAAAATGAAAAACTAGACTCACTTATATTTCTCATAGAAGACAAATCAATATCGAATAATATTTATTCGGATTCGTTTTAAAGTGATGATGCAAGAAACGCTACAACTATGTCAGGATCTGTGCCCGAAATCATTTTGTTAGTGAACGCCTTTTGATAGTCATTTTTTAGATATACTTGGGTGTGGAATTCATAAAAACTATCGAAAATAATCCGTAAAAAGAAGTAATGTATACAATAAATATCATCTATTTCCTAAGAAAAAGGTTTCAAAAATACAAAATTTGTCATCAGATTCATTAGCATAGTACGTTTTCTGATTCCTTTACTGAAAAGTATAAAATAGTTCTTCCTTTTCCGGAACGAGAAAAATGAAAAACATTTTATTAAATGTTTTGAAAATGCGGATGTTTAACTTCTTCCAAAAGATATGCTCTGATGGGAGACCGCAAACTCACAAGACAGCCGAGTCTCTCGATTACTTATTGCGATTGGAAAAGATTCCGACTGTTTTTTTTTTGTTCAACTTTCTCCACCAGCATTTCCCACTGGAATTCGGTCAGCAAAAACGAGAAGAAAATGCAAAGTAGACATATTTTCCTCTGGAGAAATTCCGGAACGGACCGTTGCGCAAAAGTTGGTATGATTGAAAAAGCCGAAGCTTCCGATCCTCCCGAGAAGTTTCATTTGATGGCTAATACATTCTTTTGGTATCGTTTTAAGTTCACTGTTCCGAGAATTGTGGTGACAAAAAACTTTAAGCTCTCAAATCCTGTGAGTGTGAAGATTTCTCTTTTCGAAGTAGACAAGGGGCCAATGAATGCTGTCATTTCGTAGAAGATGAATGAAGGTCGACCGTGTCCCTAATGACGAGGGTTGTGAGTTCGGAAAAACTATTCACTTCAGCTGACGGTGTCAGAAAGCTTTGCTAATCAATGGGTTCATTAGGGTTTACGAAAAGGACGGACAGATATCACATCCACGGTGGCAGCGTCTAGATTCCAAATGTGCTTTGATCTGAGGGTTGCAAGTTAATTATTGCTGACAGGCGAGGATTTGCGGGAATATCTATAATGCTCAAGATCAAAGTACGGATGTGGCTTGGATGTATCTTATTCAAATTTATTTTGTTAAGTGTTTTGGTTGGTCTTATATTTATAGATTTATGTTAAATTCGAAATGATGATATCTGATAGATTGGTTAGTAAAATGTTTTTTTTTGTTTTTGTGTGTAGGTTGAAACTTATAAAACCAGGGCAACTTATTTCCTAGATCTCGACTTAATAAAGAAAGGAAGTTTTTTAAGAAATTACTTCATGTTTCGGCTACGTTCAATTTCGTAGTGAAGAAACACTATTGTAATTTTCTCACATACGCAGCATACTCACAATACTCGGCTATACTGATGATGACTGTAAATAACAATCAAAATACGTATATGTATTGTTACTTTTGTAATATTTAGTGTCGTGAAGTGACGTGATAGTGAAATAGTAGAATACAACTGTGACTAAAGTGAGGAATATCGATAAACCGAAAGTGCCATATTGGATTTCGGATGAAACTCAAATTATTTCTTCTAATATATAATCACAGACTAACAGACAGGACAGTATGAGTAAATTCTTATACAAATAATTTTTCGTGATGCACTAGTTCCACCTATATTGTACTACGCGAACTATTTACTATCGGTACACCCCTTGTGTTATGTGAAAGTTTTTTTACTAGTTGGTTTCCCCTCGTTTGTCAACACCGATCAGCTGCTTGCAGGGATGCCTGATTTCATCATAATATTTGAAAATGAGTCGTCACAATAAATTATTGGATTACGTTGATAATATATTTATCTTTTTTAGCGATGTTGGAAGGTAACCATTTATTTTTCTCAACGTTGCTCATCTAGATTATTTTTTATTGTGTTGGTAATTTTCACCCGAAATTAAGTGGCGGCAGACCAGAAGCAAGTAAACATTGTAACAAAACGGGTTTGATTTTGTATTGCGTTGGAGGATGAGAAGTAGGCACACTTATGTATATAGTTTTGCAATATGTATTAAATCTGTATCCTGCATGATATTCGCATGGACGTATACAAATCAATACATTATAGGTAATTCTGTATGAATGGCAACTCTGTTGGTAAATGAATAAAATGAACACAGTCTAGATGACAGACAGGATGTTTTTGATGGGGTAATGTGGCGACATCATGACATATGCGTGTACTGTCCCAACTAAAGGAATATTCGAAATTACCGTTCAAATGATTGAAGAATCTAATTTGAGTGTCCTGTCTGTTAGTCTGTGATATAATCTTCAAATCCGTTCCGAAATACCCATAACATCATTTTTCGGCTGTTCCGTTCTGAGAATACCCATATTGTAAGGGTTTTCAAGGAATATCTATAAACCGGAAGTCGCCATATTGGTTTTCGGAAGTGTTACTCTCTCAATCAGAAGGACCAAGACAAAACCCCTAGTCCCTGCTCAAGCCACGGGGATCGTTTGGGTCGGGCTTCAACTGCTTCTTTTACTATGGCTAGCCAATGTGAATCTCTTCTGCTGTGCCTGGAATTAGATCCTAGGATAAAGCACCCGAAACAGTAACAGAAGGAACTCAAATACCGTTTTCTGATATCTGTTCGTTCCGAAAATACCCATATTGTAGTGGTTTCTATTGATAATATCCGGAAATCGTTTTCGTTTTATGCAAAAACTTCTTCCCACGAAGTAGGTTGGAAAAAAAAACTTTACGTTATTTGGTTCGTAAAAAAAGTAACTTAAACGTTGGTTGGGTGTACTGCTAGAGCAATATTGTTCAAAGAGATATGAAATAGCGGCTTGTTCGATATAAGGAAGAGTTATATTCAACTTTGTGGTCATTCATCTCACAGACCCACAAAATTTCTGACTTTATTCGCGGGGTTGGAAATCGAACTAAGCTGTGCGAAAGGTATTTAAACATCACGCTGTCTCCGTGCTTAAGGAGTGTATCGAAAAGTCGTTAGCAACATTGATTATTGAATAAAAACGTGAGAAATAACATATTTTGACATCAGTTTTCGATATATTGTAGAAAAATCACATTTTTATGCATTTCATTGATTATATTGAAGAAAACCCTAGGACTTGACATTCTTCATTAGATTCTGCACAGTTACTTTTGTGACTTTCCTGGTGGCAGCTGTCCAGTTTTTTTAACTTCTGCATGTTTTGGTACACTGTACCTTCCTTCCGGAAGTGCCGCTTGACAATTGCCCAATACCTTTCAATTGGCCGAAGATCCGGGCAGTTCGATGGGTTGATGTCCTTTTCCACGAATTGTACATTATTGTTTGACAACCACTGTAGAACGGAGTTGGCGTAGTGGGCTAAAGCTAAATCCGGCCAGAAGAGAGGAGGAGCCTTATGCAGCATTCTCTTCTTCAAACATTCTTCCTCGTACACCTTGGTGTTAATTGTGCCCTTCGTGAAGAAAATCGACGACCGCAAACCAATTTCGTTGCAATTTCGTTGTACGTGACGCCACTTTCTGAGCACCAAGTGTGCAGAATTTTCTATCGCGTTTTCGGATCAATTCGACTCATCATTGAAACGATAAACCGTACCGAAACCAATCGATTGCGCAGCTGTTATTGACATGTAAACAAACATGTCACCGCAAAACACGCTGCAAAAAATTAAGCCATTTCAGAGTAATAACTGTTTGAATGTTGCTAACTACTTATCGATACACTCCTAATATAAGAAAGAGTTGGAAAGATTGGAAAATTCGATGACTTCAGGGGCTAGTTCTTCAACTCAATGAAATTCGCTGTGATGACATTGAGGATACTGCGATACTGACAATATGACATACATCCCAACAGATCGAAGAATGCGTTATCGTGTAATTTACGACAAGGCTTGGACCAATTAAATTGAAAAATATGAACTACAGCCAGCACTCCCGTGAATTGTAAAATAAATGATTTTTTGTTATTTTTTTCTAAATTAGCACTCATAACCGTTTTGTGGCATACAGACAGTTCCATTTTCTTTTCTTTTATTTTTTTTATGAAAGAGTAGTCCTTACACTCTTATCAGGAACCGTGTGAATTGCGAAATAAAAAACTTTGTGAAAAAATACCTTGTAAAACCTTAGTTTTTGTTTCATGGTAAAAGTCGATATGTAACCCTTCCTACACTCTCACGTTCAGATGAGAGATCCATCGTAGTTACCTTTTGTACGTGTTGTCCGTTTTTTTAATTTACTATTGAGACTAGAAGTGCCATGTTTGCTAGTATGACTATATATTACATACTATAAATGAATAGTTAAATTCGTTTAAAATATGTATTATATAGTAATATAATAGTTTGATCTCGCATCTGCATACTTTTACAAACATTTATTTCTGCAATTACATCTGTATGGTGTTAATTAAAAAAAAATTCATCATCTAAACTTTAATATGTATCCTGTACATTAATTTGAAAACGGTTTTTTTTCAATAAAAATTCCCTATCGAATCGTGCCAAATATTCTCTCATTGGCAGTGTTCACGAAACATTTTGCCGGATGCTACTTCCTGTTATGTTACGTATCAGAAGGTAAAGCACGAATCCCTACACGCAGAGAAAAAATTGTAAAGAGAAGTAAATATGGATTTCACACCATTTTTTTTTTATTGAAATAGTGATAAACGAAAATCTGGTTCAATATAGCAAATATCGTAGCTTTAAACTATAAAATATGATAATTATTTTTCTCAATGTATTAGTTTGTTTCAATCAAAATTTTTATGAAAATACCAAATATTTTACTTGTGAGTTCCTGTCAATTTCTTGACAATCAATTTCACAGTAATAAAAAAAAAATGTTTTAAAATCTCTAGTTGAAGTTGATAATTGTATCGCTTTAAATTTACAAACTTTTTGGTTGATATAAATGAACTTAAATTTAGTTTTTACAACCAACACTTTCCTTCATTATAATCATACATTTTTGTTTGGCTTTTGAAAATGAAATGATTTCTTTCAAACTTATATGCAAGAAAACTTTTGAAGCTACTTTTATTTCGATTTATATTCGTTTCAAAGTTCTTAAACCGGGGGACGGGTATAGCGTGATGGGATAGTCGATGCCTTTCACGCAGCCCGCCTGGGTTCGATTCCCAACCCCGCACATAGGGTCAGAAAGATTTTCTGGTCCGAAGAGGCGAATGACCTAAGATGTTAAAGCCTCTATAATTGGAACAAAAAAAAAAAAAAATTCTTAAAAATCAAGCTTTTAAATTATATTTCTAATTTCCAAGACATTTAGCTTTTTTGTCACGAGGCGATCGAATTATGCACATACCACAATCAAGCTCTGGTATTTTAATTCGTATCCAATGATTTGGCGCTGCATCAGTTCGGTCAAAATAACGGCAACAAATATTTTTGGTGAAGAAAATGTGTTATAAAATGTTATGCAATGTTCAAAAATATTATTAATGATCAATACATACACTTGAACCGTTGAAAACTTTATAGGAAATGACAGAAGCAGATAAAATTTTACTTTTAAAACGGCGCACAAACTTCATCCGCGGAAGAAAAATATTGCTGATTTTTTCGCGCGGCCAAAATTTGCTCTGGTTTATAAGAAATGGAACTTATATGGTTCATTTAAACAGTAAAATTAGTTGTATCATTACACAAATGAGGCATCAATCAACATAGGCATTGCCGATAGCATCAAGTCAACTTTGGTTGACATATAATAAATAGTTAGTTTATTTCAATAATAAACTCAGTCGTAACAAATATTTGTTTCATTCGACTAGATTTTGATTCAAATCGAACAGAGAACATTGTTGAAGGGAGAAATTAGTCCAAAACAATCATATTCTAGCTAGAAATCATCATTAATCAAATTTAAAAATCTACTAACAGTTTTGTTATTTTAAGCATGCTCCATTTTTCTGCGTGTACTACATACTACTGCACCTATGGTTGCTACTGTCACAAGTCTTTCAGGAGGGAAGTAGCAGACTAACAGATTGAAATGGAATATCGCCGGTTAGATGAGTTTTTTCCTGATGTTTGTTTCCGTTCAGCCGGTTGTTGAGTCGACTATCGATCCGTGTCTTTCGCGTCGCTTTCGGTGTTTGCTTCGGACGGTATCAAATGTATGCCCTGATTGACAGGAAATTGGTTGTTCCTGGCAGACTGATGGAAGAACACAAAATTTCGTTTGATTGTCGTAAACACATGTGTTCGAGGTAGTCCATCAAATTTTGTTCTCGACCCAATGAAGCTCCGTCAATTCAAAAACAATGAGCACAATTCTTTCCAACAAAGTAAGAAAACCGAAGAAATAGTTTATATTAACTGGAAAATTCTCATGCAATTATTCACAAAAAAATACTCGAAAACCAGTGGATACAATCTGCAGTGACCATGAACTTGCTGGTAGCCGAGAAGATATTAGTTGTAACTCTGGAACAAACACATATAAACATTTTCATTGAATTATTCGACTTTTTAAACGCATTGGGTCTTCAAAAACATCCACTGGAATCTAATATTATAATCCTGTATAGTCATGCTATAGCGAAAGGTTTCTAAGTCTTCCAAATATTTTCTTTGGAGTACTTTTTATTCCTATTTTAGATTGTGCTAGTACAAGATGTTCTCTAGAAGTGTTCGATTTTATGTATACTCTATTGAGTATTGATTTCTCAAGAGAATCAGCTGAGGAGTAAGATTGCATTTCCTTTTATTAGCAGGATATAAGTTTACTGCAACAGAGTATACGTGCAATGCGGATTTGCATTTGCATATCTGAACATCGATGTCAAAAGTGCAGATGCGTGATTTTAATTGCTAATTTACATACAGATTGCTATATAACAATAAATGAGAACGAAAACAGATATTCCTCGGGGAAACTGGAAATTCGATTGATATTCAGACCTGATGAGAACGACGATAGAATTCTGTGATAAATCCGAAACATTTTGTTGAGTGCTATTTTTCTACTTGGAGACTCTGATGGCTAAATTTTCAAACTCTGAAGGCTAAACACGGCAAGGTTTCAACTTTGTGTAAATATATTTTTTTAACTACTGGATCTCAGAGCTACGTTCCACTATTTGCACCGTTGATTTGTCTTATTATTTATTACTATTCCATGTGTTGGGTTGTTTGAAAACAATTGGTTTATTGCAGATGACGGTTTAATTGATGTGATTTAGCACTGATGTTTCTTCTAGCCGGTGTCATGGTGCTGACAATATTCACATGCAGCTCGCAAGTTTTCGTAGGCTACCAGTGTTTTATATGAAAACTTTTCACCGCAGGAGAAGAAATCAGGGGTTTTTTATGCGTTTGTTTACTCACTTACTATTCAGAGACAGAATCCAGCGTCCGCTCGTTTATCATTATTTCGTACCTTTATGGCATGATTTCGCTTCCATGTTGTAATTAACGTTTTCTTACTTGACACAGTGCACATTATCGTTGGTTGTTGAGAATACCACTGCCTTGCGCTCATGCACTTATGCTTATGCTTAACTGGATATTATAAGTAAATTTTTCATATTTTTGCGAAGATCGAATACAACACCGCTTGATAGTCAATAACGATTAAGCATGGTCACGGAGTTGTTTGAATTGGTGCCTTTTGTTGTTGTTTTCTGCAATATATTATTTTCTGTTACTCAGACGGAAGCGGTTTGTTGTATTGACTTCATCAGGCGATAAACGAATGTGAACTTAACTTTGTTAGATTGACGAACGCTGATTAACTGTAACACGTAGACATATTACAAAAAACCTGTTTTAATCTACATAGTGGTGTAATGATGCCTTTCTCATGTACATATAATATTGTGGTATTCCATTCAAAATTTATCTCTTCGATTTTTGAAACAAACCAAGAGATTGTTTGTGCATTCACTAGTATAACATACAGAATAAAACAATGCTTTGATTGCGTGAGTCATCCACATTTCCACAAACCAAAGAACCGACCACCAACTAACATGACACACAAACTCTTCTAGTACGCACTCTAAATCGGTCTAAATCGGTTCAGCCATCTCCGAGAAAACCTAGTGAGATTATTTGACACATACACACACACATACATACACACACACAGACATTGCTTAGCTCGATGAACTGAGTCGAATGGTATATGACACTTGGCCCTCCGGGCCAATTTTCACTAGTCGGTTTTTCAAGTGATTGCATAACCTTTCTATATGAGAAAGGCAAAAAGACTTTCTAACAAAGGTTCATACTACACAGATAAATATATATTGTGAATTTACATCTATTTTCATGCACATATTTGGAGCCGGTAATTTAAAATAAAATTACTTTACAATTCTGTACGTTTCAATATAATTTAATCGCAAAATAAGCGTTAATTGAAAGATACAGTTATATTAATTGAAAATTCAATGCAATCCAATTTAGTTTTGCACCGATGAAGGTTTTCAATCAAAATTTCGATTCAACCCATGTCTATTCCATGTTACTATAGATTTACATCTCGTGTAAATTCCATCATTTCTTTCTGTGTGCATAGTTTGAATTACTTTGTTTACTTAGAAAAATTATATTTGTTGTCATGCTTATTCTTGAAGACCAAAATTCATTGAACATTTAGAATGAATATTGAAGGTTCATTTGAAACTAATGCTTTATTATTTTAAGAATCAGTGCCTCACAGTTTTACATATATGATGGTTTTTAATTGATCTTGTGTTGTTCTTCATCATTAATACACATGTGGTGTAAATTCGATTGAACGAATGAGTGAAAAATTCGGATAAGTGCATCTTTGATTGGAAAACCCGTTGGCGGATGTGAAATCCAGATAAAAACATTGAGTGAAACAACCTGACATGGATTTTGCAATGCAAAAATCGGTCGAAAACAAAAACCTAATCAATTTTCTGCCGACTGTCACTGTGTAACGAAGCATGGATCTGGCCGCCCGTAATAAACAAGCAAACCATGCTTCGTCCGCGGCAAACCATACTTCAGTCGGAAAATCTGGAAGTTTTTGTCTGGTTTTTGTATTCAAAGTTTTTTGCACAATTCTTGCAAAAAAAAACTTTTAAACGATTTTTGTATTGCAAAATCCTTGAACGGTTATATATTGTATTCGGTTTTTGCTTTCAAAAGAACTTGAACGAGTTTTGGTCGTCAAATGGTGAGATAACTAAGTCCTCACAAGTTCCTATCTCATGCCTCCCCGTGTGTCTATGATGACATTTGGTCAATAGAATGGCGTCGACTGGGTGCTATCGCCTTCTGCGTTAGTAGCAGAATGAGAGGGTGCGAATTGACTCATAAGTTAAAGCCCATCCTAAAGTGCAATGTTTATCATAGTATATTACAACACATGATTCTGTTGTTTATTACATCATGTATTATTATTGTTATTATTATTATTATTATTATTATTATTATTATTATTATTATTATTATTATTATTATTATTATTATTATTATTATTATTATTATTATTATTATTATTATTATTATTATTATTATTATTTTTATTATTATTATTATTAGAAGTAACTTACACTGCCACATTAACTGTTATATTGTATCATAGCATATTATTTCATATATTATCGTCTTACATGTTTTTTTGTCTTTTATGTTATTATATAATATGTTGTATGGTATTATACTGCATTGCATTATATCATATTATATTGTATTATATTATATTATAGGGTTTATTATGAGTAGTACTACGTACCTCTGCGCAAAATATAAATTTGTTTTCCTTATAAGTTATCATTTTTAAAGTATTCTTTTAACTAAATATCAAGGTCGTCACAAGGTGAGCATGGTCCTCACTGGTTCCTGTTTCATGCTTACACGTGTGTCTGTGGTGACAATTGGTCGATGGAATGCGTTGATGGCAGAATGAGAGGATGAGAAATGACATATAAATTCAAGTAATATAATATCATAGCATATCGCAACATATCATTTTATTCATTCTATTGATTATTATATATTTCATTGTACTATATTATATTGTTTTTTATTATTATTTTCATTATTATATTTATTGTTATTATTATTAATTTGTCATCAATAATAATAACATATATTATTTTTATAGATGTGGATATTATCATTGTTATTAGAAGAGAAATATTCTACTTCCTGCAGTATTGCGAAGATAGAAGAGCATAACTGACATTCTACATTAACTGTTATTTTATATATTGTTTTATAATATATTATATTATATGGTATGACAATGATGTTGTTTTATAATATATTATATTATATGGTATGACAATGTTAACAGATCGGCTGAAAAGTTCGTATCGTTTCTATGAGAGAGCGCCATTAGAATGGAATCCATACCATTTTCAGTTAGTACCAACCTTCAAAAGATACGTGTTTAAATTTGACAGCTGTCTGATTATTAGTTTGTGAGATATTGCATTTTGAGTGAAGCTACTTTTGTTATTGTGAAAAAAATGGAAAAAAGGAATTTCGTGTGATGAAACACTACTTTTTGATGAAAAAAAGTGCCGCCGATACCAAAAAATGGCTTGATAAGTGTTATCCAGACTCTGCACCGGGCGAAGCAACAATTCGTAAGTGGTTTGCAAAATTTCGTACTGGTCATATGAGCACCGAAGACGATGAACGCAGTGGACGTCCAAAAGAGGCTGTTACCGATGAAAACGTGAAAAAAATCCACAAAATGATTTTCAATGACCGTAAAGTGAAGTTGATCGAGATAGCTGACACCCTAAAGATATCAAAGAAACGTGTTGGACATATTATTCACGAATATATGGATATGAGAAAGCTTTGTGCAAAATGGGTGCCGCGTGAGCTCATAATCGATCAAAAACAACAACGAAAAACCATGCTGAAATTGAACGAATTGGGCTTCGAATTGCTCCTTCATCCACCGTATTCTCCAAATTTGGCCCCCAGTGACTTTTTCCTGTTCTCAGACCTCAAGAGAATGCTCGCTGGTAAAAAATTTAGAAGCAATGAAGAGATAATCGCTGAAATTAAGGCCTATTTGGAGACAAATCGTACTACAAAAATGGTATCGAAAAGTTGGAAGATCGCTATAATCGCTGTATCGCCTCTGATGGTAATTATGTTGAATAATGAAAACGAATTTTGGCAAAAAAATGTGTGTTTCTGTTAATCGATACGAACTTTTCAGCCGAACTGTTATATTATATTATTTTGTAATCTATCATCTATCATTTTACGGGGGACGGGTATAGCGTGATGGGTAAGTCGATGCCTTTCACCCTGCCCACCTGGGTTCGATTCCCAACCCCGCTCATAGGTCAGAAATCTTTTCTGGCCCGAAGAGGAGAATGACAACAATGTTAGAACCTCCATAATCGAAAAAAAATCTACCATTTTATGTTATATTAATTTCATTACACTATGTTTCATTGTATTTATCAATATAAAACATTTATCACGGGGACGTAAAGGGGAGGGAGCATCAGGGCATCGGACGAATTGATGACTGGACGAGGGATTGTGGATAGCCAGCCCAAATCACTTGAAGGAAACTTGTTTCCTTCTGAAGGTTTGAAATGAGTCTGACGCGTCCTTCTCAAACAAACCATCAGGCGGGTTCAAGCATGTATAGCGATATGTTTCATCTATGCACTGGATATTATGGTTGGAAGAGCATCTTTTATTCCCGCGGAATACGAGTAAGTGACTCTACTTACATATCCGCCCAACCCTTTTTGTTCGCTTTTCGGTAACAGCTATAGTAAGAAGGTGAATGGATGAGTCATATCGGAGCTACTGTAAGTCTACCCGCATCCACTGGCAAGTCCTTGAACTGATGGTGGCTTCACTTCACATCACATCACACATCACATCACAAAAGTACTTGAACGAGTTTGCCTATCTAAGTTGTACTTGTCCGATTTTTGCATTTAACCGTTCAATTGTTTATATGAGAAATTGAAGTAATAATATTAACGTTGTCAACTAAGCCAATCAGATTAACGGAGTTTCAAAATATCGATATGAAATATGATAGGCCCCATCATTGATTAGTTGGCCTGACGTCCGCTTTCATTTTGGACAAACCAAAGGCCGTATAAGACGATCGTGAATTGATGTATTTTCCCCGCTTTTGCTTTTTTTAAGAGTTACATTTAGTACGAGTACCCAGTCATAAAAAAATATTATTATATGGATGATAAGAAATCGTTTTCTAAATCCTCTCGCAAATAACTTTCGGTTCATAAGGGCTAGAATGTGTGATGATAAAAATGTTCCTATCAATTAATACATTCTTTAATCCGATGAGTGTTGTTTTTCAAACGATTTTTCATCGAAGCTACTTGCGTTAGTCGGCTGCTGCTTAACAAGTTCCATAGTTTATGAAACTTTTTCAATATATTCAAAAAGGCGTTTTCCAAGATGAATTTTTGGGTTAGATTATCTAATTTGTTCTCCTATTATAACGATACCCAAAATTAATAAACGACAATCCTAACAATCCAAATTAATTGCACCCACTTCATTGTTTCTTAACAGGGAAAAAAATAAACTGGAAGCAATTAGAACTTTGGTCTGTAAAATCGGTCTTGAAGAGAGTTTTAGAGCGAGTTTTACTATGAATAAATCATTTAGGGATCAATCATCGTTCTGAGGACGGAGAATGACAACAAAAATTAAACCGAAGTAAAATGAATTAACAATAATAATAATAGTTAATGGAATACCGTGAATGAAGTTCACTTAGATCGTAGCTCAATGTAATGGCTTTTTTATCTGGAAATTGAATTACATTAGGACTAATAGGTCTAGTCCTTTTCAAATTTGCGCGGTTAATGCACGTATAAAAAGATTCAAAGCAAAACAAGTTTCGATGCTCTTTGGTACCAGAAGTTGATCCGTCGAGATGGATAGCAAACTTACCGGTCCTTCTGAGAATTTTCTGTTCCTTCGTCTGTTGTTCATCAATTATGATGTTACCGGATCGAAAATTGCTGCAGTGCTACGTGCCCGGTTTGTCTGCCGCAGTAATATTTTCGTCCCTCTGAGAATCATGTTGTTGGCTAGATAGCATGGGAGTTCAATTTTCCGTCCAATCAAGCTACATTCAATTTTGCGATGTAATTTCGTTTTGAAAAGTGACTTGAAAACAAAATATAACAACAATATCAATTTATTTCACGTGGATATATTTTTACCTTTCTTCTCGTATTTTGTGTGACGAGAGAATTCTTCTAGATTATGACAAGTTCGACGAATTGAAGCGGGTGTGCCTTCCATTTTTTGGAGTCAATCGGGAACTGCAAGGTGATAGATTTTCATTATTATCTTCATTCATTTTCGTTAGGTTTGTTACTAAGTGAAATGGATTTTTGTTAGATCGCATTGGCCCTGGGGTGTGTAAACATATGCGTAAGCCGGTTGCGTTGCTCATTTTGTTCGGTCGCTTAGGATAGTTATTCCCAAAGCGGTCAACACAGTCAACCAACTCATTCTGAGCGGGCCATAAGCTTGAAATGGTCAGAGGACTGATCAGAACAAATGAATTGGAATCAAACTGATAAATCGGTATAAATAGCAAGTGCCTAGAGTCCACCCTCTATTCCATTGATGATGAACGGAATATAGCAGTTCTAAGAAGTATAAGATGCTATTTCGACCAAAAACCTATTTGAGGTCGAATGCGACATTGTTTACTCAACATATAAAAAGAAAAGTCTTGGCATTAGATTCCTTTTATGGAATTTGACCTTTCTGGTACAACGGACTTCGCAGCCGATTCTTATGTCGTTTTTCATTGAGAACACTCGTGGAGTGTTTTGCTCGATTTGCGCACTTTTCGTGCAGTCGGGCAATCAAACCAGGTGCACTGTGTTTCATTGATTCACACCGCACGAAAAAAATGCACTTTTGGGGCAATTCGGGGGCAACTATTTTGCACCCGTTTTCTTTTCCGAGCAGCATGTGTGCAAACAAAACTTTACAAAACCGTTTCATTGATCGGCTGTCAGGGCAAAACACTGACACCGAGCGAGTGTAATCAATGAAAAACGACGTTATTGTTCAGAGTCATTGCATTACTAGTACTATGATCATACTGATACTTATTTCCAAAGGTTGGACATCATTGATCGTTTTAAGCATTTCTGCATATGTGCGCTTAGACCAAGAAAAGAAAGCTTCATTTTGTCTTTACGCAACTTAAATGCAGCGCATACTGAAAAATCATCATGAGGACTCTCCTCACAATAAACACATTTTCCAATATCTTTATCGAAAAGATTATCCTTATGAGGCCCTTGACATTTTATACATTTAGATTTATTACTATAATAAGTAGCTGTATGTCCGAATTTTTTACAGTTCGTGCAATTCATAACATGCGGTACGAAAAGCAGAAAAGGAAGACGAATTTTATCTATATAGACATGGCTAGGCAACGCAGATCGGGCAAATGTTACTCGAAACGAATCTGAGGGACGATAAGACTTAATTCCATCGACAATAGATGCTGAGTACAATTGCTTGCACTCGAGTATCTTAACTCCCTCAAGCATGGAGTTTTTAAAACGACCAACTCCATTTTTAAGTAAATCATCGGCTGTCAGACAACACCGTCAATTTCCACCTCCTTCGATGGAATGTAAACTCTATATTCAACAACAAGTAATTTACAAGTTATAATATTGTTTGCCTGTTTCAAATCGTCAACAACAATTCGAATGTTATCTCTATCAACTTTAGAGATTTCTTCAACTTTTGAAAAATGTGATGTCAATTCCTTTGTAATTTGCATCAAATGTAATGCCTTTTCTTTTTTTCGAAAATAGACTATCCATGGCCCAGTGCTACCCTCTGGAGATCTTACTAGTATCCGGAATCGGATTCGGATGATCTTCCATAAGATCATCCATTACATTAACTGTTTTTTGGAAAATAATAATATCAAAATGAAAACTTATGTATAGTAAAACTTCAGTTATAAGCGAAATAAAAAAATTAAATTAAATTAAACCTATCTTGTTGCTGTTGTCTCTGTTTCTCTATCGTAAAGAACGACGTGAAGCTCATCCAACGATTTCCATTTGGCAGTCTTTTGGTATCGTTTTCTGCTATCTAAGTTTTGGTATTGTTTTCTGCTATCTGCCGTCGTTGTGGTGTGCTTGGTGTGCTGCCTGTACCTGACCCCAGGTACAGTGCTGTTGCTCTTGGTGGTGATCAAATGTGATCCTTGTAGTGTAGCACCTTACGATATATGTCGTCTCTTTCGATTCTAAGCAGCGTACAAATTCTGGTACCTGGTAGATCAGCACTGGGTTGCTTCAGAGGTGAATTCCTTGAATGGTTTTTACTGAATTCCAGTTAATCAAAATTGAATTCCGCTCGATAGTTTAAAATTTTTACCTTGCATCATTGGTTTAAGGGAGGGGAAGGTTCTAAACGATGAAAAAAATCTTCATTTTTGCATATTTTTTTAGAATTGTCGTTCTACAAAATAAATTCAAACTCTTTGCCTGATAAAAAGCATCATTCGAACAACATTTTGTAATTTTTTCATGGAAAATTATTGAGAAATAAGTCGGTGAAGAGATAGTTTTGAGGACGCTTCTTAAAAATCATGATTTACATACAGAATCATCCGTCAAATTACGTCCAGTTGCTATTACCGAGAACAATGTTGTATATCATATTCATGAAGACGGAAATACTTGATAACTTGTAAATTAAAACTTTATGCCAGAAAACATCGCATATTAACTCAACAATAAATGAATTTGTTCTGATATTTAAATGCCTGGATGCCATACTCAATTTCATTCGTAAACTACCAACACAACCAAAAATCTCGCCACCTGTATGTATTTATACATCGTGGGACAAATGAATGAGTTACGTTAAGCTGATAGTTTCACATAGTAATTTCTTCATATAAGTAATATCTCACGTTTATAGATGTTATATATTTATGTATCTCATGCAGTGATTATGTATTTATATTTCTCATCCAACGACGAAATTACTTTTGATAAATTGTATTGAAGGTAGTTACAATAAGACAGGATTTTGTAAGGTGAATGGTGGAGGAGCATTCTTGTCCGCTGGAAAAGATTTCCAAGCTGTACCATGTAATGGATTTATTCATATCAATCACCACTGACAATTGAACCCCTTTGCTTCTCTTCAAATACACCACCGTGAATGATAGCAATCAATCACACTCGCACTGAATACGTCTGGCACCATTCAAAGAGCTGATCTGTCAGAGCTGCCATTATAGCCATAAATCTAGTCAAAGATCTATTTAAGCTCACTCGCATACATTGCTAATATCTTTCCCGAGAACGACTCAATTGTAGAGCCGACAACCTCATTTTGCCCAGTTCATGAAACGATTATGCATTACGTGAGCTGGCTACCATACTCGTAGGCAGTTCATCTTAGATCAAATCCCGGGTGATGGGTCGTGAACGAAGGATCACCTGCTTCCTTTCTTTTGGAAAGTGTGAGGATGATGATATCCTTTGCTTCCATGACGCAAGGTGGGCGTAAAATCATGTTTTGTTCATCGGTTAAGAGGGAAATGTTATGCCGTTATGAGGGATTTATGTTGCAAAACTCGTCTGTTCGCGTGTGATCTCATTTGCATACGTTAAACTGCTCTTTGTGTGAGATGCATATGACTTCAGATTGATGGGATGCTCTCATATCCACTGACATGGATAAGTAGCAAGTTACGTGGCAGATGGCGAAATGAGTTGTAAATTCAGATTAGAATGTGACAATGAAGTTGAAATTGACGACTCAAATTGCGTTTTAATCAGGGCCGCTTTTACATAGCGGCAGTGGGGGCAAGTGTCCCGGGCCCACGGTCTTAGGGGGCCCCGGACAGGACCAACCGAGCAAAAAAAAGAGACATTGTGTTAGCTAGGGGCACACAACAAAATCTTGTTCTAGGGCCCAATAATACGTAAATACAGCGCTGGATTGAATCTATTTTATTCCTGATATGACCTGTGAGAATTGTTGAAAACAGATTAACATAAATCAATAGAAGCAATCAATATCTAAAAGCCAATCCAACCGCAGAGTAAATGCAACGGAATGGGATAGACTGTAGTGAAATGAAGTCAATGGTATGTATTGAAATAGAATATAACTGCCATGGAATGCAAAGAATTTTAATAGAGCGAAATATTTTCTTCTGTTCATCGATCGTTTGATTTTGTAATAAAAATTTGAGTGTATTTTTTTAAATTTCAAGTAAGGTATTATTCTTTTGCTAGATCTACATTCATGTAAGCCGTATCCACAGTTTGATTAAAAATTTTGCTTCCCTATAAGTATTCCTAATTTTTCATACGAATTGGCGATATTGAAGACCGATGTAAAATAGTGGCTACGATTTAAACACAACCCGTTGGAATGAGTTTGTCATATTTCTTAAACTTATCCGACACTTGAAAGTTATTTATTGAATAGATTTTGTGACTTGTACAGAACTTTTCAATCACATTATCGTTCAGCTTTCGCTTCGCACTTGACTTGTGTTTGTTTATTGACAGAGAGAAAAGTTTGACAACACTAATTGATTGAAGAGAAATGCTCGGTGCCGTTTCCTTGAAATAAGTAGAAATGTTGCCTTTTTGGATTCGTTGAGTGCTTAGTTGAAATTTTCAAGGGTATTTATCTTTTCTTTGTTCTTGGAACTTCTACAGCACACGGTACAGCTATATGTGAGAATGATAACAGCAAACATTAGATCCCACACAACTTATTTGTCGTGTTTTCGAAAATTTCATTTCGCAAACAGCTGCAAAGGGTTTGAGTGCTCTTATTGGGTTGACAGCACTCAGTACTTCAAAAGACAAATGAGAAAGATGTCATTGAAACTGATTTATTCTAATACAGTAATCCAACAGGATGGAATTAGTTTGTTGTGCGAATTTCCGCTGGGATAGATACAGTTAGTTGACATTGATATGTTGAACAGTCGGTGGTTTTCTGTCTGGAAATGAGATGGAATTGTGTTCGGTTACTGCTGAAGACAAGCTCGATTAACTGGCATGGTAAAAACATTATTTGTTCGAATAAACTTTAAAACGTTGGAGCTTTTTTAACTTTTTGCTCGATTTCAGATTGGCTCAAAGGTATTTGTCATTTTTCGTAATGTGTTCCCATATTTGAATTTGAAACAAAAAAAATAGTCTTAGATTTTCTCTGAAATTCATTTTAATCCTTAATTTTGCTTGAGATTATTTCTCTAATTGCCTAATTAAAAAGATTTCTCACTGCGAATTGCGTGGCATGGAGTTTCCATAATTAAAGTTTTACTCCGTTGTTGCATGCAGCGATTTCATTAGACCTTAAAATGCACAAGTGAATGGTTTGTGTTTAATTTTAAGCGAATGGTTGAAAGATTGCTTGATTTTGTAATTCAAGCAAGGGGCTGTCAATAAAAGACGTCACGCCGCAGGGGGGAGGGGGGTGCTTCACAAAACGTTACCTTTTGTGACAGGAGGAAGGGGGGAGGGTTGTGCGAATGTGACGTCCAATATTTTGAATGAGCGCATTTTTTAAATACCTAATTATATTACTGCTTTGCACTATTTTCTGAAACAATCTCCAGAATAAACGTTTACATTCTAAAGGAAAACATGTATTTGTTGATGTAAAAGATTCTTCTTGTAAATTTGGAAATGAATGATGCAGGAAATCATTTCTGTTTTGATTAGCAAAAGTTCACGGAGGGGTGAGTAAATTGGCGAAATTAACAAATGTTGCCTAATATGAGTAAAAAAAGATGCCTTCAAACGGTTTAACTTAAGTTATGCACTGACAATTTTAGTCAATGTATATGAGTTTGGGTGCATCAATTGCTTGGAATTATGGATTTTTTAACTTTCGGAAATCTTATGATAGGTAGTAAGCAAATGTGGAATATAAACCACACAAAGAATGAAAGTTTGTTTGGTCGGTCGCATCGAAATTTCATGTTCATACCATGTTCTTGATGTAATACCATGTTGGTGGAGTAATATCAATAAAACCAGCAAATAACATGAACATATATGTTGTGATTATTAATATTTTTTTTTATTTTAAAGATATTTTATTCAGGCCTATTTGCGTACAAGCTTTACGTGGCCGATTTAGCTGAGTTTTTAGATATTTTTTTTGTATTGAATCTCGTTGTCACCCTTTTACTAGGGGGAGAGGAGCTTCCATTTTCCTCCTGCGAAGATTGAGGGGCAGTTTGTTCGCGGTTCGTCTCGTCATGCATTGCCGCATCGGTGGTATTGTTGTTGATTTCGTTGCTAGTTGCTGTAGATGCGTCTTGTTGTACATTGTTTGCAGTTGCTGGTTGGTTGGATGGTAAGTTGTTAACTGCAGTTGGTGTACTTTGATCTATAGGGGATACGTTGGATGGTTTCGTTGAAGGGGATGCTTCACTGTTGTTGGTGACTGTCACAGGTGTACTGGGGTTGCTTGGGGTTGGTGTGAAGGAAGCACCATTGTCCTTTGGTGTAGTTGTCTCCTTGTCCAGTTTATCACATGGCTTATCGTGGTGAACAGCTTTTTGTTGACATGTGGCCATCTGATTGCCATAGGTAACAAGTGATTTGCACGGGATTCTTGTATCCTGACCGAATGTTACATAAGAAGGTATAGGCCTCCTCAAGCGCATGCGTAACAAACGTACGCCTTTTAGAATACCGGGGAAAAAATTCTTCCACTTTTCTTTTTCGATAGAGAGAATCTTTCCGTATTGGGACATAGTTTTGCGAATATAAGGATCGATGACGCTTGAGGGAAGATCATGCACACGCACTTCTATAGTACAATCTTCCATATATACTGGAATGTTGTATTTTCATGCTCCATATAGTGCACATTATTATTGTCTTTAGCGAATTGAATTGATCCAACTCTTTATAGAACTGGATATAAATAACATTATTGGTCTTATTGCATTGAAGTAAATGCACACGTTTAAAGTCAAGATGCATTTGCTCCTTAAGCAAACCTTAAGGTTCTCGTATCGAAGATCGAATTTGGCACTGTCTGAAGTCAACAATAATTGTATTCTTTCGTGTCGGCGGTAGCTTTTGTTCGTTTGGTTCACTCATTTCGAGGTCGTTCTATTGTTCACTACACAATACTGTACTTGGTTTCTTATGTCCCGAACGTAAGCGGTTTTGTTTTATCGACTGACTTGGATGAGATGAGAAAGCGAACTGATTATTAATAATTATAATGATAAGGAAAACATGTTCAATCATAAAGCATGTCATGCAGCTGATTAATTTACCCTGTTTAGCTTGAATATCATACACAGAAGTAACAGCCCGGGTAGAAGTGATTTGGAAACCAATTATTAAAACCTATAATCTCAATGGTAGAAAATAACATTATTTAGTTTGAAATAAGAGTTAAAATATCAAAAATCATTGCAAAGTCTGCATGCGAGAATAGATCTTATTCTGATGCAGTTTAATCAATTGTATTCCATTTGAAAAAGGAACAACTGGACGATTGGTACTTAATGAAATTGGTATGCCTCATCAATAACGAAATAAGATATAATAACAAATCTTGATGATAAATAGACTTTGTCTAATTTATCAAGAAGATTCCTTCGATTAAATATCAAGAAAATATGAATTTCCGGAACCGAAGACCGGGTACCAGGCCTTGAATTTAAATCTTAGTTGAAGAAAATCGGTTGAGTGGTCTCTGAAGAAATCGAGTGCACTTTTTCTTCATTTGTTTGCACATTTAACTCCATTACTCCCGATCCGGGTAAAATTCAATAGCACCCTATGTGACCAAGAGACCTTTCTTTCGAATTAAAAATTGTGAAAATCGGTCCAACCATCTCCGAGAAAATCGAGTGCATATTTTTGTTACATATACACATACACACATACACCTACACACACACACACACACACACACACACACACACACACACACACACACACACACACACACACACATATACACACACACACACACACACACAACCACAGACATTTTCTCAGTTCGTCCAGCTGAGTCGAATGGTATATGACATTCAGCCCTCCGGGCCTCGGTTCAAAGGTCGGTTTTCACAGTGATTGTATAACCTTTCTATATGAGAGAGGTAAAAATTGTTAAAAATCCGGGTGCAGCGTGATGAGTAAGTGCGATCACGCAGCCAACCGGCCTAGATTGCCAACCCCGCACATAGAGTAAGAATTTTTCTCTGGCTCGAGAAGCGAAGGCCCGTAAGGTTAAAACCTCTTCAATCGTAGATACTAGATACTGTGTCAGAAGCACTATGCAAGATATTAAAGTTTATCACATATTCGGTGACACATCCAGCTAAGTTTTACACACGTTTTATTTCCGCTCGATTCTGTTTTACAATGAAACATTCCTTCGGTTCAACCACACACAATTCCATTAAAGTTCCAATTTAAATTTTATTTTATGTTACACTGTTTTCTCTTCCATGAGTTCAACCAATAGCCAGCTATCTTATATTGAATAAAAGTGATGAACTGATACAAATAAACCTGAAATAGTTATAAGATCATGTACAAAATAAATGTAATTTATTTAATGTAATTTAAAATAGTAACTCGCTTGATAAAAACAGTGTTTAGACAAACTAATGATTACCAACATACTATTATAATATTCGAAATGTATTAGGTTTGAAGTACTATGTATTGTGGATGCCACGGCGAAGAAAAACTTATGTATATTGCCTATGAAATAAACGTATTTATGCAAAAAAAAACCACACACAATATCAAAGCTACATAATAAACTCAAGATTTTTTTGCACGAAACTAAAATTAAAAACAATTTCACTATCACAAACAAGTTTCGTTGACACCCATTTCACTAAAAGACTAATTGATTAAATAGCTGTCCTATTTTGGCCTTGAATAAAGCAGAAGCATGGAGCAATGTTATCGCTGTTGGCAGAATGGACACGCCCGACTCGTGTTCTGTTGTTTTTTATTGTGTTGATACCGTGAGGAATCTAATTAATTACACCGACAAGACAATCAGTGTAACATCGTACGCGTGCGATTTTCATTCCATATCAGGCCAATGGCAGGTTTTATGCAACATTCATTCTATGATACGAGGTAAAATAATCGATCCTGTCTATCCAAGCATTTTTCTTGAAGGTTCGCATATGTTTGCTACCGTTTCATCGCACTTAAATGCCTTTATGTTTTCACTTTGTGAAAACATAAAGAGCTCCAATATAAATGCTTTCATAGCATTCGAAAATGTTTTTTTGTCCTAAGAGAACGACCGAACCGGAATTCGGACCCAAACATTTCACACCACGCTAACACTCATCTGCTTTGGTTAAGAGTCATTTACACTTACGGTCGTTAAAGCTTGAAACAAGACAAGCATGTAGTTTCTCACCAGTTGCACCAATCATGTTGTATGAAACGCATAAGAATAGATGTATGCCGTTTTGAGTGGAACCTGCCAACGTACAACGTAAACCGTAAGCCGTAAACTGACGTGGGTTCGATAAAATATTGTTTGAACCTAATTCCATCAAAAACCTAGCATTCATAATTTCGATTTTCCATTTACTTTCTGGTTAACTCACTAGGAATTTATCGGAAACAGCTTTGCGACCTATGTCAACCATACCTGACGGTGCAATGAATAGTTATACATTGTGACTATGATTGGTTTGTAATCCCATCCATCATTCAGAGCGAAACGTTGATGTGGCCGACAAGCACGAATAAAAAGCAACAGCATGGTTTCAGATTAATGGAATGCTGCTCTAGTATATCAGTAAGTTGAACTAAGCTGCTTATACAAGTCAACAAAAAAAGGTAATAAATCGATAAAAAATTGTTTGTAGTTTTCCAAACTAATTGTACCCAATCAAGGTTTCTATTGGATGCATGTTTTGCTGTATGAAGAGAAGTGTATACACAATTTAATCCGATTATCGTTTCGAAACGTGTTAACAAATCTCACCAAGCGTCTCCATTATTATCACATCTGATCTGTGGAGCTCTATGTAAAATGGATACAGGATCAAATCGAAATGGTATTTGTTATATTCAATACAAACAGCAGTTAGCAAATATTCTAAGAGTTATGAACGAAATACTTGAGATAGGTTGTTTAGAAAAGTATAGAAATTATAAAATATAAATAAAAGGAAAATCACAGTACAAACATTTTGATTATTTCTAATATCCATTTCAGAACTCGATCAATATATGGTGCATAGTTAACAAAGTTGTGACAACCTTACCTATTGTGACAAATGGCATCTTTTTCACTATACGGATATTATTTTGGTAACATTTTCCCTTCCGATCAACAATTAATAGTTCGTTGTACCGATTTCCCAACCCATTTTTTAAGTAATTATCCACACTTGAAAGTTCGCGCGACTTGTTCTGGTAACACTGATGTTCTTCCTGCAGGCACGCCGTCATACCAGATGGTGGAATGAAATGTCAAAAAATAGGAGAGGAATTAAAGTTAAGCTGAATTAAGGTGACCATGGAAGCGAGCCACAAATGGCAACCAAGAAACCACCTACCCTCCCACTCCACCTTCCGCTATTTTGCCCTGCTTGATCTTGATGTAAACAAACCATGAAACACATTTTTCTACGCGTAGGGGTAAATATGTTGCGTAGAATTGCTACTGCAATTTGGTGACATAATCACTGATCGTATTGATATATGTTTACGATAAACTATCAACTCTGAAGAATGAATGAACTTTTTCGGACCTTCATTAGAAGGTTTCTTCTTAGAATGTTATTATTTTTCACTCACCTCAAGATTTCAACTGCTGTTTATAGCTCTGTGACATAAGTAAGCTTTATGAAACACTTTTGAGTTATACTTCACCGGTAAACTTATCCTCTGATGTAAACATTTTATTATAAAACCTTTGAATAACTCACAGTTCTGGTTTTGAAAATTTTCCAAAAATTCACGATAATTAGTTTGCCGGCCTGCTTTAGTATTGGTAATACTAGAGTGCCTATAACCAGAGTGACGACATCTCATCCGTAATGCTGGCAACAATTAAAAACATTCCATTAGCTTTACATTGAATTGACAGGTCGTTTGCTCGTTTGGAACTGGTAGCTGTCATTCCAAACGAACAGCTGTCGCCACTCTGATTATAGTCACTCTAGGTAATACCACCCTTTTATATTGGCAGTGATGCCATTCATAATTAGAGAAAAAAAACCTTGAAATGCAGTAAAAATGGGATTATTTTCAATTAGTCGCACATTGATATAAATAAAATTACGGATCAAAACTACTTTCGTACGTCACCATCTAAAATTTCAATATTAAAAAAAACTATAACATTTCCCTTATTTCCATTTCAAACATTGCTTCCCCTCCAAGTTATCCGCAACCTTGTTTCTTATTTACCGTCGCTATGGAATGCAAAAAATAAACAAACAGTTCAAGTATTGCAATCTTTTCAAAATGCCTCGTCCATCTAAGAAAAAGAAAGCAGCGCTCATTCGCGAAAGTCAATAGGAAAATAGATGGAATACGTTGATAGAGTGTGTTTTGGGTAAAGAGTATGTGCGGGACTCATCAGTTCAAACAGTGGAAGAACTGTCAGATGTGCCGGTTCAAAACAATACCACGGAATTTAGAAACTGTACTGGATCCAATAATTTGGTATCAATAGGTAAATTTCTAAAATATTTTCGTCAATATATGAAATTATATCTTCAAATTTGCATGATAAATCTTTTTTATTCTCTCGTCAAGTGCCACTTGACTGTTCTCTGGGTGAGGTAGCTTTCCTATCCGAAAACGATGATGTTGTCAACAAAACGGAAAATGTAGAATTTGTTGGTTTGTATTTTTTGAATATGGGAGCTTCATATTAAAAAATTAAAATTAATATAAAAAGCCATTGCAACAGAGTTTGTTCTGATTTCGTGTTGCTATACTTAATTCATCAATGTAACGGCTTCCTTTTTACTTTGTAATGTAGGAAAAATGCCAAGAATATAAAGGGGCGAGGGCAAACAGTAAACTATCTTCTTTGGCACAATTCTTTTGGTCGCATGATTGCAATTTGTTAATTCCAGAATGAGCATGAAGATGAGATAAGTCCACTCTGTTCTGCTAGGTGATTTGAATAGTTTCAATGTTTACATTTTTTTCTTGCACCTGCAATGAAAGGTGTCACGGTCCCATACGGAATTCCTGAATTTCATCCGGATCCGACTTCCGTCTTATGGTCCTACCAAAAATTACGGCATGTTTTCGGATTCAACAAAAATTCAAACCGTCGTTTAGACAAAATCGTATAAAAACTTCAAAATTTGAATAAAAACTAGTAGAGTTTGTAGGTCATGTTAGTTGGTGGCCGTTCAAACCGAGCTTAGATTATACCGGTTCTCGAGTTCCGGTGCTGGAATTACATATAATAGTGAACCATTTCGTTTTTTTAAGGATGACCTACGCGAATAAAGCACTGTTTCATTCTGTAGGATATACTACTTATTGCACAAAAAAAAACTTCAGACTTCAAAAAAAATTATTTACATTTAACACATTGTTTCTCTTGAAATTCAATTATTTGTATTTTCATGTTTATCTCTAAACTTTTAATTTTGCTAAAGACAGCATTCAAGAAAGGATACGGATTGTGAATTCGAAGTGTCGTGTAACACGAGGATCAATAAGGCCCGGGATTGATACATAGATAGCGTTGCTAACTAATTCATGAGTAGCAACCTTCAAAAGATATCTGTTAAAATTTCATGACATACTGGGTTGCACAAGTTACAGTCTTTTAAGTGACGTTAGTGTTGATATTCTCAAAACAATGGATTCGAAAAAAAATTGTGTGTTGAGTTATCATTGCTTTTGGTGAATCTAAGGCACAATGAAAACTCAGCAATGACTTGAAAAGTACTTAGGGGACTCTGCTTCTTTAAACAGCTGAGTTTTAGAGTGCTCATACTGACACTGAAGATGCTGAACGGTTCGGTCAGCAAATGAGGGGTTCACTAGTTTCCATGAACATTTATCTGTGAGGAAGCTGTTAGCAAAGTTTGTTGATTCCCAGCGCTGTTTGGAGTTGTTTCACTCAAATAAATCGTTTTTTTTTTTTACGTTGATAAGTGACAATGAACGTAATGAATGAATGAATAGTGTTTGAGTAACAGCTGATCGTGTCAGATGAGTACTAGTTTTCATCAGGTTATGGAAAAAGTCGCACCAGTGCATCCATGCATAAAAGCAACGGTGGGATTTAACTATCTGCGGTATGGATTGGTCCATCATCCTCCGTATTGGGGACGGGCATAGCGTGATGGGTAAGTCGATACTTTTCACGCAGCCCGCCTGGGTTCGATTCCCAACCCCGCACATAGGGTCAGAAAGTTTTTCTGGTCCGAAGAGGCGAATGACCTTAAGGTTAAAACCTCTATAATCAAAAACAAAAAAATCCTCCGTATTCTCCAGACCTGGCCCCCAGCGACTATTATCGATTTCCAAAACAGAAAAGGTTTCTCCAGGGAAGGTCTAGACAAATCTTTTTTTTTTCAAAGGGCATACACATGTTGCAGGACCGATGGGTCAAGTGTATCGCTCTAGATGGAGATTATACTGAAGAATAAAACAGTTTTCACGGTATAAAATCGATTCTTTGTTAGACCCGGGACTTCATTCCATGTAGTATATACCATTCGAATCATTTCGTCGATATCGCAAAATGTGAATGTACACGGAACGACCGAAATTAGCTCTGCGCCTAATTCGTATTACTGTTTTTGAATTAGTTGATTTTAACAACAAAATTTCCAAAATAACTATAAAATTAGTTAAAATTGAGAATTTACTTTGCTGAAAAAACTCTTATTTTTAGAGAATGTGTTTAGTTGGTGAATATCCTGGACACAACCCAGCAATATTTCAATCCAACACGAAATTCTCATTGACAACTAATTTTGTTTTTAAAATCAGAAAATTTGTTTCTATTTATCTATCACCATCATTACTGAAGTACAGCACAAAGAAAACAAAACTGAAATGGGTATTATTAACAAGTTTATTAGCCAAAAACTCATGAGAAGTGTCAAAGCAAAACAATCCATTAAAAAGGACAGTCTTATTGAAACTGCTTGAAAATTGTTTTGATGTTTTTCGCATGTGTTCGATATATCTTTATTTAAATTTCTAAACCGATATGTAAAAATGTCGTAAACTGTTAGTGGAAATCGTATTTATTCAGAATTTGTGCGCACTTGAAGCGATTGTGCGTAATAATGTTTTTACGCGGAACAGTGAAGTGAATTTCGAACAAACCTTCCGAGCTGCGCCGTCCGGTTTACTACTTGTATTCGGTTTTTGTTTTCCGAGTGCTCAAAGTTTTCAGTGAGAATGAAGAAAACAGTGATTTAGAAGAAAAAAAAATCTAAAAGATGTTTATGTTTCGTTTATGTCTTTTTCTCCAATACAACATCGTATTTATACCTGCCAATATGGAAAAGACAACCGCGTCTGAAATTTTTTCGGCAGTAGGGTGCCATCTAGTGGCTAGTAGTCATTACGGTGTTACCGTTTCGGTGACAGGGCGCCATATAGCTGCAGATTGCAGAAGCCAATTCAACCATTCATATTGGTTGAAAACAACATTTTATTTCCTTGATTCAACTAAAAAATTAGTTGAATGGAAATGAAATGTGCCTTAGCTAAGAAATGACAGCACGTTTAATTTGTGAATTCAACTAATAAAAATAGTCATTTCAACAAATATTTTATTATTATTAAGGGAATGAGAATACAAAATCTAAATTAGCAAAAGTAAGAATTTTTTAGTTGTCTCAAAAATTAACTAACTAAAATCAGCAAATCAACTAAATTTTTCGCGAAAATGCTGATTTCGGTCGTTCCGTGTATATGCCAAAAATATGCACTTGATTTTCACGGAGATGACTGGACCGACTTTCACTAGCTCAGGTTCATATGAAAAGTTATTCTTTTTCATGGCACGTTATTAAATATTATTCTGACATAACTTCCGGTTCCAGAATTACAAAAAAAAATTAAAACTTGGATTCAAATGAAAGATCTTGCCACCCCCATTTTTTTCTAGAAACGACTTTCAGTTCCGGTATTAAAGGGTGATAAGCAGAAAAAATTTAATATCGAGAGCGTTTTTCTGTACATGGCGAAGTAAAAACGAATAAAATTCTTTGAACTAACCATTTCATTCTCTTGTTGTGCACGCATTGGTACACGGAACGACCGAAATCAGCATTTTCGCGAAAAATTTAGTTGATTTGCTGATTTTAGTTAGTTATTTTTTGAGACAACTAAAAAAATCTTACTTTTGCTGATTTAGATTTTTTATTCTCATTCCCTTAATAATAATAAAATATTTGTTGAAATGACTATTTTTTTTAGTTGAATTCACAAATTAAACGTACTGTCATTTCTTAGCTAAGGCACACTTCATATCCAGTCAACTAATTTTTTAGTTGAATTAAAGAAATATAATGTTGTTTTCAACCAATATGAATGGTTGAATTGGCTTCTGCAATCTGCAGCTATATGGCGCCCTGTCACCGAAACGGTAACACCTTAATGACTACTAGCCACTAGATGGCACACTACTGCCGAAAAAAATTCAGACGCGGTTGTCTTTTCTATATTGGCAGGTATAAATACGATGTTGTGTTGGAGAAAAAGACATAAACGAAACGTAAACATCTTTTTGAATTTTTTTTCTTCTAAATCACTGTTTCTTCATTCTCACTGAAAACTTTGAGCACTCGGAAAACAAAAACCGAATACAAATAGTACACCGGACGACGCAGCTCGGAAGGTTTGAAGATACAAAAAAACTTCATCACAATTAGAGTGAAACATTCGAAATTCACTTCACTGTTCCGCGTAAAAACATTATTACGCACAATCGCTTCAAGTGCGCACAAATTCTGAATAAATACGATTTCCACTAACAGTTTACGACATTTTTACATATCGGTTTAGAAATTTAAATAAAGATATATCGAACACATGCGAAAAACATCAAAACAATGTTCAAGCAGTTTCAATAAGACTATCCTTTTTAGCTTTTTAATGGATTGTTTTGCTTTGACACTTCTCATGAGTTTTTGGCTAATAAACTTGTTAATAATACCCATTTCAGTTTTGGTTTTTTGTGCTGTCCTTCAGTAATGATGGTGATAGATAAATAGAAACAAATTTTCTGATTTTAATAACAAAATTAGTTGTCAATGAGAATTTCGTGTTGGATTGAAATATTGCTGGTTTGAGTCCAGGATATTCACCAACTAAACACATTCTCTAAAACTAAGAGTTTTTTCAGCAAAGTAAATTCTCAATTTTAACTAATTTTATAGTTATTTTGGAAATTTTGTTGTTAAAATCAACTAATTCAAAAACAGTAATACGAATTAGGCGCAGAGCTAATTTCGGTCGTTCCGTGTAGTTGCTGGTATTTCTCTAAATTTGGCTCAAAACTGTTTGCAAATTGTTAATTACTGGAAAAAACGAACCGATTTCGGCTAAATAGGCTAATAGATCCTGGTTTTGGAAGAACCGGACATCGGGACCAAAAACGCCAAAAACGGAACTCATTTCATTTTCTTAGAGACACCTAAACCAATTTTCGAAAACTTCGGCTCAAATTTTCATATACTGCTATTGAATTTTATTTGGATGCGATTTCTAGTTTCGAAACTGCAAGGTGAAGTGCATTCCGAAATACATCCAAATTTTGGAATCATGCTTTCATTGAAACGTTGGGAATTCTTGAGTGCAGTGATCCAGAACATTATTGTTATATGTGGTTTGTCAACTGATTAGTGCTCTTTCACTCAAGGTGCTGTATAATTTATTGACAGCTTTGAATTTCTTCAAGAAGTACACGAAGTTTGGCTTGCCTGGAATCCAACAATGATCTTGTACTCAAACAACGGTAGAAGGCTAATATCATTGAGTTTGAGCATAGGGAACGGCTCTTACTTGTTGATTATCAATGATCTGATAGCTTTTAGTGTGGTGAGACTATCATTTATTCATTATATCGTGATTTAATGACAATCAGACTATTGTAATGAATGGTTACTCTTGAATGACGACAAATAAGGTTTCATGAACCAATAGTCATCTCATTAGTAGAGTCGTCATGATATTTTGTGGATTACTCGGCTTTCAGTCTACACATTGTCATAAAACTGAATACAACGTTTTCGCTTAGACTCTAAGAAGCTATGCCGCATAAAAAATAGTTCGTTAAGTGTGGGACACTGCTCTTATAACAACGCGGAAACTCGAAGCGAATACACCTATTTTTTCATCTTACTCTTAGAGTTAATGGATTCAGCAGAGACAGCATATTCTACTTTGACCTATGGTTTGAATATAATGGCGGTACCGTCTCCCTAAATAAATAAGTAAAGAATTGCTGCCAGCTTAAAAGAAAACAACTACAAACCTGAACATCGTGGCCAGGAGTTATACACAAGTGCGTGAGCTTAAGTTTGATTTATTGGTGATTGAAGTCCTAGAAGTGTGTTGTATTTCACCTATTCTCATTGTATGTTTAACTTCGTTTTCTGAAAATTGTGTAACAATACAATATGATTGTTCTATTACACCCAAGCGATAGTTTCATATTAGCACATTTAGCCTAAAAAAACCTTCATAAGCATTTCGATAAGATTTATTGAAGAAATTTGCTACTTTAAAACAAATTATTATTACTCACATATTCTCACATGTATTACTATGGGATTCTTAAAAATAACTTTATTGAATAAAACTAAAAGGTTTGTTCAGCCAACAATATTCAGCACCAAAAAATTGAATAGTTTAGAGACCGGTTTTAAATAGTTATTAGATTAGGATTTGAGTCTTCATCCACTAACTGTTCTTTTTTTCACGTTTCGTGCATAGTCGTGCTTAATGCCAGTATGAAATTTGGAAGACCCACTTTGCTGTAATTCCGGATCCGAATAAAATTCACCAACTTTGTATGCAACCTGAAGACCTTTCATTTGAATCGGAGTGTGTGCAAATCGGTCAAGTAATAGTGATATATGTGAGAATATGAGTAATATGAGAAAAGCATTATTACAGTAACGGTGAATTGAAACAGGGATTATTTGAAAGTCGACTTTCATTACTTCTTTAGGTTTTTAATTTCTCTCGAATATAATGCTCCAGCGCCGCTTTTACTTACACGGAACGACCGAAATTAGCTCTGCGCCTAATTCGTATTACTGTTTTTGAATTAGTTGATTTTAACAACAAAATTTTCAAAATAACTATAAAATTAGTTCAAATTGAGAATTTACTTTGCTGAAAAAACTCTTATTTTTAGAGAATGTGTTTAGTTGGCGAATATTCTGAACACAAACCAGCAATATTTCAATCAGGAAATTTTCATTGACAACTACTTAAATATTAGTTGAATGGATATGAAGTGTGCCTTAGCTAAGAAATGACAGTACGTTTAATTGGTGAATTCTACTAAAAAATAGCCATTTCAACAAATATCTTATTATTATTAAGGGAATTAGAATTAAAAAATCTAAATTAGCAAAAGTAAGATTTTTTTAGTTGTCTCAAAAAATAACTGACTAAAATCAGAAAATCAACTAATTTTTTCGCCAAAATGCTGATTTCGGTCTTTCCGTGTATTAATGGGCCCGGGACTAAAACTTTTTTGTGTGCCCCTAGCAGGACTGAATGCCTTTTTTTGCTCGATTGATCCTGTCCGGCCCCCCCCCTAAGACCGTGGGCTCGGGGCACTTGCCCCTACTGTCCCTATGGAAAAGCGGCCCTGTTGTGTTCTGAAATTTTAGTTGAAAAAGCGAAGCTCAAACCCACTACTCAAATGTTTGCATCAACGGGCACACAGAGGGCGCACACAGGAAACACGTGTTGTTTGTACTCAGGTTTGCACACGTTGTTCAAACACTACACTGCGTACAAACTTCAGCGAGTAAAGAATAAACATGGGAGGCGGTGGTCAAATGAGTTCAAAAACTTTCGTACGCTTCCTACACATCTGCACCTTGAAGGCTGATTACTGCTACTTCGGTACTTTAATCAGAAGTGTAAGCTTAAGAGAAATGGGTAAATTTAGCCTCAAGTCGTGACCCGTGAGTGTACAATTGTTTTCCTATCTAGAACTTATTAGAAATTATTTGCGGTGTCACGAGGTTTCTTTAATATGGTTGAGTCGAAACAAAAAAGAATAATTGGGATATTTGGGTAAAATACATTGTCATGAATCTAGTTTGAGATTGAAGCTCGACAAGCTATTGAAATTTTATATTACCATTGGATTCATAACTTCACATTGTATGTGCTCCCCAAATCGATCTTTCGAGGAAAAAATGCTCGATTGGATTGTCCATATTAATAATATGTGTAATTACAGCTTAACGAAAGCAAACTCACGCGACAATACATTCGTCGATATTATTCACATATAAAATGTGCAAAAGGGGGCCCAAATATTAGCCTTACGAAGGTGTAGCAGATTCTCAATGTCAAAAAAGTATGTTATAAAAAATGGAAGCCGTTTGTTCTTTTGGTGTGAAACCGATTTGAAAATCTGATGGAAGCAATGCAAAACAATCTTCTTCAGCAAGTTAAATTTGATTCTGTTTGGACCAGGAGAAATGTTATTATAAGAAAAAAGCAATTGCAGAAGAGGGGCTAAACAGAATTATAATTCAATCGATTCCTAGTAGAGTAAAATATCAATTGATTTGAGCTTCAATTATGTTTTGGTTTTGGTTTTGGTGTTCCAAAGAGTCCTCATCGAAGTCCCTTAAATAGACCCTCGACCCTAGAACAGCGTGGATCTTGCCTCCTTAGACCGAAAACTAAAGTCAATAGTTGCAGTTCTCTTTATTTCAGCTCATTCATAAAAAAAAACAAATTCGACTTGATCAACTATTGGCAATAGTTTCCGGTCTCCTATGTGTCGTTTCAGTTCAATTGATCCCAAACGTGGCTTGGATGCTAACAGCAGATGTTAGAGTTTCATTTCGGTTACAAGTAGTGTGGTGCTGTTTCACTTCCACAGAAATTCGAAATTTAATCGTGAGAAGCAAACCAACTGTTGGCGACGAAACAGCATTGCTCAAACTTGCAAATTGTTTGCTGGATCAGAAAATAAAAGTGCTTTTTCTCTATAACTTCATGCTTGCGGATGGGAACAGGAGAAAATGTGCTTGTCAAGCGAAATGTGTATTAGCAAGCATTCGCTGTTAAATCCGCTCTTGCCTCGTAGCAGAAGATTGCAGGATTTGAAGCTGGTGAAAATCAAGACTGTTTTAAAGATTCAATTTTCGAATACAACATTTGTTCTGTTTAGTCAATCAGTAAAGTTCAAACACTTGTTGTGCATTCAGTATTCAGGTAAATTTGCTTCACCGACAGTAACAACGACCAGGAAGGCAACTGAGTATATCTTTTTTCGCTGCTTCCCCGTTCCGATGGTGAACCACAAAACCATACATAATTCATGGTAACTTATTTGTAATTCTAAATATTCTCAACGGAAGCAGCTAGACTCGAAAGAATCATTGCCAGTCAGGGTTGAGCGGGTCTGTCTACTTGCAAGAATGGCAAGAGCAGGAATCATCATTCGGTTCAGAATACATTTACCATGATGCTTAGCGGTGTTTGGCGAGAATATTTATGGTTTCTGTGATATAAAGGCCGACTTGGTATGTACTGGGTGTGATTGATTTGATGGAAAAGCTGCATCTGATAGCGAATGGATTATAGGAATCGATGTTCATGTCGTGTTTGTTCATTTGGATGCCAGAACAATTCCATTTTACTGTTACTACATTGGTATCCTATTATGAAATGCTGTCAAGTGAGATGAAATGGAGTGCTCGTTTGGTTTGTTCGGAACATTAGCAGATATTTTGAATACAATATAAAATTGATTATTGTTAACGTTAGCTCCATTTCTAATTTTATGTTTTCGGTTGTTTGCTATTTTCGAAAACTTTCAAAGAGCAACCCCAAACTTTATCCTTAGTTTGCATACAATTTAGACTGAGATATTGACCTAACTTTACTCAGTTTGTCCGTCAGTGTGCTTAAATGGTGATTTATTCGGTATTTTAGTCAGGAATCTCATGGTAGGCAGCCCAACGCAGCAAACAGGAAGGAAAAATGAAAGCAATTAAAAGTTAAAATTGAATTTGCTCTCCAAACCCAGTTTCTGGGACAGGTGATATAAACAAGTTGAATGGGGTCAAGCTATTGTGGCGGAATCTCATTTTTTTTGTTCGTTGAAGATACTGACTGACACATAAGCTGTGCATATGTTCATCATTATCCGTTAACGGCTCCATGATAATCTATTCAGAGGTTGTGGTTGTGGTAAATTAATGCATTTATTATTTATGATAATACTTTACCGCGGGCATGTAACCATTGATGCAGGAAATATGGTTCATGTTTTTTATCAGAGATATAATTAAAAATTACAAATAAATTTACTGCAAGGGGGTGATCACTTTTATTATTTAATTTAATTAATGGGTATTCGTAGTTCAACAGAGAGTTGAATCATCCTAATTTGGATTTAGCTTATATTTCTCTCTGTGACAGTAGTATATATTATCTACCGTCGTCCGAAAAGAAATCTTTTGAAATTACTGCAAAATATTCATCCGTAGGATCGATTATCTTTACGTCCGAATTTAAATTTTGCCTTTCTCATATAGAAAGGTTATGCAAACACTGTGAAAACCGACTTTTGAACCGAGGCCCGGAGCACAGATAGAAATATTTTGTGAATTTACATTTATTTTCATGCACATATTTGGAGCAGGTAATTGAATGGAATGTTACATTACAAAACTAAGCGATTTGTAAATATACAGCCTTGTTCGATGAAAAAGTAATGATGTTGTAATGTGATTTTACATCAATCATGGTTTTAAATCCGATTTTCGTTTCAACTGATGTCTGTTTAATAGTACGATTGGTTTACATGTCGTGTAAGTTTCATCTTTTCTTTTTGTGAGGGCCGAGTGTCATATACCATTCGACTCAGTTCGTCGAGTACGCAAAATGTCTGTATGTGTGTGTGTGTGTGTGTGTGTGTGTGTGTGTTTTTTTTTTTTACAAGGTGAAATACCTACTTATGTACTTTCCCAGTTCACGCGCTCAGTAGTTGTCAAGCTACCGCTATTGTGAACCAGCGAGTGGGACTGGCTGAACCTTACCCACTAAAACACCTTGGACATCTTGCCTTGATCCCCCCGGAACTAAGCTAAGCTCAATACTTCGGGGGAGGCTGTGCTCATGCACTTCTTCGTTTGGGAGAAAATGAGCTCCTGCTCTCTATATACATCTCGGCTGTGCTCATGCACTTCTTCGTTTGGGAGAAAATGAGCTCCTGAGTTTCTATCTTTATCCCTCTCGATCCACCTTTGGCGCCTCGACAACCCAATGCCGCTACGTCGCACCGCACTACTCAACTGATCCCCGACGATGGATCTAGCCTACACCGACTGAGAGTTTCCCCTTTTACGCCACGCGGGACACCCGAAGGAGTGCCGAGGTCTGCTCAGCGATTCCGGTTGGAGCATGGCGTCCGGTTCGCTGATGCCCCGACGACTCGAATCGGTGTTGTGGCGTCTGCTCAACTAGTCCCCGGTGATGGATCTAGCCTACACCGACAGAGAGTTCCCCGACGATGGAAGTTCTCCCGAAACCGACGTTTTCGATACCCGTCTACGGCCCGACCGTAAGGATGCCTGGGTCGATCCAATGATGCCGGTTGGAGGATGGCTTCCGGTTCACTGGTGCCCCGACTATCTTAACGGTGCTACGCCACGATCTACTCGTCTAATCCCCGATGAAAGATCTAGACTACACCGACGGAGAGTTCCCCGGCGAAAGAGGCTCTCCCGACACCGAGTCCCCTGTTGCACCACTCGGGACACACGAGAGAGTGCCGAGGTCGGTCCGGCGATTCCAGTTGGAGCATAGCTTCTGGTTGGCTGGCGCCCCAACGACACAAGTCGGTGTTGTGGTGGCTACTCGACTAGTCCCCGCCGAAGGATCTAGCCTACCGCGACAGAGAGTTCCCCGACGCTGGGAGTTCTCTCGAAACCGACGTTTTCGATACTTGTATCCTTACGATGCTATGACGTGGTCTACTCATCTTGTCCCCGACGACGGATCAAGACTACACCGACGAAGGAAGTTCTCTCGATCCGACGCTTACTCGCTGATCCCTTCTCCATATTCGCTGCAACTCCGAGAGTATCTGTGTTACCACTTTGTTTACTGCATTCCAAGTGCCTTCTTCACGACACATTTCCTCAGATATATTATCCACCCTTAGAGCAGGCATTTCTCTACGTACTTCCGCAAACCGGGGACAATCGAATATCACATGTTCTGGCGTTTCTTCAACATACTCACACTCCGGACAAAATGGAGACGCGGCGTGACCACACCGATGCAGATACTTCCGGAAACAACCATGGCCAGATAGAAACTGCGTTAGGTAGAAGTTTACCTCTCCGTGTTGTCTATTCATCCACGGCGACAGATGTGGAATGAGCCGGTGAGTCCATCTACCTTTCTCCGTACTGTCCCACTCCTGCTGCCACTTCGCCATCGAATCGATTCGAACCATCGTTCGCACGTTTCTGGTGGTTCTACGCTGATAACACTCGATATCCTCCGCCAGGGTAATGCAGATTGGGATCATTCCAGCGATAACGCTTGCTGCTTCCGACGATATTGTCCTGTAGGCGCTCGTGACTCGTATGACCATAAGCCGGAATGCTCTGTTGAGCTTTTCACGGTTCCTCTTCGTTTTCAATGCTGTTCCCCAGGCAGGAGCACCATACCGTAGTATTGACGAAGATACACTGGCTAACAGACGTCTTGTGCTGCTTTTCGGGCCACCGACATTTGACATGATCCTCGTTATTGCATTTATCGCCTTCGCGGACTTCTCGCAGGCATAGTCGACATGGCAGTTAAAGTTCAACCGGTTGTCGATCATCACTCCGAGAAGTTTCAGAGCTCGCTTAGTTGAAATCGCATGTCCCCCTACATCTATCTCGATACGCTGGATCGACTTGCAGTTGCTCACCAACAACACTTCCGTTTTGTGGTGAGCTATTTGTAGCTTGACTCCGTTCATCCAGCCCTCAATCGTGCTTATCGTCTCTGTCACCGAGGCCTCTACTTCTTCCAGAGACTCGCCCATCACCGTTAACGATATGTCGTCCGCGAAGCCCACGATGTGTGTGTGTGTGTGTGTGTGTGTGTGTGTGTGTGTGTGTGTGTGTGTGTGTGTGTGTGTGTGTGTGTGTGTGTGTGTGTGTGTGTGTGTGTGTGTGTGTGTGTGTGTGTGTGTGTGTGTGTGTGTATGTGCGTATGTGCGTATGTAACGTTTTTTTGTACTAACTTTTCTCGGAGATGGCTGAACCGATTTTCACAAACTTAGATTCAAATGAAAGGTCTTGTGGTCCCATACAAAATTCCTGAATATTATTTGGATCAAATTTCCGGTGCGGGAGTTATGAGATAAAATGTGCAAAAAAAAAGGAAATATGTGTTCTAACTTTTCTCATAGATGGCGCGACCGATTTTCACTAACTTTGGTTCAAATGAAAGGTCCTTGTACCCATACGTAATTCCTGAATTTCATCAGGATCGGCCTTCCGGATTCGGAAATAAAGGGTAAAGTGAGTTAAAAATTTTATACCATCACTGCAAAGGGCGAAAAACCGTCAACAAAATTTCTGAATCGATCTCAAATCTTTTGCAATTAATAGTTTTTATCAGTAGACGACAAAAAAAAACGAATTTCGGTTATTCTTTTAAGAATTGAAGAACATTATTTTTAAGAATACCACAGTACTATATATAATAGTATGATTGATATGAGAAAGGCATCATTACACGACTAGGTGGTTTAAAACAGGTTTTTTACAGTGTTGCGGGACAAACGATAATCGAAATGTAGGAATGTAATGCCAAAACTTTGGACTTTGGATTCTTTCGTGAGTACACAAACTCGTCAACCACCTAGATACCGTCACCGTCTATCAATATTCGTGGTGGGAGGTGTAGTGTTTCTTCTGTAGAGCCTCTACCTCACATGTATTTTCTTTTCGACGCATTTTCCGATGTATGTTTACATCATCTTCTCAAAGTTACGTGTCACAACGTCGTCAGCGAAGCCAAAAAGCTGTATGGACTTTCGAAAGATCAGAAGAAATGAAAAAATCAATCAATCAATTACTAACATCGAAAATGTTCAAAAATGTTTGGCCTCGTTCATCAGTTTTAATTGACGGATATTCCACTATCTCAACAATGTCGTAGTAAAAGCAAATAGAAGTCGAAGTACCACATTTCGACTCGGAACTCAGTCTAATCAATTGACGTAGTCAGTTGTCGAGGTCCCCTAATTTTACATTAAACGGTGGGAGGAATCATTAAAGAAATTCAATAAAGTAGAGTATATACAAATAGATCGTGGACATATTTGTAGGAGGAAATTAAGTTTAAAGTTACTTTCCAATTCTTCATTTGTCAAAACTACACGGAACCACCCGCGATCCCATTTCAACCATAATATTAGTTGATTTTCTGAATTGGATTGGTTAAAATTTGGTACAACTAATCGATTGTTGTTTTAACTAAACTGTCATTTTTGTTTTTCGATTAGCAGAAACGATGGTTGAAATAACTAATTTAACTGTTTGAAAAAAAAATGCTGTCAATTAGTGAGGACACATACCTTTCAATTTCAACTAATATTTTAGTTGAAATAACTGGTGTTGTTATTGAAACAAAATTCTGTTAGTTGAAAAATAAATCGGTTTTATTTGTTTTAGACATTGCAAATAGTTGAATCAACTCGAACAATGTTATTGATTTGTGAAAATAAACAAAATATACTTACTGTAAAGATCTAAATTCTGCAAAAAAATTCTTCTGATTCGATCGGAAATGATTGATGTAGAAAAACGTTTTTAATCAGCAAAAGTACCCGGAGGGGCGAGCAAATTAACGAAATTATTAAATTTACCTAAAATGAGTATTGAAACAACTCAACTAGGAATTGCTTTCCACTTGTACGATACCACTCCCGAGTAAATCACAGGCCATGATTAAATATAGGCTGTGTGGTTGCTTCAATTGAACAACGGTCGCCGTTCCAGTGTAATTGAAACATGTTCTGAATATTTAACGATTTTCCAGTGGTTACAAGTTGAGAAGTACAATCAACAGAAAAGTGCCAAAACGTGTAATATATATTCGGTATCGATGAATGGATGGACAATAATTCCATCGATTGCTAGTTAATTGGACTCGATACTCTCGTGGAATATGGTCAAATCAAACCATTTACATTTCCATTATTGAAACTTGACATTTTTGCTGTCATTTTCATCATCCCGATCACATCAATTTTTTCGAGTAGAAAGGCGTTGTGACTCTTCTTGGGTCTAACTTTATTGGGAAATATTTCCGAATTAACTTTGGCTACATAGTTTATCACGCACAGGTTACTCATTTTTCAACATTTATAAGAGGAAACTTCTTTCTGATACTTTATAGCATTCTGACAACTATTCAGATATTTCACATGATACATTTAAATACGTTTAAAAACATCTTTTTTGTAAGAAGTACACAAAAACCTTTCATTGCATAAAAACGGATAAAAAATTTTGCAAATGGAAAAAGCGGTTAAATACTAAAACGGTTCTTCCAAAACAAATGTTCTTGTATTCAAAATTGTTATTAGCTGCCGCTACGGATGAACCATGATTTGGTTGTTTATTACGGACGACCTGATCCATGCTGCGTTTCTTAGCAACAGTCATCAGAAAATCTTTTAAATTAAAAGCCGAAATAAGACAGTTGTTTCGAATGAACCGGTTTAGTTATAATCCAGTTTTTGATATTTGCAAAGTATTTTGTTTGGTTTTTGCAAAAAAAGATGTTTTTAAATAATTTTTGCATTACAAAATTCTTGTCGGGTGTTTGTTATCATTGTTTTCATCCGAACTTTGCATTCAAAAATACATCAACGGGGTTTTCAGACTATGTTAAACTTAACCGTCTTTTGCATTCAATCGTTCGCATGGAAAGATATCAAACCTTTAGAACCTCAATCAATCATTCGTATTAAAGGAAAAAAAAAACATTTTGACTTTGAAGATGCCTGAGACCTGATCAGTTAATCAATATAATAACAGACCTGGATTTTTTTTATCAGATAACTTTCATATTGTTTCTGTTGAAGAATGGGTCAAATCGAGTAAACACTAGAATATTCGATAATGATAACACCTGGATATTAGATAAGATTGGATCAATAGTTGGATATTTTTTTGGAAAAAGTCTCGACACTGCACCAACCCATAAGAGCTTCTACAGTTGCATTCGTTTCCTTTTTCTCATTTTTTATTCAATTCTTCAGCATTTAATTTGTACCCTTTGGGGAACATTCTGTACCTGCTCTTATACAACTCCCACACGCTTTTAAGTTTGAGTTTGGAGCATGCAATTATTCAGGCCAAAACATGGGCCAAACTGTGCTGCCGTAAATTTGAAAGAGCTTGGACTGGAGATAATTTTGTCAGAATGTAAACTCTTTAACTACCATAATAACGGAACTAGGGTGGTTCTATTGATTTTCCTTTTATTTGACTTTTGAACCGCTCCACCAAAAAACTTTGAAAAATATCAGGAATGTTTTAAGCACTGTCGGGAAGGTTTACAATTTTTTTCAAAGCTTGAACTCTATTAGAAGGAAACGCATGGTGCATTACTATTAAAACTAGTACTAGCATTCCTGCGTTTCCTGTTAATAGAGCTTCAACCAAAACGCATGGTTGATTACAAAAGCGTTGTATCTAACCCGTATCCTTCGGGGAATGAACATTAATTTTTAATAACCGGGGTTAAATAAGTCATTTATAACTAACTAGCTAACTAAAGACTGTGGCAGAAAGTATGGACGCACTTTGATTTCGCTGTAAATAATTCACAAGTTTTAGGTATTCAAATTTTATTCGATATACTGATAATATTAGCCTACAACAACAGAATATCATTCTCAACATTTGCTACTTAGCCTTTGTAGACTAGCTGGCGCACCTTCTTGCGAACGTTCCTCATTAAATTCCGTACAGACTTCTTGGCGACAAGCTTTGACACTTTTTTCCAATATTTTTCGAACTGTTGAATGGTTTCGGCTGCCGAGACATGTTTCCTAAGATTTACCTTCGTTAATGCCCAAAATTCCTCAATTGGTCGAAGTTGTGGGCAATTTGGTGGATTCATGTCTTTTGGGACGAAAGTGACATTTCTGGTAGTATACCATTCTACCGTTGATTTCGAGTAGTGGCAAGAAGCAAGAGCTAGCCAGAAGACAACAGGATCTTTGTGGCTTCGAATCATGGGCAGAAGTCGTATTTGTAAACATTTCTTGATATATATTTCATTGTTCATGGAAGTAGTTGTGATGAAGGGTTTCGAAATCTTACCCCAGCTACAAATTGCTTGCCAGACCATAGCTTTCTTACCAAATTTTTCGACTTCAATCGATGTCTCGGACTGGTTTAACACTTGCCCTTCTCGCACCGTGTAATATTGTGGTCCCGGCAAGGATTTGTAATCGAGTCTCACGTAAGTTTCGTCGTCCATGATTATGCAGTTCAAATTTCCAGCAAGAATCGTATTGTACAGCTTTCGAACTCTCGGGCTGATCGATGCTTCTTGTTTCGGACTACGTTTTGGTTGTTTCTGCTTCTTATAGGCTCGAAGATTTAAACGTTCTTTAGCACGAAGAACATTTGTCTTCGAAGAGCCCACTTTTTTGGTCACATTCCGAACTGAAACCTCCTTCTTTTGCCCGAACGCCTTCAGTATACGTTTATCCAACTGAGGGTTAGCAGGCCCTTTTTTGACCCGCTTTCGGTTTATCCTCAAAGGTGTTATCCTCACCGAACTTCCTGATCGCATTTCGCACGGCTTTTTCACTTACTCCTTCCATTTTTGCTAAATATCTCAGTGACAGTCCGCGTTCTGTGCACCATTCGTACACAATTTTTCGACATTGTTCTGCTGAAAGTCCACACATTTCGAAACAAACTAATGAAAATGAATAAACAACTGCACAAGTGGCTAGAGAAGAGTGTAAGTTTTTCAGACTCGTGAAGCAAATGACCAAAAGATTGAAACCTCTGGAGTCAAATGTAAGCGTAAACCATACAATTTCACATTTCAATGAATTTATATTATGTATTGCTAAAAGGACCTGTGAAATGTGATTAGTTTTCTCTGAGTGGAGAAAAAATTCAAAAAGTTTCACTAATATCGTGCTCGCCTTTTACTAGGTTGAGTCCGTTTGATGTTTTTTTTTGGTACAAGACAAAAAGCTGTTTTCATGTGTTTTATTTAAATATGAACATAATTTTAATAGATGTTAGGTCAACCGAACTCTTATGACCGTGACGTTTTGTATACAAATTCATCGTCCCGCTTGAATGTAATGGTAACATCAAATGGATTCAATGTGTGGCAAGGCATAGACGCGTATTTGGTTTATATTTTTTAGTTTCACATATTTTTATATTTTTTTGGCTTGTCTCCAGTGTTTTATACACCTCTGAATATCTTTCTAATAAACGCTCCTAAACAACTGACACAACTGATAACACTGATTCACTTATACAACAGCTGGCACTCTCCACTTTATTTCGCTGTCCAACATGTTTTCATTCTAAATAAATTCAGTAGAACGATGTCGAAATTATCACATTTTGTACGCAAATTCAAAATTCTTGGTACGCGATTTTACCAAGAAACTGTAACTACCGAAAAGTTCTGTATTTAGTGTTTGCAAGTCATTTGACCAGCCCTTGACTGTGGATGTCTATCTCCTCTGTGTGACGAAGAGCAAGCAAAATTTCTCCCCTCGCACTGACAACTTCAACGAGAGCTCTTCTCTTTCACATTTATACACCACTGTTGTGTAAAGTGTGCACGCATCATGAGTGCGCTTGTTTATTTCCTTTTACCTCTTCCACTGAATCGCACCAAAGTGCTTGAGCATTAGCTAATAAATTCTCTGAGGTGGATACAGATACTTTCACAGAGGTGTACACGCCGGTGAGCACTCTGATGTATGGTTTGCGTAGAAGAAGAACGGGGCACGCAAAATCAGCAAAATAAAACAGTTTATCGTTAATTTTTCGGTTTTCATTGCAAATTTTTCATAGCAAGGCCAGATCTACTCTCTATTAATTGAAGTTCACAGAAGTGTTCGCTCACCATCACGCGCCAGTGATCACTTGGGTGTATTTAGGCGAGAGCACGTGAGAGCGATTCGTGCGAAGAGAATGTTATTCTCTCGCACCAGCTTCTTCCAACACAAGCACGCACTCAAAGTCTGTCTGTCTGGACACTGAGAAGAAGTGCGCTTTCCTCTTTGTGCGGTGCTTCGTTTTTTGCATCCTCGGTGTGGCAAAAATCTGACTCTAGCGTGTATCACTCTGGTGAAATGCCTCCAGACTTCGTCCAGTAGAGAAGTACTGGACTCTAGTTAAGCGGAAACTCAAATGCAAACCGAGCACCCAGTCGACGCCGTTCTATTGATCAAATGTTATTATAGACATACGAGAAGGCATGGGACAGCAACTTGTGATCTTGCCTTTTATTTGCTTTAAGCCCTGTTTTTTTTAATACTCATTCTGTGCTTAACGATTCGATGAGATTGTTTGAGCTGGACTAGTTAACGGACTAAAAACGAAACGCTCTACTTATAGTGAATGAACTTCTAATTGCCCTAGCAACTTAACTTCCTACTTGACAGTCGACGAACAGTATCATCGCTTTCATAAGTGACATGGAAAAAATTGGTCTTGCTTTTCAGGACACGCGTGGTGTTAAGGGAAATATGAATAGTTGGAAGTGTAATTAAAGTTAAAATTGTTTCCCCGGTTTATTCACAATTTCACGCTGGCCGCATTCCAGCGCTTTAACACATATATTACTAGTTAAGATTGCACTCATGTTCCGGAAGAACGATGGTAATTAATTATAGACAATAACGATGTCCCGTGAGTTGTAATATTGTGAACAGTTTCCGTACCCATATATTATTCATAATTCTTCCAGCTATGACGAGACATGACCTTGTGCATGCTATTGTGGTACAGCTTGGTCACCCATGGAGCGCATTTAGAACAGGTCCAACCCAAGTCGACATAGATATACACTTCTATAGCATCCCTCATAATAAATTCTATCGGCAAGAATATGATTTTGATTGCCGGAACACACATAGATATTGCTCATTATACGGTTCGTTTAACATTTCCCGCCGGATGATTTTATTTTTTCTTTCCCCTCCGAGTATCCAAGTGACATTTTCGCCTCACGGGTGAAAGAGCAACCTGCTTATTCACGAACAATTTACCCTGTCACAGAAGGCTAGGCTGTTTGTTTTTTTTTGGGAGGATACGATTTGCCGTTATGTGGAATGTGCGAAATAGAATTATTCCCTCAGTGTAAGATGCGGTCGTTTCGATGTGATATTTTTCATCACAACTACAACATCCCGGTACTGAAATGTAAATAAAAAGTTGACAGTGAATGCTAGATATTTTCTATTATTCATATCTGCATGACGAGTTTTGTAAGCCAATTTCATGCATATTCTACCCATAAATTACTGCAGTGCGTAAGTTGCTGAACAAAATACTGTCATTCAAAGGCAGAAACACCATCCAAATAGAATCAGTACGCTTATAACCGTACTCAAACCATCTGCTACATCTAATCTAATTTGTTATGAATCTTCTCCTTCTCCTGAAACCGATGTTTTGACTTCGCATGGAAGAACATAGGGTGATTTGCCTATTCTTTCAACGTTTGAAAACGTTACACACAGTTGCAAATAGCAGCAATCAAAACGTGTTTGTTTCATTAGTAAAAGAACTGACATGACATACTTAGATTTGACCGAAGTGCAGAGCTAACCGCAGTCGGTACTGTGGGGGTAGAGTGACAATCGGGACATGTCAGAAACAGACTCCAGTTCCCGATTAGGAAGAAATAACAAGTCATTCAGAGAAAGAAAATTTGGAAACATCTAGAGTAAAAGTCAAATAAGAAAATAATGTCATCAAAATTTCAACTACAACCATCGGAAGCTTCAGCTCTGATTGCTTTCTATCATATTCATCTGATCGGGAATATTTTTCGCATCATACGTTGTACTTTATCTGGTAACATCTTAATTCTTCTCGTCCTGCATATATGTTAATCACCGCATGCAGAGGTAGAGATCCTTGTAATAAATGTAATGAAGCAGTTACTAGCTTATGTTCGTTTAATCGCTTACACCATATGCCTCGTGTATGCTGTTATCAAAAGCAAGCAATACACTTCACTTTATGCGACAAGGGTAAATAGGGCAGAAGGCTTTGGTTCCATGTTACAATGAAATGTAGTAACAATAGTTATCTATATCTGTTTAAAGGTGACATTCAAATTGACGATATTTGTGAAGCAACCTTAGTGCCCTACACCGTTCCAGTTTGCTGAAACCATAGACTCAGATTAACTTGCAGTTACTATTTGTTCCGACATCCACGTGCCACGCATTCACGTGACAGGTGCAGTAAATTCGATTTCCTTCCGACATTCGCTACGGGAGGGTACAGAAGGTGAGTTCCGCATACCTCGGCAAATATGCCAAATGAAAAGGATAATTTGATTGCTTTCTCCATTTCCGGTGGGAGATCGAATTTCGCCTGCCACTAGACAGAGGCACAATTTGCTCATCTGTGTTATCGCATATTTTCATTCCGCTTGAACGCTGGAAGAAATATAATTTGTTTGATAAAATAAATTTGTTCAGTTTTTAAACGCCTACTTTTAATATCATGTGTTTGCATTTATGTTTGATTATTACGGAACTTTAGGATGTTAAAATGTTGAAAAATTGCTCAAAATTGTTGTAAAATCATGATGATTGTAGGGTAAACTATAGAAACTTTATCAAAAAACAGAAGGACTTCGTACTGTTTTGTGAGCAAAAAACCAAATGACTTGTTCATGAATGTTATACTAGACGATTATCCGTTTCTCTACTTTCGTAGAAACCGAATGGTATGTTTGACAGTGGCATTCAGTATGCTTTAATAGGTGAAAATCAAGTTTTTCATCACTCTCCGGTTATATACAAATACATTAGTTAGTGCTAAATCTACTTTCCAATTACATATATTTTTCAATGATAATGCTTCTTGCAATTTTGCGACAGTGATCGTGGTTAAAGCGTTGTGAAATAACTCTAACGGTGAAAAAACCGGAAATAGAAAGCATTTGTTATTTATTATGTGTGTATGTAACGTTTTTTTTGAACCAACTTTGTTCGGAGATGGCTGAACCGATTTTCACAAACTTAGATTCATATAAAAGGTATTGTGGTCCCATACAAAATTCTTGAATGTCCGGTTCCGGTTCCGAAGTTATGGGGTAAAATGTGCAGAAAATATAAATATGCGTTCCAACTTTTCTCTTAGATGGCGCAAGTGACTTCCGGATCTGAAAATAAAGGGTAAAGTGTGTTAAAAATTGTATACCATCACTGGAAAGGGCGAAAACACGTACAAAACTTTCTAAATTGACCTCAAATCTTCCCCAATTGATAGTTTTTATCCGTAGACGGTCAAACAAATCGATTTCGGTTATTTTGTTAAGAATCGTTGAAAATTATTTTTAAGAATACCACAGTATTATATCGTCTTATAGTGTATTATAGTATGATTGATATGAGAAAGGCATCATTACACCACTAGGTGGATTAGGAATCAATATCTCAATCAGAGGCATTGCCAAGTTACCTTTGAAACAAATTTAGGACAAAACGATTTTGTGACTTAAATCGGAAAATCCGAATGAATCTCGTATTATACTCCAAAAAGTGCTCCTTTCTTTGCTTTTCGTCTCTCATTAAAGTTTTTATTTTCGGTTCAAGAGTTGCGTAATGTTTCAGAATTCTAGCATGCTATCAGTTCCGAATTCTATACAAACGGAAAACTTTTCAAAATATTCAACAGCGTGCAGCTTATCCCGGAAGAAATCCTTCTTAATAAGTACATGAAACCGTTTTGATATTGCACCATTTTTTTACATTCCCTCTAATCAATAACAAAAAACCTGTTTTAATCCACCTATTGGTGTAATGATGCCTTTCTCATGTACATATAATATTGTGGTATTCTATTCAAAATTTTTCTCTTCAATTTTTGAAAGACACCAAGAGATTATTTGTGCATTAACTAGTATAACATACATAATAAAACAGTGTTTTGATTGCGTACGTCATCCTTAAGGAAACGAAGTGGGCTCACTATTATATGCACTTCCGGCACCGGAACCCTAGAACCGGTATAATCAAAGTCGGTTCGTACGGCCACCAACTAACATGACACACAAACTCTTCTCGAAAAGTGAGGGAGATCCATTTTGGTATATATGACCACTATTTCCGGTACTTCCGGAACCGGATACCGGGAACCAGGATAGCCGGAATCGGTTTGTTTAGTTGCCTACTGTGTAGTTTTGAGACCAGTTTAGAAATTCAACTGTGGTCCAATGATCCAAAGTAATAGACCAACGAAGGACCACCGTTGAACGTTTTTTTCCTAAGAGGGCAGTACACTGACACCAGCATGCTGGCAGCCAGCAGAAGTGTAAACGGGGCATCTCCGATGCCGCTGTTTGAATACGTCTTCTCGTCCCGACGTCTGCTTTCATCCAATCCCTTTTATAAAGTTCAGTTGAAGATACATGACTATCTCTAAATCGTCGTCCTTGCGCGAAAAACCCAAGCGAAAGTAAAGAGTTTTCCGCGTTGTTTCAAAATTTTCAGAAAACTTAATTTTTGAGTTGTTTGTGGTTATCTCACCCTATATACAGGGTGATTTTTTAAGAGCTTGAGAACTTTTTTAAACAATAAAACGCATAAAATTTGCAAAATCTCATCGGTTCTTTATTTTAAACGTTAGATTGGTACATGACATTTACTTTTTGAAGATAATTTCATTTAAATGTTGACCGCGGCTGCGTCTTAGGTGGTCCATTCGGAAAGTCCAATTTTGGGCAACTTTTTCGAGCATTTCGGCCGGAATAGCCCGAATTTCTTCGGAAATGTTGTCTTCCAAAGCTGGAATAGTTACTGGCTTATTTCTGTAGACTTTAGACTTGACGTAGCCCCACAAAAAATAGTCTAAAGGCGTCAAATCGCATGATCTTGGTGGCCAACTTACCGGTCCATTTCTTGAGATGAATTGTTCTCCGAAGTTTTCCCTCAAAATGGCCATAGAATCGCGAGCTGTGTGGCATGTATCGCCATCTTGTTGAAACCACATGTCTACCAAGTTCAGTTCTTCCATTTTTGGCAACAAAAAGTTTGTTAGCATCGAACGATAGCGATCGCCATTCACTGTAACGTTGCGTCCAACAGCATCTTTGAAAAAATACGGTCCAATGATTCCACCAGCGTACAAACCACACCAAACAGTGCATTTTTCGGGATGCATGGGCAGTTCTTGAACGGCTTCTGGTTGCTCTTCACTCCAAATGCGGCAATTTTGCTTATTTACGTAGCCATTCAACCAGAAATGAGCCTCATCGCTGAACAAAATTTGTCGATAAAAAAGCGGATTTTCCGAATGGACCACCTAAGACGCAGCCGCGGTCAACATTTAAATGAAATTATCTTCAAAAAGTAAATGTCATGTACCAATCTAACGTTTAAAATAAAGAACCGATGAGATTTTGCAAACTTTATGCGTTTTATTGTTTAAAAAAGTTCTCAAGCTCTTAAAAAATCACCCTGTATAAATATTATCCTAAATTCCTGGTCATATTTTTGATGAAATAGTGAAAGAATTATGTTGCTGCCATTGATGCAAGTCGAGATATTCACGATTAAGTTCTGTCCATTCTTCCATATGGCTAATTTTGAAAAGGCGTCCCATAGTAAAGTAAGTCGTATTCACGACAAAATGGCTTTTCGAGGACAGATGGAACATTGAGAAATCATTCATAAATGTTTAAATATTGGGACATCATTGGAAAATATTTTGATATTGCAAAAAAGTCGTTTTTCTTAATTTCAGAACCTAGAGCATAACATTGTCCCGTGTTGGCGGTTCATTTTATAGGGCACTGGTCTTATAAACCCGTTGTCGTATGTTCGAGTTCCGACCTGGAAAGTTTCGTAGTGTCAATAGAATAGTAGCACCAGCCATGTAATAGTTCTGTATTCTCTGAATCGGTTGCGAAGTCTGTTGAAACAGAAGGGCAAAACATTCTATTTTATTTTCTGGTCGCTAATATCTCGGGGTGTAATCTTTGGCGTTGGAGTATCACCATCAGTTTTCTCCAAGCTCAATTACCTTTTTAATGCGTTGTTGATTTTCTAGATCTTCTACCTTTTCTTGGCCGGTGCTTGTTATTTTTTATCTGCGACTTTCTTCATTTGTATTTTCTCATGATAAAATGTTGTTTGACACTCTGAGTTGACCAAAAAAATGACACTTCTCGATGCCCGTCAAAGATCAGATATCCTAACGGTCAATCTTAAATCGTGCGTAAGTCGTATGTATCATTTATAAATTTATTGTTTTCTTTCGTACTATCATATCTCAACAACATTTCAATCGATTTTCATAAACTTTACTTCAAATTGTACATATTGGCATGCTTGTGTACTTGAACGGATCCTTTTTTATCAGGCAATTTTCGATTGCTTGCAGAAAAAATGAACACTTGAAAAATCGATTACTTTGTTAATATGATTTTTTTATGGGAACAACATTTTTTTGGAAACCGAACAGCCGGAAATATATAGTGGTGTACTACCACTATATATTTCCGGCTGTTCGGCCATTCATGGAAGTTGTCCATCAATCTCAACTTCCATTTCTGAGCAGCCTAGATAGCGGTTTCCCAACTGGCTAAGAATAACGCTACGGTCCACCTGTACAGGTGGTATAAGTCCTCCAAACAGGTAAGCCGTGTGGCATGGAATTATTTTCTACCAAGAATTGATCCACTGGTTTCCTGTTCCATGTCGTAAAAGGCCACAAAAATAGGAACTCTCAAGTCAAGGTGTATTTCCGTGCCATTGACTGAATGGCTGCTGGAGGTTAAACAATGCAGTCGTGAACGTCTCACTCATTTTTCTCAGCGATGGTTTGACCGATTTCTACAAACTTAGACTCAAATGAAAGGTCTCACGGTCCCATACGGGATTTCTGAAGTTATAGGGTAAAGTGTGTTGAATATAAAAATGTTGTAAACTGGACTTAAAACCGTTATTCCAAATCTTAGGGTCAAATGAAAGGTTTGTCCTACCAAAAATTAAGGCATATTTTCGGATACAACAAACATTTAAATCGTCGTATAAAATCTTCAATATTTGAATAAATACTAGTAGAATTTGTGCATCATGTTAGTTGGTGGCCGTACTAACCGACTTCGTATACCGGTTCTCGGGTTCCGGTGCCGGAAGTGCATATAATAGTGAACCCACTTCGTTTTCTTAAGGATGACCTACGCGAGCAAAGCACTGTTTCATTCTGTATGTCATACTAGTTAATGCACAAACAATCCCTTTCCCTTTGATTTCTTTCAAAAATCGAAAAGAAAAATTTTGAATAGAATACCACAATATTATACATGAGAAAGGCATCATTACACCACTAGGTGGAATAAAACAGGTTTTTTTAAATAGTGTTTCAGCTCAATGGATTTTAAATACATTTTAATAAGTCAAATCAGATATTGGTGAAACCACATGCATATCAAAATTTGCTACGGAAATTTAGTTCTTTAATGATAGTGACTGTTCCCGTTTGATCGGTGTAACCTACCTCTGGAGGGTAATTATTTATTGGCTACATCAACTTGTTATTGGCCGTTGCTATTGCGGCAAACCGAAAACTGTCTGTCTGCAACGTGATAGGGAAGGCTTGTTTGTCGAATCTACCGCAACGTAAAACAGTTGACACGACATTTAATTTCGGTTATCATTATGAAAATAATTGGCTGCTGGCTCTGCCACGGTCGCGGTTATCATTATGATGATAAAACCGCATAGCATATTTTGTTTGATTCCGTATGTGGTATGTATTCGAAGTTTCTATTTGTCTATCTTGCATAATATTTAACTACCGGCGTGGCACAGCTGGTACTGGAGGAAAAGTGTTGGCTTAAATACAATCAGCGTATAGCCGAACTTTGATCCTTAAAGTCTTTCATGTTACAGTAGGATAGTAAAACGGCATTCAACACTTGTCGAAAATTGAAGATGTGCACTGTAATGAATCTACATTTGACAGATTCATTTCAACAACTCTCTTGCGAACATTCAAGCTGTTTATGTTTATTCATCTTATTTAGCAGCTTGCATTATTATCTCATGTGAAAAAAGATAATGCATCATATCCGGCTGGTAAACGAAACACTCCTGGTCACGTCCGCATATTCTCATAATTTAAATCATGTGCTCTTCTTGAACTTGTCAGACCGAGTGCATTTTTTGTGGGTCAGTAAAATCATACGGCTGCGGTTCGTTGGTGGCTTGCCCAGTGGCGCAACATCGAGCGAGGCAAGTGGAAACCACGGGAAAATCTCATTTTGGGTTATCGTTATTTATCACACTTTTGTCGTTGCAGCAGAAGTAGCAGAACCTTGCACAAAAAAATAGTAGGAAAACTTTTTCCATTTTGACTGAACGAGGATGAGGCTGATCATTAAAGCAGCAAACTGTGGTTAAACTAGAAGTGGTTCTGTTCTTCTGGAAGTTACCGGCATCTGTTCACACGGAGTAGGTGTAGAATGGCATGTGTGAACTTGTACGACATTTGTCGCTTGAACAGAAAATAACGAACTGTTTGTAGGAGGAAATAGTTTCTCGAGAGAGAAGTAAAGTCATCATCATCATCATCATCATCATCATCAACAACGACATCAGCAGTGCTTCAAAGTAAGCAAGCAAGCACTAACAGTTCCAGGAAAACATGATTCAACATGGTAGTTATTCAAAAAGAAGTTGTTATGCTTCGTGGCAGTGGAAGTTGAAGTATGTGCTCTTGGAAACTGAACGTTTTACGATGTATTGTAATGATAACAAGGTATTTTACTGCTGTGTGAGCTAAACTTATTGGACACTAGTGCTCGAGAGCGAGAAAAGCCCATTATTGACAATTGGTAAGCATACCCAATGGGAATTATTATCAGACTACGATTTCCGGTTTTGGAATTGAAGACTGTTCAAGAAACTACGTCCTGTGGTTTTATTTGATTTCATCAATTTGTTTTGAACTGCGGGAGGTTTAAACGCAACACCGTCGAATGGTTGTGCACAAATGGTTCACAGCAAAGCAAAGTGAGCAAACAGTGCGCAGGGCGGTCAGGAAATCTGCGAATAAATCGGAATCTGCTAACCTTTGCTTAGATAAACGTATACTGAAGGTGTTTGAGCAGAAGAGGGAGGTTTCAATGCGGAATGTTTTAAAGAGAAGTCAAAAATTTAAGATTCTCAATACTAGAGGCGTGCTAGCAACGCGTGAACCTTCAAATCTTGGCAGCAAAAACCTTTAACCAGTTTGAAAAAATTTGGAAAAAAGCGTCGATACTTGTGGTCAAGAAGTCTGTACTGAATTTAATTTCAAAATTATAAGGCCATCCATAAATTTCAAGATACAAAAAAAAAAGGAATAGTGCAATGACTGAGCGGAAACATATATTGGAGAAGCCAAATGAATGAAAAACTAATAGAAATGATGTTTTTTTGGAAAAAGATACGCTCAGAGACAGGACTCGAACCTGCGTTCTTATGCATTCCGTGCATACGCGCTACCATTTCGTCACTCTGAATCTTGTTTTAGTCACTTTAAAATGCCAGACAGACATAGTAGAACGTACATCGAACATGGTCTACATCCTGGCCTCTCCTACTCAATACTTGATCGGAGAAATAGGTATAAAGCGAGAAGACTAGTGTTTGATGGACAGAGAAGATGTTTGGATGTAAGGTATCGATCGGGTGACGGCCAGGATGTAGACCATGTTCGATGTACGTTCTACTATGTCTGTCTGGCATTTTAGAGTGACTAAAACAAGATTCAGAGTGGCGAAATGGTAGCGCGTATGCACGGAATGCATAAGAACGCAGGTTCGAGTCCTGTCTCTGAGCGTATCTTTTTCCAAAAAATCATCTTTTCTGTTAGTTTTTCATTCATTTGGCTTCTCCAATATATGTTTCCGCTCAGTCATTGCAAAAACTGAGTTTATTGAGGTTCGGATGATTAAAATAAGCAACAAAAAGCATCTAATGATCCGTTGCTCCACCGGAACGGTTTATTGTCTGAAAAATACGTTTTGGCATACTTTGCACCAATTTTTGCAGTGTTGCCAGTTCAATAGCTTCCCAAGACTGAATAATAGCACTTTTTGGCTCTTGTAATGATGAAAATGGACGATTATCGGCATAAATTTGTCGTACCATAATACCACAGATATTCTCAATTGGATTTAAATCCGGTGAGCAAGCTGGCTAGTCCAAAATATCAATTTTCTCGAACTTTAGTCACTTCATTGTTTCAGCACTTTTATGAATACTGGCGTGATTCTGCTGGAAAATGAGCTTTGACTTGCGTCTTCTTTTAATTACTGGCAGCAGACTAGCTTTGAGGACATTTATGTAATCGGAAATTTCCATTTTGTGCGATACAATTGAAGTTCCAGCCTGCCGTTGCACAGAACGCACCCCAAACCATTACAGATCCACCGCCAAAATTTCTCTTTGAGAAATATCGTGGTTCCTTACGTAGATGCCCTCCAAACCGTCGAAACTGAAGCTTCCAACTTAAGTTCAGTGCGAATTTGTGAACAACGCAAGGTAGAATTCGAAAATTTATTGACAATTCGACGAGTATTTTTCCCTGACAGTTTTTTTTGCGTCCTGCATTTTCATTCTGACCATACTTTGCTGGATTTTTCAGAAAATTTGCGACCGCACATATGCTACGACCAATTTCTCCTGCATCCTACCTTCTTGAAGGCCAAAATTTGTTCTTGTTCTTGTTGATTTAGTCTCTTTCGCTTACCCATAGTCACATAACGCTGTTAAATGAATAAAAATGAAATGTATAATCACTATATTCAACACAAACTGACAAACATACAAGGTGGCCTTATAATTTTGAAAAGGGATAATTACTAACTTCAGCTGCTTCGGCTTTGTTTGTCAACAAATATGCAATACGAAAATGTTTTGTTTGTATTTGTGTCATTCTTCATCGATTGCATCGTTGAGTTAGGGTGGTCTCATCAAAATCACGCGAAAACTTGAAATTCGAGGGTGGCCTTATAATTTTGAAAAGGTCTGTATGACTAGCACGTCTTATAATTTAAAACATTTTGCTTTTTTGCATAGGCCTGCAAGGAACACTCTTCAGAGCAAATGTTATAAAAATAATGAGGAAAAATATATTACGGTGTAATTGAACGGTTCTGTTACAAAAATAAAACTTTTTTTTAAATAAACCAAAAAATCGATTTTTGTGGTGTTAAAAATTAAAAAAATAATATTGCAGGCAAGCAAACCGTTTTGGATGGAAAAGACAAAAAACGATTTTTATGAGAATGAGTAGGAAAGTTTTGGAAATATCACGGTCCCAGCAACGGTATTTTTTTAAAGTTTTGATCGTCGAATCGAACCAGTGCGCTACGACCTACTGTCATTTGAATTCGAGTGCTCTAATCTTGACTAAATTTTTAGCAGCTGTTTTTGATAGTATGTTACACATCACTCAAAAAATCGTGTGACTAACTAACAAAAACACATTATTTCACCAAAAAGCAACTTCATTTATCTTCAAGAGCAATGCTATCATTCCAAAGTTTATCGATTTGTCTTTTACCTCAAGATAGGCTTTACACTCAGCAATTTGAGTTAAATTTTTTACTGGCATACATTTTTTTAGATTAGCGAATTGCCAGTAGGCACTGAGGGTGAGAAAGCAATTCGAAAAGTTACTCATTCAATTTAACCATCGTTACCATCTACTTCAGAATCGATGCATAGTTTTGATGAAACCATTGTTTTTTCTCATATGACATATGAGAACGTTGTTCCTTGATTTTTGTATTTAAACGATCTTATTACGCTATGCAGTAATCGCTATTGATTGTTTTCTCTTTCTCATAATAGCCGATAAAGATTGTACCATGTGAATCGCAAAATACTGAAGCCATAACCTTCTAAGCTCACTATTGTGCCTTTGGATGCTTCGGATGTAATTCACCGGCTGCAGTCCACTCAGATGATGATCGTTTTGATTCCAATGTGAAGTGATGGATCCATGTTTCATATATTATCACATTGACCCATTAGATGAAGCTGTAGTTGTGCAGGTTCAGACTTCTTAGAAAATACTATATACTCGATACCCAGCTGTAGAACCCATGTAGACAAAGTGTGCAAGAGTTCTTAGGACATTCATCGATGTCATTAACATAAAAGTTGTAAAGAAGGGGGCTAAGGTATGAGCCCTTGGGAAGGCCCATGTAGCAAATTCGTGCGGTTGTCAAGTCTTCGTGTGTAAAAAACATGCACTTCTCAGACAATAAGTTGTGTTAAAAGTTGTTGAAAAGTGGGGAAAGATCATGATTGTGCAGCTTCTCCGAGAGAATTTTTATGGAAACTGAATCAAAAGCCCTCTTTATGTTTAAGAATACTGATGCCATTTGCTTCTTGTGATCAAATGCCATTTGAATTTCTGTAGAAAGCAGCGCAAGGCAATCGTTCCTTCCTTTGCCATCCATTGTTTCCATCCATTTGTCGAGACGAAACAGAATCATTTTTTCCAACAGTTTTCAAATACAAGAAAGCGTTGCAATCGGTCGATACGACCTGTGATCGGAGGCTGGCCTGCCCGATTTCTGAATAGCGATAACTTTCACATTCGCTTTTTGGCGATATTGGGAAGATTTTTAATTAAGTTGATTTTGTTTATATCGCACCCAGGGACATTGTTATTGCATGATAAGAGGGAAGAGAGAACTCCCTTATCGAAAATGGGGTGTCGTTACCAATCCATCGGGTGGGCGCGGTGGTCAACACGTTGTTTTGCCTTTCTTTATAGAAAGGTATTAGAATTGCTGAAAAAATCGACTTTTGAACGGAGCCTCGGAAACCCATAGTGTTATATACCATTCGACTCAGTTCGACGAGATCAGAAAATCTCTCTCTCTCTCTCTCTCTCTGTGTGTGTGTTGTGTGTGTGTATGTGTGTGTATGTGCACTTTTCGAAGATATTTATGCGCGTTCAATTTTCTCAGAGATGCCAGAACCGATTTTATCAAACTTATGCTCGTTTAAAAGCTACTATCGGGCCATTGATCAAGTTCAAAGATCTAATGGCTGTGACTTTTGGTTCCGGAGATATGATTGTATAAGTGACGTAACCGACAAAAAGCGTTGTATTTTTATGCGCTCAATTTTCTCAGTGATGGCTGAACCAATTTTAACAAACTTATGCTCGTTTAGAAGCTACTGTCGAGCCATTGATCAAGTTCAAAGATCAAATGACTGTGACTTTTGGTTCCAGAGATATGATGGTATAAATGACGTAACCGACAAAACACGTTGATTTTTATCGCTCTCATATATAAGGGTGCCAATATTTTGGGATCACCTCTAATTTCGTAAAGTGCTAGTGCTCAAAAGTTTAAGCACCTTTAAAAATGTCCTCAAGCAAAATTTGAGCTAAATCGGACATGCGTAAGGGGTGCTGCCCGGCGGTTAAGGTTTGACAATTTTCGATCTTGAAAAAGCACCATAGGGGGGAGTACATTAAATTTCCAAAATCGAAAATTTTTTTTGATGCTGAAACTCTTAAAACTGCACGAAACGTCGAGATTTTGTGATATTTAAAAAAAAATTTCAGGAAAATTGACTTTCTGAGACTTTTGATATTTTTTCTAAGTCCCAAAAAGTCGATTTTTTGAAAAATTTTTTTTTTCGAGATGACACTAAATCTCGACGTTTCATGCAATTCTAAGTCATTTGGCATCAACATTTTTTTCGATTTCGAAAATTTCATGTACCCCATGTATGGTGATTTTTCAAGATCTATGAAAATTCCGCTAAGTGGACTAAGAAGGGTTTTTTTTTTAAATAAGCATCGCTGTTCTTATACAAATAGGCAACGCAAATGTCAAGCACTAGTTTGGAAAAATTATGCTGACTGTGTGACATAAACACTGAAGCATGCTTTTGTGAACTACTCGAATCAATCTGAATCAGAAGAGAAAGGCATTATCACACTACTAGGTGGATTAAAAAGGGTTTTTTTTAACAACTGTGAGTAAACGTGCACCCAGTTTGAAAAGAGCTTTCTCGTGGTCAAACGCTCATGCATAATTGTAAACAAAACTGCCTTCTGATATCTTTACGGCCTCGGTTATCTCATGCAATTTCAATTTACAGTTAGATATAACCGATTTATGGACTTTACGACCACGTTTGAATTCAGCAAACCAATAAAATATGATTTTTTTCCTATAGAGCAGAGCACAGATAACACATTTGAAGCCGTTGCTGACATTCTACAGTATTTTTTTAGTAAGAAATGATAATTAAATAAATTGGTTGGCCTTCAGAGTGTACAGAACCATTGCATGGCTGGTGCTATGATTCTACTGACACTACGAATCCTTCCAGGTCGGAGCTCGAACATACGACAACTGGTTTGTTAGACCTGTGCCCTATGCATTGAACCGCCAACCCGGGTAACACACATAGTATTTATATTTATAGATAACATTCGTATAAATATAAATTTACTTTGGAACCATCCGGTAGGTGACAATCCAGTATGTGAACGTTCTAAATTATAAAAATCCTTATTATTTATGCAGAGAACTTTTACATGTGTATAAAATCATGAATCGATGGAGATTAAGTCGTCCCTTATATTATTATCAAAAGTGCAGAGAATTTTTTTTCAGAAGAGTTTGGCCTTCGCCCAACTCCAGCCTTCAACTACGGTGTTACGCTATTCGATGTTCTTTAGTAGCTTCATTTTATTGTTTGTACGTGCTAAAGTTGATCGTCTGGTGATTGGTGTGTTCACTGGAATTGTTTTTTTTATGGCTAGTTCATGTTTCAAGTTCACGCAAAGCATTAGAATTTTAAAGAAGTGTTAGTTTAGATTTAATTCTATGTATTCGTGAAACCTTCCTAAGGCAATAAATATAGTAGCACAGAACCGTTGATCACATTTGTTACATAGATAAACATTTGATAACTATATCTAGTTAGAGTTTTATTAATTTGATGTAGATGCTGTTATTTAACTTTCCAGGATAAGTAGGTTTGAAAAGGTCCGAAAACAGTCGCTTTTACTGTAAACGCCTAGCGAAAGAGAGCTGAGGAACGTTCAATATCCGGAACACGTAACGTGCAGTAAATCTATCTAGACGACGATAGTACGCCGTCTGCTGCCGGGCAAATGAATTAAAACAAGTAGAAATAATAGGAAATACTTCCGCTTGTCCTATTTTTGGTGTGACTGGCGACTTGCAGTGTCTTTCGGTTATGGAGTGATTTTCTCACTGGTTCAATTGCAGGAGGCAGGTACTTTACCGTCAATGGAAACCAGATACGTGTGGTGCTCGGCTATAATTATTTTGATGTCGCTTCGAGCTTCATCAAGTCCGGCTTCAATCCAATGAATAATATTACAAGTGTCTTGTTTCGTTACCGCTCATGGACATGTAAGAATAGACTTTCTATTCCACACAGCAGTAACTAGGTCAACTCTAATTCACGTTTTCTTAGACCATTCAGCTCAGTTCGTTGGAAAACGAACTGTGTATTTTTCCTAGTTTGCATCAGATTTTCAAAAGGAGTCGCGTTTATCAGAGATAAGAAAAAAATCTCATATTTTAATTCAAATGGTTGTAGTGGTAATAGCTTAAAGTTTTTCTGGCAAGTCTTTTATCGAATACTGAAATTGATCCACATGTCCAGAAAGCTTTAAGAAAATCTGAATCGGTGCTGTCAACATATGTTCGACTTGGCGCGAAATTCGTTATAAGCAATTCGTTCAGGAAAAGTTCAAAAGAGCTACAAATTCAGGAAGGTGACAAAATTGAGCCGAGGGTCGTACATATACATATACTGTGACCGGTCGGTGAGATAGTTTTTTGTTTTACTTGTATGGCACCTTATCGCAAGCAAGTATCCACAAACCTATCCATTCATGGAACTATTTCTCTCGTTCGTCAGTAAAAAGTGAATTTGACATTTACTGTGTGTCTCCGTCGTTTGAGTAGATTAAATTACTGAAAACCTATTTTTTTCGTTTAAATTTAACTTCGTTATCATTTATCAGCAAAAGCACTTTTTGCCCCCTCAAAACATTTATTGGAGTGGCTATACCCCCCAATATTTTGGCAACTGAAATAAATATTAGAAAATTTGCTAGAAATATCTTATGATATAAAACTTTTTTCTGTTACCCCGTAATTCGTCTCCGTAATCCTTCATATTTCTAAACTAAGTTACTAAAATTTTAAACTAATTTACAACAATGTGAAATGTGCTATACTTTACCACTTTCGAATATTGGTTATCACTGGAATAGTAGAGAAAATGTTTGTAATGCAAATCGGATCGAATTTGAATCTAAAAGTGTGACAATCGATTAAACATTCCATGATGTATCGAAGTAAGCTCCACTTTAGAGTTTAGGGTAATTTAAGGTATTTCTCGAGCCTGTATTCAGGAACCAGCATAACCCAAATCGATTCGTATGGCTATATGACGGATAAATTGCAAAAGTTTTGAGTCCAACTTTAAAGCCTTTCGGGATTGTCTCTAGGCTTTGTACCCTAAACGTACCCCCGCTTGGCGGATGGGGGTTTATACTTCGCGTATTGACAATGTCGGACCATGCCGAGATCGATCGTAAACAGATAAAAACTATTATGTTATCTGGATCGATCACGGAGTGGACAGGACTAATACTGCTTGAAATTGACAATAGGTCATTAGGTGGTTTCGAGCATTCTTATGGCTGGAATTGGTCACCAATTTGAATTATCTTGATCCAGTTGGGATGAATGTTAATATACTGGTGAATTTAATTCAAAAAGGAGGACTATTGTTATCAGGAATAGGAGTCAATTGACATCTTATGAGCCGTTAAGGAACTTTCAAACCTTTCCGATCCGGTTCGATACCGGTGCTAATGTTTACAAATTGCAATGACGGCGAAACTGATTGATCAGGTGTAAATACACTCTCAAATCGGGAAAGGTTTGAATGTACCTAAATTTCTCCAACTTTGACATAGATATCACCTTTTAACTGAAAGTGTGAGATGTGTGTTTCTGGAAGAGAACGGTTCACGTGAACCATTTCATACAATAACACATAGTATTTCTTTATGAAATACATGTAGTTCTTGTTCCCTGGATGCGTGCTCAACACTAGAGAGACCAAAACTTAATAGAGATCTAAGTTGCTCAAAAGCAGTCAAAATGATTGAAAGAGAGAAAGTAAAAAAAACGGTGACAGAATAATTAAAAGCTAGTGCAGAGTGCCTTAGTGCATGTATCGTTAAATAAAAAAAAAACAGATCGCAGAGTTTTAAGTAATCCTTCCATTGTGTACATATTTTGATTTTTCTGGACAATCTAGTGTTAAATGCGCATCCTTACTTTATACAATTTAACAAGTTCACTAACACCTGATTTTATTTTATTTTATTTTATTATATTTTCATGGCGAGAAAAAACCCCGAGGGTGTCGCAGGAAAATCATAAATAATAGGTATTTTATGTAATAATCTAACTTGTGGTAAGTTGTGGTATGGTGAATGAAAAAGGTAACAACTATTTTTATTATCAATTTTATTCTTATTGTTATTATTATTATTCCTTTATTCTTGATAATCTATCAGCTTGAGATATTCACAGGTTTCTACGGCATAGTCAAAAAAAAAATGCAATGGCGAAAAAGAAAATGTAATGTAACTTCGATAAAGATAGAAACAATCAGAGCAGATTAGAATGGATAGTGTTAATAGACCAAACACATCTACATCTATTTAGGAACTTTAAAATAATAATCGTGTGTACCGCTTCAGACATAAAAGACTATATAGGAAAGTAGAGCCAATACCGAAACGGATACAATGAGAAATTTTCCAAAGTTTCATCGACGAGGACATTTAAGACACAGAAGCAGTTGGTAGGATGACAAAATACTAATACACTGAAGACATTTTTATGCAAGTTTACGTACCGCATAAAAAAACCGCATAACTCTGGAAATTCGCATGAAAAACTGCATAACTCTGGAACTTCGCATAAAAAAAACCGCATAACTCTGAAAATTCGCATAAAAAAACCGCAATTTTAAAAATTCATCATCATGTAATTCTAGAAGTCAGAACTGGATAAAATTAATTAATTTTGTATGGGACTATAAGTTTATTTTAATTTGAATTTTTGTTTATGAAATTCGATTGGCTTTTTTTTAGAAAACGATTGAGCTTTGAGATTCGATTCGATACTGGAACCGGAATTCGAAAATCGGTGTAGCCGAAGTCAGATAAATTCACCTGAGGAGCTATATAGTTTACATTTGATTCAAAATGTTTGAAAAACAGTGTAGACATCTTTGAGAAATCGTAGTGCGAAAAAAATTTTTGGGTACCTTCCGAATCGAAAACTGAATACCACTAAAACTGAAATAAGTTTATTTGGTTATCGACTATCCAAATCTGCTAACCCGATAAACCTGATTAATTTATGTGAAATAGACATTTTTATAATAATCAGCTTGTATCCCCGAAACCGGAAGTTGGATCTGACTGAAAAGCAAGATATTTTATAGAATCTTGAAACTTTTCATTGATGATTCCTCGATTTCAGTTGAATCTTAGATCGGTTCAGCCATCTACGAGTAAAAAGAGTTACACAATTTTAATTACTTTCACATATCTTTCGTTAGCTCCGGAACCAGAGGTCGGAACCAAACATAATTCAGGAACCTTGTTTGGGAGTATACGACTTTTCATATAAATCTGAGTTTGTAGATAACGGTGCAGTCATCTCCGAATAAAATTGATGATCTCGACGAACTGATTCGAATGGTATATAGGTATTATGTTCTTCCAGCATTTATTGCTGTAAGTAGTTTAAAAAAAATATAATTATGGAATTGCTTTCAACTCGAAAATTCTGCCATAATCTGGTATACATATGTCATATTCTAACCGTGCTAAAATTGGCCAGAGGCAAAATGCCATGAAAAGGATGCTGTACACAGTCTTTTTGGTACTTAGAAACAATTGTATGTAACAGTATAAAAGATCGTGTTTCACGTTGCTCCCAAGCATTTTTTTTGTCATACAATGCACAAAACTCCTACTGCTGAAATAGGGGGAAAAGTCGCGTACACAAAAATATATCTCCGTTGAAAATGGACGGATTTTAACAATCTATGGCTTACCGTGCGGAATCTAAGTCTGGAAACATATTCTAACTGAAAATTTTGACATAGAACTTCGTAAACCTCAAAAAGTAAACATCCGGTTTCAAAACCATTCAATAGATTTCTGAGTGACGGAGAGACCTTTCATTTGCGACTTGTTTGATCAAAATCGGTCCAGCCATCTCTGAGATCTCGACCTCTTTGTTGACAACACACATACATATACACTGAAGTCTTTTTTATGCGAATTTACGTACCGCAGAAAAAACCGCATAACTCTGAAAATTCGCATAAAAAACCGCATAACTCTGAAACTTCGCATAAAAAAAACCGCATAACTCTGAAAATTCGCATAAAAAAGTCGCGTAAAAAAAAACCACATAAAAAAAGACCGCCTAAAAAAAGACCTCAGTGTATACGTATACACCGTCAATATTCACGTTCTCCAGTTATGTCTGTAACATTATCCATTATCCCTTTTGGTTTTTTTTTAACTAAACCAAATCCCCAAGCAACCATATGCATAATATCACTGCACATTTACAACTCTATTTTGACATTGTTAAGTATAATTACTCTAATACTCCATAGTGTAAAGCAATGTGCCTTAAATTGGCATTCAAAATGAAATGAATCATTTTCTTACAATATTGTTTCACTATCCATATATCAGGATTCGATGCTATGTTTTGAAACAAAGAAACTTTTATGAAAAGGTGCAATGAAATTGAATGTCTACATTGAATTTTTTGCCTTAGTGTTGATAAACAGTAGATCAGTTTTTTAATTTAAAGCTAAATTTAACTTTATTTACCAATATTTGTCGGCAGTACAGAAGTAAACTCAATTACCGACGTAAATTTGACTTTTCATTTACTTCTGAATGTTTGAAAACAACTTTGCAGATGTTTTTCAATTCAATCACATGATATGTGAAATGTGAAAACACTATAATGCTATTATAGTGATAATGTAAAATTCCAATTTGCAAACAAGCTGTGTCAAGTATTAGGATCATTTACAGTTCCAGGTGAAAGGTGCGAGTTGAGAAACCAGACAGTCGCGGCCGACATTGGTTCAAATCCAAACAAAAGAAAAAACTTATTCAGATTGGAGCGAAAAAAAAACACAACAGCCCTACTTCAAGTTGAGATCGCATTGTTTGAAAATGATGAAACACTTGGTGATTGAGAAGGTAGTACAAAAAAAAAAAACAAATTTGCCTGGGTTGGCGGTTCAATGCATGGTCTTACAAGCCAGTTGTCACATGTTCGAACCCCGAGCTGGAAGGATTCATTAGTGTTAGTACTAGCCATGCAATGATTCTGTATGCTAAGAATCGGCTGCGAAGTCTGTTGAAACAGAAAGGCCAAATCCCACAAAAGAAATGTAATGCTAAGACTTTGCTTTGCTACAGAAAATACAACACAATATCGAACTATTTCTCTTATTTGAGTTTACACGTTGTGGGGACAAGTGCAACACTAAATTTTGATTATTGGATTGAAACTAGGCTCGTAACTGGCTTCAAACAAACAGTTTGACGACATAAGTTAGGATGAAAACTGGATTAGGTTCGGCATGGAGCGAATGGTCAACGACCAACTGGTGGATTTCAGGTGCTTTACCTTCCCGAAAATGGTTGAATATCTGGATATTTTATCGCAAGTAGCTTATCCCATCTAAAAACTTTTATCGGAATCCCAACAGCTTTCTCGAGCATTATTTTGTTCAACAGATATCAGCATCGGCCCGATTACTCTCATTCACTTTTGCGGACGGTTTCGGTTCCTGACAAAACTAATTAATTAGTATCATTTCGCCTTCCAAATGCTCACTTTTTTCGATGTATTTAAAATTATGCGTTTATGATCCCTTCCATTATTGCGTAAACGGTGAGGACTGACCGATTCGGGTAAAAGCACTTTCCGAGATAATGGTACACCTTAATGCAGCATGGACGGGTGGGTTCATCCGTGATGAAGCTTTCAAGACTCGGGAAAGTTTAGTGTTGATTGGGGTTGCACAAAATCCCGGTCCGCATTTTGTGTTCGTAGACGCACTTACGAACCCTGATGATGGCTTGACTGGGTCGTGAATGTTGCTCCACTAAGTAAAAATCCAACGAGCAATTTAAGTAGCAATCTCGAGCATAGGATATATTTCAAGTTTCCCAGGATATTTTCCCAGCGCGTTCGAGTGTGATAAACAGGACGAGGGAAAAACAGAAATGAGATGTCTGTATGATGTTTTCTTGTTAGGGGAATGAGCAATACTTCTGTATAAATGTTATTTTCATCATTATTTATTCGCGTCGTTCGCTGGAATATCCCACTGCCGGTGGTGTCGGGTCGAAATTGTTTGCTACGGGAATGTTACAATATTTACTTCACGCGAAGGGATGCGTGTGCCTAACAGCTTATTACGGGTCGGCAACTGCTTAATTCAATGGTGATAATGAATCGCACGGTGGTTAATGAAAATTCGTGGAATTATTACATTTGAACTCATTTGTGCAAAAGTTGCCATCAGCTTTTTAGTTATTACTCTTTCAGCTGACGAAAATGATTCTGTTTTCAGAATTCAATTATCTTCAAGACGTTACTAAGGAGTCAAAACGTTTTCGATTTTGGTTCGCTCTGAATAGTCTGACAGTGAACGAGTAATGCAGGACTATGATGATGATGATAATAATCTGAAACACATCTGAAAGTATTCATCGTGGTAAATTTACACATTGATGGGGAAGAAATATTGAGAAGGAGTGGCTTATTTTGCAAAATGTGCAAATGTGTCTGTCAAACGAAAATTTTCTTGGTGAATTTGTAATTATTCTATTTCCAGTGGTCTCAGGAAATGTCAACTGAGATTTATCAACTTTGGTATGTTGCGGCAAAATTAGTTTGCTACAAAAATGCTCACATTTTTTGTCAGTGTATACCAGTTTAAGTTGAACTGTTATGCCACCTAGCAGTTCAACGCAAACCACAACGACAACGTGAATTTTCTGCTAATCGCAGTATATATTTTCATGTTAGCACTAAAGTACGATGTCCTTACTGACGTGCCAAACGAACGCGTTTTTTCCCGGTCGATTCAGGTTCGGCACTGTAAGGGTGAACCTGTGTATTCTGAAAATAGGTTTGCCAGTTAAAGACTGTCCCAGAAAGTATGGACGCAACCAAAAACCGCTGCCATTTCGCAATGGTTCATAATCTTTCAATTTTTATGGCTGTGTCTTGTTGTTTACACTCTTCTCTAACCACTTGTGCAGTTGTTTATTCGTTTTCATTAGTTTGTTCCGAAATGCGTCGACTTTCAGCAGAACAACGTCGAAAAATTGTGTACAAATGGTGCACAGAACGCGGTCTGAGAAAGATAGCAAAAATGGAAGGAGTAAGTGAAAAAGTAAGTGATAACACCTTTGAGAATAAACCGGTCGAAAAAAAGGTCGGACGGGTCGAAAAAAAGGTCCTGCTAACCCTCAGTTGGATAAACGTATACTGAAGGCGTTCGCGCAAAAGAAGGAGGTTTCAGTTCGGGATGTGGCCAAAAAAGTGGGCACTTCGAAGTCAAATGTTCTTCGTGCTAAAGAACGTTTGAATCTTCGAACCTATAAGAAGCAGAAACAACCAAAACGCAGTCCGAACTAAGAACATCGATCAGGCCGAGGGTTCGAAAGCTGTACAATACGATTCTTGCTGGAAATTCGAACTGCATAATCATGGACGACGAAACCTACGTGAAACTCGATTACAAATCCTTGTCGGGACCACAATATTATACGGCGCGAGAAGGGCAAGTGCTAAACCAGTCCGAGACATCGATCGAAGTCGACAAATTTGGTAAGAAAGCTATGGTCTGGCAAGCAATTTGTAGTTGCGGTAAGATTTCGAAACCCTTCATCGCCACTGCTTCAATGAACAAATATACATCAAGGAATGTTTACAAAAACGTCTTCTACCCATGATTCGAAGCCACAAGGATCCTGTTGTCTTCTGGCTAGATCTTGCTTCTTGCCACTACTCGAAATCAACGGTAGAATGATATACTACCAAAAATGTCACTTTCGTCCCAAAAGACATGAATCCACCAAATTGCCCACAACTTCGACCAATTGAGGAATTTTGAGCATTCACGAAGACACATCTTAGGAAACATGTCTCGGCAGCCGGAACCATTAAACAGTTCGAAACATATTGGAAAAAACTGTCAAAACTTGTCGCCAAGAAGTCTGTACGGAATTTAATGAGGAACGTTCGCAAGAAGGTGCACCAGCTAGTCTACAATGGCTAAGTAGTAAATGTTGAGAATAATATTCTGTAGTTGTAGTCTAATATTATCAGTATATCGAATAAAATTTGAATATCTAACACTTGTAAATTATTTACAGCGAAATCAAAGTGCGTCCATACTTTCTGGGACATTCTTTATCCGGCAATTTTATGAGAAAACGATATGCAATCTCTCAGAATTCCAATAAGCCAACATTCAGGTTGCGCCAAAACATGATGAATTTGTTGGACAATTGGTTAATTTAATTTTTCAGTGAAAACTATTAAACGTAGATTAAGTATCAGATAAGTAATACACTGGATCTAATCATTATCATTTATTTACATGAAAGTGCAACTGTACAGATATTTAGAATACAGAATGGCCATTTTGCTCTCTGGGAAGGATTATCATTCCCGAAAATTTGTTGTTGGGAGGTCTTAATTTTATCAAATGTGCGTAAATTTCTGAACTTCTATTCACTGTACGTTTTGACGTAGAACTACGTCTTTGTTTTTCTATGACGAATTTCGCGCTAAATCGTATTCGCAGTCGGTAGAACACTCTCAGATTTGAATGAAACTTTTTTGACATGTAGACTTCGTCCAAGAATGTCACTTTGCATATTTTGTTTTTCCAAAGTTTATCTAGAATGTCTTTTGAGAAGGGCCCAAATTTTTAACAAATTTAGAGTTTTTTGTGTAAATTGACTTTAAATTCTCAAAATAGATTTGTTCAGTGTGGGATTCGTATAGACGAATTTCGTGCCAAATCGAGTTGTCAGCATATTGACTTTATCAGAAAAAGCCACTTCGCTCACTTTGTTTTTCCAAAAATTATTTAGCCTGTCTTTTGAGAGGAGCAAGACTTTTTTTACTAATATTTTACAAATAATTATAGTAGTGAAATGACAAATCCTAGAAAAAAAAGTGCTAGTAATGTCTCATTTTCGAATAAAAGTACTGAAAAAAATTACTAATCGTATCCTCAATTGAAAAAAAATTGAATTTAAAATTTTGAAATCAAACTACAAAAAGCATAATTCTTTATTGCAATGAAATGTTGTCCCAGCATAGATAATTATGTTTTTTCTGCCAACCTTCTATTTATTGTAAAATTGGCATTATGAAATGAAAAACAGTTTTTTTTAAATAAAAACTGTTTTCTTTTACAGCGCTGATACTTTTTGCGAATAATGGGCAACTGACAATTGGGTATTCAGTGAAATTTTCTCCCAAATTGAGTTACATGGGAATCTTGTATGATTATGACTTTCAGTTAAGTTTAGTTTGCGATAAAAAGACAAAGGAAAAAAATTCAGTTTAGCCAAGAAATAGGTCTTATTGGAATATTTTTTTGTTGAAAGTATTCACCTTGCAATATTTGAACGATCTTGGAACAAAAATTTATCAGAATAAAAATTGTTTTTTTTTTGTAAATCGATATTAAATTTTTGAAGTAAAATTTATTCAGTGTAGGACTTGAGGATTTTTTTTCAGTATATGGAAAACTTACCTGATTTTGTCGAAATTACTCATACAACACTTTTAGTAGGATTTGTCATTATTCAAATAAATCCATTTGAAAAAAAATTATGAAAAATGTTTAGCCCTTTTCAAAAAACAATCCTTTTCAAAAAACAATTTTGGAAAAATACAAAGTATGCAAGTGATTTTTTGTCATATAGTCTTTATACATAGAAAGTTTCAAAAATGCTGCAAAAATTTGTTAGAGATAGCACGAAATTCGTCTAAAGTAATTTTCAGTAGATTTTTGTGAAGTTTTATGATTTATGCCAGATTCATGACGTAACACTCAAGACCGCTACAACTATTTACTAAAATTAAAAATGAGATAACTTTATAGAAACAAAAAATAATATGTGTTCGTCTTTATGATGTTTGTTAAAAAATTGGCGGGGCGAATGTTTTTGAGTTCTGATACAAACAAACATAGAGCATGTTTAATTTCATACTGGTTATTGCCTGTTTTTTCTAGTTTTGTTACCTATTGACAATAAAACTACTCCTTTACGTTCCATATATAAGGAGCGATACTGCAGCCCTCTATCAACAAACTCATAAAAGTGATTTACTGATGAAGGATGTAACAAACATTCCGAAATGCGTATCTGTTTTGTGATGTTCAAAATACACATTTAAAGTGTTGTGAGATACATGATGAATGTGTGTAGTGTTGTGATATAGTAAAATTCAATGGTGATAACATGTTATTAGAGTAAATAGTTGAGAATATATTAGAACAAAACAACAATCATTGTCTCTTCACGAAGGATACGATAAACCTTAATAAAATAAATTTGTACAAGTATATGCATGCATTGATTTTGAGTTAATAAAGACAAATGAGAACAAGTCCTGCGTGACAACAAGTTAACCAGTCTAATTTAACAAGTTCCATGTTTGGTATCCTGGAGGTTTTACTCTCTTTTACTCTTCATTTATAATTTCGATTCATTCCGGATTTTAATGGGGAAAATGCTTCCGAATGCGCATTTCGTCACGTACTAACCATTTCTACTTATAACTCACGACAGTCAACAGAAAAGGCAGACACTTCGAGTAGACGAATAAAGTGCAGCATGCCAAAGCGAAACTTTGCTTTTCAGACACAATAAATGCACGGTGCAATGAGCAGAGCACATTTCATCAGATAATAAAAACTAGTTTATGAATGGTACAGTGCACATTTTAATGCAAAATCTGTCTGTCTCCAGACCTTAGCCTTGACACATGATGATTATCATAATGGGCAGCTATTTGTCTGTGTAGCTCAATCTTTGGCCCAAGTACATTGAATTAAAAATCAATTTGCGTCTTTATTCAAGTACAGATAATTGAACAGGATTGTAAAACCAACCGTAGAAATCACTGATGAGCTCGGAACAGCATCTCGTATGGTAAGAAAAGGAAACCCTCCAAGTGAGAAAAGAAAAGTTTCAGAAAATATTACTATCGCTAACCGGCATGAAAAAAGAAAACACAGCTCCTAGCATCATTTACCTACTGGGAAAAAGTAGCAAGCAAAAATCAATATTCGGATTAGTTTTATCATCATAGCACTTCGTTCTGCTGGGAAAGATAAAATTCAATTTTCAGTATTTTGCATGCTTATCGCGGGCTATGCAGTGGAGATGGGAATAAATGTGGAATCCGTTGCGGGAACTCGTTCGGTCATGGTGGAATGGGAAACTTGGGCATATTTTGGTGGTTTTCGATAACATACCGAAAAGGAAGTGTTAATCAAGTTATTGCCATCAAGGGAGTGGTTTGTTGTCTAGTGTAGACTTTAGAGCGCTCGAGTTGAAAATACTGCTGAAGAGTGGCTATAGAAATTGTATTTAGTGGCCATTTAAATGCTATGAATTTCTTTGAAATGCCATGTAAGTCATGTTATGAACGTTAGAGTTTTTATAGTGTTTGGCAACTTCACTACTCAAGTACGTGTCCTTATCAGATAATGCATCATCATTAATGTTTGATTAATGGCATTTTTCATTGAAAAACCCTAGTGGCGTGGATTGCTCTGGTTTTGTACTTTCGAGCAAAAATGACAATAAAACACCATAAAAAAATTGCACTTCTGCTCGAAAGTGCTAAACCAGAGCAATCCAAGCCACCAGTGTTTTTCAATGAAAAACAGCATAAATAAGCCGCAAGGTAGAATAAGTAACTCTCGTCAATCGCAGGATCGATTCGAAGGGGTTGATTTTTTGATAAGGGAAATCAGTAACGTTAGTTATTCAGGTAGTTAGCTACAGAACTTCAATTTACTTCTCGAGGCTACAGAAGCAACTTTTTGAACTATCCGAACCCCAAATCCCCGATAATATGAGGACGTGCCGTTATCAGCCAATTTATTCTGATCCTAACCCTAGTCTGTCGTCTATTGATAAGGAAGAGGGATCCTTACAGTACAAGAGATTCAAAACAACAGCCCTGGTAAGGTGACCGAACGGGCATAGATCAGTAATCTTCTTCATACCAGAACTGTTTCCTTGTGAACATCTACTCCGAAGATTCTTATTCACTTTTTGAATCACACGTTATGTATCAAACCAAGCGGTTTCCAAAAAGTGTAAAATCGAGAAGTAGAAGATTTCCGCTTTATGTCCTAGTTTCATGTCTGTAACAAACAAAATTCATTCTCAAAATTCCCAGTACAATTTTTAGCATAATAATCCATGTTTTCTGAATGTGAAGTGGCATGATGCCAAACGCAACCAGAATATCGTCGGAGCATCCACGGGATTCAGAAGCCGCTTTTGGAGACACGTTTCCGAATACACCAGTCCGTTCATGGTGCTGACGGATATAAAAGGTGTGCTCCGTTTTCCGCATGTGCAAGTCGCTTATCATATTAAGAACCTCTTGGCGTACTTCAACATTCTCGGAAACATCACACTTATCTTTGGTAGTCTCATACAGGTTTTCTGAAATCTGGTTGAAGTACACCTTCACATATGTCTCGTCATCCATTACGCAGCAATGTGGGTTGGTTAATTTCTGGTAGTTCAACTTACTGACGCAGTTCCGACTCTATACTGTTTCTCGGCACGGCTTGGGGACTTCTGAATCTTAAACGTAAGTAGTCCAGCTCGAGATTCGGTATTCTACACGAAAATCTTGCACACATGCAACTTTTTAGCCACATGTCGTACTGAGTTGTTCGGTTTCGATTTAACAGATCCAATCACGCTATCGTTCTCGTTTATCTGGCGGCTTTTCATACGAATATTTGTTTCTGATCAACAATCAAACGCTCTTCGGAACGTTTTATGATACCAGGCACCGTTGAGTTCGCGATTCCCCATTTTCTTTTTCCGATGGCGCGGTGCAACATATCTTTATTCTCAAAGTATATAAACTGTAAAACTTTTTCGTGCACGCACTGTTCTTTTGCCGCCATTTTGAAAACTTTTAAGTACATGATAAAATAAATTTATATAGTGCAAATCATGTCCACGAAAACATTCAGTTCATTTTACCCAGCGAACAAGAAGTGCATATACTAAACAAGCTGTTTTTTCTATTCGTTTGATGCGAAACGGAGGGTAGTTTTTCATTTCGCTTTAACAGACTTTATGGTCAGGGAGCAATCCGCAACTAGTTTTGACGCGACTAAGTTACAATAAGAGCAACATGTTTTTTGTATGTTACACTGGTTCACACTAGGTGACAGCAATGTTTCTTCATAATATACAGTTACTCACAAAATTGATCGTACACACGTACGTATGATGCTACATTTTATTGCAGTTTCTTACTGTTGTAAGCTAGTTTTTAATTTATTTTGAAGTGATTTTGCAATGAAAATTGTTTTGAAACATAATTTAACGAAAACTTGGTTTAAAATTATTTTGTTGTTGGAAATAATCGATTTATAAGGAAATGTATGCCTTTTTTAATCTCACAAAATTGATCGTACACCAATATCGACACAATTTATTATGAACTCGTTTTGTGTGTAAGCTATCAGTGTTAGAGTAAACGACATTAATAGTTCCTTTTAGCTTTGGTTTGAGAGTTATAAATTGAAATACAGAGAAAACCGTTATTTTTTGTAATGGAAGGCAAAAGAAAGCAAAAAGACATTTCTATAAAAAAAATGATCATTTCCTTGCGCTGTAAAGGAAAATCCTTACGCGAAATAGGAAAAATCATTGGACGATCACATTCCACCATACAGAATATCATTGACAACTGGAAAACGAGGGAGCTCTGAAGAAGAAGGCAGAAAGGGGGGAAAACGGATCCTATCGGAAGTTGACGAACGGTTTATAGTTCGGAAATCTAATCTGTAAAAAGCCATTCATATCAGCAGTAAATCAGAAGTAGCGGCTTGAGTTCGCCAAAACCCACGTAAACAAACCGCTGGAGTTTTTAAATCAAGTAATATTCACTGATGACACAAAAATAAATTGCTTTGGATATGATGGCAGACAAATTGTTTGGAGAGAGCCGAATACAGAGCTCAAATATAAAAATTTGAGATCAATAGTGAAACATGGTGGTGGCTGTGTTATGTTGTGGGGTTGTATGGCAGCCTTCCGGCACAGGAACACTGGAGTTTATCGACCAGAATATGGACAGAATGCTATATATGGATATCCTAAAACGTAACCTAAAACCAAGTGCACAAAAATTAGGACTATTATCAGGATATTGCTTCCATCAGAACAATGATCAAAATCACACCGCACATGTTGTTCGGAAATGGCTGTTACATAGCGTTCCTAAGCAATTGAAAACACCACCACAGTCACCAGACATGCATCCCATCGAAAACCCATGGGATAAAATTAATCGACGGTTCAAGGATACTAACACATCAAACAGAAAATAAAATTAGTATGGAAAAACATCCGAGCATCTTGCGCAAAGAACTAGTGGATCCAATGCCCCGTCGTTTGTAAGCCTTAATCGACGCTAACTAAGTACTTAATTTTATATTTAAACCCGTATTCATCAACTACACTTAACAATGCAGAATTTCATAATGAGTGCACGATCAATTTTGTGAGATAGAACTAAGGCGTTTTTTGTTGCAATCGAATCACCAAATGGGAAGAATCTTAATATTTAAATAAAATGTATATTAATCAAATTCATGAAATATATAACATTGAAATTACATATATTTTGTTACTTTAAACTTACTAATTGAACAGCAAAATGTGAAAATGTGATATTTTTTCGTGTACGATTTTTTTGTGTACGATAAATTTTTTGAATAACTGTAATTAGTTACCAAATAGTTAGTAATGTTTTCAATCACCACATCTGTTTGTAATATTGAGCTAATTATCGTCTATACGTTATCGTCACTCAATTCAAACATATATTTAATCACAGCTATGCTTCTTATTACGTACATATGAAAATGAACTATATGAAAAAATAAGTTTACTTGACGTTGTGAAACCATTATGAGCACATAAGCATTTGTGCGAATCGATACTGTGAATTGATATAGCAATAGCATAGATATTATAAGATTATAACACGAAATTTCTGCATTGGTCCAAATAGCTATCGGTTGGTTCTCGCAACTTAAAGCTAACGAAAATGAAATGTAGATAGCTTTTCGTTGGCTTAACTATTGCAAACACATTATAGAGTCGCAAAAAGTATATGAAACAAAAATAAAACAAGAATATTACTTTTTTCAAAACTAATTTTTGATAAAAAATAATCAGTGGCTGAATAGTCACTTCTCTATGCACCACCATAACACGAAGAAAACAATATATGGATTGAGTATTTAGATCGAATGGTAATTTCATTGTTTGTGTTTCACATATCTTTAAATAGATTTTGATTAAAGGCGCATCGAAAAACAATTAAAATTGAAATTGTAGAATTTGTACATCGTATCAAGTTTGTAATTTCTAATACTATGCTGCTCTTTTATTGTTGATAAAAATGCATTCTGGATTCATTCGATGCTTACAAGGTCGTTGGTGACTAAGTTTTAACTAGTTACCTTGAAAACAAGTTTTTTTTTGTTTCAATTATAGAGGCTTTAAGATTAAACTTTCTGACCCTATGTGCGGGGTTGGGAATCGAACCCAGGCGGGCGGCGTGAAAGGCATCGACTTACCCATCACGCTATACCCGTCCCCAATAAAAAAACAAGTTATTTTAATGTTATGGAAAGATAAATTATTTAAGCATGGTATTGCAACGACAACTTATGTTTAACCAATCTCCAATATATCGCTAGTCACTAGTCAAAACTGCTATTTTTTTTTTAAGTCACGCCAGTGGTTAGAGGTTAGTAGCAATCACTCAAATTTCTTGTTGTAAAATAGTCACAAATAAGCTACCGTGACAAAACTGTTTACTTCGATATCCTATTGATCCTTCCTATCCTAATACGTGCACGGTAGGAGATCGAACACAGGTAGGCCGCGTGGAAGGCAATAGTCCTAGTCATGACGCTATACCCGTTGTTGTTGTAGTTGATAAACCGCCAGGCGCCTCCACATTTCGAAATAAACAGGGAACTCTTTGTGAGTATTGAGCTGAAAAAAAAGATTCATTGCTTCTCGTCGGGTATGATGTAAAGTCATCGTCAATTTAGTATAACTGATACATTCGGAAAGAAGAAACGAGTGGAATTAAAAAAAGGAAAATTATTAACCCGAGACATTTGATATGAGGGTATAGTTTTACCTTAAAGACAGGGCCCAAACAATAAATATCTCAAATGACTCTTAATTAGCACGGACTAACAATTGAAAAAATAGCCGTTCGATGACTGGGTACGGGTTGTTGGTGCATGTTCACAATATAGACAATGTTCTACGAAGTTCAGCCCGTTTGAGTCAAGTGCAAGGATATATATTTTTGCAACTCTGTTCATATATCTTTGTGTATACTTTGTGGGCAGATTGCGCAGAAAAATTCAAATCTCAGTTTTGGTTTTGTATGTAAGCCACGAAGGCCATATTTGATACGATTTAATTTCAACTTATGTTCAGCCCTTTCATTTACGTGCTGGATTGCAGATAGAAGAATTATTTAAGTGTCTTAAACTCGATATCTGAAAATATTAAGTAAAGTACCTAAAAATTGATGATTTATTTATTTGATCACGTTTCAACTCTCTATTTGTTTAAATATGCGTATTGCAGTAAATAGAATGTGTAACTTCAGCTGCAAGAAAACGATCGACCATTTTGTACAGAATTTTGAGTATTGCAGCTCATTGAGGTAAGCAATTTTGAACTGCGAAACGATTATCGTTTTCATGCTAATTCATCATGCTCTCAAGCTGCTGTGAAATTTGTATGAAACGATGAGTGACAAATATTGTTCTATACATGTTCTTTACATTTGCCTATCATTCAAGATTCATCTTTATTTCAATGAATTACATTTCCTGGTCCCGTTTATACGAAGGCTGTACCAATCGAGCACAATTTACATTCCAGCGTCAACTTGCTAAAATTTGTACCATAAATCAGCATGCCGTCGTTTCATGTCTACGGAATATTCATCACCGCTAGCTTCCTATTTCGCCATCAGAAAAGATATACGAGTCCGTGTTGATGAAGATGAGCGTATTCAAATTAAAGTTTGTTCATCCGTTGTGCCTTCGTTGGGTGTAATCCCCACGGTTTGTCAGTGCCCCTTGATAACCGCAATCTAGAAATTCATTACATTTCCATCTTCTGATGTGGTGTTTGATTGTTCTTATGTTTCCAGTGAACGAAGAAAAACCTTTGTTAAATCGCCATTCAACAGCAATGACAGGACCACATTCTGATTAACATTCCACTCTTCTCTGGTATTTTTTTGGCAGAAATGGTAGCCTACCTCCAATCTTAGCAGGCTGTTTCAATCAGGCAATATATTATCGTTAGGTATACAACCCAAACATATTTTTCTGAAAGCCCCGATAAAGGGTAGAGTCATAATTGAGTAAAAATTTCTGAAGTGGCCCCCCATTTTTCACGACCGATTTTTCAATAAGTGTTATTGTTTTGTAGTATTAGTATCTACGAACATGTTCGTGAAATATTTCGTCAATATTCGAATTTTTTATACTATTTTAGTTATATAAATTTTTATATACCTTTTCGTTGTAATGCTCCCTGAAACTCAAGTTCTTTTTTTAATTACACGAAGCTTTGCAAACCAAGTTAACTTGTGTTGGTAGTTTGTGTATTACGTGCATTTTATTTGGTATGTATGTCATAGATCTATGTATTCATATATGCAGTGCAACGAGTTTATCAAAATGGTTTGCACGATTGAGTTTCAAACAATCTTTTATAACAATAATTTATTCTCAATTGAATGTTAAGCCTGACATTTTGGATGAAATATTAGTTTTGATCAATTTTTCACCAACGTTTGATGGATAATTGCTTACATTTTATGAATGCAGATTTTAATTCTTTAATAAAAAGGTAGCAACACTTCTTCAATGCATTTATATTGGATTGCGCTACACAAAATAAACAAAACTAAATATTTTCTGTTACAAAAGCAGTTTTCCGAAAAAAAAAATAGTTTTACGACAACATTGCCTTTTGCATGGTAAATTACAGGTTTTTATTTTGCGGGTTTGCTTATAAAAGGTACGTAAATCTTTATATCGCAATAATTTCTGCAAGAGGAAATCCATATAGAAATGTGTGTTTTTAATCAAATGTGTCAGTGGAAGTAAGCTGAAACTGAAATATTATTTCTAGAGCAGTTTTAAGGAAAACGGAAGAGTTTTAGACTAAAATTTTCCCTTTTATTGAATTGCAATTTAAAGCAATATGAACCGATTGGTTTATCTTTCAACCATGTGGAAGATTTATTGAGTAAAATCAGGAAAAGAAGCGCCGGAATTTGTTTTAACGCACACATTGTTTGCATTACTCATACGCTTGCAAAGAGTCTTACTCCTTAAATTTGATTCGTCTCGGTAAAATTTCGAAGAATTCGTTACGGAAATTTGCAGCACTGCTCCTGCCTGCATTTCATTTCATTCACATCGGTTATACAAATGGCAGCTGTTCTGTTTTGCTTGTCATGCGGTTCTTCTCCTTTTCCGAATGAAACCGTAATATCCATTGGTGGAAGCAAACTAATCCCAGCAGTAGCGAAAACGAATACGTTGCAGCATGGCAGTACGTGGACTATAAATTATTGTTGTAGGGGGATATAAATGTTTCCGATTCAGTTGCAAGCCTTACTCGACTGTTGCACCGGTCGATTGTTTCCCGTGGATGTTTTCTGGAGCTGGAATAATTGGAAGTAATGCTTGAATTGGACGAAGTGAATTATGGATTCGATTATTTTTCTGGCGATTTCTAGCCCCGATTGAAAAGAGTTGTCATGCATACAGTTAGAAGAAAATCAGTAAAATTCTATTGAATCAGCTGCAACAAATGGCAGTGATGGATTTACATACATAGTAGGACATTACGTTACATGGCTATTTTTTTTAGTTGAATTCACCAATTAAACGTGCTGTCATTTCTTAGCTAAGGCACGCTTCATTTCCATTCAACTAATTTTTTAGTTGAATGAGAGAAATAAAACGTTGTTTTCAACCAACATAAATGGTTGAATTGGTTTCTGCAATTAGCAGCTATATGGCGCTCGTTAACACCGTATTGACTACTAGCCACTAGATGGCACACTACTACCGAAAAAAATTTCAGTCGCGGTTATATTTTCTATATTTGCAGGTATAAATACGATGTTGTATTGGAGAAAAAGACATAAGCGAAACATAAACTTCTTTTTGAAAATTTTACTTCTAAGTCGCTGTTTTCTTCATTCGACTTCGCGAAATCGACTCTCTCACTGAAAACTTTGAGCACTCGGAAAACAAAAACCGAATACAAGTAGTACACCGGAAAGCGTAGCCCGGAATGAGAAGATACAAAAAAAAACATCATTTGACGTGTACAATTAGAGTGCAACATTCGAAACTCACTTCACTGTTTCGCGTAAAAACATTATTACCCACAATCGCTTCAACTGCGCACAAATTCTGAATAAATACACTTTCCACTAACAGTTTACGTCATTTTTACATATCGGTTTAGAAATTTATATAGGGATATATCGTAACACATTCGAAAAACAACTAAACAATTTGCGAGCAGTTTCAACAAGACTGTCCCTTTTAGCTTTTTAATGGATTGTTTTGCTTTGACACTGCTGTCCTTCAGTAATGACGGTGATAGATAAATAGAATCAAAGTTTCTGATTTTAATAACTAAATTAGTTGTCAATGAGAATTTCGTGTTGGATTGAATTATTGCTGGTTTGTGTCCAGAATATTCGCCAACTAAACACATTCTCTAAAAATAAGAGTTTTTTTCAGCACAGTAAATTCTAAATTTTAACTAATTTTATAGTTATTTTGGAAATTTTGTTGTTAAAATCAACTAATTCAAAAACAGTAATACGAATTAGGCGCAGAGCTAATTTCGGTCGTTCCGTGAATAAAAAAAGGTCGCATTATACTCTACTTGTAGCTGATTTATTTGATGCGTTCGCTTCGCACGAGAGGCCATTATTTGCAACAGAACTTTGCCGATTCTGCTCATTCGAGGGAACTGCTTGATGACATGACATTTCCCCAGAGTGATACACGCTGGCGTCAGATTCTTGTCCACACCGAGGATGCAAAAAACGAAGCATCGCACAAAGAGGAAAGCGCACTTCTTCTCAGTGTCGAATAGACAGCATTTGAGTGTGTGCTTGTGGTTAAAGCAGCTGGTGCGAGTGAAACACATTCTCTTCGCATGAATCGCTCTCACGCGCTCTCGTCTAAATACACCCAAGTGACCACTGGCGCGTGATGGTGAGCGAACACTTCTGTGAACTTCAATTAATAGAGAGTAGATCTGGCCTTGTTATGAAAAATTTGCAATGAAAACTGAAATTTTAAATTGTTTTATTTTGCTGATTTTGCGTGCCCCACGCTTCTTCTACGCAAACCATACACCAGAGTGCTCACCGGCGTGTACACCTCAGAGAATTTATGAGCTAATGCTCTAGCACGGTGCGATTCAGTGGAAGAGGTAAAAGGAAATAAACAAACGCACTCATGATGCGTGCACACTTTATACAACAGTGGTGTATATATGTGAAAGAGAAGAGCTCTCGTTGAAGTTGTCAGTGCGAGGGGAGAAATTTTGCTTGCTCTTCGTCACACAGAGGAGATGGACATCTCTGTTGATGAGTTTCATCAGTACCTGTCATCACCAACAAATTAAACTATGCTTTTAATAGCATCCAAAATTATCAAAGAACTGTTACCGAAAGTATATTTCGTCTAGGAACAAAAAGGTATACTGGAAACACAAAATAAAAAAAAACATTTCTATACCACATTTACTATTCGAAACAATTAAGATTAATCCAAGGGTTTAACATTAGTTGGGAAGTCCTACGTCAACAGTTCGATCAACCTGTAATCAATTTTTTTTATGTATTTTTGCACCGTTTACCCCCGGTCGAATGATCCACATATTTGCTTGGCATGTAAATGGCAAATGGTCTTGTGATTTAAGTGCTTAGCATGTAAATTTTAAAATAAAATACGGAAAAATTGGTTTCATTGATTTTAAATCCTGTAAATCAATAGTAACTAGCATCATACCTATAAGTGAAACATATTCCGCAATACATATTTCATCCAGTAGAAAATTAAGTTTCGCTTACACACTTATAAAAATATCGTGTAAATTTACGATCTTTGAGTCCGATGTATTCTAACTAGAGATGTGCAATCTGTTCGCGAACGACCAAAAAAACTAGCTTCTCCCGACAAATGAGTGAAGTGAAGTTTTTTTTCATTAAATAATATAGGCATGGAAGTAATCGAGTTACATGAGGATGTATACAAAATAACTGCGTATTTCATAATGGTTTGAGGGATCTGATAGAAGTGGCATACATTAGTGACCTTTGAAAATGTATCCAAAAAAGAATAATTGGCTATATCACTCCTCAGTTTTACCCCAACAATTTTGTCACGAAAACTGGAGAGCAATCGATAAATAAAACGAAAATAGAACACAAAAACATGTTTTCGTCCGCCATGGCGAATGTTCCGGATTTTTGTTTTGCAAAAAAGCTTGAATAATTACTTTCCAAAGAAAATTTGTCAAAAAGAATTATCTGTCTTAGCTTTATTTATCACAAAAAAAAAAGTTCATTTCTTCTGACGCAAACGTTACCTTTACATATCACAAATTTTCAAATACTTTTAGGGCATGTTCAGGAGTGTTCTAGTTCTAGATGCATAATTTATTGACATAAAAAAAATTTAAATTTAAATCTAGAATTTATAACAAAATAAACTGGCAGCCCTAGCAACGTTTTATCTGTGTTTCAAATATAGAAAAAATAGAAAAAAGTATATATAATAAAATTTCTCATTCAGAAATAAACAGCTGCAAAGTCAATGACATGATTCATTTTACGTGCTTTGGGTTGTGAATTTAAGTGAGTTGTGACGGTCTTTTTGTATGCATCTCACGAGACGTAAATTTACATGTTTTTTTAAGAATGTTTTTTCTAAGTGCCAACAATTACACACTGTATTACAATGTATTTCAACTTAAAACTCGCCTTTTATTGTATATACCCGTTAAAGAGTTAAAGTTTATTTTTTTCGTGAATCCCGGCAAATGTATTCCGGTATTTCGGCAATCAAATTGTTCGGAAAAAATAGGGCAAACTTTGAACACCTCGGAATCATTCCTTTTTTTTTTGTTTTATATCAAAATTTCACACACAAACATTGGAAGCTGGTGTGGAACAAGCAGCTAGAGTGTGAACAAAAGAATAGCATTCACCAAATTTGCAGTATGTCCGCTGGTCCAGATTGTGTCATATATCATGAAGCATAGCTCACCTGATGCTTCTGTGTACGAAACCAGCACGGTAAGGTGGAAATTGACTGCAAAAAGGACAATAAGGGAGTGTCTGAAACTGCTGCGATAATGCCGCTCGGGTCTGGGTTCAGAACTTTGGAAGTTGTGATTTATGCTACCCCCGTTGGGACATTGAGCATCGAATAGAAAAGGGATGCGTACGTGCCGGATGGTGTATGTGAAATTATTGGAAACTCTCACATGATTTGCTGTATAAGGAACTTTGATTTGCGGGTTTTGTTGGGTTGCTTCGTTTTTTTTTCTTATAGAAATTTATCGTTTTTGGACAATATGCTGGTTAGTATATTGAAGTGGTTTCCACAATGAAAAAAACATGCCTTCACAAAATAGGATTATAATTTCAAACGATTGAGACAAGAAGTGTGATGTATTTCATAAACTGAAAATCAAAACGATGATAATTTTATAAAATCTTTTTGAGTCGAGTGAAGACGAAGAATGTTTAATCCTTACCCGGAAATTTGAAAAAAAGTTGAGAGGCAGGAGTGGAAGGAAATGTTTTACCAATAAAGACGTAACAGAGCTAAGTATGATTCAAAAGTTTTCAAAGGTAAATAGTTGAACGAAATTAAAGTTTTCTTTTTCTGTGTTAGTACTTTATCTACTGGTGTGAAAGCAATTAATAATTCATACCAAATTTAAACAATTTAGATCATGACGCATTGAAAGCAAAATACAAACAGTAGGACAAATGTTTTAATTTATTTCTTAGGAATTTGATATCAACAGCATAAAATTTCAAAAGCATCTAATTTGTCCTAGCGGATGCATTTCGTTTGTAAAATTGAATCACAGTTAGAAAGTTGTCTCGTTAGTTTGCCTCTCTTATAGGGTAATTGTACCCAAAGTTATCTCATTAGTCGCGCCACCAAGTTGTTCTGCGAGTTATTCGGCCAACAAAGAATGGATTGCGAACATCTTCGTTTCGCTCCTAAGCATTATTATCACAAAACGTGAAGTACTTCCTTCATGGCGACGCAAAAATTTCAAGCAAAGGCACAAATTGTGCATCTTCTTGATAAATGATAGATCTGAGATGATAAAGAGTTCGGTTTCCCTACAATATGCAAGGGCAAAGCACCTTTCCTTTGAAAAGTGTATGCAATCTGTACCATGGAACCCCGGTTCTTGGGAAGGGCAAGAAGCACCAAGCGTGTTACTGAGAACAACAATAAAATTCCATCTGCAATTACATTCCCCGCAATGAAAATTACGGCTACCACGTGGAAGCACATTTTTTTCCTTTCGTTCATTATCTTTCGCTCGTGTTTTCATTAAAAGAGTATAACAAAAGAACCCCGGAACGGGGCGAGACTAGCAGTTATACGAAACGGCATTTTCATTCGAAACAATGAAAACATACTACTTCCAGTCGCTGCAATGTTTAGCTCGGACGGAGATGCGGAACAAACTGCTGTCTAAATTGATGTTCCGGCGATGATGCAAATAGTTGTTTAACAGTTTGAAAGCAAATTAGCATGATACCTTTGATTTGGATTTTCAACGATTGGAGCAATTTTGATTGATGGTTTAGTAAATAATTTTTTGTAAATAAAACTGCGAAACGCTTTTATTGTCTGTAGAGTTATGATCTAGCTAGAGTTCTAATGATTGGTAATGAGCTTAAGAAACTGATCATTGCAAATCACTCGAGTCTCTGGTATGCCGGAAAGTGCCGATAAAGGTCTTTTAACATTCACTATCCGATCCGGCAATAGAAAAGTTACCAGAAATTGTCACTTTCTGTTCGCGGCAGCATTTTCGTACACAATGAATTCTTCACAATCTCTAATAGTCAATATAACAGTCTATACTGGCTGCTTAAAAATATTCCTACGCATCGATTCGAGTAGATAAATCTACATATTTTAGATAATTGGTGATCGAAACTTCAATTAGTAACGAACCATGCCTTTATTTTTGTTTAATAATATAAGTTTAAAGACACACCCCTTTATCTTTAAGATGCCGAGAGCATCGAGCTTTGCCTAATTTTGCCTGATACGACAGTTTAATATATAAGATTTCTGCTCTTCAATGAGTGCGTTCTCAATCTAAGAAAATCGACTTGCACTCTATGCGGTTCGATACTAACAATAGTCCAGGAACTAACTGTGCAAGAATCTTTTTTACCTTCGAATGCAATATAATCGTTCTAGCACTTTTTTATCTCTTCGATACCATGCTTATAGAATGATTCATCGATGGCCATAATATAGGCTTCATTTACGGCGATGAATACCTCATTCTAATTAAATATTTTCCCCTGGAAAATCCTTTTGAGATTAGCAAAGGATAATTAGTCTCTTAACAATAATAATAATTAGGATAATTAGGCAACAATAATAATAATCACTTTTGATTATGCTTTCCTTTTCAACATGTTGCATTTTCATATGGCTTTCCCTATCTGAATGCTTATTTCAGATCTTATTTATTTGTCGTCAATCAAAAGTAGACCATAAGGATAATTACAATAATCGTCTTAAATTTGTAAACTATTCTAAATAGATTCTAAATAGATGTATAATTTATTATGAGTTAAATAATAATAATTGGCTTACCGAATAGAACTGAAATATTGCTTTAGTTTGTTTTTTGACATAGTGAAATCGACTGCTTCTGAATGCTTGTTGTATTTAGCCATCAATTGATTTATTGGCCCATTTTTCGCATAGTTTGTTCGCTGGTGGTTTGTAATAAAAATATTTCGATTTCTTAAACGCCAAGATGGTATGTAAAAATTTAGATTGGACAGGAGTTGACTGGAATCTATGCGATTCGAGACAATGTCATTTACAAATGAGACCATTGAAAATTCTCTGCGTTCTTTTAATGTTTGAATACTTATTAGCATACAGCGGGCTTTATATGACGGAAGAGGAAGTCTTGTCCAACCTAATTTACGAAGTGCAAATAACAAAAATTGTTTTTGAACTGATTCTATTCGATCTTCCCATGTGATTAAGTAAGGTGACCAAACTAAGCTACAGTATTCTAGTACTGACCGAACATAGGCAATGTATAATGTTTTAATTGTATACGGATCGTGAAAACAGTAACAAAATCGTTTTATGAATCCTAGCATGTTATTGGCTCTGTTTATGATTGTATTATAATGGTCAACAAAAGTCATTTTAGAATCTAGTATTATTCCTAAGTCCCTAATTCTTTCGCATTTTTGAACTGTTTGACTTCCAAGAGTAAGTATCAAGTCAGGTGTATTTTGTTTTTTACTGAATGTTATTCTACTGCATTTTTTCACATTTAGTTGAAGAAGACTTTTGTTACACCATGTATAAAAAGAAAGAATTTCTGCTTGATAAACCTTGGCATCCTCACTTTTCTCTATTTCTAAAAATAGTTTTATATCGTCTGCGTATATTAGAATTTTTATTTTTTTTTAAAAGAAAGGAAATGTCGTTAACAAACAAGATAAATAAAAGAGGACCTAAATGAGATCCCTGGGGGACCCCGGAACTGACGTGAATGGGGTTCGACTTTTTACCCTTGAATTTTACAATTTGTTGACGATTTGTTAGATAAGATTCCAACCAATTACGAAGACCTGGTAAGATTCCCAATTTCTGTAATTTGAACATAAGCATGGGTATGTCAACACGATCGAATGCTTTGCTGAAATCTGTATAAAGAGCTTCAATGTAATTTCCCTTGTCCATACCGGTCAGGGTATAGTGGACGAATTCAAGCAAATTAGTAGTAGTGGAACGTCCTTTGAAAAATCCATGTTGCATGTGAGTAATTCTATTTTTTATTTGACTAAAGAGTTTGTCATTAACGATCGCTTCAAAGAGCTTCGGAATGCAAGAAAGAATAGCAATCCCGCGATAGTTGCATATGTCTGCTTTTTTCCCATTTTTGAAAATTGGTATGAGGAAAGAGTTTTTCCACGTTTCTGGAAAAACTCCAGACTGAAGCGAATTATTAAAAAGCCAGCACAAAGGGGTTGCAAGATCTAATGCTAATTTTTTCATAAATATGGGTGGAATCCCATCAGGTCCGGCACTTTTAGAGACATCTGATTTGTTTAGGGCATCTATTATGTCTAGCACTTGGATTTGATTTACATTAATATCTTCAGTAAACTCTGGAAAGAAATTAAAATATTCACGATCGCGGTCATCTTCAGAAAACTTCGTGTAGATTTGTTGAAAAAATTTAGCGAAAAGATTACAAATTTCTTGTGAGTTATTACCAATGTTTTCCTGTAGATACATTCTTGACGGAAAGTTTTCTGATTTTAATTTGTTTCTAACATAACTAAAGAATTTTTTTGGGCAAGACTTTATTTCCTGTTCAGTTCTTGAGTTATACTCTTTGAATGCAGTATCAATTGCTGAACTTAGTTGGTCACAGATGTGTATGTAATTCGATAAATTGTCACTATTATTTTCTCTTTTGTACTTTTTATGAGCTTTTTGTTTGCGATTTCTTAGGTTTCTAATATGCTCGTTATACCAAGCAGGATACTTTGAATTATTTTGTCGCCTAATTTTCTTTAATGGGACATGTTCATTTATTATGTCGTACAGCCGTGCGTAGAAAATATCGACTGAAATTTCGACATTTCTTTCGTTTCTAAGGAGTTCTTGCCAATCTATTTCTCGTAGCTTACGACTAATACTATTATAATTTGCTGAGTGGTAATCGAAAATCTCCTCATACTCATAGTCGTCGGGTCTATTAATCTGATGTATAAATATTGAGAATTCGATTGCTGTATGAAAAGCTTCATTTTTCCACAATGGAGTTGGTGATTCTATTACACAAAAATCATCGTGAATATTAGTAAATAAAAAATCTAAATAACAGTGTTGCTGATTTTTTACATGATTAATTTGATTAAGACCTAAACCGGATATTTTGTCGAATAAGTAATGAAGTGTTTCATTCTCCCCAACGAGAGGTAGTAAAATGCTCTCATTTTCAGCGTCTGGAATAAAGTCGATATTGCGCTGATTAAAGTCTCCATATATATGAACTTTAGCTTCCGATGGAAGCTTAGTCATGATTTCATCAGCAACATGCAGAAACTTTTCATATGTAGCTTTTTGGGCATTGTTAGGAGGAAAATATACTGGAACAAAAATATGTGTTTCACCTGCTAAATGAATTCTTACCCATACGTGTTCAAATTCTTTAAATTTCGTTGTGGTTATCATTTCGGCGTCAAATTCTGCTAAAACAGCAATAAGAACACCTCCCCCCGATTTTTTATCAGATGTATGGAGCTCACGATCGTTTCTAAAAACGTTGTAAATGTTTCCGAAGACTTCCGTGCTGTTAACGCTATCATCCCAACTAGTTTCGGTTGCTAGAATAATTCCATACGAACACCCTAAAATATTTTTATGGATTTCATTAATCTTTAGTGCGCTCTTCATACGGTTAAAATTTTGACAATATGCTACGATTTCTGTCGACGACGATAGATGAGGAGATCTTATTGAACATGATTGTTGACTTATGATAATATTGTCATTATTCTCTTCTTCTGGGTAATGCGTCAAAATTGCCGAAAACACGAATGTTGAGCACGACAGGCCACGCACGTATCAGTTGACGAACATTCAGCAGACATTTGATTCGGCATCGTTAGTTGCAGGTTGTGCTCTCGATAAGGATTAATCGTCGGTCCTCTTTGAAAATTAATTGTAGGTCTGTAATTTGTTGGTGGTCCCGAAAATCGATCCTTAGCTGCAGCAAGAAGTATTCTATCAGGTGGAAGATTATTTCGGCTGTTGTTGTAGTTGTTGTTGTTATAGTTAGTGCAATTATTATTCATGTCGTGACTAATAATGTTATTACAATGTCGTTTTGTAGATGAAAGATGCGTGGAAAGAGTATTGGATCTGTTATTGTAGTTTTTTCTTGAATTTCGCTTTTTGCGCCTTCTTGACTTGTCAGCCTCATTTTGCTGACGTCGGAACCTAGATTGACGTGCGTCGTACTCACTCCAATCAGCTTTCCATACCTTTTTGGTGCCTAATAAACGCCACCCAGAATAGTCGGGTTTTATACAGTTCAATTCGTCATCCAAACTGGGGCATGAGTCAGGTGTCGATGATGATGATACAGCAATTTGGATTCCAGCAATATTTGTTGATAAAGACTTCAACTCCTCTAGAATGTCCAACTCGACCATAGAATTCGGATTGTTAGGTAAACAGGTTGCTGTGTCAAGAGATAGCTGGCTGAGTTGACTTATTTCGTTACTCAGGTCTCGCAAATTTGAAGAAAATTCTGACGTCACGGTTTGCAGTGTCGAGAACACACTTTCCTTTGTCGATTTTAAAGCTGTATCTAGCAGTGCAGTCATGTGATTTTTAATACTTGTCACACTTCCCGGCAAACTGCTATTTTTATTTAGTGCGATCAGCTCATTTTTTATGGTAGTGAGTAAGACTTCTAGTCCGTCAATCGCCTCATGTATTACAGTTGGCTTCTCCTGTTGAAAAGCAAACTTATGCAGCACTTCCGTGTTGGCCTGAAGTTGCTTCTCCAGCAGTTTTTGTTGCTCAACAAGGCTGCTATAATGCATCTTTACTTGTAATAATTCTTGACATACCTCGCAACATGGCAGCACATAAGAATTAATATCTGCTTTTTTGTCTCTTTTCCTGAGAGAACCGCGCTGAATGGTAACACCGATGCAGGCCGCGTGAAATTTTCGAGGGCAGCCAACGCATGTCCACATGATTGTGTCGACGGAGGTATCCAGTGCACAAATTTCACAACTCATGTTGATTACACAACTAAAAACAGTTAAAATAAACAATAAATAATATTTCGCGCGCGGCACTGGGAGCGAATGAAAAACACGTCCGAACTTGACGACGTCTAATGAAGAACAATGCTGATGTGACCCCGGAGAAAAATGGTAGATCCATGTTTCGTCCACTGCTTCATACCAACTCAAGAAATTATTTTTATTGCGACAAAACAGTACCAAACAGCTATCTGGATCGTAAGTCCGTTCACGATTATCAAAACTTGCTCAATTTCCTGATGAATGCTTTATTTAGACTCGTTTAAAATGAAAATACCACAAATATTTGTTTTTAATAGATCCGTGTGCGGACTGGACAGTTTATGGATTTGTTTCGTGCGCCGTTTGATGCACGAGACCCATTTTAATCGAAATTCGGCTGTTTCTTTGTATTCGAGAAAAAACAGGATGGTCGATCATGGTGTACTGGATGGTCGATCATGACGACCTTCTATTATCAACCCCAACAAACTAAACGGACAGGGTAACCAACATTCTCAAAGAATTAATTTCGAAAATTCGAAGACACAAATAAGTTTATACGAAACCTAAAAGACAGCTGACTTCATATTAAAAACAAATGTTGGCAGTGATTTTGACAGTCAGGTGAAAAAAATGTAAATTAGTTAAGGGCATATTCAGTAGTGTTCTAGTTCTAGATTCATAATTTATGTCAGTTTCAAAATTTAAATTTGAATTTTATAGCAAGAAAAACTGGCAGCTCCAGCAGTGTTCTGTTTTTTATATTGTGGAATGTAATGTAATGTTTTTAAAGTGAGCATGTATTCAAGCTTTTTTTTTGTCTTCCTCCTGTATGTATCGTCTTATTGTTGATTTATGTGTGCTTCAATACGAAGATAGTATCACTACTTCTTCGTAGTTTTGTTTTAACTAAATTAGATTCCGTTGAAAAATTTAAGAATTACATGGACTGAATTTTCCTTTGAGCTCTCTTTCGGGTCCAAAATTGAAGAAAGTGAAATTAAAAAATAACAACATAAATACGGGCAAATACCTTGTGAGTAAATTGATTTAGTTCAAAAGATTTGTTTTAGGCAGGAAGAAAGTTCACGTGGAACTTGTTCTGAGCTCAATGTTGTCAAAAGGTCGTCAAGTACGTTTAAGCCAGTAAGAAGCGTTTAAGCAAGAAAGTAGATTTTTCTGATACTGTGGAACTTTTGATAAGTTGGGATAATTCGGGTCAGAAATCTAGATACGGAATGGGTTCGGCATGTTAAACAAATTGTAAACAGCCGAATGAGAGTATAGTTTGATATCAGTTGAAAAACTGATGAGCCAAAATCAAATTAAGAAGTCAATTCATAGTTGCTAGCATAATAAGATTTCGATTTGTTCTCTTTTTGGTGTTTGAATTTACTCGGACACTATGCATAACCACAGCAGAACGTCAGGTCGGCAGGAAACGTGCAGAGCAAGGACGCTAACGAACACAAACACACGCGCGCGAACACGAATAGTGAGTAGAATATAAGAATCCCAAAGCGGACCTGGAGCTGACCTTGATAGTCTCCGAGTATCTTCAGATCGGGCTGGTGCATGAAAAGAGACCTTGAGAGTCCATTCCAAACGGTCCCCGTGGCTTTACCAGGAACTAGATTGTTAGTATCTACCAGCTGTAAAAGGTAGATTAGCAGGGTCAATCCAAGTCCTTGTTTAGGATGAATCGAACAAATTTGCGCTGGATAGCTTCGACATTCTCGATGTCGATTTGATAGTATGGTGACCAAATGATATTCAAGCATAGAACGGACTAGTGCACACTAAAGTATCACAAGACATTGCACATTGATAGAGTACTTGGTCACGCGAAAAATAAATACGAAAAGCTTGGAAGCCTTGGAAATTATATATCCGATGTGTTTAGCTTGGCATCAAGAACAATACCTAAGTCCTTCACGGACGATTCACGTTTCAGCACTTTTTCCGTAATGTTGTACTTGTATCTCACAAACGAGTGTTTGCGAAAAAATGAAATAACAAACCATTTTGAGGCGTTCATTGCCACTCTGTTGTCTTGACACCAATTCGAGAATAAATCAAGCTGTGACTGTAGATATATAAAGTCTTTTTGACGTTTAACTTGGTTGAAATCGTCAGCAAAATACGACTTATAGCATTTTAATGAAAAATTGAGATTGTTGGGGTAGAGTCAAAATATAAATGATTCCAAACGACTACTCTGAGGTACTCCGTGAGCTAACGGCAAACGGTGTCGTCGAGCAGTCTCCAATTTCCATAGGCTAATAACTTCTGGTTGTGTGTATGAATTCTGACGAAATTGTTTTACCACTGAATAAACAAACCTTTCGCATCAGAACGCTCTCGAGAGTTTTCTTTGCTATACCTAATAATGAAAGTACTTCTATTTGCACCAGATTAGAATAGAAGAACTGTTTTTCAAATCTTTATCATTTGCATCCAATTATGCGTTCATGAAGATAATATAGTGACTATTTCGTTTAGCACTAAACTAAACAAGTACATAACAACCAAGGGCAGTAATAAAACGCCTATTCTCGGCGGCTCGCAAGAAAAAAAAAAACATAACCTACTAGCACCGCACTTGCGAGAGCATCAATCTGCCATAAACCAAGTACCTATCATCAAGAGATTTGATTTTCCTTCCTTTCTACGCCACCGAACGTACGGCACTCCGTACCGGTGAAATTACTCGTACCGGCAACGTGAGCTCCATTTGTGACATGATAGACTCCTTCCAGAAGCAGCGCGTTTTCGGTTCGGAGGGTGAAATCCCTGAATATACGTGGTATTTTTTGTGAATCTTCGCCGCGCACCGGGAATGCTAGACATGTTGTTTTGTCTCACTTTTATTCCGATTCAGTAGGTAACCGTTACAGAGACATCTGTTTACAAGGGGTGACAACGGGATTGATGATGGTTGTCGACACGTGAATTAATATTCTATTTGTGATGTGATCTACTGGATGCTTAAATAAATTTCAACGATAAATAAAAGGTTAGGAAAAATCAATTGGTACAAAAACATACTCCGACATATTTTGAAATCAGTTCATGGTTTGCAGATTTACGTATATGTCGTACCTCGGCAACATAAATTCGAAACCCGCTAAAAATACGCCAATCAAAAATTATTCAAAAGAACATAGCAAACCGACAAATTTTAGTTCTAAAAATCTTGAATTGATTATTTTTGCACAGAAAACATGAAATTCTCCATTATCAAGATTTAATTTTCACTAAATTACTGTACCATTCACTGTTATGCAGAGGCTATGTAGCAGCTGAATTGTGCTAGCTTTTACTTCCTTGTTTTCTGAATCGAAATAGTGCATCTATACTAAAGCACAATTAATTATAGACAAAAACATTCTAATACACAAATAAATAAGGTAGAGTAAGAGCAGTACAAAAAATTACATCGCAGAACTAGCACACGGTGCGAATTAAATCAGTACTGATGCTCTAGCATTTCAATGGAAGATGAATCAAAAATAGTTCTAAAAATAAGTTCTTGAAAGGATTGAAAATACACACCTAACAAAAACTCTGTGATTTACATCTTATTAGATGCACATAAATGGAGCGTCGCAGTTCACGCAAATTTACGTCGAAGAACATTTAATATTGTGTCCGAAACTCCATGACAAGAAATTCATTGAAATAAAAAAACAAAAAAGAATTCTGATAGCAACCGACGCGACTTGAACCGAGAATCATTGGAATTAAGTCACCTGCAAAATTCAAATTTTTTTGGAGTGTAGAAAAAATCTTGGAAGGCAGCTCAATCAGTATGCATCCAGGATACTTCCATAACTTCCAAGTTCGTGTTCTGACCATTCGGTTTTATTTCAGTATTCCTTCTATATCATATCATATACACATATTTTCAATAAACTTTTGGAGTAAATACGTTTTACTTTACTATGTTAAAAATTTACTTTCTGAGAGAGTGATCAGATTCGAAGATAAATATCTGTTGTTATTCTTAACGTAACAACATAATTTTACTCCATATCATCGGAAATATGATCAGCAATTTATTATTTAATTTAAACTTTGTCCTAATACCTCTGGAAACAATGAGTATCAAAAAGAACTACTCGTGACTGGGTAGAAAAACAACGGTAAAATTTGTCCGTTTCGTAAATTCTAGTCTGCGCAGTTGACAGAGCACCATTAACATGTCATTTTGATCGGTCCAGATTCAGATTTCGATACCAGATTTCATGGTCCAAATTCAGGTTCGGAATTCACGAACGCGTATTTGAGAAAAATTATTTCAATTGGTTCTTTCGAGAATCAAAAAAAATGTCTCAAAGAACTTACTGCGATACATTCTTTCACTGAAATAGATGAATTGTCATTTTTACTTCCGTTAGTTCCGCCTTATGGATTTTATTCGCACTGCGTGTAGATCTGCTTTGGTCGGATAATTTTTTGTCTTGCGTTCGCCAAATACCAGCGAGAGGATTAGTTCACACCAAAACAAAAAGTCACCAGTATTACTTAATTCCTCATACGATGTAGTTCATAAAGACCTAATCTGTCAAACGACGGAAAATTTCATTTGTAATGACTTAATGTTAGATTAGCTTGAATTTTACTGGTTTCGATTGTAACTTGCATTCTGCTAGCGGGTGTGACTGTATGCATTTAAATGTTCCTTTTATCAGCCAAGCAGACGTGTGCTTCTGTGGCTCAGTCGATTAACAGACGTACTTGCGGTCCAATGATTCTCGGTTCAAGTCGCGGCGTTGCTATCAGTTTTTTTTTATTTCAACGAATTTCATGTCATGGAGTTTTAGACACAATATCAAATGTTCTTCCACGTGAATTTGCGTGAACTGCGATGCTCCATTTATGTGCATCTAATAAGATGTAAAATCACAGGGATTTTTTTTAAGTGTGTAAGTGTCACCTAGTAGTTAAACATAAACCGCTAAACGAACGTAATGTTTAATTTAATTTTTTAATTTTTAATTTACAGAACACTTTTTTGTTTGCGCCGAAGTGCAATGTTTAAATTTTAAGATTTGGGGCTAGCTGCCACTATTTTATTCCTTCAAAAGTTGAGATTTTTTAATCCCGAGAATTGATTGATTATCTTAAATGTGTTCAGTTGTGATATCTCATGATATTCAAACTTAACACCACAAATTCAACTACAGAACTCAATTATTATCTGTGATTGACTTAGCTACCTACTCGGTAAAATTGCTCAACGAGTCAAAAGTAGTTCGTTCCACGTCAACGTTTGAGCTTCCTGGTAGTTTTAAGATACGTTTTCCATTTTGTTTTGATTCTTTTGTCTATTAAGTCGGTGCTAAGATAGGGTTGTTTCAACAAATTTCTAAATAAAGTGCTCCCTACGAGTTATATTATAATGTAAAATATACTCTTCATTCATCTTTTCTTACAAATAAATTAATATAAGATGCTTTTACTTGAATTTTGTATCGTTCATCATTCTGCATAGTTTATTTGCTAAAAAACCTTACCGCACTGACATATCGGTTATTTTTTTGTCACTCGAACCACACACGGCTGTATCCTAGCAACTACAGCTTGTTTAGGTTTCAATCCCATCTGAGGTTACTTTACTGAAGCTGAACTTGAATTTCGAAACACGGTGGTTCGTTGTCTGCCAACGGAGCGATTCAATCCGGATCCGATTGGCGCTCACTTTGTACTAAACCATAATGCGCAGGTGTGTCGTTTCGGTTAAAGGTCCAAGGTCCGAAGTAGCGGCACTCTTCAGTGAGAGGCCGGTTATTTCCAGTGAACGGTTAGTAAGCATCAGTTTCTGCTAGGCGGAGGATGTTAGATGTTGATGATGATGGAAGTTGACGTGTTTCTTTGCTTCACGAAGGCTGGGATATTGAAGCAGAATTTTCGTATTTACCTAGATGCTGAAGCAAAAAGCAATTGGAATTCGTTGGCTGTCAAAGTGCTTTGTTTTGTGTCTCTTTGTGGTATTTTCGGAGACGGGTGGTTTCGAAGCATGTGTGTTATGTTGGCAATTGCTCTTGAAACATTGGGAGGCATTCTCTATAGCAGTTAGGTTCAATAATATGAAGGAGGCTTCAGTCAGACGAGATAAGTTAAATATCACCGAAAAATGCATATCGTTGGTCAAGTTTCATTTTTAATTATATTTTAATTCGTCGCATGAAATGAAACTTTTTTAAAGAACCGCATTTTGCAAATTCTTTAATATGGGTGTAAATGGGATCCTGGTGGAAATGATTTGCAAACCAACAGCAATTTCATTAAAATTAAATATCTCATTTATTTTTGTTTGAATATTACATAAACTAATTTTGCATGAGAAAAAGCAACAAATTATCAAATTTTGTTGTTGTAGTATTAAACCAATATCTATCAAGTGAACACCATTTATGCGATTCTATTTATTTACCAGCTGAATTACCCGGCGTTGCTCGGAAATGTTTCGTGAAGGCAAGGCCGCAAAAAAGATTCTAGAAATTTTCCTGCCTATTGAAATACCCGAATGTAATGAAAAACAAGACGCAACCCGATTGAACAATACTCCGTACATGTTCAGATTGGGCACGGTCAGTGTCCCATCTCTCTATAAATATCTTCTTATTAACCTCATATTTGGGGTACTTACTACATTCCCTCTCCATTAAAATAACCTTATAATCTCCTTTGATGTGAATGTAGTATCTGTATTAGTGAAGAAGTATCGTTTCTCGTCGAATAAAGTTTACATTGAACTCCTATTTTCTTAGTGAACTTACTAAAACTTTCCTTCATGATTACCAAACTTGGTAGCGATTCGTTCAGTTGTTTCGTAGTTATGCCGAAACTTGCATACACTCGCGTTCATAGGCAGTTAGAGATTGATGCTCCCTTAGTTCTTTGAATTTTCCGGCAAAATAAAATCTTTTGAAATTATATTAAAAATTTTGCGTTTCATTCAATTAAACAATAGTAATACTATCTAGCACGACATTGAAATTGTTGCCTATCACCCAAAAAATAGGAAATAAAAATTTTCAAGACCCCATTCTCCTAGTCTAAACCCTCCTGCACGCCTCGTTTATTGACAAATAAGATAAATTTTACAATAAACACCCCTTTTTAGAGGCACTTGCTACAAACTTCACCAATTTGTTCACTTCTGCAATGAATATCGAAGCTTGTTAATAAAAATATAAAATACCCCTATGACAACCTATGAATTGCAAAAAGTACCTGTGCCAAGTTTATTGAAAATTTACTGAGTTGTTATGGAATTATGTCGATATATACAAACCATTGGACTGAGGGCTTCTTTATTAGAGACATTTGATATCTTTTCATGCGTATAAGTATCCTTGCGATTATCTCTTAGTTGTAATAAATATTTGTACCTGTCGAAAAATGTCGATTTCACTAAATTCGAAACATTTTGCCTCAAAGGGTGTAGCATGGTTTGCATATAAAAACTGCCTCCAAACAGAAATAAAATTGATATAAGCTGTTTGAAAGGGTTTGTATTGGAGATGATTTCCCAAAGTTTTAACCCTTTAACTGCCATATGTGTGGAGTTAGGCTGGTTCTTCTGATTTTCATTTTATTAAAACTTATCAAAAACCTCTTTAGCAAAAAAAATTGAAAAAAACTGGAATGTTTTAAAAACTATGGGAAACCTTTCCGAATTTTTCAAAATGTATTTCATGTGAAAAAATGTTCAAAATTTTCGAAATTTTTTTATTCGCACTTACACTTTTGGTACCACTCTAGATTTCAGATAGAAAATTAAAAATTTATGAGTACATTACGCTGTATTTTTTCAGTTTTTTTAAATGTGGACGAGTATAAAATCAAAACCATGCGTCTTCATCAAATTATTATCCGATGGAGACACATGGTATTTCGTTCTAAAATCATATATCACATGCCCTTAGAACTAAATACCATGCGTTTTCATCTACAACTTGAGTTCAGGGCTTGAGTATTGACGTAATTAATGCGAATAAAAAAATTCATTTTTTATGTTATTTACACACGCCCGCACGCTTGGCTCGATTTACCAAGCAATGATGTAGGGAATTTAATAATGAACATGTGAGCCAGCAGAAGGTTGTAATTCATAAAGTAGGACCAGTGAGGAAGTAACATGAATCAGAATTAATGAATTGACAAATATTTAGTTTTTAATATACTGAACTGATAATAAATTTTTCTAACATTTTTTGTATGCAAATCAATGTAAGTACACAGTAGTTAACTTTATTCACTTATTTTGGCTATATTTAGTGAAAGTGAATGTTAAAAATATAGTTCTTTTTTTTTAAAAAAAAAAAAGGATTCACTAAACACCATGACTATGTGCAGAGTCACCAAGAATCCAAAACCAAGAGAAATCCTAAACAAAACTCTTCAGCTATCAGTTTTATGGCGAACTGTTCATCGACGTTCTATATCACATGGTATGAATAGCTAAGTTCCCTGAAATTGCTCAACACGACAGCTAAATGCTCATAAAGGCGGATAAATCAAACTGGGATCGGATGTGTTTTCATATGAAGGGTAGTTTAATTGGTAAAACAGTTTCTCTGGTTAGGAGTTAGGTACGGGTTCGAGTCCCGTCTCTGCGGTAACATTTTCGCGGTTTTCATTACACCATTGTGTTCATATGTCAACATTCCAATCTGTTTTCCCCGTTAGATACTGATCATATTATAATTTTAATGTTCTTTAGAATTTTTACTAAATATAGCAAAAATGTGAGACTAAAATTGACTACAGTGCAAGGGGAGGACGCTTAGAACAATGTGCCAATCACACATTAACACAATGCGTTGGTTTGTGTTAAGTTTAGTTTGTGTTAAGCGACTCTCCCCTTGCTACAGAGTGTTTGTTGATTTATTTGATTTGAACATAAATGTGAAATAAATGTAAAATGACTTATCAGTTCATAAATAAGAACTTTAAACCTTATATTAAAACCTAAATATTTACCAATTCATTAGTTCTGATTCATGTTTCTCTCACTTTACAACCGTACACTGGCAACGTGTTCACTAATGCGTTCAAACGAACTGTTTCCCTACGTCATTACTAGCTAGTAATCGAGACAGACGTACGGGCGTGTGTAAATAACTTTAGGAATGAAATTCTTTCTTAAGCCCGGCGCTCAAGTTGTAGATGGAAACGCATGGTATTTAGTTCTAGGAGCATGTTATATATGTTTTTAGAACTAAATACCCTGCGTCTCTATCGAATGATAATTTGATGGAGATGCATGTTTTTTTTGAATGATTTATTTTATTTTAAAGTCTGATACAATACTCGCCCACATTTTTTAAAATTCTGAAAATAATACAGCGTAATGTACTCTTGAGGTAGCGCAAAGCCGTGGTCAGGTGAAGTTTGCTGTCTATCCCGGGGTTTTACGCACTTTATCCAAAATTTCGAGAGAACGGGGAAGAAAACGGAAATTCCAAGAATAGATAATTAAATTTTTTATCGATTCGTATATAAATTGTGCCTGATAAACGTTTTTATCGAAAAATTTCGTGCGAATTTTAAAAATCCATGATAATATTCTTTCGCACACTCACAATGTCAACACACAAGAAAACAAAATGTTTAACAAAACTCGCACGAAATCTCGCGAAAGAAATGCTTTCCAACTGATATTTTTCGCCAAATGCATAGTAAAACCATTCATCTACAATCGTATGTTTTTGATTTTTCGAGAATCGGGTTAGTGTTGGAGAAATTCAGAAATTTGAGAAATTAGGGTGAAATTTCGACGACAAAGCAAGAGGAAGCATTGAGTTGTCTCGCTTCGACCTAACCACGGCGAAGCGCTACCTTAAATGATTAATTATTTTATGTAAAATCTAGAGTGGTACCAAAAGAATAAAAAAGTTTTGAACATTTTTTTTCACATGAAATACGTTTTAAACAATTCTGAAAAAAATTGAAAGGTTCCTTATAATTCCTAAAATATTCTAATTCAGGAATGGAATGAAAAATTTACAAATTAGAAAAACCACCTCCACCAATATGGCAGTTAAAGGGTCATTTAGAGTGCGATGATAAAATTGCACAAAATTTTCAAAAATTGAATAAAAACTAGTCGAGTTTCACTAAATTTCTGTTTGAGCTGTTAGTAGAATATTCTCACTAATAGTACTGTTGTTGTACCGTTGAATTCCACTTTGTCACTCTCACAATGTCACTATTTTTCCGAAAGTGTATCAAACGTTATAATACAGATACGCATTTCGGTATGTTATTTACATCCTTCTTCAGTGTATCGCTTTTATAAGTTTATTGTTTAGAAATATTCAATAATAACTCCATCGCTTTATTAAACCGAGAGCAAGGGAATAGATCTTCTTGGCTTTTCCAGTTACTACCCATATCCAAGATAAAAACAAACATAGAAAACACTTAACTCTTCCAGGTTTTCTGTTACCAGTTTTTTTCCTTTTCAATTTTTTTGTTCCTTTTGTGGTTTACCTACTTACGTTTCTTTCTACTTACGTTTGTATAAAAGGAATTTCACGGCAGTATTCTTCCAATAACCTGCAGTATTCTTTCAATAACCTTATATTCTTCTACTAACCTTATAACCGATACACTGAAAAAGGATGCAAATAACATTCCGAAAAACGTGTCTGTATTATAACGTTTGATACACTTTCGGAAAAATAGTGACTGTGAAAATAGTGACTTTGTGAGAGTGTAATGACGTGACATAGTGGAATTCAACGGTACAACAACAGTACTATTAGTAGAGTTTGTAGTCACGTTAGTTGGTGGCCGTACGAACCGACTTCGATTATACCGGCTCTCGGGTTCCGGTGCCGGAAGTGCATATAATAGTGAGCCCACTTCGTTTTCTTAAGGATAACCAACGCGAGCAAAACACTGTTTCATTCCTTATGTTATACTAGTTAATGCATAAACAATTCCTTGGTTTCTTTCAAAAATCGAAGAGAAAATTTTTGAATAGACTACCACAATATTATATATGAAAAAGGTATCATTACACCACTAGGTGGATTAAAACAGGTTTTTTCGTCGGTTAAAATGACGGTGTGCAATATTTAACACGCCTACGCCTTGGTATTACATTCCTGTAGTGGAATTTCACCTTCTGTTTCAACAGACTTCGCAGCCGATTCAGAGTGTACAGAACCATTGCATGGCTGGCGCTACAATTCTACTAACACTACGAATCCTTCCAGGTCGGGGTTCGAACATACGACAACTGATTTGAAAGACCAGTGTCCTATGCATTGAACCGCTAACCCGTGACAGATCTTTAATAAACATTATAGGATAACTCCAAAAGAAGTCGCCTCCAGATGAAATTCAGGAATTTTGTTTGGCACCGTGAGATCTTTCATTTGAATCTAAGTATGTGGAAATCGGTCAAACCATCGCTGAGAAAAGTGAGTGAGATCCATTTTGGAACATATGACCACTATTTCCTGTGCTTCTGGAATCGGAGACCGCGAACCAGGATTGCCAGAATCGATTTGTTTAGTTGCCTACTGATAATGACTATCAATTTGTGGAGTTTTGAGTCTAGTTTAGAAAATTTTTTGCGGTTTTTGTTTAACAGGTTTAAGTGACGGTGTACAATATTTAACACAATTTACTCTATAACTCCGTAACCGGAATTGGATGATCGGTCTCTGAGAAAATCGATTGCACGTTTTTAGTCCATTTTGCACATTTTACCCCATAATTCCCGAACCGGAAGTCGGAGCCAGGTGTAATTCAATAGCAACCGATGAGACTACAAGGCCTTCAATTTAAATCTTAGTTGAAAAAATCGGTTGAGTGGTCTCTGAGGAAATCAAGTGCACTATTTCTTCATTTTTTTGCACATTTTACCTCGTTACTCCCGAACCGGAAGTCCGGTCCGGGTAAGATTCAATAGCATACTATAGGACCAAGAGACTGTTCATTTGAATCTAAGTTTGTGAAAATTGGTTCTGCCATCTCCGAGAAAATCGAGTGCACATTTTTGTTAGATACACACATACATACACTCACATACACACACACATACACACATACACACACACACATTTGCTCAGTTCGTAAAAAATATGACAAAACGTAAAAGAAGCAGTTTGCGATATTTATTTAGGGGGGTTTGGTACCGCATGGGTATCGGTTTTGTGCTAAGGGCACATAACTATACTTTTTACGTTTCGCCTTCGGTTTATCAGTGCGTTAGCAACAATGTTGTTTTTGTTTCATCCAGAAAACTTCGATTCTCGATTGAATTGAGAATTAACATATGTTTAAATTTTATCGTATTCACAATATATTAACGGAGCCTCGAATATGTTGGCATAGAATTAATTCTTATGTGAAGCTCTGACACCGACATCGACTTGTACACACATATCTCGAAACTTTTAGTACCTCGCATGTGTCCATGGCGTATGATAAAACCTAATGAGTATCAGGTAAAAGAATAGAGTTCTAATATTTATCTGATAAGAATAGCCAGAAGGGACGTTTCGAACCCAGTGATGGATTTTTACTGCGGAATTTCGGGTTACCTCTGCCTGATGGTTCACCACTCCTTCAATCTTTGGCAGCAGGTGATGGAGAGGAATGGCTTACGCAAGTGACCTCGATCGGAAAATATGTGCCGTCATCGTCAAGATAACTGCTGGTTACGATATTCATTTTATTACCACCCACCGGTTTTTGTCGTTATGTGCAAGATGGAAAAGTAGTAGGTAGATAGCTAGAACTTAGCAAAGTATTCGTGCGTTATTAATGGTAATCCCACGGATGCTACGAAGCGCCGTTTCACCCAACTCTATTCTAATCATTTAAGGGAGAAACATATGGGTTTAGAATCTTTAATATTTGATATAGACGAAAATCAATGTCGCACAATGCCGGAGCATGTTGCAGAATTAAATTGGAGTTCAATGCCATCTATCTTGCAGTGATGTTTGAGTTTTGTGGGTGGAATTGAAGTTATGTTGTTTCCTCATTGTGAGAAGGGTTTTTTGTATGTTTTAAGCACTGATAATGCCATTTTGATAAGATTGTAGCTGGAAGCTTTTCGATTAACCGTGTTTTGCTGATTCTACAACCTTTCTGCGGAAAAAGGCAAATGTCGTAAAAACGGTACCACCCAGTAGAGCGATAAATTCGCATTACGATCTTCACTCGTACCGTAAAAGTATGCTTCAGCCCCGTGTAGCTAGGCAATAGGCCATGAGGTTTACGATGGCAACCAACCGGATACGAAAGGCTTCGCGACGAGTGGAAAATGAACCGCCGCGTCGTGTCGTCGGTTGACGCGTGTAATTTTCTGTTCGAAAGAAGAGTCGAAGAGGCAGGCAGACGGGTGGCATGTGCCGACGAATGGTTTCCACGAATCGACCGCGAAAACAGCAGAAGAAAATTATCCTTACTGAAGCGAAATAGGTATAGGCACGTTCCGTTACGGAACAGCTTGTTTAGCGAGCGGAGAAGTGCTTCTCGGGTTACTTAGATCGTATAGTTTAACGAATGGAAGCAAAAGTTTAGATAAAAGCGGATAATTAAAAAGTCCTACGATAATCGGGTTGCTGGAATTGTGTTATGTAAGGGTCATTTTGAAATTTGAAGTCGTGAAATTCGTCAAAGCGAAAAATATTTTGAACTGTGCACTTGAATTAATTTAATTAGTAAACGGTAAAAGACACTGCATTCAATCTTTTTATAATCTTGAATGGCGATATTGGAGTTTGGAAATATTCTTCAAAAAATTCCATAGTTTCCAAACGAGCTTGATTATCATATCCCGTAGGTCGATGGTTGTAACGATTTATTTGATATTTCAAGATCGATGCCATATTCGATAATTGAAATAAATCCCTATGCAAAGCAAAGTCTTGGTGTTACATTCCGTTTGTGGAATTTGATCAATCGGCACAGCCTATTCTTAGCGTACATAATCATTTCATGACTATAGTGCTATGACACTAAGAGCATATCCAGGTCGGAGAGCGAACATCCGACAATTGGCTTGCATTGAATCGCCATGTTGAGAAAAAGGCGATTAAAATTTTGTTTTCCAATTTTTGAATTTTTTGTGCAAATTTTTGTTGAACGAAATATATGTAATACATCAAGCATAGTTTCATGTTACCTCAGTATTAATTTCCAATGTGGCTTGGGACTTGAACAGAAACGAGTTGACATTTTTTCGACTGAATTAACTGGTAATTATTATTCCAATTTCAGAATATACGAATATTTTCAAAACTGTGCTTTTTTCAAATCATTCCTCTAACTTCTGATCCGCGTTGGGTTAAATTATTTAAAGGTTTTCGTAGACATAGTTGAGCAAGGCTTTCGTGCAGAATTCCGAACAGAATACGATCAGAAGCTAGCGAAATCCCACTACTGCGTAGTAGATGACGAGTCATATGTAAAGCCGAACTTCAACCAGATACCAAGAAACCTGTATGTGATTGCCAACGATAAGTGTGATGCTTCCGGAAGCCTCCAGACACAGATGATTCACCGAGGAATGTCAATCGATTTGAACTTTTTCTGTACAGGTGTATTTGAAAAAGTATCTCCTAAAGCGGGCTCCCCCTTTCCTGTTCACCCAATAGAAAAATACTGGGCCATTATGAAAGATCGAAGAATAAAGAAAAACTGAAGAGAGCGTTAATATTCAAAAAAAAACTGTCGCGCATTTAGATGTAATGTAAGGGCGAAATAAATAAAATGTATGATGTCAAAACTAACATTAAATGTTTTTCTTTTGCATCCTGAAAGTTGAGTGATAATCTCATATAAACTCGAATTTTGAGAATGAATTTCGTATGTGCTGATTTTCAACGGTACGTCCTTACACCCAACTATAACTAATTTTTCGAAGACGTGTTTTTGAAACCATGATTTTAGGTGTCCACTGTATTTCAGCGCAGGATTATCAGTAGTCAAGTTTATGCTTTAATGAACTTTAACTTTTCTCATTCCGCCAATTCAAAAATCAGTCTTGAGTCTATTTGGCTCATCTTTGCCAAACAAATGGTACACCATACTGAAGACGAGTGTAAAATTTCATCCAAATCGGTTTAGGCAAAGTCTGATATCTTTTTTTTCATTTCAGGAATTGCTCAAAAATTGTAAAATATTTGACTTTTAAGAATGAAAAATTTCACTCTGAAACCATAACAGGCTTTTGATTGTAGAAGCTAACAAAACTGAGCTCTCTTTTGTATTAGCGCTGTATGGCTAGATTCGGGTCGACCATTCACTGCCACCATTCAGAAGTAATGAGTGGAATTCGCAATTGTTGCAAACCACTGTCTTTGATCCTGCATTTCCAGCAGAATTTCCATTGAACAAATCATCCCTAATCGCTTGAAATCATGTTGCTGCTGGCAGGCTTTGGAGAAAGAGCACAACCTTTGTATGAAATTGAATACTCGTTTCACAGTACATTCAACAAACAGCCAGGGTTGCTCTAATTACAGACGCTCTGTTACTAAATAATGTTCACTGCGGGTACTGAAAATATCAAGTTTATAATTGCGTACATTTGATTGACTGCTTTTGCCATCCTCTTTGTTCGGTGTTTCGCAAATTATACAGTGGTTGATCGAGAAACTTCCTCTCTAAAGTTCTTGTTTCAAAGCACACAAAAGTGAATGATTGATTGTAATCATTTGTTCGATAGTCTACGAACACCGGGTGCCATCCACTTACTGCATCACAACTGAAACGAAAGTTTCCCCGTGGCGGAAGTCAACAGACAATTTTCTTGATGTCCCTTACAATAATTAGGTTGTTGCAAAGTTTTCCTATCTTGTTGAGAAGTTTTGAAATTTATAATTTATGTATGGTAATATCAGCATAGAAAAATAGAACTTATTTTTTTAGTGAAGTCTTCTAAAAGTAAATAAATCCGCTCTGATCACGCGAGTAAAAAGAAATCATCGTTCTGGTTTTGAATTGAAGTTTGTGAGTAATAAACTCACAACGAATATCGGAGTTTCTAAAGTGGCGATGAAGGTATTAATTATTATATAACCAACGTAAGCATGATCAAGTGTCAATTATAAACATTGATCTAAAACCCTGAATAAACTAATACAGCTCAAATGAGAAACAACCATTTTATTTTATTTGACAAATTTAACATCATTAACGTAACGCAGTTTATCACCTTCAACGTGAACTAAGATATGCAGAAGACCCAAACTCATAATACTTGAAAATGGTACTTTGTGAAAATATCAAGACTTGACATCATCCTAATGTTCATGTCGGCAACGGTCGCCTGACAGCCTGACCCAACAACGAGTGGATGGGCGCAGGCCGCAGAGACCGTTTGCTTAGCATCGTTGCGTTTATGTTTGTTAATTTTAAACTCGTGTCCCTGATGCTGATGATATTGACTTTTCATCGCCTTGGCACAAGTGTGTAACATGCGGTTCGAAGAGGCGTAAAGGTGTTAACAGCAGTGCGAAAAATGGGTACCGCTGAAGTGCGATGTGATTTGAAATATGTGACCCGTGTTGGATTAGCAGGCTTTGATACTTCGACACTAAAATAAATTGAACAACTAATGTACTGCCCATACTCGCATATCAGTCCCATATCGATTTTTGCCAATATTGAGTTAGCTGAAGGAATGAAATCTATCCTCAATGTACTTTCAGAAATTCAATAAAAGTTGAGTGTTTGTTCAGTAAAATGTGAAAAAAATATCTACTCATGTCTGTCCCAGCGCAAATTTCAATAATTTTATTTGTTGCAATATTGGAATAGCAAAATAGCAATGGAACTGATATGCAGTATGGGCAGTGTAGGGCGATACTATAAATTATCTAGAGATCCATCGGTAATAGTTTTTCAGTCACTCTTAAATGTATGTTATAAAAGATCACAATCACAGTAGGTATTGATCAAAGAAATCCATTTGTCATTATAGCACTTCATGTCGAAACGGAGGTTTCAGTTCGTTCTGATATCGAATATTTCTCTCCTTGCGGTTCTCGACTGGATTCTAACAGAAATCAAATACACCCAAACCTCCATTTACATAATAATCGGGACTTCGTAAATCGAGTTATGACGTGAAAAAAGTATATGTTGTTTGGAATTTTCAACGTAAAAAAAGTTTACGTTATTTGGAATTTTCAACGTAAAAAAATCCATTTACGTAATAATCGGGACTTCGTAAATCGAGTTATGACGTAAAAAATGTTTACATTATTTGGAATTTTCAACGTAAAAAAAGTTTACATTATTTGGAATTTTCAACGTAAAAAAAGTTTACGTTATTTGAAATTTTCAACGTAAAAAAAGTTTACGTTTTTTTGGAATTTTCAACGTAAAAAAAGTTTTCCCTATGTATGATCTATTATAATATAATGGATAACTATGGAACAAAAATTATTAGTATTTGCAAGAAAAGAATGGTTTATTGATATTCCTTAAAAACCCTTATAATATGGGTATTTTTGGAACGGGTTTGATGAGTAGATGTCGAAACACGATGTTTGAGGTCGTTCTGAAATGGCGGCTTTCGTTTATTCCTAGAAAACCATTACAATTTGTGTCGATATTTCTCGAATTACTTGAATACTTTCACAATATGCATATTTTCGGAATGGTTTTCATTAGTAAGAGCTTACGTTTCCCAACATGCATTCCTCAAGCCCGTTCCGAAAATACCTATACTGTGAGGGTTTTCAAGGATTATCAATGAACCGAAAGTCGTTATTTAGAACCATCTCAAAAATTGTTTTCCGACATATACTCATATACTCATGGATAATAAAAAATTCCCATATTATAAGGGTAAGGGAATATCAATAAACCGGAAGTCGCCATCTTGGATTTCAGAACCACCTCAAACATCGTTCTCTGACATGTGCTCATCAAACCAGTTCCGAAAATACCCATATTATAAGGATTTTCAAGGAATATCAATAAACCGGAAGTCGCCATCTTGGAATTTTGTACCACCTCAAACATCGTTTTCCGACATCTACTCATCAAACCCATTCCGAAAATATCTATATTGTAGTAATTTCCATGAAATAGAAATGAGCGGGAAATGATTTTCATTGTAAGCAAAAACCTCTTTTTACGAAGTAGATTCGTAAAAAAAGTTTACGTTATTTGGGATTTTGTTCGTAAAAAAAGATTACGTTATTTGGGATTTTCTTCGTAAAAAGAGTTACGTAAAAAGTGGTAACGTAAAAAAAGTTAACGTAAACGGAGCTTTGGGTGTACTGAGCTTCGATTTCTTCATGTTTCGCCTTCGGCTCATCAGTTCTTAGAGCAGTTCAAATTGAATCGCCATCTCCTCTTAGCATTTCAATTCAAACCGCATAGCAGATACAAAGTTCACACAATTTGTGTTACAATAAAAAGAGATTTCACGAGGTGCCATATCTTACCTGACGTCTCGGGCGTAAATAAATTACGATCGACTACTGTTCGCCACAGAATTTGAACATTTAGAGGTTGTTTGGCCTCATAACTATACCAATCGGTAGCTATTCTCAGTAGGCAGCCAAACAAACCGATTTCGGCTATCCTAGCTCTCGGTTTCCGGTTCCAAAAGCACCGGAAATAGTGGTCATATGTTCCTAAACGGATTTCACTCACTTTTCTCACCGATGGTTAGACCGATTTCCATAAAATTAAGTTCTAATGAATAGTCACGTGGTCCCACATCCCTTAATACCAGAGTTTGAATACATGAGAATTAGATTTATATAAGATTTATTTGTTCATTTTATTTAAATTTGTGCTAAGATAGGTAATTTTGTTTCCTGCCAACCGTTCATAGTTTGCAAGATTGCAAGTTTCATACTATATATTTAATACTATTTAATTCATAGCATAAATTTAAGTAAAAACGCCATTCTTTCATCGGTACATGGCATATCGTAACATAATACATGAAATGTCACTTTCCAATGCGCAGTTTTATTTGAATGTGATAAAACAAATCTCGTCAGCAGTGTCTGTTGTTGAATCAAGTTCAGTTATTTACTTTTACTGTAGCGTTTAGCTGGAACAAACAAAATCTGAAGCATTGACGGCACCCCTCTTTCGAGAGCATCAGTTTCATTTGCTATAGTTTTCTTTGTGTTATTTAAAGCTGAAAAAGCAACACCGCCGGGCTCGAACAAAAACAGTCCCATGGGTATAGGTATTCCCAAGAAGCCCATTTCCTGCTCCAAAAAACAACATGCCATCGATGCTGTGTAAACAAACGGCTCCAGCAAAACAATATTAGCCCAGGGCCAAATGGCAACAAGCATCCTTAGAGGTTTGACTCATCCACTCACTCCCCAGTTAGCATCAATTCCTGGAGCGAATGGAGCCGAAAATGTGTGGAGTTCGTATTGAAGGTTTGCCATTTCTATCCGTTCTTGTTAGAGACGCCCTGTACGCACTGAAACATTCAGACAACACGTTATACTTACTTACTCAGACTCCCGATGTTTCGTGATATGTTTGTGCTGGAAAGTCTCATTTTACCATCGCATGTTTGCTAATGGATCGTGTCGAGTCCATTTAGGTGTAGATGACAATGATGGTCCGAGGAAGGAGTTCTGGATGGTCAACGACAGACCGTCAGGATGGCCGGTTACATACTGACTTGTTGGTGACTCCCGGAACACGGGATCGCCATTCGTGCGACACAAACAAATAGAGCGTGTAGTGAAACTGATGTCCTACCGCGCGCGTTTGCGAAAAGTTCAATTGATTGGTTTTGCTGAATGTTACCAGGAATGGGAACCAAGGACGACCTATCAGGAGAAAAATGTTTTCTCACATAAATAACTTTAGCGTTTTTATCTGCTCGGGTTTGGAGAACAAAACCTAATTAATTAAACACGTCTAAAGCTACCCGGTGTAACAGGAGAAACCCCCGGTCTTTCGACCAGGTAAACAAAGTTCTCATCTTGTTCATCGTTGCGGCGAAAATTAAATTATTTCCTACAGGCACAAAACTCCAAGCGAATACCGGGTGTAAAACCGGTTTGATTTTCCAGTTGGATGGGGATGGATAACTTTTTTCCTCAGTCCGTCGTTCTCCTGAGTTTTTGTTACGATCATTGAACAATGAATTTGTTGCTCAAACAGCAAAAATCCTGACTGATTTAAATAGTTCTTGTTATTTGAAGCATTAGAAGGATTTTATAGTTCGTTACCTTATTTATCACAATTTTGTTTGATTGTCGGAAAATGATAACTACTCCCAGGCAGGTGCCAGTTTGACTTGAAACAGTTTTCATCTCAACTACCATCTAAACATCGAATTTCCTTCCCTAAAAAGTTTAGTCAAAATTCATGATTTGAGGGAACTAATTCACAGTAAATAAAAATGAAAAGAACAAAACGTTTCATCAAAATTTCCATTCCATGGCTGTATTGTTTCAAACCGCATCAATTCCTTGAAAATGGTTCTTGTTATTGACTGATACCTGAGCCACCAACAGATCATCTCGACTTTGATCCAGGAGCGGGTGAGCCAGAGTGTAAGGTTAGGTAATGGCATAATTGATGGAAATAATGAATAATGTCCTCACGAACATCGTCATAGCCGATTTTCTATCGTGACTATAATGGTGTGGGATGGCTTTCCTTTTCAAATTTATGATCATTATCGAGCGCTACAATTGACTACGTTGCTGACTGATTTTTCTTTTGTCCTTTAATCTATTTTATAGGATTTTACCAAGAAACTTTGATGTGGGATTCTGCTCCCAAAACTTTATATTAATTGGAGAAGTTTCATTAATCAATAGGAAACCTTTTCAAAAAAGTTGCCGTGAGCTTGGAACTTTGTGATAAGTTCGAATCTTTCTACCAAGCTATTGATAATCTTTTAACAAATTCTTCACGATGGATGAATGAACTTTTAACACTTTTTATATTATTAAATATAACGTATAGAAATAGCTCAAACATTGTAAAGATTATCCAAAACGGGACCGAGTTATGTGGAGACGTATGCTTGATACAACAAAGGACACCCCCGGACTATAGCTGTTAGGTAAGGTAAGTATGTTCGTGTAGTTCTTTGCATTTTAGTGTAAATTAGAGGTGTATTCAGGCTCATTATTTACAAACCGGGAATATATTTTTTCTCTAGAGCAATATCCAAAACAATTCTAGAATGCTGCATGGAAGTTGAGAGGTAAATTAAGCAAAGCCTTGGTATTATATTCCTGTAGTGGAATTTGACCTTCTGTTTCAACAGACTTCGCAGCCAATTCAGAGTGTACAGAACCATTGAATGGCTGATGCTACGATTCTACTGTCACTATGAATCCTTCCAGGTCAGGGCTCGAACTATGACAACTAGTTTGTAAGACCAGTGCCCTATGCATTGAACCGCCAACCCGGGACAAGGTAAATTAATAAATTGTTAAACTAAGGGTAAAAACGAAAAAGGTCTGGTTGAACCCATCTACCAAACGGACGGTTATTGTAGAATTCATTAAGAAAATGTCTATAAATTTTTGACCTGCACCTGTAACAACACTGAATTTTTACCTGTTCCTGTAACAACAGAAACGAATATTTATGCAATAACACATGCGATTTGAAAAAAAGGAGGGAAACTATCGTCACACTGATAGGTGGATTAAGATAGGTTTTTAAGCTAAATCTTATGCATCTGCTTCGTATCTAGGTAGATTAGTTAGACAGTAAGCAGTTTTTTTTTGGGTCGGTGTATTTAACAAAATGTAAAAGTGAACGGACTAAAAATTCATATTTAAAATGATATTTCATAACTAATTTGGTTTTCTATTTCATCTGCACCAGATGCGAGACCAAACAAGTATAACAGATGCTACATCCATGCAGTTTTGCAAATCCATTTTTGTTTGCTCTTCGTTAACAAGCATAGAAAGAAGGAAAACAGTTTTTATAAATACAGGACCCATGTCGGCGGGTCAGCGTATAAGGTACAGCACTAATAAGCCAGACATCGTATGTTTATGGTATACATGAAATTTCCGAATCGAAAAAAAAATTTTGATGCCGAAAGGCGTAGAATTGCATTAAACGTCGAGATTTAGTGTCATCTCGAAAAATTTTTTTTTGGAAAAAATCGACTTTTTGGGACTTAGAGAAAATATCAAAATTTTTCTCCCAGAAAGTTTATTTTTCCAAAAAAAAAAAAAAAAAAAAATATATATATATATATATATATATATATATATATATATATATATATATATATATATATAAGAGCGGTAAAAATCAACTTGTTTTGTTGGTTACGTTACTTATACCATTATATATCTGGAACCAAAAGTCACAGCCATTTGGTCTTCGAAATCGGTTCAACCATCTCCGAGAAATTTACGCGGGAAAAAACAACACGTTTTGTCGGTTACGTCATTTATACCATCATATCTCCGGAACCAGAAGTCACAGCTATTTGATCTTCGAACTTGATCAATGGCCCGACAGTAGCTTTCAAACGAGCCTAAGGGCATGTTCAGTAGTGTTCTAGTTCTAGATGCATAATTTATGTCAGTTACAAAATTTAAATCTGGATTTTATAACAAGAAAAACTGGCAGCCCCAGCAGTGTTTTACTCGTGTTTCAAATATACAAAAATTAGAACGGCGTCGTAGACCATTTGACAGAAGAACTGGTCGAATAAATGACAGAAGAACTGGTCGAATAAATAAAAGTAGAACGGCTTGCTGGGGACACGTTTGTTCCAGTTTCTGTTCTATTATAGATCTTATGTAAAAAAAACTGGACGTCATGGATTTTTGAATCCTTCACACTAATTCAATCGTTATTGTTAGTGATTACTTTTATACTAGATCTATGAATCACGAGTAATTATGAATGACTAACATGAGGTCTTATGTATATGTATTGACTAACTTACTAACCATGTATATACGTGAGTTTAGTAGCAAGCAAGGATTCTTCTTCAAAAGAATGGTCGAAGACAAGAGAACATTCAAGTATTTTCGATATCTTTGCCGGTAGTTACCAGGCCACATTATTTGTATCACAGGTTATATAAAAGTTATATTTTTAGATATTCTACATGAACGATAATACTTGGCTTGTATTCATTTCTTTCAATAGCCTGTCATGGTTGAAGTTTTATTTTTGCTATAAAAATTGCTACAATCTAAAATTATACCTATTATATGATATTACACAGCCAAGCATTATTGCTTCAGCAGCATCAGTGCATTGAGCTCAACAGAGTTGGACATTTTTAGCATTATAAATGACGGTTTCTTAGAAAATAGACGACTTCTTACAATACCCATTTTATTGTATTCAACTTGTTTTCATTTCAACGCAAAACCCAATGCTGCGTAAATTCGCGTCATTATATGATATGTAATTTTTGCTTACGATATAATGCCACTGAGTCCACCGTGCATTTCTCACACCGCCTCAATATGAAACAGCAGCGTGCAAGCAATATAAAAAATGCGGAAAAGTTTATGTAAACTTTTTCAAACTTCAGTTGTTTTGGCTAAAATTTCATGATTTTGAGTAGCATTTTCATATTCTTTGTGAAATTCTGCTACAAATACTACTTTTCAGTTCTAAAACCATCGCCGTGGAACGGAACAGTAACCGTTTATACATTCCAAAAATCAATTACGGCTCGGCAAAGCAAAATTTCAAAATTCTAAGAATACTTAGTCATGATAAATTTGATTTCAAAAACTTAAGTGTTTTTGGTTTTTAGAAAATCGGTCTAGTTTTTGAATAATTGATCAATCACGCGATTCGCGCATTCCGCACACGCACACACAGACAGACATTTTCCGATCTCGTCGAACTGAGTCAAATGGTATACAAAACTATGGGTCTCCGAGGCTTCGTTCGAAAGTCGGGTTTTCCAGCAATTCTAATACCTTTCTATAGAGAAAGGCAAAAAGTTATATTGAAACTTCAAATGAAGTACAATAATTCTATTGAATTAAACAAATAGTGTCGCATTTATACAGTTCATGCTGATAGATCACTGCACCAAAAAAACAATACATAATACCGAGTAAGAAACTGTCAGGAGCAAAATACCATCTAAATAAACGATATGTCTCTGAGAAGAGAAAACATTCCTCCAAAAAATACCGACCACAACATTTGGAGATACATGCTGAAGCAGGAAAATGTCTCTTTTTATGAATTTTTTTGTGCGACTTTAGGAGAATTTTCAAGTTAACTGGTTTTGTTTAATCGAATTTTTGGTATTATGTGATACGTTTTCCCCTCAGAAAAACTATTTGAGTGTCCTTTTGACCAAACCAGTCTCGTCATTTGTAGTGCTTGGCAGAAAAACTCCGTGTCTTAGTGCGTCGTGCTTGTGACGCACGATTCAGATGCCGAATATTTTGTTTTTGCCATTTGTCATAGAAAGGAAAAGCCCAGAAATCCATAGTGTTATCTACTATTCGACTCAGTTCGACGAGATCGGAGAATATCGAAGCATGTGTGGTTCACTTTACAACGCTTTTCCCATTCGCTCAGTTTTCCGAGATGTCTCGATTTCTATAATTCTGAGCTCGCTTTATAGCTACTTCTGCCCAATTGACCAACGAAGGAAAATTGTGAAGTGTCGTAATTGACAAACCGCACTTATTTCAATTCAGATGTCTCAGAGATGTTTTGGATAATATTAGGTTTTTTTGTGAAGATTCTTTGGGCAATTTCAAAGATGCCACCTTAAACTCGTTTGATGGGCCACCTCCGGTTCCAGAGTTTAAGTTGAATAACCGACAAACCTCTATCTACACAACTTTCTTAACGATAACTTAACTGATTTTGACAGTATACAGGGCATGCAATTGGCCCTCGCTAGAGTTGACAGCTGTCAATTGAACAACAATTTTATTTTATCTGAGTGTAGTGTGTTTTCGGACATGTTTAGACATTGGGTTCATTAGCAACACACTACAAAACGGAATTTTAAATGCTCTTACAACGAGTCAGTAGAGTGAAAACTGCTAAATGTAAACATTTTGCTGATTCTATTTTATCTGTGAGTTCAATTTTTAAAATGTTTAAACGGTGTTTAAACTGTTTATTTCACTACAAACCGTAATCCCGTAATAACCGTGTCAAATTGTAATAAAGACTTGTTCTCGACAAAATCTAGGGTGGCCAGATTTCTTTGGAAATACTTCATCACCGCGTGAAATATTTCACATACTGATGAGAGTATGTCTGTTCATTGTGTAAAATCAAATTAAGAATTAAATTTCAGGATGCCCAATCAATTTTCCACAGTTTCTTCATGGGTACCATTTTTGTATAGTTAACAGTTTTCGAGTTACAAAATTTGAACAAAGTTCATGTCATAATACAACCGCCTCTTCTTAAAAACCAGTTGTCATTTGAGTGGGTCTTTTCATTCCTGATCCTGATTTCACAACCTTTTCAGTCTCTTTTTTTTTATTTCGATTATAGAGGTTTTAATCTTAAGGTCATTTGTCTCTTCTGGCTAGATCAACTTTTTGATCCCATGTTGGGAGTTAGGTATCGAATCCAGGAGGGCTACATAAAAGACATCGACTAACCCATCACGCTATACTTGTCCCCAACTTTGCTGTTGTAAATTTCTGCAATTGCTCTCGTTTGCCAAAAATAGTTCTACCTTCAACCGACGAGCATTGATGGATACTTTAATGATAAAATGATCATATGATGATATATCTTACTACAACAAAGAATGGACGCAGATGCGACCTGTGAATAAATCATCGACCTGTGAATAAATCATCTCGCATGAACATATCCATGATATAGATCATTTTGCTTTATAAATAACGAATGATAGGCATGCTTTCATGAGAAAACATGTGTTATGGTTTTCATGATTTTTTAATCATGATATCGACACTGAATTTTTATCCGTGTGTAAATGTAACTTTTCCCGCAGTCTTTTATCGCCGATTCCGAGTATCTGTTTGCTTTGTTTACTGAAATTTAACCACCGTCAGCTAGTAGAAATTCACGTATCTGTTTGGGATGTATCTGTTTGGGATGTATCTTTTGGGTTGGAAATGTTAGATATGCTACCTCCAGCAGTCTTGTCGGTGAAGGACAATATTTGTTTGTACATACTTTCATTGCTTCGGGCTAGATTTTGATGAAATGTAAAGGATAGTATTATGATTTGTTTCCCGTTGACGATTTGATTAATGATATGATTTGTTAAAATCAAATGGAAACTTTTTTGAACTTTCTCAAAGTCATCGTGTGGTCATGAGCAAGGTTGGTGAATCGGATTTGTTTATTACTGGTGCTTGCACAGAGTAGACAGAAGTGTCACGATCAAACGGTTTGCAATGATGACTAAATGCTTCATTTTGTTCGTGATTTTAAAATGAGAAATTATTCATAAACTATGCTGACTCAGGTGAGGATGACTGTCGTAAAAATATGTGATTTATTTAAATGTATAACGGCATAACTAAAATACATCTAGATTGCCCAGTGTAATATTTATGTAATTGAGCAACCCGTGACACATATACCTCTTTTATATTCCGATTACATTGTATTAAACCTATTCTTATGATAGAAAATAAAGCTAATTTTCCACTCCATCTATTCATTCAAAGCTTTGCTATGTTTCAATGAGTCAAAGACTGAACGTTAATAAAAAGAAAACGATTCTCGTGTTGCTTCCTTAAAATTAATTTTATGACATTTCGGCGTTCATATTATTTCATCTTATTAATTTTTTTCATCGTGCCTACATGCTAATGTGGTTTGTATAACTCTGGCATACTCGGATTTTCTAGTTATCCACAAAACTTCTTTTGACAAGTAGATTATTACTACTAAATGTCGATGACAAGTTTATGTTTTCCTTCTTCTTTGGGCTAACGATGAATAGTCTAAGGGCGCCTATCCTCGGATGAGAGTCGTAGTCAATAAGCACTACTGAACCATTGCTGTCAAATGATGAAGAACGTCTAGGAAGAATCATATTGAAGGTTGTATGCATGATCACCTAGTAGTTTGCACGCACACCTAGTAGTTTGTATGCATAGTAAATGTAGTTTTCTTTTTAAATTAAATTATACAATGATGATTAGATTAGATCCAATACGTGCCTTACTCATTTATTTAGTACACTTTCATCAGTTGTGCCTCCTTAGCTCATCATAGAACACATTTGGGCTAAGTTGAAGTTTGTGTGACACATTTCTAGATACGCTAACATTTTCTAGTAATAAATTTCTTCAACTCGTAGAGTGATTATCCAGGTTCTTACACTATCGGCTAATGCACCCAGCAGCGATAGCTGACCTCACTCTAACAAAATGGCTTTAACATATCAGATAAATTGTGGGACTGAGATAAATGACGACACGGTACCCTATCATTTGAGACCCTGCTTAATCGTAAGCCGGTTCAATATCCAATGCAGTTTGTTAGGACTGTTATCTTAGACGAAATGGCCAGACACTTGACTCCCCGCTATCCTTTAATTACGTTGGCCCATAATCACCCTTTTCTTTGCTAAAAGATTTCTTATTCACTGGTTCGCCTAAGTTAGAGGAGGTACTTATTTGAAGGCAAGACAGCTGAATTTGGGGTAATGGCTTATTCCTGCTGCAGCTTTCGTCTATTCGAACGAGGAAAGAAGCCAGCGGCTATAAACTCAGACGGACTATCAGTTGTTGTTTCGTACCAGGCTACACAACTTTGCTGCCGGTACTGATGAAAAGCAATAAATAGAACTTATCTTCCACTCTGGCTTTCCGACTGGGTCTGTTAGCATGGCTTGCAAGTAGTTACATTCACTACTAAACAGCACATCCACGGTAATAATCCGCTCGAAGACTTGCCAACCATCGATACTGGTTGAAAGTATGTTTTACTCACTCTACAAACATTACAGTTTAATTTAGTTTATGGCCAAAAGGAACCAGTCAAGTGCCCAAATCCCATATAATAATACCATGGCATGTTATGGGAAGAGCAAGTGCATTGGGCACCCTTACATTTGGCTCTCCGATAAGAATTGAGAGTAGCTGTTGTATTTGTGACTCTGAAATTTCTTGCCCATAATTCCTCTACTTAGTCTAGTTTTCATCCAAGTCTGAATAGGGATGGTGAACCGACACGTTTCACAAGCCTTTTATTATTAATCCAATGATATAGAAACCTCTGGTTTCATTGCTCCAAGGTTAAAAGTAATGTGGCTAATCGTAGATCTCACTACTGATTCTCAAAATTACTTTCTAAATAATCGAAAAAACTTTTCTTTTTGCCTTTCTCACTTTCTCATATAGAAAGGTTATGCAATCACTTGAAAAACCGACTAATAAAAATTGTCATATACCATTCGACTCAGTTCATCGAGCTGAAAAATCTCTCTCTCTCTCTCTCTCTCTGTGCGTTCGTGTGTGTGTGTGTCAAATAATCTCACCAGGTTTTCTCGGAGATGGCTAAACCGATTTTGACAAACTTAGATTCAAATGAAAGGCCTCATGGCCCATACGGAATTCCTGAATTTCATCCGGATCCGACTTCCGGTTCCGGAGTTATAGGGTAAAGTGTGTTACATATTGTACACCATCACTTAAACCGGCGAAACAAAAACACTTAAAAAAAATTCTAAACTGATCTCAAAACTACACAAATCGATGGTCAATGCCAGTAGGCAACTAAACAAACCGATTCCGGCTATCCTGGTTCCCGGTATCCGGTTCCGGAAGCACCGGAAATAGTGGCCATATACACCAAAATGGATCTCACTCACTTTTCTCTGCATTGGTTTGACCGATTTCCACAAACTTAGATTTAAATGAAAGGTCCGGCACGGAATTTTTGAATTTAATCCGGATCCGGCTTCCGGTTCCGGAGTTATAGGATAAAGTGTGTAAAAAATTGAACACCGTCACTTAAACCGGCGAAACAAAACACGTAAAAAAATTTCTAAACTGGTCTCATAACTACACAAATCGATAGTCATTATCAGTAGGCAACTGAATAAACCGATTCTGGCTATCCTGGTTCCCGGTATCCGGCTCCGGAAGCATAGGAAATAGTGGTCATATATGGATCTCACTCACTTTTCTCAGCGATGTTTTGACCGATTTTCATAAACTTAGATTCAAATGAAAGGTCTCCCGGTCCAAAACGGAATTCCCGAATTTCATCCGTACTCGACTTGAATATTGTACACCGTCACTTAAACTGACGGAACAAAAACCGTGAAAAATATTGTAAACTGGACTCCAAACCGTCAATCTTTGGGTCAAATGAATGGTCTTATGATCCTACCAAAAATTACTGCATATTTTTGGATATAACAAACAGTTAAATCGACGACAATCGTCATTTAGAGTGCGATGCAAAATTGTATAAAATCTTCCAATTTGAATAAAACTTAGTAGAGTTTGTACGTCATGTTAGTTGGTGGCCGTACGAACCGACTTCTATTATACCGGTTCTCGGGTTCCGGTGCTGGAAGTGCATATAATAGTGAGCCCACAATTAATTACACAATTTCGATAAACTGGCAACACGGAACACTCGAATTCACAAGAGTGACAGCAGAGATGCCTGATAATTCAATGGAAAGTCTGTATTACTTAGAGCAAATTCAGCAGATGGAAGTTTTATATGATCCATCTATAATAGAACTAAAACTGAAACAAAGGTATCCCCAGCCAGCCGTTCTAGTTTTATTTATTATTCTCTTTACAGAGAGCGAGCCTAGCCGAGCGTCTGTTCCCCATGTTGGGTCTGCTCGAAACAGCGTCTGTTCTCCATGTTAGGAGCGGCTGATTACCGTCCTTGTGTCAGTGTCAAGGATGCCAGGTCATTTTTTCAAAAATCTTTGATCAAACCCAAAACCTGTCTGTGAAAATCTGTGAACGTTTTCCGTACCCCAATAGCAGTTTAAAATCAATTTGGTGAGCAAAAAAAAAAAAGGTCTCACTATCCACACGCTCTGTACCGTTTTCCTCAACCGCTCTGTACTTTTTGGTGCTAAACTGTGCTCGATTTCCAAAATCTGTGATTTATTCAAGAATCTGTGAAAATCTGTGATCATTTTCAGATATCTGTGAAAATCTGTGTCATTTTAAAAATCTGTGCAGAAAATTGAATATCTGTGAAACACAGATTAATCTGTGAACCTGACATCCCTAGTCAGTGTGGGACTCTAAACAGATCTGACACGATGGCCCTCCGGCGAGACAGGAGGTTGGTGCAAGCCTAACAAACCGCCCGGAAAACACATGTTACGCATAATCAAGTAAGAAATACGACTCGGAATAATCGGCAAAGACCTACGCAACGAACTAAGGACTATGATTGGAAGCTTGGCACATGGAACTGCAAATCGCTTGGCTTCCCAGGATACGACCGAATACTGCATGATGAGCTTCAAATCCGCGGCTTCGATATCGTAGCGCTGCAGGAACTTTGTTGGACGAGATAGAAGGTATGGAAAAGTGGGCATCGAGCGCCTATCTTCTACCAGAGCTGTGGCACAACCAGCGTTCTAGGAACGGGATTTGTAGTGTTGGGCAAGATGCGTCAGCGCGTGATTGGGTGGCAGCCAATCAGTGATAGGATGTGCGTATTGAAGATCAAGGGCCGTTTCTTCAATTACAGCATCATCAACGTGCACTGCCCCCATGAGACGAGACCCGATGACGAGAAGGAAGCATTTTACGCGCAGCTGGAACGAACCTACGACAGCTGTCCACGGCGGGATGTAAAACTCGTCATCGGCGACATGAATGCTCAGGTTGGCCGGGAGGCAATGTACAGGCCCGTGATCGGGCTGGAGAGCCTGCACGCGGTAACAAACGACAACAGTCAACGATGCGTAAACTTTGCAGCCTCCCGCGGAATGGTAGTTCGGTAGCACCTTCTTCCCCGCAAAGATATCCACGAAGCAACCTGGAGATCACATAATCAACATACGGAATATCAAATCGACCACGTTCTCATAGACAGGCGATTATTTCTCATAGACAGGTGATTATCGACCACGTTCTCATAGACAGGCGACGTCATCAATGTCCGCACTTACCGCAGTGCCAACATTGATTCTGACCACTACCTTGTCGCGGTTTGTATGCGCTCAAAACTATCGACGATGCACAACACTCGTTGTACAGGAACGCCGGGACTCAATCTTGAGCAGCTACGTAGCGTTCGTACTGCAGAGGAATACGCGCAACAACTGGAGCAAGTGCTACCAACGGAAGAGCAGCTTGGCGCGGCGAGTCTTGAAGACGGCTGGAGGAATATAAGATCCGCCGTGAGTAGCACTGCTGCAACCGTTCTAGGTACGAGGTTATCGAATCGAGGAAATGACTGGTTTGGCAGCGAATGTCAAGAATTGGTCGAAGAGAAGAATGCAGCAAGGGCGAGGATGCTACAACACCGCACTAGAGCGAACGAGGAACGATACAGACAGGCGCGGAACAGACAGAACACGGTTTTCCGAAGGAAAAAGCGCCACCAGGAAGACCAAGATCGCGAAGCGATGGAACAGCTGTACCGCGCAAATGATACACGGAAATTCTCTGAGAAGGTGAACCGCTCACGTAGAGGCTTCACGCCACAGGCCGAAATGTGCAGAGATACCAGTGGTAACCTTCTCACGAACGAACGTGAGGTGATCGACAGGTGGAAGCAGTACTATGACGAGCATCTGAATGGCGAAGCACAAGATACAGAGAACGACACAGGAAACAATCTGGGTGCACGCTCAGCCGACGACAGATTCCCAGCACCTGATCTGTCGGAGATAAGTGAGGAGATCGGTGGAAATGACCAGTTACCAGGCGAGCTGCTCAAACATGAAGGAGAGGCATTGGCTAGTTCGCTGCACTTAATGATTTCTAAGATTTGGAAGGAAGAGATTCTACCGCAGAAATGGATGGATGGAGTGGTATGTCCCGTCTACAAAAAGGGCGATAAGCTCGACTATTGCAATTACCGCGCAATCACATTGCAGAACGCCGCCTACAAGGAATTCTCCCAAATTCTTCGCCGTCGTCTATCACCAATAGCTAAGGAATTCGTAGAGCCGTACCAAGCGGGATTTACTGGATCCCTCGCCACTACGGATCACATATTCGCGATAAGACAAGTACTCCAGAAGTGTCGTGAATACAACGTACCCACGCATCACCTATTCATTGATTTCAAAGCTACATACGACACAATCAATCGAGAACAGCTATGACAGATAATGGTTTCCCGGATAAACTGACGCGATAGGTCAAAGCAACGATGGATAGAGTGATGTGCTACGTCCGAGTATCTTGGACGCTCTCGAGTCCCTTCGAATCTCGGAGAAGGCTACGGCAAGGTGATGGACTCTCTTGTATCTTGTTCAATATTGCCTTGGAAGGTGTGATTCGAAGAGCGAGAATCGACACGAGTGGCACGATCTTCCGAAAGTCCGTACAACTTTTTGGCTTCGCTGACGATATTGATATTGTGACACGTAAACTTGAGAAGATGACGGAAACCTACATCGGACTGAAAGTTGAAGTTAGGCGTATCGGACTGGCCATAAATGTGTCAAAACCAAAGTACATAAGAGGAAGAGGCTCTAGAGAAGAAACACTACGCCTCCCACCTCGAATATTGATAGACGGTGACGATATCGAGGTGGTTGACGAGTTCGTGTATTTGGGCTCACTGGTGACCAACGATAATGACACCAGCAGAGAAATTCAGAGACGTATTTTGGCAGGGAATCGTGCGTACTTTGGACTCAGAAAAACCCTTCGATCGAGAAAAGTACGCCAACGCACGAAATTGATCATCTACAAAACGCTCATTAGACCGGTTGTTCTCTATGGCCACGAGACCTGGACTATGTTGGCAGAGGACCAACGCGCCCTCAGTGTTTTCGAAAGAAAGGTACTGAGGACAGAGTGCAGATGGAAGACGGACACGTGGAGACGGTGTATGAATCACGAATTGCAACAGCTGCTAGGAGAACCACCTATCGTACGGACAGCTCAAATCGGACGTTTACGATGGGCTGGGCGTGCCATAAGGATGTCGGACGACAGCACAGTGAAAATTGTTCTTGAATCTACTCCGACTGGTACAAGTAGAAGAGGAGCGCAGCGAACAAGGTGGATCGATCAAGTGGAGGGTGATCTCAGAAGCATCCGTGCCTTGAGTGGCTGGCGATATAGCTGGCTATAGCTGTTAGGTAAGGTAAGTAATACAATTTTTAACACACTTTACCTAATAATTCCGGAACCTAAAGCCAGATACAGATAAAATTCAGGAACCTTTCGTTTAAACTTGAGTTTGTGATCATCGATCGAACCATCGCTGAGAAAAGTGAGTAAGATCCACTTTGGAAAATATAATCACTATTTCTCGTGCCTCCGGAATCGGAAACCAGGAGCCAGAATATCCACAATCGGTTTGTTTCGTCGTTTACTGATGATAACTATCTAATGGATCAGTTTTGAGTCCAGTTTAGAAAAAAAATTACGTTTTTGTTTCGCCCTTTTAAGTGATAGTATAAAATTTTTAACACACTTTATCCTATTACTCCGGAATCGGAAAGCGAATCCAAATGGTATTCACTATAATTCCAGAACCGGAAATCAAATTCAAGTGAAACTCAGAAATTTTGTAAAGGACTATTAGACCATTCATTTGAAACTAAATTTGTAAAAATTAATTGCATTATTTTTTTTTGCATAGTTTACCCCATAAATCCGGAACCGGATGTAAGATCTAAACAAAATTCAGGAATTTTACATGGGAACTTTCATATCAATCAAATATCGTGAAAATCAATTTAACCATTTCTGAGAAAAGTTGGTGCACTTATTTTCACATTTTTTTTGCACACTCTACCCCATAATTCCGGAGCCGGAAGTGGGATCCAAATAATGTTCAGGAGTGGGACCAAAAGACCTTTCATGTTAATTTAAGTTTGTTAAAATCGTTTCATCTATCTACGAGTGCAAAAAAAACGTTAAATACACACATGCGCACAAACACACAAATACACACAAACATTTCGCGTACTCGACTAACTAAGTTGAATGGTATCCGGGCCTTAGTACAATATTCGGTTTCCATAGCGATTGCATAACCTTTCAATTTAAGAAAGGCAAAACCTACAAATATTAATTTCTTTTGCGGTTCGAATACTAGCATCAATCCATGATGCCATAAATGAATACCAAATTTCCAACACCTGCTGCCGACATACATCCTCAAACCATTACGGATCCTCCACCATGTTTTACTGTTGGCAACAATTTTTTGCTTCCCATGAGTGTACCATTTTGTCTCCAAACTTTTTCTGTCCTATCGGTTTCGCCAGAATTACGCTTCGAGCAACACTTGACCATAGATTGCGTCGTAGCTCTTGTTTTTCTTGTGATTTCTCCTTTTTCCATGTAGCTTTTGATTCCACGACGAAATTTCATAATTATTTCGCGCATTTCTAAAGAAGTTTCATTGCGTTTCTTTTTTTGAACAGCCATTTTACATTTTTCATCCTACCTGAGCACCAACATAAATTGTAAACAGAAGATGACGGATCACACTCAATTTTGCCAAAAAGTAACTTTTTCCACTATGATTTGACCGCAACGACAAATTAGCTTCACTAAGAGATAGGGGTATGAAGACTTTTTTTTTAGTTGGTTAATCGAATTTTGATTCTTCAATAAATATTAAAAAGTTAAAAAATGCATATTTGTGTGTTTTCATAGTAATACCATAGAATCAATGCTACATTAACATTGGAAAAAAATATTACCAAGTTTGTTTTGTCCATTCATCCAGTTTCGATCGTGAACACGATTGCACAGCAAATAGTTAATATCATTTTTACAGTATTGCTCATGGATGGACATACTACTGCTTACGACCTTTTCACTATCCATTCACTACTCTTTTCATCTATACATATTATGAAATAATCGAACCGCTTTTCTGTTCTACGAGTCCAAAGCAAAGTCTTGGCATTACATTCCTTTTGTGGAATTTGGCCTTTCTGTTTTCAACAGACTTCGCAGCCGATTCATATAGCGTACAGAATCATTGCATGGCTAGGTAACTATGGATCCTACTGAATCCTTCCAGGTCGGGGCTCGAACATACGAAAACTGGCTTGTAAGACCAGCGTCCTATGCATTGAACCGGCAACCCGGGACTATCTATAGAAAATAAATACCTCTAACAAATTCACATCAGATCATGAATTCTATGCTTATGAGGCCGAGACTGAACCATAGTCGAATGTATGCATGTTGCAGAGAGCCAAATCCATTAAAAGTTGTTCGCGTACGGATCCTTCCAAAGCATATTATTCTTCGGAAAACCGGATATACCGCCATCGTTTCGATGTAATAAAGTAGAACCATTAACTCTTAATTGTACATAACTGGCAATTTGAATTTCGAGCTTAACTGCAATCTGCACGTTTATATAACTGTTCAAGTTGATGTAATATTTTAAAAGCATCACTGAGATCTACCAAATCACAGTTGAGCAGCAAGTTTTCACACCTGTATAGAACACAGGCTTTCAGCGTTACTGCGGCCGAAAGGTGCAACAACAAAAAAAATCAATAGGATCCTAGAAAACCATGTGTGGTCATCGATTTACATTGATACCCAGCATGGCCTACTGTGCTGGACTGGCATACACAAGTGGTTTATTATTATACCATCACCAGTGGTGAAAATCAACCTCTCGAGCAACTGTATGACCATCTCGGCCGCTTGGATCGGATGTCGGTATCGGGGGTTCCATTGGTTTCACATTGTGTATCGCTGCTGCAGGCATTCCCAAAAGGGTTGGGATTTTTTTTGCACGCGGTTCGCTTGATTCGAGAAACGAAAACCAGGTGCACATTTTTTTCCAACAAGCAAGCAAAAAAAGCGAGATGCAGTGATGTTATGTGAAATGGAATGTGTGTGTGCAAAAAATAGATTGGCATATCCCTTCCGCAGTATTGTTTGTCATAGCAATTTTACGTTTTGAACATTGTCTACATACATGGCGGCATAGCAGCGATAATACTATGAATAAATTTAATCACAGTAAGCTAGAACTTGTATGTATCGATTTTTAAATAGAAAACAAACAAATTGAAATATAATTAACAAACAAATTGAAGCTGATTTGTGATGTAGAGAAACTTGAATTTAACTACTGCCATTACTTCTTCAAACTTATCAAAAAGTCGAAATCTATTCTTTCACGTATGTACCACATTCCACAATTCCGATCCGCTTGTCCCAGATGGGATTAGATTCTCTCTCGTTGATTTCATATCCGGTCGTATACGATAGCAATGTTTGCATAGAAACAGTAATGGATTACGGCGATATGTCTATATCTGAAGTTAAATCCATCATGCAATTGACATGAAAGTTTTCAAAAGTTTTGAGCCAGAATCTAAATAGCATTTTAATGCGGATCATATGAAATCTGCATAGATAGAATTCAATCATTGTAAAAACTTTGTCTAGTAACCGGGGTGATGAACTAGGGTAAAGTGTTATAATGGAGGGCATCTTAAAAATATATTGAGATATTTCTAAATGTAATAATATATTTTCCTCGATAATGTGAGTATTTCATTGCAAGGAACATTGCCTGGGGAACATAATATTCAATAAATTCCGGTAGAAGTGATGGCTACGTCTCAGGTTTTTTGTTTGTCATAGACATAATGCCCCAGCAGCCGTATAATAGCCTCACAACAAATCAGTGGTATGTCGATATAGAAGAAAAAGCAGATAAAAAAGATATTATTTGCATCATAAACTATTTGCGTAATCAACTAATAGCAATTGAGAAGCAACATTTTTTTTATTCTCGCAATGCACAGTGGTTCAAAAGCGCAATTTCACGATCTCAATTGATAACTCATAGAAACGTGGTTTTTGAGGTACAGTATCTTCAGCAAAGTTGCGCAAAATGATAGACGCCATCTTTTGACAAATCTTATTTATGTGATTAATCCCCTCAAAAGTGAAATAAAAATATAATTTTAGCTCAGGGCCAACATAGGGGCTAAGTTCATTCGACAAAATTGTACCGAAAGCTATTTCAAACAAATTTGCAGAAGGTACTATTCCCGTGACTTGGGTGTAATTCATGATATAATGTATTTTCTGAAAAGGGTGTCCAAAAAAACAGTTTCAGTAAGAAAACATATATATTTTCAATTTATATGAGTACTTCTTGTTTTGCAAAGTTTTTCATCATTAAAAACTACACAACTTTCTCGAACATACTATGCTGCTACCATTTCAGTTTAATTAAATTGAGAGATTTTTCATGATTCTTTTACAAAATTCCAACTTGTTTGTTTTTTTTTGTTTGGTTTTAATAATCGTTTTAAATCTATAAAACAATATTTTAAATCGAAGCATATTGTTAAATCGTGGGTGGGGCGTCCGATGAGTGACTGTTCTCAGAAAATTTTGTATATCAAAGGAAGGGCTTTGTTTCTCTACATATTTATACCGTAAATAGATATATTGGGACTGCTAGAAGTTATTTAGTTAGAAGAAGTTGTAATAGACCATTAGAAGTTTCATACGGATAAAATGCTTATTAAGTGGAAGCAAATCTTACATCGAAAAACTGCCTGATGATATTTTCAGTTTTTTCACATTTCCCAGCAAGCGACAATTGCCAAGCTTGCATAGCAGAAAGACCCTACGAAAATAAATTGTTAGTGATAAAACTTTTGTTCAAAAAACTCTTGAATGCTTGAAAAAGGAAGGGGGTGTTTTGGCCAGCAGGGTCGCTTTATAATACTTTCCCCTACTTGTACGTATAGAAACCTAACGGGATAATATGCTTATAATAGGCAGTTTTAGTGTTGAAGAATCAACAAATGAAAGAAAGAAAATTAGTAGTAAATGCTACTGGAATAAAGAGCTGTAAAGTAATCAGCAGGGAGTTGATCATGAAGTATTTTACCATTACTGTTATTTTGATTGCAATTCCACTGGACATGCATTGAATTTAAGTCCCCTATTCAGTCGGTGTTGAACAGTTGTTCGCACCGCACGCGAATAGCTCTTGGCTCATGGAAATTTTTTCTGGCTACCTAGAGTTTCATTGATTCAAGGCTTCAGTTTTTTTCAAGGCCACTTGAATCTCTAACAGTCTTTTTGAAGACTAACAATTAGTCAGCCTTTCTCAAGGCTATACAAAGAGTGATATTCTAATATAATAAGTATTTTTCAAGACTAAGAAATTAATCAACCTTTTTTAAGGCTAACTATTCAAAGAACTATTCTTCGAACTAATCAGTCTGTATTGAGACTACCACAAAATCAGTATTTATCAAGACTCAACCAAACTAGGAGTCTATTCGACTAATTTAGCCTAGTTAATTTAATTTCAAATTTCATTCATTACAAAAATGCCTACGTCCAACCAGAAAGGCAACAAGCCTAAGGCTAAAAATAATTCAATACGGAATAAATCACAATCCCTTATTCAAAATTTCCCTAATAACATTCACCATCTTATAGAATATGAATGTAATAAAAAAAAGACACCGGACGGATTTCCCTTCCGTTGATTCTATGCCGTCTAACAATATTTACGATATCCTTCCTGAATCCGATTGTAGTGACATAGAAGAAAATTCTTCGAAAATTACCAAAATGGATTCTTGTCGTTCTGGGAAGAAGCAACAATCTATGCCTCCAGTGACGGTGATGATCTCCGACTTCAAAGTATTCCATACTGAGCTTTCTTCTTTTCTCCCGGAAGTAAAAGTATCCTTTCAAATCGGACGAAGAGGAGAATATCGAGTCTTGGTTGATGGTTTGGAAGATTACGAACGTCTTACCCGGTATTTGTCCGAGAAACTTCATAACGATGTTAAACAAATTAAGCAGTTCGAGAGTGTCCATAATTTTAATTTCAACGTTGTGAGCAGTGCTGTAGTTGCGGTTAGTCACAGTTAGTCACTGACTAACCAGCTCTTGAAACTGCAACCGAAAAATTTTTTTTTGAAAATTTTGTAATGACTGATTCAAGTAACCTGAAGGGTGCAAAAGAAATAATAATACAATTGAAAAAGGTGATTGCTCCCAGGGCGCAGGGTGAAAGTAATCTTGATTATAGTGAAATATCCTTCTGAGGGCGCAAATCATTATTTATTTTCAATCTAAATAAATAACATCTTGTATGGATAATTTGGAAGGGCGCCTTGGAAATGATTGCAGGGCGCAGACTCACGGTAGGAGAATTGATAAAAGGCTCCCACATAATTTCTTCCAGGGCGCAGGATGAAAGTAATCTTGATTATAGTAAAATATCCTTCTGAGGGCGCAAATCATCATTTATTTTCAATCTAAATAGATATCAACTTGTACGAATAATTTGGAAGGGCGCCTTGGAAATGATTCCAGGGCGCAGGATGAAAGTAATCTTGATTATAGTAAAATACCCTTCTGAGGGCGCAAATCATTATTTATTTTCAATCTAAATAAATAACATCTTGTATGGATAATTTGGAAGGGTGCCTTGGAAATTATTCCAGGGCGCAGACTCACGGTAGAAGAATTGAAAAAGGCGCCCACATAATTGCTTCCAGGGCGCAGGATGAAAGTAATCTTGATTATAGTAAAATATCCTTCTGAGGGCGCAAATCATCATTTATTTTCAATCTAAATAGATATCAACTTGTACGAATAATTTGGAAGGGCGCCTTGGAAATGATTCCAGGGCGCAGGATGAAAGTAATCTTGATTATAGTAAAATATCCTTCTGAGGGCGCAAATCAATATTTATTTTCAATCTAAATAAATAACATCTTGTATGGATAATTTGGAAGGGTGCCTTGGAAATTATTCCAGGGCGCAGACTCACGGTAGGAGAATTGAAAAAGGCGCCCACATAATTGCTTCCAGGGCGCAGGATGAAAGTAATCTTGATTATAGTAAAATATCCTTCTGAGGGCGCAAATCATCATTTATTTTCAATCTAAATAGATATCAACTTGTACGAATAATTTGGAAGGGCGCCTTGGAAATGATTCCAGGGCGCAGGATGAAAGTAATCTTGATTATAGTAAAATATCCTTCTGAGGGCGCAAATCATTATTTATTTTCAATCTAAATAAATAACATCTTGTATGGATAATTTGGAAGGGTGCCTTGGAAATTATTCCAGGGCGCAGACTCACAGTAGAAGAATTGAAAAAGGCGCCCACATAATTGCTTCCAGGGCGCAGGATGAAAGTAATCTTGATTATAGTAAAATATCCTTCTGAGGGCGCAAATCATCATTTATTTTCAATCTAAATAGATATCAACTTGTACGAATAATTTGGAAGGGCGCCTTGGAAATGATTCCAGGGCGCAGGATGAAAGTAATCTTGATTATAGTAAAATATCCTTCTGAGGGCGCAAATCAATATTTATTTTCAATCTAAATAAATAACATCTTGTATGGATAATTTGGAAGGGTGCCTTGGAAATGATTCCAGGGCGCAGACTCACGGTAGGAGAATTGAAAAAGGCGCCAACATAATTGCTCTCAGGGCGCAGGATGAAAGTAATCTTGATTATAGTAAAATATACTCCAAATGGCGCAAATAATTATTTATTTTCAATCCAAATAAACAACATCTTGTAATGATAATTTGGAAGGGCGCAATAGGAATTATTCTAGGGCGCAGAATCACGGTAATAGAAATGAAAAGGGAGCCCATATCATTAATTCCAGGGCGCAGGATGAAAGTATTTTAAATACATTAAATAATTGTAGTGAGGGCGCAAATTATAACTTATTTTCCAGCTAAAAAAAATCTTGTACGGATAATTTGGATGGGCGCCTTAGGAATAGTTCCAGGGCACAGAATCACGGGAGGAAAATGGAAATAGATTTCAGGGCGCATAATGAGAGTATTTTTGAATACATAAAATGATCCCAGTTAGGACGAAAGATTTTATTTCTTTTCAAGCTTAATAAATAACATCTTGTAAGGACAATTTGGAAGGGCGCACTAGGAATGATTCTAGGGCGCAAAATCAAGGTAAGAGAATTGAAAAAGGCGCCCATATAATTAATTCCAGGGCGCAGGATGAAAGTAGTTTAAAAACATTAAATAATCGTAAGAATGGGGCACAAATTATTACTTATTTTCAAGCTAAAAAATAACATATCGAAGGATAATTTGGAAGATTGCCTTAGTAATAGTTCCAGGGCGCAGGAAATGGGAAAAGGGCGACCTATACAATAGATTACAGGGCGCAGAATGAAAGTATTTTTGAAAACATTAATTGATCCAGCTGATGGCGAAACTTATTACTAATTTTCAAGCTTAATACATAACATCTTGTAAAGATAATTTGGAAGAGCACCTCAGGAATTATTCCAAGGCGCAGAATCACGATAGGGAAATGAAGGAGTGAAGGATGAAAGTATTTTTAAATACATTAAATAATCCTAGTGAGGGCGCAAGTTTTTATTTGTTTTCACGCTAAATAAATAACATCTTGTAAAGATAATTTGGAAGGACGCTTTAGGAATGATTTAAGGGTGCAGGGTGGAAGTATTTTAAAATACATCAAATGATCCAACTGAGGGCGCAAATCACTATCTATTTTCAAGCAAAAAAAAAATCTTGTACGCCTAATTTGGAAGGATGCCTTAGGAATGTTTTAAGGGCGCAGAATCACGGTAGGAGAATTAAAATGGGTGCTCTTAAAACTTATTTCGGGCGTATGGTGGAAATCTTTTTAAATACTGTATATAATTCTACTGAGGCGCAAATCATTATTTATTTTCAAGCTAAATATATAGCATAAGTAAGGAGTGCCTCAGGATTGACATCAGGGTGCAAAACGAATTTTTTACTTAATACTACAAAGCTTTCGAAAGCATAAATGGAGCGCAAATTATTTCTTTGTTTGTGAGTTCTATAAATAGAATCTCGGGAGGAAGCAATGCACAAGTCAGCTTTGAGCAGTGCTGCCCTAACAACAATTTTTCTAACAGTTATTATATTCTAACATAAAATATACTAGCATTTATAACTGTTTGTAATCTTCATTAACAGTTTTTAATAGTTTTAAGTTGACTTTATTGAAAAATTTGACAATGATGAAGTTTTGAATATGAAATGATGAATTTCAATAATTTTGAACGAGATGAAATAATATAAATACTGGCATCTTTTCTTAAAACTCAGCCTTGTATAGTGGAAGGTCGGTATAGTAGAATTAATTACCACATGAATTCAACTGATGGGGGTTTCATTAGTATTTTCCAATTTCTTATATGCTTCTGAGATGAGACTTTATGAAATTTTATCATTTTGATTAAAGACCTACTGTGAGTGAGGTAGTTCACCATTCGATAACATGAACAAAAGCATTAAATTCACTTGTGAAGAAGCAAATAATAGCAGACTTCTTAGACATTTTCATCATGAGGAAGACGGAAAACTTATCCTTTTTGATATATAGAAAGCTAACTAATACGGAAAGTATTATACGTTATACTTCTAATCTTTCTCATCAGCATAAAATTGCAGCTTTTCACCATGATTCATTGAATGCATAACCTAGCTCATGGAGAAAATGCGGTAAGAAACGAGAAAAAATACATTCTTGATATTGGAAAGCTCAATTAATATTCGAAGCAATTAATTCAAAAAAATTTTGATGAAAAGAAATACTGTTGAAAAACAATCACTTCCTACTTCAACCCAACCATCAGAAAAATTAAAAATAGTTTCAATAGATTTCAGCCATGATATTAAACATCTGCCCAAAACAAAACTAAAAAGTAACTATTTGGTATTCCGTAAGAATAATACTAGGATCTACATAAGACCATAGAGATACTTTGAAAAAATCCGGATCATATAAACAAAGTGCACTTCGGAGAAATTAGATAAAGTTATCATTCCATTAAAATTATATGTTAAACATCCAACCGATGGAAACTAAAGGTAGCTGGAAGTTTAAGAATATATGTAAATATAAACATTCCAATCTACCATTTATTTAAATGTAACTTATCAAAATGAGTTATCTGTAAGATGTAAAATGATTCACCTGTACTAGTACAACAGAGATAGCACCGCACTTTCCTCCCACTATTAGTATCTGTGTCTGTTACTATTTCGTGACATTAGTGGGAAATAGTTAGGAAATTTTCAATATTGTAGAAATAAATGGAATTTATTTTCTTAAAAAGCTATCCACTAAGCGCTAAAATAATCATTTTCTTCTGAATTTGATGTGATATTCGTATTTATCGGTTACTCAATTTGCTTAGTATTGGTCGCCTTAAAAGTTAAAAAGTTAATTTTACTGCCAAATAACAAAAACAAAATTGAAAAACATAATCAGTTACTAATCTGCTCTGACATTACTGAAAACACCGCGAACAAAGGCTAAAAATAGAATGGGCAAAAAATACAATCTCATCCGGGGAGGAGAATTTACATTTTAGTGATTTTATTCGCAACAACGAAAAAGACTCTGTGTGATGGATTCACCGGATAACCGGTTTCGAACTTCGGATCTCCCGATTTCAGAATATCTAACTCATTTAACGCTATAGACTATGATAGCCACTTGAAGACAATATGATTTTGTTTCAATGATATGGCAAGCTGTATTAATTCGAAAAGCTGTTTGCTGGTATTTTCTGTCAATGTATACTCGTTTGTGTACAAGACGCGTAGTACGAAATTGCATACATTTAGGCAATTTGACTAAAATGGAAAATAATCAATCGCCAAAATATTGATAATGAACTAGAGTAGACTGGATTATAATATTGTGCCGCGTATACGTTAGCTGTACCCAGCATGTATTAAATGACATTTTTATGAATAAAGTTGTCAGTAGATAGATTCTACCGGCATGAGCTCCATTCGTCGTTGCCATTAGGGTATGAATAGATACTGTATTTCATGGATAGTGAGACGTGCTTTTTGTTTTTCTCATTTTGAAAACTATGCAATAATTGCATCAACCATCTTTTAAAACGAGGTTGAGTTTCATAGGGTATCTGTACCCTAGATCATCTCAGGTTTACCACTAATTTAACATTTTAGGATCATTACTAATAATGATATCTGCTGTCTTTGATTAATACATTGCACTGTGAGGAAAAAGGATGAAAAACGCGACTTTTCTCAATAGTTTCATAGAAATCTTTGAAAATATTTTCAAAGTAGGTTTATCTTATGTAGAATTGACCATAGAATCGATTGATGACAATTAGAATAGCCACAAAATTCACTATCATGGCCGTTTTGCCCCAATTTTTTCTTTTTTCCTACCTCACTAACTGTAAAACCCTGAAAAATGTATTCGACTAATGACTCCTGACATTTTTATTAGTTTTATAAATAGATTGCTGTTTGGCAGAACGATTGCAAAAAACTGTTTTCTGTCTTACTCCAAATCATTTTCTTCAATCAATTATGTTAAACCAAGATAGTTCGATGTTACGCTCATAGCCCTACAAATTAATTAACAGGTAGTTTCCATGATCCCATGAATCGTGCAACATCGTTCTACCCCAATTTTCCTTCAAACTTAATTTTAAGTTCAATTCTGATTTACGATCCTGAAGCAGAATCAATGCGACCTAGACATAGTGGTCCATATTACTTAGAAAACTTCAGTGATCCAAGTACATACAATGGGAATAACAATACTAGTTCGTTTAACCCGTTTTACTCCAATTAATTCCATAAATCGTACCATTAATTAAACTTTCTTTCACATTTCAAAAGAAGGCTTACTGCGGTTGATCAAAACCTACTGATATTGTGTAGAATACCATGAAAAGTAGATTACAAATAGATTCAATGACCGCACGAATCATGCTATACCGTGTTACTCCAATTTATCCTATCAATATTGGTGTGAAACGGTATAACATGATTTTAATTTTAAGTTCTTTCTAGTTCTTCTTTTTTTTGACTGATATAATTTAAATCAACCGCAATAAGCCTCCTTTCGGAATGCGATAGAAATTTTAACCAATTATACGATTTATGAAATAAATTGGTGTACAACGGATTAAAAGGGCTAGTACTACCAATCCTATTGTATGTACTTGGATTTCTGCAGTTTCCTACGTAATGTGAACCAATATTGATAGATCGTATTAGATCTGGTTCTGGATTGTAGATTAAAAACGGTACAACGAGTTTCCTGCTCTCATTAAAACTATATGCCAATGATTTGTCAGACCTTTTTACATCAGAAACATTCTATTCGGTCTTCTGAAACTTTTTCTGTGATATGCTATAGTTAAACTTTATTACAATCCAGTACAAAAAGAAGGGTGGGTAATGTCAGAGACATAACTGGATGACTTGAATAGGAATTAAACTGGTACACTCCCGAATATCAGTTAGTGAATCGATTATGTGAATTGTGCAAGCTTTCCCCTTCTTTACTAGAGTTTGAAACGATGCACTGCACTCAAGTACGGATTAGTTACATCAAACGTTCTGACATACAGTTCAATATTATGAAATAATTTATATAGTTCTTCATGATAAAAAAGGAAGACGTATACGTTAAACTTTTTTATTCAATACGAACAATTTTGAAATTTATATTAATGCAAATATAATGAACATTAGAACATGTGACACTACCAAAATCCAAATAAAAAAGTCGAGAAAAAATGCGAAAATTTATCAATTAGAATCAATTAAACTGTAAACCTTCACTAAACTTTCAGAACACTTTAATTTTTAATTATTTGTGATTATGTCATACAACTGAAAATGTTATCATAAATTGATGATGATATTTCTGATGGCATGTAGTAAAAATTATGTTGATACGTTAGATACAACAAGAGATACTCACGATTAAAAACTGATTACTCTCTCAGAGGGGAAATTTGTAAAGGCGCCTTTTAGTCGACGACAAAAGGGACATTGAACATGATAGCATTTAGTGCGGTCCTTCTAAGTACGTAGAATCGATTTTACTGACCATTTTACACAAAAAAATGCTTTGTGGTCATCTGCCTCCAAAAAGTCGAAGCGTTTTTGATCCATTTTTCCCTACTGTGCATTGGTTCAAAGAATAAGAAGAAAATATATGCATTCTGCTCCGATTTTCACGTTTTCATAAGTATAGTTCATTTTCACACTAATTTTGATTGTTAGGGCTGCTTCGGCGAAGATATTGGCTCCGAATGCATCATATGTGTGCTGAAGACCGAGTAATCGGATAAATACTGTGATGTCCTGACTAATGAGACGACTATTGGTTCAACTGCCCTATATCATTTGAATTAGTCTAGATGGCAAAATGTTCGTGTAGGTGTGTGTCAAAATATTTGACAAATTTTTCACAATAATTGCTTGGCTAATTTGCATAAAATTCAATTCAAACGAAAATTATTATAACAGTTTAACTGAAATTTCAATTGAATTTTATCTGAATCTTACAACGGATTCCGGGATAATAGGGTGATAAGTGTTAAATATTTCAATTTCCACGAATATTTTATTTGAAAGTGACAGTGCAAAAATACGCAAAATCAATTTGCAGGTCTTGTTAGTTCATGGCTAAATACAATTCGTTGAAACAGCTTTTGCGTTCTTTATTCTTTTATTTCTGATAAATTTCCTTACCAAGAAGACTTCCGGATCCGGAAGTATAGGGTAAAGTGGGTTAAAAATTTTATACCATCACTGAAAAAAGGGCGAAAATTTTCTAATTCCACCTCAAATTTTCTCCAATTGATAGTTTTTATCAGTAGACGGTCAAACAAACCGATTTCGGTTATTCTTTCAAGAATCGAAGAAAATTATTTTGAAGAATACTACAGTATTATATATGATAGTATGATTGGTATGAGAAAGGCATAATTACACCAGTAGGTGGATTAAAATAGGTTTTTGGTATCGCCATCACCGCAATCACTTTTTCAGAGATGGCCGAACCGATTTCCACTAACTTAGATTCAAATGAAAAGTCTTATGGTCCCATAGCTTGTTATTTAATTTCATCAGGAACCGAATTTCGGAGTTACAAGGTAATATGTGAAAATGAAAAACCTAGTGGTGTAATGATGCCTTTTTCATATTACTAATATTTTCAAAAACATGACTAGAAGATTCTGTCAAATTTCTTTTTTTCAAAGTTGAATAAAATCAAAAACTTTCTTCGGTATAAACTACCATCACTTTTTCAATTTGTAAACAGTTATGTAAGATTAACCAAGATCATCTTATTTAAATTAGAAATTAATCTTAAGCACGCAAGATTTATCTGGGGTAGTAGCAGATATCTTAGGCGAGAACGACATAGCAAAAAGTTTCATCGAGTTAATAACAATTGATCACAGCCTCCATAGTTTCACTTCTGCATTGATTGACCAATTCTTTCCAGCTTATATATCCCCCATTCTTTCAAAACCATCGTCTCCGTTAGGGGAAAGCCAGTAAGCCAGAATAGTGTCTTTTATTTTTAGCAGAAAAAACTGGTGAGTAATGTCAGACATAACTCGATGACGTAAATACGAATAAAACTGACATGCTTTTTCTACATATCTGAATATCGACAATCACACGTACTAGTTGATTTGAAACCTTTCAATGCGTCACTTGCATAATTGTAACAGTAAAATTTTACGGCAGACCACATGAGAATAATATGACATTAATTACAATAACTTACTTGTCAAACCTGTTTCGAAAACACTAATTGTATAACGAGTTGATAGAATATCCACAAACCAAAAGCCGTCATCTTGGATTTTATGAATTTTAAAATATATATTATTAATAACAACTTGTCAAGCGCGGAAAAATGCCAGTTGTAATTCCTTATAAAAAGATTTTGGGTCATGAACCGTGGAATTGAAACATATGCTTGATACAGTGAAGAACAATCCGGGACAGCTGCTAGGAATGAATGCCATCTTCAATCTACAATTTTAAAAAAACTAAGATTGAAATAAGTTTTCACAGAATTATCAAAACATGCACTATTTGATGCTTCACGCAAACTTACGTGAAAAACATGTAATGTTGTGAGTGTTGAAAATTATATGGCATGAAATTCAACGATGTGAACAAAAAATAAAAACTCATAGAGCAAACAATGGTAACTTCAACCAAGATTCATTAAATGGCAAAGTATGTCCGTTAGTTGACTGAGTCACCCAAGCCGCTGATTAGTAAATGGTTCATACAAATTTATATAGTCCCACTTGCTAACCAAGTTCAAATTACGTCAATTTTTGCGTCATTTGACAATTTATACAGTAAAAATATCTGAAAATTTCTCAGTTAAAAAAATCTTGTGATTTTTCATCTTATAAGATGCACATAAATGGAGCGTCATGTTTTAAACTAATTTATATGCAAGAACATGTAGAATTGTGTGATATGAAAATTACATGGCTTGAAAACGAATGAAATAAAATACAAAATATCGATAGCAACTGCGCGAGACTTGAACAAAAGAAGCATCAGATCTCAAAGCGCTCCAGTTAATCGACTGGGCCACAGAAGCACATATCTGCTTAGTGAATAATTGATACCTCTAAACGCATACAGCGTCACTTGGTAGCCAAGTGCAAATTACATTAGGAGCTAGTAAAATTCTGCTCGAGTGGAATATTGCGTCAATTGACATATTAAGTTGTTATGAATCGTATCGTTTGTAGAATTGTGTCACCTGCAAAATTTACAATTTTTTTCTGTGTTAATAAAATGGAATCTTAATGCTTACAAAAACAGTTAAAACGGAAATCTGCATTAGACACAATTTTCCATTAAATGTAACATAAATTTCAAAAAATCTATTCACATATTAATATTAAATTTGTTGCCGATAAATTTTTTATGCAGAGTAAACTTTAAAATAGATAATTCTCCATTTTCTTTCTATCAGTTGTATTTTCCATCATGATTGATTGAAATTAACATGTTTAGCACGTAAATTTCACTTACTTACACTTACTTACTTTTTGTTACATCTGATTCAATTCAATTTTACAGGTTTCTTCCAAACTGCGAAGTGGTATCGGTGCAAAAAGTTTAGCACAGGTTTAGTGCAATTGGCAATTGGTTCCAGTACATCCTCCACTACACACGGGGTCTTTTACGTTATCGATGAGCAGAGATGGCATTTCACCACAGTGATAAACGCTAGAGTCAGATTTCTGCCACACCGAGGATGAAAAAAACGAAGCTCCGCACAAAAAGGAAAGCGCACTTCTTCTCAGTGTCGAATAGACAGCATTTGAGTGTGTGCTTGTGGTTAAAGCAGCTGGCGCGAGTGAAACACATTCTCTTCGCATGAATCGCTCACACGCGCTCTCGTCTAAATACACCCAAGTGACCACTGGCGCGTGATTGTGAGCGAACACTTCTGTGAACTTCAATTAATAGAGAGTAGATCTGGCCTTGCTATGAAAAATTTGCAAGGAAAACCGAAAATTTTACGATAAATTGTTTTATTTTGCTGATTTTGCGTGTCCACGCTTCATCTACGAAAACCATACAGCAGAGTGCTCACCGGCGTGTGCACCTTTGTGAAAGTATCTGCATCCACCTCAGAGAATTTATTAGCTAATGCTCTAGCACTTTGGTGCGATTCAGTGGAAGAGGTAAAAGGAAATAAGCAAACGCACTCTTGATGCGTGCACACTTACACAACAGTGGTGTATAAATGTGAAAGAAAAGAGCTCTCGTTGAAGTTGTCAGTGCGAGGGGAGAAATTTTGCTTGCTCTTCGTCACACAGAGGAGATAGACATCTCTGTCGATGAGTTCTACATCAGTTTAGGTTGCACGTTAGGCATTATCCAATATTCTCAAGTATCATGCATTTGGTGCAATATGCAATTTCAAATGGTTTTTGATGATAGACGGAAACATTAGATCACAAAGCACACCAGATAGTCGACTGAGCCACAGAAGCACATATCTGCTTGGCTGTAAATTAGTAAGAATTATGTCACCTGTAAAATTCATAATTTCTTTCTGTGCAGTTTTGAAGAAGGAGATTTTGAACTCTATCTCAAAATCACACAATCGGAACTATTATTTGAAAGAATAATAAATACAGAAAGTGGAAATCTCAACACCTGGGTACTTAGAAACATTAACATTCAGATTATGATAACACTCATGTCTGTTGCAAATGAGTCTTCATGGTTGATTTGTGTGGCAATTGTAGAGCTTCAGGAAACTTACAAAAGAGTTAAAAATGAGTTGTTGAGGAAAATACGGCGCCTCGCTCGCAACAAATAAGTCTGATAATAGAACTATATAACTGTTGTATACAAAAATACGAAGATGAAGAAACAGCAAACCCCGTTAAAAAATCTAACTTCAGTCAATTACAATGCGCCCCTGTACCACGGAAATCCAGGCGCCCCATCAACAAAGTCAACGACTAACCAATTAAATTTGAACAACTACGGCACTGGTTGTGAGTCCTATTAAAAATTAAGTCTCACTGATGATCATAATTCAACTCATTACTGAGACGAATTTTGATAAAAAAAATTATCAGAGCAGTTTCAGTTTCGTCATTAACTACTCATCAACTTGTAAGAGTAACGAATACGATAAAAGCAAATAAATCTTCTGGGTTTTCCACTGGAGTTGCTCTTCTAGACATAGAAAAAGCATTCGACAGTGTTTGGCACAAAGGTTTAATAGCAAAAATGTCTGATTTCCAGTTTCCTATTTATTTGATCAAAATGATTCAAAATTATTTAACTGATCGTACTCTTCAGGTTAGCTATCAGAATTGTAACTCTGAATTGTTACACGCAGGTGCTCCGCAGAGTTCGAGCGTAGCTCCAATCTTGTATAATATTTTCACTTCTGATCTTCCAAATCTACCCGTTGGTTGTCAGAAATCGCTATTCTGTGACGACACAAGTCTGTTAGCCACAGGTAGAAATCTAAGAGTGATCTGCAGAAGTTTAAATATTTTCAGTGATTATATGTCAAAATGGAAAACTAAACCAAATGCAGCAAAAGCGCAATTAATTATCTCTCCTCATAAGCAAAGAGCTTCTTTTCTTAAACCAAACAATAATCACATTCTCGAATTGAATGGTTTGGAATTGACATGGTCTGATCAAGCAAAATACTTAGGTTTAACGGTTGACAAAAAACTTACTTTCAATGATAACATTGAAGGAATCCAGGCAAAGTGTAATAAATATATTAAATGTTTATATCCTCTTATAAACAGAAATTCTAAGCTCTGTTTAAAAAACAAATTGTTAATTTATAAACAAATTTTCCGACCAGCCATGCTGTATGCAGTACCAATTTGGTCAAATTGTTGTTCCACCAGGAAGAAATCGCTTCAAAGGATTCAGAAAAAAATTCTGAAGATTTATGTATATAATAGGGCTGAAAAGTCATCACTTATGGCTGAACATCCAATTTAAATCTTAATAATTTAAAGTTAACTCATATTTCAATAAATATTTATTTAAAAAAAAACATTGATGAATGTGGATCAAATTAGAAAAAAGTTTTACTATATGTCATGCTGAAGAAGCTCATTTCATCGTCGTAGATCCTAATATTGCTAGATCTATATGATTGAAAGTAATATATAATATTGAATTGTTCGATATGAGACAGAGTTGGAAAGATTGGGAAATCCGACTGCTCCAGAGACTGGTTTATCAACTCTCTGAAATTCTCAATGATGACATTTACGATACTGCCAATATAGCGATACGTGGGCCAGCAGCATAACATTAATATTTGGTAAAGAAACTAATTTAATAAAATGTTATGTTTAAATTTTAATAGATAGGAAAGCCATCATGTCCCGTGTCGGTCATTGATCATTGTTTTATCAATATATCGGGGGATCTTAATATATTGATGAAAACCTATCCAACAGAGTGTTAGAGTTTTTGCCAACTGTGCAATGTGTTTGTCCCGGGTTGGCGGTTCAATGCATAGGGCACTGGTCTTACAAACCAGTTGTCGTATGTTCGAGTCGTAGTGTCAGTAGAACCGTAGCACCAGCCATGCAATGGATCTTCTGTACACTCTGAATCGGCTGCGAAGTCTGTTGAAACAGAAGGTCAAATTCCACTACAGGAATGTAATACCAAGGCTTTGGCTTTGTCAATGTGTTTCAAGCGTTCTGGTAGTAAGAAAATCAAAATGATTTTAGCTGATTTACCGAACTGCTAATTTCATGTAAACGGTACCTATAAACGAAAGTAATAATCGTAATACATATTTTAATGAATCGCAGATGAAAACAAAATAGAGGATAGAGGTACGATGCTCTCTCCTGCCATTGAAGGTTCTGTCTATTTCACTGAGTTCATTCATTAAAGGAAAAAAATAAGGCTCCAAATCACCAACCCACCATCCTAATCGTGTACTAACCGCGATATCTGCACCGATCGATTTTGTTTCGAGTTCAATTGGCGAAAACCTTTCAGTTGGTTAACCATTTCAAATGAATATGAAAAAAGCTATCAGGGTTATGAATGGCATTTCAGGAATCAATGTCCTATAAATATGTCGCTATTTCAGCGCAATTTACCTGCATATCAAATACATTTTGATTCGTGCGCTTTAATGTGTCTCGATATTTGAAATTAATAAACGTTAAACAAGTGCATCGTTAAACGAGAACACATGTTAGTAATTTAGCCTTCTTTACTGAAATCAGTAGAGTAGACTGGTACAAAATGACCAGAAAGGGAGTTTTTGCAAACACTATGAATGAAAAAATGCTTTCTAACTTCGTTGCTAATTAGGCATAAAACGAGCATGACATGATCTTCCGAAATGTGCTGGATGAACTTTATTTGACAGCAATCAGTGGTGACGCCCTCCTAAACAGTCGTTTGCGATATGTTTTTCTGATTTTTCCTTTATAATAACAATTACGTTTCTCATCTCTAGAGAGTCTTATCGAAGTTCGTGCGCTCACGTCATTCGGTATGAAATCTTCTCACCGTTTATTGGTTAGTCACGAATGGTTCATTCCGTTTGCAGCAAGTGCATATGACCTATTACCAAATTAGGTAATTCCTAACGAATTTCGTTGGATTCTTACGCTTGAAAAAAATTCCTAAGATGAATTTGTTCTTACCCGTAAAATATTTACGCTCCGGTAATTCCACAAATTCACTTTGATTATCATGATTTCAATGGCAGAATTTTGATTTTTCAAAAATATTCTTCGCTAGCGGCTGACCATCGCATACACTGGTGTATTGTACTTGACATTTCCATGCTCCACTTGAAGCGCATTGTTGATGTCCTTACCAGATTCAATTGCTTTGCACTCTTCATAAAATAGAATGTATACAAAAATATTAATTTCATTTAGTTGTGGCAAATACACCTGCCTTGAATCAAGGTGCATGTACTCTTTTAACAAGGCTCAAATTTTCTGTATCGAAGGTCAAAAGCTATCCTGTTTGAATTCTACGACACTGATTTTATTTTACGTTCCGTCTTTGAATCATCAGTGCGTAGCAGTTTATGTTGAACTACTAGCGCGCCCTAACGGTTCACCGTAAACCGCTAGGCAGACGTAAAGTTAATGCTACTTGCAAAACACTTTATGCAATTACTTCGGAGTGTAATGTCAAAACTGACGTTTTGGATGATACAAGTTTCGGCTTGCTAGCCGTAATTTAAAGAGGAAAGAAAAAATAATTAACCTTAAATTTATGCTAGGTGCACATACCTATTTTGATTTGTTTTTACGTTTAGTCTTTGACTTAACTATGATAATTTTTTGTTTCTAGTGCCAGTACCTTTCGTTTGTTTACGGATTTGAAAATCATCGTATTGTTCTTTATTAGTGTCTTTCCGCCCGTAAGCGGATTAAATTGTCGAATGTCTTGAAGAAGGTATGAAGGAAAAATATACAGAATTTTGTTATTTTCGGTCAAATTCTAAAATAGTTACTCATCCTTTAACCGAGCTTTTACAAGCTTTGAGATCATGCCTTTTCGTGAGTTTATATAGATGTTACCCTATCGTCTTCTTCAACAGAGTTTTCGGTTGTTAATTAATATCGAACTGTGCTCAAATCGCTTCTGTTTTAACAGAATATCAGAATATACACTGAAATGTCGAATGACAGAAGGTCGAATGACAAAATGCCTAAGAACAAAAGGTCGAAACACTAAACGGTCGAAGGAATAAAAGGCCGAATGCGTAAAATGGTCGAATACTACAAAAAGTCGGAATCACAAAACGTCGAATATAACGAAAGGTCAAATATAACAAACAGTCGAATAACCATAAGATCGAATACACCATAAAGTCGAAAGTGACAAAAAGTCGAATACAACGGAAGGACGAATTCTGAGTGTGTTGCATTGGATATATTTGCAAAATATCAACTGTTGATTCAAATTACTCTTCAGGGTTAAACACAGCTCACTATCACTTTACGTAATTGCATTTCACGATTATTCGTTGAAATAATCGGTGTCAATCCTCAAGTACTAAAATGTATACCACTATGGGAAAGCTGTTTTGGGAGTTTTCATTCTTCGTGCTGCATACCTGAACGTCTTCAATGGTGCTACACAGCATCCTTCGTATAAAACTACTATTGTTACTGCGCTATTACAAAAACACAAAATCTCTACCGGATGCTAACGTTTCTAAGAATACCAATCACGTAATGCTCAAAAGATCCTTTCTAATCTATTGTTCATAACAATATCCCCTGACTAAATGAATCATCTCACGCACAGTTTTGACGTCTGTGTGATAAGAAACTAAAAGAAAGCCAAAGAACTTAGTTTTTTTTTTGTCATGGTGATTGACCTGTGGGGCATTACATCGGGTTCCATATCATACCGGGAAAAAATAAAATAGCATTTAATTTCGGGACAGCTAACCGCAACTGTATTTATCTTTTGATCATGTAGAATACTTGTTATAAGAAGTTTGGTTCGGAGTTTTTTGATCTCATTAATTTATTCACCAGACAAACAGGAAACAAGGCTTCATAAGATGAAACTGAACTTTATTATTGCTGAGATAATAATGCAACACAGCTTGTATTCTATTTACATCGCAGACAGTTCAATTGAATTTCACGCTAGGGTTTTCTGGAAAACCTAATTTACTGCCATCCCAAAAGCAATCATTTCTTTGTGTGCATTCCACGAACCTACACCATCAAGCGGTCATTCAGATTCTTGGTTCGTGTCCCAACGCCTTCTCAAGCTGGTTACAATGGACTCTTTTCCACAAAACAAGTTATTTAGGATCTTTTGTTGTGGATTTGTTTACGCTCCTCGTTTTCGTTTGGCTTCATTTTGGTTCGGATGGTTTGATCTGATAGAGAGTAGGTATTCAACGAAGTGCTTAAGCTTCTGAAAAGAAGGTGTTCCACCGCAAGAGCTTTCCGTTCCGCTTCGATACCGTAATTTCCACATTTCGAATGGTTGTCTTTTCTATTTATACTGGTAGGTAGCTTCAAATTGATGAGGTAAATTCAGTTATCTTCAAATTGGATGAAGTCATTTATTCTTCCGATTGCGAGAGGCGCACTAGTATACGATGTTTAAATAAAATTAAGAAGAGGTTGGAAAACGACATTGAGTTGTGTGGTGAAACTTGACTCTCTCCCATCGCTTCAGTTCTACGAGGAAAATAAATATTGAATTTTACTTCAAACACGCGCAGCAGTAGACAGCTCTTTTTGCCTGTTCATGAGACGTCCAAGGATTCTGAATTACAAATGAAAATAATTTTCAAAAAGCCGCCCTAAATCTATTAATTTCGATTTTTTGTTCGATTTAGAAAGTAACAGAAATCCGAATTTGAACGAACAATACTGGAGTTAAACTAAAGACCATCTCTGGCGGGACTGAAAGTACGCACAGATTACAAAACGGCAGCGTCATTCCGACGAATGTCATGTGTGTGTAATAGCAGCACGTTCTTTTTGTGCCGAATACCAAAGCAAACAGACGCTTGTACTTTTTGCTGCGCTTAAAACAAATTTTAATTGCGTTTTTTTAGTAATTTTCAAAATGTCTACCGATTTCGGTTACCGGCACCCCAAGGTGTGCAGTTACCGTTATCCCATTTTTTCGACAAATCGCGAAAAATTGCCAGTGATATGCAATGATGCCAAGTCTGCATCTTTAACTGTCAATGATCAAATTTCGTAGTTAACATGTAAACTTTTTTTCGTCTGAAGACTTTTTACAGACTTTTGAAACTTCGATTGTTTGCAGAAATTCGTCAGAAATTACAAATATTTGAAAATTGGCGCGATTTTCTCGTTTTTGCTAGCTAAACTTATTGTATTACCTGGCATCTCGGGTGATATGCAACACGTAGACAACTTGACGACTTCAATACATCCGTCTTATAAGTAAAAACTTTATTTCTCTGGTTCTGCTAGCCATGGCAACTTCAAACAAATCGTCCAAGTCAAGGAAAATGAACTTTAATGCACTAAATAATGCCATTAAACGTTGCTTAGTGGATAAGAAGCCAAAGGCGCCGCAATTCAAATCATTGGCCAAGAGAGCCAAGGCGAAGTCACCATCAGATAATGAAGACTTTTGTCCAAAATGCTTCCGAAAAGAAAAAATTTCGTTTTCTCTTTGAATAATTGCATTTTTTACTTATATTTTTCCATTTTTAGCGAATATTTTTCCACCAACTAACACGTCGTACAAACTCTACTAGTTTTTACTCAAATTTTGAAGATTTCATACGATTTTACCATCGCACTCTAAACGACGATTGAAATTTTCGTTGTATCCAAAAATATGCAGTAATTTGTGGACGAACCATAAGACCTTTCATTTGACCCTAAAATTGGGAATAACGGTTTTGAGCTCAGTTTAGAATTTTTTTACGGTTTTTGTTGCGCCGGTTTAAGTGATGGTGTACAATATTTAACACACTTACCCTATAACTCTGGAACCGGAAGTCGGATCCGGATGAAACTCAGGAATTCCGTATGGGACCGTAAGACCTTTCAGTTGAATCTAAGTTTATCGAAATCGGTCAAACCATCGCTGAGAAAAGATCCATTTTGGAATACATGACCACTATTTCAGGTACTTCCGGAACCGGAGACCGGGAACTAGGATAGCAGGAATCGGTTTGTTTAGTTGCCTACTGAAAATGGCTATCGATTTGTGTAGTTTTGAGACCAGAATTAGAAATTTTTTTACGTGTTTTGTTTCGCCAGTTTAAGTTACGGTGTATGATATTGAACACATTTTACCCTATAACTCCGGAAACGGAAGTTGGATCCAGATGAAATTCAGGAATTCCGTATGGAACCGTTAGACCTTTAATTTGAATCTAAGTTTGTCAAAATCGGTTTAGCCATCTCTGAGAAAACCTAGTGAGATTATTTCACACACTTAGCTCGATGAACTGAGTCAAATGGTATATGACACTTTTCAATTTTAAGTGATTGCATAACTTTTCTATATGAGAAAGGCAAAACTCTTTAGTTGAACCAGATCTTTACCAAGAGTTACCTTTACGATTGTCGTTAAAATTTTTACTGACTGTTTTAAACCAATCATCGGTCATAATTACTCGACTTGTTCATCCGAGTCCAACAGTTGACAGTTGATGTTAGAGTAAATGTTAGAGATCGTTCGAAAGAAATATATTTGTACAGATCGTAACCGTATACTTCATTACTGGCACCAAATGATCAAAGCTTCAACCTGATTGTTAGTCATTTTAACCACCAGTTCTGTTGATTTGTAAAACAAAAATGATTGTATTAAAAAATATAATAATCAGTTAGTTATGTTAAATTTGAGTCTACAAAGTTCCATTTTGTAACTTTCGAACTATTTTTTCTGCGGTATCGCTTCTTAGAGCCGAAGCAAAGACATTGGGCCGTATGAATAAAACGTAGCATGCTTGAATTTCGGTAGTAAATGCTTCATGTGGATCACGTTCATGTGAAAAGCAGAAACTTTACTACACAACAAATTTTGAACATGTAATATTAACTACAATTTTCGGTAGGTAGCTCCAGAGGTTGCTACTCGTGTGTTTGCTGATAAAGTGAAGTAGAAAAATTAAAGTGGCATTTTTGCAGCAGTAAGTACGTTTCTTGCTTTGTGCATACTTGTTCTGAGATAATCAGAGTGCAGGGTAGTACGAAAGAGGCTCGAAAGATAAACAAGTTATATTTACAAAATCTTTCTCTCTGGGATATCCTGACAGTATTAATGAGTTCCTTAATGCAAATCATTTCGTAAGGCTGCTCTTAATGCCCAATCATGGCTGATTAGCTAAGTGCCTGATGGTTATTAATTTTACAAAACGATACATAAAACAGAACCTAAATTCAGTCCCTCTCAGAGGATCAGTTCAGTAGCGAAATCTCGCTGTTATATTGAAAGCTACGTCCAGCAGCCAATCAATTAAGATCGAATCGGATATAGAAGGATTAGAAATTTCGCTCATCTAAACAATTCTTACTGATGCTTCCAAATATTTGCTCGTTTCAAATACTGTATACTATAAGCGGAAACGAACTTCACAGGCTGTTAGAACTTTTCACCGAGGTGTGAATGATGCTTCTAACATACTCGTTCCATGCCTTCATTTGAGATGTGGGAGATAACGGTCACCATGTTTGCTTTTTATCATGGTGGTCACGTTTGTGTGGTTGTTTGCTCTGAACTGTCCGGCTTCGCCTGACGTGTTTGGCCTCGTGCGACTGGTCGGACATGCATGGACTCCACTGCCATATAGGGGTCATTGCGGACGATTCGTTTTCCGTTGGCATGAGACGGAAAGATGAGTGCACCATATTCGCACACACTCACACGAAGGTTCTCACGTTGCCACTGGCCATTTTGCGAATTTATGTGAAACCATGGTTGTGTTTTTCAGTTTTGAAAGGAAGCGCAAAATGTATCATCATCACGAACGAACCTGAGGGTATTTGAATAGCTCTTCGGGCATTCTATGGTTTTAGGATACAGAAAAAAGCACCCGCACAACATCGGAAATCAAATCTCTTGAAACGATTTCGCAAAGAATAGCTTTTTCGAAACAAAACAAAACACATTTTCTACCCGGTGAACGAATACGATAGGTTAAAGCCGGGTATAAATAAATGATGTACAATATATTACTCAACACATTTCTTATTGAGAATGTCTATTTTAAAAAATGTTTACATATTCATGTTTCCTATTGTTGAGATAACAAAATCATTCCGTTTTATAAACCGTTTTTGCCTTTCTCATATAGAAAAAACTATGCGATTACCATGAAAACCGACTTTCAAACCAAGGCCCGGATTGCCAAATGTCGGAGGTGGCTGAATCACTTTTCACGAACTTAGCTTCAAACGAAAGGTTCTCTGGTCCTATATAATGTCCCTGATTTTCGTTTGGATCCGATTTCCAGTTCCGGAATAACAGGGTGAAATGCACCAAAAGAGAATCGATTTTCACAAACTCAAATGAAAGATCCTACGGTTATATACAAAGTTACTGAATTCCATTTTGATCCGACTTCGGGTTGCAGAATTACAGGGTGATATACACCAAAACAGTGAAAATAATGTCATTCAATTTTCTCAGAGGCGGCTGAACCGATTTTCACAAACTTAGACTCAAATGAAAGGACTTGTGATTTCATTCAAAGTTCCCAAATTGCATTTAGATTCGACTTCCGGCTCCGGAATTACAAGGTGATTTGCACCAAATAAAATAAAAATAATGCCAATAGCTTTTTCGAAGATAACTCACCCGATTTTTACCACGTTAGATTCCAATGAGAGGTCAGATACCAGAAGAATATTCCGATTTTTATTGAGATCCGGTGCCGGAGATAGGTTGCTTAGAATAAAATTGTAAATTTAAAGTGTTTTTTTTATGAGTTGCGAATTCTTTAAATTGGCCAATAAATTTTACAAGTTTGAAGATCAAGATAGTCTAGAGCCGAATAAACTCATATTAGATGTTCATAAAATCAAACTCCAATTAACAAGTCTGATAGTCCCATAGAAATATCCAGCACCGACTTCTGGTTCTAAAATTACAAGGTTTTCTGAACTTTTTCATTACTGTAATATATAGATGCATCAAAACTGGTTTTATTCAATACAATAAAAATTCACAAGTGTTAGATATTCAAATTTTATTCGATATACTGATAATATTAGACTACAACAACAGAATATTATTCTCAACATTTGCAACTTAGCCATTGTAGACTAGCTGGCGCACCTTCTTGCGAACGCTCCTCATTAAATTCCGTACAGACTTGTTGGCGACAAGTTTTGACACTTTTTTCCAATCTTTTTCGAACTGTTGAATGGTTTCAGCTGCCGAGACATGTTTCCTAATATGTGCCTTCGTTAATACCCAAAATTCCTCAATAGGTAGAAGTTGTGGACAATTTGGTGGATTCATGTCTTTTGGGACGAAAGTGACATTTTTGGTAGTATACCATTCTACCGTTGATTTCGAGTAGTGGCAAGAAGCAAGATCTCGCCAGAAGGTTTCGAATTATGGGTAGAAGTCGTTTTTGTAAACATTTCTTGATGTATATTTCGCTGTTCATTGAAGCAGTGGTGATAAAGGGTTTCGAAATCTTACCGCAGCTACAAATTGCTTGCCAGACCATAGCTTTCCTACCAAATTTTTCGACTTCCATCGATGTCTCGGACTGGTTTAACACTTGCTCTTCTCGCACTGTATAATATTGTGATCCCGGCAAGGATTTGTAATCGAGTTTCACGTAGGGTTCGTCGTCCATGATTATACAGTTTAAATTTCCAACAAGAATCGTATTGCACAGCTTTCGAACCCTCGGCCTGATCGATGCTTCTTGTTTCGGACTACGTTTTGGTTGTTTCTGCTTCGTTTTGGTTGTTTCTGCTTCTTTCTGATTGCATTTCGCACAGCTTTTTCACTTACTCCTTCCATTTTTGCTATCTTTCTCAGTGACAGTCCGCGTTCTGTGCACCATTTGTGCACAATTTTTCAACGCTGTTCTGCTGTAAGTCCACGCATTTCGAAACAAACTAGTGAAAACGAATAAACAAGTGATTAGAGAAGAGTGTAAACAACAGGATGCAGCCATAAAAATTGACACATTCTGAACCATTGCGAAATAGCAGCGGTTTTTGGTTGCGTCCATACTTTCTGGGACAGTCTTTAAAAGGACTTTTAAAGACAATATTGCTGAATTTCATCCGAATTTGGCTTTCTGTTCGGGTATTACAGGGTGATGAGCTGAGCTGAAGTAGATCGTCCGTAGTTGCACTTTGTGATTGACCGAATGAGATTTTCAACTTTGTGATTGACCGACCAAATTTTTAACAACAAATTGAAATTAGACTTTTTTGAGAGTAGCACTTAGACACCGCATCGTACTCCCAGTGATGCCAATTCTTTTTTTGTGGTCGGGTATTTCAGGGTGATGAGCTCAAAACTGAAGAAAAATAATATGTTTTCTAAATTCGACGCAAAACTTTTTCAATTTGTAGTTCATATTGTAGATGATTAAATAGACCGAATTTCATTTTACCAATCCCCATAAGATAGGAAAATATTAAATACATCTTTGATTGAGGTTGAGCGAATGTGTAGCAAACATTTCTCGTCAAAGACTTGATACTTAATTACATCAACTATCGTTATATATTTCAATGGAATTCATATCATATGGAATTCATAGTGCAAATCATAAATCATTTTTCCCCTCCATATCCATGTGGCCTATCTTCATAACCATCCTTGCGGGATCGATATCTCGTTCAAGCTGACATAACAATTTACTAACAAATTAGTATCCCATCAGCAGGATAGCATCGATGTCGTTAGCAGATATTATGAGCGTAAAGTGCAGGACAGAGATTGAAACAATGTCGAATCGAATACTGTCCACTGTTCGCAGCGATATTTCCGATGCTTGTTTTTCCCTTCGATTCTAGAGAACCTGTTGCACTGAAGATACATACAAGTTCTTTGAAGCGCAAGACAAACTTTTCTTGTAGTAATGGTCAAGAAAACTTGCTTTACTCAACAAGTAAAGCAAACAACTTTGCTCTAGTTCACAACGGAAGGATGCAGTCTGTGTTCGCGGGAAGGTGTTTTTGAGTTGACACTTAGAAAGAACCCATACCGAAAAGAAATCCTAGAAAGTTTTTTTTTGCTATACGGGGAACGGCGTTTGCTTTTCTTGGAAAGATGGTTGGAAATTGCTTCTACCTAAATATGAGAATATCTCAATGACAACAAATTCCATTGAATATATTTTCTGAAATAGTTTTTGGACATAGAATTACGTCTTTGTTTTCTATATAGGAGTGCAAATTCCAAATATGGAAAAAAATCCCTTCAAATAATGGTGAGGTTATAAACATCTACTGTTTGACCAATTTTAAACAGATTTTCGATATCATTACCTATTCTTCTTGGAAATACTTCTTTCCACATATCGATTCAATTTTTTTTTGAAAATTTTCAAGCAGCTGTTTTAAAAAGTGTTTCAAGCTGTTTTCCAGAAGTTTTCGGAACAGTTTTTTTCTAGAAGATTTCGGAACAGTTTTAGAGCTAATATTTCAAGACTGTTTCAGGCTGTTATTTTCAAGCTGTGTTTTAAGCTATTCTTTCAAACAAATTCTAAATTTTTTTCTAGCTGTTTTTAAAGCAGTTTTTTTAGGTGATATGATCTGTGAACAGTTTTTTCAAGCCTTTTGAGGGCAGATTTCTGTAGCAATTTTTTTTTCTAGTAGTTTCACGAGGTACCTTTTCGAGCGAATTTTTATCAAATTTCTTTAGCAATTTTACGAGTAATTTTGCCCACCATTCGTGCAATGTGTGGAAAAATATTTTTGCGAGCTGTTTTGTCTAGTAGTTCGTTCAACTATTTTTTGAACAAATTTTGAAGCGTAACGTCGTTTCAGTATTTCAATAGCATTCTGCTGAAATTGATTAGCATCGACCTATGTTCTCATCCACCAATCCCAGCTGACCAAAATGATGTTATTCTCTTGATTTTTCGTGCACGGCCGACGGTTTCGATCGTTGGTCTACACCTATGATTTCAAAGATCTGTTTCGTTCGGCATAGGAGGCTTTGCGTCATGCATAAAAACACCGCATCGTTCTGCGTAGTATGAAGCTTAGCACAAAGAGAAATCTATAAATATATGCAGCATAACATTTCGTTGCCTAGTTGATGCTTGCCTGTGAATGAAACAAGTAGATCGTCCAGTGAGGTGATGACTGGATTGTATATGCGTTCGCTCGCTGGATTGTCGCTTTTGTAATTTCCTGCTGTCTGCGGTACACCGTTTTTTTACTAAATATTTTATTTATTATCCATTTTTTGTCAACATTTATATACAGTGGCTGCAATATTTTAGTGATACAGTTTATAACTTTACATCTATGGTATTATCTGCTAAGTCTACGTTTTAATTCTCTATTTCTTATTGTTTCAGTCCTAAATTGTTAGTGACTTTTATTTCATGTTTGGATTTATATCCTTGAAATTGTATATTTTTATCTACTTAACCTAAACTAACCTAGCTTAACTCTAGCTGTAAAGCGCTCTAATAATGGCATGATCAGAAATTGAACATTCAGTTTTGATTTTATTGTGTGTGTTTTCAAATTTCTGCTCGATTGTTTCTTGGTCAGCAATTGTATGTCAGCAATTGTATGTTCTAGTCCATGGACGTAGATTCAGAATCATCTTTAAAAATTTGTTTTGAACGACTTGGAGCCTATTTTAAAGACATTTTGCGCAATTTTTCCAAACTGGAACTGCATATTCAATGACTGGATAAACTATTTGCCTATAAACAGCTAGTTTGTTTTGAGGTGATAATTTAGATTTTCTGTAAATCAATGGGTAGAGAGATCTCAATAAAATGTTGCATTTTAACACTATTTTGTCAACATGTGACCTAAAGAGAAACTTGCTATCCCTGGTCAGTCCTAGATAAACTGCCTCATTCAATCAATCTATTTCAGAGCCATTTATTTTAATTTTGTTATTCTCAGGTGTAAAAAGTCGGGGAGATTTAGAGTGGGGAAATATGACAGCTTGAGTTTTAGTTCCATTGATGCATATTTTCCAATTGCTGAAATATTCAACCAGTACATCCATTCCTCTCTGCATTTTGTTTACTAATGAACGAATTACGCGGTCTTTGTAGATGACGGAGGTGTCATCGGCAAACAGTGACAGTATTCCATCACCCGGAAGTGCCGGAATATCTGACGTGAAAATATTGAACAATATTGGGCCAGCGGGAACATGAAATTTATCCGATGATAAGTTGTTAACAAAGAGTTCGAAACTTCTGTTTGACAGATAGTTTTTTACTATTTTGACTAGATATGTTAGGTTGGGAAGTTGAGATGATGCATTTTTTGAATTAGGCCATCGTGTCAGACATTGTCAAACGCTTCCTTCAACGTCTAACAAAATCATGCCAGATGTTTTCGAAACAGCTTTATTTCTTGAGAGAGTGTTATTGACTCTGACCAACTGGTGAATAGTAGAACGACCTCTTCTAAACCCAAATTGTTCTTCCGGAAAAGTGTTATTGGTGTCTGCAAAATCTAACAAACGGGACAGGATTGTTTTTTCGAACAATTCGGACAGTGAAGACAAGAGACTGATCGGACGATAGCTCTTCGGACAGATGGGATCCTTTCCAGGCTTTTTAATTGGGATCACGTTGGCCACTTTCCAACTAGTGGGAAAATAGCTAAGGGCCAAACATTGATTGAAAATAGATGCAAGATGTTGGAAAAATCTAACACTAAGTGTTTGATCTCTATGTTGAAAATAGAGTCAGCACCCGAAGCTTTCATGTTTTTTTACCTTTTGATGGTTTTTTTTCAATTCTTCTTCTGTGATTCTGTGATTAGCAGCAAATATGGAAGGCATTCTATCAACAGTTTCGACAGTAGTTTCATGAGGACTGACCATGTCTTGACCGAGACGGTGGGAACTAACAATATGTTGACCTAAAGCAGTAGCTTTTTCAACCGGTGCTATGAACAAACAGTCATCCAGGCGAAGAGGTGGTATCGGTTTCGGCTTGATTTTAAGAAGTTTAGACAAATTCCAAAAAAGTTTAGAATAATTATCTGGTTTTATAATTCCCTGTTTTTGATATCATTCATTCTTTGCCTAATGATATTAGTTAGATTATTAGCTGAAGTTTTCTTTTCCCTGAGTCCTGATCTCTGGTACTGCCTTCGATAAATATTTCTTAACCAGATTAATGTTTTAGTGGTAGAATCAATGGTGATAGATTTACGGAATATTGGTATATCTCTTATGTTTAGTTCACGAGCTCTGGCGATGGCACGTTCAACTTCATTTAGTTGTCTGTCGATGTCCTCTGCTGATTCTAGATGGCGATCGTAATGAATGCTGTTGTCCACACTGCTGCTGAATGCTGACCAGTCGACATGATGATAATCACGTCGAGTACGTTGCTGGGTTTCAACACCGGACCCAATTTCCACCACAACAGGATAGTGGTCGGAACTGAGATCTTCAATGATGACAGGTCGATGATGGAGCAGGTCCCTGATCTGGCAACATACGTTGAACTATCCGGACTCAGGATAGTGTAGTAGCCGTTTTGAAGGTCGTCGTTCAGCACTGCTCCATTTCGATTATTTCTGCAACTTCACCAGGCTTGATGTCTAGCATTGATATCACCAGCGATGATGAATTTATTTCGTCCTCTTGTCAGCTTCTGTAGATCATTTTTTAGTTGTGATTGAGTTCCTTGGTTCGGTGAGCACTGTCTAGGGCAGTATGCTGCGATGAATGTTATCCTTCCGATAGTCGTTTCCAATTCAACTCCTAGCGACTCGATGAATTTCGTGCCAAAGCTCGGAAGTACAGCAAATTTCACACCGCTTCTGACTGCAATCACAACACCACCGCCCCTAGAGTGGGTTCGATCCAGGCGAATGATGACGTAGTTCGGTATTGAGAAGGAAATCTTCGGTGACAAATGTGTTTCCGTGATAACACACACATAGACGTGCTGTGTTCTTACGAATTCCGATAGTTCAACTTGCTTTGGACGCACTGAGCAGGCATTCCAATTCATCACTTTTAATGTTTCACACACCGTATTGGATAATAAACGAACCGAGCACTTGAATCTGCTCCATTTTCGTCTTTGCAACCACGGAGCGCAGAGCTCATGTCGACGAAAATTTTCATCAACTCCACAGAAGTAAATAGCGGAGTACAGTTTACAGTTGGGCCATCATCAGTAGTTTTGAAACCAGGTGGCGGGAGGATTGGATCCGGTAGATTATTCAGTCTGGAGAAATTCACTGTGTCCAATGGCGGTACAGGTGGTACAGGTGGAACCTTCTTCTTCGATGGTTGTCGCTGAGGTGTAGCCAGTTTCCTTATTTTCAGGAACTCAGCACGTTTCGGGCAAGCTCGTTCGGTTGCTTCGTGGGGCCCAGCACAGTTTGCACAGCGGGGGTAGATTCTCCATCCATGGCGCACTCGTTGGTAGCATGATCGATGGCCTTCAGTTCCTTAAGCTGCTTCAACGTGGTCGTACCTCTCTTGAAGTGAATTAGGTATAATGCGGTACACCGTGTTTGCTTGAGTATCTTATATATCATCCAGCTATTGAAGAACCGAATCAGCGCGGTGACTTGAGTTTGAACGAAACCAGGTAGTAAAACCTTACAAATATGGATAACAACATGATTATTCATGTGTTGTAATCAAATATATGATTTAGAACATTGCTATATACTCTGATGAATTTAAGTTCACATACAGATTTGATTTAGGTGGTAAAACATTAGCAAATAGATTGATAAAATCTACTTGGTTTACAATTTAACAATTAATATCTGACTACCTACAACCTCAAAAACTAAGAATTTCCAAGATTTGACAACAGCGCAAAACCTAATTCTAACAACAGCTGTCTAAATATTGATAAGAAAATTGTCAATACTTGCGTAGTCAATGTTTCGAACAGCCTCATAGGATGTCTTTCGTATTTTTATAAGTAGATAGTTTTGCACACGAAATTGACCATCTACAAAACGCTCATTAGACCGGTTGTTCTCTATGGCCACGAGACCTGGACTATGTTGGCTGAGGACCAACGCGCCCTCAGTGTTTTCGAAAGAACGGTACTGAGGACCAGGCCCGTGCGCAGGAATCATCCATGGGGGGGTTTCAAGGGGAGAGGGGGGTGTCCAAAAATGTAAAACGAATTCTGACAGGATCGTGCGCGGGGGGGGAGGGGTTTCAAATTATGTCAGTTTATAAATTGATAAAAAATTGATAAAAAAAATATGAATTGTCAAATTATTTGCACTTTATTATAATAAGTACTCCATTGTTCATGAAACTTAATTTTTAAAAAATTCTTCATGGGGGGGGTTAAAACCCCCAAAACCCCCCCCTGCGCACGGGCCTGCTGAGGACCATCTATGGCGGAGTGCAGATGGAAGACGGATTTTGGAGACGGCGTATGAATCATGAATTGCAACAGCTGCTAGGAGAACCACCTATCGTACGGACAGCTAAAATCGGACGTCTACGATGGGCTGGGCATGTCATAAGGATGTCGGACAACAGACCACTGAAAATGGTTCTTGAATCTAATCCGACTGGTACAAGAAGAAGAGAAGCGCAGCGAGCAAGGTGGATCGATCAAATGGAGGGTGATCTCAGAAGCATCCGTCCCTTAAGTGGCTGGCGACGAGCAGCCATGGACCGAGTTATGTGGAGACGTATGCTTGATACAGCAAAGGACACCCCAGGCCTGAGTGAAAGGTGAAATTTAGTAACCATCGGACAAAACTTCATAAACAACTAGCCTTGTTATAATTTGTTCGGTAGATAAACTGAAGAGTTAAATTTATCGTGAAAGGGGAAATTATACACATGACATCCAAATGTTTCCACATGTCAAGTATAAGCTCGCATCAATAGATACAGCTATAGAAAATGGTTAATTTAGAAAGTTGGAGAGATAATTTCGTTCCACGAGTAATTTCTCCCATTATACGTCACCCATTCCAAGTTATTATGCTGCTAAATGCTATCTTCTGCTCACATCAGTTCAATCGCGATATTACTGATATTACCGAGAATTATGGAAGTGCAGAAATGTTACTTTCCACACAACACTGCTTCTCGGCCGACATTAGTCTAAGCTCCTTCCTATAAACATCCAAGTGAGAATGGCTACATTTTGATGTTTGGACGAAAGCAGCAAAAAGGCGATTAAAGTAAACTTGCTCGGAAAATTCAAATCGGATTTTATGAAATATGTCTAATCATTTGGAAGTTCAGCTGTATCACTAGTGTGGATAAAACGGAAACATGGAAACCCGTTTCTCAAATCCAAACCCCTGAAAACCGCATGCTTTACGTTTTCCCGTACTGAAGCCTCCGTCTTCTGATAGCTCACACTCACTGGTCCATTTTCCCGAAAGCATTCTTCTTTACAACAATTCGGTTCCCGGATATGTTTTTTTCTAAAAGTAATTCTGTTCTCTCTTAGTTTCATCCCTCAGGAACATCCCACACACGAAAATAAAACATAAAATGTGTGCGGCCAAATTCTATCAACCAAGTACGATGGCATGAAGGTAACCAGTGGTAGCCAAGGGAAGCACTGTACGAGTCGACCCACTGTCGGAAACGCTGCCTAAACCAATCATCTGCCCGGATGCTCGGTTTATTCAACGTCTATTCAAACATAGAGAGCGTTAGCGAGGAAGGATAACATCCGGGCCAAGTTCGTGCACGGAGAACCCTTCGATCATAAAATTGCGATATCGCAGTTTTTGATTTTTGCGATAGTTGATTTAACTAATTTCTTTTTGATTCAACCAATATGGTTTTTGATTTGTAGATTCAAGTAGTTGAAAAATATGTTGTTTTGAATGCTGTCAAATGCCGGAGACAGTTGAAAGCAAAACGATAATCGCAATGCAAAATCAACAACTTTTTTAGTTGAAATCTGTTCGCGTCGCTTCAAAATGTCAATAAAAACAACATCGATGGTAAAAGCGTTTGGTAAATTGTGTTTATTCGATTTGAGAAATTTATGATAACAAGTGTTTATCTAACAGCGGTGTTGTGATAAAGTTAGTTGTTTAAGATGAAAAAGAATTGGTGACAAATTAGAAAATGTTAATGAATGATCATCTCGTAATCCTTCAGGTATGCGCAAAAATTTTATGCTCTTCGGATCATTGATTTACTTCCAGCAGACTGTTTTACTTTCAGCTGTTTGATACCGACGAAGATGTTCATGCATTAGCAATAAAACGCTTTTTGACATGAATTTAATTTATAAAAGTAACAGGAGCGAAGGATTACAAACACACAGAACGCGCTGCGATTGAATGGCGCGTTTGAATTGCCAATTCTCAGCGGTTGATGCACCCAAGCTCATATAAATTGACTAAAATTATCAGTGCATAACTTTAGTTCAACCGTTTGAAGGCATCATCTTTCAATATTCATTTTAGGTAAATTTAATAATTTCGCTAATTTACTCTCCCCTCCGGGCACTTTTGCTGATTAAAAACGTTGTTCTACATCAATCATTTCCGATCGAATCAGAAGTAAGTAGAATTTAGATCTTTACTGATCTCGACTTGACATGATCATGATCATACAAAAATCAAAATCACTTAGAGATAAGATCAGTTCTGATTTCGCAATGATAATTTATTCCTTGGTTAAGATCACTTGAAATCAGCAGTGATCGGTAGTTTTCCCAACCCTAATGATATTACATGTCAATATAAAATACTGTTTATATTTTAACAACGATATTTATTTCATGAATCTCAACATACCGAACTTATTTCAAATAGATCATGACGTGTATCAGTAAGTATATATTGATTATTTTCGCAAATCAAGAACATTGTTCGAGTTGATTCAACTATTTGCAATGTCTAAAACAAATGAAACCGATTTATTTTTCAACTCACAGAATTTTGTTTTAATAACAACGCCATTTATTTCAACTAAAATATTTGTTGAAATTGAAAGGTATGTGTCCTCACTAATTGACAGCATTTTTTTTAAACAGTTAAATTAGTTGTTTCAACCATCGTTGCTGCTAATCGAAAAACAAAAATGACAGTTTAGTTAAAACAACAAACGATTAGTTGTACCAAATTTTAACCAATCGAATTCAGAAAATCAACTAATATTCTGGTTGAAATGGGATCGCGAGCGGTTCCGTGTGGAAAAAAGATGGAATTTCCTCGTTTTCGAGAAGCACCAGTTTTTCGATCTCACAACGATCGGTGAACTGCGATAAACTTAGAGCATTTTTGTAAGTAGTACATTAGGTGAATACTTTTGAAAAAAAAAAAACATCTTCCTAATCCACCTAGTGGTGTGATGTTGCCTCTTGTGATTAAAATAGTCTTTTTTAAATATATTTTTCATTAGGATAATTTCTGACACGAGTTTGGGCTGATTTTTTGACACAAATTCATCGAGATTGATTCGGGTAGCTCACAAAAGAGGGCTTCAGCTTACGTTGCATATTCGGCCACATCTCCAAAATCAAAAGTATCAGCAATAATAGATTTGAATTTAATAATTAGTCACTTTTTGAAAAAAAAATGTGCAGACGGATATAATGCGATTTGGCAATTACGTCATTTATACAGTTATACGCCCCAAATCGGAAGTGTGGAAGTGATTTCTTATATGTATTGAGCTTGGAATGGCAGTGTAGGTATTATGAAAAATACACCCATTTTTCTCTGCAGTGCTGTCAGTAGGTTTACTTATGGTTGCATCCACTCTCACATTCACAATCGACTAGTGTGCTTTTCCCGATTTATAAAGATAGAAAATCGATATTCGTAAAAAAACGTAGCTTCTGAAGGTGACTCTTACACTGTGAATTGTAAATCGAGTAAACTAAGTTTATAAGATGGCCTGGGGAATCTTTATATCATATCAACCAGAACAGGTCGAGTGGACGACTTCAAGGGAGCCAAACCCGAATAGTTGCTTGACTTCGGCAGGACGAAAAGAGCACGGTAAAACATAGTTTCATGTTGTTTTACGTCCTGACCAGATATGGAGCGATAGCAGCTTTATCAACTGCCGTCTACATTGCCGTTTCAACCTTCCGAGCGAACGGACGTGCTTTGTGTTTACTGCGAAAAAAAACCAGTGCCGTGTGTGATAACGTGACCGGACGATCAAAACTAGATTATATCGCTATTGTGTAATAGACAATAGTGCTTTTTTTTCTGTGAGAGGTTTTTTGTACATTATACACTGAAGCAGTGCATTGTTGTGAGCGGACGATCGAAACAGTACCGTTAGCCGGTGATTGTTTGATCGATCAAGGCCAGATTTCAGTGGCCATTGTGATTATACTGTGCGGATTATAAGTGAGTGTGCTTTTTCCTCTCGGAGGTTTTTTGCACACCCTCGAAGCGGCGATACGCCGATCGACGAGGGCTTGGCCTTGGTGGCCCCCGTTGGATTAAAAGTTAAGTACTATTATTTTGTATATTTTTTTTTCTTCTTCATTCGACCGTTCATTACCCCCCCGAATCATTTATTTCTGCGCGGAGGTAGCTCCGCGACATGTTAAATTTGAATCCCGACCCCTCCGTTATCGATGATCAGATGGAGACTTCTGTTGGCAGCAATAAGTCTCGCATAAAGAGTTATCCCGATGGGCTTGCACTCTCGGCCGGGCCTTACTCGGTTTATTTCCGGACCAAGGCTAAAGAAAAAAAATTGAATGTTTTGAAAATATCGCGGGATCTGTCCTCGCGATACAATACTATAAAAAGTATTGATAAAATACGCCCAGATAAGCTCAGGGTTCTGCTCACCAGCTCAAAGCAGGCTAATGAGCTCGTTCAAAATGATCATTTTACGCGGGAGTACCGCGTCTACGTGCCAGCTCGCGAAGTAGAAATCGACGGTGTGGTCACCGATTCGAGTTTGACTTGCGAGGACGTTCTTAAGTACGGAGAGGGCTGTTTTAAGGACCCCTCACTTAAGAACGTCAAGATACTGGACTGCAAGCGATTGCATTCAGTATCGATCGCCGGGGATGGAACAAAGTCTTATCCCCAATCTGACTCTTATCGTGTGACCTTCGCCGGCTCTGCTTTGCCCAATTACATCCTCTTGGACCGGGTTCGTCTGCCTGTTCGTCTTTTTGTACCTCGAGTAATGAATTGTACCAATTGCAAACAATTGGGGCATACAGCTTCTCATTGCTGCAATAAGCCCCGGTGTGCTAACTGTGGGGAGGCTCATGCGGATGGCTCTTGCGGTAAGGATGCTGAAAAGTGTCTCTACTGCAAGGAGGGTCCGCATGATTTAATGGCATGTCCTGCGTATAAGCTGCGAGGAGATCGGATGAAGCGTTCCCTGAAGGCACACTCCAAGCGTTCCTTTGCCGAGATGCTTAAGAGTGCCACCCCTCCTAAACTGACAACGAATCCATATGCCTGCTTGTCAACTGACGAGAGCGATTCTGACGACCCTTTGGAAGGTCCATCATCGGCGGTCCCTCATAGCTGTAGGAAAAGAATGAATAAATCCTCTCATAAGCTACCTAGTAAGGGTTCGAAGGTGTCTTCTGAAGGGCTTCGAAAAGTTACAGCTAACGGGAATCGGGACAAACCACCGAAGCAAAAGGCTCCTGGTCTCGGAAAACTCAGTTCCGAGATGGAATTCCCACCACTTCCCGGGACAACAAAATCCCCAAACGTCCCTGAAAATCTACCAGAGAAACAACTAGGTGCTGGACTTATCAAGTTCTCTGATGTTGTGGACTGGATTTTTACAACTTTTAATATTTCTGACCCTCTTAAAAGCATTTTAATTGCTTTCATGCCAACAGTAAAAACATATTTAAAGCAGTTGACTGCAAATTGGCCCCTTCTCTCAGCGATTGTATCCTTCGATGGCTAAATCATCCATCGAGGTCACGGATCTAATCACTGTTTTACAGTGGAATTGCAGAAGTATCATTCCAAAAATAGATTCTTTTAAATTTTTAGTAAATAATCTGAAATCTGACGCATTTGCATTGTGCGAAACTTGGCTAACTTCTGAAATATCCTTAAACTTCCACGATTTTAACATTATTCGCCTGGATCGAGATGATCCCTACGGAGGAGTACTTTTGGGGATCAAAAAGTGCTATTCTTTTTATCGAATTAACCTCCCCTCGATATCAGGTATTGAAGTTGTCGCATGTCATGTTACAATCAAAGGCAAGGATCTTTGCATTGCTTCAATCTATATTCCCCCAAGAGCCTCGGTTGGGCATCGGTGGCTCAGTGATATCATTGAGCTCCTTCCCGCACCGACGTTGGTTTTAGGGGACTTTAACTCACACGGTACGGGATGGGGCTGTCTTCACGACGATAACAGATCAGCTATGATCCATGATATCTGCGACAACTTCAATATGACAATCTTGAATACGGGAGAAATGACACGGATTCCTGCACCACCAGCAAGACCAAGTGCGCTGGATTTATCACTTTGCTCGACATCGCTACGGTTGGATTGCACGTGGGAGGTAATTCCTGATCCCCACGGTAGCGATCATCTACCGATCGTAATATCAATCACCAGCGGCTCAAAACCATCGAAGACAATCAATGTTTCGTATGACCTCACACGAAATATTGATTGGAATAGCTATGCGACCGCGATATCTGAGAAACTTGAAAGAACTCAACAACTTCCTCCGGAGGAAGAGTACACGTTTTTGGCTGGCTTGATTCTCGACACCGCGACTCAAGCTCAGACGAAACGTGTACCCGGCGCGAAAACTAACATCCGTCCTCCCAACCCGTGGTGGGACAAAGAGTGCACAAATTTAAACGCGGAGAGAGCCTCCGCGTATAAAATATTCAGAAAAAATGGAACACCTGATAATTACCGGAATTACGCGGCGTTAGACGTTAAAATTAAGAACTTGATTAGAGCTAAGAAACGCGGTTACTGGCGTCGGTTCGTAGACGGCCTAACAAAAGAAACATCTATGAGCACTCTTTGGAACACAGCCCGACGAATGCGCAATCATAACACAACGAATGAAAGCGAGGAATATTCTAACCGCTGGATATTCGATTTCGCTAAAAAAGTATGTCCTGACTCTGTTCCGGAACAGAAGATCACCCGCGCCGCGACACCAAATATAAACGAAACACCGTTTTCGATGGTAGAGCTCTCACTTGCGCTCTTGTCATGTAACAATAAAGCCCCGGGATTAGACAGAATAAAATTCAACTTGTTGAAAAATCTGCCTGACCCCGCCAAAAGACGCTTGCTGAGTTTATTCAATAAGTTCCTTGAGGACAACATTGTTCCACATGACTGGAGACAAGTGAAAGTGATATCCATTCAAAAACCAGGAAAACCAGCCTCCGATCACAATTCGTATCGGCCGATTGCTATGCTTTCCTGTATCCGGAAATTGTTCGAAAAAATGATTCTGTTTCGTCTAGACAATTGGGTCGAGACTAATGGCTTACTTTCAGATACACAATTTGGTTTCCGCAGGGGCAAAGGAACGAACGATTGTCTTGCGTTGCTCTCAACAGAAATTCAAATGGCATTTGCTCGTAAGGAACAAATGGCGTCAGTTTTCCTAGACATTAAGGGGGCTTTTGACTCAGTTTCTATAAATATCCTATCTGAGAAGCTGCATCAGCATGGTCTTTCGCCAGTTTTGAACAACTTTTTACATAATCTATTGTCTGAGAAACACATGTATTTCGCGCATGGTGATTTGTCGACAATACGATTCAGTTACATGGGTCTTCCTCAGGGCTAATGCTTAAGCCCCCTTTTATACAATTTTTACGTAAACGACATCGATAAATGTATCAACACATCTTGCACGCTGAGACAACTTGCCGACGACAGCGTTGTGTCCATTATAGGACCCAAAGCTGGCGATCTGCAAGGGCCGTTACAAGATACTCTTGCCAACTTATCCACATGGGCTCTTCAAATGGGTATCGAGTTCTCTACGGAGAAAACTGAGCTGGTTGTATTTTCAAGGAAGCGAGAACCAGCACAACTACAGCTTCAACTAGGGGGTGGAAACATAGCTCAGGTCTTCACATTCAAATATCTCGGGGTCTGGTTCGACTCCAAAGGCACCTGGGGATGTCACATTAGGTATCTGAAACAAAAATGCCAGCAGAGAATCAATTTTCTTCGTACAATAACCGGAACTTGGTGGGGTGCCCACCCAGGAGACCTGATCAGGTTGTACCAAACAACGATATTGTCCGTTATGGAATATGGATGCTTCTGCTTCCGATCCGCCGCGAACACCCATTTCATTAAGCTGGAAAGAATTCAGTATCGTTGTTTGCGTATTGCCTTGGGTTGCATGCAATCAACTCATACGATGAGTCTTGAAGTGTTGGCGGGCGTCTTACCGTTGAAAAACCGGTTCTGGGATCTCTCATATCGTTTGCTCATTCGATGCGACATTTTGAATCCTCTGGTGATTGAAAACTTCGAAAGGTTAGTTGAGCTTAATTCTCAAACCCGTTTTATGTCCTTGTATTTTGATTACATGGCTCAGAATATTAATCCTTCTTCGTTTGCTTCCAACCGTGCTCATTTCTTGGATACTTCTGATTCTACTGTGTTTTTCGACACATCCATGAGAGAAGAGATTCGTGGAATTCCGGATCACGTACGCCCTCAAGTGGCCCCCAATATTTTTTATAACAAATTCAGAATACATCAACGAGTCCACAGGCTTCGGCATCTTCAATCAAAACATCACCGCTTCTTACAAACTCAGTGATCCGGCTTCAGTTTACGTCGCAGAATTAGCTGCTATTCAGTACACCCTCGAGATCATTGAAACATTGCCCAAAGACCATTACTTCATTGTCACGGACAGTCTAAGCTCAATAGAAGCTCTCCGGGCAATGAAGCCAGGAAAGTATCCCCCATATTTCCTGGGGAAAATACGGGAACACTTGCGAACTTTATCTGAACGGTCTTATTCAATATCGTTAGTCTGGGTCCCTTCGCATTGTTCCATTCCGGGCAATGAAAAGGCAGACTCATTGGCTAAGGTGGGCGCATTACAAGGTGACATTTATGAAAGACCAATCTGCTTCAATGAATTTTTCAGTATTTCTCGTCAGAAAACTCTCGAAAGTTGGCAAACTTCATGGACGAATGACGAACTGGGACGATGGCTACACTCCATTATCCCTAAGGTATCGACGAAACCTTGGTTCAAGGGGATGAACGTGAGTCGTGATTTCATTCGCGTTATGTCACGACTCATGTCAAATCACTATACATTCAACGCACATCTCCGGCGTATCGGGATCGTGGAGAACGGGCTCTGCACCTGTGGCGACGGTTATCAGGACATCGAGCATGTCGTGTGGTCGTGCGTAGAGTATCGCGACGCCAGATCGGAGCTATTGGAATCCCTCAGGGCCCGAGGTAGACCGACTGAGGTTCCGGTTCGGGATGTGTTGGCGAGTCGGGATAGTTCATATATGCTTCTGATATACCAGTTCCTCAAACACATTAATATACAAGTGTAATCTGTTACATCTTGCTTAGAAAGTTCCTCCTATTTATCGACGTTATTTCAACTGTGGCTAAGAATTATTTTCACCTGCAGGTTCGACACTAACTTCCGCCGATTATCCCGATTCCTCATCTGTCCACCATCTTCATCGGAACTAACAAGATCTTCTTGCTGTCACTAACCTTTTCGCTTCCCCCCTCCCCGTCTCTTCTCCATCTCGATGTCAACTAATTAGATCTCTGTCGTTCTTAGTCATTTCGTTCCCATATCCCCATTTTACTTCGTTTTCCGCAATATTTACTTCTCTATATTTTTTCGTTATATTTACATCACCATCATCGCCCACGGAAGGTCGCTCTAGTCATGCGGGCCACCCGCCGGGTATTCGTAGCCTGGGGGTGTTTCCCGCGGACCCACACGGACCGAGGGATGCGGCCAACGTCATCTGGAAGACTCATGACATATTCCATCCACCGGCCGGTGCCGACCGCCAGCTGAAGGTTGGATCAGCCAAAGTCGACCACTGCGACCCCAATACAACATTATCCAATCATACTATCCTAGTTTTAAGTTAGTCGTTAATAAAATTAGAAAAAGTCCTTGGCACCTTAGAGCTAAAGCAGTGTGCCTTAAAAATAATTATATTATTGAATAAAAAAAAAAAACTGCTGTCTGCACCCCAGGAAAGACAGGCTATGGGCTTCGAGAAAGATTAGTGACACTTGTCACCGCGTGATAAGTTGAATAGTTCACTCCGCTTTTCGACGACGGTGGTGTGAGTTGTGAGCTTTGACATTTACTAATTGCATTTTGAGCGCCCCGGGGAACGGCTCGTGCCGTTTACGGACAGGTACTGAGCGGAACTAGTTTGTGGCTCGATTTTTTACACTCTGAGACTTTTAAAATATCATTCATTTTACAACGCTATACAAGCAAGTCGGATAATGAGTCGATGGGGATTTCAAACTTTTTAAATAGTGATTCTCATTTAAGTTCATGGACATACTCGAATTTATTTTAGGGAAACGCCGAGCCAGGTCAATGAGCAAGGTCAAAATATTAGTTGAACACGTAGATACTGAATTAAAGTATTTAAATATACTTAATCGGAAGCGAATTATTTCAAATTTTATTTTATGGTTATTAATTAAATCAACACTAAATCACTAGACTATTTTTGCTGAAACATCTCAGAACTTCTCAAAATCTTCAAGAAATATTCTACTGCATCATTTCACATATCACTTTTCAAAGTTGCTTCAAATATGGGCATCTTTTACATGTATCAGATCTACAGTGTGAGTGAGAAGGTGATATATGAAGGTAGATTTGACGTGCTCGGTAAACAACAATAATGAGACACTATATTTACATGTTTTGTAAGTAAGTTTGATCAACGTTTACGTGTCAACAAACTAAAGTTCCCCAGTTCGCTTTTGAATCTCATCTCTTCCGGTTGGGGTGGCAGATAGAAACCAGTTCCGTAGTGAGGGTGAGGCGAGTGAGGCGACCGCCTCGGGCGCCAATATCTGGGGGCGCCAAAACATGATGGAGTTGGAAAAAATGTTTTACAATTATTCTATGAAAAATTTATTTCATGCGGTTTTCTCAGGGAAAACTATTTTAACTAGATTAAGTTTCAGATTAGTACTATACTGCTACAGAATTGCATTTTCATGTTTAACAATGATATTGATTACGGTGGCATCTCGTCGTAGATGCCACCGTAATCAATATCATTGTTAAACGTAATCAATTACCTTAATCGTCGAGATAAAACCAATTCTCGACATTTTATGCAATTCTAAGACATTTGGCAAAACAAAATTCGATTTCTGAGTTCCAGAGTCGATTTTTTTGGCAAAATAATTTTTGGGATAACACTACATCTTGAAATTTAAGGTAATTTTAAATCGATTTCGGAAATCTCAAATTTTTTTTCTGGAGTTCCAGAGAATCGATTTTAAATATGATTTCATTTTATTTGACACTAGATCTCGACGTTTCATGAAATTCTAAGACATTAACCATAAAAAATTTCGATTTCTTAAATCTCAAAATTTTTCTTAGTTCCATTGTCAATTTTTTCCAATTATTTCCGAGATGACACTAGATCTCAATGTTTCATGCCATTTTATTACATTCGCCAGGAAAATATTTTCTTCAATCTCAAAATTTTCAAATGCAGAATTAAATTTCTCAATCAAAGTTCAGAAGTCAAGTCCAGAACTTCACATTCAAGAATCAAGATTCAGGACCAAGGATCAGAGTTCTTCTCCGAAATTTAGTTTAGAATATAGGCCCAGAAAGCAGGTCCAAAGTTAAGAGTTAATGTTCAGAATTGTGATTTATTTCCAGAATCCAACTGCAGAGTCCAGTTTCATGATTCATGTCCGAAATCCAGTACCGGGATTCAGGTTCAAAATACATTTACAGAATCCAAGTACTGGTGCAGAAATATATGCATTTATGTACAGAATCCAGTTCTATAATATCTTTCCAGAACCAGGACTCCATTAGAGGTCCAGAAATCAGATGCAGAATCCAGGTCCTGAATTGAAGTTCTAAACTCAGGTTCAGAATTCTTTCCCAGATACTAGAACCAGAATCCAAGTTCAAAAATCAATTCTAGATCCAGAATTCTATTGCAGAATTCCACTCCAGAATACAGAACTAAAACTCATGTCTGGAATTCAGATACAGAATACAGTCCTAGAATTCTGGCTCAGAACCCAGACTCCCAATTTAGATCCATAATTCAAGTCCAGAAATCAGATGCTGAAGGTTTTGAGTCAAAGTTCAGCACTAAGGTCTAGAATAAATTCCCAGAACCAGAATCCATCTCCAGCGATTCTAGCGCAGAATCTAAAATTCAGCTCCAAAGTTCATTTCCAGAATTCAGTTCCAGATTTCTGTTCCGAAGTTTAGTTCAGAATTCAGGTCCCGAATCCAAGTCCAGAATTCAGGAGTAAGTGGAATGTTCAAAATTAGAGCTCAGGTTCATAATTCATTGCCAGAATTCTGCTTTCAAAATGCAGACCGACAATTTAATTCCAGAATTAATTTCCAGGATCCAGGTTAAGCTCCTGAATTCAGATCTAGAATTAATTTCCAGAATCCAGGCCTTGAATCCAAATTCAGAATTCGTGTCCAAAATCCAGTTCCAGAATTCAGGTTCAAAATTCAGATCAATAAAACCAGATTCATAATTTATTTTCAGATCCAAAGCTCATGCGTAGAATCCAGGATTCAGGTCCAAAATCTATTTCCAGAATCCAGCCAAGCATGGTATAACAACTTAGCAAACACAACTCACCAAAAGTAAAACAACTAGAGCGAGAATTAATAAATTAAATATTGTTAACTCAATTCTTTCACAAAACTACTTTCGTGTCAATGTGTGGTTTAAAGTATATCTATGACACATGTATTGTGGGCTTCAGAATTCATTACTTTTTAGGTTATGTAGTAATTTGCATTAAGGAAAATTTCATGTACGCCATTTTGATGTTCTACCTAACAACAAATAAATTTCAGAATACACTGGAGTCTTTTTTTATGCGAACCTACGTACCGCATAAAAAAACCCGCATAAAAAAACCGCTTAACTCTGAAAATTCGCATAAAAAAAATCCGCATAACTCTGAAACTTCGCATAAAAAAAACCGCATAACTCTGAAACTTCGCATAAAAAAAGACCGCAGAAGGGTAAACCGCATAACTCTAAAAATTCGCATAAAAAAAACCGCATAACTCTGAAACTTCGCATAAAAAAAAACCGCATAACTCTGAAAATTCGCATAAAAAAAGTCGCGTAAAAAAACCGCATAAAAAAAGACCTCAGTGTACTATAAAAAGGGAAATGTTTCACTTTCAGAACTGTTGCACTAGTTTTAATGCAACATTGCTGATTTATACCAAAATGACGATAAATCACAAAAAAGATTTCATTATTTATAATACTTATTTTTATCAATGCGTTCACAATAAAAAAATTTTTTTTTCCGAAAAAGCCTCCAAGTCGAAAATAGTATCTTATATATTATTACTAAGGAATTTGAATGTTGATCGTAAAGCAAGTTTTGAAACTTTCTTGAATTTTGAACCATTTCGAAATAGATTTAACGTAGGGGTATACTGGCTCTCTATTTTGCTTTATAAAACCTTATGAAAAATTGTTCCGTTTTTTTTCTATTTAACAGTATATTTTTATTAAGCACACTTCCTTAGCTCTAAGGTGACGAGAGTATTTCTTAACTGTACTTAAGAATAGGATAATTTCATGAATTGTAACATTGTTGTTTTTGGTTCACATTGTCGTATAGCAATGGTTTATGGAATGAATCTTACATAGGGATGGTCCAACTGACGTAAGTACTTGTCGATGGTGACCTTATTCTTTTGTTCCTGTGTGAACTGTTCACTTGGCTTCAATATGATCTTGCTATAGTTTTCAGTATGCTTTTTGGCGTTTACAGTTTCAATGAGAGATTTATGATGCAACACTCAAAAGAGCTACAAGTATTTACTAAAATTGAAAATGTTACTTGAGATAACCTTACAGGAAAATGAAATAATGTGTCTTTGTCTTAATGGTGTTTGTTAAAAGAATGGAGGGGGCGATTATTTTTGAGTTTGCCTCGAGCGCCAGAAATGCTCCCCGGGTAGGTGTAAATAGCAAACAAAGGTCAAAATAATAACAAATTTTACCATCATATCTTGGCTTGATGTTTCTGTGTTGTCAGAGCGATATTTGATATTTTCGTGATATTTCATCAAGGGATCAAGACATTGTACAATATCTATTCAACATCAAAATTAGTTATAATATCTTATTCCGTTATTGATGAGCTATTTCAATTTCATTAAGTAAATTGACCCAGTAATTTTATCTTCAAATAAAATACCATTGAATAAACTGCATCAGAATCAGATAAGAGAAATACTTAAGATATTACTCTATTCTAAATGCTAGATTATAAAATAATTATCAAATTCATCTTCTATAAATATTTTGTTCTTGGTTTGATATTACAATGACAGAATTTTTTATTTTGTTGCTATTTTCTCATGCAAGCTTTGATATGATTTTTGATATTTTAACTCTTATTTCAAACTAAATAATGTTAATTTCTACCATTGAGATGTTTGATTTTAATGACAGAATTTGGTATTGGTTTGCAAATCACTTCTACCCGGGTATCAAGCCCTGCAGAGACCTGCTGCAGAAGAAATTGAATTCTTCTAGAAGAAGAATTCCATGTCGTCATAATGTATCTGAAAAAAAATCATCAAATATTGAAAGTTATCGTATGTTCAATTCAAACGTACGTTGCCTCAGAGTCATTTCTCCGAAAGCCGTTTCGCCGGAAGCCAGTTCACCGAATCGGACAGTTGTCTTAATATCGTATTGGAATTGATTTTAAATAAAGAAAAATGAAAGATGAGAGTTTTTACGCTCGGTTAAAAAAACTTTGAACCTTACATCTGCAATATTTTCTATATGAAAAACGTGATTAATCCACCTAGCAGTGAGGTGATACCTTTTTTTATCAATCCGCATGTGTTTTTTCATGGATATTCTTAGGTGTTTTAGTTGTCATGACATTATTTTAATTATCGTCGTTTTAAACGGCAAATTGAGATTTTAATCACTCATTACCCTGTAATGTCGAAACTATAAATCGTATCGAATTTCAATCTTAACGTGTGACAATCGATTAAACATTCCATGGAATGTCGAAGTAAGTTCCACTTTAGAGTTTTTCGTTATTATTTATGGTACTTCCAGAGCCGGTATTCAGGAACTAGCATAGCCCAAAATGATTCGAATGGCCATAAATTATTACGCCAAACAATTTATATCTTCTATATCGGTATGAATTTTAAAAACTCATCATCTGTTATTCCAGAATCGGATAAAATTCACCAATTTTATATGGAACCTTAAGTCCTGTAATTTTTGTTTTTGAAGTTCAGCCGACATCAGTTCAATTCACCTGAGGAGTGTGTAGACATCTTTGAGAAATGCTAGTGCTAATTAAAATTTGAGGGTACATTCCGAATCCAAAAACGAATTCCGCTCAAACTGAAATAAATTTATTTGGTAATCGGCTATCCAAATCTGCAAACCCGATAAACCTGATTAATTTATGTGAAATGGAGATTTTTACTATCTCCCAAATCAGAAATCGGATCTGACTAAAACGTAAGATGTTTTATAGGGTTTTAAGACCTCTCATTTGAATCATAGATGATTCTTAGATTTCATTTGAATCTAAATCGGTTCTACGAGAAAAATAAGTTGCATTATTTTAATTTCGTTTCACATGTCATCCTGTAATTCCGTAATCAGAAATCGGATTAAAACGTAATTCAGGAACCTTATTTGGGAGTATATTACTTTTCATATGAATATGAGTTTGTAGGAAACGGTTTAGCCATTTCCGAGAAAATTTAGTGAAATTATTTGTCACACACGCATTTGCTGATCTCGACGAACTGAGTCGAATGGTATATGGGAGTTATGTTGTACCAGAATTAATTACTGTAAGTAGTTTAAATCAATATAATTATGGAATTACTTTCAACTCGAAAATGCTGATAACATCTGGTTTACATATGCCGTATTCAAAGATTTTGTTGCCAAAAACGAACCGTGCTAAAATTGGTCCGAGGCAAATTGTCATGAAAAAGGATGCTGTACACAGTCTTTTTGGTATTTAGAAACAATTGTATATAACAGTATAAAAAATAGTGTTTTACGTTGCTCCCAAGCATTGCTTTGTCTTACAGCGCTCAAAACTCCTACTGCTGGAAAAGGGAAAAAAGTCGTTTACACAAAAATTTCGATATCTCCGTTAAAAATGGACGGATTTTAACAATCTATGGCTTGTTGGATTGATATTACCGTGTGGAATCTAAGTATAGAAACCTATTCTGTTTTCAAGGTCAAATGTGACTGATACTGTCAAAAAACTGAAAATTTTGACATAAAACTTCGTATAACTCAAAAAGTAAACATCCGATCTCAAAACCATTCAATAGCGTTCTGGGTGACAGGGAGACCTTTCATTTGCGACTAGTTTGATCAAAATCGGTCCAGCCATCTCTGAGATCTCGACCTCTTAGTTGACAACACACACACACACACACACACACACACACACACACACACACACACACACACACACACACACACACACACACACACACACACACACACACACACACACACACACACACACACACACACACACACACACACACACACACGGACATTTGCTCAGTTCGTCGAGCTGAATCGATTGGTATATGACATTCGGCCCTCCGGGCCTCGGAAAATTTTTCGAAAGTTTGAGCGAATTCTATACCTATTTTTTATATATATAAAAAAAGGTAAAAACGGATAAATTCATTTCCCCGAGACTGTTATTGAAAAAATACTTCCTTGATTGAATGTTTCAGAGTGATTTATGATCCGCTGAATGGTATTTCCAGGAAACCTAGTTAACTTCATAAACTTTTCTTTTGGTGTGTCTACCTGATAAATTTTTGCGACAATTTTGTGTAAGCTGAGCTCAAATAAAAAACGAGTAATACGGCTTTACCGGCTCATTTTTATTCAGCTTCTGCCCGACCTTGCTACCGCTTGTTCAGACCCAACTAAGGCAAAGAAACCTAGCTTTGAGCAGATATAATTGCAATCCAAGTTTGTGAAAATCGGTTAAGCCATCGTTGAGCAATGAATTCCATTTTGGAGTTTTTCAACACTACTTTCTGTTCTTCCAGTTTTTGCAAAACAATTATAATTTTTATTCTTGAGTTAAAATACTTCTGTGTAACTTCTTTTATACCCACAGTTTACAGAAAATACCCTAATAAGAAGTTTCAATACATTGTCAAACTTGAAGTTCTTTCGTTCTCTGTATTGCAATCAATTTACCACATGTTATCATTTCATTTTCAGTGCAAAATAAATCCAAATAACGCTACATCCGCAAAACTTTGAATTGGGTCGTAGTTTTAGTTAAACTTAACTACTCGCTAAAGATAATTCGATAATTATATCAAATTTTACCTAAAAGTTAAAATCATTCGCGAAACGGTTTACAGCTTTAGTGCACACACAGTTTTTTTATCAATCACCTTTGATTGTCTCGCCAGGTATGAAGATGAATGGATAAAACACCAACTGAAACATTTCATTTAAACAACGTGGATAGTATACTATTGTTTTCGATCTGCTACAAGACTATTGCTAAAACCCCTCCTAATCCACATAGTGGTGTGATAATGCCTTTCTCTTCTTTCATAACAGTCTCATGAAAATATATTTCATACTTTTATTAAATAATTTCGGATACTAATTTTGATACCAATTAATTCAGATTGATTCGAGTAGCATCATTTTTCCAAACTAGTGCTTGACATTTGCGTTGCCTATTTGTATGAGAACAGTGATGCTAATCTAAAAAAAGCCTTCTCAGTCCACTTAGTGGAATTTTCATATATCTTGAGAAATCACCATAGGGGGGAGTACATGAAATTTTCGAAATCGAAAAAAAAATTGTGATGCCAAATGGCTTAGAATTCCATGAAACGTCGAGATTTAGTGTCATCTCGAAAAAATTTTTTTTTTTAAAAATCGACTTTTTGGGATTTAGAGTCCCAGAAAGTTGATTTTTTCAAAAAAAAAATTTATTTTGGGATGACACTAAATCTCGATGTTTCATGCAGTTTTAAGAGTTTCGGCATCAAAAAAAATTTTTGATTTTGGAAATTTCATGTACTCTCCCGTATGATGCTTTTTCAAGATCGAAAATTTTCAAACCTTAACCGCTGGGCAGCACCCCTTACCCATGTCCGATTTAGCTCAAATTTTGCATGAGGACTTTTTTCGAGGTGCTTAAACTTTTGAACAGTAGCGCTATACGAAATCAGAGGTGATCCCAAAATATTGGCACCTTATATACATTATAGCGGTGAAAAAACAACGTGTTTTGTCGGTTACGTCACTTGTACAATCATATCTCCGTAGCATGGCCCGACAGTAGCTTTCAAGTGAACCCAAGTTTGTTAAAATCGGTTCAGCCATCTCTGAGAAAATGGAGCGCGTTCAAATATCTTCGAAAAGTATCACACACACACACATACACACACACACACACACACACACACACACACACATATATATATATATATATATATATATATATATATATATATATATATATATATATATATATATATATATATATATATATATATATATATATATATATATATATATATATATATATATATATATATATATATATATATATATATATATATATATATATATATATATATATATATATATATATATATATATATATATATATATGTATATATATATATACACTGAGGTCTTTTTTTATGCGGCCTTTTTTTATGCGGTTTGCCCTTCTGCGGTCTTTTTTTATGCGAAGTTTCAGAGTTATGCGGTTTTTTTTATGCGAATTTTCAGAGTTATGCGGTTTTTTTTTATGCGAATTTTCAGAGTTATGCGGATTTTTTTATGCGGTTTTTTTTATGCGGTACGTAAATTCGCATAAAAAAAGACTTCAGTGTATATATATATATATATATATATATATATATATATATATATATATATATATATATATATATATATATATATATATATATATATATATATATATATATATATATATATATATATATATATATATATATATATATATATATATATATATATATATATATATATATATATATATATATATATATATATGTATAGCGAGAGAGAGAGAGAGAGAGAGAGAGAGGGAGAGAGAGAGACATTTTCCGATCTCGTCGAACTGAGTCGAATGGTATATTACACTATGGGTCTCCGAGGCTTCGTTCGAAAGTCTGGTTTTCCAGCAATTCTAATACCTTTCTATAAAGAAAGGCAAAAAGGTTAAGCAATATAACACATGGATCAATAAGTCCCGAGACTAACAATGGAAACAACATTTTTTTGCAAATATTTTTTTATTCATCAACCTTTTAGGGTGATACAATGGTTCCAACGTTTTTCCAATTTTTCAATACCATGTTTATAAAAAAATTATCTTTCGCTTCAAAATAAGCTTCAGTTTCAGCGATGACGTCCTCATTTGAGCCAAATCTTTTTCCCTGGAGCATTTTTTCAAGATCAGCAAAGAGCCAGTAGTCAGTAGGGGCTAAATCTGGCGAGTATGGGGGGTAGGGGAGCATATCAAAGCCCAATTCGTTCAATTTCGCCATTGTTTTCATCGACTTTTGGCCGGGTCCATTGTCTTGATGAAAAAGCAATCGCGGCACCCACTTGGAAAAAAACCTTTTTCATGCTCAATTTTTCATGAAGGATAGTAAATACACTTCCATATGATATCTGTGCCATCTCAGCAATCTCACGGAGCTTCACTTTACGATCTTTCATTATAATTTTTGTCACTTCACTCACATTTTCCGGTGTAACGGCTTCCACAGGTCTACCCGAGCGTTCCGCGTCATTTGTATCGGTACGACTACGTTTAAACTCGGCGAACCACCGACAAATCGTTGCTTTTGATGGACAAGAGTCCGGATAACATTTTTCAATCCATTGTTTCGCTTGCACGGTGTTTTTACCCATTAAAAAACAATGTTTTATCAAAACACGAAACTCGGTTTTTTTTCATTTTTTTAACAAACTACAAAACGACTTTACTCCAACCTCGATAACTCAGCTGTTTCTGGTCGGATCGACTTAAAATTTTGACTCGTTTCAAGCAAAGGTTAGTACTCTAGAAAGACGTGGTTACTGGTTTACTACGAGCGCCATCTCTGCTTTAGTCTCGGGACTTATTGATCCATGTGTTATTGTCTCGTTGTTGGGCTCAGTACTGTCACGAAAATCACGAAGGGTAACACAACTGACCGAATATGCTTATTAGCAACATAAATTCGAAGCGTTCTCGTTCTTGGTTAAAACTTTACTGAATTTTTTTTTCGATCGTGTTCAGGGAAAATCTGAAAATCAATGTTAGCTATCAGTGAATTAAATCATGACGACATTATTTGGCAATGAAAATGTATTTAACAACATTCCCATCAAGTTTTGTGAAAACGGAAAGGGGGTGAAAAAGTTCCAAATTTTTGTCTATGGTTTACGAACGGTTCCGAACAATATAAAACGAATCTCTTTTGCTAAGCCTCTCCATTTTCCCGAGCCCGATAGCACACTTCTGACCAAACAACGCTTTCGTTTATAGGTAATCCTAGCCCCGATCCTATCATCCAATAATCCTCCAATAATCGTCATTTTAATGACAAGTTTTCTCGTTTCTAAGAAAAAAAGGTTGTACTTCTCTTCGCGATCTGGCATCATTATTTTGTAATAGATGTGCCAAATCTGTTTTCTTTTCGTCGTTTTCATCATGGCTGTCTGTGAGGCAGTGCAATCGAAAATGGTCGAAAGAGTTTGTCCTCGTGATGAAATCCCATTAAAGTAGCAGCTTCGGTTACAAATTGGTTTTCTCGAATGCTTCGAGTGACACTACACTCCAGGTGAGGCGTGGTGCGGTGCAGAAAACAGCGACCCTCGTCGTCTACGCGGGTTTTTGCTCAGCTCCCGAGCTTACGACGCGTCACAGAAGGTGCGTCGAAGAAGGTGTTCTCGGAAAATGCGGAGGGCTGTCGTAAAATATAAGTAGCCAAATTGAATAAAAATCACGTCCGCGGTTCTGACCTCGTTGCGGATGCGGTGAACTGCGAACGTCGGCAATGGTTCATTTTACTGGAATATTATAGCGGCAAGAGATGTTTTTCGCCGCATTTATGGGTTTCACCCGAGGAAAGGTATGAGAAGTGGCTTACGGCAGAGATTAAATTATGCTTCGTAGCAATCAGTTCCAAAATGAGTCCCTGGTGATTGGTGCTTGCGTAATTTTTTGTGATTATTTATTTTGATTTTTAATATTATAAAATACAGCTAGCAGTATTACTATATTATTTAAGAGGCGGGTAGGGTCTAACATTTTTGAAAAATCATCATTTGAAATTTATTATTTTCTTTATATTTTCATATAGTAGAACATTTCAAAAACTTTCTGTGAAATTTTCAAGCCTATTGGAACGCGACGCACAGGCCCAAGATTTCTACTTCGATTGACTTTAAAACTTGACAAAACATTCTTGAAATGTTTCGTTATCATGAATTATAAAAGAAAAAAATATGATTTTTTGAAAATGTTAGACCCTACGGATTCCCTGCAGTAATTAATTGTTTCCATTGATTTTATAGACAAAAAACTTGAAACGCGTTTTTCTCGAAAGCAGGTTTTGAAAGTCCGTGTCCATCGTCATTCAAAAACTACTGCACCAATTTTTTTCAAATATTGCACACACTTTCTACATATAAAATACCAGACTCCAACGTTTTCCTTTTCGATGTTTGTTACTTTGGGGAGGTTTAACAGCTACAAATCTTTGAACAACCACCAAAAATTAAAAAAAAATGAAAAATAAACAGAAACGTTGGGGTCTAGAAAAACTTACATTCTAACTATGCTGCCTTGATTTGTTCACTTCTGATTAGTCTGCGCTGACGCCGCAAATCATGATTTTTAAGAAGTGTCCTCAAAAATTCCCCTTTACCGATCTATTTCTCAATATTTTTCCACGAAAAAATTACAAAATGTTGCTCCAATGATGCTTTTTGTCATGCAAAACATTTGAATTTATTTTGTTGAACGATAATTCTAAAAAAACGCAAAAATGATGATATTTCTCATCACAGCCCCCCTCCCCCCCCCCACCCCCCCACCCCTTCTAGGAAAGTGAAAAATTTGGCAATCCAAATAGAATCAGAAATTAAATTGCATTGCAGATTTGTCAGAAACGAAAGTAATGAAAATGACGATAAGAATAAAAAATTAAAAAAATGAATTGCATCTAATCATTTTTGGAGCAAAATTTTCTTTGCTAGGAATGAAAAATTTAGTCCTTATTAGATAAAATTGTTTTTTCTTGAAACTCAATTTGATGTGAAAATGTTTCCCATAACCGTTCGACGAGTGCATAGCAATTATTGTACGTACATCAGTTGTCACTGCTTAAAGCGATCCCCACTTCAATCTATACGTCAATTTATTAGGTGCAATTAAAAGCAGATCATTGGGTGCCGCACAGGTAAATTGTGAGGCCAACCATAGTCACCGAAGAGCGTTTAATTAGCCATCGTGCTGTCGTGGGCCGCTAGTGGAAGCAATTAGTTTTGATAGGCTTAAATATTGAGTGATTGAACAAATAGTCAATACCGTAACTATGGGTTACACTGAAAGGGAAACTTTATTACTGGTTGTTTCTTTCTACATTCACAACTAAACTAGCAGGACTTTAGTCTTACAAGCCAGTTGTCATATGTTCGATCCTCGACGTAGGAGGATTCATAGTGTCAGTAGGATGGTAGCATTAAAGAGCAGAAAATTTTGCATTCGAATGATCAAACAACGTTAGGTAGTATTCGTTCTTGATCGTTTTTCCTTTCTCAAGATAGTCGATGAAGATTTTATCATGTGCATCCCAAAATACTGAAGCCTTATATTTCCCAACTGAATGTTTTCCTTCGAAGGCTTCGAACGTGGTTCACCAGCTGCAGTCCACTCAGAAGATAATCGTTTTGAAAGTGAAAAGAAGAATCAAGTTTCATTCATTGTCACATATCGACGAAAAATCTGATTTACACCTTGTTATGTATCATCAAAGCGTTGTTTTTTTATTTAAAAGATATTTTTATTCAGGACTATTTACGTACCAGCTTTGCGTGGCTGATTGAGCTGATTTTTTAAATAATTTTTTTTTAGTTGGATCTCGTTGTCACCCTTTTGCTAGGGGGAGAGGAGCTTCCATTTCCCTCCTGCGAGGATTGAAGGACACTTCGTTCGTAGTTCGTGTTGTCATCCATTGCCGCATCGATGGTATTGTTGTCGATTTCCGTCATCTTTTCGTTGCTAGTTGCTGTAGATGCACCTTGTTGTACATTGGTTACAATTGCTGGTTGTTTGGAGGGAAAGTTGTTAATTGCAGCTGGTGTACTTTGTTCTATAGGGGATGATGATGGATTCGTTGAAGGGGATGCTTCATTGTTGTTGGTGACTGTCACAGGTGTACTGGGGTTGCTTGGGGTTGGTGTGAAGGAAGCACCGTTGTCCTTTGGTGTTGTTGTCTCTTTGTCCAGTTTATCACATGACTTACCGTAGTGAACAGCTTTTTGGCAATATTGACATGTGGCCATCTGATTGTCATAGGTAACAAGTGATTTGCACGAAATTCTTGTATCTTGACCGAAAGTCACATAAGAATGTATAGGCCTCTTCAAGCGCATGCGTAACAAACGTACGCCATTTAGAATACCGGTGAAAAAATTCTTCCACGAATTGAATTGCATCCAACTCTTTATAAAACTGGATGTAAACAACATTATTTGTCTTATTGCATTGAAGTAAATGCACACGTTTAATGTCAAGATGCATTTGCTTCTTAAGCAAATCTTCAAGTTCTCGTATCGAAGGTCGAATTTTGCACTACCTGAAGTCAACAACAATTGTATTCTTTCGTGTCGGCGGTAGCTTTTGTTCGTTTGGTTCACTAATTTCGAGGTCGTTCTATTTTTCACTACACAATACTGTACTTGGTTTCTTTTGCCCCGAACGTAAGCGGTTTTGTTTTATCGATTGACTTGGATGAGATGTGAAAGCGAACTGATCAAATCGTTGTTGTTTTTGATCGACTGTGAGTTATCGTTGCCCCAACTTTGACAAAAGCTTCCCCATTATTAAATGTTCATTCATAACTTTAAACACACTGCTTTTTGATATCTTTACGGCCTCACCTATCTCACGCAATTTCAATTTACGACGACCAGAACGTTCATCATTATTGGTGTCTGTACGACTACATTGAAATTCCAATAAGCGATGACAAATGGATCTTTTCGATGAATCAAAGTGAAGCCATTGCTGAGCTTGTACAGAATTTTTCATTGTTAAAGAATCTATGATAATTTGTTTTGAATCCATTGTTTTGAAAATGAGAAAAGTAGTCTATGATGGTGACTTTTTCTGACTAATCAAAATGCCATAAAATTTCACATATGTTTTCTGAGTGAGCAAATGAGAATAACGAGAGACAAGTAAAAAGCACAGATCTGCTATCATAGTTACCCATAAAAATTATGGCAAACTAAATTTGTATAAATATATATGTAGATCTTTGTTTAAAATCATGTCAATTTTCCATAGTATTAATTATAACAGATATAGACAGGAATTATGGTATTATGGTAGAAATGTTAAAAGTAAGCACTTAAATTTTAATAGTTCGGTATACAACTAAATGTAAAATGAAAATGTAAAATCAAGTACACAAAATATACAAAATACACTTCAAACACAGTTAGCGGAAACCGGAAACCATAGGAGAAGTCTTTGACTAGAAAGTTGAAAAGTTTGGGAGAGAGAGAAAGAGAAAGGGAGAGAGAGTGGTTCTTGGCAAATCTAAGCTAGACTGACATTTTGGACCCGTATAGCGAACCGAGCAGATTAAATAAGAAAAATCAGAGACGCTAGAAAAGTTGTGAACCAAAATCATGGCACGGAAAGACCGAAATCAGCATTTTGGCGAAAAAATTAGTTGATTTTCTGATTTTAGTAAGTTATTTTTTGAGACAACTAAAAAATCTTACTTTACCTAATTTAGATTTTTTAATTCTCATTCCCTTAAAAATAAAAAAAATATTCGTTGGCTATTTTTTTAGGTGAGTTCACCAATTCAACGTGCTGTCATTTCTTAGCTAAGGCACACTGCATTTCCATTCAACTAATTTTTTAGTTGAACTAGAGAAATAAAACGTTGTTTTCAACCAACATAAATGGTTGAATTGGCTTCTGGAATTTGCAGCTATATGGCGCTCTGTCACCGAAAAAACGTTAACACTGTAATGACTACTAGCCACTAGATGGCACACAACTACCGAAAAAAAATTTAGTCGCGGATGTCTTTTCTATATTGGCAGTTACCAATACGATGTGGTATTGGAGAAAACGACATAAACTTCTTTTTGAAAAATTTTCATCTAAATCGCTGTTTTGTTCATTCGACTTCGCGAAATCGACTTACTCACTGAAAACTTTGAGCACTCGGAAAACAAAAACCGAATACAAGTAGTGCACTGGACGGCGCAGCCCGGTTGAAAGATACATAAAACATCATTTGACATATACAATTATAGTGCAATATTCGAAACTTCAACGCTTCAAATGTGCACAAACTTCAACGCTTCAAATGTGCACAAATTCTGAATAAATACACTTTCCACTAAGAGTTTACGTCATTTTTACATATCGGTTTAGAAATTTATATACGGATATTTCGTAACACATGCGAAAAACATCTAAACAATTTGCAAGCAGTTTAAACAAGACTGTCATTTTCCGCTTTTTAATGGATTGTTTTGCTTTGACATTTCTCATGAGTTTTTGGCTAATAAACTTGTTAATAAAACCAATTTCATTATTGTTTTCTTTGTGCTGTCCTTCAGTAATGATGGTGATAGATAAATAGAAACAAATTTTCTGATTTTAATAACAAAATTAGTTGTCAATGAGAATTTCGTGTTGGATTGAAATATTGCTGGTTTTTGTCCAGGATATTCGCCAACTAAACACCTTCTCTAAAAATAAGAGTTTTTTCCAGCAATGTAAATTCAAAAACAGTAATACGAATTAGGCGCAGAGCTAATAAGGAAACCTCAGCCTCAGCAATGCTAATAGCACCTACCTCTCTCTCTCTCTACTCGTGAACTAAGACCCATCAGATTGTACCCTAAAGCCATCGGAGTGGCTAAATGTCCGAGAAGTACCCCTAGCATGGCAACGCTGGGAAATGGACATTCATGCCGTCAGTCAAATTAGCGCGAGCAGCTCGGTAGTTCCAGTCAACCCGATAAGAGTTTTCCATCGCCAGATCCAGCCGGCCGGCCGAACACCGTTGAGACACATACACATACACTAACAAATTGTAAGCAAAACAAAGTCTTGGCATTACATTCCTTTCGTGGAATTTGGCGTTTCTGTTTCAACAGACTTCGCAGTCGACTCTTAGCGTACATAATCATTGCATGGCTAGTACTAAGAATCTTTCCAGGTCGGGGCTCGAACATACGACAGCTGGCTTGTAAGACCAGCGTCCTATACATTGAATTGCCAACCTGGGACAAATTGTAAGTAGGAATAAAAAGTTGAAAAAAGTTGAGACCGTGTTTGAGCTTCTGATTGGATACCCTGTATAGAGCCGATCTGAACCTCCGAACCTCATGTTCGAGCTCGCCAGAAAAAGAGGCCTTTGGAGCCCACCCCAGACGATCCCCGTGGCTTTGACCAGGGACTAGGGACAATAGCGCATTGATCCTTCTGATCTGCGAGACAACACGACTAATTGAGTGATGTGTTCAAATCCTTGGAAAATTTCCAAATTTCACCTTGATAGGAGATCCGATTTCTGATTTAATGAGTTGTTAATGTAAACATTTCAATTCCATCTGTGTTTTGCCTTGCTCTATAGAAAGCCATTAGAATTGGTGGAAAAACCAATTTTCGAACGGAGCCTCAGAGACCCATAGTGTTATATACCATTCGACTCAGTTCGACGAGATCGGAAAATGTCTGTGTGTGTGTGTATGTGGGTGCATTTTTCGAAGATATTTATGCGCGCTCAATTTTCTCAGAGATGGCTGAACTGATTTGAACAAACTTATGCTCGTTTGAAAGCTACTGTCGTGCCATTGATCAAGTTCAAAGATCAAACGGCTGTGACTTGTTGTTCCGGAGATATGATGGTATAAGTGGCGTAACTGACAAAACGCGTTGAATTTATACGCGCTCAATTTTCTCAGAGATGGCTGAACTGATTTGAACAAACTTATGCTCGTTTGAAAGCTACTGTCTGGGCATTGATCAAGTTCGAAGACCAAATGGTTGTGACTTTTGTTTCCAGATATGTGATGGTATATGTGACGTAACCGACAAAACACGTTGATTTTTATCGCTCTTATCTATATAAGGGTTTCATAGTGCTCAAAAGTTTAAGCACCTCGAAAAATGTCCTCATACAAAATTTGAGCTAAATCAGACATGCGTAAGGGGTGCTGCCCGGCGGTTAAGGTTTGAAAATTTTCGATCTTGAAAAGCACCATAGGGGGGAGTACATGAAATTTCCAAAATCGAAAAATTTTTTTTGATGTCGGAACTCTTAAAACTGCATGAAACATCGAAATTTAGTGTCATGTCAAAAAAAATTTTTTTTGAAAGGATCAACTTTCTGGGATTTTTTCCCAAAAAGTCCCAAAAAGTCGATTTTTTCAAAAATTTTTTTCGAGATGACACTAAATCTCGACGTTTCATGCAATTCTAAGCCGTTTGGCATCAATATTTTTTTTCTAATTCGAAAATTTCATGTACTCGCCCCTATGGTGATTTTTCAAGATATATGAAAATTCCACTAAGTGGACTGAGAAGGGTTTTTTTTAGATTAGCATAACTGTTCTCATACAAATAGGCAACGCAAATGTCAAGCACTAGTTTGGAAAAATGATGCTGACTGTGTGACATAAACACTGAAGCATGCTTTTGTGAACTACTCGAATCAGTCTGAATCAATTGGTATCAAAATTAGTATCCGAAATTATTTAATAAAAGTATGAAATATATTTTCATGAGACTGTTACGAAGGAAGAGAAAGGCATTATCACACCACTAGGTGGATTATGAAGGGTTTATAGCATTAAAAATGCCTTACTCTTCAATATACGAGTCTGTCAATTTAAAAAAAATGCAAAACTAACCGCGTAACCTTTTTCTGTCATAATTTTGAACGCTTATAACTCAGTCATTTGTTGGTGGATTTATATACTTTACTTACCAATCGATTCGGAAACATTTAAATTAAACTTATGAGGTAACGTCGTTTGAGTATTTCAATAATTGAATACAAGTTAGCTGGTTATTCTGATTCTCCGGTAACTAGCAGGCCAATTTAGAAATATTGGCGATAGATTTTTCGAACCTAATTTGCAGCGCTTATATCACGGTGTTTTGTTGATGTATTTGCCTCATTCACTTTGACCCGAAAGCTTCAATATTGTACGCTTTAAATGTTTTAATTTGTCAACGGATCGTGTGCATACTGAAATCTCAATTTATGTAACACATGGATCAATAAGTCCCAAGACTAAAGCAGAGATGGCGCTCGTAGTAAACCAGTAATCACGTCTTTCTAGAGTACTAACCTTTGCTTGAAACGGGTCAAAATTTTAAGTCGATCCGACCAAAAACAGCTGAGTTATCGAGGTTGGAGCAAAGTGGTTTTGTAGTTTGTTTAAAAAATGGAAAAAACCGAGTTTCGTGTTTTGATAAAACATTGTTTTTTTAATGGGTAAAAACACCGTGCAAGCGAAACAATGGATTGAAAAATGTTATCCGGACTCTTGTCCATCAAAAGCAACGATTTGTCGGTGGTTCGCCGAGTTTAAACGTTGTCGTACCGACACAAATGACGCGGAACGCTCGGGTAGACCTGTCGAAGCCGTTACACCGGAAAATGTGAGTGAAGTGACCAAAATTATAATGAAAGATCGTAAAGTGAAGCTCCGTGAGATTGCTGAGATGACATAGATATCATATGGAAGTGTATTTACTATCCTTCATGAAAAATTGAGCATGAAAAAGGTTTTTTCCAAGTGGGTGCCGCGATTGCCTTTTTCATCAAGACAATGCACCCTGCTACAAGTCGATGAAAACAATGGCGAAATTGAACGAATTGGGCTTCGATCTGCTTCCCCACCCCCCATACTCGCCAGATTTAGCACCCAGTGACTACTGGCTCTTTGCTGATCTTAAAAAAATGCTCCAGGGAAAAAGATTTGGCTCAAATGAGGAGGTCATCGCTGAAACTGAAGCTTATTTTGAAGCGAAAGATAAATTTTTTTTTAGTTTTTTATAATTTTTTTATGGTATTGAAAAATTTGAAAAACGTTGGAACCATTGTATCACCCTGAAAGGTGATTATGTTGATGAATAAAAAAAATTTTGCAAAAAAAAATGTTGTTTCCATTGTTAGTCTCGGGACTTATTGATTCATGTGTTACGAACAAAACGGTGGCACGGAAATGGATTCAGAATAAAGTTGTGTTATGATGATAATCATAGATACTTCTTTTTTCATTACATGTGGCTAAACAGCATAATCCCTCAAACCCTATTATTGAACCAAACAATAATCGTGTGATATAATTGAATAGTTAGAAATCGATTTAGTCTTATAAAGCATTATAGGTTAGTCTAATCTTGCTTCCAAGAATTTCATAGAAGGGATCCAAACTAAGTGTAGCAAAAAAAATATAATGCAAAAAATATCGGAACTTAGTAAAAATAAGTTGCACAGACTCACATATCTAGAATTGTTCGATGCAATAACATGTAGTATCAAATATAAACTCAAGATAAGCTGATCTGCGATTTTTCATGTATGATTTGAATAGGATCCTTCACTGAACTCGAGTCTCCGCCAGTTTCAGTTAAATTATTATTTACATCAAAACAACAAGTGTCTTATCACTACATGCGTTATAATTACGGCAATGTTCGTTAATGTATTAAAGAAATCAAGTTACAATATGAACAAAATTAAGGAATTTTGTTGCATATGTATTCATAATATGCAAAAGTGAAAATCAATGAAAGTAACAAAATATGTTGTGCGGACAATGTCATGTTTTCTTCCTTATTGCCATAGTATTTTCAGAAGATTATCGAAGCATTTTAATGAAGGGTCAATAAAATTATACTATTATTGAGTTAATTGGTTGACGGTTATTCACATTTTTCGATCAAAATTTATTAAATCGTTGTTTATAGAATGAATAAATTTCTACGTCCTCTGTCATGAAATATAAAATATATAAAATCGATGCATTTGTCCTCATTTATATCTTGAGGTTTTTCGTATCCAAAATTGATCTTTTAAGCAACTTTTAAATCATCAAAATTGACTTTAATTTAATGGATATGGAACTTAATGTTGAAAAATTTTCCATGGGAGGAGGGGGATAAACCCCGCCCCCTCCCTGCGCGCGGGCCTGTATCTTAGCGAAAGTGTAATTACGTGACAGTGGATATTTGAATTTAATTGTTTTAAATAAAGGTAATTTGAATAACAAACCAACGCTAGAATGTGATTTTTGCAATAATTTATTAATTCAATTGGAGCTTCTATTACATAGAAAGTTAGGTAGATTTTGCCTTTTATACACCTCAATCCTGTTGTCAATGATTGACATTTTAACGCATCGTGTCAGGGAGAATCGCATCCATGGATCAACTTTGGAAGCTGAAGCTTAACTTTTGTGGAACTGTAGACTTTTCTATAACCTGGCTTGACTACATTGAACACAATATAACGGAAATTGACTTAGGAAACATGTATGCTGTTCATGTGGTGTCCAAACTCTATTAAGCGTATGATCCGAAATATTGGATCACATGGATCAAGTAAGCTCATTAATATATCTACACACAAAAGCTCGTTTTGCGTCAAACGATTTAATTATTAATCTACCATTCATTTTTTGCACTTCAGCAGGCAAGCGTTTCACTACGCACCAAACAATCATCGAAGATTCAGCATGCACTGAGTGGAAAATTTCCAATTCCATACAAAACAATATTTTTTAATTTGTAGTATCCTTTTGTGAACATTACATTTACAGTTTAATTTTTATCATTTCTAAGTTTATGAAATATACTTTTCGTGAAGAAATACTCTCTTCTTATCTAACATACACAACAACATAACAACTACTGACATCAATTCAGCCATCGTCGAATTACATCAGTTTTTTTTTGTGATCTCATCTGTAAACAACGATTAGATTACTTCCTATTTTCAATGATGGAGGCGCATACTTTGTCAATGATATATACGAACAAATCATTGGCTCAATGATATCTTTGAGTACGAAGATATTGCAAATAAATTTCATTGTAACAAAGTAAGCTCAGCGGAGACATTTATATCTTCTCCATTTCTATTAAAAATACAAGATTTTCTCCGTTAGTAGTCAATTAATGATGCTAAATTTGTCCACACGGTTTGAGGTTTATTTTGGGTTATAATAATATAAATAGCTAATCAGTTTATTCGAAATATCAATAACAAGTAATCTAAGAATGATGAGTAATATAAGTTATGAGAAAATGAGAAACTACTATTGCTCAGGAAGACAAAATGTTCAAAATAGTAGTTGTTATGACTCTGTATGATTGGAACTCGCAAAACAACAGGCGCCGTGTCTAAAGTTACTAATGACAACTGTAGGATATTAGCCAGCCAGTGTGCCGAGCCTTTAATAAATGTTTATCGACTATAGTTTGAGGTAATTACATTTACAAATAAAGACTCATAATTAGTACTCCAACGATTCCGTGAATGCTCAATTGAGATCTCATAAAGTCTAACTTAGATATTATCTACTAATTATCATACACGGTTCAAAATTATATAAGCATAAAAGAGTTAATTACGTTCAATAGGCTGTATTAGTAGGTTAGCGGTTCTGATGCTGCGTTTCACCTTTCCGTTGCAAACTCAATTTCGCTTTCCCTCATCGTGTTTGTGCAATTACAACGACCTAATATTCAACACACAATTTGAGATGGAAATAACTTGTAATAACTGTGGAAAATGTGATATTACTTTCTTCATTTCCAATACATTTCATCCCTCACTTTCGGCCAGGATCAGGGTGACAACATTTAGAGCATATCCGTAACGAATCTCTAAACTGAAATTGGTTCTACACACTGCTACGATAAGCTATTTATTCATCAACTTTCTGCCAGCAGCTGCCGCACGTCGGACGACAAATGAACCTAGGAAATATTGGTTTACCACTGCTGCAAGAACCACGGCACCGAGTTTACACGTACCTTCTGTGATCTGAATTAGGTAAGGCTAGGTTTCCATATCGAAGAAGCAGACGAAAACCCATAAATCTCTGCCATGTGCACGGCAAAACTTGTTAATATTGAAACCAATTTATATGATGTTTATGGGGACGCTTTCTTAGGTGCTCCGTAGTGTAATTGAACAAATAAGATCGAGTTGATGTTGCATCGAGAGAATGGAAGCCCATCTTGGTGTAAAGTAACACAATAAACAAAGTTTGAAAAACTAATTATTTTGTGCTTCTCTGATAGTATCGTTACAACAACGGGCTCTCTTGAAACATTATTGCCTCTCTGTGGTGCAAACTTCGGTGACAATGTTTTGGGTTTTAGATTACGTACAATTTCAAACATGTAATTGAAATATGCTCAAGTGTTGAGAGTAACAGGAAAATGCTTCCAATTTTGTTCTTCAATGGCGACGCATGCTAAGAATATTAAGTAACAAATCCTGATGCATATCGTAAGCGAAAACTTTTCCTAGGCCCGAAAGCGGATCAAACTTGCTTTTAGATGAGATTCTTTGCCATTAAAGTTATCTTGACATACGAGCTCAGGGCATTTTCCGTCTACTTCCGAGTTACCACATGAATAGCAGAAAACTTTTTCTTCTGAACAACATTCTTTCGCAGAAGTATATGCTGTACCTACTTCAGTGCCCACAAAATTGATGGAATTCAGTTTTTCTAGCTCTGTGTCATTAATCATAGCACACCGTTTAGTTTTTGAAGAAAATAAATCTCGGATTATTGAAGTTTAAAAAAGGATAAAAAAATAAAATGAAGCTACACACAAAATGAATTCGATAATAATACTTATCATCACGAAAAATTAGCATACCCGCACCCACAATACAAAATATTCCCTTGTGATATTTGATAATTTTTTGATTTGCCAAATACTGATATAGCCTTGGAGAATTTTATTTTATATTGTTATACGCAGTGAGCGTCATTTACCTTACGACTAGGGATCATCAACGAGGTCTTTGATGTGCACGAGTGCCTGTAAAAACATCTGCTACCTTTTCTCAAGTAACGTACTTGTTGGTTTTTATTCTTGGCCGGATTTGGTATCTTACTATTTTCTGTGAGTATCATGTTTTCTATGAGGTTTTATTTATTCGTTTTTTCAATCTATTTTCCGTTTGAGCCCGGCAAATAGTAACACATGGATCAATAAGTCCCGAGACTAACAATGGAAACAACAATTTTTTATGCAACATTTTTTTTTATTCATCAACATAATCACCTTTTAGGGTGATACAATGGTTCCAACGTTTTTCCAATTTTTCAATACCATGTTTATAAAAAAATTTATCTTTCGCTTCAAAATAAGCTTCAGTTTCAGCGATGACCTCCTCATTTGAGCCAAATCTTTTTCCCTGGAGCTTTTTTTTAAGATCAGCAAAGAGCCAGTAGTCACTGGGGGCTAAATCTAAAGAGTATGGGGTGTGGGGAAGCATATCAAAGCCCAATTCGTTCAATGTCGCCATTGTTTTCATCGACTTGTGGCAGGCTGTTTTTGTTGCATCGAAAGCAATCGCGGCACCCACTTGGAAAAAACCTTTTTCATGCTCAATTTTTCATGAAGGATAGTAAATACACTTCCATATGATATCTGTGTCATCTCAGCAATCTCACGGAGCTTCACTTTACGATCTTTCATTATAATTTTTGTCACTTTATCACCCCAGGTCTACCCGAACGTTCCGTGTCATTTGTGTCCGTACGACCACGTTTAAACTCGGCGAACCACCGACAAATCGTTGCTTTTGATGGTCAAGAGTCCGGATAACATTTTTCAATCCATTGTTTCGCTTGCACGGTGTTTTTACCCATTAAAAACAATGTTTTATCAAAACATGAAACTCGGTTTTTTCCATTTTTTAAACAAACTACAAAACGATTTTACTCCAACCTCGATAATTCAGCTGTTTCTGGTCGGATCGACTTAAAATTTTGACCTGTTTCAAGCAAAGGTTAGTACTCTAGACAGACGTGATTACTGGTTTACTACGAGCGCCATCTCTGCTTTAGCCTCGGGGCTTATTGATCCATGTGTTACAAGCTAAATATCATGACTTTACGAAAACTACGAAAATATATAAATCTATGATTTTGTAGTTTTTGGAGATAGAAGTTTATACGACTTGCTTTGCTTCAAATTAGGTCGTTACCAGAGTGGATGCGCTTTGCGAATTGTTAACACGCACGTGCAAGCATAGTACAAGTTAAAGTACTTTCAGAGCCAGTATTCAGGAACCAGTATTCAGGATGCAGGAACTAGCATAAGACAAAACGATTCGTAGGCCATAAATAAATATGACGAACAAATTGCAATAGTGTTGAGTCCAGCTTTTTTGGATTGTCATCTTCTATATCGGTTTGAATTTTGAAAACTTATCACTCCAGAATCAGAAGTCAGAATTGAATAAAATTTATTAATTTTCTATGGGACCATAAACCTTTAATTTGAATTATAGTTTTTGAAATTAGATTTGGCCGTTTTTGAGAAAACGATTAAGCTTTGAGAAACGATTCGATACTGAAACCGGAATTCGAAAATCGGTGTAACCAAAGTCAGTTAAATTCACCTGAGGAGCTGTATAGTTTACATTTGATTCAAAATGTTTGAAATTCAGTGTAGACATCTTTGAGAAATCGTAGTGCGAATTAAATTTTAGAATACCTTTCGAATCGAAAACTGAATACCGATGAAACTGAAATAACTTTATTTGGTTCGACTATCCAAATCTGCAAACTCGATAAACCTGATAAATTTATGTGAAACAGACATTTTTATACTAATCACCCTGTATCCCCTAAACCGGAAGTTGGATCTGACTAAAAGCAAGAAATTTAATATAGATCTTAAAACCTTTCGTTTGAATCTTAGATGGTTATTAGAATTTATTTGAATCTTAGATCGGTTCAGCCATCTACGAGAAAAATGAGTTGCATTATTTTAATTTCGTTTCACATATCATCCTGTAGATCCGGAACCAGAAGTCGGTTCTAAACGTATCTCAGGAATCTTGTTTGGGAGCATATAAATTTTCATATGAATCTGAGTTTGTAGAAAACGGTTGAGTCATCTCCGAGAAAATTGAGTGAAATTATTTGTCCCACACGCCTTTGCTGATCTCGACGAGCTGATTCGAATGGTATATGAGTGTTATGTTCTTGCAGCATTTATTGCTGTAAGTATGTAGTTTACATCAATATAATCATGGAATTGATTTCAACTCGAAAATGCTGCTATCATGCGTGGTTTACATATGTAATATTCGAACATATATGTTTCCAAAAACGAACCGTGCTAAAATGTCATGAAAAAGGATGCTGTATAAAGTCTTTTTGGTACTTCAGGGATCAGAATAAATTGGCTCAAATGGCAAGTTCCCCTCGATATTTGGTGATTTGTGCCCTACCATCAATTTGGTTTAGCATCATTTTTCCGATATATAAGAGGGAAGGATTGAAGGGAAATGGTGAGGTTTGGACTAAGAGGATGGGAAAATTGACGACACAAAAACACAAAAAAGCAGAAGTAAATTCTGCACCTCTAAGGGATGCTGAACAATCCTATAAAATTCTGAACCTCTACGAGGTCCCGAACAGTCTACTGTAAAACCTATTTAGGTTTGTTACTATGTGCGTTCTTTCTGATGAACGATGCACAGTTAATAAAACCTCCAACCCCCGAGAGGATTTAAAGATTTTACAAAAGCGACACCATTCTGCACTCCCGGAAGAATGCAGAACGATTCACAGTATGTACGAGCAGAAGTAAATTCGGTACTCCATTAAGGATGCTAAACAATCTGCTAAACCCTATTTAAGGTGAATACAGAAAGGATTCATTCACTCCAGGAAGAACGATGAACCCTTCTGACTATTGCTCCTTATCACATCGGGTGAGAAACGAGAGAATATCCTTTGATTTTAGCTCCGCATACACAGACTCAATCATGTATGGAGAACCAAAAACCCAGATACGTAGTTGCGTCAATGCGGGACAGTTACATATCAGATGATATGAAGTACCGTAATCGCATTCACACAAATCACACGAATAATACTCAGCACATTGAATAGTAGCCATGTGATAATTGAGCTTGCAATGTCCAGTCAGAGCTCTGACCAGAATACTGCAATGATGCTTGGAAAAATGCAGTAGACACTTTGACATTTTCAGATTTAAATCTGGTAATAATGCTTTTGTCTGAGATCAAGTTTGCAAGCTGTTTGGATGCAGCCCAAGAACGAATCTTGTGTTTTATCCAACTAGTTGAAAGTGGTAAAGTTGGTTCAGAACCAACGAAATGATTCGTTGCATCAGCTCTAGCCAACTTATCAGCCTATTCATTTCCAGTAATACAAGAATACCCATAAGAAGTAAACAGCATTTGAGATGCTAAGATCTTAAATTTGAGTTCGACATGCGATCACTAGATTCGACCGTAAGTCATTCGAACTGAGTTCTGTTAAAGCTGCCTGACTGTTGAAACAAAAATAAATTCGTTTACCACAGATCCTCTGCCGTGCCGATTGTATTCCACACAGAACCGCGTAGATTTCTGCTTTGAGCACAGTAAGTATTTACCAAGTGAATGAGCCTCATTTTACGACAGTAGACACCAGCACCAGCACGACCATTCAACAGAGAACCGTCCGTATAACAAACTATGTGCTCATCAAGTTGGCGTTCAAAATAACCAGTCAACCATTTCTCACTAAGAGAATAGCTCACATTGAATGTTTTGAAAGGAAAACTGCATGTGAGAGCTAGGTGACTAGGAGCGAGTAAATACTCATCTCAGGTAACCATTTGAGACCACAAGCGAGTGGGGCTAGTAGCATAGTGTATGGGGTTACTGTTCCAAAACCCTGTAACCTCAAGAAGGTATGCACAAGATAATGCATCTTGTTTTAGGAACACGTGTATTGGTTTAATGCACAGTAGCGCCTCTAGAGCAGCAGTAGGAGTTGTCGTGAATGCTCTTGTCATCGCCATTAGGACCATCCTTTAGAGATGATTTTGCTTTGACTGAACTGTCGCGACTTCTCCTTTCTGCCACCATACAAGACATCCATATGCTAAAATTGGTCTAACAATAGTTGTGTAGATCCAATGAATATATCTGGGTTTGAGTCCCCATGATTTTCCAAAAGCTCGTCTGCATTGGCCGAAAGCCATGCAAGCTTTTTTTGATCCTGAAGTCAATGTGAGCAGACCAATTCAGTTTTGAGTCAAGAATAACCCCGACGTATTTAACTTGATCGACCACAGTGACCTCTGAACCAAAGAACTACAACGGACGAGCTCCTGTGGTTATCCTACGATGAGTGAAAAGCACCATTGATGTTTTGCCCGGATTTACAGACAATCCAACCTGACAACACCATTGTTCAACAGATCGCTGGGCTTGCTGCATTAAATCAAAGAGAGTGTTAATGCTTATACCGGTCATCAATATATGATAATCGTCGGCAAAACCATAAGTCGGAAATCCAAGGTTATTATTTCCTTAACAAACCGAAGCGATGAACAAAAACCCTTCTTAATCCACCTAGTGGTGTGATAATGCCTTTCTCTTCTTTCATAACAGTCTCATGAAAATATGTTTCATACATTTATTAAATAATTTTAGACGCCAATTGATTCAGATTGATTCGAGTAGTTCACAAAAGCATGCTTCAGTGTTTATGTCACACAGTTAGCATCATTTTTCCAAACTAGTGCTTGACATTTGCGTTGCCTATTTGTATGAGAACAGTGATGCTAATCTAAAAAAAAAGCCTTCTTAGTCCACTTAGTGAAATTTTCATATATCTTGAAAAATCACCATACCCCCCTATGGTACATGAAGTACATGAAATTTTCGAAATCGAAAAAAAATGTTTGATGCCAAAAGGCTTAGAATTGCATGAAACGTCGAGATTTAGTGTCATCTCGAAAAAAAATTTTTTTGAAAAAATCGACTTTTTGGGACTTAGAAAAAATATGAAAATGTATGTCCCAGAAAGTAGATTTTTTCAAAATAAAATTTTTTTTAAATGACACTAAATTTCAATGTTTTATGAAGTTTTAAGAGTTTCGGCATCAAAAAAAATTTTCGATTTTGGAAATTTCATGTACTCCCACTATGGTGCTTTTTCAAGATCGAAAATTGTCAAACCTTTACCACCGGGCAGCACCCCTTACGCATGTCCGATTTAGCTCAAATTTTGCATGAAGGATTTTTCGAGGTGCTTTTGAGCACTAGAGCTTAACGAAAATAGAGGTGATCCCAAAATTTTGGTACCCTTATATATAAGAGCGATAAAAATCAATTTGTTTTGTCGGTTACGTCACTTATACCATCATATATCTGGAACCAAAAGTCACATCCATTTGATCTTCAAACTTGATCAATGGCCCGGCAGTAGCTTTCAAACGAGCCCAAGTTTGTTAAAATCGGTTCAGCCATCTCTGAGAAAATTGAGCGCGTTCAAATACAACGCTTTTTGTCGATTACGTCACTTATACAATCATATCTCCGGAACCAAAAGTCACAGCCATTTGATCTTCGAACTTGATCAATGGCCCGGCAGTAGCTTTCAAACGAGCCCAAGTTTGTTAAAATCGGTTCAGCCATCTCTGAGAAAATTGAGCGCGTTCAAATACAACGCTTTTTGTCGGTTACGTCACTTATACAATCATATCTCCGGAACTGAAAGTCACAGCCATTTGATCTTCGAACTTGATCAATGGCCCGATAGTAGCTTTCAAACGAGCCCAAGTTTGTTAAAATCGGTTCAGCCATCTCTGAGAAAATTGAGCGCGTTCAAATAGCACGATTTTTGTCGGTTACGTCACTTATACAATCATATCTCCGGAACCAAAAGTCACAGCCATTTTATCTTCGAACTTGATCAATGCCCCGACAGTAGCTTTCAAACGAGCCCAAGTTTGTTAAAATCGGTTGAGCCATCTCTGAGAAAATTGAGCGCGTTCAAATATCTTCGAAAAGTGCACACACATACACACACACACACACACACACATACACACACACACAGACATTTTCCGATCTCGTTGAGCTGAGTCGAATGGTATATAACACTATGGGTCTCCGAGGCTCCGTTCGAAAGTCGGTTTTTCCAGCAATTCTAATACCTTTCTATAGAGAAAGGCAAAAAGTCGATTGCTGAGCATTTCGTGTATCCAGTAAGGGAAAAACCAAAGATATTTCGTTCACGACTGCATTGTTTAACCTCCTTCAGCCATTCAGTCCTCGGCACGGAAATACACCTTGACTTAGGAGCTCCTATTTTTGTGGCCTTTTACGACATGGAACAGGAAACCAGTGGATCAATTCTTGGTAGAAAATAATTCCGCCGGATTCCACACGGCTTACCTGTTTGGTGAACTTATACCACCGGGATAGGTGGACCGTAGCATTATTCTTAGCCAGTTGGGAAACCGCTACCGACACTACACGGCTATCTAGGCTGCTCAGAAAGGGAAATTGACGTTGATGGACAACTTCCAGGGATGGCCGGGTAGCCATGCCAAACTATTTATTGCTGTTAGTAGTTTAAATCAATATAATTATGGAATTACTTTAACTCGAAAATGCTGCTATCATCTGGTTTATATATGTAGTATTCAAACTTACATGATTCCAAAAACGAATCGTCTTTTTGGTACTTAGAAACAATTATGTGTAACAGTATAAAGAATCGTGTTTCACGTTGCTCCCAAGCATTTCTTTGTCATATAGTACTCAAAGCTCTTACTGCAGGAATAGGTGGAAAAGTCGTTTACACAAAAATATCGACATCTCCGTTAAAAATGAACGAATTTCAACAGTCTACGACTTGTTGGATAGCTATTTTCGTGCGAAATATAAGTCAAAAAAGATATTCTGTTTTCACGGTTGTGACAGATATTATCAAAAAACTGAAAATTTTGACATAAAATTTCATATAACTCGAAAAGTAAACATCTGATCTTAAATCCATTCAATAGCATTCAGGGTGACGGGGAGACCTGTCATTTGCGACTGGTTTGATCAAAATCGGTCCAGCCATCTCTGAGATCTCGACCTCTTTGTTGACAACATACATATTACACACACACACACACACACACACACACACACACACACACACACACACACACACACACACACACACACACACACACACACACACACACACACACACACACACACATTCGGCGTATATATATAAAGGTAAAACCAAACATCTCAATGGTTAGAATTAACATTACTTAGTTTGAAATAAGAATTAATATATCAAAAATCATAACAAAGCCTTCATAAGAAAATAACAACAAAATATAAAATTATTTTATTGCAATATCAAACCAAGAACAAAATATTTATAGAAGACAAATTTTTCAGTTATTTTATATTCTATCATTCAAAATAGAGTTATATCATAAGTATTTCTCTAATCTGATTCTGATGCAGTTTTATCAATACAATTAAATCAATTTACTTTTTTTAAAAATAACTATTTATTGGAATATGAGTTAAAATTAAATTATTAAGATTTAAATTGGGTGTTCAGCCACAAGTGGTGACTTTTCAGCCCTATTTTATATATGATTTGGTTATTACTATGAGGACATTATTTGCTTCCGAAATCAATTTACTTAATGACATTGAATAACTCATCAATAACGAAATAAGGCATCATAACTAATTTTGATGGTAAACAGGGATTGTACAATTTCTTGATTCCTTGAATGAAATATCAAGAAAATGTCAAATATCGCTATAACAGAAACATCAAGACATGTAATGATGGTAAAATTTGTAATTATTTTGATCTTTCTTTGCTATTCCCATCTACCCGGGTAAGCAACCTTCAATAATTAAATGTAAGTGCAGGTATAAAATTTTCTCGCAAATTGTTTGTGGTAATTTTATGAAATTTTATATTAGAATAAGTATGTTGCAATAATTTCGTAAACATCCTTTATTATTACTCAAAATCTAATGAGAAGTTGAAAAACCAAGGGTCGGGATTTGATTATCGAATAACGTAATAATGATGTAAAATCCCAATGTTGTACTTCGATCTAAAAAATTGAAGAGAGTCGCATTCGAGCTGACAGTTTTGAGACTTTTTATCTATTGACCGAAACATTCACTTTTTATTGGATTCGAAAGTGTATTTTAGTTCAACTCGGAAAGATTTCTGTCCGGTATATAATCTTAATCAAAATGGCTAACATTTTGGTAGATTTCGTATTATTTACAAACCTGAACGGAACCGATCGTCAAAAGGTGAAATATTGTATGTATGTAGTATGTATGCATGTATGTATGTATGTATGTATGTATGTATGTAGGTATGTATGTATGTATGTATGTATATATGGCTTAAAGTATATCTGAATTTGATTATCAGCAAGGATTGCTTTTATCGTATCAAAGAATGCTCACTCGCAACTCTTCCACGATGAAATCGGTGCCATCAAAGAGAATCGGAAATCATCGCAACAACAAAAAAACCGGCATGGTACATTTAACATAGAATAGACACTAGTGCGAGAGCGAATTTCTCTCGGTGAACCGTCTGAGAATCAACGGCTAGCACGCTGCTGTGGGGATTCTCTCTGAAGCAACAAATGGTCGCTTATTCTTGTTTCGCGATCCGATTCTGTATGGGCAGTGGATAATTGCGATAGAATCATTTTACTATTGCCGCTTATTCTGACTATGTGCTTATAACCTTTGTATAATTTGTGTCTATGAAAATGTATGTGAATGCCCACACAAGTGTTTTTAAATATTGCAACCTAGTATGAGAATCATCAAGTCGAATCATCGATTCGATTTTCTGCGATAATTCGATAGTCCCACGACAAAAGGGCCTAACTGCAAATGAGAGCCTCTCTTTGTTTACTTTCTCTTTTGATTATTACGGAGCCATTATTACAACTTCTTGAAAATTTCCAATATAAATCGAAAGATTGTAGTTTTACCTTGAAAGTTTTGCGAAGAGTAAAGCGTCAAATATGAAATCAGTTCGGTAAATCGTGAAAGAAAAAGTAAACAAAGAGAAACTGTCATTTGCAGTTGGGCCCTTTTGTCGTGGGACGGTCGAATTGTCAACTTGCGATTCTCTCTTGGTAAATTCCACACAGCGTCGATCATTATCAGACTGAAATTTTTTTTAAGGGCCATGAAATACTCAGAGTATGAAGTGGAGCGAAGAAATGTAGAAAAATTCTCTCGAGGTTCATACATTGAGAGACTCGAATTCTTGTAGCATCTTCTACCGGATTGAAAATGTTGTATACAATATAGATAAAAATCGAGCAGCTTCTGTCAAATTTTCAGCAATCACCAACACTGATTATCAGATAGCTTTCATATACCTGTTAAGAAGGCAAAAATGAGTTTTTAGGACCCGGCGCCTTCCAGCAAAAACATCCGACCATATAATAGAGAATTTCGCTATACCAGCTTAAACCCGCTCGTTTGTTAGAAGGGTGCGTCTTACTCATTTCAGACCTTCAGGAAGAAACAAAAAGCTTCCCCCACGTGACTCAGGTTGGCAATCCCCTCCATCATCCAGTCATTCACTAGTATCACTTGTATTTGACGACCAATCGCCAAAAAGTGAAATATTAATAATTAACTCACAAGCTCCTACCTCATGTCTCCCCGTGTGTATATGATGCCAATTGGTAAATGAAACGGCGTCCGATGGGTGCTACCGCTTTCTGTGTTAGATTGAGGGGTTATGAATTCGATTGTACGTTATAACCGATTTGAAATTGTGAATTCAATAAAACTTCTTAGAATAACCTAAGTAGTTTGGCTTACCGTCGTGTTACTGTAATGCATTCAATACCGTTTCAAAGTTTTTTTTAAAAAAAATGGTTCTAACTATTTTTTTCTAATTTTAATTTACCGCCAACTTGCTAATTGATTTCCATACGAACCGTTTGAAGCGTTTCATGTATTTTCCATTGAAGGTACGTGTGAATTATAATGAATATTTTTTTTATATTGTCCGTAAAGAATTCAACAACAGAAATATATGTTATAAGTAACAGTCACTGTTTGGGTATGGTATAAATAATCTAAATTATCTTATTATTATTAATACTTTTTTCGTGAATGACCAAAATGATTAAAGCCGGAGTAAAATAATTGGTATAAAAAAGGATAGCCTACTGAAATTATATGAAAGGTCTTATGGTCCCATTGGCTGCTATTGAATTTCATCCGGACCTGACTTTCATGGCAAAGCAAAGCCTTGGTATTACATTCCTGTAGTGGAATTTGACCTTCTGTTTCAACAGACTTCGCAGCCGATTCAGAGTGTACAGAACCATTGCATGGCTAGTGCTACGGTTCTACTGACACTACGAATCTTCCCAGGTCGGGGCTCGAACATACGACAACTGGTTTGTAAGACCAGCGCCCTATGCATTGAAACGCCAACCCGGGACACTTGACTTTCATGGGCTGCTATTGAATTTTGTTCAGATACGATTTCCAGTTCCAGAGCTACAGGTAAAATGTGTACAACATTTCAAACATGCATTAAGAGCGACGATGCAAACTATGAAAACATTTGTCTAAACTTAGCTCAAAACTGTTGAAAGAGGTTATGCTAGTCTAGACTCAAACAACATTTCCCTGTTTTATTTTCAAGATTCAATGAAAAGTATTTTGTAAAATCTCTTAGTAATATTTATAAACATATCAGTTATAAGAGAAAAGGTATTGTTATACCAAAGACAAAACCTTGGTATTACATTCCTTCTGTGGAATTTGACCTTCTGTTTCAACAGACTTCGCAGCCGATTTAGAGCGGCGGCTGATGCTACGATCCTACACAGCAAAAAATTATGAAATTTACAGGTGACATAAATCCATATATGACACAATTCAGAAGAACGTAATTTGTAAAATGATTGAATTTCTCAAGAATGATTTAAATGTACGTCAAACATACCCCACTTTTAAAGCAGGCGTGTTAACTTACATGTTTCAGCAGTTAAAAATACATCGAAATGCATTAAACTTGTGTTCGATTACCTGTAAAATTGAGTCATTTTTGATGCTCGAATATGTCGGTCTCAGAAGACTTAAATTTACACGATTTTTTCTAGGTGTGTACTGACACTCGAACTTATGGCAACTGGCTTTTAAGATTCTATGCATTAAACCGCAAATCCGGCTAATTATGCCACTAGGTTGATGAAAATAGATTTTGTTTTATGTATTCTCAAACTTATCGGAAACGGAACATATGAAGTTATATGATTCTAATCTATAAGGAGATCTAACTAGATATCAATTATAATAACTATAATAACTATAATAACTATAACAACTATAATAACTATAATAACTGTAATAACTATTATAACTATAATAACTATAATAACTAAAGGAAAGTAAAGGAAAGTCCTGTTACGGAATTTTTTTGGTTGGAATATCGAGACCTTCTGAAACCAAAACCTGAAAGTTCCACAGTGAGCTTGAGTTTTCCAGAAATGTCATGATCAATTATCGATTGGCTTTCGAGTGAAACAAAGCTCATGTACTCTATTATTAAACAGAATGCTGTTACTGGAGCTCTTCTTCATTACGAGTATAAACCGTTGGTGTAGTTCTCATTGTTAATTAAACAATCGCCTTCAACAATTTCATCACCAGCATAGACCATGTACACGCTTACCAGTCTCTACCTAATTTTGGATCGAAACCTACCCATTTTTTCCCTACCTAATTTTGGGTAACTCTTCTTAAATAAAAATAAACTAGATTTTCAGTGTAAACTGCAGGTGTGCTGATTGTACAGGTTCTTTTTTTTTGACACTTGGGGCGGAAATGAATTTTCATTGCACGGTAGCAATCCTCTTACGAATACAGCAGGCCTTGATTTTGCAAATTCAAAACAAAGCCCACCACAATCTGCTTCGCGATGCCGTCCGGTTAGTTCGAAATGACGGCACCTCATCTAACCCTCGGAACTGGACACCGTTTTGACCAGTGGAGTGAGATCGAATTGTTGATGATGTGCAGTAAGTGAGTACCTATGCATATCATTCGACAGAATCTTCTTATCGACGAATATTCGATCGTTTGTGAAATCGGCACGCACTCTCGTTCTTGTGTTGGAGGAAACCCAATCTGTTATGCTGATTTGAAAAGGAATTTAGCATTTCGTTATGCTGATTAATAATGAAGCATAGACATAGATTGTGTATTTTGAGAATCGGATCTCGTTGTTAGCTAACAACGATGGAAGTGACCGGTTGTTTCGCAAGTTTGGATTCCACCTGAAATGGAAATCTAAACAATGTGTTACACCGTTGGGTATTCATACTAAATTATCTGAAATTTCATTTCTCTCAAAACAGGATATCCGCTACAGTCACTGAACCAAGACAAACAGATGCTACCGTCGAGAAAACTCAAAATAAACCAGCAATAGTACCGGTTTTTCATCCATTTTCACGACCACTTGGTTCTGGATGAGAAGTTGTGAAATATGGTCATTTGTGTAATTTATGTTGCTCTTCGTTCTCGAAATGTTGTAGTTGCTGTTTGTGAAACAGGTGCACGAGCAAAGAGAATTAACGTCATAATTGAGCGGTTGAAATGCTTGACATTGTGTGATACACCTGTGGAAGGTGTGCAATTTGACATTTTTTTTTGTCCGCTAAATAGGAGATATGTACAATGGGAATAATTTTGACCTGGTCACCTGGTAGCTACGTTCCATTGAGATTTTTGAAATATGTATCCGTATAATTTAAATAGTTTGATAAAGTGTTAATTGAACGGGCTGTTACGATGTTATTATTTATCGCCTATTGAAGGACTGAAAGTCAACCGCCCGGATAGAAACGAAAAGTCCCTCGAAAAGAAAGTTCCTAACGGGAAATTAATTCCATTTGCTTTCCGTTCGGATTCAGTAAACTTTTCTTATTCATACTAGCAGGGTTTCAGTTTGGCGATACCATGAAAATAATTTTTTACACCCTGCGGCATGAGTAAACCCGAATTGTTCAACTTTTTTGTGACTTTCATCAATGGCATATTTTCATTATTGTATTTTAGCTTTTATTTTTTAATTGTAATAACCGTTATCTATCGCATTGCACACTGACTGCTTCCCAGAGGATTGCCACTGATTGCATTTGTGCAGAGCATGTTGCATGTAAACATTTCGATTTAGCACTGTTCTGATAGCTTTTTGAGCATGTCCCTCGTGTCAAGCCAAAAGAAGCTAGTTCTGTGTTTCGGTTTTGAGTAGTCTACTTTTTGTGGCTCACCATCAAGAGCAGAACTGACGCAGATGCAGCCAACCAATGCGAATGTAAATTACTTTCCATATGGCAGTGTATCAATCGATGTTTTGTTAGAGTAGTGCACGAATGGGTATTGTGGGACATGTTCTGTTTTTGCTGCAGAGAAATTTGTACGACCGAGTAACATTTGCATGTATGTAAATGACTGTTATTTGATGTGGTTCTAGAATGGTGTAACAATGATTTACGTTACTCTAAAAGGTGCAATTTTGCTTAAAAACTATCGGCCGATTATTACGATTCAACATCATGGAGAATGACTTCCTTTAAACACAAACCAATAGGGCATAGGCCACAGGTCTTACAAGTCAGTTGTCGGAAGTTCGAGCATAGACCTGAAAAGATTCTAATACCGTTTACACGCGGGCGACTCTGACTGCAAGTAAAACGAACACGTGGTACGCGCCCTAAAGAACAACTCATATAAAAAATAAAACATAAACAAACTCGCATGGATGCGTTGTGCGACCCGAGAAAATTTTCAGAGCGAAACTACGCGATTTGAGTCCAATCTAGAGCGACCCCAGGTTGCTAAAACAAACTCATCAAAAGTTGTTTTGGCAATCCTGGGCCAGCTCTCGGGCTGCTCTAATCAATAAACGAAAACGGTATAAGTGTCAATAGGATCGTCAGTTCACTTTCACATCTCATCCAAGTCAGTTGATAAAACCGCTTACGTTCGGGACGAAAGATACCAAGTGCAGTATTGTGTAGTGAACAATAGAACGACTTCGAAAATTAGTGAAAAAAAACGAACAAAAGCTACCGCCGACACGAAAGAATACAATTATTGTTGACTTCAAGCAGTGCAAAATTCGACCTTCGATACGAGAACTTGAAGGTTTGTTTAAGGAGCAAATGCATCTTGACATTAAACGTGTGCATTTACTTTAATGCAATAAGACAAATAATGTTGTTTATATCCAGTTTTATAAAGAGTTGGATGCAATTCAATTCGCAAAAGACAATAACAATGTGCACTATGTGGAGCACGAAAACATTAAGTAGGGGAGAGTGGAGTTAGTTGAACCACGGGGATACATGAACCATTAGGGATATTTCTTCACTGACTAGAAACCTTTCTACGATCATAAGATGTACTGGTAACCCTATCGGTAACCTAACCTCACACATATTTGTGAACGCTTCTGACGTTTGTTGTTACTGTTATTAATTATAAAAGTTATTCTCTGCATGAAACTGCACGAATCGCGACCTCACTTTATTCTGGAAAATGTTTATTGTATTCCACCTGTGGTACATAACTACATAACATTAATTGTTATCGTGAATACATACAAATTCATTCATTTTCACAAAAAGTTTGAAAATATGAAAAATTTCTTGCCGTCTTGAAAACACTTTCAATCTGATAATGATTTGTGGGGTTACATGAACCACTTTCGTCAATGCTGCTGGAGGTTTTCTACCACCTGCGATGGTATTTACACGGGTTAACTTAATTCCTAAAATGTTGAAAAACAGTGTGCCGATTACACTTGGCCTTGCAAATAAAACAGGATACATGAATGCAGAATAGTTTTTAGAGGTGTTGAATCATTTTATTAAATTTTCGAACGCGTCGAAAACATATCTGAAATAATTAAATTTTGATAGTCACGAAGCCCACCTGTACATTCGGATTTTTGGATTTAGCAAAGAAAAATGGCATTTTAATTTTAACTTTACCACCACACACTTCTCATAAGATGCAATCATTAGATAGAACTTCACTTACAGTTGATTTAAAACAGCTTACGATCATTCTCTGCATGCAGATTTTTTCAGCATCCATTTACAATTTACGAGGTTGCAGAATGCGTGAATGCTGCGCATGACACTGCAATTACTCCAACGAATATAAAATCTGGTTTTCAAAAGATAGAAATTTTTCCTTTTAATCCACAAACATTTTCTATATTAGACTTTCTAGGAAGTAAATTTACCAATAGAAGCTTTAGCAACGAGAACATCGTCGAAAATTCGATCATTGTTGCTACCATTGATTCAATTCAGTCTGACATGTTCTCTAACATTGACAATATTCCGTCATCCGTCATCATTCCGGCATCCAAAGTGCCAAAAGAGGCAATAGAATGCTAAAAAAGTGTACATTTCTACAAGGACAATTCTGAGAAAACATACGAGGGCTCCCAAAGGCTAAACCAAGAAAGTGTAAAACTCGAGGAAAAAGTATTATCGCTACATATTCGCAAACAAAGGCAGACAAAGTCATTTCATACATTATACTAAATAAATATGATATTTATTTTTTAAAACAAAAATATAACATTTTTTTCATATAGTTCTATATATTTTTATTCTTTCCTTGAACGTGGTTCAATTATCCCGATGGGGTGGTTCAAGTATCCCCATGCATGGGGATACAAGAACCATCTGACATAATATTGTAAAAAGCTGCTATTTATGTCAAAAAGCGAGTTTACATTTGTTGATTACATTGAATATCGAAAAGAAAAGATTGTTTTGTTTAATCGTAGGTGAAACATATTTTACCCCATATAGTTTAAAAGATATATCAATTAACAAAAAAGTGGTTCGAGTAGCCCCACTCTCCCCTACAACATTCCAGTATATATGGAAGATAGTGCTATAAAAGAGCGTGTGCATGATCTTCACTCAAGCGTTATAGATCCTTATATTCGTAAAACTATGTCCCAATACGGAGAGATTCTCTCTATCGAAAAAGAAAAGTGGAAGAACTTTTTTCCGCAGTATTCTAAATGGCGTACGTTTGTTACGCATGCGCTTGAAGATGCCTATACCTTCATATGTAACTTTCGGTCAGGATACAAGAATTCCGGGCAAATCACTTGTTACCTGTGACAATCAGATGGCCACATGTCAATATTGCCAAAAACCTGTAAGCCATGTGATAAACTGGACAAGGAGGCAACTACACTAAATGACAACGATGCTTCCTTCACACCAACCCCAAGCAACCCCAGTGCACCTGTGACAGTCACCAACAACAGCGAAGCATCCCCTTCAACGAAACCATCCAACGTATCCCCTATAGAACAAAGTACATCAGCTGCAGTCAACAGCTTACCATCCAACCAACAAGCAACTGCATACAATGTACAACAAGGCGCATCTACATCAACTAGCAAAAAAATCAACAACAATACCACGGCAATGGATGACGAGACGAACCGCGAACAAACTGCCCCTCAATCCTCGCAGGAGGAAAATGGAAGCTCCTCTCCCCCTAGAAAAAGGGTGACAACAATGCAAAAAAAAATTATCTAAGAACTCAGCTAAATCGGCCACGTAAAGCTTGTACGCAAATAGGCCTGAATAAAATATCTTTTAAATAAAAAAAAAACAATATTAAAAAATCAAGAAATTGTTCTAACCTTAAGATGTCCTCGGCATCTTAGAACTAAAGCAGTGTGCCTTATTAAATATACTGTGGAATAAAAAAATTGCTTATATTTTCATTGCAAATATTGTAATTCCAACGAGTACAAATCATCGCCCAGGGCCATCATACAGAGCACTATATTAATGGCAAATTTATTCCAGCCGAAAGTGATATATGCTCCCTTAAACGATGTCGTTTAGGAACATTCGTTTTGCTTTTCATGCTAGTAGCGTGGTAAAAGTAGGAAACGTTGGACTCAGCATCTTCTCCATACACGCAAGTAAGCATAGTCGAGGCGAATTCCGAGTAGATACTGGAAAATAAATGTTTTTCTTTAGGAAACCAGACGAATAATTCATTGATATGATTTGCAATTCTATGATCTACACGAATATTGCTAAAGTCCGGCTATCTCCGGCTGGCGGCCAGTTATTTCGAATTTTGCCGCATTTGGTTTCCTGAGTGAGGCGCATAAATTTTGTTCGGATTCTGCAATGGCGGTGAAAACTAGATGAAAATTTCAATTTTGTCGACGTGCTGGCACATGAATTTCTTTCAATGTCGGTACTAATGATCGATAAGAAACTTTTCTTCCGTTTTCCACCGCTGTAAATACTAATTTCATTCTCGTGCCTCCTGGTAAAAATAATTGCTCGTAAAATTGTTATTCTAGACTTACCCTTGGTGATGGAAAAGAGGCTCCTACCGATTCTATTTTCAGTCTTTGCTTGTTTCTGCCGTAATGTAGCAGCGGATTGAATTAATTAAAGTTCTACCCTGTTTTTATGAAATTAAGTCAATTTGAGATGCTTTCAGAAGCAGTTCGCATCAAGATATCAACATCGTTTGATGGAACACAAAAGTGGTTAGGATTAAATTAATACTTCTTCAAGCGACTACAATCTATCGATAGATTGAATTAACCACGATTTTTAAACACTTGTTAATTTTTTTATTCCACTTATCTGACTATTATTAGTTTATTAACCTCGACGTTAATCTATGTAACGAAAGTGGAAGTGGATAATTTGTGAAGGAATTTAGGCGATCACATTTCCAATTCGAATATTTTCTTAACTTCAGGAAAACCAGCACGAAAGTCTAGAAGATGTAAAATTTTATAAAAATCAATTTAATTGCGAATCAAATTTTGACATGAGTGCAAAACAAACTTAACAAGAATAATTGAAAAAGCTCCTAATTGCGCAATCAATTCAACGATAATAGAATATGCTGTAAAACTGAAATTCAAGAGAAACAATTTGTTGAATCATTTATTTGGTACCAGGAATTAACGTTCATAGGAAATGAAACCAGAAATCAACATATTGACTAAATGAAACCAGGGTTCTCATGCTGAGTAGAAAGCGATCAATCTTTTATCCAATCTAAAAAGCCGACCAGTCCAGCAAAAATTGGCGAGAATTTCAACAGCGTGATATGAAAATTCCTTCTTCTATACTGTGAAACGGTAGCTTTCAGAAATAAAAGTTCCAATTTCTTTAATATTGGAATCCGTCAGCCACGATGGTATTCGCTATCTTCTCTAGACATTGTCGTTAATTTCTTTAAATTTGCCAACGAGCGCCCTCGGAGAGACGAGTAATCTTTTTTTTAGAGTGAACGTTAATCACTGCCTGAAAGAATCCAGTTATTCAAGTTGCATAGAGAATCACTGAACTTATGCAAATTATGGTGATCTGAAAAAAAAAAACGTTCACTTACAGTGGAAGCTATTTCAACCTGGATTCGCACCACTTGGCTTCAAGCATCATTCACTTTTAGCTTCGGCCATAAGACGCCCAACTGAAATAGAAGCTTCAACAAAAAATGGATGAGGATTTCGAAGAATATTACAATAGCTATAGTAGATTATTTAATCATTAATTACTGTATTCAGTCAAAATACTTTTCGCGGAGAATGGAAGGAACCATTTAGTAATTAAGAGATCATAATCTCAAAGTTTATCAACATAAAAAAATCTGTTTTGATCCACGTACAGCTGATTATTCAAACAAAATCAACTGCATCAACTAGTATTACCTATGTTACAAAATGAAATAGTTCTCCAATCGTTTAAGCCATCTCTGAGAAAACAAAATAGAGATACTTAATAGTTTTAATCGGCAATTTTGAGATTTTACCCCGTAGTGTCGAAACTTGCAAATCTGATCTAATTTGAATCTAAACGAGTGACAATCGAATGAACATGAATGAGATGTCGAAGTAAATTCCACTTTGGAGTTTCTCGTCATTATTTTTGCTTTTTGGGATTGTCATCTTCATCTTGTTTTGATTGTCATATTCTATATCGGTTTGAATTTTAAAAATTCATCATCCTGTAATTCCAGAATCGGCTTTTTTGGCTTTTTTTGAGAAAACGATTGAGCTTTGAGAAACGATTTGATACTGGAACCGGAACTCGAAAATCAGTGTAGCCGAAGTCAGATAAATTCACCAGAATAGCTGTATAGTATACATTCGTTTCAATATGTTTTGAAATCAGTGTAGACATCTTTGAGAAATCGTAGCGCAAATGAAATTTTTAGGTACTTTCCGAATAGAAAACTGAATACCACTAAAACTGAAGTAAGTTTATTTGGTTGTCGACTATGGTTTGTAGATTTCATTTGAATCTAAATCGGTTCAGCCATCTACTAAAAAATGAATTGCATTATTTTAATTTCGTTTCACATATCATCCTGTGGTTCCGCAATCAGAAGTCGGATCCAAACGTAATTCAGGAACTTTATGTGGGAGTATACTACTTTTCATATGAATCTGAGTTTGTAGAAAACGGTTTAGCCATCTCCGAGAAAATTGAGTGAAATTATTTGTCACACACGCATTTGCTGATCTCGACGAACTGATTCGAATGGTATATGAGTGTTATGTTCTTGCAGCATTTATTGCTATAAGTACTTTAAATAAAAATAATTATAGAGTTGCTTTCAACTCGAAAATGCTGCCATCTTCGCCACCATCTGGTTTAGATATGTCATATTCAAACGATTATGTTGCCAAAAACGAGCCGTGCTAAAATCGGTCCGAGGCAAAATGTCATGAAAAAGGATGCTGTACACAGTCTTTTGGGTACTTAGAAGCAATCGTATGTAACAGTATAAAAAATCGTGCTTCACGTTGCTCCCAAACATTGCTTTGTCATACAGCACTCAAAACTCCTACTGCAGGAATAGAGGAAAAAGTAGCTTGCACAGAAACGTCAATATCTTCGTTAAACATGGGCGGATTCTAACAATCTATGACTTGTTGGCTAGCTATTACCGTGCGGAATCTAAGTCAGGAAACATATTCTGTTTTCAAGGTCGAGTGTGACAGATACTGTAAACAAAAATTTGACATAAAACTTCGTATAACTCAAAATTAAACATTCGATCTCAAAACCATTCAATAGCGTTCTGGGTGACGGGGAGACCTTTCATTTGAAACTAGCTCGATCGAAATCGATTCAGCCATCTCTGAGATCTCACACACAGACCCACACACGCGGAAAATTTTTCTTAAGTTTGAGCGAATTCTATACTTATTTTTTATATATATAAAAAAATTAAAAAAGGTAAAAGGTTAAACTGATACAATTAGTTGTAGACTAGACCACCTTAGAAGGTACTGGCATCCTAAACACAAGTATATTTTTTCCGGATTCCCGGAAGTGAAATGTTCCACACTTCAATTTCCTCGAGAAATGTCTTTTCGAACATCATGCTCAGTTGTTTTCACCCGAAGAACATGTATTCGCTATATTTTTATAGGTAAAAAAGTACGATGTTTTGAATTTCTCTCATAATAAGAATCATTTCTTGGTTCATTTTCAAAATATTGTGTAATGAGAAAGCAACAAATCTAATGCTGAGTAACATGAGAAAATCTCACCTCACAGATAGGTGATCTGATAGGTGGACTGATCATTTTTTGTAGAATAGTGATGACATCTGTTCGTTTGGAATGACAGCTTTGTTCCAAACGTTCAAACGACTTCCCAAATACAATGAAAAACCCACGAAACTGTCAACAAAATAGAATGGACGTTTTTAATGGTTACCAACATTACGGATGAGATGTCGTTACTCTGGTTTTAGGCACTCTAATTCTTTGTAATCTCATCACTTAATAACGGGTGGCTGGATTTATATGCTTTTCCATCTATGTTATCAGTCTCGACTCTAACCGAGTTTGTACATAAACAATAAGGAAAATTTCACTGGAAGACTCGTGAAAATCCATAAAGTTGTTTGAATGGAAATGGAATTTTCCGCTGAAAAATATTGCTAATACTTTCTAGACCTTTGATAGGTATTCGGCGTACAACGAGATTCTCAGTGTTTTTCCGCAAAAAAAAATTGTTTTAATCCACCTAGTCGTGTAATGACGCCTTTCTCATTTCCATTTTCTCCTGTATATTACAGCAGAAATTCCCCGGAATACTATGATTTAAAAAAGTTTAGAAAATAGTTTTAAAGATTTCTGTTGCATAATACTGCAACATTGATATACTACATTTGAATTTAAATTAGTGAAAATCTATTCAATCATGTGTGAGAAAGTGAAGTGAGCTACATTTTCGGGTAACATAGGTATTTTGGCACACCTTGTATAAAAAATCCATCAAATGTTGTAATATCTTCGAAAAACCCTTCCGCAATTGGTAATTTGATGCGATTAGCTTCGGTACACGTCAAGTGTTACTCTAAATATACAAATCAGAAAATAATCAAAAATAGAGTATCTACAATACATTTTATCAGAATTTTTCATTCAAAAATACTTAGCGTGATTTTTAAACTAAGTAATCCTTATCTTAACATTGCATTCACCCATTCATTAGAATCTAAATCAATGAAAATCTTTAGATTTATGTTTTTTTTCGACTCATTAATCAACTAAGAAACGCGGCCTGCTTGGATTTACGTCTTGTGTAGTTTTCATTTTTCCTAATGTCACTTTTGCTAACCTAGCTTTCACCCTAACTGCTCTCAAACCGTTTATTGAGGCCTGTTTCGAACCTACGTTATTGAACTGAAATTTGAGTCAGCTTCGAACCTGAACCCGAGTCAGTTCCAGTTTTCAGTTTTCTCTAGTGAAAACGATATTCGTGTGTGAGCCTAATACTTGCTAATAATTACAAATTTAATCAAAGAATTTAATTTTTCATCCGATAAATAAATGATTTTTTTACAGTAAATTAACTGTAATAATTTCGTCTTTGAATTTGGCCTAGTACTTAATCTGAACAGCCAATGCCTCTTTGATAACCATTCTAATACCCGTCACATAAGCTAAGCTGAAATACAGGCATTCTTAATTAACTAATCTTTTGATAGAAGATGGAACGACGTCCGGTTTATGAATATTAAATGTCTTTCGACTTTCATCGGGTACGAAGTGGCCTTGAACACTCAAAAAAAGCATGCATAATCACTAACAAGGCTAATAAAAAACGATTATGAATGAAATTATGCCGGCAGGCAGGCGGGGATTCAGTTTGCTATGAGTAAACTAAGATTATGAAAAATTTCAACAAAGGCTGGTGACCCTTATCCATGTTTAATTATTTAATCGACCTGGTTGAGTGATCTGTTAAATGAGATTCAAGAAAAAGTCCGATTCTCGAAAGGCGTTATCCAAGCACAATTATATTGCTCTATAGCGATATACCATGATTGTAGGTGCCTGGATAATCTTCTAATTTGCATACAAATCACTAAACTTTCCTGGCCAGCAGCGGCCGCAGTTATGCCATCGACAGGTGGAAATGTGAATTGATAATAAACTTTTCCGAAGTGGTTGCTAAAATGAATTTCTCGTAATTAGTTCGTTAAACATCTACTTTGCTGCTTGCACTTCAAATGGCCTCTTGTAATATTGGTTTAATTAATACGTTTTGAATCAGCTGGTGAGTGAAGAAAACGGTAATATATTTGTAAAACACCTAAACTAAATGCGATTTTTCGTTTACAAAGCATTCAACATTTTACTGAAAGTTTACGTTAGCAAATATTTGCTATTTTTGCTGCTGGTAACAGTTTCGAAGCAGCCCCCGAAGCTAGTCTTCTGATAAAAAAAATTAAATTCTAACTCAATTTCACAGATCAAAGCATTTCACTTGGAGACAATAAATAATGTAAGACCAATCTACGTGGCCTGTTCGCATCCGACATGGCCAACTGATAGCCCAATAAATAGCGTTGTAACTTCGATTTGCCAATTTGTTCACCGAATGAACCATCCCAATCGTTTCTGCTACAAATAGGGTAATAATTCAAATTATTGCTAACTTTCTGATAAATGACAGCAGAACAAAGCAAGATTTATTACCATAGATAGCAGCAGGGTTGATTTTGGTGATGGAATTTTTCATCCTAAGGACTTTTGTAAATGAAAAAAATGTTTTGTGGAAAGTGATTGTATGAGGGAGTGCACATTAAATATTAAAAGCATCAATCCTCGCTTCCGATACCCACGATTAGGTCATTACAGTGACTAAATGAAGCCAAACAGACACTCATCGATGGTTTTTGCTTTCAAGTGCAGGTCACAAACGACATGATGTTACTGCCGTTCTACTAGAGATTAATGGAAAAGACATAACGAAAGATACAAGTGGTATCGAATTACAACTTGATCCAGAATCACTATCATGCAGAATGTGAACGAAAAACCATAAGTTAGCTAGCAACTGCAAATGAAGCCATGAGGGAAGCAACAAATGATTGAATGACGTAGTAGGAAAAGGATTCCAATCCTCTCTTTCCCATGGAGATACCAACCGGAACGTGTTGGATGTGGGCGGTGGAGCGAGAAGAAATTAATTTCCTTCGTAACGGGCGAATTTTGATTGATCATGTCATGTTGCGCCGATAGCACCTAAAGCATACAGGAAGAAAGTATCAATATTGGCACAAGACGTGCCTACCGATGGGATATATCATAAATAGCATGATTTATGGAATAGCTTTCAGGCCGGGGTATGTTGCCTTCCGGCTGTGAGGCTCAGGAAAGATGCTTGCGGAGATAATGATGATTGCGTTGGAGGAAATAATCCACAGAGTGTTTTGGAACAGTAGGTTTACAATAAAGAACGAGGCACTAGAAAAAAAGCATTTCTCTCTTGATGTATTTCGTTAAATTGAGACGGCATGGAGTAGAATAATTGGTATTTCTTGTTAGTAGAAATGTGAAGCATAGCACTTTTGGTCTGTCTTCTGTGAGTACTGCCGAAGGTAGAATGTAAATCGCACAATTTATTTTTGCAACGCAAATATTTATCTTTGTTTAGAGAAATTGCACAATCTCCGTAAAAACAACGAATACCATTATTTTTCATCCGCATCATTTAGTTCACGAAATGGCATTGACTCTACTTCAAGTACGATTTCTTTCTACTTATGCGATACCTTAATTTGTTTATGAAAAAAAAAAATTATTTATTTATTTCTATTTATTTTTGGAGCAAGGGAAAAGCCCGATGGAGATGAAATTTGGTAATCTCTCTCTCCAGCAGGCATTATTTGTATCAACAGATTACAATGATCCAACAGATACATTTGGACTAATCACTAACAATTAAAACTAAATCTATAACCCTTTAACTAGTTGATGACACCAAGCCTTACATGATAGTAATAGTACTCTTACTTAAAAAGTGAGAGAGAAGAAAAAAGTGGGAATGGTATACAAGGGTTGGTGGAGAAGGTAGTAGACGAGCGTGGGCTAGCAACTGTGTTAGAATCGACAATTAGTAGCCAAAAAGATGGTGGAAGGCAGAGAAAACGACGGGTTTAAAATCAGCATGTAGATCTAATTAGTGATCGAAGAATGCATGGTTGAAGACAGCGAGAAAGAAGAAGAGACGACCGGGTTAATTTCGGCGAGCGAATCTAGTTAGTTTCCAATGGAGATGGTGGAGAGGAGTGGGGGTTGAACGAAAATACAATAATGTATGTATGCATGTATGTATGTGAAGCAGGGAAAAGCCCACTGGAGTTGAGAATTTTTAAGCCTCTGCCTCTAGCAGGCATAAAACCTCCTCATCTTTGAACCAATCTTTGATTCTAAAACTAACATGATAAGTGACTAAGAAACAATCGTTTGATTACATTTCGAGATACATGAAAATCAAAGACATTATACAAGTTAACGAATAAACTACACATACTAGTAAATGGTTCATTGAATCCATAGTTTGTTCTGGCGGAAGGTAATCTTAAAAAGGGGTTATAACGCAGACTACGACGATGAATGTCGAAATTAGTTAATTGTAAGAGTTCGGGACAATCGATACCTGATTGTAACAAATCGGCTATGAAAACTGCTTTTGAGACATTCCTACGAACAGATAATAGATCCAAACCTATAAGTTTACAGCGATCTTGGTAACTAGGTAGATTTGCGTTCCATGGTAGATTGCGTAGAGCAAACCGAACAAATTTTCGCTGGATAGCTCCGACGCGCTCATCGTCAATTTGATAGTAAGGTGACCAAATAATAGCGCCACACTCAAGCGTCGAACGGACTAGTGCACAATATAATGCCTTGAGGCAGTGTACATTGACGAAGTTTTTGGTTATGCGAAAAATAAATCCTAGAAGCGTTGAAGCCTTGGAAATTATATATGGTTTTTGAAGTTCAACTTGGCATCAAGAATAATTCCTAAGTCCTTTACAAATGATTCACATTCCAGCCCTTTTCCCGTAATGTTGTATTCGTATCTTATAAACGAGTGTTTGCGAGAGAAGGAAATAACAGAGCGTTTTGAGGCGTTTAATGCCATTCTGTTTATTTGACACTACTTGGCTAATGATACAAGCTGTGATTGTAGAAATATTGTGTCTTCTTTAGATTTAACCAGGTGATATAACTTGAAACCATCGGCAAAGGACAGCTTACAGCATTTAAGCAAAATATTGAGACCATTAAGGTATAGTAAAAATATGAATGGTCCCAAATGACGGCCCTGGGGTACTCCAGAGCTAACAGCGAAGGGTGTCGTCGAGCAGTTTCCAATTTTTTACAGACATTTCGAGGCCAGTTAAATATAAATGGAGCCGGCTCAGTAAGGATCCATTCAAACCTAGCATATCGAGCTTAGCTACTGTTATTTGATGATTTATCTTGTCGAAGGCTGCGGAGAAATCTGTATAGATTGCGTCAACTTGGAGACGTGCTTCAAGAGAACGGATGATAAATGATGTGTAGCAGAGTAAATTCGTTGAAGTTGCACGATTGGACATAAAACCATGCTGAGTTTCGGAGGGGAGCGGGTCATTTCGCCGAAAGTCGTTTCGCCGAAAGGATCATTTCGCCGAAAGGGTAATTTCGTCGGAAGGATCATTTCGCCGAATTGAACATTTCACCGAAAGGGTAATTTCAAATACATCATATTATTTTTTGTGTTATCATGTCTTCTGAATAAATGCTGTGGCGCAGCCACATAACCGAAGCCTAGATGGCTCGGTGGCACAAAGCCGCCTTTGGCGACGCCAGCTGAGTTGACCGCCGACCCGCCTTCGGAAGCGGCGACTTTTTGCATACAAACCTGTAACCGCCTCGTTTGCCCGGTCCACTCAAAGCTAGGTTTCTTTGCTTTAGTTAGGTCCGAACGAGCAGTAGCGAGGTCGGACAGCACACAAACCAGAACGAATGTGGCGAAGCCGCATTAGATATTTTTTCATTTTCACTAAGTAAACGGAAAAATACCACACACACACTTGTTTGGTAGATACACCTGGCGATAACGCTTTCATCTTTCATTTGTCTTTATTTCAAATTAATTCCAATTACGATATTAGAAAAATTGCAGGATTCGGCGAAGTGACCCATTCGGCGAAATGACCCTTTCGGTGAAACGGCTGTCGGCGAAATAATCCTGATCCGTTTCGGAGATGTAGTTACTGCAATTGTGAGTGATAACATCTAGGACAATAATTTCGAGTAACTTGGAAACTGCGCATAATGCCGCAATCCCACGATACTTGGAAGTATCAGATTTATTTCCTTTCTTGAATATATACTGAATATATACTTCCAAATATCAGGAAACGTTCCTGAGGTGAGTGATGAGTTGAATAGCAATGAGAGTGGGACTAAAAGGCTTCTAAAACACTTTTTTTATCACTATTGAAGGAATACCATCTGGTCCGGCGTTCGAAGATGACTTCAGCTTGACGCACGCTAACTCAATCATAGAAGTCGATATGATAGGATGAGGGCCGATAGGAGAGCGGTGCGGAACATTGTTGATGGCTTCAGAGATTTGATGATTCGATAGAGTTTCGTCGGAGAAAACACTGCTGAAGTGTTTTCGGAAGAGATTGCATATATCATGTTGCGTTGATGATTGGACATCTCCTAGAAACATGTGAGTTGGTAGTCCTGACTCTTTCCTCTGTTCGTTTACGTGATTCCAGAAGCTTTTCGGGTTGTTTCTTAAATTGTTTTCAACGCGAAGCAAGTGATTATCTATATATATATAAAAATGCAGAGATCATTCATTGTAATCGCATCACGTAAGAACGGATGGACGGATTGAGATGCTTTTTTTTTGTTTGATCAGTTTTTACTCCCACCGGGTTCGTACATCAAAAAAATTAGGAAAACTTACCGGAAAAGTGGGAAAAACCAATAAAGTTATTTTGTATGGACAATGGAATTTTCCACTGCAAAAGTCGCCAATGATTGCTAGATCTACAATTGATGTTTGGCGCGCAAGGAGATGCTCAGTATTTCGCCGTTGAAGAAAAGAATACTAGATCTTTGGAAAATCGTTTGGCGCGCAACGAGTAGATTTGGGTGGAGATTTTACATGCATGATTGATTCGTCATTTGGAAACACGTGCTCAATAGGGTATCAAAATCATTACTTGCCAAATGACTGTTTTAGCTATACCGTAAACAGAAGCACAAGTTCTAATGTCATTTACCAGTAGATGTAGTTAGATGAATTATGTTGGCCATCGTGGCCGTGAGTTAAACAAATCAAATTATGTAACGATTTTTTTACGTATCAATGATAGGATTCTGCTGTTGAAATAATGAGTTCAGATGAAAATATTTTCCTTGCATTTAGCATGCTGACGTTTGTTCAGCCGATTCGAGTGAGTTTTCAAGAGTGGTTTACTTCAAAACGGATGGTATTCATGACATTTGTAAGCTGCTTAAGCCAAATCATTTCATTTTCCGAACTTTGGATTACTTGACGAATTACCATATGTGAATCGTGAATATCATATCTGAAGGAGAAATCGTGGCATGTAAGAACCATTAGTTGTGAGATCTGCTGTTTTATACATTGGCTTTAACGATAAGAAGAATACTGGTATAATCACTCCTCATGTTCACTCCGCTAGAACAGAATATTGATTATCAGGACTGAATACTAAGCAAACCGATGTGGTGGCTCGACTTGAACGAATATAGCGTTCATGTCAAAGTTAATGGACACAATATTTGATAAAAGGGTAATTTGAACTTTCGAATGTCCAAGTATTTTTCATTTTATCGCTAATTCGTTAATCGAAAACTAATCCTGTCATTATCCTGCTACGAACATTCATCAAACACGACTAAGTAATATCACTAGCGGTGAAGTAGGTTATGGACAACCGTTCAAAATTAGTTTATTACTTTCGATAATCCCTAAGGATTTGCTATTAAATTTTAAACGTCTTCAGTACAAATAAGTCTTAATATTCAATGATAAACAACAATCCCCGAGGGCTGCTTTTGGAAATTTGTGGGGTCAATTTAAAGTATTTATCTTGGTCATCTCTTTTTCATCCATCTGTTAATTTATTTATTTGTTTATTTAGGAGCAAGGGAAAAGCCTGCTGGAGCTGAGATTTTGGTTGTCCTTCTCCAGCAGGCATAAAACCTTTTCATCTTTTGTATCAACAAATAACATTTGACCAAATGATACATAACGAAATCTTTAATTACGCTTATTTAAACTACAAAGCTAACTAACAACTATTCATATTGACTAATTATCCTAATAAAACTAGAGGGAAAAGATTTGGAGAAAACGGGTTTTAATGGCGTTACGAGATAAATTGAAATTAAATCCATCAGAGCAAGTATTGAATACGCGACATAAACTCGAAAACGGTTCAATAAACCCATAGTTAGTTCTAGCACGAGGAATTCTGAGAAAGGGATTAAACCGCAAATTACGCCGAAAAATGTCAAAACTTAGCTGTTGTAGGAGATCTGCACTATCAATTCGAGATTGGATGAGGTCCGCGACGAAAACAGCTTTTTGTGTATCACGGCGGACAGATAGCAAATCGAAGTGTATGTCTACAACGATTTTCGTAGCTTGGAAGATTAAATGGATCTCTCCAGGCGACGCAAAGCAAAACGAATGAACTTGCACTGAACAGTTTCAATGCGTAGCTTATCTGTTTGATAATATGGTGCCCAAACAACAACAGCATATTCGCGAACTAGAGCGCAATATAACGATTTCAGGCAGTATATGTTATTGAAATTTTTTGAGATGCGAAAGATGAATCCTAGCATCTTTAATGCTTTAGAGAGGGTATATTCTATGTGATCTTTGAAACTAAATTTTGAATCCAATAACACTCCTAGATCCTTAATTGATGTCTCCCGTTTTAGTACAGCTTGCGAAATAGTGTAATCATACATGATCGTGGTTCGTTTACGAGAGAAAGAGATAACGAAGCATTTGAAGGCGTTAATAACCATTCTGTTGACATTGCACCAGTTAGAAAATACATCCAACTGTGACTGCAAGAAGTTTGAGTCTTTCAGATATTTGATGAGATGAAACAGTTTGAAATCGTCGGCGAATGATAGCTTCATGCATTGCAATGCGAAATTCAGATCATTTAGATATAGCAGAAATATGAATGGTCCTAGATGGCTTCCCTGAGGAACACCAGAGCTCACGATGAATGATGGAGTGACGCAGTCGCCAATTTTCACGGTCGTACTACGACCAGTCAGATATGATTAAATCCAATCCATCATCCCATATGTCAAACCTTTAGTTTGAGATAGATCTACAATCTCTGTTCAATACACTGATTCGAAGGATGAGATGGAAAACGGTGCATTTGTTTAGTTTTTGCGTAACAAAAGCATTGAACATATCCACAATAATTCTTGATGATATTTCTTCTTCGGGACGAAGTTATTGTGTTGGATATGAATTTGTTGTAATTCGTTTATTGTAAGCCAAGTAATCAGTAAAATAATGGAAAGAAACATTAACGTTTGGCAACTCTGTTGTTCGAAAACACAAATTTAAAAAAATAATTTCAGGCGAGACGAAGTTCGACGGGTCAGCTAGTTATATAATATTTTTTTCAGTCGTTTGTAGCGGTTATTGAGGTGCAGATCATAAGATCGCAGCTGGTATGAGGGACGATTTGTAAGCTTTTTCAATACCGATCGCTTGGCTCGATTATAGCGTTTTAAAGTTTTGTTTGACCATGCACCGGTGCGCCTAGTACTTTCTTGGGTACGAATTGTTCAATAGAATAGGATAATATATGAGACCATAACATGTTGTAGGTATCATATAACTGAACTAAGCCTGCGGTATTATAGTCATCTATGAGTTTTGAACTACTATCCATTTAATTCCAGGAAGATTGAAATCACTTAGTACAATAATTCTGTCATTCAATTTCATTTAATCTGTTATCAATGAGAATGGATTCAAGTGTTGTTCAATCAAGTTCAAGTCATCAAATACGATCGAGCGGAAAGTACACAACACATAAATATAGTGTAAAATGTGTAAGCGTGAGAGCAATCCAAATTTGTTCAACTTTGGCACAATGATTAAGGGGCAGCAAGCGAGAATTTTTTTCTAGAGCGAACAGCAATCAGAACACCACCTCCACTCTTCTTGCTGCTGTTTTGGTTATTACGGTCTTGCCGATACACTGAGTATGAGCTGTCGAAAATCTGTTTTGAGTGTGAGCTATTGTTCAGCCAGGCTTCAGTAAACACATAGATATCGTAAGCGGCATCAGAACAAGCGAGATAATAATCATTGAGGGTACGATTCATTCCACTAATATTTTGATATTAAAAGTTCAACCCAGTGTAGAATAAATTTCTTTTGTTGCATGATAAGGCATTTGTTCCAGCAAGAACCTCGTTGGAGTGCGGGCAGAGGTTTGTCGAAAACGGTGTGATACAGGTAGATACGTTCGAGAAGACTGATTTTGAGCGCTGCTGCTGTACGAGTTTTGCAGTCATTGATACAGGGAACGGGATGAATGCGGTCGGTGTGGAGACATTAGACGTGGGCTTGACTGAGTACTCTGTTCGGGGTTGATTTATAGGAGAAACAAAATAAATTAAATGATGAAAGAAACTGACCAAATTTGATCTCAACTGTGGCTCAGGAGAATGCCAAGTATCAGCATCTTTAAAACCAACGAATTCAATATTTTCAACGCATCAGTGAAAATACAGAACAATTCTACCAGCCAAAGTTTGAAATGTACTGACATACTCTAGCGAAAAAGTAAAGGAAGAACTTAACAATGTTAATGTAATTTAATAATCCAAACGTACCTTCGCTTTCTCAACAGAATTCGATTGAAAGCCTGATTTATTGTCAGAATTTCAATCGCATGAAAAGCTCGCTAAGAATGAACAAAATACATGAAAAATTTATCCGTCAGACTGTAACTGAAAGTAAAAATTAAACAGTTGTATACAAGACACGACCGATTAGGATGTCATAAAAAATGCAGAAATTCAAACACATATTATGGTAGAGGTCACGATTCTACGTTCTAAATACAAGGAACAATGTTCTTTACATAATGTTTCCACTGGTTTGTAAAACAACTCTCGTTTAAATGTTTATTGTTTTGGATAGCGCATGAGTAATTACAAAGAACTGTTTCTATTATTTCCTATATTATCGTTGTGTGACATTGGCCTTATTTTTATTATTATTATTATTATTATTATTATTATTATTATTATTATTATTATTATTATTATTATTATTATTATTATTATTATTATTATTATTATTATTATTATTATTATTATTATTATTATTATTATTATTATTATTATTATTATTATTATTATTATTATTATTATTATTATTATTATTATTATTATTATTGGCATCTTAGAGCTTAAGCAGTGTGCCTAAAAATATATTATATTATTGAATAAAAAAAATGCCTCTGACATCACCCACCCGCCTTCTAAGGCATTAGTAAGGCATTTTTAATGCCAACAAAATCCTTTGAATGAGTTACCATAAATGCATATCTCTAAAGAATTTATAGTCCCAAAATATAACACTCGCTTTCAGCGATTTTCCACCAGAAAATACTAATAGAAATTCATTTGAAATATATTTTTTTTTTCATAAATACGTTTATTTCTTAAGGCAGTTTACATAAGTTTTTCTTCGCCGTAGCATCACTTTTACATAATATTCTTATCCTAATTTAATTCTAACATAGTCACAACGTATTGCATTTATTAAAACATATTCTCTTATTACTTAAATATCATCTTAGGTAACTCGTCATTAATTATGAAATCTACTCGGAAATATTATTTGAACCAAACGATTAACTTCTATAAATTATAAAATAAGCTGTTATTTTCAGACATTTTGTTAATAATTTCATAAACTGTTTCGAGTTTGTTTGTATCATTACATTATTTTTATTCTAATTTAGCTATTGGTTGAACTCATGGACGCAGCTGGGATCAGAACTAAGTCTTGAAAGGGGCCTTTATTAAATTGAAACTCCAGTTTTCTTTATGAAATGATAAATAAGTTTCATGTATGAAAGGTCACGACAAGCAAGAATGTCTCGAACTGGGATATTGGATAGTCTACCTTGGGTACGCAAAGAATTTATTAGTTGAGATCTGACATCACGATACTCCACGCATGTCCAAACGACATGATCAATATTTCGATAACCTTCGCCACAAGCACAATGATTAGTCTCGGAAAGTCCAATTCGAAGGAGATGTGCATCTAACGATTTGAAATATATTTAGTAGTGAAAGAAATGTTGAATAAATACGACAATATTTAGCAATTCAATCTCCTAAGCTGTCCCTATGAAAAGAAGAAGAAAACCCTCATAATAGTATAATTCCATTGTGATTCAATCCACAATTGAAAAAACTTAAAGAAGAATTGTCCTTCAACGCGTCCATAAAATACGCATCATTGGAAGACATCCTGTTTACTACCTTGATCATAAAGTTCCCGGAGTCATCATCGTGTTGTGATCTCAGTCACCCGGTTAGATTTTTTTTAGGTTGCCACATCTGTTATTGCCACATCTGTATCAAGTTTTCAGCTTGATATCTGGACATTTTTAAAAGTTACGCTGTATTGCGTACATCTGCGATTGTGTGTTTTCTCGTATTTGAACAATTTTCAAAATGGAATTGAGTTTGCAACAACGCACAGTGGGCCAAAACTGGAAAGAGACGTTCAAAAGTCAGTACTGACTTTCACTGATTTTTAGGAGCTAACGCGTCTTCGAGGAAGTTTTACAAGATTATATAACGCTTCTTTTGAAAGTGGAACCTTAATTTTGTTAAGGGTTTAGTACCGATTTCGAATAAAAATAGTTTTTTCCACAAATTTTTTTTTCTATCTCATTTTGAAGAAAAATACATTTGTTGTATTTTTGCTGAAGATATAAATAATACAAAAAAAAAATTTGAGATATATTCGCTTTATTTAAAAACAGTTTTTTTGGATTTATCTACGTATTTTTTGGATTTAAGATAACATTTAAATAAGTAACTTTTCCTTTACTTTTCACAACCTAATCAATCAATTAGGTAATCAATGTCATCTAATAGATCATTACAATACGTCACTTAGTCGCATTGCATTCAATCAACGCAACGTATTAGATCAACGGAGGACTTCCGTTGAAAGGTTTTTCTTACCGGGAATTTTACGATTATGAATTTTGAATGAATTTTTTAGTCTTAATCGAATGCATAACATATGAAATAAACTTTGCGATACTGTACCATTTTTTTTTTCGTATTCTGGAATGCAGTTTGTGTCAATCCGTCTTGTGGAGATTTAGAGATACATGACCGCTCACAGAAAAATAGCTCGTTTTATCCTGAACTTAATCCTGTTTCTCTTACATTTTCATGGGTACTGGCAATGGAACGGAATACTTTTCCGATTTGTTTGTTTATTTATATTATTGGGGTTAGTTGACAAAAAACGCATAGCAACCAGAACAGTGTTGCTCAAAAAGATTATTTTTATCATTTTCAAGGGGTCGCTATTTTTGTGGTAACTGGCGGTAAATCACCCATAAACACTTATTATCCCGATTTTTGTTCGGAGTGCCTGGTCGTGTCATCGGGTCAACTAATCGAGCTGTTTAAATTATTGTCTACTGACTCATGGGTTACTATGATTGATGCTGCATGGATAGTTTCGTCAGTGCAGGTGAAGATAAACCTATGAAAAATCGGCAATGTATGTCCACTTTTTTTTAAATGAAAACGTTCTTTGTAAAACACCTTTTGCACCGAAGCGCCGTGTCTTTACTGAGGTGTCGAAAAAATAGGACTTAGTGACGGCTTCCTGGCCGTCGAATTATAGACTATAGAGTGTAATTCAAATACGTAACATATTTTTTGATGTGCACTTGTCCCAAATACTCCGCTGACTAACAAAAGTTTTTATAACACCGTGCTATGATCTTCTGGTCGGGACGGCTTTTTAATTATTAGCGGATGATAAAGATATGCAAAATTTTCGATCTTTCAACAGCCATCAGCGACAACTTTTTTGCTCTTATATCAGCTAGTCGAAATGCCTTCTAAGTTCTGACTTATCTACTACCTTCAACCATCGGCTCCAGAATATAATCAAGACATTTCATGTTTTCGAAAAAGCGTTGTTTTAACGAATGTTAGGAAAAACTGTCAAAAGCTTTGCGGGAGAATGGCAGTTGAGAAAAAGTTCTTCTTTCATCGTGTTGCTGTTTTATACATAGCTGCTGATGGATCCTAATAAAACCATTCCCGATTTTGACCAGTCATTGTCTATTGGACTACTTGCTTCATCCGAAAATAGTGCGAAGGGGGGATTTCGATCTTCGAACCTAAGCATAATCGAATATAACCGTAATAAAAAAGGTTTGATAGCAGAATTCAAGCAAATGCCATGAAGATAAACTGATCAGTGATGGGATAGTTTACGAAATGGAAGACCGTTTTTCTTTTCTAGATGAAAATGCAGTGTCCCCAAGAAAATTAAGTTTATTATACTAATAAATTCTATTCTGTTTTCTAATCTAAACCATTAACTTTTATCATTCAGCGTATATGCAAATAACATCGACTTTATGTCTTCTTAGCGCTAACGCACTGATGAGTCGAAGATGGAAAGTAGAAATAGATAATAGTCATGTGCACTAAGCACAAACAAGTACCCATACTGTACTAAAATCCCTAAACCTCTATGTAACTATCGACTGCAAATCAATCAATTGAAATGTTATTTTGCGTAGTACATATGTAGTTGGTCCTCACTCATGAACATCAAATACTGTTGTCGCAGAGGGCAGAATCAACAATGTTTTTTTTTATTTGAAATGATTCATTGCAATGAGCATAAAATCAACCACACGAACATCCGATGGCGACAGAGCAGATTAGAGTGGCAGTGTCATTTAATAGTACCTCTCTGACAAAGATTTTCATATAGCATCCTTCCAGTTCCCGCAACCATTTTGGTGTATCCAAATCACGAACCCGCACCTGATGGCACGTACCACCAATAACATGAGCACACCAAATATAAGACGTGACCCAGCTAGACGTGACCCGTTCGCGAGTGAGAACTTCATCCGAAAAGGATACGACCTTGATGACAATGCGCGGAACGTAGTGCTTCTTATGATGAACATATCGCTCGGCTCTGGACCAAACGGCACAACAGTTGCACTACGATTGGTATGCATCATACTTCCTGCATTAAAGACCTGCGAGCGATCGTTTTGTTGCTTCAGTAGATATACAAAGATTAATGTTCAATATAAGGAGTTAGAATAAGCATTTTTTTCTCTGCGTGCTTGGGATCCATATCACAATTGAGAAGAGATATAACAAAAAACAGCTCTGAATCGAATCTTTATTTAGGTTAAATATGAATCAAAAGAGAGGAGCAGATCAGTTTTTTTTGTAACTAAACTATTGTTGAAGAAAATTTTAACATAGCATAGTTAGATGATCGCATGACCCACGAAAAACTGAGCTGCACTCTTATTTTGCTTTACTGAACTCAGTCATATATTTACTGACTTTTACACAACTGAACGATCCGCAATCAGGAAATAAGGGAAATTGCATTAGGAAGAAATACGAGATTTCGGACATGCTCGGTATAGCATAAATGTGGTAAATGTTCTAGAATTATATTACTTGTTTTTTTGCCTTTCTCATAAACGTAATGTGAAATGTGATCGATTGTTGGACCGTGGTTCAAAGTTTATAAAATCAGTTCAGCGGTGTCTGAAAAAATCGAGTGAACTTTTTTTATTTTTTTACACAATTCACCCCGTTACACCGGAACTGGAAACCGGACTGAGACTTCCAAAGTCGAGCAGGGAAAAAACTTCAAAGCAGGCTACATGACCATTATGCATTTGCATTTTAACTAAAGTTTTCAAAAAATCAGTTTTTTTTCTTTCTTTTGCGTTTACTCCATATATCCGGAACCGGAACCCGGATCTGGATAAGCAACGTTTACGGAAATCTGTTGAGCAGTCTCTGAGATAATCCAGTGTACTTTTTTTTTCATTTTTCCACATTTTATCTCGACCATCTAGAGCCAGATGTCGAATATGGATAAAATTCAAGAGCAGACTATGAAACTACGAAACTTTTCGTTTGAATATAAGTTTATGAAAATCGGTTAAGTGGGATCTGAGAAATAGAGTGCACTTCTTCATAACGGATAACCTTCAGAAACAGGCTATCATACTAAGAAATCTCTTATATGAATCTAAGTTTGCGATTATCGCTCCAGCACTTTTCATCCTGAGGCTATGAGGCAATTGGTCCTTTCATTTGAATTTAAGGTAATGAAAATAATGTGGATTACTTTTCCATTTGACATTTGGTTCCAGACATGTTTGTGTCACAATAGCAATATGAATTTTGTGAACTTTGAGAAAATTATAAAATTCATCTTCACTCGATTTTAAAGATCGAGCATTCCAATTTAAAATATTCGAATAGTTATTTAACATCACTGTTAAATTTTAAATTCATTATAATATTATTTGCAAATTGCCATCCGATTTGAAATGCGTCCGATTTGAAATGATACTTTTACTTCCGGGAGAAAAGTATAAAGCTCAGTACGGAATGCTTTGAAGTCGGAGATCATCACCGTCACTGGAGGCATAGATTGTTGTTTCTTCCCAGAATGACAAGGGTCCATTTTGGGAATTTTCGAAGAATTCTCTTCAATCAGATTCTGGAAGGATATCGTAAATATTGTTAGACGGCATAGGATAAACGGAAGGGGAGTCCGCCCGTTGTCTTTTATTTTTTCATTCAGATGCTGTAAGATCGTCAATGTTGTTAGAAAAATTTGTAATTGCGAATTGGGATTTCTTCCGTATTGTATTATTTTTAACCTTAGGCTTGTTGCCTTTCTGGTTGGACGCAAGCATTTTTGAATAATATGAATTAACTAGTCTAAATTAGTCTTTGAATAGATTCCTAGTATGGTTAAGTCTTGATAAAGACTGATTTGTGGTAGTTTTAATAAAAACTGATTAGTTCGAAGAATAATTCTTTGGATGGCTGACAAATTTCTTAGTCTTGAAAAATACTGATTATATTACAATCTCACTTTTTGTATAGCCTTAATAAAGGCTGATTAATTGTTAGTATTCAAAAAGACTGTTAATGATTCAGGTAGCCTTGAAAAAGACTAAAGCCTTAAATCAATGAAACTTCTGGTAGCAGATAAATTTTCCAGGAGCCAAGAGCTATTCGCGTGCGGTGCGAACGACAGTTCAACACGACTGATTTGCAAAACACTTAACCAATACAATGTACAATACTTCAATTTTATAAGTTATTTCTAGACTCGTTTTGTTTTCGGCTCATCTAGAGAACATATCAGATTTCTATTTTATATAGGCTCGGTGAGAGTTCATAAAATACCGGCATACATTTTTAAGATACCATTCCATCTATTAGTCATACTCAGCCAAATCGACTCATTACAATTACGTGAACCGGCACAGTTGATTTGGAATTCAAGCGAACGGTGCTGGTTCGGGAGGCCCCACAAACTTGTGCGGTACGTCTACTACAAAATTGAATCACGCCGGCTCGATAAAATTTTAACGAACCGGTCGGTTTTGGATCAGCTCTATGCCGCCGGAAGCACGGGACACCTTCATCGGCATAAAAACACCATTAAAAAGTGATTGATGGCTCGAGCACGAGAAGTGAAATTGCTTTCGGTTTGATTCTTTTCTGATTTGGCGTTAGCTTACAGTTGGCTGTACATGAAAACACATCAACGCAACGAGGCTCGCAAGAAAAGTCGTGGTAATGCTATTGACTAGGAAAACATTTTCTCGAACGCGGAATGATGGAAAACAAGAAGATCGTCACTATGGTTAATTTTATACTGCCATCGCGGTTGGGCTCTCACCGTTGGAAACATGTACTACGGAAGAAGCGATTTACACTTGTCTTTAGAATAGTTGAAGGAGTCCTAATTGAAAATAATTGTGATTAGATAAACAAGTTTCAAACCACTAATCTCACGATTAACGAAAATTGTCTCCAGGAAACTTATAGGGCATGTTCCACGATTAGAAGCAGCGACCTCTTATCAGAAAATTACGAACCCTTGTCACTCCGATGTGACAGCCGCTGATATTCGCGATGAGAAGTGAAATTGAAAAAGCTGTCTCGTCAATCCATCGATGCCACTTGTTGTTACGTTGACGACTCGCGTGCTATGTCTGCACTTTCCGCGCGTTTTCACATGGTACTAGTGGTGAGCAGAGTTGCAACCTAGTACGCATGTTCGTCGATTTTGCCGGCACTCAGCGACATACTGAGAGGCAAAACAATACACTCATTTCTTGTTTAGTACAAGAATGGTTCGAAGCCTTCTAAGAGATAAATATCCTGTTACACGATGTTGTTTGTTTCAGTGAGTAGCTGAATTCCGAAATGGGTACTGCCTGGCAAACCATCAGTAGATAACCCGGTGGAAATTTGATCGCAGAATTTCAGAATGGGAAGCAAAGCAGCACAACAAACGCCGGAGCTGAATTTCCTGTAACAAGAAGGATACATTGCAGCCGCGTGCCAAGGAAAGAGGCTTGTACGGGGCGAGTGTGGTTCCGTTTTGTTCGTTGGTTCTAACGTTTTCTAAGCTTGCGACTTGGCATTGTGTGAAAGTGGCTGTGATCCGTTTGGATTGAACATAGTTGGACAGAGGCAGGAAGAGAAACCGATATCCGCAGATTTTGTCGAGCTGAAAAAAAGGAGAGTTTGTGTGCTGTTTGGAAACGATGGGAAAAGTTTTACCTTCGCAAACGAACTGCCACATTGTATCGTAATCAGCCACGTTTGGCAGTAGCTAGTCATCCGGAATGTCGAGGCAGGATTGATCGATTGGAAGATAACCAATCAGAAACATGAAAGTAATACGTCAAACTGTGCTCGGAATTCGCTGTTTGCCGTAGAGATTTGTGATCCCGGAAGGTTAAAACGGTTTACTTCGTGGAAAGTTTGTTTACTTTAGAAATTTTTATTCATTAGTTAATCCTTTGCAGGATTTGTTGTGCTTCTATTCAGACCTTTTTTGAACGTTGGGTTGATTTTTTGCTCCTAATTTCACTCGTAATGTATAAGAAAATAAGTTTCTCGCTAAAATTTGATTTTTTTCTAAACCAGTTTTGAAGATCTGTTTAGGCCAATAATAAAGTTGAACATGATGATTATTGCAAACTTTGACTCGGTTGGTTTTTAAGACATTGTACAATTCTTTCAGCCTTTATGGCTGTTAACAGACTACGAAAGAGCAATGTTTCTGAATAAAAGTGAGTGAAATTTTCAACAGGAAACAAATTTTCAATAGGCAGTGGAAGTGAATATACTGAGCAGTAGGCATTTAGATAAACTGATTAACTCTGAATAGCCCAGTACCTGGCGACGATAAAGTGTTCCTTTGTGCAAGCAGATTGTGTTCATGTTGGAATTTTCGTCTTAGAATGTGCACAAGTCGGTCGGTGACTATATCTATTTTATACTTGCTCAATTGAAAATTTTCAGTATGTCAACATATCTGTGCAAACAGAGCTAATAGAAATAGTGTTCACTTAAGAAATGATGTGATCTGTCGAAATGTACTAAACAATCACGTTAGGTGAGTAAGATTTAAAAACAGTCGCTTCTTTCATATATGTATAATCTATGTACTACCTATTTTTATTTATAAACTAGAACAGTTTTTGGGTGTTATAAAAGTTCGTTGAAAATCAATACATGATTATAATAAAGTAGATCGTTCTCTAACCTAGGATTATTGATAATGAATAAAAACTTCGAGTTTATTCGAGTTTATTATTTCGCTTTAGAAAATTTAGAAAATTCCATTTTTTCATTGAAGTTTCGTAGTTATAATACACGATGAGTGTTTCAATCAATGTGTAACATTGTGAAAACACCTTGTTTGGCTGTGAAAGTGAAATACGGACCATATTCGTGGGAGTCGAATGTGTTCTTGTCGACATTTTAAATTATAGGAATATTCCTAATGAAGTAGTGTTGTTTTCATAACGAAAATGGATGCCAACGCATAACTGGGCAGCGTGCGTAATCTAGCCAAGTATTTGGGTTTTACACCACTACCGGATTTTCTTTATCATTGGTTGTTTTAAAAATATACATCAAACATAAAAAAAAACTCCACGAGACGGTGTTTCAATCGAGCCTGGATGGTTCGATTGAGTATAAGTATCTATATTTTGATTGAATTCAAGTTTTTCACACAAAATGGAAGTATCGCATTCGATTAAAATGTTTTGATTCGACCAACATACAGTTTTGGGGTGAGACTCTTATAAAAATACTGTCCGGAATTCACTTCAGTTATTTAATTATTGGAATTTGATTGATACGAAATTCTATCGCTAGCTTAGAATCCGAGTGATGATTTGGAGCTATAGTAAAACTTAATTTAACCAGGAGTTGCTGCAATGGATTTTCTAACCTTTGTCGTGCGGTAGATTGAATCGGTTTCTGTTTATTAGGATGCTCTTTATTTAATCAATGGTAGTTGTGATTAAATTATCATATTGGTAGCTGGATGCACTGTGTATTGATATGCATAAATTATTAAACATTGACCCTTGAGCTTGAACATACAATAAACACCTACTTATTCCACTAGTAGCATTGCTAACTTAGGAAGAATCCCAATTCTCATCACCACGACACCTATGGAAGAATCTGGTGAGTCGTCGTCTTTCCGTAGAGTGTATATTGAAAAATAGTTTCGCATAATAATTTTATTGTAACTAAATTCAAGATTCGACATTCCAACCAAGTTCACTTACATGGACTCATTCTTCTTATACCACATACCACAAAAATTGATCATGATGTTTTTGTATTAACAAATTTTTCAAACTTGCCAGCAATATTCATTTTCAAACATTTGCATAACCAATTTCAGAGCAATTATGTTATCAATCTCTATAATTGAAGAAATTTTTCTTCTTCTAGCTTTTGAGTAGTCATACTATAAAGATAGCTTACACAAGCAGGAAAAATGTTAACACGTTGCAAATGCCGTGTGCATTCTGCCGTCGCCTACTTAGCCAACAAAACGGGTATGACACAGTAAAACCGGGTATACAAGGATGGCAATTTGTGCCTGTATCCCTCTTATTCGTTAAAACACAATAACATTTTATTGATTTCTGATTGCGGATTGCGCTGCAATCGATGCAACTTATGTCGTTTTCGCTTGATGCCAAACCTAACCCAGTTTCCACCCTAACTGCTGTCAAACCGTTTGTTTGAAGCTACTTTCGAACCTAGTTTTAACGTTGTTGAACTGAAAATCAAGTCAGTTTCGAACCTGGTTGTTATATCAGGTTTGCTCAAACCCCCGTTGCAAAGTGCGAAATCAACACAGTTTCGTGAAAAGGGCTTGTTTGATGAAACTACCCTGGGTCAGTTTCAGTTTTCTCAAGCGAAAACGACATTAGTTGTAACTGAATACTAAATGTGGCTATTATAGTGGACAAAAAAATCGAAAACACTAATTTTCATCCTATATTTTAAGACGATGCATAAAACGTAGATAGTGGATCTAACTCCAACTGATAAATCTAGTATTTAGGATGAATAAATGAACTGAGATGGATACTTACATGTTGTTAAAAATGCTTAACAATTATACATAACAAAAGCTCCGAGTATAGTATAGAGAATAAAAGAAAGGGTGTAGCCGGGTTTTCATATAAAATCTGCCCCCAAACAGAAAAAAAATTAATATACGGTGTTTGAAAGGGTTTATATTGGAGATGATTTTCCCAAAATAATAACCCTTTAACTGCCTTTTATTGGTGGAGTTAGGGTGGTTCTTCTGATTTTCATTTTATTTAAATTTTTCAAAAACCTCTTTAGCAAAAAAATTGAAAAAAAATCAGGAATATTTTAGGAATTATGGGAAACCTTTCAGATTTTTTCCGAATATTTCAAAAAAATGTTCAAAATTTTCGATTTTATTTTTAATTGCACTTACAATTTTGGTACCACTCTAGGTTTTACATCAAAAATAAATCGTTTATGAGTACATTACGCTGTAATTTTTTCAGATTTTTTCAAAAATGTGAACGGATATAATATCAGACTTTAAAAAAATAGATTTTTTCGAAAACCATGCGTATCCATCAAATTGTCATCATCCTATGGAGACGCATGGTATTTAGTTCTAAAATCTAATCAAAAAGAGCTAAATACCATGCGTTTCTATCTACAACTTGAGTTTGGGGCTTACCAAAGATTTTTCATAAGGAAGGACCAGTGAGAGAAACATGAATCAGAACTAATGAATTGACAAATATTTAGGTAATAATATACGGTTTAAAGGTTTTATTTATGAATTGATAAGTCATTTTACATTTATTGTATTCAAATCAAATAATAACTATATTTAGTAAAAATTCTAAAGAACAATTAGATTACAGTTCTTTTGCAGAAAAAAGTATTCCTAGATACCAAGTGCAAATAGCCGATGATCGAACTGAGAAGAAGGGTTCTTGATAAGTTTTTGAATAAATAAGTAAAAACTAAAACTTGTTGAATAAAAAGGTTCTATTGTTCTTCAATTTATTCTGCATGAAGATGAACACAATTTTTGATGTGAGTGACCACATTTTGTAACGCTAGCTTATTTGTGAATAGTTTGCAACCAGAAACTTGAGTGATTGTTACTAACATCTAACCACTCGCGTGACTCAAAACGCGAAGTACCTACTAAGTAGTTGTTAAATAGGCTGGAAATAAGTTGTCGTTACATTGTAATACCGTACTGAAAAAACTTATTGGGGCGGGTATTGCGTGGTAGGTAAGTCGATGTCTTTAACGCAGCCTGCCCACCTGGGTGCGATTTCCAACCTCGCTCATATTTCTGGCCCGAAGAAGTGAATTACCTTGAGGTTAAAACCTCTATAAGCGAAACAAAAAAAACTTATCGTTCCATAACTTGAAAATAATGAATTGAATGAATCCAAAATACTTTTCTATCAGCAATAAAAAGGCTATACTTGAAATCACAAACTTGATACAAGGTACAAATTTACCAACGATTCTAAAACTGTCGAGAAGAATCCAAATTTAATTAACTGTTTTGCCTTTCTCATATAGAAAGGTTATGCAATCACTTGAAAAACCGACTAGTAAATATTGGCCCGGAAACTTTGTGTATGTGTCAAATAATCTCAAAAGGTTTTCTTGGAGATGGCTGAACCGATCTTTGGCAAACTAAGAAGGTCTTCCGGTCCCATACGTAATTCCCGAATTTCATCTGGATCCGACTTCCGGTTCCTGAGTTCTAGGGTAAAGTGTGTTTAATATTGTACACCGTCACTTAAACCGGCGAAACAGAAACCGTAAAAAAAATCTAAACTGGACTTAAAGCCGTTATTCCCAATCTTAGGGTCAAATAAAAGGTCTTATGGCCCTATCAAAAATTGCTGCATATTTTTGGATACAACGAAAATTTAAATCGTCGTTTAGAGTACGTTGGAATAAAATCTTCAAATTTGAATAAAAACTAGTAGAGTTTGTACGTCATATTAGTTGGTGGCCGTACGAACCGACTTCGAACATACCGGTTCTCGGATTCAGGTGCTGGAAGTACATATAATAGTGAACCCATTTCGTTTTCTAGCGGACAGCAATCAGAGAACTGTTTCATTCATCATGTTATACTAGTTAATGCACAAACAATCTCTTGTTTTCTTTCAAAAATCGAAAAGAAATATTTTGAATAGAATACCACAGTATGATATATGAGAAAGGCATCATTACACCACTAGGTGGATTAAAACAGGTTTTTTATGCGCCTTCAATAAAAATCTGTTTATGAAGTTATGAAAAATAAACAACAATAACCCTATGTTCAGGTAGCGCTTCGCCGTGGTCAGGTCGAAGCGAGACAATCCAAAGCTTCCTCTTGATTTGTCGCCGAAATTGCTAATTTCTCCAATACTAACCCGATTCACGAAAAATAAAAAACATACGATTGTAGATAAGAGATTTTACTATGCATTTGGCAAATAATATCAGTTAGAAAGTATTTCTTTCGCGAGATTTCGTGCGAGTTTTGTTAAACACTTTGTTTTCTTGTGTGTGTGCGAAAGAATAAGGAAAAAAAAGGTAAATTTATTTTTACAACTCTTAATGATTATGTTATACCTTATGATCAAAAAAGAACCGAAATTTTTATTTTAAAATTCCAGAGCTTGTCCAATCGGTAAACTTTTATTCTCTCAACGTTGGCAACACTTTTATACACATTCTGTCAAATTTTGACACATATCGTACGATTAGTTTTTGTTTGGCGTCTATATAAAGAAGTTGAAAAATTTTCGTGTGGCGATTTTTATAAAAATGGTTTCGGCTCGCCTTCGAAGCGCCATTCGGTTGATTGTTGTGCGGTTTCGACGTCATATTCATAGATCCACACCTCATCACCAATTATGATGCATTCGATGAATGTGGGGTCACTATCTGCGTTGGAAATCATCTCTTTAGCCACATCAACATGACGCTGTTTTTGAATGAATTTCAGCTTTTTTGGCACCAGCCGAGAAGCGACGCGTTTCAAACCCAAAACATCAGTTAAAATGTGTTCGGCTGATCCATAAGAGATGCCCAACAACACAGGAATCTCTCTAATCGGTACAGAACGATTTTGCAACACGATTTGCTTCGCCGATTCAATGTTTTCTTCAGTAACAGATGTTGTTGGGCGGCCAGGGATCTCATCATGATCCAAGCTTGTACGACCACCTTTGAAGCGTTTATACCACTCGTATGCCTGTGTTTTTCCTAGACACGATTCACCAAAGGCCTTTTCTAACATTTTCAACGTTTCGGAACACTTAAACCCATTTGCAACACAAAATTTGATACACGCACGTTGACAGAATGTCTATAAAAGTGTTACCAACGTCGCGAGAATAAAAGTTTACCGATTGGACAAACGCGGGAATTTTAAAATGAAAATTCCTGTTCTTTTTTTATCACAAGGTAAAGAAACACCATTGTCACCTTGTTTTAACCAGTATAACATAAAAAAACATATTCGAGCTCTTGTTACAACATGGTTTAAGGGCTGAGACCAGTGTGTTTTAGGGTGATTTAGAGGGCTATTTTCACGCTTCAAATCTGATTTTCTCAGAAACGGTGACGAATATAAAAAAAACAACTGACAATATCTTAGAAAATTAGTTTAGATTATTCTGTGAAAGTTTCATAATGATTCATTGACTTTAGCGGTCGGGGAAGACTTTTATTTGAAGGAAGAATTGCATAGCTGAAAACGGCAAATTTCAACTTGTTTATAGAATATCTCACCTTCAAAAGCATGGATCAAAAATCTATCCTGGCAATGTCTAGGTAATTTAGTTTAGATGCGATTAGTGCATAAAAACATATATGTTGTCGCGATAAAAATGAAGTGAATATTATTTTTGTAAATGTAAGTCGATTTCTATGTCGGCGCCATTTTTGTTCCCTGGTAACGTAACAAAACATGAGAGAAGAATAAAATCGGCTCAGCAAGGCTGCCAAACAAGCGATAGCTTTATTGGATTTTATGTGATGTAGTCAAACTTGTAATCGAAAATATCAAAACTTTCGTGTCGTACTGCAGAATAATTCTTATTTGATTGTTCATTTTCCTATTTTTTCTGAAAATTCTTCGCAAAAAATGATCATAAGCCACCCTGAGTTTATAACTTTACGTTGTTTTTAAGAAACCGGTGGCGATATGTTCAGTTTCTTTTTTCGAAGAAACAGGCGATAATTTGTCTCGAAAAGCTCCGTGTACGAACTACTCTTTATGAAACTTCCATACAGTCGACGGATGCAGACGTAAAAATATCTGCAGCCATTATAAGAAATCGCAAGATTTACAGACAAATCTGCAAACATGGCATCCCTGGATCGCTCACCATCTACACGGTAAACTGGATGCATCTAGAAATAAATACTTATATGATACTGCGAAAGTTATTCCAAAAATTATTGAGAATTTGATTACATTTATGTACTAGCAAATACGAACAAATCACCATCTTGTCGATTCATTTTCCCATAACTGGTTAGTTAATTCACCTAAATTCAGAGTTCGTGCACTTTTATTAGATCCTAGGTGCATCCTACTAAGAATTCAACAAAAGTGCACAAACTCAGTGTTTGGGTAAATTATTGAAATACTTTTTACCCAGATATGGGTACAAGAGATTAACAAGAAAGTTATTCGCTCTTATTTTCCTGTAAACTTCATAATTCTAGATAATTTTCCGATTAACTTTCTAAGTACTTCATAAGTTTCAATGCGTCCGCCATTTTATCCGTTTTAATCTCCTGGTAGCATTCGAAAAAAAAAGAGATTCAACAAGTTCCTGAACACACATACATAAGGGGTATTAAGAGCCACGTGGTCGATTCAAAGTCTATACGCGACACGCTGCCCTTAGGGCCAAATTTCAACAACAGTACTTTCGTTTCCAGTACGTTTTGCCTAATATTTTTCGAAGTTTTTCATTGTTGGCTTGTTGTCCATCACACCCTCTGTTGGCTTTTGCTTCTTCCTGGTCTAGTTTTCTGATAGTTAATTTGCATATCATTTATTCAAAAACGGTATTTTAATTATTGTTCGAGAACCATGCCTGCGGCCAGTTTCTGTCATGTTTCTGTTCAACGATTATGAGAAATGTAAAATTTATGTAGATGAAATTCGTCCATAGGCAGAATACAATGCTCAAATAATAGCACACTAAATGGGATTTGGATTTCGTTGAATTACCTTAAAACCCAGGATCATCAATTGGAACACCGCATCGAATAGCCCTCCATGCTTGGTATGTCCCGTGCATCAGTTTTAATTTAGCTCACATTATTCAATTTCACTTTCTACTTTTGGGTTGAAGCTCACGCGTAGAGTTTTACCTACCTAAAAATTGGGTGATGCAGAAGAGAACCGGATCCTGTCTGTGTTGACACGTTCATTCGGTGCGAATTTCCGCATTCGTCGGCATTCTCCGGTCCGTCTATGGTGGGAAACAAATAACGTTGACGGATTAAACGAAAATTCATTTACCGTCAGTCACATTTATGCTGCTGGGAGTTTGGGTTCTTTGCGTCTGACGGTGGTGCTTTCATGGCATTATGATTAAAGTTACTTTCGACGGTACGCCTTTTTATGTCAACATGTTTTTTTGTGTGTGCTTTGAAATCTCTCCAATCTGTGTGATTATGACTAACTGGTGCGACACCAATTGACGTAGTATGCATTATTATTACTGTCATTTTATAGGACAATTGTACTTATACTTATATCATTAGTTGAGGAACTGCAGTAGTTGACAGTTCGGTCTACTCAAAATTGTAATTGTTGCCGAAATATTTGAAACCATTATAAGGAACAATATCACTGCCAAATTGTTTTGCTTCGCCATGTAATACTTGTTACGATGTGAAACGGAAATTCGAAACCGGGGCACCAGGGACTCTCTTGAATGGGGATGGAAAATATCGCTCTCACTGGAATGACTCGAGAATCTAAGACGAATACGCGTATCGCTACTTTATATTACCTACCACTGAATACCGCAGTCGTGCACAAGAAACTGTACGTCATAATAATGATTATCACTCTGGCGTTCAAACAATCATAAATATCACATCAGACTAACTGCAGGCAGATTATAGCAAATCAACTTATACCTGAGAAAACTTTTTCTGCCTTCTAAAAATCAATGAAAAATTACTTGAAACTCTTGTTTTATGGTGTTCATTTATGTTCTATGAATGTTCTAAAAAAGAAGAAGCCCTTTTGTCAAAGACGAAACCAGGTAAAGAAAAATTTTAGTTCAGTTCCAAGACAGATGCTATGATCGATCAAAAAACGTTGTGGAGGTATTAAGGGGCAGCACACCATTCGGATCGAGAAAGGAAGCCTATTCTGCCCATACTGGCATACATATCAGTCCCATATCTATTTTCGCCAATTTTGAGTTAGTTTGAGGAATCAAATCTATCCTCAATATACTCTCAGAAATTGCAATAAAAGTTTAGGGCGTGTTCTGTAAAATGTGAAAAAAATATAAATTAATGTCTGTCCCAAATGCAAAGTACCCGCATATCATTCCCATTCAGTGCAAATTTCAATCATTTCATTTATTGCAATATTGCAATAGCAAAGGTGTATTACCGACAGGCACGTACCCAGAGGGGAGGGGGGGGGGGTTCGAAAGGCCCTGGCCCCTCCCGAAATTTGAAACAGAAATAATAAAAAAGTTTGGATAGTGGTTTTCAGAGTTTCGTGATAGTCAAAACTTCACTACCACTGATAGTGTCAAAACTTCTTAAAATGGAGAATAAAATCGGGGTAAAATAAATGACAATAATATATAAATTACGTAAAATTGTACTGGATGACCGGGAAGAGAAAATGCGCTAGCATGTCCTAATTGGGAAAGATTCTACAGATGAGAAAAATATCCTAGCGCTGGATCCCGTACACATTTATTTAGGACTAGAAAGACGAACGCAAGCGCACTTGGAATACATGTTTGGTTGGATCCATTATTATATGCCAGAGCAGAATGATTACCCGACAATGGACTGAAGTTAGCACAAGTTCTTCCAAGCGGCACGAGCTCCTCAAAGAAAGCGCCATGGATCGGTAAGATCATGATGTAGGTTTTTAGAAATGCAAGTAATTTAGGCGGTCTCTTCATGTGTTTTCATATGCAGGGTAGTTTAATTGGTAAAGTCATTTCTCCGTTTAGGAGCTAGCTACGGGTTCGACTCAAGTGTGCAAGTATTAGCGTGTATTGATGAGGAATATTCATCAACTAATATGACCTAAAAATTTAGAAGATTTTTTTTTTTTTTTTGTTTCAATTATAGAGGTTTTAACATTATTGTCATTCGCCTCTTCGGGCCAGAAAAACTTTCTGACCCTATGTGCGGGGTTGGGAATAGAACCCAGGCGGGATGCGTGAAAGGCATCGACTTACCCATCACGCTATACTCGTCCCCCAATTTAGAAGATGTTTTCCGTTCTCCACCAATCAGAGTAAGGGAACTATCTCGGACCACTTCTCTAAATCCATCATCACAAGTCTTATGGATTGCTGTGCTCTATAAATGTTAATTTAGAAGGTCTTAGACATGTGTGACAGAAATTGCATTACAGTAAACGTAAAGAAATGGAATTGGCCGCTACTTCCAGAACCGAAAAACCGGTTAAGCCATGTTAATATAAGAACCAACTAACAAGCAACTAACAATTTTGAATAAAGTGGAGAAGATTTTTCTGTTTTATTGTACCGTTACTTCTAGTTTGAAATTTTCAACACTCATCACCCTGTATTTTGGACCTAGAAGTTGGATCTCTATGAAAAATATGTCATACGGAATAATAACACCTTTAATTTGATTATTAGTTCGTGAAACATGCCAAGCAATTTCTGAGAAATTGGTGCGAGTTCCATTCCATTTTTGATCACTTTTTCCGATGCTTCAGGAACTGGTGCAGTCACCTGGCCCCTCCCGAAACGAAATCCTGGGTACGGGCCTGATTAGCGATATTTCATGTAATAATTGCCATGTTTTAGCATTAGGCATCAAAATAAATGAAAAAAATCCGAAATAAAATTTTGATCGTCTTTTTCTCAACATGCCGATGGGACTTTTATGCAAGTATGGGCAGTATATCTTTCGATTAGTCTAGGAAATGGGAAAATTATTTCATGGCAATGAATTAAAAAACATCAAATAATATATTTGATGCAGGATCACCAACGCTCGATTTATATCCCAAGAATATTTTGAAACATTTTCAAGCTCCTTCGACGGATGGGGGTGCGTAGTAGGGGGAAATTTCCCCGGGCATGGACTTTTTAGGGGAAATTCGAAGATATAAAAATATTTCTTATTTCTCATAATCAAATCATGTTTTAGGACCTTTTGTTTTGCTCATTCAATCCTCCAAAATAGAGTCAGATCGTTTGTTTTTGCTCATTTTTGCTCATTAACGAAGGGGCCCGTATTAAAATCTCCCCGGACCCGCTTTTTCCTCAGCGGCCCTGCCTTTGTTCACATAAATGTTTGGGGTCATTCGGAAATCCAATATGGCGACTTCCGATTTATTAATATTCCTTGGAAACCCTTACAATATGGATATTTTTCCAACGCTTCGGAAGTATGAATCAAAAAACTTCGCAGAATCCACACAGACTGCTCAGATAAGCAAGTTAAACCGTTCGTCTCACTACAAGCTTTAAATTCAATTCTTATTCAGCCCGGCTGATTTTTAAGATTGATCCTCTTCGGTCTGGTAGAAGTCAAGTAAACAATTTAAATGATAACCAAAGATGATATATGTTTTAAATACACGATCAATATAAAAACTTGGTATTTAGTTGAAAATAACAGCATTTTGCTAGAATTTTAACTCTGACAAAAAAGTTTCCGAAAAAATCTCACTGACTGTTTATCTTTATTGATCGCAATAGGCATTGTGCTTATTTGAAATCATTCCCTCACATGTCTGCTTGCAGTCACGTACCCAGGGAGGCCCTGGCCCCTCCCGAAATCAAAAACAGATATATAATTATTTAGAAGGTCTCAGACATGTGTTACAGAAATAACAAGACAGTAAACATAAAGAAATGTAATACAATAACAGTTCCAGCGTAATAGTTTAAAGTGTCTGTTAAAACACCCGTAAAAGGCACACCGAGAATTAGGTACATCAGCAATCTTCAGTTACATTATTTTTTTCTCTTTAGGCACCTCCCGAAACGAAATCCTGGTTACGGGCCCCTGCTTGTTTTGAGTACACATGCTGGATTGTTTGTTCTGAAGTTCGAGGGACTAAATAGCCCAAGTCTACTGAAATTTTACTATATTGTTTGTTAGCTAGTCAGCATGAAGACGGCTTCATTACCATCGCGATAACATTGAGTGAAATCATGACGAAAAAAGAGCTTCTGTAAACACGTTCTTTTCATTGCAATCACGGATTTAGCAGAGGTAAAGGTACGAAGAAAAATGATGCCGAGGAGACGCGGTTTAGCACGGCTCACGTCTGCGAGGGCGGCTGTCAATGCTGGAAGCCATACTTTTGCACGTTATCGTCGGATGAAAATAAAACTCCGATGAAAACGGCAGATCCAGCAAACGAGTCCAACGCTCTGTGCTCCGATCCGTGGCTGTAGCAGTCGATTTGAATATGGTAATTTTCACTTTGGAGTTTCGCGCAATGGATTGATTCATGCGTTCCACTTGCATACTCGCGACTTCCACGGCAATCGTTTTAAAATCAATAAACAACCGAGGACATTTTTTACTCAATATAGTGATATTTCGTTCGAAAGTAGATTCTGGAAAGTAAAAATAACATGGGAATGTCGTTCAAAGGTGATGAAAGAGAGAGAAAAAGTTACACAAAAATTTAATCAGTTGATGTACGGGCGAAGACGAGTAATCAAACCAAGGTCAGTTGTCCATAGTAAGAGAAAATAGATGTGAATGAAAACTTCAACGAATGCGAGTGTTGAATTGTGATAACGAATGTTCGATGGAATGAGTGATGAGTGATAGAATGTTGCTAATTACAAGGCTAGTGAAAAGTTGTTGTATGCTATTTTTTGTTTCGATTATAGAGGTTTCAACCTTAAGGTCATTCGCTTCTTCGGACCAGAAAAACTTTCTGAGCCTATGTGCATGGTCGGGAATCGAACCCAGGCAGACTGCGTGAAAGGCATCGACTTACACATCACGCTATACCCGTCCCCGGATTGTATGCTTTTGATTTTCATTGGGAAAACTTAATTTATTCTCATTAACAAATATAAGTTGGGTATCAATATAGAGCAACGATTGAATATGCGATGGAGTGTGATACTTGAAAATGAGTAGCAAGCCATTCGACTGCATATAGGTGTCCTGGTCTTACTAATTCAAACAGTCACGCAACAGTAATGAAATCAGAATACATTCCATCTTTTAAAATATTAGGTAGCATCAAAAAAGGGAGTGATTTCCGTTTGTATTCAGGAAGGAGAGGAGATGATTTTGAATCACTCTTACTAGTAAAGTTATCTTGTTATGGAGCTCGATGCGGTGAGTTGCTGACTAATTTTGTGACATCTACAGATAGCTTGCCGAACAAGGAAATATTGGACATTTTGGATAACTGTTTCCTGAACCAGAATCGGGAGACGGTCACAGTTGCACTAAGTTTTTAGAGCCTTGAAATAGCCAGGCCTACAAGTTGGAATAGTTCCACATCCAACTTCGAAAATTTCGTACACTTTTGTGTCGTCAACTATATGAAGGTTAGACATTTTTAGCTTTTATTATCCTGAAAGTCAGATCCGGATAAAATTCAACCTCATGCAACAGGATAATTAGACAATTATTTTAATTAAAGTTCAAATCAGATCAGATCCGGATGAAATTCAGGAGTTTTGTATGGAATCAGTAGTTCATTAGTAGTCTGTAAAAATCGGCCATGCCATCGCTGAGAAAAGTGAGTTCGTTCAATGTTAGAGTTTGTGACCAAACCGGACATGTTCAACACTCTTTATCCTGTTAATCCGGAACCGAAAGCCGAATCCAGGTGAAATTCAATAGTTTGGTATGAAATTCGATTGCATTGATAGATTGTGAAAAATTTCAGCGATCTATTAGCGTCGATAGTTGTCTGTGTCAAATTCATTTAAGAGTAGGCGTACGCTGTACGCGAGTGTCATATACTGTCTGTGTGTATGTATGTATGTGTGTGTGCGTATGTGTGTATGTAACGTTTTCTGCACTAACTCTTCTCGAAGATGACTGAACCGATTATCACAAACTTAGATTCAAATGAAAGGTCTTGTGGTCCCATACAAAATTACTGAATATTATTTGGATCCGACTTCCGGTTCCGGAATTATGGGGTAAAATGTGCAAAAAATTGTAAAAATAAGTGCGCCAACTTTTTTCGGAGATAGCTGAACTGATTTTCACAAACTTAGATTGAAATGAAAGTTCTTTAGGTCTCATACTTAATACCAGAATTTCATTTGGATCTGACTTCCGGTTCCGGAGTTATGGGGTAAAAATTGCAAAAAAAAAAAAGAAAATTTGTAATAGTTGCACTATTTATGTACCATTTAATTCCACTATTTCACTGTCACGTTATTACACTTTCACAAAGTCACTACACTTTAATGAAGCCTAACAAACGTTACCTTACAGATAAGCGTATTTCGGAATGTTATTTACATCCTTCTTCAGTGTATCGGTTTTAAAAAATAGTGAAAATAGTGAAGAAAATATGTGTTCTAACTTTTCTCATAATGGCACGACCGATTATAACAATCTTTGGTTCAAATGAAAGGTCCTTTGGTCCCATAAGGAATTTCTAAATTTCATCCGGATCCCAATTCACTCACTGAAAAGAACGAAAATTGGTAAAAAAAATTCTAAATCGACCACAAATCGATTTCGGTTATTCTTTCAAAAATCGAAGAAATTTATTTTGAAGAATACCACAGTATTATATATGAGAAAGGCATTATTACACAACAAGTTGGATAAAAACAGGATTGTCTGGCAAGAAATCACAATATAGGTTTACTAAGTCGTCAATTTATTAGATATATTAAAGCATAATTTCACAAAATATATTCATTTAGTATATCGACTTTAACAGCTACTTCTAAATTGAAGGCGTCCTAAAACTTCATTCTTTGTACAATCAGCAACCATTACGGTAGTCTTCAGTAGGAACTTTTCCGGATATTCAGTCTTCATACCTTATTTATCTGTTTACTATCTTAATATTTGAATTTAATATCGAAATAACAGATATTCCAAAAAGCAAGTAGGAAGAAATTAGGTAAGCTGCACACATTACTGGAACATTTTAAATGATAGCTATGTTAACATTACTGACGAATCGTCATATAAACAACTTGTCTCAATACACCTAATGGTGAAGCAATGCCTTTCTCATATTACAGTAATTAATTAATTTCTACGGTTTTTATATCGTCATATTAAATAACGGTAAACATTGTTTAACACATTTCAACTTGTACCTCCGGAGCCGGAAGTAGGATTCGAATGAAATTCGATAGTAATCTATGAGACCATAATACCTTCCATTTTGAGCCTTAGTATGAGAGAATCATTCGCGAGTTTCTCTCACTGTTGAAATGAAATGAGTTTCTTTTCGTAGTTTTTACCCACTATTTCCGGTACTTCCGGAACGAGATCGGTTCGTTGGACTATCGACCAGTATGAACTCAAATTGGAATTAGTTAGAGTCACATTTAAATGATATATTACGTTTTTCGCATTTTTGTTTTCATTTGAATCTTAATTTGTGAAAATTGGTCAAGCCTTGTCTGAGAAAATGATGGGAGTATTCGTCCACTGTTTCCGGTACTACAAGAATCGGGAACTGAGATCCAGTAAACCCGAAATCAATATTTCCTACCATCAACTAACCAGACCTACACAATTGAAAAATTCATACGGCTAAATGAAAATATTGTGCTCGTTTTTTTAGCACATTGTACAGAAAAACGAAATCGAAATTTTCATACTTATCTAGAAAATCAACGTTCTCTGAAAAAATCGAGTACATTTTTCTTATTTTTTTTGCACATTCTACTCCTTCACTCCGGAACTAGAAGTTCGATTCGGGAAAAAAAATATTAGTCACATGACTACAGACTCTTTCATTTGAACCCAAACATTGAGTGATTTTATTTGCACTCTTTATCCCGTTACTCCCGAACTAGTAGTTCAGTCCAGATAAAGAAAGCATGCTCTGAGACCTTTTTTATATCGTTTATTTTACCCCGAAAAATAAGACCTTCAATTTAAACTTAAGTTTGTGAAAAACGGTCCAATCTGCTCCGAGAATATCGAGAGCATATTAGCAAACATTCACAGACACTTGGTACTACGTGCTTCGGCACAAAAGTTGGTTTTCACAGTGATTGCATAGCCTTTTTTATGAAAAAAGTAAAAATATTCCGATTAGTGAGCAAGTTAATCTAAACTCTTACTAACTCAGAAATGATTTCAGATGATTAGAATAATGATCTTTAGCGTAACGACGTACATAACATTGACATTGACATTGACATTGACATTGACATTGACATTGACATTGACATTGACATTGACATTGACATTGACATTGACATTGACATTGACATTGACATTGACATTGACATTGACATTGACATTGACATTGACATTGACATTGACATTGACATTGACATTGACATTGACATTGACATTGACATTGACATTGACATTGACATTGACATTGACATTGACATTGACATTGACATTGACATTGACATTGACATTGACATTGACATTGACATTGACATTGACATTGACATTGACATTGACATTGACATTGACATTGACATTGACATTGACATTGACATTGACATTGACATTGACATTGACATTGACATTGACATTGACATTGACATTGACATTGACATTGACATTGACATTGACATTGACATTGACATTGACATTGACATTGACATTGACATTGACATTGACATTGACATTGACATTGACATTGACATTGACATTGACATTGACATTGACATTGACATTGACATTGACATTGACATTGACATTGACATTGACATTGACATTGACATTGACATTGACATTGACATTGACATTGACATTGACATTGACATTGACATTGACATTGACATTGACATTGACATTGACATTGACATTGACATTGACATTGACATTGACATTGACATTGACATTGACATTGACATTGACATTGACATTGACATTGACATTGACATTGACATTGACATTGACATTGACATTGACATTGACATTGACATTGACATTGACATTGACATTGACATTGACATTGACATTGACATTGACATTGACATTGACATTGACATTGACATTGACATTGACATTGACATTGACATTGTTTTTAGATCATTTTTGTACAAAGCAATTCCAAATCGAATCGACAAATCTCCTATCTTGCTCGCGGAAAGTAAGTTAGTGATTAATATAATTTGTTTATCTATTGATGAGTATGAAAGATTCGTGTTTTTTAAACATTCTATCTATTTACTAATACCTAAAAGTATAGCAGCATAACGAAGTTTACTTATCATGTACTGGGCACTATCAACTGAGCTGTCCTCGTCCTTACGAATTTTATTAAATTGCAAATCACAAGTGAGGACATCACCATCCCCTCTAGAATACAACACAATAGAAGAAATTTAATATAAAACCTAGTCTTGTTATTACCATTGACAAGTAACAAGTTAGGAAAAGTCTCTCGACGCTCACTGTTTTTCGGAATGGCGCCTCAGATAAATCCGAACAACTATCAACGTTCGAATTCAGTTCAGGTTCCCCTAAGGAATAGAACACTTCGGCACGATAGGAAAAAAAAACGTGCCAGAAAAACTAACAAAAGAAAATCTTATCTCGACACGAGAGCCCACTTCGCCGCTAAAGAGTAGCTTCGAGTTCTTTTGCAGCATGTCACCCAAGACAGATTGTACATAGTTCGTAGTTCCTACCACCGGAACGAGAACGAACGGGGACTGGCTGGGACAAAAATCAACAATGCACAATGCCTCAGCGTAGCCGGAAGAGTGATTTGCTCATTTCGTTGCAGCTGTTTGAATATTTTCTGTACCCTGTCGGCGCGCCGACTCCATTCGAAAGGAAGCTTTGGCGACAGCTGAAGATGATACGCAGGTACATGTTCGACAGCGCGATTTGAATCAGCTGTGTTATAAACTGTACTGCGGAATTAGTGTCATTGATTTGTAATTTTATTTTTTTTAGTTATTTATTTATTTTCCATCTGACCTATGTTGGTCTTCATATGTCGTGTAATCAGTATAACTGTTTTGATTTTTAATTCTTTCTCGAGAATTGCTTCAAATATAAATTCTGAGTAAACACGATGGCGTTAGAATTCAGTTCAATTCATGCAACTTCAAGTACATAGTTTATGTGATACTCTTGTTTCACTTCAATCGGCTGTACAACCCATTGCATCAGGTCTCACTCTCTTGTTTTCCAATCAATACCCACTTGAGCTGTAAGCTTTCATCGTTATTCTCTGCTTTACACTTCATCTTTAAGCAGCTCTAGACGATCGAGTAAAGAATTCTTTTATATTTCCTATCATCGTCTAAGTTTGAAGTATGGGCAGGATGCCAGTTCTCAGGCATCACAGCAATGTTATTATTTCATAATTTTACTTAACTGGGTAAGGAAACACTTATGTATTCTGAAATGTGTTGAATACTCAACCCGTAGAAAAAAACGGGCGAACACAGATAAAAATATTTTGTGAATTTACATCTATTTTCGTGCACATATTTGGAGCAGGTAATTAAACATAAAATTACTTTACAATTCTATAGGTTTCAATATAGTTTAATCGCAAAACTAAGCGTTAATTGAAAGATACAGTTATATTCATTGAAATACAATCCAATTTAGTTTTGCATCTATGACGGTTATCAATCAAAATTTCGATTCAACCCATATCTATTCCATGTTACTATTGACTTACATCTCGTGTAAATTTCATTATTTCTTTCTGTGTACGGTTGTCAATGCTTAAACAATTTGTTTTGTGCCACCGGCCTGCAAGTATTCGATTATCAGGGCAGTGTTTTGTATTTGATTTAATTCAACAATGCATTGCACATCGGAAAAATTTAAATCATTCCCTTATCGAGTAAAGTAGAACACTTATGTGCGGTTGCACTGTCTTCCTGTGTTTTTTAACACTACGTTATGTGGGCTCCATTAGTGCCAGTCGGTTGCAAAATGTTCCTTTGCAATGTCAGCATTGATAAACTCTACAGACGACTTTAAATATGCCTTTGAAATGAAATTAATAATTGGTTTATTTGGTTGTTTAGACGAAAGGCCCCTTGAACTAAATTAAACTTTTACACAATGGAAAAACAGATTATAAAATTTGCGAAAAACTAGCCCAGAGATAAGACTTGAACCCGAATCTTTTCCTATCCATAGAAATCGTTTTGCCAACTAAACTACCCTACATGTGGAACATCGCTCGAGCTAATTGAACATTCTGTACCTCTGTACCTAAAGCTTACCACAACACATTATTTATGGAGAATGGTTGAAAAGTAGATAAACAATGATTATAATGACAATTAGATAAGCATGCATGGATATTGAAAGCTTTGGAAAGTCGCAATACTTTGTTCTGTTTGATAAAATCAAGGCAATGAAAATAACGATCGGTGTGTGATTGTGTGTTTCTAAGTTTTATTGCATTCGTCGAATTAGCTTTAATAAATATCATATATCCCATATATCAGAATCATATGATCGAACTGAAAATTATGGTCGCTACTGGGATTTGACTCAAGATTCATCAGATCACTAATGTCGTTTTCGTTTGAGGAAACTGAAACTGGCCCAGGGTAGTTTCAACAAACAAACACTTTTCCACAACTGTGTTGGCTTCACACTTAGCAACGGGAGTTTGAGCAAACCTGATAAAAACCCAGGTTCGAAACTGACTTGATTTTCAGTTCAACAACGTTAAAACTAGGTTTGAAACTATCTTCAAACAAATGGTTTGACAGCACTTAGGGTAGACACTGGGTTAGGTCTGACATCAAGCAAAAACGACATAAGTAAGTCCGTTTATCAACCGATGATCTCACTGAAGTTACACCGATTCCAGTTTCCGGTTTCGGAAGTATTATGTCGTTTTCGATTGATGCCAAATCTAACTCAGTTTCCACCCTAACTCCCAAGTAGCAATTAAAACATGTTCAAATTGGTATGTTTCACGATTGCTACAGAACGGTTTTTTTGTTGGATATGTTAGACAAGTGATTTCACGTGTTTTTGTAACAAAAAACCTGAAAGCATTATGTTCTAACTCGATTTTATTTACTGACTGTACACTATGTTCATTTGAACAGTTCCACATCCGGATTTTTCATAACAAATACTACTACTGTGAAACATATCAAACAAGAAACTTGTTTGCTTGTATGATGCAAAGTGCGCTTTTCCAATCTCACAATCGTTGCGAGAAGAGTTAAGAAATACAATACAAGAGCAATGTTTGCTGCTTGGGCTGCTGGCAAACCGTTTGTTTGAAGCTCTAGTTTCAAATCTAGTTTCAACGATGTTGAACTGAAAATCGAGTCAGTTTCAAACCATCAGGTTTTCTCCAATCCCCGTTGCTAAGTGCGAACCCAACACAGTTTCGTGAAAAGTGTTTGTTCGATGAAACTGCCCTGCTTCAGTTTTCTCAAGCGAAAACGGCATTAGAAATAGTGGTCAAAATCTCTTAAATGGAACCCACTTCAGATTTCTTAGAGATGGTTAGGCTGATTTTCACAAATTCAAATTCATTCGAAAGTATATAATGCAGTACTATAAGCTAATAAGTTGGATTTAATCAAGATTCTTCCATGAAACTTCTTTATCTTTGGAGTTTTAATTCAATTTTTTTCAGCTTACCTCCTTCCGCTTCCATGAGTTCAACCAATAGCCAGCTATTTTACTTTGAATAAAAATGATGTCGTGATGTGATGTGATGTGATGTGATGTGAAATGAAGCCACCATCAGTTCAAGGTCTTGCCAGTGGATGCGGGTAGACTTACAGTAGCCCCGATATGGTTCACTCATTCACCTTCTTACTACAGCTGTTATCGAAGAGCGAACAAAAAGGGTTGGGCGAATATGTCAGCAGAGTCACTTACACGTATTCCGCGGGAATAAAAGATGCTCTTCCAGCCATAATATCCAATGCATGGGTGAAGCATATCGCTTTACATGCTTGAACCCGCCTGATGGTTTGTTTGAGAAGGGCGCGTCAGGCTCATGTCAGACCTTCAGAAGGAAACGAGATTCCTTCAAGTGACTTGGGCTGGCTATCCACAATCCCTCGTCCAGTCATCAATTCGTCCGATGCCCTGGTGCAACCTCCCATTACGTCCCCATGATGAATACTTTATATCAATATAATATAATATAATATAATATAATACAATATAATATAATATAATGTAAAATAACAAAATATAATATACTATAATATAATATAATATAATATAATATAATACAATATAATACAATATAATATAATATAACATAATATAATACAATAAAATTTAGTAGAATACTTATAATCCAATCTAGTACATTATTATATAATACGCCTCGTTGAAATGTCGTATAATACTGCATGAATGCATTAGGCTCTAATATATCAATCAATATGTTAATATAGAACCTATGGCAATTTTTGGTATTGGTAAATTTAGTTGAAAGTCTACGAGAAACTCGATTTTCAGGAATCAGTAAAAAATGTCTGCAGCACTATATATGAAATCTGTAAATATACAGACTAATCTGCAGATCTGGCATCTCTGGTAAAAACCCTAATCAAGATGAGACAACTCGCATTGCGGCTTTGTAGTCTGGTCTCAGGTGCAACGTTGCAATACAGATATGTATTCCCAAAATACCGATAATTCACGGATCGTACAGATAAATACCGATTTTCGTTGAAAGCATAGATAGACAGGAGAAAAGGTTGCTACGAGACCCTCTTTTTCTCGCCAAACCGATATGGTACAGATAGATTTTTGCGCCGAATAGATTTAGAAAAATGACCTGGCAATGCTGCTCGGGTGCAACTTGTACTCTTTTTTACCACAGGGCTCATTGTTTTCGCAGTGTTGACATGTTGTTAGATGAAGTAATCAGATTATGTATCGAAGCTTGTGGATTTAATTTAAATATTTTGCGAGAAGTAAGGCGTCATATATAAAATCAATCTGGTAAATCGTTAAAGAAAATGCAACCAAAGAGAAACCGTCACCCGCAGCTTGGCCCCTCCGCCGCGGGACCATCGAATTAGTTTACCAGATTGAGCGTAGTTACTATAGTGTGTGTTGTATATAAACATCGAACCGTATTTTTGCACCTCCCACCAATACATACGAACTTACAATCAGAAATATAATATCCTGCAAGATTTCAAGATCAAAGCACATTTTACATTAAAAAACAGAGAACATGACTATTGAAAAAGCATTGTATTCTTTATGAATAATGATATGGAACTCTCTCACCCATTTAGAATTTTCAAGGAAAACATGCTCTGATGTACACGCTATTTTCACTGTAGTGGTTCTATCGCCGATTCAAATTAACACATTCCAACCACTTCCTTGATTTTATTTTCTGTCACTCACTGTATTGCAACGTTGCACCCGAGGCCCTTCCATTAGCGGACCTGTTTAGCTTTATAATGCGATTCCTCTCCTTTAGCAAGCGCGTTTGAATATCGAAATGAACTCTAACACCACTTATATTAAAGCAACAATGCACTCCTCCGCCACGTACTCTCCATGTTCTACCACTCGCGTCACTACCACACACTACCAACGAAGAGCCTTCGGAAAACCGAGAGGCAGAGACCGGACAAGTATTGCAATCCGGATGGCGCAGCACTAGCAAATACATATCGAAAATCGCGGAGCTATCAGAGAAATCGACCGTACACGCCGAGTGCCTAACGCACACTGTTGAATAAAAATGATGTCGTGATACAAACAAACTTGAAATAGTTATAAGATCATGAACAGTATATACAGAAACAAATGTTTTTTTTTCTTTATTGTAATTTATTGAAGCTAATCTCATTCAATTTTTTCAGAGATGGCTGAACCGATTTTCACAAACTTAGATTCAAATCAAAGGTTTTCAGGTCCCTTACAAAGTTCCTGAGTTTCATTTGGATCCGACTTCCGGTTCCGGAGTTACAGGGTGATATGCACCTAAAAAAGGAAAAAAATAGTCACACACGTTTCTCAGAGATGGCGTGACCGATTTTCACAAACTTAGATTCAAATGAAAGGTCTTATGGCCTCATACAATTTTCCTGAATTTCATTTGGATCCAACTTCCGGTTTCGGAATTACAAGGAAATATGTGCAAATTTATTAAAAATGCGAACTCTATTTTCTCGGAACTTTCTCAACCAATTTTTACAAACAAAGAAGCAAATAAATGGACAAAGGAAAAAAATGATCCAGATCCGACTTCCGGTTCCGGTATTACAGTACGATTAGTGAAAATTTTCAATTTTATGAGTATTTTTTCACAAGCGATGGCGAAACGAGGTGCACATTTATATAAAATTTACTTCTGAACTCATCTAGTTGGCAGATCTTGTTAGTTAGTGAATATATAAAACTACTTTGGGACTACTAGTCCCCGGTTTCCGATTCCGAAAGCACCGATAATAGTGAAGAAAATCTCCAAAAAAAACGGAACTCAATTCGATTTCTCAGCAACGGTTAAGCCGATTTCCACGAATCATGATTCAAATTGAATCTCTCATTGTCTTTAAACGTGCTGTGCAATTTCATCGTGATCCGACTTCCGGTTCCGAAATTATAGGGAGATGAGTGTCAAAACATTCAAATCGTTATGACGATGCAAAACTAGTACGCGACGGTATGCGCAGTTTTGCTCCGGTCGCAGCATGCTTTGTTCAATTTCGTATAGCATGCAGGGTTGCCACAATAAAATTTATTTTTTTCAGGTGAAAAAAAATGTAAATTTTCTAATTATTTTATTCAATTTGTACTTACTTGTTAGTGTTATAACGATGGTTTTCTATCAAAGTACATTTATTGCTTTTCTTATATAGAAAGTTTATGCTCACACTTAAAACCGATTCTCGAGCTCGGCATAATGAAATGCCAAAATATATCGGCAACACTTAGTTTTACTGACTATTCAGTAATTAACATGCTCTTTTCCGAAAATCGTTAAAGTACTATGCCGATATCTCGGTAAAGCGAGTTCTTTTGCTGAAAAATATTATACTGAACGTGTCAATTAACAACAAATATACCGAGATCAGCAAAACCGTTTGCCGAGATTTCGAACAGCGACTTAGCTTTTACTGAAACACTTGTCATCTAATGTTTCCTTTCGATTGTCCAAGCATCACGTTGCCATTCCTCGTGGAACTGGAAAACATCCTAATTGGATGAAGGAAAAAGATTTGTATATTTTGTTAAAAAATAAGTAAAATCGAAAACTATTTAATTTGCATATTATATCCGCTTATTTACAGGTAAAGGCGTGAGGAGCACTAGAAACAATTGTCTTTAGCCGTGATGTTTTCTTATGGTGTTTGCGCTTTTTTGGTTTGCTGAATTGAAATGAACATCAATAAAATACTCCTTTCACCAACATTAGCTTTTGTGATATTAATTTCATACAAAAATAAAAAAAAATATCTTTCCCTTTTTCGATTACTGATGACTCGGCAATTCATGATTCCATCCTGATAACTTTTGCCGAACTGACAGCAAAAGTTCTGCTGACAAGTTCGGCAATAATTGACAGTTGACAAATTTTGGATTGCCGAGATTCTCAGTAATTATACATTTTGCCGAGACGATTACCGAGTACTCGGCTGTGCAAATCTCGGCATTTTTTTGCCGAGATTCAGCAAGAAATTTTAAGTGTGCAGTCTCTTGAAAAAATGAACTAACCCAAAAGGCTAAGTTTTCTGTATCATTCGACACAGTTCATCAAGCTAAGCAATGTATGTGTCTGTGCGTATGTGTGTGTGAGTATGTGTCAAATAATATCACTCATAAAATAAAAAATGTCATAGTCCCAAAGGTTGCTATTATATTTCATCATGCTTTCATATGGTAAAGTGTGTTTAAAATTGCACACCGACATTTAGAGCGACGATGCAAGAAAGGGTAAAATTCTTCTAGATTTGGCTCAAAACTGATTCAATTTGTAGGCTATATTAGTTACTTACTGAACGAACCGACTTCGGATATTCTGGTTCCATGTAATGGAAATAGTCGTCAAAAACTCTAGAACGAGATTCACTCAATTGTCTTAGAGATGATTTGATCGATTCCCACAAACTTAGGCTCAAGTAAAAGTTCCTATAGTCTCATAGGTTGCTGTTTAATTTCATCCGGGTCCGACTTCCGATCTAGATATATTAAGCGAAGTGTGTTCAATCATTTAGTGCGACGATGCAAAATAAATTAGAATCCTTATTAACTTGACATAACTGTTTACAAATTGAAACGGTTATGTTAGTTTATACCCAAAGAAAGTTTCTTATTTTACTCAAGATAGAAAACAAAATTTCTTGACAGAATCTTTCAGTGAAATTTTTGGAAAAATTAGTAATATGAGAAAGGGATCATTACACCACTAGGTGGATTAAAACAGGTTTTTTTACGGTTCATATCCCCCGCGTAAAAAAAATACCTCAGTGTAGCTGATATGTAATTTTTAGCAAAGGATAATTTCTATTTCTTTTTCATTATTAATTAATTATTTGATACTGTATACGTTTTCCAAGAACCTAGAACGCTTGATTGCTGCTTACTATATACTAGCTTACTAGAACCTAGAACGCTGAGCTCAGTTAATGTTATCATAAATGTGGTTACGAATTCTATGGCTGATCTACATTATTATCGATGCAATAATTTTTTCTGAATTTTGAATTAGAAGGACCATTATCTATACCTCGGAGCAATGTTTCAAAATTGGACAAAACTTCCAGTCAAACCTCAAATCAGAAAATTCCCGATGGATTTTTTTTAATTAAATTATCGATTAAGAATTTCTATCTTCACACGGAAAGAAATCCGTTACTGCGGTCATGATTAGAAAATCATGAAACCAATCATTTTAACTTCTCATGAAACCATGAGCAAAAATCTTCTCCCATGAAACTTATTAATGGTCCGAAAATGCGTTACTTGAGGAATGTATTTCTTTTAAAACTCGTAACTCCAATTTTCTATCCGGATATCACTTTGATCCCTCTGCCTCAAGTGATGTGATGGATTGTTTAATAGATTAAAGGCAAGACAAAAAGCAGACATTGAAAAGCATGAACTATTGAAAATTTTTACTTGATCCTGAGGCATATTCATTTTATAATTGTGTTGGTTTACCCACCGGCTGACAGAGAATTGACAACATAAAGATAATGAACCGAAAATTGACATTATAAGTTTCACATTCTGAATGTATTCTTACATATTCGATGTGACTGTTGTTGTTAAAATATTATTCCGAGAGATAAAGTAAACCGAAAAATAATTTCGACTGTAAATTAGGAGCACCATCTAACGAAAATTAGATTTTTTTGTTCAACCAGTTTGATTAATTTGTTTCATAGATATAAGAACACAAGCTGTATTGATTCACCTAAATATTTCAAATAAGACGATATTGCAAACGATGTTTTGAAAACAAAAAAGGAAAAATCGATCCGCGGTATTTGCAAGAATTCAACATAGAGTATCTTTTTAAGAGGTTTGATTGACACGTGTATTTTCATGCAGTTCGTTTATGTTTTCCAAATTCTGAAACAAAAAATCAAATCTGGAGCAATGAACGCAAGTAAACACTTTATTTTAGGTGTCGTGGTTGTTCAAAAACATATTTAAATTGTTGATGCTTCAGATTAAAAGAAATTCGTTGTGCTTTTCACTGTTTTGCTATTCAAATGTACATTATTTGAGACATTAGTTGAGATCGTATGAACAATACGCCACACACTTTCACACCATTCCGTTTAATTCATATTTAAAATCTTCATATTTTAAAACAAAACGCCTGAATTTATGTTGCAAAGATTACACGCCTGAAGTTATACCCATCAACGTCAAATGCGTTACGCTAAATTTCAACGAAATCAGTCCAAATGGATCATGATCCGAGAACTTTTAATCATGGTGTATTATCATAACATGAAAATATACTATTTTCCTCAAATCATGACTCGTTTTGCTCATTTCTTGAATCGGAATTTTGCCCGTGCACCCTCGAAATCATCATAGAAATTTCGTAAATTTTCAAATGTTTTTGTGTGATGGTAAATCTTTAAGCAACTTCTGCTCGAAGCAATGAGCGGCTTCTAACTGGATCGTCTGCTTTGATCATCTAGTTATTTTTTATTTGAACATCGTACATCATACTTATCGGGATGGCGGTTCAATGCATAGGGTGCTGGTCTTACAAGCTAGTTGTCGTATGTTCGAGTCTCGACCTGGATGGATTCTTAATGTCAATAGAATCGTAGTACTAGTCATGCAATGTTTCTGTACACTATGAATCGGCTGCGAAGTCTGTTGAAACAGAAAGGAAAAATCCAACAAAAGGAATGTAATGCCAGGACTTTGCTTTTACATCATACTTGTGTAAAGTATAATCATCAAAGAGTCCCTTTCCGATATGTTAAATATATTACTATTTAAGTTTGCGTAGGAACATGGCGACTCTTTAAGGATCAATAAGCCGTTTAGTTTGTTTATTAAAAGCTTCAATTACGCAGCAAAACATATGAAATTTACTGGTGACGCAAATCCACATTTGACTCAATTTGTAAGAACGTAATTCGTACAACGACTAAATTTTACATTTGATTTTAACATGTGTGTAACATACTCAGCCTATCAAGTAGGCGAACTCTTAGAAAAAATGAAATTTACGCTTGACGTAAATTCAAGTATGCCGTAATTTCTTCGGTGATGACACAATATTACATCTACTAACATGTAAATATAAATTTTGCGTCTGTATCGATGTAAACTTCAGTTTAATTAACTGCGAAGGTAATGATATGACTTATCTTTACATGCTAAGTATTGTGAATGTATGTGAATCGCGACGCTCCTTTTATGTGCATCTAAGATGCAACATTTTTTAAGTGTGCGTGTAAACAGGTTTCAGCATTTAAAAATATGTCATATTGCATTAAATATGTGTTAGATCTACTGTAAGAATAGATTGTTTTTAACACTCGTATATGTCGTTCTCCAAAGACGTAAATTTACACGATTAATTTCTAGGTATGTACTTTTCTTAATTTGTGATTTTTGGGAATCACGAGCATTCATGCTCAAAACTGGCACCGGTTAACTTAAGCAAAATGTGTGTCCCTTTTCCAAGCACAGTAATCAACATATTTTTCTATATACAAACTTGATTATTCGTATTATCGTTTCGGCCAAATCAACACGCAAACCGGACTATATAGCAATGTTTCGAGGTAATTAACTGTATTAATTAGTTTCGAACAAAACAAAGCTTCCAACCAACACAACGGCTGATTTTCCTACTCTTGGAATCAAATGTTGTACTCATTCAAGAAGGACAATTAGGTTCTTAGTTGAAATATAGTACCATGAATTTAGGTCGTATAAAACCATTATAAGGTGAATTCTTCGTTCGAGCGCCAAGTTTGCCGTGCTTCATTCTTCGATCGAACGGAAATTGAATTAACGAATCTGACGTCGGTTGGCTTCTGATGTGACATCAGTAGCTTGACCGGGAGAAATTTCAATTAAACCCATAACAGTGGGAAACAGATAAAATCGAATCGCTCGGCAGGCTGTGAATACAAAGTGGAATGAATAAGGATCAATTTCCGTTTTACAATTCAATTGTTTTTATCGTGTTCTCGTGTATTTGTAGAAGTGGTTGAACGGCGCGCAGTCTTTTGCTGCAAGGCAAACCATAAAATAAAACTTTATTGGCATGGGAACCCATTTGATCTTGTCGGTGAGCTTTAAGTGATTCTGTCGTAATTCTGTTATACACTGTCAGATGCCGCTTTGAGACAAGAAAAACTTTTACTTAATAGTTTTGTATCTTATGAGGTCAAGTGAAATTAGCATAGAAAAATGGGCAGGTTTTGTATCAAACAAACCAGTTGAATATTTCATATAAAACCCATGAATTGTTTATGAATTTGGTAGAATATTTTATCTCAGATCCTTAAATATAAATCTGTTATACTAAAAGTTAATTTACAAAATCATTCAAATGGATTGCAGATACATTTTTCAATAAACGGCACTACAGGATATGGGTATTTTATATTTCAAGTATACTCTCATTTGTCAAATTCGCTATTGTATTTGCAAGAGTTTTGATTGTAAGGATTCTATTAAAATCGGTTTCATTGATTCACACAATTCCTTTTTTTTTTGGCAACGCACAGTAAGCGGACCATAATTTTTTATATATCGTTGAAAGCATCACTCAAATAAATTGCAAGTAATTTGCAAAATCCATAAAATCTCATCAAGCTTATAGCTGCGTAAAAATACCGAGAAAGCTCGCACTTTCTGTTTGATTTTTTTTTTGTGGCATTTACTGTTAGCAGCTGCAAATGTTTTCGATTTGCTATCATCAGATGTGAAGGCAATCTAGACGTATTCATGCCTGCATCATTGGAACGAAAAAGCTTCCCTTTCCCGTTGAGAAAATAATTTTCCATTGGACATTCTCTGTCAGAGAAAGCAGTTGGCAAGCATTGACGAAGGTGAAGTACCACGAAGCGTTCGGAACTGACGTTTAGTCGAGTTGAAAGCAAATATGCCGATAGCTTTGCGATTAACTGCTAGAAAAGGACTGAACAGAAAAAATAATCGAGATCAATCACTTGGAACACATTGCGCAGTTGGTATTCAATCACGCAAACGAAATGTCATGCATCGAGTCCCGAGTCTGGCTGACAATTAACGTTTGATGAGGGACTGACATGCTTGTCACATGTCCGGCGATTTATCAATTCTACTGCAGTCAATGAACTACGTGACGGATTTTCTGCATTCGATTTTAATGCTCCAACACAGGAACGCTTTTAAGGATAGATTATGGCCGCAAAAATCACCCTCAACCTTTTACTTTTTTGGTACGATTCAGATCGGGCTTTTCCACACACGACCAAATCAGATGAAAATGATACGTGCATACTTGCTCGGCATTATTCCCCTTTTGGGTTGTTAGCCTACTGTGTCGGTGACCTGCCACTCCGACGATTCAAATGAATGACAATGCCGTTATTTCACAAAGCAACATTTGACACGATAAGTCGCAAACGACAGATCGGAACGAAAAGTTTCCGTCTGCTTTCCTCGTAACAGTTGCTCATCCTGCCTTTTTCACATGTCTCGTAAATATATAATGGTATCAGACATACTCCTAGAAATGTAGGACAACGATTGTGTTTCGTTTGCGGTTTACCATTCCGGAATATTTTTGCCATTCTTATTTTTGATTCTCGGTAGATGATACTGACGTTACGAAAGTGATAGAATCGGTTATTTTCCTATCGATTTGAAGTGGTAAAGTGAAGCGAAAATAATGAATTGCAAGAGTTCAAATACCCGTTTTGACACCTCGAAGGAAACAGATGATATTTCTGATGTATAAATGCACTTGATCTTAATTATGTGGCTATTTTTTGTTGCTAACTAGTTCAACCTATGGAGTCACAGAAAAATTACATAAAAGTAAAGAGACAACTTGTTTTTGAAGCAGTTAAACGGAGTAAAAAAATTGTTCTGGTTAGTCGAAGACTGTATATAACTGTAAATGTAGTAGGCGATACGAGACCACACTGTATCATCCGTATTAGTAACCAATTTATCTCGAAGAGTTTTATGGCCTACTATATATTATATATGTGGGCTACACTCATAACAGGTAAGATAAAAATACAGCTTCACCGATCGGGCACGGTATACATGTGAAGTGCTCTGTTTGCTCGAGTTGGTTTGAAGATTTTAAATTACAGCATTTCCAAGACAGTTGAATAACAGTAGCAGTATTACGAATTGTAGAATAACAGTGGGATCGAGTCGAGAACCCGAATAATGCATTTTTCCCGAATTTGATTATCTCAATTCAGTTCAATCTCCAATCTTGTTGGGTGATATGATTGTTATCAAACAATTATATGAGATTTGACCGCTCACGCAAGAGTGCTGATCTTACAAAAATTGTACCTGGCCGCAATATGACCGAAGATTTCTAATCATTTATATTATTTATGACGTGAACGACGTGAATGACGAGCAGGTTACCTATTTAAAGCTTGCTTCAGATAGAATTGGAACAAAGACAATTGTCTGTATTTCAGTTATTTATGATTGAATTCAAGATCTTTTATTATACTAATGTAGCGTTTCCATCATACTTTTAAGAAAAAATACGGATAAAATTATTCGTTACGGTTTCGAAGGAATTCTCGAATTTTTCCTGTAACACAGCTCATTAGGCAGCGCACACCTTCTTCGTCCATCGTTTTAGCTATCTTATTCCACCAGGTCGTCATCTGATTGATGTCTTTGACAACCTTTCCCTTTGCCTTGAGTCTCCTCTTCATGATTGCCCAGTATTTCTCAATAGGGCGGAACTGGGGGCAGTTGAGTGGGTTAAGGTTTTTCGGAACAAACTGGACCCCTTTCTATGCATACCATTCTTGAACGACTTTGCTGTAATGACAGCTTGCCAAATCTGGCCAAAACATTACGGGATGATCGTGGGATCGAATGAACGGCAAAATTCGTTTTTGGAGACACTTTTTTTGGTATACATAGTTCCGATGTCATTGTCTTATTTGTAACGAAAACTTTCGTTTTTTTTGCCACAGCTGCAAATGCCCTGCCAAATCATAAATTTTCTTGCAAAGGCTATAGCAGGATAAGCATGTAAAATCTGCCCCCAAAGGGAATTCATATTGTTATACCACATTCGAAAGGTAATAGACTGTAAACTATTTTCTCAAAGTTTCAACCCTTTAACTGCCATATTGACGGAGCTAGGGTGGTTCTATTGATTTTTATTTTATTTGATTTTTGAAGAAACTGCTTCTCCGAAAAATTTGAAAAAAATCAGGCATGTTTAAGGCATTATGGGGATGCTTCACAATTTTTTTCAAAATTTTTGAAGATGTATTTCTTTTATTAAAAAATACTAGAAAATTTTGAAACATATTTTTTCCCTCTTCCAATTTTTGCACCACCCTGGATTTTTTAGTGATAAATAAAGAATTTTTGGACATGTTAAAGTGGTATGTTTCCATATTTTTTAAAAATGTGGACGACCAAAATGTTTGATTTTTTCTAAAAAATTAATAACAGTCGACCATGCGTCCCCATCGAATTCTGAGAGAAGGAAACGCATGGTGCTTTATCTTAGCAGTTTCTAGTAGTAGTCGACCATGCGTTCCCATAAAGTTCTCTTAAAACGGAAACGCATGGTGCTTTGTTCTAGTAGTTTATGATGCAACTCAAGCGCAAGGCTTAGAAATCAAAGTAACGAAAAGAAGGAAATGAGTATCAACCTTTGCATAATACATACACGATCATACTTCGGGTACAACCTAGAAAGCTACAAAGCGAGAACTTACTGGTATGTGGTTCATATATGAATGGTAGTAATACATGAACGTCGCGAGTATCACACATATGAAATTCGGTTATGGCAGTCAAGAACTAGGGCGAGTGTCAGTTTTTTACGTGTTGCTGATGGATGTAAAGAAAGAATAATGAAAGAAAGAATGAAAATTTCATTAGTGTCAAAAGTTATCATAAAGATATCTTTTTTTTTTTTTATTAATGACACTTTACCATCTTTGTGGCATTCGTGTCAGATCATAAAGATATGTTATCGAGGGATGTGTACAGTTTTCTGGAAAAATGTATAATAAAGATAAAGTTGGAGTTTTGTGTTTGAAAACTTCAATCGAATATCTTTATGATGGTTTTCATGGTTTGTAGACTGAGAGCGCTGTATATTTTTTTTATTTATTCGAAAATTTAAAACAACAACAGATATAAAAAATAGTGATGCGTTATTTTTCATTTTTGAGTTATAACTTTTGCATAATTTCAAATCAAGCATTTATCGACCATGTCTATTAAAAAACTTGATTCGCTGAATCGATCTCTTTAATTTTTGGGTATATTGTGTAGAAAGCTCCATATTTTCCAGAAAATATCTGAGAATACATAATTAACTCAGTAAGTGATTTTCATTCTCAGAGGAACGCTTCCAGGTTTTTACAGGTTTAATATGGTCAAATATCATTGAGCTTCGTGATATGCTGGTGTAAATGAGAAAGATTTATTCGTATTTTTGTTCAAATTGCGAACGGGAAGTTCTAATAAGATAATATTATCAATCCTTGGATTGGAACGAGTGCAACAAGTATCGGAATATAGTAGCTCTGGAATAGAAGCTTTTGAAAAGGATGTTCTGCCAAGTAATTTTGGATTTAAAGCTTTATCACGAGATGACCCAATTGAGACACACAGATCACAAAAAAGCTATTCGGGCCGGTAATAAGTCTCATTTTTAAAAGCTTACAAGTACTATATCGAGTACACTACAAATTCGACTGGATATTTGGGAATCCAGCGCCGTTGCTGTAAATGCGTTATTGGCAATAGAACTGTTGGTTGCTGTTCACACGAGGCCGCTATTATTCACTACCTTTCCTTATGCTCGGTTTTTATCCAGAATTGTGAGACCGGCGAAAATATTGTCAGAAATGCTTAAATCAGAACAGCTACCAAGTGACGATGATAATTCTATAGAATAAACGAAAAGAATCAGAGAGAAAATGGGTGCATTGAAACAGCAATGTTTTTTTATAACATTTTTATCCCATTTCCTATTTAAATTAAAAATACAGTCAATAATTTTCAAAAATTTTTTCGTGACCTTTCTTACATGAAACTTCTTAATCATTTCATAAAGACAATTGAAGTTTCAATTTAATAATTGACCCTTTTGAGTCTTAGTTCTGACTCCTACTGCGTCCATTAGTTCATCCAATAGCAAAATTATATTAAAAATGATGTGCTGATAAAAAAAAAACTCCAAGTGGGTTATGAAATCAACCACAAAATGTATAAAAATTTCAGCTTATTTTAAAATTTGTAGCAGTTCATCGTTCATATGCTTTATTAAACTCAAATTGATGTGACTATATTAGTATTATATTATGATAAGAATTCTATGTAAAAGTGATGCTACGGCGAAGAACAACTTATGTAAATTGCCTTAAGAAATAAACGTATTTATGGAAAAACAATTCTAAGAAATCAATTCCAACCTTCATCAGTGGCCACTTTTGTTTGACACCAATATAAAAAAGAAAAAATTATATTCACTGCTGTTTCAACTCGCTATGTATTTAGTGAAATGTACAGAGCTGGCAAAAAGAAAACCGCGTTGTACGAGACCCAACAGTGCAAATCGATTTGACCATTTCATGAAACACTATCGAATCATCGAATTATATACAGTCACTCGCTCTAGTTCTTGACTGCCGTAACCGAACTGCATATGTGTGATACTCGCAACGTTCATATATTACTACCATTCATATATGAACCACATACCAGTAAGTTCTCGCTTTGTAGCTTTCTAGGTTGTACCCGAAGTATGATCGTGTATGTATTATGCAAAGGTTGATACTCATTTCCTTCTTTTCGTTACTTTGATTTCTAAGCCCTGCGCTTGAATTGCATCATAAACTACTAGAACAAAGCACCATGCGTTTCCGTTTTAAGAGAACTTTATGGGAACGCATGGTCGACTACTACTAGAAACTGCTAAGATAAAGCACCATGCGTTTCCTTTTCTCAGAATATGATGGGAACGCATGGTCGACTGTTGTTGATTTTTTAGAAAAAATTAAATATTTTGGTTGTCCACATTTTTAAAAAATATGAAAACATACCATTTTAACATGTCCAAAAATTCTTTATTTATCACTAAAAAATCCAGGGTGGTGCAAAAATTGGAAGAGGGAAAAAATATGTTTCAAAATTTTCTAGTATTTTTTAATAAAAGAAATACATCCTCAAAAATTTTGAAAAAAATTGTGAAGCATCCCCATAATGCCTTAAACATGCCTGATTTTTTTCAAATTTTTCGGAGAAGCAGTTTCTTCAAAAATCAAATAAAATAAAAATCAATAGAACCACCCTAGCTCCGTCAATATGGCAGTTAAAGGGTTGAAACTTTGAGAAAATTGTTTCCAGTCTATGACCTTTCGAATGTGGTATAACAATATGAATTCCCTTTGGGGGCAGATTTCACATGGTTATCCTGCTATAGCCTTTGTCGGCAAAAACAAATTTAACGAGCCGTTGTCAAGTAAATTTTTTGACCTGGGATTTGCCCGAAGTCAGCCTTAACATAGGTTTCATCGTCCATCAGAAGACACCCGTCGAACTTGGTCAGCACCTGATCATATAGTTTCCGAGCACGAATTTTGACCACACTATTCTGTTTTATTGTCCGATTTGGTTGTTTGCTAGCTCGATACGACTTGATTCCTTCCCGAAGTCGAGTTCTCCACACGGTACTATGGACAGCACCGAATTTCCTGGCGAAATCACGGTCCGGCAGATTAGGATTCCTCTTAATCGTCTTCAAAATCTTACCACGCAGTTTCCGGTCGACAGTTCCACTCCGGCGATTGGCTTGGGGCTTCCGAATCGTCGTCAATGTTTCCTTATACCGTTTGATAACGCGCCATACGGTATTTCTTTGCAATTTCAGCTGTTGAGCTAGCCTAGAAGCAGACCACAATGGATTTTCCAAATAACTGTGCACAATTTTTTCCCTTCTTTCGGCTTCCATGTTGATTGTGTACAAAGTACAGTCGATTTGCGGAATGTCAAAAATCATACGTGAAGCTGACAAAATTCCCGACACGTGGGCGCCAAGAGCTTCCAAATCCGTCCACCAGGAGCGCCACAATATGAGCAAAAGTTTGTTCCAATTCTAAATGAAGCAAGCTTTATCAGCATTTAATGCTTCCACCAGGATTGTGTGCTCAAGCAACAGCTGCTTCCCTGAGCCAGAAAGTGAATCAAATTATGAGAGAAACGTTTTTTTATTCATTCAAATTTCAATCTCAACTCAAAAACAATTGCATTTTATTTCACATATTTTTTTCAAAATCAGTAGTTTTAAGATAAAATGATATTTTCCATGTACGAACAAATTATAGGATATCAATAAGACCATCATTTACACCCAATATTTATCTATGTTCGATTGTTTTCTACGTCAAAATGTGACTGGTTATTTTCGCACCATTCATTTTGAGGTTTTCGACTTTGAGGTTGGTGTACGCCAAGCCAGATTGCGCCCGTAGGAGTGGAGATATGTACCTTAATCCAAATGCGTTTTGTAACTGAACGTTGTAGTTTTCAAATATTATGTAACATTCCAAATTAATATATTATTTCCCGCACTATTTTTTGCTCAATACCAAAAGTTGTATGATTGTTATTCATGAACAAACAATTTTTGAAGTTCAACTGTTAAAGGATTTTATGTGCCGAAAAGTTAGAAACAGCATCTCTCTACATTTGCTAAATATTTTTTCCATAAATATAATTGCTGCAAGGCGAGAAATTACTTCACTTCCTGTCATCTTACCGCTTTAGTGGCAAGACATTTGATATCGAAACGCGTACAAATCCCTTGAATTCAAGATAAAAACAAATTCGTGCCAATCGTCATCATATGCAGGATGAAATTCAATAAAATAATCAAGCTAATACGTGGCAATCCTACTCGCAGCGTTCTTATCTCACAAAATCGCACAAGAAAATGTTTCAAAGCGTTATATTCTTTTCACCAATTTGCCAACAACTTGCAAAAGTTTTAAATTCATTATCTATATTCCTCACTGCGTATAGTTCCATAATTCGATCAATTATTTTAATTTGTTTCCAACGATAGAGCGGTTTGCCCGCAACAACTGTCGGCTGTCTTTCTCTAGAGATTTTCTTCTAACCATTTATTTATTTTTCCTTGTAGTTCGCTCACTTCCGAAGTCAAAAGTTTCTCACGACTCTAGAGGCAAACACATTTCAACTATAGTCAGCATCACCGGAAACCGGGAAACGAAATGGAGAAACACTAGAACGACGGACAAAACAGGCGTTCGTTTAGCATTCTGCCACAGGATCGGCTGAAAACGTTGGAAACTTAGAATGAGTCAAGAATCAGCGATGAGAAACCGAGGCAGGAAGACCGAAGAAGCTGAACCGGGTGCTTCAAAGAAGGATGTACCACGAAATGTCGACATGAATCAAGTTATCCTCTTCTCCACTGACGGTCGGTATCTCCGCAGGAGTATCTGAGCCTGATGGTGATACGTGCCGTCCTAAAGTGAGAAAATTGTATTACCGTCGGAAAAAAAAATTATTTTTGTCCCAGCAGTTGGTGGGTGGTGAAATAGTGTTCAATCATCCCAAGCACAGGACAACGACGAGAACATCCAAGAGTTGATACAGTTGAAAAAGAAAACATTACATTTTCTAGTGAAATTGGTTGCTCATCAGAATATAAGTGAAGGAAAAAATTCTCCGGAAAAGAACAACCACTTTGTCATAAAACTATAAGATAACTGTCATGTAAAGAGTTGAGTCATTAGGGAAACAACAATAATAAGTTCTTCCATCATCTAACTCTTGAAAACCCGTTAATTGCTGCAGCACTTTCGAATCCTTCCGTAACAAGAGTAGAGAAGCAGTGAACGAGTAAACGGACCATTAAAAACCTCTCACCAGCCATGAAGTCCGCCATCCTATACCCCTATGGACCACTACGTGCAAATGGATGCTGCCGAATGCTGCATGCGAAGCATTTAGCGTTGACTAGTGCAATTTACACATTGGTAAGTAGCACTACAAAACACTTTTAATCGCACCATTTTTCACGTCGCGTCCAATGTCCCACAACTGGCCCAGTCAGTGGTTCGCAGCAGAAGAGTGATAATTTCTAAACTATGTTGATGATCCCAGCTTTGTGTCTCCCAGACTGGAACCGTTATTCCAACAAGTTGATCAAGAATGGACATATGTTAAAACAAAAGCATAGTCGTTTTTTTTTCACCGATGGACTAGTTTGGTATTGGATTTGACAATACGCTTCGTACATTATATAGTGTTTGTTTTGCAAGCTGCTAATGAGGATAATTATGTTTTCCTAGCTGTACAAGTACAGCCCTTTTGTGTATAGAATTTCACATGAAACGAACTAAAACTATGCGACATGGTTGACGACCGTGCTATAAATTATCACGAACTTGTGATCCTGTGTAAGAGAATGAAATTTCACTCCACATCCTTTTTTACCAAAATCTAATTTCAATTGAAATTGACATTGTTGTATGTCACAGACTGCTACTGATGTTTTTTTTATCAAATTGATAGTTCCGATAGTAATTAGTTTATCGATCCATTTTTCTATCCTCAAATGAAATGTGCTCGAAAATAAAAAGATTCTTGATGCCATTGGATTTTTCAAAAGCATTGTTGAAAAATTTATGGTTGGAGATTATGTGCATTGAAGGATCACAATCTAAATGTGTTTTTATTATCTGGTCACATATATTTTATTCAAGCATTTTTAATCAGAAACCACAGCTTAGTTTCATCCTGATGGCAATATATTAAGCCCAGATAAAAATTCTAAAAGCACGGTAGTGTTCTGCATCGATTTAGAGAGGGGCAAATCAGATGGTACCAAGTCCGAACTACAAAGCGCGTAAGACAAAGTTTTTCTTCCACTGTTATTCATAGTTTGAGCGTTGTGCTAGTTTTACCTTTTATTATATATATATATATATATATATATATATATATATATATATATATATATATATATATATATATATATATATATATATATATATATATATATATATATATATATATATATATATATATATATATATATATATATAAATATGTATAGAATTCGCTCAAACTTTAGAAAAATTTTCCAAGGCCCGGAGGTCCGAGTATCATATACCAATCGATTCAGCTCGACGAACTGAGCAAACGTCCGCGTGTGTGTATGTGTGTGTGTGTCTGTATGTGTGTGTCTGTATGTGTGTGCCTGTATGTGTGTTGTCAACAAAGAGCTCGAAATCTCAGAGATGGCTGGACCGATTTCGATCAAACTAGTTGCAAATGAAAGGTCTCCCCGTCACACAGTGGTCCAAAATTGGAAAAAGACGGTCAAAAATCTGAACTGACTTTCACTGATTTTTAAGAGCTAACGTGTCTTCGAAGAAGTTTTACAAGATTATATTACGCTTCTTTTGAAAGTGGCACCTTAATTTTTATTAAGAAAGTAGTACCAATTTCGAAAAAAAAAATTTTTTTTTCGCAAAAAAAATTTTTATTCTCTTATTTTGAAGAAAAAAATATTTAAAATATTTTTGCTGAAGATATAAATAATGTAAAAGCAATGTTTTTCGAGATATATTCACTTTATTTTAAAAACAGTTTTTTGGTTTTATCTACGTAGAATCTACCTCTATTACCTAAGTATCTACTACAAAGTGCGCATGAATACGCATAAACAAGCTCATGCTTGCACGCGCAGCTTAAGCAAATTGTTGTGATTTTTATTTTGTTTACTTTTTGACAATTAACAATATTAGAAAAAATCTAAGCGGAACTCGATGCTTTTTTTTTGTAGACCTTTTCAAAATTAGTTTTAAATATTGAAAATCTGAAAAATTATCAAACGTTCAACACATATTAAAAATCCTGTTTTAATCCACCTAGTGGTGTAATGATGCCTTTCTCATATCAATCATACTATCATACCTATATAATACTGTGGTATTCTTCATTCTTAAAAGAATAATCGAAATAGATTTGTTTGACCATCTACTGATAAAAACTATCAATTGGAAAAGATTTGAAAACTTTTTACGGTTTTTCGCTCTTTTCAGTGATGGTATAAAATTTTTAACACACTTTACCCTATATTTCCGGATCCGGAAGTCGGATCCGGATGAAAATCAGGAATTTCGTATGGAACCACAGGACCTTTCATTTATACCTAAGTTTGTGAAAATCGGTCGCGCCATCTATGAGAAAAGTTAGAACACATATTTTCATTTTTTTGCACATTTTACCCCATAAAGTTAGTGTAAAAAATGTTACATACACACATACGCACATACACACACACACACACATACACACACAGACATTTTGCGTACTCGACAAACTGAGTCGAATGGTATATGACACTCGGCCCTCCGGGCCTCGGTTCAAAAGTCGGTTTTCACAGTGATTGCATATCCTTTCTATATGAGAAAGGCAAAAAGGCGAAAAAAAAATTTTTCTTCGATTCTTAAAAGAATAACCGAAATCGGTTTGTTTTACCGTCTACTGATAAAAACCATCAAATTGGAAAAGATTTGAGGTCGATTTAGAAAAATTTTTAAGGTTTTTCCCCATTTTCAGTGATGGTGTACAATTATTAACACACTTTACCCTATATTTTCGGATCCGGAAGTCGGATCCGCATGAAATTCAGAAATAACGCATCGGACCACAAGACCTTTCATTTGAACCTAAGTTTGTGAAAATCGGTTGCGCCATCTATGAGAAAAGTTAAAACACATATTTTCTTTTTTTTGCATATTTTACACAAGACCTTTCATTTGAATCTAAGTTTGTGAAAATCGGTTCAGCCATCTCCGAGAAAAGTTAGTGCAAAAAAACGTTACATACACACATACGCACATACACACACACACATACACACACACAGACATTTTGCGTACTCGACGAACTGAGTCGAATGGTATATGACACTCGGCCCTCCGGGCCTCGGTTCAAAAGTCGGTTTTCACAGTGATTGCATAACCTTTCTATATGAGAAAGGCAAAAATGGGAAATGTTTTCCAACCAAAATATGAAAAAGTATTGTAAAAGTACAAACTTTTACGAAGAGATTTCATTTTAAACGTGTGAATAAATTGAGTTATCGCGAAGCAACATGTTTTTTAAGACGATATGTTGATCGTGCAACGCTCACTTAGAGATGTGCGAAGCAGCTCATACCGGTGAGCAACTCCGAACCGATCAGCTCACTAAAGGGAATTGATTCAATGTGTCAGCTCATCAGCTCATTTAGATTGAACTGAAGGTTTGTTTTGAGTGCCGTTTTTTGCGCCGTTTTTCTTACTCCGTTTTTCTTTCATATGCACGATCGAAATCATTGATGCACAAAGAACAATGCTATGCGAACTAACTTGTCTGCGAATTATTATTATGTCATATTTGAGAATATCTCCTGACATCCCTGAATGTACCTTAACCTACTGAGTGAGAGGTAAGATTTCTTATTTACAGTGGCTTATTCAATCTATCAAAGAAGGATAGATACACATTTGGAAGAACAAACAAAAGCTCATGTACACATTTCTTCTCATTTATAACTCGCTCTTCAAGAGCCGAAGATCCATTCAGCTCGTATCTTTTTTTCACCTTACCAGCAGGGATGCCAGGTCAGACTTAGATTTCGTACGGCAATAACTATCCAACAAGCCATAGATTGTTAAAATCCGTCCATTTTTAAGGGAGATATTGATATTTTTGTGTAAGCCTTATTCCAGTAGTAGGAGTTCTGAGCGTTGTACCCGATCAAATGCACATAATAAAATTATAACAAAATTATTTTAACAGTTGTTATTTTTATCTAAATGTGATATGTTGAATTATCTGTACAGTATATTGGTCGGTTTATATTAACGCACAATATCAATATTATAACACAGTCTGTAACAATTACTTTCAACGTATACTATTAAAGTCATATATTTATTATTCCATCGATGAGGGCAACCCGCCGGATCGAAGACTCAAGAGTGTTTCCTGAGGACCCACATAGACAAGCCCTTGGCATCGTAAACCTTAATGGATTATGCCTTAATAAATATAACTTTGAAAAAAAAAATATTTTTTATAGTTTATCGTCTTGACATCTCACATGGAAAGATGAGATAAAACGCACCTTGAGATAAACAAACATAATCGCTTTTTTCTTAAATACGACAAAATTTTTCAAAATATTGACGCAAATTTCTGAATACTGAGGTTATGTTAGGAAACAGCTGATTCCACAAAAAATTTCTTGAAACATGTATATGCTACTTACAGTTTTGTTCCAATATAGATCAGATATTTGAATTACAATTAGTTACTCTACACTTATGCCAACTGATCAAAATTATATGAATTTCTAGAAGAGCAACACTCCGCCATTATATCCTAAGATTTGAGTATGAATTATCGAATTAAAGAATAATCGTGAATAATTCTTACATTTAACAATCGCACTCGCTTAAAAAATGTTCACCTATCTCTAATATAAAAACAACATATTTTAGTGATGAATTTATGTGTATCGTTCGATTTGTTTATTGCATTATTATAGTGCAATTGGTAGTCTTTTTACAATTTTCGGAACCCGGGACCGGTTAGAGCGAAGCAAATTTATTTGTTCATTAACATAAATTGATCTATTACACCCAAACCTCCATTTACGTTATAATCGGGGGTTAGTAAATCGAATAATGACATAAACAAGTTTACGTTATTTGGAATTTTCAATGTAAAAAAAGTTTTTCTTATGTAAACGTGATATTGGGTATGTATAATATAATGAATAATTTTGGAACGAAAATCATCAGTATTTGCAAGAAAAGGATGTTCTAAATAGCTTCAAAATCAAAGATGGCAGCTTGAAATATTGGAATTGCTCTTAATATACCATGAAAACAGTTCCGAAAATTGCACATATTGTATGGGGTTTTAAGGAATACCAATAAACCGGAAGTCGCTATCTTGTATTCCAAATCGTCATCTTGGATCTCAGAACCACCTAAAACATCATTTTCCTACATCTACTCATCAGTCCCGTTCCGAAAATACCTATACTGTAAGGGTTTTCAAGGAATACCAGTAAACCGGAAGTCGCCATCGTAGATTTCAGAACCTCTTTAAACCCCGTTTAACGACATCTTCTCATCAATTCTGTTCCAATATTGTAAGGGTTTTTATGAAATTTCAATGAACCGGAAGTCGTTATCTTGGATTTCAGAACCACTTCTAACATCATTTTCCGACATCTACTCTTCAAACTCTTTCCAAAAATACTTATATTGTAGTAGTTTCCATAGAATATAAATGAGGCGCAAATCCTTTTCCTTGTATGCAAAAATCGTATTCGTAAATAAAGTTTACGTTATTTGGAATTGGCTTCGTAAAAAATGTTAACGTTATTTGGGATTCACTTCGTAGGAAGGTTACGTAAAAAGAGGTAACTTAAAAAAAGTTTTCGTAAACGGAGGTTTGGGTGTAATCCAAAACAATAAGACCAATATTGCAAATTTCACGTTCGTCACTATAGAACAATTTTGTAGTCATCACTGTGAGCCTTGAATTTGAGAATTAACTGGAAACTTGCAAACTTTTGGTTGGTGGCTATTTTCACAGATTTCACAAATCCGTTATTCCGTAACCGGAAATCGAGGCCGTATAACATCCAGTAGCTAATAATCATGGTCTATGAAACAGTTCATATTTCGTACTAGTCGATTTAGTCAACTCCATAAAAATCATGTGCACATACTTGTCTCATTCACTCGATTCATATATCGAATGTTAGGTTGGTTTTCGTAGTGACTGCATTGCTTTTTTGTATAAGAAAGATAGTCCTAATCTAAAACAAAATGACCAAACTAATCCCATATGAATCTAATGTGTATTGTATTCAAAATAATTTCCGTTTGTTTCGGCTGATTTAAAGCCATATAAAATTTTCACTAAGTCATACAGAATATATTTTTATACATAGGCAAACATAATTTCTATGTACATCACATCTATATAACACGCACAACAATTGGATTTAGAAAATTGATCGAATCGATAAAATATGCACTAACATGGTATCAGTGGCATGTTATCAACCATGTAAGAAAAAATGACAATTACATTTCATTTAATCTCTTCCGTCGCTAAAAGATCCTCCTTTAGTTTTGAACTGCCACTTTTATATTTAGTAGAGTATATTTCATTATTATCGTAAGGGATAATGTATAATTACTTTCACTGCTGCGAGTACAAAGAAAAACAAAATTTAGAATGAATACCTATTTTCCTTTATCAATTAAATCATTCAGTTCCAGGAATAGCCTTTGAGAAATATTCAGCACTCAATTTAAACAAAGTAGCTATTTTAGTCAATCTGCGATCATACTTTATCACTTATGCCACACAGTTTAAAACAGACAAACAAACTTTCAATCTGTAGCGTATTGCCATTCAAACATTTCAGGTTTACACACCCCACGCAAAAAAACCCGCTTACATGATCAGTCACTGATAAAAAAGAAGCGACGCAAGAAGTGTGCGACGATGGAAACTATCTACATACAACTTTATTATTAAACACCGCTTATCATGTATTGGTGATATTTCCATCCACTCATAGGTAACCTTCACAGTCTCGCGTACTCGAAGTGTGAGTTGGCAATCGCAATCTTCCCGGTTGAAATTTGGTTCTGATTGCCGGATGCTTTTTTTTATTTCAAGCAAAATCGCCTAAAAGTATGCAATTGTATGGCACATAAAAATTTATTTTTAGAATTGCACGGTGAAATCTTACGCACCATAAAATTGGTTATAATAGTTGAAAAACCTACAGAATTCATAACAAATTTGGATATAATATTGATATTACCATATTAAGTTTTGTTACGATTTAGTTGTCATCTAAGCCAATTTTAGATATAATTTTTGTTATTTTAACAGCTAACCAGCCTAATATAAAACTAATTTTGTTGTGAGAAATAAATATCCCAATTTGTTATAAACTTGTTTCGACCTTCTGATCGGGTATGAAAAAGCAATGCTTGTGAGCGACGTGAAACACGATTTTTTATACTGTAACTTACAATTGTTTCTAAGTACCAAAAAGACTGTGTACAGCATCTTTTTTCATGACATTTTGCCTCGAATAGATTTTAACATGGTTTATTTTTGGCAACATATTCATTCGAATATGACATGTAAACCAGATGATGGCAGCATTTTCAAGTTGAAAGCAGTGTTGCTAATAGAGCGAGAACCCAGTGCATGCAGCACATTCTCGAGCGAGTGCAAGGCGTATTGTAGCTTACTCGCACTATTTCACGCACGCTTATGAGTCACTCACAAAAAGGTGCATTTTAAACACGTTTTCCCACGTGTTTTCTTTTGAATACGATGAGTGAGAGTCAGCAGGAGTAAACACTTACTGCGAGTGGGTTAGTGCCGCGAGTCAGCTCGCTCTGTTTCAAAATTATGTCTGATCGCTCGCCGAACGTCAGAAATGTTGGCTACAATAGTACTTGGTAGGACGCTCTATTCTTGCCAACGTGCTGGTTTGAAAGCTTGTTTGTGTTCTCTCTAGCCGAGTACTGTGTTTCTGTTACCTCTGTGTATGAAATTCAAGTTAAGTATGGATATTTTTGAAACTGCTGCATCAGGGCTTGCAAATTGAAGCAACGAATATTAACAAAAGAGTTTCACCATCTGTGCTATTCACACACATTTGTATGTCAGGTAGAATTCACAGCGCAACCCAAGCAAGGAAAGCTGCTTCGTTCGTTCATTAGTTCATGAATATGCCCGCTATCTGAGACCTATGCTTCACGAGGTTAGCATTTGATGAATGGTTCTCATATTAAAGATGCCTATGAAGAAACTAGATTCATAACTTTTAGTACCGATGAATATTAATTTAAAGAACATTGCTTTTAGTGTTTCTAGGATATATACACAGTGTAAACTGCCAAGAAACAAATTGATCGTTTTGAAAATGGGCTCAAATGCAAAATTTCTGCCATGAAATGTTTAAAGTATATTTGAAATGTGATCAAATTTGGTCTTGGAATGCGAACATTATGTTAAAAATGATTTTGTAAATCTACACTTTAAAAATAAACCGTAAACATTGCCTATATGACTTTGCTTCGCGTCTTGTAGCACGCCGTGAAGCAAGGTCTTCTTTCTCGTACAATACTAACGAGAGCGAACCCTTCATTTCATTACATTGTCATGGATTGCTCAGTTCATGTTAAACTGAGACTGAGAGTACAGCCAATTTACTTGGCAAGGGGAATTGGTCTGCTCAGTAGCATATACTCTCACGCATCCAGTTTTCCTCTAATATAGGTCTCTCATTCCGCTATGTCAAGCAAAGTGTTCACAGCAGATGTTTTTTGTTGCTTCGTTCGTTTGAGGATTCACAATACAGGCCCTGTGGAACATGCTTTGTTATTGTTTTTTTTATTGTCATTATATTTGCTTCTAATCACAGCATGATCGAGCTTGATCAGATTGCATATTAATCCTCCGCGCATAGAAAAATCGGTATAAGAGTACTAGCGGGAGCAAAATTGTGAGTGGGAGTAAGAGTGCGAGTATTTACGAGGAACAGCGAAAGAATGAGCGGTGGAATATGCACGATAGGAGTGCTCGGTGTTTCATCGTCACTCACAGAAGAGCACTGCGACAACAAAATAAAGCATGGAAATAACCATGGGGAGCATACTCACACGGGAGTTTTAGATGTATTGATGGCACACGAGTGAGAATTATCTGAACAGTATGAGCGAGCTTAGCAACACTGGTTGAAAGTTATTCCATAATTATATTTATTCAAACTATTGAAAGAAATAAATACTGGAAGAACATAACACCCATATACCATTTGAATCAGTTCGTCGAGATCAGCAAATGCGTGTGTGACAAATAATTTCACTCAATTTTCTCGGAGATGACTCGAACGTTTTCTACAAACTCAGATTAATATGAAAAGTCGTATGCTTCCGAACAAGGTTCCTGAATTACATTTGGATCCGACATCTGGTTCCTGAACTATATGTGAAACGAAATTAAAATAATGTAACTCATTTTTCTCGTAGACGAACCATATAAGATTCAAGTGAAAGGTCTTAAGTTCCTATAATACATCTTGCTTTTTAGTCAGAATCCAACTTTTCGATTCCAAAAATTTTATTCGCACTACGATTTCTCAAAGATGCCTACACTGATTTTCAAACATTTTGAATGAAATGTAAACAATACAGCTCCTCAGCTGAATTCATTTGACTTCGGCTACACCGATTTTCGAATTCCGGTTACAGTATTGAATTATTTCTCACAGCTCAATCGTTTTCTCAAATCAGGTCAAATCGAATTTCAAAAACAAAAATTCAAATTAAAGGATCCCATACAAAATTAATGAATTTATCCAATTCTGAATTTCGATTCTGGAATTACAGGTGATGAGTTCTTAAAATTCAAACCAATTAAGAAAATGACAGTTGGACTCAAAACTATTGCAATTTATTCGTCATATTAATTTTTGGTCATACGAATCTTTGTGGGTTATGCTGGTTGCTGAATACCGGCTCTGGAAGTACCGTAAATAATGGCAAAAAAACTCTAAAGTGGAACTTACTTCAACATCTCATGGAATGTTCAATCGATTGTCACACGCTTAGAATAAATTTCGTTCCGATTTACGATTGAAATCTCAAATTGCCGCTTAGAACGACGGTCATTAAAACAATGTCACGAGTACTAAAACACCGATGAATATTCATGCAAAAAACACATGCGGATTGATAAAAAAAAGGTATTATTTATTATCTTCAGACGAAGAAACCATCAGTTTGGGTATCGTAAGGCAACATCGTGTTCGATTGTTACTGACACAGCTGAAGAAATTGACGTGAACCACTGAGCTGTTTTCCAGTTTGGGTATCCCATTTGTCGTCGTGAAAACACCTATTCTGTGCCTCATTTTTCATTGTACGTTCGCTTTTTCCATTTCAGAACATCTCCATTCTGGTGGTGCTGCTCTACTCGTGGCGAATCAGTGTCAACGTAAAAAAGTATAGCGATTTGGAGGACGTCTACTACGGTTTGTATGATTCTGGTTTGCCTGCAGCCATTTTTCCTGTATTGTAGGTTTGCGCGTGTTCACTAGAACTAATTTCTATCTCTTCTTTTTTTTTTACAAACGCTCGTGCAACTACTGTTGATACTTTTACACCCCAGGTGTCCAAATTGCATACTTTGCTATCATCGGAACCCAGTGCTCGATGATCCTGCTCAGCGTAGTTCTGCTGTTCGGAATCTACAAGGTATGAACAGTTCTAAACGCACCGACGAGCATGAATTATGAATGCTATATAAAACGAATTTACTGTTGCTGTGTACGAAATTCAACCTTTGTCAATTTCAATTACGACCCGCAGCCATTCATTTGCAAACTAGTTAACCCCCCACGGAACGACCGAAATTAGCTCTGCGCCTAATTCGTATTACTGTTTTTGAATTAGTTGATTTTAACAACAAAATTTCCAAAATAACTATAAAATTAGTTAAAATTTAGAGTTTACTGTGCTGAAAAAACTCTTATTATTAGAGAATGTGTTTAGTTGGCGAATATTCTGGACACAAACCAGCAATATTTCAATCCAACACGAAATTCTCATTGACAACTAATTTCGTTATTAAAATCAGAAACTTTGATTCTATTTATCTATCACCGTCATTACTGAAGGACAGCAGTGTCAAAGCAAAACAATCAATTAAAAAGCTAAAAGGGACAGTCTTGTTGAAACTGCTCGCAAATTGTTTAGATGTTTTTCGAATGTGTTACGATATATCCCTATATAAATTTCTAAACCGATATGTAAAAATGACGTAAACTGTTAGTGGAAAGTGTATTTATTCAGAATTTGTGCGTAGTTGAAGCGATTGTGGGTAATAATGTTTTTACGGGGAACAGTGAAGTGAGTTTCGAATGTTGCACTCTAATTGTATATGTCAAATGATGTTTTTTGTATCTTCTCATTCCGGGCTACGCCGTCCGGTGTGCTACTTGTAATCGGTTTTTGTTTTCCGAGTGCTCAAAGTTTTCAGTGAGAGAGTCGATTTCGCGAAGTCGAATGAAGAAAACAGCGATTTAGAAGTAAAATTTTTCAAAAAGAAGTTTATGTTTCGCTTATGTCTTTTTCTCCAATACAACATCGCATCGTATTATACCTGCAAATATAGAAAAGATAACCGCGACTGAAATTTTTGTCGGTAGTAGTGTGCCATCTAGTGGCTAGTAGTCATTACGGTGTTAACGAGCGCCATATAGCTGCTAATTGCAGAAACCAATTCAACCATTTATGTTGGTTGAAAACAACGTTTTATTTCTCTAATTCAACTAAAAAATTAGTTGAATGGATATGAAGCGTGCCTTAGCTAAGAAATGACAGCACGTTTAATTGGTGAATTCAACTAAAAAAAATAGCCATTTCAACAAATATTTTATTATTATTAAGAGAATTAGAATCAAAAAATCTAAATTAGCAAAAGTAAGATTTTTTTAGTTGTCTCAAAAAATAACTAACTAAAATCAGAAAATCAACTAATTTTTTCGCCAAAATGCTAATTTCAGTCTTTCCGTGCCGGAACAAAAGTGTCGGTCAAAAAATTAAACAATCGGACCAGGAAACTTTTGACAACTTTATCAGTTTATTTTTCATTTCGTTTTCATTCTCCCCAGTGGGAAGCAGAAAGGGGTTGCTAACTTTAATTGAATTATTCAAGCCTACCTATTTGTGCCGTGCGAGCAAAATACGATCTAAATCTTTTAATTTTCAATTAAAGACAATGCTTATATTTCGCTCTATTTCCTTGCGCTCATGGTACCGATAACTACAGGAAAATATCGGTCTGGTCGTTCCGTGGATAATCGGATTCATTACCTTCATGGCGCTGGAAGCCGTGGCGATGGTGTACTCCAACGTTTTACGGGATCACGTAAACCGGGTAAGTGGCTACGGCAGGTGACGAGATAAAGGTTAGAGGAATTAATTTGGGTTGTTAGAGATCGCTTCGTGCAAGTCAGCAATATTGCACAACACAGTAGGGGAGACCGGGGCGAAACTGGCCACTCGTAATAATTTGAACAGTAAATGTCACATTCTATCAGCTGAACCCTCTTTATGTGGGCCCGAGCATTAGCTACAATGGGCTTATGTTCATTTGACATGCCGTTCACTCAGTTGAGTCTAAGTAGTCAGTGAATGCGAAAGTGTCGATTTTTTCGTCAAAAGTAAAATTTTCAAGTTCAAGAGACAAATCATATTTGATGAGCGATTAATGATAGAATAATTTTTGTTTGTGTTATAACTTGGCAAAATCGAAACAAAGCGGTGGGGCGAAAATGGCTACTTTTTGGTGGGGCGGAAACGAGTACTAGGCTCGATCCAAATCGAAAATTTATTGTTGTTTCTTACAAAACAACTGACTGATTTCATGAAGCTCAACACTAGTTTCGAGTATAGAATCGATAAACGCTTAAAGCACATTCAGCATCAGCCGCACAAAAGTTGAGTGAATATTCCGAATCATCGAATGATTTGGACAAAATCTACCTTTACTGAGCCAAATTACTTAATAATTAGTTCTACAAAACAACTCCCTGAGCCAGACAGTGAATCAAATTATGAATTTAATATTTCTTTATTCATTTAAATTTCTTGTATATTCTAGAAAAACAATTGCATTTTACTTTACATATTTTTTTCTCATCAATTTTCATATTTCTTTTTCAAAATCAGTAGTTTTAAGATGAAACTATATTTTCTATGTACGAAAAAGTTGTTATAAATCAAGGCCATCAAGGCCATCATTTACACACAATATTTGGTTATGTTCGATTGTTTTCTACGTCAAAATGTGACTGGCTATTTTCGCCGCACTTGTTTTCATATTTTTGATAATGAGATTGGTGAGCCAGATTGCACCCGTATAAGTTGGGATATGTACCTAAAATCAAATGCGTTTTATAACTGAACGTTGTAGCTTTCGAACAATATATTTCTGAGTAAAACTAAAATTTCTGGTTTTAGAGCAACTAACCCCCCCCCCCCCCCCCCCCCAAAGAAAATTTTTCAACAGTATGTTCCATGAACAAACTGTGTACTTTTTATGTGAAAGTGCAAATAACCTAACCTTTCTTTCAAAGTTTTGCACCTAACTCACCTTTTGAAACCCCCTCCCTCCCTTGAATCCCACCCCCTTTTGACCCCTCCCTTGAACTTTCCCTTGAATCCTCCCTCTTTCAATCTGTAAATCTGATGTCTTAAGTGCCGGTGCAGTTAGTTTTCACTAAAATGCGAAGCATTTCTCCAGAAAAGCGCAAAGAGATCGTGTACAAATGGCTCACTATTTCCAACACTGAGTCAGTTGGAGAAAATGAAAAGTGTACACGAACTTCTATAGCACTATCTTCCATATATACTGGAATGTTGTACTTAATGTTCTCGTGCTCCACATAGTGCACATTGTTATTTTTTTTCTATGCACACGTTTAATGCACACGTTTAATGTCAATGCGTTTAATGCGTTTTTTAAATGCACACGTTTAATGTCAAAATGCATTTGCTCCTTAGGCAAACCTTCAAGTTCTCGTATCGAAAGTCGAATTTTGCACTGTCTGAAGTCAACTATAATTGTATTCTTTCGTGTCGGCGGTAGCTTTTGTTCGTTTGGTTCACTCATTTCGAGGTCGTTCTATTGTTCACTACACAATACTGTACTTGGTTTCTTCTGTCCCGAACGTAAGCGATTTTGTTTTATCGACTGACTTGGATGAGATGTGAAACCGAACTGAGGTGAAAAATCGTAGTTTTGACTTTAAACAACCATCAAAAGTTCAAAAATTTAAAAAAAAGGAAAAAAACTTTGGGACCTAGAAAAACATCTACTACAACTATTCTGCATTTGTTGACTTCTGAATAGTTACAGTGGACTTCGCAAATCATGATTTATAAGAAGTGTCCTCAAAAATACTCCTTCACCGCCTTATTTCTCTTTACTTTTCACTATGCAAAATATTTGAATTTCTTTTGGAACGATAGCTCTAATAATCGCATGAATAGTATTATTTTGCATCCATTCCGACGTTTTTGACCGGTTTTTCCGGTGCTTCAGGAACTGGTAAAGTTAACTGGCTCCTCCCGAAACGAAGTCCTGGGTACGGACCTGGTTAAAGACATGCATGAAATGATATATCTATCGAGACGTAACTTTTAATGCTTTTTCCTAAGTGTGTTCGTTTGAAATTGTTAGAATGGGTGATAAGAGCCAGCAGACTATTTGAGAATTTTTCACACCAAATTTCGCAGTGATATGACTTTCTTGATCCGGAAAACAGGGCTGTTAACTAAACTCTACTCTGATTGCATTGCCGAATAATCTAGGAAATAATGTGATAGATTGGTATACTTACCGCAATTCTGATTATAATAGCAACTTGTTTTCCTAATTATAATTCCACTATTTTTTTCCTATCTCCATGGCACCCGCAGCAGTTCGACTCGTTATGCAAAGCGGAGGTAGCTTTCTTCATATCACGAGCATTCATCAACGTGAGTATTCCAGCTGGGAAGGACCCGTTCCCTGTCACTCGTTGCTGAATTTTATGCGTCTGTTCGATGTAATTAAAACAACATCAATCCCACCCCGCAGGCACTGGCAATGTGGGCCGTCACCCGTTTCTATAATCTACTGCGGGCAGGAGTAACCTGGAAGGGACCGGAGGTGATCGAACTATGACACAACTCGAACGACACGGAGAAAACGCTGGCGTCTCTCCGTGACGAAACTCACCTGATTGTGCGGATCCGAGCCGGCAGTGGTACCAGTAGAGGCGGAATCAGTAGAGGTCGGAACGATGATGACGGCAACGGCAACGACGACGATGTTGATGATGTTGGCAATGGGGGGCAAGGTAGAAGCGAGGACGATACTGATGACAATATGATTGATGCTTCGGGTAGCGTAGGCAGCCGGGGGAGACGGGGCCCTAAAACTGGCTACCCGAAGCAGTTCTCACACGACGGCGACTCGGATGATCATGAAAAGAGTGCCGGAAGTGGGAGCGAAGAAGACGATTCACTCCTGGTCGCATATGACAGCAACTCTGTAGCATCCGTTTGACAATATCGAAAGTTGGTACGGATCGCGGCAAAATTACAGCGGCAGGCGGACAGTTCCGTGTTGTTGTTCTTGATTATATTTTGTATTGAGGTTTATGCGCAGATTTTTATATTTTTCTAGACTACGATGTGTGTGTAGGAACGACATATTGTTATACTTTGGCGGAAAAATGAGTTTCCTGTACAAATTGCTTCCAACGTGAAAAGAACGAGCGGATGAAGAGAGTGCGAAAATGCGGCTTTGGATGTGACAGGGAACGAACAAAAAAGGAACCGTATTTATTTTTAGATATTTTCCTGGCTTTGTATTTGGCGAGCCACGATGGCTACCGTTAAACCAAGACTATAGCTATGAAAAAACGTTGTATCTTGTATACATATTACATACATATAGTAGTAAGAAAAACAAACCGAAAAAGGAGAAAAAATATATAATGAATGTGCTACCATGGACAAATACCTACACAATCCAAACGAAGTATACATTACTTATGCCGAAAATATAACGCCAATAAATTACTCTCCAAATGCTTTGTTTTCTGTATACCACCCTTATTCTGAATTACAATGGATATTTTCGACTATCCATCGTGTTCGTAGTAGTAAAACGGATCCAGTCGCCGTAAGTAGTAATCAACTCGTGGACAACTTGACAGCTCGGCGAGAGGGACCTACTATGGTCTCAGCCAGTCTTAACGAAAGACGCGTCAAAAAAACTTTACAGCTCCCATACATCGAGAATATAAGTAAAGGTTTTAGTTCTCTGGTTTCACAATGGCATCGTAAATAGAATAACATTTGGAAGTAACGTATCTGTTTTTCGACAATCTGCGGTTTAAATTTTTATATTTAAATAAGTAAAATTTATTTTGCTAGCATTTCTTGACATTTATAAAACAGCTTTCCTCACGTTTCGCCTTCGGCTCATCAGTGCTTAAAGCAGTTCAAATTGAACTACCATCTCCGCCTAACAGTTCAATTTGAACCGCTAAGCAGACGCAAAGTTTACACTATTTATGTAACGACTTTTTGAATATTGCACCGAGACGCAATATCCTTTCTGATGGCTAGAACGATTAGCGGTTCAAATTGAACTGTTAGGCGGAGATGGCAGTTCAATTTGAACTGCTTTAAGCACTGATGAGCCGAAGGCGAAACGTGAAGAAAGCTGAAATAAAATATGTGCTTTTGTATGTATGTATGTATGTATGTATGTATGTATGTATGTATGTGTGAAGCCACCATCAGTTCAAGGCATTGGCAGTGTATGCGGGTAGACTTACAGTAGATCCGAATTAGATTATCAAATAGCTTTCATATAATTGCTGTTAAGAAGGCCAAAATGGGTTTTGAGGACCTGGCGCCTTCCAACAAGAACATCCGGGCATATAATAAAGAATTTCTCTATACCAGCTTAAACCCGCCTGATGGTTTGTTTGATAGAAGGGTGCGTCTTACTCATTTCAAACCTTCAGGGAGGGGACGTGTGTAGCGTGATGGGATAGTCGATGCCTTTCACGCAGCCCGCCTGGGTTCGATTCCCAACCCCGCACATAGGGTCAGAAAGATTTTCTGGTCCGAAGAGGCGAATGACCTAAGATGTTAATGCCTCTATAATTGAAACAAAAAAAAACCTTCAGGGAAAAATACAAAGCTTCCCCCGCGTGACTCAGGTTGGCAATCCACTCCATCATCCAGTCATTCACTTGTACGGTACCCTGATGCACTCCCTGTTCCTCCCCGTTGTCGATATACTTGAGCATAATACAATATAATATAATATAATATAAATTAATATAAAAAATATAGAATACAATACAATATAATATAATATAATAATGATTTGGTTCGTAAAATGAGATTACGTTATTTGGGATTTGGTTCGTGATAAGAGTTACATAAAAAGAGGTAACTTAAAAAAATGAACGTAAACGGAGGTTTGGGTGTATAGTTTACAAACTGGTTATATCTCTGACATGTGTTTTTTCATACACAGTTCAATAACGTTTTTGCCTTTCTCATATAAAAAGGCTATGCAATCGCTGTGAAAACCGACTTTACAACCGTGGCCCGGAGGGCGGAGTGTCATATACCATTCGACTCAGTTCGTCGAGATCACAAAGTGTCTCTGTGTGTATGTTCATTTTCACATCACGTCTTATGGCCCCACACAATATTTCTAAATTTCATTTGGATCCGACTTCTGGTTCCGTAATTACAGAGTGATATGCACCGAAAAACGAAAAAAAAAATCACACACGTTTCTCAGAGATTGCCGAACCGATTTTCACAAACTTAGATTCAAATAAAAGGTCATATAGCCTCATACAATTTTTCTGAATTTCATTTGGATCCGATTTCCGGCTCCGAAATATGTGAAAATTTTTGAAAAAATGCGCCATCAATTTTCCCGAAAATTTCCTCACCGATTTTCACAAACTAAGAAGCAAATAAAAGGTCTTAACATTCTTTAAAAAGTCCCCGAAAAGTTGATCTAGATCCGACTACCGGTTCCGGTATTACAACGCGATTAGTGAAAATTTTTGATTTCATGAGTATTTTTTCACAAGCGATGGCTAAACGAGATGCACATTTCTATAAATCTTACTGCCAAATTCATCTAGTTGGCAGATCTTGATTTTCACGAATCATGATTCAAATTAAAGCTCTCATTGTCTTTAAATATACTGTGCGATTCCATCCTGATCCGACTTCCGGTTCCGAAATTGTAGGGCGATGAATGTCAAAACATTTATATTCAAAATGACAAATGAAAAATTTACTAGTGATAGAAGTGATCTATATCATTCGACACAGTTTATGGAGTTGAGCAATGTATGCAAAAAACAACGATGTATGTTGAGCAACGATGCAAAAAACAGCAAGAATTTCCAAGATTTGGATTAAAATCAATTCAATTTGTAGGCTATGTTAGTTACTTACTAAACGAACCGGGTTGGCGGCTCAATGCATAGGACGCTGGTCTTACAAGCCAGTTGTCGCATGTTCGAGCCCCCGACCTGGAAGGATTCTTAGTGTCAGTAGGATCCATAGTACTAGCCATGCAATGATTCTGTACTCTATGAATCGGCTGCGAAGTCTGTTGAAACAGAAAGGCCAAATTCCTCAAAAGGAATGTAATGCCAGGACTTTGCTTTTTACTAAACGAACCGACTTTGACTATACTGGTTCCAAGTTCCCGGTTCCAGAAGTACCAAAGTAGTGGTCAAATAGTTTAAAACGAGACTCACTCAATTTTCTCAGCGATGATTTGATCGATTTCCACAAACAGGCTCAAACAAAAGTTTCTATAGTCTCGTTGCTGTTTACGGTCTGAGGACAGAGGGTCACGTGTTGAGTTTGGACATTACATGGATTCCAATGAACAATGAAAAAATATTCAACTTTCACAAAGATTGAATGTCTGTGTGTTTGGCAGCCTTGTCGAGCCAATTTTATTTCTCTCTCCTTTTTCAGAATGCTATCAGGAAACCAAAGCGAAAAAAATGGCGGATGCATTGAAACTGACTATGTTTCACAGAAAAATACAAGACTTTTTTTTATCGCGATAACATATATGTTTTTATGTACTAATCGCATCTAAACTAAATTATCTAGACTTTGACACGGTAGATTTATGATACAAGCCTTCAAAGCCGAGATATTCGATTAACAAGTAGAGGTATGCATTTCCGAGCGTTCCCATTTTCAGCAGTTCTTCAGTCAGAAAAAAATACAACACGACCGCTAAACTCAATGAATCATTCTGAAAATTTCACAGAATGTTCTCAACTAAATTTCGAAGACATTGTCAGGTGGGTTTTCTATATTCTGCACCGTTTCCAAGAAAATTTAATTTGAAACGGGAAAATAGCAAAAAACCTACCACTTTACGGTACTGTCCTCACCCCCTAATTTCATCGTGGACCGACTTCCGGTTCCAGATCCATAGGGTAAAATGTGTTTAATCATTAAGTGCGACGATGCAAAATAAAGAAAAGTTCTTATTACTTGACGTAACTGTTTACAAATTAGAAAGGTTATGTTAGTCCATACCCAAAAAATATTTCTTATTTTACTCAAAATTGAAAAAAAATTTCTTCACAAAATCATCTAGTGATATTTTTGAAAATATAAGTAATATGAGGAATGCATCATTACACCACTAGGTAGATTAGAGAAAGTTTTTCGTATTTCGATTATAGTAATTTTAGTTCTCTTTCACCATTTGAATCAGAAATACAATTCGAAAGGTCTTACCCATCGTATTAAGCTTGCTTTGAGCTTTTTTATGCTAATCGAGGAGCGAAAACAAATTGACTGTCGTTACACGTTTGAAAGAAAAAAACGAACTGCATTTAAGTACAATTTTCCTACACCATAAGGAGTATCTTAACAACTTCTGATGACAAATTTCTATAACCGAGATGTTGAGCATTCCTTATTCATTGAATGACAATAAGTCGATTTGGAAGCATTCGTCAAGTTATGTCAAAGTTTCGGTTCACTTTTTCAACGATAGCTTCAAGTATTCATTCGAGCAAGTTTCTCCAGCAACTATGCACTTCAATTGATTGCTTAGCATGCTTCTGCAAACAACCGGTGACCTATGGTCGATTGATAACTTTTCGTTTGCAGTCAAAAGCATAACCATCATCGTCTACTGCAAACCAACTGTATCTCGCACCATCTTCAAAGTAAACATCTTCCAACATTTCCTCTCGAACAGTTCAAAGCGAATCTTTTGTGTTCGGTTTTCCACCATCTCAGCCCGAGCGTACGCCAATCGATTTCACCCATTTTCAATCCCCAACAACAGATGAATCTCAATTGCGGAAACCGTCTTCAAAGAGTTTGCGTTTTACAATACTAGACATGCTTAGTGGCTTTGCTGTCTCGCGCACCATTCGTACCCGACAATACTTTGTCTGTTCAACAATCGACTGATAAACGACGGAAACGTTATCAATCAGCCTTGAGGGAAACTTTCTCCATAAACTTGATGCCAAAATTGGTTCCGTGTTCAGAAAGACGATTGGAGACTATGCCATGGATTTTGTAGAGCAAAGTTTTGATTCATTCCACGGAACAACTAGTCTGCTTGGTCAGAAGAACACTATAGCTCATTGTTATTTTAATGAACTGAGCAGCAGAGCGAAGTAACACTAGCATGTGTAATCGACAAAGAAGAAAAATCGTCGTTTCCATACAAGCAAATTTCATGTATTCAGAAGATAAATTACATTTCACATGTGCATAATATTGCCACAATCAATTTACCACAACTTGACCGAACGGCGACCGGAAAATCGTTGTGTTCGGTATGAACTTGAACTGAAAGGTAAGCACAAAAATGCACGTTTGGTGCCTCCAATGTCATGTTTCGCTCCACATTCGGTCGGCACTGGCTATGGAACCCGCCGTGGCAAATCTTGCTCCTATCATTATGAGCAAGTTAAACGCAATAAACGCCAACATCGACAAAGCTCGCCAAATTGATCTGTCTACCATTCCGGAAGATTGTGTTACAGGTTTGCGTAAACCCAAACGAAGTGCCGTGCCGACTACGTAATAGTTCAACTCCAGAACTAAAACAACCGTATGTATGAGGAAATATGGAAGTAGGTAGTTACTCTTGGCCTGAAATTACGAACATTAGTGGTATTCGAAGTTGTTTAAAAGAGTTTACAATTCAATACTTTTCATTGGTATGTGAACAATTTAAACGTCACACTGCACAACTGTAAACTTATGAATAAACACACTATTCGTAGTACACACCAAGTGCTTTACCTTCAATATCCCAACAATTGCCAACACGTTGGATAGTACTGTCATCAGTTTCGATAGCAAATAGAGACATCTGCTAATTGCACCAGATCCACTGTTTCCGGTTCCGTTTACTCTGTCTCGTCTCAACTTGACTATTGCGTAAATTGTGAAACACTATATGAATAAAATGCACAGAAACCAAACGTCAACCACCCGGTTTAATTGAGAAGTTATACAAAAGCAATAATTACGTTAGTATCTATTGTATCTGAGCCAGTACCGTTACCAGTATCGTAAACCAACTTACCGCTTCGACCACGTTGATCAGCACGGCGTACCACTTAATGAAAAGGGCGTTTTGCCATGAACTGTTTAATCGTGCCTCGAACTGGCGCAGGAAGCTGTCCACGCCATCGACCAGCCCAGCTGCACTGGCTAGAGGTAATTGGGGCTGATTTAACGGTTCATGTAGCAGAGTAGGCACGTTTTGACGGCCGGAGCACACCGATCGATAACAGGTGACCATTTTTCTGCTGCCGTTTTCTTCCGATCGACTTTATCAGTCTAATTAAGAAGAGAATATAGTGCCTGATTCAAGAGAAACAAGAGAAACTCAGATCAAAATTCGATATGACAAAAATGTAATCATAACTGCTTTTATTTCCGGCTTACTGCGATTAACGTTGATTACAAACGAGGTTGGATAAGACTGAAGTAAGACTGACGGTGACAGACGGTGTCGATACAGCTTTTCGTTTGGAAGAAACATTTTTTGTCATGCCGTTTTTCATTGAAATGCAACATTCTGACGGTGTTTCATTGCGATTTCTGCTCGAAAGTGCAAAACCAGAGCAATCCACGCCACCAGTGTTTTTCAATGGAAAACGCCATCAGTGTAATTTCAAACCAGTAAACGATTTGTCAAATATTATAAATATAATTATAAAGTAAAGGGAATTGATGAGACCTGTTTTTTATCCACTCAGAGTGTAATGATGCCTCTCTCATATCACACAAGATAACAGAAATGTTTGTTTGGTAGCAACTAACATAACCCGCGAATTGATACTGTTTTGATCCGAACTTTAAAGAGTTTTTAACGTTTTGGCATCGTCGCTTTCTCTAATTGACAATTTTTAATGTTGACCTTACTTCAACCCAGGCTCGTATCGAGAAAAAAATTAGGTGGTTAATCTGCTATCAGCGTAATAATTTTTATTCAAAATCACTATTTCCTTTATTCAATTGTGCGACAGTGACTTTCTCACTGAAAACTTTTTGCACTCCGAAAGCAAGAACCAAATACTCCGAGCAAAAATAACAAGGAGCTACATAGAAAAGCAAGCGCCCACTACGAGTATTCTCCGCAAACTGTAAGGGATCTTATTTTCTAGATTCAAAACTATGTTGTTAACAGAAGAAAACTTATCATTCTTCTTGTTTCGGTGCAGCTTTCTGCTGAATAAACCATAATCAGCTCCAATATTGTCATGTTGGAAGATACAACGAATTTCGTTTGACTTCACTTCACTGTTCCACGTGAAAAACATTGTTATTTGCATTCATATCAACTGTTTTGTATTCTGTACAAAAAACATTTTCCACTAAGAGTTTACGGCGTTGTACCTTTTTTATGAATATAAAAAATAGGTATAGAATTCGCTCAAACTTTAGAAACATTTTCCGAGGCCCGAAGGGCTGAATGCCATATACCAATCGATTCAGCAAATGTCCGTGTGTGTGGGTCTGTATGGATCAGGGTCATTTCCATATCATCTTATATCCATACGATGAATGATTTTGTCACCAAGTTGCAGTAGAAATTCCACGTAACATAATTACCCCGACGCCTAAAAAAACGTTCTTAATGTAGAAAAAATGTTTTCATTAAGAGCAGGGCAAAATAACAGAAGGTGGAGTGGGACGGTAGACGATTTCTTAGTTACCATATGTAGTTACCTTATGTGGTTCCCAATCAACTGCTCATGGGGTACATGTTTTATAACACAACACTACACGGATACAAATCCATTACCGGTACCATGATTAAAAAATCATGAAAATCATGAAACATTACTTCTCATGAGGCCATGCCTATTACTGATGATTTTGTGAGCAAATCCCAAAAGAACTTTCATGATTTAAATCATTTTGCTCATAATATCATTAATAATAGGTATGAACTCATGAGAAGACACGTTTCATGATTTCTTCATAATTTCTTAATCATGGTTTCAGCAATGAATTTTTATCCGTGTAAACGCAACGTAATTCAATATTTAAGAAAATACTGAGTTGCCATATGTGTTATGAATCAACTTATGATAGAATCATAATCTATTACACACCCAAAATCTTCCTGTTTTATATATCGAATTGGTAAACACAGAAATAAATGAGTTTTTTTCGCAATTATTTAAATTTTCTACTTTTTTCGTATTGCTCGTGCAATGTTGATAGTAGTCATAAATCGCACCCACAAGTTACAACTGCAGTCGACAAGGGAAATTAAATCAATTCCGTCGTGTTTGATTTTCTGCACTTTTTTCTGAGTATACTTTTATCGCTGATACCGCCGAAATGTGCACTGCAAATGAATTATTCATACAAGCGTTATTTTTTATGGGTTTTGCTCGAAAATTAACGTTTACGTGACCCCTGTCGGGTACGTGTTGAGTGCAGATGGTGGGCTGCACACGACAACAACGTACACAAAGGTTTCTTTTTACACGGGGGTTACGTACCGTTTAAAAAAACGTGTAAAATAAAACCGTGTTAATTGCGGAAACCGTGAAAAAATAAACCGTGTAGAAAATTGGACGTAATAATTCCAAAAACCGTAGGTTTGACAATTCGTTTGTTTTTGTTTTTTTTTTGTTTAAATACAACTGTTACTTCATAATAAAAACTGAAATCTAGAAACCATCCTGAAGTTACGAAAATGGTCTTGTCATCTTTGATAAAACCCATTGGATGACAAGTTAAAACTAGAACACTTAGGAAACGCATTGTCTGGTAGGTAAATTTATCTATATGGCTGATGCCTTTTGTACAATGCAATACGAGTGCTCAAAAGAAAAATAATACGTTGATACAAATTAGAACGTTCGACTAAAGAAGTAGCACCGCCCATAAACACTATCACTACAAATGAAGCTTGAGAAAAAGTTCAATGGTGCGATGTGTAGTAAACACTAACGATCCTTATAGTCATTTTTAACTGAACTGAGTGGGAAGATATGGGTATTGGATGAAGATCTATGCACGCATGCACGAATTGAAGGGGGATAATCCATAGATATGAATACGGATCAAATTAGAAAAGGTATTACTACAGTCTTTTACATAAGAGCGTGGTCATTGTTGTGAGAAAATGAAAAGACTCAACAAGAAAATATTTTTGAATATGGTTTTATTAGATCAAAAACTTACATGCAAATACATTGATAGAAAGTCCAATCGCTTTTAGCGTTAATAATGGTTTGACACCTTCGAGACATAATTTAAGCGAGATTTTGCGCGTATTCTTCTGAAAGTGACCTCCAAAATATGTTAATTCGACGAACAAGCTGCTTTAAATTGTGTGATCGGTTCTTCCCAAGCTTCATCTTCATTTGAGCCCAAACGTTCTCGATTGGATTGGCATCGGGCGACTGCGATGACCAATCCAAGGTCACGACACCATGGCCGAATCAAGACGTTTTTGTGCATGTTTTTCACTCAACATCGATTTTTTCAAAGTTTCGAAATTTCAAATTATTTGCGATCAAATGTCTGCAAACAGTTCCGTACGATATATTTATACCTTTTTTGGACAATTTTGAAGCACCTTCGCGATAAATTTTTTTTTCAAAAAACAGGCCACAAATCACTTTTTCGTCTTTTTCCGACAATACGCCGGAATAACTGCGATTTGGAAAGTCACATTTTTCACCTCTTTAAAACGATTCACCCACTTACTCACAAACTGTTTCGACTTTTGCATGTATTTCGCAGCGGCAGCTTGGGTCATTTGGGACGCGTATGCGGCATGCTAAGATCGATTTCAAAACAATAGTCAACTGATTTATTCTCGCATTGCATGAAGGACAATACTGCCCTCTGCGTCAAATAAAATAATCACACCATTCCACTTCACCGATAGCGAGTAATCGTGACCACGCTCTTATGTAACTGACTGTATGTGTCATGCTGAAGCAACTCATTTCATCGGTGTAGATCATAATACTGCTAGAGCTCTATCATTCAAACTGGTATAAAATACTGTACTACTCTATATGATGAAGAGTTTAAGAGATTAGTAAATCCGACTAGTTCTTCAACTTTACGAAATTCTCGATGGTATCAATAACGATGCAATACAATATATCATACACCACAACTGAGCGAAGGAGACATTGACGTGTAATTTACGACAGATTGAAAATTCGAAAACTAATTAATCAGTCAATACTCCCGTACTTAACGTAAATCGTTTTGTTACAGACAAACTACTTTAACTTTTTTTTAACTTTTTTAAAAAAAAATTACAGCCTCAGCAGCGTTTTATCTGTGTTTCAAATATAGAAAAAAAAACTACAAGGATCAGCCCCATGGGGTTGTTCGAGCCGTTGATGTGGAACAAGGCAACCAAAATTTCCAATGATTGACATTTTCAATTAATCATCACACTTTTGAATCCGCAAATGCACAAGAGTCTGCTTAGATCCTTATTAGGAATCAACACCGAACACGCGAACCCAGAATATAGACTCTATTTATCGTGATTTGTATTTGTTTCGTAACCGACGAAATTATATCAATAGCCCAAATGTATACAATTGAATGTTTGTACATGCTTGCGATACGGATATCGATATTTAAGCTTCTCTTCAACAAGCTTGTGTTCAAGTTTTGTATGCAAGCAGTTATTTTTATAGCGTTTCTCTACCATTACTACCATTTTGCGATTTCGGTTGAAGCGATACAATATTTCTCATTATCAATCGCGTTCATCTTATATAAATTAGAAATTGGTCTTATGCACTCAAAATTTACCCTGGAGTAGTTGTCAATTTCTCAGGCGAAACGACATAACATGGGATTTCATCCAATCTTGCATGACACAAGATCAGAGCATACCAATAAAAGCTTCAAATCGTTTATGGCACTTTTTATCTTGCTGTGTAGTAACAACCTACCTCTAGCAAGCTACGCATAAGAATGAAACGTTAGCTATAATTTCGCTTCTATTTGTAGATTCGCGTGCTTCCAACAGCTTTGCTTTTGCTTTGATTGACCAATCAGAGCGCTGCTTTCCCTTTGATATATCGCTTACTCCTTCAAAACCGTCGACTATGGCAGGGAAATCCGGTATGCGGGAGATTTTTTGCAGCCAAAATAGGACACTGCTAGCTATTAATCAACATTTCAATGATATAAAATTAAAAATACATGGCTATGAACATTCAAATCAATACGTAGAAATATTTCCAATCAAATGGTGACATAATATTAATCATTGATTCAACATTGACTGAGCTGTAATTGTTCCAAACCTGACCACATTTTTACGTGTATTTTTCTTGAGTTTCTAGTTTGCACCGCTATATAGAAAACAAAAATGTGTTCCACATTAAAAGAACGGCAATGTATACCAGTTCTAAAATTGACAGTAGAACTGGTCGAATAAATAAAACTAAAACGGATTGCTGGGGATACGTTTGTTTCAGTTTCATTTACATTATAGACCACCCATATGAATCTTGCAGCTGCTGAATTTGCTCTAACGATATGAAACGTTCGTTTGTTGAATAGATATTCGATCTGTGCATGGTGTTTGACGATAAGAATGTAATGTAATGTACAAACAAAAGGAATATTAAAGTTTACATTTAAAAGTATAAATCTAATAATAATATAATATAAAAGGGCCAACCGAAAGACTATGATATTCACTATACCCCAGGGCTGAGGACAGTACCGTAAAGTGGTAGATTTTTTGCTATTTTCCCGTTTCAAATTAAATTTTCTTGGAAACGGTGCACAATATAGAAAAACCCACCTGACAATGTCTTCGAAATTTAGTTGAGAATATTTTGTGAAATTTTCAGAATGATTCATTGAGTTTAGTGGTCGTGTTGTATTTTTATCTGACTGAAGAACTGCTGAAAATGGGAACGCTCGGAAATGCATACCTCTACTTGTTCATCGAATATCTCGGCTTCGAAGGCTTGTATCATAAATCTACCGTGACAAAGTCTAGATAATTTAGTTTAGATGCGATTAGTACATAAAAACATATATGTTATCGCGATAAAAATAAAGTCTTGTATTTTTCTGTGAAACAAAGTCAGTTTCAATGCATCCGCCATTGATAGCATTCTGAAAAAGGAAAGAGAAATAAAATTGGCTCGACAAGGCTGCCAAACACACAGACATTCAATCTTTGTGAAAGTTGAATATTTTTTCATTGTTCATTGGAATCCATGTAATGTCCAACCCATACGATAGATTAATGTGATAAAACTTCTCATCAAAATAATAAAATGTATGCTGGCAACCCGGTACAGTTTGCTCATATACGAGAGAGTACAAGAGAAATACGATGCGCAATAGAAATTGAGCGAGTCACGTGGTCGATTTAAAACTCAACACGTGGCCCTTTGTCCTCAGACCTTAAATTATATTACGGTCATGTGCCCTAGCACAAAATTTGGCTAACCCCTAAATGACCAAACCTGCATCGGCCAGAAATAGTCGAAAACACGTTTTCGTTCGGCACGTCAGAAAAGACATTGCACTCCGTTGCAAAACAAAAAGTGTTCTGTAAATAGCAGAAACTTTACGTCTGCTTAGCGGTTCAAATTGAACTGCCGAGTTTAGCACTAAGCAGTTCAATTTGAACTGTTCTGCACTGATGAGTCAAAGACGAAACGTAAAAATAATAAAAACGGTTATGTGCCCTAGCACAAAATTTGGTTAACTCCTAAATAAATTATATCGTTTCCAAGGTTTACTACGTGACATGGAACGTGTCGGAAAACTGTTAACTAAAAATAGATTCCCCAAAGCAAAACTCCAAAGAACCAACTTCAGATAGTTTCAACAATCGCATGACATTCGTTGAGCTTTTGTCGTGAATACAACTTACTTTACTATGAGGCGCCTTTTCAAAATTTACCCTCTGAGAGAGTGATAAGTTTTTGATATTGAGTATCTCTTGTTGTATCTAACGTATCAACATAATTTTTGCTACATCCCATCGGAAATATGATCAACAATTAATAATAACATTGAAAATTTATGTTTTATGACATAATCACAAATAATTCGCAGTTGACTGACCAGGTAGTAAATCAAGTGCATCTTTCCTGTTGGTTCAGGTCCAGATCTCATTTTCAGTTCCAGTATCAATAATTCAGTTCCGTATTGAATCAATTGCGGGACGTTCGCCGAGCCTTTTTTTTTCCTCAAAGAATATCTATTGCGCCATCCTGCTGCTGATCGTTTGCATTGAAACAAAATACATCAAAAAGTGGACAACGATGGGGAATATTATGCAAAAATCAGACCTACTCATGGCTCCAAATGTTATCTAAAAAAGTCATCAGTTTAGTGCAAATTTGGAATAACTTGATTGGCTTTGTACACTATTCGCAGTGCAAAATTTGCCCCAAACGAATACGAATAAATTCTGAATGCCAGAAATGAATCCCGTACAGCATTCTGATTTTTTTTCTCTAAAATATTCAAATCCGAAATGCAATAATCGACCTCAAAATGAAGAGATGGTCTCATAGATCTGAGAACTGTTTCACTCTGTAGGTTATACTAGTTGATGGACAAACCTTTTTGTTTTTTTTTTCAATAATCGAAGAAAATTATTTTGCGAAAATCCACACGTTTAAGTATGAGGATTTGAGAGATATGAGAAAGGTATCATTACACCACTAGATGGATTAAAACAGGTTTTTCCTTTAGACCATTTTTATATTATGGTAGACAGAATCGATTAAAAATGTCGGCTATGTTTGTAGCAAAACCGAAATAGTAAAGAAAGTTTTTTTTTATATCACTTTTTCTGGCAACTGTGTAGTTGAATAAGGACTACATGGTGTCGAAGGGTGTATGTTTCTGCTAAATTTTTCTATCATGTCTAGTTTATTTTTGTCGTGCATATGACTTACTTTACTATGGGGCACCTTTTCAAAATTTACCCTTTTTCAACAGGCCTGTGCGCAGGTAGGGATTTAGAAGATAACGTATGCAATTAAACGTCACTGTTCAGATAGATAAGTGAAATAAGTTACAATTGTGCAAAATGTTCAAATGTAATTAAACTGTTGAGATAACATGATAATAACAATTATATAACCTGTTTTAATCCACCTAGTGGTGTAATGATGCTTTTCTCATATTACTCATAACATCATAAATATTACCATGGAATTCGCAAAAACAACTGTTCATTAAATAGAAGTAGGAAATTTTTTCGGACTTAGTCTAACAAACTCTACAAATCCTGTTTACCCTGTAGTTCCGGAGCCGGAAATAGTATCCACAAAAAATTTAGGAATTCCGTATAAAACTGTAAGACTGTTCCTTTGAACCTAAAAGTGTGAGAAAATCGATTCGGCCATCTTGAAGAAAGTTTGGTGATTTGCAGTTTTTAATAACCATTTCAAATTGTTTCGAAACCGGATTCAGATGACTGGAATAGCCGAAGTTGGTTCGTTTGTCAGCAACCAAATATGAAAAGACATTGACATTCTTTTTTTTATATCATTTATTTTACCCCGGCTTTACATTCTTCTATTGTTTCGGTCGCGCTTATCATAAAATAGCTAAAAAATGTATCGTCTCTTACTAATATCACACACTAGTAGCAGACATCCGTAACCGTTTCGTTTTCTTTATAGCGTGTACGAAATAGAACAAAGCACGCACCGGTGTTGTACATATTGTCATTCTACATGGCGATTTGAATACACTTTGACACTCATCGCCCTGTAACTGCGGAACCGGAGGTCAGATCAGGATAAAATTTCACAGTAGCTTTAAAGCTAATAATTTAATTCAGATCAGATCAGATCTATCTTTCTTAGCGACAGTCCGCGTTTTGTGCACCATTCTTACACAATTTTTCGACGTTGTTCTGCTGAGAGTCCACGCATTTCGAAACAAACTAATGAAAACGAATAAACAACTGCACAAGTGGTTAGAGAAGAGTGTAAACAACAGGACGCAGTCATAAAAATTGACAGATTCTGAACCATTGCGAAATGGCAGCGGTTTTTGGTTGCGTCCATACTTTCTGGGACAGTCTTTACATTACTATTATACCTAGATCTCTAGGTGTATTTGTTCTATGGTTAAGCTTTATTTTCCACGCCGCCTACGGCGATTGATAAACGGGCCGCAACTTCACGATTGTTCTATCTTGGAAATATGATACGCAACATAACGATACATAAATATAGTTTACTATATTATTGTCTTTGTTAGAAACAACACTGTTTCCCATCTAATTCAATTGAGTTTTCACATGACATCCCACATTAGTACGGGGTGCAACATTAGATTTATACCACTCGAAGCCATTCACGATGCAAAAGGCTTATTTACTATATTTGTTTGACTTTTTCGACGACTGTGCCACAATTTGGCAATGTTTGCTAAACATTATGTAAGTGTGACAAAACACAAACAGCAACTCTCGCGATGGTACGTGCTCGAAATGTAGAATTTGTCGGCTGGCTGCTACATGAACGATCCGGTGAATACGAAAGAAAAACAAATCCCGGGCAACACACGTGATCTGTATGAAGTAACGGATTAGCCAACATTTGGGTACTGTAAGCAATGGTAGAATCAATAAATATATGCACGTTTCGTATCCGGTTTTCCGTTTCTATATTCATAGTTGTGCCGAGGAAAGGATAGAAACCAACTTGACCTGTCAAATGCCAGCGGATAGAGAACATAACATCTTTGTTTTCTTGTTGGACTTGTAATTAATTAGACCTTCCTTAGGTAGAGTAATTTAGGTGGAAAATGAAAATAATCCGTTATGATGTGGAACTGCTCTGATAAATTTGGCGGAAAAAGCATTTACCTCTAACTATATTAATATTTATCATATCTAAAGCAGAACCTTTCGATAAATTTGAATACAGATTCGCAAATGAGAAATGTTTCTAGCAGAACGGTCCATGTCAGGAAATGATTAAAAATTTAAATTTAAATTTGTTAACAAAAAGAAGGCAAAAGCCGGATAAACGCATTAGGTGCAAATAAACTGACTTGAACATTTTCAGTGCACGAATCGGATGAAAAAACTTCCAATGTGTTTTAAAATGGGAACTTTTTTTTGTGGAACAACTTTATTTTATTTGGATGCAAAAGTTGGTTCAGAAATTTACAGTGCAAGAACCGGAGAGAAAAAATTTCTTCAGGCAAACCGGCTAAGTTTGTACACTGTTTTTGCATTCCAAGTATGTTATCCGGTTGTGGCACTAAAGATGTTTTCAATCTACATTAGCACCAGCACAGTTTTTGTGTTTAATGATTCCAATCAGTGCGTTCGAAAACATTTAAGAGCAATTACATTCGAATTTGAAGGTCGTTTTTTGGTAATTTTTGATTTGATTCAATTTTTTTGCTAAAAATTCTTCATGACAGAAAAAACCAAATCGTATCATCAGTTCAAAATTTCAATCAGTTCACAGTATTACTTTTGAGAAGGACCTAAGCAAAACTTACAAAGAAAATGTCAAAAACATTTAACCCAAAAACAGTTGGTTCGATTGATTTGGTGTCTTGGACAATGTTTTAGACAATTAGTGGGGCTATATTGAAAAAGTGTACACCGTAAAACAATTCTTGAATCTTATTTTGTTTTGCAGCTGAAATTTTAAAATCAATCATTTCAAAAACGGTGCTCATTAAATTTTTTTTTCTGTGTACTCGAAGATACCCTAGAGCAATTCCGTTCTATTCGAAGGTCGATGTTTTGTATAAATTTGACTCAAATTTTGCGTGGTCAAAAGTATAGATTGCATAACAAATTCACAATTGATCACTCTCAGCACTGATGATCCGAAAGCGAAACGCGACGAAACAAAATTTGATCAGTTCACAGCTTTACTTTTGAGAGAGGCATGAGCAAAAATTCCTTGGCAGTTTTCAAAGACATAACTCAAAAACGTACTTAATCTACCTAGCAGTGAAATTATTATCGTTCCACATCAGTATTTTTTGAGTGGTATGAAAATTTCGTTTTCTGGGTGGTTGTAGTTGAAGACAGTTGCAAACTACTAACACGTCACAATTGAACAATTTCAATTCTAACTTTGATTCCAAACGTCATTTAATCGTGCTTCGGTCAAAACCCCTGCCATTGGCATATGGCGGACAACACAAAAATATCGATACACAAACTACGGTTCATTTGATTGTTATAATGATAAGATATTCAAATCAGTTCGCTATCACATCTCATCCAAGTCAGTCGATAAAACAAAACCGCTTACGTTCGGGATGAAAGAAACCAAGTACAGTATTGTGTAGTGAACAATAGAACGACCTCGAAAATGAGTGAACCGAACGAATAAAAGCTACCGCTGGTACGAAAGAATGCAATTATTGTTGACTTCAGGCAGTGCAAAATTCGACCTTCGATACTTGAAAGAAACAAATGCATCTTGACATTAAACGTGTGCATTTACTTCAATCCGATAAGACAAATAATGTTGTTTAAATCCAGTATTATAAAGAGTTGGATTCAATTCGCAAAAGACAATAATAATGTGCATTATGTGGAGCACGAGAACATTAAGTACAACATTCTAGTATATATGGAAGATAGTGCTATAGAAGTGCTTGTGCATGATCTTCCCTCAAGCGTTATCGATCCTTATATTCGCAAAACTATGTCCTAATACGGAGAGATTCTCTCTATCGAAAAAGAAAAGTGGAAGAACTTTTTCCCCGGTATTCTAAATGGCGTACAAAAAGGCCTATACCTTCTTATGTAACTTTCGGTCAGGATACAAGAATCCCGTTCAAATCACTTGCTACCTATGACAATCAGATGGCCACGTGTCAATATTGCCAAAAAGCTGTTCACTACGGTAAGCCATGTGATAAACCGGACAAGGAGATAACATCACCAAAGGACAACGGTGCTTCCTTCACACCAACCCCAAGCAACCCCAGTACACCTGTGACAGTCACCAACAACAGTGAAATATCCCCTTCAACGAAACCATCCAACGTAACCCCTATAGAACAAAGTACACCAGCTGCAGTTAACAGCTTACCATCCAACCAACCAGCAACTGCAAACAATGTGCAACAAGGCGCATCTACAGCAACTAGCAAACGAAATCAACAACAATACCACGGCAATGGATGACGAGACGAATCACGAACAAACTGCCCTTCAATCCTCGCAGGAGGGAAATGGAAGCTCCTCTCTCCCTAGACAAAGGGTGACAACGAGATCCAATACAACAAAATTTTTAGCTAAAAACTCAGCTCAATCGGCCACGTAAAGCTTGTACGCAAATAGGCCTGAATAAATATATCTTTTATAAAAAAAGGTATTCAAATGTGCAACCATATTCAGTTTTCAAGCTGAAATGTGACCGACTTTGTCAAAAAACTGAAAAAGTATTGGCAATTCAGAAATAAATATATATATATATATATATATATATTTAAATAATTAAATTATAAACAAATCATATTTTACCCAATTTTGTAGCAGTACGCCAAATTTAAAAAAATGATTCACGAATTACTAGCGTTCCCGCGTCAAGTCAAAAATTAAAAAACAAATCTACCTATTTGTAAAAGTCTATAACCCTTTGGTCTATTATTTCTTCATCTGGATATGGAGTTAAATAAACTTCATCAATTATTAACTACAGTTACATATAAACATCTTATTTTAACCTTCTATTTGGGTCTACGTTCGTAAAATTTGTCCCGGACTGGTGGTTCAACGCACAGGGCGCTGGTCTTACAGATGTTGTGAATTCGAGCTCTCCGACCTGGGTGGATTTTTAGTGCATTAGCAGGTTCCGTAGCACCGGCCATGTATTTGCTGCGAAGTCTGTTTAAACAAAAGGTCAAATTCTTCAAAAGGAGGAATGTGCTTTGCTTTGCTTTTGTGAGAATCGGTTCTGCGGTCTGTCTCCGATAAAATTAAGTGTTTAGAGCTTTTGTTTGATGCGAGTTCACAAAACATGAGTTTTTTACAAACTCGCTTGAAAGCCTTCTAAATTACCAAAACAATATGAGAAGGGAACGATCATCGTAATATTGTTAGACCGAGTACTAAAAAGCCTCTTTAGATAATCACGATCTTTAGGTCTAAGTACGGTATTTAGAATTAAAGTAATTTTTCCTCTTAAAACTATCGTTTCGAAACACTGATTAAAATTTTCGTTCGGTTGCACATCCAACAGAAGTGAGATTCGAAACAATTTAAAACTCAACTATTCCGATAATTCCGTGAAATTAGTTATAGAACGCGTCACCCATCTATGTTTATTTATCATTAAGCGTGACCAGAGCTCCGCAGTGCACATGATTTTTCTCTAGTCTACATGACATGTTTCGCCCAGATAAATCCACCAGCATTACTCGAAGAAGCTCTATATAGTCATTGATGTGCTTTCGAACGTTTATTCGGGTTATTTGCAATTACCGTGAGCAATGGTTGCATCAGTGAAGTGGTTATTAGTAGCATTATATGCTAGTTTCACCGCGTCTCAAAGATTTCTCAATCCTTGTAAGTGATGGTTCATGTTTTACTAGTGTCTTAGGTTACGAATCCATGTTTCTATTTGCAGTGGAAATTGTGTGCTATGTGAACATGCAGTCCGATGTGAATGACAGGATTCTGGGACAACTGCCAAATTGTAGTTACATCATAGTTAGCTGTGACAATTTTTTTTTAGATCGAGCGTCTTGGATTCTCGTGGGTAGAAATGTTATAACTAGCATCCGTGGTGTAGCAGCGCATGCTGAAATATTATTATCGATGCCTTTGGCCAAGGATCTGAGCAAGATTCACTCACAAGCTGGCTGTGACCAGTTAATTCAACAAACTCGCGCTAATCTTGGCACAGGTTTATTCGACGGAATCGACTTGGACTTCGACCCCACGAATTTGGAACTGTTTGATCAACTTCATTTCGCTCGATTCTTGAAAATGTTAGCTGTTCGTTTAGGTTCATCGGCGGTAATCGCCACCGCTATCGACTGCAAACCAAATATTTCTAGGTCATTGGTTCGTACAATGAATGAGTATCTAGACATAATAGTATTACTGCCGATGAGTGAGGCCCTTTGCAATTTCCGAAAAGATGAAGTATTCATTCATCGACAATATTCTGAGTCGTCTATAAATTGTGCCTTAGAATCCGGTTTTCGGAGAGATAAAATCATTCTCGGAGTTCAAACTGCCGGCATTATCATTCACTCTTCATCTGCGAAGGTGGACACTGTCCTGTTGAAAAACTCGAAAATAGGATTTATATCTTACGGGCATGTAGGTCTAGTGGATATCATTGGTAATATCAAATATTAATCTTTCCAGCCTTGGTAGGTTTGTCAACTGCACGAACAGCACAATCAACTTTGTTTTGGAAAGAACGAAAATTGTCCTAACTTCTTCAATAGTTCGTCTAAAATAATTTACGATGATCCTGGAACTGTAAGTGAACGCGCACAGCAAAGTATCAGACGACGACTGAAAGGCGTCTCAATACTGTTGAACTATGATGATTCAACTGGATTATGTGGTGATGGTGAATTTTCATTGTTCAAATCAGTACTTAACCCATTCAATGAACCGAAGATTGTTGGCGTCCGGCATGAATTGTCTGCAACCGGAAATATCAACACAGACAGAATGTAATGATATTTACTAGGAGGTATTAGGTAATACTAATAGGAATTTTTTTCATATTATTTCAAGGAAACACTTCCAGAACTACTCTACTCATGAAGATCCAATAGCACGTTTGAATGATGCCATCGAAAATACAAAGATGGTTTCGTCGATGGTTACAAAACTTGCGGATACCATGCTGGAAACCATACGCGAGTCTGTCAAATTAATCGCTTCCTTTGTAAATTACAATAATATCTACAGCGTAAAACCACCAGGGGCGACTTCGAACGAATCCATAGGAATTGAAGATATCATTAGCATTTTGGAAGACACGGAAAATGAAAGCATGCCAAAATCGAATGAGGAAGCGTTGGATGCCGCTAAACTTTTTCCAGAAGAGGATGAGGTCACGATTCTAAATGAAAACATTAGACCGAACCAAAACCGCAATGAATCATTCAACACCAGTGCTAAATCTGATTTGAAACCAATAGATAACCATAGTATTGACGAAACGATAACTGAAGATGGTCCTGTGAATGACGAAGTCATCAGATTGTTGCCAGTAGAGAAAATTGATACTGTTTCAGAAAACCAGAATAAAAATAATATTGACGAAACGATAACTGAAAATGGTCCTGCAAATGAAGAAGTGATCAGATTGTCGCCAGTAGAGACAATTGATACTGTTTCAGAAAACCAAAATAATAATAATGACGATACGATAATTGTATATGATCCTGTGAATGACGAAGTGATCAGATCGTTGCCAGAGGAAGCAGTTGATATTATTCCAGATGATTCTGTCAAGGAAAGTATGGAAAACAGTCTACTTTTTGTCAATCAAGATAGTGATATCAATATTGGCGTTCATGATTTATTAGGCTAGCTACAGTGCCCAAACAAAGAGACATGTCAACAAAAAAATGCATTCATCACGAATCATAGGATGATTCAAGTCCAATTCTATAATCACCGTCACAATCACTAATTTGTAAAAAAAAAGTTCTCTCTGAGTATTGGTTTTTGAATCAGAAATTGAAAAAACACTCAATTAACCAATCGTTCGGACAAAAGGGATTGGCTTAAGTAGCTTACTAAAATCACGAAAAGCAATCTAAGTAGTTCGTTTTTTAAAGTAGCTATCCAAACTTGAAAGTTCAATGGAAGCAAAAGAACGAACTTTCAAGCAGCTTCTAGAGTACATTGTTCAGCTTCACGCTGAACTAGTTCGGTACTTCCAAGTTGCTTAAAGTTCCGCGTGTACTTTTAAGCAGCAAGAAAGTGAATGTTTTCCTTAATTGTAAAAATTTTGGTTACTTGAGAATGGACTTTCAAGAAAGAAAATGAACACCAGAGTTCAATTTATCTATAATATAGTTCAATAAATAAAAAAAAGGTTATATTAAATCAGTGCATCTGTAAGTAACATATGTTGCGAATGTAATGATATGGCAGTCGTATGTTCTACCCGACAACTTGTGGCAATCCATTCTCCAATACCGTTGATCCGTCGATTGATTTAGGCAGTTTGAATCCAGCAGCACTATTTCTAGTGGGTTTCTATTGACAAGGTTTCGGTACGGGGATCATAATCGGGACAAAGTTCGTATCGTTTGTGATGTGAACAGGGCCCAGAATCGAACAACTTTCCGCATTGCAGTTAACCCTGACAAAGGCGATGCACGTGTTATTTACTGGGTCGAACAGTTGACCCCGTGGACACTGATGCAGATTTAGACTGAAAATGGAAATGAGAACCATGAATAGACCAATTTAAACAATATTTCATTTGCGATAACTTACACTCCATCAAAACAACTGTAAAACCGGGATCGATTTCTCGGGTCTGGCTTGAATCCTTCAAATTCACAAGAATGATAACCAGTGAGCGAAGTTGACAGTCTTCTAAGCAATGGGAAAGTTCCGTTCCCACAAGCATTGCTCACATCGTCACGATCTATTTGGGCCACAACACCAAAAAGGTTTGATTTTTTTATGGAGTTCGTAGCTGAAAGAAGTTGTTCGATGTTAAGCGGGCAGGTCTGAAATTCAACAGTAATGATACCAATGGACCTACTGAAATTAATCATACACATTTGGACTTACAATAGTAGGAAAGGGTATATCGACGATTATCTTTTGTGGATCGCATCCTCGGGAAATCAATTCCGGCACGATATTTGATCCTTGGAAGAAGTTATAGTTCTGCGGTGAACAACTTACAAGATCAACCTCAGTGTTGAGAGTGTCTATTAGCATCGGGTCTAGAACAGTGTTTTCAATATGCACCACGATTATGTAACCATCTCTTAGACGTTTACGGAGTAAACGTAAACAACTATTGAAATGTATCTGCGTATGAGTGGTAGTTAATGATTGCATTCACATGTTACTGCTTGTTCGATCATACCTGAATTGCACCGTATACTGTTGGATCACATCTCAGGTCCAAGCCACGAAAAGAACTTTTCATCAATTGTCGTTCAACAATGGTCACAAAATCCTCCCTTCCTTGACTAGTACTAATTAATTTTGCAAAATATTTACAACCCATCTCACCACTATAGGCGGATAACAAATTATTCAAGCCATTGCATCCCTTCATCCATGCAAGATCTTCTGAATTTCTGAATGCTTCTGGTGGATAGACACGATAAATACAATCTTTCAACACACTACAGTCTCTAACTTTTGATGGGCTGTCGATGCGACAGAGCAAATGCTTGACTTGGCCGAACGCAGAAACGCACTGTATCCAAACAATCCATGCTAGGAATTGTGCCGAACGCGATAGTAACCTACACATTGTTGTTATGTCAACTCTCACTCTACCACCAATGACCGGTTTGGTTTTTTAAACATATTTATAGCGAAGTTCTTTCAAACTTTTTACGATACGGCACGTAAACTGCGATTGGTTGCTTGGATTCTAGACAGATAATACCGCAAATGACTATTCGGCAGAACGCTTTATTATTCAAACTATTATCAACTATATAACTGTTTTATTAAATAAAGTTTAATAACAGACCAGTTATTAATCTCACGTTAAATTACAGCATCGATACCAGCCAGAAGAGAACCATTTCCACCACTGAGTAATCCAGCATCAGAGCCATTTGAGAGGAAACGATTTGGACTGCTCAGTAGTCCTAAGTCGAGTTTATCGTTGAGAACACCATTATTAATAGTCTCTATGTTTAATATTTTGGCTAACGTCCTCTGCAGACCATTTAGTTGGCTAATGCTCTGAGAATCTTCATTGCTTAGCTCTAGAAGTGGTAATAGCTTATTAATTACGTTTTTCAACGAATGCATCACTCCGTTCAGATCGGCTATGATTATCTCTACGTTGAGATTGTTTAAGAGAGCCAACAATGCGGAAGTTACATTCCTAGCAAGGTTGCCCTCTGCTGAGGTTCTATTAGTACTGCTATTGATTCCACCATTATTTCCTCCAAAATTGGGAAACGGAATACAGTTGCATTTGTCTATAGCTCCAACCCAGGTACAGGCAGTATCATTACATGCAACTTGTATAATTGGTTGAAAAGTGCTGTTGCAAAGATTGGACAAATTACCCTGAGGGCATTGTATCGGATGTTCCCTAAAAAGGATAATGAATCGATTAGTTAACTATAATAACTGCATATTCCATTTCTCACTCACACTGCAATATTTCCTGCGTTTCGGATGTCGCGAACGTGGTCGTCAGCACTACAATCATCACTCGAGCCTTTGGTACAACCTACGCGGGAACTACTCTGCGCCGTGCATAACGTACTGAGTAATGGAAAGACACCGGTTCCACAAACACCGGATACATCATCCCGATCCAGCTGAATTGCTGCGCCGTTCAATTTTTTGTAGTCAATCAGATTCGCGGCCGCTTGAATCACTGTTAATTGGTTATCTAGCGGACAATTCTGTAAACGACTCCAACAATTCTTTAGATCTTTAATTTGCAGCTTCAGTCAACCTACCACAGATACTGGCAAGGACACATCGAGTACTAATTTTCGCCGATTCAATCCCAGTGAAATGAACGATTGAATTGAGTGGAGTTGGGTATCAGGTAGCGGTATATGAACCAGATCGACCACTTCGTTTATAGTGTTTACCGAATAAGGCTCAAGATTAGTGCTATGTATACTAACTGAAATTGTGTACTTATCGCCCAAATGGCCTCGCAGTTTTTGCAGGAAATCAGCATAATTTTGCTAGAGATAAAAAATTGAGAATTAATACAGGGTTTTCCAATAAGAGATGTATTTTTAAATAGCCCGTTATTTCGGCAGATGTCACATTTGAAACTGTAATGTTTTGGAATTTGAGCTTGAGCTTGAGCGACCACCTCTGGTGGCTACTCCGTTACTGATCGGGATTAGCTTGTTCAGGGAGTTTCTAGATGATCCTACCTGGGACTGTTAAATCATCCTTCAATGTACATCTTCTGGTAATCCCAGAGCTCATTGATCAGTACCGGCGCCGGCCAGGCCCGAACGTAGATCGTCTAAGGAATGGGAAGGGATGTTAATCCTACACTTGTTGTTACTAGAGGCCGTATATACTACTGCGCACTCCACAAGTGTCACGGGAGAAGGATATTTGTTAGTGAAAATTTCAGTATTGGTATTATTCGCGCGCGACTCAGTATGTTCCGGTTTCAAAATGCTCGGACGCACCACTAAACCCACTGACTTCCCGAGTGAACGTTTCAACAATATCCTATATTCAAGTCCCGGGAAGTCTTGATTCACAGCTCTTATTCGAGGAAACAGAAGAAAAATTTGCAATACTATCGCGTAAAGAATAAAAACTTTCCTATTTTTTGTAAATGAAATTACGTGATACAAAATAAACGAGTGAAAAGGATTAAGACAAAATAGTAGTTCATTGCATTGACATATTCTAAACAGTTGTTATAAAATCATTTTAAATCACCAAACAAAGGTCCAAAGATTTCACGCGCGTTTTGATTCTGTATTATTTCCGCTTTATTATTTTAATTATTTATTAAAATTATTAATTGGTTATATTGGTTGATCTGGGCAGCCGGCTACCGAGAAAAATATTAATTTGTTGTTTGAAATATTAATATCAAGTGTTTTTTACTATGTATTCAATATACCGATACATGTTATCTCTGTTATTAACTTCGTAATATCAACGGACTTGCGCAATAGTTGATGTTTATCATTCAATTTATAATCCTGGAAGACAATCAATTACATGGAAGAAGAAAACATTCCAAATAAATGGTCAGTTTCTGAACAAAATTGTGGGGGTAAAGAAAAAATGTGTTTTGTCGGTTACGTCATTTCTACGATTTTATCTCTTGAATTCGAAGAGGTAGCCATATGTTCTTCGAACTTGATCTCTACAACTTAATATTCGTCTCGAACGAGCCTTACTTTGTTGAAATCGGCTCAGTATTTTCCGAGAAAATCAAGCGGAAAGGGGAAAAATTACGTTTTGTCGGTTACGTCACTTATACCATTATATCTTCGATACTAACAGTGACAGCCAATAACACCAGATCTCGAAGCTTCGTGCATTTCTGAGACAAAATAATAACTTTGAAAATTCGATTTAAAAAACAGCTTCGGTTATCCGCGTAACGAAAACCACGTAATTTCGGAAAACAACGCAAACAAAATCGCGTAAACAAAACACATAAAAACCGCGTATAAATTAGATCAGTGTGTGTAACATATAATGATACTTGATTTTCACAAGCACGACTAAACCGATTTTTACGAGACTAGAATAAAATTTAACATCTGAGGGTCCCATAGAACTTCTTTTCAATATGATCTGGATCCGATTTCCGATTCTAAAATTGAATGATATGTTGAAAAACTCCAAATAATAAATAATGTCACTTAATTTATTCATAACTTAAATTAAATAACTTAAATTTTATTCGAATCATTCTTCTGGTTCAGGAAGTACTCACCCTCGGGAAGAGTTAAAAAAATCAGACTTCTCATTCCGGAAATATTGGGTGGTGGTCCAGGCGCGAAATCTAATGCATAATTTTTCAAATCACAAATTGGGAATTGCAGCTGAAGGTTGAAGCTACACAACGGTATAGATAACTTGGTTAACAAGCTTGTTGTGATATATACACTAAGGTCTTTTTATGCGAATTTTCAGAGTTATGCGGTTTTTTATGCGAAGTTTTAAAGTTATGCGGTTTTTTTTATGCGAATTTTCAGAGTTAGGCGGTTTCCTTTCTGCGGGTTTTTTTTATGCGAAGTTTCAGAGTTATGCGTTTTTATGCGAAGTTTCAAAGTTATGCGGTTTTTTATGTAAATTTTCAAAGTTATGCGGTTTTTTTATGCGGTACGTAAACTCGCATAAAAAAAGACTTCAGTGTATTTTTTTTAATTCCCAAAATGTATCTACTTTAGCCCCGGTCTCCCCTATATTATATATTTTTATACTTAGGTCAATCATGAAATCGATATTGCTCAACAAACGGCTTCTTAACTAAAAATTTGTCAAGTTATATACATTTAAATACGCATGGAAATTGATCAACATGTTCTTAAATTAAGCACCTCCATCCCCCTCCCCAATTTTTCTGGGTACACACCTGGGAGGTGCAATTTCAACTTCAATAGTGTTTTTTAAAGTAAAGATGCAAAACCGAGCGTATTCCTTAATATTGATCAGTAACTTTTCTAGTAGCTGAAATTTATTCATGATGACTAAATAAACATGATTTCCTGTTTTGGAAGTTCCGGAAGTAATGGGTAAAATACTTCGAAGCAGAACTCACACCGGTTTCTCATATTTATGGCTGATCCAATTTGTAAACTGCGTCCTTCTGAGTGCAATTAAATTATCTCCGAATCCGACTTCCAATTCGGAATTACATGCCACTTATCTGTTATAATATTTCAAACTACTTATCTATTATTATATTTCAAACTGTCATATATGTGATGAAGCAAAAAATGGTACGCAAGTTTACAAACATATGGATCTTTTTACATTCAATAATGTAGATCTTTTTACTTGGTAATTTATGGATTTTGTATAGCCAGAAGTAGAAGTAAAAAACTCGGAAGATGGGTATAGTGTGATAGGTAAGTCGATGCCTTCCACGCTGCCCATCTGGGTTCGATACCCAACCTTGCACATAGGGTCAGAAAATGATTCTGGCCCGAAATGGTGAATTATTACATTATCATTAATATCTCTATAAACGAAACAAAAAAAATCCGAATGTGAAAGGTTAACAAAAAAAGCATCTTTACCCCACCATGTGTATCGTTTTCTTCATGTTTCGTCTTTCACTTGTTAGAGCGTAGCAGTTCAAATTGAAACAACTATAGTGTAGCAAAGAACGTTACTCATTACTTTGGTTTTAGGAGTTTTTTTTCTGAATCTTCAGTTCAACAATTTCCACAACTTAACAACGGGTATGTGAGCAAATCAGATCAGATTCGAAACTGAATCGAATTCCAGTTCCATTGTGTTGCGTTGTGTTGAGACTATGGTCTTAGAGGACATTCACCACTGATATGGGGAATTGAACATTCCAACTCAGATCGAACATCTCACCAGCACAATAGTCACCGTCATTGTTGACTACATCCATCTCCAGCGTTCTAATGGAAGGATAAAGCACATTAAAGAAACAATATGATGATGCTTCGCGTACTTTACGGAAGTATGATGACTCATTAGAGTCTTTCATATATGTTGCGAAGTTGTTGATTACAGACGAGTATAAGACGTACAATTCGCCGTAATTACTTATGTTGTTTATAGTGTGTGTAAGAATTGAGTAATTTAATCATTGATACATGGTGCAGCTAATGCTAATCACAAACCGAAGCCGTTCTAATCTGTCGCACCACACAATGCGAAACTTCAATTCAATATGTAAAACTAGATCGAATTACAGAATGTCACAATGTAATAATAAGAATGAAAATTATCAGTTACAATACACATTTTCAAATGTTAGAACTTCTTTTTATTCAATGGAAAATATGCACAAATTTGACTTTTCCAATACTATGATATGATACCACTGTAATGTCTTTGCTAATCGAATCCTTGAAATGCATGAAAATGATCCGGAATTTCATCGAAAAATCAAATAGACTGATGAGACCTAGACTACGTGAAAATTGTCGCATCTGGGCTCGAAAAACCCAAGATTTACTGTTGAAAAGCCTCTCCCTCCTCAACGTGTGCGGTCCAGTTCATGATCCGGCGAAGTCATAGTCCCTTACTTTTCCGAAAATGAGACTGGAGCAACAGTTACGGTGAATGGATTGCGCTATCGAGAGATAATTTAATGATTTTTGTTTTGGCCGGAATTGGATACTATTGATATCGACAACGTTTACTTTCAACAAGACGGTGCTACGTGCCACACAACCATCGATCTTTTTCGGGAAATGTTTCTCTCGAAAAGATAATCACGATTGGCCACCAAGATCGTGTGACCTAACATCTTGCGACTTTCACGTGACCAAGGTCACATGAAAGACAAGACTTCAAAGATGGAATTCGTGAAGCTATTTAGGACATACAGCAGCATCTTTGCGATTTGGTGAAGGAAACTTTCATGAGAATGATATGGTCCTGTAAACTGTGATCCGTGTTAGCCTTTTGACTGATATTGTTTTCCATTATAAATGGCACACCTTCCTCGTTCAATGGAAATAAACATCCGATCATTTTCCCTCGAAAATGTCATTTTTCTTTGAAAATCGAAATAACGCCTAAGTATAGATAAGTATATATCTTCTATATGATCACAAGTTTTTATCTCTTGCCTTCCGCGAACTCAATTTATCATTAGAACGGAGTTGACGGTATATTTTTATACTGACAGTGCCATTTTACAAGTAAGTCTATATTATTCTTCTGGTAGCTATTGTGTTACTGAAAACTTGCTTAGTGATATTCGCTTAGGAGAAATTTTATATGAAACTCGTAGAGTCACACTTTAATATATTCGCTATGCAAAATTGAATTTGAAAAACGTTTATATTAGTTATGTATAAGTAAAAAGAGCCGATTGTAAAACTTATTACAGATAAATTCTCCAGTAGTTAAATTTGCTTCCTAATATCCGAATGTGCAACTCTTGCATCGGTTGCATTACAAATGCAGAAATACAACCTGTTTCAAACAACCCAATGAAGTAATGATGCCTTTCTCATTACCGGTAATATGAAAAATCCGACTTCCATTTCTGAGTTTTTGAATACTATTTCCGGTATCCAAATAACCAAGTTGTATTGCCATTAGATTATGGGATCAATTTCAAGATTATTGCGTATTCTGTCTTGTCAAATATTGGTTTCAAATTTTGACGAGCACTCTTTACATCGGACAAAGCCGGATTCGAAAAAAAAATCTCTGCCGCCTATGAAACCATGAAACCTTTTTTTTTAATCTACATTTGTCAAATCCGGTTGAACTAAACCAGAGAAATCGAATTGATTTTTTTTTGAGTTTTTGATCCATTTTTTTCAGTTTTGCTTTTCTTATATAGAAAAGTTATACAATCACTGTGAAAACCGACTTTTGAACCGAGGTCCGGAGGGCCGAGTGTCATATACCATTCGACTCAGTTCGTTGAGTACGCAAATTCTCTCTCTCTCTCTCTGTGTGTGTGTGTGTGTGTGTGTGTGTGTGTGTGTGTGTGTGTGTGTGTGTGTGTGTGTGTGTGTGTGTGTGTGTGTGTGTGTGTGTGTGTGTGTGTGTGTGTGTGTGTGTGTGTGTGTGTGTGTGTGTGTGTGTGTGTGTGGGTGTGTGTGTGTGGGTGTGTGGGTGTGTGTATGTGTGTATGTAACGTTTTTTTGCACTAACTTTTCTCGGAGATGGCTGATCCGATTTTCACAAACTTTGATTCTAATGAAAGGTCTCGTGGTATTATTTGGAACCGACTTCCGATTCCGTAATTATGGGGTAAAATGTGCAAAAAATTGTGAAAATAAGTGCACTAACTTTTCTCATAGATGGCTGAACCGATTTTCACAAACTAAGATTCAAATGAAAGGTCTTGTGGTCCTATACAAAATTCCTGAATATTATTTGGATTCGACTTCCGGTTCCGGAGTTATGGGGTAAAATGTGCAAAAAAAATCAAAATATGTGTTCTAACTTTTCTCATAGATGGCGCGACCGATTTTCACAAACTTAGATTCAAAAGAAAGGTCCTGTGGTCCCATACGTAATTCCTGAATTTCAACCAGATCCTACTTCCGGATCCGGAAATATAAGGTAAAGTGTGTTAAAAATTTTATACCATCACTGAAAAGAGCGAAAAACCGTAAAAAGTTTTCTAAATCGACCTCAATTCTTTTCCAATTGATAGTTTTTATCAGTAGACGGTCAAACAAACCGATTTCGGTTATTCTTTTAAGAATCGAAGAAAATTATTTTGTAGAATACCACAGTATTATATATGATAGTATGATTTATATGAGAAAGGCATCATTACACAACTAGGTGGATTAAAACAGGTTTTTGATCACTATTATCGGTATTCCCGAAATTGGACTCAGGGCACCATTATAACCTAATCCAATAGGCTTGGACAACAAGACATATGTATTGGAACAGTTTTACCACGTTTTGAATGTAGAATGGTTTGTTTTTGTCATCACATTCGTTCGAACATGACATCCCGAGTAGCAATCCGTAACTAGTTCTGATGCGACTAAGTCCAAACTATGTTGCAACAAGAGCACGAATATGTTTTTTATGTTATGCTGGTTGAAACAAGGTGACGGCAGTGTTTCTTTATAACGTAAACATTGAACTAGCAATCATTTGTAAGTTATCGTTACTTGATTCTAACATATCTTTAATCACAGCTCTGGTTTTAGCTACTAGTTAAAAAAAGGTTGCGAAACCATTATAAATACGTAAGCGTATATGTAAATCGTTACGGTTAAGTGATGTAGCAATAACTTTGATATTATAAGATTATAACATATAATTTCTGCATTGATTCAGATAGTTATCGGTAGGTTTTCGCAACGTTATGATAACGAAAATGTAACCAAAAAAACTTTTATTGGCTTGAATATGGCGAACACAATGTGGAGTCTCAAAAAGTGTATGAAACGTAAATAAAACCAGGATATTACTTTTTCTAAAACTACTTTTTGACGCAAATAATTTTTTTTCTATACACTATTATAAACTCGAAGAAAACAATATAGAAACATCGATTCTGATAATATTATAATTCTCATGATATATGAATTTAAAATGATGAGAAATCACTCTACTTGGAACAATTTTGAGCATTTTGAACATAGAATTATTTTGTTGTTCATTCTTTATATTTTTATAAACAGATTTTGATTGATGGCGCATAAAAAACAGTTAATTAAACTTGAATTCCGCTCGACAGTTTTATAATCGTTGTGAAATTTGTACCTTGTATTAAATTTTTTATTTCAAGTGCTATACTGTCTTGTTGATAGGAAAACATTATGGATTCATTCAATGTTTATAATGTCGATGGTAACAAAGTTTCAACTAGTTTACTTGAAAATAAGTTATATTCAAGTTATGGAAAATAAGTTATTTCAGTATGGCATTACAACCTAACGACAACTTATTTTCAACCGACATAGAAACTAGTAGAAACTGCGCTTTTTGAGTCACGCAAGTGGTTAGATGTTAGTAACAATAACTCAAATATCTGGTTGCAAACTAGTCACAAATAAGCTAGCATAACAAAAATTGTTACTTGGGATAATGGTGGTGGTGAGAGCACTTCGTCCGCGTCCCCTATATCGTATGTACGTGAAAGTAATGGCATTGTAAGGGTGATACCAATCGAGCACACATATTTTCCTACTAAACAAGCTGTTTGATGCTCAGTTTAGTATTTATATGACCAACAAGGGATCTTTTAATTGGAATACGTATACCAGTTTATACCATATATATGATTATGCAAAGTGTGACAACTAAGTAATGAGACTGATTCCATAAAAACCGTATATTTTAAAATTTTATCGCAACTCTACCATACCCGTCGAAGTAGTCTCTTTGTGTAACTATACAACGATTCCAGCGCGTTTTCCATGTACTTTCTGCTCTTGCTCCCCTTGTTTTGTACCTGTAGTCCCAGCGAACTTCGAATTGCTCAAAAATCATCTTTGGATAGAAATTATTTCAAGAACTCATGAAATTAGAACAATCAAAAGACCTATGTAAAAGTCGGTTTAGAAGAACGTGCTCATGATTCTTCGTGACCAGTGGTAGAAATTAGTACACGTATAAAATGGTAGAAATTAGTATACGTATAAAAACAGTGAAAGTTGTTTTATCGCGCACAGTGAAAAATGGAAACCTGTGCGCATTTCATTTGACGCCCATACTTATGCCGTTTTTGTTTTTGAACCTACACGCGGGCGACTCTGACTCCGAGTAAAACGAACACATAATACCCGCCCTAAGAAACAACTCATGAAAAAAAATAAACAAACTCGCATGGATGTCGTGGTGCCCGAAAAAATTTTCAGAGCGAAACTACGCGATTGGAGTCCGATCTAGAGTGACCCCAGGTTACTAATATCGTTTTCGTTTTTAAACTGCCCTACACCCTGCCTGAAAACATATGTTATACAGTAACCCTTGACTACAAGAAACGATTCCATTGCACAGAGGTACACCGAACTTTTGATGAGTGCTACACCAGTGGTATTGGTGCAGAAAAAGTGTAGCACTGGTGTAGTGCAATTGGTAATAACGAACGGTTTCAGTGCAGCTTTCGCTACACCGATGTAGTGCAATTTAAAAACGAAAACGACATAAAACATACATTTCAAAAGTTGTTTGGACGACTCTTGGTCAGCTTTCTGGCTGCTCTGATAAATAAACGAAAACGGTTTTGATTGAACATGTGGTTCGAAATAAAGAAACACGTGAATCAAGTAGGCTCAATAAAATTGGAAAACAAATCAGCTCATTTGGCGCCAAATAATTTTTATAATAATCTAGTATTTCGTATTTTGCTCTCCAGCGGTCAAGCGTTGCACAACTCGATACGCGCCAAACAATCATCGAAGATCTAGTATGCATTGAGTGGAAAATTTCCAAGTCCATACAAAACATTTTTCGAAATTTTCTCTACTTTCCGAAGGATTTTCCTTATGTAATATAGCCTAAAACCTCAGCATATATATATATATATATATATATATATATATATATATATATATATATATATATATATATATATATATATATATATATATATATATATATATATATATATATATATATATATATATATATATATATATATATATATATATATATATATATATATATATATATATATATATATATATATATATATATATATATATATATATATATATATATATATATATATATATATATATATATATATATATATATATATATATATATATATATATATATATATATATATATATATAAGATATTATATTATAGCCGGATACGTTTGTTTGAGTTTGTGAAAATCGGCAAAAAAAAACAATTTGGAACAGTTTTCACAGTTTTTTCATCGTCCCTTTCAAAGAAGGTTAAAAATGTCGAACACCCATTACCCTAAATTTTCGGAGCCGGTAGCTGTATCCGAATTGTAATTATGGATCATAGGACCTTCCATCTGAATCGAAAAACGAACCAGTCATCAGCCAAAAACATGAAAAGAGTTAGATTTTGAAGTTTTTGATCACTATTTCCAGTACTTCCGGAACCGGAGACTAAAGGAAACATGAAAGTAAATACAGTGAAGGTTACTAATTTATTGTGAATTATCTCTTTAGCAAAGCAAAGCCTTAGTATTATATTCCTGTAGTGGAATTTGACCTTCTGTTTCAACAGACTTCGCAGCCGATTCAGAGAGTACAGAACCATTGCATGACTGGTGCTACGATTCTACTGACACTACGAATCCTTCCAGGTCGGGGCTCGAACATACGACAACTGGTTTGTAAGACCAGCGCCCTACGCATTGAACCTCTTTAGGCTAACAATGATTCACCTGTGATTCCTTTGTATTCGCTGGTTCACATCGCAAATCTATTCCTTGGAATCCACTTTCATGAAGTTGATTCCCTATCGATTCGATCAGTAACCAGCGGCGTCCGCGGGTGCTTATAAGTTCTTCGAAATGACTGCATGAGCTTGCATCACCGTACAACGAAAACAGTTTATTATTGCCATCGAATCTTTTTCTGCTTAGCATGGCGTTTTCGGAATTGATGACATCTTGAGTAAACTGCACTGGATACACGACATATCGACAACTACTGAGAACGTTAGAGTTTTGCGTTATCGAAGGGTCTTTCACTCGGCACACAGTAACGCATTTTGCACTCTCACTCAATCCGATCGCGGTCACTAACAACAGCACTATTCTATTCCAAAGCATTTTAATAGATTTCCTTGGCAAACGACAGCATAAACACTATTAGAACATCATGTGGTGAAACTGCATTTATAGGTGAGGTACTGCAGAGTATATCTCTTTTAATAACTCGAAAGCTGCAAAAACTTTACCTAATGGAAACTGACCTAGTTCTAAAAACGACTATAAATTGCAGCTGTTATGAACTAGAACCACGTTCCTCGATTCCGCAAACTAAATGCTTAGTTTTTTAAGTACTTACTTGCTTACCAGGCCTACTGCTTGTACAATTTGCACTTCATAAAAAGTGATTAACATCCGCTTTAAAAAAAATCAGTGTTCAAAAACGGAATTGAACTGTTAAAATCATACACTACAGTTGAAAGTCCCAAAGGTCAGTCGTCGTATTCTTTAGCTCCAAATCGAGAGTAGCTTTTAGTATAAGTAGAATACCAAGCAATTAAACAATAAAGCTGCAAAAAGTATTGAAATAGAAAGTCATGGTTCGCTTGGGATGAATTGCTTAGGTACAAAAGAAAGTTTCAGTAGAAGCTGTTGCATGTGGCAATGAAATCAACAACTTTAACTAATTATTTTATGTTTAGTGTTAGCAATTGACTTCCTTTCTGAAATATTTAATTTTTTTGTCAAAGGTTCAAGATTGAATGTGGTGAAGTTTCCTTCTATTTTTTTATTTACCCCAACCTTAACCTTTGTGGTCATTCAGCAGGGGGCTTATAATTAATCTACATAATTAATTAGATGTTGCTACCCGCACATTGTGAAAAGAAAAAACTTTTGCAGGGTACGCGAGCAATGATGCCAAGTGATTAAAATGTATAATTTAAGCTCATCAATGGAAATGAAATTTTTCAGAGAATGTTTCACTTTTTTCAATCTCATTTGTAATAAATGTTTGTAGTGGCAGCACTGTGTAATTAAAATCAGCATCAAACCGTTTTTCTTTTTAGTGAATTAAAGTGCAACCAGAAAAGGCGTGTGGGTAATGTCAGAGACATAACTGGATGTCGTGAATACGAAAACAACTGACATGTTCCTTAACACTTCCAAATATCAATTAGTTGATCAATTGTATGAATTATGCAAGCATTTCCCTTTTTAACATTTTTCGCAAAAACAAAGAAGGCTACACTTGATCTCGATTACTGTGAATTTCTCACAGCAAAAAGTGCACAAATCTTATCAAACAGTTCTAGATTTGCACTAAGCTGAGGTTTTTTACCTTCGATTTGCGAAGAAGAAATCCTAATAGTTCTTTAAAAAACTTTTAGAGCCATTAGAACGGCTGATTTTGTGTGATGCTCTCCACCGTTGTCTTCTTTCCGTTGTTTTTTCACCAATGCAAAGAACTGGCGGCTGTGACGTAATCGCTCTTGTCGGCAGCGAAACTAGCTTTGCAAACGACACAATACATTTGCTCGCATTGGCGATAGAATCCAAACTGATCCGATTTTTGTTAGCAGGTTTCTTTTTACCGCATACAGAATTTTAATGTCGATTATTTCATTTCGGATTTGCATTTCATTGAAAGAAACTATCAGGATGTTGTACGGGATTCATTCCTGCCTTTCAGAAGGACCAAATTGTGGAACTCACTACGATATTAAGCACTCTTCGGAGCATTTTTCTCGAACGATTTGTTGTACAACAGCAGATATTTTGTTCTCTTCCTCAGAACGCGTTCTGATTGGCTGGTGTTGACATGGGTCAAATGAGACAGGTTTTTCAATAGTGTACTATTGAAATACTTCAATGCTTTTGCTATACACGTTTAAGTTGAAAAATTTCGATTCTATTGGTAGTTAGATTATATAAATACTTTCACAGATCACTGAACTATCCTCTTTGATACTCGTTTATACCAAACATTTCAGAAAAGTTTAATTTTGAATTATTTGAGATTATGTCATACAACTGAAAATTTTATCATAAAATTGTGATCATATTTCCGATGGCATGTAGCAAGAATTATGTTGATTCGTTGGATACAACAAGAGATATTCACGATCAAAAACTTATCACTCTCTCAGAGGGTAAATTTTGAAAAGGCTCCCCATAGTAAAGTAAGTCGTATTCACGACAAAAGATTTGTTAAATTAGTGTAAACTCGAAAGTGTGTTTAATTTTACGAGAAAAATGAACTGTTGTGTTCCACACTGTGGTCGCACTAAGCATTTCTATCCAAACTTGACTTTTTCCGGTTTACAAAAGATCCGGTAATACGTCAACAATGGATTCGAAAAAAAACCAACACATTTTTCATGTTTATTTCTAATCAAAAACCGAGTCTAAAATTTAAATTTAATAAATACTTTTTTCTTAGCATAAAGTTATTAAAAAATCTGTAAATATGGCTACACTGTAGCCGATACGTTGGTATTTATTCTACAGATAGAAAATGACGAGAAGGATGATTCGGAAGGAAGAATAAAAAGCCAGTTGTCAGGTCTTGTCTTAGGACACCTTTTTCGAAATGTGAGAGCTGGATATCTTTATAATATGATGCAATGTCTTTGCTTCATACGAAGAATTGAAAAATTATGTCGATTTGTGGATTGACTTGAAACTACAAAGTTTTTAAGGGGATTCAGCAATGGGCAATTCCAACTACCAACAATAATGATATCATAATCAAAAAGAGCCTAAAACTTGCTTGTAGGACAAACAGACATCCATTTTTTTTAAATACAGGTTTTCTCACATTTTGCCATTTACCTCTCTGATGAGAAAAAGTTTTACTGGATCTTACCAATTTCGCTATGCTCGCCTTTCACGAATTCCCAATTTTTATGAAAAGGCTGGCTAAAAGTAAATTGGCATGCCTCTAGTACTGGGAATCGAACATCTTCAAATGTGTTTTTTTTACACTTCTATAGAGAACAACTGGGACATCTTTGCCAAGGAAGGATACAAGTCGCGCAAAGCCAGTAAACACTGATCGTGTACCGACGAAAAACTGGTGACGCACTTTGATTGACGACGTACGTCAAGCTCAACTTGAAGCATCTTCCTGGACATCGTAACTGGACCGTCATTTAATGCAGTAGCTTCAAAGTTTTAATAAAAGTACAGTAAAGTACCATTCATGGACTTTTAAAACTTATCGAACCACGGATTACAGATTTACAGCAAAAATTGATTTTCAAAAATCTTACTCCGGAATAAAAATTTCTCTTCCGTCAAAATTTGTCAAAAATTAATTTTTGCACGATTCAGTAGAAAATGTAATCAGCGAAGTCTTTAGTATAGTAATTATCTAGCGGTTCTATGCTAAGTAGACCCTGTCAGATTGGAGCGAAATCAATCTTCAGATTAGTAATGCCATCGCACCACAGACTAACAGACATGACAGTATGAATAAAATCTTATAAAAATAATTTTTCGTGATGCACTAGTTCCACCTATATTGTACTGCGCGAACTATTTACTATCTGTACACCCCTTGTATTATGTAAAAGTTTTTTTTACTAGTTGGATTCCCCTCGTTTGTCAACACCGATCAGCTGCTTGCAGGGATGCCTGATTTCATCAAAATATTTGAAAATGAATCGTCACAATAAAATATTGGATTACGTTGATAATATATTTAACATTTTCGCGATGTTGGAAGGTAACCATTTATTTGACTCAACGTTGTTCATCTAGACTATTTTTTTTTGTGTTGGTAGTTTCACCCGAAATTAAGTGGCGGCAGACCCAACCAGTGGACAACTTGACAGCTCCCATACATCGAGAATATAAGTAAAACTGTTGGTTCTCTGGTTCCACAATGACGTCGTAAATAGAATAATATTTGGAAATAACTTTTTTCGGTTTTTTAACGATATCAAACTAACTGGAGATTATAAGAGGAGAAAGAATATGAAATCATAGAGCCATAGTACTCAAGGAAGAGCAAGGATGTGAAGAATAAAGTGCGGAAAAGTGAGACGTGACAAGGGTCATTTAAGTAAGCAGAAGGCTTCTCGTATCTAAACTTTTACCTTCTACCAGAGGAGTCGAACTTAGGCATCTTAGCGATACGAGTTATCCGAGTCTCTGATATGTCAGAAAGTAAAGGCAAAGGTCATTTGCCATTTACTGTCCGAACCGGAAATTGGAAATAACGTATCTGTTTTTTCGAGTATAATAATTTTAATATTTAAATAAGTAAAATAAATTTTGCTAGCATTTCTTGATACCAATAAAATAATTATGATGATAAGTTACTATGGTTTAGCATAAGTATAATTTTTCTCTTTTCATCAATAGAAGGTTTAACAGTAGTTCATCACATTTCAATGAACAATGAACATGAAGTAATGTATTCTACTGAATCCTGAGGAACAATACTACTTTTTTGCAAACCAAGCTTAAATCTATGGTTCCCTTATCTTCATTCGAGTCGTTAGAAGATCATCCAATGATAACAAATACTCCTACAAATGGCTACTAACTCCTTGCGTTTTAATAGACAAGACTAAATACGTTAGATACTCTTTAGCCACACGCCACATTTCAAAAAACAGTTCATTTCTAACTCTATCAATTACTATTAATAGTTATCTTTTTAGACCAAAGGGAAGATGTTGCGCAGAGTAAATTAAAAGATAGAAAGATTACAAAATACGCATGTTTGGAGATTTATGACGTGTGTTATTAATGAGTTTGGTGTAAGGCAGCGCTGTTAGAAAAAATCGCAACATTTTCATTTCATTCAGGAGTTCTTGCGTGAGTCACAATATAAAAATTAAACTCCTTTTAAATATATTGCTGGACGCATACACAGTGAACGTAAATAACGTAATGAAGTACTTTTTTCTCTTGTAATCTTTTTGTTTCGTAATTCATTGCACCCGTATTGTTTAGGTACACTAGTGCCGTCCTGAATTTAGTGGAACACATATGAAACAGCTTATTTCTGTCAGGTTGTGTATGGGTTGGGCAGACCAGAAGCAAGTAAATATTGTAACAAAACGGGTTCGATTTTGTATTGCGTTGGAGGATGAGAAGTAGGCACAATTATGTATTAAATCTGTATCCTGCATGAAATTCGCATGGACGTATACAATACAGGTAATTCTGTATGAATGGCAACTCTGTTGATAAATGAAAAAAATAAACACAGTCTAGATGACAGACAGGATGTTTTTGATAGGGTAACGTGGCGCCATCATGACACATGTGAGTACTGTCCCAAATAAAGGAATATTCGAAATGACCGTTAAAACGATTGAAGAATCTAATTTGAGTGTCCTGTCTGTTAGTCTGTGATCGCACGGCATCACATTCAACATATCATGTCAATTGTATGGGTGCGCAGTGCTGCTATTTTGGCGCGCACGAATATGACATTTCTCTCCCCTTCTTTTATGTACGAGATTCGATGCCAACTCGCCTGAGTGCGCCGTGCTCGCAAAAACGGATGTTGCAAAGATGTGTTTTTCGGGAAATGTGAAAGCTGGATATCTTGTTAATATGATGTTTTTGGTAGAAGCGAATTTTCATTTATTCATTTTTTTAATTTATTAATAATTATTCGTGTTATTTGAAGCAGTCATTACAAAACCTATGTTATATCAGACCCTGTCAGCTTGGAGCGAAATCAATCTTCAGTTCAGCAACGCCATCGCACGGTGTCACATTCAACATATCATGTCAATTGTATGGGTGCGCAGTGCTGCTATTTTGGCGCGCACGAATTTGACATTTCTCTTCCCTACTTCTATGTACGAGATTCGATGCAAACTCGCCTGAGGGCCCCGTGCTCGCAAAAAATGTTGTTGCCAATGATGTGTTCGGGAAATGTGAGAGCTGGATATCTTGTTAATATGATGTCTTTGGTTATATTCAATTAGAGCGGCTCATGAAACCTCTTTATCGTGATTTTACATTCTATCAAGTTAGTGATTACAGAAAACTAGTGATCATGAAGATTGGATTCCCCATTTAATAGAAATAATGTAGCCCGTGACATTGTTCTAATTCTTATCAATTTTTTTGTAAGTTTATAGGGGGCTGTCCATAAAATACGTCACGCTTTTTTGACGATTTTTGACTCCCCATCCCCCCTTTGTCACAAATTGTCACAGAAGCAAAGACCCCCCACCCCCCCTATGTCACATGTCACGAATTCAAAAAAAATAAAATTCATCTCAATACATTCTCAATATGTATGACAAACCATACAAATATGAGGGAAAAATCGATTTATTACATGCTGTCATTAGATTAAAAAATATCCCTAAAACTACAAAATCATCGGAATTATTTAATTAATATCAATTACATAAATTAACAAAAGTATTTGGTTGGAATTGATGAAACATTTAAATTATCTGTTTTATTCCTCCTAGGGGTACACAGATATATTATTGTTTTAGGTAAAGAATAATATTTCCTTAGTGTAGCATACAGGGCTGAGAAAATAAAGACCAAAACCTCATCAAAACGAGATCGCTGCCGGAGAATCACAATGGGTAGTGATTTTGAGCTAAAATGATTCTTGATTTATGTAAGTTCAATCATTGGATGATTCGATAAGCTTTGATGTTGGTGGAGGAAAATCACATGTGATCAAGATAAGACATGACATGATCTACGTCTGAAATCGTTGATCTCCCGCCCTTTTTCAAATGGAGTACAATTAAATAAACTGCATCAGAATCAGATAAGAGAAATTCTTATGATATACTATTATCAATGCTAGAAAATCAAATTACTGAAAAAATTGTCAGTGCATAACTTAAGTTAAACCGTTTGAAGGTATCTTTTTCTGTTTTACTCATATTAGGCAAAATTTATTAATTTCGCTAATTTACTCGCTCCTCCGTGCACTTTTGCTGATCACAACAGAAATGATTTCCTGCATCACTCATTTCCGAATTTACAAGAAGAAGCTTTTACATCAACAAATACACGTTTTCCTATAGAATGTAAACGTTTATTGTGGAGATTTTTTCAGGAAATAGGGCAAAGCAGTAATATAATTAGGTATTTCAAAAATGCGCTCATTGAAAATATTGGACGTCACATTCCAAAAACCACCCCCTTTCCCCCTGTCACAAAAGGTCACGTTTTATGAAACACCCCCCTCCCCCTTGCGACGTGACGTCTTTAATGGACAGCCCCTAGCGAAAATCAATGTTTTATTTTAGGTTTAACCTTATCCCTTATCCTTATCGTATCGCTAGCTCAGAACGAATACTAGACCTCATTTCAATCCAACTCACCAGCTGTGCAATACCTATGGGAGAGAATGGTGAATCGTCGTCCTTTCGCAAAGTAGGTAAACCATCAACATTTTCTATCCTTCTTATGCTTTAACCTTCACTGTGTTCACTTACTAGTCAATCTGCAGAAAACATGATGATATCAGTGTGCAATCTGCCAAGACCATCGGCACAACGCAACGCAAATTTGTAGCAGAATCTTACTTTATTAAGTCAAACTATTACTCAACGTAATGAATGAAATATTTGACCTGATCGAGCAACATTACTTATGAAAAAATATAACAAGTGGATCTCACGAAATTTTATTGTACCAAGTATTGATGTTATATGAGAGTTTTGGTATCACATGGTATTGATGACATAACGGGAACACAAACTTATTATCCCAAGCCTCCTAGTAAACCTCCAACTGCGTCAGTAGGGCTTCCTCCGCCACCTAGAAGACCTCCACCTTCACCACCAAGTAAGCCTCCACCTAGTAATCCTTTCAGTAGGTCATTAAGTAGCTTTGTAAGATTTTTTAATAATTCTCCGACTACTCCTAAGTTTTTAAGTAATTCGTCCGTTTTCTCCGAAGCTTCATCCATCTTTTTCCCGTGTCCCAGCAATCCACCAAGCAAATTGTTAACCAACCCAACTACCTCCTTCAACGTGGGAGTCAAGCCACTGAGACCTTCGTTCAAAATGCGAAATGTGTCTGGCTCTAAGCCGAGACTTTCCAACAGCTTCATAAGTTCGAACGTTTGGTTATGAAGTACAACGATGCCCGTCGAGTTGAAACAACAATCTACATTATTGCCGCCATTATTGCCACCATGGCCTCCATGGCCACCATGGCCACCATGGCCTCCATGGCCACCATGGCTTCCATGGCCACAGCTTCCTGGAAACGGAAATGGAAAAGGTATTGGAACTACAGCATTGTTACCTCCATTGATCGCTCCAATCAAGGTGCATGTGGTCTGATTACAGTTGACTTGAATTGATGGTTGACAAGAGCTGCTGCAGAGATCGAATGAAGATCCTTGCGGGCAGAACATCTGGTTTTGCCTAAATCAGTGACCGAGTAATAGTGACAGTTATTTCAATAGTTGCAGTTGATCTATTTCTAACTCACACTCCATTGTTGCACGAGTAGAAGCGGGAGCAGTCGCGAGTATCACGAATGTAACCGTTGAAACTACAAGGACTGCCAGTGCGTTGGGAACAGCAGGTGAACAACTTCTTGGATAGTGGGAAGTCACCTTTTCCGCAAACACCGGACACATCGTCTCGGTCGAGCTGGATTGCTGCTGCCATAAGATTTTTACTCTCGATCAATCTCACGGTCGATTCAATCTCCGCAAAGAGATTATTAGTTCCAGTATCCAGCGGGCAGCTCTGCAGAAATGATTTCGTTTAGAACACCAGTGTGTCATTTTAAAGCCCTAGAGATTGTACTTACCAAAACTTGTGGTAGTTGCACATCAAGAACAATTTTCTGATTGTTCAATCCCAACGAAATGAAAGATTGCATTTGATAAAGTTGCAGCGGTATAACCACCAGATCAACCGCAGAGTTTATCGAACTCACCAAACTAGGCTCAAGGTTGGTGGTTTGTATACTTATTGATATTATGTATTCCCCACCTAAACCATTTCGTAGACGCTGTAGAGTATCCGCATAGTCATTCTAAAAAATAAAAGATAAGTTCCCACGATTACTCCATCACTATTTTCCATATCGAACGATTTGCTCTTACTTGTGAGATATCGGAATGTCCTGGATCGCATTGAACATCCAACCCATTGAATCCACTCTTTTGAAGTTGCGTTTTAACCGTGCTTACTAGTGATTGTTGGCCATTCACAGTTTTGATCAGATCCCCGAAATGACTACAAGAACCGTGCCCACCATATAGCGAAAACAGTCTTTTATTACCGCTATTGATTGAAGTAGCGGCGACGGTCTGTGAATCCTCGACTCGATACACTGCATACTGGCAGTTGCTGATAATATTCGAGTCCTGAATTATCGAAAGATCTTTCACTCTGCACACTACACCGCATCTTCTACCCTGACTCAGTCCGATCACGGACACCAGCAACAGTACTATAGTATTCCACTTCATTCTATTCAACTGTCTTAGACATAATTATGTCCAATTACTAGTAAGGAAAAACGGGCGTAGACTGTTTTTATAGACCAAATTTAGTGCGTGACTTCAGCGGTTTCGTTAGCTTCGACCGCCGTGCACTTGATAGTGAGATTCCAGAATCGGGACTCACTCGACTATCAATACCTTTCGGAAATTAGAACGGCATGCATGCTCACGTGCCAGCAAAAAACAACACAATTCGGTTTCCCTAGCGAAAGTAGATATTTGTCGACTGGTGACAATAAGCTATAGCACCTTTGCACCAAAAAGACGTTCTTCGATTCCGCATTCCTGTTCATTGAATCCAAATCATCATATTGACGTACGTGTTCTGTTTCCAAAGTCGCGGTTCTCAGATGACTGTATTTTCAGCTTGCGGAAAACTTCCCAGGTTTATGCAGAGAACACAAATTCCTAGTTCTTTAACAAAATATGCTATGGAATGGCTGTAATCACGCAAATCCGGTGTCTTGGCTTGTATCCGGTAGACAAGAACTGCGCAACTTACAATAAATGAAAAAAATACGCACATACTTTTTTCAGAGATAGCTAAACCGATTTCAACAAACTTAGGTTCAAATATTAAAGGCCATAAAGGTCTTATAGTCCCATATCCCATATAAATTTTACCGGCACCTATTGCGACAAAGCAGAAAAAGGAAAATTATTTTCAATTTGGTTCAAAACTGTTCCAACTTGTAAGTCATATTTGTTGCTTGCCATACGAACTAACTTCCGCTTCGCCGGTCCTAGAAATCCGTTTTTAGAAGGAATCAACATAATGGTACAAAACTGTACTTTTCACTTTTCTTCAAGATGGCCAGATCGATTTTCACAAACTTATAGGAAAGGAAAAATCTTACAGTGTAATACGAAATTCCTGAATTCGTTCTGGATACTACTTCCGGTTTCGGAAGTACAGGCTAAACAGGATTTGTAGATATTATTAGATTACTTCCAAACAAATTTTCCTATCTCTATTCAATGAACAGTTGTTTATGCGAATTTCACATTAATATTTATGATGTCATGAGTAATATGAGAAAGGCAACATTACACCACTAAGTGGATTAAAACAGGTTTTTCTGCATAGTTTCTATTCCAAAAGTAGCGTAACTGAAAGCACAATAACTTTCACACTCAAGAACCAAATGTTATGAGAATTTGTCAGGTGACATTTGAAGGATGTCTCTATTGAAGGCTTCAATTAGTGACGTTATCTGTCCGTCAGTCTGGAGACTGATTGACCGAAGTAATCGCCCTTATTCTGAATAACGACGTATTGATTTTTCGATCGAATGTGGTTCGATCGAATCATAGCTACCTTTGATTTTGCTAGCGTTATGGGGAATACAAATGAAATACGAGGGAAAAAACGATGCGACGTTATTCAGAATAAGGGCGATTCGGTTGATTTTCCAGAAGGCCGTAACAGCAAGTGACAGTTTCTATTTGTTCACTCTCTCTTTCGATTATTGTGATGTGATCTAAAAAGATTTTCTTGGATTTCACAGTTCTGTTTGGAAGTCGAACGTTTCGAGCATCATTCTATGCAAAGAGTTAAGTGATAAACGTGTAAACCGCTTGGTAATTAATAGAAGAGAAAGTAAACAAAGAGAAACTGTCACTTGCTGTTACGGCCTTCTGGAAAATCAACCGAGATATGTGCTTCACACTTGAGGCGTATGTGCTGAACACTCAAAAGCTGACATTTTAAATAAACATTACAATTGAACATATAAGTCTTTCACGATGCTGCAAAACCGCCAATTAACATTAAATAACAAGTGTCTTGCTGAATTTTTGTATTTAGTTATTTAACATATATATATATACATATATATATATATATATATATATATATATATATATATATATATATATATATATATATATATATATATATATATATATATATATATATATATATATATATATATATATATATATATATATATATATATATATACCACCAAAAAAAATTTTTTTTTTGTTTTTTTCGGTGAAGATCTCGGAAATATTCGACACGTGTTTTTATATTTCAATATGGTACGAGCAATTTTCAATATATGACTTTTTGAAGTTTCGCGTTTACAAAAAAGAGCCTTTTTTCAACAGCCTATACTGTAAAATCTAATGCTTGGATACAAAAATTCGTCCAAGACAGGAAATGTGCGTCTTTTCCTTAGCTTTCAAAAAAGCGATTCCTTAAAACAACCTTTAAAGTTAGTTTCATGGAAAAAGTTGAAAATTAATAAACAAATGAAAGTAAAATCCAAACTTGGGCCAATTTTTTAACTTTTTTTAGTTGATAAAAGAAGCCTTAGTTGTTTAACTCAATCTTGGCAAAGTTTCAGAGTGGAAAGATTAATACTTTCGAATTTTTCAATCACGACCCGCACACGCGGAGCGTACCTTAACATAACTTGTCGACACATGTCGCGCCACTGATCGAATCCTAACTTTGACAGTTTATTGTTAGCAACGTTACACGGGTGCAAAAATCCTATTGAAATCCATAAATACTTATTATATTCCGCTACAAGTTTACCATATGGAAATCATAAGTCAATCTTATGATGTCCAGAAAAAAATTTTCATTTATCTACTTATGGATTTCATAAATTATACTTACCTTATCTCACTCTCGAAGTCAATCTATCGAACAGACATAACAGATCTCGCTCTAACCAATGGTTTTCATATATGAAATGACTAATGGATTTGAGATGAATGGAGGTGCCGTCACCCAATTTCTACCTCTTTTATTGGTCGATCGTTAGTCCTGAGCTGAAACGGTGGCCTTTATTGCCGTTCTTGCATTCCACTTCACTTATACTTCACTCACATATCACCTCATCCATCAGATCCCGCACGAGCACAAAAAACCTCACAGAATAAACGTCAAAGATGAACTTAATTCACCATTCAACTATTCCGTTATCGTGTAAAACCTGACTGGGGTACGTTCATTTCGCTTAATTTCCACTTCACACCGGTAATAAGGGCCGGTAGTATGAAAATGAAACATAAAAAACAGCTCAGTTAAGCCCTACCGGCCTCTCCAACCCCGGATGTTGGAGCGTATTGCAATCAACATCTTATTCAAATCGTTTCATACCTCACTCAATAAACTCAATAATTAAACTTAAAGTTATAACACATATTTATATTAAATTGTAACAATAATTAATCGTATCTGTACAGAGATGTCCATCTCCTCTGTGTGACGATGAGCAAGCAAAATTTCTCCTCTCGCACTGACAACTTCAACGCTCTTCTCTTTCACATATATACACCACTGTTGTATAAAGTGTGCACGCATCATGAGAGCGTTTGTTTATTTCCTTTTACCTCTTCCACTGAATCGCACCAAAGTGCTAGAGCATTAGCTAATAAATTCTCTGAGGTGGATGCAGATACCTTCACAGAGGTGTACACGCCGGTAAACACTCTGCAGAGCTCTGGTGTATGGTTTGCGTAGAAGAAGCGAGGACACGCAAAATCAGCAAAATAAAATAATTTATCGTTAAATTTTCAGTTTTCATTGCAAATTTTTCATAGCAAGGCCAGATCTACTCTCTATTAACAGAAGTGTTCGTTCAACATCACGCGCCAGTGATCACTTGAGTGTATTTAGGCGAGAGCACGTGAGAGTGATTCGTGCGAGGAGAATGTTATTCTCTCGCACCAGCTTCTTTCAACACAAGCACGCACTCAAAGTCTGTCTGTCTGGACACTAAGAAGAAGTGCGCTTTCCTCTTTGTAAGGAGCGGAGCAAATGTATCCGCAGTGTATAATTGAAGCCTACGCCCTGGTGTATCACTCTAGTGAAATGCCATCTCTGGTATCTGATGATGTTTGCAATACCGTCAAGCCCATCAACCACGAGAGGGCTGTAAGTAGTTTAAATAAATATAATTATGGAATTATTTTCAACTTGAAAATGCTGCCATCATCTGATTTACATCAAAGACATCATGTTAACAAGATATCCAGCTCTTACATTTCCCGAACAACTCATTGGCAACATTCTTTTTTGCGAACATGGTGCCCTCAGGCAGAGATGTCTATCTCCTCTGTGTGACGAAGAGTATGCAAAATTTCTCCCCTCGCACTGACAACTTCAACGAGAGCTCTTCTCTTTCACATTTATACACCACTGTTGTATAAAGTGTGCACGCATCATGAGTGCGTTTGTTTATTTCCTTTTACCTCTTCCACTGAATCGCACCAAAGTGCTAGAGCATTAGCTAATAAATTCTCTGAGGTGGATGCAGATACTTTCACAGAGGTGTACACGCCGGTGAGCACTCTGCTGTATGGTTTGCGTAGAAGAAGCGATGACACGCAAAATCAGCAAAATATAACAATTTATCGTAAAATTTTCGGTTTTCCTTGCAAATTTTTCATAGCAAGGCCAGATCTACTCTCTATTAATTGAAGTTCACAGAAGTGTTCGCTCATCATCACGCGCCAGTGGTCACTTGGGTGTATTTAGACGAGAGCGCGTGTGAGCGATTCATGCGAAGAGAATGTGTTTCACTCGCGCCAGCTGCTTTAACCACAAGCACACACTCAAATGCTGTCTATTCAACACTGAGAAGAAGTGCGCTTTCCTCTTTGTGCGGTGCTTCGTTTTTTGCATCCTCGGTGTGGACAAGAATCTGACTCCAGCGTGTATCACTCTGGTGAAATGCCATCTCTGCCCTCAGGCGAGTTCGCATCGAATCTCGTACATAGAATTATGAAAATTATGATTATGTTGCCAAAAACGAACCGTGCCAAAATCGGTCCGAGGCAAAAAGTCATGAAAACAGATGCTGTACACAGTCTTTTTGGTACTTAGAAACAATTGTATGTTACAATATAAAAAGCGTGTTTCACGTTGCTCCCAAGCATTTGTCATGCAGCGCTCAAAACTCCTACTGCAGGAATAGGGGGAAAAGGCGCTTACACAAAAATATCGATATTTCCGTTAAAAATAGACGGATTTTAACAATCTATGGCTTGTTAAATAGCTATTATCGTGCTGAATCTGTGTCTAAAAACATATTTCTTTTTCAAGGGAGTTGTGACAAATATTATGAAAAAAATTTGACATAAAACTTTGTATAACTCAAAAAGTAAACATCCGAAAAACCATTCAATGGCGTTCAGGGGGACGAGGAGACCTTTCATTTGCGACTAGTTTGATCAAAATCGGTCCAGCCATCTCTGAGATCTCGACCTCTTTGTTGACAACACACACACAGACTCACACACATACACACACACGGACATTTGCTCAGTTCGTTGAGCTGAATCGATTAACACTCAGCCCTCCGGGCTTCGGAAAATTTTTCTAAAGTTTGAGCGAATTCTATACCTATTTTTTATATTTAAAAAAAGGTAAAAAGGGATTTCCACGCAAAATAGGTTGTACAAGACCTTATAAGTAGTGCTAAGAGTCAAACTGAAATTGCAAAACAGAAAACTATCGAAATCGTGCCATCAATTTTCAAGCTTTGGCAATCCCACCATCTTGGAACATGGTGTGATTTGTGGATGGCTAGCGATATAACTCAGGATAAGACTGTTTGAAAAAAACCAACAGAGCAATCTGTACGTGTGCGGCGTGTAATTCAAGTAGAATGCCATTGAAGGTGATTCGCACGGTTGTACGACAATCTCTCGAAAACCATTTCCCAGAAAAGAAAGCAGCGAAGTATTTTCCCCAGAAGGTACCATTCTCCAGAAAACCATAGTCACGAAGGTATCAATTAGTAGAAAGACATACAACAGAATGTACCATTCCCCAGAATACCATCTCCCAGAAGAAGCAAATACCTAGAAACTGTTTCCCCATAATGGAAAATAATACAGAAACAACATAGGAACAGATCTTTTACCAGAAAAGCATCTACTAAAATCAGGCGCGTATACATGGGGGGAGAGATTAAACCCCCCTCCGAAACTTAAGAAATTATTAGGGGATACAGGAGTTAGACCGGACACGTTGTTAAACTGGACAGCTTAAATATCTTATCAACCTGCTAATATTTTAATTCATAGATTGACTTTGTAAACGCGCTTGGAGATGACGCGGTAGAAATGATTTCGATAAAAACCCAGTTTTAATGGATGTTTTTACAATTTCTAAAATTGTCCGATTTAGCCTCGGTCTCCCCAATATTATGAAAACACACCCCGAATTTTTTTTCTGGGTACGCGCCTGACTAGAATGAACCAGTCCAACGAAAATAATTTTCGCGAAAATTTCTTGAATACTCATTAACTGTAATTTCCAAGGCAACTATACTTATTTCAAGCTTTGTTAGTCTGAAAAAGAGGGTTCTGAAAATAACGATTTTGATAAAAAAATAATCAAATTATATAACGGGTATGAAATCATTTAGCTATATTTATTTAAATTCAAACATAGCTTCTTTAAATTGGGTATTTGTTTCTGCATATAGATTATAGTAGCAAGCTAACCTTTCGTCGTTATTTCGGTCTAGTGATAAAGGGTAGTAAATAGCACACTACCATTTGATATAATTATTTTATTCAATGCTTACGCAATATTCTCTTCGTCATAGATGATTCAGGTCGAGACGGCCGAAGGCCGCGAGTGCGCCGGCGACCCGCCGTCGGAAGCGCCGGCCACTGCGTGGGGGCAGCGCCCCCGCAGAAATCATCTCTGTCTAGTTGCGTGCGTTTGCCCGGATTACCCAAAGCTAGGAGCTATCCCTCAGTTAAGTCCGAACGAGCGGCAGCGAGGTCGGACAGCAGGTTATTAAAAACGATGAGGCGTAGCCGCATTAGACCTTTCAAAATCGCAGTAAATTAGAACAAATTCTATTAAGCAGCATGTTTATCTGTTATGCCAAATAACTATTATACCAAATAACCATCATGCCAAACGATATTATACCAATAATACTGTTTTAGCGACTAATGCCTTCGAATGTATGGTTTTCTGGACTTTGGTACATTCTGGGATTTTTTTTCTGGATTTTCTTATTTTCTAGAGTTTGTATTTCTGGAGATGAGTACTTTCTGGGCAATAAATTTCTGGGGAAAAAGCTTCGGGTTTTTATGTTCTGGAGAATGGTTTTCGGGGAAATGTTATAGAACCGATTCGCACTACATCTCCATTGTGATGCAATTGGAAAAACAGTTCCACACTTTGAAAAAAGTTTGCTAGTCCTGTCGCTGGAGTAAACTTTTTCGCAATTTCTATCTTTCTCTTTGATTTTTTAGTGTTTAGTTACGGAATTGTGACATTTGAAACCATCTTATTTATGTTTAGGAATGCTTTTTATTATAAGAATAATAACCCTGAGTAGCTACTCTTAAAACATATGGGGTCTCTGTGGCATACACAAATTGTAGTAAGCTTTCTTGTCCCAGAAATCGACACCCTTCCAACCACACCATCCTTTCGCTAACACCGTTCCAATTTCATCAGCTCCCGTGTAGTGAGGGTCTAGTATTAAAAATTTCAAAGTACCTTCATTCCGATCAAAATCCACGCCTAGAATGGTATGTGCCAAAACACCTCCTCCAATCATAATTGGGGTACCTTGCGTTTCGAAATGGTATGCTAGTTCCGAGCCCTTGACGGCCATATCCTCCCCGGAACTGACATGCATTATTTTCGAATCCACTTTGACAAATTCATTCAAACACATAGACACTTCAGTGGAACCAATCCATTGACGGGATCCGACAAAACTGGCTGGCTTATCACCTACTCTAACCAAGCATTTTTGAATGTCGTTATGCGTCGGAATCTGAACATCTGCGTAACCTTGATAAATAAACCACGAAATTAATGTCTGCAAAGAACGATACGCGCAACCCCATCCATCGTCGTTGAAACCATCTTGCATGTAGTGATGATAGCTGTACCGGCCCTGAACCACTGATAGCCGTCCAGTGCTTGCTGAAATACAAAATGTTGAGAAATTCCATCACGTATGCAAACTAAATAATTACTTTGTCTTTTAACTCCAATATGTGTATTGAACAGCAGTTTACTTTCATCTGAACGAAATCTGAAACTGTTGGCCTTCCGGAAAAAGGGTCTGTTAGTTCTTAAGCCGAACTGTTCATGAAGAGACTTTCGCTTTTCAAGAAAGAATTCATCTGTCAATAAATTTAATATAATGTTTAGGAACCTAGGCATTTTTCTCGTTGTTGTAGCAAACCATGTTCTTCAGTTAAGTCCTGAACAGGATAAACGCAGGTAAGGAAATGTCCCAAACCATCCGGAAGCATATGATAGCATTTGGACACATGAATCTTTTTGTAGAATGTCAACTGGTCCAGGAAGCTACTCTGCAGCAGGCGCAACGATCGACACACACTTTCAACCAGAATGTCATAACACAGAATAACTTTAGTATCCCGATGTAGCATACTAAGAAAGTCGACTTGAAGTGGCACTTTAATTTTATTACAACCTAAAAACACCCACATTATATATTTGAGCTGAAATTTATAGATAAAACTATTCACCATTTTTGCTATCAATCGTGACATTGCAGGCTTCTGTGGTCAGTTTTTCGTCTTGAGCATCCTTTGAAGTTTTAACCAGCATATTTATGTTCAGAATTTGGTACTCAGTTGGAGTTGCATTCATGGCAGATTTTTTCTTACCACCTCTCGTAGAAATCGTGTCTTCTCCAGTCTTTAATACCAACCCAACCAAAGATTCCATTGTGTCTTCCGTGTCCAATCCTACCACCTGACTTCCACTGGTTCCCCCGTTTAGTAACACATTTGTTCCAGCGACCCTGAATGCTACATTTCCGGACGCAAGCCGTTTTCTGAGCGTAAATAAACTAAGCGAAACTGATTTTTCATTTTGTTCACAAAACAGTTCCAAGCTACACTGCAGTCTTAAGAACATGTAGTCTCGCAGCAACTCCACCTCGCTAACAACTTCATAGCTGATGGTCTCAAGCTGACCATGTTTGAACAACGAAGCTTTGATCTCCCCGTCGGCATCACAATTCACAAGCACCGGATTGTCGGTGATGTCTATGTCCTGCAAAATCTCACTCAAGTGAGCCTCAGCATCGGTACATGGACCAAATTTGATCAAACCGCACAGATCGATCTCCGTCGGAAAGTTGTTTTGCACTTTGCTGTAGTTCAGTATTCTTGATTTTTCTTTTCCTTCCAAAATAAATCCCAGCACGGTTAGTGTTCCACGGCACATAATTCCAAATAGCTCCCCACTGCACTGAGAACTTACCTTAGCAATGCGCTGAAAATATTGAAAATTTGCTTAGTAGTTCCGATCGATTTCAATCACAAAAAAAAATACATGATTCTGAAAAATACTATTGATGTTCAAATAAATCATTTTTGGTTTACCTACCTGCAGTACGAATTCTGAAATTTTCAACTTGGGGGTCATTTCGTTGGATGTACCGACTTAGTCGGTTAAGAATTTGGTGATAAATATCTAAACTCTTCCCGGAACCACGAAAACAAACTACGTGTCAACAAACTAGCACTAAACTTTTGACCAGCGTTGCCAGGCTGACAGATTTATCTGTCAAATGCCAGATTTTTCTCGCTTCACCAGACACTCTCGAAAAATCAAACATCGATTTAGTGCGGAAACTGATTTTGCGACCAAAAAAAAGGTCGCTCGACCTGGTTTACCCCTATGGAATCCAACACAAAAACTGAAAATCGCTATTTATCTGTATGAAAATTGAAATATCGGTATTATGAGAGAATATCTGTATTCGTGTATCGAGTGCAAAAATCGGTATAAATACCGAGTATATACAACATATACAACTCAAACGATACAACCAAGTCCCAACATATACAACTCAAACGATACAACCAAGGCCGCCATGTTTTCGTGACCATCATCTTTTCCGCAAAGACGAAAACAACGAAGAAGTATATAAGTTCGTTGTTGCTAAATATCTGTGATATTTAGCTGTGAAAGTTGATTTTTTTATGTTTGATTATAAATGTGATATCGTTTTGAAACGTGCGCTGCCAAATTGTAATACTGACTTTCACAATCAATGAAGTGTTGTATTTTACTTCATTTTGTTTACTTTGCTCTCACTGACTTGCTAGCTTTGATGGCCCCGAAGGACTGAGATGTTGGTTACGATAGCACTAGCTGGAGCGCCTTATTGTTGCCACCGGGCTGGATACAACCGTATCCACCAGGATTTTTCCACATTAATCCCGCATACGCATGGCAGACTAAAAGCTGCCAGCTGCAAAAATATGGCTGGCAGACGTTCTGGTGACCGACTGCCTCACCGCTGACAGATAACAACTCAAACGATACAACCGACGACACGACCTGCCACTCGTCTATTAAAACTGTATCGCAAATCTGACTACCCCTCAGTAACTCGAAATGTCAAAACGAAATTGCTCGAAAATTTGTTAAAACTGGCAACTCGATTTGAAAAATTATTGATTTCGAATAACAGATACCTTGGATACTGTTGTTCAAAGGCATGTTTATGTAGATAAACAAAACTAACTCCGAATCGATATACCAGTCGCGCATTTTACCACTGTACCTAAGAACAAGAGTCGGCCCTTAAAAGTTAAGTGAAGCGCTATGTTTTTGCGATACCGATATATATCATTTTATTTGCACTACCAGTAATTGTATGCACCGGAAATTTGATAGCATAGCAGTTACCAATCAACTACATCGGCATCTCACACTATCTTCATTAGAAACATTCAATAATGTATTGTAACTATTACATAGTTTTCATAATATATTCAAATTATGCGACTAAGACTTTCCTATAAGTAGATCGTATCGTCAGTATTACTATTTTTTCACGCCATTGAGACAAACTTTTGTTTTATGACTTTTGCTAACCCTAGAATAGTTTTAGTATGACATCTGGATAATTCTTGTAAAATTCTCTTGAGAAGACTTGAAACGCCTCTTCAATAAAAATCTTCATGAATAACAATCAAGTTTTTTAGCATGATTTAGCAGAGAAATAACATAAATAAATGATAATCACATTCTCAAATTGAATGGCTTGGAATTGACATGGTCTGATCAAGCTAAATACTTAGGTTTAACGTATGACAAAAAACTCACTTTCAAGGATCACATTGAAGGAATCCAGGCAAAGTGTAATAAATATATTAAATGTTTATATCCTCTTATAAACAGAAATTCTAAGCTCTGTCTAAAAAAGGCGGGTGGGTAATGTCAGAGACATAACTGGATGTCGTGAATACGAAAACAACTGACATGTTCCTTAACACTTCCGAATATCAATTGTATGAATTATGTACGCATTCCCCTTTTTCACATTTTTCGCAAAAACAAAGAACGCTTCACTTGATCTCGATTACTGTGAATTTCACACAGCGAAAAGTGCACAAATCTAAGCAAACTGTTCTTGATTGGCAGTAAACTGAGGATATTTCCCTACGATTTGCAAACAACAAATCCTAATAGTTCTTTAGAAAACTTTTAGAGCCATTAGAACAGCTGATATTGTGCAATGCTCTCCACCGTTGTTTTTTCCCAATGCTAATGACTGGCAGCTGTGACGTAATCGCTCTTGTCGAAAGCGTGCAGACGACACAAAACACATCTGCTCGCAGTGGCGATTGAATCCAAACTGATTGAATTTTTGTTAAGAGATTTCCTTTTATGTGATTTCGTTTGTAGCTTTTTCACTAATGGGCGGTCCTAACGGCTATAAAAATAGCCGCATACAGAATTTCATTGTCGATTATTTCATTTCGGATTTGCATAATTTATTGAAAGAAACTATCAATATGCTGTAGGCATTCGTTTCTAGCATTCACAAGGACCAAATTGAGGAACTCACTGTGATATTCACCACTTTTCGGAACATTTTTCCCGGACGATTTGTTGTACAGCAGCAGATATTTTGTTCTCTTCCTTAGAACGCGTTCTGATTGGCTGGTGTTGACATGGAGCAAATGAGACAGGTTTTTCAATAGTGTACTATTGAAATACTTCATTGCTTTTGCTATACACGTTTAAATTGAAAAATTTCGATTCTATTGGTAGTTAGATTATATAAATCCTTTCACAGATCACTGAGCTATGAGCTTTAAAAATACGAGAAAGGCAAACGCGCCTTATGAATTATCCTCTTTGATACTCGTTTATACCAAACATTTCAGAAAAGTTTAATTTTGAATTATTTGAGACTATGTCTCAAAACTGAAAATTTTATCATAAAATTGTGATCATATTTCCATGTCGGCATGTCGCAAGTATTATGTTGATTCATTAGATACAACGATAGATATTCACGATCAGAAACTTATCACTCTCTCAGAGGGTAAATTTTGAAAAGGCACCCCATAGTAAAGTAAGTCGTATTCACGACAAAAATGGGTTGTATAGTGGTACAGTAAAGTAAATTCCGCATAATTCTTTAGGAGTATTATTATGGTTTTAAGAAGAACCGAATAGAAGTCTGGAATAGAGAACTGGACCCTGAGTTCAAGACCTAAATTTAGATCCAATAACAGACTCAGAATCCAGTTTCAGTCGCTGCTGGTTCTCGCCTTGATGGCGAGCAAGCGAATGAGAGATGCGACCTGAGCGTTTGAGGTTTTTAACCACGCAGAAGGTGCATTCTCTCTCGCTGCTGGTTAATAGTTTAACCACAGACTAACAGACAGGACACTCAAATTAGATTCTTCAATCATTTTAACGGTCATTTCGAATATTCCTTTATTTGGGACAGTACTCACATGTGTCATGATGGCGCCACGTTACCCTATCAAAAACATCCTGTCTGTCATCTAGACTGTGTTTATTTTTTTCATTTACCAACAGAGTTGCCATTCATACAGAATTACCTGTAATGTATTGATTTGTATACGTCCATGTGAATTTCATGCAGGATACAGATTTAATACATATTGCCAAAACTATATACATAATTGTGCCTACTTCTCATCCTCCAACGCAATACAAAATCGAACCCGTTTTGTTACAATATTTACTTGCTTCTGGTCTGCCGCCACTTAATTTCGGGTGAAAACTACCAACACAATAAAAAATAGTCTAGATGAACAACGTTGAGTCAAATAAATGGTTACCTTCCAACATCGCGAAAAAGTTAAATATATTATTAACGTAATCCAATAATTTATTGTGACGGTTCATTTTCAAATATTTTGATGAAATCAGGCATCCCTGCAAACAGCTGATCGGTGTTGACAAACGAGGGGAAACCAACTAGTAAAAAAAATTGTACATAACACAAGGGGTGTACAGATAGTAAATAGTTCGCGCAGTACAATATAGGTGGAACTAGTGCATCACGAAAAATTATTTTTATAAGAATTTACTCATACTGTCATGTCTGTTAGTCTGTGGTTTAACTCCCGCTGCTGCTGCTGGCTGGTCCTCTCGCCTCGATGGCCAGCAGGCGAATGAGAGATGCGACCTGAGCGTTTGAGGTTTTTATTAACCACGCAGAAGGTGCATTCTCTCTCGCTGCTGGTGGAAAGTTTAACTCCCGCTGCTGCTGCTGGCTGGTCCTCGCGCCTCGATGGCCAGCAAGCGAATGAGAGATGCGACCTGAGCGTTTGAGGTTTTTATTAACCACGCAGAAGGTGCATTCTCTCTCGCTGCTGGTGGAAAGTTGAACTCCCGCTGCTGCTGCTGGCTGGTCCTCGCGCCTCGATGGCCAGCAAGCGAATGAGAGATGCGACCTGAGCGTTTGAGGTTTTTATTAACCACGCAGAAGGTGCATTCTCTCTCGCTGCTGGTGGAAAGTTTAACTCCCGCTGCTGCTGCTGGCTGGTCCTCTCGCCTCGATGGTCAGCAAGCGAATGAGAGATGCGACCTGAGCGTTTGAGGTTTTTATTAACCACGCAGAAGGTGCATTCTCTCTCGCTGCTGGTGGAAAGTTGAACTCCCGCTGCTGCTGCTGGCTGTAGAGATGGGCAATTCGCTCCTGAGCTGTTCCAGTGAATCGAATCATTGAAGTGAGCTGACAGCTCACAGCTCTTTTCAAAAGAACCGCAGCTCATCAGCTCACTCATTTGCTACCCAGTTCACTGCATTATGACGAAGGGAACACGCTACGAGCTGGTCGGATCTTTGGCTCTTTAAGAGATTCAATTTAGTCGACATCAATTAAAGATAAACTAATTCGCATTGCATTCATTGCATCATTGCAAATCAATGATTCAATTTCGATCATGCATATGAAAGAAAACCGGTGCATGAGAAAAACGGCGTACAAAATGAACCTTATGTTCAAACTAAAAGAGCTGATGAGCTGATACATCGAATCGATTCACTTTGGTGAGCTGATCGGTTCGGAGCTGTTCACCAAAATGAGCTGTTTTGCACACCTCTAGCTGGCTGGTCCTCGCGCCTCGATGGCCAGCAAGCGAATGAGAGATGCGACCTGAGCGTTTGAGATTTTTATTAACCACGCAGAAGGTGCATTCTCTCTCGCTGCTGGTGGAAAGTTGAACTCCCGCTGCTGCTGCTGGCTGGTCCTCGCGCCTCGATGGCCAGCAAGCGAATGAGAGATGCGACCTGAGCGTTTGAGGTTTTTATTAACCACGCAGAAGGTGCATTCTCTCTCGCTGCTGGTGGAAAGTTGAACTCCTGCTGCTGCTGCTGGCTGGTCCTCGCGCCTCGATGGCCAGCAAGCGAATGAGAGATGCGACCTGAGCGTTTGAGGTTTTTATTAACCACGCAGAAGGTGCATTCTCTGTCGCTGCTGGTTGATGATTCCACTCCCACGACGTCTGCTTCCTTCGAACGCACGAAAAGAAATGATCGATTTTCGACCACGGTTCCCCTTTTATACACATTCAGTTGAAGATATGTGCCTGACTATCTCAAAATCGTCGTCCTTGCGCGAAAAACCCAAGCGAAAGTAAAAAGTTTTCCGCGTTGTTTTCAAATTTTAAGAAAACTTAATTTTTGAGTTGTTTGTGGTTATCGCACACTGTTCAAAATATTATCCTGAATTCCTGATCATATTTTTGATGAAATGGTGAAAGAATTATGTTGCTACCATTAATACAAGTCGAGATATTCGCGATTAAGTTCTGCCCATTCTTCCATATGGCTAATTTTGAAAAGGCGCCCCATAGTAAAGTAAGTCGTATTCACGACAAAACAAATTGTTAATTTATAAACAAATTTTCAGACCAGCCATGCTTTATGCGGTACCAATTTGGTCAAGCTGTTGTTCCACCAGGAAGAAAACGCTTCAAAGGATTCAGAATAAAATTCTGAAAATGATTCTGAAGCGTCCTCCCTGGTTTAGTACAAATGAGTTACACAGACTCACAAATATAGAACCATTAGATGTAATGTCACATAATATTATAAGCAAATTCCGACAAAAATCGATGCAATCTTCAATTGAATCGATTCGCTCCCTGTATTAGTTAGTAAGTTAGTATATAAGTTCCTTTTCCCCATTACACAATACAAGTAGGTTTAGAATTTTCCCTACACAAAAATCTCAGAATTGCGGAAGCAAATGATGTCTTCATGGTAATAACCAAATCATATATATATATATATATATATATATATATATATATATATATATATATATATATATATATATATATATATATATATATATATATATATATATATATATATATATATATATATATATATATATATATATATATATATATATATAACAGGGCTGAAAAGTCACCACTTGTGGCTGAACACCCAATTTAAATCTTAATAATTTAATTTTAACTCATATACCAATAAATAGTTATTTAAAAAAAAACATAAATAAATGCATTTTTTCGTTACTGATTCAATGTATAAAGGATCTTTGAAAATAGCTTAAATTTAATAATGGTGTTTCAAATCGACATCACAGAACGCAGGAATTTCATTATCGTTCTTTTTCCATTGATTTAAACTTCTGTGAGGGTTCTTCTAGTGTTACGATATAATATTTTTGGTCTTAATTGAATGCATAATAGACGAAATAAACATCCTGCTCCACCTTTTTTTCGAGTTCTAGAAACAGTAATTTTACTTGATTATTAGCAAATATACATGATTGAAAATTCAGTTTCGTTTTGTGTTGCAACAGATTTGGAAATACATGACTGCATTTTCGTGGATACTGACAATGGATCGGAATACTTTTCCTGTTTGTTTGTTTATTTCTATAATTGCGGTTTCTTGACAAATAACGCATAGCAACCAGAACAGTGTTGCCTAAAAATATTAATTTTATCATTATCAAGGGGTCGCTATATTTGTGGTAACTGACGGAAAATCACTCACAGACACATTTTATTCCAATTTTTCTTCGGAGTGCCTGGTCGTGTCGTCGATACAACCGTATCCACCAGGATTTTTCCACATTGAAATCTTTGACATTTTAAGCAAAGGTGCGAAGATGAAAACGCTCGGCTAACTTAGATTCAGGTGACTTTGTTTTGTCAAATTGGATTTGACAACCGTCACCGAATCAATTTTGGTAGCCGTCTGGTGGCCATGGCTGTCATTCCAAACGAACAGCTGTCGTCACTCTGATTATAGTAACTCTAGCCAAAACGCTATGCGGGATGACATTTATACAGATTTGATTTAGAAGACTGAGTAACTTCTGCTCAGTTTTTAAATCGACAACAAGTTTTACTCACAGTGCTTTGAAAATGTTGTGTGAAAATTTACATTCACTGAACTTTTCCCTTTGTTTGCGGAACTAGATTATAAGGGCACATTATCAAAATGCTTACTATACACCTCAAAGCAATTCGCGCAGGTTGAAGACGGTAAGAAAGTGTTCAGTGATATAGCAAGTATTTTATTTATTTTTTCTGTATAGGAATACATCAGAGCATTTCTACGAATGCAAAGAATTCCTTATTCAATTCGAATGATATTGAGTAATATTTACTCACTCGAGCTAATTTTCCCATTTGTAGTAGATGTTACTCAGAATTTGACAAATACCATATTTACTCAAAAGTGAGTAAACAAGCTTTACTCACTATAGACAGACACTGTCAGCTTGGAGAGAAATCAATCTGCAGTTCAGGAACGCCATTGCACGGCATCACATTCAATATATCATGTCAACTGTATAGGTGTGCAGTGCTGCTATTTTGGCGCGCATGAATTTGACATTTCTGTCCCCTACTTCTATGTACGAGATTCGATGCGGACTCGTCTGAGGGCGTTATGCTCGCAAAAAATGATGTTGCCAATAATTTATTCGGGTTATGCGAAAGCTGGATGTCTTGTTAATATGATGTCTTTGCTATAGAGTAGTTCGACCGTCCCACGACAAAAGGGCCTAACTGCAAATGACAGTTTCTCTTTGTTTACTTTTTCTTTCACGATTTACCGAACTGATTTTATATTTGACGCTGTACTCTTCGCAAAACTTTCAAGGTAAAACTACAAGCTTTCGATTTATATTGGAAACTTTAGAGAATTTGCAATAATGGCTCTGTAATAATCAAAAGAGAAAGTAAACAAAGAGAGGCTCTCATTTGCAGTTAGGCCCTTTTGTCGTGGGACTATCGAGTTCCACTTTTAACGAAAGTGAGTGGAATTGTACTCACTTTAGAGTAACATTGATCGAGCGTGTATGGCAAAAGCAGCGTTGCCAGGCCATTTTTCCAAATATCAGTCTCACTCAAAAATTTATTTGGATTTGTCTGGGTCTACTATAAAAAAAAACTCAAAGATCATGGTTAGTCAGAGTCAGGGATGCCAGATATTTTCATAGGAAATTTGTATTACTCTATAAAAAATCTGTATTTATCTGTATTCACTAACAAAATTAAATTTTAACAGTAAAATGATTTTTTTTTATGTTAATGGATGTTATTCCAACACATTACGGCTATAGAATTGTAAATTCAATGAGACCAAGACTTTGTTTTTCGTTACTGCAATCAAATACTAATAGATTGCTCATACGAAAAAGTTTTTATTTTGCTTCTTGGGAGATTCATATTAAATTTAGGAAATCTGTATCAAATTTGTATTCTGTATGCGTACGTGCGACCTTTTTTTGCTCGCAAAATCAGTTGCCTCACTAAATTGATGCCCGCCGCGTACAAGTGGGATATTATTATGTACATTCAAAATAATAATCATGTTATTGTTACGTGAAAAGTTATGTGAATATTTTCCACCCTACTTTTCACGTAAGTTTTAATGGACTGGCATTTAAAAGCTGTTTAATACATAATCCAGTAAAAGTTGCGTGTTTCATATGTAAAATGTAATGTACTGTTCATATCACATTGGTTGAAGTCCAAAGGGAGATTTCAGATTTTTATATAAATCTATGAAATGAAAAATACCATAAAAAATAAAACATGTATTTCAGAAAATTAGTATATAATTTCAATAACTTAAAAAGCAACTAATAACGTCGTGGTATCTCAAATCGACAAGCCTCCAGAAATTGTTTTTGTTGTCACTGTCATCCAACCGAAGCCGAAGTCGAGATCTGAGAACTTTCCCAACACTACCAATACAGTTTGAAGTCGCATTACATGGTTTCAGTGTCTCTAGCTTCATACCGATTCTGCACCCGTTTTTCGGTGCACCAACGGCTTGTTTGAAGCATTCGGCAGGAGCGGGCAAACTTCCGGACTCACGCAGGCACTCGGTCCAGTTGAACACATGGAAACTTTGATACTGGAATGGTCCGGACGATGTAGTGAAAAATTGTAATTAAATAACATTTCTCGCAAATATTTACACTACTTACACTTTGAGGGCCACTGTTCGCCATTTTCAAAATCGAGTTTTTCACAATGGAAATTCACGTAGATTGTTTGACGTTTGGTCAATTCACGTAAACCTTATGTGATGACTCTATTCATTTTAGGGGATGTTCGTATAACATTCATTTTCGTCACGTAAAATATTCAATTTGACATTTGAAACCATTTTACGTGGTTTTTCAAGTGAATCGATCGTGAATTTTTATTTTAGTTTATGTTTCCTTTTTATTCATATTTTGTATTAATCGACGCCTCGGGCTTCAAAACCTCGTGCCTAATACAACAAATTGTAAATCGTTCACTCTAAAAAGTTGGTCGTCTTTGACAGATATATCCCGCATAGCGTTTTGGCAGACCCTGTCAGCTTGGAGCGATATCAATCTTCAGTTCAGCAACGCCATCGCACGGCATCACATTCAACATATCATGTCAGTTGTATGGGTGCGCAGTGCTGCTATTTTGGCGCGCACGAATTTGACATTTCTCTTCCCTACTTCTATGTACTAGATTCGATGCGGACTCGCCTGAGGGCGCCATGTTCGCAAAAAAGGATGTTGCCAATGATTTGTTCGGGAAATGTGAGAGCTGGCTATCTTGTTAATATGGTGTCTTTGGTTTTGGCTACCTGGGCACGGCTACCAAAATTGATTCAGTGACGGTTGTCAAATCCAATTTGTAGCTAAGGAATATTACCAGTTGAAACTGTAATTGACCTCGATCCACCAGACGATTAATTTTTCTTGTTGCTCTAATGCGAGTTAATTTCTATACAACAGACAGCGAAGGGGTGAAAACAACTGTCCAATATTCTGGCAGAGATGCCAGGTAAAATTGCAACTCGGATATTGGCATTGAATGCACTCATTTATGAATGTCACTTTGAGAGTGACACTTAATAATCATTATAATCAGTGGCGAGGAAATATGGCGCCCGGGGCAAAGTAAGAATTGCCTCCCCCATCGTTGGTTTAGTGAGCAAAAACAAGCTGAACTCTATCTCCGGAAAGATGATTTGGACGAGCCAACAAAAAAGGTCCCAAGGATTGGTTTGCCGCCCCCCCTAAAAACGTTGCGCCCGGGGCGAGTGCCCCCTTCGCCCCAGTCAAGATACGTCATTGATTACAATTTTTAAAACAATTATTATTTGAATCTTTTCTGGCAGCACTGATTTTGAAACATTAAAATTTATCACAAAGTTTTGACGTCTCGGTTGATCAGTTCGTCGCGACGTAACAATTGAATACTTATTCATAAAATAGTGCTCTTTGTTTTAAATACTCACGCTTTAATTCGTGTTTGATCGTTGTGAAAGCATTTTCCACTTATTGAAAAGTGCTGCATATTGCCAATTTTTTGTATTCGTATCTAATTTTTCATATTTGAAACGAATACTAATTCAAAAGAAATTACTTTCGTCGTCATCATAAGTCAAATGTTCTGTTGTTAGCATTGGGTGCTGTTTACGTAAAATGTATTAGAAAGTGATAACTTGATACTTGTGTATGGAATCAAAATTTCAATTATTTTGTTATATAAGCGCCTAGTAGAATAACATTGCAGTTAAACTATTGTGCTGCTACGTATTACTAAGTTGGCCGTGAAAAGCAGTCGACTTATACCGACTGCGTACATCCGTTTTCTGTAAAAACTTGGGTTATATCTACTCAAAAGTAACTAAGCTGATTGGAAAAGCAGTTCACGTTCACAAATGCAACAAAGATGCTAAATTTGGTCGAAGCCTTAGCCAATGTCTCCGGTGCTTCCCAGCCTGCTATTCGGCTCATACTTTCTGTTCTGTTAGGTGATTATAATGAAAATATATGATTTTTTTATTACGCATTAAATAACGAATACAAATGCATATCGTCTTTGCTACACTAAAGATATTTTTTGGTTTTAGCTTATCCATTGGGAGCACTTTATCGAAAACTTAATGTATCCATCATCGTGAAAAATCTATACATTGCCAGTACCGGGATTGCATTGGTCATATTCAATTATGGCTTCGATGTTTACCATAGTGCATTGGCGGTGTTTGTGACGTATCTGCTCAATGCGTTTCTCGCCACTAGCAGCCTGCTCGTTCCAATAAGTTTTTGCTTCCACATGGGTTATCTTCTTATCGGTAAGCTATTTTGTAGTTTATAAAGGACACTCGTGTTCCGATCATATTTTGCGATATTATACAATAACCATTGGCAGGTTACTACTTTACCACATCGGAAACTTATGACATCAAGTGGACTATGCCGCACTGTGTGCTGGTGTTAAGGCTAATAGGATTAGCGTTTGATATCTCGGACAGCTACCAGAAAGAACTGCAAGGCAAAAGAGATGACAAATGCGTTGGAAAACCTTCGCCCTTGGAACTAATTGCCTTTACGTACTTCCCAGCATCGGTTCTAGTGGGACCCCAATTTTCAATGATACGGTACCGCAGATTCGTCAGTGGCCAATACGAACAGCACACCGTCGAAGCACCAATGTATTCGATTAAAAAGTTTCTACAAGGAGCTTTCTACTTGATTGTGAATCAAGTTGGATCCCAATTCGTGTCCGATTCGTATTTGCTCTCAAGTGATTTTGAACAAGAATCGTTCTTTATGAAGCACATCTACATGGGACTATGGGGTCGTTTTTCTCTATACAAGTACATCTCGATATGGTTGCTGGCCGAGGGAGCTACCGTTCTATTCGGTAAGTAGACTGCATGTATTTTTAACGAATTTGATTGCGATAGTGGCTTTCACTGGATATGAGTTTCTAATTCATTTTCCGTAGTACCTAAAGATTATTCGTATTTCGTGTTTAATTCTATTTTACAGGTCTTACCTACATCGATGCTAAACCAGGCGAGCGAGAGTACGACTCGGACGAGTTGTCGGGTTGTACAAATATTAAGGTCGGAATATTTGAAAATACCAGCAAATTTGGCCACTATGTCGAATCGTTCAACGTTCAAACCAATCACTGGGTCGCCATATATGTGTATAAGCGGTTAAAGTTTTTGAATAACCGTGTGTTGAGTCACTTCGGAGCGCTCTTATTCCTGGCTGTCTGGCATGGCTTCCACAGTGGTTACTACGTTACTTTCCTTATGGAGTTTCTGGTGATCCGCATGGAAAAGGAGGTATCATACTCGGTGTGAATATAGTTTGACGTATGTATAATTACTATTTTTTTACAGATCGAACCGGTCTTGCTAAAGAATGAGCGATTGCAGACATTCCTGCAGCATACTATGATAAAGTTAGCAGTTTTCTTACTACTTAAATTTTACACAATTGTATTTGCCGGTTGGTGTTTGATTCCATTTGTATTTCTAAGCTTTTCCAAATGGTGGCATATCTATTGTGCCGTTCGATTTTCCGGAATATTACTGTTCTTGTTGGGTAATATATTTATCAAACCGTTACTTTTGGTAATATTGCCACAGAATAAGCAAGAGTTGAAAAAATCCGACTAAGATTTGGTCGAATTTAGCTGTTTAATCTAAACAAAAAAAAATGACTACTTTCATAAATACCTAACGGCATACATCGGATGAGAATTTGAAAAAAGACATTTGAATCCATCCAAGAAAAGAAAGAGAATTACATAGATACTTTTGCTCACTTAAGTTATGTATTAACTACACTTGAGGATGACTTTTCCAGTAAGTTTAATGGTAAGAACGAATTAGTTTATATCAAACAAACTTTCTTGAAGCAAACATTTTAAACAGAAGAAACCAAAGCTAGATTGTATCTGCTTGAATAATCACGATAGCTTCTATTTAATTTATGGACAGGTATACCGTATATCGTTTCCCAAACGATTATAACCTCTACAGTTGAAACAAAAAAAAACGAAATTCTAGTGCGGCACGCTCCATAACCCAGAAGACTCGTCTGCTGTGAAAAATGTCTCGATTTATTATTAGAAAATACGCGGAACTTGCATCTTTTCCTATGCAACTTCATCGAGGAAAGCGGAAATTTGTCTAAAAGCACCGCTCCCATTGCGATTAAAAGAACCTAACAATGTTCTTCGTTCCTTAAACAAGAAGACTTAGAATCTCGAATAATAAAAACTAAGGAGTTGCATTCTTTAAATTTATGAATATTCAATAAAAATCACAGGTAGTTGATGTGATTCTTTGCAAAAGAAAATCGTCAAATTGCCGGAAAGTCATACTATTAAGATGTATGTGGAAACCAAGCAGATTTTAGCAGAGAAAATATGCTAACTTTAACAATATAATAAAATATTAAGAATACAAACAATCTTCATCTGCCGTAGGTCAAAGAAACAAGTATTTTTTTACACAAACAAATGCATAATACACCAGATTGCCACGTAGAATACTTTTCGGATAATAAAAGTTCTAGTCAGTTCATGAGTTAAATGATAAAAATATCTATTACTCAAGATGACTCCCATACATTTTTTGTCTTTCTAATATGCTTGTTTTCCGGACCTTTGATGTTTCACATTTTCTTCGCAAGCAATGTCGCAAAGCTGCACAAAATTTTCGTGGAATTACTTTTCTGTTGATACATTGACATCGTTTTTGTTTAATGCCGAAACTAGTTTTTCATCAAAACTTGTTTAAGGTTAATTTTGAACCTTTCTACTTGTTGTTTCGAACCTGGTTCTAAAGTTGAGTTCACTAACGTCACCATTTATTTAAGGTCTATTCGCACTAGGCCGACCCGACACCGATTGTTTTGTTTACTATGGAGCGCCTTCTTCAGAATGTTTACTATGGAGCGCCTTCTCAAAAGCCAAAACCGGGCAGATTCTTGGACTTATACAGACATACATACCTTATGATAAAAAAGAACCGGAATTTTCATTTTAAAATTCCCGCGCTTGTCTAATCGGTAAACTTTTATTCTCTCAACGATGGCAACACTTTTATACACATTCTGTCAAATTTTGACGCATATCGTACGATTAGTTTTTGTTTGGCGTCTATACAAAGAAGTTGAAAAATTTTCGTGTGGCGATTTTTATAATGGATGAAAATTTAGAACAACGTGCGTGCATCAAATTTTGTGTTGCAAATGGATTTAAGTGTTCCGAAACGTTGAAAATGTTAGAAAAAGCCTTTGGTGAATCGTGTCTAGGAAAAACACAGGCATACGAGTGGTATAAACGCTTCAAAGGTGGTCGTACAAGCTTGGATCATGATGAGATCCCTGGCCGCCCAACAACATCTGTTACTGAAGAAAACATTGAATCGGCGAAGCAAATCGTGTTGCAAAATCGTTCTGTATCGATTAGAGAGATTGCTGTGTTGTTGGGCATCTCTTATGGATCAGCCGAACACATTTTAACTGATGTTTTGGGTTTGAAACGCGTCGCTTCTCGGCTGGTGCCCAAAAAACTGAATTTCATTCAAAAACACAGCGTTGGTTGTGTCGCAGTTTTTGGCCAAAAACTCAACCAATATCATCAACCAAGCACCGTACTCTCCAGATATGGCCCCGTGTGACTTTTTCCTCTTCCCCAGACTCAAATTGCCATTGCGGGGAACGCGTTTCGAGACCATAGAGACCATAGAAGGTAATTCGCTGCGTGAACTAAAGGCCATAACTTCGGCGGCCTATAAAACTTGTATGGAAAATTGGATCAAGCGTTGGCATGCATCAGACTCTGTCAGCTTGGAGCGAATCAATCTTCAGTTCAGCAACGCCATCGCACGGCATCACATCCAACATATCATGTCAATTGTATGGGTGCGCAGCCCTGCTATTTTGGCGCGCACTAATTTGACATTTCTCTCCCCTACTTCTATGTATGAGATTCGATGCGGACTCACCTGAGGGCGACATGCTCGCAAAAAAGGATGTTGCCAATGATTTGTTCGGGAAATGTGAGAGCTGGATATCTTGTTAATATGATGTCTTTGCATGCATGTATTGCCGCAGGAGGAGAGTACTTTGAAGGCGATAATAAAGAAATTCATTAAAAATTGAAATTTAGCGTTTTTTTTATAAAATTTCGGTTCTTTTTTGATCATAAGGTAGGTAGCTATATGATTTGAATATAATTTATTTCATTGGTTTGGTTCGTTTGAAAAAAGACCCCAACTTGTTACTTACTCTTTCAATAGCGGGAGAAATTTTTTCAAGAATTCAAAAAATTCAATTTGAATCCCGAATTATTGTGAATCCTTGTAACCGATTCTGAATCAATTTTAAATCTATCGAAACTATTGCGAACAGAATTGTCATTTCGTTTTCTACTACTCCTATTTCGTCAATTCGTTTCCCACGTCTACTATTCTACTATTTTTATTTCAATGAAAAACTATAATTTTGTTTTATATCTACCACAAAATGTCTCTCTCTCTCTCTCTCTCTCTCTCTCTCTCTCTCTCTCTCTCTCTCTCTCTCTCTCTCTCTCTCTCTCTCTCTCTCTCTCTCTCTCTCTCTCTCTCTCTCTCTCTCTCTCTCTCTCTCTCTCTCTCTCTCTCTCTCTCTCTCTCTCTCTCTCTCTCTCTCTCTCTCTCTCTCTCTCTCTCTCTCTCTCTCTCTCTCTCTCTCTCTCTCTCTCTGTGTGTGTGTGTGTGTGTGTGTGTGTGTGTGTGTGTGTGTGTGTGTGTGTGTGTGTGTGTGTGTGTGTGTGACAAATAATGTCACTAAATTTTCTCAGAGATGGCTAAACCGATTTTCACAAACTTGGATTCAAATGAAAGGTCTTGAGGGCCCATACAGAGTTCCTGAGTTTCACATGGATCCGTTTCACTTTCGGTTCCGGAATTACAGAGTGATATGCACCAAAGAAAAAAAGAAAAAAATAGTCACACACGTTTCTCAAAGATGGCTGAACCGATTTTCACAAACTTAGATTTAAATGAAAGGTCTTATAGTCCTTAACAATTTTCCTAAGTTTTATTTGAATACCACTTCCGGTTACGGAATTACAAGGAAATATGTGAAAATTTATGAAAAAATATGCAATCAATTTTCTCGGAAATTTCTCGACCAATTTTCACAATCTAAGAAGCAAATAAAAGGTCTTGAAATTTTTTAAAAAGTCCCCGAAAAGTTGATCCAGATCCGACTTTCGGTTCCGGTATTCCAGTGAGATTCACAAGCGGTATTCCAGTGCGATTCACAAGCGATGGCGAAACGAGGTGCACATTTTTATAAAACTTACTGCTAAATTCATCTAGATGACGGATCTTATTAGTTAGTGATTATATAAAACAACTTTGGGACTACTAGTCCCCGGTTTCCGCTTCCGAAGGCACCGGTAATAGTAAAGAAAATCTCCAAAAACGGAACTCCCGTCGATTTTTCAGCAACGGTTAAGCAGTTTTTCACTAATCATGATTCAAATTAAAGCTCTCATTGTCTTTAAATATACTGTGCAATTTCATCCTGATCCAACTTCCGGTTCCGAAATTATAGGGCGATGAGTGTCAAAACATTCAAATTCAAAATGATGATGCAGGGGAACGGGTATAGCGTGATGGGTAAGTCGATGCCTTTCAAGCTGCACACCTGGGTTCGATTCCCAACCCTGCACATAGGATCAGAAAACTTTTCTGGCCCGAAGAGATGAATGACAACAATGTTAAAACCTGTATAATCGAAAAAAAAAATGACGATGCAAAACTGGTACGCGACGGTACGTGCGGCTTTGCTCCATTCCAACAGGGTTGCCACATCAAAATTTATATTTTTCAGGTGAAAAATTATATTTTTCAGGCGAAAAATTCAATTTGTGCCTACTTCTTAGTGTTATTACACGATGCTTTTCAATAAAAGTGCACTTATTGCCTTTCTCATAAAGAAAGTTTATACAATCACTTGTAAAATTGACCAGTGGAAATTAACCCGAAAGGCTAAGTGTTCTATATAATTCGACACAGTTCATCGAGCTGAGCAATGTATGTGGGTGTGCGGGTATGTGTCAAATAATGTCACTCATAAAAAAATAGCCTGTAGGTTGCTATTGAATTTCACACCGTTATTTAGAGCGACGAAGGGTAAAATTCTTCTAGATTTGGCTTAAAACTGATTCAATTTGTAGGCTATATTAGTTACTTACTAAACGAACCGACTTTGGTTATACTGGTTCCAAGTTCCTGGCTCCAGAAGTACCAGAGTAGTAGTCAAAAAGTTTAAAACGAGACTCACTCAATTTTCACAGAGATGATTTGATCGATTTCCACAAACAGGCTCAAATAAAAGTTCCTACAGTCTTATAGGTTGCTGTTTAATTTCATCCGATTCCGATTTCCGGTTCCAGAACTACAGGGTAAAGTGTGTTTAATCATTTAGTGCGACGATGCAAAATAAAAAAATATTCTTATCAACTTGACATTAGAGATGGGCAATTCGCTCCTGAGCTGTTCCAGTGAATCGAATCATTGAAGTGAGCTGACAGCTCACAGCTCTTTTCAAAAGAACCGCAGCTCATCAGCTCACTCATTTGCTACCCAGTTCACTGCATTATGACGAAAGGAACACGCTACGAGCTGATCGGATCTTCGGCTCTTTAAGAGATTCAATTTAGTCGACATCAATTAAAGATAAATTAATTCGCATTGCATTCATTGCATCATTGCGAATCAATGAGTCAATTTCGATCATGCATATGAAAGAAAACCGGTGCATAAGAAAAACGGCGCACAAAATGAAATTTAAGTTCAAACTAAAAGAGCTGATGAGCTGATACATCGAATCGATTCACTTTGGTGAGCTGATCGGTTCGGAGCTGTTCACTAAAATGAGCTGTTTTGCACGCCTCTTCTTGACATAACTGTTTACAATTTGAAAAGGTTATGTTAGTTTATACCCAAAGAAAGTTTCTTATTTTATTCAAGATTAGAAAAGAAATTTTTTTTCACAAAATCTTCTAGTGATATTGTTAAAAATATTAGTAATATGAGAAAGGCATCATTACACCACTAGGTGGATTAAAACAGGTTTTTATGTTTTATTTTCATACTACCGGTCCTTATTACCAGTGTGAAGTGGAAATTAAGTGGAGTGAACGTATCCCAATTGGGTTTCACACGATGACAACAGATGAACGGTAAATCGAGTCCATATTTGACGTTTATTAGTGGTTTGTGTACACTGGATTACTGTGGAATGGACAAACAACTGATAGCTGTCAAACGATGTTCATCCAGTTTGTATTGTGAGGATGTATCGTTTGGGACCTGATGGGTGAGATGATGTGTGAGTGAAATGTAAGAGTAACTGCATGCAAGAATGGTGATAAAGGCCACCGTTTCAGGTCAGGACTAACGATCGACCATTAGAAGAGATAGAAATTGGGTAACGGTACCCCCATTCATCTCAAATCCATTAGTCATTTCATACATGGAATACATGTAGGTATGTATGCATGTGTGTATGTGTGTGTGTTCCTGTGTGTATGTACAATATACATTTCACCGTGCCTTTGGGTGCGTTGTATAAAATTGGTAGTGATGCATTTCGATTGTGAGCCAGTGCCCAAGTAACAATCCGCAACTAGTTTTGATACGACAAAGTCCAAACTATGTTGCAACAAAAGCACGAATATGTTTTTTATGTTATACTGGTTTAAACAAGGTGACAGACATGTTTTTTCATAACATAACTAGTTACGAAATAGTTATAAAGGGTTCGAATCACCAAATCTTTTTGTCATATTGCATTAATTATAATTCATAAGTTATCGTTACCTAATCCAAACATATCTTTAATCACAACTATGCTTCTAGCTACTAGTTGAAAAAAAGTTAATTTGACTTCAACAGTAGTAACCCGTAACTAGTTCTGATACCACTTAGCCCAATGATGTTGAAACAAGATCAAGAACATGTTTTTTATGTTATGCTGGTTAAAACAAGGTGACGGAAGTTTTTCTTTATAACATAAACATTGAACTAGCTATCATTTGTAAGTTATCGTTACTTGATTCTAACAAATATTCAATCACAGCTATGCTTTCAGCTACTAGTTGAAAAAAGGTTTATTTTTCGTCACGAAACCATTATAAACACGTCTTTGTAAATCGTTACTGTGAATTGATATAGCAGTAACATAGATATTACAAGATTATAATATACAATTTCTGCATTGATTCAGATAGCTATCGGTTGGTTTTCCCAACGTAATGATAACGAAAATGCAACCTAGAAAACTTTTGTTGGCTTGAATATGGCGAACACACTATGGAGTCGCAAGAAGTGTATAAAACATAAATAAAACCAGGATATTACCAGGATAGATTACTACTTTTGGGCGAAAATAATTAAAGGCAGAATAGTCATTTTTGTTCTATGCACTATAATAAACACGAAGAAAATAATATAGGGATTGAACATCGATTGTGATAATTTTATAATTCTCATGATATATGAATTTAAAATAATGAGAAATCACGCTACTTATTTCGTTGTTTATTTTTCATATCTTCATGAACAGACTTGATTGAAGGCGCATAAAAAACAGTTAATTAAAATTTAATTCCGTTCGACAGTTTGAAAATCGTTGTGAAATTTGTACCTTGTATGAAATTTGTACCTTGTATCAAGAAAAGATAAGTTATTTCAGTGTGGCACTAGAATGTAACGACAACTTATTTTTAATCGACTTAACAACTAGTAGAAACTGTGCTTTTTGGGTCACGCAAGTGGTTAGATGTTAGTAACAATCACTCAAATTTTTGGTTGCAAACTAGTCACAAATAAGCTAGCGTAACAAAAATTGTTACTTGGGTGTACACCAGATACCCAAAAGTGCCTGAGCGGAAGGTAACACTGTCAAGGATCAACCGAAGATAACGAAATGTGAACATGCTGTAGTAATACTTATGGGACCCAAGTGTCAATATAATTTAAATAAAAATGCATTGCCTCAGTTCTTTGCCGTCAAACCATCATGACCTGTCTTGCAAAGATGTCATCAAAAAACACTAATCCTTTTTGCCTTTCTCATATAGAAAGGCTATGCAATCACTGTGAAAATCGACTTTTTAACCGAGGCCCGAAGGGCCGAATGTCATATACCATTCGACTCAGCTCGACGAACTGAGCAAATGTCTGTGTGTGTATGTGTCCGTGTGTGTGTGTGTGTGTGTGTGTGTGTGTGTGTGTGTGTATGTGTGTGTGTATGTAACAAAAATATGCACTCACTTTTCTCAGAGATGGCTAAACCGAGTTTCACAAACAAAGATTCAAATGAAAGGTCTCATAGTCCCATAGCCTGCTATTGAATTTCATTCCGATACGACTTCCGGTTCCGGAGATATAGGATGATATGTACCAAAAAAGTGAAAAAAATATGCACTCACTTTTTTCAGAGATGGCTGAACCGATTTTCACAAACTATGATTCAAATAAAAGGTATTATAGTCCCATAGCTTGCTATTGAATTTCATTTGAATGTGACTTTCTGTTCCGGAGTTATATGGTAATATGTGAAAATTTGAGAAAAAGTTTACACTCAATTATCTCTGGAACAACTCAACCGATTTTAGCAAACTTAGATTCAAATGAAAGGTCTTATAATATCCTGAAAATTTGTGGAATATTTTATCAGGATCCGACTTCCGGTTACGGAACTGAAGCGTGATAAGTGAAAAATTATCAATTTTATTAGTATTTTTCCACGAACGATGGTTAAAAACAGGTACAAATCGCATAAAACTGTCCGATAAATTCTTCTAGTGTGCAGAGCTTGTTAGTTTGTGGGCATAAAAACTTAATTCGGCACTACTGGTCCCTTTTTTTCCTGTTCCGAGAGCACCGAAAGTGGAGAAGAAAAACTTCTAAAACTAAATTCACTTCCATTTCTTTGCGATGCTTGTACCGATTTTCACAAATCTTGATTTGAATCAAAGTTCATACTGTCTTTAAAGCTACTGTGAAATTTCATGCGGATCCGACTTCCGGTTCCGCAGTTACAGGGCGATGAGTGTCAAAGTTTTCAAATCGCCATATAGAGTGACAATATGTACAACACCAAAAGAAGAAGAAAACACATAACGAACAAGGCGTGCTTTGTTCTATTTCGTACACGTTGTGTAGTGATGTCAATAATAATAATAATAATAATAATAATAATAATAATAATAATAATAATAATAATAATAATAATAATAATAATAATAATAATAATAATAATAATAATAATAATAATAATAATAATAATAATAATAAAAATAATAATAATAATAATAATAATTATAATAATAATAATAATAATAATAATAATCCTATTACATGTTTTATGCTGTTTAGCTTGACTTACATATGCAGAAGTAACAGAAACGCAGGTTCGTTTCGTTTGTTAGATTTCGTTTAATTGGTTTAATCGAAATAGAGCATGAGATAGTAAGTATAGGTTTAACTACGTTCAAAACTGTTCCAATTTGTAGGTCATATTTGTTGGTACACGGAACGACCGAAATTAGCTCTGCGCCTAATTCGTATGACTGTTTTTGAATTAGATGATTTTAACAACAAAATTTCCAAAATAACTATAAAATTAGTTGAAATTTAGAATTTACTGTGCTGAAAAAAATTCTTATTTTTAGAGAATGTGTTTAGTTGGCGAATATTCTGGACACAAACCAGCAATATTTCAATCCAACACGAAATTCTCATTGACAACTAATTTCGTTATTAAAATCAGAAACTTCGATTCTATTTATCTATCACCGTCATTACTGAAGGACAGCAGTGTCAAAGCAAAACAATCCATTAAAAAGCTAGAAGGGACAGTCTTGTTGAAACTGCTCGCAAATTGTTTAGATGTTTTTCGTATGTGTTACGATATATCCATATATAAATTTCTAAACCGATATGTAAAAATGACTTAAACTGTTAGTGGAAAGTGTATTTATTCAGAATTTGTGCGCAGTTGAAGCGATTGTGGGTAATAATGTTTTTACGCGAAACAGTGAAGTGAGTTTCGAATGTTGCACTCTAATTGTACACGTCAAATGATGTTTTTTGTATCTTCTCATTCCGGGTTACGCCGTCCGGTGTACTACTTGTATTCGGTTTTTGTTTTCCGATTGCTCAAAGTTTTCAGTGAGAGAGTCGATTTCGCGAAGTCGAATGAAGAAAACAGCGATTCAGAAGTAAAATTTTTCAAAAAGAAGTTTATGTTTCGCTTATGTCTTTTTCTCCAATACAACATCGTATTTATACCTGCAAATATAGAAAAGATAACCGCGACTGAAATTTTTTTCGGTAGTAGTGTGCCATCTAGTGGCTAGTAGTCATTACGGTGTTAACGAGCGCCATATAGCTGCTAATTGCAGAAACCAATTCAACCAGTTGTGTTGGTTGAAAACAACGTTTTTTTTCTCTAATTCAACTAAAAAATTAGTTGAATGGATATGAAGCGCGCCTTAGCTAAGAAATGACAGCACGTTTAATTGGTGAATTCAACTAAAAAAAATAGCCATTTCAACAAATATTTTATTATCATTAAGAGAACTAGAATTAAAAAATCTAAATTAGCAAAAGTAAGATTTTTTTAGTTGTCTCAAAAAATAACTAACTAAAATCAGAAAATCAACTAATTTTTTCGCCAAAATGCTAATTTCGGTCTTTCCGTGTAGTAAACGAATTAACTTCGGCTATTCCGTTTCTCTAAATCCGGTTTCGGAAGAATTGGAAATAGTGATCAAAAACTGCAAAAAGGATCTCACTTACTTTTATTGGAGATGGCCGAATAGATTTTCACAAACTTATAGGTTCAAAAGAAAAGTCTTACAGTTTCATACGGAATTCCTTAATTTGCTGTGGATACTACTTTCGGTTCCGGAACTACAGGGTAAACAGGATTTATAGAGTTTGTGAGATTAGATCCAAACAAATTATCCTATTTCTATTCAATAAACAGTTGTTTTTGCGAAATTCACGATTGTATTTATGATGTAATGAGTAATATGAGAAAGGTATCATTACACCACTAGGTGGATTAAAATAGGTTTTTTTCTATTTTTTTTCTTTTCTCGGAAGTGGATAACTGAGCTAAATTAGAAATTCCGAATAAAGAATACGATATTCAAGAAAAGCAGAAACAAATGTGATAGATGTGGAGCTGAAAATATGGAAAATGGGTAAGTATGAAAACACATGCAACTAACTTTTACATTTAAGGAAATAAAATAACATATCAGCAAAAGTACGGAATGGAAATAAAATAGAATGACAACAAAAGACACTTACGAAACACAATTGAATAGAACACTGGAATTAAGGTAAAACAGAATACAAACTATGAACAAAGGTAAGAAAACCAACATGAAGAAATAATAGAAACTGCTGGGTAACAATGTAATTTCCTCATATTGAAAGAGGCGTTTATATGGCGCGCATGCGCTAATTCGGCCTGATACAAACTAACGGGGAGGGAAACACATTTTGGACCCTGTGATAGGAAACTTACCAAAATGTGATAAAAGGAAAAGAAAAAGGAAGAAACCAGTTCCTGAATCCAGTTCCCAAGTTCATGTTTTAAATTCTGAACCCGTATTCCGGAACTAAATTCTGAAAATAAATCATCAGATCCACAATTTAGGCTTAGAACTCAATTTCACAATCTAATCCAAAACTCAATTCAAAACCTGAATGCAATTACTAATCCTTTGTTGTCGTTGACTGAGCAGGCGACTGCTGGCCAAGACGTCCGGAAAGTGAATGTGATCACGACCTAATCGTTTGAGACTTTATACCTGGCAGAAGGTCTGTTGTTGCTGCTGTTGGTGGATGGTCCTCGCCATAACAGCCAGTTTCGTCTAATGCACAAGAAGAAATCGATTTTCGATAACGGATTCCCTTTTGTTGAGTTTCCCAGATTATTTCCAAAAGTTTGAGAAAACCTAATTTTTGAGATATTTTGAGATAACATAATGTTGAACATTTGATCATAAATTGTTTCTGTTGGCATGGAGTAAGAATTAAGTTGTTGCGTTTAGTACAACTCGAGATATCCACGATTAAGTTCTGCACATTCTTCTTCGAGTTTTGAAAAGACGCCCCACAGTAGAACCATTGCAAAAGGAGTATTACACGGAAAGACCGAAATCAGCATTTTGGCGAAAAAATTTGTTGATTTTCTGATTCTAGTTAGTTATTTTTTGAGACAACTAAAAAAATCTTACTTTTACTAATTTAGATTTTTTATTTCTGATTCCCTTAATAATAATAAAATATTTGTTGAAATGGCTATTATTTTAGTTGAATTCACCAATTCAACGTGCTGTCATTTCTTAGCTAAGGCACACTTGATTTCCATTCAACTAATTTTTTAGTTGAATTAGAGAAATAAAACGTTGTTTTCAACCAACATAAATGGTTGAATTAGCTTCGGCAATTTGCAGCTATGTGGCGCACTGTCACCGAAAAAAACGTTAACACCGTAATGACTACTAGCCACTAGATGGCACACTACTACCGAAAAAATATTTCAGTCGCGGTAGTCTTTTCTATATTGGCAGGTATAAATACGATGTTGTATTGGACAAAAAGACATAAGCGAAACATAAACTGCTTTTTGAAAATTTTTCTTATAAATCGCTGCTTTCTTTATTCGACTTCGCAAAATCGACTCTCTCACTGAAAACTTTGAGCACTCGGAAAACAAAAACCGAATACAAGTAATACACCGGACGGCGTAGCCCGGAAGGTTGGAAGATACAAAAAACATCATTTGACATATACAATTAGAGTGCAACATTCGAAACTCACTTCACTGTTCCGCGTAAAAACATTATTTCGCACAATCGCTTCAAATGCGCACAAATTCTGAATAAATACACTTTCCACTAAGACATTACGTCATTTTTACAAATCGAATCAGAAATTTATATATGGATATATCGTAACACATGCGGAAAACATCAAAACAATTTGCAAGCAGTTTCAACAAGACTGTCCTTTTTAGCTTTTTAATGGATTGTTTTGCTTTGACACTTCTCATGGGTTTTTGACTAATAAACTTGTTAATTAAACCAATTTCATTTTTGTGTTCTTTGTGCTGTCCTTCAGTACTGATGGTGATAGAAAATAGAAACAAATTTTCTAATTTTAATAACAAATTAGTTGTCAATGAGAATTTCGTGTTGGATTGAAATATTGCTGGTTTTTGTCCAGGGTATTCGCCAACTAAACAAATTCTCTAAAAATAAGTTTTTTTTTCAGTAAAGTAAATTCTCAATTTTAACTAATTTCATAGTTATTTTGGAAATTTTGTTGTTAAAATCAACTAATTCAAAAACAGTGATACGAATTAGGCACAGAGCTAATTTCGGTCGTTCCGTGATAGCTTTAACAACAGACGAAAGAGAATTTTTTTGTTTTTTTTTGTTCACTGTTATGACTAACGACGAATACTGAACTTTTCTGAATTCCTGTGCGAAGTGAATGTTGACAGGTGGCTTATAAGCCGTTATGAAAAAGCGATATATACAGGGTCAGCCATCTAACTTTTTTTTGAACCAGCGGTTATTTCGACATTAATAACCTTAATGTCACTTCTGATTTGACCGAAACTTAGTTTTATCCTTCCGCTGAACGAAAATGATTATGTATACGCTTCAGGAACGCGTGAAAATGGTGCAGTTTTACTTTGAAAATCATAGTAATGTTGCGACCATTGATTTGCCAAAAAATCATCTTCTCGGATGAGGCACCTTTTCATCTCGGTGGGTATGTTAATATGCAAAATTGTCGCATCTGGGGGACGGAAAACCCGCGCGTTATCATGGAGTAGCCGATGCATCCTCAGAGAGTGACAGTTGTGTGCAGATTTTGGTCTGGCGGCATCATTGGGCCATTTTTCTTAAAAAATGAGGCAGGAGCCGCCTCAACGGTCAATGGCGAGCGCTACCGCACCATGATTAGCGATTGAAGAGGAAGACTTGGACACCATTTGGTCCCAACAAGACGGCGCTCCGTGCCACATAGTCACCGCTACGATCGATCTTCTGCGCACAGTCTTCGAAGATTGAATTATCAGTCGAAATTCGGATGTGGTTTAGCCGCCTCGGAGCTATGATTTGATGCCGTTAGACTATTATCTTTGGGGGGTTGTCAAAGATAAGTGATATGTGGACAAGCCAGAGACAATTCAAGCCTTGAAGGACAACATTCGTTCAGCCATAGCTGAAATAAAGCTGCATACAAATGTACTAAAAAACTGGACCGACCGTATGGCGAACTGCAAGGCCAGCCGAGGCAGCCATTTGAATGAAATTATTATTATTATTATTATATATTGCAGAACGAAATGACAATAAGTATTAATTTTCTTTTCGGAAATAGTAATGTAATAAAATTATTATAAGATACAAGGTAATTTTGGTAACATTTATTCACGTATTCCATCAGCATTTGACTGTGCATTAAAATCTACATTTTATTGAAATAATGTAAGACAAAAGATAGCTCTAATATATCATTCATTTTGGTTTACATACTAGATATAATATATATATATATATAATTGTTTATATCAAACATTTCAAAAGATTGAAAATCACACTACGTGTGTTTATAGACAACTTGTATTCAAAACATTGGCGAGATAAATTTAGCGTTTCGAAGTAAAATATACGTTGTTCTATATCATATTGTTTGTATCTATCTTCTGCACCACGTTTGCTTGAGATTCGCATTTTAAGGCCATTTAGCGTAGATTTTTCGCTCATAAGCGGTAAAATATGGGTCTTTCATAAACCACGTAGATTCAAAGTCAAGGGGTTCGAAAAGGACGCCATTTCATTCTATGTGGTTTATGATGGGCTCAACATGTGTATTTGTTGGTGTGCGCATTGCATAATGTTGATTTGTGAGAATTAACAATGGCTATCATTTTGAAACTGCACTATGTTTTGTTAAATGTTGGTAACGAAGTTTTCTGAGCAAACAATACAGCTCTAAAACAATCTACTTGCTCAACCAACTAAAGTTAGATGAGCTTAAAGTGGATCATCAGAGAACAATTTTGTTTGTCGAACGTCGATTAAAAATCTTGGACGAATTTGCTGATCACCTATTTTTTAGGCGTTTGTTACACATTAGTAATATCATATCCTGGGAGAGTCAGTAAACAGTTATCGCATTTCGTGTATTTTCGGGTATTTTCGTGTATGAGTCGGTTTATTTTCCAAGGTTCAATTTACCCAGTAATCCTGCAGCCGTGGTACTGGCCGTATCTTGTGCCTTAGCAGCGGTGTCGTTGACAGTCTAAAAGAAAAGCCAACCGATTAGTGTTTCATAGCTAAACACAATTTTCGATTTATATAGGTATAGAATATATATATACTTTGTACTAATGCAATAATGTCGAGAATACGAACCTGAACAATTTCTCCCCGCTTTTCATCAGCATACTTGTTAGCATCTTGCAGCTTCTTGTCCACTTCCTGGCTGACAATTTTTATGCCTGAAAAGTACGTATTACAAACTATTATGCAACCGATCAGATCAAATTACCTTCATCAACCTTCTCCTCGGCTACCTTCATCTGGTCCTCGATGGCCTTCTCGACCACTTGGGCGCTTTGCTGAGCGGCATTCTCGGCAGCTTGCTTGGCATGGTCCATTAGCGTCGCGGTAGCCTGCGGGAAAAAATCTTTTGATCAATATTCGATTAGACAAGAATTTTTACATTACATACCTGAGCGGTTCCCTCGGCAGCAGACGAGGCTTGCTGTTTGGTCGCTTCAACCTCGCTAGCGGCCGAACTTGCCAGATTCTCCGCGTCCGTTTTGGTCTTGTTAAACGCATCTTGCGTCTTTTTGGCCTGTTCTTCGGCCATACTTTGGGCTGTCTGTACCTTTTCATTTGCCATATCCTGGGCTTCCTTTTTCTTTCTGTCGAAGAGCCCCTCAGCCTTGCTGCCGAGGCTCTTCAGGGAGGCTAACGGTTGGAGAAACAAAAAAATACAAAATTTTAGAATGGAATCTTTTATATGTAACTAAAAATTTCAACGAAATTAGAAATGCTGTCCTCCCGGCCGTAATGGTCTTAACCAAAGTTGGTCTTGTTGAATGATTTTTTTAAATTTGTCACAACAAATCGCATCTCAACTTTCACAATGACATCAACTAAGCAAGGAAGATAAGAGCACTGACACTAGTATTCGAGAAGCAGTCGCACACAACTCAATTCATAAAAACGAAAGTCGTCTGACTGTATTTTCAGAACAGTGGCTCAGGTGGCACGTTCCCCTAAATATCTGGAGATATGTTGGTCTCAGAAAACGCAATTTTTCCTAATGTGCTCTCACAGGTTTGCTTGGATCTACATCATGTGTAATTTTTTTTATGATGGTGTACCGACCTACGAAAACTTATTTCATGTATAAAAATCTTCCCAACTTGTTGCAAAAATCCTACTTTTGCCTTTCTCATACAAAACTGCAATGACTTTGAAACACAACCACGTTGTATACACCATTCGATTCTGTTAGTCGATATTAGACTGTGTAAGAAATGTAATCGAAAAAAATGCAACACTTTTTTTGTATATAACTTTTTATTGTATGGGTAAAAATTGATGAAATTTTGGGAAAAGAGTTTAGAGTGTAACATTTACATGTGCAAAATTTCGTTACAATCTGTCAAGTGATTATCGAGATGCCTTCCAAATTAAAAAATAATTCTGCGCTATTGTGGAAAATCCAGACCAGTTCCACAGTTGGGTCATGGAATCAACAATTCGACCGTGTTCCGTGTGGTAAAATCGTTCAAGGAAATCTAGATGATCCCGCGAGGAGCTGGCAGCGGAACAAAAACGAAGAAATACAACCCTGTGAACTCAAGGAAGATGAGGGATCACGGTCATACGCCGACCAAATCATGAGCCAGGAAGCTGTCCCGCGAGTGGTTGGTGAAACCGAAAGTCATCGTAATGTGTGACGAGACGAACATCAAAGCGTACACCAAGATCCTCGTCCGGAAGTTTTTCGCCGGTATGTCCCACCAGGATGTTCCGGAGAAGTCTTGGAAGAAGAAGCGCTTGTAATTTTCCAAAAAGTACTTGGTGCTACAGGTGATCTGTGGGTGCGTTAAATTCAGTAACCGTACATAACGATCGTCTTTATCAACGACCAATATATAAAGTAGAATGCTTCCAGAAGTGCCTGTTGTATTTCCTTTAGTAAGGTGGCACTCTGTTTTGACGGTATTTGGCATCAAGCCAACACACGAAACCGCACGATTGAGAGATATGAAATCAACGATATTGCTTTTGTACCGAATGAAGCAAATCCGAACTTCGCCCAATAGAAAAATTCTTCAAAACATGGAAGGTCTTCAAAACCTAAAAGGATTTGAACTGAATGAAAGTGTGTAAGAAAGATGGCACAAATGTTGCACAGAATCTGATGTATAGTGCTTAGACCTTAGGAGAAGAGGTTGAATAAATCAACTTTGCAAAAACGTTGCTAAAATGTGTGTATTTAATCTCTGAGGGTTTCAAAAATATTCGACTTGAAGAAATTTTTTGGTGATCATTTTAATCTATTGCATTTTGTTTCCTGTACATTATATGTGCCTGTGATCATTTTTTCACTTAATTTTTTAAGAGAATTAATTCAACTGAACTGCTCTGCACCGATGAATCAAAGACGAAACGAAACGTAAAAAAATATTAAAAACGCTTATGTGCCCTAGAACATAATTTGGCTAACCCCTAAATGAATTTTGAATCTTCGAATTTCCAGGCCCCCTGAAAAAGCCCGGGCTTGGGTGGATTTCTCCCTTTCCCCCTCCCCCCCTCAACGGCCCTGTATGCGGTCTCTCTGCACGCATTCGAAGAAATACTGTTGTACTCTATTCTGCCAATAGAAAACAAATACTGATTTGATTAGATTTACACTCGGTTACTTGTTCTCTTCTGAATTATTTTCCTCTCGTTTAACGTTCTTTCAATACTGTTTAAATGTTGTATAACAGCTTAAGCGTCGGTTTTAACGTATTCGGAGTGAAATTATACGACTACGAAATATTAATAATTCATATCATCCAGATTCTTTTCAATTTTGATATTCAGCTCACAGGAAACGAGCAGATCTGAATTTCGTCAAATTATGGTATTAAAAATATAAACGATCACATCGATGTCATTTCTAGAAAAGTATTGCCTTCACAGTTTTGATCAACAGTTTGTCACTTTGGCAAATGAGTAGCGAAAATAAAATCCGCAATACTCTTATGGGCAAAACCCATACGATATCGTTAAGAAATTCCCTATATATTTTGTTTGAGTGTAATGTTGGGAAAGGAAAAGCAAGAATCATGCTTCAATCTCTTTTATAACATAAAAAACACGAGTGTAACATACAAAACACTACGCGGGATTCTGTGCATTTGAGACTGTAGACATTTGTTTAGAAAAGCTATCAAGTTCATATTCCAGATTCAATCCCGACATGAATGAAATGTTTTATGCATATTGTAAAGTATGTAAAGTAACTTGTCCATTTCAGTAAGGCGGATACAAATATTTTATTTTAGTTATGTCCGGCCGACCTAACAAGCAATTAAATGATATTACCATGAATGTTCAATTTGAGATATACTTTTGTTATACCATTGAAAATAATTTTTAATTTGCATTTATCTTTTATTTTTTATTCAACTAAAGACAAGGACAACCCTTCAACAACAGTAACTAGTGAATCCAGTACTCCTTAGCAAGGATGGCTTTTATCGTATCAATGAACGCTCACTGGCAACTCTTCACACGATTGAATCAGTGCCATCAAAGAGAGACGGATATCATCGCAACAACAAAAACCCGGCATGACTCATTTAACATAGAATCGACACCAGTGCGAAAGCGAATTTCTCTCGATGACATTTCTGAGAATCAAAGGTTAGCACGCTGCTGTGGGGATCCTCTCTGAAGCAACAAACGGTCGCTTTTTCTCGTTTCGCGATCCGATTCTATACCGGCAGTTGATAATTGCGATAGAATCGTTTTACTATTGCCGCTTATTCTAACTATGTGCATATAAGCTTTGTATAAGTTGTGTCTATGAAAATGTCTGTGAATGCTCCACACGAAGCTTTTGGAATATTGCAACCTAGTATAAGAATCATCAAGTTGAATCATCGATTCGATTTTCTGCGATAATTGTCAACATGCGATTCTCGCTTGGGAAATTCCACACAGCAACGATAGTTATCAGACTGTAATTTTTTTAAGGGCGTGAAATACTCAGAGTATGAAGTGGAGCGAAGAAATGTAGCAAAATTCTCTTACGGTTCATGCATTGAAAGACTCGAGTTCTTGTAGCATCTTCTACCGGATTGAAAATGTTGTATACAATATAGATAGCAACCAACACTGCTCCTGAGTTAACAAACGAAAGTAGCAATGCGACTATCGAACAACAATCCTCAACCTACAGAACAACCATTGCAACCATAGTGAAACAAAACAAACCAGCAAAAACTGACATTGATTTCAACGTCACCAAAATCAAATTTAGAACTAATAACAACAGTAGTAGTGACAACAAAAATATGAACGACGATGACGAAACGATCGGAGATGCGAGCGGACCATCTGCCCCTCAATGCTCGTAGGATAGCAATGGGAACACCTCTCCATTTGCATTTTTGTTGTGCACGACAGCTATAGGTGTATTCACTATGAATTTATTACGAGGGCAGAGTCTAATCAAACTACGCTGTTTGGTAACCCATGAGATTGAAAGGCTTAAAGAAATCATAAAAATTGACAATTTCCATCAAAAATAGAAAAAAAAATCATAACAAAATTTGGGATAAGCATGTTGAAATTTTTTTGGGAAAACCGAATCGAAGAAGACTTGTGTTGCACACCACAGCAAATAGAAATGATTCCTATGTGAGAAATTCAAAATTAACTAAAAACGATCGCAAAAAAACTGAGAACGACACTCACTCGAGCACCCATCGTGAACCGTCTTTAATAAACACACAAAAGTGAAGCGCCGGTGGCAGACTGCAGACTAAACCATTACTATCATCATTAGCATCAGAAGCAGCTTCAGCGGTTAGACGATATGTACTAGGATGATGTCATTCCCGGCGTTAAAGAGTCATCAAGGTCAGGTAGCCAATGGAACGCTCGAAATCTAGTGAACCAATCACTGCATGTAACAGATGTTTGATTCCAAGTTCAGTTATGTGACATGACAGTGATTAGTAATCAATTAAATACAAGTATGTCGGAACTCAAGTATACAGCAATGCGGAAAACAACGTCATTTAGTTAGTAGTTTGAAACAAATATGTTTATTGGAACTACGATTGAACAGAAAAATTTGATCAATGCGACAATGTTTGATATTGATTCTCAAGCAATGGCAAATTAATCGTTTCTTCGAGTTAGAACACTAAACAATTGTCAAAAAAGTGATCTCGCTTCACGACAATGCACCATCACACAAGTCGAAAGGGGCTCGTGATACGCTGGGAAGTCTCGCTAACTCCCCAGAGCTGCCCCCATCTAACTACTACTTCTTTGTCTCGTTAGACCGCACGCTTTCTGAGCCAGCGCTTTTGCTTCAGCTAGATCAACCTCTATGGATGAAAATGTGTACAGACGCAAATATTTAAAAAGAAACACAAACAGAAACAGTATTGAAATTATTCGAACTAAGTGTAGTTCAACGGAAGATTAATTCGACTATATTTCTATTTCCATCGATATTCAGCTTACACGTCGAATTTGTGATTCCTAAATCAATGTCATGGTACCAAAGATATTTCGGTTCACTCGCTGCAGATTTAATTTGCGAGTCAATGGATGTTAATCCATCGTAACAATGTAACAACGTAAAATGTTGCAGCTAAACTTCATACTTTTCATATCTCATGTATTTCTCTTCAAATCCACCGTTATCCCCACGAAAAATTTTGTATTGTATTATTCAGATATGTAAGAATTTACCAAGTTGCTCGAATCAACCTTAACAAACGAAGATGAGAAAGTTAATCAAAATTTACACAATCAATTAACTAACTACGATGTAGAAAACTTCATTAGTAAACCAAACCCCTAACTGATAATGAGCGAACCGGCTCACAAAGACTGGAACTGTCGCCTTTCAGATGGTACTATGTGAACAAGCATCTCGTAAATGAAACACAAAAATGTAAACTTTACGAAATGGCTACCGATACTGCTTGTTTTATTTGTTTAGTTAGACGATAGTTTGATTTCCTAAACCAATGAAATAGTATTTTAATAGTTAAAAGGGAAAATTTCGATTCTTACAATATATAAGGACTTATGGAAGAAATATGACCAACACCCTGGATGATGCACATGTCTAACTACGTGTATGAACCGATGAAGATGCGAAGAAGATAACCGAAGATGATGAAGATAACCGAGGTCAAATGCTAGTGAGAAGAATGATGTCATTTTTATAGCACAGAGTAGTTTTTCATTGGAAATATAACGCTTAATGGCCAGATTGAGATGTGTCTAGTGAATTCGTTACAATCATTGAAGCATAATTTTCTCTTGCACATTATTTGCACACACACAAAATATCACTCATGAAAATTTCGTATAATTATTCACATTCCGACATTAAATGACAAAGAACTGCGACAAGAGTCTCTGTTGCAAATATTATTTTACATTATGGGAATGAAATTTTTTTTTGCGGTACTGAATGAATTAGGTTTCGCCCAATTGCCCCTATCATTGACATATTTAAAGCGTAAAATGTTATGTAAAATAATTTCTCGGTTCTTTAATTTTCGATCTATTCTTAACAACTTCTAAGTGCACTTTTCAAATTGCAATCTCACTGATTGAAAAATAAATTATCTCAATAAAGTTCCACGCTTATATTTATTTTCACTTTAGATACCAATTCAAATCATCAACTCTCGTGTAAATTTTATCAAGTTTATGGGCATATATCGAATAACTTAAGAAAAAATTAAACTCCTTTATCTTTGTATTCTTTTATCTTTCAGTTCCAACAAAAAACTGCTTTGATCAACCCTGTGGTTTGATAATGGTTTTCTCAGAAACATACTATGGAATGTTTCAAATGACGTGCACCTGACTCTGGTATGAAAACATTAAGAAGTTATTTTTTAATATTCTAGGTACTGGAACACAAACAAGTCGAATTTATTGGATTGGATTTTCGATGGAAATCAAGTAGATAAGCGAAGAGTGGAACACACATATTGAGCAGTTTCATCTTTTCGTAAATTTTGTTAATCAAATGTTCCACGTGATTTTTATGCAACGAAAAGGATCATGCACAACTAGTTCTAAACTTTCAGTCTGTCAAAAATTCCTCGAACGTATTCAGCATCAAAAAAGTGAATTATTTAAGATGCTTTGGAACTTGTGAATGCTTAGGATAGGCAAGCACATTTTTCGTGCACTTCAATTCGATTCTACTTATTTATATGTATGTATGCTAACAAAATTTGCCTTTTATTTCTCGGATAACTTGAATTCTATCAAGGCCATCGTCCAAGTACCATGCGCGCGGGTGATTTTAGGAAATTTTCGATGGAAATTTTGAAAAATTTGCCAAAATCAAAAACATACAGACCTTTGAAATACTTTTATCTATCTACAGGGTGAAAATGACTGGAAAATTCGGAGGATTTTCCGAGTCTTATCCAAAATAGCTCTGAAAAATGAGTGTTTTGTGATCTTTCACAATTATCTGGAAAAATGATGCGATGACATAATTTTTTTTTTCAAATAAACCTTCTGATGGCTACAAAGATTACATTCGGACACATTTTTGGAAAACCTTTTCACGCTTTTTATAGAAAATCCACGAATTTCTAATATTTCAACGAAATCGGTTATATGAAATTCGTTGATTTTTTTGAATTTTCGTTGTTCGAAAGCTTTTATTAGGTCATAGCTTCCATACGAGCCTGCAGTTGTCGAAATTAATTTAGGCAGTAACCAATTTAGACAATTTAAGGTACATTTGAAATCTACTATTGAATCAATTATCAAGTTCGAATGACATAATAGTATATAGTAGAACTATATAGTGTTACCGACTTCTTTTCGTGTTTTCTTCTATTCGTTCAATTTTCTCGAAACGAACAAAACCGATTTCAACAATCTTTGACTAGTTGATTAAGTTCGGAAGGCTCATGGTGAACATTCAGTTCGGAAGGCTCAGGTTCCGAGTATAATCGTGAAAATGACGAATATCTCTGTTTCAGTGTACTTAAGCAAGAGTACTCAAAGTTAAGTAAAATAACGCGAAATTTGTTTAGTATGTTCGCATCGGAATTGCATTTCGGTGCAATAATAATTTGTGTTAAACTTTACGTTTGATTTGAAGCTCATACGAAAAATAAAAGTAAACTGAGTGCATTATTTGCACTTACGACAAATTTCATTATTTTTTCAACTAAACCGCTGAGTGATCATCACTATTGTGACGAAATAGCTTCGAATTTCATATGCTGACAACTAAAAACGGCTCTTGCATTACATAACCATGGTCCGGTGTAGAGATGGATAATTCGTTCGGTTCAAAGGAACTAATTGTTCTGGAAGTTCATTGTTGAAGAACGATAGTTCTCTAATCTTTTGAGAAGAAATAATAGTGATTTAATGCTATAAAAAGTGTAATAATAACTGTATATTTCAAAACGGTTGTAGTTTTTGGGAATACAGTAGAATTGTATATATTTAACGATGTCTGTGAAAGATTACAAACGTAAACGATTGCTGCATTAAATACATGCAAGAAAGTCTCTGCATTCATCAAGAGTTCGTTTCCAAAGGAATATAATTATTTGCTCTCGTATAGTTTTTACAGAAACAGTCAACATTTCTAAAGAACGAATGAATGGTTCAGAAAAACTAGGATTTTCGGTTTTTCTTTTAAATGAACTGTTTTGCCCATTTCTAGTTTGGTTGTTCGATGCACGTGGTTCGATGGACGCTGGCCTGACAAGTCAGCTGTAATATGTAGTAGCTCTTAGATGTGAAGATTCTTAGTGTCAAGAGGATTGTAGCGCTGGTCATGCAATGGTACTGTACACTAAAAGTCGACTGCAAAGTCAGCTGAAAGAAAAAGGTTAATTTCCTCAAAAGGAACATAATATCAAGAGTTTTTGTAGTATTAATTCAAAGTAATATTGATCATATAAAGAGTAGCTCGAAAAGTTTTCATTTACTGAACAATAAAACCTTATCACTAATTTTAAACGCATCATCGTTCAGGATTTATTTCCCGATTCTTTGATTTCTTGAGTAACCCATCAAAATACTTACATTTGGCCCCTCCTTTAGTCACACAGTTTGGAATGCATTAGAGTGAACAACAAAGAGATACGCAATTGTTAATGAAGTATTGGTACAGTAACACACGATCGTTTAGAACCACGACCATGGAGAAATAATAATGTAGCTGTCTGATGATAGTAGGCGATGATACATTCGACCGTGACAACGCCTTGGCATTCGATCGAAATGGTTGAATTGAGTGATTTGAAGTTATCTTTTATTTTCAAAATTTATAATAAACAAGGCGACATTGAAGTAGTTCCGGTTGAAACTAAACAAAAATTAAATATAAAAATCGAAAGCAGAAGCTAAATGACCAAATTATTTTTTTTTTCAGTTTACGTGAGAAACCGCAAAGCTCGAGAACGTATAAAAATGATGCGTAGTTTAAACTGGATAAACATGATGGAGAACGTACGTAGCTAGAATGGAACTATCAGCGATGAAAATCGATACTGAAACCGTGAACATAAAACATTCAAAATTCGGTTGTTTCCAATGCAATTCTTAGGTACATACCCGCAAATCCGCCAAACATTGCAGTTATATCTAGCAGTACTTTCTGAGGGTGATTTGACTGTGTGACTTTTAGTAAGGAATTCAATCGATTGAACCGAGGCGCCTGCTGTCTGGCCACCGACGATGACCAACTTTTTCTTCTCCAGAGAAATCCCGATAATGGTACTGCCACTGCACTCCTTCACAACCCTTATAAACCACAAAGGAGGAATGATCTCACTTTTCGGCTAAAACGGATTACTACCACCACTTCTTCTATTCCTACGCCAACACTATATTCCGCACTGCGTCACACACTGCTACAACGCTGTCTGCCACAGCCGACATGGAAAACACGAAACCAGCACCGTTGAAGTGATTCACGATACTGCGTTTGCTACTGAACTGAAGCTCCGATTGTCGCTGATTGAACAGCTGGTGAATGTCATCAGCACAGAGAGGATTCTACGGATCATGAACAAGAGAGCAGATCAACCAGGAATTTCAGCACCTATGTAGTAACGATATATCATTGAATCCATTAAATTCCGTTGAATGACGCCGGTTGAGAGGAATGTTCATCGAAACACTACTCTCACGAGAAACATGCGCTCCCGTTTCGTTTTGTTTCGTCGATTCTGGTGAGATTTCGCGCGCCTTGTGTCGATGCCACGAAGGTCGAATTTAGTGGGAACATAATTCTGGTGCGCAATACAACAACATTTTATTGTTGAAAACAAATAGATATGTAAGTTTATAAGTTATTCTAGGTTACAAAAAGAAGTATAAAGACATTAGGAGTGCGAAACATACTAAAATAAAAAATCGCCTTCCATACAGCCTACCTACCCAAGTAACCACAAGCATTGAGTAGTAACAATAAACAAGCATCAAATCTATACAAATATGACACAAATGTCGTATGTAAACGCATAGAAGCACTGCAGTGAAGTAGCATTATAATAAGCTTAATATGACCGTATAGCGCTAATAATAAAAAAAGAATAAACACTATCAGTTGTATCCTGTGAATATTTATTTAGTACTATAATAAATTTAACACGATGCTATTATCACATGGGCTGAAAAGTCCCGGACCCAACAAATAGAACACGATTTTTTGGCTCAAAATTAACTTTATTTATCGACGTAATCTCCATCAAGAGACGCAGTCACTCCAGCGCCGCTCTAACATTTCAATACCACTTTCGTAGAACGATTTATCTTTTGCCTCAAAATAGGACTCACTTTCAGCGATAACCTCTTAATTCGTGCGAAATTTCTTACCGGTGGGCATTTTTTCCAGATCTGCGAACAGCTTGTAGTTGCTGGGAGTCAAATCTGGCGATACGGTGGATGTGGGAGAAATTCGAATTTCAATTCATGTAGTTTTGCCAATGTTTTGATTGATTTGTGATACGATGCGTTGTTTTGGCGTAGCAAAATTTTTTGGCTTTAAAAATGTCTTAAGGTCAAACCGCATTCGGCCGACATTGCCATCGCCGATCTTTTTTTCGCTCTTCGGTTATGGCTAAGCTGCCAGCGTGCGCATGTATAGGTACGCCGGACCCGACATAAAATTCATATCTTTGGCAACGATATTCCTCACCGAGCTTTTCGCACCGTAGCAACTGTGTCGGGTCCGGCGTACCTATACATGCGCACGCACTTAGCTCAGCCATAGCCGAAGCAGAGAAAAAGTCAACGCCGGAGAGCTCGGATCGGTCGAATGCGGAGAGCCCTTTACTCTTCACTATACGGGGCCGGAGGTCAATTAAAAGTTTCAAAAATAGCCGCGTAACCTTTTTTTATTTAGGGCAACGGCTCCCTATTTCATCTGAGCTCCTATTTCCATCTCATCCCTTCACCTCATTACTTTGAACATGAATAATATTCTAAAACCTACCTGAACCAAACTGTGAAATGTTTTAAAATGATTATGAAAGCTGTTGTCACACTTTCCTATTGAAAGAAATGGTTTTAAGTTCTTCGTGTATCGTTTTTTTCATTTAAAATAAACTCATTTTTCAATTTAGGACACATTTTCGTCTCAAGATTTACAGTTCGTCATGTTTCTGATTATCTACTAATCGATTCGTCTCAAAACATGATCACTTTTTCGCACAATTACACTACCATTGAATGCTGGATGGCTTCATAATTAGTAATGTTCACTTGCCACTTGTTTAATTAACGATTTAAAACTTCAAGAATTACCCGACAAACAATAAAAGTCTTTAAAAATATGAGATGAAAGTTTTTCACTTAGTTCACTTGATTGCGCTTTGTTTTCATCTCATTTGGTTTCGCAAAGTTGCCAAGTTATCTCATATTGTTACAAAAAATAAATTGTTTTTCTTCTTCAAATTATTACCAAAAAGTATGTTTTTGGTATCCGTGACATTAGTTTAATTATATTATTGATATTAATATTTAAATAAAACTGTTTTGGCTTCGAATATTACCAGAAAGAGCGTGTTAAATACTAATGAAATAACCATTGTGGCAAATCTAGTAGCACTGGTTTCATTCCGCTATACGCCAACATAACGCTGTGAAGTGTGTGTGTATTTCATCGGCTGTGTACAGAGATGCCAGGTATTTTCATAGAAAATATGTATTACTTTGCATAGAAAGTCTATATCTGTTCTATCTGTTTTCACTAATAAAATTATGTTAAAGGATAGTTCTTTAGATCTCCGTAAGTCATTGCCCCATTAATTAGATAATTCAACGAGTAAATTTTTTTACCAATAATAATAATGTGGAAAAATCCTGGTGGGTACGGTTGTATCGTTTGAGTTGTATATCTGGCAGCGGTAAGGCAGTCGGTCACCAGAATGTCTGCAAGCCATATTTTTCCAGCTGGCAGCGTTTAGTCAGCCATCTGGCAGCCATGCGAATGCGGGTGAGAGTGTAATAGTGGAATATTTTGTTTTGATTGCTGTCGCCATTGCTAATTTATAGGATGAATAAAAGATCAACGATAGGATGAATAAAAATCCATTGAGATGAAATTAGGAGCAGAGTAGTGAAAACATCATTAGTGTTTTTAGCTGTTTTATAAATATTAGTTCAATTTTCAAGAAGTGTGAATCAATTTTCAACGTGGAGCAAGGCGAATGAAGCAGTAATATGAAATAGTTACAGTGATTTTAATGGCTAAATCGGGGTTTGAAGGCGACGTCCTTACAAATGAGATGAAATAGGGAGCCCTTACCCTATTTATTTTTTTTTCGTCAAGCAAATGTAGACTACATATAAATTGCTTACAATGTTCACTTACATACTACGCATTATTTCTACGACAAAGCAGAGATTTGATTTGATTTTTTGACATAGTAAGGTCAAGATGTTCGCAGTATTGATTGTAATGGCGCATTATTCGATTGACTGGACTGTATTTTGCATAATTTGTTCTAGTGTTTCTTTCTAAAAATAATTTCCTGGTGCGTAATTGACGGCTAGGTGTATAAAAATTTAGTTGCGATAATAAAGAAGGTGATTGAATGCGTTGAGAAATAATGTCGCTGATAAAATAAAGCATTGCAAGGTCGCGGCGTTCTTAAAGTGTTTGTATATTGATGAGCATGCAGCGTGCTTCATATGATGGTAGAGGAAATGCTGTCCAGTTTAATTTACAAAGTGCATATAAAAGAAATTGTTTTTGAATAGATTCGATGCGTTCTTCGTGAATAATATTATATGGATTCCATACTAGGCTGCAATATTCCAAAATAGGTCTGACATATGTAGTGTATAATAATTTTATTGTGTATGGGTCCTGAAAGTTATGACTGAAGCGTTTAATAAAGCCCAGCATGCTATTTTCTTTATTGATTATGGTATTGTAGTGTTCCACAAAAGTGAGCTTGGAGTCTAAGATTACGCCTAAATCTCTTACAATTTTACATTTTTTCTACAAGTTGATTTCCTAGAAGTATGTTTGTGGGTATAGTTTCATTTTTCCTACTGAAAGTTATTGAGTTACATTTTTTTACATTAAGTTGGAGTAGACTTTTGCAGCACCAAATGTAGAATAGATTGATTTCGTTCTGGAATATTACAGCGTCGTTGATATTTTTGGCATTAAAAATGCCTTACTATTCGCTATACGGGGCCGGGTGTCAATTAAAAGTTTCAAAAATAGCCGCGTAACCTTTTTGTGTCATAATTTTGAACGTTAATAGCTCAGTCATTTGTTGATGGATTGATATAATTTAACAACCAATCGATTCGGAAACTTTTAACTTAAACATGTATAGCAACGTCGTTTCAGTATTTCAATAGCACACTATTGAAAAAATGGTTAGAATTGACCTATGTTTTCATCTACCAATCCCAGCTAAGGAAATTGACGTCATTTTCTTGTTCGGCATAGGAGGCTTTGCGTCATGCATAAAGAACACCGCATTGTTATGCGTAGCATGAAGAGAAATCTATAAATATATGCTGCAAATCATTTCTTGATTTCAGTTGATGCTTGACTGTGAATGAAACAAGTAGCTCGTCCAGTGAGGTGATGACTGGATTGTATATGCAATCGTTCGTTGGATTGTCGCTTTTGCTAACTCTTCACTGTACGAGGCTGGGTGTCAACTTAAAATAATGCAAAACCTTAACCTTTTTTCTGTCATAATTTTGAACGCTTAGAGCAAATTCAGCAGCTGCAAGATTCATATGGGTGGTCTATAATGTAAATGAAACTGAAACAAACGTATCCCCAGCAATCCGTTTTAGTTTTATTTATTCGACCAGTTCTACTGTCAAATTTAAAACTGGTATACATTGCCGTTTTATTTTTTCTATATTTGAAACACAGATAAAACACTGCTGGGGCTGCCAGTTTATTTTGTTATAATTTCTAGTTTTAAATTTTAAAACTGACATAAATTATGCATCTAGAACTAGAACACTCCTGAATATGCCCTTATAACTCAGTCATTTGTTGATGAATTTATATAATTTAACTACCAATCGATTCGAAAATATTTAACTTAAACTTATATGATAACGACATTAAATTATTTTAATTGCATACCATTGAAAAATTGGATTGAGTTGACCTATGTTTTCACGAGCCAATGACAGTCTCAGTGAATGATGTCAAACTCTCGTCCGATTTGCTTAGTATGAACTATAGCACAAAAGGGAATCTATAAATATATGCCCGAATACATTTCTGCTTTAGTTTACCCATGGCTTATCTTGATTCTCCGGTAACTAGCAGGCCAACTTAGAATTATCGGCGATAGATTTTTCGAACCTAATTTGAAGCGCTTGTATCTCTGTGATTTATTGATAAATTTTCCTCATTTAACTTGATTCGAAAAAGTTTAAAAATGTTTTAATTTGTCAACGGGTAGTTTGCATACTGAAATCTCCATTTACATACGAACAACACGGTGGCGCGCAAATAAATTCAGTATAAAGTTGTGTTACGATGATAATCATAGATAATTATTTTGCATTAAATGTGGCTAAACACAAAGACCTATCTCTCAGCATAATCCCTCAGACCCTATTATTAAACCAAACAATAATCGTGTAACCTAATTGAATAGTTAGAAATTGATTTATTCGTATAAAGCATAACATTTTGTTCGAATCTTGCTTCCAAGAATCTTATAGAAGAGATCCAGACTAAGTGTAGCAAAAATAATGCAATGCAAATCGTTATGCAGTATCGATTTGAACAAGTTGTTGTCCCGCCAGGAATAAAACGCTTCAAAAGCTTCGGAACTTAGTACAAATGAGTTGCACAGACTCACATATACAGAATTATCAGATGCAATAAAGTACAGTATTAGAGATAAACTCAAGACAAGCTGATTTGCGATTTTACATGTATAATTTGAATCCTTACTAAACTCGGGTTACCGCCAGTTTCAGTTAAATTATCATTTACATCAAAACAACAAGTGTCTTATCACTACATGGGTTGTAACAATGACAATGTTCGTTCATGTATTAATAAAATCAAGTTACAATATGAACAAAATTAAGGATTTTGGTTGCGTATGCATTGGTTCCTTAATATGCAAAAGTGAAAATCAATCAAAGTAACAAAATATGTTCTGCGGACTGTGTCACATATTTTCTTCCTTGTATTGCTGCCATTCTATGTTCAGACACTTTCCGAAGATTATCGATGCTTTTTAACGAAGGATCATTAAAATTACACTATTACTGAGTTTATTGGTTGACGGTTATTCAAATTTTTCACATCCACATTTTTCGATCAAAATATTTAAAGTCATCTCTAATCGCTGTTTATAAAATGATTAAGTTTGTACGTTCTCTGTCTTGAAAATTATTATGATATAAAATCGTTTCATTTGTCCAGATTTATAATTTGTGCTTGTTCGTATCCAAAATTGATCTTTTAAGTACCTTTGAAATCATCATAATTGACTTTCATTTAAAGGATATTTTCCAAAAATTTTCAAATGTAAAAATTTATTGAAGGCATCAAAATAGAGTAGAATCAATTGTTCTGAAAGAATCAAATTGTAAGTAAGAGTAAGTTTGTAATTTGTGACTTTTAGTGCATCCATCATCATCTTTATTTTTGTATTTATTATGGGTACCTAAGAATTATTTCATTTTTAATGTAATCGTGATCGGTCGTGTCTTGCATACAACCCTCTAATGTTTTTTTATTTCCATGAAGAGTTTCATGTCGTCTGCATATATAAGCACTTTCAGATTTTTGAGTATGAAGGAAATGTCGTTTATATGTAAAATGAAAAGGAGAGGCCCTAAGTGAGAACCCTGAGGTACGCCAGATGTTACATTAATTGGTTCAGACAGAATGTTTTGGAAGCGGACTACCTGTACACGATTCGTTAAGTATGATTTGAGCCATTCAAGAAGAGTATGTTTTATGCCATATTTTTGTAGTTTGTGTAGAAGTAAAGGTATGTCATACGGTCGAAGGCTTTGCTAAAGTCAGTGTAAAGAGTTTCTACGCAATTGCCGGCGTCCATTGCATTCAGAGTGAATGTCATAAATTCTAAAAGATTTGTTGTAGTTGAGCGGCCTTTAAAAAAGCCATGTTGTTTGTTTGTTATTACATTTTTAAGTTGATGAAAAAGTTTTTCGTTTACAATTTTTTCAAATAATTTTGGAATGCATGAGATAATGGCTATTCCACGGTAGTTCCGATTGATAGATTTTGCACCAGATTTAAATTTTGGTACAAGAAAGGAAGATTTCCATGCTTTAGGAAAAGTACATTTATTAAGTGATAAGTTAAAAAGTAGTTGTAGTGGTAGTGTAAGTTCTTCAGCAAGATTTTTTAAAAATATTGGTGGTATGCTGTCAGGTCCAGGCCCTTTTGAGGCGTCTAAGTTTTTCAGTGCTGTCGAAATGTCATGTTCTGATAGATAGTTTACAGAGATGGAACTAGAAAATGCAGGTATGAAAGAGAAGTATTCACGGTCACGGTCAGTTTCTGAATAAGATGTATATACTTCTTGGAAAAAATTTGCAAATTGATTGCAGATTTCTGTACTATTTTTCCCTACATGTTCGTCGAGGTGCATTTGAGATGGAAAATTGTTGCTTTTTAGTTTAGTTTTTGTGTAGTTAAAAAAGTTCTTAGGGCAAGTCTTTATTTCGTTTTCAATTTTGCGGTTGTATTCTTCGTGTGCTGTGTTAATGGCTATTTTGAGTTGATGGCATAGATTTTGCGTCATAATTTTGAACCTTAATATCTCTGTCATTTGTTGATGGATTGATATAATTTAACAACCAATCGATTTGGAAACTTTTAACTTAAACATGTATGGCAACGTCGTTTCAGTATTTCAATAGCATACTATTGAAAAAATGGTTAGAATCGTCCTATGTTTTCATCCCCCAATCCCAGCTGACCAAATTGACGTCATTTTCTTGTTCGGCATAGGAGGCTTTGCGTCATGCATAAAAACATCGCATCATTCTGCCTAGTTCGAAGAGGAATCTATAAATATATGCTGCAAATTATTTATTGATTTCAATTGATGCTTGACTGTGAATGAAACACGTAGCTCGTCCAGTGAGGTGATGACTAGATTGTATTGTCGCTTTTGCTAACTCTTCACTGTACAAGGCTGAGTATTAATTTAAAAAAAAAATGCAAAAATAACCGCGAAACCTTTTTCTGTCATAATTTTGAACGCTTAGAACTCAGTCATTTGTTGATGAATTTAAATAATTTCGAACAAATGATTAACAAATGTGAAGTGATGATTCTTGAAATTCCCGCGAAATCCACGCCAACGCATCAAAATATGTAACAACCATGCAGTTATTATCTTGGAATTTTGTAACCGCAAATCGGATATTTAAAAAAATCAGGAATCTTCTTTGGGATTGTAAGAGTTTGCATTTGAATCTAAGTTCGTGAGAATCGATTCAGCCATATTTGAGAAAACATTTATTTTGCAATATCTCCGAAACTTGAAGGCAAAGCGGATAAAATTCAGGAGCTACAAGACCTTCCATTTGATTCTAGGTTTGTGAAATAACTGATAGAATCGATTGCCCCGCACTTCTTAGCGAAATCAACTTGAACACTAATTATGGAACTAGCGGTGCTATTACAGGACTGCAGCGGATCTTCAACAGAGTTTCATCGGGATTTGACTTCCATCTGCCACGCCGTGCCATACGATCTAATTTTTTAAATATACTAAGATCCGAAAAGGAACATCGGATCAGCAATCTCCGAGAAATTTTAATGTGCACATTTTTGTCACATACATACGCACACACATTCTCTGAGCTGAGTGGAACGGTAAATAACATTTAATTTGCACAGTATTTGCATATCCTTTTTATATGCGAAAAGCAAAACAGCCGTAGAATAATTATTTATTACGATTGCGATAAACAATAGTAAAAACACAACTTTGTTCGAAAACTTGTATGCGCAACAAGTGACATACAAGCACTAGGCAACCAAGACAACCGCACTAACAAACATGTGCGAACTGGTAGCTACGGTAGTAAACCACGTGGTCTCTCATATTTGTATACCTACTTTCGTCACTATGACACCCAAAACACTTGTCCAGGAAACCAGTTACCAAGGCAGCGCCAGTATTTGTACTGCTTCAACAAACTTCTGAAGCCCACTGTGTTTACATCAGATCCGCGGATACTTTTCTATATCAAAGTCAAATTTTCTACCACTTAAAGTATGTAGATTTTTAACGGTTTAATAACTAAACCATGGAACTTAGTTTGTATGGGTCACAGGTTTGTTATATTAAGTGATAACGTGTATTACATGTTTTAAATCAAATTATTTCTCATCCCCAAAGATTAACCTAGCGACTCGCGAAAAGACTGCATCTACAAACAATTATTTGCAACTCGTAGGAACGGGTGGCTACCGTCCCGGATCAGCCTTCAATAGCCGCCCTTGTCCGGCTTACATAAAACGCCCCTTATCAGCAGACAGTCAAATACAGCGGAAATCTGCTTTCACAGTAGGTTCAATTCCTGGGAGCTGTTTGTCGAAGCGTAGCACTTCATCGTCCAGTCTCCTGAAGTCCTTGCTGGCTGAGCCGATCTCACGTTACTGGGGATCAAAGACACTGACAGGCGGTCGCTCAACAAAACGAATGTCAAAAATAAAAAGTAAAAAAAGAAGTAGCGTTGTCACTAAGAAAAAGACAGTGGATTGTAGTACAGAAGAGGATAGCAGCATGGATGATGATACGCTTGAATCAAATAATGAAACTGAACTAGAGAATATCTGGTCCGGAAATCAACTAAAAATTTCGCTTGGAGTTGACAAAAAACCTCCACTCCCTCGAAGTAGTACACGAAAGTCGATCTCGAAAAAACAAAACAATAATTCTCGATTAGCAAATAGTTCAAGAATACCACAAAAGATCGATTTACCAGGTAGAGTTTCGTTCAGCTCAAACGACCCTTACGAAGTTGACTACAGCGACTATGATGAGAATGATTTTTCAGCTGAAAAGCCAAATCAGTTACAGGTGTCGCTCTCTAATACACAATCATTTCATGATAACCAGCAATTCCATGATTTATTACTGGAGGAAGATAAACCTACACGTAATAATCCATTGAATTCTGAAGATAATTTCTCAACCTCCGATTACAAGACTGAAAAAAATGTAACATTTGGATCGACAAAAGAGCCGTTAGTTGATGAAAATGAGTCAAGTAAAATAATTGAAGAATATAAAAAAGAAATTGAAGACATAAACCGTAGAAGAGAAATTGAGTTGAAACTGGTCCAAACGGAGAGTTCTAAGCCCTACGATCCGAAAACGTACACCGTGGTTGAAGTGACAGAGACATTTGAGGAGGAAATATATAAGATAGCCGGTACAGATGATAAGGATATGATAAACGAGAAACAATATCAAGCTGTGGGTGGAGCAAAAAAGGATGTGATTAATGAATATTACGAATGCATTAATGAAATCATCAACCAACAGAATAATAAAACTACACAAAATCATAAAGAGGACATCATAAAAATGAATCTGAACAATGATTCAAAACAGATTCCATTGGATAAACACATCCGATCGATAAAAACCAATTCGAAATTAGGTACAATGGATAAAAACAATTTGGATAGTAATTCCAATCAAATAATCAAAAACCAATTCAAAGTTAAAGAACAAAATTTCAATGATTCGAAATCCAACAGATTGAATCAGAAAAATAACTTAATTCATAAAAAGAATAGTAAAACAGTTGAGAAATCAAAATCAGCTGATATTCAAAAATCTATCCTTAGAAATTCTAAGAAAAACGGTGCGCCAAGTAGATTCGAGGGCTCACTTTGTCGACAGGATAGCAGTATCTCGGAATTTCAGATAGAGAAGATTGTCAGCTGGATGTCTTGCAATGAAGACTCTAACCATGGGCGATACGAAACAACGGATATGGTGGCCATGCGAGGTATTTTGGAAGCAGAAGACGAAACCAAAGTATGTTCGCAGACTCCAATTGATCCTAATAAAACGACCGATGATGAGTCCTGCTGTAATTTTGACCATGGTCAAAGTCGAGAAACAGCAGGAAGTGCACAGAGTAATTATGACGAGGAGTCACTACTGGCAAATGAAATCATTAAACCGAAATCTGGTTAGTCTGTTTTGTTCTGCTTTATTCTGGATAATGAAATACTTAATATTTCCAACAGATTTTCAGGCTCTTAAAAACGAAGTCGAATATCGATTGAGCAATATCCTCGACTCAAGTGACTCACCGGATAGTGTTGGACATCAGACATTCCAACATGAACAGAACGATAATAATAAGGCTAAGGATCTGTTCTTGTATCTCGATCAGGTGGAGTTAAAATGTGAGAAGGTACTTAAAACGGTGGCTCCATCGGAATCAGATCGGTCGGAATTTGAATTTGCAGCAGAGCCGGATTACATGGAATCAATTCCAAAGTGAGTAGAATATTACCTATCACAGAGCAGGCCGTGTGCAGGAATCATTCAAGGGGGGGGGGATGTTGTTTTCGAGGGAGAGTTCCAGGGAGGGGTCGAAAGGGGGGGGGGGTGAGGATTCTAGAGAAAGAGGGGGTTCAAAAGGTTGGGAAGGTGCAAAAATTTGAAAGAAGTTTTTTTGCACTTTTATTTATATAAAAGGTACTCTATTGTTCATGGTACTTATTGTTGAAAAAGAGATCCCCCCGAACCCCTTCCTGCGCACGGGCCTGTCACAGAGATAACTAGATGCTAAAGGGTTATTTATAGAATGAATGATCTTCTGGAGGTACCCATTCATCAGTTGGCTAGGCGTGTGATAAAACTTTCTCTGCGTGCTAATGAGCTGAGTAATGCAATGCATCTTTCGAAAGATCACGTATCGAATCTGAAGGCCGATAAAATGAAAGCACTCCGATTAGAGAAGGTGGCCTTTCTGAACAAGATGAAAGAGCAGAAAAAACACTACGAGGATATCATCGGTCGTCACCAAGAGTTCATTGATCAGTTGATAAAAGATAAGTCGGGACTTTGTGAGAAGGTCACACAGATGACACGAAGAATTGAGTCTCAAAATCAAAGCTGGGAGCATCGATTGAAGACAGAGTTGGAAAGAGCAAAAGATACCGCACTTGCAGCCGAAAAAATTAGACGCGAAAAATGGGTTAGAGAAAATACTAAAAAAATAAAGGAGTTAACCGTAAAAGGCTTGGAACTAGAAATCAACAAAATGACGGCAACTCATCAAAAAGAAGTGGCAGAATTGAAACGACAACATAAGGATGAAATTATTTGCACGATTTCGGATCTTAAACTGCAGTACGAACAGAAGGAAGCTGATATTCGGCAAATTCTCCAAAAAGATAGAGATGCTTTCATCGAAAGGGAAAGACAAAGTCTCCTAGAAAGGTTTGATAAACAAGTCAACGAAGAACGATCGATATTCGAACAGCAGCGTCAGCATTTGCTGAGAGAATTCGAAATTGAAAAGGAAAGGAATTTGAAGGAGCTTAAGAATCGTAATCAGTACTTTGAATCTCAGATACAGGAATTGAAGAGCGAAAGTACTAAAAATTTGGAATTCGCTCGCAAAGAATATATTCAAATGCTTAAGGATCGGGAGAACAAGCACAAGGTTTTGACTCGTTATTTGTATACGAAACTGATTGATTTATACTGATTCTAACTATTTTAGGAAGAGCTAGCGAAATTACAGAATCAACTAGAAGCAGACTTTTCAATATGGAGAAGAAAGCACGAAGAAAGTGCGAAACACACTATGGAAGAAAGAGAAAATACCATCAGACAGCAACTGAGGGCGGAAAGAGATCAACAAATTGATAAAATTGTCGCTAAAGTTGATGCTGAAACTCAAAAATACCAACAGGATTTCGATGCCAAAATGAAGTAAGTCTTAAACATAGAAGAATTCATTATAATACTACGTACATTGCTTCTCAGCCGTATTAAGGAGAAACACCAGGTGGAAATGCATGAACAAGAAGCAACCGAGGCATTACTGAAGCAGAAACATCAGGACACACGAGCCAAGCTAGCCGAAAGTGAAGCGACCATACAGAATATGAAATCTTCTGTAAAGCAACTCGAATTGCAACTGAATCATTCGAAGAAGTTGTGCGATGAATTGCTTCGCGAAAAAGAATCTATGAAAGAAGAGGCTCGAAAGGAGGTTCAAAACGAATTATCAAACATGCAGCTTGATCGTGAGCGAGAGATTGAGAAAATTTATTGCAGGTAGTTTCTATGAAATACCTTGTGAGTAAGTAGGATGAAGTAGTTATTTGTTTTGTTTTTGACAGGGTCCAACAAGCAATCGACAAAAAAGATGTGACGATTGCAAATTTACAGAAAGATGTCAATTCATTGAAGGAGCGTTGTCTTAAACAGGATGCCATAATTCGACAGCAGCGAATCGATTACTGCATCAAATAGGTTAAGGACAAAGTATGAGTAGAGAAAGATTAGTTGTTAACTGATCAAAAAAAAACAATAGATAAGTAAATTTGTGAGTCCGTTTTCCAAACAAAACCGAAAAAGTAGTAAACTCTTCTTACCTTACCTTTCCTGTTGATTACTGTACCAAGCATGTGTCTCCGTCTATCATAACTTATTTGCTTGCTTTAACTTATTTGCTTTCTGAATTGTAACGGTCATGCTAAGTTATGCCTCATTCACGAAAAACATATTCTAACAATATGGCGTAGTGAGAATAAGTAAAAAAAACGCAACACACAAAAGATTGTTCGACAGTAAAAGTGCGCATTTGAGATGGTCGGGTAAGCATTTCTTCAAACCCGAACCCGATCGAAAGTAAAAAACCCGTACCCGACACGAACCCGAGATAAATTTTTCTTCCAAACCCGAACCCGTCCCGTACCCGATAGAAAAAAATCGTTACCCCTTGAAAATGAAAAAATCGGCACCCGTACCCGACCCGAACAAAGAATTTTTTCTGTACTCGAGCCCGAACCCGACAAATACCCGAATCCTAACCATTTGTACTGCACATAGTGCGAACGAGGGAAAAAATGCCGATTTGGCATTTAATTGTAGAAAGGATCGCACAATTTTAATAAACAATTTAAATGAATTTTTTCTAGAATGCGCATTTCGCGATTCTGGATCTGAATATCAGCACTGAATTCTGGACCCTGAACCAGATAAAAAGTGACACTCTACGCGATAAAGTAAATAAATGATGTTAGTTGGTATTCTGATTTGATTTGAATAGAAAAAGGAGCAAATATACTGTCCATTAAAAATTTCCGTTCTCTTTCTTGGTTGATTACATTCAATCAATAAATAGTGTGAAATTACGTCTTTTAAAAAAAAATGATCTGGGTGTGTTTTCGCTTGTTAGAATATGCTCTTGGTTTTCTAGACAATTTTTGCTTGATTTTACCACATAGTCCATGTGCACTGAAAAAAGAAACATGATAGATTTAAACACGTGGATATGGTGAAAAAAATAAACGATGTTGAATGAATTGTCAAACATATTGACAGTAGTGGAGCTACCCAAGTAACCACGATGCATTATAACTTCACATTATTTCAGCTTTAAAAATTCGCGTAAAGAAATAATTTAAATGCAGCAGAGTTACACATGTTTTTACAATGCTATTATAAAGCTGAAAAGGGCGATTATTAGACTCTTATAGGATCTGACAGGTGAAGCAGGATGCCTAGGACTCGAATTAGGTTTTCCACGTACATGACAGACCCTCACAAAAATGAACAAAACTATCAAACCTCGGTTGGTAGCAGTAATAGGAGATTGGTAGGATTAATTTTCTTGCTTCGAAGACAGCACGGACGATCCGCGCGAATTGAGTTTTGACGATTATCACTGCATGAATTATCGTTCTTCATTCACTTATAGTCATTCGAGGGTTTGTTTCATGCGAATATCAACTGTGAAAAATAGGCCTTCATGCAAGTAGCGAAGCACGTTTGGGACACGATTTGCTAGTAGATGGATGGTCGCCATCACAGTCCACACATTTTACAGCGATGTCATCTAGTAGGCAATCGTTGGTATTGTGTGATTCGGCACATTTTCCGCACCGACTTTTCATGTGGCAATTCCTCGCTCCATCTCGGATCTAAGGCGCATTTTACCCATAGCGCGGTTAGGTAGGCAGCTGCGAATAAAAGATAAAACAAAATCGAAGTTAGTCGTAGCAGGTTATTCGTCTATCCACAACGAATTGATGGGAAAAGTTGGAATGTTCATCTTTTATACCGATGCAGTTGTACAGCAGCAGATATTTTGTTCTCTTCCTCAGAACGCATTCTGAATGGCTGGTGCTGACATGGGTCTATTCAGACGGGTTTTTCAATACAAAAAAAAACAAACAGTTTGAAACAGTTCAATGTTGTTGCAATACACGTTTAAGTTGAAAAATTTCGAATCTATTGGTTGTTAGATTATATAAATCCTTCTGCAGATCACTGAGTTATGCGCTCTAAAATACGACAAAGAAAAACACGCGTCATAAGTTTTCCTCTTTGCTATTTGTTGAAACCAAGAGAAAGTGCAATTTTGAATAATTTGTGATTATCATCCTCATTCTTGTTTACGGACGTATGCGATACGTTCGAAAGTATGTCAAATTCGTATTATCGTTTACGTTCGAATGAAACACACTTTCAAACATCGTATATGCATAAGAACAACTCCAATCCAACTTTAAACCATCAGTTCTGTTACAGACTTAAGTTGTAATCAAAAATGTTTGATATGATTTGTTTATTTGACTTGTTTTTTCGTTGTAGCATGTTAACCGATGACGTATTTTCCATAGAGTACCTAATAGATATGGTTAAATTTGATCTGTAAAAACTTGGAACCGCAGTAGTAGTACAATTGACAGAACATGTTCATGGGTTGAATGAAGGTATTTTCGGAATATACTTTCACTTCGTTGGGAACTCATAACTAATTAAAATAAATTTCAAAAAACTTTCAAATAAAAATTGAGTTCATTTTATTGGATTCGATAGGTGCTCGGAGATGTGTCCGTGACTATTAGGCTATTGAAAATATGTTTGCAACTATTTTTATGAACATAATGAAAGTAACAGTATTAACCGGAAAGCATTTCTACAAAGCTGTACATAGTTCATAGATTCATATTCAGACAACAACTGCCTTATCTGGATGATCACTGCGAACGTGTCTCTCAAGAGCAACATCTTTAAAAAACTGCATTCCACAGTAAGTACATTTGATCGAGTATTCCGTAGCTTCCCCACTCTTCTTGTGCCGCTGGAAGTGTATGTAATATCCGGTTGAGCTGTTCGATGTGTGATCACAGTAAACGCATTTGTAGGGCCGCTCGGTTGTATGAATGCTACGCACATGATTAAGTAATCGTGTTCTATATAAACAAACAATCAATATTAATGGTTCTGAAAAGAAGTTAATTCGAGTATACTTGAGAAATGTTCGGAAGTCGCAAGTGGTACACTGCAAATTACGAATTCCTAGGTGCTTTTGTTTCACATGAGAACGTAGTTGACATGCTTTGGCGTAGACAGCGTCACATTTGTCACAATTAAATTTAACATTTCTATGAGATAACTTCAAAATAGATACAGAAATGCGAATTATTAAAACGTAATCTCTTTATTTGTAAATTCTCTAAACATTTAATTAACAAGTCAATTTTAACCTACCTCGTGATTCTTTCGTGTTGTCCACACATAAAAGACTTTATCGCAATAACGACATGGGAATGCGTTTTCCTTGGTATGAATATTTCTATGCACTCGCAGTTGCCTTTGGTTAGGACACACACGAGGGCAAAATTCGCACGGAAATTCGGCGTTCTTATGGCTGGTCAAGTGATTGCTTAAATCATATATCGATTTTCCGCAGAGGTGACATTGCTTCTTCCTGTTCGATTTAGGCTTACTTTTTATATACATTTGGTGTTTCTGCTCTTCCGTATTGATATTTTCGCTATCTTCTACTTCATCTTCAGTAGAACTGTGGTTTTTCTCGTTGTATACCTTGTGGTCAAGCATAAAATAATTATCATTCTCGTCATCGAGAGCCTCGTGAAGGTATTCTATTTGAATATTTTCATCCGAATGTTCCGCAAGTTCATTATCGCTTTTGATCATCTCAGGTACGGTGTTCTTTTGAAATTTAAATGTTTCATGACATTGATGAACAAATAACTGTAAATTTTCTATGAACACAGAACAAGTCCAACATATTGTGGTGTTCATCTGGTCGTCGCAATCAATCTGTTGAATAAGGTAAAAAAACAATACAATGAATGTAATTCAATAATAAATAATACAATAAATTACCTTCACATGTATAGTATCATGAATTATTTCTCCATACGTTTGGTTATTATAAGTATCGAGAAAAAGGTCTTTGGATCGTGAAAATAGATGTGCTTGACAAATACGGCACTCATTTGTTTTAATCATTTCCTTAACACCAGCCGATCGGCTCTCAGTTTCAACATCACCACCTCCTGCTTTTCGCGAAGCTTCTAGTTCTATCGTATTTGGTCGCCTCCATAAGGTTGACGCCTCTGGAGGAAAATTCTTACTTCTACCTTCTTCAAATTGTCTTTTCAATCTGAAGTAAGCCTGTTGTAGCTGTTTAACATCACGATTGAGAAACATTTTTTTAGAGTGGAGCGCTATTAACATGTCCTGAAACACAGTGGTACGATCTTTTATTACGATTGATTCAATCTTACGGCCAAGTGCCTGTTTGATGATTTCTTTTAATTCGCATTTTAACAGGTACGAACAGGTTCTTTTACGCTCCAGTGTTGTTTTAATTAGGGTCTCCCACTTATCATCATTTTTCGAAGCTGCAATTCATAGACGCCTTAAATAAAGCAACAATTAAGGCTAAATAAAGTACCGTTCTCTTGGTGCTCGTCCGATCCCCAAAGCTGCCTTGCTTCCGGGGGATGTGGGTTCAACTTTCCACTTCGAAAGTCCTTCTCCATTCGTTGATAATATTTACTGAGTATGTATAATTTCCTATTCGGAAAGTGTCCATAGTTACTCATTAGTTTCTGGACGTCAAAAAATAGATGCTCCGTGCGACGTCCGGCTCGACGAGCTTCTTCCACTCCAACAGCAATACAGGCCCGGAGAAGAGCTTGTTTCTCATCTGCTCGGAAAGATACATTTCGAGCAGCGATACCTTTTCGTGATTCTCGCAAAACTTTACTCATGACGATTCATTGAATCGATTAAGTACCAAACTCTTCTCACAATTTTGAAATAATCATAACTATAGTTTATATTACGATAATAATAATTATTATTATATTTGAAAGTCAGAAACGACAGAAACCGTTTGTAACACTGAAAAAAAACATGTAGAAGTTTCCTGATAAACAATCTTCTTCGGGCTTCCCGCAGGCAGAAAATTCGTGAGCAGAGATGCCAGGTAGAATTTTCAAATATCTTTAGACAGGGTTGCAAAAGTCTGTATATCCCCCGAAAATAAATCTGCAGTTAGCAAGTATGACTTGCTGGCTACAATTTCTCTAGTACACTGAGCAAAATACCATAGTAACCGTAGCCTGTTTTCCATTGTCATTTCAACTATACGCTTAAATAGTAGCAACAACCATGATATATGACTATTCACCATCTGTATTGTATAAATTACTACACAACAAAGACTACGACTTGACTAAACTATTTGTATTTATGACTTTTCTGGCATGGTCATCCTGACAATGGTAGTCATCTCAAATATAAGAACAAATAGTTAAAATCACAATTTCTAGTAAGGTGAAATTGCTCTCGAGCCTTGATATATATGAGGAGCTAAATAGTTATCGTTACCATGTAAATATGTCCACAGTATAATAATGTTACCATAAATAGATACATGGTTTAAAAGAAATTATGAAGTTTGAAAACACTATTCATGTAGTCAATATCAACAGAATTCATGTAGTAAGCACATTATCGTATTGTGTTTTTTAACCGACTATGTTTTTCATTTGTGCTGACTATACAAATTGTCAATAAACGGATACACTTTATTATTGTCACATAATGTTACAATACAGCAGACAATTTCGTAACACATCAGTGAATGATTTGAAAAAAATTGTATATTGTGACTTATATTGTGCAATTAGAAAGGTCTTGCAGGTGAGTAAATTTTGTAGCCTTACTAGTTTCCGTCGTTGAAATTAAATTTTTCAACAATTTTGCCGGTAATGGCTGTTTTCTAGTGAAATCGACGTCCTGTATAATTTCTATTATTCGTCATCGGTCGCTTTAGAAACAACATCAAGCGATTGATTAAAAGCGACGAACATCATCCGATTCCCGGATTCAAATCGCTCGAATCCGACGGAAAAAATAACAATATATGACAGGTGGGTATTGAGGTTTGCTTCTAGAATTCAAATTCATAAAACTTTTTAACATTAGCTCATGTTTTGCTGATCTTCAGCATTGTTGAATCAACCACTGCTTTCAGTTTCGAAATAACTGGAAGTGAAATGTCAAAAATACCATGGCTCTGGTTATAGCGAAAACCACAATGTAAATAAAGATTCGATCATGGTTAGCCTAACAATCTCAATCGTATTAGTTATTCATACAATATACTGTTCAATATTACTATTCTAGAGCCGATACCATTTATAGTAAAAATGAACTTGACCATTGTTGAAATCATCTGATTTAATAGTCGGCTGAAAACCACTATACTCGCATGGTCACGTTGGCCCTCTATATAGTAACTGTTACCATAATATTTTTCTGAGTGTATGATCAGTATGATACCCTATAAGCAGCCCTTACAAGTGACAACATTATTGTCAATCCAAGATATTGTCAATACCGTCAATCCAATTGACTTGGTAACTTGAGACCGCATTTTTCGAAAAAATCAAGCGTTTGGAGCTCCAATTATTGCAACTGAACATTGAATCATTGAGAGAAGAGTTCATTGCACAAATCCATCTTGTTAATATGATGTCTTTGGAACTAGTTACCAAGGAGCGCAATAATAAATAAACAAATCATTTGAGAAAGATGTGAAACTTTTATATAAATTTAAATTTTGTTTAAACGTTCTTTTTTAGATTTGCGCCGACCACAATAGTACAATAACCAAATCTGGTACTAGAAGCAAATACAAATAATAATACCCCTAAGTCCCATATAAACGAATCGCCAATGTTTGGTTCACAGCATGAACAAGTAAGCCTAGCAAATATCTCCCTTTCGTTGCGATAGCGTGAAAATGTGAAAGGAGATCGTTTCTGGCAACGCTTTATGCTAGTTGCTACGGTGCAAAACAAACTTGTTTGTTTATCGTTGCTGTATTAAATTGCAACAATCAGTCTAAATATCGCCGGCTAATAAACCAAAAAGCTTTCGAAATGGTGAGAAGTTGCTTAGTAGAGGGATGTGACACACGAACAGGGTCGTCCGAAATTTCGCTTCATAGTTTTCCTAAGGTTCAAAATATGTAAGTAATATATTTACATATTTTTCACTATAATAAACAGTAACTATAGTGAACTTGTTCTTACCCTTCAGTGTTGCTAGTTTTATAGAAAATTCGTTAGAGTACATTGTCACTCTGACAGTGTATCATGACAATGTACCGCACGATGCAAAATGTGTCCTTGAAAATTTGTCGGAGTACTCCGTATTATAATTTGTATTTGCTAGAAGTAGTGTCACAGACTAACAGACATGACAGTATGAGTAAATTCTTATATAAAATAATTTTTTGTGATGCACTAGCTCCACCTATATTGTACTGCGCGAACTATTTACTATCTGTACACCCCTTGTGTTATGTAAAAGTTTTTTTACTAGTTGGTTTCCCCTCGTTTGTCAACAACGATCAGCTGCTTGCAGGGATGCCTGATTTCATCAAAATATTTGAAAATGAATGGTCACAATAAATTATTGGATTAGGTTGATAATATATTTAACTTTTTCGCGATGTTTGAAGGTAACCATTATTTGACTCAACGTTGTTCATCTAGACTATTTTTTATTGTTTTGGTAGTTTTCACCCGAAATCAAGTGGCGGCAGACCAGAAGCAAGTAAATATTGTAACAAAACGGGTTCGATTTTGTATTGCGTTGGAGGATGAGAAGTAGGCACAATTATGTATATAGTTTTAGCAATATGTATTAAATCTGTATCCTGCATGAAATTCGCGTGGACGCATACAAATCAATACATTACAGGTAATTCTGTATGAATGGCAACTCTGTTGGTAAATGAAAAAAATAAACACAGTCTAGATGACAGACAGGATGTTTTTGATAGGGTAACGTGGCGCCATCATGACACATGTGAGTACTGTCCCAAATAAAGAAATATTCGAAATGATCGTTAAAATAATTGAAGAATCTAATTTGAGTGTCCTGTCTGTTAGTCTGTGGTAGTGTTGCGACTACCCTATATCATCCACAGCTACCCATTAGCTCTATCTGCAGAGTAATCACCATTTAAAAACTCGTTTACATAGCAGATAGTTATTATAGATCTAAGTATGGTTACGTTGAACTATTTAACAAATATCCATGAATATTGAATTGTCTGGAAGTCATTTTTAATATGTTCGAGCACCAGCAAGCCTTAACGAAGACCTCTATCCGATTAAACTAAATGATAATTCCACTCGAGGCAGTTGGCTTTGTTTACATTTCCCAAGTCTCAAATAGGCAGTAACCAATGTTATGGTAACTGTTATTTAAAATCAATGATCGATCAATTTGTGTTGCCAGTTTCAATAGTTTTCCAGGCGATTTCGTTTTGACATTACAAGTTACTGACAGGTAGTTAAATTTGCGATACAGTTTCGAAAGACGAGTGGCAGGTCGTGTCGTCGGTCACGCTATGTTCGCAAGATACATTAAATGGATAGCGGAGATAAACTAAATAGCAGAACGCGTTATAATTGCGAAAATGAGATATATTTGTGGTCTTCAAACCTCACGTGGCATACAATACAAAATAATACATGAAAACATAAGTTGGTTACCAATTACCATACAAATTTTAATGATCATTTAAAACTTCGTTTCGCTGCGCAGCCGCAGAGGAAAGGAGAGTCTCGGAAACACTGGGATAGACAACAAGATTGCTTTTCGAAGAAAGCATCTATCATTCACAATATCAAATGCAGCTCAATCAAAATTTCAACTCCGTTCGTGTTGAACTTTGCAAAATAGAGTCCATCACAAAGAAGCACAACAAGGACGGTTTCGAGATCGATTTCCGATTCACCAGATTAATTTTGTAACATGATCAGTCTTCTTCTTGAATGTTTTTATGGAACCTAGATATCGCAACTCTGCAATTTTTAGTTAAAAACTCAGCTCAATCGGCCACGTAAAGCTTGTACGCAAATAGTCCTGAATAGAAGTATATTTTATATATAAAAAAAAGACAAACTGTCTTTTGCAGTTAGGCCCTTTTGTCGTGAAATCAGTTCAGAAAGCTGTCAAGATTCGAAAAATCAAACATCGATTTAGTGCGGAAACTGATTTTGCGACCTAAAAAACAAAAAAAAATCGCTCGACCTGGTTTACCCCCTATGGAATCCAACACAAAAACTGAAAATCTGTGTTTATCTGTATGAAAAAAGATATGTATGTGCTTATACCACAGACTAACAGACAGGACACTCAAATTAGATTCTTCAATCATTTTAACGGTCATTTCGAATATTCCTTTATTTGGGACAGTACTCACATGTGTCATGATGGCGCCACGCTACCCTATCAAAAACATCCTGTCTGTCATCTAGACTGTGTTTATTTTTTTCATTTACCAACAGAGTGGCCATTCATACAGAATTACCTGTAATGTATTGATTTGTATACGTCCATGCGAATTTCATGCAGGATACAGATTTAATACATATTGCCAAAACTATTTACATAATTGTGCCTATTTCTCATCCTCCAACGCAAGACAAAATCGAACCCGTTTTGTTACATTATTTACTTGCTTCTGGTCTGCCGCCACTTAATTTCGGGTGAAAACTACCAACACAATAAAAAATAGTCTAGATGAACAACGTTGAGTCAAATAAATGGTTACCTTCCAATATCGCGAAAAAGTTAAATATATTATCAACGTAATCCAATAATTTATTGTGACGATTCATTTTCATATATTTTGATGAAATCAGGCATCCCTGCAAGCAGCTGATCGGTGTTGACAAACGAGGGGAAACCAAATAGTAAAAAAACTTTTACATAACACAAGGGGTGTACAGATAGTAAATAGTTCGCGCAGTACAATATAGGTGGAGCTAGTGCATCACGAAAAATTATTTTTTATAAGAATTTACTCATACTGTCATGTCTGTTAGTCTGTGCTTATACCACAGACTAACAGACATGACAGTATGAGTAAATTCTTATAAAAATAATTTTTCGTGATGCACTAGTTCCACCCCTTGTGTTATGTACAAGTTTTTTTACTAGTTGGTTTCCCCTCGTTTGTCAACACTGATCAGCTGCTTGCAGAGATGCCTAATTTCATCAAAATATTTGAAAATGAATCGTCACAATAAATTATTGGATTACGTTGATAATATATTTAACTTTTTCGCGATGTTGGAAGGTAACCATTTATTTGACTCAACGTTGTTCATCTAGTCTATTTTTTATTGTGTTGGTAGTTTTCACCCGAAATTAAGTGGCGGCAGACCAGAAGCAAGTAAATGTTGTAACAAAACGGTTCGATTTTTTATTGCGTTATAGGATGAGAAGTAGGCGCAATTATGTATATAGTTTTGGCAATATGTATTAAATCTGTATCCTGCATGAAATTCGCATGGACGTATACAAATCAATACATTACAGGTAATTCTGTATGAATGACAACTCTGTTGGTAAATGAAAAAAATAAACACAGTCTAGATGACAGACAGGATGTTTTTGATAGGGTAACGTGGCGCCATCATAACACATGTGAGTACTGTCCCAAATAAAGGAATATTCGAAAGGACCGTTAAAATGATTGAAGAATCTAATTTGAGTGTCCTGTCTGTTAGTCTGTGCTTATACATATTTTAAAAAAATGTGGTTCGTTCCCGGTACCTTCTGAAATGACCGCACTCATCGCTTGGTGGAGTGCGAGATTAATTGCATTGTTGTTATTTCAACCAAAGTGTGCCATAAAATCTCAATATACACAAATCGACCGTCCCACGACAAAAGTGCCTAATTGCAAATGACAGTTTCTCTTTGTTTACTTTTTCTTTTACGATTTACCGAACAGTTTTTCTATTTGACGCTTTGCTCTTCGCAAAACTTTCAAGGTAAAACTACAAGCTTTCGATTTATATTGCAAACTTTAGAGAATTTGCAATAATGGCTTCGTAATAATCAAAAGAGAAAGTAAACAAAGAGAGGATCTCATTTGCAGTTAGGCCCTTTTGTCGTGGGACCAAATACAAATTATAATACGGAGTACTTCGACAAATTTTCAAGGACACATTTTGCATCGTGCGGTACACTGTCATGATACACTGTCAGAGTGACAATGTACTTTAACGAGTTTTCTATAAAACTAGCAACACTGAAGGGTAAGAACAAGTTCACCATAGTTACTGTTTATTGTAGTGAAAAATAAACTTGAACTATGTTGTTGTGTATGTGATATGGTTATTCCATATCGGATTTTGTTTTTGTCCTCCTTGGCTTTTCAGAAATTTGCTCCTTGGCTTTTCGGAATTTGCTCAGTATTATATGTTAGAATGTTTCGGCACTGTTCACCGAATCGTTATGGTAGCCATCCGTTTTTCACATTGCAAATCACTCCCGTCAGAGGAGTAGGAATTTTTCTAACATCTGCTAAATGCGGGGAACCTTTACGTCATAATACTAATAGAAAATAATTCAATTAATAAGTTTATCCATCATGAAAGAAAAACTGTTGTGTCTGCCACCGTTCGGGCTATAATCAATTTGTCTGGGTCACGCATATATGAGTGACTATTGGGAAAACGCATACACAGCTTGCATTTGTTTCTCTTTTAACTTTTATTTTATCGTGTAGAGCGCTAATCGCTGTTTCCGTGGTACGTATACGAATCGTACCCATGTTCCACACCAAGGCCCGTCTATGAAATAAAGTCCCATCACTGCCAAAAAATATCGAAATTCTTCATTCATCGATTAGCTGGAGTGTATCTTTGAATTTGTTGCAATACAACAACGGAAAACATAAACAAACAAACTTGTTTTGCGCCGTAGCAATTAGCATAAAGCGTTGCCAGAAACGATCTCCTTCCACATTTTCAAACTATCGCAACGAAAGGGAGTAATTTGCTAGGCTTACTTGTTCAGGCTGTGAAACAAACATTGGCGGTTCGTTTGTATGGGACTTAGGGGTATTATTATTTGTATTTGGTGGGACTATCGAAAAGAGCTACCGAATCGGAAGGGTTCTCACGGTTTGACATTAGCATTATGAATGTATGATAGGAGCTCAGCAGTGCAATAAATTTATCACCATTGGTGCCAGTTTCACGGAGGACCGTAGAGGTGCGCCAAAAAAAGATCGTGACTGTTAAGGTAACAGACACGCAGAGAAATAGAACACATTAGATTCTGATATACTGAATCTTTAAATCAACTTCAAAATTTTGTTTAAATAAAATAAACTATTTTTGATTTGAAATTTGAGTCTAATAAAACTCTCTTTGAATAAAATTTTGTGTTGCAATGCATATTACATTTGAATATATTAAGGTATGGATTCAAAGTTTGAAAATTTTATTGAATCAAATAAAAAATTTATTTGATTCAAATGCTTGTTACAGTACATTAAATATATTTGGATCAAATATGGGGTAGTACCATATAATTATTTAGAAGGTCTAAGACATAGTTTGCTGAAATAACAAGACAGTAAACGTGAAAAAATGTAATACAATAACAGTTCCAGTGGAAATGTTTAAAGTGTCTGTTAAAAACACCCGTAAAAGGCACATCGAGAATTATATAAGCAATCTTCAGTAACATTATTTTTAATCTTTGGGCCCCTCCCGAAACGAAATCCTGGGTACGGGCCTGGGTAATACAAATTCAAATTAATTTTTTTTTTCAAACAAATATTCTCGTCATTCAGATACATAATACGATATATTTGAATTAATTTTTTTGGCTTTTGAATTCAACTGAAACTGAGATTCAAATTCATGGATGTGCAGTAAAATTTTTCGTTCTTGAATCAAATGACAAAGAATATTGATTTTCAAATATTACCATTAAATCAAATATTGACACTAGTTAATTATGATATATTCTACACTAATATTGCTGAGATTTAATTTTGCGTGTACCGGCCATTTTGCCACATCATTCAAACGGATAAAATGGACGCATTCGAGGAAGTGATAAGTTTCGAAGCAGTTAACCATTTTGAACTATTTGTTCTTTTGAAATCCTTCGGATTGTGTGATACCATAATGAATAGTTACTAATAATAAAACTAATTTGTGTAAATCCTTAGCAATTAAAGCTGGATTCAAATTTGCCTTTGATGTGTTAAATAACAATTTTTTCGAACCAACATTAGATTTGAAGGAATCTATAATAACAGCGGGTCCACTGCATGAAGATTACAAAGAACTGTTGAGTAATTTCAACATGATTGATAAAAGCACTTTACAATACGTAGACCGATTTAAAAAGAACGGAATGATTTTCAAAAACAACATTTATTTCTACATTCAATGTGGCAACCTTATCAGAATTTACAAGATGGATTAAATAATTTTAGATAACAATGAACAACTAATGTTGATGTGCTTCTGTATGGAATCTCGTGAGTTTCATGATCATTTGCAGTCATTCGAAGTGAAAAGAGCTACCAAGAGGAGAATTTTAGACAAAATAGACAATCTAGATATTTATCCGGTTAATCTGCATAAAATAGATGGAAAATTATTTTTAGGAAAATGTAAATTTATTGAAATAATAAATATAAATTAAATTCAAAGTGTTTCATTATTTATATCAAGTACATATTTTTTATTGATTTCAGAAATTTGTTTTAAATAACAATTTAATGAATTTAAAAAAATATATCGTTGAATCTACACACAATCACACGAAAGCAAAATTGTAGAAACAAAACTTATTTGTTTTGAATCAAATAACATTTTTTTTTGATTCCAAGTGAAATGAAATTAGATCCAAATTAAAATATATATTTGAATTCGAAGCAAAATATATTTGAAATAAATGTTCACTTTATTTATTTCTTTGCGTGTAGAAACAAAAATTATTTGTTTTGAAGTGAATATCAAGTGTATTGGAATCAATAATAAATAAAATAGGCGCTGATTTAAATAAAAATTTCTTTGAATTCAAAGCGCAATATGTTTGAATTAAAAATTAATTTTTCTGCGTGGAGGTATTTCGGCCCACTTTAGGATTGATTTTATTTTGGCCCACTTTGTAAAATTATCCACCAAATGTTGCAATATCTTTGAAAAACCCTTCCGCAATAGGTAGTTTAATGTGATTACCTTCAAATTGATGCAGCATGAGTTACTTAACATCGATTAAATCCATAAAGTTTATAAGGTGGGCCAAAATGTATGAAGTGGCCAAAATACCTCTGTTACCTTATGTCTGGAAATTCGTTTGTGGCATATATGTATTCCTGTATCGAGTCCAAAAATCGGTATAAATACCGAGAATTCGGTATAGTTGGCAGCGCTGCGTGGGATGGTCGAATTGTATGCAGATGACAATCGTGCCACCGGGGTGATTACCACCATTCGAAGCTGTGGTGCTAGATATATTAATAAAACGAGCCATCGTTCGGACCTTGTGTCGAATTGTTTTGAAGTCTTAAAAGTTTTTCTTCCTCGGTGCCGATGGTATGGAGAAGAATTTATGTAGCTGCATGCACATGTAAAATGGTTTATATTTTAAATAAATCTGTTTAAATGGCATCTCTGTCGTTGACAGCAGCACAGTGAAACGCTGGCTGACGACCATCGATGATAGTTCCACTCACGTCACGAGTCACAACTATCTTTTCATTCGGGAAAGTGAAGTGTTTTTGATCGATTTCTCCTTCTTTGTTGAGTTCCGAGTTCATGCAGTACCCAGGTATTAAATCGGAAAATTCCATCTAAAAAACATCGGTTGCCACGATTGATGTCATTGTATTTTGTTCATTCGACCTGGTGTGGCGTATGTGGGAATTGTATGTACTTATTGACAATAGTAAGTGCATTAAAAACGTATCAAACGAGTTTGTGATAAAAGTTCAATAGCCAAGTTTGCGGATTATGGTGAGCCTCATGTTACTTATATCCATGTGAATTATTTCGAGTTGTTCCCTGTGCTAAATTTTTGTTAGCAGTACTGGCATGCTATGTGTGTATGTGAATAGTTCTGTTCAATAGTGAGTAGTATTTTGTGGCACGGTTTCGTGATTCACGCTTCGGTAAGTTTTTTTTCCAGTACTTGGTACGAATTGAGTGTCGCAATCATTTTTGTGATTATTTTACAGGTGTGTTCGAGCCACATGAACGTTTAGCGACAATCCGTGAAAAGGTGCGATTGAATTACTATTCAGGATTATGGTACATTTAAAGAAACACATTGAAAATCGCAATCTTTTCCTTTGAGTTGTAGCTGACCATGCAAACGATGCTAAACGTGCGTGAATAAGGTGGAGAGGCCACGAAGTGCGTTGTGTTTCCGTCTCGTTTTCACTCATAGATATGACGAAAACAAAGGACTCACACTTAAGCAGAATCTGAGTGATGCTCTCTTTGCATCAGTAACAGATTATGCCGGAGTGAGCGAAGATCATGCGCTGACCGTGCGCCACACTCGGACAGTTTTTGACAGAATTGCTGTCATTTTTGAAGTTGCTGGTGCTCGATATATGTAAACAAAAAAAGGGCAATGGGAACCTTCTATACAGAGGAAAAATAGGACGAGATGATTTTTTTTCCTTTCTGAACTATCAAGAGAGTTTTCATGGGGCAGTGAGAACAACCGAGAACTGGGAAAATTGCGAGAGTCGTTGAGAAAGTTTTTCATCAGCCGTTGAGTATGGGAAATGGGAAAAATCTTTCGCAGTCGAGTTCTGTCCATTGGCTTTGAATGTACGGGAAGGAAAGTTTTTCACCTTTCTCCACTTTGTGGTGCTGACTAATTTTCCAAGAAGAAAAGTGTTGAAAAGTGCTATTCCAAGCGTATTTAAGGTTATCGAGACTGCCTCAGGACATTACGACTAGTCTGATGCGTGAATATCCAGCACAGTTGATGCTAAAATCGAGCAATTTTGTGTGCTAATCCTGCTTTTTAGCTCGATAGAAATTCTCGGGTTTATGTGTATGCAATTTTCCAGTGATCAATAACTGAGTTAATAATTCTCAGATAGTGAAAATTATGGTTGAAAAGCTGGTAGGTCTCACGCTATGGTTAGTGCTGGTGTGTGATATAATGTAATTTTTCTCCTATTTTCTGTTCAAGAGTGGGTCGCGAATTAGGATTGTACTTGGAATTCGAAAGTCGAGCAAAAAGGAGGAGAAAAAGATCGATTGGCTCTGGTTGATGGCCAGTATGTAAGCTTTTCACCGTCAAATGAAAAAAAGTAATAATGACGAACTGCTTGAAAAAAGTAGCTATAAGTGCGATTTTCGACCTAAGGGAAATATAACATGCTTTATGCGCCTTTCCACCTGCACACGTCGGTATTCATCGTGCACAAATAGGGTCTTGCTTTATGAAGAGAGCATACTGTGGTAACCGAATTACTGTGTTAATGGATAGAATTGTTCGACCAAACGAGAAACATCAGGGAAAACTTGCTGTATAGGAGAAGATAGCGAAAAACGTGAAAAACCACAGTGTCTGTGTCAGTGCTAGGAATTCGAAGAAAATTATGTAATAAGTTGGTATATTTTCACTCTCCCATCGTCCTCTACAGAGCGGATTTTCCCTCACAAGTTTAACTTCGGTTGCGCTCCGGATCGAACACATTAACCTCTGAAAAGGTGTATGAAGCCTGTGTTTCTAAAGTTGTAGTTGCTGCAAAAATGGTTAACAATTGACAGTAGATGAATTGTCATTTTTGTGCATTTTGGTAATCAATGAAGCTACTTCTAATGGTAACCACATTGACTTGGACTGCAGCTAACCACCAACAGCATCAACAACGGAAGGAAAAACGGAAAAGTTGATGATTCAACCAAAAAGAAGAAGAAATCACACAGAAAGAGAGTATTGCCCCACCAGAAGAGAATACGAGAGCCTAAAAGTGGAAGTAGTGAGAGCCACTGGTGCTGGTGGAAAAACATGCTTTTTCCCACAACAAGAAGTCAGTGAGCTATGAGCAGAAAAATCGACTGAGTTAAAATAGAACAAAAATCTCTAGTGGATTAGAACACAGTAACAAGTTTACCGAATTTACAAAACTCCGGTTCAGCAGATGTCAAGGTAAGTACTCGATAAAAGATGTTTGTAGGACTTCGAACCCCGTTTTCCTGCAATCATGACGATTGTTCATTGAAGGCCAAGAATCTGTTTTTCAAGTGTTTCAATCCAGCCGTTGTGATATTCTCCAGCGTCTCACTCATCAGCAGGCCTCCTATCAACTGTTCTCTTGCACTCTCACTCAAATAGCCACCCACCCATCAGCAGCAGCAGCGGTACACAATGTGCAGATTTTACATAATTATTGAAAAATCGATTTTCTCCGCACGTTCTCTGTCGCCACACAATAGTAGGGTTTTCTCCGACCCCTCGCTTCTCGGACAAGCAGTCGCCGGGAGTAACAACGTTCCACATCGTTACCATCAGCATGTCTGTTGTGTGCTTCGGATTCGCGCTTCTGACACAATCCGGATTTCTTTAGTCCTACACTGCTTTTTTCCGATGTGCATCTGCATTAACCTACCACTAGCTGCGCAAGGCATTCGACCTCTGCAAGCATTTCGAATCTGCTCGTCGACATCACAAAATGTCTGTTCTGTTTATCTGGGCCTGATTTGCGGTTTCTTAATTTCAGGACGATAAATTTTGCGGTGTGCCCTTATATTTCTTAGATCTTGTTAGTTGCTGACGAAACGAAACGACATGAGCTATCCGCGGTCCCCAACAGTAGTAGCAAAAGACTAAAAAATGACTGGCATTCGTTTCTTTTGTAAAATTTCTTTTTTAACAGACTTCGCAGCCGATTTTCCGATACGATACTACTGACACTAAGAAACCTTCCAGGTCAGGACTCGAACGTACGACAACTTGTTCTTTCAGGATCAGGATCTTTAGGGCTATCTTATATATCTAATGTATAAATGAAATCACAACAGTATTTTTTCGCTATGGGTCTCTTCGGCACCCTTTTCCTTGGGGGAGAGGCAGTCTCTTTACTGTAATATTCTCCCTTTCCACTTTTATCCAACCACCCGTTCGCGGCCTTCACTCAATATTCTATTCTCGTCATCCAGCACTCGTCCAAACAACCTCGCACGGTAACCCAATCATACTCAAACTCATTGTGGCTAGCACATAATTCAGTATACCACATTTACCTTCCAACGAGGCTATAGGTTCACTAAAAGCGGCTACGTCTATTGTTTCGTCGTCACTGCGACTGCTATTGTTGTTGTTGTTGGAAACGTCGTTATAATTAATTTTTAAATTATTTTCGATATTAATTTATTTTTGGTTTTGTTGTCAGCCATGGTAGATGTTCCTTGTTGTAGTATTTTATTGTTGTCAGTTCTTGTCACAGTTTATGGCGTTCCTCACTGAGAATATCTATTACGTACCTTGTCGTCAAGATGTTCGAATCCTCAGGGAGGAAGGCCCCCTTTTATACTAACGAAGTCCCAGGTAAAGACCTAAAACGTTGGATCTCATCCGAGCTCAGATCAACATTGGCCACCGACTGGTGGAATAACAGAACCCTTTCATACGGAAAATCAAAAACGATGTCGAGCGTTGGGAAGACGTCGGTGACAAAAAGCAACAAAAAATCTTATACCGCTTACGAACAGAACACTGTAGAGCATAACACAACATGGGGACTGAGGGTCATTTCCGGAAATCATGCATCGTGTGTAATCAGCATAACTCAGTAGAACACTTTATATGTTACTGTCCACAATATCAAGGAGCCCGAACGCAATGGAACATTTCAGAAAACATCCGAGAAGCTCTGAGTAATGATCCTGCTTCCTTAGCCGCACTTATAAACTTCCTCAAGGATACAAATTTATTCGAACAGATTTGAATTAAGCAGTGACATACTACATTTACTATACACTTCGAATTGTTTATACCACCTAGCTTCTAAGCAGAGAAGAACCAGCCACTGGCTGAAAGTCTCTTTAATAAAAAAAAACTAACTAACTAAGATGTTCGAAGTTTATGCTCGTTTTCTTCGTATTCGGGAAAAAAATCAACAAAAACCTATCAGACAAAAATTTAAGTCTGAGTTCGGAAAAATCATTTTAACAATGTTGCCTGGGTTGGTGGTTCAATGCATAGGGCACTGATCTTACAAGTCAGTTGTCGTATGTTCGAATCCCGACCTGGAAGGATTCTTAGTGTCAGTTAGGGATCAATCGTAGCACCATCCATGTACTGATTCTGTACGCTATAAATCGGCTGCGAAGTCTGTTGAAACAGAATATCAAATTTCACAAAAGGGGAATGTAAAATATTAAGGCTTTTGTTTTGGTTTGGTGTTGATGGTGCCTGTATTATTAACATTTCAAGAGAAATCCATGTAAGTTTCATGTTGAAAATTTTCACAATCTGTTACCAGAACAGGAACCCAAAGACCGTGTGATAGTCGTACACCCAAACCTCCATTTACGAACCTTATATATGTATGTATGTATATTTACACACTCACTCGTTTGCGTATATGTGTATATATTTATACATATAAATGATCGCGTTTACTTCACCAACATTTATATGTATTAGGAAATACAAATATTTGCACACATGCGTACGTATAATAATACATATATACATATATAAGTTACGTAAATGGAGGTTTGGGTGTAGTATGTTTTTTGGCCGTGATATAGACACAGACTAACAGACAGGACACTCAAATTAGATTCTTCAATCATTTTAACTGTCATTTCGAATATTCCTTTATTTGGGACAGTACTCACATGTGTCATGATGGCGCCACGTTACCCTATCAAAAACATCCTGTCTGTCATCTAGACTGTGTTTATTTTTTTCATTTACCAACAGAGTTGCCATTCATACAGAATTACCTGTAATGTATTGATATGTATTTGCATTTGTATGCGAATTTCATGAAGGATACAGATTTAATACATATTGCCAAAACTATATACAAAATTGTGCCTACCTCTCATCCTTCAACGCAATACAAAATCGAACCCGTTTAGTGGCAATATTTACTTGCTTCTGATCTGCCGCCACTTAATTTCGGGTGAAAATTACCAACACAATAAAAAATAGTCTAGATGAACAATGTTGAGAAAAATAAATGGTTACCTTCCAACATCGCTAAAAAGTTTAATATATTATTAACGTAATATAATAATTTACTGTGACGATTCATTTCCAAATATTATGATGAAATCAGGCATCCCTGCAAGCAGCTGATCGGTGTTGACAAACGAGGGGGAACCAACTAGTAAATTAACTTTTACATAACACAAGGGGTGTACCGATAAAAAATAGTTCGCGCAGTACAATATAGGTGGAACTAGTGCACCCCGAAAAATTATTTTTATAAGAATTTACTCATACTGTCATGTCTGTTAGTCTGTGATATAGACATTTTTAATTTTCATCGCCCTGTATTTTCGGAACAGTAAGTAGACTCCGGATAAAATTAAGATATCTATTTGAATCGAGGCTCGATCTGCAAAAATGAATTTGTTTGGCTGTAAACTAATGCGACTTGCATGCTAGAAGAATTTACTATTGTCAAGAAATTTGTTCCATTGTCGATGCCAACATAAGGCTTGCATGCTGACATGCTTTGTTATTGGATTTTTATTACTGCTATTACTATCGTTCTAATTATTTGCTATCACAGCATGTATTATTTTCTGTTTTTAACAATATTACTACACAACCAGCTGTAATATAAATCACGAAGCATGGAATTCCAATGCATGTCTTTTGCAAAACTGTTCAATTCATTTAATTTTTTCTGTCACACTTCCCGAAAAGTGGCTATGATTTTACTCAACACTGTGTTTAACCAAAACCAAACACCAAGATCAAACTTTTGTGTCTGCTCCACAGTTCTAGTTTGTTCAACAAAGTAGCTCCGGAACCGGAAATCAAATCCTGATGGAATTCAGTAGCAACTAGGGATGTCGGAAATTTTGAATTACTCGATTATTCAATAATCGAGTATAATTTTGAAACTAATCGATTGAAATTTATTCGATTATCTGAGTAATTAATCGATTACTCGATTATTCATTCGATTATTACTATGGGATTTTTTTTATTATTCGATTAGCTCAATAATCGAATATTAGTTTTAAGCTATTCGATTAAATATTACTCGATTATCTGGGTTATTAATCGATTACTCGATTAATCGATCGATATTACGACATCCCTAGTAGCAACCTATGGGTCTATAAGACCCTTCATTTGGTTCTAAGTTTGTGTAATTCGGTTCAGCCATCTCTGAGAAAAGTGAAAGCATATCTTTACAATTTATTAGTACATATCAATCTGTAATTCCGGAATCGGAATTCGGATGAGAATGAAGTTCGAGAGCAGGCTATGGGATCATAAGACCTTTCGTTTGAATCTACGTTTGGAAAATTCGATCCAGCCTTCTTCCCTCCCGTGTTTGGTGGGCTTGACGGTATTGCAAACATCATCAGATACAATCATTTAGAACTAGAATTTAATATAGATATATGTTACAGCTTTAGCTTAATTATTCATTTTAATGAATGAAATACGGAACGACTTGAATAAGATGTTGATTGCATTACGCTCCAAACATCCGGGGTTTGGAGAGGCCGCTAGGGCTTAACTGAGCTCTGTTTTATGTTTCACTTTTATACTACCGGCCCTTATTGCCAGTGTGAAGTGGAAATTAAGTGAAGTGAACGTATCCCAATTGGGATTCACACGATGACATCAAACAAACGGTAAATCTAGTCCATCTTTGACGTTTATTGGTGGTTTGTGTATCATGGAGTACTGTGGAATGAGATGGAATATTGTGGAATAGAATAAAATAATACAGTCTGAACAAATGAGCAAACCTCTGATAGCTGTCAATCGATGTTCATCCAGTTCATTTTGTGAGGTTGTGTCGTTTTCAGGTGAGACCTGATGAGTGAGATGATCTGTGAGTGAAGTGTAAGAGGAAATGTATGCAAGAACGGTAATAAAGGCCACCGTTTCAGCTCAGTACTAACGATCGACCAATAGTAGAGTTAAAAGTAGGGTAACGGTACCCTCATTTATTTCAGCTCCATTAGTCATCTCACATACGGAAACCGTTACTTAGAGTGAGATCTGTTGTCTCTGTTCGATACATTGACTTCAAAAGTAAGATGAAATAATGTGCATTCGCTTCAAGTTTTCACGTCGCTATAACAACAGTATTGAATAATTTTCGAACTACTTTTTCTGTGGTAGTGCTTCACAAATCCGAAGCAAAGATATTATATTCGATTTGATCACAATGCATTAAGCGCTATTCACACCAGGTCGTGACGTATCCGGAACAGGACTGAAACGTGCCGGGATTTATTAGTAAAATATTCTCATCATACCGTGCACTTTCCGTGTCGCTGCCGTTGCTATTAGTAACATACACAGTCGTTGCATTTGATGTTTTTCTGTTCCTTACAAGAATGTCACATTTTTTCAACGACAAATTGGCCGTAATTGCAATTGCTCTGAATGGCGAAGATAATCAGCAGTTTAAAAACAAAAAAGAAAGAAGATTTAGATGCACGAACTTTTGCGAAAAAGAGCGGTTGAAGGTGAATTCACCAACTTATATAAGCAGCTTGTTAACGACGAGATCAAGGTATATTTCCGGATGTCAGCACACGGAACGACCGAAATTAGCTCTGCGCCTAATTCGTATTACTGTTTTTGAATTAGTTGATTCTAACAACAAAATTTCCAAAATAACTATAAAATTAGTTAAAATGTAGAATTTACTGTGCTGAAAAAAACTCTTATTTTTAGAGAATGTGTTTAGTTGGCGAATATTCTGGACACAAACCAGCAATATTTCAATCCAACACGAAATTCTCATTGACAACTAATTTCGTTATTAAAATCAGAAACTTTGATTCTATTTATCTATCACCGTCATTACTGAAGGACAGCAGTGTCAAAGCAAAACAATCCATTAAAAAGCTAAAAGGGACAGTCTTGTTGAAACTGCTCGCAAATTGTTTAGATGTTTTTCGCATGTGTTACGTAAACTGTTAGTGGAAAGTGTATTTATTCAGAATTTGTGCGCACTTGAAGCGATTGTGCGTAATAATGTTTTTACGCGGAACAGTGATGTGAATTTCGAATGTTTCACTCTAATTGTGATGAAGGTTTTTTGTATCTTCAAACCTTCCGAGCTGCGCCGTCCGGTGTACTATTTGTATTCGGTTTTTGTTTTCCGAGTGCTCAAAGTTTTCAGTGAGAATGAAGAAACAGTGATTTAGAAGAAAAAAAATTCAAAAAGATGTTTACGTTTCGTTTATGTCTTTTTCTCCAACACAACATCGTATTTATACCTGCCAATATAGAAAAGACAACCGCGTCTGAATTTTTTTCGGCAGTAGTGTGCCATCTAGTGGCTAGTAGTCATTAAGGTGTTACCGTTTCGGTGACAGGGCGCCATATAGCTGCAGATTGCAGAAGCCAATTCAACCATTCATATTGGTTGAAAACAACATTATATTTCTTTAATTCAACTAAAAAATTAGTTGACTGGATATGAAGTGTGCCTTAGCTAAGAAATGACAGTACGTTTAATTTGTGAATTCAACTAAAAAAAATAGTCATTTCAACAAATATTTTATTATTATTAAGGGAATGAGAATAAAAAATCTAAATCAGCAAAAGTAAGATTTTTTTAGTTGTCTCAAAAAATAACTAACTAAAATCAGCAAATCAACTAAATTTTTCGCGAAAATGCTGATTTCGGTCGTTCCGTGCAGCCTGTTTCAACTCACTGTTGAGTAAAATTCATCCGTGTCTTAAAAAGCATGATACTACATTCCGATTAGCAGTGACTCCTCGAGAGAGGCTGGCAGTTTGTTTAAAAGATATTTTCATTGATTTCTTAACAAGATTTACCGAAGAATTAATCGACGATGCAATTCCGAAACCAACAGAAGATATGTGGAAGAAGATTGCTAACGATTTTTGTGGAGTTTTCCACTGTGTCTTGGAGCCTTGGATGGAAAGCATGTGACAATTCAAGTACCTGCCAATAGTAACTTTGATTCAACGCACGCTTTGACCGTGCTTCGGACGTGTACAGAAACGGGTACGACACGGTCTAGGGAGAATATTCATATGGAGCTGCATTAAACAAAAATTTGAAGCGTAACCCGGATGGGATCTGGTCCAGTCCTTTCCGGATACGTCACGGCCTAGTGTGAATAGCGCTTTAATTGAAAGTCGAGTAATCGCCAAAATAACATAGTGGCTATACAAACGAGATGATTATTGGTACATTAAATAGATCAATGTTACGATGTTTGCTTGTGGAGTACATGTATGTATGTATGTATGTATGTATGTATGTATGTGTAAATTGCATGTGTAAATAATTACTAACTTAACATTTCTATTCCATATGAATTGAATTCGCACTGAGAAAACTGGAAAATCGAAGTAAGAGAAGTTCTTAAACTTGGAAAAGAAGAATTATGCAGAATACCAGAAATATAAAAAAAGAAACGAATGAATAACGGAGATGTATAGCAAATAAGATAAGTATGCAAAAAAAACATCAAGTATCCAACAGCAGGGTGGCAAGTGACCGGGAAAATCGGGAAAACCGGGAAAAAGTCGGGAATTTTAGTGCAAATCCAGGAAAAAAATTACTAGTCCTAATCTTAGTAAAGATTTTCAGCATCATGATTTTCCTGATTAAAGAAATGAAAAGTTGAAGACAATACTCCATTTTGTGTTTGAGTGAGAAGTTCAATAAAAGTTTTGAAACATCGTATTGTCCCACACAGGTTTTATGGTACACAACTCATTGGAGATGAGGCCAAAATCCCATGTTTCGTTCAACAATTTTTGTAAGGGTTTGGCAGCAATTTTTAATGGATCAGAAAGCATTAGAGCTTTCTTAGTTGTTATCAACAACAGCACATCGAACGGATGCTTTTGCTGGATTTCTATTAAATTTCAGAATAAGTTTACATAATATGATTGCAAAGGAAATATCAGGTAATGATTGTCCTAATTTCATCATAATTTGTCTCAGTAATGTCATCTTGAGACAATACTTGTGTTGTAATCTTGATATTGATTTCAATAGGATTCACAAAATTAAAAAAGTTGTCGACTTTGACCTTGTCCACCGTTTGCAATGAGTATTTGGTTCGATTCTTTGAAAGCTGAAATTGGTTCCTGAGAGTTTGTGAAAAACTTTAGAAAGGTTTAGAAGATGGTTTGATTTGTTCAGTGAGTGTTTAATTTATATTAAAGATGGATTTCATAGTAGGATCACAAGAATGCGGGTGTTGATGTCGACGAAGAATCAAACTTAGATCATCTCAGTCACTAGAGGCATAGACTGTTGTTGGTTTTCCAAAGCGACAAGAGTCCATTTCAAGAATTTTAGAAGGACTTTGTTCTGTTTCGTCAAAACTCAATTTTGAAAGAATATCGCATATGTTGTTAGATGGAATCGGGAGGAGAATTGTTTCTTGTTCATTTTCAACCTTAGGTTTTCTTTTTTTAGACTATACTAGACTAATATAGTATTGGAATACACTAGAGATGGGCAATCCGTTCACGAACAGTTCAACGAGTTATATCTCCTCGAAAAGTGAGTGAATTGGAGTTCTTTATTTAAGAATAATAGCTCTCTATATAGAAATGAAAGTAATCGAATTCTTTGAGGATGTATACAAGTTAGTTGCGTTTTTAGGAATGTTTTCTGATCCGAGAAATCTGGTAGAAGTTACACACATTCGTGACCTTTGATAACGTATGAAAAGAGAATGATTGTTGGTAGAAATACATGCAAAAAGTACTCCGGTCAAAATTGCGGTAAAATTTTATTTTCAATCGAATATAATATAAGATGAAAATGAAATTTATGGCCCCTGACCTGTCAGCATATTCCTACTAATGCATTTTGCTGCCACTTTCAAGTAAAGCTAACAGAATTAATCGTCAGCTGAATAATCGCACCTAGTCATTTGAAGTTTTCCTGGTCAGTGCCAAGTAGTCTAGCTGCTTCATTGTCTTCGCTGTTGGTAGTGAGCAAGTGCGAATGAATAGAATTATAAATGGAGTAATGCATTAAAAATGAAAACTAAGAGAGGAAACTATTAATTTATGTGTATGCTGCAATTGATATTTCAGCTATCTAATTTGTCTTTCATCTATTCTGCCTATACTTTCATATCCCATATGAAAAATCGGCATGTCGAGAAAAAGACGATTAAAATTTTATTTTCGAATTTTTTGATTTATTGTTATACCTAATGCTAAATTATGGTATTATTACATGAAATATCGGTAATATACCTTTGCTATTCCAATATTGCAACAAATGAAATTATTGAAATTTACACTGAATGGGACTGATACGCGGGTACTTCACATATGGGACAGACATGAGTTGATATTTTTTTCACATTTTACTGAACAAACCCTCAACTTTTATTGCAATTCCTGAGAAAATATTGAGGATAGTTTGCATTCCTCAAGCTAACTAAATATTGGCGAAAATCGTTATGGGACTGATATGCGAGTATGGGCAGTATTGTCTTGAACCAATTCGAATGTTTACATAAACCTCATTTGAAGGCAGCTCTTACACTATTGAAAGAGATATTTTGTTACTTCGAGAGATCAACTGACGGTGGTGAAACTGATTGGAAGTGTGAAGAGTGAAGAACTGAATGCTGCTCGTTAGGTACGCCAAGGAACGTTGTGTGTGTTAGAGTGTGAAGTTTACTGCAGTAGGGTGATCGTCAATGTGTTCCACATTCAGTTTCAATTGAATTGAATTAATTTTTACTGCACTGCTCACTATTATTGAATCTTGAATCTGTATCTCTCATATTATTTTCGAAGAAACATACAAAGTTTCAGAAGAACGAAAACAAAAAGGTTAAAACCGGGATAAAATGAATGATATATAAAAAAGAAAAACGAAAGAATGGTTCAACAGAACTAATTTTTTCGGTAGAACTATCAAGTTTTGAGCGATTCTTTGTAATGAAGGGTTTTGCCCATCTCTAGAATACACTCCTAGTTTAAATCCTAAGAGTCTTAAGAACTACTGATTTTCTAGATAGCCTATTTAAGACTTATTTAGTAGTAGTCTTACAAAAGACTGAATAGTTCGGAAAATCGATTCAGCCTTCTCTGAGAAAATTGATCGCTAAAAAACGTTACATAGATACATACACAATTTCAGATCTTGACGAACTGATTCGAATGGTATATGACACTCAGCCCTCCGGGCCTTGGTTCCAAAATCGGTTTTCACAGTGATTGCATAACTTATCTATATGAGAAAGCCAATAAAGACTTCTTGCCATTGTTATGTGCACTTGGCATAATGAATATTTTCTATTTCTAAATCGAGATACCCAAAAAATACTTTATTTCTCAACTCTCGATTTTCTTTTGGATATGGGATTTCTAAAAATATTAAAAAATATACTGAACATAGGCGATTTGAGGCTGTTAAAAAAACCGGGAATTTTTTGTCTCGCGCACCTTGAAAATTGGGAAATTGAAATCGATAATTCACTTACCACCCTGCAACAGGTAAACCCATTTAGATGATTATTATTGTTGTTATTACTATTACCATTGTTACATTATTACATTACTATTACAATTATTACCGTTACATTCCATACAGACCATTACAAAAACCACATTTGACATTATCACAAAACCAGATCTACGACCATTGTCATTACAAAAACAACAACTAAACTATAAAACACAACCACACATTATAAGGACAATTTTATACAATCTATAGTGACCAAGTGGGCACCATAGCCTAGGAAAGTAGTGTGTTGATTTAAAATAGAAGCTCATAGAAGCAAATCTTAACAAGGGTCCAGTGTAGAACTCTGTTGCTACCGTGAGTTCTTGCAAAAAAAATCCGATCCAGCCATCTCCGAAAAAAGTGAGTGTTTATTTTTTGTTACATATACACACACGCACAGACATTCAACATAAACTGCTAATGCATTGACGATTCGAAGATGAAGAGTAAAAATTAAAAAACTCAAAAAGCTAGTGAAAGAAGATGTTATTATTGGGAAGTCAGAATATGCTAGAGCTGGAATTCAAACTACACAGACAGAATTCAAATAACGTTGATTAAATTTGATTTTTGAAAAAAAAATCATGCGTCTTAGTTTTAAATATCACGCAGAATTCACACGTTTTTTATCTTAAATTTCGCACGTTGCGATAACGATTTGTTTTTCGTGAAAACCTTGGAATTATCTACCGACAGTGAGCTGTCGCGACATAAACATTTTGAACCCTTTATACTCAGTGGCGTATTTTGGGTTGAGAGGGGACACGCAACGTTTTTAGGGAAGCGACAAACCAATCTTTGGAACCTTTTGTTTTGCTCGTCCAAGCAAATTTCTCCGGAGATGGAGTTCAGCCTTTTTTTGATCACTATACCAACGATGGGGGCAAAGCAAAGTCTTGGCATTGCATTCCTTTTGTGGAATTTGGCCTTTCTGTTTCAACAGACTTCGCAGCCGATTCTTAGTGTACAGAATCATTGCATGGCTAGTACTATGGATCCTACTGACGCTAAGAATCCTTCCAGGTCGGGGCTCGAACATACGACAACGATGGGGGCGGTAAATCTTATTTTGCCCCGGACACCAGATTTCCTCGGTACGCCACTGTTTATACTATTAATCGTACTGGGTTGACCTTGATGTTCAACTCGAGAGTGACAGTACATTGTTTCCATTTCTCCGCTATTTGTAAAATGGATCCGTTCCTCGTGCGATATAACACCTAGGTGCGGAATTTCTTCGTTGCTTGCTAAGGGTGGAAAGTTTTCCCAACTTGACCTGAATTATCACACCTTTTGTCGTGATCCTATCAGATAAGAATCATCAACTGGTGAATGCATTCTGGTTCGGACTGGATATTAAAAGTGTTTCATCACGCAAGTCCCAATCCTAAAGCAGCTAAGGTAAACATATTTGTGTGTGTGTGTGTACCAGACGAACGCTTCTTCGAGTAATATTTAGTAGTATTTTTAGTTAACAAATGCCACTATCCCCACGCTCCATTTTGTTCAACGTTTGACATCGCTTCCAAGCAAGTGTCCGTTGGGAACACCTGTTCTTCCTACACTCACGACGTAGAGACAAAATATTCTTATGGGTAACGACCTCGTGAAACTTGACCTTCGTCAATGTAATGTTGTTTTACTTGAATGCTAGCTTTTCGTTTAAAAAATGGGTAATCACTTACTTAACAACAAAACAAATATGATTTGTCGCCTTTCTGTAAGAGCTTGTTCTTTAAATTGTTTATCGAATCGGAACAAATCGAATCAATTTGCAGACGAGCTACGTTAAAGATTTCCATTATAGAAATTTGGACTATACGCCGAACCTTGAATGAAAAAAATGTTATTATGCAATTAACTAAGAACAACGAAATTGGCAAATTCACAACTATTCTGTTCATTCCAACCACCAGGGTGGTCTAGAGTTAACTAAAAACTGGAAGAAATTATTTGTATTCTCGAAAAAAACACTAGAACTAGCATTCCATTCACATGATTCACCAGAATTTGGAGAATCGTTCACACGTGGTTATTCCTACCTAGTAGTATATACGTAGGCAGTTTCACATGAAATAGCGATTGTTGTAGCGTGACGGCAACCAGAGCATTAAATGAAATGTAAATTGATTGAAACCAGCTGATCGTAGAGCATTCACGTTCATCTTTTAATGCTCTTCAGACGAAAAGCTATTTTTCGATTTTTCATTCTTCTGCTAGCCTACAGGCAAATAAACGAACGACTCTTGCTCATGCTTTCGAAACATTCGCGAATATGCCATCACAGATAAACAGAGGTCAATTTTGGTGATAATGCTTCTGTTGAGGTCATATAGAAATTGTTTTGCAAATCATTATATTTTTTTTATTTTGACGGATGACACTTTTATTTTTCATATTTAACAAAATCGATTAAAAGTCACTTTTAGGAGAAAGAAAATGTAAATCCACTTCTATGCAATGTTTTCAGATTAATTGATAGCTTACAGCTCGTCCACAAATTATCGAATTTAAAGCGGCCAAAATTATGAATAACAGTTTTATGTTCGTTTGCTTGTTTGTGATATGACTCATGTTTTATGTGCTAATGCAATGCAACTCTCGTGTGAGTTTTCGTTCCTGATTCCAACTGTCATGTCTCGTGCGTATTGAATTGATATTCAATCGGTGGGATGATGTTGAACATGAAATAGAGATACTTGGTGAGGGCTAAAAAGCTTAACCCAAACCGAAAAATTTTCGTCTGCAAATACTTGCACATGTTTTTGCTTTTTCTACAGAAATCATAATTTTTGCAGCAATATTGATCAGTTCGAATTGATTGTGGGAATTTTGCATTTCCTGAACATTCGAATTTGACAGGATAATTATTCGATCGCGCACGAATAGACGATTGATTGGACATACTTGAACATAGCATAAATGTTTATCAGAAAGAGCGAAGAAAGAACGATAGAAAAACGTTCCATCAATCTGAGATCAAAAACTGATAAAAGAGTAATGTATAAATGAGTACTTAATTTTGGGACATATAATATTACAATCAGGAAAAAAATCATGCATTGGGAATACTAGGTGTGCAATTCTTGGGTGAAATGATTCATGAGATTTACAACACTTCATAAATAACATTTCAATTTGCAACTCATATTCTCTTTATAAGTGAAATCTTTGCATGAGTCACGATTACAGTTCATAAGGTATTAATATTCTTTGAGCGAGCATGGTCAGTTCAGGAGGATTCATTTCAGATTCATCCCAACCGTAGCAAGTTATTTTGAATTGGCAACTAATCCCTTGCATTAGACGGCTGACTTGAAATCACTCAACGACTAATCGTCTATTTTAAGTGGCGCCAGGCCAATGCAACCCACGATCGGTTCGGTATGTATGACGAATTTTATCTTAGCATCAAGTCAAATGCAGTCTGTTGTTGAATCATAGTCCGAATTAAGTCAGAAATTACAGCGAATCACGAATGACAACAAGGTGTGCGATTTTGTGGTTTGCGGCTCTCATCGACAACATATTTCAATTTGATATCAGTTTGAAATTCGCCAATCCGTTTTCTGGCGACAATAAATGAAATTTTGTTTTGAAGGAGATGGCTTGTTCAATAGTTTAGTAGAAATTCTCTAACAGGATATCATCATACAATCAGTAACGTAGAAAAGAGATGATTTGACTAGTAACTCGATCATCATAATAGAGACCTAAGACAATTCTATCTCTTTTTGATACTTGCTAACAGTTTTAGTTGTTTTAATCATTGACGAGATCTGACTCAAATAATTTATCACAAAAATTACTCTCAATAAACTTGTTTTTATCATACTTACTGATCGTGATTCCTTCTATAGATCAGATCAGCGAAATTTTCTATCTGTCATGTTTAAATTGACATGGAACGTGCATATTTGATAGAATACTCAGAATTAGAAACGTGTACATTGTGTTGTGTGTTGTGTATTTTCTATATCTTTTTGTTAAACTCCATAATATAAGGATATAAGGTGTTTAGAGTGTGGATCAAAAAAGGTTGATTCCAACTGCGGGCATCCGACATAAATTCGAGACTCTTTCATAAAAGGTATCTTTTTATCAGTTATATTAAAATTTTCTCAGTGTTATTTCTTCGATTCGTCCGTGCACAGTAGTTTAAATTAAACAGTCTTAGTAGTTCAATTTGAAGTATTATAAACTATTGGAAACGAAGCACAAAGAAATGTTCAAAATTGTCGTAATCCTTTTTACAAAAATAACTGACACTCAACAGTAATTTGTACATGTTCAGAGAATTGTAGTTACATAAATGTATGAAAAAGAAACTATGAAACGTTGGAACGCGATAAACGTTCAACACATGACTAAATGCTGAAAATATTAATATACCATGTCTATTGCAGATACTAATTGTGAATGACAAGGCGAAAATAACGGAATTCGTAAATTTTTATTCGTAAACAACCGTGTATCATTTCCTGTCGATTGCGAAGATCAAGCAACTTCGCTTGTATGAGAAGTTTTCTCAGCTAACTAATTAAAGTTCCTATTTATAAACAGAGTTCGGAGCTACAGTTTGGTCTGAAATGTGTTTCTTCCAAATAATTATTTATCATTAGAATAAGTATCGTTCTGATGTGCACCAACATTGTTGTTTTTCTCGATGCAGATTTGTGTTTCGATATATGAACATTAGGGTGCAAATATTTTGAAGTCATCTCTAATTTCGTAAAGCGGTAGTGCTCAAAAGTTGAAGCACCTCAAAATAAAATGCCCTATAGAAATTTGAACAAAATGGCATATGGGTAAGTCCGACGGTAAAAGTTTGAAAATTATCGGTCTTAGAATTGCATGAAAGGTCGAAATCTAGTGTCATCTCAAATTTTTGTTTTTAATCGTCTCTCTGGGACTTTCCTAAAACGAAATATTTTTTGTGGTGATTTTTCAAGATCGATGTAAATAGTATGTTTTTCCTAAAGAGACAGTGAACTTTTTTAAAACATGATTATATATGTTTTTTTACAAGTGTTTCACTACTATCTTTTCCCGTTTTTCTAGCAATTGGTAGATTTCGGCAAAAACGGCATCGATTGATGTTCTTCGATAACTGACAGTCGGATGGCACCATGTATGAACTAGAAGACGGACAAGATATTCTTCTACTATTACTCAAATAGTTTTTGACTGGAGTCACAACATGTGACCGATCGTTGCAGTGATGAAAAATTACGAACTCGTGTCAGCTCACATATCATGCTTCCTATCTGTGTTCGACTTACCTGTTTTTTCCGACGTAACTTATTTTTCGAGAAATATATAAAATAATTAACCATTATAATAGTATTGAAAGAATTATCTTTGTTGAAGAAAATCTTCAATGTCCGCTTCAAATGACAGGTTGTCGATATTTGAAAAATATACCTGAAAATCACGGAATTTTATTAAACTTGTTCTCAAACTTTTAAATTTGTAGCAGCTTGACTATTTAAAAAAAAATTCTTCTCTAGTTGAATTTTGGATTTGATGAATAGGGTAACAAATTTATTCGATGTTAGGTAACCCATGCTGCATCAATTTGAAGCTAATAACATTAAATTACCTATTGCGGAAGGGGTTTTCAAAGATATTACAACGTTTGGTGGATATTTTTACAAAGTGGGCCAAATCCTAAAGTGGGCCGAAACACCTATGTTACCCTAATAGAGATAACTTCTAGATTATTACCGACAGACACATTCGATGAGTAAGTGAATGTTTGTAGTTCAAAGCTAGTGTCACCTGAAATTTAAAATAATACCAAAGCTTTGAATATGTTGTACGGAGTTATAGAACCGAAACGTCTTCTAACGAAGTTATGTGATTTCTAGGATTTGGTTCAATATGAAATCACCTGTTAGGGATCGACAAATGGCAAATTATCAATATCGACACATTTTGAACAAACGCTATGTTTTGTTCCAAACGAGAGGAGATGGTTTTTAATATACCCAACACGATCACTTATGAAGAAAGTTGCTTGCATACGAATACACAGAGTAACTAATGGCGTTTTTCATTGAAAAACACTGGTGACGTGGAGTGCTCTGGTTTTGCACTTTCGAGCAGAAATGGCAATGAAACACCGTCAGAATATTGCATTTCTGCTTGAAAGTGCAAAACCAGAGCAATCCACGCCACCAGTGTTTTTCAATGAAAGACGGCATAAAAGTGATAGACAACACACCGCGTGGTACCACTAACATCTAGCTAACATGCTAAAGTATTACTTATGAAGAATTGAAATCGCCGTAAGAAAGCTGCAGAATTAGGCGCTGTTCAAGTGTCAAATAAACGACGAAGAAAAGCTATGACAAATAAGATGGAACTTGAGCTGAAATTGCACAAACTTAGATTTAAACAAAAGGTCTGAAAGTCTCATACAAAGTTCCTAAATTTTATCTGGATTCGAATTCCGATTCTGGAATTGCAGAGTGCTATGCACTAAAAATACGAAAATAATAGCATACTGAACCGATTTCAACAAATTTAGACCCAAATGAAAGCTATTATAGTCCCTTTACAATGTTCCTAAATTTCATCTGGATCCATGGATGATTCCGGAATTACGAGGTGATGTGTGTTAAAAATTGAATTTTATGTCATTCAGTTCTCTCGAAGATGACTCAACCGGTTTACACCATCTCAGATTTATCAGAAAGATCTGAAGATGCCATAAGAAATTCCCGATTTTTATTCAGACCCAACTTCATGTTCCGGAGATAAAGGATGCTTAGTATAACAATGTCAATTTCAAGAGCAATTCCAGGAATGAGTAGACGAAAAAGTGACAAAATCAGAATCGACCTTCTCCGATTTGGATGAAACTTTGCACATGGCTTCAGTATGGCAAACCATAAGTTTTGAACCGATGGAGAGGTCAATCCGACTCACGACTGATTTTTAAAAAGGGGGTATGTATTTTTGCATTTCACAAAAATTGCCTTTTTCAAATTGTTGTAACTCGGAAACCGTTAATTGTACAAAAATGGCGTTCAGGAAGAAGTTGTAGGGAATCGATTGGGCACTCTAAAAAAATATACACTGAAAATTTTTTTGATTTTTTTCTCAATATAACAAAATAATCCGAAAAAGGTTAATTTAAAAAAATCTGGGTTTCATTTTTTTTTTATAACTTTTATGTTGAAGCTGTTATTCAAACCTACAGATTGATGGCTATCCCATCCGTGCCTTATAAAAAATGAAGAAGTTACATCTAAAACAGTTGTAATTCGGAAACCGTTCGGCGTACAAAAATGGCGTCTAGGAAGGAGTTGTAGGACATCAATATGGCACTCTAAATATATATATATATATATATATATATATATATATATATATATATATATATATATATATATATATATATATATATATATATATATATATATATATATATATATATATATATATATATATATATATATATATATACACTGAAAAAAAATTTGATTTTTGTTCTCAATAATTTCAAAATGAACCAAAAAAATTAAATTAAAAAAAAATCAGGGTTTTGATTTTTTTTGATAATTTTTTTTAAAGCTCTTATTAAAACCTACAGATTGATGGTTATCCCATCCGTGCCTTTTGAAAAATGAAGAATTTACAGCTAAAACAATTTACAGATATATTCGGAATTTCAATTTCTCGTTGAAAGATAATCACTTAAACAGTAGAACATACATATATATACATACTTTCGAATACATACCAACATTTTCAAACTGTATAGCTAATTCAACATAGAAAGCTTCTTGTTTCACGACTGACTTCACCATTTTGTATCTCCCAAGCCATCAAGTACAACTCCAGCGGGGAGCTCTATATGCCTTCTTGAGCTCAAAATGAAGGGTATATTTAGTTTTTCTCGTTTCCTTAAGTAATTTTACGGATTTTTTCGTCATCTTTAACAACATCGGATACGGCTACCTGTAGACTATGAGCAGCACATCTCACCATACTCTTAATACATCCGAAAAATCTTTCATTAATGCAAATATATCATCTGGCTGTTCTCTGTCGTCATGTGAAAACTATCCGTACAAGATAACTCATTTTTAAGTAACTTAATAGCCGCGATCATGTTTTCTCCATTGTCAGTCGTTGTAGCAAAAACTTGGTTTGATATCAATATTGTACATCTCAAGAATTTGTAATATTTTGTTTTTAAGAAAACTGCCTGTTTGACTCTCTTTCACTTACAACATACCTGTATTGAAAATATCGCACAAATATGTCAATACAGTATAGCATAAAAATCGAGCTAGTGTATAGTACAGACTCTCATACGGACCGACGGATAGTTCTTAGGAAGCCAAACGAACCGTCAAATTCCTATATAGCGTTTGGCTCCCTAAGAAGTATTCGCCGGTCTGTTATTATGGGAGGCTGTGGTGTATAGTTAACTTACCTAGTGTGCGATCAAAACCTCGTTATCTTTTACCAGCTGAATATTGATTCCCAAAATATGTCGGTAATGTATCGATGCAGAATCAAGCTTTAGTGATATCAGCTTACCGTGAGTTTCATTTTGAATTGCTAGACGTACTCGCTCAGCTGCTTAACATAGATGCAACTTTATATTCGTCCGATTAATAGTTGTATGCAAAGATTCGGAAATTGGATCAAGTAACAGTTTGAGTCCCTCCCACTCAAAGCAGTTTAATGGTAGGTTATGAATAGTTACTAATTTCAAGCATGCTTCCAACAAAAGCTGTTCACTCATAGCCACCGGCTGTTTAGCGATCACTTTTGGTTTTTTGATGCAGACCTCTGTAGAACGCATTGAATCGTTTTTTAAAGCGGCTTCCGGGTGTTGTGTGCGAAAATTTCCAGCGTCCCAGGTTTTCTCAAGTTGAGAGTATCGACAACCGCTCATGGAATCAATCGAACAAAATACCCACGGGCTATTTTTGCAAATGATGTATTTCGTTTTGCCGTACTAGCTTTCTTCATTTTATAATCCTTTCTTTTATGTACGCAAACACTGAAAAAAGTTTTCATAGACATACAATTAATATGAACGATATTGACAACTTGTTGAAATCGAGAGTGAACACAAAACGAATATCAGTGTTTTAAAAAGGGGCGAAACTCGCATAAGTAAACAACCTGAACTTTTGTAATTATTGAAAAAAGAATTCAAAGAATGAAATTTTAGTACAAATATCCGGGTTCTTTGAAATTTTTGATTTTTGCGAAACGAAAATATTTATTTTCCTAACCAAGCAGAGCGACAATTCAATCACCATGGAAACAGACCGAATCTTAATTTCGTGAAATTCACGAGGGCGAATCATTATAATTCATCCATGTAGGATTTCATTAAACAAACCGAAAAATGAGAAAATCTTAATTTTGTCGAAACATGCGATTGAAATCGAAGTGAGTTTATAACAATTGCATAATTTGTAAACAGGGTTTAAAATCAAATTTAAAACTTCTGGTGAAGTTTTTCTTTATATAATATTGATAAAAGTTGGTGACTTGCTGAACATATCGTTGTTGCTTCACGGATATAAGAATGCTCTTTACTTTTTTTTCATTTCATCAGGGAATAGAAGAATGAGAGAGAGAGAACAAAATGCGTCACCTGTCTTTGACTAAGTATACTTCCACTTGGTCATAGAACTTGCGAGTATCTCATTTGACAGACACTTTGACCGTGCCGATTACAGTTGACGATGATTCTAGTCAGTCTGTCAAGGTCATTTAACATGACTGACAATTTGCAACTCTGGTCCAAACCATTAAAACGAAACTCACTGAATTTTCCCAAAAATGATTGAGTGGAGATATTATGCAAAAGAGATCTTCAAAATTAAAACCAACTGAAATATGTCGGAGATAATGAATAATATGAGAAAGGCATCATTACACCACTAGGTCGATTGAAACATTTTTTTAATGACATTATTTAGTTTTCGAAATAATCGCTTTTTGAAATATTCGAATTACTCATTACTCAAGCACAGTGATATTGTTTGGATAAAATTATTCTATTCTGTATCCGATAAGTCATACTTCATGAACATTCCCTAGAACCACCACCTCCCTTCCGCATGTTACACACAAAGCACGACTCCATCGCGTGAACCGTTGGCATTTTTTGTTCGAATACAGTACCTGAAACCGAGAGATACGATCTTTCTTTTTTGTTAATTTGAAGCGTTTTATTTTAGAACGAAATTGCTATAAGAATTTATCGACAGTGAAAACAGTGGAAAGAAATTCAAAATGCCCTTGTTTACAAATAATTTCCCGCTTTACTGGCGTTTAGTACACACTCGTGGCAGTGCTCTCCCACTAGCTCGTGTAAGTGCAGATGCACAGCACATCTTTTGACCGGTTAATTTACATACTATTCGAACTCTCTGCTTGTCATTTGATTAAAGTATTGAATAAGAAGTCTCAGGTAAAACAAGTTTACCGTGACCTGTAGAGAAGGATCGTTAGAGTTGTATCACGACATTTGAAACACAAACCAGTTGTTTCAGGGAAAAAGTGACGTTCAAATTAGGCATCCAAACAAGTCACAAGCTACATATGAGATAAACATTTCTCACAACAGCATTCTTTACTCATATGGTTGTTTGTCCAACAACCCCTAAAAATGGATATATTAGTAAAACGATAATATCTATCAACGAATATCTATAAATCACCATTTCAATTCTACGTGAATTATTCTACGAATCTTCTCTGGTGCTAAGCTCTTTTTTCACGTATCGACATCAGTTCGACTCTGGAAATCCTCTGCTTAAAATGCACTCAAGACGTTTATGGCGCTTCCAATCCCGCATTTATCTTCACTGCTTGGAGTAGAGAAAAAATTGAAATGTTGTGCCATATTTTGGAATAAACAATTATTAATCTGTTAGGAGAAACAGTATACATATCATTTATTTATTTATTGGCATCAAAAGTGATTCCGGTCGAAGGATGAAGTAGAATTGGCAATTATTTTTATGTTCCTGTTTTGCCTTTCTCATATAGAAAGGCTATGCAATCACTGTGGAAACCGACTTTACAACCGAGGCCCGGAGGGCTGAGTGTCATATACCATTCGACTCAGTTCGTCGAGATCACGAAATATCTCTCTATCTCTCCATCTCTCTCTCTCTCTCTCTCTCTCTCTCTCTCTCTCTCTCTCTCTCTTGGGACTACTAGTCCCCGGCCGGTTATTACAAGATCACGATAACTAGATTTAGATTAAAACTAATTCGATTTGTAGGCTATATTAGTTACTTACTAAACGAACCGACTTCGGTTATACTGGTTCCTAGTTCCCGGTTCCAGAAGTACCGGAAATAGTGGTCAAAAGTTTAAAACGAAACTCACTCAATGTTCTTAGAGATGATTTGATCGATTTTCTGCTGGTTGCTGTTTAATTTCATCCGGGTCCGACTTTCGGTTCCCGAGCTATAGGATAAAGTGTGTTTAATCATTTATTACGACGATGCAAAATAAAGAAAAAAATCTTATTAACTTGCCATAACTGTTTACAAATTGTGAAGGTTATGTTAGTTTATACCCAAAGAAAGTTTCTTATTTGATTCAAGGTTGAAAAAAAATTGTTCACAGAATCTAGTGATATTTTTAAAAATATAAGTAATATGAGAAAGGCATCATTATACCACTAGATGGATAAAAAAAGGTTTTTTATATGTTTTTACTAGACGCATTAATTTCTTATTAAGCAACCGCGTGCGACTGTTAATAGATATAGGAATTATTATTTCAACCTTTTATTGAGCTGCTTTATGAGCATTTTTGCTTTGAGGAGAAAATATAAACATGAACTCAGTGTTAACATATGATAGCATTCCACTGTTTGCCGACCTCCCATTAATAATCAGTTGAGCTTACGTCATACAGGCACCTTAAAACAGAAATAAAAACTTGCTAAACAGGTCCGCTAAAACAATTCACTCTTCCTACTTGAAACGTCCCCGAACCGCTCTCTGGAATGACACTCCATATCCAATGACGTCTATAAATGACTAAATTTCACACCAGTCAGCTTTTTCCTACAGATGCTATGTGCGCTACAAATTGTGAGTAAGCACTTTAATATTCGCTTGGTTGCACCACGGCCAGAGTGGGAAAGGAACTTGTCTTACGGATAATGACGACAGTGGCAACAATCAGTAGTAAAGCCTTTAGCTGTGATCGTTTTGCGTCATCATATCATAATGCAATGTACTGATTCTGTGTCGGAGTCTGCCATCAGAGCAGAAGTTGATAATGAGTTTCCTTCTGTACATTTTCTCGGCACTTCATTCCGCATCCTCTGTGACTAACTTTGGCGCAATTCGTCCGACGTCGTCTCGCTTGTGATCTTTTTTTTATGCTAAAGCCGTCGTGTTTCGTGATGCTTGAACAATATCTTTGAAATGGCATCTGGATGTTATTTTTTGCTCGTTCTGGTGCTTCTTACCCTACCAACGGTGGTGATCATCTGCGCTATTAATAAAAACATTCCCATGCTACTGTGCCGATTGTGACGTAATCTTCTACGATCACTTCGTTTCACTCTAATCATTTTTTTTCATCTATTCCTTACTGATTGGCATTGTTTTGATTCACTCAATTGAATGGGTAGTTTACGTTATTGCTCGGTCAATAGGTTCCGATAAAAATGATTCATAATTGTATTAAGCCATTGTCAATGACATTTTCAGCATGTAATGTGAAAAAATCAAATTGCTTTAGTAGTAAACCTGTCGATTTCGGTTGTTCGTTTATCTTCATAGGCGTTTCAACTCAATTAATGGAAATGAGTTTGTCATAAACTGACGTTACACTGAATAAAAATAAGAAAAAAAACACACATATATATATATATATATATATATATATATATATATATATATATATATATATATATATATATATATATATATATATATATATATATATATATATATATAATACTGTGGTATACTATTCAAAATATTTCTCTTCGATTTTTGAAAGAAACCAAGGGATTGTTTTTGCGTTAACTAGTATAACATACAGAATGAAAAAGTGCTTTGCTCGCGTAGGTCATCTTTAAGAAAACGAAGTGAGTTCACTATTATATGTACTTATTATGTTATTATATCATATGTACCGGAACCCGAGAACCGGTACAATCAAAGTCGGTTCGTACGGCCACCAACTAACATGACGTACAAGCTCTACTAGTTTTTATTCAAATTTCGAAAATTTTAAAAGATTTTGCCATTGTACTCTACACAACGGTTTACATTTTCGTTGAATCCGAAAATATGCAGTATTTTTTGGTAGGACCATAAGACCGTTCATTTGACCATAAGATTGAAGATCTCGGTGCAAACTCTGAGAAAAGTAAGCGAGATCCATTTTTAAGCATATGACTATTTTCTTCTGTCGTTAATCGAAATCCGGAAACCAGGATAGTCTGAATCGGTTTGTTTAGCTGCCTACTGATAATGGCTATCGATTTGTGTAGTTTTGAGCCCAGTATCGTATTTTGTTTCGCCGGTTTAAGCAAGAGTGTACAATATTCAACACACTTTGCTCTATAACTCCGGAACCGGAAGTCGTATCCGGATAAGATTCAGGAATTCTGTATGGCACCGTGAGAATTTATTTGAATGGCACCGTGAGAATTTTATTTGAATGTATGTTTGTCAAAATCGGTTCAGCCATCTCCGAGAAAAACTAGTAAGATTTCTTGACACATACACACACGCTCGATAAGCTGAGTCGCATGGTATATGACACAAGGCCCTCGAGACCAATTTTTACTAGTCGATTTTTCAAGAGATTGCATAACCTTTCTATATGAGATACGCAAAACACGTCCCTGAAAATAAAATTTTTATACCTATCAGTCTGTAATATCCGGATGAAATTTGGTAGGATTACATGGGGTTATAAGACCTTTCAATTGAAGTTTGTAAAAATTGGATGTGCGGTCTCTGAGAAAATCTATTGCACGTTTTTAGTTCATTTTCCACATTTTACCCCATAACCCCCGAACCGCAAGTGGGATCCAGATGAAATTCTATAGCAAACTATGAGATTACAATTCCTTTAATTCAAATCTTAGTTGAAGAAAATCGGATGAGTGGTCTCTGAGAAAATCGAATGCACTTTTTATTCATTTATTTCACATTTTACCCCGTTATTCCCGAACCGGAAGTCCAATCCGGGAAAAATTCAATATCACCCTATGGGAGTAAGAGACCTTTCATTTGAATCTAAGTTTGTGAAAATCGGTCCAGTCATCTCCAAGAAAATCGAGTACACATTTTTGTTACATATAGACACACACGCCCGCGCCGACATTAGCTCAGTTCGTCGAGCTGAGACGAATTTTGCATAACGACCTTGGTAAGACACCGTACAAAGTTCAATTGGTTCAGAAGTTGGAGCCACGAGACCATCTGATGCGTTATCGCTTCGCCAACTGGGCTTGCGATCAGCTTGAAGAAGACGCCGATTTTTGCCAAAAAATCATCTAATAAAGATACAAAAATTCGTCTAATACTAGATACAAAATAAATAATATCTAATAAATAATAAATAATCTAATAATTTTACTCGGGTCGGACTTCCGGTTCGTGAGTAACGGAGTAAAATGTGCAAAATGAATTAAAAACGTGCAATCGATTTTTTTAGAAACCGCTCATTCAGTTTTTATAAACTTAGATTCAAATGAAAGGTCTCACGGTGCCATACGGAATTCCTTCGGAGTTATAGGGTAAAGTGAGTTAAATATTGCACACCGTCACTTAAACCGGCGAAACAAAAACCACAAAAAAAAATCTAAAATCGACAGCCATTATCAGTAAGCAACTAAACAAACCGATTACGACTATCCTGGTTCCTGGTCTCCGGTTCCGGAAGCACCGAAAATAAAGGTCATATATTCCAAAGTGGATCTTACTCACTTTTCTCATCGATGGTTTGACCCATTTCCACAAACTTAGATTCAAATGAAAGGTCTCACGGTGCCATATGACAATCCTGAATTTCATGCGGATCCGATTTCAGAGTTATAGGGTAAAGAGTGTTAAATATTGTACACCGTCACTTAAACCGGCGAAACAAAAACCGCAAATTTTTTTCTAAACTGGACTCAAAACTCCTCAAATCGATAGCCATTATCAGTAGGTAGGTAAACAAACCGATTCGGGCTTTCCTGGTTTCCGGTTTTCGATTAACGGCGGGAGAAAATAGTCATTTGCTCAAAAGTGGATCTCACTCACTTTTCTAAGAGTTTGCAGAAAAGGTTGTAACTATAAAAACTTCAAAATTTGAATAAAAACTACTAACTAGAGTTTGTACGCCATTTCAAACTCTAGTAGTTTTTATCAACAATAGTACACCACAATATTCGGTTTGTGGCTGCCGCTCTCCATCCTCAATCACGCCCAATGCTCGCCAGATCACGTTCTATCTGGTCCACCCATCTTGCCCTGCCTTCTTGTTCCAAACGGATTTGTGGCAAACACCAGTTTAGCAGGGTTGCTGTCCGGTATTCTTGCAACATGCCCTGCCCACCGTATTCTTCCGGCTTTGGCCATCTTCTGAATGCTGGTATCGCTGTAGAGTGCAGCGAGCTCGTGGTTCATACTTCGCCGCCACACGCCGTTATCCTGTACACCACCGAAGATCGTCCTTAGCACGCGTCGCTCGAAAACTCCAAGTGCTTGCAGGTCCTCCTCGAGCATGATCCATGCTTCGTGTCCGTAGAGGATCATCGGTCTTATAAGCTTTTTGTACAAGGCAGATTCTTTTAGAGCCCGTAGTAGGCACGACTTCCACTGATGATGCGTCTTCGTATTTCACGACGCACATTGTAGTCAGCCAAATTCTTTCACTACCTCGAAGGTATCCTCATCTATCGTGATAATAGTTCCTAGACGAATCCTGTCGTGCTCGGTTCCGCCTACTAGCATGTACTTTGTTTTCGACGCATTCACCATTAGTCCAACCTTTGCTGCCACCGTTCCAAAATTTCTCGCGATAATGTCTATGTCATGCGCAAAGCACACAAATTGACTGGTTTTCGTGAAAACCGTACCCCGGTTGTTAAGCCCGGCTCGTCGCATTACTCCTTCTAAGGCGATGTTGAATAGTAGACATGAGAGTCCGTCACCTTGTCGCAGTCCCCGGCTAGATCCGAATGAACTGGATAGTTCACCCGAGACCCTTACGCAGTTTTGCACTCCGTCTATCGTCGCTTTGATCATTCTAGTCAGCTTCCCAGAGAAGATGTTCTCGTCCATAATTTTCCATAGCTCTATGCGGTCGATACTATCGTATGCCGCCTTGAAGTCGATGAACAGGTGATGCGTTGGGACCTAGTATTCCCGACATTTTTAGAGGATTTGCCGCACGGTGAAGGTCTGGTCCGTTGTCGATCGGCCATCGATGAAGCCGGCTTGATAACTTCCCACGAACTCATTTGTTTTAGGTGACAGACGACGGAAGATGATCTGGGATAGCACTTTGTAGGCGGCATTCAGAATTGTGATCACTCGGAAGTTCTCGCACTCCAAATGGTCGCCTTTCTTGTGAATGAGGCAAATTACCCCTTCCTTCCACTCCTCCGGTAGCTGTTCGGTTTCCCAGATGCTGACTATTAATCGGTGCAAACACGTGGCCAACTTTTCTGGTGCCATCTTGATGAGTTTAGCTGCGATGTCATCCTTACCAGCTGCTTTGTTGGTTTTGAGCTGGTGCATGGCACCCTTAACTTCCCTCAGTGTGGGAGCTGGATCATTTCTGTCTTCGGCTGCACTGACGTAGTCGTTTCCTGCGTTATCTTGAACCCCCATGCTTACGTTTTCCGCGCCGTTTAGGTGCTCATCGAAGTGCTGCTTCCACCTTTTAAACACCTCACGTCCATGTGTTAAGAGGCGTCCTTATCCCTGCACATTTCGGTTCACGACACAGAGCCTCATTTTTTTAAGTTATCAACCATACGCTATGAGAAATCCAGGTATTGTCGTATAAAAGAAACAGTTTTTTAAGTTTTTCTACATAACTGTTCATCTTCTAAAGTAAATCACAAATAGTGGTTAAATACGTATCTGTTAAAGAACATTGTGACTAGTGTCGTGTAAAGCTTGCTTCATTTAGAATTGGAACAAACTTTTGCTCATATTGTGGCGCTCCTGGTGGACGGATTTGGAAATTCTTGGCGCTCACGTGTCGGGAATTTTGTCAGCTTCACGTATGATTTTTGACATTCCGAAAATCGACTGTACTTTGTAAACAATCAACATGGAAGCCGGAAGAAGGGAAAAAATTGTGCACAGTTATTTGGAAAATCCATTGTGGTCTGCATCTAGGTTAGGTAACCAGCTGAAATTGCCCAGAAATACCGTATGGCGCGTTATCAAACGGTATAAGGAAACATTGACGACGATTCGGAAGCCTCAAGCTAATCGTCGGAGTGCAACTGTCGACCGGAAACTACGTGGTAAGATTTTGAAGACGATTAAGAGGAATCCTAATCTGTCGAACCGTGATTTGGTCAGAAAATTCGGTGCTGCCCATAGTATCGTGAGGACAACTCGACTCCGGGAAGGAATCAAGTCGTATTGAGCTAGTAAACAGCCAAATCGGACCATAAAACAGAGTAGTGTGGTCAAAATTCGTGCTCGGAAACTATATAACCAGGTGCTGACCAAGTTCGACGGGTGTCTTCTGATGGACGATGAAACCTTTGTCAAGTCTGACAAATGCGATGGCAGAACCATAAGGAAAACCTACTGTGAGCGAATGAAAATCTTCTGAAAGCTCTCCAATTTAAACTGTGATTAACGATTTGTTTGTGGTGGTGTATGTGGGACTGACGATTATGGTAGAGATAGATGGTAATTTTAGGGCAGCATTTCAATATTCGAAAACATAAACCTAACCGACTGAAATAAACAATCGTGCATACCACACCGGAATAAACAAGTTATATTGGAAATTTGCACACTTCGTGCTCTGCTCATTACGTTACCCGATTAGCGCACGGTACTACATACGCCTTGAAAAATTACTGCAAGCGACAAACGGTTGGTTTTAGTGATCCAAGCAGGATTGGTTTGCCAGAAAATTCATCAGCCGAAACCTGGACTTGCCGGAATGTCAGCAGTTTATAGCGATGGGTGAGACAATGTTTATTCGAATAACCATATTTCACTGTCGATTTCACGACACATTGAGCTGATTCTGACAAATGCTCGGATAGCCTCGACTGTTTCCTCGATCAGCGGATTTCTAATTTAAACAATTAGTCACATAACCTAAACATTGGCACCTCAATCCTTGCGGTTGTTATTTCTTTCCATTATTGTGATTCGCCAGCGCTATGTTTGCACCCACCAATCGGTCAAGGTAATCTTGGCTTGCCAATTTGTGGCGTTGCCTAGTCGCTGCATACTCGGACAGGGTGTCACGTGGCTTGAAACCCTCATAGATTTCAATCGACCGCAGATGGAGCGGCGTGCAGAATATACGCACAGATCTAAAAGTGCCACATAGAGACGAGTTGTGCAGGTGTCCTAGCGGCTGTTGTAGAGAGCGTCTACAGTGACCAAAAGCCAAACCGAAGGAAAATGAATATTGCAAAAAAAAGAACCCGATAAACTTGATTTATCCAATGGTTCACTACTTTGCTGGATTGGCTTCGGGGACTATATGCAACACGTTCTTCTCGCGTGCCTCGCTTATTACTGTTCGACGCCTTGTTCAGTCACCTTTTGGGTGTCCCTCAATGCCGCAAATAAGGACAAACTCATTGACTTCCAACCAGCCGAATACTACCGGCTGTCATCCAGCAAAGGCATCGGGACAAAACATGTCTCACGGAGCGGAGCAGGTTTCAGAAAAACATTTGCTTGCTCATCATTATTTATAATTCAACGCTCGCTCCTTGTCGTGTTGGAGCAATATTTTATCCGTTCCTCTGACCGTAGGGTGGTTTTGTTTCACTTTGGCTCACGTGTTTTGGCAGAAATACACAACCACATTGTCATGCATTTACCAACCGAGTAGACCATCGCACCACCGAGAAGTGCTTGAAAAATATTTTTCAAGTCGTCTAATTCCAATACCGAGGGTAGGGTAGCGGAAGCGAGGAAATACCATGCGATCTAGAGGCAGGTTGAGTGATTTTTCATTGAAAACATACATCCATATTCCAGTCTAAATACCGCGTTCCAATGAAAGAATATATGACTACAACTAAGATAGGAATGGTACCCCTAGGGTAAGAACCAATATTTTCATCATGGTTTATTAAAATCTGATTTGGCCTTGGATTGGGACTGGACTAGGTCAACTAATTAGGTTTGCAGCTCTGTAGGTATGTGTATGTAGTTCTATTACGCCTCTTTGCTTATGACGAAGATGCACTTGACACTGCTAATTTCATGCAATTGGCAGCGTATGGGTTTCTACGTTCTGAAGCTTTCTTGAAATAATTTACATGCATGTGCCAATAATAAACCTTAATTGATTATTTCATCCGAGAAGAGTAGGTACTTCTGTTCGCATGAATAGATATTTTAAGTTCTCTGCACCATTACATTATATACCAGTTTAAAATTTCCAACACTTTTCGCACATAATTCAGGCACCGGAAGTCGGGTTCTAATAAAAATTCGTAACAACCTATGAGACTATATGACCTTTCATTTGAGCCTAAGCTTCTGAAAAATGGTTTAACTGTCCCCGGTAAATCGAGTTGAGTTCCGTTTGTTCTCGAAATTTTAATCTTCTACTTCTGGTACTTCTGGAACCGGAAAACCGAAAAGCGATGAAACAAAAACCAATTTGTTTGTCCATTAGGTAACAAGATCTATAATTTGAAATAGTTTTGGGCACAGTTTCGCAGAAGTTTTACAATCTTTGTATAGTCACTCAAATGATGGTTGAAAATTTTGAATATATTTAAATGTATAATTCTGAAACCGGAGGTCGGATCCGAATAAAATTTCAAATCAACCTGTGGGATCATCTTCTATTTGTATGGTCACATAAAAAATACTTGAAATTCTAAAAGTTGGTAAAAGTCGGTCCAGCCATCTCCAAGAAAAAATAGTGTACATATTCTCATTTTCTTTGCACTAATTATCCTCTATATCTGGAACGGGAAGTCGGAGCCGGGTATAATTCAGGAGCTCTGTATGGGACCACAAGACCTTTCATTTGTAACTAAGATCGTTTATATGGGCCACGCCATCTCCGATGAAAGTGGGAGCGCAATAATGTTACATACACACATACATTTTGCGTTTTCGACGAACTGGTTTGAAAGGTATGTAATAGTCGGCCTTGGTTCAAAATTTGGTATTAACAGTGATTGCATTACTTTTCTATATGAGAAAGGCAAAAAGAGATATAGTAGCTTTCTAGCTCCACTGTTAAGGCTATTCAATATATCCTTCACCTCAGGAACCTTTTCTAATATTGGGATGAAATCGCACATCTTTGAAGTATGATAAAAATGAAACAAATTCATCAATAGTGGAATAGCTGCCTTATGCACAGTGTTCAAATTACTATTCTGCAACAGCCACAATTGTATGATATTGTATGGATCTGCTATATGGTCGTGTAAATGTCTAAGTTATATAGTGTTACAATCACGTATCGATTGTGGCGAACTTCTGCATTTTGATCAATCTCGTAGTATGCGTTCTCATTCCTTTTCAAGATTACCTTGTGTCAGAACTGACTCTGGTTATAATAAACCGTTTATCAGTATGTGCCATTTAATAATTTAGCTTATAGGTCAGAATTCATGGAATTGCCTAGAAAAAACGTGCCTTATCCACCAAGCAGTGAGATGATATCTTTTTTTTATATCAATTAACATATGTTTTTCGCGTGAATATTCTACGTTGTGTTTAATTTTCATGAAATTATTTTATTAACCGTCGTTTTAAATGAGTTGTAATTAAAATTTTGGCACTGCAAGTCGAATCCAAGATAGAAATTGTATAAACCTTGAAATTATTCTTTTCAATCTAAACGTGTGACAATCGATTAAGCATTCCATGAGTTGTAAAAGTGGGTTCCTTTTTAAAGTTTTTGTCATTATTTATGGTACTTCAGAAAGGTATTCAGAGACCAGCATAACCAAAAATAGTCCGTATGTCCATGAATTAGTATGATGAATAAATTGAAATAGTTTTGAGCCCAACTTTGAAGATTTTTTAGTATCGTCATCTTCTATGACGGTTTGAATTTTAAAAACTATTAACCCTATAATTTCAAAATTGAAAGTCGGAACCGGATCAACTTCACCAATTTTGTATGGGACAATAAGTTTATTTAAATTTAAAACTTTCTTCATTAAATTCGTTCTGGCATTCTTTTAGAGGGGCTGGGGTCCACTAGGAGATTGATAGTACCTATTAGCCCTCTCCGGACAGAACCAGCCTAGATGCCGTGTGGAATCCGGCGGAATGAACCAAGAATAGATCCACTGGGTTCCTGCTTCCATGTCTTAAAAGGCGGCAATTGCAGGAGTTTCCTTTTCCTTTCAGGTAGCAGATATTTTCAATGTTTCACTTCTGATTACACTATTTTACTAAATTTCCTCTTCATTCAACCTATCAATTTCCGTCTAGCGCCGGAGAAAAGTTTTATTTGGAACGTTTTCTTCTTCCATGTTATTGATTGTCTTTCAAGATTATGAATTGAATGATTTTGTCTAGATCCTATTCACTCGTTTATTTTGTAGCAGGTAATTCCATTTAAAAAATTGGCAAGTTTATATTCTTTACGCTGAGCTTAGAGCTGTGAATCAAGACTTCCCGGGACTTCAATATAGGATATTGTTGAAACGTTCACTCGAGAAGTCAGTGAGTTTAGTGGTGCATCCGAGCATCTTGAAACCGGAACATACTGAGTCGCGCGCGAATAATACCAATACTGAAATTTTTACTAACAAATATCATTCTCCCGTGACACTTGTGGAGTGCGCAGTAGTATACACGGCCTCTAGTAACAACAAGTGTTAGACTAACATCCCTTCCCATTCCTTAGACGATCTACGTTCGGGCCTGGCCGGCGCCAGTACTGAATCAATGAATTCTGGGGTTACCAGAAGATGTACATTGGAGGATGAGTTACCAGTCCCAGGTCGGATCATCTAGAAACTCCCTGTACAATTTCAGCTAATCCCGATCAGTAACGGAGTAGCAACCAGGGGTGGTCGCTCAAGCTCAAGCTCAAGCTAAATTCGTTATGGCATTCTTTTAGCTTCTCTATTCCAGATACATTCGGAAACGGAAGTTGGAAATCTAGTAGAAATGTAGTTTTGAAACCAGTTTAGAAAATTTCTTACTTTTTTTTGTTTCGCCGGTTTAAGTGACGATGACAGTAATGAACACACTTTACCCTATAACTCCGGAACCGAAAGTCGGATCCGGATGAAATACAGGAATTCCGTATGGGACCGTGAGACCTTTCATTTGAATCTAAGTTTGTGGAAATCGGTCGTACCATGCTTGAGAAAAGTCAGTGAGATCCATTTTGGTATATATGACCACTATTTCCGGTGCTTCCGGAACTGGATACCTGGAACCAGGATAGCCGGAATCGGTTTGTTTAGTTGCCTACTAATAATGACTATCGATTTGTGTAGTTTTGAGTCCAGTTTAGAGAAAAAATTTCGGTTTTTTTTCACCGGTTCAAGTGACGGTGTACAATATTTAACACTCTTTACCCTATAACTCCGAAACCGGAAGTCGGATCCGGATGAAAAGGAATGCCGTATGGGACCGGAACACCTTTCATTTGAATCTAAGTTTGTGGAAATGGGTCAAACCATCGATGAGAAAAGTGAGCAAGATCCACTTTGGAATATATGACCACTGTTTTCGTTTTTTCCGGAACCGGATACCGGGAGCCAGGATAGCCGGAATCGGTTTGTTTAGTTGCTTACTTATAATGACAATCGATATCTGTAGTTTTGAGTCCAGTTTAGAATTTTTTTTACGTTTTTTTGTTTTGCCGGTTTAAGTGACGGTGTACAATATTGAACACACTTTACCCTATCCGGAACCGGATGAAATTCAGGAATTCCGTATGGGACCATGAGACCTTTCATTTGAATCTAAGTTTGTCAAAATCGGTTCAGCCATCTCCGAGAAAACCTAGTGAGATTATTCGACACATACACACACACACACACGCACTCGGCGAGCGTGTCATCATCGATCGTACGATACGCAGCTCCAGCGTGGCATTGACAACAGCAAGGAACCGAGCCCAGTTGAACCGCACTTTCAGACTGATGGCTATGCGCGTGACATGCGCTGTGCACATGATAGCCAGAATGATCCCCATCTGTCTGCTACTGGAAGAGGATAGCTTATGCTACAGGGATCGAGGCACAGGACGAGCCCGGAACAGAGAGAGAGAGCCAACACGCTCACTAAATGGCAACAGCAGTGGGACAACGCGGAGAAGCGAAGGTGGACGCATCGATTAATTCCTAACCTGTCGGTTTGGACAACTCGAGTGGAACGCGGTGAACCGGACAGTTGTTCAGATTATGTCCACACTGCAGAAGAGTTGGCGAGAAGAGCAGCGTCAAATGACCTAGGTCCAAAGACGAAGAATGCCGGACTGTTTTCGGCACCCTAAGAAGACGGACGAAGCGTGTGGAATGCTGCTCGGGTTTCGAGAGAACTTCCAGCGTCGGGGAACTCTCTGTCGCGGTAGGCTAGACCCTTCGGCGGGGACTAGTCGAGTAGCCACCACAACACCGACTTGTGTCGTCGGGGCGCCAGCGAACCAGAAACTATGCTTCAACTAGAATCGCCGGACCGACCTCGGCACTCTCGTGTGTCCCGTGTGGTGCAACAGGGGACTCGGTGTCGGGAGAGCCTCTTTCGCCGGAGAACTCTCCGTCGGTGTAGTCTAGATCTTTCATCGGGGATTAGACGAGTAGATCGTGGCGTAGCACCGTTAAGATAGTCGGGGCACCAGTGAACCGAAAACCATCCTCCAACCGGCATCATTGGATCGACCCAGGCATCCTTACGGTCGGGCCGTGGACGGGTATCGACAACGTCGGTTTCGGGAGAACTTCCATCGTCGGGGAACTCTCTGTCGGTGTAGGCTAGATCCATCACCGGGGACTAGTCGAGTAGACGCCACAACACCGATTCGAGTCGTCGGGGCATCAGCGAACCGGAAGCCATGCTCCAACCGGAATCGCAGAGCAGACCTCGGCACTCCTTCGGGTGTCCCGCGTGGCGTAAAAGGGGAAACTCTCAGTCGGTGTAGGCAGATCCATCGTCGGGGATCAGTCGAGTAGTGTGGCGTGACGTAGCGGCATTGGGTCGTCGAGGCGCTAAAGGTGGATCGAGATGGATAAAGAGAGAAACTCAGTAGCTCATTTTCTCCCAAACGAAGAAGTGCATGAGCACAGCCAAGATGGATAAAGAGAGCAGGAGCTCATTTTCTCCCAAACGAAGAAGTGCATGAGCACAACCTCCCTCGAAGTATTGAGCTAAGCTTAGTTCCGGGGGGATCGAGGCAAGATGTCCAAGGTGTTTTAGTGGGTAAGGTTCAGCCAGTCCCACTCGCTGGTTCACAATAGCGATAGCTTGACAACTACCGAGCGCGTGAGCTGGGAAAGTTCATAAGGTATTTCACCTAGTAAAAAAAAAATCACACACACACTCACGCACACTCACACAAACACACACACACACTCACACACACACACTCACACACACACACACACACACACACACACACACACACACACACACACACACACACACACACACACACACACACACACACACACACACACTCGTTGTCATCCTTTTTCTAGGGGGAGAGGAGCTTCCATTCCCCTCCTGCGAGGATTGAGGGGCAGTTTGTTCGTGGTTCGTCTCGTCATCCATTGCCGTGGTATTGTTGTTGATTTCGTTGCTAGTTGCTGTAGATGCGCCTTGTTATTGTACATTATTTGCAGTTGCTGGTTGGTTGGATGGTAAGCTGTTAACTGCAGCTGGTGTACTTTGTTCTATAGGGGTTACGTTGGATGGTTTCGTTGAAGGGGATACTTGTATTCTTTCGTGTCGGCGGTAGCTTTTGTTCGTTTGGTTCACTTATTTCGTTTTATCGACTGACTTGGATGAGATGTGAAAGCGAACTGAAACATCGATTCATCATCAAGTGCGTCAAAATCCTACTACGTGAATAAGGCGAAAGTCGCTTACACAAAAATAACGATATCTCCGTTAAAAATGGACGGATTTTGAAAATCTATGGCTTGTTGGACAGCTAATACCGTGCAGAATCTAATTCTGAAAATATATTGTTTTCAAGGTCAAGTGTGACAGATACCTTAAAAAGAAAATTTTGACATAAAACTTCGTATAACTCAAAAAGTAAACATCCGATCTCAAAACCATTCAATAGCGTTTAGGGTGACGGGGAGACCATTCATTTGCGACTAATTTGATCAAAATCACACAGTTTGGTAATAAAAAAAGGTACAAATGGGTTGAAAAAGTTTGACCCTTTTCAATAGACAGTCTCGATACATTTTGGAAAAACAACAAAATATGCAAAGTGGCATTTTGTGACAAATTCTTCATGTCCAGAAATTTTCATTCAAATCTGGAAGGGTGTTGCCAACATTTGTTCCATTTGGTGCGAAATTCGTCATTAAGACCAGATTTTTGTGCAAAATAAAGAATAAACAGCGGTTAATATAATCATGTCTTTTTCTCGATCGCATTCCAATATCCAAATAATCGGCCATCGATTTTATGTTATGCACATTGTAAAGTCTAAATTATATTATCTTGTAGCCTTCGTTTATTATCTTTTTGGGTTAGGTGACGCTTTATATGTGTACAATATAGAGTACAAATCCTATTGAACTACACATTTATAGTTTCATTCTATGTCGATATGTGCGTTGCCTCATCATTATGTTAGCATTCATTGAAAAACTTGAGCAGTTTACACCAGTCATATGCGCGGTATAGCAAGCGTTATTCATCGACAGTATTTTACAATCGAATCGAGTGTGGAACTTAAAATTCCACACTCAACCGATGACGTCAGACAACAAACATCGTCATGTGGGAAAAGTAATAGCTCGCGAAACGGTCTGACGAACACTGTCAATGAATGGGGTCGCGTTTTGATTCGTGACGCTGCAAGCAATCGCCGTAGACCGAAAGTAGACGCGAGTGTTCTGATAAGAAGCGATTCATTTTTCGAAATGTTGTGTTTGCTTCTCACGAAGCGAAAATTGACCGGCTTGGTGAGTTTCCCTTTCGGTGCTTTTCTCGTTCATCCAACATCGCTTCACTTAGGAAAGTAATAACGCCTGATAAGCATTGGGTGTCCCTCACGTGCCTGCCCATTTATCGAACGAGCGCCGACCTAGAAACCAAGCGAGAGAGAGCTCAAGTCACCATTCCATTCTCCATCAAACCGTTCCTCCCAGTTTATGAAAATAGTGTTCTGCTTCAGCAAAGGTCCCGAACCTTGCAATGCTGAGTCAGTGGCGATTGGTTTGTTATTATGTGTGTCATCCAATGTTTTTATAAGCTGTTATTGTATCTATGTATAGGTGGACTTATTATGCTCTTTATGTCCCCCAAATGGCACATATCAATCACCGTCGCCAGGCCACAACTTTGCGGACAGGTGAACAGCAACCGAACGGCTAGGTGTGGTCAGACTCGTCGTTGTTCGCGAGTCTACTTCTACGAATGTACAGTTCGAAGTGTGCTTTGCAGAGTCAAGCAAAAAAAAACAATCTAATATGAACACTAATGAGGATTGCTCGATTCGTAACTTGATGGTGAATGTGATTGTGATTTGTACTCAGTGTTACAGTCTATAATGTTGATGAGCTGAAAATGCAATCGAATACCGAGCTACCAACCGAAGTTCCAATGTTGTTGAATAGTGTATAAGCTCTTCTATTATGTATTAGAATTGTGAAGCGTAAATTGGCCCTCATTAGTAACGCCATCTGGTAAACTCACAGCACTAACGTCAATGAAAAATCCGTGCGGTAATGTTTCGTCGTAAGGAATGTGTGTTGAATGTTACTCGATTTTAATGAACATGAACAACTTTGGTGAGAAAAATGAGAGAAATATTTTTTTGAGAAATGTTCCAAACCAATTTGAATAGTTTTGGTACAATAATTTGTCGACAATAACCACTGTCATGCATCTATAAAAGTTCGTCGAACAAAGTATATTTCAGTGAACAAAAGAAAAAAAGTTAACCGAAAGACTGCCAAGATATCTCACTTAAGTTAAAATATATTCTAGTGTTTTAAAGTCGTGATATAATCGAAATGCAGAAGTTGGGGTGGTGAGCTAAATTCGTCCGCGTCCCTTGTCGCCCTTTTTGTTTTCAAGTAGCGATTCGTCAGCAATGGCATCGTTTTCCATCAGCTCATATCTCATTGGAAACTTAAATTGTGTTGTAATCTTATCATCAACTGGTTATTTTATGTCGTATATACGCGAGAGTGATGGCATTGCTAGAGAACACGTATCCACCGGATGACGCCAATCGAGCTCACCCAATGTCTTACTAAACAGGATGTTTAGATGCTTGGTTTAGTGTTTATATGTCCAACTATGGATCATTTCAATGGAATGGAAATGGGAAATGGGGGGACGAATTTTCTATTTGTCTGAGCAGGATATGTGTTCTCTGGTGGGTCGAGAAAGAAAAAAATTTTCACAGGTCGGTTTTTCAAGTGATTGCATAACCTTTCTATATGAGAAAGGCAAAACCTTAATTTCAATAATGATTTTCAAATGATTTCGCTTGATTCAGAGAATTATGTAAGAAGATTCAACGCAGTTTCATACTTCGTACTGCCTCAATTGCATGGATTTCTCTTATTAATTTCGATTACCAGATACTTGTATTGTTTCAATTTTGGTTGTTTTTTTTTTTTACAAAACTATCCTTTCGTGTTCAACATACATATCTAAAAATAAATATCCTTAATTTTCCAAGAGAACTCTTTCCTGTCTATTACTTTTAGTTTCTAAAAATAGTTTTATCTGACTAAATTCGTTTCCTTTTGCCTTTCTCTATAGAAAGGTATTAGAATTGCTGGAAAAACCGACTATCGAACGGAGCCTCGGAGACGCGTAGTGTTATATACCAATCGACTTAGCTTGATGAATTCGAAAAATACCTGTGTGTGCATGAATGTACGTGTGTATGTATGTGCACTTTTTAACGCGCAATTTTCTCACAGATGGCTGAAACCGATTTCAATTAGCTTAGGCTCGTCTGAAAGTAATGAGTAATGAGTTATTGATCAAGTTCTAAGATCAAATGGCTGTGACTTTTGGTTCCAGAGATACGATACTAAAAGTGACGTAACCGACAAAACGCGTTGTTGTTTTTACACGGATGTATCCCTCCTTGATCACAAATGATGTAAGGTGGAATTGCTTTACGTAGATGCATACGTACCACTCGCACGCCATTCCGGATACCCGGGAAAAATTCCGCCATACTGCCCTTTCGTTGGAAAGAACTTCACCGTACTGCGACATACTTTCCCGAACGAACTTATCGCTGGTCTGCGGGGGAAGGTCATGCACGCGTACTTCTATGGCATCGTCCACCATGTAAACAAGGATTTTATATTTCACATTGTCATGATCAACACTGTGCACCTCGTTATTAACCAAAGCGAATGCAATTGCATCTCTTTTACGTTTGAACATAATGTACACACAGCTAGACGCCTTGTTGAATTGAATCTCATTTACATCATTAACGTCTAGATGCATTTGTTCCTTAAGCAAGATTTCAATTTCGGTCGTTGCTGGTCTAACTTTGCAGCACTCGAAATCAATACAAATTGAATTTGGTCTTGTAGGTCAAGTTTCAGGCTTTTTTTCAAAGATATTTTTATTCAGACTTATTGCATTGCGTACAAGCTTTACGTGTCCGATTGAGCCGATTTTTTAAATAATTTTTTTTGAGTTTGATCTCGTTGTCACCCTTTTTCTAGGGGAAGAGGAGCTTCCATTTCCCTCCTGCGAGGATTGAGGGGCACTTCGTTCGTGGTTCGTCTCGTCATCCATTGCCGCATCGATGGTATTATTTACGATTTCCAACTTTTCGTTGCTAGTTGCTGTAGATCCACCTTGTTATACATTGGTTGCAGTTGCTGGTTGGTTGAAAGGTAAGTTGTTAACTGCAGCTGGTGTACTTTGTTCTACAGGGGATGATGATGGATTCGTTGAAGGGGATGCTTCATTGTTGTTGGAGGCTGTCACAGGTGTACTGGGGTTGCTTGGGGTTGGTGTGAAGGAAGCACCGTTGTCCTTTGGTGTAGTTGTCTCCTTGTCCAGTTTATCACATGGCTTACCGTAGTGAACAGATTTTTGGCAATATTGAGATGTGGCCATCTGATTGTCATAGACTCATAGGTAACAAGTGATTTGCACGGAATTCTTGTATCTTGACCGAACATCACATAAGAAGGTATAGCCTTCTTCAAGTGTATGCGTAATAAACGTGCGCCATTTAGAATACCGGGGAAAAAATTCTTTCACTTTTCTTTTTCGATAGAGAGAATCTCTCCGTATTGGGACATAGTTTTGCGAATATAAGGATCGATGACGCTTGAGGGAAGATCATGCACACGCACTTCTATAGCACTATCTTCCATATATACTGGAATGTTGTAATTCATGTTCTCGTGCTCCACATAGTGCACATTGTTATTGTCTTTTGCGAATTAAATTGCATTAACCTCTTTATAAAACTGGATGTAAATTACATTATTTGTCATTATTTTATTATTATTGAAGTAAATGCACACGTTTAATGTCAAGATGCATTTGCTCCTTAAGCAAACCTTCAAGTTCTCGTATCGAAGGTCGAATTTTGCACTGCCTGAAGTAAGCAACAATTGTATTCTTTCGTGGCGGCGGTAGCTTTTGTTTGTTTGGTTCACTCATTTAGAGGTCGTTCTATTGTTCACTACACAATACTATAGTTGGTTTCTTCTGTCCCGAACGTAAGCGGTTTTGTTTTATCGACTGGCTTGGATGAGATGTGAAAGCGAACTGGAGTTTCAAGCTTTGTTAAATCGTATTTACCCATTTCGTACACTCTATTGTTCACTACACTGTATTGTCTTTGTTTCTATCGTCTCGACCGTAAGCAATTTTCGACTGTGTCGTGATTTAGTGTCATCTAGAAAAAATTTTTGTTGAAAAAATCGACTAAGTGGACTAAGAAGGGTTTTTAGATTAGCATCACTCTTCTCATTGATGTCGACTATGTGACCTAAACACTGATGCTTGCTTTTGTAAACTACTTGAATCAATCTGAATCAATTGGTGTCAAAAATGAGCCCAAGTGTCAGAAGTTATTAAATAAAAAGATAAAACATATTTTCATGAGACTATTTTGAAGAAAGAGAAAGGCAATATCACACCACTAGGTGGATTAAGAAGGATTTTTATATTATTTCTAATGTTTAGAACTACAATTTGAGTACATCTCACTCTTGATAACCGAGAGTAGATCTTGTTAGATTACACATCACACTTCAAACTATTACAAGAAAAACCAATAAAATTTCCCGGTTTCCCTGATAAATCTAATCTATTAAAATAGTTTTTTATAAAGGTGTTTATTTATACCCGGTTATAACTTTCCATGGTCTTTCACTATAGTTTCAAAATAGTTTTTTTTTTCAAATAGCACTTGACGTTCATTTTTTGCTCTAAAATAGTTCAATCGGTCGATGTATTATGAATTTCTTGTTCCTCGTGAAGACAAAATGGAAACAATAACTAATGAACACGAACAGAATTCCGATTCAGCATATTAGCAAAATGTGTCATGATTTCAGAAAAAGAGTGTATTTTCATGTTATGATTATGCACCATGATCAAAAGTTCTCGGATCATACACTCTCTGATCATTGTTGGCTAAAATCGAAGCGTAACGCACATTACATTTGTGGATATAACTTCAGGGGCATTGATGTTATTATGATTTTTCTTGCAGTATACATTTAGACGTCATGTCCAAAAATAAGAAATTGAAAATGAACGACTGGTTTTGAACATCCAAACAGCGAGTCTCTTCAAAAGATTAATTTCAATGTATATATGTGGAATCATTTTTAATATTGAAGTATTAAAATATTGTGGTTTTGAATAACGACACAAAAACAGTGTGTTCTCTGAACAGTTAGCTGTTTATTACTCCGGATACGTTTTCATACTTTTTTGCACATATATTTGGGAATCCAGTGAAATGTCACCAGTCAAACATATTTCATATTAAAATCATGTAAATATTTCTGTTGGAAACCGCGGCTGAGCCTATTTTTCGTATAAACCGTTCGTATACTATACCTTTCAAATAAAATTAAATTTAGATGTTCACATATTGCGTACAATCAATACAGTCTGTGATATTTCTTTGAACAACTTAACAGTTAGGCGAGGACATTTTTATGTATTTTCTTAAATGATGTTCTGTTTTAGATAGCTATCAAAATGTTATTCTACCAGTAACAAAAATATCAAAAATGCAAAAATCCTTTCATTTGTAATTATTAAAAATGTTACATGTTTGTCAAATAAAAGATGCAACCGTACTTTAACACCTTAAGGTCATTCGCCTCTTCGGATCAGAAAAATTTTACTGCGGGGTTTGCTGTCAGTCGAATTAACTTGGGTAAAAACCAAGTTGAAATTAGTGCTTTTTTTAATTTTCAAAAAGTGTCCGGCTTGACCCCGGTCTCCCCTATGATTTTACTTTACTGAACAAAACATTGCTACCGAGAATCTCGAATACCCTGGAAGTAGCATTAAGTGAAGTAATTCCGGATAATTTGCTACATATTGCTTAGTTCCTTTCTTGAACATGGAAAGCATGTATGATTTTTACAGTATTGTGGAAATATTCCTTGCGACAGAGACTGATTGAAAATTACTTTCTAAGGAGTATACAATACACTCTCGCATCATTTGAGTATGGTGGCAAGAATATTATCTGGGTCAACTGATGTAAAAGACGGAATAGTTTCGTCAACTGTGCCTTTAAAATAGCACCAATATCGAAATCAATGTGAACATTTAGGGTAAAGTGTTATAATATGCCCCCCTTAAGAAAACATTGAGATATTTCCAAGTGTATTAATATATTTTCCTCGATAATGTAAATATTTCATTGCAATACGGATGAGGAACATAATTTTCAATGACTCCAATAGAAAAGATGAGAATTGATTGATATAAACACATTTTCCAAAACGGCCACATTCTTAGTTTTTTTCGCACGCCTCAGACATAATGCCCCAGCAGCCGTGAAATATGTCTCACAACAAATCAGTGGCATGACACACAACAAAAGACATTTTATCCCACAACAATGATGCATTATGCTTCTTGAAATGTCCATAAAGTTACTGTTTTGAGATAATTAGTATGTCAAAGAAATGGCGGATAAAACATCTATTTAGTCGAAGCAAAACTTTACATCGAAAAGCTGCCAAATGATGTTTTTAGTTTTTTCATACTTTCCTGCAAACAACAACCACCAAACTTGCATAGCAGAAAGATCCTACGAAAAGATAGTGTTAGTGATAAAATTTTGGTCAGAAAAGTCTTCAATGCTTAAGAAAAGAAAGGGGGCATTTTGGCTATCAGGGGCGCTTTATAAGACTTTCCCCTAGGGGTTTTTGGTTTGTACAAAAAGTACATATTTCGATTTTTTCGCGTTTCGCCTTAGACTCATCAACGCTTAAAGCAGCAGTTCAAGCAGTTCACCATCTCCGCCTAACAGTTCAATTTGAACCGCTCAGCAGACTCAAAGTTCATACAATTTATATGACCCTTTAAGGACGTCAGATAGGATATGGCACCTGATGAAATATCCTTAAAGGGTCATATAAATTGTATGAACTTTGCGTCTGCTTAGCTGTTCAAATTGAACTGTTAGGCGGAGATGGCGATTCAATTTAAACTGCTTTAAGCACTGATGAGCCAAAGGCGAAACGCGAAGAAATTGATTCCAAAGTGTTCTGGATGTTCACATAAATAGCCTCTAAACAGTTTCTATACATAATGTATAGTTTGAGATATTTTTCAACATGGATTTACTTAACTTTCAGAACTCACTTATGAAAAGAAATTTAATTTGAAATTGTTTTGCGATTTTCGAATGTATTCAGGTGATGCCGATTTTGCTTAGAATTATTTATGCATTAAAAGTATGTAATGAAGGTAATTTGCGTTTCAAAAAGCTGCTACAGAAAAAAAAATGTTCGACTCGCTCCAAACTTCTTGAATAACTTTATGAATGCTTTAAATATGTACTTCTCAGCATTACCTATGAACTTATCGAATGTATCTAACTTTATTTTCTCTTTCATTTCCAGGTTGTGCATTCCAGCAGCCTTCGATTGAATCATCGATTACTTTTGTGAGTTGTATTTTCCTTCTTTTTACAAATTTTTATCTACGATATTGATTACTTATCGACACCGGCCGTCTCCAAATGCCGATCTAATAGGGAAAGAAAGAAATCCCCAAATAAAACATATTGTTTTTGTATTGTATTTTTCAACTCTTCCCAACTACTCTCAACTGCAATCTTACAAACATTCTTTGCTTTTCCAATTATATAATATTGTTACTGTTGTGTGATTGAAAAACCGCACTTTGCTTGTGCGATGTGCAACTAGATTTTTTTATCTGAGTACGTTACTTATAACAAGGGGCTGGACTACACTAGGATATCGGTAGTACCTATTAACTTTCTCTGGACAGTACTAGTCTAGATGCAATGTGAAATCCGGCGGAAAAAACCTTCACCAAGAATATTTCCACATGGTTTCTATTTCCATGTCGTAAATGGCGACAATTGCAAGAGTTTCTTTTTCCTTTCAGTTATCAGATTTTTTCAACGTTTCACAGCTGATTACTCTATTTTATATCTCTCTGCATCCAATTTCATTCAACTTATCAGTTTCCGGATAGCTTCGGAGAAAAGTTTAATTTGATATTTTTTCTTCTTTTATGTTATTGCTTGCCTTTCAAGATTATAAATTGAATGGTGAAATTCAACTATTGCGCAGATCCGTTAATATTACAGTGTTAATAACAGAGATAATATATCGGTATATTGAATTAATATTAGGAAAATACTTGTTTGTTTGATAAATTAATATTTTTTCTCGGTTGCCGGCTGCCCAGATCAACCAATATAAACAAATAATCACTCGAGAAGTCTGTAAGTTTAGTGGTGCATCCGAGCATCTTTACTATTACTGAAATTTTTACTAACAAATATTCTTCTCCCGAGACACTTGTGGAGTGTGCAGTAGTATGTACGGCCTTTAGTAACAATAAGTGTTGGACTAACATCCCTTCCCAGTCCTTAGACGATCTACGTTCGGGCCTAGCCGGCGCCAGTACTGAATCAATGAATTCTGGGGTTACCAGAAGATGTACATTGGAGGATGAGTTACCAGTCCCAAATCTGATCATCTAGGAATTCTCTGTACAATTTCAGCTAATCCCGATCAGTAATGGAGCTCTGAGTACGTTACTGATAACAACTGTGCAACTTTTCGAAGATCATGGGTAGTTTTTCTCTCAGTTATATTTGTAGTGTGAAAATTAGATGTGATACTACTCGAATGAACATATTGCACAGTCAGTTAGAGAAACCGATTTGAAACATAAGCCATTCAGGTTTTTAGATAGGTCACACAAATCTGTAATATGAACTTCTATGAAATAGTAAGTTCCAACAATCTTGTGCGACTGTGGAACATTCGTTACAATCACATGTGAAATTATCTCTATAATTTATCTGGTGAAATTAACCGTTCAGTAACAATTGTGATACAAATTCATTATTTAAATAGTTCTATAATGAATTCAAATATAAGAGAAGGTTTGTATCTTGAGTCAGAAAAACCGTCTTATTCTTCGTGCGAGGTTTGAAATTAAGGCAACGGCTAATAATCCTAACAATTACGCTATTATGCTTAGATTACAACTAGGAAGCCTCGGGCAACCCAATAACTTTTGACAGAGTTGTCAGATCGACTAATGACATATCGCGTTGGAAGCGTCATTCCAAGACAATTTTACCATGGAACAGTACACGCCAAAAGAACGCGCTAATGTTAAATCTATACACAGCCTCTATACGACAAAAAAGTTACAGTATGGTATGCGGTTTGTGGTGATTGGCCCCTATTTTTTTTTAAAACGATGATGGAGCAACGAAAACTGTTCATGACGATCATTATCGAGCCATAAAAAATGATTTTGTGACGCGTATTGTTCGTGAAAATTATTTGAATGGCTACTGGTATCAACAGGACGGTGCAACATGCCATACAACTCGACTAACAATCGATTGGAAGATTTTTAACATTAAGTTCTATGAACCATAGATATAACCGTATTATATAAGAGAGAACTTCACTTGATAATTCATACTCCGTTCTCAGAATTTATTTTACAGTTTCAATATTGTGGATGACGCACTTTTCTATCAATTTGTTGCGCCTTCTCCACCTTTGGAACCCTTACCTCCCTTGAACCTTCTCCCCCTTTTGAAACCCCTCCTTGTATGACTCCTGCGCACGGGCCTGCTAAAAATAGTGATCAATGTGAAGAAAGGTCTACTGTTGTTCGACTAATAAATTAATTTAATTTCTCCCTATCGTTCGCCCGATAGAGACATTGTTGAGAAATTGTGTGTTTATGTCTTTCTCATATAGAAAAGATATGGAATCATTGTGAAAATCGAACTTTTAACCAAGGTCGAGTGTCATGAACCATTCGAATTAGTTCGTCTTGATCGTAAAATGACTGTGTGTATGTGCTAAACCATGCACTTGATTTTTTCGGCGATGGCTGACCTAATTTTTACAAGTTTAGATTCGTATGAGAGGGCTTACTTTCTCATTGAACGCCATTGAATTTTATCCGGGTTCGACTTCCGGTTCCGGAATTACAGAGTGATATATGCAAAATATTGCGAAAATATTCACTCAATTTCCTCAGAGAATTTGTCTGAACCGTTTTTAACAAAACCACATTCAATTGAAAGGTCTTACTATAAGTGATAAGTAAAAAATGCATTTCGCAAGTATTTTCCTACACATGGCTACGGAAAAACTAATAAAGTACTTTGAATTAACCATATAATTCTCATGCTGTATGTGTATTGTTTGTTGATGACCAAACACTTCGAATTCCAATATGTCGATTTCAATTTCATGGTTCCGGAAGTACCGGAAGTAATGATAAAACACTCTAAAACGGAGCTCACTTCATTATCTCACAGTCACCAGAAACGATTTTCACAAACTTAGGCTCAAATAAAAGGCCTTACGATTGCTTTTGAATTTCATCCGGATCCGACTTTCGGTTCCGGAATCACAGTTATTAAAAATGTATGCTGTAGACAGTTGATTTTAAATATAATTATCTGAACGTACGTAAAAAACGTTATCTGTGATAATTTTGAGAAAAGATAAATCTTTCAATCTGAATAATTTGAACGATAGAGAATTTAGTCAATAATTTACAACTGAGATAAACTCTTGTGCCGCTCCACGCAATCGATGCCACTGCCGAAATATACAATCGACTTGGCGGCGTCTCCAATGCCGCCGTTGTTGGTCGAAAATCATCTTTACGCCATCATCGATCAGGAATATATCGTCGTGCTGAGGCCCAATGTTCATATGCATTTCATGTATGCAAAGTAAATATTGAATATTTATAGAATATTCAATTTATCGATGAATCTCGATCGCTACAAACCAGTTCGGTTTCCGTTAGCGTGCCTTATTTGCAAAGTTAGAATTATTCATCCCGCACGTTCAAGACAGCGATGAAACTCAGTTGCTAATCGATAATACGAAGGTACTGTACTAGATGCTTCACGATCACTTTTACGGTTGTAGTGAGTTACCGTTCGTAAAACCTAATTTGTATGCACTGTGCGCAGTTTTACAAGAAAATGCAGCGTGGGTAGGTCTGTTCGCGATCGTGTATGAAGGTTTCTGCTGCAGCAAGCATACGAATCGGTATTGAAGCATTCGCGCAATCGCATTGGGAGTAATGCTATTTATCGCCGGTCAATGTTTTAAAATAATTGCAAAAATATGTTTTCTTTTATTTCGAAACATTTACTCCGTGAACCTTACGCAATTAAAATGTTGTAGGAAACCTTAGTGTTTTAACATATTCAACAATTACTAGTTTGTGGTTTGGTGTCCGAATATCGAGTTGATGGACTTAATGACCTGAAAATATTAGTAAATGATAAAAGTCCAATACTTATATTGGACTCACCAATCAAACAGCACAGACTATCTATCCGGGAGTTTTCCAATGTTCATGCATGGTGAACTCATTTTGCGGCAATAAATTTGCCCAACCTCCAACCCCATGCCAAACGGAAGCTCGGATTCGTCGGTACAATCAGTTTCTATGCCAACTTCTTGACGCATTCGCTAAAGGCTAGTGGTACAAAACCAAAACGGAAACGGAACACCAATGAAGCGAACGACGACGGACCATCGTAGGGTGGACTAACATGCGAAAGGGAAAATCATCGTCACTCCTTAATGTCTCTGCTAGTCCCAGTTGGAAATGGCAACAGCATAGAATAGGGATTTTTTACACGTTTCTCAAACCAACGGAAACCGGATCACGTTGGCTGGCGACGGTGAGGTCAAAAAGACGTAAGAACGGTATCGCAGATTCATACGTTCTATTTTTAAAACCTGCCGAGTTCATATTGGTCAAACGCGAGAATTTTTCGTGTACGATGACGTAGATGACTGCTGATGACGATGGCGACTAACTAACTAATGGGGAATTCTGATAGAATTGTTAACTGTCGACTGAGAGGGTGGTTGGGTGGCTGTGGATGGAAATCGCTAGCAAAATACGTTGCAAGAATAATGAAAATTGTGAACCAAAGCAGGGCTGGTAGAGATTCACTGACAGGCAATGAACTTCTACAGTTAGATACAGGATTTTCTTTTCACGAGCATGGCTTATATGCATACAAAAGCCAGTTTGAATGTGAAAAAGAAGGACACAACGTAATTTTATTCTTTCGCTTTCTTGTTATTGTCATCTATTTTGCTTTCTTTTTTTTTGTTTGAAGCGAATCGCGGTTCAATGTGGTCTAAGTCGGTTCAGTTTTTGTCAGCACTACTATCTCCCTTGCTCTGGTCTGGTCCGGTCCGATCAGGTTGGATGGTCTTCTGCGTCTACGGGAGAACTCTTCTCACTGACATTTTTTTCGTTCAATAATTTGGCCACAGCGCAACAAGCATTACCGAAAATATATACACATGGAGATATAAACAGGCCGAACAGCACAAACACGACTTGATTTATACTGCACAGCGGTGTTGTTTGACTGGCCGACTTAAGGAATAACTAGCGGACGATCTTAGCTCAGGAGTGCAAAGTTAGGTGACGGTGTCCTTCATAAAATATCACCACATCTTTCAACAATTGGGGTATGAAAAAAACAATTTGGAATGAGCCTGCTCATATCGAGTAAGATCCAATGCCAGTTGCATTATTTCAAAGAAACTGCAGATTCCCCTAAACGAATGAAACGATGAATCGATACATACCATTACATCACAACATGCAGTTATCGGCTTCACTAAAGTCGCTATTTCAAACATACCAATTTAAATTATGATTGCCAGTTTTGAAATTATTTCTCATTGTTTAAACTGATCTAACTAGTCATTACTATTTATTATTCATTCTCTCTGTGACGTGCGAATAGAGTGCACGTATTTGGAGCACCAAATCGAACTTGAAATACAGTTTTATAATTGAAAGTGGAAATGCATTCGAATTTGGTGGTGATTTTCTGTCTAATTTAGGATTTTAGTGATGCTTATTCCACAGTAACATTAATTAACATATCGAGTAAATTTCGTTTGCTATGTATATACTTCTTTCAACTCCCTAATATTTCCTAATACATACCGAGCACTCAAAAATCCGCAGCAGAAAGTAACAACGACTTATATAGAGCGAGTTTTGAACGTATATGCAAATTGCATGATTTCGGTTGACTGCGGAGTCCGTTAAAAGTCCTATCGGTAACCGAAACCCGTCTTTTGTCGTGAATACGACTTACTAAATTGAACTTTATCGCGAATATCTCTTGTTGTATTTAACACAACAAAATTTTTTTCTCCTAATAACTCAAAATTGAAGTTATCTGGTTATTGTTAACAGATGGATGGTTATTTTTCGCAACTGAAAAAAAATCTTTCAAAGAAAATTCTAATATCAGTTCTTTGGTTAAAATTATTTCCAGTGCAAAATAACTTCCCATCTGTCAAACTTTGAAATGGGCCGTAGTTTTAGTTAGATTTAATTATTCGACACTCAAGTGTCAGATTTCTACCAAAAGTTAAAATTAACCGCGAAATGGTTCACAGCCTTAGTCATTCAATTTATAACCAAAATGCTCTTATAATTGATTTTCTCGCCAATTGTGAAATTGTTCATTTTTCGTTACAGATCAAAATCTTTGACATGATGATAATACTTTACCTTGCTGATTCCAACAAGAACTGAATAATAATCAAACAAGTTCTGTTTCATATGGAATTGCAACTGGCTTGTAAAATGTTCACTAAAAATATCTAGTTTGTAAAGAGCATATCCTAACAGTATATAAGTGAATAATATTTTACCATTTTTCATGAATTTTTGAAGGAATTATATATACTTTCTGTCTACGCTTGGAGACTGGATATCAATAATTTATATTTTAGGATTATTTAAGTCGGTTTGTGTATATTCTTTCCAATCGCTATACAATTTATATTTTCGAGACGGGTTTGTAAAAAAAATTTATTGAAATGAATGTCATTTCAATTCCTAATTTAAATTTTGAAATCCTAGATGGCTGAGAACGATATGTTGTGAATTTTTCAATTTATGAATGAATTTTGATTCAATCGGTTGCCAAACGGAAACGCAAATGTGTTTCTGACAGATTTATGTGTGTGTGGCGTGCTTTAACTATCCCTGACCCAACTGTCTGGCAACGGTTTAACGAAAAAAAGGTTTCCATGTGTTCGGTGTTATACAAACAACTAGCTTTAATCCAGGGAGGTGTTAACTCAATCGAATTTCAATAACCCATTTCGTATACAGACCAAGGTCCCCGGTCAATCGACCAGCCCCACCCAATTCCAATGTTTGCATCAAGTGGATTCAAACATCATAGAAAGATTTTCGGTCTCATGCAATTGACAAGCAATAATTTAAATTTACACACATTTTTCCTATAGACTGGCCTACTTAAAACACTAATAATAAGAATAGATTATCTATACGCAAACAGCTATTCATACGGTTTTTGTTTTTGTATTATACGTCGATTTTTTCAAGGACGAGATTGAAAAGGCGAATGTATGAATAATGCAAGGAATGTTACTGACGGTTTTCTATGAAAAGTCAGTCTGGATAATTTAAAGTTAATCTAAACACAATTTAGTAAACCGAAATACTTGACCTATTTGATTGATTCTGCAACTAACGCAGATGGCAATAGTACCTAGACGACGCCGTTCTATTGACTAAATCTCATCGTAGACACACGGGGAGGCATGAGTTAGGAACCTGTGAGCACTTACTTATCTCACCTTTTGACGAACTGTTTCTGATAGATCCATGAACCGATTTTAAGAAACTCTAGTATTCTCTAATCAATGCTACTGCTTAAAACTTAGCTTCCGTGTTTCAGTAGGCTATAGAGTATAATTCAGTGTAATAATTCATAATAATTCAGTGTTTGTAAGTTTGTACTAGGAAAAACGCCTTAACAAGCTTGAAACTTTTATAATTGAAATAAATTACTAAGTTTCAATCATAAGAGAGTGGTAAAGTTGGGCTTAGCACAATGTAAAAAGTATTGCGAATGTATTTTAATACCCGAAATCAAACACCTTCCAATTGAAATTTATTCAATAGGATATACAATCGAACACTTGATTCTAGGAGAACAAATCACTAATAATAATAAATTATCATTATAATACCATGTATCAAATAACATTAGGTGTATTCGCGAATGATATTTTTAGAATGCAAGTAGAATAGTGGTACATCCCCCTTACAGGGGTAGATCACGGTTGTTTGATGTCTTAATACATATTCTATATCTCACTTGTGCACCTTCTGCGATCGTACAGTGCTGTTAGTGCCGTCGTCTCACGAATATGATAGGTAGTAGTAATTAGTAAGCGTTCTCGTGATGATCAATTAGATGCTGCGAATTGTCTCGTTTCTTATGACAACAAAATTCACATTGTTTGTTCGTTTCTGATTGTACAAAACTGAAACCGAATTTTCTCGATTGTGGGACCAGGCCGCAACACGAAAGGTCATCGGAATAAAATTTCTAATTTTAATTCGAACAAAAAAATATATGTCGCCGATTGAGCTAAATCGAGTGAAAACAAGATACATCTGATCTCATTAACCATGTGTTTACTCATTTACGTTTTCACTATGACGTTTGTATTTTAAACACTTGTACTCGCAAGGGTTGTTAAGCGAGCAGAGAAGCGTAAGTAGTCCTAGTGAAAAGTTTAAAAAATGTATCGATAACAATTTCGAAGAGTTGTATAAAACCGGGAACATTCAATTTCAATTCGAGTTCAAATATGTTTGACATAGATTTTGTTTCTTGAAATGATCAATGCAAATGTGAAATGTGTGCTTAAATCATAGTGTGAAAGTTTCTGTAGTGTTGAATTGTGGCACGAAAAGAAGTAAAACAAGTGCAGTGAATTTACCCAATCGAGATCTTTGAATCGAATGTAATATATAAAAAATCAAACATGAATTAACTAGATATTACATCAACAAAATATACTCGCAGTACCTGTTTAGTGCACTTAAAGTTCGCGTTGATAGTAACAATCTACCAAATATTTAATGTGTCTGTGTTTGTTTGCGACGGAAGAAGAAACAACACGAGCAGAAAATATGCTCTTTACAGCTCCCACTGAAAAAAACACGATACGCTCGTAGGCTCACTATTTCGCGGTAGGGGTGAGGATCAGAAGGCTTCTAGTTTAGTAAGAAAAAAGACTTCAGTATATATATATATATATATATATATATATATATATATATATATATATATATATATATATATATATATATATATATATATATATATATATATATATATATATATATATATATATATATATATATATATATATATATATATATATAAATCTTTCAATCGTCACTAACATTCCATCCTTCATTCGCTAACATCAATAATAATACTGAAAACCTCCTTCTAATCCACCTAGTGGTGTGATAATTCTTTCCTCTTGCCATTGAAATGCTCTTATGACAACATGTTTTTCATTGAGCTATTGACAAATAGCAAATAGCAGAAACTTTAAATCTGCTTAGCAATTCATGCTGATATGTCAGCTGTTATAAACTGTTATGAACTGACGAGTCGATGACAAAACGTAAGAAAATTAAAACAGGTTATGTACCCTGTGCTCAAAATTAAACCAACCACTAAATGAGTAATAGTAGCTTTCAAACGTATCTAAGATTTTCGAAATCGGCTTGGATATTTTCGAGAAAACTCAGCGTATTGTAAAAAATCCGATTTGTTGGTTATGTTACCTACACACCTAAAACCAATTCTCGAGCTCGGTAAAGTAGAAGGCCGAGACAGATCGACTACACACAATTTTGCTGATTGCTCAGTAATCAATATTATGTTTTCCGAGATTCGTTTAGTAGATTTACTGAGTTTTCGGCAAAGTGCCTCTTTCGGCCGAGAAGTGGCAACATCTTGTGCTGAACTGATTCATGGATTAACAATTATCACGAAATCAGCAAATGCGTTCACCGATATTTCGAAATATGCGTTAACTTTTACCTGAGTTCGGCTAGACAACTGTCATTTATGTTTTACTTTTTTAAATTGCCGAGTCTCCACAATTTTATCTTTTGCTGAGATAATTACCGAGCACTCGGTGGTGCTCGGTTCAGTGAAAAAAATGTGTTCTATAAGATTACATTCTGCGGAACCGAAAAGCTTAGGTTAGTAGTTTTCTAATAAACATACATTTTTTGAAATTCGTTACGCAGTATACGAGAAAATTGAGCGAAGAGAAAAAGTGCGGTTTGTCGGTTACGTCACTTATACCATTATATCTCCTGAAACAATTTTATATTCTTTCTATAGAGAAAGGCTATAAGTATATAATAATAGTGGAAAAATGTATACGGAAGTTTTTCGTTTTTTTCTTTCGTTAGTTGTCATGGGTTTCCATGCTTCTACCTCCTGATGGTTTGGTAAATTGTAAATGCTGATGGTGTTAGCTCGTAATCACCTAACCAGAATCGCGCTTACCACAGATTCCACGTTCCACCGCTGGTGTCTAGTACTTTTTTCCGATTATGGCCTAGTCTGATGGATGTTTTGTTTTGTTTGTTAATCGTGCCTGAAGAAAACACCTGGCTGGTATGGAATCTTCATCCGGTTTTGATCGGCTTTCGGAAATACTCTGGAAAGATTAAAATATCAAGTATTCACCAGGAATGCCTCAGGCAATCGGATGAAGTGTGTATGTTGAAGTATAGCTGAGCTTCCGAGAATGGAATCAGATCAATCTGTCGGAAGCGCTTTCCGTCAATGTTATTAAAATTCCGTGAATCGTAATGCTATTTTCAATTAGACTTATTATTAAAGACCTGTGACAAAATAATATGTGTTAGTCAAAAGGTGAAACAATTGAATGTTGAATCGTTAACTAATTCTGTTCTACATTGTTTATATTATTCTCAAAGGAAAAGTGTTCAAGGATATAAAAATCACAGACAAAATGATAGATTAGAAATAAAAAGAAGCTTCTGTGACAAAAGTATATATTCTGGATTGGGATGTGCTGATGAAGGTAGTGTTGCCAATTAAACAGGTGTTCAATTCCTTGGGACGATGTGTTCAATCACGGTTAAGTTACATTGCAAGGCGAGAACACAGTCGAATGACTCAGTTCAATATACCGTACGGTCGGTCACGAAACCCGTTTACAGCAACTTGCTCTAGGACTGATTTCGCTTCTTCGTTTGCTCGGTTTTATGATATCATCCACGTCGATTATTTGGCTTGGCTGTTTTTAATGGGAAACACATAGACTGGATTGTTTTGTGCTTGACTATGCACCGTCGATATTAGCGGCTACCATCAGTCAGTGGTTGTGTCGTTTTCAGATTGTGTGGGCGTAAACGTAAAAAAATATACGCTCTATCCGTTTTGGACCGCGTGTTAGAAGCGGTTACCGGAGCGTTGTTGACGGTAGTAACGACACCAGCGATGATGATGATGATGATGGAAATTGCAATGATGATGTCATTATTGTTGTTGTGTGAAGAACTACAGTGTAACCAGGAAATCATCACATCCAAAGCGCGTATTTATTTTGTACAAGCAAAAATGAATGCTGTTAGCAGAAAATAATGGAAATGTTGTATCGCTTACACGTTCATTCGCAAACAACAAGGAAGGAAATGATGACAAGAGTAGTTTGGATTGTTTCATCCAACTCATTTATTTCTATGAGAATGAAAAGTATTCGTCGAGAGGGCTTTCGGTGAAATAACCTTGACTAGATGTGCATTTCTCAATCAATTAAACTGAAATAGGGCTATGGCATCCAAAGATGGCATTTCACTAGAGTGATACACCATGAAGTAAGTTTCATTTCAACACTGGGGAGACCTCTAAACGAACATCGCACAAAAAGGAAATCACACTTCTTCTCAGTGTCGAATAGACAGAATTTGAGTGTGTGCTTGTGGTTAAAGCAGCCTGCGCGAGTGAAACACATTCTCTTTGCACGAATCGCTCTCACGCGTTCTCGCCTAAATACACCCAAGTAACCACTGGTGGTAGCGATGGCCTTGCTACGACAATTTTTTTCGCAGCAAGAAAAAAACTAAATTTTAACAACAAATTGCTTTTGTGGAATATGCGTGCCAAGGAAAGCTAAATTATTGTTGGGTGTCTACTGACAATGACTACCGATTGGAATGTTTTTGAGGCAAGTTTAACAATTATTTTACTTTTTTCCGGTGCTTCCGGAATCAGAAAACGAGAACCAGCATAGCCGGAATCGGGTTGTTTGGTTGTCTATTGACAATGGCTACCGATTGGAATAGTTACGAGGTAAGTTAAGAAAAATGTTTCACTTCAAGTTACGGTATCCAATTTTTAACACACTTCACCATATAATTCCGAAACCGGGAGTCGGATCCGGAAGAAATTTGGAAGTTTTATATGGGACCATAAGACCTTTCATTTGAATCTAACCGATTTGTTGAAATCGGTCACGCAATTTTTGAGAAAAGTAAGGAAGTAGGTTGAAATAAGAATTTGTAACTCCGGAACCAGAAGTCGGATCAAAATAAAATTCAGGAACTTTGTATAGGACAATTGTACCTCTCATTTTGTGAGAATCGGTTCCGCCGTCTCTGGGAAAAGTAAGTGCACTAATTTTCATTTTCTTGCACATATTACCCTGTAACTCCGGAATGCGAAGTCGGATTCGAATAAAATTCAGGAACTTTGTGTCGGGTTACAAGACCTTTCATTTAAATCTAAGTTCATGAAAATCGGTTCAGCCATCTCCGAGAAAAGTGAGTGCAAAAAAATGTTACATACAGACATTTTGCGTACACGACGAACTGAGTCGAATGGTATATGACACTCGGCCCTCCGGCCTCTGTTCAAAAGTCGGTTTTCACAGTGATTACATAACCTTTATGTATGAGGAAGGCAAAAAGCAACTTTCTAACAAATGCGGATACAAGTCTGGTCTCGTTAGTTTATTCTAACAAGTATCAAAAAGATAAACAGTTCACGGAAAGAAATCCGTTACTGCTGTTATGATTAGAAAATCATGAAATCAATCATTTTAACTTATCATGAAATCATGAGCAATAACTCTTCTCCCACGAAAATTCATGGTTCATGGTTCGAAAATGCGTTACTTAAAGAATGCACATGCACATAACGCCTGAATTTATGTTGCAAAAATTACCATCGTAGCAGAAACACGCCTGAAGTTATACCCAACAACTTCAAGTGTTACGTTTAAATTTCATCGAAATCAGTCCGAATGGATCATGATCCGAGAAATTTTAGTCATGGTGTATTAACACATGGATCAATAAGTCCCGAGACTAACAATGGAAACAACATTTTTTTTTGCAAATTTTTTTATTATTCATCAACATAATCACCTTTTAGGGTGATACAATGATTCAAACGTTTTTACAATTTTTCAATACCACGTTTATAAAAAAATTTATTTTTCGCTTCAAAATAATCTTCAGTTTCAGCGATGACCTCCTTATTTGAGCCAAATCTTTTTCCCTGGAGCATTTTTTAAGATCAGCAAAGAGCCAGTAGTCACTGGGGGCTAAATCTGGCGAGTATGGGGGGTGGGGAAGCAGATCAAAGCCCAATTCGTTCAATTTCGCCATCGTTTTCATCGACTTGTGGCAGGCTGTTTTTGTTTCATCGAAAGCAATCGCGGCACCCACTTGGAAAAAACCCTTTTCATGCTCAATTTTTCATGAAGGATAGTAAATACACTTCCATATGCTATCTGTGTCATCTCAGCAATCTCACGGAGCTTCACTTTACGATCTTTCATTATAATTTTTGTCACTTCACTCACATTTTCCGGTGTAACGGCTTCCACAGGTCTTCCCGAGCGTTCCGCGTCATTTGTGTCGGTACGACCACGTTTAAACTCGGCGAACCACCGACAAATCGTTGCTTTTGATGAACAAGAGTCCGGATAACATTTTTCAATCCATTGTTTCGCTTGCACGGTGTTTTTACCCATTAAAAAACAATGTTTTATCAAAACACGAAACTCGGTTTTTTTCCATTTTTTAAACAAACTACAAAACGACTTTACTCCAACCTCGATAACTCAGCTGTTTCTGGTCGGATCGACTTAAAATTTTAACCCGTTTCAAGCAAAGGTTAGTACTCTAGAAAGACGTGGCTACTGGTTTACTACGAGCGCCATATCTGCTTTAGTCTCGGGACTTATTGATCCATGTGTTATCATAACATGAAAATATATTATTTTCTCCAAATCATGACTCGTTTTGCTCATTTCTAGAATCGGAATTTTGCCCGAAGTTCAATTTGTAACGAATTAACTCTTTTTGTAACGAGTTAAACGAATCCAAACACAAGTACAAATCCCTACAGATTATAAGTGGTAACCAATTTTTGCAGCAGTATGATAGAATTTTTATGAAGTTTTCGTTCGATGAAGGTTGGTTATGCGGCAAATATGCCGAACAATAGACATATTTCCGTTCTAAATCAATTCCTCCAATAGTATTTCTAACTGTAACAAGCTCATATATGATAGATACATCCATAGCACTATTTGTGCAAGTATGCATGCTCGAGGCATTTCTCGTGGATTAGTCATACCATTTTTGTTGAAAGCAACGAATAATAATGAGTTTAATAACCCACTGACGAATGAGCTTTCCTTTTGCAGAAGTCTGTATAGATTCATAGTTGTATGTTCATACTGGAGATTGATTATTGAACCATTATCGATCAGAGTAATGTACACTTCATCATCAGTACTATGACTGCTATCAGCTCCTATTCGAGCACCCGAAGCCCGACCCTGGCCCGATTCCAACGGGTATTTATCATCGGGTACGAGTTGGGTACGGGTGACGAATTGTATGGGATATTTCGGAATGGAATACATCCGACTCGGTGGTTCTGAGTATAAGGCACTGGTCATACAAGCGTGCGTATGTTCAAGTCTCAATTTGGAAGGATTGTTTGTGTCACTACAATCGTAGTACTAGCCATGCAATTGCCCTGTACACTTACGAGTCGGCTTCGAAGTCGGTTGAAACCGAAGGCTAAATTCCACATCGGAATGCAATGCCCTGATTTTACTTTTGGAATATCATAGCCCTCGTGCATTAAAAAAAAACCAATTCACATCTGTAACGGAAAAAGATACTCCTTGAATTCTAATTGAAGCATTAGCAATTTTATAGTTGACTTGTTTTGTGCTTGGTGATTTCATTTGATTTGATTCCTGGTTACCATCGACCATCGGCGGCTGTGAAATGTTTGATAATCTACAATTAAAAAATAGTAATTGGATACATTATCTATATTATTAATAAATCAATACAGTAAGGTATAACAAATTCCCGATTGAGCATTGCATTACTCAAAATGTGTTATTTATGTCTTTGAACTGTTTGTAGTTCAAATAAAAAAATCGATATTTCACGGTACATGATTTCACGTTCTTCTCTACTAATTAAGTGTGTACAATCCAGAGTGTCGTTGAATACACGATAAGATTCTGATACCCTGTACAGTGGCGGGGATTGCCCGAGATTAATTGGGTATTGATTGTAGAAGCGTGTTCAAATTTGTCAGCCGGTGGTTGATTTTATTAGCGTTTAGTGGTGGTGAAACGATGACTCGTTTTGCACCGGCTTTGCCATTTTGGTGATCGTACGCAGATACTGCGCCTCAATGCGTTGCAGTTAACACTACTTGGAAGGCATTACTTTGCGAGTTGTTTGCTCGATCGTTTGAAATATGGATTCTAGTCCTCTGTGCGATGGTCGCTCGACTATTTACGAAGTGTTGTTTAAATACTATAGCTCTTCTGTGAATTCCGAGCAGTGAAAATTGCTGACAATCAATCATCATGTGGTAAGCATAGGCTTAGGATATTACCTTCTGGCTCTGTTTTTACAAATCGCTGCAGTCTATTGTTAGTGTACAGGAGAGTTGAATGACTACAAACGGGTGAGTTTTATTCTACAATCTAAAAGGATTGATAAATAACATAATTGCTTTTTTTCGTAAATTCAAGTCACTTGATGTTCAACAGATTTATGATCTAATACAGTGAATGAGTGATTGAATTATTGAACCAAGAAATAATGAACTCAATTCTGAAATGATTATTACCGGTCAACCATCACGAATCCAAGGTTAATGATAAAAATGGTTTTAAAACTCTAAAGTGAGTCGTTTTTCAGCCCCCGACACTAAAAATTGGAAGAAAGAAAAAGAAATAATAAACTTTCCACTCACATGGTGTCTGTTGTCAAGTTCAGCTTTGATTTTGCACCTGCAGTCAACCAACCAGTGTGAGCGTCCGATGTTCGTTCACTCGAGCTAGCGTTACTAATTGATAGATTTTTCATCTAAAAGAAACACAATTGACGCGCATACAAACGAAGGAACCCCAAAATTACCCCGAACTGATGTCACTGTCGCAAAACGTAATTTTGCCGCTTTGGGCTGGTCTAACTCATTCGCACCAGACGATAACAACTTGATTGAAAAACAAACACTTTACTCGTCTGATTCTTTTCGACAGTCGTGTTGTAGTTTTTGTCTCATCCGCAGCTAGAACGATGGACGTAGGTTGTTTCACTTCTTACCGACCAGTGGTCAGCTGCTAGTCTCGAAAGTACAACGCACTGGTGATGGACTTTTTTTCTATATCGAGGACACTGTAGGCTGGGGTGGATTTGAGAAGATCTGCATCAATCGTCTCTCTATAATTGGCAAAAGTAGAATGAGTTTGCTAGGAAAAAAATTTAGAAAAATCATTCATTAGAAACACATTAGAGACAATAATCTCGGCTCTCTATCTGTGCGCTGTATGCAACATACAACGGACCTACTATAGACTTCAGTTTCATAGCACTGAAATGTTCAATACATACAACGACAACAAATTTGTATCTTCGAATAATGAACCAAGAAAATATCTGTTAGTATCGTGAAAAATTAGTTGATTTTTTTCTGAATGAGGACCGATTCCGGTAGAAGTAATAAATCAAACGAAGCTATTTCACGGAATTAAACTTGAACTTCACCATTTTTTCAGTTTCATAGATAATAAGCATTCCCGCGCACCAACTTTTATGATCTCTGAACCGATTCCATTTTTCATAATCCATTGAAACCCATTGACCAAGAACATAGACACCCAACTACAATTTCGGCAATAAATACAATAGTTACACAATACAATAGTTAGTAGTGTTCCATATCCAACATCTTGAACAAAAATTTATAACAAAAAACTTTTTGCACTGCTTCACATATTAAACTTTTAGTGAAGTTTGTCAATACTTACTTTGAATCGCGTACATCCTCCAGGATAAAAACATTTCCACATATGAAATATTCACAAAATCGAATGACCACCAGGGGACGGTATTTGACATCACTAGACACTAACTTTGTTCTCTGGGGGGTGAGGTTACTTGTATTTTTAAACTTCCATTCAGTTGAAAGTAATAATGAAAATGTATTTTCGAGTTAAAAAACAGACTGGAATGTTTGTATCAATGGTAGCAACCTTCAACGTAAACTTTGGTTGCATAATCAAAGCAACTTATCGGACCCTTGTGGCTATCGTAGCGATAGCTCGTTGTGTCAGTTGCCATCAGAAACCTATTCCACCCAACCAGCATTAGGCATAGGCATCTGTCGTTGATCGTTCCACTGCCTTCGGTCTCTGAAGTTAATCTCTATCATAGTCGACTGTTTGGCGTCGCACGTCTTCACTTATCTCGATGCTTTAGTGCTCTTCAGTATGGCAACAGAAGAACTGATATTGTGGTTATCACTGACCATCGGTACTCTCTTTATAAGCCCCCATATAGCTTTGAAGTTTTACTCGTTGAAGCACATTTCGATTCGTCGATATTCGAATAGTGAATTACGTTAAATTTCAGCATCTGTAACATCAGTTCCTTGCGGTAACTTCAGAATACGTCGTCTAATCTTTCGTGTTAAAGTGGTAAGCACGAAATCTTGCTGTTGGCGCATTGCGGCGATTGGAGAGTAAATGAACAACACTACTAAGCTGTTTATCATGATTATTTCTTTTCGTCATTTCGTCTGCATAATTGTAAAGATAATGATGACTAGCAGGCGTTACGACTGTTGACCAATCTAATATCTTAGATCAGACCGGTATTTGCTGAGCATGAAGCAGTTTGTCAACATTTTTATTGTGTGCCGGCTCAGAAAACTCTACGCCTTAGTATGTTTCGCACGACATTGCGCACGTAAGAGTGCAGTAAATTTTCAATGCTCAGTTAGTTGTAGCTACAGTGTCGTTCAAAATTATGCATTCGATGCCGATGATAGTTTTGTAATTCTCGGCTTCTAGATCGTCCATACTTCGTTTTACAAATATTGTATGTCTTTAGAATTTTTTTCAATTTTTTTAATCCGAAATTCGATTGATTTTGTTTTCTGTACCATTCTACTCATTTCCAGAGATCACTTAACCGAGTATTGCAATCTTAGGTTCGAATGTGGTTCCATAACCTGCTACTGAACTTTATTCGGATCTGAAAAAAATAATTAAAAAAAGTTATTTTCAAATGTCCGTAAGAAGCAGATTCTTTAAAATTAGTCAGGATTTTTTCTAGCATACAGGTCTTACTAGTTTATAACCAAACGAGCCCACGCTGGCTATACCTGGCTCCCAATTTCTGGTTTTTCTATGGAAGTAGCAGTCAAAAGTCATCAGAATGGAACTTCCATAGATTTCTCTGAGATGGCTGAACTAATTTTCACGAATTTCTATTCAAATAAGAAGTCTAATGATCCCATCGAATGTTATTGAACTGTATTCAATGCTCTCGATATCTTAGAGTTTAAGCAGTGTGCTTTTGAACTTATATCTATTCTATCTACATATATAAAAATGCAGAGATCATTCTTTGTAATCGCATCACGTAAGAACGGATGGACGGATCTACAAGATTCTTTTTTTGTTTGATCAGTTTTTACCCCCACCGGGTTCGTACATCAAAAAAATTAGGAAAACTTGCCGGAAAAGTGGGAAAAATCCATATTGTTGATTTGCATGGACAATGAAATTTTCCGTTGAAAAAGTTGTCAATAATTGCTAGATCTACGATTGATGTTTGGCGCGCAAATGATTGTTTGTGCGTTAACTAGTATAACATACAGAATGAAAAACTGCTTTGCTCGCGTAGGTCATCTTTAAGAAAACGAAGTGAGTTCACTATTATATGTACTTCCAGCACCGGAACCCAAGAACCGGTAATTTCAAAGTCGGTTCGTACGGCCACCAACTAACATGACGTACAAAATCTACTAGTTTTTATTCAAATTTTGAAGACTTTATACGATTTAGCCATCGTACTCTAAACGACGGTTTAAATTTTTGTTGTATCCGAAAACATGCAGTAATTCGTCGTAGTGGAAATATCGGTTTTGAGTCCAGTTTAAAAATTTGTTTACCGTTTTTTCTTCGTCAGTTTTAGTGACGGTGTGCAATATTTAACACACTTTACCCTACAACTTTTGAACCAGAAGTCAGATCCGGACGAAATTCAGGAATTCTGTATGAGACCATGAGACCTTTCATTTGAATCTAAGTTCGTGGGAATCTGTCAAACCATCACTGATAAAAATGAGTGAGATCCATTTTGGAATATATGACCACTATTTCCGGTGTTTCCGGAACCGGAGATCAGGAACCAGGATAGCCGGAATCGGTTTGTTTAGTTGCCTACTGATAATGACTATCGATTTGTGTAGTTTTGAGACCGGTTTAGAAAATTTTTAACAGTTTTTGTTTCACCAGTTTTATTAACGGTGTACAATATTTAACACCCTATAACTCCGGAACCGGAAGTCGGATCCGAATGAAGTCGGAATTCCGTATGGGACCATGAGACCTTTCATTTGAATCTAGGTTTGTCAAAATCGGTTCAGCCATCTCCTAGAAAACCTAGTGAGATTATTTGGCACATACACACACACACAGACATTGCTCAGCTTGATGAACTGAGTCGAGTGGTATATGACACTTGTCCCTCCCTCTGGTTTCCATATGAGAAAAGCAAAAATGTATTGAAATCCGACGTCCGGTTCCTAAAGTCTAAAGTGAAGAATATTTCACAGTCAATAATCCACACCAAACATTGACTTTTTTAGGATTCATTGGGTGCTCTTGCAATGCTTCTGATTGGTCTTCACTCCAGATACGGCAACTTGGCTTTTTTTTCATAAATACGTTTATTTCATAGGCAATATACATAAGTTTTTCTTCGCCATGGCATCCACAATACATAGTACTTTAAACCTAATACATTTCGAATATCATATTAGTATGTTGGTATTCATTAGTTAATCTAAACACAGTTTTTATCAAGCGAGTTACTATTATAAATTACATTAATTGAAATACATTTATTTTGTACATGATCTTCTAACTATTTCTGGTTTGTTTGTATCAGTTCATCACTTTTATTTAATATAAGATAGCTGGCTATTGGTTGAATTCATGGAAGAGAAAACAGTCTAACATAAAATAAAATTCAAATTGGAACTCCAATGGACTTAATGAAATAATAAAGAAGTTTCATGTAAGGAACGTCACGACAAGCAAGAATGTCGCGAATTTGGATAGTCTACCTTGGGTACGCAAGGAATTTATTAGTTGAGATCTGACATCACGATACTCCACGCATGTCCAAACAACATGGTCAATATCGCGGTAACCTTCGCCACAAGCACAATGATTAGTTTCGGAAAGTCCAATTCGAAGGAGATGTGCATCTAACGTGTAGTGATTGGACATGAGTCTGGACATCACACGAATGAAATCTCTACTCACATCTAGTCCCCTGAACCATGCCTTTGTCGATACTTTAGGAATAATTGAGTGCATCCACCGACCCAGATCATCTTTATCCCAAGAAGCTTGCCAGCTGGCAAGTGTTCTTAGGCGAGACGCGCTATAGAATTCGTTTAAAGCAATCGGTCTCTCATAAATTTCACCCTCAATAGCACCACGTTTGGCTAAAATATCGGCTCTTTCATTCCCTGGAATGGAGTAATGAGCCGGGACCCAAACTATTGTGATTTGATAATTATTGTTCAATATGTCGTTCAGGAATAGTTTTATTTTGCTTAACAAAAACGGTTCAAGTATGGATTTATATGGATCAATTATTCATCAAGCGGATATGGGCATTTTTGGTTTAGTTGGTTAGCTGACGTGCTTTGTGTTTCTAGGTTCAAGTCGGGCTGTTGCTATCGATCTTTTGTTTTTTTATTTCATTTGATTTCAAACTCCTGCAATTTTTCAATCACGATGAAATACGATGCTCCATTTATGTGCATCTTAAAAGATGTAAAATCACAACTGCACTGCACAGATAAAAATATTTTGTGAATTTACATTTATTTTCATGCACATATTTGGAGTAGGCAATTGAATGGAAAGTTACAGTACAAAACTAAGCGGTTTGTAAATACACAGTCTTATTCAATGAAAAACTTAATGTTATTTTACATCAATCATGGTTTTAAATTAGATTTTTGTTTCAACTGATACCTATTTCATAGTACTACCGGTTTACATGCCGTGTAAGTTTCGTCTTTTCTTTCTGTGTGTGTAGCTGTTAAAGTTAACGTAAACAAACTTGTACAAGAGTTTGTTATAAAAATTTATGTCTGTTATAAATTTGTTATTACTTGCTTGCAAGGATACATATCTATTGTCGATACCATGATTAAGAAATCATGAAAATCATGAACTATTACTTCTCATGAGACCAGCAATATAAATTTTCTATGATGATTTCATGAGAAAAAACGTGTTTAATCCACCTAGCAGTGAGATGATACCTTTTTTTACCAATCTGCATGTGTTTTTTTGCATGAATATTCTTCGGTGTTTAAGTTTTCATGACATTATTTTAATGACCGTCGTTTTAAGCGACAGTTTGAGATTTTAATCACTCATTACTCTGTAATGTCGAAACTGCAAATCGGATCGAATTTAAATCTAGAAGTGTGATAATCGATTAAAGATGCCATGATATGTAAGTTCCACTTTAGAGTTTACGGTAATTTAAGGTACTTCCAGAGCCGGTATTCAGGAACCAGCATAACCCAAACCGATTCGTATGGCCATATGACGAATAAATTACAACAGTTTTGAGTCCAACTTTGAAGCTCAATCCCATCTTCTATATCGGTTTGAATTTTAAAAATCATGTAATTCGAGAACCGGAAGTCATAATTGGATAAAATTAATTAATTTTTGTATGTATGTATAAAATTAATTTATTTTGTATATAAGTTTATTTTAATTTGAATTTTTGTTTCTGATATTTGATTAGGTTTTTTTTGAGAAAACGATTGAGCTTTGAGAAACGATTTTATACTGGAACCGGAATTCTAAAATCGGTATGGCCGAAGTCAGATAAATTCACCTGAATAGCTGTATAGTTTACATTTGTTTCAAAATATTTGAAAATCAGTGAAGACATCTTTGAGAAATCATAGCACGAATTAAATTTTTAGGTGCCTTCTGAATCGACAAAAAGTTAATTTTTTTTATCGGCTATCCAAATTTGCTAACCCGATAAACCTGATTAATTTATGTGGAATAGACATTTTTATACCAATCACCCTGTATCCCCGAAACCGGATGTTGGATCTGGCTGAAGAGAACAATGTTTTATAAATCTTGAAACTTTTCATTTGAATCTTAGATGATTCTTAGAATTCATTTGAATCTTAGATCGGTTCAGCCATCTACGAGTAGAATGAGTTACACAATTTTAATTTCGTTTCACATATCATCCTGTAGTTCCGGAACCAGAGGTCGGAACCAAACATAATTCAGGAACTTTGTTTGGGAGCATACGAATTTTCGTATGAATCTGAATTTGTAGAAAAGAAATTTTCCGAGAAAATTGAGTGAAATTATTTGTCACACACGCATTTGCTGATCCCGTCGAACTTATTCGAATGGTATATGGATGTCATGTTCTTTCAGCATTTATTGCTGTAAGTAGTTTGAAACAATATAATTAAAAAAAAAACTGGTTTATATATGTCATATTCGAACGATTATGTTGCCAAAAACGAGCCGTGCTAAAATCGGTCCGAGGCAAATTGTCATAAAAAAGGATGCTGTACACAGTCTTTTTGGTACTTAGAAACAATTGTATGTAACAGAATAAAAAATCGTGTTTTCCGTTGCTCCCAAGCATTGCTTTGTCATACAGCGCTCAAAACTCCTACTGCTGGAATAGGGGGAAAAGTCGTTTACACAAAAATTTCGATATCTCCGTTAAAAATGGACGGATTTTAACAATCTATGGCTTGTTGGATAGGTATTATCGTGCGAAATCTAAATCTGAAAACATATTCTGTTTTCAAGGTCAATTGTGACAGATACTGTCAAAAAACTGAAAATTTTGACATAAAACTTCGCATAACTCAAAAAGTAAACATCCGATCTCAAAACCATTCAATAGCGTTTTGGGTGACGGGGAGACCTTTCATTTGAGACTAGTTTGATCAAAATCGGCCCAGCCATCTCTGAGATCTCGACCTCTTAGTTGACAACACACATACAGACACACACACATACACACACACATACACACAGACATTTGCTCAGTTCGTCGAGCTGAATCGATTGGTATATGACATTCGGCCCTCCGGGCCTCGGAAAATTTTTCGAAAGTTTGAGCGAATTCTATACCTATTTTTTATATATATAAAAAAAGGTAAAACGTTTCATGATTTTCATAATTTCTTAATCATGGTGCCGGCAATGAATTTTTATCCGTGAAGAACTGTAAAGTAACTCTATATTCAATTCTCTGCTTTAAATTCACAAAATATTAATATTCTGTGTACTCTCAAGAGGTGCAAGTTAAAGATTTAGTGTAATTACTTACAAGGCATGTTCACCGTTTTCCATTTGTGCAGGATTACTTAATTCGATCAAGCATCGTCAAATGATTAGGATGCATTGTTTTAATAAGCTATCCCGAAACCGCCAATCTTCGCTGCACGCTTTCTTCGGATACTGGTGGGTACACAGACACGCACCTGAGTTTTCGCACCAGATGAGACACTGCTGCAAATATCTTTATTTCCGTGTAATGACTGACTGACGAAGTAGATGACTAGTATACTATTCTCTCCGGTGTGTTGTGTTCCGACCAGAATATGGCGGTTAAAAATGAGATCGTATATCTTGTATGGCTGTGTGTGTGCTCGTTTTAGTGTTGCACTATTGCGGTTGTCGGCAATGCCGAGTCGGCAGGCAGGAGTGCGATAAGGACTTTTCGATAACACTATCAGCAACCATGGTAATGGAAAGCCAACTGTAATATAGGGTGTACTGTTATATGGCCCTTACGAAACACGATGCAGTACTCTCGCTCCGGTTTATACTACTCCCGGTTTGTAGAGGTTGGGAAAATTGGTGGATAGGGAAAGGAGCTTGTGCTCACTAGCGACGCTGCTTGACATTATAAATAGAACCGGATGAAGATTTTTAGCTTTCATACTAGTGTTTCACAGTTGTGATAAGCAAGTTGTAGGTCGGACAGCTAACGTTTCGTGACGGTATTCCGGTCGATTCTTAGTGGTGACCCCTTCGGCTACCAGCTGTCTATCCAGGGGCGAGCGATAGGTAATTCGAATCAATTCGATAATTTTGTGCTAATTTTGGTTCGATAGGCATGTGCGTATTTGTGTTTGTTCGAGCTGGAAACTATTATTACTAAGTCGAGTGACCGGTGAAAGCTACGGACCAGATGCAGAAATTGGTTGTATTGGTGATTCTCGATCTCCATTGGCGCTGATGTGTTGTGTTTAGCGTTTTTTGTTCGGCATTCGAAGTTTATTAGCTGACTGTCGAAGCTAACATGTGCTGGGAATACTTACTGTATCTCACGGATCACCGTGAATGTTAGAAGTGATGGGTGGTTGCCAGGTGGGAGGTAAAGCCAGTATGTTCAACGCTTGGAAAGAGAGTGAACGACTGTTGGATATTGCAGTGGGCGGTTTTGCGGAGCCCTTCTAGCGTTGCTGGGATTGGGATTGGAAATTCGGAGAATGTTTCCCAGGTGGATGTATTTTAAGATCAAAGGCAGACATACAGAGGCGTCGGGTACGGAAAAAAATAGAAGTTCTCGTTTTCTGTGCGGCAGTGGTTGTTTTGCAGTGAGACGATCGAAATATCAGCAAACATAGAGCAGGAATATAAAACCGTCCACCCACTATGAATGTGTAGTGTAACAAATTGGAAGAATCCAACGAGCCGATTTACGAAGGCAAATAAGTTCATGTGGTTTTTTTTTTCGGATAATGAAATTTGTTCCATTTGAATATTTCAGCACATGTTGTGCAGGGAAAACTGATTCTGTAAATTTCATTAAGCCATTTAATTTAGGATGTTGATCAGCTTGGTAGAATATGACATCCAATGTCATGCTCAGTTCATGACTGGGATTGTAGCCAAGTCGTGATGGTTGACAATTTCCAGCAGAAATTTTGTGCATACATTAAACGACATTTGTAAAATATTTGCATGCTGTCAGCCGGATTTAATTAGAAATATATTAAAACACATTTTCCTCGTTATCTTCTCAAACTAGATTGTGACTAAAGGAACCTTGTTTGTAGCTGAATGAAACACGAAAAAAGGCCACTGGAGTTTAAATTTATTTGGTCTCTATCTTTAACAGGCATAAAACCTTGTCTAGATATCTTACATATTCACTTAGCTAATGCTGATTCCTAAGCTATTATGACGCAATCGATTATTGGAATGGAATGTTCGACACATACTGGAACACGATTTATTATGCCCATAATTTGTTCTTGCAATAGGAAATCTCAAAAAATGATGAAAACGTAGATAACCAATTACAGCTGTTCGGGATAAATGTGATTGTGGTAATTGTAATAAACCAGCAATTAAAATGGCTTTGGAGACATTACTACCAACTGATAGCAGATCCAGGTCCATAAGTGAATGTGTCATCTTTGTCGTAAATAACACTATTGCTTTACACAGTTTTCTTGGTTCTGTGTAGTCAGATGTAGGTTCTCCACCACAAACAACTCGTTTCAGTGGATAATTTGGTGCTGAATTTCCTTGGAACATGATAGAATACATTTCAAAAGAGAACAGATGGAACATTTCTTCTCTTCGACTGCATTTGCCATCTATATGTTGATGGTTTGGGTATCTTCCTCAAAGTTTTGTTTGAACTGCTTACATCTCTTCCTTTGATGGTCTCCTATGTGTCAAAAATTTCAAGCATATGTGGCTTTTCAACCGCTCAGACCTAGACTCGATTGCACTACACCGAAACCTCTATTTACGAATCATACTTTGGCAACTGGAATAAATATTAGAAAATTTGCTACAAATATCTTATGATATAACACTTTTTTCTGTTATCGTTATCTGTAATTCATCATATTTCTTAACTAAGTTACAAAAATTTTTGAACTGATTTACTACAATGTGAAATCTGTTATACTTTACTACTTTCGAATATTGGTTATTACTGGAATAGTACGAATATTTGTGACTTTTATTGGTTGTTTTGTATTTGCTCTAACCGCTCCTTTTCCTTTATAAAAATGCTTAGTATATTGAAAAGTTCAATGATCTGTTGTAATAATTTTTTGTGCCTCCTCCCCCAATATTTCATGGAACTTGCCGCCCCTGAAACCGCGCATCATATGGCTATTTTCGGAACGGATGTGAATAGTAAGTGCAAAAAAATGATGTTTGGACTCGTTCCAAAATCCAAGATGGCGGCTTCCAATTTATTGATATTGCTTAAAATCCCTAACAATATGGGTATCTTCGGAACGGAATTGATGAGTAGCTTTCGGAAAACGATGTTTGAGGTGGTTCTGAAATTTAAGATGGCGACTTCCGGTTTCTGGATATTCCTTGAAAACCCTTACAATATGGGTACTTTCGGAATGGGATTAATGGGTAGATGTCAGAAAACGATGTTTGAGGTGGTTCTGAAATCCAAGATTGCGATTTCCGGTTTGTTGATATTCCTTGAAAACCCTTACAATATGGGTACTTTCGGAACGAGATTGAAAAGTAGATGTTGGAAAACGATATTTGAGATGGTTCCGAAATTCAAAACAGTGACTTCCGGTTTATTAGTATTACTTAAAAATTTTTGCCGTGTTCCTTGAACTTGGCATTTCTTGAAAACACTACACCGGAAGTCACCTCACTGAATTTTGAAACGAGCTCAAACATTGTTTATTGGTATCCAATCTGTTCCAGAAATTTCTTTGTTTGGAGTGTTTTTAAAGCATATCGAAAAACCGGAGGATGTTATATTGGAATTCGAGACTACACCAAACATAGTTTTGCGGTATCTGCTTATTGAATAAAAATACCCATATTGTAAAGGTTTTCGCCATCTTGGAAAGTCGCCATGTTGGATTTCAGAACCACCTCAAACATCGTTTTCCGACATCTACTCATGAATTCGGTTACTAAGATACCCATTTTTAGGGGTTTTCAAGGAATATCAAAAAACCGGAAGTTGCCATCTTGGATTTTAGAACCACCTCAAACATCGTTTTCCGACATCTACTCATCAATCCCGTTCCAAAAATACCCATATTGTAGGAGTTTTCTTGGAATATCAATCAACCGAAAGTCGCCATTTTGGATTTCCAAGATACCTCAAACATCATTTTCCCGGAATCTACTCTTTAAACCCGTTCCAAAAATACCCATATTGTAGTAGTTTCCATGGAATATAAATGAGTCGGAAATCTCTTTCGATGTATTCCAAAACCTCTTTTTACGAAGCAGGTTCGTAAAAAAAGTTTACCGTTTTTGGGATTTGGTTCGTAAAAACAGTTACGTAAAAAGAGGTAACGTATAAAAAGTGTTCGTAAACGGAGGTTTGGGTGTATCAGTCGGATTTCCCCCGCATGCATCGTATCAAACGAGTAATATCTCTCAGGTCTGTCACTTTTGTTGAGCGATTGCCAATCGATTCAAAAGCGGATTTGTTTTCATTAAAAATAGCAAAAAGTACTTCGAGTAAGCATTTAATTTTTATCAAAAACTCGTATTTAAATTAGATTTTTTGAACTTTCAACTTCAAATTCATCGACTTCGAAGATAATCCTGTAATTATAAAAAATAATTGCTATGTTTTGAACGTTCGTTCTGAGAATTACACCATCTTGGTATCATATGCTAAATTTGCAGAATCCAAAATGATATTTTGAACGGTGGTGTACAAATTTTCACGATAACTTTGTATTGTATTCAAATATTCAAATTGTATGCTCGTTCAACTTCTTAAGCGTACGAGATATTAATACCGCTTTTCATTGAAAAACACTGGTGGCGTGGATTGCTCTGGTTTTGCACTTTCGAGCAGAAGGGCAATTTTTCGATGGTGTTTTATTGTCATTTCTGCTCGAAAGTGCAAAACCAAAGCCATCAATGAAAACAGCCAGAAGTAATAACCAGTGCTGTTTGTACTTTCCAAATGATTACAACATTTTCGAACACATATTGCTCCCTAAACAATCTGTACCGTATAAATTTCGATCTTTTCTACTGTCTGTAATGCTCATACTAACAGTCTCATATCGGTTTTCACTGTTCTTGGGTTAGCTTGACGAATTTAGTTTATTCTCTACTTATTCTCAGAAATTTTAATAACACTTGTTGGTTTGTTCAGTAAAATGTAAAACAAAATGTAAATTTGCAACTCTTGTCTGTTCTCATTTGTAAAGCTCATGTACTCCAGTACTATGCAGTCCGCTGCATACATGCAGGGGGGCATATGTTGTGGATGGTAGTGCATTCCCGTCACATTGATGTACGACAATGTTCATGATAAAACTATCGTCTAGTGTGTTTTTACAACAGCTCTATGCAAGTTGCTCGCCTGAAATTTTCTTTGTTCTTTCGGCATGGCCATTTCCACCACATCATAGAACACAGACATTTAACCAATTATCGGAATTTCTTGAAATTATCTGAGAATGAAAAACTACTAATGAAGCTATGATTTACAAAACTTTTTTTTGTTTCATTTTGTCTTCCATATCGTATGGCCGCACTTTTCTTCTCGCGCTATCCATCAAATCTTTTACTGCAGATTTTCCCAGTGTTGTTGTTGCTTTTATCCTAATATTCTTCAACTCCAGTTCAATAGCTTCGAGATGTTCTGTCTTTCAAATTGCTCAGGGCAAAGCTCCGGTGAACTTTAGGCAAATTTTAATTTTAAATTTTATGACGAAATTTTAGCCAAAGCCAATCGTCAACTCGGTTTCATCATGAAGATTGCCTCAGAGTTTCGGGATCCGTTGTGTTTGAGATCTTTGTATTGCTCACTTGTACGCTCTATACTCGAGTCAAACGCTGTGGTGTGGTGTCCTTACCATGCTCTCTGGAAAACTAGGATTGAAGCTGTTCAACGAAAATTTGTGCGATACGCTCTGCGACTGCTACCGTGGCGTGACCCCATGAATTTACCGCCCTATACTGATCGATGTCGTCTATTGAATCTTGAGCCATTGGAAACACGACGAATCATTGCTCAAGCTACATTTGCTGCTAAACTGCTTTTGGGGGATATTGACTGCCCACCTTTGCTAATGCGGTTAAATCTCTACGCACCGGAAAGATCACTTCGTCAACGCAACTTTCTGCTCCTGGAATCAAGGAATACGGTTTATGGACAGCACGAACCTTTTCGCTCTGTCTGTACGAGATTCAACGAGTTTTTCCAGTATTTCGATTTTAATGTGTCGTCCCGTGTGTTTCATCAACGTCTACTTGACCTTTTTCATATTGTGTATCGTGAAAATTAAATTTAGTGTACTTAGTTCATTAATTTTTATTCATTAAGACAAACTATGTCAGATGAATCATAAGAAACAAACAAATAAACAAACAAATAAACAAAACATTGACTCCGTTGGCTCGGTTTAGAGTGCTAATTAAGGCAATCTTCCATGTAAATCGTACCGTTGATTGTTCAGGAAGTGATGAAGGGATTCTTTCACCACATTCGCAGATCGCCTGCTAAAATTCGATAGTTTCTTCTTTCGAACATCCTCCGAAACATCGCAGTTACACTTGGCAACGAAATATACTAGGGCGGGGATTTAGCGGAAGTAGGACTTGGTGTAAGTCTCGTCATCCATCAAGATGCAACACGATTTGGAGTGCAGCTTCGTAAAAAAGTTTCCAGCACGCTACATAGGAAGATGAATTGACTAACTATCCACTCTTGCGGGCTCTTTTCTCTGATGAATAATAAAAACTTAAAAAACGAGCTGTTAATATTTCACGTGAATCGGACATCAGTGACGAATTTTCGTCACGTGCGAGAAAAGCAAAGCATGTTTGGATGGGACGTCCTGCGAGTGTCTTTGCGTTCGTCGATAAAATTATTCCCATACTATCCTGCTCAAAAATTTCCCGGAATCACTACCGTGTGGCGCTCTCAGTCACCCGAATAGGTCCCGAATTTTTAGGTTGCCATATCTGTCGTTGATATTCTATCAAATTTTCAGCTTGATACCTGTACGATTGTCAAAGCTACACTGGGTTGAGTACATCTGCGATTGAGTGTGTCCACGATTTTGTACAATTTTCAAAATGGAATTGAATTTGTAACAACGAGTTTGCATTAAATTTTACGTTAAAAACGGTTTCAATGGTGCAACGACATTGCAAATGTTAGAAGAGTGTTTCGGCAACGATACTCGGAAGAAAACAGTCGTTTAACAGTGGCACAAACGTTTCAAAAGTGGCCGTCGTTTTCAGTCGAAAAAGAAGGCGATGCTCACAGTTTTCATTGATTACAAGGGTGTTGTGTATCATGAATTCCTTCCACAAGGCCAGACAGTCAACAAGGATTATTTGGGCGTTATTCGATGTTTACGTGAAGCAATTCGCCGAAAAAGACCAGATTTGTGGGCAAACAACTCCGGATCGCACCGTCACACAATGCGATCGTAATCCGTGAACATTTGGCTAAAAACGAAACGAATACCATTCAGCCATCACTGAATTCACCAGACTTTTTCCTATTCGGTCGACTCAAGAACGCATTTCAGCACCCAAGATGAGATTATGGAAAATTCGCAGATGGCTCTGATGGCCATATCGAAAACTGAATATAATATAATGTTTCGAGGATTGGATCAATCGCTGGTATAAGTGTGTTGCCGTCGATGAGGAGTACCTTGAAGGGGACAATATCGATGTTGGTGATTAATCTAGTATTTTTAATTTGCTGAATTAATTCCGGGGACTTGTAGGGAAAGGTAGTGTTGGTCTCATATAGTTTCGTAACAAATTCTAAATGCACGGATAATGGAAACTTTCCGTTGAATGTCATGTAGAACGATATGTTCATCATGAAATCATCGGCACTTGTCAGCATGATGATTTTTCAATTTGCAAGGAGCTGTTAAGCCTACTGAATTGAAGATGAAAATGAATGGATAAAATTCAACCATTGAATGAATATAATATGTATGAAAACTTTAAATGAATAGATGCGGTTATTCAGCTGACGATGAATTCTGGAAGCTTTACTCGAGTATGGCAACAAAAGTCTAAAGGATAATAGATATACTGACAGTGAATGGCCATAAATTTCACCTTCATCAAATCATTTTCATTTAAAAATGAAATTTTACCAAATTGCTCAAATTTTTTGAGATCATCTCGGGATACAGCTCTACAAAGATCAAAGAAATGTTTATGACCTCTTCCGTTGTTTTTAAATTCTTCTGACCTGAATTCATTGATCGAATATTCTCTCATGTATTTCTTTTTTTTCTATCTATTCAATTACAGATAAAAACCGAATGATCCATGTTTTATCTGTGAAGCTATGCAACCGAATTACAATTGAGGCACACCTCGAATCTCGACGGTGATTCAACGCGGGATAAATCGGAATACCAACCGCTGCCATCCGCGTGACGACGACTAACAAACGAAACCGAGAAGAAGCTGAACGTGAAATGTTGTTATAGTGTTCCCTAAAGACTCGGGTGTTTTTGGCTCTGTGAGGGGCTTGTTTTGTATCGTTAGAATTCGGTAGCGGAACAATCGCACAGAACAATGGCAGTTAGTTAAAAGTTAGCGGGTTTTTGGTGAGTTAAACCCAAGTAGCAGCAGTAGCAGCAGCAGCAGCAGCAGCAGCAGAGGAAAACCAACGAGATCGGTTACTTTATGCCCTATTGCTGGTGTGCGTGTTCGTGAGTGCGTATCTGCGCGTGTGTGTGTGGGTCAGGAACTACCCACCACTTCAAAGGAAAATTTGCTCCTTTGTCACCAAAGGATCTCTCATCGGCAGACAAGAAGCTAAATTTACACTTCACACTCACTGAGATATATTTTCACTACAACTGTTACTACTAAATCTACTATTACTACTACTGAATACGTTAAAACGAGAAGAGGAAGAGAAAAAACTGTTTAGAAATTCGTAAACAAAAAAAAAAGATCTACTAACATCCCCCACGCTTTAAACAAACAAAAAACAAAATCTATACATATATATAATTAAATAGAAAACGCGGAAAAGTTCTTAAGCAACATAATATAAGTAAGTTAAATCGAAGTTAGTAAATCAAATTAAATTCGTAAACGACACAACCAAACATAAAATAAGCAAAATGGCGACGATAGATGGACGACCAGCGCAGTATCAGATCTCGCTGAAGAATCTGCGCGAGATCATGGAGCACCGGGGCCGAGAGGGTGTGGCCATCGTAAATGAGTATGGCGGCGTGCACGAGATCTGTCGAAAGTTGTACACGTCTCCGAATGAGGGTCTGAGCGGTTCGAAGGCGGACATCGAGCACCGGCGGGAGACGTTCGGGTCAAATATTATTCCTCCGAAGCCACCGAAATCTTTCCTAACACTGGTGTGGGAAGCACTGCAGGATGTGACTCTTATTATTTTGGAAATTGCAGCCATTATCTCGTTGCTGCTATCGTTCTACCAGCCAGCGGACGATGACGAGCCGGTGATCGAGGAAGAAGAAGAGCATTATTCATGGATCGAAGGTTTAGCAATCCTGATATCGGTGTTTGTGGTAGTAATTGTAACGGCCTTCAATGATTACTCGAAGGAAAAACAATTTCGAGGCTTACAATCGAAGATCGAAGGTGAGCATGTGTTTGCGGTTATCCGAGGTGGAGATGCGATACAAATTAACATCGGTGACATCGTGGTAGGTGATATATGTCAAATCAAGTACGGTGATCTGCTGCCAGCAGACGGTATCCTGATTCAGAGCAATGACCTTAAGATTGATGAATCATCGCTGACGGGCGAATCGGATCACGTGAAGAAGAGTGAATCAACAGATCCGATGGTCTTATCCGGAACGCACGTGATGGAAGGCAGTGGGAAGATGGTAGTCACTGCAGTTGGTGTTAATTCACAGGCTGGTATCATTTTCACTCTACTGGGAGCAGCTGTGGATGAACATGAAGCTGCTGCGAAAAAAAAGAAAAAGGATGCTAAGAAAACGAAGAAACTAAAGGATGGCGACGAGATTACGAACAACAGTCATCATCCGTCGTTGAAACCTCAGACTACTGTTGACTCGATCACTTCCGATGATGGAGGAGAAGCCAAGGGAAGTAGTGGTGGAGGTGGAGGCCATGGTGGCAAAGAAAAGTCTGTACTTCAAGCAAAGCTGACCAAATTGGCTATTCAGATTGGTTACGCCGGTTCCACAATTGCTGTACTGACGGTTATCATTCTGATCGTTCAGTTTTGCATTCAAACCTTTGTTATCGAGCAAAAGCCCTGGCGAAATTCGTACGCTAACAATCTTGTAAAACATTTCATCATCGGTGTGACAGTGCTGGTTGTTGCTGTACCCGAAGGTCTCCCATTAGCTGTCACCCTATCCCTTGCATATTCCGTGAAGAAAATGATGAAAGATAACAACTTGGTACGGCATTTGGATGCCTGTGAAACAATGGGAAATGCCACTGCCATTTGTTCGGATAAAACAGGAACATTGACTACCAATCGGATGACCGTGGTTCAGTCCTATATCTGTGAGAAGCTATGCAAAGTAACGCCTAAGTTTAACGACATTCCACGGATAGTCGGAGAATCGATTGCTGAAGGTATTTCGCTCAATTCAGCTTTTACGACATGTCTAATGCCAGGATTGAACCCGGGAGATCCGCTACAACAGGTAGGAAATAAAACCGAATGTGCACTGCTTGGTTTCGTGCAAGGCTTGGGAAAGAGCTATCAAAGTATTCGCGATGCTCACCCGGAGGATTCCTTCACACGAGTATACACTTTCAATTCGGTCCGAAAGTCGATGAGTACGGTTATTCCGAAACCCGGTGGGGGCTACCGTGTATACAGTAAGGGGGCTTCGGAGATGATTCTGAAAAAGAGCGCCTTCATTTATGGACAGGATGGTGTGCTGGAGAAGTTTACACGAGATATGCAGGAGCGTTTACTGCACCAGGTGATTGAACCAATGGCATGCGATGGCCTACGCACGATTTGTATTGCATTCCGAGATTTTGTTCCCGGCAAACCAGAAATTAATCAGGTCCACTACGAAGGAGAACCGAATTGGGACGACGAAGAGAACATTGTGTGCAATTTGACATGTCTCTGTGTGGTTGGAATCGAGGATCCTGTGCGACCGGAAGTTCCTGATGCTATTCGAAAATGTCAGCGGGCCGGAATCACTGTCCGAATGGTAACAGGAGACAATATTAATACGGCTCGATCAATCGCTACAAAGTGTGGCATTATACGGCCTCAAGATGACTTCCTGATTCTCGAGGGAAAGGAGTTCAATCGACGAATCCGGGATAGCAACGGCGATATTCAGCAGCATCTGTTGGATAAAGTCTGGCCCAAACTACGGGTGTTGGCACGATCGTCTCCGACGGATAAGTATAATTTGGTGAAGGGAATCATCGACAGTAAAGTATCGGACAATCGGGAAGTGGTTGCCGTTACCGGCGACGGAACAAACGATGGACCGGCACTGAAGAAAGCAGATGTTGGATTTGCAATGGGAATTGCCGGAACGGATGTCGCCAAGGAAGCCTCCGATATCATATTGACCGATGACAATTTCAGTAGTATCGTTAAGGCCGTCATGTGGGGTCGCAACGTATATGATTCGATAGCCAAATTTTTGCAGTTCCAGTTGACAGTGAATGTTGTGGCGGTTATTGTGGCATTTATCGGTGCTTGTGCGGTTCAGGATTCTCCTCTGAAAGCTGTTCAAATGTTGTGGATGAACTTGATCATGGACACGCTGGCATCGTTGGCACTGGCTACAGAAATGCCAACGACAGAACTACTACTGCGCAAACCGTACGGCCGAACGAAACCACTTATCTCACGTACAATGATGAAGAATATACTTGGACAAGCCGTGTACCAGCTGGTGATTGTTTTCGGTCTCCTGTTTGTTGGCGATAGAATTCTGGACATCGAATCTGGTCGTGGACAGCCACTGAATTCCGAAGCCACTCAGCATTTCACTATTATTTTCAACGTTTTTGTTTTTATGACCCTTTTCAACGAGTTGAATGCACGCAAGATTCACGGGCAACGGAACATTTTTCAGGGTTTATTCACGAATCCAATCTTCTACAGCATCTGGATCATCACGCTAGTATCTCAGGTCTTCATCATCCAGTTCGGAAAGGTTGCCTTCTCGACCAAGGCACTCAACGTGGAACAGTGGCTGTGGAGCGTGTTCCTCGGTTTTGGTACACTGATTTGGGCCCAGCTCGTCACGTCGATCCCGACCCGCAAGATGCCAAAGAAGATGGCGTGGGGACGCGGTGAAGGTGCTGAGTATGCCGAAGCGATTCGGCTTGGCGAGGAGCGCTACGACTCACTGGAAAATGACAAGAAACCCCGTGCAGGTCAGATATTATGGATCCGTGGCCTTACTAGGCTGCAGACCCAGCTTCGTGTTGTACGTGCATTTCGATCCACATTAGAAGATTTAGAAGAACGTCGTTCCATTCATAGCTTGCATAGTCTTAGAAGTTCACGCAGTCATCCCGGAGGCATGAGCACGAGTGGTACAATGACTAGTCAAGGTCTCTCAAATCTCTTATATCCACCAGGTTCCAACATCCCAACCGGCCGGCTAATAGGTACTAATGTTGGCGATCTAAAGTATATTGATGAAGATCAAAGACTTCATAATAATCAGCATATTATAGGTATTAAAAACAAAGTAGAATACAGTATATAAATTTGATTTATATATCTTACCACACACGCATATGTATTCTATTCTATATATATTTGAAACATCGTTTTCGAATCCAAAACCAAACAAACTAAAAAAAAAACAATATAGGAACTTCAAACTTATTACAAAAATGAAAGTTTTGCATACAATCGCAAAGCAACAAGAAAGCAAGCAAAATTTACCAAGTGCATATTACTTTGATTGATTAAAATACATCTATATTTATCGTATATTAATCGATTGAATTCTTTCACACTTCTTTCTCTGTATTTATTTCGTTGTGTAATAATTAGTTCATATTGCTCCTACTAGCTACTTTGGTTATATTGCTGTACAGTTAAACTTTTCCATTACTACTCCCACTACTAGGATTATTATTATTATAGTGATTATTGTTTTTCTCCGTTTAGTTTGTTAACAGCCATCCGTTTGTTTACTACCATTAACAATCATTAATTACTATTTTGATTGATTGTGTGTGAGCGTTTAGTAAGTAAAATAAAAGTTCATTTTTAACCAAGCAAGCCTTTCCCCCCGCCAATGCCGAGAATTATGAATAAAAGAACAAAACGCTTATCTAAGCAGACGTTTGGGTTTAGTCCCAAAAATTGTTGTTTTTTTTTATTAACAATGTTTTATGTTCTCATACAGCAGATAATCTTAGGTAGTGTAACCAAGAATTTCATGATCTAGGGCTAGAACGCGCGAAATAACAACACAAACACAAAAGACTTGCACTCATCATAAACGAACTGACGTCATCGAACAACATGAAACAACAGCGCGAACCGGATCTAGTTAGCAGACAAGTGCGAAAATCATCGCCAGAGAGTATGATAAACATTTTGTTGTAATTGTTAATCTCTATTCAAACTCACAATCGTACCACGTTTCTCAATTGTCTGAGTATTTCCATGCAAATATAGCAGAGCGTGGTGGCACAGTTTCAGATATCAAAATAAAAACAGGAACCGATTCACTTCGTTTTGTAGTACGTGATTCAACAGCACCAACCATTCTCGTTTAGATGGTTCGTTGCATTTGATCACAGCACAGTTATGCATTCAATATTACATCGATATTTCAAAAGATTTTTTTTCCACGAATCATTGTGCAGTGACAGATTGATTCGTACAAGTCTTTCAAGTTGAATTGAGGAATAATTTAAATTCTTATGAACAAAGAGACATTGTTGACATGTTTTTGATATATTAATCGAGAAATCTGATTTTACGTTTTTAACAATGGCTGTTGTCCTAAAATTGTATATTTCACTTCAAGCTAGTTATCTTCCCCATAATTCTTCGTATTGGAGTAATCGAGCATTCGCTTATCAATGATTTTTAACTCAAAATTTCTGTACATTTATATTAAGTTGGCATTCCACCGAAGATAATCAATCGAAATTTTCACTTATTCGAGCAAGACTTTTGTCGATTTACGTAAGGCCATAAGGACGGAAGCGCATGGTGACTGTGAGGTTACTGTTCGATCCGGACGCTGATAAAACACTTGTTCTAAAGCCACAACAGAATTGAAATCTTGAAGCATATAATTTTGCTTGATTTGTCCATATCATCGGTTTGTTGGTATTCAAATTGGTACTACTAACGAAATGAAAACGGATCTTGATATAAGTTACTACCGGGTTTCTGTTCATTTACCCATCTGTTTACGTTAACCACCTAGTTATAGAGCCTAAGTAGATAAGATAGCCAACCGACCTTGTCAAGAGTGATAGGTGCAAACCCCAAACGACGTCAGGAGAAGTACCAACTTAGATCTGGTAGAAGTGCAGTTCGTAAATGATAGTTGGGTTAAACCGATCGTTAACAGATAACACATAGGCCACGATGTAATTCATTTAGATAACAACACGCAATGTAGTTATGATGTATGTAGGAAATAACATGCGACTTTGACCAACTTAATTAGTGTTAAGACGTTGAAAATTAAGTTTTTTTGCTTTGTAAGTTTAAGAACAGATGATCAGTTTTTTTATCAAGCTAACATATTTACATTTAGTGTTAACTGAAAATTTCTTAGCGTAGATTAAACAAAAAAAGCAGAGTATAAAGACAGATGATTTATTGTTGTTTTTATTTATTTGTACGATTTTACAATTTTTGCCACTAAGTAATTAACGTTTAATAAACTGAGTTAGTAGAGTAACTTTCGTACTTACTACTGCTACAACAATGAACCAATCCCGTTTGATTTGTTTTAACAATTTAGTCGTAAGAACTCCAACCACTTACTTGCGAACCTTACCCAGCATCATTGTGTTGTTTGTGTAGTTTTTTTTTCAGTTTCCCCTGGATACCATGCAATGGTAACATTCCTTTCATATTTTGTTCTCTAACGTTTGATTGTAATACTATAACGGAAAAATGAGCGAGAAAGTGCAAGAAAGAGAATTATGTTTTGTTCCATCATCTTCACAACTGCGTACTCTCACTGTTTATGTTGCCTGTCGACTGATTTGAGATTACGTTTCAAAGTCTTTTCTAAAACTATCACTATTCAAAACATAAGTTTAATTCTTTCGTTGAAAATCTATCTACAAACCAGACACAAAGTGAAAAAAATGTAGTATCTATAGAATGAAACGAGAGAGATTTTAAAGAGAACCGGCCCGGCTAGAGTGTATAAAAGATAGAACATAAAGAACCAATCTTAAAGTGACCACCTGTGTGACCAACAAGTCCGACGATGATTACGATGAAGCTATCTTTGCAATCGAAAGCTAGGATGTATTGCATGCGTATAATGTTTCCCCGACCACCTCTCCTTGTTGAGCTAACTAGTATATCTATAACAACATGATCATTTTCGCAAATTACATTAATTACACACCACAGCTCGTCTAATTGTGACCGGAGTCCCGAACAAGGATTGTATCAGAGAACAGGAAACTGTTGCATTTACACACTCGTAGCTACAGAAAAGGCAGTTTCTCACTGAACTGTCCCAATCGTCTCAATTGTTGCTTTTGTGAACATTGTGCCTCATACAACAACAAATACTTAGCATGGGACAAAGACGGAATTCGATGTTTACCCCATCATCCACAAAACCGACTGATTATGAGTAAACAAGTAACCCTTTCCTCACTTATCAAGACCCAGACGGGTTTCCCTCGGTTGCATTTTGCTTTCTTTGCAAGAGAAAATCGAAGCGCATCAAAATTCAGCCAAATGTTAAAACTTGCATGAAGAGCTACAAGTCTTCGTTTCCTTGGTAAGACAGGTAGGTGTTCCAGGAATGGTGGAACCAAGCACGAGCGTAATAAAGATTCATTTTGGGTGCCTTCTCATGTTCGAGCAAACGTTTCAAACTTTCGTATGCTACATTTGATATGAGGTAACTGCAAACAGTTGCTGTGAAACTTTTTCTTTCCTATCAATGGAGACGCTCGATTATGTTGTTCTGACTGAAGGCTGATACAATTCATATATCAACAATGTCGAAGAGAATCCGAATGATTAGCGACCGTTGTAAGAGACAATATTATCAAAGATAAACTCAAGATTACAATGCCCCATACGATTCATTGGAAAATGTTGGGTCAGTAATCGTGAACCGGTTGGTTCAGTAATAATGTACTTCTACTGACCCTCCGTTAACAAGCGTCGACTAGTTCCAACAAAATGCCATGGAAACAATACAAGTTAGAAAAAAAGCAAACATATGTTTACATTCAGCAAATAATGATTTCTTGCTAAAATTGCCTTTAATGCTTCAACCCATGATGACATGGCAATAACCAACTAAATAAATTCAAGACAATAGTTCCAAGTAGTTTTTACTTATTGTAAGAATCATTGGATATAAGGCAAAATTACCCAATATCGTTCATACTATTGCCCCGTTTACACTTCTGCTGGCTGCCAGCATGCTGGTGTCAGTGTACTGCCCTCTTAGGAAAAAACGTTCAACTGTGGTCCAATGATCCAAAGTATTAGACCAACGAAGGACCACCGTTGAACGTTTTTTTCCTAAGAGGGCAGTACACTGACACCAGCATGCTGGCAGCCAGCAGAAGTGTAAACGGGGCATATAACTTGATATTTTTTCAAACATAAACAATCATTGTTTTCTTCTTCTTCACTTCTGGTGTCGTCATCTCACTTGAGATGACACCGATTGATGACACAGCGACTTAGCTATATTGCCAGTTAATTTTCGTTTATAGTCCAATGGCTTTTCTTTTCTCTGGACTACAAGTGAAAATCTCACTGTGTGGCATATGTTCACCGAAAGTGAACAATCATTGTCATAGTTACGACGCATCTAGTGAAGTTGTTTTGCTTCAAAAGACTGAAACTGACCACTCAAAATAATAATCATGTTATTGTTTCGTGGAAAATTTTGTGAATATTCGTTTTTGTTGTCACTGCCATCCAATCGAATCCGAAGTCGAGATCTAGGAATTCCCACATTACCTATGCAGGTTGAGGTCGCATTACATGGGTCCAGTGTCTAGCTTCATACCGATTTTGAAATCGTTTTTCGGTGGACCAAACAATCGGCAGGAGCAGGCACACTTCCGGACTCACGCAGGCACTCGGTCCAGTCGAAATGGAAACTTTCATACGAATGGAAACTTTCATACTGGAATGGTCCGGTCGATGTAGTAAAAAATTGTAATTAAATAACATTTCTCGCAAATATTTACACCACTTACAGTTTGAGGGCAACTGTTCGCCTTTTTCAAAATCGAATGTGAATTTTTATTTGAGCGACAGTGAACCGAGCTCATCAAGGGGTCCTATTCAAATGATACATAATTCAGATAATTATTTTCACTCAGTTTTTCCATGCAAATTGAAAACTTTTTGGTGCTCATCTGTGATTACTTTCAGAAATCTGTGAAAATCTGTGCAAAAAATTGAAAATATGTGAACCTGGCATTCCTGGCGGACACAAGTCTCGGTTGATTTTTCAAACACGAAGTACACTGATAAAAATTTGTACGATCGATTCATATGTAAACAGCAATTAATGTGCTATTTCATTTCAATACATAACCAAAGCGATTTGTTTTAAAATTTCATGTGCAAATTCACTAAGATGCAAGATGAGATTTTTTCACTTAGCTTTGATGTGTTTTTCGTTTGGATGTGATGTGTTTTGCTATTGAAACGAACTACATGTGTTAAACACTTACTTTTCAAGCGGAAATGAGTACAGCACAAATGTATGTGCAAAACACTTGATTCGATCAACTGTGTTTCAATTGAAATCTATATGAAAAAGTACAAGTGCGTAATGTCAGAGGGGAGCGGGTAATTTCGTCGAATTCCATTTCGCCGAAAGTCATTTCGTCGAATAGGTCATTTCGCCGACAGTCGTTTCGCCGAAAGGGTCATTTCGCCGAAAAGGACATTTGTCCGAAAGGGTATTCTCGAAACAATCATATAATTTTTTTTGTACCATTATGTCTCCTGTATAACCGAAGCCGCCGAGGCGACGCTGGTTGATTTGGCCGCCGACCCGCCGTCTATTTGGGTAGAAAATTATGGTTCTAAATGGCACCTTAGAGAATTTTGATGTCGATTAGTTCATTTCGGATTTCAATGTTTCAGTAAAAGAAGCTATCAAAATGTTGTACGGGATTAATTTCTGGCAACCCAGAAGGGCCAAATTGTATAATTCTCTAAGATATTAAACACTTGCAAATTAAGCACTGTGAAAATTGCAAAACAACTAATCTAATTATCTTAGTTTTGCACTACACTGCTAATTTTAATTTTCGATTTACAAAGAAGCAATATTTATAGCTCTTTAGGTAACATTTAGAGCCATTAGAAAGGCTGAAACTAGCTTTGCGTACAAACCGCAACACATCCGCTCGTAGTGCCAAATGATGCCAAACTGAATCAATTTTTTTCAAGAGGTTTCTTTTTACGTGATTTCGTTTGTAGCTTTTTCACAAATGGGCGGTTCCACACATATTTCATCGCAAGAAACTAATCAAGATGCTGTACAGGATTTATTTCTGCCTTTTAAAAGGACCAAATAGTGAAATTCTTTACGATATTTAGCACAGTTCTCGAACGATTTTCACACAGCGAAAAGTGCACGAAGCAAATCAAATTATTTTGGGTTTTTACTAAACTGACGATTTATACCTTCGATTTGCAAAGAAGTAATCTTAATAGTACTTTAGATAACATCCAAAAAGTAATCTTAATAGTTCTTTAGATAAGATCCACTTGCTGTTTTCTTTCTCTCCAATGCAAACGACCAGAAGCTCTGTTGTATGATGCAATCGCTTTTTTTAGTTAGAACTAGCTTTGCGTACAAACCGCAACACATCCGCTCCCAGTGCCAACTGATGGGGAACTGGTTTAATGCATCTTCTCGCCTTGACGACCGGAAGGCAAATGAGAGCTACGACCTGAGTGTTTGAGGTTTTGAACCACGCAGAAGGTGCGCTCTCCGATGCCGCTGTCTGAATGCGTCTTCTCGCCCCGACGTCTGCTTCCATCCAACGCACAAGAAGAAATGATATATTTTCGACCACGGTTCCCCTTTTTTAACGTTCAGTTGAAGATATGTGCCTGACTACCTCAAAATCGTCGTTCTTGCGCGAAAAACCCAAGCGAAGGTAAAGAGTATCAAATCTTGAGAAAACTAAATTTTTGAGTAGTTTGGTGTTATCTCACACTGTTCAAAATATTATCCCAATTCATATGAAATTCATATAGAATCTAGAGGTAACGATATATCTTATCATTTTGATGTGCATTTCAGATAAATGTAACATGATTTCTTTCATCAAAATACAAGAAGTTGTACCGAACCTGATAGATCTGACTGTGAATCAGTTGTTTCCCAAGTAGCAAACATAGTTCTTGTATTGTATTTTCTAACTCTTCTTTTAACTACTGTTCTTATCTAACACATACACCAAATATAACAGTTCTGTACTCGTTGTCAAGCATACAAATTTGAAAAAGCTACAGTTGCTACTTGGGTTTAATAGTATGTATAGCTCATATAGCAATGAAAACAAAATTTTCACGTTTTTTGCTATATGGAATCCATGAAGAATGCAGTCTGCTTTCCAAAATCAATCGATGATTTTTTACGTTTATCACATAGACCAGATTCTTTGAGTATCAGGAATGCCATTCTTTCTTTCACCATTCGTGCTACATATGCAGCTCTTCACATTTGGTCCTTGTTTTATTAGCCTGTCGATGACACACATGTCTCGTTTTGGACACTGTTACTATTTTTTTGTTTGAAACTGATGGAACTGCATTTTTTGTTGAGCTACATCTTCTATTTCAAACAGATTTTGCAACCGATTCGTAAGTGTATTGATGGTTGCATGACTTATGTTACGGTTCAACTGACACAGTAAACATGTGACAACTGGCGCATTCAAAATGAAGTTTTTTGTTATTTCTGCTCTTATTATGCGCTAAATTTTACTTACAACCTTACTGCTTGATAACGCGCAATACAGCAGATGGCCTCGCAGTTGTTCCTGTTAGGTGTTGCTGCTTATGAGTATGTGATCACGGTGCAGAACCCCGGATTATTTTCTTCTGCAGACTTACAAACTTTGGATTGTCCCAGAAGTCTACCATCTTTCTTATTTGCTTATTTAAATTACGCGAATATTTGAATTGTTTAACAAAAAACATTTTTACGATCATTGAAATATAGAATGTATCAGCCTTTATTGAAATAACAATAAGTCCCTCATTTTTCGCAACATGTGAAATAAACATGAATACTAATATTAATTACAACCTATTGAAACCTGTATTGAACCACATACACTGACACGCAATATTATACAGTATCATCATTGACATATCGTTAGTAACACTATCAACTCAATTTTACAGTTTTTAATGTTGAAGCAAGAATGGAAGCTTATACTAACCGGTATCCATAGATAAGGAGCACAAGCAAACGTAGAACATTTATAACATCATGACCGATATCTTCAATATCAAACGAATTGTCACAAATCAGGCGATCGGATTACGTTTATCAACCAATCAGTATTTTTACAAACGTACAGTTTAATTTATCTATCACTCATGATTTTCTGTTATTATTGTCTGATTTCTAGTGTTTTCAGTTGTATTATAATGATTGATAACCCGATTTCAGTTTTTTTTTTATATTCAAAGTGTTTTGTAGAGAAAAGTCAAACAAGTAATATGAACCATTGTTAGTAAAAAGTTCACATGCTACGAATGTGTGTGTGTTTTTTAGTTAACATGTAACTGAGCGATCTGCGAGGATCATTCAGCGCATCTAGGAGATTGACTCGCATTCGTTATTTAGTGATAATTACAATAGCAGCCAAGTTGATCTGAGCACACATTGAGTAATATTAGAGTTCATTTTCTCTATAGAGTAAAAACATAGATCACCATATATATGTCACTTTAATACCTAGAAGTTTGCGCCATACCCAGAATTCTAAATCGAAATCAAGTACAACATGCTGAGAGTATCTATTGAATACCACCCTTGTCTCACACCGCCCGCTGAAAAGCTGCCGCCACCACCATCGTTTGTGTGACCATCCATCAAGACTGCTAAACTAGTCCAATCATTCATTCTCCCCATCATCATTCTCATCGTCATCGTCATCATCATCATCATTATCATCAATTATCCTCTCGTGTGGTTCACTAGTCACTAGTATGTGTGTGGTGTGTGTTCTTTTCTATTTAGTATCCTGTGTCTATCGATCCTTGCACCACCCACACGTGATGTTATAGTGCCACTTCACATGATACTGGCTAGCTAGTGATACTTTCAAACTCGACCTTCATTTGGGCCACTTTAGTTATAGTTTTCCCACGATTATCCTTGACGTACTTCGTCGTCTTGTTTTACATTCATTGTGCAGGTCCTCGACGAAGTTTCATCTAGCGCACATTAATTGCATTTTTGCATCGATTAGTGTTTGGAATAGTGGCAATCCTATTTATAGCTGGCTTGAATAGTGTAAGAGCTGTTATAGACGTTGAGTCCCCTAAGGACGCTATTGTATTTTTTCGCCGTAGTCGATTCCTAGGAACATCCTCTTCCAGTACACATACACGCACACAAAAGTCCACTATTGCCCTTGTTTCAAATAGATACTAATGATGAAACCAACTCTTTTCCCCTAGGAAACACTTTTCTGATCGTTTTTCATCATAAGCAACGCATTAGATCACACTTAAGGGCAATGTACTTGTGGTCCAGTTCCAAATCATAGCAGTTTCATTTTAAATCAGGCACACGCACACACAAACTGAGCGACATACAGTAAATAACCTGGTCTCAGTCATGAACCAAAACAGTATGGCCTCCTTTGGTTTGTTTATTTGGCCGCAGCAATCGAACTCTTCTTCTTTTTTAAACTAGAGCTAAAAGTAATCCACCCCGTATTCACAGACCAACAAGAAACATACACATAATTGTTTTTCCCGGAAAACCACAATTCCCATTACTTGTTTTAATCGATTTTGCATATAACTGTAATTATCAAAATATTTATATATATATATATATATATATATATATATATATATATATATATATATATATATATATATATATATATATATATATATATATATATATATATATATATATATATATATATATATATATATATATATATATATATATATATATATATATATATATATATATATATATATATATACATGTGCTTGTTACCTCTTTTTACCCCGAAACGAATGATGCTGTTTAATTGTTATTACACTACTATATAGTTAACATACCATTCGCAGTTTTTTGTTTTGTGTCATATATTTGTTCTGTAAATTTATATTACACGTGTTTTTTTCCCATTGGCGCTAGCATTCATATATAGTACCTTATGTATAGCCGTAGGCATTAGGCGTTCTCTCATCGTTTCGTGTCAAATTAGCTGGCCCGGAGCACAATCGTTTTAGTTGTTGAATAACCCACGTTAGCAAATGAACCAATTGAATTAGTAACAGGATTGCAGAATTCGTAGCAACAATTAGTCACTAACTGAGTGAATTTCGTTTGTCCAATAACCAACCAACCGTGACCAGACCTAAAATGTACCGCCATTTAACATAGTCTGTTGTTGATTTTGTTTATACATTTCCGCCTGTACCTTCTTCCTTCATGTATTTACCCTAAATTTGACAACAACTCTCTGTGTGTGTAACTGTGTCTACTACGTTTTCCAGCTCACTCTGGTTTATTTTGTTTGTTTCCCAACGGAAGTTCGAAATCGGTGTTAGTAATCTTTGTATATTACCATTTTGTAAAAACAAAACAAATCGTTAAAGAGAGTGTCAACCTAAGGCAGATGCGAAACTGTTACCAAATGAAAGCAATCAAAATCATAACGGAGTAAAATCAATTCGAACACAGAAATTTGAAGTTTCCTGATATTGTATTGTTGTGCAGCACAATTTTTAGTTACGCCTGGCAATTTTTGTTAAGAAATTTGTTTATTATCAAACCGTAAAACTATTCTTCCGTTTGTTTGCTATTAGTTTTGATTTGAAACATTTTATGTACAGTACTTTGCACTACGCACAGTTCGGTTTTGTGTTTTTAATTTTGGATTCCGTTGCAATGTTGTGAATATTTTAGCACCAGAACGCCTAGCTCTTATTTTTCCTGCGTTGCATTGAAGTAAATATTAGAATAGAATAATTATGATATGATTATTAATATATGTGGTGATTTGCTGGATTTTTTGTTTATTTTTGCCCTGCACCGGAAAGATTACTGTTGTTAACATGTAAACATAATAATAAACATTATAACAATTTATTTCAAGTCTAGTATGAAAATGAACAATGTTGAGAGAAATATTATTTAATAGAGTCGAAAATGTATATGAACCTTGTGGTTTGTGCGTGTTTGTGTAAGAGGTTTTCTGAACAACAACAACAACAACAATGCAGCCGTTTTAACAGCCCCATCAGAAATAATATATAGGCGTACAGTTTGCAACGTATGTCCTCGTATTCGAGTTCATTCAAAACGACATTCAATCAAGTTACGTAAAAATCCCCACTGATTATACCAAAGATAAACTTTAGTTTACATAGTCTCATACCATGGCTATTCGTAGAAAAAAAAACGGTTATGTTCTCGGTTAGTTTTCAATCCGTCGCAAAAACAGTTTAATAATTATGTTCCAAAACGGGAAAAATCTTGAAACAAGTGCAAGTTATAGTCTTGTGCAATTTCTTTCGATACTATCGATCAAAGAAAATACCCCAATAAAAATGTTTATACATTGTCAAACATAATCATCCTCATTCTTGCTTACGTCCGTATCGACCATACGACGAACGGATACTTTCGAACAAATACTAATAAACCATTCTTGTTTTTTTTTTGTTTCAATTAAAGAGGCTTTAACATTAATGTCATTCACCTCTTCGGGCCAGAAAAACTTTCTGACCCTATGTGCGGGGTTGGGAATCGAACCCAGTCGCGCTGCGTGCAAAGCATCGACTTACCATCACGCTATACCCGTCCCCTAACCATTCTTGTTGTCACTCGAATGAATTCGAACGCGAGTCGTTTGCTACAAAATATAGAAATATCAGTAAACTTCCAAGCCATGATGAAATCGCTCCAATTCTTGTGATTAACCACCATATGCGAAACGTTAGAATGTATCGCCCTTATTCTGAATAACGTCGTATCGGTTTTTCCCTCGTATTTCATTTGTATTCCCCATAACGCTAGCAAAATCAAAGGTAGCTATGATTCGATCCAACCACATTCGATCGAAAAATCAATACGTCGTTATTCAGAATAAGGGCGTATGTCAGTTTAGCTTCGAATGATACGTGTATTCGAACATCATTCGTACGAATGAAAAGTCTCATTCTCGCTTACGGACAAATAGACGAAATTCCGTGGTTTGGATTCATCAGTTTAACAATCAACCGTTCGAATACATTGAAAACAGTTTAGCCGCTTTCCAACAAATTTCTTTTCGAATGTAAAGGTTATTTGCAATCAATATTAATTTGGTTTAAAGACTGTCTCAGAAAATATGGACGCACATTGATTTCGCTGTAAATAATTCACAAGTGTTAGATATTCAAATTTTATTCGATATACTGATAATATTAGACTACAACAACAGAATATTATTCTCAACATTTGCTACTTAACCAGACTTCTTGGCGACAAGTTTTGACACTTTTATCCAATCCTTTTCGAACTGTTGAATGGTTTCGGCTGCCGAGACATGTTTCCTAAGATGTGCCTTCGTTAAAGCCCAAAATTCCTCAATTGTTCGAAGTTGTGGGCAATTTGGTGGATTCATGTCTTTTGGGACGAAAGTGACATTTTTGGTAGTATACCATTCTACCGTTGATTTCGAGTAGTGGCAAGAAGCAAGATCTGGCCAGCAGACAACAGGATCCTTGTGGATGCGAATCATGGGTAGAAGTCGTTTTTGTAAACATTCCTTGATGTATATTTCGCTGTTAATTGAAACAGTGGTGATGAAGGGTTTCGAAATCTTACCGCAGCTACAAATTGCTTGCCAGACCATAGCTTTCTTACCAAATTTTTCGATTTCAATCGATGTCTCGGACTGGTTTAACACTTGCCCTTCTCGCATCGTATAATATTGTGGTCCCGGCAAGGATTTGTAATCGAGTTCCACGTAGGTTTCGTCGCCCATGATTATGCAGTTCAAATTTCCAGCATGAATCGTATTGTACAGCTTTCGAACCCTCGGCCTAATCGATGCTTCTGGGTTCGGACTACATTTTGGTTGTTTCTGCTTCTTGTAGGTTCGAAGATTCAAACGTTTTTCAGCACGAAGAACATTTGAGTTCGAAGTGCCCACTTTTTTGGCCACATCCCGAACTGAAACCTCCTTCTTTTGCTCGAATGCCTTCAGTATACGTTTATCCAACTGATGGTTAGCAGGACCTTTTTTTCGACCCGTTTTCGGTTTATCCTCAAAGGTTATCCTAATCGAACTTCCTGATGCTATCTTTCTCAGTGACAGTCCGCGTTCTGTGCACCATTTGTACACAATTTTTTGACGTTGTTCTGCTGAAAGGCCACGCATTTCGAAACAAAGTAATGAAAACGAATAAACAACTGCACAAGTGGCTAGAGAAGAGTGTAAACAACAGGACGCAGCCAAATTGACAGATTCTGAACCATTGCGAAATGGCAGCGGTTTTAGGTTGCGTTCATACTTTCTGGGACAGTCTTTAGTAACGAGAACACCTCTCTTTCTTAAGAAAGAAAATCAATGGAATTCGGTAAAATGCATTGAAAAATAATTCGGTTAAAATTCCAAATTTGTATAGTTTGAAAAACTTTTAGTCGTCCTAAGTGAATGAGAGAAAAAAATGAAATTAGATGCGAAAATGTTACAAATGTTATAAACAACCACATACCGAACCAAGCTAGATACTTCAAAATATAAACCGATGATCATTATCAGCGAGTAGAAGACTTGCGAATATCATAAAAGATGGCAAATGTAGACAACTACGAGCAGAATCTACCAGTTCAGCACCACCTTCGCATGGTATCACATAAGTGAGAGTGTGAGATAGAAGTGCTGTTACTATCACATGCAAAGCATGTCGCTTATATTTTGTTCGTGAAATCTGAGAGCTAAATATCTTGGTAAAAAATATCGTCTTTCCTCACGAGCTAGTGTGACGTGATCGCTGAAAAGAAGTAATACAACAAGTACTTGAAATGGTGATATACTAGATACCGGGATATCAAAACCACGATTAATAAAATAAACTGTTTAGTTTAATTACCAGTCTTGAAAAGCCTTGAGGCAATAGTGGAAAAATACATCCGACAGAAAGTCAAGCAAATTGACTTGGCTATAATTGCATGTAGGACAACCAAGGATGGCTTTTATCGTATCAAAGAACGTTCACTGGCAACTCTTCACACGATTGAATCAGTGCCATCAAAGAGATACGGATATCATCGCAACAACAAAATCCCGGCATGGCTCATTTAACATAGAATAGACACCAGTGCGAGAGCGAATTTCTCTCGATGACATTTCTGAGAATCAAAGGTTAGCACGCTGATGTGGGGATCCTCTCTGAAACAACAAACGGTCGCTTATTCTCGTTTCGCGATCCGATTCTATACAGGCAGTTGATAATTGCGATAGAATCATTTTACTATTGCCGCTGAAAATGTCTGTGAACAGGCCCGTACCCAGGATTTCGTTTCGGGAGGGGCCCAAAAATCAAAAAATAATAATGTTACTGAAGATTGCTTATGTACCTAATTTTCGGTGTGGCTTTTACGGGTGTTTTTAAGAAACACTTTAAACTCTTCCACTGGAACTGTTGTTGTATTACATTTCTCTTCGTTTAATGTCTTGTTATTTCTGTAGCACATATCTGAGATCTTCTAAATAATAATATATCTGTTTTTGATTTCGGGAGGGGCCAGGGCCCCTTGGGCCCCTCCTCTGGGTACGTGACTGTCTGTGAATGCTCCACACATGGGTTTTGAAATATTGCAACCAAGTACGAGAATCATCAAGTTGAATCATCGATTCGATTTTCTGCGATAATTGTCAACTTGCGATTCTCTCTTGGGAAATTCCACACAGCAACGATCATTATCAGACTGTAAATTTTTTAAGGGCGTGAAGTACTCAGAGTATGAAGTGGAGCGAAGAAATGTAGCAAAATTCTCTCACGGTTCATGCATTGACATACTTGTAGCATCTTCTACCGGATTGAAAATGTTGTATACAATATAGATAGCTTCTGTCAAATTTTCGACAATACCAACACTGAGGACAACATATATGAAAAAAAGCGTTTCTGACCCCGAATATCAGATAAACATCGACTATATCGAGTGTAGTGCACCAGTTTGTATATATGGGCATGACGTGCCCGCACAGAATGTCAGAAGTGCATTTTAGCAGGGAATTGCATTCACTTTGATCTTCAAAAAATCTCTTTGTTGGAAAAAACTACATTCCATTGCACTCTACTCAAACTGGTTTCCTCAACGTCGTCCTCAAAATCTGGACTATGCAGACAGAACACCAACGCGCCTTTGTAGTTTTCAGAAACATAGCGAAACATCAACGGCGAATTATAGATGTAAGCCGGAACATGCGAACGGTGAATGTAGTGCGAATCAAAACCATCAATCAAATGTCGCTCGGCCATGGTGTGGTGCACATTTCATCGGAATATCAATCTACTCGCCAAGTGGCGCAGTTCCGTGTCGCAAAGGTTGACTTCGAACGAGTCATGAAACAAGTGTAATGAACCCGATTTATTAATTCAGGGTTGTGAACTGACCAAGTCTGTTCCATTTTATATTTGACTGGCACGTAACGACCGTTTTCCCAAGAGCAAAATACATAAAATGAACACAAAAGGTTCGTTTGTACGAATAAAACTGACACGATTTTTTTATACATTCGAATTAGAATTGATAGTTGATCGATTGTGTGAATTGTGAAACTTTCCCCCTTTTCACTACTAGAATTTTAAACGATGCACCTAGACCAAAGTACAGATTAAACATTCTGAGACACAATTAAATATTATGAAATAACCAGTATAGTTCTTTATAATAAAATATTGCAGGCTCTGAATATAACCTTTCATGAAAGCGTTCGTGATGGAGAGTAACGAGTTGAGTTCGAATTCCGATGGAAACCGTGTACAGGATTCATTTCCTTTTAGACTTAACTAGCTTTGCGAACAAACCGCAACACATCCGCTCGCAGTGCCAAATGATGCGAAACTGGTTTAATGCGTCTTCCCGCCTTGACGACCGGAAGGCAAACGAGAACTACGACCTGAGCGTTTGAGGTTTTTAACCAGGCAGAAGGTGCGCTCTCCGATGCCGCTGTTTTAATTAGAGATGGGCAATACGCTCCTGAGCTGTTCCAGTGAATCGAATCTTCAAAATGAGCTGGCAGCTCACAGCTCTTTTAAAAGAATCGCAACTCACCAGCTCACTGCACTGATAAGGTGGAAATTATTGGCTTTGTCAATAAGAAATCTTATCTTTCACTCAGTAGGCTAAGGTACATTCAGGGATGCCACTTTTGCAGATATTCTACAAATGTGACATAATGATTCGCAGACAAATTAGTTCACATAGCATTGTTCTTTGTGCATCAATGATTTCGATCAAGCATATGAAAGAAAAACAGAGTAAGAAAAACGGTGCTCAATACTAACCTTCAGCTCAATCTAAATGAGCTGATACATTGAATCGATTCACTTTAGTGAGCTTATCGGTTTGGAGCTGCTCACGGGTATGAGCTGTTTTACACATCTCTAGTTTGAATGCGTCTGCTCGCCCCGACGTCTGCTTCCATTCAATGCATAAGAAGAAATGATCGATTTTCGACCACGGTTCAGCGATGCCAGATAGCAGTAGTGTCATTTCCATAGATTGGCATTTTTCTCGGAAGCTTTTTTTTTTTGCTCGCCAGAAAAAAACTAGTTTCCGTAGTTCTCCGTTGATAAATTTAAATTTCCGTAGAAAAAATCCATTTTCCGTAGACACAACCTACGGATCCGTAGGACCGTAGAAAATGTTCGAATCCGTAGATCTACGGAGATTTCCGTAGAACTGACATCGCTGCCACGGTTCCCCTTTTATAACGTTTAGTTGAAGATACATGACTACCTCAAAATCGACGTCCTTGCGCGAAAAACCCAAGCGGAAGTAAAGAGTTTTCCGTGTTGTTTTCAAAGTTTGAGAAAACTTAGTTTTTGAGTTGTTTGTGGTTATCTCACTCTGTTCAAAATAGTATCCTAAATTCCTGATTCCTTTTGATGAAATAGTAAAAGAATTATGTTACTGCCGTTAACACAAGTCGACATATTCACGATTAAGTCGACGACACGACCTGCCACTCGTCTATCGAAACTGTATCGCAAATTTAACTACCCCTCAGTAACTGGTAATGTCAAAACGAAAATGCCTGAAAAACTATTGAAACTGGCAACACAAGTTAATAGATTATTGATTTTAAATAACAGTTACCATAACCTTGGTTACTGCATATTGGAGACTTGGGAAATGTAAACAAAACAAACTGCCTCGAGTGGAATTATTATTTATTTCAATCGGATAGAGGTCTTCGTTAAGGCTAGCTGGTGCTCGAACATATTAAAAATGACTTCCAGACAATTCAATATTCATGGATGTTTGTTAAATAGTTCAACGTAACCATACTTAGATCTATAATGACTATCTGCTATGTAAATGAGTTTTTAAATGGTGTTAAGTTTTGCAGTCATTCAATCCGTCATTGCGAAACTTTTTATCAGTCCTATCATCAGAATTTGGTATTGAAAGCATATTTGTTATTTTCTAGTGATTTGAGCTCTTCGTAAAGTGCGTGTATACTTTGATGAATATGAAAGGAACTTGAACAGCACGGGAATCTAATTTCTCAATATATTAGATCTGATCGAAATTATAGGTTTTGAAGTGCACATCGAAAGCCAACAGTGCAAACAGGTCTCCTTCAAATAATTTGATTATTTGTGTCTCAAACAGAAACCAGATTGTAACTACGGTCTACCGTAAGGCTCCTGGAACTTGTCGAAGTAGTCGAATGTAAAGAGTGTCGGATAGAATTTAACATTTCGAGAAGACTGGTACTAACTTCCGGGTTGGTTGACAGTATGTTAAGCAAAAGTGATGAGTTCCGGAAACTCGACTGGTTATTTCTAAAAAGAAAGACCATCATCATGGATGAGTTAGATGACTACACTGAAGATAGAGCTAATGGGTAGTTGTGGATGATAAAGGATGACACATCTCTGTCGCAACACTACTTCTAGTACCAGATTTAGTTATTGTACTATTGTGGTCGGTGTAAATCTAAAGGGTGATTTTTTAAGAGTTTGAGAACTTTTTTAAACAATAAAACGCATAAAATTTGCAAAATCTCATCGGTTCTTTATTTTAAACGTTAGATTGGTACATGACATTTACTTTTTGAAGATAATTTCATTTAAATGTTGACCGCGGCTGCGTCTTAGGTGGTCCATTCGGAAAGTCCAATTTTGGGCAACTTTTTCGAGCATTTCGGCCGGAATAGCCCGAATTTCTTCGGAAATGTTGTCTTCCAAAGCTGGAATAGTTACTGGCTTATTTCTGTAGACTTTAGACTTGACGTAGCCCCACAAAAAATAGTCTAAAGGCGTCAAATCGCATGATCTTGGTGGCCAACTTACCGGTCCATTTCTTGAGATGAATTGTTCTCCGAAGTTTTCCCTCAAAATGGCCATAGAATCGCGAGCTGTGTGGCATGTAGCGCCATCTTGTTGAAACCACATGTCAACCAAGTTCAGTTCTTCCATTTTTGGCAACAAAAAGTTTGTTAGCATCGAACGATAGCGATCGCCATTCACTGTAACGTTGCGTCCAACAGCATCTTTGAAAAAATACGGTCCAATGATTCCACCAGCGTACAAACCACACCAAACAGTGCATTTTTCGGGATGCATGGGCAGTTCTTGAACGGCTTCTGGTTGCTCTTCACTCCAAATGCGGCAATTTTGCTTATTTACGTAGCCATTCAACCAGAAATGAGCCTCATCGCTGAACAAAATTTGTCGATAAAAAAGCGGATTTTCCGAATGGACCACCTAAGACGCAGCCGCGGTCAACATTTAAATGAAATTATCTTCAAAAAGTAAATGTCATGTACCAATCTAACGTTTAAAATAAAGAACCGATGAGATTTTGCAAATTTTATGCGTTTTATTGTTTAAAAAAGTTCTCAAGCTCTTAAAAAATCACCCTTTACAAAGAACGTTGAAACAAAATTTAAATTTATATAAACGTTTCACAACTTTCTCAAATGATTTGTTTATTTATAATAGCGCTCCTTGGTAACTAGTTCATAGCAACTTTAACAGTGTTTGCTCAAGAAGTTTATTTTCATGATTATCGAGGGGTCGCTATATTTATGGTAACTGGCGGTAAATCACTCACGAACACTTTTTGTTCAGATTTTTCTTCGGAGTGCCTGGTCGTGTCGTCGATTAAGTTCTGCTCATTCTTCCATATGGCTAATTTTGAAAGGTGCCCCATAGTAAAGTAAGTCGTATTCACGATAAAAACTACTTGTCAGTATTCCGGATGATATATCATTTATTTGCCTCATTTCAAGATCCTGAATGCTATGCATCGTATTATTAACAAAATCAAAAAAAATTAGAACTCTCATTTACCCCATTCATCTCAGCTCCAGTAATCATTTCATATACAAAATCCATTAGCTAGAGTGAGATCTGTTGTCTCTGTTCGATACATTCATTTCAAGAGTAAAATGAAATTAGAAGCATTCGCTCCGAGTTTACGCGAAACTATAATAGCAGTATTGAACAATTCTTGAACTATTTTTTTCTGCGATATTGCTTCTTAGAGACGAAGTAGAGATATTCACCCTTATTCTTGTTTACGTCCGTATCGACCATACGACGAACGGATACTTTCGAACGAATACGTATAAACCATTCTTGTTTCACTCGTATGATTTCGAAAGCGACTCGTTTGCCACAAAACATTTAAATATCAGTATACTTCTTCAAATAAATGCTAAGCCATGATGAAATCACTTCAATTCTTGTGACTAACCATATGAAAAACGCTAAAATTTAAGCTAGTTTAGTTTCGAACGATACTTATGTTCGAACATCATTCGAACGAACAGATACATACAGACGAATAGACGAAATGCCCCAATTCATTGATTGAAAGTCGAGTAATCGAAAAAATAATGTTACGACTCAACTGATGAGATGACTTTTATTGCAATAGCTCGTATGATTTTTTTGGTGAAGCTTATTTATACATACCATTTATTTACCATTTTCCGAATATTACGTTGTAGGACTTTCGAACTGGTGTTATTTGTAGCAGATTTGTACAAAGATGGTAAATGGTGATTTCGTCGATGAGGACTATATTTTATTCTAGGTTTTCGTTTTATTATTGCCGATTGTTGTCTCAAAAGTACAGGAGTTTCAGGAATCAGGAATCATTTGGCTCAAATGGCACGTTTCCCTTGATATTTGGAGATTTGTGCCTTGTCATCAATTTGTTTTTAGCATCATTTTCCCGATATATAAGAGGGAAGGATTAAAAAAAATAGTAAGGGTTGGACTAGGAGGATGGGAAAAATTGACGACACAAAAAAGCAGAAGTAAATTCTGCACCCCTAAGGGATGCTGAACAATCTGCTGGGGATCACATTTAGTAGAAGCAGAAGTAAATTCTGAACCTCTACGAGGACCCGAACAGTCTGCTGTAAAACCTATTTAGGTTTGTTACTATGTGCGTTCCTTCTGATGAACGATGTACAGTTTATAAAACCTCCAACCCCCGGGAGGATTTAGAGATTTTACAAAAGCGACACCATTCTGCACTCCCGGAAGAATGCAGAACGATTCGTAGTATGTACGAGCAGAAGTAATTTCGGTACCCCATAAAGGATGCCAAACAATCTGCTGAACCCTATTTCAGGTGAATACAGAAAGGATTCATTCACTCCAGGAAGAACGATGAACCCTTCTGACTATAGCTCCTTACCACGTTGGGTGAGAAGCGAGACAATATCCTTTAATTGTAGCTCCGCATACACAGACTCAACCATGTATGGAGAACCAAAAACCCAGATACGTAGTTGCGTCAATGCGGGACAGTTACATATCATATGATATGAAATACCATAATCGCATTCACACAAATCACACGAATAATACTCAGCACGTTGAATAGTAGCCATGTGATAATTAAGTTTGCAATGTCCAGTCAGAGCACTGACCAGAACACTGCAATGATGCTTGGAAAAATGCAGTAGACACTTTGACATTTTCAGATTTAAATCTCGTAGAAATGCTTTTGTCTGAGCGCAAGTTTGCAAGCTGCGCCAGTAGCTGGCATGTTTGGATGCAGCCCAAGAACGAATCTTGCGCTTTATCCAACTAGTTGAAAGTGGTAAAGCTGGTTCAGGACCAACGAAATCATTCGTTGCACCAGCTCTAGTCAACTCATCAGCCCATTCGTTTCCAGTAATACCAGAATGGCCGGGTACCCATAAGAAGTAAAAAGCATTTGAAATGCTGAAGTCTTCAATTTGAGTTCGACATGCGATCACTAGATTCGACCGTGAATCATTCGAACTGAGTGCTTTTAAGGCTGCCTGACTGTCGGAACAAAAATAAATTCGTTTACAACAGATCCTCTGCTGAAGTGCCGATTGTATTCCACACAGAATCGCGTAGATTTCTGCTTGGAACACAGTACAGCATCTACCAAGTGAATGACACTGCTCTAGCCTCATTTCACGACAGTAGCCACCAGCACGACCATTCAACAGAGAACCGTCCGTATAAGGTTTTTTACCGTCACTGCTAACCTCAATCGGATGAACACATTTTGACAGTTCAGCAGTACTGTTTGTAAACAGAAATTTCTTTTGTTTATTTATTGACAAATTGGATCAGACCATTTACGGTCCGTATCGCCTAAATAAAGTTTTAAAACATTTGTTCACGATTGAATACGGTTCGTTTTTGATATTTATCAAATAAAAGTGACTAGTTGCAAAGTGTAAAGATGATTTTTTCAGATGTGCTCTTCGATTTTTGTTTAAGCTTGTTTGTAAACAGTACCGCTGAACTGTCAAAATGTGTTCATCCGATTGAGGTTAGCAGTGACGGTAAATAACCTTATACGGACGGTTCTCTGTTGAATGGTCGTGCTGGTGGCTACTGTCGTGAAAAGAGGCTAGAGCAGTGTCATTCACTTGGTAGATGCTGTACTGTGTTCCAAGCAGAAATCTACGCGATTCTGTGTAGAATACAATCGGCACTTCAGCAGAGGATCTGTTGTGTGGATGAATACTTGTTCATTTGTGTCGTCACGATAAAAAACCTAATAACAAACTATGTGTTCATCAAGTTGTCGTTCCAGACAACCAGACAACCATTCCTCACGAAGAGGATAGCTCACATTGAATGTTTTGAAAGGAAAAGGTATGCTTGATTTTCAGAGTCTATTTGGCGACACCTCAAGAGAAATCGTTTGGTAAAAGTCAGTTTTCTCTTACTAAATCTCATACACACTTAGAATCGCGTACTCGAAAGCTTTCACTCGTATGCGTTCATTGATGCGGGATAATTAACTTCGTAATTTTTCTCCATGCAACCTTATCCCACTGTAAAGAGTATATTTGGAATACTTCCCGCAATGGGAATGAGTAATGAGTGATCCGAATGTTTATGCATGAAAGGGAATGATTTGGTCCGTTTTTCAAGTATTTATTCAAATTCGAAAGCTCAGGCAACGCAACTGAACTGAACTTCTTAGCAGCTTTTAGAATACATTGTTTCGCTGGTGATTTGTAGTAGTGAGAAATTTCGTTTGAAATTTGTTCTACACTTTCAAGTTGCGCAAAAGTTTCGCCTGTACCTTTACGCATTGTTAAAGTTCATGTGCAATTAAGCTAAACTTTTTTTTGAGCTGTTTTATCATATACACCCAAATTTTTATTTATTCGAAAGATACGTACATCATAATTTCGAAAATTCGCATTAAAAAATACCACATTTCTTAGAAAATTCGCATTAAAAACCGTATACCTTGGATAATTTGTACTAAAAGAACAACATAATTTTGAAAATTCGCACAAAAAGTTGCATGAAAAATGCATACAAAGAGACTTGAGTTTTGAAAATAAAAATTTTCTGTTGAAAGGTAATTTCTCAAGTGATCATGAAATGGATCTCGAAACATGCTGAAATTCTGTCTTGTCTTTTCTTCATAACTCCAAAAAGGAATGTCCAATTTTTGGACATAAATATGAACGTTTGAATGCGTTTCCTTCAATTGGCTGTAAAATCATTCTTTGGATTCTACAGAAAATTAAGACAGCTACCCGGTGAACGACCAAAATGGTTAAAGCCGGGGTAAAATAAATGATATAAAAAAAGACAGTTTTACATAGAATGATTATGAATGAACCAAACACAGCGCATGGTAATTTCTTGTAAAGTGGAATCTTCCTACCTCAGTCTGTAGGAGAGAACAGAAAGAAATTCAAGTGGGCGGTTGATCGCTATTAACCCATTAAATTCCAGCAGTTTTATTATTCTTAGTCTTTCGAAATATGCAATAAAAGTGGAATTGGAATATTGGCATTATCCCATTCGATAGATTGATGGTGTGATATGATACGTAATTTATATTAATTAAGAACTAGGGTAACATCTCCAGTAGTCATCGCATATACGAAATCCATTAGTTAGACCTGCTGTTTCTGTTGGATAGGTTTACCTTAAGGGTAAGCTGAAAATAGGTTCGAGTTTTCGCGTCGTTATAACAGCAGTATTGAACAATTTTCGAACTATTTTTTCTACGATATTGCTTCCGAGAAGCGAAGCAAAGATATTGTAACCGATTTTTTCGCAACTCGGTGATTGAAAGTCGAATAATCAGCAAAATAATGCAATTCTACGAATTAGGTCATTACTGGTACAATAGCCCTATTTACGTTTACCGTTCCTTTAATCACCTCAGCTCCACCTTTTATCATATAACACATGGATCAATAAGTCCCGAGACTAACAATGGAAACAACATTTTTTTTGCAAATATTTTTTTTCATCAACATAATCACCTTTTAGGGTGATACAATGGTTCCAACGTTTTTCCAATTTTTCAATACCATGTTTATAAAAAAATTATCTTTCGCTTCGTAATAAGCTTTAGTTTCAGCGATGACCTCCTCATTTGAGCCAAATCTTTTTCCCTGGAGCATTTTTTTAAGATCAGCAAAGAGCCAGTAGTCACTGGGGGCTAAATCTGGCGAGTATGGGGGTGGGGAAGCAGATCAAAGCCCAATTCGTTCAACTTCGCCATTGTTTTCATCGACTTGTGGCAGGGTGCATTGTCTTGATGAAAAAGGATTTTTTTCTCTGCATGTGCGGTCGTTTTTTGCGATTTCCTCCTTCAAACGCACCACTAAGTCAATATAATAATCACTGTTGATCGATTTACCTTTTTCGAGGTAGTCAATGAAAATCACGCCATGCGTATCCCAAAAAACTGACGCCATGACTTGGTCAGCTGACTGCTGCGTTTTCGGACGCTTCGGACGGCTTTCGCCAGCTGTGCGCCACTCAGATGACTGCCGCTTCGAGTCTGGAGTGTAGTGATGTATCCATGTTTCGTCCATGGTCACGTAATGACGCAAGAAATCTTTTTTGTTGCGAGTAAATAGCGATAAACTGCTTTCTGAATCATCGACTCTTTGCTGTTTTTGTACCATCGAAAGCAATCGCGGCACCCACTTGGAAAATATCTTTTTCATGCTCAATTTTTCATGAAGGATAGTAAATACACTTCCATATGATATCTGTGTCATCTCAGCAATCGCACGGAGCTTCACTTTACGATCTTTCATTATAATTTTTGTCACTTCACTCACATTTTTCAGTGTAACGGCTTCCACAGGTCTTCCCGAGCGTTCCGCGTCATTTGTGTCGGTACGACCACGTTTAAACTCGGCGACCCACCGACAAATCGTTGCTTTTGATGGACAAGAGTCCGGATAACATTTTTCAATCCATTGTTTCGCTTGCATGGTGTTTTTACCCATTAAAAAACAATGTTTTATCAAAACACGAAACTCGGTTTTTTCCATTTTTTAAACAAACTACAAAACGACTTTACTCCAACCTCGATAACTCAGCTGTTTCTAGTCGGATCGACTTAAAATTTTGACCCGTTTCAAGCAAAGGTTAGTACTCTAGAAATACATGGTTACTGGTTTACTACGAGCGCCATCTCTGCTTTAGTCTTGGGACTTATTGATCCATGTGTTATATTAAAACCAATTGTTACAGTGGGACTTTTTTATCTCTTTTCAGATCATTGGTTTGAAAAATAAGATGGATATCGGTATAATCATTTCCAAGTCGAAGCAAAGATGTTCGCTAGGCGTTAGTTATCTTTCAAAAATTGGATGCAAGAATAATAAGAATTTCCTCTTCACTATTCATCTTGAACAACTGTCGCTAAAAATTCGATCTGCGCTGTTGTTTGAGGGAAAATAGTGCCCTACGAACGCAAAAGTGCGTATACAATGTATTAGAAGCGATTAATCAGTAAATTGTTGACGTAGACATCCACTCCAAATGCAACGAGATTTGTGGATTATACAAGCTGTTAAATAATTCCGTAATATGAAAGACGAATGTTAATTTTCAATGGATTCGATATTTTTTTTCGATTATTCGTTTATCAAAACAGCATTACATGGGCATTCGTCTAATCAAATCATCTTCAGGATGAATGCAGTCTACCTAACTCTAACTTCCCACACTGAACACTTATTGTTGTGATATTTTGAATTGTTTCTTGACACTCGAAGTAACAGAAAAGAATCACTAATTTCTGGTTTCGTGTTGGTAGAATAATATATAAAACTTAAAATATTAGCATTTACTAAAATGGCTGTTGTGACGGACAAACAAAACGGTTGTCAATGACAAAAATTCGAGTTTTCCTTTGAAATTGACACCGCAAGGCTGCTGTCGTCATATCGGTATATTTTTACACACGGGTTTCCTGAATGCTAAAGCTAAAGCGATTCTCAAGTGGTTCATATTTCCACTAGCGGTATAACTGAAATTGGTTGGACCGGTTCAGGATTTGCAGCTCCTATCAGCGAATCGGATTCGATTGGTTTTTCTACGACGTTAACATTTACTATCTTTATCTTTCTTTACTTATGTTTGGAAAGTAATACAGGGAACTCAAAAGCAAACTCAGATTAGTTTCGATTTTATACGGCTGGTGCTGAAGTGTCTCTACTACAAACAAATATTGTCTAGATGTGTGGGTGTGTGATTTTTTGTTCCAAACGTCGTGACAACTCTCAACATTGTTAACAATTTTAGTGCATATGTAAATAGTAAAGTGATACGCTAGTGAGCGAAAATTATTTTCGTTGGAAAAAAATTGCATGCTATTTTTGTAAAGTAAATGAATTACCAGTTGTGTTTTATACTTTTTTTTTACTTTTCTTAAATTCAAATCTGATATCTTTAACTCATATTCTAAAAGTCTTATATTTACTTTCTTTGATTTCTTACAGAGAAATTTGCGGTTTGGACAAAATCGACAACAGTATAAATTCCTTTGATATACGAATGAAGAAGGAAAGATCTCGCGCGGTTTATTACTTTCTTTCTAATGTGGTTTAGAAAGCAATACTTCTAGCTAAAATAGACACTGTCAGGTAGAACGTGAGGGAGAGAGAGAGAGAGTAAAAGAAAAATTATTCAAGCGCAATCGACGTCCGGGACATGGAAAAGCCTACGCAACCGATAAAAATGAGGCACGAACAGCATGCATTTCGTTCGATAGAATAATCTTTGAAGCTGTATGAATATATTGTAGGGCTTTTCTAAAAACAAAGTAGGCCAACTAGATGCAAAACAGAACCAAGTGACAAACCAATTTTCCAGTGAGAAATGAGAGAAATTGAGAGATAGGTCGCAATCGGACAGGATATTGAATAGACAGACAAGACAGAAGGATACCAAATCGTTCACACCTTGCTGTGGTTTTCTCTGGAAAAGTGGATTTATGTATGTGAGAGGAAATTAAAACAAAATACCCTTAATCGAGTTAAATGGTTTAGCGATAGTATTTAAACTAGTACGACACGCGAAAAATAAGTATTATGTTTGACGAACAAACCAAACAAGCTATTGGTATAGTAAGAGTTTAATAGTTTACTTATGAGAAGCCACACTCGCCCCACTTCCACAAACAAGATGACAAAACAACCACGAGAATATATACTTTCATACATTGCGTTTGAAATGATTCACCATTCACACCAAAAATAATCGTGCCCATCACTCATGTGGAACTTTTCCCTGAAAGAAGGACCCGCAAGAAACAAGCTCTCAAACAGATCGTAGAAAAAAAAAATGATACATAGATAAAACCGATAATGAACTTTGCAATCGTAATTCGGAAAGTTTCAGGGTACTGTTTGTTTTTTAGTTTGTAACTTAAAAAACTACTACAATTGAGACAACATGGTAATAGTTCAATCATAGTTTAAGAAATAGGGTTTAAAATTTAATTTTCTCATAGCATTGCGATGAGAACAAGATACTACAAGTTCGATTATCAAACAGATTGCAAAGGTAGTTATGACATTATTTATTTTCCGTCAATAGTTTTAGTTAGCTTGCCAGTTCAAAACTGATGTGAATAGTTCTACGTGATTTATCTAACATAAGCCCTATTGATTTCACTTCCAATCTTTTTTGATAAAATCATCAAATAATCGTGAATAGTGTCAAGAAAAAATAAAGCACTGTTTTTCTGCCTTATAGTTAAGAATGATTGAAAAGCGACAAAGATCCTGAATCGACCTAGTAGAGGTGAAGCACCTTGCATCCAAACAAACGAACCAGAAATTCATAATAAGAAGAATTTATAAGAGCAATTAGAATATCTCAAAAGACAGCTTACACACAACGTGAGCGTGAACCTTCATTTTCACGTCACGACAAAATCACGTACATAACCTAAACACCAAACGCCGTTGAGCAACTGGATTGTGTTGACTGGGATCAAAACGCATCCACAATTCACAACCTATGATGCACAAGTATGTGGGAGGTAGACGGGAAAATATGAATCCTTGTCCGGTGATGTTTTCGGAAGAGAATATTAGAACCCGGTGGGAACGGTGGAAGTTTTTTTTTTCTGAAGACAATTGCTGTTGTAGCAAAGGATTGAATCCAAATCTCGATCAAAGCGGTGTACTACTGTGTCTGAAAAATATCTGGAATGTGGTAATAAAATGTATATCAGTATTTATTCTTCTAAATCAATTTCATCCTCTTCAAAGTAATCCCCTCCCAAAATGATGCACCAATGCCATACGTTTTTTTCCAACATCCTTGAAGTATGCCAAATAGTCCTTCTCTGGCATGGCCTTCAGCATCTTTTTCGATACGATTCTTCAATCGGTTCAATCGGATCGAAACGCGTTCCCTGAAGTGGTCGTTTTGAGTTTGAAGCACAGCCAGAAGTCATACGGGGCAAAATCAGGCGAAAACGATGGTTGTTGAACGATATTAGTTGACTTTTTTTGGTGGAAAACTAACGGAGAATCAGTACAGTGTGAGAACAATATCAATACCAATTTGATACCAATCGAGATTTGACGCGTTTGGTGCCCGAAATATCTTTCCAAATGGTATTTGATATCAGTAATGTCTCTTATTGTGAATCGACAGTTTTCAAGTACCATTTCATCGATTTTTTGAAGTGTTATTCGTCCGTTGATGTGGATGGTCTCACAAAAACATGCGTATCTCGTACATTAATGACTGTTTTGGTTTGAAACTTGAAATGGAAATTTGAAAACTGTGTTGCTACTTAAAAAAATATGAACCAATTAGTATAAATAACCCGCGCAAGTTAAATTTTAATGATTCCAGGAATTTCTCGGACACCGTATTCCTGAAAAGAGACAAGAATACCAGACGAATTTATCAAATTTTGAATGATTTCAAAACGTTCACAGATTTATTCTTTGAAATGTGACCATACAATTATGTATTTTCTGCGGAGATACAAAACTCACTGAGAAAATATCGATTTGTTTTAACTACTGAATCCGGATCGCGAAAATTTCACTTTGTTTCACCTAACTACAGACCAATTAGAAAAATGTGCATTCAAACAGGATGTGGCAATTTAAAGCACCTTAAAACTTCACATTTATATACAGCCGTTCTATGCATTATTATCCTATACTGTAAGTGAATTTTTATGTATATGGACAATTATACTTGGAACGGCAGTCTATATCTACACAAAAAGATTCATCATTAAAAAAAATGAATATTTTATATTTCATCTCATTATCGGTCTATAGCACATTGTTCACCCTTTTTTTCTGATTTTATGACTTTAAACAATGAATTTTGAAAGCAAACGTTCTTATATTCAGCTCCACAAAATTTTGGTCTCTATTTCTTCTTTATTATGGGAACACTACAGAGTAATAAATTTAATTGCAGCTCTCCAATCTGTATTGACACGACAAATGACAAAGAAACGAAACAAACGTGTACTGGAAGGACAACAAAAAATTATGGAAGGAATATTACATTAAATATTATTGCATTTCGTTTGTTTGCTTTCTGAGCGCGACAAAACTACAATAATTTTACTATTGTTTTTTGCTGTGACAAAGTTCATGAGAATATTTTCGAAAAATGTTAACCACTTTTGAAAAATCGTTTGGGTGCGTTTTATCTCACTCTTGTTACTTGTTGTTTCCCGATATTTGAACATTTTATTAAAACCTCGGTCTCTTTAGTACATATCAGGTATATAAGTTAAGAATGAGCAATAAAAAAACAAACGCTTATTTTAGAAGGAAAATGAAAAGTTCGTTTATTAATAGTACTGACCATTACTAACAACAATATTCCTCGCCTTTCTGATAATTTGTGAATTCGTCGCTGAAAATAACCGCATCTTTTGATTCAAGGAAAGAATCGACCCGTTTTTTTCACTTTTTCGAAGTCCGTGAAGTCCGCGAGTGCGTGTTGCATCAACGCAAATAGGTGGTAATCTGAAGGGGCGAAGTTTGGTGAGCAAGCTTCACACAATAACACTTCCAATTCGAACTTCTTTATCTGCTTCCGAGCTGGTTTCGAAATGTGAGACGAAACATTATCATGAAGGAGTGTCACTTTTCTTAGCTCGGTTCAAATCAATCATTTGTTGTTTGTAGTGTTGAGTACTAGCCGTTTCACTTGGTTCCAGTAGCTCATAATTGATATCACTACACTGATGATTCGACCAAACGTTGATGATTGTCTTCCTGCCGATTCGATTTGGGTTTTCAGTAGATGATGATCCCTTACCAGAGCTAACCTAGAGTATTTGCAATTGTAAATGCTCATTTGAACCCTATGTAAACCTTTATTCTTGAAAAGAGACCATCAATGTGGAAACATGTCAACCAGTTTAACCCATCATAACCCGGGGGTTTTAAAATTTGAATCAACTGAACTGATAACATCATATCATGTGTTGAAGATTATGGCAAACGCAAAACCACTGTTAAAAATCTTTTCTAAACGAAATTAAATAAATTATGCCACCGTATGATATATCATACACACAAATGTTAGCTTCAAATTTTACATTATTTTAGACATTATTTGGGATTTTTTTCATAGATATAACCTTTCCAGAGCCTCTGCTAATGTTTTGTCACAAGATATACGTATTAGCGCATAATTTGACCAAAAAAATCAAAGCAATATATAACTTACTCTTGCACTACCATTTCTAGTCGTTAGTAGGTCAAAGGTCAAGGATCAAAATACAATTAAATTTTGAAAAACAAACAGCAGATTTAACACCCAAAGAAGTTGCGTAGTGTAGTTTATCTGTTTTTGTTATCGTGAAGCTGTTAGGTAGTGCAGTTCCACAGTAAACATTTTTTGAAAAATAAATATTTCTGCGTATGATATATCATACGCTAGGACATAATGGGTTTAAAAAAATGCTACTTGTGCATGTGAAATTATGCTGATTGATTGCTTAATCTCATTCAAAGAGTTCCCAATGAGTTCTGTATTCAAAAAGATAAACTATGTGAGGTATTCCTGTCGTTCCCAAAGATAAGAGTGCGCTACATTAGTTTTAAAAAGAAGAAAATCGTATCCAAGCGCCCGTCGGCTTTTTGGCTACCTGGGCAGTCATGGACACCAGATGGCTACCAAAATTGATTCAGTGACGGCTGTCAAATCAAATTTGGCAAAAAATAGTCGCCTGTATCTTAGTTAGCCGAGCGTTTTCATCTTTTCACCTTCCCTGAAAATGTCAAAAATTTCGATGTGGAAAAATCCTGGTGGATACGGTTGTATCGTTTGAGTTGCATGTCTGGCAGCGGTGAGGCAGTCGGTCACCAGAATGTCTGTCAGCCATATTTTTCCCGCTGGCAGCGTTTAGTCAGCCATCTGGCAGCCATGCCCCTGCGAGCGTTCACTGATTGCAAAATGTTTCTGTGTTTCTTCCGATTGACTACCTTAAGTTGCGAATATAATTTCAAATTATACTCTCAAACATTCAAGGATATCATCGTTCTGTCACCGAATGAAACTTCATTTCAATTACTTACACATAACAAATATGCTGTGAAGATTTTTTTTATGAGCTGATCAATTGGTTTCATATTAAGCATCGCTTTAATCGTCCTTTCTATCCCTAATTCTAAAATTAATTGTTTACTTTCCATTGGGTTGCATAAACTCGAATGGAGTTGTCTTTAAAAGAAACATTTGGAGAAACTGTCCCCACTGCATGGTGAAACCCGTCAATACTGACAGATTGTGCGAGGCTACAATGTTCCCTGTTTCTGGGATAATCACCAAATGTTCAGCGGTTACTGTGATTAGTCATTGAGCTACACATCTAGGGCGCTGTTCAATCGAATGCTTCGCGGATTACTGCACCATCTTCCAAGGCGAGTTAGTGAACAAAGACGTGCATCTGGATCGTTATGTAATGTGGATCGTTATGCAACAATTCGAACACTGAGGTCTGAATTTCACTAGCGTGAAATAGTGTTGTAAATCACTGGCCCATAAAAACGTGAAGTGAAGTATGTTGGAAAAAAAAAACTGTAGCTAAGTGATCAAGATAATCTATGAGAAACAGAAAAAATCATTGTATAATTATTATTTCTATTTAAGCTCGATCTGCAGAATCTATGTTGAAATGTTCTTAAACGACATAAACCAAAATCGTTCAATGTGTTTCAAAACACAAGCCGGAGAGTTCAAAATTTTAAATTGCATACATTCTGTCAAGATACTTACCATCGGTTACGCGAAATACAGTATCTAAAAGATGCCTTTGAAATTCCGGCTTGAGTCTGTGGAAGGACTGACTGGATAATTTCCATGCATACCTAAAAGGATAAGAATACACGACAAATTTAACTGCAGTCTAGTGTTTTCCGTGGAGCCATTGGCATAAAGGTGCTCTGTTATATATTACCCCACAGAACTAAGCAAATACGTTTCCCACAATCCAAGATCACTCGCATACCGTATCTGTTTGCTATTGTCAAAATAGTACGGAGTGTTAAGATTACTCTTAAAATAATTATACTTGACAAAATAGGATCGAGCAAATGAAAATGAAAAAAAAGAAACAAAAGTTCTTAATGCATGTGTGAACTTACAAGGATAGAAATAATCTGCAAATATGACCAAATACTAAAGCAAACCAGTAGCACACAAAGTAGCAGATGGTGCTGCAAAAGCGATTTCTTGTAATATAATAAAACTTAAAAACGGTATAACTAATTAAAATCAACTAAAACTAATCACGATGGTCGAGATAATTACGCAATAAAAACACATTTTTACATCAAGGGGAACTAAAAATTAATGCAAGGTATTTTTACTGTTAACACAATTATCAGAAGAAGGAAGCATTAATTTTTCGAGAGAGAAAGAGAAATTCGATGATGTGAACAAATTTCTTCAAGGTACTGTAAAGAAAATGAAACTTAAGAGGTGAAATAAACCCAATGACAAACCAAATCTACAACAACAAAAACGTAATAAAAGCTAAAATTTAGAGATTAAATTAGGCGTTCGCTGAAAAATCGCCGGAGAAAACTAATGTCAGTTTTACGTTGATAAAATGTAATAAGAGAAATATTGTTGAATTAAGCGCAAAATAAATACCGCGAAAAAAAAATAATAAACCGTTGAAACTAGTTTAATAAAGTCAGTAAAATAAATCAATAATCAAGGTCACGGAAAATAAGAGGAACGAAGGACGGATGAACAGGAAGTGTATAGAGAAGGTGATATGATATGATAAAAATTGAATCCTTAGAAGGAACTATAATAACTAGTGATGAGAACTGTTTCAAAAGAATAGCAAACAGCGGTAGATGATGAGAATAGTCACTCGTGCATTTCATTTTCGTATTATTACATCCCAAACTCTCTGTTTCCTACTCCCCATTTGTGACTTGTTGAGAATCTTGCGACTAGAAGGGCGCTGAGGATCATCGAAAGTCGCAGAGTATTTATTAGTTACTATTTTCAATTTTAAAATGAAAAAAGATTACTATACAAATCTGTGATAGGGATGCTCTCTTTTTCTCGTTTCCGCCACCGTGGAAGGAAATGCTTATATCGCCTTCAGACAGATACCCTTAATGTGCGTTGGCCGATAATACAACAACAATGCAGATAATCTTTCTGTATTTTGGATTGAAAAAACCAAAATGCATTCATGTTTGTTTATTATAAAAATGGACCTAGCTTGCTGAGAAAGTCGAGTGCAAAACAATTTATGGTTCGCTACGACATACGGGACTGCACAGCCCCATTCGTGTGGGAAAACAATCCATCACAGTCACAGTCCAGTGAGCCTTAACTAGTTGTCACGGGTTGCTTTGTTGTTCTCTTCAGCCAGTAATGCTTCGTGATTATGGTCTGTAGTTCAGTTATTCCGGTTTAAAAAACCGATCAAACCAGTGTAGTTTCGTAAAAAAAGTCTTTTGTTGTGCAAAAAATCTACTGTAAGTGTTAGAAATTAGCCAACTCATCATTTGGCTGATAACATAACTAAATAAATAAACAGTTTTAAACAAAACATCATTAATAGGAGACGTTGAGCGTTCTAAAGAAAAAGAGCAAAATCACACGAAAATCACATTCTATTGTGCACATGCATTTGAAAATGAAAAATACGAAGAAACACCAAAAAAATCTCCCACAAATAAGAGATAAACAACTTGACACCGTTCGTACACATTTATGGACATTTATATTTCTATAGGAAGCAAACAAAAAATCGAAAATTTCTTCAAAATATGTGTGTGTTATACTTACGTCATCTAAGATGGAATAACTCGATAAAGAAACTAATTCATATAAAAATGACACTTCGAACTCATAAAAACACACATCAGTTTGTTAGCGATTGTTCACAGACTAGATAAGAGAAATTATAAAACAAACTAGCATCTACACAGGAAATTTGCCTCTTTAAAAAATTAGCTTCTATCGAAACTTTAGTGATTTACTTTAAATTTAAAATCCACAAAACTTAATTTTTTGCTTTGAATTTGAACGTTTTACACAATACTAGCCAAAAGAAAAAACGTACGATTGTTAGGAAAAATAAAATTCGCGGGTAAACCAAGCAAGCAAACAGTAGGAAATTGAATATACCGTGTAGTTGTTTTTACTATGAAATGATCAAGTGCACAGACTTGAAAATATACACAATATATATGCAACCGAACTGAGATCAGATCAGGTGCTGCAGTTCCCTTTTTGTGGTTTGTTTTCTGTTGCAACTATTTTTCAGCACCTCATTCTAGATATTCAAGTAGGTCAGACAAAGACCATCGACCATCGACCATCGAGTGGTCGCGAGTAATACGATGCAGGCGAGATGTGATAATAAAGCACGGATATCGAAGCTACGATTTCAGAGTATTGCAGTTGAGTAGTTTATTCGAGCCTCAAATTGGAAAGATTATTGACATCAGTAGAATCTTATCACATACGATTGTTCTGTACACTTAGAATTGGCTGCAAAGTCGGTTGAAATGCATGGAATGACGTTCAATCTCAACTTTACTTATCCTCTAGAAATCGTGTAGTTTCTTCGATTCTACTGTTAAATCTTTGCGTTGATTGGTTGTAAGCAGATTTCTCGCAAACCACACTCTAGGTCCTGCGCCCATTTTGACATTGGCCTATGAATGGGTGGCAGCAGACTGTTTTTTCTGTCTGCTGATGAGGAATGAGTTTTACAATCACATCAGACCCGAACTAATTCAAGGCTAATCTGATAATTGTTACGACTAGTCTTGCTTGCATTTATTGTAATCCTTTCCTATCCTTTCAAAATTGCAAACTACATAAGTGTCCGGTTTTCTCGAGAAAAAAAAACCCGATACCAAATCCCTTTAGATTCTTATTTTATATGACAGCGAGGTTGTCATCGAGACAAGAGAATAAAAATAAATATTCTAGCGAAACGATTAGCCGTTATGAAATACGTTGCCGTTTATTGTTTTCATTGATATTTAATAGTATGAGATTTATACTACATACCATGTTTACATTTCAATTTTTTTAATAAGTTTGCGCCGGTGGGTTTCTAGATTCTGAAGAAAACAAACACCATGCGAAGCACTCAAATATAGTATTTGATGTATAGAAGCAGATTAAATGAGATTAAAGTGAGGAAAACAACAGCTTCTGTCCTTTTGTACTGTGTATTATACAAACTGTTATAATTACGCACAAGGAAAGGGATATAGGCTTCTTGGAATTTTACCACAACATCAAAACAACACGATTTCAATCACTGCAAAACCATATATGTGTTCAGAAAGTTACTCCTCCACAAATCATGAACAGGGAGAAAGAGAACGCGATAACAAACCAAATGCATGCAAAAATGAAGCAGGTACCAAACAGCTGCGTGGATATGAGATCACCCTTTCGACTTCTCCATCCTTTCCCTCACATATGCATACACACTAGTTGCAGAAGGATACTTCCCAGCAGAAAGTAAGCCCACCGTTTGCGCGCAACAACACTAAACTATATTGTATGTATGTATAAATAAAGCATCACCACGAAAACCAAAACGCCTACTTAGTTCCTTTTTAACTCTTTGAAATGTGCATCAGGATATGGTACTGATGATCGAATTTCACATTGTTTCGAACCGCAACATAGCGCCAAAAACGTCAAACTGATCTCCATTTTGCTCCACTCTTCTGTCCACGACCATTTTCCTTACTCATTTGAATGTAAAAGCACTTCTGTCTGGAAGACAAAAAACCCAAATGAACAAAAAACAAACAAAAGAATTCGTTGAATTAGGTTCCAGTTAATACTTAAAAATAGTGACCTACCTTAGTCTGTATAAAGAAAAGAAGGCAAATGTTATTTATTTTAAATAGTTGTTACAAAAAACAAGAAATGAAAACAAAATATGCTTTATTTTTCATTGATCGTTTACTTGGTTCTCATCATAAGGTTTAATATTTCACAAAATGAAAAATCAAATGCAAAACAAAGATTACAGAACTAGTGAGCGAAAGGATAACAACACTGAGAAAGAGTATTATCTTTTAGTTTAAAATAAAAATATGAAAAAATAATGAAGAAAAACCTAAAATAATGAAGTAACTAAAAGCCTTGAAATTCATTCTTGCAATGTTATTTCAGTGAAAAAGAAGAAAATGAAATATGATTCGAAACGCGATATGAGAATTACACTGTATAGAACGTAGTCATAAACCATAAGAGTTGAAAATTGAACATAAAAAAATGAACGAATATGAAAAGAAAACAAAACGCCGCACCGCTCGAGCTTCGATCGAAAGTGCAGTATAGCAGCAAGACGGCGAAATTTCTCTCGGAGAATAAGTAAATAAAACAAGGTGAACCACTGAAAAGAACTTGTTTTCGAACAATTTCATTTCCTTTTAAATTAAATAAACTAACTGGGCGAAGAATACAACTCTTCGAAGGCATATAAAGCAGAAGAGGGATAAATCGAACTAGGAAAAGAATTTTGATTTTATTGTACATTGTTATTAATTATTGAATTAAATCATAGATATATTACATAAAAAAGAGAAAAAAGAAAAAATACAAAAAAATCAAAAAATAAAGCGGGTCTATCTGTGGAGTTATTTTATTGCGTTGTAACTTTATTGTTGCTCGGTTACTGTAGGCTATTGACTTGATAACGGCCAAAGGTTTTGAAGAATTTTTTGTAATCCATACGGTTCTGTTTCAACCATGAATTTCAACATGCCGTCAAATCGATTAGTTCCAGCTACCCCCATAAAATTGTTTTCGAATTTCCCCAACAACAAAATCGGTTTGGGTTGACTGAATCATTTGACTTCAGATCCGACGAATTTATAAATTTTTGCGCTGGCTCTTATGACAGTTTTGAACAAGGTTTTGATGTTATCCACGGCTTTAAGGTCTTAGGACACAGGGCCACGTGTTGAGTTTTAAATCGACCACGTGGCTCGCTCAATTCCCTTCGCGCATCGTATTTCTCTTGTACTTTCTCGTATATGAGCAAACTGTACCGGGCTGCCATCATACATTTTATTATTTTGATGAGAAGTTTTATCACATTAATCTATCGCATGGGTTGGACATTACATGGATTCCAATGAACAATGAAAAAAATATTCAACTTTCACAAAGATTGAATCTGTGTGTTTGGCAGCCTTGTCAAGCACATTTTATTTCTCTCTCCTTTTTCAGAATGCTATCAGGAAACCAAAGCGAAAAAAATGGTGGATGCATTGAAACTAACTTTGTTTCACAGAAAAATACAAGACTTTATTTTTATCGCGATAACATATATGTTTTTATATACTAATCGCATCTAAACTAAATTATCTAGACTTTGTCACGGTAGATTTATGATACAAGCCTTCAAAGCCGAGATATTCGATGAACAAGTAGAGGTATGCATTTCCGAGCGTTCCAATTTTCAGCAGTTCTCCAGTCAGAGAAAGATACAACACGACCGCTAAACTCAATGAATCATTCTGAAAATTTCACAGAATATTCTCAACTATATTTCGAAGACATTGTCAGGTGGATTTTTTCTATATTCTGCACCGTTTCCAAGAAAATTTAATTTGAATCGGGAAAATAGCAAAAAAAAACTAACACTTTACGGTACTGTCCTTAGCCCTTAATATAGTGATTTTTCATTGAACATCAGTATTGTGAGCTCTGGGAATCCCATACGAATTCTCTATGAAGTTGAGCTCCGGTTTTTGTAAAGGTCAGTATCGGTTTGATGTGACAAGATCTGATGGGAGATTTCTTGGAAGTTTCGAATCGGTGATCTGTTAAAATACTAATTTAGAAATTTTTTCATCAACAGTTAGAATTTGAAAAAATATGCACTTATTAGTGAAACACTAACGTTACTAATATATCATTGTCAATTGCATTTAATAATTATATATTCTATTTGTAGAGATATCTGTTCGCGACCAGCGCAATCGCAACCTAATCTAATATTCATCGAGAAATCATCTAATTCCATATTCAAATCACCTAGTTAGAAGCGTTTAAAATCACGGTGAGTTTACTCTAAAAGTAAAGTGTTTCCTGCAACCCATAGGAATACTACATGCACAGGCTACATACATGGGATATTTCAAAAGAGCCGGTAACCACGCTGATTCGATTCTTCAATAGTTGGATGATATAAAAGATACTTAAGCGAACACGGTGTGCCGCAAACAGCAAGAAATTGCACCAACACACAATGCAAAAGCGACAATCCAGCAAGCGAATACAATATACAACCCAGTCATCACCTCACTGAACGAGTTACTTGTTTCATTCACAGGCAAGCATCAACTAGGCAAAGAAATGTTTTGCAGCATATATTTATAGATTTCTCTTCATACTACGCAGGACGATGTGGTGTTTTTATGCATGACGCAAAGCCTCCTATGCCGAACAAGAAAATGACATCATTTTTTACAACTGGGATTAATGGATGAGAACATAGGTCGATTCTAACTATTTTTTCAATAGTATGCTATTGGAATACTGAAACGACGTTGCCATACATGTTTAAGTTAAAAGCTTCCGAATCGATTGGTTGATAAATTATATCAATCCATCAACAAATGACTGAGTTATTGACGTTCAAAATTATGACAGAAAAAGGTTACGCAACTATTTTTGAAACTTTTAATTGACACCCGACCCCTTATAATGAAGAGCTCCTGCCAGGCGATTCTCTATTGATTTGAACAGTTTCAGTTTCAGGAGCATTTCCCAACAGTCCGGTTCGACTAACCGTTCATATCATGAACTATCAATTTTCAGATACAGATTTTGCTTCATAACATGAACTGTTTTACAAGGAAGACCGAAACTTACAACGACAGCCAAAGGAGAAAAACCATCGATGAATGTTTCGACTGTGATTTTAATTCCTATTTAGAGATTATCGAAAATTCACAAATCAATTTTTGATAACCCGATGAACTGTTGGTTTATCTTTAAAAAGTAAGCCATTTTGTCCCTCTTTTCCTCTATATCCACTGAATAAATCAACATAAAACGAGTTTCGCCCTTTTCGATTTGTTTACTTCTATGCTCCCTGTGTGAATAATAAATTTTCGCCCCCGCACATTTTTCGTGAAATTGGCTGGTTTCCGCGACTAAAAACAATCTGCGGGTAATTTTATCATCTCATTCACTATTCCTAGTAATAAAAAGTTCGGAAACCTTAAAAAAATAAAACAAATAGTTTCACCCTTCCTGGCCAGCAATTGAAGTATCGCCGGGGGGCGAAACTTACGTAAACAAATTAAATGACAGTTTCACTTTTTATAGTTCTTCTTGTTAAGATTGAGATTTTTGTAGAATCCGAATTTCAAGGCAAAATTGTAGGATTATAAAACATTTATTCGTAGGACAGAGAAACTCGGTTTGTTTATTTTTGTGAGATTCGCCCTTGTTTGAAAACTACCTCATAAGTCAAAACATCAAAACATAAACAATCGAAGGGTCTTTCAAAAGAAAACTTATCGGAAATAAATCGATTTTTACAGTGAGAGTTTTATCACTGTGACAATCGACTTTTGTTTTCATAAATCGTGATTGTTTACGAAAATATTCAGTGAAATTGGTTGGCCGAGTTGTAAATTTAGCGTAGAGCAAAGTGCACTTCGAAACTCACGAAATGCTAACATTTTTTGTAAACGAAATAGGATATTATGCTACCATTGATGATTATAAATAAAAATAGTCTTGAGTAATAACATTTAATCGATATAATTATGAAATAGAAACAGAAGATAATGCTCATTAAAAGTTGGAAATTGTTAATAAAGAAAACGATTCCAATCAGCGCCTATTTTACGTTTTGATGGACGTTATAATAGTCTTCCGTTAATTCAAATTTCCGTAGAAAAAATCCAATATCCGCAGATTTTGTCTACGGATCCATAGGTTTGTAGAAAATCTTCGGATCCGTAGGTCCGTAAAAAATCTTCTGATCCCTAGATCCGAAGAAAATCCGGATCCGTAGATATACGGAGATTCTCCTAGCATCTGAGTTATTAATCGATTTTGATATTTAAAAGATATTTTCATTCAGGCCTATTTGCGTACAAGCTTTACGTGGCCGATTGAGTCAATTTTTCCAAAATTTTTTTTTTTGAGTTGGTTCACGTTGTCACCCTTTTTCTAGGGGGAGAGGAGCTTCCATTTCCCTCCTGCGAGGATTGAGGGGAACTTCGTTCGTGGTTCGTCTCGTCATCCATTGCCGCATCGATGGTATTGTTGTCGATTTCCGTAATCTTTTCGTTGCTGGTTGCTGTAGATGCACCTTGTTGTACATTGTTTGCAGTTGCTGGTTGGTTGGATGGTAAGCTTTTAACTGCAGCTGGTGTACTTTGTTCTATAAGGGTTACGTTGGATGGTTTCGTTGAAGGTGATGCTTCACTGTTGTTAGTGGCTGTCACAGGTGTACTGGGGTTGCTTGGGGTTGGTGTGAAGGAAGCACCGTTGTCCTTTGGTGTAGTTGTCTCCTTGTCCGGTTTATCACATGGCTTACCGTAGTGAACAGCTTTTTGGCAATATTGACATATGGCCATCTGATTGTCATAGGTAACAAGTGATTTGAACGGAATTCTTGTATCTTGACCGAAAATCACATAAGAAGGTATAGCCTTCTTCAAGTGTATGCGTAATGAACGTACGCCATTTAGAATACCGGGGAAAAAATTCTTCCATTTTTCTTTTTCGATAGAAAGAATCTCACCATATTGGGGCAGTTTTGCGAATATATGAATCGGTGACGCTTGAGGGAACATCATACACACGCACTTCTATAGCACTATCTTCCATATATACTGGAATGTTGTACTTAATGTTCTCGTGCTCCACATAGTGCACATTATTATTATCTTTTGCGAATTGAATTTCATCCAACTCTTTATAAAACTGGATGTAAACAACATTATTTGTCTTATTGCATTGAAGTAAATGCACACGTTTAATATCAAGATGCATTTGCTCCTTAAGCAAACCTTCAAGTTCTCGTATCGAAGGTCGAATTTTGCACTGCCTGAAGTCAACAACAATTGTATTCTTTTGTGTCGGTGGTAGCTTTTGTTCGTTTGGTTCACTCATTTCGAGGTCGTTCTATTGTTCACTACACAATACTGTACTTGGTTTCTTCCGTCCCGAACGTAAGCGGTTTTGTTTTATCGACTGACTTGGATGAGATGTGAAAGCGAACTGATATTAATCGATTATTCGATTAATCGATCGATATTACGACATCCCTTTCCACGAACTATTTTGAAGAAGTATCATGGTTGTAAATGCCGATTGGAAGCAGACGTAAGCATAGCAAGCAGCGAGTGTTGTGAAAAAGATCATTAAAGTATCCGAAACTTCGTCCTGAATAATTCGAAAGATCATTAAGTGAGGAGTGAAGTTTTTTTACAAGCCTACTGTTTTCACCAATAAACGTTTCCGTTGATGCATTTGATGTGTTTCGCATATTTAACCAAACTAGAGCTTGGGAATTTGACGGTTCGTTTGTCTTCCTATGAAGTATTCCCCAGTAACATATGTTACTATGAGAGTCTGTAGGCTAATCTACCTCAGTCCTGGGGTGTCTGCATTGTTAACTTTTTTCAGATTTTTTCATCAATGAACATATATGCTCAAGGATTGTATCATCATGACAGCGCAATACCCGGTCTCCTCTATAACATTCGCGCGAGATGGAGCGCCACTAACAAAGTCCGGATGGCATAACCTGAGCAATGCACAAAGCAGTTGTTGCGCTCCTCACTAGAGATGGTCGGGTAAGCAATTTCTTAAACCCGAACCCGTATCCGATCGGAAATAAAAAAAAACTACCCGTACCAGACCCGAGTCCGACAATAAATTTTATTCCAAACCCGACTCTTTCCCGATACATAAAAAAACATTTACCGGTATTTGGTGCGGGTTCAGGTCGGGTTCCGGGTATAAATCTCTATTTTTTACTAACTCATGCTGGTGTAAAAGTGACATAGGCCCTAGGCTGTCGACTCTCCCCAACTCGACGAGTTTGAATTTGAAGTTTGAAAAGTCTTCAGTTTGCTATTTGGAAGGCTGATAAAACATTACAAATTTCACTAGGGCTATCATTAACACCGGAAAAGAAAATCACTTTCTACATGCTTAGTAGAGGATCAGAAAGAGAACGTCTAAGGCGAGATAGATCTCGCACTCGATGGATATTTGCATTCACAGAGGATTGCACAATATCTAGAATCCCATAAAACTGCTATTCGCCTGTTATTGATGCCAGATTTCTCTAGGAGATGTCTCTGCAAACACTTGTAGCGGTAGCGACTTGTGAGCGTTTCCAAAGTGGAAATTTTAGTGTAAAAGACAACGCACAGATCAACCCAAAAAATTGAAGATAGTGAATTGAAGGATTTCTTGGCATCAAGCAAAGGGTTTTCTTCGCCGGTTTGTGACGAGCGATGCGGAATGGATTTATTTTGAGAACCCCAAGCCTAGAAACTATCGATATCACTGAGCTTCGGAAAGAAAACGATATTGGCCATTCGGTGGGATCGAGAAGATGTCTTCAATTACGAGCTCCTCAAACCAGGGGAAACTATAAAAACTAATCGCTATCGAAAAAAAGGAAAATCTTGACATTAACATTCCTTTTTGTGAAATTTAGTTTTATCATTTCAACAAACTTCGCAGCCGATTTATAATATCGTACAGAATAATTGCATGGCTAGTTCTACGGATCCTATTGACACTATCCTATGGAATCCTTCCAGGTCGGGGCTCGAACATACGACAACTGGCTCATAAGACCCAATAAGACCAGCGCCCCATAAATTCAACCGCCAACACGCTACCGACAGCAAATAATGAAATTGAATTTAGCATTGTTCGAAATACGACCAGAATGCACCACAAGACATGAGAAAGTCTATTACTTTGGACAAAGCATCCTGAACCTATTATTTACAATCAACGTGTATATCTATCTATTGACGTCCACGAGTACGTAGTCTGATTTATCTTAGTTCAATATGAGTCACACATGATTTAAGCTTTCTCTGGTAAATAAAAAGATAACACATATCATAGAAATATTAAAATCATTTCAAGCGATTCCATAAAGTTCAAATTTATTAGGCAACTCAGTGTAAATTGATAATTCACTTGTTAGGGTCTTACAACCACCCAGACTTGGGCTGCCGTTTTATAGTTTTCACATCGGCAATTTTACTGATCGGTCGCAGGCATGGCGGTGATGAGGCTGTTCGTGCGACGTTTGTAGACAGATCGGTACTTCCGGTAGCGATGAGTTGCTCGGTACTAGAAGTAACATCTAGCTGCGGCTGCTGGGACATCAATTCGAGCTTGACGGTCGCTGCTGCTGGTGGGGAAGGAGACTTTTTCACCGGTGCCAGGGGTGGGGATGGAGATTTTTTCTTCCTAGGTGATTTAACTACCTGTGGCGGCGGAGGAGGAGACTGAGGTTTACTAACAGCTCTTGGAGGAACGGGAGTTGGTGGTGATGGTCTTGTGATAGCTTCCATTGTTTTGTGTGGCGGAAGAGGAGTAGCCGGAGTTGTCGATAGAATCGGAATTATCATTGTTGTCCCCGATTGATCCTCCTTCGATGGAGGAGGTGGTATCATTCCCTGGCCAAACTGGGTCTTATTGGCCAGAGGACGTGAAACTGCTATATCTCTTTCCGGTGATTGTGGTGCTTTCCGCTTTATCACTTTTGGCAAAGATCCCACCGCCGACACTAGTGGTACGGGATCATCACCATTGACATTTACTTCAGATAGTTTAATTCCAGAAGATTGACTCGTATCGGAAAGTGAATTGATTACAACCGATTGAGCTTCGGTGTGTCCAGAACTTGTAACATGAATTATCGGTGGAGGTGATTGGATCGGAGGTGAATGGATCTTGGTAGGAGGAGGGGACATGATTGTTGGAGGCGGATATATCTCGAGACTTGATTTTGATTTCTCTGATAATACTTGGGATTTGCTATCTAAACAAGTAACTGAAGTTTTAGTATTATGATTGCTAACTGATGGCGATTTCGCTCTGCCTTCACATTTTAAAGATTTCATCATCATCGGAGACGAAGCTTTGCTTAGAGCAACTTGCAGCTGAGCGGTCAAAAGCTCTAGAGGAGTTGTGGAACGTACGTTCTGAGTTGGTGCATGCAATGTATTCCTTGGAGATATACGACTCGTTTCCTCAGTTAGCTGATTGATCAGTTGCAACAAAGTGTTGGTAGTCTCATCATGATAAACTTCCATCGTTGGAGACGTGCTTCCGGAGTGATACATTGGACTACGTTGTACCAGACGTTGCGCTTCGTGCATTGCTTTTTGCAGATGTTGCTGCTGGCGGAAGCTGTCGCGTGTTTTACACTTTCCGATCTGCGAGTTGGGCTCGATGCCCATTCCCGTCATGACTTGGCCCCACTTAGCCGAGGTTGTTTGGCTAGCAACCTTCCGGGCAACACGACGGAATCGAGCCAGTGGACTGATATCTTCTTCCTCCTCTTTCTCTTCCGGCTCTTCCGGTATATCACTTTGGATGTCGATTGGTGCCACGTGGAAGTCCTTCATCAAACGACGTTCCCAAACCTTCATGCGCTTGGCGAGGACGGCTGAAAGGGTGATGAAGCGGACGTTATTTTTTTTCAGCACGATAGAGCTCATGAAATGGAAACACTAGCTTACGAACCTCATTTTGCACAGGACTGTTTGTGGTAAAATTAGTGAAAAAAACTAGCCATACAATAGAGTGTCATGAGGATTTTCAATGACTGTAAAATTTTGCAACCCATTAGGAATGAACACGAACCCTTCTCCTTTCGATCAGCTGCCGATACATCCATCCCGTTTTTCTCGAATATTTCCAACAACTCATACCGTAAAGCGGAAATATCTCCCTTGACCTCATTGATGTCGTCTTCGGTAACCGGATCTTCCTCCATTTTCCGATGTTTAGCCGAAACATATCGCCAAACCAATGCTCGCATTACAGAGCTGTACCTTTCGGCCCGTTCCTTGTCTTCCTTTCGGCGCTGTTGAAAAATATAATAAACAAAGTTACCAAGTATTTGTTAAACTAAACTATTAACCAAATTACAATTTTCGATTCCCGCTTGATGTTTCGTTTTTTACTTCTACCACACAACCGCTTCAGATGTTTCATCGTGGGAAAAATGTTGAAAGGAGGTGGAAGCGTTGAGCTTTCCTCAAAATAGCTCATCCACAGCCGAGTACGAGCAAATTTCCACTCCGTGTCGGAATGCTCGTCGATCATGGCATACGAGTTGGACATCATGGCGATAAGGAGATTCAGCAGAACAATCACATTGATCACACTGTAAGATCCAAACATCAGCAGCCCCCAGAAACGGGTGTAAGATTTGATTCCGGTCAGCTCGAAACTTTCCAGCCCAACCATTCCGAAACTGGCCCAAAACAAGGATTGTGACGACTCAAACAAACTGAACCGAAATAAAATATGTTTGTTATTTGAACAGATAGCGGTTTCATGAAAAATTTTACTTTCCGAAACGTCTCCATTTCATACAAGCATCACCTTGACCGTCCCAATCCGGTAAACCACCCGCCAAGCTATAGCACTTGGACTTCTCCAAATCAGCAAAGTACCACAACAACTGATTGAGACCTAAGAAAGGATAATTTATCGTTTTTGTTCACAATTTTAAATTCTACTCTGGCGGACTTACCGCAAGCAAACGCGAATAGGACCAAAGAATAGATGAAGAAAAACTTGACAATATCGATAACCATTCGACCGAGTGAGATCTGCAGGGGTCCAAGATGAGGGTTAATCGAAAACAGATGGACCAGTTTCAACGCGGAAAATACGTTCGCCGCCGCAAACAAACCTTCTGCGATCAACTGGGGATCAAAATCGTCCCAATCCTCACGGGATATATAAGCCGTACTTGGATCTTTCGCGATCTCCGAGGTTTGCTGAATGTAGGCAATCGTCCTTAAAAGTGCGACACAGCAGTATAGGAAATTTCTGGAAAAATCAATAAAATTCCACATATTTCGAAGATAGCTTTGCATTCCTTCCAGGAATATCTCCTGAGTTTCCTCCCAAATGAATCCGAGCACGTAGATCATGACGAGACATTCCAAATACGTCGGTCCATTTCCTCGTTGACGGGCCATCTCCTCATGCAACGTCTGTTTCATGTTTTCCGTTCCAAACATTTCCACCAGATGTACCTCGGCTCTTTGGGACACCAATATGAGCAAGAAGAGGAAAAACAAGTAGGATGAAGCGTGTATCAAAAATTTCATGAACGGCTTCCGCATAAATTTAGAAGTATGACAGTTTGGTGCGATCATGTACATCAGACAGTACACAGGAAATAGTAGAGCTACTTTGGAAATGGTGTAAATTTTCTGTAAAGCTGACTTTCGTCGAAATCCTGGTACACCTTCATACCACATGGCTGCCAGCAGCTGCTGGATATTCGGGTGGGCTACAAACTTCTTCTGTTTGTAGTTGATAGCCAGCTCTAGTCGTGCTAGCTTCATATGATCACCGTCCATGTAAGGAGGAGACTCTGGATCGTAGTTCAGAATTATGGCTAGTTCCTGAGAGCTTCGTGACTGATCCAGTAAATCTACGGCAAATTTTTGACACTGCCGACGAAGTTCGAGATATTCGGTTTTACACTCCTGCTCTGCGAACGCCAGATTACGAAGCTCCCACGACAGTTGAAATGCTGTTAGCAAAGGATCTTGCGAGCTGAGTGCGATCAGTGAGGGGCTGGCTAAGGCTCGGTACTCGTTCACACGAGCTAGTGAGTGTCGCAGCGAGTCCTCCGTGGATCGTTTGATACAATCATCACAACCGCATCTGAGAAAATGTTCACCCTTCTTTAGCAATGATTATCACGGATACCTCGAATACTAACCTCACATCATGGGGCATAGGAAGAGTAGCTCCTCGATCCAGAAGTATTTTTAGAATTTCATAATTATTCTTATGGGCAGCCAGCATTAGAGGGGTAACATCCGGCATGAACATGGCGGTACTGATGTCGACTTTTTGCCAACTCTGGATTCATACATATTTTGCATTATCAAACTTTAGCAACATTCATAAATATACTTACATATAATTCACCCTCCTTCCGGATCAGTTCCTCGTGCTCTAGCAGCAACTCAACCGCTTCCACAAATTCCGCATTGATGGCAAGCAAAAGAGCGTCCTTCGTTTCCACTTGCATGATCACCAACAGCTCCACCATCTCCAGGTTTTCGCCGTCGATGGCAAGTGTTAGTGCGCCACGGCCCAGTGAATCGACGCAGTTCACGTTGATGTGCTGCTTCCGGTGGGCCCGTTGCAGGACTCTACATTGGAATAAAAGTAACGAATGTTAAAAATAGCCCAAGCGAAAAACGGCTGCAAAAATTCAATATAAGTGAAATTACAGATTTCCCGATCAGTATCAGGTATTAACAAGTTTGTAACAGAAAGCAATATTTGTAACAATGAGTTTTGTCTCATCAGTAAATAAAATATAAAAAATCCACTTAGTGGTGTAATGATGCCTTTCTCATATTACTTATACTATTGAAAATATCACTAGAAAAATCATTCAAGTATTTTTAAACTTAAATAAAATTAGAAGCTTTCTTTGGGCAAAACTAACATAACCTTTTCAATATGTAGACAGTTATGTCAAATCAATACGATTTTTTTCTTTATTTAACATCGAATCCGGATGAAATTCAACAGCAACCTATGAGACTATAGTACCACTCATATGAGCCTAAGTTTGTGAAAATCGATCCGCGAAAAATTGTGACATGGCTCAGCGCGACGAACTGTGTTTAACGGTATAGGACACTTAACCCTCCGAGCCAATTTTTACAATTCTAACGGATGAAAACCATCAGTTTCGCGATTTTTAGGCCAAAAATTAAATGAACTTATATGTTTGGCATATTTCAAATCATCATTCGAACAACATTTTGTATTTTTTTCGTGAGAAAATATTGAGAAATAAGTCGTTGTAGAAGTAGTTTTTTCGAGAACGCATTTTAGAAATCATGATGATGCGCAGAATTATCAGAAGTCAAAAAATCAATGCAACATAGTTGTAGTAGGTGTTTTCCCATCGTTTTCATTTATTTTTTTTGTCTTCTCAAATAGAAAGGTTATATAATCATTGTTTTTTGCACTCAAATTTCTTGGAGATGGCTGAAACGATTTTCATGAATTGATTCAAATGAAAGGTCTTGTAGTCTCACCATAGAGAACAAACATCCAAGTAGAGATTTCAATTTGTGTAAGAAATTTAAGGGATGTCTTAAAGAACAATCACCAAGTAGCAATTCTCCCGTAGAGGCGCTTCGAGCAGCCCAGTAATCCCTTATGGGATCTTGCGTTCAAGCTTTCATACAACGGTGATTCATGCGTGCAAAGTCGTGCGCAATTGTGATTTTCAACGGATTTTTACTTGTATGCTTTACACAGCTTAAAAAAAAACTTTGTACTAGCTTGGATGTCTGTTTTCTATGTTCCTGAGTTTTATTTGAATTCGACTTCCGGTTGTGGAATTATATAAAACAGTTATACGAAGGAAAATTCAGAACAGTTATACGAAGTTGTAATGCAAAACACGAAAATATAATTTAAAACTGTTGACTGCCAAACGAATAAGCTTCGGCTATCAGTCCCCAGTTCCGGTCCCGGAAACACTGAGAATATGGTTCTTCACCTCTAAAATCGAACTTACTTCTCGCAGTGATGGCTTATGATTTCATATGGAATTCCTGAATTTCATCCCGGTCGGACTTCCGTTTCCGAGATTACAGGGTTATGAGTGTCAAAAATTTCAAACCTTTATATAAAGCGCATTGTTATGTATATGCACTGGCACGAAAGAAGTAAACACGATACCGGCTCTACGAATGAAGCACACAGCGTGCGATTTCATACGCGTGGTAAAGAAAACGAAAGCCGACACTGGTTGATGCGTAGCAGGTGTTCGGATGCGTTACAATAGATTGAACGATTTATTATTTGTTTTATATAAAAAACCTGTTTTAATCCACCTAGTGGTGTAATGATGCCTTTCTCATGTATAATATTGTGGTATTCTATTCAAAGGTTTTCTCTTCGATTTTTGAAAGAAACCAAGAGATTGTTTGTGCATAACATACAGAATAAAACAGTGCTTTGATTGCGTAAGTCATCCTTAAGAAAACGAACCCGAAACCGGAACCCGAGAACCGGTATAATCAAATTCGGTTCGTACGGCCACCAACTAACATGACACACAAACTCTACTAGTACGCACTCTAAATTACGTTTTAAATGTTTGTTGTATCCGAAAATATTTTATGTGACGGTGTACAATATTGAACACACTTTACCCTATAACTCCGGAACCGGAAGTCGAATCCGGATGAAATTCAGGAACTCCGTATGAGACCGGAAGACCTTTCATTTGAATCTAAGTTTATGGAAATCGGTCAAACCATCGCTCAGAAAAATGAGTGAGATCCATTTTGGTATATATGACCACTATTTCCGGTACTTCCGGAACCGGATACTGGGAACCAGGATAACCGGAATAGGTTTGTTTAGTTGCCTACTGATGATGACTATCGATTTGTGTAGTTTTGAGACCAGTTTATAACATTGTTTACGTTTTTGTTTCGCCGGTTTAAGTGACTGTGTACAATATTAAACTCGCTTTACCCTATAATTCCGGAACCGGAAGTCGGATCCGGATGAAATTCTGGAATTCCGTATGGGACCACGAGACCTTTCATTTGAATCTAAGTTTGTCTAAATCGGTTCAGCCATCTCCGAGAAAATCTTTTGAGATTATTTGACACATACACACACACACACACACACACATACACACACACACACATAGACCCGAAGAAGACAAAGAATGTTCAAGGTAGTGAGGAGTCGAGCGACGAGAGAACCAAGGGCGATTGGAACGTCGCCATAAATCGCAAGGAGAAGAAGAAAAATCAGTCCAAAAAGGAGGAAACGAAAGGGAATAATCGGATCGAAAAGGGAAGAATACCGGTTCGTGATAAAAGGAGATCCAAAGAGAGCTGGCAAGAACGCCATCTACCCCATCCGGAGAGACACATGGGAGACGCCCTGCTGGTCAAGGCAAACGACCAACAGTCGTACGCAGCAATCCTCAAGAAAGTCCGAGAAGATCCGGAGTTGAAGGAACTGGGTGAGAACGTGGTGAGAACCAGGCGCACTCAGCAAGGAGATATGCTGTTTGAACTGAAGTAGGATCCAGCGATTAAAAGTTCAGCCTACCGAGAGCAGTTCGCCAAGTCATTGGGCGACCTCGTCGGGGATGGCGGGAACGTGGAGGCTTTGTGCCAGGAAGCAACGATCGAATGCCGATACCTGGACGAGATCACAACAGTAGAGGAGCTTGGTAGTGTACTGAAGACGCAATGCGAATTGGGAGAAGAGGTTCTAACGATCCGGCAGATGAAGGGGTACCAAGGCACACAAACAGCGATGATTCGACTATCGTTGCCTGCGGCCAGCAAATTGCTGAAGATAGGCAAGGTACGAGTTGGCTGTTCGGTGTGCCCGCTGAGAGTCGCCGCCCGAGTAGTAAGGAGTGACAGGAAACGGGTTTTGCGATGCTTCAAGTGCATGGGCTTCGGACACATGTCGGCCATCTGCAAAGGCCCAGACAGATCTGAACAATGCAGAAAATGCGGAGAGAAGGGACACATTGCGAAGGACTGCTCGCAGGCGCCAAAGTGCATACCCTGCACTACGGAAGAAGGAAACGCCCACTCGACGGGTGGATACAAGTGCCCTGCATATAAGAAGGCGATCGCAGGTCAACAGTAATGGAGATAATTCAGATAAACCTGAATCATTGCGACACCGCACAGCAACTGTTGAGGCAGTCAACAACAGAAGCAAAGTGCGACGTTGCGATTATTGCAGAGCCGTATCGAGTTCCTTTCGGTAACAACATCTGCTATACATGTGACTGGAAGATTTCCTATTCAGGAGGTGGTTGCAAGCACGTACGAAGGTTTCGTCATCGCCAAAATCAACGGCATCTTCGTATGCAGCTGCTATGCACCCCCAAGGTGGACAGCGGAGAAATTCGATCGAATGCTGGAGGAGTTAACCGACAATCTGGTTGGACGCAGACCAGTACTGATTGGCGGAGACTTCAATGCGTGGGCCGTGGAGTGGGGTAGCAGGCTAACCAACGCTAGAGGTTACAGTCTGCTGGAAGCGCTAGCGAAGTTGGAGGTACAACTGTGCAACGCTGGCACCGTTAGCACATTCAGGAAAGACGGGCGGGAGTCGATCGACGACATTATCTTCCTCAGCCCATCGCTGGCGCGCAGCATGAACTGGAGAGTAAGCGAAGAGTACACCCATAGTGATCACCAGGCGGTCTGCTACAGCGTTGGCCAAATGAACCCCACGGCCATACAGGGAAGCAGAACATGCGAGCGAAAGTGGAAGACGAAGGCCTTCGACAAGGACCTCTTCGTCGAAGCACTCCGTGCGAACAGCGACACTCCAGACATGGATGCGGTAGAGCTGACAAGAGTGATTACAAGGGCATGCGACACTACAATGTTACGAAAACGGGAACCAAGGTACAGATGACGTCCTGCAATTGGTGGAATGAGACACTCGGCACCCTCCGTGCTGCCTGCCTAAGAGCCAGAAGACGCTACCAGAGGGCAAGAATCCTCCCGGATAGAGAGGAGCGGAAGTTGGCGTTCCAGGAGGCCAGAGCCGCATTTAAAAAGGAGATAATCGTGAGCAAGTCGAACTGCCACAAGGAGCTATGCAGAGAAGCCGACGCAAACCCCTGGGGTAACGCGTACCGAGTCGTGATGGCGAAGATCAAAGGTCCAGCGACGCCAGCCGAAATGTGCCCAGATAAGCTGAAGATAATCGTAGAGGGTCTCTTTCCGAAGCACGACCCAACGACGTGGCCACCAACACCGTATGGTGAGGAAGACGAAAGTAGTGCGGAAGCTCGGCAGGTCTCCAATGCCGATTTAGAAGCAGTGGCGAAAAAACTGAAAGTGAACAAAGCTCCGGGTCCGGACGGGATCCCCAACGTGGTGTTGAAATCGGCGGTCCTGGCCTACCCCGATATGTTCAGGTCGGCGATGCAGAAATGTTTGGAAGAAGGCCACTTCCCAGACATTTGGAAGGTACAGAAACTGGTTTTACTGCCAAAGCCAGGAAAACCGCCGGGGGATCCAGCATCGTATAGACCGATATGCCTGCTGGACACACTTGGGAAGCTGCTGGAGAAGGTCATCCTTAACAGGGTGGAGCCGTTTACAGAAGGAGATAATGGACTGTCACGGTTGCAGTTCGGATTTCGGAAGGAAAAGTCAACGGTGGATGCTATCCGGACGGTCCTAGAGAGGGCCGAGAAGGCGTCCAAACAGAAGAGGAGAGGAAACCGGTACTGCGCCGTAATCACAATTGACGTCAAGAACGCGTTCAATAGCGCCAGCTATCGCCGTAGCGCTGCATAGAATGCGGGTTCCAGACTACCTGTGTCGGATTCTGAAAAGCTACTTCCAGAACAGAGTCTTGGTGTACGACACTGAAGCTGGACAGAGGAGGATGAATGTGTCGGCGGGAGTTCCACAAGGCTCCATCCTCGGACCAACGCTGTGGAACGCTATGTACAACGGAGTGCTTACGCTGCAGCTACCCACAGGCGCCGTGCTTATCAGTAACAGGCGAGACGCCGGAGGAGGTAGAAATGTTGGCGGTAGAATCGATCGGCATCATCGAAAACTGGATGAATGGAGTCAAGCTGAAGATAGCCCACCACAAAACGGAGGTGCTATTGGTGAGCAACTGCAAGGCAGTGCAGCGAGTGGAAATCTCCGTCGGAGAACACGCAATAGCATCGAAGCGACAACTGAAGCATCTGGGTGTGATGATCGACGATCGGCTAAACTTTAACAGCCACGTCGACTACGCCTGCGAAAAGGCGGCGAAGGCGATCAACGCACTGTCAAGGATTATGACAAACACCGGTGGTCCAAGAAGCAGCAAGAGGCGGCTGCTGGCGAGTGTGTCATCTTCGATACTGCGGTACGGAGTTCCAGCCTGGGGTGCGGCGCTAAAAACCAAGCGAAATCGGGCGAAGCTAAACAGTGCGTTCCGGCTCATGGCCATGCGAGTAGCGAGCGCATATAGAACGATATCGTCGGGGGCAGTTTGTGTGATTGCAGGGATGATCCCAATCTGCAACACATTGGAGGAGGATATCGAGTGCTACGTGCGGAGGACGACCAGGCAAGTGAGAACGTTAGTGCGAACGGCCTCAATGGCAAAGTGGCAACAGGGATTCCACGGAGAAAGGGAAATGGACCCATCGGTTCATCCCTAATGTGTCGACCTGGGTGAATCGGAAGCATGGAGAAGTGAACTTCCACCTAACCCAGTTTTTGTCTGGTCATGGCTGCTTCAGGCAGTACCTACATCGGTTTGGCCATGCCTTCGAAGATCGATGCCGGCATTAAATGTAGGAAACGTTGTCGACGAGATGTGCCGCACTGAGGAGACGTGGAACGCGATCAGCAGGGCAGTTACAAACATGCTGACGGAGTTACAGAGAAAGTGGAGGAGCGACCAGCAAGCTGGGATCGCTTGAAGAGTTTGAGCAATACGATAAGTGCATGAGCACGAATTAGAAGCGACCAAAAGTGCATGAGCACAGCAATAGAAGAGTGCAGGAGCACATTGCCCCCCCCTGAAGCAGTCGCATCAGTGGTACCAGGGGGATCGAGGCATATAGGTGTAGCAGAGTTTTTACAATCGGTTTTCTGTGCTGAGGGAGGTTGGGAGGAAAAACACACACACACACACACACACACACACACAGACAGACATTGCTCAGCTCATCCAGCATTCAATAGTAGTGATCATGTTTTGAGACGTATCGATTAGTAGATATTCAGAAACATGACGAACTGTAAATCTTGAGACGAAAATGTGTCCTAAATTGAAAAGTGATTTTATTTTAAATGAAAAAACGATCACCGAAGAATTTAAAACCATTTCTTTCAATGGAAAAGTGTGACAATAGCTTTTATAATTATTTTAAAACATTTCACAGTTTGGTTCAGGTAGGTTGTAAAATATTATTCATGTTCAAAGTAATGAGGTGAAGGTATGAGATAGAAATAGGTGCTCAGATGAAATAGGGAGCCGTTATCCCAGTACATTAAAAAAAGTCACATCATTTTACTGTCACTAGCAGCAGTGGTGAGCAAAATCTTGGCATTACATTCCTTTTGTGGAATTTGGCCTTTCTGTTTCAACAGACTTCGCAGCCGATTCATATAGCGTACAGAATCATTGCATGGCTAGTACTATGAATCCTACTGACGCTAAGAATCCTTCCAGATCGGGGCTCGAACATACGACTATTGGCTTGTGAGACCAGCGTCCTATGCATTGAACCACCAACTCGGCACCAGTGGTGCTAGATATATTAACTAATAAGCCATTCCTGCTTTTTTCGATTTTCCTCTTTTTATTAAAAATACCAAAACATAAACAATTAAATTTATCAAAATATCAATTTGAAAAATTGATTCAGGCACTTAATTTTGTAACTGTTTTTTTTAGTATTTCATAAGTAAAACTTTTTTGAATATAAAAATATGACATCTCAAGAGGTTACAAGAATAACAACTCACCTTTTAACGGTTGCCATGTCACCACGCTCCACTGCTAGTAAATACTTCTTCTCCTCCATCGTTAGTGGAACCGGAAGATTAATTGTATTGATGTTCATGTTCAAAATTGAGTTCGGTGACACCGGTGACTCAATTTGGACACCAACCTGCCGTTGAATTATACAATTTATTATTATTTAGTATTATTTGTTATTTGTGAATTGTTTTTCATTAGTTAACTCACCCCGTCTGGATCCTTCTTGGCGTTGGCCATTTTAAAATGAACAGCAGACGTCTCGGCTGAACCTTTGCACGCTTTTGTATTTTTCTATGTTAATAGAATGACCATATCATGTAGAATGAGTACAAGCCGTGATTATTTCCGAAAAGATGTCTTGAAATGTCAATTTTATCACTTGGAGAAACTGAAATGAAAAACAACTGTGAGAACTTCAACCGACATGTATTATTCGAAAGAATTTTAGAAAAATGTTTCTTTTCCAACTACTAGATTTGAAAATGTTCTAGGGAAAAATATAAAAGCATGTAGCGTTTAAACCGAAGAAAGCAAATGTGAATTTGAGCAGCGTTTTGGCCTTTGAAATTTTTTTCCTGGAATTATGATATGATATGATATTTAGCTTGAAAACGTTGAAAGTTATAAAACATCCAAAGTCATCTTCTTGAAGAAAGGAACTTTAAAAAAATCTAAGTTCACCCTTCGATGAATTGATTATTTGAACGTTGAAATAAATATAATTCTTCAAGGGACAAAACGACCGATGTTATGAAATTCAGGAAATCGTTCGCATCCTTCTATATGCACTCATTTAAACTGTTCCAAGAAGGTCTGTACAGTCAAGTAGGTAATCCTCACACACTACAATACACTTAGTGACATTTTTTGAAAGAAAATGCGACATAGCTGCAGTATTTCTAGTTCAACCTTTTCTTGCGGTTAGAGAATACTAAGCTATTTCAAACTCGATATTAAATCACCGTTATGAGTACTAAGTCAATTCGTATTGGAGCTACACATCTAACAGTAAAACTTATACTTTTTGTTTCTATCTCTATAGCAGATCTATAGATGAAGACTTAGATGATTCTTTATTTGTTTGATCAGTTTTTACCCCCACCGGGTTCGTACATAAAAAAATAGGAAAAGTTTTAGGAAAAGTAAGAAAAATTCATAAAGTTGTTTTGTATGGACAATGGAATTTTCCGTTGAAAAAGTTGTCTATGCTTGCTAGGTCATCGATAGGTGTTTGGCGCATAACGAGTTGCATAAGTTTTTGGCCGTCGAAGAAAGTAATACCACAAACGAATTTCCAGACATGACAGTCACGATCTTTTTTTGGCGCACATCGATGGTCCTCCGTGAAACTGGCACCAATGGTGATAAATTGGTTGCACTGCTGAGTTCCCATCATACATTCATAATGCAAATGTCAAACCGTGAGAACCCTTTCGATTCGGTAGCTCATTTGTATATATTGAGATTTTATGGCACACAATTAATCTCGCGCTCCACCAAGCGGTGAGTGCGGTCATTTCAGAAGGTACCGGGAACGAACCACATTTTTTAAAAATATTTATAAGCACTTACATGTCTTTATTATTTATCTTTGGTAATACTATATCGTTGAAAAAATCGTTTGGCGCGCTACGAGTTGTTTTGTGTGGAGATTTCACATGCATCCTTGATCTTCGTTATTCGTCATTTCGAGTCTCGTGCTTAATTGGGTATCAACATTATTGCTTGCCAAATGATTTATGTCGTTCATATCATATAACTTGACAAAAATCAATATTTTTAAAAGACCTCAGAAATATTTTACATACCTTATATATGATTATATGGGGGATAGATGTAGCAAGTGTAATTAAAAGGGGGTTGTAGTGTTTGTAATGGCATAGCTCCGAAACTACTGAACGGATTGCTATCAAATTTGGCACAGATACTTCTTGCCCTTCGGAGATGATCATTAGAGAATTTTCAGAGGGGAGTGTAACAGATCGGCTGAAAAGTTCGTATCGTTTCTATGAGAGGGCGCCACTAGAATTAAATCCATACCATTTTCAGTTAGTACCAACCTTCAAAAGATACGTGTATAAATTTGACAGCTGTCTGATTATTAGTTTGTGAGATATTGCATTTTGAGTGAAGCTACTTTTGTTATTGTGAAAAAAATGGAAAAAAAAGGAATTTCGTGTGTTGATGAAACACTACTTTTTGATGAAAAAACTACAAGGATCAGCCCCCTGGGGTTGTTCGAGCCGTTGATGTGGAACAAGGCAACCAAAATTTCCAATGATTGACATTTTCAATTAAACGTCACACTTTTTAATCCGCAAATGCACAAGAGTCTGCTTAGATTGATCTTTATTAGGAATCAACACCGAACACGCGAACCCAGAATATAGACTCTATTTATCGTGATTTGTATTTGTTTCGTAGCCGACGAAATTACATCCATAGCCCAAATGTATGCAATTAAATGTTTGTACATGCTTGCGATACGGATATCGATATTTAAGCTTCTCTTCACCAAGCTTGTGTTCATGTTTTGTATGCAAGCAGTTATTTTTATAGCGTTTCTCTACCATTACTACCATTCTGCGATTTCGGTTGAAGCGATAAAATATTTCTCATTATCAATCGAGTTCATCTTATATAAATTAGAAATTAGTCTTATGCACTCAAAATTTACCCTGGGGTAGTTGTCAATTTCTCAGGCGAAACGACATAACATGTGATTTCATCTAATCTTGCATGACACAAGATCAGAGCATACTAGTTAAAGCTTCGAATCGTTTATGGCACTTTTTGTCTTGCTGTGTAGCAACAACCTACCTCTAGAAAGCTACGCATAAGACTGAAACGTTAGCTATAATTTCGCTTCTATTTGTAGATTCGCGTGCTTCCAACAGCTTTGCTTTTGCTTCGATTGACCAATCAGAGCGCTGCTTTCCCTTTGATATATCGCTTACTCCTTCAAAACCGTCGACTATGGCAGGGAAATCCGGTATGCCGGAGATTTTATGCAGCCAAAATAGGACACTGCTAGCTATTAATCAACATTTCAATGATATAAAATTAAAAATACATGGCTATGAACATTCAAATCAATACGTTGAAATATTTCCAATCAAATGGTGACATAATATTAATAATTGATACAAAATTGACTGAGCTGTAATTGTTCAAAACCTGACCACATTTCTACGTGTATTTTTCTTGAGTTTCTAGTTTGCACCACTATATAGAAAACAAAAATGTGTTCCACATTAAGAGGTGCCGCCGATACTACAAAAATGGCTTGATGAGTGTTATCCAGACTCTGCACCGGGCGAAGCAACAATTCGTAAGTGGTTTGCAAAATTTCATACTGGTCATATGAGCACCGAAGACGATGAACGCAGTGGACTTCCAAAAGAGGCTGTTACCGATGAAAACGTGCAAAAAAATCCACAAAATGTTTTCCAATGACCGTAAAGTGAAGTTGATCGAGATAGCTGACACCCTAAAGATATCAAAGGAACGTGTTGAACATATTATTCACGAATATTTGGATATGAGAAAGCTTTGTGCGTGAGCTCACAATCGATCAAAAACAACAACGAATTGATGATCCTGAGCAGTGTTTGGAGCTGTTATATCGAAATAAAACCGATTTTTTTCGTCGATATATAACAATGGACGAAACATGGCTCCATCACTTCACTTCGAAGTCCAATCGACAGTCAGCTGAGTGGACTGTACGCGATGGACCCAAAGCGTGGAAAGACTCAACAATCGGCCGGTAAGGTTATGGCGTCTGTATTTTGGGATTCGCATGGTATAATTTTCATCGACTACGTTGAAAAGGGAAAAACCATCAACAGTGACTATTATATAGCGTTATTAGAGCGTTTGAAGGACGAAATTTCAAAAAAACGGCCTCATTTGAAGAAGAAAAAAGTTTTGTTTCATCAAGACAATCCACCGTGTCACAAGTCGATGAAAACCATGCTGAAATTGAACGAATTGGGCTTCGAATTGCTCCCTCATCCACCGTATTCTCCAGATTTGGCCCCCAGTGACTTTTTCCTGTTCTCAGACCTCAAGAGAATGCTCGCTGGTAAAAAATTTAGAAGCAATGAAGAGGTAATCGCTGAAACTGAGGCCTATTTTGAGGCAAAGGAAAAATCGTACTACAAAAATGGTATCGAAAAGTTGGAAGATCGTTATAATCGCTGTGTCGCCTCTGATGGCAATTATGTTGAATAATAAAAACGAATTTTGGCAAAAAAATGTGTAAGGATAAATTTTTAAATATTACCATTTAATTCTGTTATAAGTATATCACGTCACTATACAAATTCACTATGTATCTCACGACACTATAAATCTTGTATAATAAACGTCACATCACATATGCACATTTCGAATACAATTTATATTCATCTTCAGTGTGATAGTTTTGTTTAGTTATTGAAAGAATGCTGTAATGTTGTTCCTTTTATATGGAACGGAAGTAGGTAGATTCCTACAACAGGTATAAACACCTCGAAAAAATTATCTAATTTGTTTAGGGTAGGGAGAGATTAAGTGTTTTCTATGTTTGTCTGTCCCCTGTGTGTAGGTAGTAACTTAAAGAGCCAGGAATACCTATTTCCTTGGTCTCTGTTTAGTAAAGAAGTGGAATTGTGTTTGAAAATTTCCAGACTTTCTGCCGAATCTAATTTCCATGGGTTGGAAATTTGTCTTAAAATTTTTATGTCATTTGTAGTGAAATCATGGTTTTCGGAAAAGGCATGCTCAGCTACTTTCGACTTGAAATGGTGTGATAAACCCCGTTCCAGATCCTTGGATGCTTTCCCTATTTCCGCTATGTGTTCCTTGAAACGGATATCTAATGATCTCTTTGTTTGTCCAATGTATAATTTATCACAATGAGAACATGAAATTTTGTATACCCCCGATTTTTTCAATTTGTCAGTAGGATCTTTAGTAGATCCTAGTAAAGTTTTCAACTGGTTGCTAGTACTACTGAACACTAAATCCAAGCCAAAGGGTTTTAATTTTGATTTAAGTGGATATGCCATGTTAGAGTTGAAGTCTACCGATATTCTTTTCAAGGTTTCTGATAGGGGGGTCAAAGTTGTGAGTGATAATTTTTTCAATGATCTTAATTTCTTATCGAGGATTGTTTGGATTGAGCGCTCCGGATATCCATTGAGCTTTCCAATTTCGAAGATAAAATTTTTCTCTTTCACTACCGCATCATCTCTGAGGGGTAATGTTAGCATTCTGTGAAACATATGGTGAAATGCAGCCATTTTATGTTGGTGAGAATGGTTAGAAATATTAGGTATTACTCGCTCTGTATTGGTTGGCTTCCTATATATTTCGAAAGATAAAGTTTTCGCCTCCCGTATAATGAGAACATCTAAGAAAGGTAAACTGTTGTTTGTCTCCCTCTCGCAGGTGAATTTTATGTTCCTAAGTAAATTGTTTATTGTATCCAAAAAATTTTCCAAATCGTTACGCTTGATGATGCAAAATATATCATCAACGTATCTCCACCAGCGATTTGGTAGTAATCCTCGTTTATTTAAAAGTTCTTCGAGGTTTGCCATAAATAATTCGCATAAAAATGGGGAGAGCGGATTACCCATTGGGGCCCCTTGTAATTGTTTATAATATTCCCCTCTGAATTTGAAATAATTTACATCCATGCAAAGCCGGGTTAGAGTAAGGTAAGACCTTACTTTGCATTTCCATAAACTACTACTTTTTTGTTTAACTAACCAATCTTCCAACAGATTGATTGAGTCCTTCACCGGGACACTTGGGAATAAGGAGGCTACTTCGAAGGATACCATTATTTCGTCATCTTCGATTTCACCTGAGTTCAGAAGTTGAGTAGCGAATTCCTGTGTATTGGGAATGGATCTACTAAAAAACTTTTTCGGCATATTTTTGAATTCTTCCACTAGCCATTTGGAGATTTTTTGGGTAGGGGCTCCTACTGAAGAGATGATTTCCCTTATTTCATTCCCAGGTTTATGGACTTTAGGTAATCCTTTGATTTTTGGTAATGAAGGGTTAGGGACTTTGAGGCGGCTGAGATTGATATCGAAGTTAGGGTTACATTCTATGAGAGTTTTATCTATTTTTTTGATAATTTCTGGAAGGGGGTCGGACCTTTGTTTCCTATATGGTCCGTCATTAATTTTTTGGATGATTATGCTGTCATAATCATCCTTATCTATAATAACAACTTTATTTCCCTTGTCAGCTTTAACATAAAAAACTGGCTTTTCCCGCAATTGTTTAACTAGCTCTCTTTCATTTTTAGTTTGTTCATTTCTTAAGGGAATATTTTTAATGACTTCAGCTACAATAGTCCTGGCGTCATTTATTTTCGAAAAAGGAAGGTTACAGCTATCTAGACCTGTTTCAACGTCTATAATAACCTGTTCGAGATTAACTTTGGAAGAAATGGCATAATTTAACCCCAAGTTGAGAAGATTTGTTTGTTCGTGTGTGAAATTTTGTGATGAACGATTAACTAGGAAGTTTTCTGAAAACTGTACCGAAGGTTTTGGAGGATGGACCATACGGTTTTGGGAAAGTAAATTTTCAAATTTTTTGTTGAGTAGAGTTCGTTTGCGTTCTGATTCACAGTGCTCAGCGAACTTTACTTTGGCTAGAAAAATTTCGAAAAATTTATTATACAAGATTTATAGTGTCGTGAGATACATAGTGAATTTGTATAGTGACGTGATATACTTATAACAGAATTAAATGGTAATATTTAAAAATTTATCCTTGTAAAATCATTCTGTTCAAACACTCAAACGAAAAGTTAATGAAAAAAATGTGTGTTTCTATTAAACGATACGAACTTTTCAGCCGAACTGTTAGCAAGTGTCCTTAACATGAGGGGCGAAGGTCAATGACGAAATTTATATAATTTGAAGAGATTCGACATTAAGACTAGAAGAAGGGTTTTTGGAAATAAATGCTCATCTCCCATTTTGTGTAAAACAAGAGAGTGGCAAGAATTTCAAGGTCGTAGTAGATAGTATTGCTGTTGTTAATTCGAATGCAACGCAATTTTCTTTAAATAATTTCAAAGGATCTGGTTCCATTTTGCCGGGGAATTCATGACACTGGTCATATGCAATCTGAACTTGAACGGAGTATTGTTCAATCGAGTGTTCGTCAAAGTTGTGTTTCATTGCAATCAGAGTATCAATAGAGGACAATTTGTAGAATTTTTTTCGGCCTTGCCATCACGAAACATTTCCGAGCAACGCCGGGTAAATCAGCTAGTTATAAAAATAAAATTTGCAAATAAGAGGCAAGAGGCTACTCTACCCTTTAATTACTCTGGAGATGCGGAGTAACTCGGGGAAATATTGTGCTGAACACGTACACTGTGTAGTGTTTGTGATGTTTTCACAAGAAATATCCACTGAACACATCGGCCCTTGTCTTCCATTCATCGGGTAGATTATTCAAGATTGATTCAGTCCCACCGACACTTGATCTCATCTTAAAACCTATAAACCCGAAAGAATAAGAATGGATATTTTCGTTTGACTTCTACTTTAACAAAAACGATTTATTTCTTTATCAGAGTCTAATTCGTAGTCTGACGAATGAATTATTTTACTTTCCCCTTTGATAAATTCTTGCATTCGATAATATCGTAACATTTTCAAAAATGAATTAAGAAAATATAACTCCTCAATAGAATGTTGTATCAACATTTCCTCTTTTGTACCACACCTTCAGGGTAAAAAAGTGAGAAGGAGCTCCAGGACATTGACATAATAATAAAGCAAATTCACTAGACTAGCTAAACGTGACAAAACACGACGATATAATATAACTACACGAAAATTTTCCGTTTCTTTTTATCCTATTATACCATCTTCAGTACATTGATTATTACTAATACTACGGTCAGTCACGTACCCAGAGGGGGGGCCCAAGGGGCCCGGGCCCCTCCCGAAATCAAAAACAGATATAGAATTATTTAGAAGGTCTCAGACAATAATGTAATTCAATAACAGTTCCAGTGGAGGAGTTTAAAGTGTACGTTAAAAACACTCGTAAAAGGCACACCGAGAATTAGCAACAGAAGCAATCTTCAGTAACATTATTTTTTTTATATTTGGGCCCCTCCCGAAACGAAATCCTGGGTACGGGCCTGACTACGGTACTCTATTGGTTTGTGTGGAGTGTGTTAAAAAACATTGTCACTTTAATTGATCGGCGGATTGAAACGAACGAAGTCGAAACTACTTTTGTTTGTATGCTTTCTGTATTCGGTTGGGTTTATAAAAGATTATAACAAAGTAGGTCTTGACAAATTATTTACGGCTTTCACATTTTCAACCTACTCGCGTACAAAAGGCTCCGATATTCCACGTACGGAGAGGCACCACTCGACAGCCGATAATCTATTGTAGAATGATTGTTCTGAGAATTAATCCCTGTTGAGTAATTAGTCTAATGGTTTCTCAAACCAGCGATTTATTGATTTGTGCCTTGCGTCGTATATGTTATGGCTGTTATTTTGAATGAAAACCAACTTGAATGATCCAACGCAAATATTTTTATTCAATTGTTAACTTTAAGTTAAAATTTGACAGTCGAGCAGTTATTTTGTCATTGTCAAAAATAACTTTGCTAGAAAGCATGGTTAGTTTTGACAGTTCAATAGTTATTTTCCGACACAGCAAAATCTTTAAACTTTTTGTAAAAATTTCTTCTTTTTAATTTTTTTTATACCTTCAGTCAACGAAAATACTCTAATAAAAAATTACAATACATTTCAAAACGAAATAAGTTTATCTAGAAGTTCTTCTTAAGTTCCCTGTATTGCAATTGCAATGATTATACCGTTTGATATTTATGTTATTTTCAGTACAAAATACACCCAAATAATTTTTCATTCGTCAGATTTTGAAATGAGCCGCAGTTTTAGTACAATTTAACTACTAGATGAAGCATAAACTGTACTATCAAATATTCAATAAAAATAAAAAAAAATATTTCATGAGGCATCTCATTGAACAAAGCATTATATATTTACACTTTGCATAGTCGATATAGTTTACTTGCATATGCTTTTTTTTTGTAACTTTTCTACCTGAAAAAAGCACTGTAAATTCGTCGGGGTTCTATGTCATGACAATATTGCGGGTCGTTACGCTGGAGCTCTTTTTACACCGCACATAGTTAGTAATCAGTCATGCCCAGGATCTTGCAGAATAACTCTAACAGCTGGTGAATTTTTGGACATAAACATGAAAAAATTTCCATTAACTTTCGTTCGCGAGCTTCCATATTTTCACCAAGCATAAGAATAAAAGGCCTTGAGATAAAAACTCTACCGAGTGACATGAGATCAACTCTATGTTTCCACTGTTTCCGTGAAATCCCAAAAAGGTTTTGAAATATAACGATGTTTGACAGATACTTTTTAAGATTTTATGCCGATTCATGCTGAAACACTTGAAAACAAGAGGGTTTAAAAAATTCAATTTTGATCTGCATACGTTCTAATGGAAAATTAGATTCCACCATTCAAAAGCTATAATAATAAGCGCTCATTGACTGAAACATTGTTGTTTACGGTAATTAGATCCATACTTATATATACACTTCAAACAATGGTGGAAAAAATAGGTAAAACTAGTACGCAGATACGTCTCTAGCATCAGGTACTAGTGGGCAATTGATGTATGATTTTTCCCAAATAAAAATGTTGCCGGACGAGAGATGCATCCGAAGTGGTAAACCTAAATTTTAACCGATACCGATTTTTAATACTGTTTTAGAAAATTCAGTGGATCTTTACAAAAAGTTTAGCCTTAAATTGCTACTTTCTGTTTTGAATCAATTGATTTCTATAGATATTTAATCAACTTTTAGGAGCATTAATCGTTTATTAGTACAGTATCAAGTAGTTCGAAAAAAAAACTAATAAATAAATTTCGTCGTTATAACTAAGCAATTCCACATAAGGGCAAACAAGTCATAAGATTCGGATAGAATCTTTTACACGTCTTCAGTATGGCAAACCATTTGTTTTGCATCGATGAATAGACCAATTTGACTCAATAACTTGGTTTTTCACACGGAGAACCCGCAGATCACAAAATTACAATATTGCAATTGGGGGGACGGGTATAGCATGATGGGTAAGTTGATGTCTTTCACGCAGGACACCTGGGTTCGATTCCCAACCCCGCACATAGGGTCAGAATGTTTTCCTGACCCGAAGAGGTAATTGACCTCAAGGTTAAAACCTCTATAATCAAAACAAAACAAAAAAAAATATTGCAATTGTTGTTTCATGCCCTGGTTGTTTCAACTGAAATGTTAATGATTCAACTACCATATCTGTTGATTTTGTCATAACCAATCAGGTAAATGAAATAGCTGTATTCAAATGCTGTCGCTTGGCGGAGAACCAAGACAGCAAAACGCAGATCAAAAATCCTCTTCATTTTACCAGAAACGTTTCATATCGAACATTTATGTCAGCTACCGCTTAAAAATTACTGTTAAATATTTGTTTGTTGATATTTTTCCGGTTAATTTTCTGATTCATGAAAAAACATTGAGCTTTCCACCACTGTATATTTCTTATGGTTCCTAATTGACTTCCTTAAACTGCTTTCGGGACATAGTTTTTCAAATTAACAGTATCTTAGTTACAGTTATTGCATGGAAAAACATTTAATCGTTTTTGAAATCTGTCTTAAGTTGAACTGGTTTTTGCATCCGTGCAAACAAATCCAAATTGATTTGTTTGTTATTAATATCCGGAATTACTCAACCACGAACACAAAACGGATCTATCAGTAAAACTTTGCTTCGTTGCACTGATGAGGATGGTATATTTATAACACTTTAAGACACTAAAGATTCAGTTTTTCCAACTTATTTTTAAATTTTACTCTATTCCAAGAACAGTTAACTATAATTTTATCATTTTTCTTCTTTATCCAAGACAACACCTAAAATGCTTGAAACTTAAGAAAGGAGTTGTATGACACGCTTTAAAATATAGACTTTTTTTCCTCAAATAATGGTAGTTATAACTATCATTAGCTGTTTCAAGAATTCTCAAATGATTACTGCAACAATAATCCACTCACTATTCACTATGTTTTAAAAACGTTGTCAATTTTCATGGATGTACAAGGAAAGATTCTCACATAGAGTATAGCATTAAATCCTCACTGTTGCAATGTACTACATTTAGGCTTCCTAGAACTTAGAAGTTCCGAAATTCGTAGAGCAACGCACTGATTTTCAAGTAAAAAAACACCACCACCGATTGCGACCGACAGAAGTCATCAAAAATGGTTTTCATTGCAGCACAGGTTTTTATGGACTGCTTGAGGGAGTCTTTTTAATCCAATTTGTTCGGGTACACATTGTTCGATATTCACACTGAGTGTCGTGGTTCAAAATGTTTCACATTCGAATTGTTCTCTAGCTATGACCAAGTAGAATGAATTTTGAAACAACGAAGGCTCTGTTTAAACCTACTATCCCTAGCAATACATTGTACACAGCTGATCTACAAACGTTTGCCCTTCTCGTACAGAAAGGACATACAATCCCCTCAGAAAGCTGGGTTGTATCTTTGTGTTCAGGGGTGAAATTCTTTAAAGAATCCCATAGTGAATCAAATATCTATGGGGAAGGTATTATGGCTCCATTAGGTGGTTTAAATAAGGTTTATTTTAAAGTTCCTTCGCTCAAACACGTGAAATATACAATGCATAATTGCTGTCTGTTCCCACGATATTCTAGTCGCAAGTTCAACCGATTCTTATAGAGAATTGCCATGAGGAAGATAAATTGGAGCCTATTAACACTTTGACTATTTTAAAGTTCCCATTCGGTCGGAACACGTTTTTACTAGCCACTACTTTCCTGTCAAATGCCCACGAACTTGAATCGCCTGGGGTCACGTTTACCAACATATATTGCCTCACGTAGCATTTCTATTCCGTTAGAATATTCACGTGTTTTCTACTGTTTGTCCTGCCGTTTGTAGATTTTCGTCCTTGAGCAAGGTATTCTACCTAAGAATTTGTTTCGCAAGTGTGCATTTTGGTATCGAAGTTTGTGAGGTTCTGATGAAAATCGTTTCATTCAACATCTGTTCGTAAAGAATCGTCTTAAGCTCGGGATTGTTTTGATGAAATGAAACAGCTTTGTTGTCAATGTACTCTGTTCGTCAACTTCAGCGGTCAAATTTGTTCGAAGCATCTTAAATCTTTTTTTCACTATTCCAACATTCCTCGATCAGACAAAAGTCAAGGCAATTTGATCAGTTGAACTATTCTTCGATGAAATCCACTGTCTCTCGACTGTAGTGGAATCTAGTCAAATTTGGGCATAAATTGCAGAGTATCTCGGGATAAGGTCTCTATGTAACCTACAACACTTGTATTTAAACCATTTGGTGGTGGTTCAGTTTTTTTCTGGCAGCTTACTAACTCGATAAAAACAATAACCTTCGCGTAGATGGATCCTGTGCTTTTGATGGAATTGTATTTAATGTTAATATGTTAATACCAATATTCGAGAGCTCTGAGTTTACTCAAATTATTCTCAAAACCTTACAATGCAGATGTCAATCGAATGTTTCACTACGGCACTTACTGTGATATTTCCGAAAAATGGTACTTACTTACTTACTTATGAGTCCTGCGTACCGGCAGTGGTGCAAAGGGCCAACGAGAAAGATTTCCACCCTGGGCGATTGTCTGCCTTCGCTTTGACGTGGGCCCAGGTCAAATTCTGATCGACTCGTTTAAATTCTTTGTTCAGCCTCCGCCGCCATGAGCCCCTAGGTCTACCTCTGCTGCGATGTCCAGCGTTTGCTTGCAGATTTCGTTTCCGCTCTTTCGAAGTGAGTGTCCGACCCACCGCCACTTACGTTCCCGAATTTCAGTCAATATCGGCTTCTGATGACAACGACGATGGAGCTCGGTATTCGAAATCCAATTGTCAGGCCACCAGGCACGAATTATGTACCGCAGACATCGGTTGATAAACACCTGCAGCATTAGCGTGCTTTCAGCTGATATACCCCAGATTTCGCTGGCGTACAACAGTACAGATTTCACGTTTGTGTTGAAAATTCGGATCTTAGTGCGTAGACGAATCTGATTTGATCTCCAGATATTTCGTAGACTCGCAAAGGCAGCCTGTTGCGATACTAGAACAACGTCATCTGCCAAATCGAGGTCGTTGAGATGCTCCATAGTGATAGGCTGCCAAAGCAGCCCACGGTTTTGTACACGGTCAATGGCACCAACGATTATCTCGTCTATCACGATGAGGAACAGTAGCGGTGATAGAATACATCCTTGCCTCACTCCAGCGACTACCCGAATAGGGTCAGACAAGGCTCCATTATGCAGTACTCTACACGTGAAAGCCTCATACTGCGCTTCGATGAGGTTGACGATTTTATCTGGGATTCCCTTGCGCGTTCGAGCGCCCCACAGGTTTTCGTGATTGAGTCGGTCGAAGGCTTTTTCGTAGTCAATAAAGACCAAGTAAAGGGACTCTTGAAATTCATTGACCTGCTCCAGAATAATACGAAGCGTGACAATATGGTCCACACAGGATCTTCCGGCACGGAATCCTGCCTGCTGCCGTCGGAGAGTCACATCGATCTTCTCCTGTATCCGGTTGAGGATAACCTTACACAGAACATTGAGAACAATACACAGTAACATGATACCTCTCCAATTGTCGCATACAGTTGAGTCCCCCTTCTTCGGGACCTTCACTAAGACGCCCTGCATCCAGTCGACCGGGAATGTCGCGGTGTCCCAGATATTCCGAAATAGTTGATGCAACATTTGAGCAGATAGCGTGGGGTCAGCTTTGAGCATCTCCGCTGATATGCGATCGACCCCAGGAGCCTTGTTGGATTTCATGCTTTGGATGGCGGCTTCGATCTCCGGTGAAGATGGTGCCTCGGAGCTGACACGAGAGATGCGTCGCACTCTTTCGTCTTTGACTCATCAGTGCAGAGCAGTTCAAATTGAACTGCTTAGTGCTAAACTCGGCAGTTCAATTTGAACCGCTAAGCAGACGTAAAGTTTCTGCTACTTACAGAACACTTTGTTTTGCAACGAAGTGCAATGTCTTTTCTGACGTGCCGAACGAAAACGTGTTTTCAACTATTTCTGGCCGATGCAGGATTGATCATTTGAGGGTTAGCCAAATTTTGTGCTAGGGCACATAACCGTTTTTATTATTTTTACGTTTCGTCTTTGACTCATCAGTGCAGAGCAGTTCAAATTGAACTGCTTAGTGCTAAACTCGGCAGTTCAATTTGAACCGCTAAGCAGACGTAGAAGAAGTTGTTCAAAGTGTTCAATCCAACGTTTTAACTGGTCAGTGGGGTCGGTTAGCAGCTGACCAGCCGCGTCCTTCACTGGCACCCTTGTATTAATCCTTGCTCCGCTAAGGCGTCGTGAGATATCATAGAGCAGACGGATGTCGCCGGTTGTTGAGGCTTTCTCACCTTCATCAGCCAGGGAGTCCACCCACGCTCGCTTATCCCGCCTACACGAGCGCTTTACTTCTTTTGAGAGTGCCGAATACTTTTGGCGGGCTTGGCGCTTCGCTACTCTGGTTCTCGCTCGCTCTAACGCGGCTTTTGCGTCTCCCCGTTCCTCGATTTTCCGTCAGGTATCATCGGTGATCCACTACTTCCTCCGGGCGCGCAGTTCACCCAGGTTGTTTTGGCAGGTCTCTGTAAAGGTATTCTTGAACGCCGTCCACTGTACTCTACGCTGCCACCCGCAGCTCTGGTCTCCAGTTCTTCCACGAATGACCTCTTGACTGCTGGGTCTTCTAATCGGCGTGTGTTGAATCGTCGCCCGAGCCTCGCCCGAGAATGTGGTGGTCAGACGCGATGTCGACACTGCGTTTATTCCGGACGTCAAGAAGGCTCCATCTCCATCTCCGGCTGATGCAGATGTGGTCGATTTGATTTTCAGTATGTCCATCGCGGGAAATCCACGTGACTTTATGCGCTGGGCGATGAGGGAAGAGCGAGCCCTCGATCACCATGTCGTTATTGCCACAAAACTCTGCAAACAGCTAACCGGTGTCGCTCATATCTCAAAGACCATGGCGCCCCATGACACGATCATAGTCTACGTTGTCGGAGCAGATCTTCGCATTGAAGTCGCCGGTGTAGATCTTGATATCACCCTTTGGAATTTTATCCACGACGGCATCTAGTTCACTGTAAAAATTCTCCTTATCTTATAGCTCGGCAGCATCGGTTGGCGCATAACATTGGATTATGGTTAGGTTGCGGACCCGCGTTCAAAATCTGGCAACGATCTCTCATTGATAGGTTCCCACTTGACGAGCGCCGCATTCGCTTGGGCGCTAAGTAGGAAACCAACTCCACGGTGACGGGGAGCAACAGTTCTTGATTTTCGGAGACAGTAGGTGGTTAGCCTAAGGTCCCCTATCCTTGGGATGGGGCTGCCATCTTAGATATAGCTTCCGAGAATAGCATTTCTTATTCAGCCGCTGTATACCAGATAGACGCTGTTTGAGCCGTCCCTAACATGAGAAACAGACGTTCGCATTGCAAGGGGGATTTGATTGGCTGACGCTTTTAAGGCGGCGTCTACTCGCCTTGTCAAGGAGGTGTAGGGATGCTTGTGACATTTCGGGACGCTTCTACAGTTGCCAGCTGCATAAAACCGTCACATCCTATCCCTCCCCCGCTGCTTGTCCGGGACTGCTATCGCAGCTAGCCTCCATATCTGGAAGCCGTTCCACTATCCGCAACCTGTGGACCCGCTTGGTTGCTTGCAGCTTAGCATTCTGGCCACCCCTGCCAATTGTCATCAACTGACTAAAGGCCAGGACCAAGATGGTACTTCGTTCACGGAAATGCTCGAGGGCGGTGTACATGGTAAATTCCTGACCATAAGAGATTTGTAATACAAGATTAATCTTACTCAATCCTTTCTTTTAATAGAAGGAATGGAGCTTATGAGAGAAAATAAGCAGACTGTCGTCTGACTGCATTGATCTTTGTGCACAGGGCACTTTTTATAAATTATATTGGGAAAGAGATAATTGTACCAGCAGAGACGGTCTGTAGACCTAGGAACAGAACTTGGTGGGCAGTGTTTTATGCTATATGCCTCGATAGTTTCAATTTTATGGTCCTATTTTAAGATAAAGAACATGAAACCATCCAACCAGGTCAAAGGCATTTCCTCTGCTTCCTGGACAATAACGATCACGTGGAGGATTGCGTCATACATTCGCTAGTTTTCGAATATTTCATATTCTTTCAGGATTCCATCTTTGCTTGTGACATTTTCTGTTTCTAAGCCTTTTAATAGAGAATCACAAAACAGAATTAATAATACGAAATGAATGATATTCAAAAGTTATTCATGAAAAATCCAGATTCATACCTATGCAAAAGGATGTATGGGGCAAAGATAAAAAGGTTTTTTTTCTCACTCCACCAAACTTTTCGTGTTGGGTCCTTTTGGGTCCCATGCAAAATTTTGGCTCGATCGGAGAAACTATATTTTCGAGCCAGAGTTTTAAAGTTTATATGGGATTTATTATGGAGAAATTTCCTTTCTTCAAAAAATTCGGCTGGAGATCAACCTATGAGCTCTAAAAATCAGTACATGTATCGTTTTAGTAGGAAATTTAACGAGGAAGAAAACTTTCGAAGACCGCAAAACAATCCGACATTTGTAGAAAAAGTTATTGAAGGAAAACCGGCATAAGGTCCGAACAATGGCTCTTTCCTTAATATATCTAGCATCACTGCTGCAAGTGATCGTAATATTATTTGACTTTCATTCAATATGATAAAACGGTTGATCTATGTTATTTGATGTCTTCACGATAGTTACTCAGCTTGGAATGAAGATTCTTTTTTAATTGAAAAAACATGCTCCAAACTTTACTGTAAAGACACAAAAAGTCATGTAAATTATGTTTCTGCTTACATAAATTAGTATCGTCTATATCTTCTAAACTATAAGAGATAGAGAGTTTGTATCATCGGAAAAGTAATTGGATTTGAATTTTTCTACAATATTGTAGAAGATTCCAAAAACCTATTCCTTCAAATTAAAAAGTCACACTTTTTGTGTCTTTACAGTAAGTTTTGGAATCTTCATAATAAGCTGAGAAACTTTTGTGAAAACATCAAATAACTCAGATCAACCGTTTTTTCAATATTGAACGAAAGTCAAATCATATTACGACCCAGAGATGCCATTTATACAGATTTATCTGTATTATACAGATTTTTACATGCTCATACAGATTTAATACAAAGTACAGATTTTATACAGATTTCCTCAATTTAATACAGATTTATTCAGATCTCACAAAAAGTAAGAATAGAAAAATTAAACTTTTCTGTCTGAGCTATCTTTTAGTATTTGATTCCATTGACGAGATAAAAGTCTATCAATAAATGGACAAATCACCAATTAATATGGAAATCAGTTGCGAAATCCATTTACATTATAATTAGAAACCAACTTGAACTGATATTCAAGGAAGTAATGGCATCATGAAACTTTACCGTCAAACTGCGAGCTGTATGACCCAACTTGACGTTGAATATTAGGCGTTGAAATTTTATGTCAAATTATGAAGTCAACAATTTCAAACTAGATAAATATCTCGGTTGATTTTTCAGAAGGCCAAAAGAGCAAGTGACAGTTTCTCTTTGTTCACTTTCTCTTCTATTAATTATCAAGCGGTTTACACGTTTATCACTTAACTCTTTGTATAGAATGATGCCCGAAACTTTCGACTTTCAAACAACTGTGAAATCCAAGAAAGTCTTTTTAGTAACATCACAATAATCGAAAGAGAGAGTGAACAAAGAGAAACTGTCACTTGCTCTTACGGCCTTCAGCAAAATCAACCGAGATATATGGAGTTACAATTCAATTGTTGTGGATAAAAAAAATAAAAAAACTATGAAATTTCGTCGTTGAATATTCTTGTGAACGTGGCAATAACTGATTGAATCTATCATGCTACAACCACGATATATTGGAATAACATCTTTTGGCATCATTTTGTGGAAAGAATTTCATTTTATTAGTGAATACAGATTAATACAGATTTTTTATACAAAGCAATACAGATTTTTTATGAAAATATCTGGCATCTCTGTTACGACCATTTGCAGCAGTGGTGCTAGATATATTATGGAATGAGCCATTGTTCGAACCTCGTGCCGGTTTTCCTTCGAAAGTTTCCTTCCTCGTTACATTTCCTACGAAAATAAGTTATGCATTGATTTTTATATAAGGTGATCTCCGGCCGATTTTTTTTTTTGTAAAAAGTCGGTTTTCTCATACAATTTCTTGGGTTTAAATTTTGTTTGGCGCTTCTGGGACCCAAAAGAGACATGAAAAGTTTGGTGGAGCTGAAATCAATATTTTGTCCCACCCTACTATGCATGCTTAGAACGTTGTATTGTTCCAAGTGGTACTAAGCTTAGTTATAAAACTCGTGAACGCTGCTACGCTGAGTCGCCTGAGATGAGTACCATTGACCATGCGCAAATCTGTACAGCTCCATCTGAGTTCCACCAATCAATGATTTTTTACGGTTATAAAATCTGTTCTGTTCTAAAAGCATAACTCAATTGCTTGATGCGCAATTAGCAAAACAATTGCACTCTTGCAAACATACACCAAAAAATCGTATCACATAGCAACAATAATCTCTATTTTTAAAACAAAATAAACAGTTCCTGTTGAAGTTAAAAAAAAACAATATTATAGCGTTACAGTTGACGTTGCGATCAGCCGGAAAGTATCTCACCTTGACCTTGGTGACATGTCACGGCTTTGCGTGAAGAATAACGTCAACTTTAAGTAACGCCTGAGAGGGGATGCGTTGATTTGGAAAATATTTTCCACATCAGTTGAAACAAAGACAGCACGAGATGACGATTCCTTTCCGTCGAATGGAACGAACCACTAGTAACTAATATTAAAAGTAATAGAACACTGGTGTTAGAGTGTCAAGTGTATTATTGAAGAATACTTCATATCTAACAGCATCCATTTACATAATTGGTTATGTTTCAAATGGGTGTCACTTACCGCTTTTTAAATATTGAACGAACCTCACATTTTCGGTGGAGTCGCTTGGTGACTAATCGTAGTATCAACCATGGATAAATACCACCCACTGATCTGTCCGTTGTCAGTCACTCATTGATCTCAAATTAGGCGCTCTTTCTTCAATACGAGATTGAGATTGATCTCCTGTCGTTGAGAGCATCTACACGACCAATAGTGAAAAGGGTGAGCGAAATACAAGGATCCCGTTTTCCTGCTGGTACTCGCTAGACACTCAGTGAAAATTTTGCGCGGCGAATCTCGACCGCACTAGATTTTCGGATTGGATCGCAGTCATTATTCGATATTGTTGCCTGGTGGACGTGAAAAAAAACCAGAGAACTAGCGCGTGAATTATATGATCGCGAGTTTCAACGGTGGAAAAAATAAAACGGCGAAGAAGTGTTCTCTGATCAAAGGAACCAGCGGGAAAGGGATAACAAGTGTCAAAAATTTGTATCTCGGTAGCTTTGGAAAACAGAATATTTGCTTTGAACCGCGGGCAACATTGCGAGTACAGTGGAAATCAATTAATTAGAAGTGCGTAATTTTTTTGTACACGGAATAATGCAAATTTTCACAAGACAAGATATATATATATATATATATATATATATATATATATATATATATATATATATATATATATATATATATATATATATATATATATATATATAATTAATATAATATATATATATATATATATATAATATATAATTTCCAAACTTAGGTTGTATAAGCCGATCATGAGCAGTGTATTAGTGAGAGTAGCTGTGAAAATCTAGGAAAAGTGTGCTCACAACGCATCAACACAACACACTTGCATACGCACACAGCCAACCATAAAAAGTGGAGTGGAAGAATTCACCAATTTCGCAAATGCTCATTTTCCCATCATCGTTTGTTTTGAGAGGCCGCAGACGAAAAGAAATAGGAAAAACATAACAAGCTTGAAACAGACGGATTGCGGCTCGCAACGAACACTTTGACCAAGTTATAATCATCCATTTAAGGGATTCCGTTTGTCGAAACTGTAGTAAACACATTTATTTCGAGAAAATTATATAGTCACTTCCTATTAAGTACAGAATTGATTATTAGAGTGTCACGCGTTTGGTGGCCTAATAAGGAAAACTGATTGCCTTGGGACGATGCTTGACGCAAGTTGACACTAATCCAACAATTACACCTTTTGTTTCAAGTCAATCTTCATTACCGTGGGCTCAATATTTGTTCTTAAAAAGAAGCCAAATTTGAATGATTTTTTTCATATCTCAACCATTGATGGCACTGACAAACAGCACTTTGCTTGGTTACATCATTCGACCAAATCTCCGATCTAATCCAAGTAAGCCGTGCAAAGACAAAAAAATGACGAAAGGAATTTGTGTTGTTTGAAAGTTGGATGACAGGATCGGGACATGTGTCCCTTCTGCACTGTGCCAGTATATTTAATAAATGGCTTTGTTAACGGAACCGTGCTCTGGTTAATGTGCAAAAGCTCAATCATCTTTCACGCTGCGGTAAGGCACGAGCTTCTGTTGTTTTTCTTTCCAAAAATAAATACGTCTTCTTGAAGATATTTGTTAAATCGAAAAAAGTAGAAAGATATGTATTTATTTCTTTGTTATATGGAATACCGTTAGGTGACAGTAGTAGGTGAATTCGAACGTAAATAAGAGCGATACTCATGTTTATATTTAAAAACATATTTAAAAAGGTTTAATGATGTAGATTAGAAAATTTTAACTATAAAATTACTACCTTGTCATTTTCTGATTAAAACAGAATTTTATCTTGTCAATTGAGCAATTCCTGAAATTGGAAAAATTGACGAAATCCGATTTAGATAAAACTTTTCACACGTCTTCCGTATGGCCAGCCATTTGTTTTGCACAAAAAAAACGACCAATTCAGCCAGCAATTGCTTATTAGAAAGGGCTGATGTATTTTTGATTGCATTTTCTTCGTATCATTGTAACTAGGAAACTGTTAATTTTTCTAAAATATAATATATATATATATATATATATATATATATATATATATATATATATATATATATATATATATATATATATATATATATATATATATATATATATATATATTTCAACATAATATTCTTTGATTTTTAAAACACAGAAAGGTGGGTCCATAAACTAGTACAAGCTACAGAATGAAAGATTACTCAGATCGGCAAGGCCATCCCTGAGAAAACGAAAAGAGATACTCCGAAACCGGAATACCGGAATACCGGAATAATCGAAATTGGTTCGAGAAAAGTGACTAGGATCCATTTTTGAGTCTATGGCTACAATCTCCGGTCATTCATCAAAAACCCCACAACAAGGAAAGCCAAATTAATGTTTGACCGTCTATTGACAATGGCTACCGATTGGAATAGTTTCGAGACAAGTTAAGAGACTATGATACCTTTCATTTGAATCTAAGTTTGTTGAAAACGGTCACGCCATCTCTGACAAAAGTGAGGAAGTAATTTGAAATACGAATTTTTTCACTAATCACACTGTAACTCCGGAACCGGAAATCGGATCAAATTAATGCAGGAGCTATGAATAGAATAATTGTACCTTTCATTTGAATCTAAGTTTGTAAGAATCGGTTCAGCCGTCTCTGAGAATAGTAAGTGCACTTATTTTCATTTTTTTGTACAAATCACCCTGTAATTCCGGAACCGGAAGCCGGATCCGATTCCGGGATAACAAATAAAAACCTATTTTTTCAACAAACGTTTAATGTCTTTATATTAAAAATCATGAATATTCATATTTTACAGAATTTTCCCCTAAAATAATAATTAAAATCAATTTTACACGGTGCACACAAAACATCATTTGCTTGCAAAAAATCGAATTTCTCAAGAAGAAAAGAAGAAACTCGACGCAAGGAATGTTTTTGATTTTTGAATTCATTTTTACACCGCGATCTTAACTGAAACGTTACTAACACAACTGTCAAAGTTAGAATTCGATCAGCGGCGCGACATGTGTTGACAAGTTAAGCCCGTATTCGAGCGAGTTGCGCTGTGGTACACTCCGCGCGTGCGGGTCGTGATTGAAAAATTCACTGCTCCTAAAGATTTAATCTTACCACTCTAAAAACTTTGCCAAGATTGAGTTAAACCCCTGACGCTTCTTTTACCTTTTTTTATTAATGTTAAAAATAGGTATAGAATTCGCTCAAACTTTAGAAAAAATTTCCGAGGTCCGGAGGGCCGAGTGCCATATACCAATCGATTCAGCTCGACGAACTGTGCAAATGTTTGTGTATGTATGTGTGTATGTGTGTGGGTCTGTATGTGTTTTGTCATCAAAGAGGTCGAGATCACAGAGATGACTGGACCGATTTTGATCAAACTAGTCGCAAATGAAAGGTCTCCCCGTCACCCTGAACGCTATTGAATGGTTTTGAGATCGGATGTTTACTTTTTGAGTTATACGAAGTTTTATGTCAAAATTTTCAGTTTTTCGACAATATCTGTCACAATTGACAGAATATGGTTTTAGACTTAGATTCCGCATGAAAATAGCTATCCAACAAGCTGTAGATTGTTAAAGTCCGTCTATTTTTAATGGAGATATCGGAGATATATTTTTGTGTAAGCGACTTTTCGCCTTTTTCCAGTAGTAGGAAATTTGAGCGCTGTATGACAAAGAAATGCTTGGGAGCTACGTGAAACACGATTTTTCATACTGTTGTTTATAAGTACCCAAAAGACTGTGTACAGCATCTTTTTTCATGACATTCTGCCACGGACCTATTTTAGCACGGTTCGTTTTTGGCAACATAATCGTTCGAATATGACATATGTAAAACAGATGATGGCAGCATTTTCGAGTTGATAGTAATTCCATAAATCTATTAATTTAAACTACTTACAGCAATAAATGCTGGAAGAACCTACCACCCATATACCCATAGTTTCAGCGGCATTCAGTTTTCGATTCGAAAGGCACCCACAAATTTAATTCGCACTACGATTTCTCTAGACTGATTTTCAAAGCTTCTAAGGTGAATTTAACTGACTTCGGCTAAACCGATTTTAGAATTCCGGTTCCAGTATCGAATCGTGAATGTGAGAAATATTATCATATTTAATTATTATTGCAGTACCTCCGCTGGATATCGACATAGTGACATTTGGTTCGTTCAACCATACACTAACATGAATTTATTTACGGTTCTCTATGACGATTTGAGTGTGGGAAAAAATGAACCGGTAGTCGGACTTGGATCAAATTTAGCAATTCATTTAGGGGATTATCATTGGTTTAATTGCTTAAAGAGTCTCATTGTCTGCAAACTAGAGGAAATCACTAGCCAATATAAAATGGTAGCTTACTAACAAAGTATTCCTGAAATTGACGTTTTCATACTGAGCACCCCATCTCCGAAATCAGGGGTTCGATCCGAATGAAAATTGGGATATTGTTATGACATCTTAAGAACTTCCATCTCCGAGAAAAGCGAGTATCATTATTTTCACATTTTTGTGCATATCACCCTGTAATTCCGGAACCGGAAATTGGATGAGAATGAAATTCCGGAACTTTGTATGAGAGCATAAAACCTTTTTTATGAATCTAAGTTTGTGAAAATCGGTTCTGCCATCACCGAGAAAAGTGAGTGACATTATATTCACATTTTTAATGCACTATTTCCATATTTTTGGTGCATATCAGCCTATCAAGTTGGATACATATGAAATTTCGGAACTTTGTTTGGAACCATGAGACCTTTAATTTGAATCTAAGTTTGTGAAACTCGGTTCTACCAAGTGATATTAATTTCACATTTTTGGTGCATATCATCCTGTAATTCCGGAACCAGAACTCGGATCTAGATGATATTAAGGAACTTTGTATGGGACTATAAGATTTTTTATTTGAATCTAAGTTTGTGAAAATCGGTTAAGCCATCTCTGAGAAAAGTGAGAGACATTATTTTCGCATTTTTAATACATTAATTTCACATTTTTGGTGCATATCACCCTGTAATTCCGGAAGTGGAAGTCGGATCTAAATGATATTCAGGAACTTTGTATGGGACTATGAGACCTTTCATTTGAATATAAGTTTGTGAAAATCAGTTGAGCCATGTTCGAGAAAAGTGCGTGACAATATTTGTCACACGCACACACACATACATTTGCTCAGCTTGTCGAGCTGAGTCGAATGGTATATGACATTCGGCTTTTTGAGCCTCGGTTTTTGTAGTGATTGTATAGCTCTTTCATATGAGGAAGGCAAAAAGGTAATGCTTTTATAAGCACTACTAAATGGTCAAAAAACTGAAACGTATACGTGAATAAATTTTAAGCACCTTGTCTTGATGGTTACGCTTGTGCGGACTTGGTTGAGAATCGCTAGACAAAGCATCCAATCTAACAAAATTAGTAATATTTTTGCTAGAAATGTTTGTACTAATTGCTAGCGCAGAGCAAACTATAAATTGTAAAACTATCTACTGTTCAGTAAATTTTAAGGACTGTATTCGAAAAAAATGCAGTTGACAAAAATGATCACCAAAAACGATTTTATGTTGGATAGTTTTGAAACTCTCATGGAATAAACATACTCATGTTAGCTATGGTTTCACAATTTTGGTTTCTTCCACTCTTTTTTTTTTCAAATCCCTGTTGGTTTTGAAAGCCTCACTAATTTCCGTAGCTTCTTCTCGTGAATTTGATGGATTTACCTCCTTCGGCCACATTGTTTACAAGGTTGCATTTCTTCATTTTTTCCTGACGGGATACGGTCATATTTTCGATTCCCAGCTGTTTCACGATCCGCCTTGTAGGACTGGCCTAGATCTTCCACAGCCGCGCACAACGCTTTCTGTTAGAGCACTTCTCGCTTGAAAAAATTGTAACGAAAATTTGCACATGTAAATATTGTACTTTTTCAAAACTACATCAGTTTTTACCCTTCGGATAAAAAACATACACAACAGAAAATGTTTTTTTTTTAATATAGTGTTTACTTCATCATTCAGAGCTGGAATTATGACTCCAACTAGTGTTGATTGAATTGGAAAAGAACTGAATTTTTGAAAATTGTCGGCACTTGATCACTATTGAAAACTTATCTCAAATTTACATGAACAATTCTTCGTACTTCGTCTTGGAACTGCTATGCCACTTGGCTAGAGATGATCGAGTATGCAATTTCTTGAACATGAACCCGATCCGTACCACATTGAAAATAAAATATCTTTACCCGAACCTGCGAAGAATTTTTTTATACCCGATAAAACATATAAATGTCTACCCTTACCCGACCCGAGTCTGTTGGGTTCGTTTTCGTGTCTTCACCCGAGCCCGATAAGCTTTTCTTTCCTGAATCGTACCGGGTCGGAACCCGACCATCTCTACACTTGCCAATTCTACATAAACCATCAAACTAACATTTAATGAACAATGTTGTAAAGATAAGCGTACGCATGAACATTTGCAGAATGAATTCGTTTCGGTTAAAAATTATAAACCCAAAAAACAAAATGAATGATCAATACCATTACAAAAACAGATCGTCGAAATAATTGGTGAATTATTCCACGTCCAACTCGGACTCTAGTGTTACGAATGCACACATTTATTTTGCAGCTAAAACAAAACTCACCAAAAAGGAACCCGTACCAGAAGTGTAGCAACACGGTGGAGATCTACAATTCCACCGTATACATAATTTCAGTCTAGTGCAAGCGCAGTGGTATTCGTTGCCCTTCGGCGTTGAATTTACAAACCAAACCGTCTGTGAGCAGTTTGTGTACTCAACCGTATACTGAATAAATCACATCAGCAGATCACAACACAGTAATATGATTCACGTGGATGAAACGGACCCTCTCGGTGGTAAGTAGATCCCAAAGATTATGTCTAATAGGTCAAACAAAATGGTTTACCCTGCCACTAGTAGTGGCAGCTCGTTGCTGATCCTACATCTATGACGGTGATCGTCGACCCCATTCTGCGCATAATTTTGCAAGGAATTTCAATGACGTACTGCCCCTGGTTAGTTTTTCTTAAGTTGCACGAAAGTAAAATGGTTCAAATTATGAAGTACTCATGATCTGTCGGTAAAAATAAGTAAACAAATACAAATCGGTATGAAATATTTGTGCGGTTTCTCTGCTCCAAAGTAAAACTGAAAATGCGCAATGATCAAGAGGTATTTTAATTTATGATCGCAAATAGCACCACCACTCACCAAACACGTTGGTAGAAAATCAAGAAAGTACCGTGCATCTCCATTGCGGATGAAACTTGTTCGCTCGATCGCAGATAGCCATGAAGGGGTGATACAATTGCTCTACATTGGATGAATGGGAAAAGTGCTATTAAAATTCGAGCTGCAGTTGGCCATGTCTGTTTGAATATTGACACGTGCGCGTAATCGAGTTGAACGGTTTTATTACAATGTCCTACATATCAAGGATCGAAGGCTGAGATCTTGAATGTTTTAATAGTAGACACTTCAAATAGAATTCTACGTGTGATATTTTGCGGTCAGCAAAACATGTACTAAGAAACGAGTTAGATAGATTAATTTATTTAATTTACTAATTTAGAACAAAACATATTGAATTCGAATCGGAAGTTGTTTCTCAGGCGATTACGTGTTTTATCACTTCCAGAACAACGAGCTTTTTAGTTGGAAATCTAAACCATTAAATTTACTGTTTCAATAAAGTGATCAGTTGTGTTAGCTAATTAATAATTAATTACTTCCGATAATAAACTCGTTTGCTAGTCATTGTGAGTGTTCAGTAAGTGGAAATATAAAAACCTGTTTTAATCCACCTAATGGTGTAATGATGCCTTTCTCATGTACATATAATATTGTGGTATTCTATTCATTCTATTTTTCTCTTCGATTTTTGAAAGAAACCAAGAGATTGTTTGTGCATAAAATACAGAATAAAACAGTGCTATGATTGCGTAAGTTATCCTTAAAAAAACGAAGTGGGTTCACTATTATATGCACTTCACTATATTTTAAGTGACGGTATACAATATTGAACACACTTTACCCTATAACTCCGGAGCCGGAAGTCGGATCCGGATGAAATTCAGGAATTCCGTATGTGACCGAGAGACATTTCATTTGACTATAAGTTTGTGGAAATCGGTCAAACCATCGCTGAGAAAAGTGAGTGAGATCCATTTTGGTATATATGACCACTATTTCCGGTACTTCCGGAACCGGATATCGGGAACCAGAATAGCCGGAATCGGTTTGTTTAGTTGCCTACTGATAATGACTATCGATTTGTGTAGTTTTGAGACCAGTTTAGGAAATTTTTTACGTTTTTTGTTTGCCGGTTTAAGTGACGGTGTACAATATTGAACACACTTTAACCTACAACTCCGGAACTGGAAGTCGGATCCGGATGAAATTCAGGAATTCCGTATGGGACCGGTAGACCTTTCATTTGAATCTAAGTTTGTGGAAATCGCTCAAACCATCGCTGAGAAAAGTGAGTGAGATCCATTTTGGTATATATGACCACTATTTCCGGTACTTCCGGAACCGGATACCGGGAACCAGGATAGCCGAAATCGGTTTGTTCAGTTGCCTATTGATAATGACTATCGATTTGTGTAGTTGTGAGACCAGTTTAGGAAATTTTTTACGTTTTTTGTTTGCCGGTTTAAGTGACGGTGTACAATATTGAACACACTTTAACCTACAACTCCGGAACTGGAAGTCGGATCCGGATGAAAGTCAGGAATTCCGTATGGGACCGGTAGACCTTTCATTTGAATTTAAGTTTGTCAAAATAGGTTCAGCCATCTCCGAGAAAACCTAGTGAGATTATTTAACACATACACACATACACACACACACACACACACACACACACACACACACACACACACACACACACACATTGTTCAGACATTGCTCAGTTCGATGAACTGAGTCGCATGGTATAGGGTAACAGAGGTATTTTGGCCACTTCATATATTTTGGCCCACCTAACAAACTTTATCGATTTTATCGAATTTAATTGATGTGAAGTAACTCATGTTACATAAATTTGAAGGTAAACACATTAAATTACCTATTGCAGAAGGGCTTTTCAAAGATATTACAACATTTGATGGATATTTATTCAACGTGGGCCAAAATAAAATCAATCCTAAAGTGGGCCAAAATACCTCTGTTACCCTATGACACTTGGCCCTCTGGGCCAATTTTCGCTAGTCGGTTTTTCAAGTGATTGCATAACCTTTCTATATGAGAAAGGCAAAACAATATGATTGATATGAAAATGTGACAACTGATGACGTAATGACAAATTTTTGATTATGTATCTTGAAACAAATCAATGAAAACAGGGAATATTAATAAGTTTTTACGTGAGGTTCAAAGCTATTCGAATGACAGATACAAAGTTTGAACAGTAACTCTAGGACAGGACCAGACAACTGGCTTCTTTTTTCAGAAAAATATTTCTCTTCTTATTCCGGTTGCTCCTTGCTGTAAATAATAAATGCCTCGCGATCACTGTTGCCAGTAGAGATAATTATTTATTCTGAAAACTTTCTCCACTGATAACATGCAATTATTTATCATTTGAAAACACTTAGACAAATGTTATATCGATCAAAAATATAGCTCTGGATTCATTTTGATCAGATGTTTGTTTTGAAGAAAACGTTTAGTTTTTTTCTAAAACACTCAATTTTGGGTAATTAATTTTTGCAGCTTTATTAACTAAAGTATTCAACATATTCTATTTGAGAAAAATAATAACATACAGAAGTATCCAAAGATTCGGTGCTATTCTCAACCAACATAATCAATATTCTCGTTTACATCACACTTCGTGATTTCAGGCTTTCTCCTTGTATCATCCAGTGATTGTTAAATGTACTCGTATACTTTCCGCATTGACAGGATTTAAAAACAAATTGAACTTAAATCCTATTGAAATTAATAATTTTGAAAAGATGACCCGAAAAATAAAATATCCAATATCAAGCTACATTGTTACCGACGATACTGACAACACTTTTTCTACCACCCTGCAGTAATCTTGATTTCAACAACTTGTACTTGCTTATGTCAATTTCAACCAATCACGAGCTGGTCCGAAATTGGTCCTAAAAGTGGATTAACAATTGTCAGGTCCTGTCCTAGCAGTAACTTAGTTGTAACCAGCGATGTCAGGCCTGTAGATTTGTCTACAAATCTGCCGATTTCTTATATAGTGCTGCAGACATTGTTTGTTGCAGACTTTTTCTGCAGACTTTTGAAAATCGATTTTTTCGTCAAAATATAGACTTTTCAAATTTCCACGACGTTTTTTTTGTCTGCAGACATTTTTTCGGATTTACAGCGTTTGCAATCCTGTCTGATGTCTGATGAAATTTTCACCTGGCATCTCTGGTTGTAACAACTTTGAAGAATTGAAAACATCTACTAGGTAGCATTTAATAAAACACAATCGATATGAATATTTATGTTCTTGCATATTTCTGCATTCCGAACAAAGAAATCGAGTAGTGACTAAGAACATATCGAGCTAGTGTTTGATTTTCACGACTAATGTTAATCGGTACTTCGGTGGTACTCGAATGATGGTAAGTGTTAAGAAATAGTTTGCGATTAAAGCCGCAACATGTGGTCAACCGTTGTCGACACATATTCTAGTCCTTTTTCTTTCAATGCTCGCTATAACCGAATTAGTTGCATTCGATTCAATAGATTGTTTCACCATTAAGTAAAAGTACGTAGAATAGTGCCATATGCACCTTCTGATCACACTATTGATAATTTGACGTGAATATTAGCTTGTAAAATCTATTCAGCCGGCTGGCCGTATGATTTATTATTGCATCAAGGATTTTCATAATAAATCTACTTCTCGTTACTCTTATTTTTTTTAACAAAATATCTCTTGGTTTCAACTCCTATGACATCAAATATTCGACCGTTCAGATGAATCTCCGTTGCTTGTTGGTACAGGAAAATGTTTTGAGGCATGTCTGAAGCAGAAAAAACTGAAATCTTCTGTTTCGAATGACTTTCCAACCGATTTATAATATACCGGATAACGGTTGGTTTTCGGTATAAAATCTATCATTAGTCATTTATATATTTTTAGATTATTTATTATTATAGTATGCATTTGAAATAAAGATCATTTTCATTTTCATTTAAATTTATATATATTCTTTTTACTCTTCACATCTCTGTATGATTTACATTTCAAGTGATTCTATAGTAACATATTTCATCTTTGTTACAGTGCTTGAATTGTTTTGTTTCTTATTTCGTATTTATATCTTGATTTTCATTGATTTAGTGTCGTTTGATTTATATTTGAAATGAAGTGCACGTGGACAGCTAGAGTGGGGAAACACATTAAAGTTCACAAAGTAATTGTTCAGTGTCATATTCGAAAAAATCCAAAGTAATATCGAAACAAATATTATCAAATACACGAATTGTGAAAAAATAGAAGATTAGGTAAATATTCGGACGAAGCCAGTGAGTGATACGAATGATTGAATGTTTGAATGGAAGCAGCTTTCGATTCATTGAATCCGAAACAAATCATGTTGCAAGGGATGTGTATCGTAACGTTCTATTCATAATACGAAAATTTACTTGAGAACATCATTTGGCAGTATTACGAGACCTGTTAAAAAACATTATCAAAAATATACTGGTCAAACGAATAATCAAAGGTCTTCAAATGGTAGGGAGCATTCGCTCAAACTCTGGAAAACTTTTCCGAGGCCCGGCGGGCCGAATGTCATCAGGGCCGGTGAAAGAGATGGGTACGGTGGGTAGTACTACCCACCCAAAAATTCCAAAGGTGGGTAATTACCCACCTGAAATTTCTAACGAAAAATAATAGTAACAGATTAGAATCGACTTTCACTCTGTGCGGTTCGATACTGCCGTAGAGAAGGTTGCTTCCACATCATCCAAAAAGGTCAGGAACTAACTTGGAAAACAACATTTCTTGAGCAAAATTTCTTTATATTTTATCTAAATTTTTTATATCATATTTATAGAATGGTTTGTACTTGGCCCTGAAATAGGCTTCAGTCTCTCAGATCATCGAATGACAAGTAGTCGCTGGGGGCTAGGTTATTGAGAATATGGTGGGTGAAGAAACAAATTGATGCCAAATACGTTCAATTTGGCCATTATTTTCATTGCCTTGTGGCACGGTGCATTGTCTTGGTTAAAGATGATTTTTCCTGCTTCATATGAGGCCGTTTTTTACGATTCCATACTTCAAACGCATTAATAACTAAAAACTTTTGTTGGTACTTCCTTTTCGAGATAGTCGACGTTAATTATATCTCGAGCATCTAAAAACTGACGCCATACTTGTTGCAGCTACCTGTAGCGTTTTCCCCATCTAAATGTTGAAACAACTCCGGAGAAAAAAGATAGATCCATGCTTCGTCCACTGATTCATACAACCGCAAGAAATCATTTTTATTGCGACTAAACAGTGCCGACCAGCTCTCTGGATTGTTGATGCGTTGTTGCTTTTGATAGATTGTGAGCGAACGAGGCACCTATTTGGAAAAGATTTTTTTCATGCCCAGATTTCCGCATACGATCATAAAAGCACTTCCAGTTCAGTCGGATTTTGATTTTTTGTTCATCCATAACGATTATCAAAACTTGCTCACAATTTTTCCGGATGACTGCTTAATTTGGTCACGTTAAAACCAGAAAAACAAAATATCGAAAACGTTTCAAGCTTCAAATTTACGCGTCTCATGCAAAGTTATATCGAAACAAAATATTATCTAAAAATCGACTAAATAATACTTCAAAATAGTGGGTCGTTCTCTCTGGTACGAAAAATTACCCACCTGGGCTTAACATGTTTCACCGGCTCTGAATGTCATATACCAATCGATTCAGCTCGACGAACTGCGCAAATGTCTGTGTATGTATGGGTGTCCGTATGTGTGTGCAAGGGCTGGCTGGATCGTTTTTGACCTAATTGATTGCAAATGAAAGGTTTTCCTGGAAGTATTTAAGCTATTGTTTTTGTTTTTAGATCTGGTGATTTGTTTTCGAGTTATATAAACTTTGATGAAAAAAATGCAGTTTTTTGACACTATCTGTCACAATTGGTTTTGTAAACAAAATATGTTTTAGGACTTAAATTATGGGTAATAGCTTCTAACAAGCCATAGAACGTCCATTTTAAACGGAGATATCGGTATTTTGTGTCCCCTTCTCTTTATATAATTAAAATTTATAGTGATCTAGCTAGGAATGAGGTTGAAGTTATAATAATAATAATTATTATTATATCGTTTATTTATACCTGGCTTTAACCTAGTTACGGTCATTCGCCGGGTAAGTTATAATTAGCCTATATTGCGTGATAGAGAATTCATATTTTCGGCGACATTAGTTTGTAACGTTTCGATGATCGTTATCTTATAATATTGCACATGAGAACTCCCGGATATGAGCCGGAATAATCAGTATAGAGCTTCATGACAAAATAAGGGCTACAATTGAAAACTGGGAACAGGGAACAGTAAGTCACTAGGTTTCGCCCGCTTGCAATAGAATCATGTAAGACGAACTAAATCTTCGTAATTTCAACATCATAGTGCTACAAAAGGTTTGTTGGACGGGACGGTGACGGCAGCTATTTCATACCAATACTGTGGCACAATAAACGGACTAGGGTCTGGCTTCGTAGTGCTTGGTAAGCCGCATCAACGAGTGAGAGACGGCAGAAGGACAAGTGAGGGTGGCAGATGATCACCGCAAGGGTGTGCAAGCAGAGAATTAACGATCATTTATTTAACTACAGCTTTATCAACGTACTCTGTTCACATGAAGGGAATCTTGATGACGAGATAGAAGCGTTCTACGTTCAGTTGTAACAGTCATATCCGGGCTGCCTGTGCATAGACGTAAATATTTTTATCGGTGATATGACATGTAAGAAGGGAGACAATGTACAGAGCGATAATTGGGCTGAGTAGCCTAAATGTCAGATCGAATACTGCACTGGGTTACTACCGAGATCAGGAGGAATATTTTACCGGAGAAGTGAATGGAAGGAATCGTGTTTACCATCCACAAAAATGATTGCCGCAAGTACCATGCGCTGTTGTCCGGGTTGCCAGTTCAATGCATAGGGCGCTGGTCTTACAAGCCAGTTATCGTATGCCCGAGCCCTGGCTTTAGAAGGGTTATACTTTTATTATCAGTAGGACCGTAATACTAGCCATGCAATGGTTCTGTACGCTATTAATCAGCTGCGAAGTCTGTTGAAACAGGTCAAATTTCACAAAAGGAATGTAATGTCAAGATTTTGCTTTAAGTACCGTGCGCTTACATTGTACTCTCTCATGCCGTCGAGTTTCATTGATTTAGCACAAATTCATTAGATAATGACAGGCATGATTCTTGGGCGAACGTGCTACCCCGGATCAGTTGTTCGTCATCCACCAAGTTTGGCTAAAATGCTACAATGTGCGCACACATCACCTGTTTATCGATCAATCGATCGAGATTGGCTATAGAAGATCAGGCACGGCTACGGATTTCCTTCTGCTCAAGGCTACGATCGATCGAGTGATGTAAGTTGTGCGAATATCGGGGATAAACTCGAGTCTATTTGAATCTTGTGAAGGGTTTAGGGCAAGGTGGTGGCATTTCTCGTCTGTTATTCTACATTGCGGGAATAGAGCGAAGTCCGTTCTGCTATAGTTGGTTTCGCTGATGACATTGGCATTATACCACGTAACATTGAGAAGATGGAGGAAATATGCATCGGACTAACTGAAACCTGGGGTGGAATCATGTAAGGTGATTATCACCAAGTGATTATCACTTTTGAAAATTTGGAATCATGTAAGGTGATAATCACCAAGTTCTGTCACCACTGCTGAGAGGCTAACATCACTATCAAACGTTGGCATTACGTAAGGTGATAGTCACCGCGATTTAATCACCTTCATGTCAAAATGGAGGTGATAGCAATTTAGTTATCACTTTCAGTAGTGATTTGATTTTTTGAGAAGTGGCTTTATAAATTATTGTCCGTTAGGTGAATTTCAAGCCACTGATATAAAAAACCTACCAATATTGGTCGGAGAGGATAATTTTTTAATAAAATTCGTACTGATATTGTGTCAGAATGAAATACCAAAATGAAAAGTAACTTAGTTTATATAGTTTAAAGAATTCATAGAATGAACGGTAGTATTTATCAATTAAATCAATTCATTTATGTAATAATTATTATTTGTAGGAATATCATTGGGGTACTCGTAAAGTCAAAGATAAATTGCTTTCTGGAAAAGTGATAAGTTTATGAATGTAGACATCTCCTGTTGCACATAACGTAACATAAAAAAATCTTTGCTAACATTTTCAGTAGAATTAGATGGCCGTGACTTAGTAAGCGACATATCAGTCTCGTTCAACTGAACGAGTAAAAAAGATTAAACTGCGTTCTTAATTTTCTTCTTGTGAGTTGAACTAAATAAGGCAATATTTTTGGACAATTAGTTGCTGCTAATCATAGTGGATATTCGTAGTACCGGTGGGTAAAATTTCCAAAATGGAGGTAGCATTTGAAAGCTCTGTGAAATGCCATAATCGTAAAGTGAATGAAAACTATACAAGAAATTATTTAACGGATCTTTCTCATTCGAGAGGAATGCCATCCGTTGTGAAACATCAAGAAGATCTAACAATTCGTGTCATTTCAAAGCTAGCAAATTTATCCCAAAGAATTGACTGTGACATTGATTTCCATTGAAAAATAAAAATCGGCGCTAAATTAAACAAACAAGTGATTTTTTTTATTTGTTTGTGCGCAGGTAATTTTTTCCAACGTTACTCTTCGATCCATACAAATCATCATTGATAAACATGACTCGAATTAATGAAAAAATTGAAAACTAAAGGAATAAAACTTTAGATTTCAAAATATTATATGGGTATACGCCACTTTCATATGTTACTCCTCCTAATATCAACGGTATACGCCACATTCATATTTTACTCCTGAAAAATTGACGTTTCTTGACAGGTGATAAATGGAGTGAAGTTGGCTCAATCACCGGTGATGGTGATAGTAAAAGTGATCACCTTCGGTGATTCCAAACATTCTGGTGATCACCTCGTTATCACCAGGAGGTGATAGTCACTTATCACCTTACATGATTCCACCCCTGACCCATAGAACTTGACATCAATACCTCAATGACAATGTACATGAAAAGAAGCAGCGATCCTTGATGGGATCGTGCCTATTTGAACTTCGCAGGATGTTTCGACTGAGCAAACTTCGCTGTTGCGAGAAGTTACCTATCTACACAACTTTGACTAGATAGGTAGTCGTCTACGGGCACGAATCTTGGCCAATGCTTATGGAGAATCAACGAGCACTGGATGTTGGAAGAAGTTGCAAACCATCTATGACGGAGTTCAAAAGGAAAATGGTACAATGGAGAATTAAATGATCGATTGAAAATAGTTATCAGCGGTTCTGTCAAAGCAGCAATACAATGATGTAGATCCATGCTTTGTCCGCAGTCAGTCGGCTCAGAAACTGTCAATGAAAAACCGGATGAAAATGTAGATTTCTCAAAAATAGCCCAAATTTCCATACGGCTTTTGTATTCAATGATTTATTTTGTCCGATTATTAAGGAAAATATGTTTTCATACGATTTTTGCATTGAAAACTCAATATTCAGGCTTTACGGTCAATGTTTTTAACCGAATATTGTCCGGATACTGAGCCAAGTGTCTTGCTTATCTGTGATCGGTCGAAGGGTTGTATTGTCTGCAATCTTCTAACTATTGTACGGTTAGTACCTTGAACTGGCTGTTTAAATATGCTAGCACGAATCAATATCCAGAAACAGTTCATAAGAATCATCGATCTATTTCACCCTTAACGGCTTTTTTTTAAAAAGTTTGTTGAAAGAAAAAAGTTTCTGCAACGAAAAGTTTTACTTAACTTATTAGGCAATAGCTTTTCCGTCGTTTAAAAAGGGTGACGGATGTATTTTGGCCCGGTGCTAAAATTTTTGGTTGTAATCAAAATGAAGTACAACATGTTATAGAATGGAATAATCTCTAAAAATCAGTCAATCAGGAGTCAAATACAACCCCCAGCCATTGTTTAGTGCAAATCAAAAACTTTTGATTGCTTATACCATTTTCGTTTATTGATCAGAGCAGCCCGAGAGCTGACCCAGAGTCGCCAAAACAACTTTTGATGAGTTTGTTTTAGCAACCTGGGGTCGATCTAGATCGGACTCCAATCGCGTAGTTTCGCTCTGAAAATTTTCTCGGTTCGCACCACGCATCCATGCGAGTTTGTTATTTTTTTCTTTCTTATATGAGTTGTTGTTTAGGGGGCTTGTCACGTGTTCGTTTTACTCGGAGTTAGAGTTGCCCGCGTGTAGGTTCTAAAACGAAAACGGTATTAGATTAACACAACGACTTGGGTTCGTCAGATCTGCAGAATTTTCCCGCATAAAAAATGGCAGCCAGAACGTGGGATACTGACAGGGTATTTTTACTTATAAACAAATTGTCTGCCGCTCGACTTGTTTCTCTTATTTCGTCTTGATTCGAACTCTCGCCATACTGTTGTTATTTTTAGCGACCACTGGTTTTCCTCAGCGGTCGGTGTCGTTTTCCCTTTGACCAGCTTCTCCTCCAAGACACTTGCTCAGATACTCGTGTTTTTCTTCCTTCAACAGCATCTCGTCAGCTCACATCGATTTGCTTCGTCTGAAAAGCTGTGGCTGTTCGGAGGAATGGAAGTTTCTAAGATGGGAAAACTATGCGAAAGACAAATTTAGTATTCTTAGATTTGTTTTCCTCCCAATGACCGTACGTCGTGCTCTTGAAAGCGTCATTGACTATAGTCGGTGTATTGAAAACCAACGCGGATTCCGAAGGTGTACAACAAGCGGTCCGTTTAGTTCTCGTGATAAATGAAGTGCAAAAGGGCTTTCCACCTTCGTTGTCAAGCCAATGAGTGTGAAAACCTTGTGAATGAAGATTCATACGCTGGCAACACGAAACTAAGGCTAGATTTTGACCTTGCACTTTTGTCTAAAATATTTCGTATCTACGTACAAATGACCGTGTAGTGTACTAACGTCTAATGGCTAGCATATTTTTACTAGGTTACCTTAAAACGGCCATACTTATACAACAGATATAACAACGCGGGTGATCATCGCACGGCATTCTTCGATGTGTTCCCGATTCTCAAGTCAAACATGGACGTATAAAAATACACCTTTTCACACTTCTTTCTCGCACATTCTGAGTAGTAGACAGGGCGATTAATTAGCATTTTCCTGGTGGTCATGGTAATAAAAATAATCAAGTGCAGCGCATCCACATTGGCGAAGCAACGGGGGTGGCGTCGATTTTTAAAGAAGTTGCCTGGGGTTGCCTTTGCTGGGTTACTTAACAGTTAATCAGCGTCCATTTGAACGAGCCGCCGAATTTCATGTCAGTATAGGAAAAAGAAACGAAATTGACAGACATATTTTTAGCACAAATACTTCTGGTTCCAAGCCATGTCCGTCGTTTTCAACGTAGTGACAGCTATTTGGATTTGATCACTGCGAGAAATGTATGTTTCTATCAGTCGTTTTTCGCGGTCACCGTGGCATCCATCGTCTGGAAGAGAACGGATACAGAACATCGTTAAATTGTGAGATATTAATTCATGTTATTTCCTTCGCGTTACATTAACTCGTTTTAATAGCGCCGGTTCTCTTGAAGCCGTCGCCTAGCCGCGCGATATCCATATCCTCGTCGTAAGACAGTTTAGACATCATTTTCAGTAGTTTTGATCAGCAAACCTTGATTTATTTCAATCCGGATCATACATTGACGTTTATTCGTCACTTGTCTTTTCGAACGTGTTGCTATTTGAGGCCAATACAGAGACTTCATCTTATAAATTACGACTTGTTTACTACATTCCATTTTCGGCTGGATGGCATATTTGAACGATTTGTGTTGGATAATTATTAGTGAAATGTAGCACTATGGCTTTATTAGTCAAATTAGTAGCCAACACCGTTGGTGTATGACATCTAGTTAATTTGAATCAAATTGTCAATTTATTCCAAAGGTCATTTCAATAAAAGGCACTCCGTTAAACTTCTTCTGGATATTCCTTTAAATTAACGTTTTAATTAAAAGATTATTGAAACGGATAGGACTTTCAAAAAATTTATTCGATCATATCTAATTTAAATTTGCTGATTTCTTTACTTTGATAGTACATACCAACGTTGCCAGATATACCGATTCATCGGTATTTATACTGATTTCCTACTTCTATACCGCTATACAGATGTGTTTTTTCAAAATACCGATAATTCACTGATCATACAGATAAATGCCGTTTTTTGGATTTGAATAGGCATGAGAAAAGGTTGTCGTAAGACCTATTTGTTTTGGTGAACGTTGGGTAGTTTCTGGAAATTCTAGAAAACTGGTGGGAGAATTTCGTCGATTTTGGTAAACTAAATATTATTACTGGAGATTTTAATATTGATTGGCTCAGTGATCAAGGTTCAAATCAATTGAAACAGTTAGCAGAATGCTTCAATTTGAAGCAAACTGTGAATGAATTTACAAGAATTTCGAGATACAATAAAACATTGATAGATCACGTTTCGACGGTGTTTATTCAAATGTGGAATACTATTGCATAATTTCAGATCATGAAACAATTGCAATTTCCGTAACGAGTAGTGAAAATCAACTGTTGGAAAAACTATTCAAAGCAAACCCTATCTCGACTTGTATCAAGAAGCTTGGGTTCTACACAGTTGACTGGAAATTTGGACCACAGGGCATCTATTCTTACTGACATATTGAAAAAGTTTACTAATGAATTAGTAACTGAAAAGTATGTTAGTTTGAACAGCTCGAGTAGTTGGTACTCAATAAACCTCTTACGGTTAAAACGGGAGAGGGATAAACAGTACAACAGATTCTGTAGAACTAACAATGATAGTCACTGGAGTAGATATACACAAGCACGAAATATTTATTCACGGGCCCTGAAGAAGACTAGATATGAATACATACAGAGGAAGATCGATCAAAATCAACAAAACAGCAGAGAGTTATGGAAAATTCTCAAACAGTTGATCAAGCCTACACATAGTGCATCGAAAACCATAATTTTTAACGGTATAGAGGAGCACACAGAACAAATTATATCTGAAAAATTCAACAGTTATTTCATAAATAGTGTTCAGCAGATCAATCAAAGTATTGAATTGGTAGGTGAACCCGTTGAAATAACGCAGCCGATGAATAATTATTGTATACTTGATGAATTTCAACCAATTACTTTTGAATAATTGAAAAAAAAAAATGTTTTAATTTGGAAAAATCGACTGGTATTGACAATGTAAACTCAAAAGTGATACAGGATTGCTTTCATGTTCTCGGACACGACGCCATGACGCCAATGTGGAAATTGATGGTGAAACTATTGATCGCGTTAGAGAAATGAAGTATCTTGGAGTCACAATTGATGAAAAGTGAACATTCAAATCTCATATTAATAACGTCATCAAGAAGACTGCCAAAAAGTACGGTATATTGTATCGTTTGAGAAATGACCTATCGATCCACAGTAAGATTCTTTTGTATAAAACAGTCATTTCACCACACATTGACTTTTACACATCCAATCTGTTCCTTGATAATAACACACAAATCTTGAGATTACAGCGACTTCAAAATAAAATCATGCGATTAATTCTAAAATGTAGTAGATACACCTTTTCACATTTTCTACTGAACGCATTACAATGGCTTTCAGTGAAACAGAGAATTTACTACTTAACCATGGTATTTATTTTCAAGATCTTAAATGGCATGCTGCCTCGATATTTGTGTGATCGAATTGAAAGAGGAACTGATTTGCATAGGTACAATACTAGAAACGCATCTGATGCTCATTATTGTACAAGGGAATAAGTTTTTTCAATTCGATGCCAAGACAGATCAAACGCGCAACGACATTGGTGGAGTTCAAAAAGTTATGTATTTCACACATAAAGTCCGCTTTGTAAGCAAATATTTAGTTAGTTAGTTAAAATTTTTTAGATTTTTTATTTTTTCACTTTTTACGAAGACTCTATTTTCCTTTTGTTTATATATATTATTGTAGGACGTTTTAAGTTACTGTGTTCGGTATGATGATGATGATGGATTTTTAGTTTGTTTGAGAGTTGAAATAATAATGAGCAGTCTACAAACGTTTGAGCCTCGCAGGTAGTGACTATTTGGAAAACGAATAGGACTGGCCAAAGAGCCTTAGCATTCAGTGTGTTAAGTTTGCTCTTGACCTTGATCGCAAGGTTTGATTTATACTTTAAGGAATAGATTCGGGAAACTAATTGAGATCGACAGTTGTTGATGGAATTGGGCTTGGCTTTGCTCATCCGCAGTCTCGTTACTCCATCGTAACTGATGTGTGTAGCGATGAACTGGTCCGGTGGGAAGGGCCAGGTGAATTACTGTCTGATACTGGTAACGATATCGGGTTCGATTTCTGATGTGATCAAGGATCTTCCCGGGTTGGAAATTTTCTTGATTAACCCTGGATAGCAAATCCGAAATATTTAAATGTTATTTTGTGGTCAGTCGTTCCTTTGAAGAAGAATCTAGACCTGCTAGATTAATCAGATCGTTTTTTTTTGTTTGCTGGTTAAGATATGTGCTAAAATATTAATCATCATTTAGATAACTCGTTCTGCTCACACCTTTGTAGGGGTATGAGGAGGGACCATGATCATCATCATCATCATCATCATCAGAGATGGTATAGATAGATTTTTGCGTCGGATACAGACTTAAATCGGCGACACGACAAGGCACTTCGAAGAAAATTTGAAACAAACAGTAAGTTTCAGTTTTTTTTTCAAAAGAAAACGACATAATATAGATCAATCTAAGGAGATTTTTGTGCAATTACGCATTCAAAAGTATGAAGATTGATTGAACTGTTTGATTGAAAATATCGATCATAAGAAATTTTAGTTTCCTTGTTCCACATCAATAGCCCGAATAACTCCATCAGGCTGATCCTTGTAGTTTTTTTCGGTTAATTTTTAATTCCTGTAAAAGTGTTATTATATTCAAATTTGTTTTACGTTGTTGACTTTTGAAAATTGGTATGTGCACCTAGCATAAGTTTTGGGGGTAAAAAAGTAAGGTTTTTTTTTCTCTTGAAATTATAGTTATTATATTATTATATATTAGTTTATTTACCCCGGTTTTAACCTAGTTGTTGTCCCAGGTTGGCAGTTCAATGCATGAGACCTCAACCAACCCAATTCTCTTGAAAACAATTCCAAAAATGAACAAACAAGTCATCATACTTCACCTACTCCCATTTGGATAAAACATTGAACACGTCTTCAGTTTACCATACCAGTTGATTTGCACGGATGGTGAAACCGTTACGACTGATTTTCTGAAAAGGTGAATGGACTTTTGCATTCATTTTCTTCAGATCATTGTAACTCGGATACTGTTAATAGAATGAAAATAGTGTACAAAAAGTAGTTTACCAAAATGGTTCAATGCATAGGACACTGGTCTTACAATCCAGTAATCGTATGTTCGAACCCCGACCTGGAAGGATTCGTAGTGTCAGTAGAATTGTAGCACCAGCCATGCAATGGTTCTGTACACTCTGAATCGGCTGCGAAGTCTGTTGAAACAGAAGGTCAAGTTCCACTACAGGAATGTAATACCTAAGGCTTAACCTAGTTGTAGTCTTTTACCGGGTAACTAAAATTGCGTTCATCTTTTCTGTGAATATTGTTGGAGTACCTACAACTTCTTTTTGGATATCATTTGTATACAAGTTACAGTTTTTGAGTTACAACGATTCGAAAAAAGTGCATATAAAACTGTATCCGCCCTTTTTCAGATCGGAGTATGTGAAGTCTGACCAGGAATCAAGTGTATTAATTTGGCTATCAACTGACAAGATCTGCAAATTAGAAGAAGTGTTAGCTCTCACTTATAAGCATGCACTGTAATTTCGGAGCGGAATCCGGATAAAATTCAATGGCAGACTAGGGAATTGTTAGACCGACGACAGTAGGCCTTTCATTTAAATAGAAAAATCGGTCTGGACAACTCCGAAAATAATAAACATCACAGATAATTGGAGAACTCGATGAGCTGATTCGAATTTTTCATGACACTCGGAACTCCAGCCCTTAGTTTATGAACGGTCCCAATGAGGTGAAAGGTTTTATAGTGCTATATAGACCTGTGGAATTTTGTCCGGATCCGAATTTCGGATCCAGGATTACAGATTGATTTGGGCGCTCAAAACTTCTTGTTTAGAGCGACACAGCGAAAAACTGGCAGCGACAGAAAAGAGAAGAAATTCAACCTCGTAGATATTTCGGGGAAGTTACGACAGACAAAGTACTTGGTGTGGCAGGCGATCTGTGAGTGCTGCAAATTCAGCAAGCTGTGTATAATGGCTGACATTTTTTTATTTATTTCGGAGCAAGGAAAAGCCCGGTGGAGTTAATTACTGTTAAACTTGCTCTGCAACAGGCATTAAATCTCCTCTTCTTTCCCGGGTAGAAGTGATTTGCAAACCAATAGCAAACTTTATTATTAAAACCTCAATGATAAAACTTAACATTATTTTGTTTGAAGTAAGAGTTAAAAGATCAATAATAATATTTAAATTTGCATTAGAGAATAACAACAGAGCGGCAAATTCTGTCAATGTAATATAAAATCAAGAGTAAAATAATAGGCTGTACTATTATCGATTTTCACTTAACTTGCCCAACAGTACTGTCTGAAGGATTTAACGATAATTTTCCTTCAATTGCATTTGGCCGAAATCGGTTTTAATCGTGAACAAATAATGTTGAAAATACTTATGACTTATCGAATATGTAATATTAATATTCAAATGTTCGACAAAAAATACAACAAAAACGAAGCCCTTTCCTATTGTATATACTGAATTCACTAAGAATGCTCGTTTATTTTCTCGCCGTCGAGAAAGCTTCTTCGGAGGTCCGTAGCAATTGAATTTTTCGCACGACTCATCACTACCTCAATCGGCTTGACCAACAACAACAGGTGGATGCTGAATTATTTACGTATTTGTTGTCTTAGCAAACCAAATTAACTGATCACTAGTCATCGGATCGAATACATGCATCAGATTTGGTCTATGGTACAATGTGCAATGTTTGAAGTGAATAGATTTCCCTCAGTTGGCAAGCATCGAACTTTTTTTTTTCATCCGACCGAGACATGAAAGACGGGAAGTACATTCTTCCTCATTTTCTTCCCTCTGCTTATTTGACGGTCAAGAGAATTCACTGCACTCACCGTCTGATTTACTGTTGGCGCAATCGTAGCCAGTCGTTATAAAATACGGGGTGTGGAGGAAGCGGAAGTGGATGAGCAGACTGAAGCAGTTAATTTCGAAAGATTCGGTTTGTTTAATTAAGCTACCAGCTTGTGAACTTCTATTTCTACCAGACTCGCCAGTGAATGATGCAAAGATTCGAGATGACCGTTAAGCAAGATTTACTCTGCCGTAACGATTTGTCACGTTGAGTTGATACGATGCAGTGATTTTGTTTGTGTGTGAACGAAACAGCTGATCACTACAAATATCCATTCTTTTTCTTTTTTTTTTATTTCACAGATGTGGCACCACCATTTCCTTATCGTGAGGTGGAGATCGAACGCGGAGTCGATGCAAAACAGCTGTACGAGTTGAGTACCGAAATCGGAAGGTGAGTCGTGAATAATTAGTTGAATGAAATTTCAGCAGTTTGGGAAGCGAGTACCATTCAATTTACTCGTAGTGTGTTCAATAAACACAACCGTTCAAGGTTTGCTGTAGACGATTCGTTGCAATAAGTGATCTCTGAAATTGGGTATACTTGCAATGCGATGACCCAATATTTTCTTATTGGGCGGTTGTCTTTGGGACGTTATTCTTAGCCTTTATTTCCGAAATGGCACGATGCCGAATCCGACCAATCAAGTGACTTGGACAGCTTAATGTATAGAAAAATTATTCCTGTCCAGAAAGCTGTTGGCGTGACGTAGACTTCATCATTACAGTCTTCCTAGCTATTGAGAAACGCTCTTCGACAAGAAACGATTTATGTCGTTAGTAAGCTTTAGCACATCAAAATTTAGCCTTTTGTGAATATAAAGATGCAATCAACACCGCTAACGCGATGCCATTATTTATGAGAAGATTTTGTCATACGACACACAAGCATTGTTTTGAAAATGGAGTCGCACAAACAAAAGGCGCGTTGGTATAACAGACATAACTGGAAGACGTGACCATGAATAAAAGTAACATACTTCTTCCACACTTCCGAAAAAATTTTGCAATTTTTGCTACTTTGCTTCCAGAATTGTAACACAACGAAACAAATGAAAGTAACAAAATACAGCAAACAATGTAAGAGTAGTTTTTTGTGGATTTACGCATACATCTCACAAAATCCTTTGATAATATTTTAATGGTTCTAAAAAGAATCGATTTGCGGTATTTATCAGATGTTTACAACTGTTAAGTGCTTTTTGCCATTATTTATTTATCTACATTTGAACCAAAATTCTGGACCAGGATTCAGGAACTGAAACTGAGTTCAACAATTGAATTTGAAATAGAAAAAAAGGCTCTGAATTCAGTTTGCAGAATACTTATTTGGAATTCAGATCAAAAATTAAGTTTCTTGAGTTTTGTTCTAGAATTATAAAACTGGTCTCATTTATAAGTCCAGAAATTCTAGAACTGAATTCTGAACTTGAGTTCCAAACATGAATGAACTGAACTCATTTCCAAAATTTAAGTTCAGAGTCCGAATTTAGCTCCTGCAGGCAGTCTCTGAATTCTGGAGATGAATTCTTAATTTATGAATTAAATACTGAAAATGAATTCCGGAATTAATTTATGAAACTGAATTCAGGAATTAAATTTTGGTTAAAAAATCAGTTCCCAAATTCAGATTCAGAGTTCAGATCTAACATTTCTTGAATCCCGGTAGCGCATTCCCATCCTGAATTTAGTTCCAGAATTCTGAAGTTGAAATCCTAAATCAGAATTCTGGATTTAAATTCCAAGCATAAATTACGGAACCTTATTCAACTCCGAAATCTCATCAAGAAACCAGTTCAATAATTAAGACTCAGTTCCAGAGTCATAGTTTGAATTCCTGATCCTATAATCAGGAACTAAATTCTGAAACAAAATTCTAAACCTGAAGCTAAGTTCAGAATTCAGGAACATCAGAACTCAGATTTAGTTCCCGATTCAAGATCCAGTATTCAGAAGAAGAATGCGATTAATGATAATCTGTTGTTGTTGCTGCTGCTGATCGAAGGCAACTGCTCGAAACGCATCCGAAAAGCGAATGGAGTGCGACCTGAGCGTTTGAGTTTTTTTTACATTAAATATTTATTGTTTCTCTTTGGTTACATTTCTGTATGATGTTACATGTCAAGTGATGTAGTAATGATACTTTTCATCTTTTAATTTACAGTAATTTTCTAGTTAATAATTTTCGATTAAATTTCTTTTTAACAGTTTAACTGAGAGACACTAAAAAATTTGTTTTTCCGCCTGTTGGTGGAAGGTCCTTACTACAACGTTCAGTTTCGTGTAAAGCACAAAAATAAATGAATGATTTTCAACCATCAGTTGAACATCGGGACTGATATGTGCCTGACTACCTCATAGTAGTCGTCGCGGGTACGAGAAAGACATGCAAGCGTGATGAGTTTTTCTTGTTGTTTCCAAAAGTCTTAATTTTTAATTATTTATGATTATCTTACACTGTTGAAAACTTAATCATAAATTGTTAATCATATTTCTGATAGCATAGAGAAAGTCTTATGTGGTTGCGTTTAGTTTAATTCGAGATAACCAAGATTATCTATTCTATCTGTGAGCGAATTTTTGGAAAGGCGCAACATAGTAAATCAAGGGGTTACACCACAGTAGAAAAAAAAGAGAAGGGGGTATTACTTTGGTATCCAAGAAGTGGAGTAATCCGAATTTTGTATAAAGCACTTTTGAGTACAAAAAAATGATCAGTTTTAAAAATTGAAAAACAAAATGGCGGCTCGGCGGCATTTCCGCGAAAGTGCTGCATTTTGACGGCCGGAAATTCAGCTCCCGCAATTTTCGATCTAGAACAAAAAACAAAACATTTTCTGATTTCATATTACAGTGTGCATAAAGGTACATAGGAGTTTTTTAATTAATTGATTTTCTGTAAAATGGCAGCCCTTTGAAAATAAAACCGTTCATAAAAAAATATTCACAATTTTCAAAAACCCCTACGTACTTCTGTGGAGATAACTATCACGAATATTCTGTAAAATTTTTCAATTGATTGGTCAAGATTTACTTGACTTATGTTTCCGGCCAGCTCAAAAGGCGCTCGGAGTATAATAGTCGGTTGGTTGAGGCTAATACTGCCTCAAAACGTGGTGACGATCATTTCAAGGCCAAACAGTTTTCGAAGTTCTCTTAAAATCTAATTGTTTGGGAGGCTATTGGAACGATTTACCAACAAGTACCTTTCTTTATCTGAGAACACAGAGGTAGCGTTTTGTTTCGGTCTTGCCATTAAGGTAATCCGATTCAGAAGTGGTATGCAGGAAACAACAACCAGGGGCGACGAAAGCCCTATTGGGAGTATACCGAACTCCACACCTGGAAAATGTCTGTGTGTAGAATTGTACTCCTGGAAATGCGGGTAAATTCGTGGATATATAATTTTGAGATTGTTTATCTGAAAATCAGAAAAAAAACTTTATTTCACTTCTAAAGAAAATTTACATTTCCCTTCTATCTTCTATTCTAACTAAGAAGTGCCCAACTAAACCTTTTTCACTGTACTTTATAACTTATTATTGTTGAGTAAACACATTTCCTATGCCTGTCTGGTTGGAATCTTGGTGATCGGGAATTCGGCTGATGGTGCTTGATTGGTACTGGCTGGAAACTACAAGTTGGCTTCGAAGTCCACGTGTTCTGCTGACGGTGCTTGATTGGTTCTGATTGGCAACAAGTTGGGTTTGAAGTCAACGGGCTCTGCTGACGGTGCTTGACTACTGGTAGGGCTCAATGTCTAGCTATTGTTGTTGATGGCCAGATGATATCGTAACTATATCTGATTGCGTAACACCCATTCCTTTCGTGCAGTTGTTCGTCTTAGGTTTTATAATATATCAATAAATTTTATTAACCCCCCACTCGCTTATTTCGCACACTCTTCTACTCTACACCTGGGTGAAATCTGTTCTACCGCCCCTGACAACAACAACAATCCCTATAAAAAGAGTAACATCGGTCAAGGATCTTGGTATTATTCTCGACAGTAAAGTTCGATTCACAGAACACTACTCAACCATGACAGCAAAGGCATATGCAGTATTAGGGCTCATCAAACGCAATACTCGCGACTTTACGGATATCTATTGTCTGAAGTCACTGTACAACTCTCTGGTTCGTAGCATTCTCGAATATGGAGTTACTGTGTGGTCACCGTACCACTCTATCCACATAGATCGTATCGAACGAGTACAAAAGAGCTTCATCAGATTTGCCCTTCGGCAACTTCTTTGGCAAAATCGTTTACAACTTCCTCCCTATGATCATCGCTGCGCTCTCGTCAATCTTCCCACTCTACGAAATAGGCGAATATACTTGCAGCGACTATTTATATTCGATTTGATATCGCACAACATGGACTGCCCTGTGCTGTTGGTCGAATTAGATATCAACGTTCCTGGTAGATCACTGAGGAGAACTGAATTTTTCCGACCTGTGGCTCATCGAACGCGGTATGGACAAAACAATCCAATAGATGTTTGCTGTCGACATTTCAATAGCGTTTACAACCACTTTGATTTTAATATTAGTAAGGACACTTTCAAAAGACGAATAGGAGTAGAGTTAATTTAGAATTAGATTTAGTCTGCGCGATATTTTTTTTTTAATCGAAGACGATAAACAATAAACAATGTACCAAAGATCTGCAATCCTCTCAACACCTCACAACTTCTTACAATAAAAAGATATTGGGATATTGTGAAGCAAATAACAAGAAACGTTTCGCTTAAAAGAGAAAAATAGTTTTCAAACCTTTTGAGTCAAACGTAAAGTTAGAGCATACGGATATAACAAGTGTAAATAGTAATATATTGATTTTTAAAGTTTGCTCACGTTTCGTCTTAGATTCACCAGTGCAAAACAGTTTTTGTTGAGCTGTTATGCCACGTTGTAGTTAGTTTCTGTTATTTGCAAAACACTTTTTGTTTTGTACTGAAGTGAAAGTTTATCGGCTTTAACTGGCCGATTTTAATGAATAATCATTTCACCATTTGTTGCAATCATTTTTCGGATTTTGAACAATTAGAATTAATTTTATACAGCGAGTTTTACTTTAATACGTGGATTCATAGGTTGTAGAACAGATGCATAGATGGCGTTGAGAACAGAAGACTATAGCAGGATAAGCATGTAAAATCTGACCCCAAAGAGAATTCATATTGTTATACCACATTCGAAAGGTCATAGACTGGAAACAATTTTTTCAAAGTTTCAACCATTTAACTGCTATATTGACTGAGCTAGGGTGGTTCTATTGATTTTTATTTTATTTGATTTTTGAAGAAACCGCTCTTCCGAAAAATTTGAAAAAAATTTTTTTTCAAAATTTTTGAATATGTATTTCTTTCATTAAAAAATACTTGAAAGTTTTGAAACATATTTTTTTCCTCTTCCAATTTTTGCACCACCCGGGATTTTTAGTGATAAATAAAGAACTTTTGGACATGTTAAAGTGGTACATTTTCATATTTTTAAAAAATTTGGACGACCACAATATTTGACGTTTTTTAAAAAATAAATAACAGTCAACCATGCGTCTCCATCAAATTCTGAGAAAAGGAAACGCATGGTGCTTTATTATAGCAGTAGTAGTCAACCATGCGTTCCAATCAAGTTCTGTTAGAAGGAAACGCATGGTTCTTTGTTCTAGTAGTTTATGCAACTCAAGTCAGGGCTTAGAAATCAACGTAACGAAAAGGTGGAAATGAGGTTCAACCTTTGCATAATACAAGAATTTACTGGTATGTGGTTCATATATGAATGCTAGTAATATATTACCATCGTGAGTATCACACATATGAAATTCGGTTACGGCAGTCAAGAACTTGAGCGGGTGTCAGTTTTTAACGTGTTGGTGATGGATATTATGAAAGAAAGAAGGAAGATTTCATTACAGTGTCAAAAGTTATCATTAAGATATGATATCGAGGGACGTCTATAGTTTTCTAGAAATCAGTATCAATCAGTCAGAATCAACTCAGTAAGTGATTATTCCCACTCAGAGGAACGCCTCCAGGTTTTTACTGGTTTAATATGGCCAAATATCATTGAAATTCGTGATATGCTGGTGTCAATGGGGAAGATTTGGTCGTATTTTTGTTCAAATTGCGAACGGGAAGTTCTAATAAGGTAATATCATCAATCATTGGAATGGATTGGAACGAGAGCAACAAGTATCGGAATATAGTAGCTCTGGAATAGAAGCTTTTGAGAAAGATGTTCTGCTAAGCAATTTTGGATTTAAAGCTTTATCACGAGATGACCTAATTAAGACACACAGATCACAAAAAAAGCTATTCGGGCCCGTAATAAGTTGTATCTCATTTTTCAAAGCTTAAAAGTTCTACATCGAGTACACTCCAAATTCGACCGGATATTTGGGAATCCATCGCCGTTGCTGTGAATGCGCTATCGGCAGTAGAACTGTTGGTTGCTGTTCACACGTGGCCGCCATTATATACTACTTATCTTATGCTCAGTTTTTATCATGAATAGTGAGACCGGCGGAAATATTGTCAAAAATGCTTAAATCAGAACAGCTACTAACGACTATGTATAAAAGAAATGACGATGATAAGTCTATAGAATAAACGAAAATAATCAGAGAAAATGTGTGCCTTCAAATAGCAATGTATTTTTATTACACTTTTTATCCCATTTCCTATTTAAATGAAATAATTCCAAGTAATCGATTCCAACCTTCATCAATGGTCACTTCTGTTTGACACCAATATAAAAAAGAAAAATTCAACTCGCTGTTGTTTCAACTCGATATGTATTTAGTGAAATGTACAGGGCTGGCAAAAAGGAAACCGCGTTGTGCAAGACCCCACACTGCAAAACGATTTGACCATTTCATGAAACACTATCGAATTAACGAATTATATACAGTCACTCTTGAAATTGTAACGAAATTTTCATTCTTTTTTTCGTTATTCTTTCATTACATCCATCAGTAACACATAAAAAACTGACACTCTTGACACTCTAGTTCTTGACTGCCATAACCGAATTTCATATGTGTGATACTCGCGACGTTCATATATTACTACCATTCATATATGAACCACATGTAGCATTCTAGGTTGTACCCGAAGTATGATCGTGTATGTATTATGCAAAGGTTGAAACTCATTTCCGTTACTTTGATTTCTAAGCCCTGCGCTTGAGTTGCATAAACTACTAGAACAAAGCACCATGCGTTTCCTTCTCTCAGAATTTGATGGGGACGCATGGTCGACTGTTATTTATTTTTTAGAAAAAGTCAAATATTTTGGTCGTCCACATATTTTAAAAATTTGAAAACATACCACTTTAACATGTCTAAAAATTCTTTATTTATCACTAAAAAATTCAGGGTAGTGCAAAAATCGGAAGAGGGCAAAAATATGTTTCAAAACTTTCAAGTATTTTTTAATGAAAGAAATACATATTCAAAAATTTTGATAAAAAATTGTTAACATTCCCCATAATGCCTTAAATATACCTGATTTTTTTTCAAATTTTTCGGAGGAGCGGTTTCTTTAAAAATTAAATAAAATAAAAATCAATAGAACCATCCTAGCTCAGTCAATATGGCAGTTAAAGAGTTGAAACTTTGAGAAAATTGTTTCCAGTCTATGACTTTCGAATGCGGTATAACAATATGAATTATCTTTGAAGGCAGATTTCACATGCTTATCCTGCTATAGCTTTTCCGTATTATTTTTCATGAGTACTAACCTTCAAAAGATGTTTTTAATCTACGATTGTTAAAATCGGTCATGCCATCTCTGATAAAAGTGAGAAAATAATTTTAAATAGGAAGTTTTACTCTAATCGTCGTGGAATTCCGAAATTGGAAGTCGGATCCAAATAAAATTCAGGAGCTTTGTATGAGATCATTATACCTTTCATTTGATGCTAAGTTTGTAAAAATCGGTTCGGCCATCTGTGAGAAAAGTTAGTGCTCTTATTTTCATTTCTTTTTTGCACATCATCCTGTAACTCCGGAACCGGAAGTTAGATTCGAATAAAGCTCAGGAAACTTGAATGGGGCTATAACAAATAAACCGTATTTTGTGCGTTGATTTATATCGTCAGTATAGTGGACTGCAATCGGTGAAAGCGGTCTAAAACGGCCAAAACGCGAATGTGGGCCGGCAAGGTTTATGTCTTAGTATTCTGAGATGCTCATGAAATTTTGTTCATCGATTAGCTTGAACAAGGTAAGACTATCAATAGTGAACGTTGCATTGGCCAACTGTCAAAACTGAAAATTTTAGTTCACGGACTTTGGAAACAAAAACTTCTGGCTAGAAAGAATGTCATGGTACAACATAGCAGTCGTTCTACTACAAGATCTTTTTCCAAGAAATTGTTTCATCGTGTAATCTGCAATACCGAGAAATCAAACTATTTTCATTACTATTCTAGCCTACTTAGCTTAAACTACTGATATCGATTGATGCATAGGAGCATTAATAAAATAAACCTAGATTCCCCAGTGTAATGGTAATGTAGTTGAGCAACCCGTGACACCAAAAGCGCCGTCTGGTGTAAAATGGGTGCGTAAATGCTCGTGTGGTTGTGTTAAGTACACAGGCATTTTTATGCATGCATTTTAGGAGCATTTACGCACCCATCCTCCACCAGACGGCGCTTTTGGTGTCACGGGTTGCTCACCTACATTACTATTACACCGGGAAATCTATGTTTATTTGATTTATGACAGTAGCTAATGGAAAAAAGTACAACCGTTTCTCACTAGAAGCGCTGTCACTGTCTCCGTACAAGGGGAAATCTATGGTTATTTGATTTATGATAGCAGGCAACTCGTTCAAATGAATTAAACAGAAACGGCACTCTTAGATGAGAATTCTCGAAAGAAGTTTATTGTTTTAATTCAATTTTTCTTCCGTATTCACACAGAGGCAAATTCGGAGTGGTGCACACATGCAAAGAAAAATCTACCGGAATTCGGTTGGCTGCAAAATTTATCCAGATTGTAAAGAAAGGCGATCGGAAGAACATCGAACGGGAAGTTCACATGATGAACGTTCTGCGGCACCCAAAAATTGCTCAGCTGTATGCAGCCTACGAGTTTGACCGAACTTTTTGTATGGTGATGGAGTTGTGAGTATTTTACCCATAGAACAGATTTAAAATTTTAACACGTTGAATTTGAAGGGTTGAAGGTGGTGAACTATTTGACCGCGTGCTGGACGAGAAGTTCATCTTGACTGAACGGGCTTGCGCCATCTTTATGCGGCAGATTTGCGAAGCGATTGCCTACATCCATGAGAATAACATCGTTCATTTGGATTTGAAGCCGGAAAATATCCTTTGTCTCACGGAAAGCGGAAACCGGATCAAAATTATCGACTTTGGTCTTGCTCGTGAGTATGATCCGGACAACAAGCTGCAGGTACTGTTCGGAACACCCGAGTTCGTAGCACCAGAAGTGGTGAATTTCGAAGCGATATCGTTTGCGACGGACATGTGGAGCGTTGGTGTCATCGCCTATGTACTGTAAGTAGAGGGTCAACCTCGTTAAGGAAACAATTTCAGAATGATAATCATTTTTCAGAGTATCCGGACTGTCTCCCTTCGCTGGCGAAGATGACATTCAAACTATGGCCAACATCACGATAGGCCGATATGACTTTCTGGATGAGTCATTCGACAATGTGTCCGAAGAAGCGATAGATTTCATCAACCGTTGCTTGGTTAAAGAACAAAAGTATGCAACAGATATGGCAATGGACATTTTCTTAACGATAACCATAACCATTTTCAGGGATAGAATAACAGGCGAAGAAGCTCTAAAGCACAAATGGATCAAACGAAAACCGCAATACTATCCAACGAATCACCGACCATCGATCACCACTTTTAAACCAGTCCTGCTTGAGAACAGTACCAATCATAAGGTGAGTTGAGTACACCTACTTAAAGCCAATATGGGCGCATAGTCATTTTTCATTTAACGAATATATTTATTCCGATAATCGAGCCAATTCTTTTCCGTAGATCAATGATGGAATTGACAAAGAAAATCTGAAGGATCTGGTATCCAAGTGGAATGAAAATCCGAATTCTCGCTACACCTTCGATCAGGTGGCTGAGAACGTGATCTCACCCAGTGGAGAAATGATTTCAATTCATCGATCGAGTGTAGACGCTGGCGGACGAAGAGGCAGCTTAGCTCGAGGTATGTAAGCTAGCTATATCTTGTGATACTAATTCTTACTCTACATATTTCCTAAATGAATATACTAAAATAGGACGAAACATGCATTGAACAAAACACATACCATAGCTCTGTACAATAGACATAACCTCCGCTACTGACCAGAAGCAACAAAAAAGACACTTACAAACCATTTACTACATACCAAGACGAGCTCAACGCGTCTAGCAGCTAACTGTGTATACATGAAAAAAGATTTATACATATTAATCCTGTTGTTTTCGTTCCTACCGTATTATGTTCTATTTTTTCGCTACAGACCGAGAGTTTGCCCGAGATATACATTTACCGGTGTTGGTCGCAAACTGAATTTCCAAATAGAATGTGAGCTTACATGTGTGATTGATTTTCTATCTCCTTCCCATACCAAAGTCCCACGTTCCCTTTCGATGAAAATTGAACGTAAATCATTGGATCGATTTTGAAAGTAGTAGATAATAAACTCAAGCTCGAGTATTAGATAATAAGCCCGAGCTTTCAGTCACGTTTATATTTCGGGTTGAAGCCACTTGTTGAATCAGAAACGTATGCATTATTTACGACGAGAGCAGCGCATCGAAGTTTGCCAATCGATCAAATCTTTTACTTCTTGCCAACTTACATCACTTTGTCACTAACGTTAATGTTATCCAATGTCAAATGTTGAGGTGTTATATTAGTAAAAATAGGTATAGTGAATTATAGAATCAAATTGGGAACAAACAATATTACTAGATTTATTACAAAGACGTTTGGATAGATACTTTGGTTTTTCAAATCAAATATTTTTACGGGGACTTTTTTTTGTTGACATCTTCTTTATCAGAGAATGCTCGGTAATGCCATTGAAAAGCCAGACCCGGAAACTGTTAAAAGTCTTTCGTCGTTTAAAGTTTTGTTGTCCATTATGGTAAAAGAAAATTTTTGCCAAAAAATAGTATAATGCTCGTTAGCACGACTTTTTTTCAGTCCTTGCCTGCTTTACTGTTTGTACATATGATTTCGATTTCCCAATACTGCGAGTCACATTTCGCAGAGAAACTTCCAACCTTTGCGTTTGCGATGTTTTACTTGACGTAATTATACTAAATGTAGCGATAATGTAAACATGCTGTACCTCGAAACAAAGGGTTTCAGTACTCATAAGTGAAACGTGAAACGAATTAATTCAAAATCTACTCTGAAAGAAAAGTGTCAAAAATTTAGCGTGGGCAGGCTTTAGGTAATCGATATTGTCGCCGTCTATCAATATACGTGGTGGAAGATGTAGTGTTTCTCTTTTGAAGCCTTTTCATCTCATATATTGCGATTTGGAAACATTTATGACTAGTCCTATCCATGTGTCGCAATTTTCTGGGGACATGAAAAATGAATCATTTTATTCTAGATATTTTTAATGAGTTCAGCCGAGAATCACTGATGGATAACCAATAACTGTAAGTTTGTACCTTTAAAACTTTTCACATTTATTTTTTTAAATTTTCAAATGTTTCTTGTATTTAGGTTGCAACATTGAGCAGTAGAAGAAACATAATGATAAAACTAATTTCACTGTTCACTCAATTACTGATCACTCAATAATTGGTGATAGAGGTTAAAAATTTGAATAGGTACCAAGTTACTTAATACCTATATCCTATATTGAGGAAGCAGGTCATTTCATCGTATGCCGTTTATCGAGACTCATTTCATCGAAAGCTGATTAATCGAAAGATTACTGGAAAACAGAAATACCTTCAACCATATAAATCTTGCTTTAAATACTGTCTGCGATTTACCCTGGTATAACATTTATTGCTGGTATAACAGATTGTTCATAAACGACCGATACATTACTTTAAATTACATGAGAACCCTATAGAAAGGTATTACAATTGCTAGAAAAACCGACTTTTGAACGGAACCTCGGAGACCCATAGTGTTATATACCATTCGACTCAGTTCAACGAGATCGGAAAATGTCTGTGTGTGCACTTTTCGAAGATATTTATACGCGCTCAATTTTCTCAGAGATGGCTGAACCGACTGTAATAAATTTATGCTCGTTTGAAAGCTACTATCGGACCATTGAATAAGTTCGAAGACCAAATGGCTGTGACTTTTGGTACCGGAGATATAATGGTATAAGTGACGTAACCGACAAAACACGTTGTTTTTTACCGCTCTAATGTATATAAGGGTGCCAATATTTTGGGATCACCTCTAATTTCATAAAGCGCTATTGTTCAAAACTTTAAGCATCTCGAAAAAAGTCTTCATGCTAAATTTGAGCAAAATCGGACATGGGTAAGGGGTGCTGTCCAGCGGTTAAAGTTTGAACATTTTCGATCTTGAAAAAGCACCATAGGGGAGAGTACATGAAATTTCCGAAATTTATTTTCTGTTTTGATGCCAAAAATCTTAAAATTGCATGAATCGTCGAGATTTAGTGTTATCTCAAAAAAAATTTTTTTGACAAAATCATTAATTCATTAAATTGTCGGTATCCTCGACGAGCGGTACTTCTTGTTCTTCCCCGACTGATGGCACAGCAACTTAGGTTATATTGTTAGTTAATTTTCGTTTATAGTTCAATAGATTTTCTTTTCACGAAAACCTCGCAGTATGGCTACGTCGAGTCACCAAAGTACGAATAAAAATTCTTTCTTGCTACCGAAGTACTCGAACTTTAGAAACAAAATATTATTGAATTTAGAAAATGTGTCTCTTCTAATATAACCAATCATTTGTTATTTCCACTCCAAAATGAATTGTTAATATTAATAATATTATAGAAACCTTCCACTTGTGGCTAACACATCAATAACAGCTTCACTTTGAACTTTCGCAACAACTAATCAGAATCCATATTTTTATATTGTATTCAACATCTATGACTCGAATCAACTACCGTCACCAACGACAACCACAACGACGATGACAACCGCAAAATCCCAACTGAATCGACCAAACCACCGGCAGGATAGTAGAACTCGATCCTACCTCCAAGTCCGATAATCCGCATCTAGCCTATAGAACACGAGAATGCATTATAGTTTCGACCAACTAGGAACTAGTATTACTAATATGTAAATAAATTAGTATACAATTTACAGCTCGTTAGCTGATAGAATTCCGGTGAATACAATTGTAAATATTTGTTTTTTTTTTATGTTTACCGCAAAAGTGATGATAGGATTAAGCTTTTTGGGAAAATATAATAATGCACTAAAACCGTAACTTCATTTAAATTGAATAATACGTTTTTTTTGTTTTCTTATTATTTGCAATGAATGTGCCTTCCTATCGACATTTATCTACATATAACCCGCATACGCACCAAAAGCGTACCTGAAAAGGCGATTCTCCCCAGATCCGTAACAACGCCCATGGCATTGCCTCTCCTCGGATATACACAAATCGGGCAACGAAACCAAACCAGCAGCAAACGAAATCATTATTTTTTGTTCTTTTTCGCAGGCGACGAAGAACCGTTGCTTCTGTCCCCATCATCATCGACATCCTGTTGCTCGTCATCGCCACCACCCTCATCGGATGTGAGCGCTACTAACCTGGCAAATAGTGAGAGTTTCATCGCCACCCCTCCACCACATCCTCTGGCCTTGCGTCCAGCACTAGTGCCATTAGAAGTAGTTCCTAACACGAATAGTATTGGTACCCGAATTGGCGTGATCGGCAGCAGCATCGAAAACACGACTACCACCAGCAGTAGTAACGAAATTAGTGTTACCAGTACTAGTAATAACATTAACAATAGTAGCTTTAACGAACGATCGTCACCAAAACAGCCCGACCGGGTGTCACCATCTGATCATTCTCGTCCATCTTTCTCAGATCATTCACAGACACCGTCACTACACACGACTGATCTGTCAGCGCCAATTGGAAGCCCATCTGCGGTGGAAGTGACGATGAAACCTACTAAAGTAAAGGTATGTGATGAGTTACGAAAGCTATCCGATTTACTAAAATTATCTACTACCATCACGCGAACGAAGGAGGAACCCTTGTCCGAATCTAATACTTCCCCACAGAACACGATCACTACTCTGAACAATGGATCGATCCCCGGTGATGTGACCCCACTAAGTTCCACTCTCAATACAGCCGATCTGGACACGGAACTTGAGAGTCTCAAATCCAAAGTGAAGGTGATCAAAACAGCCAAAGCACAAAACAGTTTGGCTTCTAAGCAGCTGGAATTATTCTCGCACAGTTCTTTGAAATTACCGACTTTCAAATTTCTACCCAAATCAATCAGTCTGTGTAACGACGACTCAGTATTTAAAGAAAATTATACCAAATTCTGTGATCGAAATGCCATTCAGAAACCTTCCCACCTTCAAGAGTCATCAAAGACAGTAACCGGTTCCAGTACGACAACGACTACCACAACCTCCAGCCAGGAAGGAACCGAGGGTACAGCGCTGATCGTGACCAAAACCACGAAAAGTAGCAAAACATCGAACGACGGAACCAAAACCATCACTGTTCGAAAGACGATCGTTAAGCAGAAAAAGATCGTTGAACAGGAGTGTGAAAACACGGAAAACTCGAGCAAGACCAAGCTTAAACCTCAACCATCGACGGATTCGTTAGCGACGGTCAAACGAACCAAGTTCCGTGTCAACCAAATGAGCAGCCGTGACGTTCCGGTTGCGATCAACAGCGTCGCGAAACGTTACCTCGAACAAAATCGGCTAATCACCAACACTGACAACTGCGCGGTACCCAAAAACGATCAGCTGTTGAAAAAGTTTCACAAAGATCACGTCGTTATCCAGTCGGAAACGGAAACGACCAAAAATCTGAAAAATACCATGAAAATTCGTAGTCTTTCGGTAGATTGGGATGCCGTTGAAGCCGTCGAAAATCGATCGATGAAATCTATTAACAACTTTCTCAAGCGTTCGACCGCCGCCAGTGCAAATTCTGCGGTCAAACAGATTCAGAAACAGATGGAGGCTAATATTCACAAATGATCCGATGGCACTCGACCAGGACCAGGGTTTCAAGACGGCTGCAGTTATGGCGATCGATCCGATCGCGCCCGTTGGAAAAGACTAGCCACCAATGAATCGCTTCTTGGAAGATGCTGAGTGGTTTAGTTTATCGCACCAATTGTTGCTAATCTACGCTTAAATTCCATAATTCGCTGTTACAATATTAGGAACACACTTTCACGTTCTGTCAATGGTTCACCATTACATAGTTTTGTGTCCATCCTCTGTTCAGCTTTATGTGTATGTTTGTGTATACGTATTACTAGATTCTACGTTATCGTCAGAATTTCGAGAAGGAAGGTTTTTTATTCATTCTTAATTCTCATCATTGTCATTTTTTTCTTCCATCAATTCGATCTAAACGCTATCTCATTATTTTGAGCTAAGCGAGTTAATTTATTTAAGTTTTAGAGCTTAACTCAATAGAAATCACTTGGGAATGTATAGAAGTACAATTGTTAGTAGAAGCAAATGGTGAGATAGAAAAAAAGTGTAAGAATCGTTAAAAACTTTGTTAGTGTTACTATTTAATAAGAACCACAGGAAACAGTTAAACTGAAATGTAAATATTCAGAGTATCAATATTTTATTAAAAATCGATAAAAACAAACATGTTTACATATTATTATCGATGACTCATATTGGGTAATTGCGTTGTGTTATGACGAAGGTCTTGGCGGATCAAACACTGATGTCATCATATCATATTTCTTCTGATTGACTAATAACAGTCGCTTAAGAAATAGTATTGAGAATGTATACCACTGCAACCCCAATTGAACCCATTGCGTCCACAAGGAAGAAAAACGAGGAAAGGAAATGTTAAAACTTTACTTACTTTCCGGAAGAACGGTGACTCATCATTCTTTCCCATGGGTGTCGCGGAGTTGGAGATTTGGGTAGGTATGAAGTGTTCACTTTAAGCTAGCGATGCGAGCATGGGATAAGTTGACGTAATTTATTGCGAAAATGTTTTGAAATGTTCTTTTAAGACTCCTCTAACCACGACGCGATAACCCAAATCATTTATAATTACAACAATGATTAGTTATCAGGCTGTTATTCGAATTTAAAATAGCAAAAAGAATTTGATGCCAAATGTCTTAAAATTTCATGAAAAGTTGAGATATTTCTTATTCCAGATAAGACAGACCTTCAAGAGAGCGGTCATAAAAATATAACAAGTTTTCGCTTGAAATAAATTATTTAAATTTATTTAAAGAAAAGTAAGATAGAAGTGTATTCGGAACAATGGGAGGACAAAATAAACTATCAAGTCACGACAAGGACTTAAAAACAAATTGAACTTAAATTCTAGTGAAATTAATACATTTTTAAATTTCTCATATTATTCATCATCTCTCATATATTACATCAAGAACAATCAAAATACTACAAATTAAAAAAAAAAACAAATTGAATTACCGATCTCTGCTGTTCAAATATCGGTTAGTGATTTTTTCAGTAACGTTTAATCACAGCGGTACCTTAAGGTACTACCACAAACGAATTTCCAGACATGACAGTCACGATCTCTTTTTGGCGCACATCTACGGTCCTCCGTGAAACTGGCACCAATGGTGATAAATTGGTTGCACTGCTGAGTTCCCATCATACATTCCTAATGCAAATGTCAAACAGTGAGAACCCTTTAGCGGACCTTACACTATCATTAAAAGTGTCATTACTAAAAAATAATGTCATTTTTATGAACGTGTAATGGTGCAGTAATGACGAGATTTCTATCAAATTTGAAATACATCATTACTTAGTGATCATTAAAAATGACATTAATAATTCTCGTGTAAGGGCCGCTTTTCGATTCGGTAGCTCATTTGTATATATTGAGAAGGTTTTTTTCTAAGAGGGTCGGCTGGACACCACGAGGGATGCCAGGTTCACAGATTAATCTGTGTTTAACAGATTTTCAACTTTATGCACAGATTTTAAAAATGGCAAAGATTTTCACAGATTTCTTAAAATGATCACAGATTCTGAAATTAATCAGAAATTTTCACAGATTTTTTAAATCGATCACAGTTTAGCACCAAAAAGTACAGAGCGGTTGAGTAAAACAGTACAGGTAAAGGTTAGTAGTAAGACCTTATTTTTGCTCACCAAAATGATTTCGATCAGCTATGGCACGGGAAGTTGCACAGATTTTCACAGACAGGTTTTTGACTTGATCACAGGTTTTTGAAAAAATGACCTGGCATCCCTGGTCAACACTCGTCAAAGGATACAAAAGTTATCGGACAAAGAATAGTGTGCAAATTTGAAGTGAACGACAAATAAGATTGCGGAAAATTCTTAACAAGTTTCGGGAACACAACTTGCGGACATATCTTTTGTTGGTAGATTCGAAAGGAGCATTCGACTCAGTGAAACGAAGCGAGTTATTTCATACCATGTTAGGAAATTAACTATTAAGAGGATTAGTCTGATTCTTGCTACACAGAAAAAAATAATGAAATTTACACGACATGTAATTCAATGATACTATGAAATAGACATTAATAGAATAAAAACTACAAGGATCAGCCCCATGGGGTTGTTCGAGCCATTGATGTGGAACAAGGCAACCTAAATTTCTAATGATCGACATTTGTAATTAGTCGTCGCACTTTTGAATCCGCAAATGCACAAGAGTCTGCTTAGATTGATCTTTGTTAGGAACCAACACCGAACACGCGAACCCAGAACATAGACTCTATTTGTCGTGATTTGTATTTGTTTTGTAGCCGACGAAATTACATCAATAGCCCAAATGTATGCAATTATATGTTTGTACATGCTTGCGATACGGATATCAATATTAAGGCTTCTCTTCGCCAAGCTTGTGTTCAAGTTTTGTATGCAAGCAGTTATTTTTATAGCGTTTCTATACCAGTACTACCATTCTGCGATTTCGGTTGAAGCGATAAACTTTTTCACATTATCAATCGAGTTCATCTTATATAAATTAGAAATTAATCTTATGCACTCGAAATTTACTCTGGGGTAGTTGTCAATTTCTCAGGCGAAACGACATAACATAGAATTTCATTCGGTCTGGTACGACACAAGATCAGAGCATATCAATTAAAGCTTCAAATCGTTTTATAAAACTTTTTTTTCTTGCTGTCTAGCAACAACCTACCTCTAGCATGCTACATGTAGGACTGAAACGTTAGCAAAAATTTTACTTATATCTATAGCTTCGCGTGCTTCCAACAGCTTCGCTTTTGCATCGATTGACCAATCAGAGCGATATATCGCTTACTCCTTCAAAACCGTCGACTATGGCAGGGAAATCCGGTATGCCGGAGATTTTTTGCAGCCAAAATAGGACACTGCTAGCTATTAATAAACATTTCAATGATATAAAATTAAAAATACATGGCTATAAACATTCAAATCGATACGTAGAAATATTTCCAATCAAATGGTGACATAATATTAATAATTGATACAAAATTGACTGAGCTGTAATTGTTCAAAACCTGACCACATTTCTACGTGTATTTCTCTTGAGTTTCTAGTTTGCACCGCTATATAGAAAACAAAAATGTGTTCCACATTAAAATTCAATTGAGAACCATCATCGATGTAAAAATAAATTAGAATGCCTTGATTTTTCAATAAACTCTTCAATATATTTGAATTTACGCTTAGTTGTGCTTTTAAAGTATATTGAAAAGTGAAGATCTGAGGAGTAACTTTATGTATAATCTCTTGGTCCAAATATGTGCTTGAAAATAGATGTAAATATTTTTATCTGCGTACGCTCAATGGAACGACATTGGATGCATTTGCGACGTTGAATTGGTTCATGATGCGCTCTCTAACTTGTTTAATATAACGGTGGTACCAGAATACGGTGTGTAGAGAAATGGAACAATCATCAATAAGTCTCACGTGCTCTCGGTTTTGCTGATGGCAGCGATATTAGAGCAGTGGAAGAGGCTTTTGTAGCTTTTAAAACAGAGAGATTGACTGAACTTTACAAAGACAAAGTACATGGCAGAGTCTGCATTCCATACAGTGTTGGATCCGAGGAGGAAACTTATGGGGTATGAGTCGACGTCGAGTTCATATATTTTGGAACACTAATGACATGCGTTAATGATGTTAGCGGCGAGATAAAAAGGTATGTTTTGGCTGCTAATAGTACTTTCTACGGGTTACAGTTAGTGATGCCACTTTTCCCTGAGGTCAAATCCGTAGATTTGGCTTCATGTCTACTTATGCTCGTATATGCTCCATTGAGAGGAACTTTCCTTCGACTGACAAAACATCCTTCCCAATAAAGACAAAACAACTCACTAAATGCGTCTACATGTTTAGAATGAAAAATAGTAAACACCAAATACAAGAATAAAATCAAAAGGTAAGTAAAATTAACAGTTTGAAATTTAAAGCGATAAAGACAGACTGAGTAATCCGTGACGATAGATGTTTGATAATTAGACATGAGGAAAAAAATATCTCTAACAACGATGTGACAATATTCAATTATTTTTCTTTGGTATCTAGAGAAATAATAAAAAATGAATAGTCAATAATTTTTTGAAGATATTATGTCAAATCCATAGATTTTGAGTGGTCTATCCGTAGATCCGTAGAAAAGACAGAAAAAAGATGCTATATGCTATAGTTGTTGATACTACCTAGTGTCCTATATATCCATGCGGTATGGTCGTTAAAGGAGGCAGATATCCGAATACTCGGCGAGTTTGACAATAAAGAAGATAATGGAGGAGGAGCTGTACCAAGCACACAAACATGCCGGCATTGGAAGGCTCGTGAAATACAGTAGACTACAGTGGTCTCCTGTAGCACGAATGCCGGAAGGAAGAATGATCTACGTTGTGCTCATCAGAGAACCTGAGATTGCTGGGTGTCCTGGAAATCTACAATTCGTTCGGTAAAGAGACGGATTGTGCACCATTGAATTAAGTAAAAAATAAACGCACTCGAGGTGGCGGCATCAGGTTCGATTTGGAAAAGAGGTCTGTCCTGAAAAAAATCCAGAGTCCCAGATTTAAATGGTGTTGTTTATATCGGATGTGAGTGTCCGGTTAAAAAAATAAAAGCATTGGCTTGAAAAAATGTTTTATTGTTTCAATCAATTTTATTTATCATATTCAATTACCGAGTTGTTCATCAAATTTGTATAAATCAATCCAAAACAATTTTATTTTCTTATAACTAAACGAGTATGGATTTTGAGATATGAGTGATTCGGAGTAAATTTAAATGTGAAATTTTCGGAGCTGGAATAGTGCTTATTTGTATGGATTCTGCTGTATTTTTTACCTTTTTCTGTCCATTGAGGCCCACAGTTTTTCCCATCGTCCATAGGAAACTCATCAACAATACAAATTTGTTCAGGGCTCTTATATAGTCAATACGCAAGAGTTTGAAAAATAGTAAGATTCGCAATCATTGTCTGAATAAATAAAGCATTTGAAATACAAATGAATGGTTTTGTGCATATATTAGTTCTATAGTTAGTACGGTTCACGCAAACGATGCGTGCTAATGAATGATGACAGTTTAATTTTAGATTCGATCCGTTCGAGGAAAAAACTCGAAGGTCGATATCCACAGCTTGGCTTTTTACTTTGAAGGGCTTTATTAACTCTAATTCGCTAACGACTCTATGTGGAGCAAAATTTATCTCCACTTTCTGGTATGTTGGCACAATGGCAGGTCCGCTTGCATTTTTCTAATATTGCATGGAACCTCGTTAACTATTCTAATTTGTACAATAGAAGCGGTTAAAGCTTGATAAATACCTCCCTCCACAGTAAGCACTCTCACCACTCGAGCGGTCTGGAGTATTGCACTCAAAAATAGTATTGCAGTTGTGTCCGCGAGTAAAATATTGCAACAAAGATTATTTTGAGATCGTTCCCGCTCCAGTGGTGAAATTGATGCTTTGATCGGGAAGCATTTGTCGGTGCTTTCATCTAGTTGGATAAGGGTAAGAGAGATAGATAGCTTATAGTTTGAAATAGACTGTTCGAAGCTGAAACCCATCGATTCAACGCAGATAGTATTTTTGAGTCCAACAATGCAGCATTATCATTTTGATAATGGTGGAATATTGAACTCGTTTACCGTCCTTTGAGTCACAGCTTCCAACATGTTAAAACAAAATAGGAGATCGATCTGTTGATTTACTCATCTCCGTTGAGCATACCTCGTATTTGACATTTCAGAAATGTGCTCCTCGGAGAGACAGTAAACATCGCACAAGAAAACCCTACACGTTTACTTACAGGTAATGATTTGTTTTACAACAGCTTACAAAAATATATTTACAATTGCTCTCCGAAATCGAAAATTTTATCGACTGGATTCGCATAACCATATTTGAAAGGGAGTCACAAATTATTTTGGTCACTGCAATGATCCTGCAATAGTCACTTACAACCCTTTCAAAGACAAGCAATGCTTTCAGTTCCTTCTTCTTCACGTTTCGAACGCAAACTATTCTGTGCTAAAATTTTTAATTGGTTTACGATCTAACTTCTACGCACTACACCTAAATTATCAGTTTAGTGTAAGATGGCATTGTTCATCGTACGCTTAGAGCTACAGATTGCTCTAATATTTCTATTTTTGTAGGAAATACTAAAAATCTTCCATTTACTTCTCTAGTAGAAAAATATGCTCCAACATTTTTCTACTGCCTGAATTTGTATAAAATTTGGAATAAAATTAAATTTCTGTTGTGCTGCCCTCACGTTTTCCTCTTTTACGCCACCGCCACGGAAGCTAAGGTTAGTATTTTACTGCGAGGCCGGGCTCGACTGCGACTCAGGTGTGTTATTTACAGCAGGTGACACCATAAGACGGACCTTCTTGGCTAGCGAATCTTTTGCGGAACCGGTAGAGGGGCGCTTGCGTTCCTTGAGAAAATCTGTAAGTGAAAAAAAAAAGAAATACATTATAGATCATTTACGTTTGATAAATGCTAGAATAAGAATTTTTAATGCACATATGCCAGCTTCCCCAATCAGTACACTCAAGTACACTGCCCCAAATATATGGAATATTTCTCGAGATACACTGCATGAAAAAATAAGATGTAAATACGGTTTAGAATTGCAATCTGATACTAACTCGGAAGAGAACACATTGTTATAGAAAAATTCCTTTTTATATAAATGTGTGTGGAATGTAAACGCAGAACTAAACAAAATAATCTTAATGTTAATTTCAGAATTTTACCAACATTTCCGAATTTAGTATTACAATTTCTTGATTTGAAAAAATAATCCATTTGTATTCACGGTATTACGGTTCCAGTGATATAAATACACAATATCAGGTTATTTAATCTATAAATAAACCGTAACTTGTAATTCGCCTCAACGAGAGCTATGAATTGAAGTAAAAGTAATAAGTAAGTTATTTCTTATACTTGCTGTATTGCACTTATCACACTATTCATTTACATTTTTTTCAGTTCTAAACAAACTTTCTATTTGTCGAATTTTGGAATGGTTCGTCTGTTAAGTGAAATTCACTGACTTTTTCGAAAATATATATCGAAATTTCAAATTTTGACTAGAAGTTTAAACTATTCGCAAAACAATTCACATCAAGGCGCAGATCGCTTAGTATATGCATTTTTAATTCATAGACAATTTATAAAAATGACAATTTTCTTTTAAATTTTAACTTTCCCTGAAAAAAAAAAGTTAATGTGCAGTTAATTTAAATGCAGTATCATTAACGCAATGAAACTTGTAATATGTAATCAGAAGGGATCTGCCAAAGATCGCCCTCACAGGTTTCGTGAAGATAAGCGTTTCAGCACTATTCATAACATTCATGAGCAAAGTTGAATACTACTTTATTACTCTTGAAAGTGAAGTCGATAGGTCATTATTTATAGGTGATATTTACTATCGTCAGAAAAAAAACATACTATGATATAAAAACGTCCACACCTCTATGTGGGCATCATGCTCAATTATTTTTAACATTTCACTTCTGGATGCACGCTTAACGCAAACTGTTAAACATGACTGAACTAATAGCCTTTTTCGCCACGAGATGATGTTACTGTGATGTCTTTTTCGATTTGTATTGGATTTGTTAAAGTGATCCATATTGATATATAATATATTTGCATGAAATCAAGAAAAAGCTGATGATCTTATTAGTTTGTTGATTATAAGCTCTCACCTCAGATTTTGAAATGGTGCTCTTTTGAAATACGACGTTATTTATTAAAGTTATCTCAAATTATGTAAAGTATTGTTGCAGTAATGGTATGGCACTTCAAAAAAAATTCCCGTGCAAAATATGAGCTGAGTCGGACTTGGGTGAGTGTAGTTCGAGTCTGTGGGTCACAGTTTGAGAATTTTCGATCCTGACCGTGTATCCAAACGTCTCTTAGGTCATCTCGAATAATGATTTCCATTTATATGTGATAGTTTATTTCAAACTCCAGTCTCTTCTCAATTCAAAAATGTCACAGAGTTTATATTTTTCAAAATTTGTTTTTGTCGAAACAACTTTGAAATAACACCAGATTACTAAAAAATCGATGAAATTAAATTAAATTTCCCTAGTCGATTGTTGATTTGCTAAGTAAGACTAAGACTTCAGTAATTACAAATAACATAGCAGACTATAGTAGCACATGCATGTAACACGAATGTTTGAAGAGAGACCGAATTGTTAGGTCCGGAAAGGAATTTTGGAGTTCGATATTGCATTATTGCAATGAAGTTAATTTACTATGACATCTTCTGCATTTATTAGTTCAACACACTTTCACAGTAGTAGTACGATGCTAAATCCGCCCAAATGTGTGATTTTTATTGTGCTTCTCCAAAAACGACACATGGTTTTGAAGGTATTTAAATTTGAACATTTTATCGATGACGATGACTGGAGGAGACGAACATTGCAGATAGCATGCCAAATGAGATGCAACTCTGATACTCTTGAGACGGTTGGATTACAGATTTGCAGAATTTTGTACAAAGCACGGATTTGACAGATCTGGATTTTCCATGTGAGCATACAAATTGTTTTTCATGCGTCTCAATTTGACTAACTTTGATTTTAACACCCTAGGAGGAATTATTATAAAGCGCCCCTGTTGGCCAAAACGCCCCCTTCCTTTTTTCAAGACCTTTCTAAACAAAAGTTTTATCACTAACACTATCTTTTCGTAGGATATTTCTGTGAAACAAGTTTGTCAATTCTGTATAAAATGTGCAAAACGACGAATGTAACAATGAGAGATTCACTTTGTTTGCTTCCTCTCTCGATTATTGCGAAATATTCCTGCTTTTTTCGGTAATTTCTTCAGGGCAGATTAAAAGATAATAGCTTTAGTTATTATTATCGGTAAATGATTGGAGAGAAGGATTGCTAATAGTACCGTAATAATCGAAAGAGAAAGTAAACAAAGAGAATCTCTCGTTGTTAAATTCGTCGTTTTGAACATTCTATACAGAATTGTCGTTTGCTGGAAAATATGAAAAAAACTGAAAATATCACTAGGCAGCTTTTCGATGTAAGGTTTTCTAAATAAGCATTTTATCCGTATAAAACGTCTAATGATCGGTTGCTGCTTGGAAACTAAATTTTTGGCAGTGCTATCTCTATTTACGGTAAAAACATGCAGAGAAACAAACCCATTTCTTTGATGTATGAATTTTCTAAAAACAGTCACTCTACGGACATTACGCCCCACTCTCGATTCACCAGTATGCTTCGATTTGAAATATTGTTTTATACATTTATAACTATTATTAAAACAAAATGTAGCGTTGGGAGGATCGAAAATGTTGCTTCCAGATTGCTATTAGTTGATTACGCTTTTTTTCTATATCCTTTTTCTGTTTTTCTTCTATATCGACGTTTCAAGGAGCATATTGCATCATTATTGTGGGGTAGATCACTGATTTGTTGTGAGGCATATTATACGGCTAGGGCATTATGTCTACGGCAAGCGAAAAACGTGAGAATGCGGTCTTTTTGGACAATGTGTTTGTATCAATCAATTCTCCTCACTTCTACCGGAATCATTGAGAACTATGTTCCTTAGGCGTAGTGGGATGAAATACCTACATTCTCAAAGAAAATATAATATTACATTTAGAAATATCTCAATGTTTTCTTAAGGGAGACATATTATAACACTTCACCCTAATGTCAAGACTTTACTTTGTTTTATTCTAGATAACATGCATACCATTCAAGGTTATAGCCCTTGCTTGAAAACAGGCATTCGAGTTTATCTTGTAAACAAATTGTATTCATTCGCTAATATTTACCAAAATATACAGAGTGTACGATGTTAACTGAGGAGTCGAAAGACAGTTATGTTGAAATTTCAGTAAAGTCTCCGGTGCAAAAAGTTTTTTTTTGCAAATAGCATTAACATTACGTCTGTTTAGCGGATCACGTCGAAGGTGGCGTGAAAATAAGAATTTTCCATGATTTTTTGTGTGAGTTGATTTTATTTCATTAAATTCTTGCCGGAAGTTCTTTCATAGTAACAATTTAAAAATCAATTTTAATTTTTTTTCTTTTTCGAACCACATAGTTTTCGATTGTTGAAATGATCAATTATTTAATTTTAAATTAGATAGTATTGAAGGCTTCAGTAAATGCTGGGGCCATCTTGTATTTAAACGAACAAAGGTAAAAAACTCACCAAATCATCAACTTAATAGCGAATTTTTCTGCAAGGAACATACTTGAGCTTACTTGGAATACCTTTTTTGCATGCATCAAGTCAAAATTTTGAAAGTAAATAGTTCTCTTTTTGGGTAACACTTGAAAAAATAATAGTAAAATTGTTAACAACCAAGACTTCAGATATACAGATGAAAATTGAAAAAAATGCTCTTGGGATGCCTTTTAGGGGTTTCTGATGGGAGTCCTGGACTGAAAAGGACATGCAAATGGTATAAACAAAACAAACTTTTTTTGTCGACCGCTTCTAGACAGTGGGGTTTGCGATAGCGTCAGCATCAAAGGTTTTTAAAGGATTTCATAAAACAGAAATGATTAATTGCATATCGAAAAACTGCAGAACATTTCGGAAGATTTTAACACCATTATTTAAGTATCCAAAACCTGCAGACGGCTCAAAAAATAGTGAAACCATCAGAGACATAATGTTTTCCTAAGTTCGAAAATATTGTTTTTTCTCGCATAGCAGAACATTTATCTGTTCCAAGCCTCTAACGTTATCGATAAACGTATTTCGTCGAAAGGTTCCTGAATTTACACCTTCTAGAAGATATATTTTCCCGGGAAAACCACTTATTTTTGAGTGTTTAGATTTTCCTCCGATAAAAGTTTCTTCTAGCACACGTACTTCCTATTAGAAACTGGTGATTCACCTGATGACCTAATTGACGAAGCACACTCATATATGGGACTGATACTGATATCAAGTGTCGCATTATTTATGCTAAGCAAGACATTCATGCTCTCCAGGTCCAGCGCTCGCGTACAAACATGTCCGATCAAGGCGAAACCAGTTCGGAATGGCTAAATCATTAACTTTGGACCAGCTGGATCCACAAAGCAGGCAGCGAGTTTTTTCTTTCTTTCTCTTGAAAGCAGAACGCTCAAACACAAAACGGTAGACACTTTCCACTTGTGCATGTGGAGCCTTCTGGTAATCGAAAAGGGAAAGAAGGCCACGTGCAGCTGAAAAGTGACACATCTGCTACCCCATACTTTCTGTATCGGATGGTTATTTGATCGAATAGGGTAGCTACTGATTGATAAAATCAATATTTTCATGAGGTAAACATCGGATTAGGAAGCAACTTTACTACCGTAATTTGAACAAACAACGTGTGCTGTTTGTTTGTTTCCCGCCGAAATCTACAAATCTATATTCTTTAGGTAGATCGAATATTAAATATCACCGTGGTAACAAAAGAAAAAACTAGCAAAAACAAGCCACCCGTCGCAGGTAAAACGACCTTGTTTTGACCGGACCGGACGAAATGCGCGCGCTTGTTCACCGGAATAGAAAACAAAGGCTCTGTAAACCACAACCGAATGATAGATATATGAAATTATATAAGTCATCACCATCGCAGCAACTGTGATAAAAAAAATTTCAACTCACTCAACTTTTCAATGGAATCCTCGATAGAATCAGAACAACCGCACATAAAAAACAGAAAGCCATGATCATCGCCTACCTTTAGTAGGAACAAACAGATGGCCTTCAATCCACTGTCCGTTGAATATATAATAACCTATGATTATAAAATTCCTCAATAAAACAGCTCGTGCCATAAATTCCTGCTAAACTCTGTATCGATAGAGCATGATTGATAAACTGTACATTTGCGGTTTGTTTTGCTTGCTTGCTGATAATCAATGATGATTTGAAGTCTTGCAGCTTGCATTGCACCATTGCCGATCGCAGCCTACTACCATTTCACCATGAGGACTAGCCAGCTGTTCGCGAATGACCCGTGCTCTTGTTTCGCCACATGACGGAAAGCACTTTCCATCTCTCATGCATAATGGATGAGACCGTTTTTCAGCTGACAGCGTGACAACGGAACCACCCGATCTTTCTGCTACGGCCATTGGGATATGAACTACCGAAAATAGAATCCCTCTGAAAAAGGGTGCATATTTTCGTTGCATCTGCAATCGGGGGCAGTATGGCACATGCTCGGAACCAAGATAATAATAGAAAAAGAAACAAGCTGAACGGTATACTGACTGAGGTGGCAAAATCCATAAATTAATACATTTCCTGTAACATATGTTGCACCCACTTTATCTCGGTTTGTTCATCTATCTATCGCCAGTCGTCGTCGGTTTGCGCATTTTTCGCCTGCTGTTCCAAATCCTGTTGTAAGTGACCATCGGTTTACAACGGAACAGCACAATAAACTAATAATGGTCGGTTTTACGTCGACACGAAATATGCAACCGAAGAAGGTCGAGAGAGCCATGGGAGGAGCGGCAGTTTGTCATAAATTAACACCGCCTGCTTGTTGATGGTTGCTACCTTTCTCTGTGCCTGAATTCCTCTTTAGCTCTGCACTTATGACTTGAGGATCGAAAGATAAGCAAGAATGATTGGCAAAGAAAGCAACGAGGAAAATCCTTTTCTAATGACTCACCTATTTCGAGTCAAGAGGATAGACTGCAGAATTGAAAAATGCATTTAAAATTTGTAAACAATCCGTATCGAATGAATCACTGCCGCTACACTGAAAATGTTGGTCGGCATTTTTGTCCAATCTATTATAAACATTCGGACCAATGGTGAAAGATTTATCAAACGCCAGCGGTAATTTAACAATGCAATTTCCTTTGTTTGATCTACTACAAACTTTTATAATCTCAAGCAGGGATTAGTTATGTATCAGTGAACTTGAAAAGGGTCTACAAGACTGTGGTCAGATAGTCTCTAGCTTGAGCTTCAGAATCGTAAACAAAGCGATGGAAATGAGGAGTTTGTGGTTGGCTGACGCGATAACCAGCACTAATCAATTCTGTACACCGTTCGTTGAGTTTGAAGTTTGAGAGATTGTGAAATGGACATGGGACAGATCCCAGCAGTTCGGTTTGGTTGTTTAGAACATTTTCTTCTGCTTATTTATATAAAATCATTCGGAATTATTGCATAAACATTAACGAAAATTGCTATTTACCATAATAATTTCAGTCTACTTCAACTCAACTAGTCAGTTTGTTACACTGAATTGCTGAAACAACTTAGAACACCGTCGCATTTCGTGCCAAATCGAACAAATATTGGCCATTGCTTCATAGATTTTAATCAAGCTTCCTGGACGTGTTCTGCCCATACTTGCATATCAGTCCCATATGGAAAATCGGCATGTCGAGAAAAATACGATCAAAATTTTATTTCCGAATTTTTTGATTTATTGTGCCACCTAATGCTAGATCATGGTATTATTACATGAAATATCGGTAAAATACCTTTGCAACCAATTAAAATATTGAAATTTGCACTGAATGGGACAGACATGCGTGTACTTTGCATATGGGACAGACATGAGTTGATATTTTTTTCGCATTTTACTGAAGAAAACTTTTATTGCAAGTTCTGAGAGTATATTGGGGATAGATTTCATTTCTAAAGCTAACTCAAGTTGGCGAAAATCGATATGGGACTGATATGCAGTGTAGACTTGGTCACAAAAGATCCCCTTTCATACTTTTTCTTTGTTTTTTTAAAGGACCAAACTTTTTACGAATTTTATTCAAATGAACAACAGTGAAGCTCATGATCTTCTAGAAGCTCATGATCTTCTAGAAAACCAATGGAATTCTTTTTTTGTCCTTTTATAACAGAAATCCGTGTAAAAAAAAACGCATAACTTCGGAAATGTGCGTAAAAAATAAGCGTGGCTTCGGAAATCTTCGTGAATCCGGAAATTTGCATGAACGTAACTTTGGAAATTCGCATAAAAACATTTTGTTTTGGAAATCCGCTTAAAGCCCGCATAAACTTTGAAAATCCTTGTATCTTTGAAAATCCGTGTATCTACGAAATTCTGTGTAAAAAATCGCGTAACTTCGGAAATTCACGTGAAAAACAACACGTAATTTAGGAAATCCGCCCATCTTTGGAAATCCGTGTAAAAATCGCGTAACTTCGGAGATCCGCGTGAAACACATATTTTTGTTTCAGTAAATTTTCCTCCTAACAATGCCCAAAAAGACACATATGAAAAGTTTCTGCATGTTGCTGATGAAATCATGACTAAGCTTCAATCGGAAGTTAAAGTTCATATATATGTGGAGACTTTAATCAGCGCAATATCGACTTTATTCGAGACGCTGGAAATGATAGCATTTTACTTCCTCTCGTTGGGGAGAATGAAACACTTCATTACGACAAAATATCCGGTTTAAGTCTTAATGAAATTAATTATGCAAAAAAACATTAAAACTGTTATTTAGATTTTTTATTTACTAATATTCACGATGATTTCTGTGTAATAGAATCACCAACTCGATTGTGGAAAAATGAAGCTTTTTATACAGCAATCGAATTCTCAATATTTATACATCAAATTAATAGACCCGACGACTACGAGTATGAGGAGATTATCGATTATCACTCAGCAAATTATGATAGTATTAGTCGTAAACTACGAGAAATAGATTTGCAAGAACTCCTTAGAAACGAAGGAAAATCGAAATTTCCGTCGATACTTTCTACACACTGCTGTACGACATAATAAACGAAGATGTCCCATTAAGGAAAATTAGGCGACAAAATAATTCAAAGTATTGTGTTTGGTGTAACGAGCATATTAGAAACCTAAGAAATTGAAAACAAAAAGCTCATAAAAAAGTATAAGTATAAAAGAGACAATAATAGTGACAATTTATCGAATTACATACACATCTGTGACCAACTAAGTTTAGCAATTGATACTGCATTCAAAGAGAATAACTCAAGAACTGAACAGGAAATAAAGTCTTGCCCAAAGAAATTCTTTAGTTATGTTAGAAACAAATTGAAATCAGATAACTTTCCGTCAATAATGTATCTACAGGAAAACATTGGTAATAACGCACAAGAAATTTGTAATCTTTTCGCTAAATTTTTTCAACAAATCTACACGAAGTTTTTCAGAAAATGACCGCGATCGTGAATATTTTAATTTCTTTCCAGAGTTTACTGAAGATATTAATGTAAATCAAATCGAAGTGTTAGACATAATAGATGCCCTAAACAAATTGGATGTCTCTGAAAATGCCGGACCTGATGGGATTCCACCCATATTTATGAAAAAAAAATAACATTAGATCTTGCAACCCCTTTGTGCTGGCTTTTCAATAATTCGCTTCAGTCTGGAGTTTTTCCAGATACGTGGAAAAACTCTTTCCTTATACCAATTATCAAAAATGGGAAAAAGCAGACATATGCAACTATCGGGGAATTGCTATTCTTTCTTGCGTTCCGAAGCTCTTTGAAGCGATCGTTAATGACAAACTGTTTAGTCAAAAAAAAAAATAGAATTACTCACATGCAACATGGATTTTTCAAAGGACGTTCCACTACTACTAATTCACTTGAATTTGTCCACTATACCCTGACCGCTATGGACAAGGGAAATTACATTGAAGCTCTTTATACAGATTTCAGCAAAGCATTCGATCGTGTTGACATACCCATGCTTATGTTCAAATTACAGAAATTGGGAATCTTACCAGGTCTTCTTAAATTGTTGGAATCTTATCCAAAAAATCGTCAACAAATTGTAAAATTTAAGGATAAAAAGTCGAGCCCCATTCACGTCATTTTCGGGGTCCCCCAGGGATCTCATTTAGGTCCTCTTTTATTTATCTTGTTTGTTAACGACATTTCTTTTGTTTAAAAAAAATAAAAATTCTAATATACGCAGACGATATAAAACTATTTTTAGAAATAGAGAAAAGTGAGGATGCCAAGGTTTATCAAGAAGAAATTCTTTCTTTTTATACATGGTGTAACAAAAGTCTTCTTCGACTAAATGTGGAAAAATGCAGTAGAATAACATTCAGTAAAAAACGAAATACACCCGACTTGATACTTACTCTTGAAAGTCAAACAGTTCTAAAATGCAAAAGAATTAGGGACTTAGGAATAATACTAGATTTTAAAATGACTTTTGTTGACCACTATAATACAATCATAACCAGAGCCAATAACATGCTAGGATTCATAAAACGATTTTGTTACTGTTTTCGCGGTCCGTATACAATTAAAACATTATACAATGCCTATGTTCGGCCAGTACTAGAATACTGTAGCTTAGTTTGGTCACCTTACTTAATCACATGGGAAGATCGAATTGAATCAGTTCAAAAACAATTTTTGTTATTTGCGCTTCGTAAATTAGGTTGGACAAGACTTCCTCTTAGGTCCTATAAAGCCCGCTGTATGCTTATCAGTATTCAAACATTAAAAGAAGGAAGAGAATTTTCAATGGTCTCATTTGTAAATGAAATTGTCTCCAATCGCATCGATTGCAGTCAACTCCTGTCCAAACTAAATTTTTACATACCATCTCGGGCCTTTAAGAAATTGAAATATTTTTATTACAAACCACCAGCGAACAAACTATGCAAAAATTGGGCCAATAAATCAATTGTATACAACAAGCTGTATACAACAAGCATTCAGAAGCTGTCGACTTCACAATGTTAAGAAACAAACTAAAACAATATTTTAGTTCTATTCGGTACGCTAATTATTATTATTTAACTCATACTAAATTTAGTGATCTATTTAGTTTATTAATTTAAGACGATTATTGTAATTATCTTTTTCTTTTGATTGACGACAAATAAATAAAATATATGAATGTTCAGACCTACAAATTGGAAGTGTTTCTAGTCTCAGTATTTCCAGCGCTCCTTAAACCAAAAATAGAGAGCCGGCATAGCCTAAGTAAGTTTGTTTGACCACCAAATAATAAATTCTGTAAACTGGAGGGTTATACCGGTGGAATTATCTTTTCTTCATATTGTCACTTATAAAAAAACACACTGTCGATATCGCCTGAGTCGAATCGGCAAGGAATATGAAAAATTGAAATCTGTCGTAATTGGATATATACTAATTAGAAAAGAAAGAAGGAATGAAAAATGAAATGAAATAGAATCATTTGCGATTTGCAAACATGTACGATTTTGATTCAAATAGAATTGCTATTACCACATAGCAGTGCATCTTGAATTTGTTAACTAAAACCCTAAAATGTATATTTAGTTGTAAGCTCAGGTTTAAGTGCAATAATCTGAAAAGTTACACAAATACACATAGCAAAATCTCGATTGTATAGAAAAATCATTTTAATTTACTTCAACCAAGATAGCGTAGCATCAAACCAGAACACGGTTGATTTAAACGGCAACTTGATAGTTTCAAACAAATTTTATTGTCATCATACTAACAAAAAAAATCGTTTTGTCATTACCCAGGATGTATCATTTCTTATCATTATTCCCAGAATAAACTAATTTTTTCCGCCTGCAGAGGAAGTTTCACGCTTGTCTAACAGTTGAAGTTAAACTGCTAGATTTCAATGGCAGTTCAATTGAATCCTCCAATGCACTGATGAGCCTACGACAAAACACGGACGAAAAGTGAAAGAAGATTAACACTGTTTGTTATATATTTTCCAATCCTGTTGGTTTCATGAGATTTCGAAACCGAAAAAAATAACAAAAACAGAATCTATCTTGAGAAATACCATTCCGTAGTTCAATTTACCGTCGAATAAAGAACCATCTATGCATCAGAGTCCGCCACGAACCAAGAGTTTCACATCTGCTACTTAAAAACCAGGATCACAAAAGGGCAGAAGTCAACAACAGCAAAATCAGTAGCGCCCAGCTGAAATCCGCCAGTAATAATAGCTGCTGCTGAGTAGCGTCTATCAATAAACCAATAAAAGCAGAACCCAACCCAGCGGTTTTCAACAAACCTCTATTTCAATTAATTTAACAATTCAACAAAGGCCACATATAATTGCACGGAAAACCAATAATTACAATTATTTGCCAGTGCGTAAAACTCAGTCCGATTGTTCCGAATTTCGAAAACACAAGGGTTCGATAGTAGTAACTTTCCCCAACGAGGCAACGTCTCGAATCCCGAACAAGGGAACCTTTTATCCAATCATCAATGAATCCACGTTCACCGCAACTAGGCAAAACAAAGAAAGGCTCGCGATCCGGAAAACCATCGACGAAAAATATATAACAAAAACAGATATTCATTCGCTCATTGTCTACCTCTGGATCTACATTTCAACGGAAAGGTATTAATTTCAGTGCACAACCGTTCGACACTGGATCGCATGGTAGGGCAGAGGGTGGAATATGGAAATTTGTTCTTTCTACTGTACTTTATGGGTTGTGTTGTGCAGTGCATGTGGGGGAAACCAACAGTCGAACAGATGATCTTTGCTCATTCGTTTCTATCGTTCCAACAACAAAAAACCGTTGATGAGTTTGTGTCCGTGACCAACTTAGCTATACTTTCCCTTGCGATCTATGATAGATTAGAGGGTGAGACTATGCCGGCGTCTTACAATTTTAATTTACGTTGTTCGTTTTGTTTCCTCCCTCGCATTAAGTTTTGAAAAACCGATATTTCACGCATCAAGGCGAACGAGTACCGTCTTTAAACATTTTTCTGGCTAGTTATAAATGTTACGTTTCATAATTTTTTATTGTTATAGTTCAAAAAGGATAGCAAATGCACTCACCTGTCATTCGTTTTTGCCGTTGTGCCATGGTTGAGCGTGACGAACTGCTGCTGGTTCTGGTGTTGATGGTGGTAGTGATTGTCGCAGTGGAGGTGGCATTGAATGTCGTTATCATGTCACTACGCAACACCAGCGGGTACGTTCGAATCGTCTCACAACCGTCGGTTTCCGAATCTGAGCCAGTGGGACTATCGGAAGAGGTTACCGTGCTAAATGTAAGAATATTTTCCCTTTCGGCTCGCTGATCCAGTAGATTTTCGGAGGTTGTCGGTGTCGTGTTTGGCACAACATGAGCCGCTCGTATTAGTGTTGTTCCGGTGAAACAGGCCGGTGCTGAAGTGTCCTCTACGCGCTCCCACTGGAACCGGTCGTGTTTGGCAAGGGGTTGGCCGGTGCGAAAATTGAAACCCCATTTTTGGCAAGATAGTTCATTTTGAACCTCGAGCTCGCGCTTGAAAATTCTGAAAAATCAGAAAAAAAAATTGATTATACACTGATAAAATCTCGATGGTCAAACAAAAAAATTGTTTTTTCATTTAAAAGATAGGCCTATTTGCGTACAAGCTTTACGTGGCCGATTTAGCTGAGTTTTTAGATATTTTTTTTTTGTATTGAATCTCGTTGTCACCCTTTTTCTAGGGGGGAGAGGAGCTTCTATTTTCCTCCTGCGAGGATTGAGGAACAGTTAAAAAAATCTTATTGTGCATTAGTAAACTATTGTTTAGATGAGACAATTTCCAATATCAACTACCGGAATTATCGAAAGACTTACTTGTTTGTTTCCTCCTTATCCACGGGGCCAAAAAGATCTCGCTTTACACGAACAACCGAAGGACTTCTCGTCGTGAAAGCGGGTCTTCTGCCAAAATATTCTGATGTGCGATAACGCGATATTATACCCGAACCACCAGCCATTGGTATAATAACTTCGGCACTCATTTTTTTTTTGTTCTTCACTAAGTTATATGCAATATCCTTCCTTGCTTGTTCTTGGGACAAATAAAAATATTTTGATGCCACACAGCCTCGTTTTCTTATTCTGCTGACGAACACAACCCACAGTATATTTATGTTTGCTGTTTGAGGTTAGTTTCACGGGCTTGGTTTCGAACAGATTTTCACTAGAAAAACTATTTTTTCTTCCGAAATGTTTATCAACTCAACTGAATACATACACTTTGTTTATTTGTGTAATAATTTCACCAAGTTTTGTCACTGCTTTGGGCAATAAGTGAAGTGAAAAAAAATATTTCAAAGCATGACGTCACAGATATAACCTTTGTTTTTACGCAACTAAAAGCACAGCTTTTTTTGATTTTCGATTTATTTTTACTTCTCACAAACTGTTAAAACCGTTTTCCAGTGAGTAGAATGCAACTTTTATCCAAGCGTTCAATAAGAACTGCGAATTCAAACAGAATTTCAATCCTATTGATGCAGTCACCGAACAACGCACTCACTCAAACGACGCTTACAACAAGACTAGTAAAGAAAAAAGATTGGAATCTCACAGCAAAACCGAACAACGGACCGTTTGTCGAGAGCAGTAGAAACTACACTTACACATCGAACGTATTGCAATCATGGCGGCCAGTAAGTATCAAATGAAAACAGGCAACATAAAATAGGGGTCCATGAAATTACAACTATTTGCTTGTTTGCTTCCTTAACAATATACACCGTGGTTCGTTCGCTCACCCCTCGTTACATTTTAGCGAACAGAATTTGTGTGCATTAGTATTAGTACAAGAGCATATATTTTTATTCAACATATACACCTTGATTACACATAATATGTTTTTTGTCCAATCAGTGAGACAACATTGCAAGATAAACGAGAACGAAGGTTCCGGTAGAGGAAGGTAGGTAACAGCGTTGTGCTTGAAATTATGGGGTCGTATTCAATTACCTTTTCTCAACATATTGATCCATCAATGTGTGCATTTCGAATTCGAATGCTCAAGGATTTCGGGATTTTTAAATTAATTCAACACAAGAAAAGACGTGTGGGATTTAAACTTATGCATCTAAGATTCATTTGCGTGTGAGTAGTATTATAATCTTATTATTATTAATATCATTTATTTTACCCCGGCTTTGACCTTTTGGTCGTTCACCGGGGGAATAAATTATAATCTTATTTCCAAATGATTTATTCGAATATTGGAGATTATTTCGTAAGACATAAAGTTCTGTCAGAATGAATCAGAATTTTAAATTTAGCTATCAAATTACTCTTACCAAAACTGTAACCAAGTAATCCATTCATCATAAATGTGAGATATAAAATTTTATTGTTAAATCTCGGCACATTACGAGAACGCGGGTTATTGGCACAATGAAATGCAAAGGCGCTGCTTATTTAGAGATGATGCTTTCAACAAGAGCTGACAAATCGGTAGGAAAATTATTAATTACTTCACCTTTTCAATGATTTCTTATAAAAACGGGTAAATTCATTTGAAAAATCATGGTAGACGTTGAAGAAAAAGTTTTTACTCGGAAGTGATAATGTTGATCTTAATTTATTGTGCGAAATCTAGCGTTTATTTAGAATGAAGCATTATACTTAGTTCAATACAATTTTTCAAACGCCCGGAAATAACAAATAAAGTATCCAAAATAAGTGGTACTCGAACGCTAAACATTCTAGTACTCAAAAAACCAACACTACACTGGTTTCTGTTTAAAAACTGTTGGTCCGAATAAACCTAACCTTACCCAATTGCACACATTCCTGAAAATTTGCCATGTTTAAATGTAGTTCAATCTAGTAGAAGTAGTAGCAATCACTTTGAAATCGTTTTTCTTCTACTCCGAGTTTACTTTTATTGCTGATATATATTTTTACTACTGAATAGACGAAAAATCGTTGCCAATCCCTGCTGCCGATATGAGAATTTTCGAAAGAACCCTCCTTTTCTTGGTTTCATTTTTCATTGGCAGATGTCGCTACCGAGTATCAACCTTGTACCTGTACAGCATGTACCCTTCCCGGTCATACTCTGATAAAATATATCAGCTGTTTTGCAAAGAAGGGTGTATCTTACTAAAGTGAACAAATCGAGTTTCTCTTTCCAACGATGAAATGTTTTCATTCATTTTTAATTCATGATGAGTTCTCTATACAAATTTTGAATATCATTGTTTTAGTAATCATTAAAAAAAAGGCAATTATAATTCTCGTATAAGGCAAGATTTTGTTTTAATAATCCTTAAAATAATACTTTAAAACGAATAACACCGCTGCGTGGTGTTTTGTCCGTAGAGTGAAGGTTGTTAAAAAACTAATATATTAAAAAAATGGTTTTGTTTTTTTTTTGTTGTAGAAGATAACAACTTCCAAGCTTCCATGGCAGAAATTTCCTTCGAAATCATTATGTAATGATAAAACTTTTGTGTATAAAAGTCTTGGAAGGAGGGAAGGAGATGCGTTTTTCAGACGTCAACGTAAACTTAATGCTCTGTATGTCCGCCATTTTCAAATTTTTCTTATTTAAAACAAATCTTTCATTTTTCTGTTCCTGTCCAGGTAACATTCGCCCCTGGCACAACGTTTTGGAGGTGGCAGAACAATTTTTGGCAGGGCCTTCACGAATAAAAATTTGTTTGCAATTCCATTCCATAGTTATATTTTAATAACATTTCAATTTACAATTGGGCGCCTTCTATCAGATTTCATTTGTTGACTTCGTATATTTTCACAGCTCACTCCTAAATCACAACAAAATAAAAGTCATGATCGCTCTATGGTTCAATAAAGCTTTCATAATTTAGTAGTGGTGGTAATGGTCAACATCGAAGGCACTGTATAAACCCAGCTAAATACAGATTGGGATAACCGCGTGGTATTGTTTGCGTTTCTTCATTGCGTTGTATAAATTCAAATATGAAATTTGTAAACTCTTTCGCGTTTCACGTCGATACTAATACTTCTTTTAAACCTCTTTAGTTTGTTTAGTTTGAAAGAGAGAATTAAAAACCTGCCGACAATAGAATTGTCCTTTCTCTGTATTCTGTTTCTTCAAGTTTGGGGTTTCCTATAAGCAATCCATTGCCATAGTCTCGAATTTGGTTAATTTACTTTTTTAGATAAACTTGATTCTATTTTGTTCTGTTCATCCACAAGGTCCTTTCATTAGACATTTGCTTTCACGTTTACGATGCGTAGTCGTTTGAGTCATACTGCTGTTGTTGATTCTTTTTTTCGTCTTTTGGCCGTCCACTGCCCGTACGGCTCTTTCGTGTGATAAGATAATTTGTTCGAGACAAAACAAGTTCATGCATGAAAGATCGCGCTAACGTTAAGATTCCTCTTATTGGCTGCTTTCATAGCGAAGGTTCCGTGAAATATGCATCATTTTGAAACGTAAAATTTTAACCATCAATAAATTTAAAAACATTTCATGCGAATCTTACTATGCAGTGATTGTTAATTTATGACACTCCCACATAGCAACTATTTAACATGACGATTATCTGCGAAACGAAATGGATCCTTTCTGGTTATTCAGCCGTCAAACAGACCCCACAGGGGCAACAAGATAGATGAAGCCCCTCAAAAGTCTGAAGATGAGACACAAACATGTGTTTCAGTTAGGACGTCGAACTTGGGTTCTATGATTGCCAGCTGATTAATGAACTCACAAACTTGAGAAGCCTACTATGTTCTTATGCTTTATGGCATAGGGAGTAACAAAATGTACATAGAAGCACTTAAACGTCTTATTATTTTGTGTTCCAAAAAGGAAAATTGATATCTGATTTCTGATCCAGAGGGACATCGGGTTCCAACAGGATGGCATACAACCATCTGTGATGCGACGCAGCCGTGCAAGGATGAACCGTCCCTTCGAGCAAATTTATTAAATGATAAATTATACTGCCACACATCAACTCTCTTGATGCGTTTGTTTTTGCAAAAAGTGTTGACATATTCGGGTAATATCGATGGAAAGGGATATATAGGGAAAAAGGACGTGGACAACCTTTCTCAATGAGATAAATGATGAGAAGGGAAGTCAAGGCTTTCAAGATGTTACAAAAATGTAGTCAATTAGCTTCGTTTAGTATAAGATCATTTTTCATGCGGACTTGATAAATAATTATGTGCTTCATATTTAAGTGGAGTTATTGAGAAACGATCATTGAAGGGATTGATTTTTGTTCGGTGGCAGATTTTTTCAGACGGGAAACGTTTCTTGACAATGTCAACGAAAATAGAGAGAAAGTACCGAACGGGTAGCCCATATTTATATAGGGTTACTTGCCGGGCCTAGAGAAATTCTGCCGGGTCACACGTATATTTTAAAAACATTTGTTTGACAAGTGACAATTCAAAAAATATTATGTAATTCAAGCACAATTCGAATTTAACGTTACTAACTAAACAATTTTATTCGAATCAAAGTAGCGTAAGTATTGAATTTTGCTTCACAATGATAGGAAGAGCCGAAATCGAAAGATCAAATGTTTTTAGGGGGGCTGCAAACCAATCGTTGGAACCTTTTTTTTGCTCGCCCAAGGCATCTTTCCGGAAATGGAGTTCAGCTTTTTTTGCTCACTAAACCAACGATATAGTAGCGACAAATCTTATTGTGCCCCGGGCGCCTCGTTATGCCACTGATCAATAGGGTCCAAACTCTCGATGGTAAATGGACAGGTGGCGATTTTTTTCTATGTGTGATTGCGATTGTCATCTTTTTCGAAAAACAAGAAGATTTGGGGAAGAAAAGTGTGAATATCCAACGTTTCAAGATAATCCGTCGAATCACGTCCAGTTGCTATAGCCGAGAACAAAGTTTTATTTAATACCAAGACGAAATACTTGATAACTTGGAGAAATTCAACTACCTGCCCGAAAATACCACATATTAGTTCTGAAATAGAATTTTTTCCTATGTTTTCTCGCGTTGATCACGGCGCAATACTTAATTTCGTTAGTGAGTGTTAATTCTACATCGTGGTCTGAACTGTCGGAACTCGGATTCCGGCCAGAGATGCCAGGGTCACAGATTAATCAGTGTTTCACAGATTATTAAGGAGCAAGACTCTTTGTAAGCGTATGAGTAATGTCACCAATGTGTGCGTAGAAACAAATTCCGACGCTTCTCTTCCTGATTTTAATCAATAAATCTTCCATATGGTTGAAAAACAAATCAATCAGTTCATTCTGCAATTCAAGAAAAGTGAAAATCGTAGTCTAAAACTCCCATTTTCCTTAAAACTGCCTGAGAAAAATTATTTCAGTTTCAGCTTACTTTCACTGACACATTTGATTAGCAACAAACACATTCCTATATGGATTACCTCTTGCAGACATTATTGCGATATAAAGATCTACGTATGTTATGCTATGCTAACATATAATGATTCATCCTTGGTTTTAAAACTTCAATACGCAGTCCCTGTTTGGCGGGGTTGTGCACGAACGCACAAACTTAAGCTGCAGCGCATTCAAAGTAAGATCTTAAAGATAATTCTAAATCTACCCCCTTGATTAAGGACTAGTGAAGTACATGAGATGGCCTCCCTGGATATACTAGAACAAAAATTCGAACAATACTGCACGAAATACAAATAATTCAAATCTTGTACGTATTTGGTTAGGGATAGTTATAAGTGGGTAGATATTTTATTAATAATTAAATAAATATTATGATTAAACATTAGTATGTGAAACAAGAGTTACTAAAACACCTATTATTAATAACGAATCGTGTGAACAACAAAGATGAAAGGCCAAAGGGTCAAACTTGTACTGTTAAACGTTGATGTAATGCACAAAAATAAGATTAATAAACAGATATTTATGCACAAAAAAATTGGTTTTTAAAATAGGCTTCAGTTGCTGCAATAGCTTTCTCATTCAAGCTGAATATTTTTGCCTGGAGCATCTTTTGGAGGTTATCTCTGAGGAGTAGATCTGGAGAATTTGGATGGTAAGAAAGCAGATCGAAGCTTAATTAGTTCAATTTGGTCATTGACTTGTAACACGGTGCATTGTCTTGGTAAAAGATGATTTTTTTCGGTTTCATATGAGGCTTTTTTCGATGTAAAAGTTTTTGTTTGATAAGTTTTTTCCATTTCAAGATAGTCGAAACCAATAATAATTCTCGCATCCCAGAAAACGTGACGTGACTCAGTGACTTTTTGAATGATGTGTTATATCATTGCTGTTAATTTCAATGCTTAAACGTCGATCCGAGTAATTTCCTTTATTAGTTAGCCTAGAATCGTTAGTTAGGCCAACACACTTATGCAGTAATATTCAATTCTAATTTAGAAATTGTTCAAAAAGTCTTTTAACGTTTTTCTTACGATTAAAAAACTATCAAGCTAATTTTTCCAACGTATTTTTGCAAAACCAACCGCCACCAACAATTTTCCATTTCATGAAAGTAAAATCAAACAATATTTTCCGCTTGAAACAAACTTCCGCCTAGGGTCAATTTTATTGCTTGGATATAAACGATTCGATAATTGTGTGAATTATTGAATTCTACGCTACGTTCCGATAGGGAACGAATAAAATTTAACTGTTCAATCCTTTCAACCGTGACGCACATAGCACCCCGAGAGTCCAACCAGATCGTGCCATGAGAATTGTTATTTCCCGTCTGCTGGTGTCCTCCTGGTAACAACCAGGCTGGTTTTGGTTCGTTCTGGGAACCTGAGCACCGTATGTCTTCAACGGTCATTTGAAACGATGTGGCACTTGTTGTTAGCGAACGGAAATGAGTGCACTTTTTTGAAACCAAAAGGAGTTGCAAATCACTCCTCACCTGATCTGTAGGATAACGCGGGTTCGTCGTATGCCATCAGTGTCAGTTCGCTTCAGTGCGGACACAGACAATGTACCCACATGATCATGGTTCCTGCTTGTTGTATCATTTTACCGACGTCAGTTATCGAGTTTGTAACGAACTTTCTGCCGGTAGTCAACGGTCTTTTTTTCTTCTTCAAGCAGGAAAGAGATTCCAAATCAAGATCGTATCTTATCTCATTAAATAAATATGATGTACCTCTTGGTCATTGTTCTAGAACGACGAGGAAGTCGAATGTTGCTGAGAATTTTCCCAAAATCTTCTATTCATCATGGGAAATGTAGGGTAACCGGCCGTAAGTGCAAGGTTTGAGACGGTCACGCTCAGTTTATTCCTGTGTGAATAAGAAAATCCCAAAGCAAATGGCAATTTAGTTATAGTACAGACTATAGAGACGCAAGGTGTGTGAAGAACTGGAATGGTTGAGCACAATCAAATTAGATGAAATTGCACGGAAACAGTAACAGAATGTAGGAGAGTATGTTCGTTGTAATACATATTCTAGAGATATCACTCTGCCGTTCGAATAAATGTGTTTACATTATTGCTATGATTTTATTCTAATATAGACGAAACTCTTTACAGCATGAAGCTCCTCACTTATTTGTTCGAACGGTATTCTTCATTATTATTTCGTACGATTAATGAAGCTCCACAAGTAACCCAAATCAACAATAATCCAAAGATGAAAGAGTTGATGCAGTAGGCCAAAGCACATCACAGATAATGCAGGCTGAGGCGCTGCACCGTGGCTTACAGAGGATGTACCTAACCATCAAGTGATTGGTCATTTCCTTTCTATCTTTTTCTCACATTTCTTACCGCACCGTCACCACACTATACCGGCTGGAAAGACCACAGGAAAGGCTTCTTTCCATCTTCTCACGCATGTTCTTTCCGGCTTTCGATCCTATGTTTGCTGCAGCACTGCACACCCTTCTTTAATCATCAGCCAATATTCAGTCAGGATTCGATGGCATAACCGACGTGTAGGATAGTAGCATTCGTGGTAGGCAGCCACATGTGTAATTTTTAATTATCATATTTTTTACTACTTCTCACCAGGATCACAATTCAGAAGGTATACAAACGCAATGAGTTTTCGACGCTTTCTAAGAGTGCGAGGGATCCGGTAATTGAGCGATCGGTCTGCCTTTTGTACGATAGGATCATTAACTTCAAGAGAGTTTCAATTTCGCTACACAAGCTATCGGAACGGAAATTTGATGCGGCATATAATAGTGGGTTTCGATAAATGTGGTTTCTTGACTATGACGAGGTGAAACATTCAGTTTCTATCCTAACATACTTGTAATATGCAAATCCTGGGGCTCTCACTTAAACTCACTTAAAATCCTATTGTCTATCAGATCTATGATTGTCGAAAAAAAGATAATACGTTGCCTTTTGACAATGGATTGCATGCTGATTTCATCATATTTTCTGATGATTGACTCATAAGATTTTCTTAAAAAATGATAATGGGAATAGCATTCCAACTCAGATTGAAAATCTCAGCAGCATGACAGCCACCATTGCCTACCACTCCGTCTCTATAGTTTATAGTGAAATATACTAGATTCAAAAGAGTTGAGGCCCAACTACTTTACGAAAAAACAACGACTCACCAGACACCATTCGAATTGGTGTTACGGAGTTTGTTTTTTTTTTTAATTTGGACGGGTATGAGGTCTGAGATTCGCTCAAAACATGCGATGAAACCATGAAATATGATATGTCTTTTGTTATGTGTGTAAGCTCAATTATTTGAACATAAATGAAGGTTTTTTTTATTTTCATATAAGTAAACGATGCTCCTTGCAAAACATACTTTAATCACAACTTTTGGAAATAAAAAACATCTCGATAAACAGGAATCGTTTCATTCTATCGTGCGACACAGGATTAAAAATTCAAAGTTTGATACACTGAGTTCTGTCTAAAATATATCTTTCTATATAAGCATAATGCGGACCCTTGGATAGCATTAGATACCCCTGCCAAAAACTTTCAAATATTGAGGTAACTAAAGCAAATGCCGGGCTGTCTTTTTGTGTGATCCCGATTTTATCTCGACCAAATAGCAACAACCCGAACGAATGCGAACCTTTCTTTCTATATGGATACTAGATCGAAATACTAAATGAAAATATCACTCTTTATGGGAACATTTGCACTCGACCGAAATACTGATAGATTTAAAACATTAAAAGAATTCACGCGTTTTTATCTGAAAACGGCCAATAAGCCCATCTGTCAACATTCACTTTGAAGTAGGATTGACGGATGTTTCGGCGCTTGTTGACAATTAATCATAACAGTAACATAATGTTTGATGTTGAGGTTCATACGTGCGCCCGAAAAGATAGAGTCAAGCTCAAACCGAAAGGATTGAGTCGAAGACTGAGTAAGCAAAAATTTCTAGAGTCCAAATTGATGATTCAGAGCATGAGATGCTAATCTTGCAAGTCAGTTGTCGTATGTTCGCACTTCGATTTGGAAGGATTAATGCAATTATCCTGTTCACTTACGAATCGGATGCGAAGTATGTGGTAACGGTACTTCGAACGCCGTTGGAATTAAATAATAAACAATACAGACAATACAATACATAGGGGAGAGTCGACAGCATTGGGTCACTTGTGTGTTATCGAAAATTATTTAAAGAATTTATTTGATTTTTTTTTATTGTAAGTAAAGTGAGTAATCTCAGCTACCTTCATCCAAATTGCATCAAAAATATTTAATATTTTCGAAAAAAAATAACCTCATTTTTTTCGACGGAAGTGTAAATTTTTGGGTGATTTTACCATTAAATGGACAGAATGTTTTTCAGCGTATAATGAAATTGAGTATCAGATAATTTTAAGTTGTTTTTCTTATGTCTCAGCAATCCAGAGAAACACAATCAAGATGGAAGAAAAATGCTCGGTGAACTCGTTGACTAGTAAGTGAAGTGACGATTACATGCCAATTTGTAGTCATCATCAGTTTTTGTGTGAACAACATAACTCAAGTAAATATTCAACATAGTTTCAATTCGATTCTTTAACAAAAAAAGAATCGGTACTCAGAAGAGGTTTTAAAGAAAACGTCAAATTTTCGGCTTGCTTATAAGATTGGGTAGTGATCAGCTTTGAGTCGAGCTTCGAGCTGTGAAAAAAAGAAGTCCATATCCAAATATTTCTCAAGCCATTTGTATTCAGTAAACCGAGAAGAACATAAACTGAATCTAGTACTGTTTTGGAGCCGAATCTGTCAGTTTCTCGTTTAATGTTTAATTTTCTATTTCTGTGGTGGAGTCTTACTAGTATATATTAGCTCTTTAGCGTATTTTCTGTTTATGAACAAATGCTGAATTCTATCCGATATTCTTTGACTATGACATTAGCTTTAGCATTAAAGACCGGCCGTGTGTTGCTACTCTGTTATTGATGAGAATCAATCAAGCAATGTTTTCCTGAAACAACTTGCTTGGGAATACCACATAGTTTCACATTGTGTAAACTGCATTGATTCATGCATGCTGATCAATACCGACGCCGGCCTCGTTCGAATGCAGATCTACTTTGGAAGGAAGGATTGTTAGTTCAATGCAAGTTGCTACTAGAAACCAAGGAATCCTCTGCATTTCCAGTTTCCACATGCATCATAGGTAGGGGTTGTTTGTTAGTAAACTTTTGAATATTCGATTCATTAATTTTAGTTGGTTTGACGCTTTACGTTACTCACCATAACTAAGTTTAGTTTTTGCAATGACTGAGTATTGAAGAAGCCAAATGAATGAAAAACTTAACTGAAAAGATGATTTTATTTTTGAAAAAGATACGCTCATAGACATGAATATTATTATCATGTGTTTATTGCTATGGGTAGCCTGCTACAGAGAACACGTTGCAATTTTATTGTATTTTGTATTAATATATGCTTCCCACTAAAATACGAAATTCCTTCCGAGATTTGTAAAACTCCGGACAGCCGGCTGTCGGAAGGTTCACTATCAATTCATACATTTGATTCATTGCGTTTTGTTTTTTTAATAGACAGCCGTAATACTGGCGAGATATCATTCTATCACTATCAATCGAACAACAATGCCTTATGCGATACGAAGTAATGTCGAGATCTACTACCTAACCAAAATAATAAAATACCAAATCCTCACAGCCTAAACTATATTTACATACGTCCTAGTTTAGTATAGTCGCAAGAAATATCTGCACGGTTATAAACATCCCACGCGCGTCTTAAACTTAGTGTTTAATTTGAAGCAAAATAGATCCATTGATCAAACGTTCCCCGAATAATCGACGGTGAAATCTAGATCGGTTTTCAGTTAAAAGAAATATAATAAGACATTGTAAATAAGAAAAATATAAAAGATCTCTAAAGGACGATCTTACCAATATCCTGTTTCTCCTATTCTCCTATTGGCTGTAAACAAAACATGCTGGTCGCGAAATGACACACTACTGGTAAAATAAAATAAAATAAACACTCGCGGATGAGTTTGCTGCAGACCAATTTGAGATATTCAGCCAGAATCACTGGATTGACTTGTAAATTTTCACACATTCCATCTAAATTTTCTTTTAGATCTTCTTGAGATTTTACAATATATTTTCGTTATGTTTGAATCTGGTAACACCGACAATGATATGCAGATGGCATCTTGATCGGGTAACACTTGCCCCAGCTGCACTATCATTCTGTTTACTGTTTCAACCTTTTTTTTCACTATAGGTTGTTTAATACACATTGAAATTAGACTTTTTTGAGAGCAACACTTGGGCACCACATCCATATTCTTTGACTATGAAATTGATGAACAAATTCTTCATAGAGTCACACCTGATTGGTCTTGATTGACACTTCCCTCTCGACATCCACGTTTTATAACACTAGTTCGTTATAAAACGTGGATGTGGATGCTTCTACAAAAATTTCATCGTATAACGTTTGAAATCAATTAACTTATTTACAGCATGTGTTCAGAGATGTACAATCAATTTGTTTGGATGCATATCAAACTCTGAAAATTTTATCCGGAAATCGGTTATTTATAAACAGTGTGTTAAAGATTCAGTTCATGAACCAAGGGTTTCAATGTGGTATATTGATGTTTGAAATTATCTTTGGTGGAATTTTCACAAATGAACCTGTTCAAAAGATCCGGAAAGAACGAGGAGGAACACCGAAAAGTTTTTGCCTTTCTCATATAGAAAGGTTATGCAATCACTGTGAAAACCGACTTTAGAACCGAGACCCGGAGGGCCGAGTGTCATATACAATTTGACTCAGTTCGTCGAGTACGCAAAATGTATGTGTGTATGTGTGTGTGTGTGTGTGTGTGTGTGTGTGTGTATGTGTGTGTATGTGTGTGTATGTGCGTATGTGTGTATGTAACGTTTTTTTGCACTAACTTTTCTCGGAGATGGCTGAACCGATTTTCACAAACTTAGATTCAAATGAAAGGTCTTGTGGTCCCATACAAAATTCCTGAATATCATTCGGACCCGACTTCCGGTTCCGGAATTATGGGGTAAAATGTGCAAAAAATTGTGAAAATAAGTGCACTAACTTTTCTCAGAGATGGCTGAACCGATTTTCACAAAATTAGATTCAAATGAAAGATCTTGAGGTCCCATAAAAAATTTCTGAATATTATGGGGTAAAATGTGCAAAAAAAAGAAAATATATGTTCTAACTTTTCTCATAGATGGCGCGACCGATTTTCACAAACTTAGGTTCAAATGAAAGGTCCTGTGGTCCCATACGTAATTCCTGAATTTCATGCGGATCCGACTTCCGGGTCCGGAAATATAGGGTAAAGTGTGTTAAAAATTGTATACCATCACTGAAAATGGGGAAAAACCTTAAAAATTTTTCTGAATCGACCTCAAATGTTTTCCAATTGATAGTTTTTATCTAAGACAAGACCTGACAACTGGGGGTGCTGCTTTTGTTCCAAAATCAACCAGTTTCTGATTGGCTGATTTTGATGTTGCTACCTGCACATTGTGAAAAGAAAAAACTTTTGCAGGGTACGCGAGCAATGATGCCAAGTATAAAGAAAATCAAAAAACAAGTTTATTAAAATGTATAATTTTAGCTCACCAATGAAAATGAAAATTTTCAGAGGATGTTTCACTTTTTTCCAATCTCATTTGTAATAAATGTTTACAGTGGCAGCACTGTGTAATTAAAATCAGCATCAAGCCGTTTTTCTTTTTAGTGAATTAAAGTGTAACCAAAAAAGATTTGTTAAATTAGTGTAAACTCGAAAGTGTGTTTAGTTTTACGAGAAGAAAGAACTGTTGTGGTCCACACTGTGGTCACACTAAGCTTTTCTATCCCAACTTGACTTTTTCCGGTTTCCAAAAGATCCGGTAATACGTCATCAATGGATTCGATTTTGCGTTCAACATGAGATATTTCGTGTTTTGTCATCAAAGCTCGAATGATTGTTTTTAAGCATTAATATATAATAATAAAATGCATTCACAAAACCATTTTTCATGTTTATTTCAAATCAGAAACCGAGTCTAAAAATTTAAATTTATTAAATAGTTTTTTCTTAGCATAAAGTTATTAAAAAATCTGTAAATATGGCTACACTGTAGCCGATACGTTGGTATTTATTCTACAGGGCGAAAATGACGAGAAGGATGATTCGGAAGGAAGAATAAGAAGCCAGTTGTCAGGTCTTGTCTTGGGTTTTTATTAGTAGACGGTCAAACAAACCGATTTCGGTTCTTGAAGAATACCACAGTATTATATATGATAGTATGATTGATATGAGAAAGGCATCATTACACCACTAGGTAGATTAAAACAGGTTTTTTTTATGTACATTAAGCGGTGATATACCTTCCGACGAGAAAAAAGAAGCACATATCTTTCGATTAATGTATGATTCGCGAAAATTTTTTTATTTCGATGTATTAAAAAGTATTCAATAGCACATGTTTTGTTATGTTCATCAAAAACTTCTACTAAAGACTGTCCCAGAGAGTATGGACGCACTTTGATTTCGCTGTAAATAATTCACAAGTGTTAGATATTCAAATTTTATTCGATATGCTGATAATATTAGACTAAAACAACAGAATATTATTCTCAACATTTGCTACTTAGCCATTGTAGACCTGGCGCACCTTCTTGCGAACGTTCCTCATTAAATTCCGTACAGATTTCTTTGCGACAAGTTTTGACACTTTTTTTCAATCTTTTTCGAGCTGTTGAATGGTTTCGGCTGCCGAGACATGTTTCCTAAGATGTGCCTTCGTTAATGCCCAAAATTCCTCAATTGATCGAAGTTGTGGGCAAATTGGTGGATTCAAGTCTTATGGAACGAAAGTGACATTTTTGGTAGTATACCATTCTACGGTTGATTTCGAGTAGTGACAAGAACCAAGATCTTGCCAGAAGACAACAGGATCCTTGTGGCTTCGAATCATGGGTAGAAGTCGGTTTTGTAAACATTTCTTGATGTATATTTCGCTGTTCATTGAAGCAGTGGTGATGAAGGGTTTCGAAATCGTACCGCAGCTACAAATTGCTTGCCAGACCATAGCTTTCTTACCAAATATTTTGACTTCAATCGATGTCTCGGACTGGTTTAACACTTGCCCTTCTCGCACCGTATAATATTGTGGCCCCGGCAAGGATTTGTAATCGAGTTTCACGTTGGTTTCGTCGTCCATGATTATGCAGTTCAAATTTCCAGCAATAATCATATTGTACAGCTTTCGAACCCTCGGCCTGATCGATGCTTCTTGTTTCGGACTACGTTGTGGTTGTTTCTGCTTCTTATAGGTTCGAAGATTCAAACGTTCTTTAGCACGAAGAACATTTGACTTCGTAGTGCCCACTTTTTTGGCCACATCCCGAACTGAAACCTCTTTCTTTTGCTCGAACGCCTTCAGTATACGTTTATACAACTGAGGGTTAGCAGGACCTTTTTCCGACCCGTTTTCGGTTCATCCTCAAATGTGTTATCCTCACCGAACTTCCTGATTGCATTTCGCACAGCTTTTTCACTTACTCCTTCCATTTTTGATATCTTTCTCAGTGACAGTCCGCGTTCTGTGCACCATTTGTACACAATTTTTCGACGTTGTTCTGCTGAAAGTCCACACATTTCGAAACAAACTAATGAAAACGAATAGACAACTGCACAAGTGGTTAGAGAAGAGTGTAAACAACAGGACGCAGCCATAAAAATTGACAAATTCTGAACCATTGCGAAATGTCAACGGTTTTTGGTTGCATCCATACTTTCTGGGACAGTCTTTACTTCTATTAAAGTAATGAAGGCTCTAGTTATTGCAATACTTGAATAATTATGTTTCCAAATTTATGTTCAATAAACTAATTTGATTGCAATGGTATTAACGCATACACGATTTGTAATGAAGAATAAAAGCCACACAAGAAATTTTTGTCAATAACAACTGAATGAAACTTTTCTTCACTGACCACAAACTAAGCAAATTTCAAGCAGTGTCTTGTTTTCGTCCTGTGAATACCTTATACATTTTAGATGGTTCTTAGATTTTATTTGAATCTTAGGTCGGTTCACCCTTCTACGAGAAAATGAGTTACATTATTTTAATTTCGTTTCTCATATCATCCTGTAGTTCCGGAACCAGAAGTCAGATTCAACTGAAATTCAGTATACGACTTTTCATATGAATCAGAATTTGTAGAAAACGATTAAGCTATCTCAGAAAAAAATATTTGTCACACACGCATTTGCTGATCTCGACGAACTGATTAGAATGGTATATAGGTGTTATGTTCTTACAGCATTCATTAAATCAATATAATAAAAAAATGTGTTCAAACCGAAAATGCTGCCATAATTGCCAGCATCTGGTTTACTTATATCATATTCAAACGATTATGCTGCCAAAAACAAACATGAAAAAGGATGTATTTTTGGTACTTAGAAACAATTGCATATAACAGTATTAAGAATCGTGTTTCCCGTTGCTCCCAAGCATCGCTTGAAGCGCTTAAAACTCATTTTGCTGAAATAGGAGGAAAAATCACTTACACAAAAATATCAATATGTCCGTTAAAAATGAACGGATTTCAACAAACTATTGCTTGTTGGAAAGCTATTACCGTGCGAAATCTAAGTCACAAAACATATTTTGTTTACAAGAACATATGTGACAGATATTGTAGAAAAAACAAAAAAAATTGACATAAAACTTCGTATAACTCAAGAATCCTATCTAAAAAACATTCAAAAGCGTTCAGGGTGACGAGGAGACCTTTCATTTGCGACTAGTTTGATCGAAAACGCACACATACACACACACACACACACACACACACACACACACACGGATATTTGCTCAGTTTGTCGAGCTAAATCGATTGGTATATGACACTCTGCCCTTCGGGTCTAAGAAAATTTTTCTAAAGTTTGAGCGAATTCTATACTTATTTTTTATAAATTAAAGTTAAAACATCGATTGTGTCCAATGATGCCATGGTCGGAAACAGTGCTTCCTCTTATGAACGATAGTATGGACGGCCCACGATCAATAGTATTCAAGGAAATTTACGTAGTTCTTCTACTAACACACTCGATACATTGTGATTATGGTGGCAAATCACATAATCGATTGATTTTAATCTGATCACATTAAATCTCTAGTTGTCGTTTATTGCCCGCAATTCGACAGGAAACTGTTCCTTTCGGGTACAATGTAACTTATGTCGTTTTCTCTTGAAGCCAACTTAATCCCTTAACGCTCAAGGGAAATATGTTTCCCTTCCATAAACATCGTTATAGATTCTTCAATTATTATCAAATCGATGTTTTTTTCACTGAATGGTAAAGAAAACTTATTTCCAAGGCGACAAATGTGTTTCTGAACGAATAAGTAAAAAGAACTATCAATCTTCATCGCACTAAAAAAGTTTGTGCAAAATGACGTATAGAAAATAGAACAGATAATAAATGTGATATGTGCAACGTCCACAAGAACATGAAATCGTTTCGTAGAATGCCATAACTAACTATTTATTTCACTATTCTGATAATCAAAGCAATTAAAGCAATAAATAAAATTACGGTATAATAAACCCAACTCTTCTTTAATTTATTTCTAAGAAACACAGGGAAAAATATTTCCCATGAAATTATAGGAAACTTATACACCCTGCTATGACTTTCTGGTGATATTCTTTAAATTTGTACCCCCAATAGCTAAAATATTGTCTTGTACTAACATATTTCGTCCTGCACATCTTATGGTCGTGAAGGGGTTAACCCAGTTTCCACCCTAACTGCTGCCAAACCGTTTGTTTCAAGTTAGTTTCGAACCTAGTATCAACATTGTTGAACGGAAAATCCTGCCAGTTTCGAACCTGATTTTTATATGAAGTTTGCTCAGATCTTCGTTGTTAAGTGCGAAACCAACACAGTTTCGTTAAAAGTGTTTGTTTGATGAAACTACCCTGGGTCAGTTTCAGTCTTCTCAAGCGAAAACGACATTAGTTTCATATGAAGTATTCCTGAAACAGGCCTATTAACCTCAGTTCAGGAACCGTTTATTCACAAAATGAACTCATTCATATATCACGCTTATTTGGGTATCTTAATAAAACTTTAGACAAAGTTCGAATAAATACTCGTATCCAGTTTTTTGTAATATGTGTGTAAACCAAACAAAGCAAATAGTGATTTTTTTTTTAATTCGCACATCCATTTCGAAACAAACGCAACCCCATAGTATGTTGCATCTAAACAAGGAAAAGCATCCAAGTCAACTGATGATTTGGCAATGCGTACTCTGACGGCAAGACTACAACGGCCTATACAATAAAATCCAACACTTTATGACCCATAGCAAATGCATGTAATGCATTTCTGTTCGCTTATCGGATTTCATTCCTAAATAATTCTCATTAATCTTACTCTTATGCTCCTTCTGCTGCACGCCAATCTTGTGAGCTTTATGAATTTCTAGTTGGCAATAGAGACTGACAATACAGAATTGAATTTGTTCATCAAGATCGCTTTACGTTTCATGTGCATTTTGCCAAGGTAACACATTTCGATCTGTTAGTATATTGAGCTTGACGGTGTAAATCCTAATGGGATTATATGGCTATCTTTCTTCTGTTCTACGGAAACCTTACTGCACGCCAGAAAAGAATTAGCATCTTTTTATGTATTAAACCCTTCATAAATATCTTTATTGAGATTTTGTATTGAATCGTAGCATGTTTATGAAGTGAATATTCAACGAACACAAATTTATTACATTTCCATTTACACTGTGTAAAAGTTGTTCTCATGGATTGAAACTAAGCAGGGGCGTAGCCAGAAAAAAGGTTCAAGTGATAACCCCTCTTGCAATCCACGTTTTAAGCTTATATTTTTGTATATATTTTTTACGATTCGCTTTCGATTCATCATGTTTTCAGTAGAAGTTCTTTCCATATTTTGAAATTTATTAGCTTTCAAGCTCGAAGCTGTATTGATATGAATCTTTTAGAACGCGTTATTTTTTCCGAAAGCAATCGAAATACGAAAGTCCTTTCCGTCCTATCTTCACACGAATCCAACGGTGGTACAAGTTTCTCAACCGAAATATTGTTCTTACAGTTAACCCTTTCCCCCTCATCGATCGGGAACCTTTTTTTTATAGTAAATTGGATGTAACAATTCGCTACACTTATCAAAGTTAACCCGAATGCTCAAAGTGAATGTAATCTGGACCGATCTCTGAATGTTTTTGCCACTTGATAGACAAGCGTGACTAGTTGAATGCATAATCTGATCATTAATAACGCATAAAAGTACTTTCTCGGATCAGAATCCGAGCATTCTGAATGCAAAAAAAGAAAGATCGTCTATCGAGAGCATTGGACGGAAGCGCGTGAAGCAATTTTTGGTTTACCATCGGACAAAACACTCGTCTTCGAGGGTAAAAGTTCCAGCTGGTACAGTGCCAGTGCCAACAGACGGCCTGCCGAAGTAACAGTTATCCCTCATTGAGCCAGTAGAGCGCATCCTTTCACAATTCCAGTTTTTAGATGTAATCAATTTTGAGGCATGAAATAAATTCATCATCAAAAAGACATCAACACAATGACGAACTGTCTGCTTAGAAAAGAGGGACACAAAAATATCAGTGCAGAAGAAAGCATTTCGTACACTGACACTGATTGAAATGCAGTTTTGATCAAGGATGGGCATTGACTCTGCGTCTTAGGGGAGGAATGGATTATTAAACGAGATAAAACCAACTTCGATTAAGGGGTTAGTTACACCACTGTAGAATTTTCAATAAATCGGAATTTTTTTTCATTGCAAAAGGTCATGTATGATCTTAAAAATAATATTCCAAAAGATGAAAAGCGGGAAAATTTTCTAGACGTCTTAATTTCGAGTTTTACCGCGAGACTCCGACTATTATACTCCGAGCGCCTTTTGTGTTCGCGCGCGTCATCCTTCTCTGCAGGTGCGACATGAGTGAATTTCAGGAAAAATTAAGGAAGGCTAAACAAGAGGAGGATATCGACAACGAAGGCGATTTGTATGGTCCAGGCATTGCCGATTAATGGCATGTTAGTATGACATACGATTTTACAGCATCGAAAACTTTATCTCAGAACCACATTTTTTGAGCTGGCCGGAAACATAAGTCAAGCAAATCTTGATCAATCGATTGAAAAATTTTACAGAATATTCTCGATAGTTATCTCCACAGAAGTACGTAGGGGTTTTTGAAAATTGTGAATATTTTTTTTTATGAACAATTTTGTGATGCAAAAATGCGGTTTTATTTTCAAAGGGCTGCCATTTTACAGAAAATCAATTAATTAAAAATTGTTTTTTGTTCTAGATCGAAAATTGCTGAAGCTGAATTTCCGGCCGTCAAAATGCAGCACTTTCGCGGAAATGCCGCCAAGTCGCCACTTTGTTTTTCAATTTTCAAAACTGATCATATTTTTTTTCAAATATACATATTAAAAATTGCTTTATACAAAATTCGGATTACTCCGTTTTTTGAATCCCAAAATAATTCTCCAAAAAAGTCATTCTTTTTTTTTCTACAGTGGTGTAACCCCTTAAACGACAAACGGCAGACGAAAGAAAGGAATTCTCAAAACGGAAAGGCGCTAAAGGTGCGATATCTCGTTTAGCATCACGTAAATTGTGTAAATTTAGTTTTTATGAAGTGACTTTGTCAATATGTGCTATTCGAGAAAGGGAAATTGTTCCAAATGGATATGTTGGCGAAACAAATCTATCACGTGTACATTCGTGTGAGGTGGGCCATCATCAATCTTCAAAAAGCCATCCATCATAATAGACACGATAATATAAACGAAGTGTGATAAGCTATTCAGTAATAGACCAAAATAGGGCTACGGAAATGATCACCGAAGATCAGCTTAGGAAGTTTAAAAAGTTTTGTAACTATGTTTTTTTTTATTTTAAAAGAAAAGAAAGGCAGTTTTATACATAAACTATCCTAGGGGTAGGTTATGTATAAAATTGGGCGCCAACCTCAACGCTTATAGCAGTGAATTTACATTTCTTCATTGAAGAAAATATTTCAACTATTGTTATTTGGTCGAAAAGTAAGTTTCCTACGTTTTCCAAAATATGGTGCCACCATCGCTAGATATCGAGTGGGAATGTCAGATCTTTTGAGTCATCCGCCAACAACATTGCATTATTAAATTTGTGTATATTTTGGGCGTCGTGTTTGTTTCGTATTAAGTCATGACAAGTTTTACGCATTGCTTCAAAGTGGTTGAACTGTAGGTAATTGTGGACCATCGCTTTGCATGCTGGCCGATTAAAAAAATCACATGAATTAGCTCCTTGAGTAGAGCACATACAAATATGTTACGACTTTTCGATTTGGAAATATCACAGAAAACAGATATACAGGCTGACATATTGTGTGTAAAATTTTGAATGAGCAGCGTAGTGAAACTAGCAGATGTCACCGCGATCGACACTATTCTGATTGCCGCATTCACATTACGACACTATTTCAGGTGCTACATTCACTGCACGCCAGATTTTTGTTTTTGCTCTTGGTTAAAATCACAAGCTCGTATATGTTTTAATCTAATGGAATACATGTGTGATTTAAACGACATTGATACAAAGTTGTGTGTTACACTTAGGGAAACGGCGTGAGAAGTTGGGATTGTAGTTGGAATATTTCTATAATAGTCAGGAGAACTTTGTTATCGTTCCACAACGAATTGAAAAGTTTTGAAAGATCTCGGCTAATAGTCAAATAAGTGGCAGTAGTGAGCTCTTTGTTTCAAACGTATGGACAATTTTAAATTTACGCAGGCTTTTGAAAACTTTTGTTCTAGATTGTATATCTGTTAGTTATTTATTTTCGCCATTTTCTCATTCATTGATTCAATGTCACTGTTGTTGTTTGAAACATCGTTATGAGCTTCGTTGTTATCTAAAGAAGAACTACCTTGTTGTACATTGGATGCATATGAAAGTTTAAGTTTTAAGCTTGATTTGGGTATGTGTAGATTGCGCTTAAATTTAGATACTCTCTTATCCAGTTTCAGCAGGAGCCTACCGTAGTCAACAGCTGTGTCACGTACAACGAAATTGCAAAACGGGTGAAAGTGCACCACACCAGTGTCAAAAATATTATCGAGAAGATCGGTAAGACCCTTTCCATGAAGGATTCGCCCCGATCCGGTAGGAAAACGGGTCCCAGCCAGCCCGGCCGGGACTTAAAAGTGGTTGAGTACATCAGGAAAAACCCATCGGTGTCGACGCGGGATTTGGCCAAGCAGTTCAACACCAGCATCGGGATGATTCAACGGATCAAAGTTCGGAACTCCCTGAAAACGTACAAGTAACAGAAGGTGCCGAAAAAGTCCCTGGTACAGCAAGTTCAGACTAAAACAAGAGCGCGAAAACTGTATTACCGGATTCTACAGAATAAAGACGGATGCATCCTGATCGACGACGAAACCTACGCCAAGGAAGACTCTCGAGCGCTGCCCGAACCGCAATATTATACGAAATCGGTGTACCAGGACCTGGACGACGCTGACACCACGGTGGCGATGGAAAAGTTTGGGCAGAAGGTGTTGGTCTGGCAAACAATTTGTACCTGTGGTTTGCGGTCGTCGATTTTCTTCACGAAGGGCACAATTAACGCCAAGGTGTACGAGGAAGAATGTACAGAATGTACAGAATGTACAGAAAGCATAAGGCTTCTCCTCTCTTCTGGCTGGATTTGGCTTCAGCCTACTACGCCAACTCCGTTCTACAGTGGCTGTCAAAAAATAATGTACAATTCGTGGAAAAGGACATCAACCCACCGAACTGCCCGGATCTTCGGCCAATTGAAAGGTATTGGGCAATTGTCAAGCGGGACTTTCGGAAGGAAGGTACAGTGTCCCAAAACATGCAGAGGTTCAAAAAAACTGGACAGCTGCCACCAGGAAAGTCACAAAAGTAACTGTGCAGAATTTAATGAAGAATGTCAAATCCAAAGTGCGAGCGTTTTACAGAAACTAGGATTTTCTTCAATATAATCAGTGAAATGCATAAAAATGTAATTTTTCTACAATATATCTAAAACTGATGTAAAAAAAATGTTTTTTTTTCGCTTTTTTATTCAATAATTAATGTTGCTAACTACTTTTCGATACACTCCTTAGCTAATATGTGTTTATTTATTCCCTGGGAGCTCCAAAAATATCCAAACTTCAAATGGAAATGTTTTTTTTTCTAAAACTTTGACAGAAACATGCAAAATTTATGCTGCCTACTGCGATTTTGATCAAAATATTGTTTCATACGCGTGTGTGTGACGTACAAATTCTTATTAATATTGAAATTTCGAATCTCAGGACATACCTTTTCATTAGAATTCTGTTCTACTAGCATTTCGTTTTAGCATGACAGTGTCATTGAATTGAGCAACAAATTTAAAACGAAACGGTCTTCCATCTGACGCTGTATCAATAATGCACAGGAAGACACGTGTTAATGTTTTGTATGATAAGTTAACAAAATCCATCCAATAATAGCAGCTCATATTTGTGAGGCATGTTAAATACACACAATAGTCGAAAATTTCAAAATTGAAAGGCCATATGTTTATCTCTCCGTCATTTTGAACATCTCCCTTTTTCGGATGACAGCAGAGTGCACGCGTTAGGCAAACTCATATTGCTCATAAGCATAAACCAGCTTGCTTCGACGGGGAAAACCGAAATGCGGGAGACAAACCCCTGCAAACACGATTAGTTTGAAAGAGCATAAATACCAGGGCTGAATTAAGTGTGTGAGGTGTATTTTGATGTGCATATCGGTAACTCTGAATACAGTTCTGAGTAATTTTCAAACACTAAGCTGGTGTTTAACGACAGCGCACTGCATCACAATCGACGCACACGCAAATGGTTGGATTTCAAACATCCCTCACGCGCAGTTTGTTTCATTAAGAGTCCAATAATGAGGGGTGTGTGCTTGTACAGGTTTGGTTAGTTAGTTTGGATCGGTGCGACGCTTATCATAACCTAAAATCTAACTAGTCTAACCTAAAATAGACGTTTGACTCTGCCATAAGTTTTAGTTGGAACTCACGTTCAGTTTTACTTGAAAAAGAATCGCTATTCATCTGGAACAAAAAAATTTTTTAAAGAATTTTTGTTAGCAACATTTAGCTTAAATGCGCCGATTTCCCTTTCGCTTTCTATTTCTGTAGATGAGTCACCCTTCAGGATCCGTTCAACCAAGATGGTACTATCTCTTAACAAATATCCGTGTCAGAAAAATGATGAGATTTCACAAAATGACAAAGATTGACGCAGTTGCAGTTTCCCTTTTATCCGATTGCATCACCGTGTATTAGCGAGCGTCCACGGCTTGCTATGATTGATATTGATTTTTATGGTGCTATTTATTACAATTTATTATGATTTTTATTAGATCCACACTTTTCAATCGAAAAACGGAAAAAATCTGCAGCAGGCAGATCCGCTCTCGGAGGACAGGCAGATCGAAAACAACACCGGTTGCATTTCGTTTCGGTTCTTCCCTTTTTGCCGACTGCGTACGCACAATGGGACACAATTTGTAAGGATGTGGTTCAGGAGAGCCTCTCTGCTTGTACAGGATGGCCAACGCATCTCGTTGAGGAGTTTATTTATGATTAGATATGGAGATTCACCGTGCCAGATGAACGCAGAAGAAAAATCACCTAACGTCAACACAGCTGTCATGATTCTGTACTGAACAAAAAAAAGATGATCGCTTGAACAAAGCTTCCTTGTGCTAAATAACGTTCTCGTTGAGAACTAATAAATGAGGAAGTTGTGGAGACATTTATTGCACTCAGAATTGACCATTAATGTCAATGGCTGGTGTCGATTTTTCTTATAGTCAAAAGAAAAAAAAATTCCCATCTCGCTTTTGTGAAAATAACGAAACAATATAAAAATTTTAATGTACTCAGGTAGCACATATTTTATCAAAATTGAAATGACAATAGTTGAGCACATCGTTTTTATGAAGTTACGGTTATTTTATTCATTTGCTTGTTTGAGCTTTTTCTGAATAGGGATCCAAAACAGAAACTAATTTAATAGGGGCTTTTGCAAGAATGTGAAATTTTCAGCAATTTTAGAGTTAAAAAGTTTCCATCCTTTCTAGGTTACGACGTTAAACTAACGGAAACAAATCTCACATTTCAAACGAATTTGCATAATCAGTGTTTCCCTATTCGAAACCCATTACTAAAAATCATTGACACCTTTCCGATCATCGTCAATTCTACCTCTGTCATAGAAAGTTCGTTCATTTCTTCCGTGTTCGAACCACCATTCTCTATAAAAGGATAACAAAATTATGATCGCGACAGATAATATTTCAATTGCCGACGAAAGTCACTCGAATTGCCCGCTGTGTATGCAAACAGTTCGCATTGTGGAAATCGCTTGTTTATGATGTGGAATCCTTGCTCAACGTGGAATATATACTTTCTCCTATCTTTTCTGTTGTCGAGATCCCTTCTTACTTGTTCACACCCTTTTGCCACTGGCTGTTGAGACTGTTTCGTGCATAGCTTATTCAAATTACAGCCAACAACTATTCTGCGCCAGACATGCACGTGAATAGCTAAATTGACATATTTTGTAATCCCATTTTCATTTGAATGTAATTTAAGTGCTGCGAACAGCGGGAAATACGACCGCCAAACACTTTCCGGAAGGGATTGCGCGCAATAAAAGGGCGGAAGAAAGTCGTCGGTTCTTCAATTTCAATATTTTTCCCATAAATCTGTTTTTTTTTTTTTCATTCTTTGTCATCTTGTTTCGATTGTCGGAGAGTTATTGCTATGAGTTCCATTATTACGATTCAAAAGTAAAGCCTGAAGCACTCTCTATAGTGTAAAAGGGTTTTGGGCTATTGGCGGCAATTTCGATGATTTTTACTGCCGCATCGTACATCGCTTCCATGGGTTGCTGTGATCACTACGATGTTCATTTGTCAGTTCTCTACAGGCACTTGTATTGATTTATTTCTATTCCCACAGATTTATTGCAACATGAAGCATGGGAACTATTGTTAGTAAACTCGTCGAGAGACTTGGAGTTACTGCCGTTTTGGTAGCCACTTGAAATTGCTCATGGTTTAACATTCTGCTTGTACAACTTGACTGGAACAACACACAAGCTTCCCATTAAAATATATTTGTAAATTTAAATCCGAATTTGATCAAAAGATAAGTTTTATCTACAGCATTATCTGTGAAATCAGAAGGAATCCGTATATTTTGAATGATTTTTGACATTTTTACTATGAAACTAGGAAATAACTGAAAAATTTAAAAAAAAAACGCTCAGATAAGTTATATGTAACAATGATTCTGAAAACCAGTTTGCCGAACGATAGACAAAAAGATTTAAATTGGTAGTGTATTTTTTTGTAATTGACAATTTTCTAGAAATTTTCTCGATCTTCTCGTTTCGAAACATGATTTGTTGAGCTTGAAATTTACGCCACGTTTAGTAAAATGCCTAGACAGATCGACAATACACAATTGCGCTGATTGCTCAGTAATCAGTATTATGATTTCCGAAATTCGATTAGTAGATTTACTGACTTTTCGCAAATTTTTGTCGAGATTTGGCAATTTTTGTCGAACAATTGTCTCGAGAACAGAAAATGCGTTCGCCCAAATTTCGAAAAATGTGTTAACTTCGGTTAGACAGCTGTCATTTACGTTTTACATTTTCGCTTGGTACTACGCAGTTATTTCCTGACGAAATATCTCAGAGGAATTTTCCGGTGATCATTAGAAAAAAGCGAATTATTCCAAAAGATGCAGGTATGTACGATCTATTCAGTAAGTATTATAACTGCAAATTATTGATAAATATATAAATTGAGCATTTATAGAAAGCTTTTCCTGTTTCTGCTTTCGCTGTCGGGAAGTCTCCATAGGATATGTCGACATATCTACTAACATATTCGACAATCGACGATTAGTCCGATTGGCATACTATACATTTGTATGTACTAGAACCAGAAGTAATTAAATATATATTTTTGTATATTTCTACGATATAGAAACGAACTCTTGAACTTTAATTGAATGTGTACAATTAAAAATAAGAAATTCTTTAAATATGATCAGTATCTAACAGCGAAGCAGATTGGAAAGTTGACATGCGAATGCAATTATGTGATGTAAACCGAAAAAATGTTACCGCAGAGACGGGACTCGAGAACCCGTAGCTAACTCCTAACCGAGAAAATTGTTTTACCAATTAAACTGTCCTGAATATGAAAACACATGAAGAGAAAGTCCAATTGACTAGACATGCTTCGCTGTACCTGGTCACCACGGCATTCAACTTACAGTGCTTTAGGGACCGTGCACGAGGGCGTGGTTTAGTGGCCCGGCGACGGCAGCGCACGAGGCTGCGAGAGGAAAAAATAATTGTACCGAAGCAAAACATGTAATCTGAGTTTGAAAATACTTTCCAGCGTATTTTCACTGCGTATTTTTTTCGGAGCCAGGAACTATTCGCGTTCGGTGCGAACGATTGTTCAACATCGGCTGGTTATTTAATTTTTAGTAGAATTATTCGTTCTGTATCTAAATACGGCCACATCATTTTCTGTCATTGCAGTTGGATTTGTGTATAATATTGACAAATTCTTTCAAACATACTCTATTATTACGATATTCTCAGCACATTATATGATTTTTTAATCGACTGAACTGGAAACACTGAAAAAATCTTGCAACAAAATTCTAATTTCGGACATTTAGTAAAAATTGCTTCTGTGTAATTTCTTTTTATACTTTTACTCAAAGAAAATATCCCAATAAAAAGTTTAATACTTTGTTAAATGAAGTAAGTTTATCTCGAAGTTCTTCAGACTTTCGCTGAATTGCAATTATTACACCACTTGCTATTACTTTATCTTCAGAGCAAAATAGACTGAAATAACTTTTCATCCGTCCAACTTTGAAATGGGCCGCAGTTTTAGATAAATTTAACTACTCGATAGAAAATAACTGCTCTATTGTCAAATTTTAACTAAAAGTTCAAATAATTTGCAGAATGCTCCATATTCTTAAAATGGAGAAAGGAAATAAATTGCAATCGTAAAAATTGCACGACGTATATTGAAAATATGAGTCACAAAATTAACAACAAATAATCATTTTATTGAAAAGCTGAAATGTTTTGCCTTTCTTAGTGATTATACAATCACTTGAAAATCGACTAGTAAAAATTGGCCATATGGCCATATTGGTTTCATATGCCATTCCTTTCAGTTCGTCGAGCTAAGCAATGTCTCTGTGTGTGTTTCTCGAAAATGACGTAAACGATGTTGACCAACTTAGATTCAAATGAAAGATCTCGTGGTTCTACTCGGAATTCCTGAATTTCATCCCGATCCGACTTTCGGTTCCGGAATGATAGGGTAAAGTGTGTTAGGAATCGTGTACCGTAACTTAAAGAATCGAAACGAAACAAGTAAAAAGTTTTCTAAATTCGTCTCGAAAGTATTCCAATCGGTAGTCATTATCAGTAGGCAGCCAAACAAACCGATTCCAGCTTTCCTGAATCCCGGTTTTTGAATAAAGACGGTAGATAATAGTCATATACTCAAAAAAGGATCTCACTTAATTTTCTCAGTGATAGCAGTCCGGTATTCCTAATCTTAGGGTCAAATAAAAGATCTTATGCTTCTACCGAAAATTAAGCATATTTTTCGGATGCAATTAAAATCACCATTTAGAGTACGATGTCAAAATCCTATAAAATTTTCAAAATTTGAATAAAAACTAGTAGAGTTTGTAGGTTAGTTGATGTTAGTTGATGGCCATACGAACCAACTTCGATCATACCGGTTCTCGGGTTCCAGTGCCCGAAATACCTACAATTGTGGATCAGAATAAATTGGCTCATAACGGCACGTTCCCCATATTTTCGGGGATTTGTGCCTTGCCGTGACTTTTCATCATTTACCTGAATGATGGTGAGAAATAGAAGAGGATGGAAAATAAAGGAACGGGAGGAATACGCACACAACATAAATGTGTACAGAAACCAGTCGCAACTTACGAGACGTAGAAACCGCTTGCGAGAGTAAATTAGAGCTCTTTTCCACGTTGGATTAAAAACCCAAGAATATCTCTGAGTTTCAGTTGCTTAAACATAGGTTCTTCAATGTAAAAACAACCAAAAACTCGATACCGTAGTTGAGATACTGCAGGGCAGTTATATTAGATGGTATGAAGTCCCGTAATTGGATTCACAGAGATCACATGAAAATGATTCAGCAAGATGTATAGTAGCCGTGTGATAATTAAGTTTACAGTGGCCAGTCAGAGCCCTCATCAGAACACCACAATGGCGCTTCGAGAAATGTAAAAGATTCTTCGAAATTCCAGGGCATGGATTTTCCAAGAATACCTTTGTTTGACGTCAAGTCTCATAATCTATGCACATAAATATGTATATTTCAAGTGAATGGCCACATTATTTGTCTTATATTACTATAGTTCAAATTTGCAAAATTACACTAGATCTCGAAAAATTCCACAAGGTCTCGAGCGAGGCTTTTATCTCAACCGATGAGTTTGTATAGTACTGAACGTTACTCGTAACAACAAGTTAAAAAATCGAACTTGACTAATCGTGCACAGTACGCGTGCACGGTGCGCAGTTTCATAGAATTTCCTCGTGAATATCCAGTGTAGCTGTAGCTCAATTATAGAGCAGCTCTATGAATTGAAAAAAGCTTGCAGGTTCGTATCAATGACACAATTACATGTGGCCTGAGCCAAACGAATGAAACGATTCCTGGATAGAACAAGTTTTTAGATATGATACATAATTCAAGAGAACGTAGCTTGGCAAATGACTGAAACTTACAAGAATGACCTGAATCTGTGTCAAACATACCCAGTCTTTCAAGGCGCTGCCATTGTCAGAAAACACCAATTTGCATGATTTTTTCTAAGTTTGTAGAAGAGGTTACTAAACCCATATTAATTAGAGCTGAATTCATCCATTTCATTCAAGTTTGTTGGATAGAGTGAGATTTGTATATAGCTCGATGAACAAATCTCACTCTATCTTTTTATACTTCCTTAGTTGTCCATGTGTCATAATAATTCTAAATCAACTTAGAATCTGCAGTTGCGATTGATTTAGCTTTTATTTATCAGATGAATTGTAACGGTATTTATTGTCGCAGTTGTCCTCAAGTGTGAGGATTAAACGAATAAATACTTCCAATAGAAACAGATCATAATGATGTATTATGAAAATTATCGATATATGGGAGAAATAACTATGAATGCACTTAAGACTAAGAAGTATCATAACTTAAGATTATAATAACTGAAAGTTTTTTATAGTCGTTGAATACCAGAGTTCTGAATTGTGGAATCAAGACTGAATGGAAAATTGACGAAAGAAGTATATCAAGGGTATTGAGATTAGAAATTGGATTGCCTGGAAAACATCATTGTATATCAATGTAATGCATGATGTTATAGGTCGAAAAGTTCAATAATTTTCCTTCCAATAATTTTATTCTAGCCCGGCCTTAGATGGGCCCTATTTTTATAGATATAAATAAACACAATTTAAACTGCCTTTTTTCAATCGATTCTTAGTTGTAGTGTGTAGAAGTGCAGGTATGAGGACATACACATAAAATCATTTTTACGGATGTCGGTAAAAATTTGAATTTCTTTCAGCCATCTGAACACTTGCTCATCAGCTCAGTTGCTTTGAGCATACTTATTCTTGATTGTTCATCATTTATTACCGACGTTTTGAGAAATTGACAAATAATCCGGAAATATTTATATTCATTCTCCATGAACTGTAAATAATTTTTGTTTTTCGACAAATTTTCCCGAAAACCCTTGAAAATTATGAGAGAGCATTTAAATTTAATCTAAAAATTGAATTTCATATTAATATAACAAGTTCATTTATTTATGATAACTTGATTAAGTTGTAGTCAGTAATGTTTACTGAAATTCTTCATGATTATCATATGATTTACAATTAGCAAATCTTTTACTGAATTGGGAAAAAGTAATGGCATTTCAGTAATTTAAATGTTTTGTATTTTTAAAGGGTTTATCGAGTATCTCTAAACTTAAAAAAAAATTAAATATGCGCTAATAGATTAACAATTTGACTAACAGCGTTAGTGTTCAATAGGCTTCGATATGGCAGTTTTCAGAGTCTTATGAAATCATCTTACCGGTTGTCATCTACGATATTGCTACGTAGCAGTAACTATGCAACACAAGTGGTATCTTTATAAAAAGGTGACTGAAAATTGGATTATTTTACAGATGAAGTCCCGGGTTGGCGGTTCAATGCATAGGACGCTGGTCTTACAAGCCAGTTGTCGTATGTTCGAGCCCCGACCTGGAAGATTTCTTAGTGTCAGTAGGATCCATAGTACTAGCCATGCAATGATTCTGTACACTAAGAATCGGCTGCGAAGTCTGTTGAAACAGAAAGGCCAAATTCCACAAAAGGAATGTAATGCCAAGACTTTGCTTTTTACAGATGAAAATCAGCAGAAATGTTTAACAATTCATATCTGTAAAAAAAATGAATATCTAAGCGGAAGTTTGGTATGTAATTATGATGTGTTTTAGATTTAATAGTAGAAAAAAAGCGAACTTTAAATAACTTTTTAGTATTTTTAGAGACACACAATGAATTACATTTTTTTCGGATTTGCAAGTTAAAATAATGGAAATAATGATACCAACTTTAAAAATATGGGGGACTCGAAATGGTTTCCGAGAGTCTCGGACTGCTCAAGAATGCCAAAACAAAATACAATAGAGAAATAGACTCTAAAAACAAATCTGAAACAGTAGATGGTGATCAATTAGAACATGATGCAAGCAGTACTAGTGATATGCAACCATGAACTGAAATTGTCGAAGACTTAACTATAAAATAGATTATCACTGAAATGATTTTCATCTAACAAAATTTATAAAACGTTCCCTGAGGGAAGACATATGAATCTAAGGTATAATCATTTATTTTGAAATCATTTCTGAAACAGCAAATGTTCACAACCGTCATCTGTTGGAATTGACCTTTAACCCCAATATTTACGTTATTCGGTGAAACCCATAAAATTTGGGCCAACACATTGGCTCAAAATCAATTTTCGAACATAAAATCATCTAATTTACGACACTGATCCAGCTATCAAAACATACAAGCTTGAAATGTGGGTATCGAAGCAATCGAGGCAATACGCAAAACAATTAATGTTCGCACCCTTCAACACCTCGACCGGCGATTCCCACCGTTCCCATTGGCAATGAGAGCCGTTCGAAACATTCAAGCACCACCCAACTATCACGACTACAAACCGTCATATCCACTTCAAAATTTGAAACATTCTCCATGACGACGGTGAGAGTGCCTGCTTGAATGGCATTGCACGGCAGACTAGATTGTCTGCCTGTTTTACCTCAATCTTAATTTGAACCGTCTGCTGCATTCGTGAAATTTATGACAATTGTCAAAAGTGTTAATGTTCGATCTCGAAAGGATTCGTTTCTCTCATACAACCATCACGCAACAACAACAGTTGGAATAATTTATTTAATGAAAAAGTCAAAAGTCCAGACAGTGGAAAAAAAAATCATGATGCATCAAAGGGAAAGTGTTAAGGGGGAATAGTCCCTATCCCTTGCTCGTCTCTCCCTGCACCATGTTTATATTTATTTTCTTTCCGATCCTCTGTTGAAAACCAGCAAGGAGGCTAGCGATTTGGGTTACTGCACTTCAAGAGTCCTGAGCTGGTGAACTAAAAAATGAAAACAAATAAATTGGTTGAGGCTCAAGAGAAGGAAGGAAAAACCGGTCCATTAGCTCGGATCCTTACGAGAGGAGAGTGACGAAAGTGTGCGATCCTTCAGGATTAATAAAGCAATTGTTGTAATCCGATCTTCCATTCTTCGACAGGACATCGGAACGAGTGTTAAACTGCAATGACCCACCTTTTTTGTTTTTGTTTGTTGGAATGAATGGAAAACCGGAATTCCCGATCCCGATTGTTTTAGAAGTGGCGGAATGAAAGGGCCTTGGTCTCATGGTTCAATTAATCACTTTTTTTCAACTAAGGATCGAAAATTTCTGGTTCTAGTGACCGTTAGTGATCCCAAATATCGGGTCTGAGAAAGTGTCCCTTGTGTGGAATATTGCATAATTTTGAGACTAATGAAGGACATCCAACCCTTCCTCAGCACACAGATGGACATCTGTTGGGATATTCGAATGTTTGCAATGAATTTCGGTATGTCATACTGATCGGGGTCCATGAAATTATTTCTGCTAGTTTTGCGTAATCGTGACAAATGGTTGCTATTTGTAACCAAGTCAGATTGATTAATTAAAGTATGACGTTGGAATTTGTCGTGGACGATGGGTTTCGTTGATCATTAGTGTAAACAGTCATTTTTCATTGACCACCATTGAAAAACCTGTTTTAATCCACCTAGTGGTGTAATGATGCATTTCTCATATTACTCATAACATCATAAATATTCACCCCTATTTTGTTCGTCGATCGATTCGAAATATTCAGATCGAATGTGCAATTTCCATTCTGCATTCCGTTCGAGTTGGGTATGAACTCGAATATCATTCGTTCGAGTTGTGTTAATTTTCGAACATTACTCGATCGACTTGCTTACGTATTACTTCTGTTCGATTTAGAATCGTTCTAATTTGTTTATACAAGAGTGACGGTTTCGTTTACTAAGAAATGAATAATAAAAGGTGATTTTTTTGAGGTTAGGATTTTCATGCATTAGTATTTGCTCAGATTTTTTGAGGTTATGATTTTCATGCATTATTATTTGCTCAGTATGCTCTGACATTTCATCATGAATAGACTTACTAACGAGCAACGCTTGCAAATCATTGAATTTTATTACCAAAATCAGTGTTCGGTTCGAAATGTGTTTCGCGCTTTACGCCCGATTTATGGTCTACATAATTCTGGTTGAATGGCTACGTAAATAAGCAAAATTGCCGCATTTGGAGTGAAGAGCAACCAGAAGCCGTTCAAGAACTGCCCATGCATCCCGAAAAATGCACTGTTTGGTGTGGTTTGTACGCTGGTGGAATCATTGGACCGTATTTTTTCAAAGATGCTGTTGGACGCAACGTTACAGTGAATGGCGATCGCTATCGTTCGATGCTAACAAACTTTTTGTTGCCAAAAATGGAAGAACTGAACTTGGTTGACATGTGGTTTCAACAAGATGGCGCTACATGCCACACAGCTCGCGATTCTATGGCCATTTTGAGGGAAAACTTCGGAGAACAATTCATCTCAAGAAATGGACCGGTAAGTTGGCCACCAAGATCATGCGATTTGACGCCTTTAGACTATTTTTTGTGGGGCTACGTCAAGTCTAAAGTCTACAGAAATAAGCCAGTAACTATTCCAGCTTTGGAAGACAACATTTCCGAAGAAATTCGGGCTATTCCGGCCGAAATGCTCGAAAAAGTTGCCCAAAATTGGACTTTCCGAATGGACCACCTAAGACGCAGCCGCGGTCAACATTTAAATGAAATTATCTTCAAAAAGTAAATGTCATGTACCAATCTAACGTTTAAAATAAAGAACCGATGAGATTTTGCAAATTTTATGCGTTTTATTGTTTAAAAAAGTTCTCAAGCTCTTAAAAAATCACCCTGTATAAATAATAAAGAACAGCTTTGATGGTTAGTGTTCGAAATTTCAAGTGTTCCCGAACGAGAGTCGATCGAATCATACAAGTCGAACGGAATAAAGAGTGCAAAATTCGAACTCGAACGAAAGTGTAGATTCGTTTGTATCATAAATCCGTCGGATTGCACAACTGTTTATTGAATATAAATAAGAAGGTTTGTTCGGACTTAATCTAACAAACTCTACAAATCCTGTTTACTCTGTGGTTTCGGAACCGGAAGTAGTATCCACAACAAATTTAGGAATTCCGTATGAAACTGTAAGACGTTTCCTTTGAACCTATAAGTTTGTGAAAATCGATTAGGCCATCTTGAAGAAAAGTTAGTGAGATCCTTTTTGCAGTTTTTAATCACCATTCCTCTTCTTACGAAACCGGATTCAGATAACCGTCAACCGTCAATGTAAGTCAAGCTAAACAGCATGGATCAGCAGCATAAAAACATGTAGTAGAATTATTATTATTGTTATTGACATCACTACAGCACCGGTACGGTATTACTGCACTACCGGCTGTGAAATTGCATAGTTTTTCAAATAAACTGAAATTCATTGATATTCTTTTATTTTATTTTTCATATAATTTATTTTACCTTGGATTTACATTCTTTTATTCTTTCGGTCGCGCTTATCATAAAATAGCTAAAAATGTTATTAATAGTAGCGCCGCCTTTTACCAATATCACACACTAGTAGCAGACATCCGTAACCGTTTCGTTTTCTTTATAGCGTGTATGAAATAGAACAAAGCACGCATCGTTCGTTTTGTGTCTTCTTCCCCCACGTACTGGTGTTGTACATATTGTATACTGTTGTAGGGGAGAGTGTTCGGTTACCGGCACCCTTTTCTTTTAAGCTTATACATCAATGGCAAGCCAAAGTCCCTAGTTAACAAATGATTAAGATTGATTAAGTTAATTTGTTTTCATTGCCTGATGAAGACTTCGCCTTGGCTCTTTTGGTCGATGATTTGGATAGTAGCGCCTTTGGTGTTGATTTGGTTGGTCTTCTACCGGCTTCGTGGCATTGAATACGTTGCTGCAGTCGAATTTATTGGCTTCTCATCCACTAAACAACGTTTAATGACATTAATCAGTCCATTAAAGTTCATTTTCCTTGACTTGGACGATTTGTTTGAAGTCGCCATGGCTAACAGAACCAGAGAACCAAAGTTTTTACTTATATCACAGATGTATTGAAGCCGTCAAGTTGTCCACGTGTTGCATATCACCAGAGATGCCAGGTAATACAATAAGTTTAGCTAGCAAGCAATAAGTTTAGTGTACAAACAATCGACGTTTCAAAAGTCTGTAAAAAGACGAAAAAAAGGTTTAAATGTTAACTAAGAAAGAAATTAACAGACAAATTTGCAGACTTGGTATCTCTGCCTATCATTGACAATTTTTCGCATTTTGTTGAAAAAAATGGGGTGCCGGTACCCGAACATCTTGGGGTGCCGGTAAGCGAAATCGGTAGACATTTTGGAAATGACGAAAAAAAACTTTGGTTGTGGAAATTTTGATAGCATCCGGTATATAGATCGATTTCACTTCATAAATATTCAATCCACTCACCTTTTCGAATGTTGCTTTTCAATTTATGATACTATAAAAAAAGTTATAAAAAACTTTTGTGTTGATTTTCACGCAATTAAAATTCGTTTTAAGTGCAGCAAAAAGTACAAGCGTCTGTTTGCTCTGGTATTCGGCACAAAAAGAACGTGCTGCTATTACACACACATGTCATTTGTCGAAACGACGCTATCTGCTGTCTGTCTAAAGTTACGGTGGGGTGCCGGCAACCGAACATCTTCCCCTATATATTGTACATATATGGCGATTTGAAAACTTTGACATTCTTCGCCCTGTAACTGCGGAACCGGAGGTCGTATCCGAATAAAATTTCACAGTAGCTTTAAAGATAATATGAGCTTTAATTCAAATCAAGATTTGTGAAAATCGGTTCAAGCATCGCAAAGAAATCGAAGTGAATTCTTTTTTTGGAGTTTTTCTTCACCATTTTCGGTGCTTCCGGAACAGGAAAAGAAGGGACCTGTAGTGCCGAATTTAGTTTTTATGACCACAAACTAACAAGTTATGTAAACTAAAAGAATTCATTAGACAGTTTGGTATCTGTTTTTGACCATCGTTCGTGCAAAAATACTGATGAAATTTGTAATTTCCCACTTATCACGCTTTAGTTCCGGAAACGGAAGTCGTATCTAGATTAAATGTTCTACAAATTTTTATGAAACTATGAGACCTTTCATTTTAATCTTAGTTTGTGAAAATTGATTGAGCCGTTTCAGAGAAAATTGAGTGCACACTTTTTCTCTAGTTTTCACATATTAACATGTAACTCCGGAACCGGACGTTGGATCCAAATTAAATTCAGTAGCAGGCTATGGGACTATGAGACCTTTCATTTGAATTGTGAAAATCAGTTGAGCCATCTTTGAAAAAAGTGAGTGCATATTTTTTCCATTTTTTGGTACAATTCATCCTATATCTCCGGAACCGGAAGTCGGGATGAAATTCAATAGCAGGTTATGGGACCTTATAAGGCCTTTTATTTGAATCTTAGTTTGTGAAAATTGGTACTCTAAGAAAAGTGAGTGCACATCTCTCTCACACACACAGAGAGAGAGAGAGAGAGAGAGATTTGCTCAGTTCGTCGAATGGTATATGACATTCGGCTCTCCGGGCCTCGGTTAAAAAGTCGATTTTCACAGTGAATGTATAGCCTTTCTATATGAGAAAGGCAAAAAGACAGCTCACATATCTAAGAGCCATTAAAAATATTTAGAATATTTCATTCAGTAATAGCCGTTCAACCGAGAAGGTTGTGTATAGAAGCGTACAGTTTGATAACGCTGGTTGGTTTACACGCGTTAAATACGACAACGGTTGAACTACAGGTAGAGACCTGTTGGCAGCAGCCGTTAAAACGTATAGTCGTGCTGCATAAGAGAGCCCTAGTGCTGGGCCAAGCTGGTGAAGGAAACAACAAAGGGCGTTTCCCAAACTCTACCCAGGCCGCAATATACAGCCACAAGTGCTGAGCAGGAGAGTGCAAAGGCACATCGAAGAGGAAGAGTGCAAAGGCACATAGAAGCAGGAGAGTGCAAAGGCACACCGGTGCGAAGGCACTTCGGTGCAGAAGCATATCGGTGCGGAGCACTAGGAAGAAGGAGAGAAGACTACTCGGTCTTTCCACTGCCATACAACACGCAGGTATACACCGGTGACCTGCGCTGGTTACAGTTGGCGAAGACGAAAGCAAATCGGAATTCGAGTGGTGCTGGATGTCAGGTAGCAGTAGCATCACATCATATTCTATCGCTACAGTGAGCTTCAGCATTGTATCAACGTCCAGATACATCCAACAAGAACATCTAGAGCAACGAGGATCTACACGGCAGTGCAACGGAGATAGACAACAATTTCAAGGTAGAAGTTTTTTTTTCCTTTTAATTGAGTACTGTGTAGTGTTGGTTTCAAATTTTATTTTAAAGTTTAGTTAAAATTTTTAATGTAATGGATGAATCCATGGACGTAAATCCTAGCATGAATCCGATACCCCCACGAACGAAAAAATATCAGGAGAGCTCTTCTGGGCCTTGGATAGTCTTTTTTAGACGTATATCAAAGCCATTAAACATTTTTCAAATTAATAAAGGTTTGACATCACGATACTCTTCAATCAAAGAGATCATAGAAGTAAATAACGATAAAATTCGTGTTGTGGTAAATAATTTGAAACACGCGAATGATATTGTCTCTTCGGAACATTTCAATAAAGAGTATAAAGTTTACATACCCTCCAAAGATGTCGAAATTGACGGTGTTGTTACCGAAGCGAGTCTTTCGGTAGATGATTTACTCAAGCATGGTGTTGGTCGTTTCAAGAACTCTATGCTTGAGGGTGTGAAAATACTGGAGTGCAAACAACTGTACTCAGTAGTTCATGAAGAGGAAAAAAAAGTTTATCGCCCATCAGACTCGTTTCGAGTGACATTTGCCGGGTCTGCGTTGCCGTTCCATGTCTATTTCGATAAAATTCGCCTCCCTGTTCGGCTTTTTGTTCCAAATGTAATGAATTGTACGAACTGCAAAAAATTCGGCCACACAGCTACTTACTGTAGTAATAAACCAAAATGTATTAAGTGTGAAGGGCCTCATAAAGATAATGATTGCAACAAGGAAATTGAAAAATGTATTTATTGTGAGAATAGTCCTCATGATGATATTTCAGTATGCACTGCATTTAAAGTGCACAAAGACAAAATTAAGCTTTCTTTAAAAGCACGGTCTAAGCGCACATATGCAGAAATGCTTAAAACGGTCATTGATGTCCCCCCTTTGGAAACCGAAAACGGGTTTTCAAATCTAGAGGAACCAGAGGACTCTGACTCTGACGAAAATAGTGAAGGTAATTCGTTTATCACTACCCAAGGGTCAGTTAAGAGAAAGAAGTCTTCCTCCAAATTACCAAAAAAGACACCTAAAATTTCATCTTCAAAAAAAGATCCCCGTGTTAAACAAAAAAAGTCAAAACCAAAGACTGTGCCTCCTGGTTTGTCAAATTCACAAACCAATCCAGGATCTAGTACAGAAAAAGATAATAATCCAGTGGGCTCCATTTCACAGCCACCAACAGGATTACTGAAGTTTTCGGAAATTGTTGAATGGATTTTCTCAGCATTCAATATATCTGAACCCTTAAAGACCCTCATAATGGCATTCCTTCCAATAGCTAGAACCTTTTTGAAGCAGTTATCAGCTCAATGGCCAATTGTCTCAGGTTTTGTATCTTTTGATGGATAATTTATCACCCGTCGCAAATGATACAATCACTGTCCTGCAGTGGAATTGTCGAAGCATCATGCCAAAACTTGATTCATTTAAAATATTATTGCATAGTCAAAAATGTGATGTATTTGCTTTATGCGAAACATGGCTTACTTCAAACATAGCTTTAAATTTTAATGATTTTAACATTATACGTCTCGATAGAGACTCTCCGTATGGTGGAGTGCTTTTGGGAATTAAGAAATGCTATTCCTTTTATAGATTAAACATCCCTTCAACTTCTAGTATAGAAGTTGTTGCTTGCCAAATAAACATTAAAGGCAAAGATATTTGCATAGCTTCGGTTTATATTCCTCCAAAAGCACAAGTTGGACAGCAACAGCTTAATGAAATGGTTGAAGCCCTTCCTGCACCACGATTGATTCTGGGGGATTTAAATTCGCACGGTATTATGTGGGGTTCCGTTTACAATGATAGCAGATCATCTTTAATACAAAACATTTGTGACAATTTTAGCATGACGGTATTAAATATGGGTAGCATGACACGGATCCCAAGACCTCCGGCACGCCCAAGTGCATTAGATCTATCTCTTTGCTCAACATCAATTCGACTAGATTGCACCTGGAAAATACTGCCTGATTTACACGGTAGCGATCATTTACCAATCATCATCTCAATTAGCAGTAGCAATTGCATTGCTACTTCCGCTAGTATTCCATATGATTTGACAAAAAATATCGACTGGATTAAATACCAAAGTAGTATCTCTAGTATTTTGAATTCAATGGAAGAGCTCCCTCCACTTGAAGAATATGACTTCCTCATTTGTTCGATTCTGGAGGCAGCAGAACAATCCCAAACTAAACGCTTTCCTGGGCCAACGACTAACATAAGGCCTCCCAACCCCTGGTGGGACAAAGAGTGCTCAGAGGCTAAACTCGCAAAACAAAATGCTTGCAAGACGTTTCTAAAACGGGGAGGAGGAACTCCTCAGAATTTTGAAAAACTTATGGTTTTAGAAACCAAGTACAAGAGCATACTTCGAGCCAAAAAATGTAGCTATTGGAGACATTTTATCGAAGGTTTGTCAAGAGATACCTCAATGAGCACTCTTTGGAACACGGCCAGACGAATGAGGAATCGTAACGTGGGCAATGAGAGTGATGAATACTCGAACCGATGGATATTTGACTTTGCTAGGAAAGTTTGCCCAGATTCTGTTCCTACGCAGAGCATTATACGGGAATCTCCTCCAAATAATGGTTTTATTAATAACCCATTTTCAATGATGGAATTTTCTATAGCACTCTTGTATTGTAACAATAACGCTCCAGGGTTGGACAGAATTAAATTCAACTTGGTGAAGAATCTGCCCAACCTCGCAAAAAGACGTTTGTTGGAATTGTTCAACAAGTTTCTTGAGCAAAATATTGTTCCACCTGACTGGAGACAAGTGAAAGTTATCGCCATTCAAAAACCGGGGAAACCAGCTTCCAATCACAACTCATATAGACCCATTGCGATGTTGTCCTGCATCAGAAAATTGTTCGAAAAAATTATTCTACGACGTCTCGACACTTGGGTCGAGACGAACGGTTTGTTGTCAGATACTCAGTTTGGCTTCCGTAGAAATAAAGGGACGAATGATTGCCTTGCATTACTTTCGTCTGACATCCAAATTGCCTTCGCTCAAAAGCAACAAATGGCATCTGTATTTTTAGACATAAAAGGAGCATTTGATTCAGTTTCCATTGATGTTCTTTCAGACAAGCTTCACCAAAATGGACTCCCAGCGGTTATAAATAATTATTTGCACAACCTTTTGTCAGAGAAACACATGCATTTTTCACATGGCGATTTGGCAACACTCAGAAATAGTTACATGGGTCTCCCGCAAGGCTCATGCCTCAGTCCGCTCCTCTATAATTTTTACGTAAATGACATTGACAGCTGTCTAGTAACCCCATGTACACTAAGACAATTGGCAGATGATGGCGTGGTTTCAGTTACTGGACCCAAAGCTATTGATCTGCATAAACCATTGCAAGATACCTTAGATAACTTGTCCGATTGGGCTGTTCATCTTGGTATCGAATTCTCTGCGGAGAAAACAGAGTTAGTCGTCTTTTCAAGAAAGCATGATCCCGCGCAGCTTCAGCTCCATATGATGGGAAGAATGATCCAACAGGTTTTAACTTTTAAATACTTCGGGGTGTGGTTCGATTCCAAATGCACGTGGGGAGGACACATTAGGTTTCTGATAACAAAATGCCAACAAAGAGTAAATTTTCTTCGAACAATAACAGGATCTTGGTGGGGTGCTCATCCGGAAGATCTAATAAAATTGTATCAGACAACGATACTTTCAGTGATGGAATATGGATGCGTTTGCTTTCGTTCCGCTGCAAACTCTCATATTATCAAACTGGAGCGAATTCAGTATCGTTGTTTGCGAATTGCTTTAGGGTGCATGCATTCGACACATACAATGAGTCTTGAAGTTCTGGCGGGAGTTCTTCCATTAAAAGATCGATTTTGGGAGCTTTCATCACGCCTGCTAATAAGATGTGAGGTGCTGAATCCCATGGTAATTAATAATTTCGAACGACTAGTCGAGCTTCGATCTCAAACAAAATTCATGACAGTATATTTTAACCATATGTCACAGGAAATCAACCCTTCAAGATATATTCCTATCCGTGTCAGCCTCCTAAATGTCCCTGACTCAACTTTATTTTTCGATACATCCATGCAGCGCGAAGTGCGTGGAATCCCGGATCATCTACGTTCGACGGAAATCCCAAAAATATTTTCAAGTAAGTTCAGGCATATTGACTCTGAGAAAATGTTTTACACGGACGGATCGCGAATTGAAGAAGCGACAGGGTTTGGTATGTTCAACAATAATGTTTCGGCCTCATTTAGGCTTCAAGAACCTGCATCTGTTTATATAGCAGAGCTAGCAGCAGTTCATTATAGTTTGAGTGTAATCGTCACATTAATTCCAAACCATTATTTCCTCTTCACAGATAGTCTGAGTGCAATTGAAGCCATTCGCTCAAACATGACTGGCAAGACTGAACCGTTTTTCCTGGGCAAAATAAAACAGTGCCTGAACGACATATTGAACAATAATTATCTAATCACTATAGTCTGGGTCTCGGCTCATTGCTCCATTCCTGGCAATGAAAGAGCCGATATTTTAGCCAAACGTGGTGCTATTGAGGGTGAAATTTATGAGAGACCAATTGCTTTCAACGAATTCTATAGCTCGTCTCGCCAAAGAACACTTGCCAGCTGGCAAGCTTCTTGGGATAAAGATGATCTGGGTCGGTGGATGCACTCAATTATTCCGAAAATATCGACAAAGGCATGGTTCAGGGGACTGGATGTGAGTAGAGATTTCATTCGTGTGATGTCCAGACTCATGTCCAATCACTACACGTTAGATGCACATCTCCTTCGAATTGGGCTCTCCGAGACTAATCATTGTGCTTGCGGAGAAGGTTATCGGGATATTGATCATGTCGTTTGGACATGCGTGGAGTATCGTGATGTCAGATCTCAACTAATAAATTCTTTGCGTACCCAAGGTAGACTATCCAATGTCCCAGTTCGAGACATTCTTGCTTGTCGTGACCTTTCATACATGAAACTTATTTATCATTTCATAAAGAAAACTGGAGTTTCAATTTAATAAAGGCCCCTTTCAAGACTTAGTTCTGATCCCAGCTGCGTCCATGAGTTCAACCAATAGCTAAATTAGAATAAAAATAATGTAATGATACAAACAAACTCGAAACAGTTTATGAAATTATTAACAAAATGTCTGAAAATAACAGCTTATTTTATAATTTATAGAAGTTAATCGTTTGGTTCAAATAATATTTCCGAGTAGATTTCATAATTAATGACGAGTTACCTAAGATGATATTTAAGTAATAAGAGAATATGTTTTAATAAATGCAAAACGTTGTGACTATGTTAGAATTAAATTAGGATAAGAATATTATGTAAAAGTGATGCTACGGCGAAGAAAAACTTATGTAAACTGCCTTAAGAAATAAACGTATTTATGAAAAAAAAAATTTAGAATATTTCCTTTTAATGAAATATAAGTTAAACCGAATAGTCCTGTTTTATGCTATGCACTGAATACCTAATTACTAGGTCAATAACAATATCAATAAAGAAAGTTTTGTGAATTATCAATAGGGGAAATGTGGGGTTTAGTTCGAGGTACATATTAAGGCGCATCTCATTGTGCTCATGTTAATGTTTACCACTATTTACTTGCAATAAACATTGAGATTTGGCCCTATTAACTTCAATCGGCTACAGTTCACCTTTCCTGTTAATTTCATATCAATACGACAGACGGAAATATAAAAAATAAGCTTTATATATTTATTTATAATAAAATCGCGTTTTTCTTGGTTCAGTTTTTCCGACTCAAACGAAGTTATCATCGAGTATTCCGAGTTTTACGGAAAATTCATTGTGCGCATAATTGTTTACTGCACTATTATCTTACCCTTGCGCACTTTTAGGAACAAAACACGACCATTTTGTGGCGTTCATGTTCATAAGCGACATAATAACATAATAATAGTAATAGTTCATTTGAGGATATTTTAAAGCAAGGTTTTAGGTTTCCGTAGACGTGTTTACGATCTGGAGAAAATTAATATTTTATTTGTAATACTAAGCGCACACTAATCGCCACCTTTTCACTACATCTTTTCTTTAAATTTCCTCGGTTCGTGTAGTTTGGTAGGTTCTCAAAACACCAACATCGCCTATAATGATTAAATCAAAATAATTAATATAAAAATAATTCACATTTAGGCTAGCAGATGCTGAAAGCATAACCTGCGCTCGGGTCTGTTCACAGTGGCGTACCGAGGAAATTTGGCTCCTGGGGCAAATTAAGAGTTTTGCCGCCCCCATCGTTGGAAATCCGCAAAGATCTTCGGAGAGCAAAATAAAAGGTGAACCAAAATCCGGAAATCCGCAAAAAAGGTCCCAAAAAAGGACTTTTTCGCCCTCCTTCGCAACATCCCCCCTCCCCCCTTCCTAGGTACGCTACTGCCTGTTCACAAGAATACTTACATTAACACAAGGCACATTCAGATAGATCTGCAAAGTATCATTAAAATTGTTGATTGTTATGTTATTTTCTTCCTATTTCATTTTTAATCGAAGCAGAAAATCTAACTGAAATATCCAATATTAATTGTGCCCTGGGTGACACCAACTATTCAAATATATAGCTAATAACCAAGATTCTATTGAAATAATTCCCAAGTTTCACGAGGAAGATTTATTTCGATCACGTGGAAAAATGAAAAACAAAGAGTGAGATCTCGTTTCAACTTACTTCGCCTTTGCAATAATTCAAATTATTTCATTTGATGGGGTGACTTTTAAAACAATCACACGAGGCGTACGCGGGTAAACCCGTTTAAGTTGTTTCTTAGCGAATTGAGTGGAAAAGAAAAAATGGATTTATTACCAGATCGTTGGCGATTTTTTGCACAATCAATCGTGGTAATTTGAAAAAGAAGTAGAATTTGTACAGAAGTTTGAATATCCCACGGTAAAATGGAAATGAAAATTAAAAAAAACGTTTTGAACTTCTTAAAATTATATTGAGATGAAAATAAGCTCATTAATAATTTTTATAATTCATAGAATAAAAAATTTCTCTCATCCCGATTTTTTTGATTTATACCTTGAACCGAACATCAAATTTATTGTCGTGAATACGACTTACTTTACTATGGGGTGCCTTTTCAAAATTAGCCATATGGAAGAATGGGCAGAACTTAATCGTGAATATCTCGACTTGTATTAATGGTAGCAACATAATTCTTTCACCATTTCATCAAAAATATGATCAGGAATTTGGGATAATATTTTGAACAGTGTGAGATAACCACAAACAACTCAAAAATTTAGTTTTCTGAAAATTTTAAAACAACGCGGAAAACTCTTACTTTCGCTTGGGTTTTTCGAGCAAGGACGACGATTTTGAGGTACTCAGGTACATATCTTCAACTGAACGTTATAAATCGATCATTTCTTCTTGTGCGATGGATGGAAGCAGATGTCGGAGCGAGAAGACACACTCAAACAGCGGCATCGGAGAGCGCACCTTCTGCGTGGTTAAAAACCCTTAAACGCTCATGTCGTAGTTTTCATTTGCCTTCCGGTCGTCATGGCGAGAAGACGCATTAAACCAGTTTCGCATCATTTGGTACTGCGAGCGGATGTTATGTGTTGCGGTTTGTTCGCAAAGCTAGTTTCAATTCAATCAAGAGCGATTACATCAGACAGTAGAGCTTCTAATCTTTTGCATTGGAGTGAGAGAAAACGAAAAGTGGACAACATTATATAAAATCAGCCGTTCTAACGGCTCTAAATGTTATCTAAAAGAGTATTAAGATTACTTCTTTGCAAATAGAAGGTAAAATCATCAGTTTAGTGAAAATCCAAAATGATTTGATTTGCTTCGTGCACTTTTCGTTGTGCGAAAATCGTTGGAGATAAATGTTCCGAACTGTGCTAAATATCGTAGAGACTTCCACAATTTGGTCCTTCTAAAAGGCAGAAATGAATCCTGTACAGCTTTCCTGATAGTTTCTTTCAATGAAACATGCAAATCCGAAATGAGATAATCGACGTCAAAAATCATTTAAAATTTTAGTAGTGAAAAGGTGGAAAGTTTCGCAATTCACACAATCGATCAACTATCAATTCGAATTCGAAAGTGTAAAGAAATCGTATCAGTTTTATTCGTATTCACGACATCCAGTTATGTCTCTGACATTATACACCCGTACTTCTTTTTTTCATTCCATTAATATTCGAAACTGTATGAAAAATGAAATACTCTGATAAATAATAATATAGTGAGTGATAACATGTTTTAATGAAGAATTATCTTGCTTATACACTGAAAATCGAGTTTCAGTTTTTGAGCAGAAATCATTCATTGTCGAGCTCTTCTATAAGCTACCCAAAATTAGTTCGTTATCTGCTCAAACTTTGATTTAATCGTAAAAAATGGGTAGCGAGCTTTGCCAAAGTTGCCATGACAACACTTTGGGCAAACTAACATTCACCTAAATTTTGAGGTCATCTTTCGTTACCTAAAAAAGGGGAGGTGTACTTAAGTTGATGTTGGGTAAGTTTTGACTCAAAATTAGGTAGCGGCTGGTAAGAGTAAAGATATATCCAGAACCACCGATAGGGAGGGAGAAAGGGGGGGGGGGGGGGGTATGTTTGATAGTTCAAAACCACACAAAATATGACGAATTTTTTTTAATATGACTAGTATTCTTATTTGAATGTTGGAATGTAAAAAATATACATTAATATATAAAAGAAATTGGCTGCACTGCCAATGTCGGTAGTCACATAAGCGGCCCTTACACGAGAATTATTAATGTCATTTTTATTGATCACTAAGTAATGATATTGCAAATTTTCATGGAGAACTCGTCATTACTCCACCTTACACGTTCATTAAAATGACATTATTGTTTAGTAATGACATTTTTAATGATCGTGTAAGGTCCGCTATACCTTCAACTCTGTATGAAATGTTCAAAACGACGAATGTAACAATGAGAGATTCTCTTTGTTTACTTTCTCTTTCGATTATTACGGTACTCTTATCAATCCTTCACTCCAATTAATTACCGATAATAATAACTAAAGCTATCATCTTTTAATCTGCACTGAAGAAATTACCGAAAAAAGCAGTAATGTTTCGCAATAATCGAAAGAGAAAGTAAACAAAGAGAATCTCTCAATGTTACATTCGTCGTTTTGAACATTTTATACAGAACTATCATTAATGATTCACTCTTTTTTTTATAACGGCCAACCTGTCAACTTCCACTTTCGAAAGAAATTGCAGACGAGCTATGAAAAATAGAGTCGACGACAGAGAAAACTTTTATCTGCCGTTTACTATTATGACTCATTCTCAGCGAGTGCCGAGTCATTCGAAATTACTCTTCAAAGTGAATGTTGATGGATGGCTTATTGGCCGTTATAAAAAAAATGCGCAAAACGAATTCAGCAGGGCATGGAAAGCAAACAAAATAAGTGTAAGAAACCAGCTGTTTCGTCTTGTCTTAAGTGAACACCAGTCGCCATGTTATTTTGCGGATGACTCGACTTTCAATGAACAAATTGTGATGAAATCGAACATAGTATTCTCGCTTTAGTTTTAATGTATTGCTTATACATCCGAGAAAATAGTTCGACAAATGTGCAATACTGCTGTTATTAGGTTTTGCACGAACATGACATAACCTCACAAAAATGAACAGAATGAACTTATTCATGACAGTCGACGTGTACTTGTTCACAGTTTAAAAGTTCATCAGAAGTTCGTCGTTCGAATTAGGTTTTGCACGAACATGACATAACCTCACAAAAATGAACAGAATGAACTTTTTTTGACAGTCGACGTGTACTTGTTTACAGTTTAAAAGTTCATCAGAAGTTCATCGTTCGAATGTAAAAATTGCAAGTCGCCTCACACTCAACAGATTTATACATATATCGCTCCTTGATGCTGGAATCACATACAGGGCAATCTTTTTAGTTATTTTCACTGTGGAATACGTTTTTAACAGGCACTTTTTCGTCATTTTTTCAATTTTTAACTTGCAGTCGCAAAACAAAACAAGTACACGGCAACTGTCAAAGATGAACTTGATTCATCGGCAGTTCATTTGTGTCGTCATCGTGCAAAACCTAATATAAAAATTGCAAGTCGCCTCATACTCAACATATTAATACATATATCGCTCCTTGATGCTGGAAACACATACAGGGCAATCGTTTTAGTTATTTTCACTGTGGAATACGTTTTTAACAGGTACTTTTTCGTATTTTTTTCAATTTTTAACTTGCAGTCTCAAAACAAAACGAGTACACGGCAACTGTCAAAGATGAACTTGATTCATCTGCAGTTCATTTGTGTCGACATCTTGCAAAACCTAATAGCTAAGCAAATGATCGAAGTTTTTTTTTCGTGCAATGAAATAAGATCGACATTGTTACCTTAGAGCAAAAATTTTTTCTTTCACTTCTGAATTTGACCGTTTTTATCAGTAATCGTTAGAAACATGAACTAATTCAAAATTTTTCTGCCGATTCGACAGCTCTTGCTGACGTATTATCTCTACACGAACAGCGCCTCTTCAATTGCCAATTATTTGAAAAATTCGTATTTTCGGTTGCACAAGAAGCGAAACTGCGCATCCCTCGCTTTTCAACAGAGCCAATATGTGAACAACACCAACACCAGCACGAAAGCATAACTGGAACAGCAGAATCAGCTGATCAAACCGAAGCGGGTTTGTTTATATCCGTTCTTCGGTGTCAGTCGTGTTGCGAGAGATGTATTCAGCCGACGAAAAACGCTATGGTGAAATAAACGAACTGTCAAACATTTTTATTGTTTTGTTGAAGTTTTGATTTCTACAAAATTTTTCTTGAAAATAATACAAAACTTCCAGTGTTTTCTAATGTTAAACAGTGAAAACGTTTCCTGAACCTATGGTAGACATGGACTACGTATATATGAGCGGAGATCCTGGAAATCGAGCGGAAGACATCATTACCCTTACAAGTGAGTTATTGCCATTATTGGAATTGGAGTTGCTTGTAATAACCAGCCGTTCCGTTTGACACAGTGTATGATAATGGTACAACGGCGGAAGGATATCCCGAGATTGACTACGGCACGTTTAACATTGGTTTCGGTGAGCCGGAACTAATGGAACACGGAACGATCCTAGCGGATGGTGGGGATCGTTTTGGAGTTTCTGCCATCGCCTTCGACACAAGAGAAGAACTGATCTGGATGGGAAATCAAGGCGGTCATGTAACCTCTTATTATGGAGGAACAATGCAAAAGTACACTTCCTTTCAGGTGCATGCCAATGAGAATATCCGTCAAATTCATACAATCGATTCCGGAATATTGGCTTTGACCAGCACGACACTGCGCCATCAGATTCGTCGTGGGATACCGAAGTTTACGTTTCGATCGGAAAAAATGGTCGACATGCTGTGTATGATAGAATACCAGCCAAATCGGATGCTGATTGGGGGCCACCAGAGTGGTTTAATTGATTTCGATGTGGCGACCTGTAGCGAAGTTGGGTGTGTTTCCGCCGGCCAAAACGGATGTGCAATTTTAAGGAGCTATTCACGATATCTCTGCGAAGGAGACGCGTACGGAAAAATAACACTACGTGATCCTAGCACTCTGAATGTTGAACACGAACTAATGACACATTCCGGTAGTTTGTCAGACTTTGATGTGCAAGGAAATTACTTGATATCGTGTGGCTTCAGTGGAAGGCAAGGAAATTTAGCAATCGACCGTTTTCTAATGGTTTACGATATGAGAATGTTACGTTTGGTGTCGCCTATCCAGGTGTTGGTTGAGCCGCAGCTACTGAAATTTCTCCCGTCCCACTGTTCCCGATTGGCTGTAGTCTCGCCTATGGGTCAACTTCAGCTGGTAGACACGGTAGAATTGAGCGAACCTCGAGTTTGTATGTTCCAAATCAACACAACGGGATCTCAGTGTCTTACGTTTGACATTAGTTCTACTAGTCAAGCGATGGCATTTGGTGATCAGTCCGGTCACATCAGTTTGGTGGCTGCCGTTAAGATCAACACTCCGTCTCTGCAATTTAACCCATTCTCTCGAGAGACAGAATTTGCAGATACGGTTGAACCACTTCCCATGGTTTCGATAACTGATAAAAACTTTCCACTTTCCTCAATTTTGCTACCACATCTAACAACTGGTTCTCGCTGGCTCAGTGATTGGCCGCAGTTTATGAACACGTACGAGTATTTGAAACCCAAGCCCATCAGTGCGGAAATAACGGACACAATGAAAATGCAAGGACCGATCGGATATGCTCCAAATCCGAAAGCTTCTCTGCGTAATCAAATACCTTACATTATGGATAAAAGCTGCTCGTCAAAGCAAAACTCAGCACCGGTGAGTAGTTCCCAAAAAGGAGCAACCGATCAGGTCATGAAATTGGTGCCACGACGCTACCGCAGAGTAGAGGTCAAGTACAGCAAACTCGGTTGTCAGGATTTCGATTTTGAACAGTACAATCAAACCGGATTCGTCGGGTTGGAAGCCAATCTACCCAATGCGTATTGCAATGCAATGTTACAAACGCTTTACTTCATCACTCCGCTGAGGAAGGCCATTCTGACGCACTGCTGTTCTAAGGAATTCTGCTTGGCTTGCGAACTGGGTTTCCTGTTTCACATGCTAGACGTTGGGACCTCTAACCAACCATGCCAAGCAAGCAACTTTCTTCGATCATTCCGTACGGTTCCGGAAGCAGCTGCCCTTGGATTGATATTGTCCTCGGATCGAAGTAACAACGCAAACATTAATTTAATCAGTCTAATCCAAAACTGGAATCGATTTATACTGCACCAGATGCATTACGAGCTGTTAGAGGTTTTGAAAAAGAATGAAAGTTTGCTCGCTCAGGACACCGCGAGTAATATGCGGAAAATTCAACTGTCAGCTTCACCGCGTCCTTTTGTTCCGGGAGCAGAGATGCACATGCAACATCATTCGGAGGTTACTCAGGAAAGTCTAGACAGCGAAGTGCAACAGTACGATGCCAACAACGAGAAATTTCAATATTTGGTTGCTAGCAGCGGTAAGTTGAGTAAAATTTCGAGACGTAATTGTATTTCCATCGCACATTTGTTCTAGATAATGAATCAACGGTGGTTCCTGAACCAAACATCTGTCCCGAAATAGCACCTGAATCTCAACCGAAGCCTACTGGTAGCAACAAAGATGAAACGGAAATCAGCCGTCTGTTTGGGACGCAGCAAAAAATTATCCAACGTTGTTTGAAGTGCAACACCGAACGTATCAAAAACAATATCCTTCTGGTGTGCAATCTGCTGTATCCTAGTAATTCCAACAATCGTCACATCGACGGTACATTTGCGTCAATTCTAAAAAATTCTCTGTCCGTGGAGAAAACTACACCGGCATGGTGTGAGAAATGTAACAAATTCACTCCCACCAATCAGAAGAGTCGCGTAGCTGACCTTCCTGAGATTTTGTCGATCAACTGTGGTCTCGAAACCGAAAAAGAACTTGAATATCTGAAGAAACAAATGAACCGACCGTTGACTCAAGTTGTGTCCTGCGGTGATGGAGATTCTCGAAACGGTGCTAACGTTGGTAGTGGGAAAATGTGCCGTTATGGAACACACTGTTCTCGGGTTGATTGTCATTTCTCACATCCAAGGTGATATGCTCTGGCAGGATTAATTCCCAACAGGTCCAGTAACATTTTAGGTTCGTTACAGAAAGCCTCCTCCGTCGTTCAATTTGAACCCCACCAGCCTAGGCCAGCAAAAATCATGGTTCCCGTTAAGCTTCCGTATGTCTCTAGATGAGAAGGAAAATTTGGAAATTGGCTCACTGAAGAGTGCTTCTAGCTGTTACGATGGATCGGATGCACAGGAGAGCTGCAAACAAGGTAAATTTGTACCCGTTACGAATCAGTTTCGTCTGAGTCGTCAGTTTAGACATCGTACATTAACTGGTACATAAAAACAAGTAGCAGCAATAGTTTGTAAGCTTTTCCGTTTCAGACACGCCGTTCCGGAAATCGAAAAACTATCGCCTGTCGGCGGCAGTTTGTTACATAAACGATGGGTCTCAGCGTAATTTGGTAGCACTGGTACATGTTCCGAAAAGCTATCACGATCTGAAAACCGATCGATGCAAGGGCGATGGCTCGATGGCGCCAGGTTTCGCCGATGGAAATTGGTACATTTTCAATGATTTTAGTATTTCTCCGGTATCCGTGCAGGAAGCAGTGTGGTTTACCCTTGACTGGAAAGTCCCATGCGCACTGTTTTACACGAGTACTGCCCTCCGGAACGAACAAGGCGAAAACAAAGAGTGTTTGACGCAGTACGTAAATCCATTCACGAATGATTTGTTTAGAGAACCCAATTCCGTCGAAATTAGAGGCGATAAGAATTTCAAACCATTGGGACAAAAAGAGATATTCCATGCGGGAGAATTGGTTGCAATGGATGCCGAGTTCGTCACTTTGAACCCCGAGGAAAGTGAGATTCGCTCTGATGGTAAAATGTCCACAGTAAAGCCAAGTCACATGAGTGTGGCTCGCATCACGTGCATCCGCGGACAAGGTAAAGACGAGGGAGTTCCATTCGTTGATGATTACATCTCGACCCAGGAGCAGGTGGTCGATTATCTGACAAAATTCTCCGGAATTAAACCGGGCGATCTCGATGCTAACTTTAGCAATAAGAGGCTGACGACATTGAAAAAGTCCTATCAAAAATTGCGCTATCTGGTGGACAGTGGCGTCATATTCGTCGGACACGGTCTCAAAAACGATTTTCGTGTGATTAATATAATTGTTCCGCCGGAGCAAATCGTCGATACGGTTTACCTGTTCCATTTGCCACATCATCGGATGGTTTCGCTGCGCTTTCTTGCATGGCAGTTTCTCGGAATTAAAATTCAATCCGAAACACACGATTCCGTTGAGGATGCGCGGACAGCACTACTGCTGTACAAACACTATCTCAAGCTAAACGCGAAGGACGAGTTCACTATGGCGTTGTCGAACCTGTACGAGACTGGTAAAAAGTTGCAATGGAAAGTACCAGATTAATTGCGAAAAAGAATGCGACACGACTGGAAATAGTGATATCAGTATTTCTCCGTTTTTTTTTCTTGAAAAAAAGTTACAAATGTTCCGAAGCTTAGTTTAGGAAAACAGTGTACTGCTTTATTTTTCAGAATAACCATACATATATTTGTCTTTTATTTTTGTACTACATTTATAACATTTTTATATTTAAAAAATCTGTGTTAAAAAGTGTTTCAGAAAGATAGAAATCTCACATGATGATTGCACACGCACGAATAAAGATTTTTACTAGATCTAATTGTTAATGATATGGTTTTATATCTTCCACTTCTGTATTATTAAAAAACCTTGTTTGTTTCCATCGATGAACTTAGATTCAATTAATCTCTCGGCTATTTGGTCAGGATAGAAAAGTCTTTTGGTTAAGACAACACGGACAACACATCTTGCGTGCCATTACGTACAAACTAATCTACAGATTTGCGTTTCTCTGAGAAACTTACAGGTTTTTTCATGTTTGTCTATCCAACACATGTGCATCTCGGAAATATAAATTGCCCAGATACTCGGGAGTGAGTTTTTATAATCCATTCAAAAGAATACTGTTCACGGATTAGTTAATCAAACCGGTTGAAAAAAAACAGCAGCATTGCAGTATTAGCAAAAGATTTATACCGTTTTCGTTGATTGATCAGAGCAGCCGGAAAGCTGACCCAGAGTCGCCCAAACAACGTTTGAAATGTTTGTTTGAACAACCTGAGGTCGCTCTATATCGGACTCCAATCGCGTATTTTCGCTCTGAAAATTTTCTCGGGTCGCACCACGCATCCCTGCCAGTTTGTTTATTTTTTCTTTTTTTTCATTAGTTGTTGTTTAGGGCGCGTACCACGTGTTCGTTTTACTCGGAGTCAGAGTCGCCCGTGTCTAGGTTCAACAACGAAAACGGTATTAGCTACATCGTTTTATAAGCATTTATGGTGAGTCCATTTCTAATAAAAGTGATGAAAACACATACTCGTTACAAATATATACAATGAGGCTTATTGGCAAACCTAGCTGCGATTCTACGATCTGTTACAAACGACAATGAATACAAGTATCACATTATCATACATTTAGGCTTGTGGTATAAATTTCAAAACAAACAGGGAAACGTGCTACTTGAGCTAATTTGTTCCTGATTATGGGTGCAAACTCTCACAGACAAGCATAGCTAGGAAATAATTTTGTTTGGAGGTTAATCAAGTTTTTAGTTCGCGTCTTTGACGATCTTCAAAAGTTCGAAGAATACAAGCTTTATGTACGAATATTCGACTTAACTTTTTGCGTTTCTCAAAAAATAAAGTGTATGCAATTACGGCAAGACCGAGTGCCACAAACCGTTCGATTCAGATCGTCGAGATTAGCAATTGTCTGTAACACAAAAGTGCTCTCAATTTTCTCGGAAATAATAAGACCGATTTCGGTAAGCTTAGATTCAAAGAGAAGGTATCGTAGTTCCATAGCACTCCATATTCTTAAATACCACTTAATTCAGATAAAAGGTCTCATTACGCCGTATGAATAAAAACTAGCATTTGCTAGTTGTGGACCATCTATTTTAAGTTTTAGTTAAAATTTGACGGTCGAACCGACGACGTCGAACCGTAATTTTTTATCGAGTATCTTAATTTAACTAATGACGTTTTCGTTTTTAATGCCGTTTTTCATTGATTCCACTCGCTCGGTGCCAGTATTTTGCCCTGACAACCGATCAATAGCGGCCCTTACACGAGTCATTAAAAATGTCATTACTAAAAAATAATATCATTTTAATGAACGTGTATTACTACCCCAATGACGAGATTTCTATCAAATTTGAAATACATCATTACTTAGTCATCATTAAAAAGGCGGGTGGGTAATGTCAGAGACATAACTGGATGTCGTGAATACGAAAACAAATGACATGTTCCTTAACACTTCCGAATATCAATTAGTTGATCAATTGTATGAATTATGCAAGCATTCCCCTTTTCCACATTTTTCGCAAAAACAAAGAAGGCTTCACTTGATTTCGATTACTGTGAATTTCACACAGCGAAAAGTGCAAAAATCTAACCGAACTGTTCTACATTTGCACTAAACTGAGGATATTTTCTTTTGATTTGCGAACAACACATCCTAATAGTTCTTCAGAAAACTTTTAGAGCCATTAGAACGGCTGATTTTTTATAATGCTTTCCAACGTTGCTTTTTCATCCATCGAAATGACTGGCAACTGTGACGTAATCGCTCTTGTCGGAAGCGAAACTAGCTGTGCAGGCGACACAAAACACATCTGCTCGCAGTGGCGATAGAATCCAAACTGATTCAATTTTTGTTAAGAGATTTCCTTTTATGTGATTTCGTTTGTAGCTTTTTCACTAATGGGCGGTCCTAACGGCTATAAAAATAGTCGCATACAGAATATTAATGTCGATTATTTTATTTCGCATTTGCATAATTTATTGAAAGAAACTATCAATATGCTGTAGGAATTCGTTTCTAGCATTCAGAAGGGTCAAATTGTGCAGTTCTCTACGATATTAAACTCTGGAACATTTTTCGCAAAAACACAGAAGGTTTCACTTGATCTCGATTACTGTGAATTTTACACAGCGAAAAGTGCAAAAATCTAACCAAACTGTTCTAGATTTGCACTAAACTGAGGATATTTCCTTTCGATTTGCGAACAACAAATCCTAATAGTTCTTCAGAAAACTTTTAGAGCCATTAGAACGGCTGATTTTTGATAATGCTCTACAACGTTGCTTTTTCATCCATCGAAATGACTGGCAGCTGTGACGTAATCGCTCTTGTCGAAAGCGAAACTAGCTTTGCAAACGACACAAAACACATCTGCTCACAGTGGCGATAGAATCCAAACTGATTCAAATTTTGTTAAGAGATTTCCTTTTATGTGATTTCGTTTGTAGCTTTTTCACAAATGGGCGGTCCTAACGGCTATAAAAATAGCCGCATACATATTTTTTATGTCGATTATTTCATTTCGGATTTGCATAATTTATTGAAAAAAAAACTATCAATATGCTGTAGGGATTCATTTCCAGCATTCAGAAGAGTCAAATTGCGTAATTCTCTACGATATTAAACTCTGGAACATTTTTCGCAAAAAAAGTCTTCACTTGATCTCGATTACTGTGAATTTCACAGTAATTGATTTGCACTAAACTGAGGATAATTACCTGCGATTTGCGAAAAACAAATCCTAATAGTTCTTTAGAAAAATTTTAGAGCCATTAGAACGGCTGATATTGTGTAATGCTCTCCACCGTTGTTTTTTTCCCAATGCTAATGACTGGCAGCTGTGACGTAATCGCTTTTGTCGAAAGCGAAACTAGCTGTGCAGACGACACAAAACACATCTGCTCGCAGTGGCGATAGAATCCAAACTGATTCAATTTTTGTTAAGAGATTTCCTTTTATGTGATTTCGTTTGTAGCTTTTTCACTAATGGGCTGTCCTAACGGCTATAAAAATAGCCGCATACAGAATTTTAATGTCGATTATTTCATTTCGGATTTGCATAATTTATTGAAAGAAACTATCAATATGCTGTAGGGATTCGTTTCTAGCATTCAGAAGGACCAAATTGAGGAACTCACTACGATATTCACCACTTTTCGGAACATTTTTCTTGAACGATTTGTTGTACAGCAGCAGCTATTTTCTTCTCTTCCTCAGAACGCGTTCTGATTGGCTGGTGTTGACATGGGTTAAATCAGTATTCACGACAAAAAAACATATTGATCTGTACGTGGCAACTCTTTCGCACGGCATATTTGTATACTAGTATAAAGATGTATTCAACATCATCACTTCTGCTTTCGCATTGCCGTTCGTAATTGAATGTGTTAGTGACGGTGCAAATTAATTCAACTTCTCGTGAGTTCTTTATGATTATTTTTAGCACTTAAAAGTGCTATTTGAATGGGCCTTGCTTGCTGGAATTTTCGGCTTCCTTTCACCCGGTTTTCGCTGTCATCGTCCCGTACGTTCAGAGTAGCTGCTTTAATTTAAATGCTATTTTTCACATCACCTTTGTTAGAATTCCTTTCCTGTACGCAGAACGGGAAACAGTGAGACGACAGGTCCACGATGTTGCTCTCGTGTGTCTTGTTTCGGGAACAGATGCTCAGCAAATGGTAGGAAAAATGAAGCACTCAACTTTTATATGGATGCTCTTGTATAGATGCAGACATCTCGCGTTCTGATTGGCTGGTGCTGTCATGGGTTAAATCAAACAGGTTTTTCAATAGTGTACTATTGAAAAACTTCAATGTTGTTGCAATACACGTTCAAGTTGAAAATTTTCGATTCTATTGGTAGTTAGATTATATAAATCCTTCCACAGATCACTGAGCTATGAGCTTTCAAAATACGAGAAAGGCAAACGCGCCATATGAATTATCCTCTTTGATACTCGTTTATACCAAACATTTTAGAAAAGTTTAATTTTGAACTATTTGAGATTATGTCACACAACTGAAAATTTTATCATAAAATTGTGATCATATTTCCGATGGCATGTAGCAAAAATTATGTTGATTCGTTAGATACAACAAGAGATATTCACGATCTAAAACTTATCACTCTCTCAGAGGGTAAATTTTGAAAAGGCACCCCATAGTAAAGTAAGTCGTATTCACGACAAAATGACAAAAATAATTCTCGTGTAAGGGCCGCTAATGAAACAGTTTTGTAATGCTCGGAAAAGAAAACGGGTGCAAAATAGTTGCCGGCGAATTGCCCCGAGAGTGCATTTTTTTGGTGCGGTGCAAATGAAGCACATGTCGTTTTTCATTGAGAACACTCGTGGAGTGTTTTGCTCGATTCGTGCACTTTTCGTGCAGTCGGACAATCAAAACAGGTGCACTGTGTTTCATTGATTTGCACCGCACGAAAAAAATGCACTTTCGGGGCAATTCGCGGGCAACTATTTTGCACCAGTTTTCTTTTCCGAGCAGCATGCGTGCAAACCAAACTTTACAAAACCGTTTCATTGATCGGCTGTCAGGGCAAAACACTGGCACCGAGCGAGTGGAATCAATGAAAAACGACAACAGTGCACCTGTTTTGATTGCCCGACTGCACGAAAAGTGCACGAATCGAGCAAAACACTAACATAAATTGCACTACACCGGTGTAGCGGAGGTTGTACTGAAACCTTTCGTTTTTGAGAATTGCACTATACCACCCTCTCAGTAGGCCGTTCTATCACAGACTAACAGACAGGACACTCAAATTTGATTCTTCAATCATTTTAACGGTCATTTCGAATATTCCATTATTTGGGACAGTACTCACATGTGTCATGATGGCGCCACGTTACCCTATCAAAAACATCATGTCTGTCATCTAGACTGTCTTTATTTTTTTCATTTACCAACAGAGTTGCCATTCATACAGAATTACCTGTAATGTATTGATTTGTATACGTCCATGCGAATTTCATGCAGGATACAGATTTAATACATATTGCCAAAGATAAACTGAAGATTACAATGTTCCATACGTTTCATTGAAAAATGTTGGGTCAGTAATCGTGAACCAGTTGGTTCAGTAATAATGTAATTTTATTGACCCTCCGTTAACAAGCGTCGACTAGTTCCGACAAAATGCCATGGAAACAATACAAGTTAGAAAGGAAGCACACATATGTTTACATTCAGCATATAATGATTTCTTGCCACAACTGATGCTTCATGGGATGAGGCTATAACAAACTAAATAAATTCTAGACAATGGTTCTAAGTAGTTTTCACTTTCTTATTCTAAGAATCACTGATATAAAGCGAAATTTCTCAATATCGTTCATACTGTAACTTGATATTTTTCCAAACATAAACAATCATTGTCATAGTTACGACACATCTAGTGATCAGACACTTGTTGTTTTGCTTCAAAATACTCAAATTGACAGTGAACCGAGCTCATCGAGGGGTCCTATTCAAATGATACCTAAGAAATCGCAGACTACTCTATCTTGAGTTTATCTTTGATATTGCCTAAACTATATACATAATTGCGCCTACTTCTCATCCTCCAACTCAATAAAAAATCGAACCCGTTTTGTTACAATATTTACTTTCTTCTGGTCTGCCGCCACTTAATTTCGGGTGAAAACTACCAACACAATAAAAAATAGTCTAGATGAACAAATTTGAGTCGAATAAATGGTTACCCTCCAACATCAAGAAAAAGTTAAATATATTATCAACGTAATCCAATAAAACATTGTGACGATTCATTTTCAAATATTTTGATGAAATCAGGCATCCCTGCAAGCAGCTGATCGGTGTTGACAAACGAGGGGAAACCAACTAGTAAAAAAACTTTTACATAACACAAGGGGTGTACAGATAGTAAATAGTTCGCGCAGTACAATATAGGTGGAACTAGTGCATCACGAAAAATAATTTTTATTAGAATTTACTCATACTGTCATGTCTGTTAGTCTGTGGTTCTATTTTCTATTCTAGGTGTTGCCTTCATATAGAAAGAAAATTTGTTGTTATTCTATGTAACACATGGATCAATAAGTCCCGAGACTAAGGCAGAGATGGCGCTCGTAGTAAACCAGTAACCACGTCTTTCTAGAGTACTAACCTTTGCTTGAAACGGGTCAAAATTTTAAGTCGATCCGACCAGAAACAGCTGAGTTAGCGAGGTTGGAGTAAAGTCGTTTTGTAGTTTGTTTAAAAAATGGAAAAAACAGAATTTCGTGTTTTGATAAAACATTGTTTTTAATGGGTAAAAACACCGTGCAAGCGAAACAATGGATTGAAAAATGTTATCCGGACTCTTGTCCATCAAAAGCAACGATTTGTCGGTGGTTCGCCAAGTTTAAACGTGGTCGTACCGACACAAATGACGCGGAACGCTCGGGTAGACCTGTGGAAGCCGTTACACCGGAAAATGTGAGTGAAGTGACAAATATTATAATGAAAGATCGTAAAGTGAAGCTCCGTGAGATTGTTGAGATGACACAGATATCACATGGAAATGTATTTACTATCCTTCATGAAAAATTGAGCATGAAAAAGTTTTTTTCCAAGTTGGTGCCGCGATTGCTTTCGATGGAACAAAAACAGCAACGAGTCGATGATTCAGAAAGCAGTTTATCGCTATTTACTGGCAACAAAAAAGATTTCTTGCGTCGTTACGTGACCATGGACGAAACATGGATACATCATTACACTCCAGAGTCGAAGCGGCAGTCATCGGAGTGGCGCACAGCTGGCGAAAGCCGTCCGAAGCGTCCGAAAACGCAGCAGTCAGCTGGCAAAGTCATGGCGTCAGTTTTTTGGGATACCCATGGCGTGATTTTCATTGACTACTTCGAAAAAGGTAAATCGATCAACAGTGATTATATTGACTTACTGGTGCGTTTTTTTATCAAGACTATGCACCCTGCCACAAGTCGATGAAAACAATGGCGAAATTGAACGAATTGGGCTTTGATCTGCTTCCCCACCCCCTATACTCGCCAGATTTAGCCCCCAGTGACTATTGGCTCTTTGCTGATCTTAAAAAAATGCCCCAGGGAAAAAGATTTGGCTCAAATGAGGAGGTAATCGCTGAAACTGAAGCTTATTTTGAAGCGAAAGATAATTTTTTTTATAAACATGGTATTGAAAAATTGGAAAAACGTTGGAACCATTGTATCACCCTAAAAGATGATTATGTTGATGAATTAAAAACAAAATTTGCAAAAAAAATGTTCTTTTCATTGTTAGTCTCGGGACTTATTGATCCATGTGTTAAGGTAGGCGTGCTGTGCAGGTATGTAGTGTTAGTTTAAAAAAAAATAAGTGGAAAAAACTTCAGAATTCTCCAGCAAAACTAGTCCAACGGGTCTCCAACTCCTCATATTAAAAATAACTCAACAATGGACCTCTGTCTGCCGGGTTTGTTGAACGAGAAAAATGACATTCGGTTCAACGGTCTGTTTCAAAATCGGCAAACGAAGCTCCCGTGTTGGCCTCCCGTTGAACGATTGATTGGACTTTCATTGGACCAATGATCTAACGCATTGGACCAATGAAGAACCACCGTTGAACGTTTTTTTCTAAGAGGGCAGTGCAATACCACTGGTGTAGTAGGGGAGACCGAGGCTAATTAGCCGAACGCCGTTTGGCAGAGCAGCTTTTCTGAATTGGTTATTGTGCGCAGCGACATCTATAATGATTTTGGTGGAGCATCAGATCACCCATGTACCGACGTAATTTTAGGTGTTTCTGTGTTGTCGTTTGTGCAGGAGCACGTTTTTTTCCTTTTTTCGGCATATTAATACGTGTAGCGTGGATCAACTTATATTTGATTTCCAAAAACATGGTACCATTGAAAAGGGTATTCAAAACTTTACAAAATGGCATATTGGTTTTCAGTATAACCTTACTTTTATTTTGGTTAATCGTGATTGTTCTCGAAAACATTCATAGGGGCAGGTTAACCGAGTTTTGTGCGGGGTTGGTTGGCCAAGTTGTAATTTTGGCTTAGAATAAAGTGCACTTGGATAATCGTGAAATGCTATCCTTTTCTTGAACGGAATTGGATTATATGTTTATATTGATGATCATAAGGAAAAATATACATGAGAAATAAGTAATGGAAATAAATAAAAATCATTGGCAAATAGAAATAAGAGATTAGAATCATTAAAAGTTGGAAATTGTCGATATAAAATAAGATTCCAATATTTTATGCATCAAATACCATAAAAACTTTTAGCATTTAGAGTTCCTGACAGGATTTTTCGCAGATTGATTCAACTTCGAACAAAACTCGTCCAACAGTATAGAATCTGCTGCAGATGTAAGCCATCCTGAAAATAACAGACCTGGACGGTGGATTCGTAGGAGCGTCAAGGTCGTGAATCCCAAATTAATCCAAAATTTTAACAATTCTCTAATAAAAGCAGCATTGGAGGAGTAAAAATGAAACTAAGCGTAAGCGCGAACGCTGGTGGAGGAAAAGGTAGAAAGGAAACTGAAAAAGTTCACTAAGCCGGCCGAAACTAATTCCAGAATAATTAAAAAGACTCAAAAACCAAAAACGGGAGTTTTGATGCATACAGACTGATTTTCATACAGGAATGAAAAAAATCACACATGTGCTCAAAAGGTGTATCTTCAGGACAGAGCAAAGCGTTTATCAAAATGTCTAACCAGAAAGCGTACAGAAATTCCGAAAGCGCAACTCGGTCAACTAGCCCCGGTCTACCCTACTCATCAAAAGTTTGGTGTAGCTCTGTGCAATGCATTCGTTTATTGTAGTCAAGGGTTACTGTTTTGTGTTATCATCATTTTTGTTGGTTTATTCATGTTTTCGTGTAGCACTGCAACGGTGTAGTAAATTAAAATTTTGAAACTGCGGCTCAATTTGAAGTTTGACGGGTGGAAAGTTATTTAGGTTTATTTTTCACTACAAATAAAATGATATTAAGTGTATTAAAAATTGCAATACAGAGAAATGACAATGTGGTAGAGCATCGTTTCGCTTGTTAGTAAAGAAATTCCCCTGTGAAGGCCTAGTATCAATGGATTGAGGATGAAATTAATGCCAATCAGTCACGTACCCAAAAAAGGGGGCCCCTCCAGAAATCAGAAACATACGAAAAAAATTTTTAGAAATGTTATGGAGCTGTTGATCCTGTAGATTACACCGTGAGATAGAGATTTAGAGAGTTTCGTGGTAAAATAAATGACAATAATAATACATAAAATAGTAGTTTAGTTTTTTGAAGCCTTCGAAGTTTTCTCAGGCCTATCTGAGGTACTACGGTGCTATGATTTTTTTTGTTCCGATTATACAGATTTTAACATCTTCGGGCTAGAAAAACTTTCTGACCCTATGTGCGGGGTTGGGAATCGATATCAGGCAGGTTGCGCGAAAGGCATCGACTCATCACGCTATATCCGTCCCCAATATGGAAAAATGTACCATTTGATGAAACGTTTCACTCGATATTATCGTGAGTTGTTGTTACAAATCATATGAGTTATTTGATGGAAATTATGACCGTTAAAAACCATTATAAGGGTTAGATTCTTGCGGTAAACGAGTTACGGTGCCTTACTTTTAAGGAATTTATTGAGTTATAGGCGTTACGAAATGTTACATGTGTTACTTTTTTGTAAGTTATAGGTGTTGCGAAGCGATACATGCGTTACTTTTTTGTAAATTAAGGCGTTACTTTTTGTTAGTTATAGGTGTAACGAGGATTTTACATGCGTTACTTTTTTGTAAGCTATAGTCGTTACGAAGCGTTACATACGTTACTTTTAGTAAGTTTCAGACGTTACGAAGCGCTCCATACGTTACTTTTTCGTAAGTTATAGGTGATACGAAGTGGTCCATTATTCCCCGGTGAACGACCAAAAGGGTTAGAGCCGGGGTAAAATAAATGATATAAATAACGTTACATGCGTTACTTTTTTGTAAGTAAAATGCGTTACGGAGCGTTAGATACGTTACTTGCGTACTCCCGAAATCAGGAACAGAAACGAAAAAAAAGTTTGAGAAATATTATGGGGCTGTTGATCCTGTAGATAACACTGTGAGATAGAGGTTTTGAGAGTTACGTGATAGTCAAAACTCTACTGTCGATAAAGCACGCTGCGGCAGGCCTTACGAAACAGAACAGAGTCAAAACTACATAAAATGGAAGATGAAACCGGGGTAAAATAAATGACAATAATAATAATAAACAAAATTGTACTGGACGACCGGAAAGAGAAAGTGCGCGAGCATGCCTTAGTTAAGCAAGATTCTGCAGATGAGAAAGATATCCTGTCACTAGATCCTGCAACTACTTATTTAGGGCTAGAAAGACGAACTTCGAGAACATGTTTGGCTGAATCCATTATTATACTCCAGAGAACAGAATGATTACCCGACAATAGACTGAAATCAGCATGAGTGTTTCGAAACGACACGAGTGCCTCGAAGAGCGTCTCAATGAGACGGAAAGATTAAAATGTCGGTTTTCTGTGATCGGCATAGTATACTTCTGGAGGACTACCTCAAAACAGAAAAAAACAACATGCATTAATGAAGCGAATGAAGACCGAAATCATTGTGAAATGGCCTTACATCAATCATAGTGAAATGGCCTTACATGAGCATCGTTACCATGGTTAAAATCAACGGTTTAGGTTTCAATTACTTGGGCATCACCCTCGCTCACCTGAGTTGGCTTCCTCGTACTATTTAATTGCTCAAACGTTAATTTATATTTGAGACATTTATGTGAGTTTCGGTTTTGAAATTTCAGACCACTACTACCGGAACCTGAATCCGAACCCAGTATAGTCAAGGTAAATGTGTATGACCATATACCAAGTATGGCTTTTATCGTATCAAAGAACGCTCTCTAGCAACTCTTCACACGTTTCAATCAGTGCCATCAAAGAGAGACGGATATCATCGCAGCAAAAAAAACCGGTATGGTTCATTTAACATAAAATGAACACCAGTGCGAGAGCGAATTTTTCTCGATGACCTGTCTGAGAATCAAAGGTTGAGCTGCTTCGAGGATTCTCTCTGAAGTTTGCTCAAACGGTTGCTTATTCTCGTTTCGCGATCCGATTCTACATGAGCAGTTGATAATTTCGATTGCCACTTATTTTAACTATGTGCATATAACCTTTGTATAAGTTGAGTCTATAAAAATGTATGTGAATGTTCCACACAAGGGTTTTGAAATATTGCAACCGAGTATGAGAATCATCAAGTCGAATCATCGATTCGATTTTCTGCGATAATTGTCTTCTTGCGATTCTATCTTGGTAAATTCCATACACACCGATCATTATCAGACTGTAAATTTTAGACTGTAAACACCGAGAATTAAATCTAATCTTCTATAACATGATTTTTTTTATCTGCGGGCCCCTCCCGAAACGAAATCCTGGGTACGGGCTTGATGCCAATATCTTCGCTTTATTCCCAAGAAGCAATATCATAGCAAAATTAGTATAAAACCTTTGTTATGAACCTAGTGGTGTAATGATGCCTTTCTCATATTACTTATATGTTTGAAAATATCACCAGCATATTCTGTGAAGAATTTTTTTTTCAATCTTGAATAAAATAAGAAACTTTCTTTGGGTATAAACTAACATAACCTTTTCAAATTGTAAACAGTTATGTCAAGTTAATAAAAAATTTCCTTTATTTTGCATCGTCGCACTAAATGATTAAACACACTTTACTCTATAGTTCTGGAACCGGAAATCGGACCTAGATGAAATTAAACAGCAACCTATGAGACTATAGAAATTTTTTTTGAGCCTGTCTGTGGAAATCGATCAAATCATCGCTGAGAAAATTGAGTGAGTCTCGTTTTAAACTATTTGACCACTACTTCTGGTACTTCTGGAACCGGGAACTTGGAACCAGTGTAGCCGAATTCGGTTCGTTTAGTAAGTAACTAACATAGCCTACAAATTGAATTGGTTTTAAGCCAAATCTTGGAAATTTTTACTGTTTTACGCTATACGAAATTGAACAAAGCACGCTGGGGATGGAGCAAAGCCGCACGTACCGTCGTGTACTAGTTTTGCATCGTCATTTTTAATATAAATGTTTTGACACTCATCGCCCTACAATTTCGGAACCGGTAGTCGGATCTAGATCAACTTTTCGGGCACTTTTTGAAGAATGTTAAGACCTGTTATTTGCTTCTTAGTTTGTGAAAATCGGTGAGGCAATTTTCGGGAAAATTGATTGCGCATTTTTTCATAAATTTTCACATATTCCGGAGCCGGATTGTATGAGGCTATACGACCTTTCATTTGAATCTAAGTTTGTTCGGCCATCTCTGAGAAACGTGTGTGACTATTTTTTTTCCTTTTTTGGTGCATATCACCCTGTAATTCCGGAACCGAAAGTTGGATCCAAATGAAACTCAGGAACTTTGCATGGGACCTTAAGACCTTTTATTCGAATCTAAGCTCGTGAAAATCAGTTCAGCCATCTCTGAGAAAATTTAGTAATTTGTCACATACACACATACATACACACACGCGCACATACAGACAGACATTTTGTGATCTAAACGAACAGAGTCGAATGGTATATGACACTCGGTCCCCCCGGGCCTCGGTTTTCAGAGCGATTGCATAGCCTTTCTATATGAGAAAGGCAAAAATGTACAACACTTCCTCTATTGTGTCGCAAAATCAAAAGTACCGATTTACATCTTATTCTTTGAGCCGATGCATTGAACCGAGATTGCTAATGTTACTTTAGTTTATGGTTTTAATATATGTGTTTAATAGTGAAACCGACGATGGAACTCATAATAATAATATTAAAAAAAAGTACCGTTTCCCTATCCAAAACAGACCATTTCTTCTGAACACTAAACAACAATCAGTATGCTTTATAGAATTATCTCAATGTCGATGTAAAAGCCTCACTCTTCGTCGTACCTCAGTCGGTGAACCATTGTTACTTTTGTTGAATGGGTTCATATTTCCATCGCGTTCTTCCAGACGAATCGAATCCACCGAAGGCCGTCGATAAAGCTGTTTCACCGGTGATCCTGTAATAATACTGGACCGTTGAAAAGCAGGAACCGATTGGCGACGGAGAAGAGGAGATGGTTTCACACATGGAACTCGAATTTCGGGTTCGTTATTCGGACAAACATTTGGATAGCTAGATTCATCCAAGGATCTATCGAAACTCATCGATGGTTGCGAGTAGTGCATTTTCATCATGCGGAACTGTTTCTGTTTTTCGCGAATCAGTGTTTGATAGTTATGTAGCGAAAGACGACGTATGTTATCCTGTCTCGGTATGTTTCTGATATGTTTGACTATATCTACGGCTGCAGCAATTAGTAGAATAATAAACACAGATAAGAACACGTACATTGAAGAGTTTGAACCCGAATCATGACGGTTGATGGTTGCCTTAGGGTTGATTGCGATAGGTAGCACCGTTTTTCTTATCTTTGAAAATGAGTCAACTGGTTTTTTCTCGCGAAAATAGAATACTTCCATGTCCATGCACTCATTCGGATACTCTTTCATGCGCTCCAATACCGTTTTCGGATAAATTTGTTTACTTCCGGAATGTCCCGTATTGATCTCGAACCAAGCATTCTCCCTGTATACGTCAGTAACACTCATGATCAACGGACGATACTTGGTCATCAATTGTAATGCATGTCTTCCTACAGGACCATGATTTTCCTTTTCTTTTGATCGGACGTACATCTCCCGTTCACGGGCTTGATTAATTTTATTCTTGTAGAAATTTATCATCACCATGAATACAATAAAAGTCACACAAGAATAAAGATGCTTTCGACCGGAGGACATTTCGTATCACTTTTTTTTTCAAAAAATTGGCAGTAAAATATCACACAATATTCGTCGTTGTAAGATTCAACTGATTGGTCACTCTTGTCTGGTTTTAATTGAAAGCACATCTAATTAAGAGTTTAATAAAAATCGATATCACTTTATCTGGTCTGATAAAAAGCGAGTATAAATTCACTCAGATAATGAATAACTAATACTGACTATTAAGTAGTTTCCACAATGTTGAAGGACTTTAATATTTTTATATACTAGGACTACTGTGGATTAACTGTGACCGACAATCCTCGCAAAGATGTAACTTGTTGTGGGACGAATAACCTTTGCAAACAGGTGTTAGCGTTCTCTCTGTTTTGGTCACCTGAAATATGTTTTGGTTATTTCAAGCATGCGCATAGATAGTCCTTGATAAATCGAAAGGGATGTATTCGGAACAATTATGCTCGAGGTAGCAATATAGAACTCATTATTGGATATAAATCTCTAGCTTTCATCCGAAACGTTGTACAATCAACATGATTGCAACAGCTGAACTTTCGGTAATTGAAATGATTACTGATCGTTGATAATTGCTGAATTGTCTAACAACTACCGTAAACTGTAAACCAAATGGATCTAACGATGGATTGATTTTTGAGTTTGTTTTCTTTTGGTAAAAATTCTGGATTTGAATGGATTTTCGGATTTCAAAAAACAACACAAATTTTCAAATCACGATTAGGTTTTTCGGTTTTGGATATTTTTCACAGAAACGAATGAAGAAAACTCGAACCAGAATCTTTTTTCACCTTTTTCACTTTTTTTTAATATATAAAAAATAGGTATAGAATTCGCTTAAACTTTAGAAAAAAATTTCCAAAGCCGAATGTCATAAAACCAATCAATTCAGCTCGACGAACTGAGCAAATGTCCGTGTGTGTGTATGTGTGTGGGTCTGTGTGTGTGTTGTTAATAAAAAGGTCGAGATCTCAGAGATGGCTGGACCAATTTTGACCAAACTAGTCGCAAATGAAAGGTCTTCCCGTCACCCAGAATGTTTACTTTTTAGGTTATACGAAGTTTTATGAAAATTTTTTTGACAGTACCTGTTACATTTGACCTTGAAAACAGAATATGTTTTTAGACTTAGATTCCGCACGGTAAAAGCTATCCAACAAGCCATAGATTGTTAAAATCCGTTTATTTTTAACGGAGATATCGACATTTTTGTGTAAGCGACTTTTCCCCTTGGAGTTTCGAGCCCTGTATGACAAAGCAATGCTTAGGAGCAAAGTGAAACACGATTTTTTATACTGTTACATACAATTGTTTCTAAGTACCAAACAGACTGTGTACAGCATCCTTTTCCATGACATTTTCTTCGGATCGATTTTAGCACGGTTCGTTTTTGGCAACATAATCGTTCGAATATAACATATGTAAACCAGATGATGGCAGCATTTTCGAGTTGAAAGCAATTCCATAATTATTTTGATTTAAACTACTTACAGCAATAAATGCTAGAAGAACATAACACCCATATACCATTTGAATTAGTTCGTCGAGATTAGCAAATGCGTGTGTGACAAATAATTTCACTCAATTTTCTCGGAGATGACTCAACCGTTTTCTACAAACTCAGATTCATATGAAAAGTAGTATACTCTCAAACAAGGTTCCTGAATTACGTTTGGATCCGACTTCTGATTGCGGAACCACAGGATGATATGTGAAACGAAATTTAAAAAATGCACACACTTAAAACAGATTCTTGAGCTCGGCATAATGAAATACCGAACTAGATCGGCAACACGAATTTTTACTGATTGTTCAGTAATCCTATGCTCTTTTCCGAAATTCGTTAGAGTAATATGCTGATATCTCAGTCAAGTGCGTACTTTCGCCGTAGTTTGGCATAATATTACGCTGAACTTGTCAGTAAACAACAAATATACTGAAATCAGCAAATCCGTTTGCCGAGATTTCGAACAGTGTGTTAACTTTTACTGAAACTCAGTTGAAAACATGTCTTTTATTGTCTCTTGTCGAATGTGCAAAACGCCACGTAGCACATAGTGAAATAAAAAACTCTGCTGTTATTATACAAGTTTTCTTATTTCCAGGTAGATGCGTTGAGGAGCACTGTTTACTTTTGAGGTTTGCTTTGCTTTTTTGTACACTACATTAAAATGGACATTATTAAAACACCCTCTTTTCACAACCTTAGGTTTTGTGATATTTATTTAATACAATAATAAAGAAAAATCCTTTCTACGTTCTATTACTGATGACTCGGCAAGTCATTCTTCGATCATAATTGCTTTTGCCGAGCTAACAACAAAATAGCTACTGTCAAGTTCGGCAATAATTGACTGTTAACAAATTTGGTATTGCTGAGATTCTCAGAAATTATTTTTTTGCAGAGATGAAAACCGATCTCTCGACTGTGCAAATCTCGGCATTTTTTTGCCGAGACTCAGCAATAAAATTTTAGTGCTCATTTCAGTTCAACTTTACTATTCTAGAGCTACAACTGTTAATAGTGAAAGTTAGCTTGCATATTGTTAATATCATCTAATTTTATTGTGTGCTGAAAATCACTATACTCGCATAGTTAAACTATTCTCCCATATAGTAGCTGTTACCATATTATTTTTCTGAGTGTACATCGTTAGTTGAATCAACGTAATGCAGCGGTTTCGATTCAATAGCGGCCCTTACACGAGCATTAAAAATGTCATTTTAAATGATGACTAACTAATGATGTAATTCAAATTTGTTAGAAATTTCGTCATTAGTGCACCACTACACGTTCATTAAAATGATATTTTTTTTTACTAATGACATTTTTAATGACTCGTGTAAGGGCCGCTAATGTGGTAGAAATATTTTTCGTGTAAAATATGTCGTCATACCGTACTATTTACAAAGTTCTGATTACTAACACAAGTAAGCCATGTGGTCTGCCCTAGAGTGACTATAATCAGAGTGGCGACAGCTGTTCGTTTGGAATGACAGCTCCCAGTTCCAAACGAGCAAACGACCTGTCAATTCAATGTAAAACTAATGGAATGTTTTGAATTGTTGCCAAAATTACGGATGAGATGTCGTCACTCTGGTTATAGGCACTCTAGTCTGCCCCATCTGTTTAATTGGTATCGATTTACTTCAGTGTATCCCGTAATGAATGACCAGAGATGCCAGGTCTGCAGATTGTTCTGCAAAATGAAGATTTCTTTTAAAGTTCTGCAGGCATTGTTTGTTGCAGTTTTGTTTTTGCAGACTTTTAAAATTCGAGTTTTTCGCAAACTTTCGTCAAAATTTACAGACTTATGAAATTGTCGTGACGTTTTTCTTTGCTCGCCAAGTCAGTTTAGCGTACTTTGCATTGACAACGCAAACATTTCTTCGGATTTACTAACATTTGCAACCCTGTGTGAAGATATTGTGAATTTTTACCTGGCATCTCTGTGAATAGCAGCTAACAGACAATCTGTCAATATAATCACAGAGTGGTAATTTTTTTTTCGGAAAACGTTGAAAAATGCAGTTTTTTGCTGTAAAACACACGGAATCTTTATGAAACGTTGTGAATATACCATATTAAGGTAATATTCTATTGATTGCATATTAAAAATGTACGGGCAACTGATTTCTAGTTCTGAATTTTCTTCGAAATACGTGCAGCTTATCGTGTCCACTTGAGTTGCAATGCTGGAAGATTTTTTATTCTGTATCACTTCTGTTCCGAATAATATGTGTGTTGGTGTTCCGCCCTGTACCCCCTGCTGACGATGATGTGCATGATGGAGAAAAATGTTCTTATAGAATGATGGAACAAGTAAGCCGGTTAGCAAGAGGCAACAGCGGCAAGGAGACAAGGCTATCAATTTATTATTTTGCGTACCAAAAGTGAAGAAGAAATATTGGAAGTTGTGTGTGGGATAGAACTCATATAGAGAGCGTAGTTGGTGGAAATAATCTGCCTAAAGAAGAAACGGTATGCAGATTGAATTCAATTTAGGAATTATTCAAGTGTGTTTATTCTTAGCAGCTAGTAAATAATTTATATACAAACGAAGGGCAATGTTCGGAGGTGGTTGAAAGTTGTTTTTGACTGAATTATAACTGAAAAAAAATCACCTAATCGATCATTTGTTTATTTCAGTGTACTAAATCATGGCCAACCGAAACGAGACCGACCTGGAACAACAATTTCTGGCTGATCTTGAAAAGGCCAAAGCATTAAGCTTGGAAACGTTGGAATTGGAAAAAATTCGTAAACTGCGTTATTCGCACCCAGATCGTTCGGTTTATTCCGAAGCAAAAACACTAGAAGAGTATAAAAACTATATTCAGCGGAAAGCTCAGCTTCATCAGGGAGTAACTCATACGAATAAAAATATATCAGCTCCTTCGGCACCCCAGCGTAATAACCTAGAATTGCGTCCTGCTGCTACAGGGGCTCATGAATCTGGTGGAAAGGATGAGGCCGATTTAATTTCGTTCAACGCTCCTCCACAGCCTCCAAATCCACAGGACGAAGCGCACAATAATCTCAAGGAGCTTGTCGACCAAATGCATCGGTAAGACTATTGTTTCGTTTAGCAGGTTTTGCTAGAGGCTCATATAAACTGTTTTTTTTTACAGTTTGAATACGCACAATAGTTCATTTGAGCATAGTTTCAAGACTCAACGTAGTATGAGCATGTCATCAGCAACTGCATTCGGTGCTTATAGTGCAACATATCTCCAGCAACAGGTGGCGCAGAATTACAATCCAGCAACAATGCAGCTTGTACCATACACACAACCCACAACGAAACCGAAAGTGCTTACTCCAGATGAATTAAATCGTTTGTATAACATGCCAACGTATGGTACTGTGCCGGTTGGACCACATCAGCCGGGGTTCGTTCCACAGCCTCAATACCCGGTCGTGAAATATCCTCAATATCCAGCAACATATACGGCCAATGCTCAAAGCGTTGTCGGGCCTACCTCGAGTATCATTTCTCAACCGATCGCAACACCCGTTCTTCCGCCGACGGGTGGTTTCATTCCGCATACATCAATAAGTGCTACTACCTCAGTGATATCTCAAACACCACCGGTAGTAAATCCGGAATCTGCCCTGGTTCCTATTCCAAAGCCAGTCAGTTCCAAACTTGGACTCGGTAATCGCACGACATCACAGTCGCATAAGTCATTTCCGCCTGCCATTCCGGGACCATCGAATGGAAATCTTTTCGCGCGAAATTCAACCGGTAGTAGCGACGGTCCCACGGCTAGCATCTCGAACAATAATGAAGTGACTCTGCGCCCGAAAAGTGATCCAACACGACTAGGCGACAACCTAATCGATTTGGGATTCGAGGACAGCTCGCGGGTTTCCGTACTGGAGGCGTTTGATCCGTTACTGTGTGGCAATCGGAGCAGCTCCGGAAGTGATGATAAAGGTAAAATGCATGCTCGGAGGTTGTTGTAGGCTTTTTGATGGAGTTGTGTTAGTGCTGTTCGATTTATACTGTTAAATTTTACGGAAATCGTGTTACTGTGTAGGACTTTTTACGAGATGCCATTAACCGCATTTTCATTAGTGACGCGAGCGATTCGAGAACTTTCATTGGTAATAAAAAAAATTAACAATGCTTGGTTGTGTAATGTAACTTTTTAACGAATATGGGAGGAGTTTTTGTGGTACCACAATGTTGTGGATTATCAACGATATGTGGAAGAGTGGAGAAACGAGAGACTGGGTGTTTAAAACGAATTTTTAATTGAATTGGGAAGTGAAATATTAGGAGAATGTTGATAGTTGCGACTGGATAATCATTTTTTTATTATGGTTATCGAATCTTAAGCCAATTGGTTGTAAAAAAACAACTGTGCCAATTAAATTAAAGTTTCAAGTTTTATTAATCACAAAACCGGTATTCTTTATGTTTTAAGAGCTGCTTGAAGGTTTCATAAATTTCGATTCATCTAGTGATACCAAAGGACACAAACAAGCTACTTCTTGTTGTGCCCATATTGAAGATCATTTGGTGATGACGTCCGTGAATGCTTTTCAATCTAACTTTCTTACAAGACTAGTATTCAGATATCTTCTAAGAAAATGATTGTAAAAAAGTAAAGATTTTTGGTTTTGAAAATTTTTTCATCTAACGGGCTGTTTGTTTTTGTTATATACATAATTTTACTACAAATTTTTTTTGCCTGTGATAAATTGTACTAAAAAAGGCGGATTCTACTACAGTACAATGAAAGGGAAACATTGTGTTTGTATAAGTTTTGTGTGCGTTTATGCAGCTCGTAATATGTCCTATTCTCGAAGACTTTTTAACCTGCACTTGTTGGGTCAGGACCTAGTATTTTCACAGTGGTTCTATCAACTGTAGATGAGATTTCAAAAAGTATTTAGAAATCTGTATTAAAAGAATTTGCCCCGTTTTATGTTCTAGTGGCGTTTATCCGAATAGGATTTTCATATACATCTATAGAGTCAACCAGAACTCGGTGCACTTATTACCTTGCTCGTGAGTTTTGCATCAGTAAAGTGGTATATAACCAATGGAAATTGATAGCTGTCATCAATCCGTTACTTCGGAGCCGGAGCTCAGATACCAATTAATAGGAAATTTTTACCTTTCATTTAATCTAAATTTGAGGGCCTGAAAATCGAAGCCATTCCTTTGAATAATTCCACTTAGTTCTGATCTGAAATCAGAACTCAACTCAAGAGCGGCGACAGTTTAAAGACTGTTCCAGAAAGTATGGACGCACTTTTAATTCGCTGTAAATAATTCACAAGTGTTAGATATTCAAATTTTATTCGATATGCTGATAATATTAGACTACAACAACAGAATATTATTCTCAACATTTGCTACTTAGCCATTGTAGACTAGCTGGTGTACCTTCTTGCGAACGTTCCTCATTAAATTCCGTACAGACTTCTTGGCGACAAGTTTTGACACTTTTTTTCAATCTTTTTCGAACTGTTGAATGGTTTCGGCTGCCGAGACATGTTTCCTAAGATGTGCCTTCGTTAATGCCCAAAATTCCTCAATTGGTCGAAGTTGTGGGCAATTTTGGTAGTATACCGTTGATTTCGAGTAGTGGTAAGAAGAAAGATCTGGCCAGAAGACAACAGGATCCTTGAAGTTTCGAATTATGGGTAGAAGTCGTTTTTGTAAACATTCCTTGATGTATATTTCGCTGTTCATTGAAGCAGCGGTGATGAAGGGTTTCGAAATCTTACCGCAGCTACAAACTGCTTGCCAGACCATAGCTTTCTTACCAAATTTTTCGACTTCAATCAATGTCTCGGACTGGTTTAACACTTGCCCTTCTCGCACCGTATAATATTGTGGTCCCGGCAAGTATTTGTAATCGAGTTTCACGTAGGTTTCGTCGTCCATGATAATGCAGTTCAAATTTCCAGCAAGAATCGTATTGTACAGCTTTCGAACCCTCGGCCTGATCGATGCTTCTTGCTTCGGACTACATTTTGGTTGTTTCTGCTTCTTGTAGGTTCGAAGATTCAAACGTTCTTTAGCACGAAGAACATTTGACTTCGAAGTGCTTACTTTTTTGGCCACATCCCGAACTGAAACCTCCTTCTTTTGTTCGAACGCCTTCAGTATACGTTTATCCAATTCAGGGTTAGCAGGACCTTATTTCGACCCGTTTTCGGTTTATCCTTAAAGGTGTTATCCTCACCGAACTTCCTGATTGCATTTCGCACGCCTTTTTCACTTACTCCTTTCATTTCTGCTATCTTTATCAGTGACAGTCCGCGTTCTGTGCACCATTTGTACACAATTTTTCGACGTTGTTCTGCTGAAAGTCCACGCATTTCGAAACAAACTAATGAAAACGAATAAACAACTGCACAAGTGGTTGTGGCAGCGGTTTTTGGTTGCGTCCATACTTTCTGGGACAGTCTTTAAGTTCAGATTGTTGGCTTAGTCGCTGTGCGAAGAGTGAATGATGAAAGTAAGAACCTGTAGAGGATATTGGGGATTAGATTCACTAGTAGAATTTGAAACTTGTATCGAAAATTACAAAACTAGAAGCTTGTGAGCTATTAAATATGGTCATGTAAGCGTTTTTTCAAACCCGAGATTAATTTTTCTTCAAAACCCGAACCCGACCAGTACCCGATAAAACAATAAAAATCTACCCGATCCCGAAACCCAACCACTGTACCCGACCCGACCCGACAAACATTCCTTATTTTCTTCGATCGCACTCTACTAATACGTATCCGGTTCTCTATGAGCAATCTCGATGGTGAAGTGGTAAGTAGTTCTACTAGCTAGAATCATGCTCAACGGGCATATCTTTTTGGGTAATGTCTTCTATACATTTTCAAGAAGTTTTTCGCTTTCTAGGTTGCTTAAGAAAATGGAAAGTTTTTACTTACTATACTGTCGTTACAGAGTAAAAAGTATTAGAAATATTTTCTTTATCACATTTCACTTTAAAAGTTGTGGAGATCTTCCGAAACTGAACCGGAATCGAGAACGATTTGAATCGAACTCGTTTATAACAATCGACTTATTTATCGCCAGGAAGATTGCAACTTTTGAGAGAATTTAATAATGCTGGAGCATACTGTGGATCGTAGCGATGCGTTCAATGATTTTTTTCGGAATAAAGTTGACCGATGAGTGTTCCGATTTGCACTGGCATGTTCGGACTTATGTGGCAGCTTTCTTTAGATTCGGCACTAATTTTGAGAAATGGTGAATTTCGGAAAAGGGGAATATTATATTGTAAATGTAACAGATGAAGAAATAAACGATGAATTTTTTTTCGACGAAATTGGATGACGTGAATAAGACAGAGTTAGATAATAATTCTGTTGTAGATTCGCTTCTTTCAATGGTAGAAAATATTCAATACTTGTTTGGGCTCGATGTTTGGTCATTAAAAGAACAGAACCGCTTGAGTTTCTACCATACTAAACAAGGTCAAGTGCATTTTTCTTGAATGCGAGGCTTTTGCTGTCGATTATAGGCCACTAATTTTTAAAAGGCGCCTTATTGTGAAGTTAGACGTATTCACGTCAATACTGAATAAAATCCTTAAGAAAACATCGATTATTAGGTGATACCTGACTGAAGTGAGACAAGAATATGTAAAACAGTGCATCTACCAGGTGTAGTAAGATAAAACCGCTCATCAACTGTCACCGGTGTTCATTATGATAACTGGAAAAGTTTGAAGATTGTAGAACAATTAAATATAACCCGGCAAACCATTTTTTTGCGTTTGAGAACATTGGGAAAGATTTTGAAGGTCAGTATATAGGTGTCGCATGAATTGACTGATAGGCAAAAAGAATACAAAAACCCATCAGTGAAGTTCTGCTCCACAGGTACAAAAGGAAGTATTTTGATGTGGAACACATCTTTATTTTCTATCTAGGGGTGCAAATCAGAAACTCAAGGAAAAATACACGTGGAAATGTGGTCAGGCTTTAATACACGCTTACCGCTCAGTCTATTTTGTATCAATTATTATTCTTATTTCATCATTTGATTGGAAATATTTCTAAGTTTCGATTTGAATGTATCAAGCCACGTATTTTTATTTATATATGATTGACATTTTGATTAGTAGCGAGCAGTGTCCGTTCTTGTCTGCTAAAAATCTCCGGCATACCGGATTTCCCTGACATAGACGACGATTTTGAAGGAGTAAGCGATATATCAAAGGAAAAGCATCGCTCTGATTGGTCAATCGATGCAAAAGCGAAACTGTTGGGAGCACGCGAATTTATAAATAGTAGCGAAATCATAGCTAACGTTTCAGTCCTACGCGTAGCATACTAGAGGTTGGTTGTTCGTAGACAGCAAGACAAAAAGTGCCATAAAACTATTTGAAGCTTTAATTGGTATGCTCTGATCTTGTCATGCAAGCTCGGATGAAATTCCATGTTACGACGATTCGCCTTAGAAATTAACAACCACCCCAGGGTAAATTTTGAGTGCTTAAGATTAATTTCTAATTTATATAAGATGAACTCGATTGATAATGAGAAAAAGTTTATCGCTTCAACCGAAATCGCAGAATGGTAGAGAAACTTAACGCTATAAAACCAACTGCTTGCATACAAAAATTGAACACAAGCTTGGCGAAGAGAAGCTTAAATGTCGAAATCGCAAGTATGTTCAAAGATATAATTGCGTAAATTGGGATATTGGTGTACTTTCGTCGGCTATAAAACAAATACAAATGAAGACAACCAATGTTCTGTGTTGGTTCCTAATCACGATCAATCTAAGCAGACTCTCGTGCAATTGCGGATCCAAAAGTATGACGATTGATTGAACTGTTTGATTGTAGATCATTAGAAATTTTGGTTGCCTTGTGCCACATCAAAGGCTCGAACAACCCCATGGGCTGATCCTTGTAGTTTTTTGCATCGAATTGTTACTGCCGATGAAAAGAGTGTCTATTTCGTGAATCCCAAGGAAACACAAAATCAATTTTCTTGATGTCATTGCATCACCACATCACACTCGAGCTCCCAAAGACTAGGTTGAGTACAACTGGAAAGCTCTTCCTCATGCAGCTTACTCACCAGACCTGACGCTATTAGATTACCACATCGCATCGATGGGGCACGCACTTAATGATAAACGCTTCACGTTGTACGAAAAACATACAATATACAAAATGTGTAGTCTAGCGATGGTGACTACTTTGAAAAATAAACCATTTTCCCAAAATAAACGTGTTTTTGACATAAAAAAAACCGGCTTCATATTTGTACACATGATATATTTGGCTAAAATGTTCATACCACTCAGCCTCCTTCCTTAAGGATTTCAGCTCTTTATTATAAAACTCATTCTAAAAAAATTATACTTAGTATTGATTTGGTTCTAGTAAGATTTTGTATTGTTCATTTTTGTTTGTCTGATTTTAACGCAAACCATTTACACAAAAGGTTTCCCACATATGCAATCGAATTAGTATAATCGAATGTTGTGTATGAGCTTCAAATATCGACTAATTGCTGCTCGGTGCTAGATAATGGAATTTCTCGAATTGCTCTTCATGCTCGTTATCGTTATCAGTTTGATCGGTTGTTATCATCGTATCACATACGGAAGCATTCACTTTGCCTCATCATTATCAGTGCTCAATTGGAACTAGAGCTCTCAGCAGAGCAGTTTAGAGTAGTTAGGCTTTTTTCTTAAAATTTCTGTAACTTTAGTGTCATAGATTTATAATATATAAAAAAGAAGGAACAAATAAAGATCGACCGAAGAGTCGAACAGAGTGCCTTGAGAAATCAAAACCGAAAATGTTGTTTATTTTCTGTTCGCCTTTCCTCCGCCAATCACTCACTTGAAGACACAAACGTCTAGCTAAATGTTTTAGTAGAACCTAGCCACCCAAAAGTAGCAGTAAGTAGTATGTAAGATGACGCTTTAGTTGAATATATTTTCCAGTATGTGTTAACTTTGAGTCCATTGCTTCAAAGAACTGTGCCCAAACTGGAAAATATAGGAACAGTGTTTCTAATGTTTGTTTTTCTCTTTCTCTTTCTGGGTAACGCCAACGCTAGATGAAACTGGCTCTACCTACTACGAGGACTACGATCCGTTCGACTACATCTACAGCGGAGGGACGCAGTACTCGGATCCAGTCTACGACGCCGTTAACCGATCGGACAAGACTCCCCTGTCACCGAACAGTATCGGATCTGGAGCTCCACCGTCCATCGGGTGGAACGTTTCAAGTGCATACGGTTTCGGAGAACCGGATCAAGACATCGATCCTCCACCACCGCTGCCGCCACGAAACACCGAATTGTATCAGTCGATGACCGGTGATGGAGGCACCATCTCCGGCAACTATGAAATCATGCAGCGGAGAATCGTGGAGAGACCATCATTCCCAACCAAATTGTACGAGAATGTGGTCATCAGGAAAAGTTACGACAAGGAGCTGATTGCGTTCTACAACATGGTTAAACAGGTGCGAGGTGAGTCGTTTGTTAATAGTTTTAACCCCTAGCTGGGGGATATTACGTTTTGAATTTTGGAGTCCAAGTTTTGCCGCATCAAAACCGATCACAACAATTTGGGCTTCTGGATCATTGCAAAAAAGACGTGTGAGTAATGCCGGAAATATAACCGGGCTGGCATGAACAGAAATAGAACTTAATGCTATACAACAAATTCAGTGCCACCTTTGTGCCATTTATCTTACACCAGGGCCGCTTTTACAGAGGGGCAGTGGGGGCACGGTTCTGGGGGTTCAGGGTTTTCAGGGGACCCACCGAGCAAAAAAAAAAAGGTCATCCAGTTAGTAAGGGCCACACAAATAAATTTTGCCCTCGGGCTCATTAATACATAAAAGCGGCGCTGTCTTACACACTTTTTTCTTCAAATGCTTGTCGTTTTTTAAGACCACCTCGTATTAAGCAGATTTCTCTTTATAATCTCCTAAAATTTTCGAAGTTCTGGTGAATTTGGCGGATTTGTTTCCTTCGGTTCAAAAATAAAAACGTTGGTTCCGTACCACCTTAGCACCGGTTTCGCTTAATAACACTATGTCAGATCCGGCCTAAATTGAGTCTTACCTTTATAGAATCAGAAGAATCGCTTCTGAAGACATTCTTCTTTATATATTAGGCCGATGGTGATGCCGGTTATGCACGGCTATTAATTAGTTGCACCCACAAATTGCCTGCCACATGAAGTACTTCTTGGCAAATTTGTCACCCTCTAGCATTTAAAACATATCAGGAATCGCGCGGGACATGGCCGCCGTATTGTGTTTGTCGGTTCGGTCCGGCATACTTCATTATCTGCTGAATGAGTTGGACGGAATAGTGATTATAACTTTTTGCCTGTTTCGTATAGAAATGTTAAGCAATCACGGTGAAAACCGGCTTTTGAAACGAGACTGAGTGTCGCATACCATTCGACTCAGTCGTCGAGTTGAGCAATGTCTATGTGTATTTGTCAAATAATCTCATGAGGTTTCCTCGGAGGTAGCTTGACCGATTTTCACAACCATAGGTTCAAATAAAAGGTATTAATTAATCATTGTAATACAGATATTGTAATAAAACTTCTGACACTACAATTTCTCACGTCCTATTTTGGCAAGGCCTACTTCGCTTTTTTGTCGCTTCGCTTTATTGATTTAATTCTGTGTAGTGTGTTTAGAATATTGAATCGACATTTTAACCGCACTACAAAAAAAGAGAAAACTTCTTTCAGTTTCAATCAGAAGACCTATAGTTCTGGCAGTGGCGTACCTAGGAAAATTAGCGCCCGATTGTCTGGGGACGATCAGTTGAGCGAGACAAAAAAATGTTCCTTACTTTCACCGAAAAGCAAAAGCAAAAGATAAAAGTTCTCACCGAAGACTGTTTTGCCGCCCTCAGAAAAAGATTGCATACGGCACATTTGCCCGAAACTCAAAAATAATCGCCCCCTCCATTTTTTTTTGATAAACACCATAAAGACGAACACACATTATTTCATTTTCCTGTAAGGTTATATCAAGTAACATTTTCAATTTTATGTCGTTTTCGCTTGATACCAAACCTAACCCAGTTTCCACCCTTACTGCTGTAAAACCGTTTGTTTGAAGCTAGTTTCCAACCTAGTTTTAACGTTGTTGAACTGAAAATCGAGCCAGTTTCGAACCTGGTTGTTATATCAGGTTTGCTCAAACCCCCGTTGCTAAGTGCGAAATCAACACAGTTTCGTGAAAAGTGTTTGTTTGATGAAATCACAGATTAACAGACATGACAGTATGAGTTCTTATAAATTCTTATAAAAATAATTTTTCGTGATGCACTAGTTCCACCTATATTGTACTGCGCGAACTATTTACTATCTGTACACCCCTTGTGTTATGTAAAAGTTTTTTTACTAGTTGGTTTCCTTTCGTTTGTCAACACTGATCAGCTGCTTGCAGGGATGCCTGATTTCATCCAAATATTTGAAAATGAATTGTCACAATAAATTATTGGATTACGTTGATAATATATTTAACTTTTTCGCGATGTTGGAAGGTAACCGTTTATTTGACTCAACGTTGTTTATCTAGATTATTTTTTATTGTGTTGGTAGTTTTCACCCGAAATTAAGTGGCGGCAGACCAGAAGCAAGTAAATATTGTAACAAAACGGGTTCGATTTTGTATTGCGTTGGAGGATGAGAAGTAGGCACAATTATGTACATAGTTTTGGCAATATGTATTAAATCTGTATCCTGCATGAAATTGGCATGGACGTATACAAATCAATACATTACAGGTAATTCTGTATTAATGGCAACTCTGTTGATAAATGAAAAAAATAAACACAGTCTAGATGACAGACAGGATGTTTTTGATAGGGTAACGTGGCGCCATCACGACACATGTGAGTACTGTCCCAAATAAAGGAATATTCGAAATGACCGTTAAAATGATTGAAGAATCTAATTTGAGTGTCCTGTCTGTTAGTCTGTGATGAAACTACCCTGGGTCAATTTCAGTTTTCTCAAGCGAAAACGACATTAGTAAATACTTGTAGCTCTTTTGAGTGTTACATCAGATATCCCGAATTGAAAGCTGAATTCTGAAAATGAATTATGAACCTGAGCCCTAATATTGATCTCTCGACTTACTCCTGCATTCTTTACTTGGATTCTGGACCTGAATTTTAGATTATGCACTAGAATTGTAGAATTTGATTATATATCTGAATTATAAATTTGTATGCTGGAGCTGTATTCTGGTTCTGGGAATGAATTCTGGACCTTAGATCTGAGCTTTTGTTTAGGACCTGGATTCTGCTTCCGATTTCTGGACTTGAATTATGGACCTGAATTGGGAGTCTGGGTTCTGGACCAGAATTCTAGGACTGTATTCTGTATCTGAACTCTGGACATAAATTTTAGTTCTGTATTCTGGAATAGGATTCTGTAAATGAAATCTGGATCAGGAACGGAGAATAAATTCTGGATCTGGGTTCAGAGATTTAATTCAGGACTTCGATTCTGCTTCTCCCTCCCTTTGGTTGGTGGGCTTGACGGTATTGCAAACATCATCACATACAATCAATTAGCGTTACAATTTGATAAAGATATGCGTTACAGTTTTTAGTTTCATAATTGAATTTAATGAATAATATATGGAACGACTTGAATAAGATGTTGATTGCATTACGCTCCAACATCCGGGGTTGGAGAGGCCGGTAGGGCTTAACTGAGCTCTTTTTTATGTTTTATTTTCATACTACCGGCCCTTATTACCAGTGTGAAGTGAAAATTAAGTAGAGTAAACGTATCCCAATTGGGTTTCACACGATGACAATAAATGAACGGTAAATCGAATCCATCTTTGACGTTTATTGGTGGTTTGTGTACCATGGAATACTGTGGAATGAAATAGAATATTGTAGAATATAATAAAATAATAATGACCGAACCAATGAGCAAACCACTGATAGCTGTCAAACGATGTTCATCCAGTTTATATTGTGAGGATGTATCGTTTGGGACCTGATGGGTGAGATGATGTGTGAATGAAATGTAAGAGTGAGTGCATGCAAGAACGGTAATAAAGGCCACCGTTTCAGCTCAGGACTAACGATCGACCAATAGAAGAGATAGAAATTGGGTAACGGTACCCCCATTCATCTCAAATCCATTAGTCATTTCATGTACGAAAACCATTAGTTAGAGTGAGATCTGTTATCTCTGTTTGATAGATTAATTTCAAGAATAACATGAAATCTGGAGCATTTTTTTTTTTTGTTCGTTAAAACAGCAGTATTGAATCATTTCTGAACTACTTTTATGTGCCATTGCTTCTTACAGACGAGACAAAGATTTTGTATTCGATTTTATCTCAATAAATTTATTGAAAGTCGAGTAATCGGTAAAATAACATGGTGACTCTACTAATGAGATGACTATTGGCACACAAATTTTAGTTAGAATCTATTAGAATAGAAATAGTAACTCAATGTTGTGATGCTTGCTTGTGGAATACATGTAGGTATGTATGCATGTGTGTATGCGTATGTGCCTGTGTGTATGTATGTGTTTTTGTGTGTACAACATACATTATACCGTTCCCTCGGGTGTGTTGTATCAAATTGGTTGTGACACATTTCGATTGCGAGTCAGTGTACCAGATGTTCAAAAGTGCCTGAGCGGATGGTAATATACTGTCAAGAATTAACCGAAGATAACGAAATGTGAACATGCTGTAGCAATACTATTAAACCCAAGTGTTATTATCATTTAAATAAAAACGCATGTCCTCAGTTCTTATCCGTCAAACCATGATGAGCTGCTCTACAAAGATCAATGAAACACTAATTTTTTTTTTTTTTTTTTTTTTTTTTTTGGATACGGATGACTGGATGAGGAACAAGAAATTCGAAAATGCTGAAAGAATTAGAAAGGAATATTGGTAAGAATATAAACACCATTGCATACAACTAACTTTTACATTTAAGGAAGCAACATTACATGCCAGCAAAAGTACGGAGTGAAAAATGACAACAAAAGACACGAATCACAGCTGAATAGAACACTGGAATTAAGGTAAAACAGAATACAAACTATGAACAAAGGTAAGAAAACCAACATGAAGAAATAATAGAAACTGCTGGGTAACAATGTAATTTCCTCATATTGAAAGAGGCGTTTATATGGCGCGCATGCGCTAATTCGGCCTGATACAAATTAACGGGGAGGGCAATACATTTTGGACAGGGCTGTAAAAAGCTGATTGGAACCCTTTCCCCACCAAAATGTAATATAAGGAAACTATAAGGACTTCGATTCTGCTTCTGATTTCTGGACCTGTAATTGAGACCAGAGTTCTGGAAAGGTATTGTAGAACTGAATTCTGGACATGAACTCAGGAGCTGAATTTTGGACACAAATCTTAGATTATGCACCAGGACTTGGATTCTGGAAATGTATTTTGAACATGAATTCTGGAAGTGGATTTCGGACATGAATTATGAAATTAGACTCTGCACTTGGGTTTTAATTCTGGATCTCAATTCTGAACATTAACTTTGGATCTGAATTTTGGGTCTGAATTCTACACGTATACTTTGGACCTGCTTTCTGGGCCTATATTCTTAACTAAACTTCGGAGTAGAACTCTGGATCCTGAATCTTGATTCTGCACACTTAAATTTTATTACTGAATCTCGGCAAAAAAATGCAGAGAATTGCACAGCTCAGTGCTCGGTAATCGTCTCAGAAAAATTCTTGATTGTATAAAATAAATAAAGAGGGTGTTTTATTAATGTTGATTTTAATCTAGCATACATAAAAGACAAGCACACTACAAAAGAAAACATCACGGCTAAACACAATTGTTTCTAGTGTTCATTAACGCCTCTACCTGTAAATAAGCAGATATTTATTAGTATATATGGCTCATTCCACGCAAAATCAGCCACCCAAATTTTGTTTTCATCTAACTATGTTTTTTAGGTAAAGAACTCGAAAATATTCGACACGTATTTTTTAATTTCAATATGGTATGTGGAATTTTTGAGATATGATTTTTTGAAGTTTCGCTTTTTCAAAAAAGACCCTCTTTTCAACAGCCTATACTATAAAATCTAATCAAGATGCAAAAAATCATCTAACACATGAAATGTGCGTCTTACCCTTAGCCCTTGCAGTGAGCTAGCTTTTACTAAAACTCGGTGAGGCACTTATCATCTAATGTCTCTTTTCGATTTTGCAAAGCACCACGTCGCCGTTGCTCGTGGAGCCAGAAAAAAATTGTAGTGAGGAAATAGATTTGTATATTGCGTGCAAAGCTAAGTGAAATAAAAAACTATCTACAATGCATATGGAGCATTCCACGCAAAATCAGCCACCCAAAAAGTTTTTTTCATCTAACTATGAAAAAAATCTAAATTCAGCTCCTTCGCTTCTCCAAGATATCAGCATATTACTTTATCGAATTTCGGAATAGAGCATGTGAATTTCTAAAGAATCAGTGTTTAAGTGTGTGGACTTGTATTTTGGACCAGAATTCTGGATTCTGAACTTGAATTCTAGATCTCTAATAATAAATCTGGATCTGGATTCAGTACCTGAATTCTAGACCAGAATTCTACAACTGGATTCTGTATCTGAACTCTGGACATGAACTCTAAATCTGTTCTGGAATTGGATTTTGTAAATAAATTTTGGACCTGGATTCTGAATTGAGAACTGGATTTTGAACTTGGACTTGACTCTTGAACGTTAATTCAGAACCTGGATTCTTTATCCGAATCGAGATCTAAAATTTAAAAATTGACCGTAAAACTCAGAAAAATGTTGAGGTTGAAGTAGTTAGTTAGTTAGTTTTCTTTATTAAAAAGACTTTCAGCCTGGCTGGTTGAGATTGAAGTAATTGTTTTCATGCCAAATGAAATAAAATTGCATGAAACATCGAGATCTAGTGTCATCTCGAGAATAATTTGATAAAAATTGACAATAGGTAGTTTTGAGATTTCAGAAATCTAAATAATTTGTTATGGCAAATGTCTTTGAATTGCATGAAACGTTGAGATCTAGTGTCATATAAAACAAAATTATTTTTAAAATCGATTTTCTGGAACTTTGAATTTTGAGATTTCCGAAACTTCAATTTTGAGATTTCCGAACTGAATTTTGAGATATCCGAAATCGAAAATTCTATTTTTTGATGTCAATGTCTTTAAAATATTTTACCCAGCGTCTCGAAAAAATCAGCAGAACTACAAAATCATTTATTTATTTATTTATTTATTTATTGTACAATCAACAGACACGATGTGGTCCTAATGATTAATTCTAATACTATGTAAGAATTTGGTCCTTGTTTTATGCCGTGAAAGATTGAAGTCAAACTCAGATGACACTCGATTGAATGACCGTTGTAAGCCGATAATCGCACCGTTTATCCCGTAGCTAGTGCGGCGTAAAGGAAGTCGAAGAAAACCGTTGTTGCGGAGAGCTCGAGGACGAACATTGATGTTGATTTCACGGAGCAAAGTGGGGCAGTCGATTCTATCATTCAAAACGTCTGCTATCATTAAAGCACGCGATAGCTCCCGTCTTACTTGCAGTGTGTCTAGACCGATTAGCAATCCGCAACTTTCATAGCTCGGTAGTTGATGAGGATTGGTCCAAGATAAACGGCGAAGAGTGATTCGAACGAATCTACGTTGAATCGACTCGATTCTATTAACGCCATTGAGGTAGTGAGGGTTCCAAACAGCTGAACAATATTCCAGAGTAGAGCGAACGAGTGAACAGTATAGGGATTTCAAGCAGTAAATATCCGTAAAATGCTTAGCCATTCTCATCACGAATCTAAGGCAGCGAGAAGCTTTAGCCACAATGTAGTTGGTATGTTGCCTGAATGTTAACTGCTCGTCAAGAACAACGCCGAGGTCCTTGATGCACGTCGATCTACCAATCATGAATCGCTCAATAAAGTATTCGAATTTCAAAGGCACTTTTTTCTCGTAAACGTTATGATCGAACATTTTTCTGGATTAACTGTCATGTGATTCAATTTGCACCAATCCGAAAAGATTGCCAATTGTCGCTGAAGAAACGTCGCATCATCTAAGGTGCGAATAACACGGTAGATCTTGAGGTCATCTGCGAAAGATATGCGCGGTCCTTCCAGAGAAAAATTAAAATCATTGCCTCTAATGAAAGACAAAAAGCGCATTAAAACCCACAGAAACCTGATGAGCATAGAATCCTTTTCCACGACACAAACGAATGCAAGTCGATTCAATACTATCTTCGATTGTGGGAAGAAGCTCAGTTTAAATGATCACGTCCATTCACCACGAACTGCAAAGAGATTTAATGCATACGTAATTATGAAGATGGAAAATTATACATTGTTCGTTATTTATTGAAGTTTCGACAACCAATTATTTCAAATATATAGTTTTATCTCTTCGATTCGATGCGACCTGATCACTGTTTCGCATTCCTATATAGAATTCAAAGAGTAGTCCTGCGTCAAAACGTGCGATATCAGTTCAGTGACCAGTAGTATATAGATATCTACGCACTTGCACATTTGATTAATAGTCAATTTTCGGGAATGTTAATCCCTTTCAGGGAGCCTTTCAGAAAATCTGATTTTTGCTTTTCAAGGGGTTCGCAGGTTTGCTTTCTGAGAATTAGATCTTTGGTAGGTTAGGTGGTATTCTAAATGACACACCACAATCAAGAAAAGAGCGTCTCTTGCTCATGAAAAATAATTGTTACGGTCGTCGCTGAATTGCGGTTCTGTATTCTAAATGACTGTAGAATTGCATTTTCATGTTTATGAATGATAATGATCATGGATAATCTGAAACTTAATCTAGTTTAAAAAGTTTTCCCGAAAAAAACCTTCATAAAATAAATGCACGTTTTTTCGCAATTCCATCATGATTTAGCGCCCCTACCGGCTGTTGGCGCCCGAGGCGGTCGCCTCGCTCGCCTCACCTTCACTACGGTACTGCGCACGGCCCGCATGTCCCCTTCACGTCACTGCGAATGTCCAAAGCTATGCGGTTATTTTCATGCGAATTTTCATTGAAGGTTTTCTTGTGTTGCCTTAGAAATACACGAAACGTCGAGATCTGGTGTTATCTCTAACAAAAAGTTAAGTTGACTCTGGGACTTTCAATTTTTTTCAACAAACATTTGCAATAAAAAAATTAGATTTCGGAAATCTCCAAGTCGCAAAGTCGATATTATGAAACAAAAAATCTTGAACATCAGATCTCGACGTTACATGATTTTTTTGATCTGGCGGTAGTTTATTAGTTTTGTGATTTTAATGCGAATTTTAAAAGTTCTAAGCTTTTTAAGCGAATTTCCGAAGTTACACGGTTTTTATGCGAATTTTCGAAGCTATGAGGTTTTTCTTTATATTCCGCATAAAAAAAGACTTGAGTGTATAGATAGACGCTAGATTTGAATATGTGTGCCGTGCATAAGTACTACTTTACAACAGTTGCACCGTAACAATGCTGCAAGCGTAGAAGTAAATGTTCCAACCAATCAACTAATGATAACGATACAAAAGTGTGAAGAAAGTGTGTCGGTTTCGTTCGTACTCAACTCATCCAGTTATTTCTTTGGCATTACCCACCTGTTTTTTTTCATAGAGGATTTCAGTGATAATTTAGTGATTTACGGGCTGTACTGCAGTAGTTTCAAATAAAAACTCGGGAAATAATAATAAAAAATCATTTATTATTATTATATCGTTTATTTATCCCCGGTTTTAACCTAATTCTGGTCGTTCACCGGGTTTGAAAAAAAAAATCATTTATTTTTCCTCTTTAGCACAATATCGCTACGATCAGCCGCAGACCAACGTCGGTCACGTGGTGGCATCCGAATTCGACAATCACTACCCGGAGGGAACCAGCATCAAAATGCTTGTCCATCCGTCGTTGGATTGTTTCCAATCGTATGATAGCAGTAATAAGGGTCAGATCGATGGCTATGGTCCTCCGATTCCATTTACCTGTGATAGTAAGTATTCAAATGAAAAAAAATTAAGTAAAAGTGAATTCACTTTGCCATTTTATTCACAGTTGCAACCTCGGTAGAGCACGTGATCGCTCAGGTTTTCTACGCGCTCGAAGGGCAGGTGTTGAATGGCGTCAGCGATTATACGCTGAAGGCGATCGGTATTCAGGAGATCCTTGGAACGCGATCCAGATTGAATCAGTTAGAATGTGTGCACAACAGTATCAAGTTGGAACACGACGTCCAGCTCGGTTTTATACCGAAGACGCCTAGAATCATGCAGAGCATTGCACGAACCGTTCAGGATGATGTACGCGATGCGGAAATCAAGCTCGAACATATTCTGCCCAAAGAACCCACATCGGCGATCAGTTACGATGATTTGATGATTCTGCTGGAGACTCTGGAAGCGGAGATCGAAAAGTTACAGTCCACGGTCGATGATAACAGTCCCCACACGATTTTGAGTTGTTCTGGGGTTATTCAGGCAGTGAAAGCAATCTGCAATATGCTCGGTACGATTGACACGTTGGATATAACCAAATCAATAGATGATTTGAAATTGTGTTGTGACACCGGGCAAACGGTTTACAGTTACAATGATTCATCGGAATACAGTAACGGAAGCTTAAGTATATTGTCGGAGAGTGGGGATTATGCCGAGGTGAAATTGCGCCCAAGAACGATCAGTCAACAGATTCGGTACCGATGTAATGAAGTTCGGAACGCCATCCAGAGTCTGTTGGAAATTTATTCGCACGCTTTCCGTGTCAATTTCTGCGTTAATGTTCAGGAATGGAATACTGCTCCTATTGCTATTTGCAATATTTCACAGTGCGTGATGGTGAATGTGATGTGTCTACACCGGCCACCCATTCATTGGCGTCACGATGAGTATAATTTAGGTGTACAGATTTATCACGGTGCACGGTATATTAGCGAAGCGGTTGTGACGTACTGTTCCAATGAAATCAGTGGGATTTATCCCAGGTTGAAGTTCAATTCGTGGATTATGTTTCGGAATCAGGTTTGTACTTTGCCCAGAGAATCAAGACTAATCTTTGTGTTGTATGGAGTTACGCGAGAACCAGTAGAAGGAGACAAGCAGGAGGGTGCTTCGAACTCCGACGGGCCTGCCCAAGAAGGTAGGGTTACAAAGGTCGAACTAGGCTGGTCGTCAATTCAATTCTTTGATTTCGAACGGAAAATGATTCAAGGATCGTACTTGCTGTCTCTATGGCCACCGACAGCAGAGAAATATTTTGGGCCAGCTCCCGCAAAAGGAACCCACCCGTTGGGAACCGCTTACCCAATATTGGGTATTGAAATTCCAAGCTATGGGGGATCGGTAGTTTTTCCTGAACCAATTAAAAACCTTCCACAATGGGCAAAACTCGACTTCAACAGTTTGGATCGCAACTTACAGCAAGAGCTAATCGATACCGCCGAACAGGGTTACTCTGCGGATAAGCTGGAGAAGCGCGAGGTCCTTTGGGAGAAGCGTCACTATCTGCACACATTGCCTCATGCCTTACCGAAGATATTACACGCAGCTCACAGTTGGGATTATGCTTGCATTGCTGATCATCACGCCTTACTGAAATCCTGGTCGAGTCTAACTCCGGTTCAGGCATTGGAATTACTTTTACCACGTTATCCTGATCTGGAGGTTCGGCGACAAGCCGTTGAATGGATTTCACTCATGCCAAATGACCAATTTGGAGATTTCCTTCCACAATTGTTACAAGCCTTAAAACATGACACATACGAAGCATCACCATTAGCGAATCTACTGCTACAGAAAGCACTGGAATCGCCCCGAATAGCTCATCACATGTACTGGCTGCTACTTCACAGTTTACCCGGCGAAGCTCCTCAGAACATGATCGAAATGGGTCAGCTAGATGAAACGCTCGTCATTCAAGCTCGCTATCATCGGAGAAATCAGTTGATGTTGCGAGCTCTGATGGCAACCTGCGGTGAGAAGCTAACCGCACGCTTCCTTTCCCAGAACATGATGTGCAAAATGCTTGGGGAGGTTGCTCAAAGCGTTAAACTGGCCAAAGAATCCCATCGACTGCAGATGCTCAAACAAGGGCTGGAATCGGTCAATCAAATATTGATTGACAATCCAACCGTTCTGCCACTGGGACCAGGGAATGAGGTCACCGGTGTGGTTGTCCGTAGCTGTAATTACTTTAACTCGAATACCCTTCCGCTGAAAATTAATTTTATGGGCCCTGACAAGGTAATAGTACCCGCTATCTTCAAGAGTGGTGATGATCTACAGCAGGACATGTTAACTATTCAGATGGTTCGGATAATGGATAAGTTATGGCTTCGCGAAGGTCTCGATTTAAAGATGGTCACTTTTAACTGTGTTCCCACCAGCTACAAAAAAGGAATGATAGAAATGGTATCGGATTCGGAAACGCTACGAAAAATACAGGTCGAATGGGGTCTGACCGGGTCCTTCAAAGACAAATCGATCGCCGAGTGGCTAGCCAAGCAGAACCCTAGTCAATTAGAGTATCAACGGGCTGTGGAGAATTTTACGCGTTCTTGTGCTGGCTACTCGGTGGCCACCTACATTCTTGGTATTTGTGATAGGCATAATGACAACATTATGCTCAAAACTTCCGGACATTTGTTCCATATAGATTTCGGCAAATTCCTAGGCGATGCACAAATGTTTGGTAATTTTAAGAGGTACGTAGATGATTTGTGACAGACAGAACACTGTGGCAAAGCACTGATGCTATTATTTTTTCTTCATTTGCAGAGATCGTACTCCTTTCGTCCTCACGTCGGACATGGCGTTTGTGATAAACGGTAGCGAAAGGCCCTCGGCAAAGTTTCACAAATTTGTGGATCTCTGTTGCACTGCATTTAATATTGTACGTAAGCATGGTGATCTGATACTGCACATGTTTGCCCTGATGACAACGTCCGGTATTCCGGGAGTGACGGTAGAAGCGGTCAACTATGTCCGGAACGCTCTGCTACCCGGACAGTCAAATCCGGAGGCGGCCGCTTCGTTTGCGAAAATGATTCACATCTCCCTGAAATCCTGGTTCACGCAATTCAATTTTTTCCTGCATAACATTGCACAGATGAAGTTTTCCACCGAGAACGATGACGGGGAACTGCTGAGCTTCGTGCCAAGGGTATACACGTAAGTACCGGAATATTTTTGGGTTTGCTGATACCAGCAGTGATGTGTTTGTCTTTATTTTTGTGCGAGAAGGATTCGTTTGGGTCACATAATCTGAAATTCGTTTCCCAGAATCGTCATCATCATCATTCACTGAAAATTCAGAGTAGTTTGATTGAAAAATTTCCGCTTAGCGAAAATTGCGGGCTCCGGTCTCCGTGCCTGTGGTAATTTTTTCAGCTTTGAATACTGATCAAAGTTAAGTACTTATGTGGTCCACGATTCGAGACTGGCAAAGGATGTGATGCAAATAAATGAGTACATTGCGAAAGGTTCTGCACACAAGGGAACGGAAAGCGAGTTAAACGATACTGATGAGGAACGTGTATGGTATTTACCGATAAACGTGGTACAAAATCCACATAAGCCCGAAAAAATAAGATTTACATTAGACGCGGCAGCAAAGGCAGGAGGAACTTCTTTCAACGAAAATCTCCTGAAGGGTCCAGACCTTCTGACTTCATTGCCGGCGGTCATAAGTAGAGTTTGTGAGCGGCGAGTCGGCTTCGGAGGCGACATAAGGGAGATGTTCCATCTAATTCAAGTAAGAAATGAAGATAAACAAGCACGTTTTCTCTTTCGAACCAACCCAAAACAAGCTCCAGAAATACGCGCCCTAGAAGTACGTCATGTTCATTCACTAGCGGGATTTGAGATCCGGAATTGGGTGCGCAACTCGAAATCTGAATTACAGAAACTAGGCGAACAAGGTGCAAATTCTATGTCGGTATGCTATAATAAAACGACGGAATCTGAACGGGTGTTAGGCATTCGATGGAACGCTTCAGAAGACGAGTTCATGTTTTCTACAGAAATGCGGGCAGACTTGATTCCATACCTGTTTAAAAACGTTCGACCGACAAAGCGAATTATACTACGATTCGCAATGAGTTTTTTTTGATCCCATGGGTTTTTTATCTCCGCTACTTGTACACGGTAAGATCTTGATACAAGAAGTCTGGCGCAGTGGTACTGATTGGGATCAACTAGTAACTGATGAGATTTATAAACGTTGGAGTGATTGAATTAGTATACTTTCGATAATCGAGAGCATTCGGATTCGTTGTTATTTCGTAAAATCGTAAACTCTATTCGAGAGTTGAAGTTGTTACAGCTGCATGTCTTCACAGACGCGAGCGAATTTGCCTATGGATGCGTAGCTTATTTTCGATACGAAATCAACGATAAAGTCAAGTGCACGTTGGTAGGTTCTAGAACTAAGGTGACACCTCTTAAAATATCTACGATTCCAAGAATGGAACTCCAAGCTGCGGTTCTAGGTGCAAGATTGATAAACACCGTGTGTGTCGATCATTCCCTCCCGATTACCTATCGATACTTGTGGACGGATTCGACCACCGTTTTATCTTGGATACGATCCGAGCATAGAAAATATAAGCAATATGTAGCACACCTCGGGTTGGCGGTTCAATGCATAAGGCGCTGGTCTTACAAACCAGTTGTCGTATGTTCGAGCCCCGACCTGAAAGGATTCGTAGTGTCAGTAGAATCGTAGCACCAGCCATGCACTGGTTCTGTACACTCTGAATCGGCTGCGAAGTTTGTTGAAACAGAACGTCAAATTCCACTACAGGAATGTAACACCAAGGAAAAAAAAATGTAGCACACAGGGTGGGCGAGATACTAAGTACTACCAGCATCACTTGTTGGAAGTACGTACCAACCAAATTGAATGTTGCCGACGATCTAAAGAAATGGGATAAAGGTCCAATGAACGATATGAATCACCGGTGGTTCAAAGCACCTGATTTTTTATATGTATCGCAACAGTCCTGGCCAGAGCAGCCTACATTGAAGGTAGCAGCGACTGATGAGTTACGGGCCTGCTGTTTGTTTGCTCATACCCCAATTCAAAGAACTTTGATTGAACTTGATCGGTTTTCCAGATGGAAACGTCTCTTACGAACGGTAGCACTTGTCTATCACTTTGTATCGAATTGTAAACGTCAAAACCTCCAGCCCCAAATGACAAAACCACATGATCGTTTCACGATCAACAACCTTACAACTACTAATCCGAAAGTGTACGTCCATCAAGATGAATATGTCAAAGCAGAGAATCTTCTCTGGCGTAAGGCGCAAGCCGATGTATACACTGACGAGGTGAAGACCTTGTTGCGAAACAAGGCGCATGCTATGAGCGAATGGTTACCTTTAGAAAAGTCTAGTGAGTTATATAAAAACTCCCCGTTTTTGGATCAGAATAATGTCGTCAGAATGGACGGAAGAACTGTCAGAGCAAAGTTTGCTTCATATGAAAATAGAAATCCTATAATCCTTCCAAAGGATCATAGAATAACAACAATGCTAATAGAACACTACCATGCGCAATATAGGCATGGTTCGCTAGAAACTGTCGTCAATGAAGCGAGACAAAAATTCTATATATCCCATCTTAGAACTACTGTGCGGAAAGTAATGAGGAATTGCCAATATTGCAAACTACGACGTGAAAAGGCCTCCATACCAAGAATGGCCCCATTACCAAACCAACGCTTGGAACCTTATATAAAGCCATTCAGTTATGTTGGTTTGGATTACTTTGACCCGTTGGAAGTAACAGTAGGTAGGCGAGTTGATAAAAGATGGGTCGCACTCTTTACGTGTTTGGTTGTGCGAGCGGTGCATTGTGAGCTAGCGTACAGTTTGACAACAGTCCTGGCTCTCATGTTGAAATATTTTCGGATAATGGCACGAACTTCTTAGGAGCAAGCCAAATGTTGCAGGAATTGCGATTGCGCTAGAATATTTACGGACGCTAGGACAAAATGGACATTCAATCCCCCAGCGGCTCCTCACATGGGTATGGCATGGGAGAGAATGATTCGCTCTGTCAAACAGGCTATGAAGGTATTGGATGATGGTCGCAAGTTGAATGACAATATTTTACTTACAATGTTGGCTGAAGCTGAAGGGCCTATTAACTCTCGTCCTTCAACTTATTCGGGTACGGAAGATTATAAACTAGAAACAATCACACCAAAGCATTTTCTCCTTGGAAGCTCTTCAGGACAGCATACTCCGTACAATGTAACAGTCTCACTTTCGGATCAGCTTCGAAGCAGCTATAAACGTTCGCAGCACCTGGCGATCGAATTTTGGAATCGGTGGTGTAGGGAATATTTTCCCTCCTTAAATCGGCGCAGTAAATGGCATGAGGATGGGAAACCAATACAAGTAGGTGATTTAGTACTTCTAATAGACGAAAGTGGCGGATATTCTGGAATGCGAGGCATTATAGACGAAATATATAAAGGATCGGACAACCGAGTTCGCCAAGCATTAGTTCGGACTACCAAAGGTAATGTACGCAAACCAGTGTCAAAGTTAGCGGTTCTCGAGTTGTAAACCTGATATGGATAAAAACGGATGAAACATCTAGGTTTACGGGCTGGGGAGTGTTAGAACCGTTTGGTCACTGGACAATTCCCGATTCACTACCACTACGGTGAGGTCAACGTCAAGTATATCTAGTAAAAATATTTAATTGAAGCGTATAAAACTACCGCCATCTTCGATAAACGATAAAATCCTCGAAAGTGTGTTAAAATATTTAGTGCATAGAATTATTAATTCCTTGAAATTATTGTGTGAATTATATGAAATTCACAGTAAGTTATATATTTAAAGTTCAACGATTAAGGCTTACATGAATTCTTTATTATATTAGGATTTATAGGAGACAGAAGTTGCATTCAGATAACACGAGCGCTAATCGATTAAATGAATTATTCTTGTGTATGATGTAAGCTAATTGTCAATAACCTTAATGCATAGCTGCTAAGTTTATACGCATTATAGAAACACCGATCAGTCTGGCCATAGTGAGATTCGCAGTATAATCCACTATAAGAAAACTATAATTGTGAGTAACATTATAACCTCAAATACTCTGATTACTAAAATAAATATATTGCAGCTTTGGGCGTATTCATTCGAAACGCTACGGAGAAATTTTTTTGGTCCGAGCAGTACAGTTGACCATTTTCGCTGTGAAGAGCATTTTTTCTTGATAATTAAATTGGAGGAACAAAAAGCAAGTTGGGCAAATCAGATCCAAGAACGGTTGACGATGTGAAAGCATCAATCCGCGATTAATTCTGTTTGTCATAATTGTTGAAATAATTGCAGACTCGCAAGTTTTTCAATAAAGATCTCCGGCATTGCAGGAAAAGCGGCCGCAATGTAAAGATCGTCACGCAAAGTAATTTTATTTCATGACAATGTAAGATCCTTGGAATTCTTAGAAACGTTGAAATGAGAAGTTCTTCTATGCACTGATTAGTCGATGACGAAACATGAAAATATGACTACAAATTGAAACAGTTTCGAGCCAAATTTAGAAGAATCTTTACATTGTTCCCATCACCGCTTTCAATGACAGTTTCAACACACTGTAATTCCGCAACTGGAAGTCGGATCCGAGCAAAAGATCAATATCACTATATATGCCTTTAATGTGAGCCTAAGTTTGTGAAAATCTGTTTTCCATTATGTATACAGTTCTAGCCGAGTTCGATTTATTGTTTCTCACAATACCAAACAATGGCAAATTTAGTACTGTCAATAGGCATATTTTAATCTAATTTTTATTCTATCTCCGCACAGCATGGCCCAGGACGGACGTCTGAAGTCAGTCACCGTGCATGGTTACCAGAAGCGGTACGATCTGGAAAAGTATTACACCTACATCCTGAAGGTGACCCGTCAAAACCAGCCGGACCCGGCCTACCTCTTCCGATCCTACAAGGAATTCTGCGAGTTCCATCAGAAGCTCTGTATTCATTTCCCACTGGCCAAACTTCACAGGTAAGAAAGACATTTGTTTTTGTGTATGTTTGAGTGCTCTTTATTACGGGTTTCGATAAGATTAACAAACTATGCGGATGCATCGGACGCGCATGATTCGTTGTCACGAGAACTGCGCGTGTTTTGACTTAAAAATATACTGTCGGACTTCGACTGTTGATTTTGGGTTGTGCGCATACCTCGTAGTGTTCGTGGTGCTGCTTCCTGAATTGCTCGGGAGTTGATGAATTTTTGTCTTGGGTCAGATTGATTTTGAAGGCTGCTGGGGACGTTCCTGAGAATGTCGGGATGGACCTGACTTGCAACGGTTTGGTTGATACTCGATCGGTGCCTTTCTACCAAATTCCAATTGAGGTAGTCGTCATTTTCCTCCTCGTTTGTGATCGGCTTACTCGCAGCGGGTTCTTCTTTGCGGATTGAACGAGGCGGTGGGATCGGTGTTTCAGTCGTGGTTGTAGATTGGACCGGTTCGGGTGGAGCAGGTGCTCGTTTTTTCAGTATCGACTTGAGAGGTTTTGAAGCACCGTTGGAATCGTCTGGGGGATAATTGTTGTTCAGTTGGAATTCAGGTGAGGAGCCGATGGCGAACACGTCAGGTGAAAAAGATTCGTCGATTTCTGGAGTACGTGGCTCGAAAATATCCTCTAAACTCGAACTTGAACCGTACACTATTTTTGAGTTTGATTCTGTTGGTTGGATTTTTTCGGATGGCGAAATTGGTTTGGTTTTCACTTTCTCGAAGATATCGTCAAACGTTTCTTCAACTTGGTGGCGTTGATTTGGCTCAATTTCAGAGTAATCGCCAGGATTTCGGGGTGCCGCCAGTTTTTGTCGGGAATTATTTGGAGATCGAGCCAAATCTGCACGAAAGAAAAGAAAAAAAAACAGCATATGAACGATTGGCAGCCGCGATCGAATATGACTTTATAAAATTTACCGTTTACTTTCTCTAGAATTTCAGTGAAAAATTCCGGCTGCTGGTGTTGATAGAATCCATTACTTTCCGGTCTGTTGATTCGATTTTTCAACGGAGTGACAGTCCCTTGTGGTTTTTGAGCTTGTTCGAAATCATCATCCAGAATTTCCTCTCGGGCATGATTTATTTTGTCTCTGGATTGCGGTGTCGGTGGATTTGGGCTCCGGTTGTTGTCTCTTACGGGTCGTATTTCTTCGGTGAGCACTTCTACTGAACGGGCGATTTCTGAACGGTGCATTAAAATGGACGCGCCTTGATTGTCGATAGTTGTAATATCTGGAGTTGATTTTGTTTTGGCCATCGCTCGTCTGGTCGGTGGCTGTGGTGGTGAGTATAATGGCTGCGGGGGTGTTTCAATTCGTCCATTGAGTAGTGCTGTCGAAGACGTTTTCACCTTCGATGCCGGTGTTATCTTATCAGCAAGCCCTTCAACGACTCTGGGAGATGACTTGTTGGCACTTGTTGACGGGGAAATGGTAGTTGCAGACGTGGTTGGTTTTCTGATTACTTTTCGGTTCCATGAATGGGAATGTTCATATTTTAAAGTCGAGTAAAACTAATAGCCTGAGATGACTAATCAACATACCTGAGGTGACGATCGGTACGTTCGGTGGCTCCCAGTAGGATGACCGAGTCGGCTCAACGTAGTCCTCACAATTGACGCTATGTCGATAAACTCCGATAACAGTGATACCAGTGTCGTGCTGATTGGATCACAAAGATAAAACCAGAAAATAACAAATATTCATTGTTTTAGTCAACTTCTGACTCACCTCTTTTTTACGAATATTACGTTCCGGAGCGGACGGAATTCCAACGAATGTGATTCGTCGTCGGAACCATTTCAGTTTCAATCCCATAATCCGATACGTCTTACTCGTCCAGTGCGGGAATTGCTTTCTAGTGAGGTGATTAGTATCGACTGACTGGCATCGAATCGGTTCACTTTCTGGAGGCATCGGGCTGATGTTTTACATACTTTATGAACAAGTACTATCTTATCTTTGGTCGTGAATTATTATCGAACGAGTTGCCGATCTAACAACTGATGCTACGAAGATAGTTTGGACGAAGTAAATGAAATTCCACATCTGGGACAACGCCGTCATTGGATTGCCGCTTCAGTTTGATATTTATTGGCATTAGCAATTTGTTTTACCTTTTTATCAGCTTCCCATAGACGATGATGGTGTGGCAGTGAAGAAGTGACATACATAATTCCCGTATTCAATGGTATTATGTGATGGAATATCCTAAATTCAGGGTTGTTACGGTCTCGCGGATCTCGCGATTTTCGCGGATTTAGCGCGGTTTCTGCTAAGATTTTGTATTTCGCGCGAATTTTAAAAAACCATCATTCCACATTTGTGAAACATTTGTTCGAATAAAACATATTCTTGAAGCTTGTGAGTTTTATAAAACCCTAAAAAATTCAAGGTGAGCGAACGTTTCAGCAATTGGTCGAGCTGGCCGAATAGGTGAATTTTCAACTAAAATTTACTAGATGGCGGTTCTAGCAAACGTTTTCTTCAGTGGACAAATTTCGAATCTATGCGCATTCTTGAAGCAAAATTTGCACGACAGGCTTGCGATACGAAGTCTGATACGAAAAAAAAAACAAAGAAGGCCGTGGTTATAAGAAATTGTTCTAATAGTTTCTTGGTTCCACTATCCAACATTTTCAATTGTTCTTTGCGTTCTGGAACTCCACCTGAAGTATGTAAGAAATCCTAAGTGAACAAGGGTACAATATCCAACTATCGTGGAATTGCTGCTTTTTGCGCTGTATCGAAGCTGTTTAAAAGTAATGTTCTGGATTTTATAACACATAGTTGCTCTGATCTAAGACTCAGCTTGGATTCATGCCAAAGCTTTCAACTTCCCCTGCTGCGTTCGACGAAATCAATCATCACATTTGAATTTCCGAATTAAGGATCAAGAGTAAACCAAGTTAACTTGTGTTGATAATTTGTGTATTACGTGCATTTCATTTGGTACGTATGTCATAGATCTATGTATTCATATATGAAGTGCAACGAGTTTATCAAAGTGGTTTGTACGATTGAGTTTCAAACAATCTTTTTTAACAATTATTTATTCTCAAATGAATGTTAAGCCTGACATTTTGGATGAAATATTAGTTTTGATCAATTTTTCACCAACGTTTTATGGAAATTGCTTACATTTTATGAATATAGATTTTAATTCTTTAATAAAAAAAGTTAGCAACACTGCTTCAATGCATTTGTATTAGATTGCGCTACAAAAAATAAACAAAACTAGATATTTTCTGTTACAAAAGCAGTTTTCCGGAAAAATAAATAGTTTTACGACAACATTCCATATCCATCGCCTTTCGCGTGTCAAATTAAAGGTTTCTTTTTTGCGGGATACTTATAGAAGTTACGTAAATCTTTATATCCCAATAATTTCTGCAAGAGGAAATCCATATATGAATGTGTTTGTTGCTAATCAAAAGTGTCAGTGGAAGTAAGCTGAAACTAAAATATTTTTTCTCGAGCAGTTTTAAGGAAAACGGGAGAGTTTTAGACTAAGGTTTTCGCTTTTCTTGAATTGCAATTTAAAGTAGTATAAACCGATCGGTTTATTTTTCAACCATATGGAAGATTTATTGAGTAAAATCAGGAAAAGAAGCGCCGAAATTTGTTTTTACGCACACATTGTTGACATTACTTGCAAAGAGTCTTGCTCCTTAAGTAGACTGGGATTAAACGAATCATTTTTTAATTGGCTAACTAGTAATGAAATGATAGTGAAAATAGGAGCCTCATAACGTCACCATGTGCTGTTACCTCTGGAGTTCCTCAAGGAAGTCACCTTGAACCGTTCATCATTTTATTGTATATCAACGATCTACATTTTTCGATCAAGTGTATGAAACTATCGTTCGCCGATGACTTTCATATTTCATAATGTTTTAAATGCCACTAAATGCTTCTTCATCTCTTTTAGTGGCAAAAAGTCTGTATTCAAGTTCGACTGTAATATTCCATAAACTGTTCTCGAACGTTAAGGATCCGGGTGTTCTGCAAACAAAGTTAAATTTTAAAGAGCACATAGAGCTTGCGATTGTTACAATTTGACATTCGACGTCGTAATTTTCCTATTTTGTCGTGAATACGACTTACTTTACTATGGGGCGCCTTTTCAAAATTAGCCATATGGAAGAATGGGCAGAACTTAATCGTGAATATCTCGACTTGTATTAATGGCAGCAACATAATTCTTTCACTATTTCATCAAAACTATGATCAGGAATTTAGGATAATATTTTGAACAGTGTGAGATAATCACAAACAACTCAAAAATTAAGTTTTCTGAATATTTTAAAACATCGCGGAAAACTCTTTATTTTTGCTTGGGTTTTTCGCGCAAGGACGACGATTTTGAGCTAGTCAGGCACATATCTTCAACTGAACGTTATAAAAGGGGAACCGTGGTCGAAAATCGATCATTTCTTCTTGTGCGTTGGATGAAAGCAAACGTCGGGGCGAGCAGACGCATTCAAACAGCGCCATCGGAGAGCGCACCTTCTGCGTGGTTAAAAACCTCAAACGCTCAGTCGTAGTTCTCATTTGCCTTCCGGTCGTCAAGGCGAGAAGACGCATTAAACCAGTTTCGCATCATTTGGCACTGAGAGCGGATGTGTTGCGGTTTGTACGCAAAGCTAGTTTCAAATAAAAAAAGCGATTGCATCATACAACAGAGCTTCTGGTCGTTTGCATTGGAGAGAATGAAAACAGCAAGTGGACAACATTATATAATCACCCGTTTTAATGACTCTAAATGTTATCTAAAGAACTATTAGGATTACTTCTTTGCAAATCGAAGGTAGAAATCATCAGTTTTGTGAAAATCCAAAATAATTTGATTTGCTTCGTGCACTTTTCACTGTGCGAAAATCGTTCGAGAAAAATGTTCCAAACTGTGCTATTAGGTGTACAACGGAATAGGTGGAAGTCAGAAGGGGTGACATCTGGGGAATACGGCGGGTGGGGCAAGACTTCCCATGTCAGCGTTTCCAGGTACTTTTTGACCACTTTTGCGACGTGAGGCCGAGCATTGTCGTGTTGGAGGATGACTTTGCCATGTTGCTCTTGATACTGTGGCCGCTTTTCTTTTAGCGCGCGACTTAGGTGCATCAGTTGCGTTCGGTAGCGATCTCCTGTGATGGTTTCAGCCGGTTTTAAGAGCTCGTAGTAAATTGTTATTCATCTTTGAAGGTTTTTTCTCTTCCACCATCATGTTTGTCTTCGACATCGAAATCACCATTTTTAAAACGTTGAAACCACTCCCGACACGTTCTTATACTCAGAGCAGCATCACCGCAAGTTTCTGAAAGCATTCGACGCGCTTCAGTTGCATTTTTTTCGAATTGTAACAGAAAAGTAAAACTTCCCGCAAATGGCGAGAATTGGGCACATAAACAGACATTTTCGAGCGTGAAGAATACGAAAACAAGAACAACTGGCACTGAAACGGCGATGACAATTCGTTAGGCGCTGTACACACTCACTTTAAAGGCATTATCATCTATGTATTTTACCAGCCTCAGCCGGTACAGCCACCTATCGGAAAACGGCGGAAGCAAAGTTGTACACTTGATAAATATCGTAGAGAATTCCACAATTTGGTCCTTCTAAAAGGCAGAAATGAATACTGTACAGCGTTTTGATAGTTTCTTTCAATGAAATATGCAAATCCGAAATGAGATAATCGACGTCAAAAATCGTTGAAAATTTTAGTAGTGAAAAGGGGGAAAGTTTCGCAATTCACACAATCGTTCAACTATCAATTCGAATTTGAAAGTGTAAAGAAATCGTGTCAGTTTTATTCGTATTCACGACATCCAATTATGTCTCTGACATTACACACCCGTACTTTTTTTCTTCAGATTCCCTATGCTAGTACTAATTATGGATATAACGAGTTCATTGCTAGCATTTGCCGCATATTTAACAAATGTTTCAGTTCTTTCGATTTTCATTTATCACGTAATGTTATCAAGAAATCGTTTCTTATGTTACTGTCTCATTAGATTTAGTTACTATAGAAGCACAAGATTTAAGGAAATTTAGCATTTGGATGATTTTAATCTATTGATGCAAAAGATGAGGAGGTTTTATGCCTGCTGGAGAACAAGTTTGGCAGGAACTAATTCCAGTGGGCTTTTCCCTGATCAAAATAAAAGAATAAAATATGAGGAGTAAAAGAAAGACATTCAGAGTAAAATCTGACAGCAGAAGAAGGCGCTATTATAATTGAAACTGAATTAAAAAGCGTAAATCAGATCATTCTGATGTGGTCTACCTAAAAATTCTTCTTACCAAGAAGGAAATGTTTACCGAGCAAGAAGATGTGGAAGCAAAAAAAAAATGTTTAACTTCTTTCAAAATCACAATTGTAACATTTTCCGTACATCAGAGTGTATTAATTAACTAAGGACAAAAAAAAAAGACGGAGAATAAAAATGAAATCGTTTTCATGGGGTTTCTCAAAGTGACGTGTTGTATGCGGACTTATTTATTGTGTTTATATGACAAACTTATGCAGATTTTTAGATTATATTCAAGTGGATTTTGAAGTTCTGCGGAAAGTAACACCTGCATAGAAATAGTTGTCTAACGCTTCGCTCGAATATCGCGCGTTTTAGTTTTCGACTTCGTGCGTTTTGATTTTGAAATTTTTCGTAACAACCCTGTAAATTATTTTAAGGTTTTATAGTGTACTCAGTAGGATCGATATGGTCTGTTGAAACAGAAAGTCAAGTTTTGTATCGGAATGTAGTATTCTGAATTTACTTTTGTCTACAAATTTCAACAATTGAAATTGCAATATTTTTCGTTTAGCTTGAAATGAATCAGAATTCTTTGGAAAGAATTTTCTTTATTTAGAAGCTTTGCTAAAAGCCGTTTTTGTGCTAAAGGCACATAACCGATTTCACTATTTCACTTTACGTTTTGTCTTCGACTCGTCAGTGCAGAGCAGTTCTAATTGAACTGCCTAGTGCAAATTCAAACAGTTCTATTTGAACCACTAACCAGACGTAAAGTTAACGCTATTGGTGAAATCGTAAATAGTAATAATCACTATGTGCGTTGTTGTTTTGATATAATTTTAGAATGGTTTCGCACTACTTCATCATCGGTTATGCGTAGTGGCACGATGTCTGACACATCTAACATAGAGTATTACCTTCGTGGGACCGGAGAAAGATCTTCTGGTGTTTCTGGAGGCATTCTTCTTTATATATTTGGCCGTTGATGGTACCAGTCGATACGTACAACTTACTGAATTTGCCGCACCCACAGATTACCTGCCATATCAAATACATCTCGGCATATTTGTCGACTTTCGGCCGGTTCCGAAATTATAGGACGATGAGTGTCAAAACATTGAAATCGTCATTCAAAATGACGATGCAAAACTGGTACGCGTCGGTACGTGTGGCTTTGCTCCGTTCGCAGCGTGCTATGTTCAATTTTGTATAGCGTGCAGGGTTGCCACATTTAAATCAATATTTTTCAGGTGAAAAAAATGTAAATTTGTAAATCTTTTATTCAATTTGTACCTACTTGTTAGTGTTGTTACACAATCATGATACCGATGTTTTTCTATAAAAGTACACTTATTGCCTTTCTCATATAGAAAGTTTATGCTATCTTTTGAAAAATTGACTAGTGAAAATTTGGCCAGAGGGCTAAGTGTTCTATATCAAACGACACAGTTCATCGAGCTGAGCAATGTATGTGACTGTGCGTGTGTATGTGTCAAATAAATAATAAGCTTGCTATTGAATTCCATCATGCTTTCATAGGGTCAAGTGTATTCAAAATTGCACAACGTCTTTTAGAGCGACGATGCAAAAAAGGGTAAAATTCTTCTAGATCTGGCTCAAATCTGGTTCAATTTGTAAGCAATATTAGTTACTTACTAAACGAACCGACTTCGGCTATACTGGTTCCAAGTTCCCGGTTCCAGAAGTACCGGAAATAGTGTTCAAAAACTCTAAAACGAGACTCACTAAAATTTTTCAGATGATTTGATCGATTTCCACAAACAGGCTCAAATCAAAGTTCCTATAGTCTCGAAGGATGCTGTATAATTTCATCCGGGTCCGACTTCCGGTTCCAGAACTAAAAGGTAAAGTGTGGTTAATTATTTAGTGCGACGATGCAAAATAAAGAAAAATTCTTATTAACTTGACATAACTGTTTACAAATTAGAAAGGTTACGTTTGTTAATACTCAAAGAAAGTTTCTTAATTATTCATGTGTCCTGTGTCCTTCTTGGGATTCCACGAAACTCCGAGAGTCTCTTCGTGACTGTGTTGATGGAATTCTGGGCAGCGGCAGCTAAGCTCGCTCATATTGTGCACATAACTCTCATTCGTGTGTCATCAATTCATCTAAAACTCTCGTGTAAGTGTGCTCTCCGTGGTTATTTCCATTCTTTATTTTGTTAACGCAGTGCTCTTCTGTGAATCATGACGAAACACCGAGCACTCATATCGTGCATATTCCACCGCTCACTCTTTCGTTGGCCAACTCGTCGGCGAACTGAAGCTGTTCCTCATAGATACTCGCACTCTTGCTTCTACTCACAATTTTGCTTCCACTCGTACTCTTATACCGTATTCGGCTTTGGTCCTATGTGCAGAGTACTAATATGCAATCTGATCAAGCTCGATCGTACCGGATCTACCTTCCAGCTCGATCATACCGGATCCAACTTGTGATTAAAAACAATTATAATGACAATAAAAAATCAATAATTTCATACACTAAAGTAGCAGGAGCGCAGTACTACACAAACAAGCGTTCAAACCAGCCCGGTGGCAAGAATAGAGCGTCCTACCAAGTGCAATTGTAGTCAACATCTCGGACGTTGGTTCAAAAAATGGTAAACAAAATTTCAAGCATTAATCGAATGAAGTCTTAATTTCTTTGCTCGTAGTAAAGATATTCAGTTAGTAATGACAATTTTTTTCTAGTAATTTGAATTTTGCAGAAGGATGCTTGCCACAGATACATGGTTTTTCAGCAGAGGGATGGTTCAAACGCTGCGCAAAACCCTGCGCTCCTGTTACTTTTATAAATCTTTATACTGATTACATTATATTCCAATTAGCGGCTAATGTTGAACCGCGAGGTGGTTTTAGCATAAACTGCTAATACACTGATGAGTCGAAGACGAAACGCAAGAATATGAACAAAAATGTATTGATTCTAGTATTTTAACTTGGCAGCTTACCATCCGGGATTCACGTTGGCCGATCGAACGTAAAAACAGTAGCCGAGCGTCGTCTTCCAGAAATTCGTCAGTTTTTAATTTCCCTGTTCAATGCGGCGGACGAAATTGCACATTCCGATTTAGTTTATACGTTCTTCCATCCTTTGCTTCGCGATCAACAGGAAGCCGATATCCATGCGGCCAAAGTGAAAGGTAAACCGACTTCCGTTTCTCAACGTTTTCCAGTTATATACTACAACCGTAAACTGTCGTTCACAGGTCATCGAGCAATTGTCGACGAGTACCAGCAGCCCCGCGGTGAGATTAAGTTCTCGTTGCAGTACCATAGGGACACGTTGATTGTGATGATACAGCATGCTCGATCGTTGCCAGCCACACCGAACAATCCGGAACCGAACACCTACGTGAAGGTGTATCTGCGACCCGACCAGTCCAAGGCCACCAAGCGTAAAACCAAGGTGGTGCGGAAAAACTGTAATCCTAGTTTTATGGAAACTGTAAGGTTATTGCCATCAAAATTGAAACTTGTTATTTATATATGCTGTTCCGTTTTAGCTCGAATATCGATTGCCGCTGGAATTCATTCACAAGAAAACGCTGGAGGTGACGGTGTGGTCCCACGATTCACTGCAGGAAAATGCATTCCTTGGGGGCTATCGGTTGGTACTGGCGGAGCTGGATTTGCGGCACGAAATCAACGAGTGGTTCCCACTGAGCTATCTGCCACGGACGTAGCCGTAGTAGTTACTGATCGTATTAGAAATTTGAAACGTTCTACACAAATTTTATTGCATTGCTACATATTTTTCTGTTTTACAAGATACGACCGATCATGTATTTTCGTATATATTTTTTTATCATTTACAAAAGTGTTAAATTAAGGTTCCTAACCTTCTGCGCAACGTCGCAAAGAGCGAATTAAACAAAAAAAAAGTATATTTTCTTGCTACTGCTACACAAGCTATTGAAACGTATTATCATTACTGCTAACACTTAACACAGAGGGTTGTATTATTATATTCTTCTGGGAATCGTTCCCTGGTTTCTAACTTGTAATAATAACATTGATCAAATCAATTGAATACAAATAGTATGCTTAAAAAGTTGGTACACGTTATTGTCAATGTTCGATAATTGTGATAGCAAAGAATAGATTCGTAAAGCACACGATCAGTAGGGCCAGTACGACGAGCCAACCGGAATAGCATCGAGTGTTGCCGGATGTTTTGCATGCATTGCCACAGAGCTTTATGTGTTTATGGTATTGTTGTTTGGCGATGTTTCCGGGTACGGATACTCTTCCAGGATTATTATATACTTATTTGAAAATTGTATTTATTTAGTGGATGATCAAATCACAGAAAAAAGGGGAAATGGTACAACGTTTACCTGAGAAATATATCAGCATTTCATATTGCGAAAATCTTGTAGGGAAGGAGTTTTCTTTGTCTTTATACCGAAAGATTAATCATTTTACGAAGCAAAATCCTGGCATTATATTCGTTTTGTGGAATTTGGCCTTTCTGTTTCAACAAACTTTTGCAACCGATTCTTAGCGCACAGAATCATCGCATGGCTAGTACGACGATCCTATTGACACTAACGGCCTTATTCTGAATAACGACGTATCGTTTTTTCGATCGTATTTCATTCACATTCCTAATAATGCTAGTAAAATCAAAGGTAGCTAGGATTCGACCGAACCATATTCGTTCGAAAAACCAATACGTCGTTATTCAGAATAAGGGTGTAAGAATTCTTAGAGATCGGGACTCGAACTTACGAAAACTGGCTTGTAGTAAGACCAGTGCCCTATGCATTTTTTTTCATAAATACGTTTATTTCTTAAGGCATTTAACATAAGTGTTTCTTCACCGTAGCATCACTTTTACATAAAATTCTTATCCTAATATAATTCTAAAATAGTCTCAACGATTTAAATTTATTAAAACATATTACTCTCATTACTTAAATATCATATTGGGTAATTCGTCATTAATTATGAAATCTACATTTATTATATTTGAACCAAACGATTAACTTCTATACATTATAAAATAAGCTGTTATTTTCCGACATTTTGTTCATAATTTCATAAACTATTTCGAGTTTGTTTGTATCATTATATAATTTCTATTCTAATTTAGCTATTGGTTGAACTCATGAACGCAGCTGGAATCAGATCTGAGTCTTATAAGGGTCATTTATTAAATTGAAACTCCAATTGTCTTTATGAAATGATAAAGAAGTTTCATGTATGGAATGTCACGACAAGCAAGAATGTCTCGAACTGGATCATTGGATAGTCTACCTTGGGTACGCAAAGAATTTATTAGTTGAGATCTGACATCACGATACTCCACGCATGTCCAAACGACATGATCAATATCCCGATAACCTTCACCACAAGCACAATGATTAGTCTCGGAAAGTCCAATTCGGAGGAGATGTGCGTCTAACGTGTAGTGATTGGACATGAGTCTGGACATCATACGAATGAAATCCCTACTCATATCCAGTCCTCTGAACCATGCCTTTGTCGATATTTTCGGAATAATTGAGTGCATCCACCGACCCAGATCATCTCTATCCCAAGAAGCTGTGTAGTGTTCTTTGGCGAGATGCGCTATAGAATTCGTTGAAAGCAATCGGTCGCTCATAAATATCACCCTCAATAGCACCACACTTGGCTAAAATATCGGCTCTTTCATTGACAGAAATGGAGCAATGAGCCGGGACCCAAACTATTGTGATTTGATAATTATTATTCGTTCAGACACAGTTTTATTTTGCCCGAGAAAACGTTGCATTTTTGCCAGCAGCGTTTGAGCAAATGGCTTCCATTGCACTCAGACTATCTGTGAAGAGTAAATAATGGTTTGGGGATAATGTGACGATTACACTCAAGCTATAATGAACTGCTGCTAGCTCTGCTATATCAACAGATGCAGGTTCTTGAAGCCTGAATGAGGCCGAAACATTATTGTTGAACATACCAAACCCTGTCGCCTCTTCAATTCGTGATCCGTCAGTGTAAAACATTTTCTCAGAGTCAATATGCCTCAACTTACTTGAAAAATTTTTTTTTGAATTTCCATAGAGCGTAGGTGATCCGGGATTCCACGCACTTCGCGTTGCATGGATATGTCGAAAAATAAAGTTGAGTCAGGGACATTTAAGAGACTGTCACGTATAGGAATATATCTTGAAGGGTCGATTTCCTGTGACCTACGGTTAAAATATACTGTCATGAATCTTGTTTGAGATTGAACCTCGATTAGCCTTTCGAAGTTATTAATAACCAGGGGATTCAGTACCTCACATCTTATTAGCAGTCGTGATGAAAGCTCCCAAAAGCGATCTTTCAAATGCCCTATGCATTGAACCACGTCGTCCTTAGATACATGCCTTCATCTTCTTCTTAATGCGGTGTTGGTGACCTGGTAGATGTATTGTGCTACAGGAAGAGACATTTCAAGATTACGTTTTGGATGGTCATGGGAAAGAAAACAGATTTGCAAGTATGGATCCAATCAACGATAGAATTCCTAGAACTGTAATAAGAGTGATCATAAATCATTGATTATGTCGATGGTTTCCGTAAAAAAATATCAGATTTTCTTATATTTTATCTACGGAAAGGCAGACACGTCAAAATTCTCAATATTCGTTGATTTACGAGAATTCCATCAGATCTGACATCCCGGTATCTCTCTTCTGGTGTTCTTCCCGATAGTCCTTCTGTTTGATGTATGCTTCCATCATCATCTCAAAGCTACATATCACTATATAAACGTCATCGGCTAAGCATCAGTGAACAAACGATGCATTGGCACGTTGTATTTACAGCGACACTTCAATTGCGTTTGATATGGTTTACTTAGCTTTCATTCTTCTTGTAAACATCCAAGGCATATCCAACTCCACAGTTTATTCTAATTTATGTTTTAGTTTTACTTATATCGTGAAACACGAAGAACTGCACTCTTTTTGTTTCAATGGGTTAGGCTACTGACCAGTCTCGTTTTAATCTGTCTTTTATCAGTTAAAAAATGTATGCCAATAAATTGTTACTAATGTCCTGAATAACTAGAAATAATCACCCCTATTCTGTATTTCGATCGAATCGGATTTTGTCGAACGAATGTAATAATTTGCATTCTGTAATTCGATCGAGTGATGCTTTTGTATGGAAAACTCGAACTCGATCGAGCTACAGAATGCAAAATTTCGTGTTTGTTCGAAACAATCCGATTCGAACGAAATACAGAATCGGGGTGAATATGTTTATAAAAGTATTCCATACCTGTTGGGACTATTTTTAAAATTTCGTTTTGTTGTCCACAGATGGCACTTAAAATCTATTAAAGTATATTTCGAACCTGAAGCACCATTTTGTTGGAGTCGAAACGTCAAATTTGTTTACTTGGTTTCGAGCTTGAAAAAATAATTTTATCTCGTTCTACATATGTCAATTTTTGAGCCAAATGAAGAACATTTGCGGCATGTGATAATTTTCTCCGAGCTACCGTCAACAAATGATCAATTTTAACACCGAATTGATCGAATAACATCTAGAATGGAATCATTTTGCAGTATGACAACGCACTCCACATTTAGCCAATGTGCTCTAAAATACATACGCTTGATTGAGAACCGCACCTCTTTATTCATCAGATCTGGAACCTTCTAATTACCATTTCTATTCATCGACAGGACACACATGGCTCGATGTGATTTTGATAGGGCATCCATCAATTGTAAAGGAGATGGATAAAATGTGTTGGAAGCGAGAGACAATCACCCCGATTCTGTATTTCGTTCGAATCGGATTGTCCCGACCGAATATGAAATTTTACATTCCGTGTCTCTATTGAGTTCGAGTTTTCCATACAAAAGCATCACTCGATTTAATTACAGAACGCAGATTTTTACATTCGATCGAAATATTCCGCACCAGCTACAATAATTCAGAACATATCTTGGAAAAGATAATGTTTATTACACATCAAAATAAACAATATCAAAATGAGTAAAAAAGTATCATGAGTGAAATTTCTTGAAAAGAAACTTATCATGTCGACAGTTCTATATCCGGTTTTAACCAGAGCTAATAAAAGTCATTCTCATTGACTAAAAAATAGACGAAAATGACATGAAACTACTGTCACTTTCAGCTTCGCTTGTAAACTATGAGAACGAAATCTATGTCCAGTCAATGACATAAGCGGGACAGTAGTTTCAAAATTGTGTTTTTTCTTTCATTTGCCTTTCAGTCATTTGAAGTTTTCAGTGTAGTGTTCCCATAGTATGCAGAGTCGATATTCAACCGAAGCTGTGAGAATTGAAAACGACAGAAAAAGGTTTCACAATGACTTTTATCTGTTGGTGCTCCAATTTGTAGTAGTTTTGGTTTCCAAAAAGGTTCTGGGATGTAACAACTTCAATTTCCCATATTTTAATCACTTTTTATAGCCAAGCGTCACAGTTTTTCAATACATCAATGAAAGAATGAGTATTGAAATTCTGCTGATGCTCCCTGAACACGTTAGTTTGGTTTCGTCTTGCCATAGAGGAAAGAGTGACGTTGGCAATTAAACTCTCTCATTTTTTCGATGAGAAACGAAAATGCTTCGTCTCTCTTCGTTTGTGCTGGTGTCGGTCATTTACGCATGAGACAGCAAAGCATTGAAAATGAGACTGTTGGAATGGTTTCTTTCATTGGGAATGCGTGACAATTTTAAGCTCTGGTTTTAACAATTTTTGGCCATACTATGAAATAAATTTCAATTTGATGACAAACTTGAAAAAAGATATTTTAGGTAATTCAGCGATTAAAAATGAATGAAAATTTATTGCAGTATTCGCTATGGAGGGGAGAGCTTATTTTCATACTGTCATACGTCTCAAACATCCTTGATCTAGTTTTTTACCTAGCAGTTCAATTTTAATCGTTAAGCAGACGCAAAGACACTATTCATGTTACCCTTTCTAATTTCTTGAGCATAAATCAGCTGTTTTTTTTAAATAATGGGAACAAATCAAGTTTGTCTTTGCCTTGAAACAACACGACTTAATATAGATAGTTCGATTTTGTAAAAATCTCAATCATAGTCATGCAAAAAAAAACTATCATTTCATTTGTTTTCGTGAGTTACGCCCTTCATGTTCCATGCCAACAAACAGGGCAATACTTCAATTGTTGAAAATAACGGAGAATGTTTTTCGTAATTCGTAAACTCAAAAACCTTTTTTAATCCACCTAGTGGCGTAATGACGCCTTTCTCATATTACTCATATTAATCTTGAAAAAATAGCAAACTTTCTTTAGGTATCTTAACCTTTTCAATTTGTAAAAATGTTATGTCAAATTAATAAGAATTTTTCTTTATTTTGCATCGTCGCACTAAATGATTAAACAAACAATTTTTCACCAAAAAATATAAAATCTGGATGAAATTGCACAGTATTTTCAAAGACAATGAGAGCTTGAATTTTAATCATGATTCGTGAAAATCGGCGTAACCGTTGCTGAGAAACCGTAGTGAGTTCCAATTTTGGAGATTTTCTTCACTACAATCGATGCTTTCGGAAGGGGAATCCGGGGACTAGTAGTCCGAAAGTAGTTTTATATATTCTCTATCTAACAAGGTCTGCCAACTAGATGAATTGAGCAGTAAGTTTTATAAAAATTTGCACCTCATTTCGCCATCGCTTGTGAAAAAATATTCATGAAATTGAAATTTTTCACTAATCGCAATGTAATACCGGAACCGGAAGTCGGATCTGAATCAACTTTTCGGGGACTTTTTTAAGGATGTTAAGACCTTTTATTTGCTTCTTAGTTTGTGAAAATCGGTTAAGAAATTTCCGCGAAATTTGAGTGCGCGTTTTTCAATAAATTTGCACATATTTTCTTGTAATTTTCCGGATCAACAATAAGTTGGATCCAAATGCAATTCAAGGAAATTGTATGACGCCATAAGACCTTTCATTTGAATCTAAGTTTGTGAAAATCGGATCAGCCATCTCTGAGAAACGTGTGTGATTTTTTTTCTCCTATTTTTGGTGCATATCACCATCAGGAACTTTGTATGGGACCTTAAGACCTTTCATTTGCATTGAAGTTTGTGAAAATCGGTTCAGCCATCTCTGAGAAAATTGAGTGACATTATTTGTCACATACATACATACAAACATTTTGTGATCTCGATGAACTGAGTCGAATGGTATATGACACTCGACCCTTCGGGCCTCGGTTGTAAAGTCGCTTTTCACAGCGATTGCATAGCCTTTCTATATGAGAAAGGCAAAACATTCAACTTCACGTATTATTGTTATTTCATTGATTTATTTTGTGGTAATTGAAAGCCAATCAACTAGCAATTCATCGACTTATAAAGTATAAATACTACCTAGAAATTATCGTATATTTCGATCAATATTGGTCAAACAATTGTTGATTAAACTTTATAACGTATGAATATTGAGCTAAGCCATAAAACAAAATGCCTAACTGTTAAATATTCGCTCTAATCCAGAAGAGAATGCAGTTATTCGTACAAATTGTTTCAACAATATCTAACACTGGTTACGAAACATGTTGACCTACCCTAACGACGAGTGAACTTCACGAGAGACAGAAAAAATTACTATCATCCTCTCACCATCAACCGCTACATTGCTCTTTTTGCTGATTTATTGTTGATGCCGTAAAGGGAATACTGATTGGATGAATTCAATAGCGGACTTTACACGATCATTAAAAGTGTCATTACTAAAAAAAAATGTCATTTTAATGAACGTGTAAGGTGCAGTAATGACGAGATCTCCATGTAAATTTGAAATATCATTACTTAATGATCATAAAAAAATGACATTAATAATTCTCGTGCAAGAGCCGCTAACTTCCCAGTGTTGCTGAGCTTTTATTCTAATAATCATGTTACCAACCTGTTGGTTGATAAGGATGTCCAGTGAAAACGAATCAGTGAAATGAACGGTTCCACTCTCTTGGCTTCTGTTCGAGAGACTCTCTCACGCATAAATGTAGGGAGAGTTCAATTGTCACATGCCGGTAAGCTGAATGCAGTGCTGGCAGAGATACTTGCATAATTCAATCATTGTCGGTTCGATGGTATTAAATTTGAACGTTTGGAATGCTTTTCTTTCTGATGGGTTTCCAAAAATAACTAAAACATAATGCCATCAAGAAGCAGCGATTCTGGTTTCAGACCATCCACCGATGCCGATGGACGTCGCCGCAGTTTGCTCTCCAGTGCCGTCCAGAGGAAGGAGCTTTCCATTCCCATTCATTTCTCGCGCGTCGCTTACTTCATCTCATTCGTGTGAGTTGCTTTAGTTGAGCCAGCAGTAGTCTGCTCGTTACTGATGCCGCCGCTTGGCCAAGCCTGTCGAGCGAAGCTGACTTTAGTTCAAGTTTGAAAGTTGTAGCGATTAGTGGTGCCTTTTCGGTACACTCGAAACGAAAAGGGAAAAAGTTTTGTCTTCTGGAGAAAGCTTTTGGCATTCTTTTCTAGAACGAAATCGCCCAAGTGTTCTTTGGCTTTTCATTGGTTGGCGCCCCCGCCAACTTACTACGGTTCGATTAATTGTTTTCTGCTGTTTGTTTGTTTGTTGTGATCGTGTAATAAATCTGACTGGTAACCGGTTCAGTCATTGGAAGCTTTCAGAATTCGACGTTTCAAAGCAAGACGTCCGTTCCGAAAAAATGGGAGAAAACTAGAAGAGAGTGTGGAGTGTGTAATTAATTTTCTCCCCTTCGTGCTGCCCTACTGCTTCTGCTTGGTAGTTCATTAAACTTTCATTCAGTTTTCTTTGCCGTGCATCTGTTCTATTGTTTCTCACATCGCAGTGCGATTAACGTAGAGTGGAGGCAAAGTTTGGAAATTCGAATCTGAAACCCGTTGCTGCTGATGGTGATTTGGAAAGAAAACTAGACGAAAACGTTCGGAAACTGAGAAGAACCGGTTGAGAAAGGCCGCACTGGAGCCCGCACGTTTCCTCTGATAACCAATCTGATAGAGTGAGTACGGGCAGCAGTTTGTAAATGGTGCGTGAAGTTTATTTTTTGAATCGAAACTGGAGCACGCGGACCATGAATAGATTGTGCGGCTGACGGAAGCAACAACTTGGTCCGTGCGTGAGTGAAATTCGGTTGAACACTGCCAGAGTGCATCGAGAGAACACGCTCAGGTCTCACCGGGTTGAATTTTTCGTATATCAACAAGTGGTTGCCAAGTAGTTTGCTACGATTGAATGCATATTTTGGAAACATTTGACACAACGCGTGATGCTGTTTTCAGAAAACCCCAAAACGTGAAACAGTTTTTTTTTCTTTTTAAAAGCCTATCAGAACTTCGAAACGTATCAGTACATTTATCAGATAATAATAACTTATCCACCGTGCACGGCACGGTTGAGAAATCAGACTTTATAGCAACAGTCGTGAGGGTGACTTAATATCAAAAAGTATAGTGAAAATAAAACGGAAGGAAAATAATTAGAGCCAATTAGTAGTGGTTCGGTTTCACACACTGGTTTGAAAGTAAGTTTGGGATTGCTTCCTAAATTGAAACAGAAATCGAATCCGCACCGAAATCCGCGTGTGTTATACGGGTAGTACCTACCAACCGAGAAAAGTGCACTTGTATAAGAGAGAGTGAAAAATTGTTCGATTTTGGTTTGATTTTTTTTTCGGGTGAATCAAAGTGCCGTCGTGGATTGCAGTGACCGGTGAAGGAACCGATTAGAAGCTAAATTTCGACTGCTTCGATTCGTTTATATTCGAGTGTGCGAACAGTGACGAGCCCCTCGGTGGCCGCCCGAAAAAGCCTGCAAGCTGGATTACTTAAACATGGATTTCGACGACGGGGACCTGAAGGAGCTATGGGACACGGATCTCGATGCGGTAAGTCGGATATATAAGCGTCTGAAAATTAGTTACCGGTTAGGAAATTGCTTCCATATGTTGCCAGTGCGTCACTAATGCCATTTTCTCGTCTTGCCGTCGACCGTCTTGCGCTCAAACCGGTGCAATGTCGGAAAAGTGGTACTCATGAAAACCATCAGTGGGAGCAATCTACGGTTTGGTTGGTCTGTAAACAAAAACGTTTGGAAATGCAACTTCATCGACTTCGCCGTAAAACCTCGATGGCTGGTAATGAACAGTTGGTTACCGATTAGACAAATCTCTCTTTTGTCGACTCGAAAACAGTCGGCCTGTCAATCACTTTGAACACTTGTGGGATTTAAAAGCTTATCAGAGTATTTGCTCGGTACCGGTGCATAGGAGCCATACAATAAAAAATACCGACGGTTCGGAACCGACCGACTGATTCAATGCAATAGTGAAGCACGTGGACAGAGCAGCTATTATCAGGTTCCATATGATGTGAAACTACACAACCAATGATGCGTAAAACGCATGCAGAGATAAGCTTCGATATGGTAGTTATACCTTTCGTAAATAATCTTATCTTGATTGAAAGCTTTCCAAAGGATTAATCGTCGTCTGATTGAATTGATTGCTATTCAAACTTCTCTCTATTCGGATGTAAGAATCAGGTAAATGCTTGTTGTAGTTGACAAATCGAAAGAATTATGATCCAAATTTATTGAAATATCTGAACCGACAATGGAAATCGAAAAGAAATCGAAACATTTGATGTGCATAAATTCGCAAAAACTGTCGTCCAACAGTTTTTTTCCTGATCTAGGATTCTATCCTTTCTACGAAGCGGAATGAGCGACCAGCGAGACGGACAGCGCACAAATCAGAGCGATACGATGAACCCGTATAACTCAACGATTTGCTTGAACTCTTCTGACGGAAAAGTATCGCGAAAAATGCCCGTTTGTTATCCTCCTAGATGGGGAATTTAGAAGGATCTTCGTTTTCTGTTACTCCATTTTTTTCGAACTATATTTGAAAATTTTTCTAAGTATCGTTTTGGATAAGTTAATCATGTATTTTTAATTATTGGAGATAGTACAATATAATAGAACATTTTAAATAATGAACACAGTTCTGGTTCACTGGCTCTCCCTGTCAGAGACGACAGTATTAAGAGAGTAAGTGACATTACAGTTACAAAAGTGCACAAATCAGGAAATGTCTGATTTTTTTTTTCAAATAATCGATTATCTTGTAATGGTAGTTCATAAGCTTGATTTTAAATATTGATTTATCAAGTCTGTTAATCGATTAGCACTCGTTTTTGAATATGAACATCTTTCACTGAAAACTGCAATGAAATTATGAAGTGGTTTAACAATTTTCGTTGTCATTCGCGAAATTGTTTCTCTTGCTACCGGGAATATTTTTATGTATCACTTTGAGTAGATAAATCTGAACGCTTCCACAAATGAATTGTAGTATTTCAACAAAACTCAATATCAGAAACAATAAAAGCGGTACTTTCGCTGGCTAATTCGATTGCGAGGTCAGTGATATATACATATTATATAAACAAGAGATAAAAGATTTAATATCATTTAATTTTGTAGATACATTCAATATGTTTCAATTTATCTTCTTTTTGAAGGAATATAAATTTCAAAAGTAACCCGATGGAACAAAAGATTTTTGTACATGTGCACTGTGCACGTTTGTTATAACCCAATTTATTTGTCCTTGGTTAACCTTGTAATTCCGGTTATTTTCGATATACCGTTAATCTTTCTAGAATTTCTCGGACGAGCCATAAAAAAAATTGGGCGTGGACTGGATTAGGTGTGAAACTTCTTGCTTGCGTTGCGAAGTCACTAAATGTAAGATTAAAAAAAAATCTCACCGACCGAGCACAGCATTAGTTAGTTAGGGCAGTGCTCAACCGATCGCTAAGAGATATTATTTTACACTCAAAACTCCAAAGTGGCACAATTGGAAGAGGAATTCCACTGTTTGTAAAAGTTTGTATTATATAAGGTAATTACGGATGAAATACTAATTTTATATTTTATGTGAATGGTAAATGTTAAAAACTGTTTTTTTAACAGGAAACATGGAAAACGAAATGTAAAATATCCATTTGAAAACTCAAAAGCCCTAAAGGAAACGAACGGTTGCGGAAGGAAACGAACGGTGGTGACGAGAGTTTAAAAATTTGTATCATTGTATAAAGCGACGATACAGAAGTATCTTCGGTGAACTAACCTTCCGCGAACTACCCTGCACTAGGGTTGGTAGAGTATCGGGATATCGAAATTTTGGGTATCGATACAAGGTATCAAAAAACAATAAAGTATCGATACCTGTAAGTATCAATTGATACTTGCGCAGCAATCATTTCAAAATAAAATTGTTGACTATGGCGTTATTTTATGATGTACAGAAAGATGTTTTCACACAGCAAAACAAAAATCAATCTCAATCTAATTACTAATCGATGTAAACAAAATTAGACTAATTAGATTAATTTTCAGTTTTCAAGAAATATTGCAGATAAGTCACACGTTATTACATCGAAACAACGTATTTAGTAAATTACATCCGCTTGACTGAATACTTAGACGATTCTGATGGGAAATTATGCATGTTCCATTAAGGACGGGTATAGCGTCCCTTTCACGCAGCCGCACATAGGGTTAGAAAGTTCTTCTGGCCCGAAGAGGCAAATGACCTTAAGGTTAAAGCCTCTATAATTAAACAAAAAAAAGGTTCCATCGTAATAGGAATTGACTTCAATATGTTGCGATACTGTAAGTATTGAGACGAAAAGTATCGATACTAACAGTATCGTTCTGATGCGATATCGATACCAAAAATACCCGATTCCTGATAGAAAGCATCGATACCTCAAAGTATCGACTCGGTATCGGACATCACTACTCTACGGTAAACACTAGACCTTCGGCAAAATAGCCTTCGGTAAAATGGCCTTCGGCAAAATGGCCTTCGGCAAAATGGCCTTCGGCAAAATGACCTTCGGCAAAACTAATCTGATCTCGTTTTAACGTCTAATCCAGAACCGCATATTTGTGATTAAAGACTGTCTATCATATTTTGAACAGAGATAAGTTCAACTTGTTTCGGCAATGTTAAATATTAAAAAAAACACGTTCATTGGTTCCTTCTGCTTATGTGTTTTGCAAAGCTCTGGTTTCATGCGAGTCTAATATTTCTCGAATTGGCACAATTTCGGTGTGTTCAGATATTCAGGTGTTGTTTTCTTTGGTTTATTCGTTTTGCTCGGTTTTCCCAAAGTATCCAGCATGTTGGTGTCTGCTCATTTTTGTCATTTGGCTCACATTAAATAAAAGTGAATATCATAAATCAAACATAAAACTCTGTGCACTTTTTCATCGATTCTGCCTCATACAATTTGATGTAGCTGTCATCCCAGTACACAGTGGTTTGAATCGACAAAAACGTGAACTTAATTCTCCAGCCGTTAAACCGTTGATCCGATATACATAGATCCTTTGGAGAACTCATTCACAAAAATATACCTCGTAATTTGATCACAATAAAAAATGTGCAAAGCCTATTACGATAAAAGTTCAATTCAACAACTTTTTTCCCTTAAGAGATAGAAAAACGACGTCTTCTACAAAATTTTAGAACTTCTAACGAGAAAAAACTTTGCCGAAGAAGCTATAGGTCTAACGCAAAAAGTTTCGGATATATGAAGCATTTTCGTTTGAAACCACTTGAAATCAATTTTTTGTACATAACTTTTTTCGCCATTATTTTCAGTGTCTACTATGTTCGAGACAATTACTAAAAACGTAAAATTACATATTTTCGTTGAAGACTGTGTACGGTTTAGCTTTTTCCCTAAAAAGTTATTTAACATTTAAACTTTTATATACACTGACTTTAACTACTAATAGGAAGCAGGGTCGCAGACCAAAAGGCACATACATATACTTTTTGGAAAGCTTAAATCAAGTAATAAAAAGCTACGAAGTGTGTAGGGTGGCCTTTTTAAATTGTGTGAATGAGACAACAAAATATAGAGAGCTTTTTTAACCATTTTCTTAGCAAAAACATTCACTAAAATGATTATTTTTGGTTTATTAAAAGGAGCTTTGTAGGGAATGTTCAAAAATTTTGTGGTGCAATGGTGTTATGATTGAATATAATTTCATGATGCATTCTTGTATCCAATCGTTCAATCTAAAGAAGCATGTTAACGTTCTCATTAAATTTCGACAAGTTTTACTTTCTTTTAATAGAATATTCCTTATCCGTTCTTTTAATTCCAATACAATTCATTTCAAGGATGATATATTACACCATTACCAGTACGCCTAAAAAAAATCGTTTAAATTTAAGTCTTCTGAGATTAATTTTTATCTGTTGAAATGTGTAAGTCTAGCCTGCTTGAAAGGCTAAACCCTTTTTGTAAGACATGATTCTACGAAATACGTTCTTATGAATTAAGGCATACACTGAAAAAAATAATGAAATTCACACGATTTTTAAATAAATAGTACTATGAAATGGGCATCAGTTCAATAAAAAATTCGATTCAAAACCATTCTCGATGAAAAACTAAATTCGAGTACATTAATTTAAATGAATATGACCGTTTATTTAATTGCCGCTTAGTTTTACTTTTACAGGATATTGAAAAAAGAAGCACCGTGAAGTAACTTTATATTAAACTTCCTGCTCCAAATATGTACTGTTGGTGTTGGTGAGAGCAGCGCTGCATATTATTTTTAAGAACACTAAAGAGCTGGTTGATAATACAAATGCTGGAGCATTTAGTCGATGATTATATTACAATAAATTGCGTGAGTGGTTCAACGTTACATACAGGCGCGTACACGGTAAAGTATCAAATCAAATTATGTAAATTATGAGTCTAGACATTTTTTTAAAAGATAAATTTTTAGTAATTGTCTCGAACATAGTAGACAATGAAAATAATGGCGAAAAAAGTTATGTACAAAAAATTGATTTTAAGTGGTTTCAAACGAAAATGCTTCATATATCCGAAACTTTTTGCGTTCTTCGGCAAAGCTCCATTCTTCGGCAAAGTTTTTTCTAAAACTTTGTAAAGACGTCGTTTTTCTATTTCTCAAGGGAAAAAAGTTGTTGAAATGAACTTTTATCGTAGAAAGTCTACTAGCACATTTTTTATTGTGATCAAATCACGAGATATATTTTTGTGAATGAATTCTCCAAAGGAACTATGTATATCGGATCAACGGTTTAACAGCTAGAGAATTAAGGTCACGTTTTTGTCGATTCAAACCACTGTGCAGTGCAGGGAGTAACACATTCCACAGTAGTCCTAAGTTACCGAGGCCTCCTTAGATCATAGAGTGTGGAAATTATTCGACGAATCTGTAATTGTCTTAAGATCCGTCGAGGTTTAGCTGCAACGAATAACGATCATTGCACTTCCCGCGGTAAACTCGCACTTTTGCGCTAATCACTTACTCATCGGTTGGTCTCATCGCCATCTAGGAATGTCCGTCCGCTTGACGACGGGTATGATTGTTCACCTTTTGCAACCGCAGCCAGCAAACTTCCTTTCCCTCATTCAGAGAAGCATGGAGGCAGTGATTACTAATCGAGTGGAATCAATTGAAAAAGAAGAGAAAAAAAGTCAAAAGGGGGGTTCCCAATCACAAATGCGAAAGATTAAACAAGGGAAAACCTTTGCCGCTGTCGGCTATACTGTGCCGCCGGTGTGTAAAAGTTTCTGTTTCACACGCGACGCTTGATCCGTTTCGGCTGAACAGGTGCATTAAACTTTCAGCGTCGCGGTGCGCATGCCATTTCGGCCCGCCGCCCAGTTACAGCACGGTGCCAGCGATTTTGATACTAAATCTCAGCAATGTTTTTTCTTTCCATTTCTACTTTTTTACTCGCTATGCTGAATTGTTCGGTGGTTTATTTTCGAGGCCTCCCTCTGTCGAGCCAAGCGTAGAAAATTTTTCGTCATCAAAGTGAATGCACTTTTGATGGTACGTTACATGAAGTGCGGGAAACACCAAAAATGCAGGCACAATCGATTCCCGTCGCCTAGGCTCGAGCTGAAACCCGCATGTAACTGGTTAGCTATTCAAAGCCGACCTGCTAAGTAATGTGGTTAATTTCGGTGCTCAATGCTTATCTTAATGCAGTTCTTCTTGAGCGTGGTAGACAAAACTGAATGAAGTTGGAAATCATTAAACGAGCCCGGCAATTGAATGAGGGTAAATAGTTTAGTAGAAAGCAAAAAAAAAGAAACTTTCGAGCGAGTGCGAAAAATTTAGGACATCAAAAATAAAAAAAAAAATGCAATTCCACAGTTGGAGGCCAACAACGGCGTTTACGTAATGGTGGCAAATAATAAAAATGGTGTCATTCGAAAGATATTTCATTTATGTAGTCTTATCAGGAGCGCTTCACAGTTCGATGGACGGCTCGTGCTCATGTCCAATATTGTTGAACCTTTAATGGACAACTTTCTTCCTAATGGTGTTTGGCTCATGTTATCGGCGAACTGACAAGTATCACTTAGTACACGAATTTCTTATCAGATCTGTTCTGGTGGACAAACTCCGAAGTAAATGGATTGATAGGACCGGTATCTGTTTGAAGTTTGAGGCGATCCTGGTTCGCCATTCTCCTGTTAGCACGACACTGGCACTGGATAACAATTCTGCTGCTAATTCATAGTTCCAATTTGAACTGTTATGAATCGGGGTAAAACTTCAAGAAAATAAAATTTCCACGTGTTTGTGCCAGCAACGGAATCCACCACAGTCAGAGCTGCCAACTGTTTTTATCAAAAACCTGTATTTGACGGAAAAATCAAAAATCGATTTAGTGAGAATACTGATTTTGCGAGCAAAAAAAAAAAAAGAAAATCGGTATTCCTGTATTTGTTGTGATTTGTGATTTATCAACAATAGCAGCTATTTTTCCAAACGAATCATATGTATTATGTTTGATTTTCTGTACTAGCTAATCAATACAGTCGGTTGTGGAAGTTGTATCTAAGTGAAATTCATAAGCAAGCACTCAATGGATGGACAATCGAACTCTGTAGAAGAAAAACAAATCAAAATTATCATCATCATCATTACCACCAACAATGGTAGCTAGTGACATTGGAAAGGTGTTGGGCAATCGAGTCCATCTCGTTTCGTTCCGCATCGCAGCTACCGTTGGTTCCCAGAAAGCAATCACCAGTGGAAAATAAAGGCCTACTAAATTTAACTTTAATGAAATCGCTTATATGGCGCCACGTTTCAAATACCAGCTGAGGCATACGGTGCTAGCGTTAATGCCCAAATGCTTTACCTCGAAATCTACCGTCGGATCGAATTTTGTTTTTGTTTTTGGTCCCAAATAGAGAAAAACTCCCCGTGTAAATCACTACCCTACCTGTCTGTTTCGTTGGGCTATCAGTACATAAGCAAGTTTTTTTCGTAATAGCTTTTACTTTGAGTTTCCATTTATTTTCAATTAACCGAACGGGGAAGGTGCTCATCGAATCGATGCATTTTCGGTGGTTATCTAATGATTAATTCGATGTAACAGAGCAAAGAGTGCGGAAATTGAACATTCTTTGCCTTGGTAAGGTGTGCATCATCTAAGTAGGCCAATTATTTTAGTAAGAGGTAAAAAATCATCCAAAATTTGGTAATTTAAATAGCTCAATAACAAAAATAACATTAAAAATATGTAAATTTTCATTTGATTAATTTTTTTCAATGTCCGTTACAAAAATGCACATTGTTTGATATTGACATTTGCTCATCAGATGTCAGAATGGCGTAATATCAAGAGAAACAAAGCGTTAAAATTAGGCTTGTGCTTTGCGAAAATTCGAACTACTCGCACACAATCAATCGTCACCAACGTAATAAATATATCCAGAAAACGTTTATCAAAGGTCAGGAAGTCTAAATAGAGAGAAAATTCGAAGCTGGAGGTCGAAGGAAAAGGCTGAGCTAAGAGAGAAATAAACTTAAAAAAGAGGCAGGGTAGTGTCACAGGCATAACTGGATGACGTGAATACAAATAAACGTTTTTTCGGTGAAATTTTTTTTGTGGTATTACATTCCTGTAGTGGAATTTGACCTTCTGTTTCAACAGACTTCGCAGCTGATTCAGAGTGTACAGAACCATTGCATGACTAGTGCTACGATTCTACTGACACTACGAATCCTTCCAGGTCGGGGCTTGAACATACGACAACTGGTTTGTAAGACCAGCGCCCTATGCATTGAATCACCAACCCTGGACCTCATTCTTGTATAGATATCGCATATGGCAAGCCATTTGATTTTGTAGCTAGAAGAGCGACATTTACATCGCGATCGGGACTATTAACCGGAAAATTTATGTGCAGAAATGCCTGAAATAAATAAAAAATCTGTTACCAATCCCAAAATAAAACCCACACCCTTGTTCTGTTCTATTTTGGCAGAGTTCGGAATATAACCATTACGAAAAAAGTATATGAAGTGGAATACCGTGAATAACGTCCAGGTGGTGCCTAAGCTCATGAATTCTTCCAATAAGCTTCAATCTGAGTTAGATAAACCAATTGAACCATCTTCGAGAACATCAAGTTCGTATTTAAAATCATTAAAAAGTTGCTTCCAATCGCTTGTCTACCTATGCAAACTTAGACTGGTCTGTTTGTTGCATGAGACTAGGAAAAAATGGAAAACACCATTCGCCTTGACATGGCCTAATAATTCGCATTCCAAGAAAAAGCTCTGTGCCGCCGAGTTGTCGCGTCTAAAAAATTCGCTGGAAGCCTGACACCGTACCGAGTGCTGTTCCCCGTGGGTTTTGTATCAGCCGAAAGGCCATAATTTAATTAGCAAAACAAGACAAACCGACACCATCTCCTCAAAACCGGCACGGCAAGCGGGTGTCATCTCGTCTCGACTTGCTTCCTTCCAGGAAGTGAGCTAATCACCTCCAGCCGAATCTGCACAATCAACGGACATTATCTCGTTGCGGCAGGCCCGGTCGTACTTATCAACAGAAGTTCTCTGTGTGTGTTGACATGATACAAATCATAAATTTGCGAATTTGTAGGTAATCTAAACTCATAATTGTATGCGCTGGGTTGTTCCAGCATTCCTTTGATGCAATTACGCAACCACGGATCAGATTGGTGTGTCAAAAAGTGAGTCACTGTAGTCCGCTGACGATAACTAATACGGACACAATTTGTTTTCTCTGCTAATCATCGAGGCAGGCCATGTGCGCAAATTTTGACAGTTCTGGGATTTCCTTAAACTAGCCGTGAATGAGTGTCGTAAATCATATGAAGATTATACGCTTGCAGGTGGTGTATATTGTTTTTTTTTCGACCAAATGACCGGTGCTTGTTTACTACTGCAGCTAAGTGAACATGATTATTTGTAGATGCGAGGTTGCTGTCTGCAGTTCACTTTGCGCCGGATCCTGGGAAACGTTTTCAGGCGGTGGTTGATTTTTTGTCTTTTATTTCGGAATAGAGTGATTTCACACCACGAGTGTGAAATTCGCCTCTCGGTTCTTCATTGTCACCAGCATGATTATTTAGATTGAGTCTTGATCTGAACATTTTCAATAGGCTGTAATCTTGCATTTCATTTGTATTAGTCATAGACACTACTGTTACTGTTGATTTAACTTATCTAAGGTGCGTTATATTAATTAGTGAAGTAACATTGAAATTGCTGATTTTAGAAGGAAACTTTATTATTGTGTTCGAATGTCAACACTCTACTTGCTGAGTTGAAATAGTTTTTTTTATTCAATAATATAATATAATACTAAGGCACACTGCTTGAGCAGTTGAAATAGTTGATTTTTATTATCATTCAACATAATTGTTCTGACCTATTACTAAACTGACTTTCATTACTAAACTGACGTCAGTGCATTTTAATAAATTGACTGTAATTTTTGAATTAGTGGAAAGAAAGTTTTGGAAAGAATTTATAAATACTTCCTCTTGTACGTTTGCTAGCATAATTCTTCGTATACTATGGAAAAAATATGATTATATAAACTATATCCAGTACTATTCCATTGGCCTTCGCGTTCGAGGAAAATGTCAACATTTTTAAACGACGACGAATCGGTCCTTTTTAGGACCTACAAATCAATCCCAAATGATCTGATCTTAATTCTGTCTTCCATTGAAATCGGTAGTGAAATAATCAATCAAGATTGTTAGGTAATCTCTGGACAAAACGCTGGATGGTAAGACATATGTGAATGCAGACTTCCGGTAGCTTCCAGGACTTCTGTTTTTCACTACTCATCATAAGTTATTGGCCCAGTGAAGCAAGCAATTTGCTTATGTGTAAAGCAAAGTTCAATAAAGTTTTTTGGAATTTATACAGTTTTTAGAGCTCTATTTGGTTTGGCTAAATGAAATTGAAAGGCTGCCCGATTGTTTTTAAGCTGGCGAAGAGGTAATAACAAAAACCGACTATTAAAGCTTGTTGACAAAGAACATTCATATGCAAGAAATCGATTATTAAACAATTCATATTAATAATTTTGCTTCTGATACTGACGTCAGTCACTGTCCTAAAATACTCGCCAACACCTCCTTCGCCCTGTTCTATTATTGCATGATATATTGTAAGATTCCTCATCGTTTGACCGACCATTACGTTGTGTCAAAGAGCTAGTCTCAGGAGTCGTACAATTTTCCATTTTTTCAATTTTTTCTGATATCGAGCCATGTAGTATTTAATATCAGTTTTTAATTATATTGTCCTACTAGTGTAAGGATCTACATCGATGCAATGAGCAACTGCAGTATTGCACGTAACAATACATCCGCATTCATCTCTACGATTTCTTCCACTACAAAGTCCTCACAGCTACATCTGGTACAACAATATTTACCAGCAATTCACCGACATTATCCGAGGTACGACTTTTTTCACTATGACACAGCACCGCTATTACGTAGTAATGGGCCCGGGGGTAGGATTTTTTGTGTGTCCCTAGCCAACTGAATGACTGTTTTTTTTTGCTCGGTTGTTCCTGTCCGGGCCCCCTGAGACCGTGGGCCCGGGGGCACTTGCCCCCACTGCCTCTATGTAAAAGCGGCCCTGCTATGACAACATTATTTACATAGCAAAGCGGCAATTGAACATCATCTTTAAAATTTCATTTGTATTTGGTGATGCTTCATGTTGTTTTAGAATGTTTATCGGTACGGTTTTTACCAAGGACCGATCCGACGCAGTAACCGTCATACAATAAATAATTTTATACGTTATTTTTCTAACTGTTTTCACGTTTAACACTTCCAAGGTCACACAATGGTCCTATGCTTTTCCTGGTCGGAACTAGCCTCTTTGCTTGTAACACTCCAAAACATCTTGGTCGAAAGATGTTTTGGAGTGCTACAAGCAAGGATGGCTTTTATCGTATCAAATAACGCTCCCTAGCAACTCTTCACACGATTCAATCAGTGTCATCGAAGAGAGACGGATATCATCGCAGCAACAAAAAAACGACATGGTTCATTCAACATAGAATGGACTGTCTGAGAATCAAAAGTTAGCACGCTGCTGTGGGGATTCTCTCTGAAGTAACAAACAGTAGCTTATTTTCGTTTCGCGATCCGATTCTATAAAGGGCAGTTGATAGTTGCGATAGAATCATTTTACTATTGTCGCTTGTTCTAACTATGTGCATATAACCTTTGTATAAGTTGAGTCTATGAAAATGTATGTGAATGCTCCACACAAGGGTTTTGAAATATTGCAACCTAGTATGACCTAGTAGTACCTGTCTTGGTAAATTCCACACAGCACCGATCATTATCAGATTGTAATTTTTTCAAGGATCGTGAAATACTCAGAGTAGGAAGTGGAGCGAACAGATGTAGAAAAATTCTCTCACGGTTCATGCATTGAGAGACACGAGTTCTTGTAGCATCTTCTACCGGATTGAAAATGTTATATACAATATAGAGAAATATCGAGCAGCTTCTGTCAAATTATCGGCAATCACCAACACTGGCTACAAGGATAATAAGGTGTACTTGTAGAAAGACTTCAATATCCCTAACGCACCGGAACTGCGTCCAATTGAAAAGCACTGCGCCATCATGAAGCAGGCGCTTCAGGAACATACAAAAAGAGGGAAATCGGAGGAAGATATGAAGAAAAACATGGATCTCAACGCAAAAAAAATGTTGTTCAAAACTTTGTACAAGATCTTATGAGTAGTGTCGTTTAATAAACGAACATCGGCATTGTTAAATAATATGTTTGATTGAATTTCCTGAATTTTTTCGAATATTTACTAGTGGTGTAATTTAAAAAATTTAAAATTTTATTCTTTTGGTTATTTCTGTTGACTTCTTCTTGGACATCATTTTTGTAGAAGTAACAGTTACAACAATTTGAAGAAATTGCATGCAAAACATGCATTCGTTCGTTGTAAAAATCAGACTGGCATTGAATCGGTTTGTCTACCCGGGTGAAATTATTGGTGTGCTATACTAAAGATGTACACAAAGCTTCACCCAAATCGAAGCAAGTGGATTCATTTTTGTTTTTAATTGTCTGAAATTACTCTTTCCTGGAGAAACAGTGAAAGTTTTTCGGATAATTTGGCTTTAATGTGCTTCTTTCCGCTCCGGAAATAAAAAAAATGAATGAAAAATGAACATACTGTCGAAATTTTGTGGGTTCGTATATAGTTAGTATATAGTTGCTTTTAGTACCAACAAAAAAAGTTGAACTTCATGCGTTCGAAACTTTCATAAAAGATCTTTTTTCATGATCGAAACAACAATTTTCAAATCAGTTTAAGCTATGAAATGGAATACATTTTTCATCCTTGAATTAATTTTGATTTTTCCACTAAAGACTGTCCCAGAAAGTATGGACGCACTTTGATTTCGCTTTAAATAATTTACAATTGTTAGATATTCAAATTTTATTCGATATACTGATAATATTAGACTACAACAACAGAATATTATTCTCAACATTTGCTACTTAGCCATTGTAGACTAGCTGGCGTACCTTCTTGCGAACGTTCCTCATTAAATTCCGTACAGACTTCTTGGCGACAAGTTTTGACACTTTTTTTCCAATCTTTTTCGAACTGTTGAATGGTTTCGGCTGCCGAGACATGTTTCCTAAGATGTGCCTTCGTTAATGCCAAAAATTCCTCAATTGGTCGAAGTTGTGGGCAATTTGGTGGATTCATGTCTTTTGGTAGTATACCATTCTACCGTTGATTTCGAGTAGTGGCAAGAAGCAAGATCTGGCCAGAAGACAACAGGATCCTTGTGGTTTCGAATCATGGGTAGAAGTCGTTTTTGTAAACATTCATTGATGTATATTTCGCTGTTCATTGAAGCAGTGGTGATGAAGGGTTTCGAAATCTTACCGCAGCTACAAATTGCTTGCCAGACCATAGCTTTCTTATCAAATTTTTCGACTTCAATCGATGTTTCGGACTGGTTTAACACTTGCCCTTCTCGCACCGTATAATATTGTGGTCCCAGCAAGGATTTGTAATCGAGTTTCACGTAGGTTTCGTCGTCCATGATTATGCAGTTCAAATTTCCAGCAAGAATCGTGTTGTACAGCTTTCGAACACTCGGCATGATCGATGCTTCTTGTTTCGGACTACGTTTTGGTTGTTTCTGCTTCTTATAGGTTCGAAGATTCAAACGTTCTTTAGCACGAAGAACATTTGACTTCAAAGTACCCACTTTCTTGGTCACATCCCGAACTGAAGCCTCCTTCTTTTGCTCGAACGCCTTCAGTATACGTTTATCCAACTGAAGGGTTAGCAGGACCTTTTTTCGACTCGTTTTCGGTTTATCCTCAAAGGTCCTTACCGAACTTCCTGATTGTTATTCGCACGGCTTTTTATCCTACTCATTCCATTTTTGCTATCTTTCTCAGTGACAGTCCGCATTCTGTGCACCATTTGTACACAATTTTTCGACGTTGTTCTGCTGAAAGTCCACGCATTTCGAAACAAACTAATGAAAACGAATAAACAACTGCACAAGTGGTTAGAGAAGAGTGAAAATAACAGGACGCAGCCATAAAAATTGACAGATTATGAACCATTGCAAAATGGCAGCGGTTTTTGGTTGCGTCCATACTATCTGGGGCAGTCTTTACATTTTTCATCTTTGAATTAATTTTGATTTTTCCACTATGTTTTCCAAGCTAATCACATCGTTATGATTCGTTCCAAATATAATTCGGGCTTCACTACAGGGAATGGATTTTCAGCCTCGTTTGTGTTGAATGTGGATCCAGTTTGTTTATTTAACACGGTTCGTTGTTATCGCCTGACGGAGTTGTGGATTTACAGGATTTATCAGTCCCAAGGTACTGATTTTTTTTTCAAAAACGGTTTAGTTTGATTCTACTAACCGTAATTTAATGTTTACAGAGTTTCGATTGTCAACACCAGCAAGCCGTGTTCTATGCAGCACCTCGTTATACATCATTGGAACTTTAAATAGGTTGTGTAGGCAGTTCAATTTGAACTGCTACGCACAGATCAGTCGAAGGCGAAATTGGCCCTTGCGCTAGTTTTTACCCAAATTCGTTTATTACTCGTTCGATTTTGGTCATAAGTTGTTGAAAAAATGAAGCATGGGCTTCATTTTTCTTTTTTTGCAGCATTCTTCTCATGGCTTTCACTTTTTTCTTTTTTTGCAGCATTCTTCTCATGTGAATTGTGTAATCGCATTCTGATTTGATATTAATTGTAAAACTTTTCCAAATGATTTCCGTACCATTGTTTCACATTTTCTGGCTCTCTTTCTCGGCGAGTCGCCTAAAATCGCGCCGGTTGTGGTTAAATCAAGCAATTACTTCACCCCTGGTCGAGTGTTGCAATTCGGAACGAATTACCTGCTGGAAAATTACCTGATAAAAAAAGAGCTGTGCCCAGTGAATTAACTAGAACGATTTCGTTTTGTTCACACTCTTCACCCTTCGCCATCCCTTCCCCGGATGGACGATAGAAAAAAAAGCGCAGGTAGAACATTCATATTTCATGGTGCGCTCTGGCGTGTTCTAATGACCGGACACCTGGCCGCAGCTCTGCGTTCGTCCATCCATCCATCCGTCCGTCCGTCCGTCCGTTCGTCATTGACCACCATGGCGCACTATATCGTAATACGTAATAGCAGTTTTGTGACGACCTTTACCACACATACACTGACGAGGGTCTTGGCTTTTGATGTTATCGATTGAACCGAAACAAAACAGATTGTCGCGGTGCTCGTAACAAGACGACGACGACGACGACGACCGAATGCATACCAGGCGGACACGGTAATGACATTTAGGGGGCGAAACATTCCCGCTTAACTACTGGGCCCTAGGGTTCGTCTGGCAAAGCAGGCTATGGACTTGGGCGACAAGCAAGTTCGAACTTTAATTAGGCGATAACGGCACAACAGTGTCTTTATGCAGTGACAGTTTTTTTGTTCGGAAATATTGCAAACTATTCGACACAAGTAGTGTGGGAACGAGAAAACCCGGATGTTTGATTGATCGATTGCCATGACTGGCGATGATGGCATTCGGGAACGATTTGGCTTCGACGACGGTGATGCTTTCATGTTGTTTTGAACATTGATTAATCATTGAGCTTAAAGGGTTCATTTGCGCACGAATGCGATCTCGTTTACGGTGAACATTTCAAGTAATAAAATCTGTAATCGATTGGGACTCGATAAAAGTTCTCGATTAGATTAGACATTAGGCGCCAATTATAGGTGATGAACATTTTGCACACTGCTCACCGAATCACGGGAAAAATATCAAAATCCCGGAATGCGTCCCCTGGTGTTTGTTTGGTTTCGTAGTAAACTCCCTTTGAACTGATACTCGCTTGGTTTGGGTTTGAAATGGAACTGTAATCTAAACATTAATCGAGTTTTTTTTGGTTCGGCGATTTCCTCACACAACAGCAAAACGAAAAAAAGATCTTTTAGTGGGCGTGTCACTGGGCAGAGCTGAGGCAATGCCGGCCGGGTGACGGGCATGAGTTCGATAAGAAGTCGCATGTTCTGACTTTTGAACGGTGCTCTGCCGATAGACAGTGCCAACATAAACATATGTTTTCGCTCTGTGTCCGGTTCGGAAAACAGGATGAATTGTAAACTGTATACACTTCTGTCTTGATTGCTGCACGCTGTTCTCTGTTTCGATGTGGCTGTACATTAAATCAACATTCGGCATGCGGCAGTAATGTGTGAAATTTTGTTAACTTTTTGTAGCAGTTTTTCCTAGCTCGAGTATATGTAGTTAGTTCAGTTTGGAGGCAGTTAGAAAAAATAAACATTTTCTGAATTTGTTTTTCTTTCGAAGAATGAACATTGGTAGTGGTTATGGTGACTGTCAATTGTTCGGTTGCCACTGGAATAATAAAAGAAAAAGAATTTGAATTCAATGATTCAAAAATCGTGTCGGCTTGATTTTCAATCAGACGAACATAACTCGCTAATTGCAAAGCTCTGTTTAAATGTTCACATCCTATAAGCAATTTTAAGAAAATAATATTCCTATCGGAGCTGCGAGATAACTAGTCGTGGAAGTAGACCAAACAGTCAAAAGCAATTATGCAAATTGTCACCTTTCCGTAACCAGTACACATTTTAAAAATAGATTTTCTCGGTCAATTCTGAAAGCCTAACGTCAACCGCTAGGTTCGGTAATTGCCCATTCGCACCGGTATCTGAGGACACAATGCCATTTCGGTGCCATATAATTCGGTACAGCATTTGCCAGTAAGGTAGAAAACTGGTTTTGCTAATTCCGTGAATGTTTGCCTTGCGTATACAATAAAAAAGTCTTAGCGTATGAATCATCTCTCCAGAGGAATCGACCGGCTCGGATTCCGATCAGGTTTGAAATGTGTTTCTATCCAAAAATGCCGTGTGTGCGCACAATGAAATGTTGTGTATTCAACTCTTGAACGGATTGAACAGCGATGATGGCTCTGAATCGAACTCATCGAAGTAAACCAGTGTGATTTTTTCATTGGGAAACCAGTGCTTTAAAAATGTTTTGCATGGCATGGCATGCTATGTGTTTATTGGATCATTTTCACAGCACCACGTGTCATGCTCGACTGTTTGAAATCAAATCCGTGCAAAGTTGAAGAGGATTATTCGCCTTTCCTCTTAGCTCAGGTGACATTTTATGATTCATCGTTCGCGGCGGATTTTTCTCAGAGGTTTGATAAATGATTTATTATTTGGTGATGTTGTTGTTTTGCAATTAGAAGTTATGGGCATCATGGCATCATTTCAATTGTATTTTGAAACGTGATTTTTATGTATAACATTGAATACAAACCATTTGAATTTGAATCCATTTTAGTTATCTTGACAGACACTATTTATTAAAGACTGTCCCAGAAAGTATGGACGCAACCAAAAACCGCTGCCATTTTGCAATGGTTCAGAATCTGTCAATTTTTATGACTGCGTCCTGTTGTTTACACTCTTCTCTAACCACTTGTGCAGTTGTTTATTCGTTTTCATTAGTTTGTTTCGAAATGCGTGGACTTTCAGCAGACTGTCATTGAGAAAGATAGCAAAAATGGAAGGAGTAAGTGAAAAAGCCGTGCGAAATGCAATCAGGAAGTTCGGTGAGGATAATACCTTTGAGGATAAACCGAAAACGGGTCGAAAACAAGGTCCTGCTAACCCTCAGTTGGATAAACGTATACTGAAGGCGTTCGAGCAAAAGAAGGAGTTTCAGTTCGAAATGTGGCCAAAAAAGTGGGCACTTCGAAGTCAAATGTTCTTCGTGCTAAAAAACGTTTGAATCTTCGAACCTTTAGGAAGCAGAAACAACCAAAACAAGAAGCATCGAACAGGCCGAAGGGTTCGAAAGCTGTAACAGATCGGCTGAAAAGTTCGTATCGTTTCTATAAGAGGGCGCCATTAGAATTAAATCCATATCATTTTCAGTTAGTACCAACCTTCAAAAGATACGTGTATAAATTTGACAGCTGTCTGATTATTAGTTTGTGAGATATTGCATTTTAAGTGAAGCTACTTTTGTTATTGTGAAAAAAATGGAAAAAAAGGAATTTCGTGTGTTGATGAAACACTACTTTTTGATGAAAAAAAGTGCCGCCGATACCAAAAAATGGCTTGATGAGTGTTATCCAGACTCTGCACCGGGCGAAGCAACAATTCGTAAGTGGTTTGCAAAATTTCGTACTGGTCATATGAGCACCGAAGACGATGAACGCAGTGGACGTCCAATAGAGGCTGTTACCGATGAAAACGTGAAAAAAATCCACAAAAGGATTTTTCAAAATTGACCATAAAGTGAAGTTGATCGAGATAGCTGACACCCTAAAGATATCAAAGGAACGTGTTGGACATATTATTCACGAATATTTGGATATGAGAAAGCTTTGTGCAAAATGGGTGCCGCGTGAGCTCACAATCGATCAAAAACAACAACAAATTGATGATTCTGAGCAGTGTTTGGAGCTGTTATATCGAAATAAAACCGATTTTTTTCGTCGATATATAACAATGGACGAAACATGGCTCCATCACTTCACTCCGGAGTCCAATCGACAGTCAGCTGAGTGAACTGCACGCAATGAACCGAACCCAAAGCGTGGAAAGACTCAACAATCGGCCGGTAAGGTTATGGCGTCTGTATTTTGGGATTCGCATGGTATAATTTTCATCGACTACCTTGAAAAGGGAAAAACCATCAACAGTGACTATTATATAGCGTTATTAGAGCGTTTGAAGGACGAAATTTCAAAAAAACCGCCTCATTTGAAGAAGAAAAAAGTTTTGTTTCATCAAGACAATGCACCGTGTCACAAGTCGATGAAAATCATGCTGAAATTGAACGAATTGGGCTTCGAATTGCTCCCTCATCCACCGTATTCTCCAGATTTGACCCCCAGTGACTTTTTCCTGTTCTCAGACCTCAAGAGAATGCTCGCTGGTAAAAAATTTAGAAGCAATGAAGAGGTAATCGCAGAAACTGAGGCCTATTTTGAGGCAAAGGACAAATCGTACTAGAAAAATGCTATCGATGCAATACGATTTTTGCAGGAAATTTGAACTGCATAATATTATTACGGTGCGAGAAGGCAAGTGTTAAACCAGTCCGAGACATCGATTGAAGTCGAAAAATTTGGTAAGAAAACTATGGTCTGGCAAGCAATTTGTAGCTGCGGTAAGATTTCGAAACCCTTCATCACCACTGCTTCATAGAACAGCGAAATGTACATCAAGGAATGTTTACAAAAACGACTTCTACCCATGATTCGAAGCCACAAGGATCCTGTTGTCTTCTGGCCAGATCCTGCTTCTTGCCACTACTCGAAATCAACGGTAGAATGGTATACTATCAAAAATGTCACTTTCGTCCTAAAAGACATGAATGCACCCAATTGCCCACAACTTCGACCAATTGAGGAGCAGCTCCAGGTGAAAAAAATAGTGTTTTATTTCTCCATCTGTATAACAAACCCCATATGCCAAATGCGGTTAACCATCGCAGAGAAAGTTGTGCTGAAATTTTTGAATTTTAAAGAATGTAAAAAATGTTCATACTGTCACTTAAGACGGCGAAACAAAACTTTCTATTGAACTTTCTTTTTAAAAACTCCACGGTAATATTGATGATGGCATGAGTAATATGAGAAATGCATCATTACACCAATAGGTAGATAAAAAATGATTTTTCCCATACCCTGAGTGATCATGAGTTTATTTGATTCAGCTGGATTTTGGTATTTTGTTTCGGTTAGGGTAGGGTTTTGATTATATGTGTGTTTCCAATTCTTATGATTTGAAACCAAAATGTAAGCTACACGGTACCTATTTGTAAATTTGTTTTATTCCGACTTTGGAGGTTTTGTTATTGTGGTAAAAAATCACCATTGTTTTCCACATTCACTGAGTAAAAATGAGAATTTCAATTGACATCAATACAATATACGCAAAGGAAAAGTAACTTGTAATTCTGAGCCGGGGTTATTCAATCTTGTTAACATAGAAAATATAAGACAATTGTGTTTGGCTCGAAAATCAACCACAAGTAGGCTGTGTGAAAAGCGTTACTCTAATCCGCCACGCTACTAATGGCGTTTTCGTTTTTAATTTGCACTACACCGGTGCAGTGCTACACTGAGGCATGAATAAACGAACAAAACTGACGAAAACATAAACAGTAACCATTGACTACAATAAACGATTCCATTGCACAGAGCTACACCAAACTTTTGATGAGTGCTACACCAGTGGTATCGGTGCAGAAAAAGTGTAGCACTGGTGTAGTGCAATTGGCAAAAACGAACGGATTCAGTGCACCTTTCGCTACACCGGTGTAGTGCAATTTAAAAACGAAAACGACATAAGACTACTCACTTCCCTGAGCTATCAGTGCCAATTGGTTCAAGTGTCACGTTCTTCTGATAATATTTGTTCTTTTTATTTACCTTCTCATTTGAAACGTTTACGCGAATCGGCGATCTAACCTAAAATATACTGTAAAAAAATTCTCACTAAAGACTGGATTTTTTGATGTTGTGGGACTACTTGCAAGCTAATTAAAATAAAAATTATCCCCTTGGTATCGTCGAAAAAACCCGACAATAGTGTAAGCATGTTGGTGAAAACTCTACAATTATTGTGATTAATTCAAGTAAAATTGCTGCGATAAAATCAAAAGTTTCTTCCTCAGCTCACGAAGAGTGAAAAAAATCCGCACATTCAACCTATTGTTGGGCGATTATTGAGGTTGCACAAATTAATCATGACGTAGGTTTTTCCCTCACTGGCAGGCCCGGTTTGCCTCGTTTTGTTTTCCACTTCGGTATGTGAATTCTACTTCAGAGACCCATCACTCGCAAGCTCTCTCGCCCATTTCTGCTAGTATGTGAAGCTTCCTTTTTTTCTTCTTTCTTTTTCGTCTTCTTCCATTGCCATACACATTCTGTCGTAATACTTCGTCGCTCCCCGCATTTCGAGCATGCTGTTTTACCGCCGTTGCCCGACGCTTCCAGTCCATCAACCGTCATAATTCCGCACTTCTCGTCGGCTGTGTGGCAAACGGTTGGAAAGAAATATTTCCTCCGGTTTGTTTCTAGTCTTCAACAATGTTTCTCCTGATGTTGCTAATGTTGCTGCCGGTCGGACCGAGAAGAAGCAACAATCAAGACGAGAAGGAAACCGTTATAAAAGCTACATTAGAGATAAATAAATGCGAAAGATAGATATGTATATGGCTGTGTACAGCTCAAAAACTCCCAACACATTCGAGTAGGGGCCTTCGGTGGTCATTGGCTATCCCCTCGAACAAGTGTCCCGACGTAGCACATAAAACTGTATTTACCAGCTCCTAGCATGCCATTCCACGGTCTAGCAGAGTCTGTGAACATCACACATCTATCGGTTGGAGCGAATAGTCAGTAGCAGCATGCTACCATGGTAACACAAATGAGTGCGATCATGCATTACACACAGTGACGGAGAAATGCGGCCAGTGCTAGGCTACTGCGATCTCGGCCTGGTTACCCCACAGGGCTGCGCTGGTTCGGTGTAGCCAACCATGTCGGATAGCAAGCAAAAGTCCTGAATGTCTCCTGCTTGTGTGTACGGCACTGAAGTAGCTTAGAAAAAGATTGTAAGCTGGCTTCCGATATTTGGCTTGATTTATAATCCGTCATGAATATTTATTGCATTGCATGTGTGCAGCCGGGCCCTCACAGGTGCAGCGGCAATTACGCGATCTTCCTACCGGGGATGATCGCACTGCTGAACATACCCGAGCGGATTAACCAGAAGGAAATGTCACTTCGCCCTTCTTGTAAACTAAACAACTCACGCTCGCAATCAAAAACGCGTGTGTGGAGGAAAGTTAAACATTGAGAAAACATGTGTTAGCCCCTAGCTCCCCCGGAATTTTATCACACCATGTTCAACCTATTATTGAAGTTTGTTTTCAGCTCTTTTTGCATTACGCACCCACGCATGCAAACGGAGAACTAATGGAGCGCGCGTGTGTACACAATCACGCTCGTCTCGTGAGGCGAAAGTGTTCAGAGAAAATAGATTCTACGTCACTGCAATGCCACTACTAATCTTGCTGTACATATCGGAACGTATTGGCAACAGTTTTAATCTTTTGTGCCAACGGATGAAACCCGTCGATTTCGCCCATCTAACGCAGCAGTCTGTGAATGACATTGTTCACGTCTGGTTTCGCTATCCACGACATGCTTAATCGTGTGACGCAAGAGCCCCCGTCGCTATCGCTTATTATTCTTTATCTTTTTCACTTGTTACAAATTGCGAGCTCACTTCGCAACTTTGGCCAGTCGACAACGATCGAAAAAGTACTAAAATTGCACATTTTTCGTCATCACTCGAATTGTTTCGCATAAGCACGATTGTTTGGACAAATGATTTTCCATTGTTGTGGGTTACGCTCGCTGCTTTTCCAATGACGCAGCAAAAGTGTGTGCAGTGCACGCTGGATGTTTTTGGTGCGTTCAACGTTCAACGTTCTCAACTCGGCCAGGAAACAGTATATACAATTACTGTGCACGGTGTTTATTTGTGTGATTTTGCTTGACCGGAAAAATGGAAATTATTTGCTATAGCGACAACTGTCACGAGGAGATTTTCCTGTCCGATCGTAGGAAGCTGATGCTCGAAAACAAAGTGTGCTTCGTTTCAACTTGTTAGAAGGTTCCAATTGAACGCGAACCGAATTTTCCCTTAACACTGCGTGGCATACTGCTATTTTTCACAAACTTAGATTCAAATAAAATGATGAGTTGAAAAACATTCATTTGAAGAGCGTGTTTTAATACACAACAAAATAAAAACGAAAAAATACCTTGAGCTAGCCATATAAAACTTATGCTGTGTATGTCTTATGTTAGTTATTGGCCTTAAAAATTGATTTAGGAGATATCGGTTATTAGTACCAGGTTCCGGATGTACCGGAAATAGTAATCAAAAAGTTCCGTCATTCAGAGCGAGAAAGCAAAATGGAGAAAATTTCATCTGAATTTGTCTCAAAACCGTTCCAACCCGAAAGTTATGCCAGCTGCTGGCCAAACAACCCCAGTTCCCGGTTCCGGAAGCACCAGTTCAAAACTTCAAAACGGAGCTCATTTCATATTTACAGTAATGACAGAATGGAATTTAAAATTCTTGGTTCTATATACTACTGTTGAATTTCGTCCGAATCCTACTTCCGATTTCGGAACTACAGGGAGGAGTATATTTAAAATTTCAAACCATTGTTTTAAACGACGATGATAGATTATGTCCTAACAAACTTTCTTATTTTTATTTAAGAACCAATGGAAAGTTTTTTGAAAAATGCTATGAGTAACATGAAAAAGGCATCATAACACCATTAGGTCGATTAAAACAGGTTTTAACATAGATTGAACGACACTTTCAAAACAAATACTTCAGCCGTGATATAATGTTTTCATTGGCATGATGCACGCTTTAACAAAATAATGAGACGCTGGAGATTCATATCCGTCGATGAAGCAAAGTCTGAAGCGATTATAACTGGATAAAACTCTTCTTAATCCACCTAGTGGTGTGATAATGCCTTTCTCTTCTTGCATAACAGTCTCATGAAAATAAAATTCATAATTTTATTAAATATATATTGAATAATTTCGGATACCAATTTTGACACCAATTGATTCAGATTGATTCAAGTAGTTCACAAAAGCATGCTTCAGTGTTTATGTCACACAGTCAGCATCATTTTTCCAAACTAGTGCTTGACATTTGCGTTGCCTATTTGTATGAGAACAGTGATGCTAATCTAAAAAACCCCTTCTTAGTCCACTCAGTGGAATTTTCATATATCTTGAAAAATCACCATAGGGGGGCACATGAAATTTCCGAAATCGAAAAAAAAATTTTGATGCCAAAAGGATTAGAATTGCATGAAAGGTCGAGATTTAGTGTCATCTCGATAAAAAAATTTTAATGTGGAACACATTTTTGTTTTCTATATACGGGTGCAAACTAGAAACTCAAGAAAAATACACGTAGAAATGTGGTCAGGTTTTCAACAATTACAGCTCAGTCAATTTTGTATCAATTATTAATATTATGTCACCATTTGATTGGAAATATTTCTACGTATTGATTTGAATATACATAGCCATGTATTTTTAATTGTATATCATTGAAATGTTAATGAATAGCTAGCAGTGTCCTATTTTGTCTGCAAAAAATCGCCGGCATACCGGATTTCCCTGCCATAGTCGACGGTTTTGAAGAAGTAAGCGATATATCAAAGGGAAAGCATCGCTCTGATTGGTCAATCGAATCAAAAGCGAAGCTGTTGGAAGCACGCGAATCTATAAATAGAAGCAAAATTATAGCTAATGTTTCAGTCCTACGCGTAGTATGCTAGACGTAGGTTGTCACTAGACAGCAAGACAAAAAGTGCCATAAAACGATTTGAAGCTTTAACTGGTATGCTCTGATCTTGTGTCATGCAAGATCGGATGAAATTCCATGTTGTGTCGTTTTGCCTGAGAAAATGACAACTACCCCAGGGTAAATTTTGAGTGCATAAGATTGATTTCTAATTAATATAAGATGAACTCGATTGATGAAGAGATAAAGTTTATCGCTTCAACCAAAATCGCAGAAGGATAGTTAATGGTAGAGAAACGCTATAAAAATAACTGCTTGCGTACAAAACTTGAACACAAGCTTGGCGAAGAGAAGCTTAAATATCGATATCCGTATCGCAAGCATGTACAAACATATAATTGTATAAATTTGGGCTATTGATGTAATTTCGTCGGCTACAAAACAAATACAAATCACGACTATTAGGTTGTTCGCAACGCTGTTTTTTTTCATATGGACTGATCTACTTCAGATCTACAACTGAAACATGGCAATCACGACGCTGAGATTTAGTTCTACTTTTCGAGTACAAATTTAAAACAGATTTAAAACTGCTCGACGAAATTGTTTTAAATCAATGAATATTTGAAACACGAATAGAACACTGTTTTAATTTTTTTTGCGTGAGCGTCTGTTACGAAATCTGAGAGACGAGATGTCAAATCGTTGAATGACATTTCAGAAATTATCAATATAAGCGTTAAATGTTTTGCACTGAATAATACAGTTTCATTTAGAAACACTCCAGCTCACTATGATCTGTAAAAATATGCATATCGTTTTCGAAATCATTAATTTAGTTTGCTTGTTTCTGACACAACACCAATACATTTACAGAAATATATAGAACAGATTTTAAATCTTTCCGTTGAGTTCGTCAAGCTCGAGTTTTATTTTTGACAGTTTTAAATTATACAACAGTATGTCATTTTAGAACAGATATCCATTACCGCGTTGCGAATAGCATTAGAGTCTAAATTCTGGGTTCGCGTGTTCGGTGTTGGTTTCTAATAAAGATCAACCTAAGCCGACTCTCGTGCATTTGAGGATTCAAAAATGTGACGATTAATTGAAAATATCGATCATTTTTTGGTTGTTTGGTTGCCTTGTTCCACATCAATGGCTCGAACAACCCCAGGGGCTGATCCTTGTAGTTTTTTTTTGAAAAATCGACTTTTTGGGACTTAGAAAAAATGTTAAAAGTCCCAGAAAGTAGACTCAAAAAAAAAAAATTTTTTTTTGATATGACACTTAATCTCGACGCTTCATGCAGTTTTAAGAGTTTCGGCATCAAAAAATATTTTCGATTTTGGAAATTTCATGTACTCCCCCCTATAGTGCTTTTTCAAGATCGAACATTTTCAAACCTTAACCGCCGGCCAGCACCTCTTACGCATGTCCGATTTAGCTCAAATTTTGTATGAGGACATTTTTCGAGGTGCTTAAACTTTTGAGCATCAGCGCTTTACGAAATTATAAGTGATCCCAAAATATTGGCACCCTTATATATAAGAGCGGTAAAAATCAACGTGCTTTGTCGGTTACGTCACTTATACAATCATATCTCCGGAACCAAAAGTCACAGCCATTTGATCTTTGAACTTCATCAATGGCCCGACAGTAGCTTTTAAACGAGCATAAGTTTTTTTAAATCGCTTCAGCCATCTCTGAGAAAATTGAGCGCGTAAAAATATCTTCGAAACGTGCACAGACATTTTCCGATCTCGTCGAACTAAGTCGAATGGTATATAACACTATGGGTCTCCGAGGCTCCGTTCGAAAGTCGGTTTTTCCAGCAGTTCTAATACCTTTCTGTAGAGAAAGGCAAAAAACGTGATTCTATTAGAAATAAATGTAAAGCTTATTTTCTAATGACAGATTTTATATTTACGTCTGTCGTATTGGCATAAAATTAATGTGAAATGTAGTTAGTAAGGTTCATTGGGTCAAATATTAATATTTATTGTCAGTAAATAGTATGTAGTAAACATTAACAGGAGCTCACAATGAGATGTGCACTAATATGTACCGCGCACTTTTGCCCACCTTTCCCCTATAAACTCTTGTTTTGAAACAGATTTTCTGCGAACGTGACTGTTACATTTAACACAATGGTTTGTAACATCTGTTTCTGTTGCATGATTGTTGAAGTTGACAGTTTTTTCGTGAGTCAGTAGCATGAATTTCTGTCATGTCATGTATGTCATGAATGAGTGTGTTCTCGACCTCTTCTTTATATTCATTTCAGACGTATACTGCCAACTAAAGTAGTTTTCTTTGCAAGTAACTTTTTTGCAAGTGAAATGCTAGTAAAAAAAATTATCTGTGGTAATATTTCGTCCCCAGCCGAAATATGGCTCGGCAAGCTTAGTTACCGTTTACAAGATATTTGCTTCTAGCATCGGATGCCAGCCAAAATTTGATGCCGAATTTAAAAACGCGAAATGTTTGACAGTTGTTGATGTTTATGTGTAGGTAATGTGTACCTGGTGTTCGGAGAAGCAATTTATTTCAAAACTTTTGTTTTACCAACACATGTCTTACATGTACGAACCGGCTGCTCATTGGAACAAAATGAACACACTAATAACAGTAGGTTCATAATGTGATGCTTCGGATCGTTCCTCACAAGCATCAGTTCTTTGTTCGACAATGAGCATTCGAGTGAAAGCGTATTCGGAACCGATGATTTACCACCACTCACATACACATCCTGGTCTCGATGAAAAGTCACAAAGTGAAAAAGAAAGTTTTTTATTTCCAACGGAATTGAGAACCAACTCAGTATGTTAGGTCAACTAAAATTTGGCCAAACAAATCATAAATGAAGTAAGGGTTCATTTTGTTACGTTTCGTCTTCGACTCGTTAGTGCAAGACAGTTCGAGTTGAGCGACTAGTGCAGCTAAGCAGTTCAACAGACGTTTACTCGGAGCTGCCTAAACAGCTCAATTTCGTAGTAAATTTGAACTTATGCTTACAAAAGATTCTAACAATTTCAAGGAAATTTGTTTAGTGGAAAGATAAATTCCCAGTGACTATTGCATCCACCTGGATTTCGCTAACAACCTGTTACCAGTTCGCATCGGAACATCGGTATACCGGTAAGACATAAAAAAATCTTTCGATTTCTAGCCCACGGTGAAATCGGAAGAGCTTGACGTATCTTATTTAACCTTTAAGGTTGATGAGAGTGCCTCCGCAGTGCTGGAATTTCGACCGAGGGGAGCATGCATCAACCTGGTAGTGTTGTAGATGATTGCACAATTTGCATAAACTAGCGTTCCGTGCGATTTTCGCCTTTGCTGCCGACGACGAGAAGGTGTTAACCGGCTTGCTTGGACCGCGGGGGAGCGTGGAGTGAAGTAGGCTCTCGTTAGAGCGTGTAATAGAAGAGCCTATGAGGTTGATGCAGCATCCATCGTATACCTATCCATCATTTGCCTGGGACTTGATGAGTTACGGTGTGTTAGTTTGTTTATGGTAGTCGTAGAAGTAATTGTAGTAGTAGTAGTAGTAGTAGTAGTAGTAGTAGTAGTAGTAGTAGTAGTAGTAGTAGTAGTAGTAGTAGTAGTAGTGGTAGTAGTAGTAGTAGTAGTAGTAGTAATTGTAGTAGTAATAGTAATAGTAGTAGTACTGATGGTAGTAGCATCAGCAGCAGCGGTAGAGTTATGTTAGATTTGAAGATGCGGATTGTGGATGGTTCGTTATTTTCGCTAGCCGCGATCACACGAGAAAACCGGTGCTGGATCTTTTTTTTGCGTGGCGTTGGCAAAGATCGCAAAACTTGCATCGACGTGAAAGAGGTCGCGTGAGCTTTTTTTGTTAGTTTAGTTTTTAAGATGCCTCATGATTATGGGTTGTATGAGAAATTGTGGTCTTGGTTGAGTGGCTTTTACTAGGGGGTGAACGGAAAAAAGTAGCGCTACTGAACAATGCCATGAAGAAAACAGCTAATCTATTTTTTACTATTTGTTTCTATTTTCAGGTGAGTTTCTTGTATAGTTTATGTATATATAATTTCAAGCTGTACCAAGGTACGTTTAGATGATAGTAGTTTGTAGTTTTGAATACATGATAGTGTTAACCACAACGACAACAACAGAAAAAAACAAGTACACATTGACTCAGGTTACCTAAGTTGACCTCCACTAATTCTTCAGAATGTAAATAATTTTATAACTCGTTTCTCGTTCAAACATAATTACAATGCAAACAGTGTTAAACAAGCCACGCAAACACGCCGGTAAACGGTCGTATACGTGCTCCCCTGTATGCACATTATTGGCCGGAAGCACGCTATTCCGGGAGTAATGCACAAATACGCAATTACAAGAGCTTTTTTACTAGTTGTCATCCACCAGAGGACGTCCATCGTCAGCTCAATACGCCCTAGATAGTTCTAGCCGACAGTGAAAAGTTCCAACTTGTCCGGTGGGGTAAAAATGAGCTTGAATTGTAAACGAGAGAAAACTCGTAAAACTTTTTAATGGCGTTTTGAAGGACGTTGGCGCTGTTACAACAGGGTAGATAACGTTTTCATCAATTTTGGTCACTTATTTGAGTTGTGTTTGTGGTGAGCTTTTACTGAGTTCAAATCATGTTCATAAAACTGGAAACAAAACCTATAATTTCAGCTGTCAAACCCAGGAACAGCAGAATCCGCCTCCGCTCGACTTGACAAGTATGTCAAAATAGCCCCATAATAAACGGTGCTAGATCTAATCCAAACCTGTTAATTAACGTTTCACGGCACGAGTGTATCAACGCAACGCAAAACGAAAAAAAACTCACTTCGTAGAAGATAATCCAGTCGCTCAGACATCATAAGATCAAGACTAATTACCCGCCGACCTACCATGCCGCATACGGTTGCGTCAGTTGCCATTCCTTATTCCCGCCACATCACCAGCAATTATGCTTGATTCTAGGCCGTAAATTGGGGCACCGATCGTCGGTTGCTGCGATTGAGCCTCTTCCGAAGTTTCCATTTGGCGTTGCGTGGATCGCCTTGAAATTTTTACACGCCAGTCAACTGGAGAACGATGCGATGTCGAGACATCGCTTGCTATGATGGATGCGCTTAGCAGCGCAGTGCAAAACAAAAAAAACTGTCCCTCCTGTCTTTTAGGTTGGCTGTTTTGTTGAAACAATACGATTGAAAATATCAGAAGAAATACTTGACAAAATCTTTGACAGAATAATGACAAATTGTTAGTTGTTAGAATTTGATTTTAGCGATCTGGTTTCGATCGTGCGATTAATTTTGCTGCTTTCACAATTCTCGTCGAATCGTTGTGAACAATTTACTGTTGACATTTACGGAATAACCCTTTCGTCAGAGGAGGCAATAAACTTTTCTATTTGCACTGGGGCACAAGCAGCACAATCAATCACATCCGATAGTTCGTCCGCGGACTTAGGCATCCTCATGCGAAACAGGGTGGCCATCAAAGATGACCCCCGAAGGCATTTCCCGTGTGTGGTGAAGCATCCTCATTACTTTCGCTTGACCGTGTGTGAGCGAGAAAAAAAACTCACAAAATGTCAGTACACTGGCATAGCAGTGAACCGGCGGCATACGACCTCTCACCATCAGGGTCTCTTGCGTGGTAGAGTGCAGGCTACAGTTCAAGAAGACCTTCACCGAAAGAGTTGTTGACTTTTTGCCTTCCCCATCGCGGGTCGGTGATGGAGATGGCGTTGATGAATGTACAAAGCATAATAAAACAGGCAACGAAACTTGGTTTGTATCTAAATTAGATATTTGGACGACGTTCCGAGAGTACACGACGAAAACGAAGAACTGTACGGAAGAAAGTGTCTATGCCGTTGTGAGAAAATGACGGAAAAAAATGAGTCATGCAGAGAAGTAAAAAAATGTCTGATGTTTCCATTGGCAAGGGAACGCCATATCTTGATGGCGATGACGACAATGACAACGTATTTGCTACTAAAATTGCTTCTCATCCGCAATTAGGCTGAACAATTTATGGATCTTGGTTTAGATGATTTTATATTGCAGTTTCTAGCACATCTTACCTGTGTCAAAAACAGTTTATTTTCGAAACAAGATTTATTCATGAACAACAAACGCGCAACGTTGCATGCACTTGCACCGAATAACAGTAAATAGATAGGATAGATCATGCAATATGAATTGAAAGCGCCTGCATTAGTCTTTCAGGGTAGAGATTTGAAATGACTTATATTTTTTTAATGAAGTGCAAGAAGTCAGTTCGACTTGGTTTCGATATGTCTTACAAAATTGTCTTAGCATTGTCTCATATATGTTCAAAATTGTTTAAAATTAGATAGAAAAAAATAGTTTTAAAGTATTTTCAAAATTGTCTCCAAATAGTCTTCGAATTGTCTCCAAATTGTCTCCTAATTGTCCCAGAATTGTCTCAAACAGTTGGTAAATTTTCTCAAAATTGCCTCCAAGCTGTTTCAAAATAGTGTCAAAACAGTTTTAAAATAATCTCAAAATACTCTTCAATAATCTCGAAACAATTTATTAATAGTCCTAAAATATACTCAAAATTGTTCTAGAATAGTTTCAAAATAGAATAATTGATTTTTAATGTGATCTTAAACCTATCATAAAACAGTCTCAAAACAGTTTTTAAACTAGTGTCAAAATAGTATTGAAAAGGCTCAAAATAGTTCTAAAATAGTATTAAAAATGTTTGAATATAGTGTCAAAATAGTCTAAAATTAACTCCACAATAGTCTCAAAATAATCTCAAAACAGTCTTTAAAATGTCCCAAAGTTGTCTCCAAATTATTTGAAAATTGTCTCAGATTATTCTCAAAATACTCCCAAGATAGTTTCAGAATGGTCTAAAAATTGTACCAAAATAGTCTCAAATTTACTTTCTGACATATCAGAGACTCGGAGGATTTGTATCGCTAAGTTCGTCTCCTCTGGTAGAAGGTAAAAGTTTAGATACGAGAAGCTTTCTGCTTACTCAAATGACCCTTGTCACGTCTGACTTTTCCGCACTTTATTTTCACATCCTTGCTCTTTCTTGAGTACTATGGCTCTATAATGTCATATTCTTTCTCCTCTCATAATCTCTAGTTAGTTTGATATCGTTAAAAACCGTACAACATAACAATTGTCTCAAAATGACCTAAAAACAGTTTCTTAATAGTCTTAAAATAGTTTCAGAATAGTCTTCAAGTAATTTTAAAATAGTCACAGAATTATTTCAAAATATTTCCAAAATAGTCTCAGAATTATCCCATAATATTACCACAATGGTTTCGAAATAGTCTCCGAATTTTTGCAAATTTATCTCAAAGTTGTCCAAAAAATGTCTCAGAATCGATCTCAATATAGTTTTAAAATAAAAGAATCTCGAAATAATCCAAAAAAAATCAAAAAATAATTCTAGAACAGTATCAAAATAGATTCTCAAAATGTTTTTAAAATAGTATCAAAGTAATTCTGAATCAGTCTCAAAATAATATCAACATAGTGTTACAGTACTCCCTACATTGTCTTAAATTTTCTCTCAAAATAGTCTGCAAATAAATAATCCCATAACAGTCTTAAGACCTGTTTCAATCCACCTAGTGGTGTAATGATGCCTTTCTCATATCAATCATACTATCATATATAATAATGTGGTATTCTTCAAAATAATTTTCTTCGATTCTTAAAAGAATAACCGAAATCGGTTTGTTTGACCGTCTACTGATAAAAACTATCAATTGGAAAAGATTTGAGGTCGATTTAGAAATTTTTTAAAGGTTTTTCCCCATTTTAAGTGATGGTGTACAATTTTTAACACACTTTACCCTATATTTTCGGATCCGGAAGTCGGATCCGCATGAAATTCAGGAATTACGCATGGGACCTCAAGACCTTTCATTTGAATCTAAGCTTGTGAAAATCGGTTCAGCTATCTCTGAGAAAAGTTAGTGCATTTATTTTTACATTTTTTTGCACATTTTTCCCCATAATTCCGGAACCGGAAGTCGGATCCAAATAATATTCAGGAATTTTGTATGGGACCACAAGACCTTTTATTTGAATCCAAGTTTGTGAAAATCGGTTCAGCCATCTCCGAGAGCAGTTAGTGCAAAAAAAACGTTACATACACACATACGCGCATACATACACACATACACACAGACATTTTGCGTACTCGACGAACTGAGTCGAATGGTATATGACACTCGGCCCTCTGGGCCTCGGTTCAAAAGTCGGTTTTCACAGTGATTGCATAGCCTTTCTATATGAGAAAGGCAAAAAGTCTCAAAATAGTCTTAAATCAGTCTCAAAATAGTTTCAGAGTTGCCTTACAATAGTCTGAAAATAGTCTTAAGATTCTCTCAAAATTGTCTCACAATGTCTCAAAATTTTCTCAGAATTGTCTTAAGATAATTCCAAAATGATTTTAAAATAGTCTCGAAATATTGACCTTAAAATCTTAAAATCGTCTTCAAATAATCTCGAAAAAGTCTCAGTATTCCCAAAATTGTCTAAAAACTTTCTTATTGTGGTATCGAAATAGTATTTAAATAATGTGAAAATATTCTTGAATTAGTCTCAAAATAATCTCAAAACATATTGTTTTGAATTTGTTTCAAAATAGTCTACAAATGATTAATTCCATAATAGTCTAAAAATAGTCTCGAAATAGTCTTGAAGCAGTCTCAAGATTATCTCAAAGTAGTCCCAAAACAGCCTTAAAACAATCTCAGGAGGATTGTCCCATATTTGACTTGAATAATTTGTCTCAAAATTGTCAGTCTCTAATAAAGTCTCAAAATTGTCACAAACTTGCCTCAAAGTTATACAAAAATTGCCTAAGAATTGATCTTATAATAGTTTTAAAATAAAATAATCTCAAAATAATCTCAAATCAGTCTAAAAATAATCTCAAAAAAGGTTCAACATAGTCTTAAAATACACTTAGATCAGTTTCAAAACAGTATCAAAATAGTTTCAAAATAGTCTAAATAGTTTCAGGTTAGTCTCAAAATAATTTCAAAGCAGTCTCAGAATTGTCTCCAAATAGTATCGAAATTGTCTCAAATTGGTTTTAAAATAGTCTCAAAGTAGTCTTGGATCAGCTTGAAAATAATCTCCGAACAGTCTTACAAAAGCCCTTGAAATGTCTTGAATGTGTTTCAAAATTGTCTCCAAATGAATAGTTCTAAAATAGTCGCAGAATATTCTCAAAATAGTCTCAAGATTAACTCAAAGTAGTCCCATAATAATCTCTTAATAGTAATATTCTCGAAAAAGTCCCAAATTAATTTCAAAATAGTCTCAAGATTGTCACAAAGTAGTTCCAAACTACTTGAAGACTGTTCTTAAATTATTTTCAGACTATTTTTAAATTGATTTAAGACTATTCTAGAGAAAACTATTTTGAGACCATTTTATTGATACTATTTTCAAAATGATACAAGACTATTTGAAACTATTTTGAAACCAGATTGAGAAATTTTTTAAACAATCTTGAGGCAAATTTGGGATTATTTACTATTCTGAAATCACATTGCGAAATTTTTTCAACAAATTTGTATCAAGATTGTCTAAAAAATTTCTCAATGTGATTTTCAAATGGTTTCAAAATAGTTTGAAAATAGTCTTATATCATTTCAAAAATAGTGTCAGCAAAATGGTATCGAAATAGTTTTTAAACAGTCACTAGAAAATCAGTTTCAAACTAGTCTTAAAATAATTTCTGAGTAGTTTTTAAGAAGTTTGAAAATTTAGATTTGTTTTAGATTTGCTACGAAAAAGTTTTAAAATTACCCTAAAATGATTGTCTCGAACTAGTCTTACATCAGTCTCAAAATAGTGGCAAAATAGTTTCAAAATAGTCTCAAATTACTTCCAACATAGCCTCTAAATTGTCTCAAACTCGTTTCAAAATAGTTTTAAAAGTAGTCTCAACATTATCTAGAAATTACTTCAAAATTCAAATCTCAAAATAATCTCGAAATAATCTCAAAATTGTCTGTAAAAAAGTCCGAGTTTAAATTAGTCTCAAAAAAGTAATAAATTTGTGTCAATGTAGTCATAAAATAATTTCAAAATAATCTCAAAATAGACGGATGGTAATAGTTAGGTCAAACTGTCAAAACGGTCAAAGTTGTCAAATGTATAATACTAAGCTGGAGATTGTTCCGATTTATAGCCTTTCACCGTTCCCCGATAGGTCATAAATATCCCATCAACTGGCAAGTCAACGGCCAATGTTCAGCCAATATTTCAATCATCCAGTCCGGACGCATAAATCTCAGTGCTTGCTGAGATTGCTATAGGATTGCAGAAAGTCACGTTACGAGGGACCAGTGTCGACTTCGTCGGCACCGAAGAAGATGGAGTTTCGGTAGTAAAATTCGAATTAATTTGCATGTCGGAAGGTGAGGCTAATTTTAATTTCTTCATCACGCGGCTGCTGGTTCCGATGATCAGATTAACATTTGAGGTCTCGCGGAAATAGGTAAATAAACGGCAGCCAACGGTCGTGTGGGAAAACAATGGTTTCCGCGAAAATAAGCACGATGATGTGGTGTGATAATGGAAAATCGTGAGACACGATTGGGGAAATTGGCGTAATCGTGTAATCGTGTCGTGGTGACAAAGCTAGTATTCTTCGCAGGTGGTAAACCCGGTTTGCCTGATGTATTCCGACAGACAGTGGGCATGCGTGGAAACGGAAATGACAGACTAGCTTTCTGCTGAATTCGGCGTATTGCTAATTATAGTCACCATCGATTTGTCACTAAATTAGGGATTAAATCGTACCGGTTCGGGTCACATTCGAAGGCGAACGACTGTGGAACCGACACATTTAATGTGATTTGGGTACCTCCCGGTGAGCATGGTCTGAACTCTGATTAGTTGGCCTTGTCGGAGTTTGTGACTGCATTCCTAGAATGCCATGAGAAACTGCAATAACATCCAACCACCATGAAGAACCGGTTCATCGAGGTGCTGGATGCTCCCGCAGCAAAGGCCCCAACACACGTGACCTTCTTCAGAGTGGAAGCTGTTGTGTTATGACCGAGCACCGCCTTTTATGCACTATTCTGCGATGCACCACAAAAGTCGCGGGCACTTGCAAGTCAGCAATGTTTTACATAAATTAACTCTTCCAACACTGCTGGGGAGGAAAAGCAGCATGTGGCCTGCTCGGATGGTCGCGAAACAGCGAAATAGTGCAGGTAATCGCCAATATGTGCATATATCCAATACATATTGTTATGGTTCGCCCCTTGGCGGCAAAGTCAGTGCCTGCTGAATGCGATCATGTGAGCCTACTTCGATGATGGCTACGACACGAGCGGTGACCAGTTCCGGTTTCCGCGCACATGTTGCTTGAGGTTGTACAGAAGCGGAATTTTAAAAGCACTCCGAGTCGTTCGAAGCATCATAATGGCCAACACCGTGACGCGAGATTGTGGAAGGTTTTTTTTTCTCTACCCCTTGACCGTCTCCTCACCCAATGTGGGAATAATCGGTTCGCTGAAATATGAAAAGTCACGATGAATGGCTTCATTTTCTCGATGCCTAATGCATTTTTATTGCATGAAACTATCGATTTGTTATGTAAGCATTGGCACGGGATAGTAGAGAATTTCAACGTTGTAAAGTGTGATGTCGTTCGGGACGAATATCGTTAATTAATCCATGAGAATATGATACTTTCGTTTTCTAGCTACTATTGGTGAGACGATCTCAATGGGAATCGGTGTGTCGGTAATCGTGTGAATTTAATCCTCGCGTGAATTGGACATTCTCTCAGATCTTGCTTTACCGCAGCGAGAATGTCACATCGTTTCCTGGTCAAGCGAGAAGGCGGATGAGCTTTGCAACATCGTATGGAATGCATCTGATCTTACATATGCCGGAGTCCCAAACGAAGCAAAACGTGACTTCTCGGGAGTGTCACTTTCCGTGGTCCCGTAATCTTTCGGTGAGGTAGCATAGATTACGACATACGCCGGTCTTGAGCGAAAGCTTGCCAATGTGATGTCATACTGAAGAGCTACAGCAACAGAATCGGGTGAGGATGTAATCTGTAAATTCCCAGGAGCTAGTTACTGGTTACAGGTTTTGTATAAATTTGGCAATCCGGAAAGGGTTGAACCATGGGGACAGTTTTCCCTTTTTCAAGAATCAACTATGCTGATTTTGTTTGTTCCGATTCTAAGTAATTGAAGCTTGGATCTCTGGCAAGATCTCGTTACTCACTAAAATTCTTCCACGGCGACTGAATGTGGGACGAATATCAGCTTGTTTCATTGGATGGGCTTCTGTCGTAATGGGATTAACAAATTATGTCACACGGTTGCGTCTCTGAACCGCATTCCCATGGCAATGAAACAAGCAGCGGCGACAATTTGTTTACATTCCTTTACTAAGCCTTCGCCGGGAAAATCGATTCCAGACCGCGATCAATACACTTGTATAGCGTGGAAATTTTGCATAGGAGGGAGTAAAATAGAATAAATGTTGTTTGTATCCTGATCCTGACCAATAATTATTTGTGATCTTTCAGCATGAATTGTGATAAAAATATAAACAGAATTTGAACTCATAGTTTGATGATAATGAAAAAACAATTGGATCCCTAATAAATTACACCGAGCACCGAATAGAACTGTTCTTAGTTCATTTCTGTGGATATGTTCGATGGTTAGTAAAGTTTATCAGCAAAGGAGATAGACTTCCGATTTTACATAATTTTTTAAAAGGAAATGATATATTTTACCCTGAGTATCCTTAATTGATGACAGTAACAGGTAGACTACGGAAATGAGCCCAAGTGTGTGTTTTTCTGTTCTACTGTAGACTAGGTCTTTCGATTGGAAATTGAACAAATTGGTTTAATACTTAAAGCTTCATGTTGTTCACCTGTTCGATTTGTGTCGTGTCTTTTCAACAACATAATTACAGCCTTCACTATTCATTGTTTGTGTAGTTCCGATTCCGAGATGTGGGATTGTTTTTTTGAGATTCAAAATGAGCATTTTTTGTTAGATTTCCTCTAGATCCACATGTTCTGACAGTAGAATTCATATCAATATACTTAGGAAGCAATTTCAACCAATTACTGGTCAGACATCAACAACGGTAGTGGAATCAAACATTTGAGACCAAAAAACATAGCAAAGCGAAAGTTAGGGCACACTAATTTGATTAAAGACTTTTGATTAAAAAACTTTGATTTCGCTGTAAACAATTCACAAGTGTTAGATATTCAAATTTTATCCGATATACTGATAATATTAAACTACAACAACCGAATATTATTCTCAACATTTGCTACTTAGCCATTGTAGACTAGCTGGCGCACCTTCTTGCGAACGTTCCTCATTAAATTCTGTACAGATTTCTTGGCGACAAGTTTTGACACTTTTTTCTAATCTTTTTCGAACTGTTGAATGATGTGCCTTCGTTAATGCCAAATATTCCTCAATTGGTCGAAGTTGTGGGCAATTTGGTGGATTCATGTCTTTTGGGACGAAAGTGACATTTTTGGTAGTATGCCATTCTACCGTTGATTTCGAGTAGTGGCAAGAAGCAAGATCTAGACAGAAGACAACAAGTTCCTTGTGACTTCGAATCATGGGTAGAAGTCGTTTTTGTAAACATTCATTGATGTATATTTCGCTGTTCATTGAAGCAGTGGTGATGAAGGGTTTCAAAATCTTACCGCAGCTACAAATTGCTTGCCAGACCATCCAGCAAGAATCGTATTGTACAGCTTTCGAACCGTCGGCCTGATCGATGCTTCTTGTTTCGGACTACGTTTTGGTTGTTTCTGCTTCTTATAGGTTCGAAGATTCAAACGTTCTTCAGCACGAAGATCATGTGCATTTCGCACGGCTTTTTCATTTACTCCTTCCATTTTTGCTATTCTTTCACACATTTTTTCGACGTTGTTCTGGCCACGCATTTCGAAACAAACTAATGAAAACGAATAAACAACTGCACAAGTGGTTAGAGAAGAGTGTAAACAACAGGACGTAGCCATAAAAATTGACAGATTCTGAACCATTGCGGTTTTTGGTCTTCAAAAAATATGCCCGAGGTTTTACTAAAAACTTAAAATTCCTACACGCCTCATTTTTAATCGATTTCAATCAAATGTTTTGGAAATAATGGAGCTTGTTTACCAAAAAAAACGTGCTTAATCCACCTATCAGTGAGATGATACCTTTTTTTTATCAATCCGCATGTGTTTTACCTTTTTTTCATGAATATTCTTCGGTTTTCATGACATTATTTTAATGAACGTCGATTTAAGCTGCAATTTAACATTTTAATCACTCATTACTCTATCTAAAAAGGTTACAATCGATTAAACTTTTCATGATATGTCGAAGTGAGTTCCACTTTAGAATTTACGGTAATTTAAGGTACTTCCAGAGCCGGTATTCAGGAACCAGCATAAACCAAACCGATTCGTATGGCCATATGACGAATAAATTGCAATAGTTTTGAGTCCAACTTTCAAGCTTTTCGGGATTATCATCTTCTATATCGGTTTGAATTTTAAAAATTCATCCTCCTGTAATTCCAGAATCGGAAGTCAGCATTGAATAAAATTAATTAATTTTGTGTGGGACTATAAGTTTATTTTAATTTGAATTTTTTTCTGAAATTCGATTTGGCTTTATTTGAGAAAACGATTGAGCTTTGAGAAACGATTCGATACTGGAGCCGGAATTCGAAACTCGGTGTAGCCGAAGTCAGACAAATTCACCTGATTAGTTTACATTTGTTTCAATATGTTTAAAAATCAGTATAGACATCTTTGAGAAATCGTAGTACGAGTTAAATTGTTGGGTGTCTTCCGAATCGAAAACTGAATACCACTAAAACTGAAATAAGTTTATTTGGTTGTCGACTATTCAAATCAGCAAATCTTAGATGATTCTTAGATATCATTTGAATCTTAGATCGGTTCAGCCATCTACGAGGAAAATAAGTTACACAATTTTAATTTTGTTTCACATATCATCCTGTAGTTCCGGAACCAGAAGTCGGATCCAAACATAATTCAGGAACCTTGTTCAGGAGCATACGAATTTTCATATGAATCTGAGTTTGAAGAAAACGGTTGAGTCATCTTCGAAAGTAAGGTAAAAAATTGAGTGAAATTATTTGTTACACACGCATTTGCTGATCTCGACGAACTGATTCAAATGGTATATGGGTGTTTTGTTCTTCCAGCATTTATTGCTGTAAGCAGTTTAAATCAATATAATTATGAAATTGTTCAGAATTCGGAAGTACTGCCATCTTTCCAATATGTCATATTCGAACGATTATGTTGCCAAAAACGAACCGTGCTAAAATTGGTCCGAGGCAAAATGTCATGAAAAATAATGCTGTTCACAGTCTTTTTGGTACTTAGAAACTATTGTATGTAACAGTATAAAAAATCGTGTTTTACGTTGCTCCCAAGCCTTTCTTTGCCATACAGCGCTCAGAACTTCTACTGCTGGAATATGGGGGAAAAGTCGCTTACACAAAAAATTCGATATCTCTGTTAAAAATGGACGGATTTTAACAATCTATGGCTTGTTGGATAGCTATTACCGTGCGGAATCTAAGTCTGAAAATATATTCTGTTTTCAAGGTCAATTGTGACAGATACTGTCAAAAAACTGAAAATTTTGACATAAAACTTCGTATAACTCAAAAAGTAAACATCCGATCTCAAAACCATTCAATAGCGTTCTGGGTGACGGGGAGACCTTTCATTTGCGACTAGTTTGATCAAAATCGGTCCAGCCATCTCTGAGATCTCGACCTCTTAGTTGACAACACACATACAGACACACACACACATACACACACACACACACAGACATTTGCTCAGTTCGTCGAGCTGAATCGATTGGTATATGACATTCGGCCCTCCGGGCCTCGGAAAATTTTTCGAAAGTTTGAGCGAATTCTATACCTATTTTTTATATATATAAAAAAAGGTAAAAAAGACAAAAGTTTTACGTAAAAATTTGAAATATGTACTTTTATCGTGTTTTTATTTTGACGTCATGTTTTGGTACAGCTTACTAAAACTTCTTGCTGTAAGACACTGTATCGTTATAATCCAATAAGTTCTGAAAAAATAAGACAAATCTCTTCTAAAAATAATTAATGTTGTCAAAACCACGACTCTTTTCTCTAAAAAAAATATTATCGTTGAAAGCGATCCGAAGTAGCAGTGTGTAAAGTAACGGAATAAACGAAAGATACAATATAAGTGAAAAGAACGGGAAACTCGAAGTTGAGATAAAAAACTGACATTGTAGATTATATTTCTATGAATACTGTAGCTCTTTACATACTGTTTCTCATACTTTTTCAATCTAGCCTCTTCAAAATTTACACTCAAAGCAGAAAGACAAAGAATATGCGGATGTCTAAGTTTTCGGATGTGTTAATTTAACAATAACGTCAACAAATCGTACCAAAAACCATGGCGTCAAAATCGAGAAAATTACGAATAAGAATAAAAAAATTTGTTTGGGCATACATTAGCATAATCTTTTCAATTTTTAACAGTTTTTTTGCATGTTCGCTCTGAACTACGGTTTAATATTTTAAATATATCTCACCCATTTGCTCCGGAACCGGAAGTCAGATCCGAACAAAAGCCAGGAGCAGTCTATTTTAATAGACGTATATCCTTTTATTTGTGCCTAAGTTGGTAAAAATTGGCTCAGCTGTCTCTAAGAGAATGAAGGGAGTTCCGTTCTCGACCATTATTTCCGGAACTTCCGGAATCGGAAACGGGAGGCTGGAATAACTAAAATCGGTTCGTTTGGTCAGCAACTAGCATAACCTTGAAACTAAGTTTGTGAAAATTTGTTCATTTGAATCTGTGGTTCTGAGAAATTAGAGTGATTTCCGGTTTGGAATACACGATCACTTTTTCCGGTACTACCGGGAACGAAGATTCGGTATACCCAAAATCAATTTATTTGGTCCTTTACTAATGAGGTCTGTTCAATTAAAAAAATATACGGTTAGTTGGCGCGATTTTTCGGGGTTCTATATAAAACACGCTCTTGAAAATTAAATTTTTCCACATATCAGCTTGTGATTCTGGTACTGGAAGTCATATCCAGATGAAATTCGGTTATATGGGGTTGAAAGGCCTTTCATTTGAACCTAAGTTTGTGAAAATTGATTAGGCGGTCTCTGAGAAAATCGAGTGGATTTATTTTTTTGTTTTTTTTTAACTCGTAACTCCGAGACCGGACAAAGGATCCGGATGAAATGCAATAACAATCTGAGGGACTAGAGGGCCTTTAATTTAAATCTAGGTTGAAGAAAGTTGGTTGAACGGTCTTTGAGACAAGTGCACTTTTTTGCACATTTTACCCTACTCTCACTCTCGAACCAAGCGTTGGATTTGGAAAAAAAATCCATAGCAGGCTGTGGGTTCATAGGACCTTTCATTTGAATCTGAGAAACTCTGTTCAACCATTCCCGAGAAAATCGAGTGCATATTGTTGTTATATACACAGACATAGACACAGAAACACACACAAAAAGCAAAGCAAAGCAAAGTCCTGGCATTACATTCCTTTTGTGGAATTTTGCCTTTCTGTTTCAACAGACTTCGCAGCCGATTCTTAGCGTACAGAATCATTGCTTGGCTAGTACTATGGATCCTACTGACACTAAGAATCCTTCCAGGTCGGGGCTCGAACATACGACAACTGGCTTGTAAGACCAGAGTCCTATGCATTGAACCGCCAACCCGGGACAAAAAACACAAACACACACACAGCGTATAATTTGCTTACGTTCCATACGGTTTGATTCAAACCATTCCAAGAGGTTTTGTTCAATGGCATATTTTTTATTTTTGAGTAGTAATAATGGTATGTCAATTCGATCGAAAGCTTCGTTGAAGCCGGGGTGTATAGGGTGTCTAGTTAATTCCCATTAATCACAGCATCTGAAGCGAAAGTAATGATTTTCAAGAGATTTGCTGAAGAAGAACGGATAGTTGTTTTGTTTGTATATAATAATTACGTACGTCTGAGTTTTAGTCTGATTTAAATGATATTTCAGAAAATATTCGTTTCTTTAGCGATGAGTTGAAGAGATGGTGTAATAGTGTTGTAAGTTTGGCTGTTAATTGTTTAAGCAATATTTGAGTGCTATGTTTAATGTGATTTCGTTCATTTCAGTTTTGTTTTCCCAGCTTGAAACCGATTTTCTTTTAAAGTACATGAAAATTGAAATTCGATTGTATAGCTTTCGCACACTAGAAAAGCAAAACGGGCGAATAAAAAAGCGTGACACGAGGAAAGTGGTGCGATGATTGTTCAAACAAAGGTGATTCATGCATTAGTTCCGCTTTGTAGCGGCTCCTAAGGGCGTTACAAAACAAAACGGAATTTTCTTCGCCATTGATTTACCGTAAAAAAACCGTGTAATTTTAATCATTCGAACGTACAGACGAGGGCCTTCAAGCTCGTAAGCATTTTGATCGTATTGATGATCATCTACGAGTCCTAGCAGGCTCCGACATGCATCATTCATTTGACAGAAAATAATAGAGTCTTTTGGTCACTTTTCATAAACTGACTGAATTGCTATGGCATGAGAACTGACTCCTCGCCGAATAAACCATTCTCCGGTACTGGCTCCAGCGGTTCTTATCAGTCATAGTAACTGCAGTGCTCCTTTGTGATGTGGAGGAGCCTCTCTGGCGGAGTACGCGAAAGAAATTGCACATTTCTACGGTCATTAATTTTACTACACTTTACTACCTGTTTCATGCTTTCCTCGCTGATTGGCACAGCGCTTTTCCACGTGTTTTGTGTCTAGTAGAAAAACTAAAAATAGAAGTTTCGGCTTGATAGTCCATAAACTTGCACATTACCCACGCATATCAAACATCTGCAATCTCAGCTGAAGAACCGTGTTTGGAAATTGGCCGTCTACCGCTCCGCTAAACTGATGAATTATTCAAACTCGGATCTTTACATCTATAGGGTAAGTAAGTTTTGAATTCAATCGAAATAACTCTTGCTCCGACTACCCGCGAACTTCGAGCCTGACTCCAGTGTTTTCACCACGGGAATTGCAAATCGGCAATCCCCTCGTCCGTCCTTCAGTGCGCCAACGCTATCGCCATTGAAACGTGCAAAGAGGTTTGCGCCAAATCGAACATACATAAATGCTGCCACAGTCTGGCACGAAGCCGAGACAAAATGGAATGAGAGTCATACTTTTGTCAAAGTAAAACGCAAAATACAATGTTGCATTTCGATTTGCAGCCTAATCTCTTTGTCCGCATCTGTCTTTTATTCAACCACCGGCCAACTACGATCCGAATTGTTAACGCACGAGAGTCATGGCCTGCCGCCACGATGAAGTAATCAATTCATTTCGTTAAATTCTTTTCAAATTCCATAGCTTTGAGTTCGGCTAAGCTTTCCCTTGAGGGTATATAATTAAAAAAAATACACGCTTACTAACTATATTGCAATCCAATGAGTCACTAAACCACATTTTAATAACTTAACAAGCCACCACGGCTCAATCAATCTCAGCGCGTCAGATACGTATTACAGAATTGGTATGAAAGCCTTTCTGATCATGGTAAGAGGAAAGGAGCAAGCTTCGGTAAAAGTTTGATGAAAAGTGAAACATTAGACTGGGCTGTCATTTAAACTGTTAGGAGGAAACCGCACAATAATTTGCCTGCCACTATCTGAAAAAGCAAAAAAAAAAAAACGTTTCAACAAGCTTAAAGCCGATCTAGTGCAGTAAAGTGTGATGTGGTTTGAAGTTTACTAGCCAGAAAGGAAGTAGTCAACTAGTAATAGTAAACCTGCATCGATCTATCGGTCGATGAGTTGACGGAAGGTCGTATCGGGAGTAACGTGAAAAGCCGAACAATTGACTTGTTCCACAATATTTCATACGACCTTTCGAAAACAGATTTCAGAAACAAAGCAGGCTACGACATGTCCAGCAGTACCGACGGCATTGTAAATGATATAAGTATTTTCGGTTTTTGAAAAAGTTATGAAGGTTATGCATTTGCTGTTGGTCAGAAGTCGCAATTTTGTGGATGCGAAACAGATCCGTGTGTTGAATGCTTTCTGATTAACCTGGGGCGGCCATTGTTAATCAGATAACGTGCGTTGATTTTTCATCGATGGTTTTAATTCTATTCTCACCATTACGATCCGCTTTAAAGCTTAATCAGAGACAGATATTTTTTGACATTTTCATCGGTACTCGAGGCCCTTTGATTTGGTATGAAAAACTCCTAAATTAGGTTTTTTACCGTCAATTCTAACCTCAATCGGACGAACACATTTTGACAATTCAGCGGTACTGTTTGTAAACAGACTTCTTTGTTTGTTTGTCTGTTGACAAACGAATGAGAACGTTCACTGTCCATATCGCCTAAATACAGTTTCAAAACATTTGTTAACGATTCGTTTCAGAGATTTATTGAATAAAAGTGGCTTGTTGTGAAGTGTAAAGATGTGTTCCTCGATTTTGTTTGAACTTGTTTGTAAACAGTACCGCTGAACTGTCAAGGATGAATTCTAGTTGATTTGTGACGTCACGATAAAAAATCTTACTAGAAAATAGTTACTTCTAAACGTTCAAATTTTGATTCATTCTTTCATCGTTTCCAGACCGCATTTATTATTGTATAAAGGATCATGTTCATATATTCAATTTCAAGATTCAAACATGTAAATAATTGTGAACGTGTGATCTTAAAAGGTACTGAAATAGTAGTAGAAGAAAAAAGTATTTGAGAGAAATACATAATAATGTATTTCTCTCCTCTTCTACTACTCATAAGATTCTGCAGTGTCTTTTTTTTTATTCAATAATGTAATATAATTTTAGGCACACTGCTTAAGCTCTAAGATGCCAAGGGTATTTTCTAATCTTAATTAACGACTAACTTAAAACTAGAATAGTATCATTAGACTATGTCATCTCGTGTCCTCGTAAATCCAGCTTTCAGCTGGCGATCGGCAGTGGTCGATGAATTAAGTATTGCACGAGTCTTCCAGATGGCGTTCGGTTCGTGTGGGTCCGCGGGAAACACCCCCAGGCAACGAAGGCCCGGCGGGTGGCCCGCATGCTGGTTTTCGACTGGAGCGGTCTTCCGTGGGCGATGATGGTGATGTTAAGGAAGAGAATGAAAAAAAGTAAATATTGTGGAAACGGGGTAAAAAGGGGATGTGGGAACAAAATGTCTGAAAACGATAGAGATCTAATTAGTTGCCATCGAGATGGTGAAGAAGGGGGAACGAAAAAGTTAGTGATACAAAAAGAACTTGTTAGTTCCAATGAAGATGGTGGACAGGGACATGGATCGAGAGAATCGGGCGGATGTTAGTGTCGAATCTGTAGGTGGAGATTATACTTTCTGAGCGAGGAATAACACATTACACTTGTATATCAATGTGTTTAAGGTACTGGTATATGATAAGCATATATAAACTATTTCGACTCGCCAACACATCCCGAACCGGAACCTCAGGCGGTATACCTCGGGCCCTGAGGGATTCCAGTAGCTTCGACCTGGCGTCACGATACTCTACGCACGACCACACGACATGCTCGATGTCCTGATAACCGTCGCCATAGGTGCAGAGACCGCTCTCCGCGAGCCCAACACACCGGAGATGTGCGTTGAAAGTGTAGTGATTTGACATGAGCCGCGACATAACCTGTCGATGTTTGATCAATCAATGTAAAACACCTTTTCCCAGTTGACTGTTCTAAATTTATTATAATATATATTAGGGGCCACTCGAGGGCGTACTTGTTCCGGAATTCCACGAATCTCTTCTCTCATGGATATGTCGAAAAACACAGTAGAATCAGAAGTATCCAAGAAATGAGCACGGTTGAAAACAAACGAAGCAGGATTAATATTCTGATCCATGTAATCAAAATACAAAGACATAAAACGGGTCTGAGAATTGAGCTCGGCAAGCCTTTCGAAGTTTTGAATTATCATCGGATTTAAGATATAGCATCGGATTAGCAATCGATATGAGAGATCCCAGAATCTATTTTTCAATGGTAAGACGCCCGCGAGCACTTCGAGACTCATCGTATGAGTCGATTGCATGCAACCTAGGGCAATACTCAAACAACGATACTGAATTCTTTCCAGTTTAATGAAATGGGTGTTCGCGGCGGATCGGAAGCAGAAGCATCCATATTCCATCACGGACAATATCGTTGTTTGGTACAGCCTGATCAGGTCTGCTGGGTGGGCACACCACCAAGTTCCGGTTATTGTGCGAAGAAAATTGGTTCTCTGCTGACATTTTTGTTCCAGATACCTTATGTGACATCCCCAGGTGCCTTTGGAGTCGAACCAGACCCAGTGTGAAGACCTGAGCTATGGTACCACCCCCTAGTTGAAGCAGTAATTGTGCTGGTTCTCGCTTCCTCGAAAATACAACCAGCTCAGTTTTCTCCGTAGAGAACTCGATACCCATTTGAAGAGCCCATGTCGACAAATTGTCGAGGGTATCTTGCAGTGGTACTTAGCGATCGGCAGCTTTGGGTCCTATAATAGACACAACGCTGTCGTCGGCAAGTTGTCTTAGCGTGCAAGATGTGTTGATACATTCATCAATGTTGTTTACGTAAAAGTTGTATAAAAGGGGGCTTAAGCATGAGCCCTGAGGAAGACCCATGTAACTGATTCGTATTGTCGACAAATCACCATGCGCGAAATACATGTATTTCTCGGACAATAGATTATACAAAAAGTTATTCAGAATTGGTGAAAGACCATGCTGATGCAACTTCTCAGATAGGATGTTTATGGAAACTGTTCCTTTGCCCCTGCGGAAACCAAATTGTGAAAGTAAGCCATTAGTCTCGACCCAATTATTTCTGGATACAGGAAAGCATAGCAATCGGCCGATACGAATTGTGATCGGAGGCTGGTTTCCCTGGTTTTTGAATGGCGATAACTCTTACTTGTCTCCATTCATGTGGGACAATATTATCCTCAAGAAGCCTATTGAATAAATTCAATAAGCGCCTTTTGGCAGAGTCAGGCAAATTTTTCAACAAGTTGAATTTGATTTTGTCTAACCCCGGAGCTTTATTGTTACACGATAAAAGCGCAAGTGAGAACTCGACCATCGAAAAAGGTGTTTATTTTTAGTTAGATGAATTCTTCAGTGTCTGTATCAGACTGCTGATTCTTACAAATAGATAAAAATACGCATCGGCCAAGTTTACACAGATGAAAATTATCATTTTAACTATGACTCCGCAATCAACACAATCTATGAAAACCTAAGCTAACTTTAAAGAATGGTTGCAACCATGCGGTAAAATTGCATTCGTTACAATTTTATGTCACATTTGAATGAATTCTACAAGTTTCGATTGTTTTATGCGTTCGGCTAGCGAGTATTACTGTGTATGTACTTCTATATACATGTCGATTTTTTTGATTTTTTATTTATCGATTTTTAAGTCTTGTAATTCTCAAATCGCATAATTTTTTTTTTACTAATTATGTGTAAAGACCGGCACCCTTTTATTTTAAGCTTATGACTACTGACACATTATGCAGAAACTAAGATGATTTATTTGTTTGTAAAACTTTATTATCAATTTAGTAAAGTGATACATTTCAAGCATTTAAAAAAAAAGTTTTCGATTACCGGCACCCCAAGAAATTTTGCTAAAAATGGAAAAATGTAAGTAAAGACTGCAAGGTTTGCAAGTTAAGTACGAAATTTGATAATTTACAGACAAATTTGCAGATTTGGCATCTCTACATGTCACTGACAAATTTTTCGGGCACCTTGTGGTGCCGGTATCCGAAATCGGTTGACATTTTGAAAATTAAAAAAAAATCTTTGGTTGCAAACATTTTGATAGCATCCGATATTGAATCACGGAATAGATCGATTTCACCTCATAAATATTCAAACCAATCACCTTTTCGAATGATGCCTTTCAATTTATGATACTATAAAAGTAGTCAGAATAAACTTTTGTGTTGATTTTCACACAATTAAAATTTGTTTTGAGCGCAGCAAAAAGTACAAGCGTCTGTTTGCTTCGGTATTGGGTACAAAAAGAACGTGCTGCTATCACAGACATGAGACATTTGTCGGAATGACGCTATCTGCTTTCTGTCAAAAGTTACAGCGTCGGCAACCGAACACCTTCCCCTACAATTGAAAGGATGGGTTTGGTGATTTTTTTCATTCTCATATGCCTAATAAGTCATTTCTTAAATGGATCAAATTTAAAGCGCAGAAGATTATTTTAGTAAAGAGTTTACCAAATTCCAAAACCTTCTGATATTTTGCGATTATTTTTTTGAAATCATTTCCCTGTTGAAATATCTCAGGTCAAGCAAATAATAAAACGTCCACTTTTTAAGAGCTTTTCTTCGAAAAGCAATGACAAAGTCCTGCATATTCCTTTGAATAGTTCATTTAGAATCATTTAGTCACTGGTTTTACTCATAGTTAATGGTGGCGAATTTCTATATTCTATCAGAATAGTTTCTAGTTTTCCTTGGTTTTACTAGAAATGATTGAATATTCGGGGTTTTCACAGAAAGAAAACCCGTTTGATGAAAAAATGACAAGTTACTAAAACAGTAGTTCCCAAAATGACAATCCTTTTTCATTTTGTATTCACATGAACTCATCGAATCAGTTTATGTTTGTCTCCATACACGACCCTACATACTCGATTCGATAAACGTTGTTCATCGACAGGAAATTGAAATTATTCTCTAGTACTTTTATCACCCCTTCCCCTTCATATTGATTATAGCTTTGCTGGTTTTTCCCTCTTTCCAGTACGCATAACAATTGTGTCAACATATGGGGAAAAACAGGTTGTAAAGCATACATTTGGTATCGACTGACCGGATGCTACCTTGGGTGGAGTTCTTGCTAAGACCAGTTTATTTTGTACTAGTAACTGGCTGAATGTAAAATAATCTTATTTTAAAACTTCTAGTTCATTATAATTTATTTCTTTCCTGTCAATGATGTGTGTTTGTTTATTTCTGCTTCACTGTGGATGGTGCCAAGTCCTTGTTTTACGGTGAGATTAATTGCTACACTTTGGTGCAGTGGATTACACCTTACCTGGACTTTGTTCTCTCTTAATTGTGGCGATAAAGAAACAGAAACGGCAGCTAATTAATTGATTGTGTGGATGTCCATCGAACTACTTCGGTTGCTATCGTCAAAGTTAGTGATAATTGACTGGATGCATGTATTGATGGTACAGTTGCACAGCAACCTTCGCGGTCCTTGTGAAGGAATGGATGCAGGTTCTTTTCCCTAGAAGAGATGTTCTGGCAGCGGCTCACAAAAAAAATCTGTTTCCATGTGTGTTTTGTTTAAACATGCAAATAACTTACTAAATTCTGGACTTAGGTAGATGTTTGCTCAATCGATTTATTATGACCCCACCTCAATGCGATGTTTGCATTAAATGGATTCAAAAATTACGGAGATCATCAATAGTACTATGAAATAGACATCAGATGAATCGAGAATTTGATTTAAAACTATGATTGATGTCAAATTAAATTGAAATGCATTGATTTATCAATAAACAAGATTGTATGTTTCAAAAGACGCTTAGTTTTGCTTTCAAAGTACATTGAAAAATGAAGTACTGTAAAGTATCCTGCCATTCAATTTCCTGCTCCAAATATGTGCATGGAAATTGATGTAAATTCACAACATTTTTTTATCTCTGTATTCCAGTTTGTATCATATGACCCATTTCTTATTAAGGAATCAATTTCCAACCAACATTGGAACGGTATTGAGCAATACGATGACGAGCTGAACTTGACTTTAATTTATTTAAAGGACCTTTGGCCAATTTCGCAACTTCAATGGGCTATAACATATAAACCAATGTACACTTTCTCATTCTGCTACTAACGCAGAAGGTGATAGCACCCAGCCGACACCGATCTATCGACCAAATGTCACCAAAGACTTACGGGGAGGCTCTGAAGATAGGAATTTGTGATTACTTTTACCGACTTTTTGCCTAAAGCTGTTGTTCTGGATCACAATCCTAGCGAAATAGTAGTCTTTGGTCAGTATTTTATTGTCAACATTTTTCTTTTTTCTAATTACCAGATTTACGTGACACAATTTGAGTACTATCACATGGTTATATAAGCCCAAATACAATGTAGCGGAACTTTCGGTGCCTGCCGTTTTTAAAATACAATTTATTTACGTTATTGTGTAACCGGTTGGCAGACTTTACAAATTTGCGTACCGTAAAAAAGTTCTAGTATTTCAATTTAATGCATTCTCGATTCTCGAACCTGCTCTATTAGTATGTTTTGAATTATTCAAATTAGTATTACAATTCTTTGGCAACCACAACGGTTTCATTCGCATCCAAAAATCAATCCAACTCCATAGCAACAAGTTTGCCAACCACAGCCAACTTTGTTGCAACTAACCTTTCCCGGTGGTTGTCTAAATCGCATCGCGGAAGTGTTGATACGGCGACGCAAGAGTAAATCGATTCACAAATTTTGTATGAATCTGTTATTGCGGAAAAACTTGTTCGTCTATCAAACAACCAGTGATCAACCCGGCACGGCACGCGGTTGCAGTCTTATATCGAATCGGCATTCATGAATATGCATAGTGATTTAACATAAGCATACACACAAATACATCGTTACAATCATAACCGCACACATACACCCACTTGTTGGTAAGATCAATCGAGCCACCCATGCGAAATTTATGGTCCGTGGTGAAGTTTAGCAGTGCTCTTACCCCCGTATCGATTAGTTAAAATATCAACAAGTTTTTCCTTGGCTTCCTTTACTACCCAAACGGGAAGGCATTTGTAGTCCAAGATGCTGAATGTTTTCTACAAACAGAAAGGTATGCACTGCTAGAAACGGCTCACCAGGATAATTTATGCAAACTCACGATCGACACCGAATCAAGTCGAAGTTTTTTTTCTGTAGTCTCAAGACCAGTACATAGAATGGCATATTTATAGTAGGCTGCGCCGTTGTAGCCCAGAGTTGAGCTGCGCCAGACTGGAAGCAAGACGGGCCAAATGTTCACGCGTACATCAGGGAGTAGAAATCGATCCGATTCATGTCGATCTGCTGGTTGGCTGGCAGCAGCAGCAGGGTGGTGACAACGACAGTTTCAAACGAAAAAAAAAAAACAGATCTTATAGTTACAAAGTATTTAACAGGTATTTGAAGTCGACACAGCATAAATATTCTGACCGGTGTTCGTGCTTGTGTTTGTCTGTGTTTCTGTAGTTGCCTAGCGATCGATGGCACTGACTGACTGCATTGGCGGCAGCTCCCAGGGCGGGTGCGCAAATTGAGCTGCATTTCACAGTAGTTTGTCACCGTGGCAGATTGATGGATCTAAGTAGACTGGCGACTGCAACCGCGAGCTGCGCGTGGAGGGCGTTTTTGTTTTTGCTTTTAGTGACGCTGACGGCGGCTACGCGGCGGCGCGTTCGGAATTTGTCCGTCAAGGTATGGGCGTGTTGTCTGCGACTGTTCAGTGTTTTTCGTGTACGGAATTACTGAATCATATCTTGATTACTGGTTCTGGGCTATTCGGGATCAGGAAATTCAATAGAGCCACGTGGACTGGAATCTAGACTGAGGCTTGGATAACGATCAGACCATTGGAAACTCAAGGAAATATTTAGTTGTTATTTTTTGCATCCGAATCATACATAATAAATGATCGATATCTAACAAACATCTCGCACAAATATGGAGAATATTTGAAAAGTGATGAAATCGATTGATCATCATTTATCACACAAAGCTGTGTAGAAAAGAGCTGCGAATAAAATTTCCGGAAATATTTATGTTAATGGCATCAGCATTCTGTAGCTAAATTAATAACACTTTGTGAACTAGTTTAATATTCATCTAATAATCGATTCGAATCGATTGAATAGAAGATTGCAACGATTTTTGTTAGAATTTGCTAACTATGTGTCGTAAGCTCTAATGGTATATTTGTGAGTCTGTGCAATCCATTTGTACTAAATCAAGACCGTCCTCCTTCTTTTTCCTGGTAATAGCAGGATACCTATTACTGTAATTTATTGATCATTTCAGTTCTATTCTAGATATTTGATAAACCATTCTGACCAACCTTGACAAGTTTATTGAAATTTTGTAACGGGCTTGTACTTCGAGCCTTTGGTTTATACCAGAAGTGTTTACTCTGCTAGAGCACCAACATTTTTATCCGAGACATCAGAAAACTCATTGTGTTACGTCTGCCAAATACTTCAAGCTGATGATTAGAACAGTTCATGGCCGGAAATCGAGATTAGAAAAAAATTGAAAAGCTTGTGTCCATCTGCACTGAAGAAATCACTTCGCTTCGCTTTTTGTGTATATAAAAAAAACTGAAATCTTTGGAGTTTACCATGGGTACGTGGGGGATGCGCTTTTTTTGTCATAGCTAGATTTTTGAAAATGGTATCTGCTGATCTGCTGGATCAGGCTTAGTGATAATCGATTATCAGTATCTGAATTATTATCAGTTATTGAAATACAGCGTTGTGTAGAAAATTTCCAAATATATGTACCGAATTTTCTCATATATGCACGTAATTTTTTAGAGTTGTTTAGAGAAAAAAAAGAAAAATTCAAATAAATTTGACTCAAAACTGTTTCAATCTGTTGACTATGTAGAATACTGGCCAAACGACCTGACTTCGGCTGAACCGATTTTCAGCTCCCGGTTCCGGAAATATTGTGGTCAGAGACTCCAAAATGGAACTCACTTCATTTACTCAGAGATAATTTAACCAATTTTCACAAACTTAGGTCCACATAAATGGTCTCACTGTTCCATAGACTGCTATTGGATTTCATTCGAATCCGACTTCCGGTTCCGAAAGTACAGGGTGGAGTGCTTAAAATTTCAAACTGTTATTTAGAGCGACGATGCAAGAATAAAGGGACAAATCTACTAAATTTGGTTAACAACTGTTTCAATTTGAAGGTTAAGCTAGGAGGATTGCTGGTGTCTTGTTTTTCTTCAAGATTAACTGGAATAATTTTTAATTATACTACTGTAATATTTATGAGTTAAATGAGTTTAAAAAATCTCATTTATTCTTACATCGGTAGATCACAGGTAATCTAAAAGAAATCAGCTGGTAACATTTAATCAAAACTATTTTAATCACACTGTTTATTCTTCGTATTTGGGGATCTACCAATTGTAGCCATTTTCCATGACTGAAACAGAGCTGTGAAATCTACGTAACTGTGTATTATGTTGACTAAATTAAGGAGTGTATCGACAAGTAGTTAGCAACATTCACACAGTTATTACTCTGAAATGGCCTAATTTTTTGCAACGTGTTTTGCGATGACATGATTGTTTACATGTCAATAACAGCTGCGCTATCGATTGGTTCCGGTACGGTTTATCGTTTCAATGATGAGTCGAATTGATCCGGAAACGCGAAAGAAAATTCTGCATACTTGGTGCTCAGAAAGTGGTGTCACGTACAACGAAATTGCAAAACGGGTGAAAGTGCACCACACCAGTGTCAAAAATATTATCGAGAAGTTCGGTAAGACCCTTTCCATGAAGGATTTGTCCCGAGCCGGTCGGAAAACGGGTCCCAGCCAGCCCGACCGGGACTTAAAAGTGGTTGAGTACATCAGGAAAAACCCATCGGCGTCGACGCATGATTTGGCCAAGCAGTTCAACACCAGCATCGGGATGATTCAACGGATCAAAGTTCGGAACTCTCTGAAAACGTACATGAAACAGAAGGTGCCGAAAAAGTCCCTGGTACAGCAAGTTCAGGCCAAAACAAGAGCGCGAAACTGTATAACCGGATTCTACAGAATAAAGACGGATGCATCCTGATCGACGACGAAACCTACGCCAAGGAAGACTCTCGAGCGCTGCCCGGACCGCAATATTATACGAAATCGGTGTACCAGGACCTGGACGACGCTGACACCACGGTGGGGATGGCAAAGTTTGGGCAGAAGGTGTTGGTCTGGCAAGCAATTTGTACCTGTGGTTTGCGGTCGTCGATTTCCTTCACGAAGGGCACAATTAACGCCAAGGTGTACGAGGAAGAATGTTTGAAGAAGAGAATGCTGCCACTGTACAGAAAGCATAAGGCTCCTCCTCTCTTCTGGTTGGATTTGGCATCAGCCCACTACGCCAACTCCGTTCTACAATGGTTGTCGAAAAATAATTCACAATTCGTGGAAAAGGACATCAACCCACCGAACTGCCCGGATCTTCGGCCAATTGAAAGGTATTGGGCAATTGTCAAACGGCACTTTCGGAAGGAAGGCACCACCAGGAAAGTCACAAAAGTAACTGTGCAGAATTTAATGAAGAATGCCAAGTTCAAAGCGCGAGCGTTTCACAGAAACTAGGATTATTTTCAATCAGTGAAATGAATAAAAATGTATCGAAAACTGATGTCAAAATATGTTTTTTTTCGATTTTTTATTCAATAATCAATGTTGCTAACTACTTTTCGATACACTCCTTATCTTTTTTTCACGTCAAAAATGATCGAGTTCCGCATCAGAACAAAATAACTGTAATGGAAACTTCCGTTTGCTAAATACTGCATTGGGAAAGAATATAGAGATTTTTAATCAATAATGCCAGCGCAGTCATTTTTCATTTTAATATTAGGACTGCTGCTCAACTCACCTACCCCCCCGAAAGGCGCTATCTTCACCGTGACTCATTTAGAAGGATGTAAATTGACACTGTGCACAGCTGTGTGCAAATTATTTGCAAAATCTCATCATTCGAACCGATTACGATTGCTTCATCAATCGTGCGAGAAGCCTGTAACGGAGAACTACACTAATCGACTGCCCTCGCGAGAACAAATCGGCAAATCGGTTCGAGAAACGAGACAACCGAGTAACGAAGAAAACTGTGGCGAAATGAATATTCATTCATACTAGTTTGAATCGGTACTTCCCTCGTGCCATGATCGTGCCATTCTTTCAACTTCCAGCAGGGTATGCAATTTGCCTAAAGTCATGGATGGATGGATGGATCGATGGGTGGATAGATGGAGTGGTACAAAATCATCCAAAGTATTGCCCCATTGAAAACGCTACGGCACCTACTTGACTGGCTGTGGTTTGACTCGATTCAAAGAAGTACCACATTGCGCTTTCGGTCAGGTTACACATCATCGCACGGCAAACTATGATCCAAGCAGGCTGGGGTGAAGCGTGGATCTTTTCGTCGAAGCGTGAGAAATGTTACCTTTCCTGCCGTTCGTGTCCAGCGCTTGCTGCGACTCTACTAATGGGAATGGAACTGCCAGAGCTGAGTGCGCGACGTCACCTAGATTCGATTTGCATAGAAATTTCAAACATTTCAAACCTGATCGCGACTCGATTGGTTAATAGTTTTCATGGCTGTTGGCTGGGTGAAAAGGGAAGAATACCAGAAAGAGAGAAAGAGAGAGAGAAAGAGAAAGAGAGAGTGAGAGAAAGAGAGTGTGTGAGGTGATGGCCTTTTCTTTTATTTATTCAACTCGTTGGTTGATCGTAACAGAAAGAAGTGAAGGAATGTTTGACCGGTCCGCATTTCAAGTGATAGTATCAATTATTTATAACCAAGTGGTTTTGATTTGAGGCTCTTTTGTGCGATGGGACAAGTTTTACTAATTGGCTTGTTGTACACGCTTTTTCTCGTTGGTGGTGTTTTGTGCTTATTCCGAGCTGTGAGTTTGACATTTGCATTCATCAATAATTCAAAGTTCCAGTTCGTGCCCAAGCGCTTAGAATTATGGTACTTCGTACAGCAATTATGGGAAGGCCGAGCAAACGATTGTTGGGCCGAAAACTCTTCCCTTCATATGCAAAACTCGAAAAAACTAGGCACCAATACCGATTGGTGCTCATAGCTTCTTCCACAGAATGTGATTTACCCTGGAAACAATGGGTGAACGGAGCTGACCTTAAATCGTGATGATGATCATGATGACGATACATCATAACCCAGACCTCTGAGAACGTAGTCTCAAACGAACCCAAACAAAGTGACGACAGATAAATGATAAATCAGCACTCCAAGACTCCAAGACCCGCAGCGAACGCGAAAGAAGCAACGGAATGTTAGCAAAATGATTCAATTAATAAAGCATAATAGAATAAATTAAAGTCTGCAACTGCCGCGATGGAGGGAAAACATGCACCTTCTATCGTTGTACTGCCGTATGTATGTGTGTGTCTGTGTGAAGGGGGTTAGTGTGAATATTTTGTCACGAAAAAAAGCTTGGGAAAAGGTAAATCAAAAAATCGCACCAGCGAGGTCTACATTTTTGCGTTCGTCGCTTATTGGTATTGTCTCATGAACGCCGTGCAGTCTCTGCGCGTCACAAGAGAATAATCATAGAGGGTGTGGGATAACAGCAATAGAAGGGGAGGAATGTGTGAAAATCAGCGACCAAATCGAACCTAGTAATCGAACTGTCAAAAAGCATTGACGATAGATTTTTGGTCGACTATCAAGCTTACAATGTGAATTATTAGTCGAACAGTGAATATTCAACGCATAAACAAGTACAAACGAGTGTGGTGAGTTACAAAAGTTGACTATGTTGTAGGTAACAACGGCAACGCATCAAACCAGTAGGAGCCGGTCGTCACAATGTCTGCTCTTGATCGACCGGCTTTCCGCTGCGTCTGTTTCATAATTGTTTGTGCAAAGAAATGGAAAAAAAAAAAGATTTTCTTTCCTCAAACCGCGCACGCGATTAGACAACCGGTACCTTGAGGTGATAGTGGCCATGCGTTCGGAAACACTCGATCTTGTAGCCTTCCAGCACACTCAATTCGTCGAAAGTTCCTCCCTGTCCAAAGACAACAAGCCACGTGTTTGTTCAAAACTAAAAATAGTTCGCATACTTTGTTGTATCAAGACAACACAAATAATATGCACGGAGCATTAGTTATTTTTTAACGGTGCAGTAGACTAATGTCGTTTTCGTTTTTAAATTGCACTACACTGGTGTAGCGAAAGCTGCACTGAAACCGTTCGTTTTTACCAATTACACTACACCAGTGCTACACTTTTTCTGCACCGATGCCACTGGTGTAGCACTCATCAAAAGTTTGGTGTAGCTCTGTGCAATGGAATCATCTATTGTAGTCAATGGTTACTGTTTATGTTTTCGTCATTTTTGTTCGTTTATTAATACCTCAGTGTAGCACTGCACCGGTGTAGTGCAAATTAAAAACGAAAACGCCATAAGATGAATTTTGTTTTGACGTTTTCTCTCTCCCCTGTATGGAGGTCTTTCGCTAGACTGGGTGCGTGCAAGTAAAACTCACAGCCTACTACTAGTGCACTGTCAACATCCCGGGAAAACCGCCGGAATGGATTACTTCAAGGTGCAGCCACGGTGTGCATGGCTGACAGTGTCGTCGTGAAACTGTTTGCCCATCCATCGAAGGAATGTTGCCTCCGCCATCCTCTGGGTGCCGTACAGAACGTGCCTACTAGATAGGGTATTGTGCACAAAAAGTGGCACAAGCGGCGAAGAAAACGTTTGACCTACTTCTAGCGTCAATCGCGAATGAAGCTGAAAATTACCACGTCTTCCATAAATCATATTTGCAAAGATCGGAAAGTTTTGCTGAACATTCACGATTGTTCAGTATCAAGGCATTGGTTAAATTTTTGTTTCAATGCACGATTTTTTCGAAGAAATTCAATCGGTTTAATATCTTGCTGCATCATGGAATAAGGTAGTCATAATGAATTGATTTATTTCTTATGGTCGAGATTTTAACAGTGAAAAAAAAAACTGCTGTGCAAAGTTGAATTTATCTCGCTTATCTCGGATTGTGCTATATTTTTGATGCCCAAAAGCAATTGTAACTTATATCGTTTAAGGGACAAATGTCAATCTTATAAAACAGCCATTGTTGCAAAACGTTCATCATGAACTGCTAATGCAATGAATCGGAGACGAAATGTAAAACATATTTAACCCCTTAACGCTCAAGGGAAATGGGTTTCCCGTCTACAAAAATCGTTATAGATTCTTCAATTATGTTTTTTTACTGAATGTTAAAGAAAACTTATTTCCGTGGCGACAAATATGCTTCTGAACGAGTAAGTAAAAAGAGCTATCAATCTTTATTGCACTAAAAAAATTTATGCAAAATGACGTATAGAAAATAGAACACATAATAAATGTGTTATGTGCAACGTCCACAAGTACATGAAATCGTTTCGTAGAATGCCATAACTAACTATTTTTTCCACTATTCTAATAATTAAAGCAATTAAAGCAATAAATTCAATTACGATATAATAAACCTAACTCTTCTTTTATTTATTTCTAAGAATCATAGAGAAAAATATTTCCCATGAAATTATAGGAAACTTATGCACCCTGCTATGTTTTTTTCTGGTGATATTCTCCTAATTTACACCCCCAATAGCTAAAATATTGTCTTGTACTGACATATTTCGTCCTGCACATCTTATGGTCGTGAAAGGGTTAAGATAGTGTATTGAAAGTTGGAATGAACAATTCCAGTATAGCAGATTGATCAGAATATTTAGATAGGCAGTATTTTTTTTTACTTTTCTTCGTATGAGAGCCGGACAGAATTGCGTTTCTATTTGGTATGGTAGTAATCAGGAATACTTTCTGTAGATTACCATAGTTATTATCCTAATTTTAAATACAATTTGTAAGTGTAATTCACGGGTTCATATTAATAATCCTTACCGACTGGCTTCTAGTGATAAGAACACTAGAAGTATAATAGTTTTAGGTACAACTTTAAGATAGGTTAACGCACTAGTTCAATTTTGAATATAAGAGTAAAATTGTTTTTCTTTGTCTAGTGGCTGGAGTCCACTAGGAGATTGGTAGTGCCTATTATCTTTCTCTGGACAGTAACAGACCAGATGCCGTGTGGAATCCGGTGGTAAAAACTTCACCAAGAATAGATCCACTGGGTTCCTGCTTTCATGTCGTAAAATGCGACAATTGCAGGAGTTTCTTTTTGCTTTCAGATATCAGATTTTTCCAATGTTCACATCTGATTACTCTATTTTACTAAATTATCTCTTCATTCAACTTATCAACTTCTGGTTAACTTCGGAGAAAAATTTAATTTTGGTAGTTTTTCTTTGTTATTGCTTGTCTTTCACGATCATAAATTGAATGATAAAAATCAACTATTGCGCAGATCCGTTAATATTACTATGTTAATAACAGAGATAACGTTTGTAGATATATTGAATAAATAGTAAGGAAATACTTGTTTGTTGAATAAATTTTTTTTTCTCGGTAGCCGGCTGCCCGAATCAATCAATATAACCAATTAACATTTCAAACTAATAATTAGAAAAACAAAGTGGAAATTATAAACAATCAAGACGCACGTGAAATCTTTTAACCTTTGCTTGGTGAATTAAATCATTTGATATAATTCATAGAATATGTCACTACAATGAATCAACAATTTTGTCTAAATCCGATTCACTCGTTTTTTTTTTGTAGCAAGTAATTCCATTTAGATAAAATAGGGAAGTTTTTGTTCGTTACGCGATAGTATTTCAAATTTTCCTTTAGTTTTCTCGAATAAGAACTGTGAATCAAGACTTCCCGAGACATCAGTATCGGATATTGTTGAAACGTTCATTCGGAAAGTCTGCGAGTTTAGTGGTGAATCCGAGCATCTTGATACCGGAACATACTGAGTCGCGCGCGAATAATACCAATACTGAAATTTTTACTAACAAATATGCTTCTCCCGTGACACTTGTGAAGTACTACTGCGCGTATATACGGCCTCTAGTGACAACAAGTGTTGGACTAACATCCCTTCCCATACCTCAGACGATCTACGTTCGGGTCTGGTCGGCGCCGGTTCTGATCAATGAATTCTAGGATTACCAGAAGAAGTACATTGAAGGATGATTTACCAGTCCCAGGTCGGATCATCTAGAAACTCTCTGTACAATTTCAGCTAATCCCGATCAGTAACGGAGTAGCAACCAGGGGTGGTCTCTCAAACTCAAGCTCCAGAAGTAAAATTGTTGTTCTTTTTCTTCACTACACCTTCTATATTTTTAAGCTTACTCATGTTAATGACAGCTAGGATCAACTCCACGTTGAATATAGGTAGGGCACCTTTGCTGGCTCGTTAATAGGTGTAGGTGTCTGGATTTATACAAATGGTGTCCACATTTGGAAATAAAGCTGAGTGGATAAAGGCGCGCACAAATGCGCTTTGCACAAGTGATAATATCATTGGTGGCAGTGAACAATGTCCGTGATGGTCGATGCTCCCGCCAGCTGTGAAGTTTGCGCTCGTATAGTTTTGTATGCAAAAGAAATTTATCGAAAGTTATGCATATTTTAGTGACCTATTCCAAGCCCCACTGCCTAATTAACAGTTTACAGAAGTTAAAAATGCAAATGCCTCAAATTTTAGACTCAAGTAAATCTGACCTAAATCTAATTCCGATGATGTGTTTCGTATATCAGAGCAGATCATGTTCGTATGGAACATTACAAAAATACTTTCGAGAGTGATACAATGACAATATGAGAACACTAAATACAAAATCCCTGTGTCCGTGAAACACGGTGGCATAGATTCGCGTATACCAGACCTTCTCCACAGATCACTAAGTATTATATTCGAAAAAAAAACATGTGGCAGTAGGGTGACGTTCATTCCATTAAAAGGAAAGAATGGGAATTTTTTTTTTAATATCCGGAATGGTGTGCGTTGTAACGTATGCGATTGCGTAAGGCTATTAATTTTTGCGTGATTTTGGATTTTGGTTTCCATGTAAATTGTTGGTAGCCTACGAAAATCAGATGTTCGCCTATGAGTCTTGTGAAAATCTTGCCAACTACGGGCCAAGCCTACAATGAAAACGCGATAAAGACATATTCAACTAAAAATAAGGACAGCCGTTCAGCACCAGCAACTAGTTAACCCAGTACTTCTGATCCAAAAACACTCTATTCATCGATTCATTTAGCAACAGCAGCTAGTAACGGCTTCAAGACTAGACCTGTGCGTCGATCAAAATTGTCAACATCGGCGGCTACAGACAGCGGCTTGAGCAGCGGCGGCGAATCGGCGTGACACCATTTCCTGAAAATATCGGCGGCAGAGGCGGCGCGATTCGGTATAATCAATTGTAAATATATTATGAGTTTTAATATTGATTCACACAGGACACCTAACCTAACCTAACCATACCCAATTTTATACATTTCTGAAGATTTTTTTATGTCAGTTACGTAGTGGCAGTAAAGTATGCAGAAAAACATACGAGTTTAAATGTGAAACAAGTTTTCTATGTACTTGAACAGATATTCCTACAATTTAAATGTTTTAGTTCCATCTACGTGTAATGTATTTTTGGACAGTTTATGTCAATGTAAATAAAAACGCTTAATGTTTAAAAATTACTGCTAAAGTCAAGTGATAATATTTGTATTTTCTTGAAAGTGCATTTGTAGCATTAGGCTTATCAACAACATTCTTGAAAACGGAATCAAAAAGCTCTATTAGCGAGCCACTCTGACAACTGAGATATTTTTTGCTTTCATGCTTCATGAACATTTTAGTTGTTTTGCGATCGCTGACTTCTGCGTCTAGAATTTGAAACAATGCACCTAAACTAAAGTACAGATTAGTTACATTAAACATTCTGACATACAATTATATATTACGAAATAGTCAGTATAGTTCTTTATGAAATAAACGGTAATAAACACTGTTGCGAACTTTGCATTATGAAAATTGCACAAAGCTAATTAAATTATCCTAGATTTGCACCACACTGATGTTTTAATTTCCGATTGCAAAGAAGCCATTTTTATAGTTCTTTAGATAACATTTGGAGCCATTAGAAGGGCTGGTTTTGCTCCAATGCAAACGACCAGCAGCAGGAAGAAGCAAACGATCTTCTTAAAAGAAAAACTGGCTCTGCGACCTGTGCGTTTGAGGTTTTGTACCACGCAAAAGGTCTGCGTTTTCATTGCCGACTGCTCCTCCTGACAACCGAAATCCAAATGAAAGCACGACCTGAGCGTTTCAAGCTTTATATCAGGTTTGTTCTTAGTGATGGTGGGAGAACCTCACCTCGACATCCAGTTCCGCCAGAAGCACTAGAAGAAATAAACGATTTTCAATCAAAGTTTACCTTGTATACTCGTCCAGTAGATAATCGGAACTTATATGTGCTTGACTATCTCAAAACCGTCGTCCGGGTGCGACAAAGGCAAGCATGCGTGATGAATTTTCCTCATTATTTCAAAAAGTTTTAGGAAGCTTTGTTTTTCAGCTATCTCACGCTGTTGAAAATTTAATCACAAATTCCTGATCATATTTCCTGTCGGGTTAAGTACATCAAGAGATATTCGCGATTAAGTTCTGCCCATTCTTGTACAGGGTAAATTTTGAGAAGGCGTCTCATAGAAAAGTAAGTCGTATGAACATATTCGGAAGAACCCTCCTTTTCTTGGTTCCATTTTTCATTTGCAGGTGTCGCTAATTCTGTTTTGCGATAATCTGCTAACAGCTCAAAACCTTTTAAATAAAGACAAAAAATAGACAAAAAAATAATTTTTTCGGCTGATGTATTATAATCGGCGGCCTGATTAAAATGTGATAACCGGCACGCTGATCATGTTTTTTCTTAAATTGACGGCGTGTTGAAATTATCGGCGACGGCAGCGTGACGCGGCGGTGCACAGGTCTACCCAAGACTACAAACAACAATAAAGGTAAAAAGAAAAGATAAACCACGGGCAACAACCCAAGTAACAATTTTTGTTACGCTAGCTTATTCCCAAGTAACAATTTTTGTTACGCTAGCTTATTTATGACTAGTTTGCAACCAGAAATTTGAGTGATTGCAACTAACATCTAACCACTTGCGTGACTCAAAAAGCGCAGTTTCTACTAGTTGCTAAATCGGCTAAGAATGAGTTGTCGTTACGTTGTAATGCCATACTAAAATAACTTATCTTTCCTTAACTAGAAAATAACTTGTTTTCAAGTAAACTAGTTGAAACTTAGTCACCATCAACATTATAAACAATGAATGATTCCAGAATGCTTTTCTATCAACAATAAAAAAGGGCAGTAAAGTACTTGAAATCACAAATTTGATACGAGGTACAGATTTCACAACGATTTTTAAAACTGTCGAGCGAAATTCAATTTTAATTAACCGTTTTTTTAAGCGCCTTCAATCAAAATCTGTTTATGAAGATATGAAAAATAAACAACGAAATAACCCTGTTCAGATCGCTCAAAATTTTTTCAAGTAGAGTTATTTCTCTTTTTTTTAAGTTCATATACCATGAGAAATTCCAATATTGTTTTCTTCATGTTTGTTATATTGCATAGAACAAAAATGACGATTCCGGCTTTGATTATTTTGGCCAATGTAGTTTTGAAAAAAGTAATATTCTGGTTTTATTTATGTCTCATGCACTTCTTGCGACTCCATAGTGTGTTCGCCGTATTGAAGCCAAAAAAAGTTTTTTAGGTTGCATTTTCGTTATCATTACGTTGAGAAAACCAACCGAAAAATTGTATGTTATAATCTTGTAATATCTATGTTATTGCTATATCGATTCACAGTAACGATTTTCACATTCGTTTACCTATTTATAAAGGTTTCGTAACGGAAAATAAACCTTGTTTTAACTAGTAGCTGCATAGCATAGCTGTGATTAAAGATATGTTAGAATTAAGTAGCGATAACTTACACATGATAGTTAGTTTTTTGTTTATGTTATAAAGATACATAGTGTCACCTTGTTCTAACCAGTGTAACATAGAAAACATGTTCGCACTTTTGTTGTGACATAGTTGGGCTAAGTGGTATCAGAACTAGTTACGGGTTGCTATGAATGAAGTCAAATAAACTTATTTTCAACTAGTAGCTAGAAGCATAGTTGTGATTAAAGATATGTTTGGATTAAGTAACGATAGCTTATAAATTATAATTAATTCAATATGACGAAAAGATGTGGTGATTGGAAACCTAAATCACTATTTCGTAACTAGTCGTGTTGGAAAGAAATATTGCTGTCACCTTGTTTTAACCAGTATAACATAAAAAACATGTTCGTGCTCTTGTTGCAACATAGTTTGGACTTACTCGTATCAGAACTAGTTGCGGATTGCTACTTGGGAACACTGGTGATGATGCAATGGATGGGAAAAAACGAGCTGTGAACAAGGTGCCCCTCATTCTTCTCACTCCTTACTTTTTCCCGATTGAAAAAAAATGTGCGATCGGCCACGCAAAAAAACTTGAATAATCTTCCTCAATCAATCAATTAAAACTTCTGAACAAATTATGATATTGCACTCATCTGAACTAAACATTGTTTGTGACCAAACAGGTACTCTTACCGACAATGCGAACTTTGTGGTGTCTTCAGAAGTTGAATTCTTCAAGAGTCAAATTGGACTACAAGATATCTTCGGTGACACAGTATTACAATGTTGAGCATAAGCTGGCTATTCCGAATCCGGAAACATAGGGCCGTATGAATAAAACGTAGCATGCTTGAATTTCGGTAGTAAATGCTACGTGTGGATCACGTCCCTGTCAAAACATGCTACAAACTGTAGTATTTACTACAAGTTTTCGGTAGGTAGCTCTAGAGGTTGCTACTCGTGTGTTTGCTGATAAAGTAAAGTACAGAAATTGAAAAAGTGGCATTTTTACAGATGTGAGTACGCTTTGTGCATGCTTATGCTAGCTTTTCCGGCTCTGTGTCGATACGGTATGCAGTAAATGCTTAAATTCGGAAGTAGCATTGACTACATGTTCGAACTTGTTTTTTATTCATACCAAACCGCGTTATACTCTGTGGACTTTGTTTTTGAGAAGATACTACAAACAACAGACTTTACTACATTTTATTAATACGGCCCATAGTCTTTTCTGATGAAAAATTGGGGAAAAAGATGCTGGTTTGGCAAGCGAATTCATCATCAGCATGGCATGAATTCATCACCAGTTTTTTTTATCGATCGCAAATATGATCGCCAAAACGTACTGAAAGGAATGTTTTCAGGAACGGATTCTGATACTTATCCGAAGGCATGATGGTCCGACCATGCGTTGGGCTGATTTCTGAGTCCGCATATCCTGTGTTTACAAAATTAGTTTCAATTGAAATACTGTTCTGATGACTGTACCTTCCTTTAGAACCGAGTTCTGCTTCCAGAGGTTCTTGGTTGATTAGTCTGGTAGTAAATAAAATAACCACAATGAAGGAGGAAACTGGACAGTGCACATGGTGTGAAAGTAACTAAACTCACAGAGCAAGTTGTATTGGCAACTTAAGCGTAGGTTTATCGAAGCGTCTTTGGATAAGCGATAACCTTCATCTCATAGTTTCAGCACTCAGCATCTTTTTGTTTTTTTTTCTAAACTTTCATGTCTTCTGCTTTTGAAGAAGTAAAAGTCGTTTTTTTGCTCACATAAATTCTTCTTAGATAATAACATATTAAGTCTTATTGTTAGATAGTAAGACAACCTTTTCAAAATCCGTTTTTAATGCTAATACGAATAATTTCTCTTAAACAAGTCAATCTAAATCTATTTTACCATTTTCAAATAGTTCAGACACACTTAACGGACAGGAATCAAACTGCAGTTGTAAACGACCAAATAAAATGCTTATCCATCCAATGCCAAAAGAAATTATTCGTACTCCCATGAAACAACATTGTTACACCTTAATACTTGCAATGTCCCTTCCCGACCCATGACAGCAACCAACTTTTATGGTCCCTGTTTTATTTTCGTTGCCTAGGTATTTACACTCCCTTCGAGCGTACGCATTTTATGGCCTGCTCAGTTTTTGAATGGTTTTGTTATTAGAATGCGGACAGTTTGTCGCGTCGAGACCCTGCAGCAAGTCTCTGTAACAGCCGACGGGTGATTCGGGTTAATGTGATACTGTGCACCTGATTTGATCACCCTCTGTTTCTCATCATCCTAGTGGGTTAGCGCACACGAGGACAGACAGACAGACAGATATAGACCGATAGACAGGTTCGTCCATTTCGTGTCGAACGAGGTGAAATTATACAGTTCGCTTGAACCAAATCAAATCAAATTAAATTTACATAAAAGTGCAATGTTTTCTTTCTTGTTTTTCAATCGCTAGGTTCGGATAGGCTTTGGATTAAGCCGACTACTGGGAACTGTCAGTCAGTCAGTCAGTCGGAAGAAAGTCAAACAAAAATGAATTGGATGATGCGGGGGGTGTTGGCTGGAATGGCAGTACTTTCCTTATGATACTTCACGTATCCATGTGAACGATCACACATCGTACGTCATGCTATACTTGTTCGTGAGAAGATTGCACTCCGATTTTTCCATTTATGAACAGTTCGTGAGTTGAATTGTGAACAGGGTTATTATTTTGCGTTTATATTTTAACGTGCAATAGTTGTGGCCACATTTTATCTTTCACAAGTTATATTGTTTATTTTATTACGGTCGTCAAGCTAATGGCTTATAGAATTTTTTTCCAATTTTTTCTTAAAAGTTATCTAAATCTTCTAACAAACATCATACTTATATTCAACAATCTCTCATTATTTTCAGGTAAGCTTCATTACTGTGCACTAGTGATTTACGTGAATTGCGAGGCTCCCCCAAAAGAGGAATCGCGTTACACTAATGAGATAACCAATCGGCATCGGAGGCCGCAAGCAAACCGGAAAATGGTACATTTCACTTTGCCAATCAAACGCGCACAGTGTGTGTGTTTGGAAAGTGGTTGAAAAAAATCAAGGCTGAGAAAAAAATAACTAACCATAAAACGAATAACAGTGCGTTTTCCGAAAGTAAAACTACGCAAAAACGGGTGATTGAAAAAATATGCTTAGGAAACATCTGTATGTGTAGGAAGAAAGGGATGTGGAGGCAGAAAGCAGTAGAAATCAAACGAAGTGGGAAGAAAAGATACAACTGTGTTTCTTATACAACATTCTTCTTGTTAAGAGTTTCTCATTTGAGTGGGTAATAATTCAATTTACGCACATGATTAACTTTTTCTTGACGAACTCAAACTGGGTGTTATTGAACTGAATTAAGAACATTTAATAAACACAGTCAAAATTAGATGACGTTTTTTTCGCAAAACATTTGTGACATGTTTGAGGCTAACAATTCCCGATCCAGTTGCTGGGTGTTGAAAAATATCACACTTAACTGTAGTTCGTGGTCTACCAACTTCCCCGTACGTCATTGGAGCTCTAGAAATCCAGTCACCAAATTCGACGGGTACGTTCACAGAAAATGACAAAGTAGGCGAGTTGAACGGCCTCAAATCGATACTCGATAGAGCGTGGACGCCGTTTCGGTCGCACGTTGTCAAAACAAAGCAAGCTAAGCGGGGCAGCGATACAATGTTCAGCGTAGCTTTTTCGGAAGAACTTTGGCGCAATTTATTTCAAATACAAATTGAAATTCATGATGTGATACTTTTTATCGATCATGTGTTTGAGCGGTGTCTGTTGTCAGTTGATCAGTTTATCAATTTCTTAGTTTTTCAGTTTTTTAGATGTTCAGTTTTTTAGTTTTTTAGTCTTTTAGTTTTTTAGTTTTTTGGTTTTTTAGTTTTTCAGTTTTTTAGTTGTTTAGTTTTTTAGTTTTCTAGAGTTTTTTGTTTTTTAGTTTTTTAGTTTTTTAGTTTTTCAGTTTTTTAGTTTTTTAGTTTTTCAGTTTTTCAGTTTTTCTGTTTTTCAGTTTTTCAGTTTTTCAGTTTTTCAGTTTTTCAGTTTTTCAGTTTTTCAGTTTTTCAGTTTTTCAGTTTTTCAGTTTTTCAGTTTTTCAGTTTTTCAGTTTTTCAGTTTTTCACTTTTTCAGTTTTTCAGTTTTTCAGTTTTTCAGTTTTTCAGTTTTTCAGTTTTTCAGTTTTTCAGTTTTTCAGTTTTTCAGTTTTTCAGTTTTTCAGTTTTTCAGTTTTTCAGTTTTTCAGTTTTTCAGTTTTTCAGATTTTTAGATTTTCAGTTTTTCAGTTTTTCTGTTAGAATTCTAGTTTCTAGTTTCTAGTTTCTAGTTTCTAGTTTCTAGTTTCTAGTTTCTAGTTTCTAGTTTCTAGTTTCTAGTTTCTAGTTTCTAGTTTCTAGTTTCTAGTTTCTAGTTTCTAGTTTCTAGTTTCTAGTTTCTAGTTTCTAGTTTCTAGTGTCTAGTTTCTAGTTTCTAGTTTCTAGTTTCTAGTTTCTAGTTTCTAGTTTCTAGTTTCTAGTTTCTAGTTTCTAGTTTCTAGTTTCTAGTTTCTAGTTTCTAGTTTCTAGTTTCTAGTTTCTAGTTTCTAGTTTCTAGTTTCTAGTTTCTAGTTTCTAGTTTCTAGTTTCTAGTTTCTAGTTTCTAGTTTCTAGTTTCTAGTTTCTAGTTTCTAGTTTCTAGTTTCTAGTTTCTAGTTTCTAGTTTCTAGTTTCTAGTTTCTAGTTTCTAGTTTCTAGTTTCTAGTTTCTAGTTTCTAGTTTCTAGTTTCTAGTTTCTAGTTTCTAGTTTCTAGTTTCTAGTTTCTAGTTTCTAGTTTCTAGTTTCTAGTTTCTAGTTTCTAGTTTCTAGTTTCTAGTTTCTAGTTTCTAGTTTCTAGTTTCTAGTTTCTAGTTTTTAGTTTCTAGTTTCTAGTTTCTAGTTTCTAGTTTCTAGTTTCTAGTTTCTAGTTTCTAGTTTCTAGTTTCTAGTTTCTAGTTTCTAGTTTCTAGTTTCTAGTTTCTAGTTTCTAGTTTCTAGTTTCTAGTTTCTAGTTTCTAGTTTCTAGTTTATAGTTTATAGTTTCTAGTTTCTAGTTTCTAGTTTCTAGTTTCTAGTTTCTAATTTCTAGTTTCTAGCTTCTAGTTTCTAGTTCCTAGCTTCTAGTTTCTAGTTTCTAGTTTCTAGTTTCAATTCATTTTAATTATGTATTATTTGGAGCAAACAAAACAAAAGTGCAAAGTTTTGATTTTACAATTTTTTTGTAGAATTTGACTATTCTATTCCAATAAACTGCGCTGCAGATTTTTATCGTGCAGATCCTAAGCATGGCTTGTGTTGCGATCCTATTGACAACAATTGACTAGTCCCAATTCTTATATGTCAATTTTTTGCCAGCAAAACATACGTCTCGCACAGAGCTTTGAGGCTAGTTCTTCTACTCAAAAGAGATATAACTAATGAAAAACGATACCAGATACTGATCGGAATGATTTATTAATTCAAATAATTCGTTTCTGAAAACCAGAAATGGAAAATTGATCCAATTTCGCAGAAATTATGGTGATAGATTTAATAAATAGATCTTTACTTCCAACTAATTGGCTGGCGAAATTTGATTCCTCATTATGGAAACGATATCGCGCAAACCATTTTGTGCGATTTGTCCTAATGATGATCGCTCTCTGAAATCAAGCAGATTGGAATGTTGTACAACTTGCGTACCATCGGAACCAATTCAGTTCAGGGTGTCCGAATCCGGCAACACTGTACCGCAGACGGCGAGAGAGATTGTGATCACACTGAAGACGTAACGTGAGCAGCAGGCACCGGTTTGCGATCGCAGTGATTTCTCTACCTCTTTTCGGCCACTCACAACAAGCTTGCTGCCGTTGCCGTTGCTGCGGGCCTACAGGTTGAATTTTGGGCGAGGTTCATTCACCTGTTTGTATCTCGTCGTTTCTTGATCGGTTTGACTCTTGCAATAGCAACGTTATTTTAAACTCCCTACCAGGTCGGCTCGAGGGAGTCTGGAGTTCGAGTAACTCTTCGGTGGTATTTTGTTTCGGTTCGGTTGTGGTCGAAACACTTGTCCATTTGATCGAATCTGAACCGCTGGTGAGCCCAAGGCGAATGCTTCTTTTCCTACTTTCTTTCTCTTGTTCTCTTGTGCACTCACTTCTTGATAACTCCGTTTGTTTGCTCTGAGGTTTTATTGAGTTAGGGCGCGCACCTGAAACCGGAAGAATTGGGTAATCGGGATAAAAATCGATCGATTCGGGTATCTTTTTTTATTTCGGCATTCCTTTCGAAATTGATGCGATCCACGCCCGGAGCTTGAAGCTCGGTAGAGTTCAATGCTTTGTTTATGTCCGAGCTGTGGATTGGAATCTTGTTGTTGTTTTCAGATAGCCTAGGTTTCATTAGACTATCCATGAAAACGAGGAGATGTTTTGTTGGTTTTTGAAAAGGTTGGCTGTTAGTTGGCCGTTGATAAAATTGCATTACTACGATGGGAGACGTTGACTATATGTGGGAATTTATCGGTAAGCAAGCGAAATAGAGTTTTAACCTGCGATGCTTGAAGTGAATTTTTGCTGTTCGAACACCTCAAAGAATAGGATACAAAGCAGATCCGTTAATCGTTCGTTTAAATGCCCGACAAGGGCAAACGCTCCCGAGTACCTTTCTTCGTAGTCGACTAGTTTCGGTGAGGAGCCGACAATGTTAAACGAGGTAATTAACAAAAGTTTCAACAATTAAACGGTGCTGCTACACAAATCAGTTTGTTCCGGTAGTTTGGCCTTTAACTAGTGAAATCCAGGTAAACCTGCTGGATTAGATGTGATCGTTCGTGTTTGCCTAAGATCGTGACGCACGTGAGTTTTTTGGAAGCTAACCTCACTATGGCTGGATTATGCAAATGCCATAACAACGTACTGTTATTGAGTCCTGAAAAGCAGGTAAGGCTAATTGTTCATAAAGTAAATAATATTTTACATATGCTGCGTTGTGATCACCGGCGGTAGGTAACAGAAGCGGTGAAATAGCACGATCGAAAATATATGCTGCTACCATGCCGACATGCCCGAGCTCACTTCAAAATGGGCTAAATAACGCTCTGCTCATACAAACAAGTTGTCGGTTCAGTAGTGCAAATAAAGCTCCTGGTGGTTGTCCAATCAGACAAACTCTCTATAGACATTGTAAATCGTCGTAACTATCGCATGCGTCTAAAAGCCGTGACATGTTATTTGAGGGGTCCCTCGAACAACACTGTAAACTGAAGTAGGCGCTGAACGTAGTAGGCATGTTGGTGTCCCTGAACTTGCCGATCAAATCAGTTGCACTCCGTGTAGCATTGTATAAGAGTCAACCTCCATGAGTGCAATCCGAGTTCCATTGCATGTAAACAAGATGAACAAATCAATCTTATTTTCTCCTTTTATTTAATTTTCTGCTAACCACCCGCTTTCAGTTAGTTCAACTAATAAGACACGCTCAGCTGAGCGGGGGTGTGCCAAACGACGATACGCAGCTAAATCTGGTGCAACACGCTACCGACCGTCACCATCGTCCCGGGTTGTGTGCAATTAACCCCACGGGTCAATCGGGCGATCATTTGTCTACCTATCGTCATCGGTCGGTTGCAGATTTCTTTGCGAATGTGTGTGTGACCCAGTGTGGCACATGCACTCAAGCCATGCATCGAATTAAATGTATTTTATTTTTGTTGTGTGTGAAGCAATGATTGCAAATGCAGACTTTGGCGCACAGGCAATTGTTTACTTCCTCCACTGCCTTAGGTATTAATTTGTATGACAGTGTATGAATTTGTACTTTGCCTGTTGCGAAGAAAGTAGTGACTGATGAGTTATTGTAAGGTAAGACATGGTTGCTTGGATGTTGTCTGCACTTTGTTACTCAGGCATTAGCTGAGAAATTGTAGTTAGTAATTTTCCCGAGCCGTGGTTGCTTTGATTATGATGTATGATGAAGCATACAACTTTTGATCGAATCGTGAATAACGGGAAAATGGGAAATTTTTTAACCAATCTTCAAAAACTCTTCTTAAACCACCTAGTGCTTTGATAATGTCTTTAGATGACACTAAATCTCGACGTTTCATCACATTTTTTTTTTCGATTTCGGAAATCTCTTCCCCATATCCGATTTATATAAAATTTATTCCTTACCCATACCCGATTTAGCTCAAATTTTGCATGGGGACTGTTTTTGAGGTGCTTAAACTTTTGAGCACTACCGCTTTACGAAATTAAAGGTGATCCCAAAATATTGGCCCCTTTATATAAATTTGAGCGGTGGAAAACAGCGTGTTTTGACGGTTACGTCACTTATACCATCATATCTTCGGAACCAGAAGTCGCTGATCAATGGCCTAACAACAATTTTCTAACGGGCCTAGGTTTGTTAAAATCGGCTCAGCCATCTCCGAGAAACTTGCGCGGTAAGAAAAACAACGCGTTTGGTCTTTTACGTCATTTGTACCATCATATTTCCGGAACCAGAAGTTGCAGTCATTCCATCTTCGAACTTGATCAATGGCTAAATACAGGGTGATTTTTTAAGAGCTTGAGAACTTTTTTAAACAATAAAACGCATAAAATTTGCAAAATCTCATCGGTTCTTTATTTTAAACGTTAGATTGGTACATGACATTTACTTTTTGAAGATAATTTCATTTAAATGTTGACCGCGGCTGCGTCTTAGGTGGTCCATTCGGAAAGTCCAATTTTGGGCAACTTTTTCGAGCATTTCGGCCGGAATAGCCCGAATTTCTTCGGAAATGTTGTCTTCCAAAGCTGGAATAGTTACTGGCTTATTTCTGTAGACTTTAGACTTGACGTAGCCCCACAAAAAATAGTCTAAAGGCGTCAAATCGCATGATCTTGGTGGCCAACTTACCGGTCCATTTCTTGAGATGAATTGTTCTCCGAAGTTTTCCCTCAAAATGGCCATAGAATCGCGAGCTGTGTGGCATGTAGCGCCATCTTGTTGAAACCACATGTCAACCAAGTTCAGTTCTTCCATTTTTGGCAACAAAAAGTTTGTTAGCATCGAACGATAGCGATCGCCATTCACTGTAACGTTGCGTCCAACAGCATCTTTGAAAAAATACGGTCCAATGATTCCACCAGCGTACAAACCACACCAAACAGTGCATTTTTCGGGATGCACGGGCAGTTCTTGAACGGCTTCTGGTTGCTCTTCACTCCAAATGCGGCAATTTTGCTTATTTACGTAGCCATTCAACCAGAAATGAGCCTCATCGCTGAACAAAATTTGTCGATAAAAAAGCGGACTTTCCGAATGGACCACCTAAGACGCAGCCGCGGTCAACATTTAAATGAAATTATCTTCAAAAAGTAAATGTCATGTACCAATCTAACGTTTAAAATAAAGAACCGATGAGATTTTGCAAATTTTATGCGTTTTATTGTTTAAAAAAGTTCTCAAGCTCTTAAAAAATCACCCGTTACTAGCTTTCAAACGAGTCTAAGCTAGTTGAAATCGGATAAGTCATTTCTGAGAAAATCGCGCGTTAAAAAAATCGGTAAAAGGTGCACGTACACACACAGGCATTTTCTGATCTCGTCGAGCTATAACACTATGGGTCTCCGAGGCTTCGTTCGATAGTCGGTTTTTCCAGCAATTCTAATACCTTTCTATAGAGAAAGGCAAAAAGCGTTCTAACATAAAGAGTAGATATAAAAAAAACAAAAACATTCAATTTAATTAGTATGTAATGCCTTATGGAGAATATTCATATATTGCGTTTGAAATTGTGTTAAAGGTCTCCTATGGCAAAAAACTTTCCGATCCAGATGTCGAATGAAACATGACAGGTTGTGTTTTACTTATTCTTGTGCTTGATACGGCTTAAAACGAACGGAAGTCGAATTCGTATGAAATTCACGAGTTTCATGTATACCTTCTATTTGAATCGTGTGGAAATTGGCTCAGTTATTTCTGAAATCATAGTGAGCTCCGTTTGAGTATATTGAACCACTATTTCCGGTACTTCTGGAACCGGAAACTGGGGGCCGGAACAGTCAAAGCTGGTCCGATTGGTCATGAACTTCATAAGACCGACACACTGGTGTTTAGCACTGTCTCGAAGAATTTTTATGTTTTTTGCATTAAGGATTATTTTAAGTAATGGTTATGTAAGTGTTTGTGCTATGTACTTTATCGGAGACCAAATGGATAAATAAATAGATACGTCAACTAGTGTTCATCAGGAAAGTCACAAACGAATTTGTATTTTACAGCTCACAAACAATGCGATTCATAAAGACATAATTTGTCAAGTGACGGACGTACTTTGTGATTCAATGATTCTCGGTTCAAATCGCTGCGTCAGTTCGCTTTCACATCTCATCCAAGTCAGTCGATATAACAAAACCGTTTACGTTCGGGACGGAAGAATCCAAGTACAGTATTGTGTAGTGAACAATAGAACGACCTCGAAATGAGTGAATCAAACGAACAAAAGCTACCGCCGACACGAAAGAATACAATTGTTGTTGACTTCAGGCAGTGCAAAATTCGACCTTCGATACGAGAACTTGAAGGTTTGCTTAAGGAGCAAATGCATTTTGACATTAAACGTGTGCATTTACTTCAATGCAATAAAACGAATAATGTTGTTTACATCCAGTTTCATAATGAGTTGAATGCAATTCAATTCGCAAAAGACAATAACAATGTGCACTATGTGGAGCACGAAAACATTAAGTACAACATTTCAGTATATATGGAAAATAGTGCTATAGAAGTGCGTGTGCATGATCTTCCCTCAAGCGTCACTGATTCATATATTCGCAAAACTATGTCCCAATACGGAGAGATTCTCTCTATCGAAAAAAATAAGAGGGAGAACTTTTTCCCCGGTATTCTAAATGGCGTACGTTTGTTACGCATACACTTGAAGAGCCATATACCTTCTTATGTGATTTTCGGTCAAGATACAAGAATTCCGTGCAAATCACTTGTTACCTATGACAATCAGATGGCCACATGTCAATTTTGCCAAAAAGCTGTTCACTACGGTAAGCCATGTGATAAACTGGACAATGAGGCAACTACACCAAAGGACCCTCCAACCAACCAGCAACTGCAACCAATGCACAACAAGGCGCATCTACAGCAACTCTCAACGAGCCCAAGACTACGATCAACAAGGACAACGAAAAGAAAACGGAAATCACACGCAACACCGACGATGAAGCAATGGATGATGAAATAAGCCGCGGACGAAGTGACCCCCGATCCTCGTTGGATGGAAATGGAAACTCATTTCTCCCTAGAAAAAGGGTGACAACGAGATCCAATAGCAAAAAAAAATTTTAAATAACAAAAATGTAAGCCAATCGGCCACGTAAAGCTTTTACGCAAAAAGGCCAGAAAAAAAATTTTATTACAAAAAAAAAAAAAAAATCGCTGCGTCGCCTTCAGTATTTTTTTTCTTAAATTTCAATGAGTTTCATGTCATTAAATTTTTCAATCATCCACAAAGTTTCATGTTCTTGCACGTAAATTTGCGTGAACTGCGACACATTAATTAGATTAGGTCTTTAGTGCAAATGACAGATTTTCTTTGATTACTTTCTCTTTTGATTATTACGGCATTCTTAGCTAACCTGCTCTCTAATTATTTGCAGATTAATGAAAAAATCATATTTTAATCTGCAATTATCGAAAAATACAGGAATATTTCGTAATAATTGGCAGAGAAGCAAACAAAAAAAACCTGTTTTAATCCATCTAGTGGTGTAATGATGCCTTTCTCATATCAATCATACTATCATATATTACACTGTGGTATTCTTCAAAATAATTTTCTTCGATTCTTGAAAGAATAAACGAGATCGGTTTGTTTGGCCGTCTACTGATAAAAACTATCCATTGGAGAAGATTTGAGGTCGAATCAGAAAACTTTTTATGTTTTTTTACCCTTTTCAGTGATGGTATAAAATTTTTAACACACTTCACCATATATTTCCGGAAGTCAGATCCAAATGAAATTCAGGAATTTAATATGGGACCTAAAGAGCTTTCATTTGAATCAAAGTTTGTGAAAATCGGTTTAGTCTTCTCCAAAAAAAAGTCGGTGCACTTATTTTCACAATTTTTGCACATTTTACCCCATAAATCCGGAACCGGAAGTCAGTTCCAAATGAAATTCAGGAATTTAGTATGGGACCACAAGACCTTTCATTTGAATCTAAGTTTGTGAAAATCAGTTCAGCCATCTCCGAGAAAAGTTAGAGCAAAAAAGTTACACACATACGCACATACACACACACACACACACACACACACACACACACACATACATTTAGTGTACTCGACGAACTGAGTTGAATGGTTTATGACATCGGCCCCCCCGGCCTTTAGTTCAAAGGTCGGTTTTCACAGTGTTTGCATAACCTTTCTATTAGAGAAAGGCAAAAAACTTAAGAGCAAATGACAGTTTGCTCCCTAATCTAATGTTCAACGAGATTTGTTTTATTTATCAATTATACTATATTATCGACTACATCGATTTCTGATCTTTTTGTCCACGACTTCCTTGACTTGCTCGACTCTGTAGTGCTTCAGGAGAACATTTATAGTATTGATCAACGGTGTATGCTAAATAGTATGCTTATTATTATTAGTAAAGACTGTCCCAGAAAGTATGGACGCAACCAAAAGCGCTGCCATTTCGCAAGGGTTCAGAATCTGTCAATTTTTATGGCTGCGTCCTGTTGTCTACACTCTTCTCTAACCACTTGTGCAGTTGTTTATTCGTTTTTATTAGTTTGTTTCGAAATGCGTGGACTTTCAGCAGAACAATGTCGAAAAATTGTGTACAAATGGTGCACAGAACGCGGACTGTCACTGAGAAAGATAGCAAAAATGGAAGGAGTAAGTGAAAAAGCTGGTCTTACAAGCCAGCTGTCGTATGTTCGAGCCCCGACCTGGAAGAATTCTTAGTGTCAGTAGGATCCATAGTACTAGCCATGCAATGATTCTGTACGCTAAGAATCGGCTGCGAAGTCTGTTGAAATAGAAAGGCCAAATTCCATTAAAGGAATGTAATGCCAAGATTTTGCTTTGCAAGTGAAAAAGCCGCAATGCAATTAGGAAGCTCGGTGAGGATAACACCTTTGAATATAAACCGAAAACGGGTCGAAAGAAATGTCCTGCTAACCCTCAGTTGGATAAACGTATACTGAAGGCGTTCGAGAAAAAGAAGAAGGTTTCAGTTCGGGATGTGGGCACTTCGAAGTCAAATGTTCTTCGTGCTAAAAAACGTTTGAATCTTCGAACCTATAAGAAGCAGGAACAACCAAAACGTAGTCCGAAACAAGAAGCATCGATCAGGCCGAGGGTTCGAAAATTGTACAATACGATTCTTGCTGAAAATTTGAACTGCATAATCATGGACAACGAAACCTGTGTGAAACTCGATTACAAATCCTTGTCGGGACCACAATATTATACGGTGCGAGAAGGGCTAAATTCCACAAAAGGAATGTAATGCCAAGGCTTTAACTTTGAGGGTCATTTTGCGTAAAGCCGTTTCAAAGAAAGCCATTTTTGCCCAACGATTATCTGTTTTTATAGCAGATATCAACACAAGTGTCATACCGTAGTGTCATCATAACTCATCTATCTGGAGTCGCCTTTATTTTCAACGAAGAGCCGTGTTCCGTTGGTACAATGCTTTTGGAGAATCAACATTCGGCAAAACGTCTTTTGGTGAAACGACTTTCGGCTAAACGGCTTTCGGTGAATTAGCCCTCGAAGAAATGATTTTATTTGAATTGAAATGGCAACTCTTTCGGAGAAATGATCCATTCCAGTATAGTAATTATTAGTTTTAATCATTAAATGTTAGTTTAAATGAAAAACCAGTCTTATAATGTGTATTATTCAACGTTGCAGCGCTCGTATTGGACGATAGTTTTTAATTTTTATTCATTTACTGTTTTATTAAGAACAAAAAATTCTTCAAATGAAGTTTCTCATAAAGCAGAAACCGCGAGTCAATATAGTCCCGATTCCTCCATTCTAGAGAACCTATGGATGAAAAGCAACCGAGAGAGAGAGAGAGAGAGAGAGAGCGAGTAGGAAGTGTGCAGGGTATTGCAAATGGACCGGCACACCTGTTGCAGACATCGCGTGAAGGCATGCAATAAACACTCCCCGCCCGGTAGGCATAATCTCCCGCATGGTAAACTCCATTCCGGCTTTAATCCATTCACCAGTTCATTCATAGATTGGGCGCTGATATTTTCGCCCCCGTTTCACCTGAAATCTGCGCCGTCTCAACCCGCGCGATGAGGGCAAGTTGTCGGAAATTAATTAGTCGCCTCTCCTTCATTCTCCTGCAAATCTCAACACCAGCATTATAATGTCTGTGTATGCCCGAGCTAGAAAATTTCCTGCTTTTCTGTCTTTTCTGATCCTGAGTCCCTTACTTCTACGAAGGTGCGGTTATTGCAGCAGTATGCTCAATTGCACAATAATTGCTACATCGTTAAAATTCTAATACGAGCTTACAGGCTTTCAGCTTTAAGAGTTGGCTTCCATCACGTAGTTCCAAAAAGTTCCCGATTCGTCGCTGGAAGTCCAATTTCAATTGAAGAAATCCGTTTTTTGTTAAAAAAAAATTCAATATGTTTAGCCCACCTGACAATCATTCAATGATCGATTTTCGTCCGCCCTCGAAATCGCTCTCCGGAACCACCACCAAGTTGTTCGGCCTGTGGCTTCAAAAAGCTTTCTCCGCTTCACAGCTTCGCGGTTTGAATTCTTACCTTCAACGCGTTATCGCTTTCATCCCATTTAATGCCTGCAGCCTTCAGCTACTTCGGTCCCACGTTTCCCCGTTCTCATCGGTGGGCTTTCTAATAGAAGGTGCTTTCAGCCTTTAAAGTTTACCGTTCGTTCTGGTAGATGGGCGATGAACGAACGCTCCGGAATGCGAAATCCGGCCATCGTTCCCTTCTGTTTTGAGCCAGCACTGCTGCCAATCGCCAAACGCGAAATAATGCTTGCTGGTGGCAAGGTTCTTCGTTGATTGTTTTGGAGGAACGCAGTTTTGCGGTGTGCTTTTGCGAGAGTAAGCATTTGTTCGTGTTTGTTTTTTTTTTGCTGCGTGTTTTGCTGAAAGTAGCTCACGCTTTAAAACCTGAGGTGTGCTGGAAATTGCGCGGCTGCACATTCCTCGGTGCTTTGCTTATTTGCTGGCAACGTTGAATGTCATCGCGGACGGAACGCTTCTTCCTTATTGCACAAGATGCGATAGAAACAATGCAAAAAATAACAAGCATGGCCTACTGAGAGCATGAACTCCGCTCTACTTTCTTTTAAAATAGATATATTCAAGCATGTGTCGCCTGACAACGAAATGTCGATGAATGACTGACCAACTTTCTGTCAAGTGATGCGACTACGAGGGTCAGGGTCAATCTTTTACTAGGCACTCTTACTATTACTTCATACAAAGTAAACAACTGCTGATAAGCGATAGGCTACCGTTTGCATTCTGAGCGTTGCACAATCGTCATTGCACCGGCCACTCGAATATACAAATCTCGTTCGTTTCTTATCAATGCTAGGGTGCAAGTTTGCAGCGTAATATTTACCTAAGCAAGCATTACCGCACAAAGTTGCAAGACTTCATCCGGAGGTTAATGTCATCTGCATACGAACCTGTTATCTGTGCAGCAGTTGGCTGTTCTGCTTGAATAGTTCTGGTATTTCGATTTTTTATTTTTGGTTTTCGAAATTAACAAAAATACAAAAGTTGATTGTTTTTATTTCATTTATATTGCATAAAGTGTGTGAACCCAAAGATGATTAATAATGTCTACGGGATTTGTGCGAAAACTTGAATACTGGATTCAAGCTTCAAGACTATTTGAAACGAAACAACAGAAAACAGTACAAATAAGCATTCGCAACTATGTTAGGTAATCCATTTAGCGAGATAGAAGTTCGGGTATTTGACAGGACCGAACACAAATTTTAGAGAATCGAAAAAATGCTTCGGAACAAACGGAACCACAAATAAAAAACCTGTTTTAATCCACCTAGTGGTGTAATGCTGCCTTTCTCATATATAATATTGTGGTATTCTATTCATAAAATTTCTCTTCGATTTTTGAAAGAAACCAAGGGATTGTTTGTGCATTCACTAGTATAACATATAGAATGAAACTGTGCTTTACTTGCGTAGATCATCCTTAAGAAAACAAAATGGGTTCACTATTATATGCACTTCCGCGGCACCGGAACCCGAGAACCGGTATAATCGAAGTCGGTTCGTACGGCCAACAACTAATGGCGTTTTCGTTTTTGCACTACACCGGTGTAGCTAAGGTTGCGCTGAAACCGTTCATTTTTGCCAATTGCACTACACCAGTGCTACACTAATCTAAGTTTGTGAAAATCGGTTTAGTCATATCCGAGAAAAGTGAGTGACATTATTTTCCCATTTTTGGTGCATATCGCCCTGTAATTTCGGAAGTGGAAGTCGGATCCAAATAATATTCGGGAACTCTGTATGGGACTACGAGACCTTTAATTTGAATCTTTCTGTTATTTGTACCAAAATGATGCCAAAGAAGAAGTTTAAAAGATAGATTGAGCTAAAAGAAACATAAACACTGAAACAAAAGTCGATAACTTTTTTTTTAAAGATTAATGATTAACTGAAATAATCAAATTAAAAAACATATCTTCAATTTTTTTATATTTTTTTCTAAACTTGAGTTTGAAATCCACATTTGAAGGTAATTTGATTAGTGTGAATTAAGCAGTAAAGAAGTTACAGCTGAAATAACTTTTAGGAACTTTCCAACTGAGTGTCTGATGAAAAAAGTTATTCATAAAAAGCAGATCGTAGTACTTATCATGCAATGATTCTGTACGCTATGAATCGTCTGCGAAGTCTGTTGAAACAGAATGGCCAGTAGCAGGTCACAGGTAGTTGTATTTTTTTTCCATAAAGACGTTTATTTCATAGGCAATATACATAAGTTTTTCTTCGCCGTGGCATTCATAATACATAGTACTTTAAACCTAATACATTTCGCATATCATGTTAGTATGTTGGTTTTCATTAGTTAATCTAAACACTGTTTTTATCAAAAAAATGCAAAGTCTTGGCATTACATTCCTTTTGTGGAATTTGGCCTTTCTGTTTCAACAGACTTCGCAGCCGATTCTTAGTGTACAGAATTATTGCATGGCTAGTACTGACACTAATGAATCCTTCCAGGTCGGGGCTCGAACATACGACAACTGGCTTGTAAGACCAGCGTCCTATGCACTGAACCGCCAACCCGGGACTGTTTTTATCAAGCGACATGCAATGAATTTATTAGTTGAGATCTGACATCACGATACTCCACGCATGTCCAAACGACATGATCAATATCGCGATAACCTTTGCCACAAGCACAACGATTAGTCTGAAAAAGTCCAATTCGAAGGAGATGTGCATCTAACGTGTAATAATTGGACATGAGTCTGGACATCACCCGAATGAAATCCCTACTCACATCCAGTCCCCTGAACCATGCCTTTGTCGATATTTTAGGAATAATCATTCATCTTTATCCCAAGAAGCTTACCAGCTGGCAAGTGTTCTTTGGCGAGTCGCGCTATAGAATTCGTTGGAAGCAATCGGTATCTCATAAATTTCACCCTCAATCGCAGCATGTTTGGCTAAAATATCGGCTCTTTCATTGCCTGGAATAGAGCAATGAGCCGGGACTACTGTTATTGTATGTGTACACACTTGAATTAGGTTATCGAGTTTTCGAGTAAAAATAATATTCATTATAGCGATACCTTGTGGTACTGCTATCACCAAATATCTATTTATACTGATATGTCAGTAGAATCAAAATATTTGGTAGCTCGGCTGTTCAAAAATCATCAGAAGATGCAAGAATTACCGACAAAGTTTATTGTGCAGACTCAATTTATTGAATTCAAAAACAGATTTAAAATGAATTGATTTTAGAAAAATTTGCTTTCTTTAGTGTTCATTTTTTTTAGAGAGAATTAGAATTAGTTTCTTCGGTACCTTTTTCTATAATAACACCTTTTTCTATAATAACACCTTTTTCTATAATAACAGGTAAGACTATTTAAAAAAAAATCATGCAAAAAAACTATACGAGTATAACTCTGATTCTACATATGATTTCGATGCAATTTTAGCGTAACACGGATAGATATAGCTTCAGGTGCATTTCCGCTTATTTGCAGCATCAGGCCTTACGTCTTTGAATATGAAAAGATTGCAATTATTACTGAAATATAATTTCATGATGAATGCATTTGTTTACGTGTGATTCGTTTATTTTTGGAAATTCCAACATTTATTATTGTTTCAAATGCCTTCGAATAACGAATTAGTTAGTCATCTTAATTTAAAGTCAAAGTTTCATGTCGTAATCTTATAAATATTGTTGATAATAACCAAGGTATGATTTTTTAATTCTTTCCAAAGAATCGTTTGATAGATTGCATTTCTTATACATATATAATATATACCCTTAGTATAAAACAAATACAATAAATCTATACAATCTGGGTCATATCAAAATTGAACAAAGTGAATAAACAAGGAAATTTTTATTATTTTCCTTAGATGATGCTCCAAATGTATAACCGAATTAATACTTCGGTTCTCGCTAGCTTTTGAAATATTATTCTAACAGCAACAAAATTAAGCACTCAAGAATATATTCAGATGAGTTCGTATTAAACATTACTTTGATGTTTGTCAAATTAAAAGTGTAGTCGTTCGGACTCATGAACTTTCATGATACTTATTATTTGTCAGTCGGTTAATAAAAGAAAACGCAATTTCTAATTATTAAATTAATATACCTATTAGCCAAAACTTGAGTAGTGCTTGTATTTAAATATCTGGGTTTCGCCTTTCCATTCATCTGTTACACAACCTATCAGTATCAGTAGGTTCAAAGTGATATCCGGGAAGTTACGAGCTACTATTAAAATACATTCCGCAAGTAACGCATATTCCCACCATGATTAATTTTCATAGGACAGGATCATTCTGATCATAACATCACGAGTAATTATTATCGCTTCATGAGAGGCTAATCGCTTCATGAGAGGAAGTTAGGTTTCATGATTTCTCATGACAGCAGTAAGAGAGTTTTTTGCGTGTACTTTTTACCGATCAGTCTTGAGTCAAATTGGTCTCTTTATCCGTACAAAAAAAACGGTTTGTCATACTGTCATTTTGCTTGAATGGGTAAACTTTGATCAATTTTGAAATCAAAGGCTTCTTTCAATTGAAAATGGCCTACTTTGTTGCTTACACTGCCCACTACAGTTTTACCAAATCAACAATAATTTTGAATAATACCTTAGTTTCTTCATCGACGCTGCTCCTGTGCCAACCGCACCGACAATTCTGCCGTCGACTTTTAAGGTCAATAAACATGAATACTATCGCATTTCACCGACCTGCACGGCCCTGCAGCCTGTCGTTGATTTTGTTTGCCGTTCTGTGCAAAAAATATGTTTCTATGCGCGATGTTTGTTTTGATACGAGCCCGTGCAGCTGGAACCCGGCCGACCGCACGAAATCAGCGCTGGAACTTGGTTGCAGTTTTCATACGCGAATCCGGTGCATTGACTTGCTACATCAAGGTCGACTTGCATCGTCTTCTTCATCGCAACATTTGATAAGACTCGGTGCCGATCGACCCCGGTTGTCTAGCTGACCAGCGATAAGAGTCACCGAATCACCAGCTGTGTCTGTGCGTTATTGATGCTCTCATAATAATCGCCTGGCTAACTGTATCCTCAGCCTACCGGGGGTCTATCAGTGGTTGGTTTTTCTATCGCAACGGTATGCTAATTGAATTGATGTCACGCATTTCAACGTGATTTTTCTTCTTCTCTCTGTTACTTTGAATTTTATCGCTAAAGCGCGTCGTTCTGTTCGCACCACTGCTGCGCGTCCAGCAGGTCAATGGCCATTCGCGATTTGTTCAGAAGTGGGACTACGCCGCTATCGCCGCCAGGTTCTTTCAAGACAAGATTTTCTGTGTGATTTTGAGAAGCCGTTCCCGTGAGCGAGACGCTCTTCTGGATGTGAGTATGAATGCAAAGAAGTAAAATCTTCACAGAAAAGATTGGCCATCATCCGAAATGATGGTGCGAGCTGACGTCAGTGAAGGTTGATGGTGGACATTTACCGTAAAGCGTCGGTGATTATCTACTTCACTACCATGTCACGTTCGTCTGCGTTGCGTTGGTTAAAGTGCCTAAAACCGGACTGCTACGATCAACGGAATCTGCGTACAAAAAAGCTCATTCTGAGAACACTGTTCGCGAAAATGATACCTTCACATTTTGTTGCGATGTGCTGCTCGTCACGTGAGCTCGAAATTTTCTTAATCATCCTATCGAACCACTTGACATATATTCCAAACGAACAGATTGCGTGCAGGCGGGACCTCCATCCTTGATTTTCAACTTTTGTTTTTTTTTTTTTCAATTTCATATACGCAACCTTTGTAATGCAATTACATATACCTTCCCGTTCGTGGTCGCACGAGCATTTTGTGTTTAGCTCACTCGAGCTTCAGCGGTTGCGGTTTCGGGAATTTGTATGATTAATGACACTTGATGAAGCCTGTCTTTTTTTTTATGTAAAAAATCAAAATTTAATCGTTCGGTGGGAACGGGCCGGGCCTTTGGACATCGCGACACATATTTTTTTGTTGCTCAAGCCGTAAACGATGGATTTGATGTCTGCTGAGTATTTTTTGGATTAATATCGAGTGCCAGTTGGGAGATGTGTTAGTCGCCAGTGCGTCGGACCGGTGAAATCTTGGCATGCTTCATACCGGTGTGTCGTATATTCAGGTGGTTTGTTTCATCAATTGTTTAAAACTGGATTTAGAGGAGGGTAACCATTTGTTCAATTATGTAACGTGTCATATTATTGTTGGAAAGTTTTTTTTTATGGAAAAAATAGATATGTTACCTAAGAATAAGTTTTTCACGATACAAACTCTTATAAGAGCTCAACTAAGCGCAATATTAGCTAAATACGTTCGCAGTTATTATACATACTCATTTTGTTTGTGACTGAACCTAACTCAGATGGCCAAAGTTCAATTAATCCAGCATTGCTTTTCAAAACAACCATCAAAATGGTCATCCTTTTTTCGTCTCTGCACTTTGATGGCAAAATTCGTTTGTCGCGATCGCAGCAACCGGTGAATTTTTTTTCTTGGCAGTGTGTTGACTCTAATATGCGACTACGAAGTTGAGTTTGACAGCTTATGTGTGTGAAGTGGAAGTAAACAAGCAAAAGCAAAAAGTGTTGATGCAAACATGAAATGGCTGTGTTGAATCATATATATGGGTTTGTTTTGCCTTTCTCATATAGAAAGGTTATGCAATCACTTGAAAAACCGACTAGTGAAAATTGGCCCGGAGGGCCAAGTGTCATATACCATTCGACTCAGTTCATCGAGCTGAGCAATGTTTGTGTGTGTGTGTGTGTGTGTGTGTGTGTGTGTGTGTGTGTGTGTGTGTGTGTGTGTGTGTGTGTGTGTGTGTGTGTGTGTGTGTGTGTGTGTGTGTGTGTGTGTGTGTGTGTGTGTGTGTGTGTGTGTGTGTGTGTGTGTGTGTGTGTGTGTGTATGTATGTGTGTGTGTATGTATGTGTGTGTGTGCGTGTATGTGTCAAATAATCTTACTAGGTTTTCTCGGAGATGGCTGAACCGATTTTGACAAACTAGGATTCAAATGAAAGGTCCCATACGGAATTCCTGAATTTCATCTGGATCCGACTTCCGGTTCCGGAATTATAGGGTAAAGTGTGTTCAATATTGTACACCGTCACTTAAACCGGCGAAGCAAAAAACGTGAAAATTTTTCTAAACTGGTCTCAAAACTACACAAATCAATAGCCATTATCAGTAGGCAACTAAACAAACCGATTCCGGTTATCCTGGTTCCCGGTATCCGGTTCCGGAAGTACCGGAAATAGTTGTCATATATACAAAAATGGATCTCACTCACTTTACTCAGCGATGGTTTAAACGATTTCCACAAACTTAGATTCAAATGAAAGGTCTCGTGGTCCCATACGGAATTCCTGAATTTCATCTGGATCCGATTTCCGGTTCCGGAATTATAAGGTAAAGTGTGTTCAATATTGTACACCGTCACTTAAACCGGCGAAGCAAAACACGTGAAAATTTTTCTAAACTGATCTTAAAACTACACAAATCAAGAATTTCATCCGGATCCGACTTCCGAATCCGGAGTTATAGGGTGCGTATTAGAAGAGTTTGTGTGTCATGTTAGTTGGTGGCCGTACGAACCGACTTCGATTATACCGGTTCTTGGGTTCCGGTGCCGGAAGTGCATATAATAGTGAACCCATTTCGTTCTATTAAGGATGGCTTACGCAATCAAAGCACTGTTTTATTCTGTATGTTATGCATAAACAATCACTTAGTTTCTTTCAAAAATCGAAGAGAAAATTTTTGAATAGAATACCACAATATTATATGTACATGAGAAAGGCATCATTACACCACTAGGTGGATTAAAACAGGTTCTTTTTTAACATCCGTAATTGAGATAACATGCGTAATTATTAACGTTTGATTTTTTACAGAAAATCGACTTTATAGAACGATTAACATCCAACGAGTTTACACGAACGGTGTTTGGATATTCCGAACCTATAACATTTTAAGGACATTTGGCATTTATTTATTATGTATATTTGATTGTCAAATGAATAAATTAAATAAATATATAAGTAAACAAATTGGCGGGACGCATTGAACGACAATCGATGAAGACAACAGGTGCAGAAGAAGTCCTCAGAATTACTCGTTTAGTTGCATGGTTCATATCTGGGAAAAGAAAAAGAACTACAGTTGTCTGAATTTGAACTAGAATAATATTTGAAACTTACTTGGGGAAACGAAATTTATTTTCGTTTTATTTATACCCGATACCTTATTTTAGCAATCTGGAACATAACATACAATTTGGCTCAACAATTTGCATTTGTTGTTGTTCTCATCAGCATAACAAACACTGTCAGGGAATGTTTTTGCAAGCCCATTCGAGCAACTTTTCAGATGCATGATCTACAATATTCTGAGAAAATTTTTCTTAAATAATTATCAATTAGCTCCTTCTGTATTGTAATGCACTGGTTTGCCGCATTAGAATAACTAACAATAGTTGTTTTATCACAAATTTTCAAATATTGTCTTACCTATGCAAATTACTAGTGCCCTAAGAGAATTTTTTTCCGCTATTTACTGACGAAATATCAGCTACGATACACCGCACAATATGTTCTAATAACTAAATAGGAATCATTTAAGCTTTTTCATATTTCAACGAACAAAATATCAAATGCGAAAACCGAGAATTAACTGATTTTACTTTAGTGAAAAAGTACCCTGCTTTGTTTACATTCACTTCACACACAGATTAAACTTTCATAGATAGCAGCACTGCTCCTTCTAGGTCGCGAATGGCGTTTTCGCTTTTAATTTGCACTACACCGGTGCAGTGCTACACTGAGGCATGAATAAACGAACAAAAATGACGAAAACATAAACAGTAACCATTGACTACAATAAACGATTCCTTTGCACAGAGCTACACCAAACTTTTGATGAGTGCTACACCATACCACGGTGTAGAAAAAGTGTAGTACTGGTGTAGTACAACTGGTAAAAACGTACGGATTAGGTGCAGCTTTCGCTACACCGGTGTAGTGCAATTTAAAAACGAAAATGACATAAATTTAAAGTTGTAGAACCGGTGTAAATTGAATCTTGAGTGCATCGGAACATCGGAGCTAACCTAACCTCAAAGGCAGCATGATTAGTCAGAATAACTCCAACAGGTAGCTGCGCGGTGCAGTGAAATGGAAGGTAAAGTTACCGGCATTCACCAGTGAAGAAATGCACTGACAGAAGCCTCAGGCTTTATTTAGTATTTATCTTCCGGAGTTTGCGTACACTTGACTCAACAGTAGTGAACAGCCAACGTACAGATTCCGTGAAGGTAGGCTAATTTGCGCGTTACGATATCTTTTTTAGTCATGAAATGGGTCAACACCAAGAATGAGCTTAGTGGCTGTTGTTTGTTTTCAGCAGGATGAAAATTAAACAGCTTACAGCAGATTGATTACCCGCAGCCCCCGGCACTTGAGCTGTGCTGTAGATGCGAAGGAAGAAGGAAAAAAGTTCAAGGAGTTTGACTCAATGGTAAGAATATAACCACAGACCGCATCGTCAGAAAACGAGATAGAGAGCGAGAGAGAGAGAGGTGAGGTAGTACCGCGTGAGGCCTACTCATGCAGACTCGAAGTGAGCTTCCATTCAATGAAAACGATTCCAGAGATAGAGCAGATCGACTCGAATTGTCGGACTGAAGTTGACTAAGGAAGGGAAGGGCGTGGCTCGTGACATAGTTTGCTTTCCGCCCGCAGCGCACGAACCTGGCGTTGCTTCGATGCTCATTAAACATTAGATTGAAATTGCAACTAGTCCGCATTGCATTGCAGGCTTCTTTCGGTCTTATCGCTTTTTTTTCATTGTTACTGTTCACTGCGCGAATATGTAGCACTAATTATGGGTAGCCCTTTTGCCGGCACTGGACGCGGCGGACTTTATGATTAATTGTTGGCTGCTCCGGCGGCGATGTTGTCGAAGACCGCAGAAGCATGAAAAATGTTCAATTATCATATCGACAAAGGGCCACAAATTGTGTGGCTTAGGCTGCGCGGGTTGCGGGTTGCACACGGGCTGTTCAGGTAGAGGGCCGAGGGCAAATTGGAACGCGAAAGGTATAAATTGAAATTTCACGATTTTCCCCCTTTCTCTTTATCTCGATCGAAGATTTCGTTCACATAAACAGAAACACATTCACCAACGATTGTTCGCAGCCTTCGCGGAAAGTAGATGCTTTTGGGCAATAAACGTAACAACTTTTGTACGTTCCTGGCTCGTCATGATAAATTGTTTTGATTCATGAACCGGGGAAAGTATTGTAATTATAATCCACTTCAGAGCTACCGAAACCGGGAACGTTCGGGATATATTCAAAATTTTAATATCCATTCGATCGCGAGGCTGGATTCGTGCGGCACTGACACAGTTTCTTGTGAACGCGAGCAATAAATTGAAGGTCAAAAGTAAGTTGTTACATTCGGCAGATCTCATAAGTTAACAGATAATAATACAGTACCGAGGGGTAACCAAATAAATTGATTTTTATTGCTGATACCGCAGCAGAGTCGCAGATTTTTTTTTCGTACTGTCGGTTCAATCAAACATTTGTTTATCGAAGCCATTTTCTCTTTTTGAAAACATGTCAGTTCTGCGCATCATCTGACAGGGACAGGCATCAGTGAGTACCGTTATCTTAGTTTGAATATACTTATTTTGTTTATAGATTTAATTAGAACTAAATCTGGATGCACTGGTTACTTTTTAACAACGCTCCTAGCGATCCTTTCTGGTAGTGTTCAGGCAGTAGAGTTTGGGTATGTGAGAGGGAAAAATTTTGTTACGATCAATTTCAGTTTAAACTAATTATGACAAATGAAAACGAAGGGGACGGGTATAGCGTGATGGCATAATCTATGCTTTTCACGCAGCTAACCTGGGTTCGTTTCCCACCTCGCACATAGGGTTAGAAAGATTTTCTGGTCCGAAGAGGCGAATGACCTAATATGTTAAAACCTCTATAATTGAAGAAAAATGAAAGCCGAAAGAAGAAAATAATTTTGTATACCCGTAATGATCAGTTCTCTTACCGTGATCATATGTTGTGCGACGATACCGTGAAAAAGGACTATTGTTCGGAAGAATCATAATGAGTGTTATAAAGACTGTCCCACTTTCAGCAGAACAACGTCGAAAAATTGTGTACAAATGGTGCACAGAACGCGGACTGTCACTGAGAAAGATAACGAAAAATGGAAGGAGTAAGTGAAAAAGCCGTTCGAAATGCAATCAGGAAGTTCGGTGAGGATAACACCTTTGAGGATAAACCGAAAACAAGTCAGAAAAAGGTCCTGCTAACCCTCAGTTGGATAAACGTATACTGAAGGCGTTCGAGCAAAAGAAGGAGGTTTCAGTTGGGGATGTGGCCAAAAAAGTGGGCACTTCGAATGTTCTTCTTGCTAAAGAACGTTTGAATCTTCGAACCTATAAGAAGCAGAAACAACCAAAACGTAGTCCGAAACAAGAAGCATCGATCAGGCCGAGGGTTCGAAAGCTGTACAATACGATTCTTGCTGGAAATTTTAACTGCATAATCATGGACGACGAAACCTACGTGAAACTCGATTACAAATCCTTGCCGGGACCACAATATTATACGGTGCGAGAAGGGCAAGTGTTAAACCAGTCCGAGACATCGATTGAAGTCGAAAAATTTGGTAAGAAAGCTGTGGTCTGGCAAACAATTTGTAGCTGCTGTTAGATTTCGAAACCCTTCATCACCACTGCTTCGATGAACAGCGAAATATACATCGAGGAATGTTTACAAAAACGACTTCTACGCATGATTTGAAGCCACAAGGATCCTGTTGTCTTTTGGGGAGATCTTGCTTCTTGCCACTACTTGAAATCAACGGTAGAATGGTATACTACCAAAAATGTCACGTTCGTCCCATGAGACTTGAATCAACCAAATTGGCCACAACTTCGACCAATTGAGGAATTTTGGGCATTAACGAAGACACATCTTAGGAAACATGTCTCGGTAGCCGAAACCATTCAACAGTTCGAAAAAGATTGGAAAAAAGTGTCAAAACTTGTCGCCAAGAAGTCTGTACGGAATTTAATGAGGAACGTTCGCAAGAAGGTGCGCCAGCTAGTCTACAATGGCTAAGTAGCAAATGTTGGGAATAATATTAGATATCAGTATATGGAATAAAATTTGAATATCTAACACCTGTGAATTATTTACAGCGAAATCAAAGTGCGTCCATACTTTCTGAGACAGTCTTTAGTGTTAACTTACGACAGGATTGATTCACGATTGTATGGAAAATATTGAGAATCATTAGGGCAAACCCAACAGTTCTAACAATGCAACGTCCAGATGATCCGTCTACTGGAAGCTTATTGTGCCAGGGAAGCCTGCAAAATTTTGTATGTGGCAACGGATCAAGGAGGTGGTCCCAACTGATATAAATTTGTTCTTGCTGATATATTCTCTAAAAATTTCTTGCCTGGTAAACGAATTGTTGCTGCCATTCAGGGATGAGTGTTTTTTACCAAAGTGTACAAATGTATTTTAAAGCTTTTTGCAAAAGATTCACTTAGCTGCCGCTGCAGCTGAGTGGCTCTTCAGTAATACTGTATAGTTAACAGAAAGAATTTCACCGAAAAGTACCCCAACGTGGACCGATATAAATGGGAACTTTTTCCTAATACGATAAAGGCAAGGACTAAAGCTGCTAGACCCTAGAGATCGAGAGTGTCGTTGAGTGTAAGATGAATAAGACTTACGAATTGCATGCCGACAGAAACAATAGGTTCACATATCACTTCACTTGATTTTACCTATTACCAGTATTACGCATAATGAAATGATCACTAAAGTTGACAAAACTCATTTCTTCAACAAAATGTTGGTTGTGTGATGTTCATAATGACATCAAGTTCATCCAAATAATTACTTTTATCTCTGAAGCTACTTCCGTAATAAGGACCTAAATCCACTTCACTCGATTTTCACTGTGTAGTGATACCGATAATACCGGGTCACAATCTCTTCACTTGGTTTTCGCCATGTAGTTATACCGATGATAAGAGCCATGATCTTCGAAATCCACCCACTGACCAATTTTATTCTCGAACGAACCTAAAATCAATGATATCGATAAATCCATATACAAGAAAATTGAGCGGTAATGAGGCGTTGAACTTTAACGTTACTTATGCAATTATATCACCGGAACCGTAAAAGCAAAGCAAAGTCTTCGCATTACATTTTTTGTGGAATTTGGCCTTTCTGTTTCAACAGACTTCGCCATCGATTCTTAGCGTACAGAATCATTGCATGGCTAGTACTACGATCCTACTGACACTAAGAATCCTGCCAGGTCGAGACTCGAACATACGACGTCCTATGCATTGAACCGCCAACCCGGGCACCGTAAGTGACAGCCATTTGAACTTCCAATCTGTTCAGTAAGCCAATAGTAGTTTCCAAACAAGCCTAAGTTTGTTGAAATCGGTTCTGACATCCCCGAGGAAATTGTGCGGTAGTGAAACAACTCGTTTTGTCGATTACGTCACTGATACCATTATATAACAGAGCATTCTTCATTCAAACATCGAAAGCATTACCAATAATACAGACAAGCCAAAAAAACAGATGAATTAAAAAGAGCTATGAATATGTAACAAGAAAACCGAAAGGGAGGATGGCTTAAAAGAGAATCAGGAACAGGATTGCGGGATACAGACCTCTCAATCACTGGATGTTTGTATTCAAAAAGGAAACTTATGCGACGAGGCGGGAGAGCGGTGACCAGTGATCGAGTGTTCTGGAAATCTTCAATTTTGTCGGTCATACTGCAGAGACATACTTGAATTGTTAGTACTTTATAATTATCCTCAATTGCTATTATTGCTTGTTTTTTTGAAAAGATCCAAAATAACGCTTCGATTTTCTCCTTTCAAAATTTAATATAATTTTAATGCCTTGAGTTGAACTTTTTTCTACAAATTATGTTCCTGATCTATTAATTACTATCGATCGTTACAGTTTGATAAATATTTGTTTTTTGAAACAAAAATAACAGTTGTTGTGATTTTAGTACTTTGTTCTAATCAGAAAAACTAAAATCAGCAATGCATCAACGGTCGAAACAGGGTTCGTCCGCCATTCTTATTAGCCAGGTTTAGATTCCGACTCAAAAGCGAGAAAAGAAACTGAACGGAGGTTATAATGACGCTAATGTACAACATCATCATCATCATCATCATCATCATCATCTTGGTAGTGCTAATGTAGAAGAAGTGGGTGGTAGCGATGATAGAGTGGCTTAGAAGCAACTGTTCCCTGCACTCTATTAAAAAACGAGAGCACTTGAGAAGAAAACAAACACAGAGAGTGAAGGCCCATGAGTACAAATGCTAAAAGCTTGTATATCTAGGGAGCTTACATGCATACATGCATACATACATTACCCCATTGACCCGGCACTACCCACCGGCAGTAACAGCAGCAGCAGAAGAAAAAGAACGAGCAACAAGTGTTCAACGCTATGCTCGGGTCGTTCACTTCATAACTTTTGCATACATTTCTCCCCTTTAGACAATGCCTGCTATGATTTTTTATTCTTTCTCACTCTTAGGGTTTTTACTCGACCGCATATTCAGGCACCAAGCAACAGATTTGACGACTAGTGTGTCTGATTTTCATAGCTTACTAGCTGAGCTCCCGTGTGCACCCCGTGATTCTGTGATTAGTGAATGTGTTCTAGAATTCCGTTTAATCGCACGTTCTCTGGTCATTTTTTTTAAAATTCCCTTCAGATCTCTGTACAGTACACGTGATTAGATGCTAATGGCGCCAAGCTATTCAAACAAAAGAAAAATCGGAAAAGAATCAATCAACATAATCATCATCACTTTGCGCTTTATTTCTGCTTTTCTTGCGATCTCTGTCCATCAACAGTAGAAGATGATAAAGTGATAATGACTTTCAAGAACTTTTGTCGATAGGCGAGTTCGAAGCGCCAGTAGATCCGCTCAACAAAAATTGCCGAGAGTGCTCGAAAAAGATCGAGTGAAACTGTAAAAAAACCTTAGTCATGCTGCATTATTTGTGCTGTGTTTCGTTTTGGAATATTCGGAACAGGTTGGTTGTCCTCTCGGGGAATGCTGCGATAGAAATGCCACGTTCCAAGAGCGTCGGATCTGCTACCAGAGTCGTCGAGTCCAATCACAATTTTGTCGGTTTCGTTTCGACTTTTTGTACAGACAGGTGTTAGGCACTCTCTAATTTACTGCCAACCAACCATCACATTCCAGCGTCGCGAGGGTACCGTACCGGTGAAGTGTCGGAAACGACCGGTTTGCCCGTGTATAGATCGATCATGATTATAATTATAATTTACATAATCGTTAGACTGTTAACATTTTGCTCGCGTTGAACCACCGATAGGTTGCTGAAAGGGCCGAACTGTGTACGGCTCTGTCCTTTCCCTTTTTTTCGCAGACTACCGGAGCCGGGAACCGTTCGAGGGGTGCTCGACTTTAAAGTTAGCCATCGCTGCGAGTAAACAATAGTTGATGTGCTTCCGGTTTGAGTGTTCCGCAATCTTACTCCAGAGAAGGAAGTCCCGTAATGAACCGCAACCGACGAGTTTTGATGGTTCCGGACTGAAAAGGTTGCACCGGATATGCTCACCGTCTGGAGGTGTGTGTTGTTTGTCGTTTATGGATGCCACTGCTGATTCATCATTCGCTGCTCGTATCGATGGCTTATCATTATGTGCATTCATTATTACCGTAATAATCGGTGTCATGGTCCCAGAAAGCACTTCTAAAGGTAACTCTATCATTTATTCTGAATGACTCTCGTGTTCCGAAGCCGTATACCAATTCGCTCTAGATGTCAATGATTGGCATTTACTTAAGCCACCAGTCAACTGGCAGATAAACAAGCTTACCTCTACTGGCATCGGTGTCCGTCTGTCTGGTAAGATCCAATTAAATCCCAAACCAGTTACTTTACCATGACATTTTGTCAGTTTTTGGAAAGTTTGAACTCGACTCGGCATCTCTCGTGAAATATCATTACGACTTCAGAGCTGAAAATGTGACACCGATCACACGCCCGATTTCATCACCTCAGAAGCCAAATTGTAACTTTGGACTAGCAGTGCCAATAAATTTTCGCTTATCGCTGATACATTAAACTTACTTAATCCTCCCAGTGGCAAAATTCCGTTGCGAGACTTTCTATTCTTGATGACCTTTCTCGTGGTTCCAGGCGCGAGTGCAATTGACAAAAGACACTTTTCCACCTGAACTTATTGCATGGAATGCACCTGTGCGACGGATCCGGTGGCCTTTCACTTCCCATCCCCAACACCGAGTGAGTGGCCCGTTAGTCAGTCATTCGGCTTTGCCTCAGAGTGCACTTTCTAAATATTTTTTTACTCTGCTGACCGATGGATAGTATATCCATCATCATAAGCTCACTGTAGAGACCGCTAACTATGTTTCTATGGGTCATAAATGGGTAATTTATTGCTTTATTTGGGACCGAGTTGCAAGAAATCAGTTGTTGACTTTTGCTCGGTTTTGTTTGACGCCGGTCTGGACGGTTTCCGATGAGGAAGCACTTAGATACGGGTAGATCGCGTCCGCCGCTTAATCGCTTCCGTTGCGATACGGAGAACAATGGACGCTGTTCGAATACCGAAACGATCGATTAGATAGATTATTCCCCACTGAGTCGCTCGCCGTTGGGTATTCGCTGGAAGATCGCTGCTCTTGTCAACCGAAGTTATTCGCGTGCTTAAACCGATTGATTGTGATAGAATAAATTTTTAATGGAGCATTTTTTATTCATCAATTCAGTCTCCAACAGCAGGCAAAATGAGAATAATAATAAGAATTGGAAACCCTTAAAATATCAAACTTACCGAAAATACCAATAATATAAAAAATATAAAAAATATCAAAAATATCAAATATATCAAATATATCAAAAATATCAAAAATATCAAAAATATCAAAAATATCAAAAATATCAAAAATATCAAAAATATCAAAAATATCAAAAATATCAAAAATATCAAAAATATCAAAAATATCAAAAATATCAAAAATATCAAAAATATCAAAAATATCAAAAATATCAAAAATATCAAAAATATCAAAAATATCAAAAATATCAAAAATATCAAAAATATCAAAAATATCAAAAATATCAAAAATATCAAAAATATCAAAAATATCAAAAATATCAAAAATATCAAAAATATCAGAAATATCAAAAATATCAAAAATATCAAAAATATCAAAAATATCAAAAATATCAAAAATATCAAAAATATCAAAAATATCAAAAATATCAAAAATATCAAAAATATCAAAAATATCAAAAATATCAAAAATATCAAAAATATCAAAAATATCAAAAATATCAAAAATATCAAAAATATCAAAAATATCAAAAATATCAAAAATATCAAAAATATCAAAAATATCAAAAATATCAAAAATATCAAAAATATCAAAAATATCAAAAATATCAAAAATATCAAAAATATCAAAAATATCAAAAATATCAAAAATATCAAAAATATCAATAATATCAATAATATCAAAAATATCAAAAATATCAAAAATATCAAAAATATCAAAAATATCAAAAATATCAAAAATATCAAAAATATCAAAAATATCAAAAATATCAAAAATATCAAAAATATCAAAAATATCAAAAATATCAAAAATATCAAAAATATCAAAAATATCAAAAATATCAAAAATATCAAAAATATCAAAAATATCAAAAATATCAAAAATATCAAAAATATCAAAAATATCAAAAATATCAAAAATATCAAAAATATCAAAAATATCAAAAATATCAAAAATATCAAAAATATCAAAAATATCAAAAATATCAAAAATATCAAAAATATCAAAAATATCAAAAATATCAAAAATATCAAAAATATCAAAAATATCAAAAATATCAAAAATATCAAAAATATCAAAAATATCAAAAATATCAAAAATATCAAAAATATCAAAAATATCAAAAATATCAAAAATATCAAAAATATCAAAAATATCGAAAATATCAAAAATATCAAAAATATCAAAAATATCAAAAATATCAAAAATATCAAAAATATCAAAAATATCAAAAATATCAAAAATATCAAAAATATCAAAAATATCAAAAATATCAAAAATATCAAAAATATCAAAAATATCAAAAATATCAAAAATATCAAAAATATCAAAAATATCAAAAATATCAAAAATATCAAAAATATCAAAAATATCAAAAATATCAAAAATATCAAAAATATCAAAAATATCAAAAATATCAAAAATATCAAAAATATCAAAAATATCAAAAATATCAAAAATATCAAAAATATCAAAAATATCAAAAATATCAAAAATATCAAAAATATCAAAAATATCAAAAATATCAAAAATATCAAAAATATCAAAAATATCAAAAATATCAAAAATATCAAAAATATCAAAAATATCAAAAATATCAAAAATATCAAAAATATCAAAAATATCAAAAATATCAAAAATATCAAAAATATCAAAAATATCAAAAATATCGAAAATATCAAAAATATCAAAAATATCAAAAATATCAAAAATATCAAAAATATCAAAAATATCAAAAATATCAAAAATATCAAAAATATCAAAAATATCAAAAATATCAAAAATATCAAAAATATCAAAAATATCAAAAATATCAAAAATATCAAAAATATCAAATATTTCAAAAATATTAAAAATATCAAAAATATCAAAAATATCAAAAATATCAAAAATATCAAAAATATCAAAAATATCAAAAATATCAAAAATATCAAAAATATCAAAAATATCAAAAATATCAAAAATATCAAAAATATCAAAAATATCAAAAATATCAAAAATATCAAAAATATCAAAAATATCAAAAATATCAAAAATATCAAAAATATCAAAAATATCAAAAATATCAAAAATATCAAAAATATCAAAAATATCAAAAATATCAAAAATATCAAAAATATCAAAAATATCAAAAATATCAAAAATATCAAAAATATCAAAAATATCAAAAATATCAAAAATATCAAAAATATCAAATATATCAAAAATATTAAAAATATCAAAAATATCAAAAATATCAAAAATATCAAAAATATCAAAAATATCAAAAATATCAAAAATATCAAAAATATCAAAAATATCAAAAATATCAAAAATATCAAAAATATCAAAAATATCAAAAATATCAAAAATATCAAAAATATCAAAAATATCAAAAATATCAAAAATATCAAAAATATCAAAAATATCAAAAATATCAAAAATATCAAAAATATCAAAAATATCAAAAATATCAAAAATATCAAAAATATCAAAAATATCAAAAATATCAAAAATATCAAAAATATCAAAAATATCAAAAATATCAAAAATATCAAAAATATCAAAAATATCAAAAATATCAAAAATATCAAAAATATCAAAAATATCAAAAATATCAAAAATATCAAAAATATCAAAAATATCAAAAATATCAAAAATATCAAAAATATCAAAAATATCAAAAATATCAAAAATATCAAAAATATCAAAAATATCAAAAATATCAAAAATATCAAAAATATCAAAAATATCAAAAACATCAAAAACATCAAAAATATCAAAAATATCAAAAATATCAAAAATATCAAAAATATCAAAAATATCAAAAATATCAAAAATATCAAAAATATCAAAAATATCAAAAATATCAAAAATATCAAAAATATCAAAAATATCAAAAATATCAAAAATATCAAAAATATCAAAAATATCAAAAATATCAAAAATATCAAAAATATCAAAAATATCAAAAATATCAAAAATATCAAAAATATCAAAAATATCAAAAATATCAAAAATATCAAAAATATCAAAAATATCAAAAATATCAAAAATATCAAAAATATCAAAAATATCAAAAATATCAAAAATATCAAAAATATCAAAAATATCAAAAATATCAAAAATATCAAAAATATCAAAAATATCAAAAATATCAAAAATATCAAAAATATCAAAAATATCAAAAATATCAAAAATATCAAAAATATCAAAAATATCAAAAATATCAAAAATATCAAAAATATCAAAAATATCAAAAATATCAAAAATATCAAAAATATCAAAAATATCAAAAATATCAAAAATATCAAAAATATCAAAAATATCAAAAATATCAAAAATATCAAAAATATCAAAAATATCAAAAATATCAAAAATATCAAGGTGCCAAAAATACACTCAAAATATCAAAAAAATTGAAATTTACACATGATGTAAAACTAAGCATGCAATGTTTTTGGAAGTGAAGACTTGATGTCAAATCCATTTAAATTCAAGATGGAATTAGTGACCTGACACATTGTTACATCTTTTGGGATGTAAATTTAGATCAGTTGCGACGCTCCTTACAAAAACATCTTGATACAACATTAAATCCGTTTTAATAAAAATAAACACACAGTAAAGACTGTCCCAGAAAGTATGGACGCACTTTGATTTCGCTGTAAATAATTCACAAGTGTTAGATATTCAAATTTTATTCGATATACTGATAATATTAGACTAAAACAACAGAATATTATTCTCAACATTTGCTACTTAGCCATTGTAGACTAGCTGGCGCACCTTCTTGCGAACGTTCCTCATTAAATTCCGTACAGACTTCTTGGCGACAAGTTTTGACCCTTTTTTCCAATCTTTTTCGAACTGTTGAATGGTTTCGGCTGCCGAGACATGTTTCCTAAGATGTGCCTTCGTTAATGCCAAAAATTCCTCAATTGGTCGAAGTTGTGGGCAATTTGGTGGATTCATGTCTTTTGGGACGAAAGTGACATATTTGGTAGTATGCCATTCTACCGTTGATTTCGAGTAGTGGCAAGAAACAAGATCTGCCCAGAAGACAACAGGATCCTTGTGGCTTCGAATCATGGGTAGTAGTCGTTTTTGTAAACTTTCCTTGATGTATATTTCGCTGTTCATTGAAGCAGTGGTGATGAAGGGTTTCGAAATCTTACCGCAGCTACAAATTGCTTGCCAGACCATAGCTTTCTTACCAAATTTTTCGACTTCAATCGATGTCTCGGACTGGTTTAATACTTGCCCTTCTCGCACCGTATAATATTGTGGTCCCGGCAAGGATTTGTAATCGAGTTTCACGTAGGTTTCGTCGTCCATGATTATGCAGTTAAAATTTCCAGCAAGAATCGTATTGTACAGCTTTCGAACCCTCGGCCTGATCGATGCTTCTTGTTTCGGACTACGTTTTGGTTGTTTCTGCTTCTTATAGGTTCGAAGATTCAAACGTTCTTTAGCACGAAGAACATTCGAAGTGTCCACTATTTTGGCCACATCCCCAACTGAAACCTCAATCTTTTGCTCAAACGCCTTCAGTATACGTTTATCCAACTGAGTGTTAGCAGGACCTTTTTTGACTTGTATTCGGTTTATCCTCAAAGGTATTCTCTTCACCGAACTTCCTGATTGCATTTCGCACGACTTTTTCACTTACTCCTTCCATTTTTGCTATCTTTCTCAGTGACAGTCAGCGTTCTGTGCACCATTTGTACACAATTTTTTGACGCTGTTCTGCTGAAAGTCCACGCATTTCGAAACAAACTAATGAAAACAAATAAACAACTGCACAAGTGGTTAGAGAAGAGTGTAAACAACAGGACGCAGCCATAAAAATTGACAGATTCTGAACTATTGCGAAATGGCAGCGGTTTTTGGTTGCGTCCATACTTTCTGGAGTAGTCTTTATTCAGTAAGCAAAAAGAGAAACAAAAACCGTAGAACAAATGTTGGTAATGAAATATCGTGCCATTTAAACAAACGCATAGAGCAAGAATGATGTCAAGTCCAAAAGCATAGACAATACTGGCCTTCACTTTAACCAATTCGTTCTGATTCCTGGTCTATCGCTGAAGCAGCTCTTGTTTGCTTGCTTTGTGGTCTCCGGTTTTCAATTTTCCCCGATTTAGTTTTCCAGACTGTCGAAATAATATCTTCGATAACTTTTATTGCGTTGGTGAGGCCTTATTTAACAATTTTCCAATTTTATCTGTAAGTAGCCCTAACTATTTCGATGTCATTTTCATGACTGAATGTAACACACAAGTATCTATAAATTGTGGGATGTGCCGATTTGTTTATTGCGAGGTGGAAAAAATGCATCAATTTCAAGTTGAACTACACCCATTTTCATACTATTAATGAACTTGTAAATTCAGTTTTTAATTATATGTTAGTATGTAAAAAGAACTTTATACAGTGACAATGGCCAGAAATTCGAAAAAATACTTGAACTAGAACCGAAATAGTAGAAAGCTAAAATTATGAAATGAACAAAACTCAGCTCACAAAGCAAAGAACAATGTTGAGGTTTTAAAATGATATTTTTCGTGATTTTTATTATCAACGGTTATTAGAAACAAACTCGATGTATCAAACAATGAGAAACGGAGAACAATGCACCTCACGTTTAGAACATTATTGTTCTGCTTTTTCACTCTCGAGCCAACATATGTTACCGAACATCACAAAAACCGACTGATGGATACTGACTGCCCCTAGTGCCCGTATTATACGCAACAGATCGTCACACAACACGTCTGTGCTGTCGTCTAGCTGACCCTGCTCGCGCATCTGCGCCGCGTCCAGTTTTCAGCTTTTATTAACATTACCGACTAATTTTCGCCCTATTTCGCACTCAATAACATTTGAGCCGTCACCTCAGCAACGACCATAAATCTAAAAATACTTTTTTTGTTCTACTTTTTTTTGCAGGTGAGTGATTCCACGACCTACACGAGCAGCGGCAATATGCCAGTGCAGACTAGATCAATTTTTTATTCAAGCCCTTCTAAACTGCGGTAGTGCATTCGCGTGGGCGCTTGAGTTTTCTTATTTGGAATCTGGTGTTCGAATTACTCAACAACAACAACGTGTGGGAAGGACAATGACGTCACCCCGAAGAACGGTAAAGTTTTCAATCAAACAGCATTCGTGGTCTGTTGCCATGCGTGTGTTTGTATCTGTCGTCTTCTCTTGTTGAATGCACGCAAGGTCAGATGATGTGGAAATTTGCTGTTTCCAGTTTCATCCTGTTGCCTTCATATTGGTCTTATTTGACACACCATCGACGACGAAGTTGTTTTCAGTCGTCGAGACAGTTTTTGAAAAACTGTTTTGAATAATGACAAAAACTGACTGCAGTGATTACAATACTCATTTTGCGGGACAACGAACGGTAGAAAATGTAGGACAGTTTTCCTTTCGCTGTTCAGCACAGTCTGCTGGAGCTGGAGTCCTGGCGTCGTCGTTCGTCACAACGGGGGTGTCAACGTTAATTTTCTTCACGCCTGATCGATGATCAGCATGATACTGGAAAGATGGCAAGCACGAAGTTTGCCGAGGGTTTCGCATAGACAAATCTCTGGTTATCACCATCGAAGCAAGCGGTTTGTTTTTTCCCTTTTCTGTTGGGAGCAATGTTATAAGATGCGTAGGCTTTATTATTGCGATAACACTGTGTTGATGCTTCTGCGAAAAAAAGACACGTGAAGGGATGCGAAGATGTGTTTTAATGTTTATCGGAGATGACCCGCTGCACTGTGCAGACAAGGTGAGGTTATTTTTAGTCGGATATTTTTAGACAGTTAGCTGGCTTCTTTCGTTGTATTGTTGTGGATGGTGTAGCATTAGGCGGGCTTTTATCGTTCGCTTAGTTCACCGTCAATGAATAGCAATCCGCTAAATCAACGCGTCAGAGATAATGAAAGTGACAGGCCGACGACGTCAAACGGTTAAAGGTTAGTCGCATCGTGGGTGTTTGTGATGTCACAGTTTACTGATGAGTTTCAAGCCACTGTGCTTGTGATTATTCGGGAAACGATTAACGATTAACTTCTCAAATATGAACTTTGTGTGAGTGAATTATGATAAATATAAAAAGCAAACTTCGCCATTTAGTTAGCTTTCGTTTAAAAGACTGCAAATTTGTTAGAGAAATGTCATCTGTATTGGAATCGGCAATAGATCCAACTAAACCAAATTGACAGTGCAATGTACATACAGTTATTTCCGAAACAAGAAATAGTTGTATTTGCTTACGAAAATAATAATGTGTGTTTTGTCGAGCATGTAACGATTAAAATAAAATTCCAATGGAAGATTTTCCAACAGAAATGCTAGTGCATGTTATTCCTCTGAACGTTGGTGTATATTTGGTTCGAAAAAGCATGTTAAAATGGGGAGATGTATTTTCCGTCAAAGGTGAATAAAGGAGAATTTTTTCACCGGTATCCGGAATGGTACGTGTGTTACGTATGAGCTCAACTACATTTGTTTCTTCTTGCGTGGTCTTCAATCAAGACTGCTCTCCGCTGATTACCATAGAAAATCAGCTAGTTATTGCTTTTAGCAACCTGTTTACTACGCAAAAAATACAAATAATAACTAACTATAAAACTACCATCTAGTTAATCACCAACTGCCAATGTCCCATAAATCATCTGTTCAATCCATAATCCATCTGGGTTATAGGCCATCAGACTTTACATACTCTGATTTGGATGAAACTTGGGCAATCTATTTATTTTCCATGAATTAAAAGACCCATTCAAATCAAGGCTGATTTAAAATAAAACGGATTGATTTTAGTATGCACTTTTTTCAAATCGTTCTAACTCGCAAACTAATTAGGAATTAGGAAAGGAAATCGATTGGGTATTTTAACAAATTGAACGTTATTCCACCTACATATAGTTTTTGAAACGATGCAATTCAACAAAAACCTGGATTGTTTGAATCTTATGTCAGAATGTTACGAGGATGGCTTTTCAAACAGGAAGGAAACACTATTAACAAATTATTGCTTGAACCTTGGAATCATATTCTGATGTTTATTTACCGATTTTTCTTCCAAAATCGGTGCACTGTAAATTGTTGTAACTGTAATTTTCTTTTGTAAAAAACGCAAATGGCAAAGTAAAGTGTTGCTTCGAATAACAAATTCAAAATAGTTTATTTCCAATGGCTGAGCGGAAAAAAGATTAAAAGGTCAAATGAAAAAAAACCCACAGAATAGCTGTGTTTTCTGGGAAAAAAATATGCCCAGAGCCAAGATAAGGATCCAAGTCCTGATCGAGATTCAGTTCCAGGTCCAAACTGTTGGAGCTATACCTGAACCTCGATTTTTGAATTGGAACTAAATTCTAAGCTGGAATTCTAAGCCCGGATACAAGATTTCGATTCAAGACCTAAATTCTGGACCTGGATTCTGGGTCTGGATTTTGGAACTGAATTCTCGATCTGAATTCTGGACATGCACCGGGATTCGGGACCTGGACTAAGATTCGGAATCTAAATCTAAATCTTGACTTTGGACCTGGACTAAGATTCGGAACTTAAGTCTGAACTTTGATTTTGGACCTGGACTTGGATTCCGGACATGATTTCTGAACCTGGATTTTAAACTTGGATCTAGTTTCTGGAACTGATCAATGGACCTGGATTCTAGATCTAGATTCTGAACCTGGACTTTGATTCTGGTTTTGGATTTATGACCTGAATTTAGACCGAAATCAGCATTTTGGTGAAAAAAATAGTTGATTTACTGGCCCTTGTTACCGTGCTCACTTCAACTTTCACTTCACTCACGTATCACTTTACTTGATTTTACCTATTACCAGTATCACGCATAGTGAAGTGATCACTGTAGTGGAAAAAACTCATTTTTTCAACAAAATGTTGGTGGCGTGATGTTCACAATGACATCAAGTTCATCCAAATAATAACTTTTGTCTCTGAAGCGACATCCATAATAACGACCTAAATCCACTTCAATCGATTTTCACTGTGTAGTGATCCCGGGTAGAAGTGATTTGCAATCCAATAACAAATTTTATTATTAAAACCGAATATCTCAATGGTAGAAATAACCATTATTCAGTTTAATATAAGAGTTAAAATATCAAAATTCATAACAAAGTCTTCATGAGAAAATATAAAATTCTGTCATTGTAATATCAAACCAAAAACAAAATATTTAGAGAAGAAGATTTTTTCAGTTATTTTATATTTTAGCATTCAGAATTAAATAATATAATAAGAATTTCTCTCATCTGATTCTGACGCAGTTTATTCAATTGTATTTCATTTGAAGATAAAACTACTGGATCAATTGTACTTAAGAAAATTAGAATAACTCATCAATAACGAAATTTCTTGATTCTCTATATGAAATATCAAGAAAATATCAAGTATCGCTATGATAGCACAGAAACGTCAAGACAAGATATGATGGTAATATTTGTTATTATTTTGATCTTTGTTTGCCATTTACATCTACCCAGGATACCGGTAGACCCTATGTCTACTGATTTTAGTTAGTTATTTTTTAGGACAACTAAAAAATTCTTAGTATTGCTAATTTGGATTTGTTAACTTTTATTCCTATAAAAATACTACAATCATAATTGAAATGGCAAATTCACCAATTCAACGTGCTGTCATTTCTTAGCACTCCATTTTCATTCAACTAATTTTTAAGTTGACTTGGCAAAATAAAATATTGTTTTCAACAAATATGAATAGTATCTGTATTTTTAGACATTAAAGGAGCATTTGATTCAGTTTCCATTGATGTTCTTTCAGACAAGCTCCACCTACATGGACTTCCAGCGGTTATAAATAATTATTTGCACAACCTTTTGTCAGAGAAGTGCATGTATTTTTCACATGCCGATTTGGCAACAATCAGAGTTAGCTACATGGGTCTCCCGCAAGGCTCATGCCTCAGTCCGCTCCTGTACAATTTCTATGTAACCGACATTGACAGCTGTCTAGTAACCCCATGTACACTAAGACAATTGGCAGATGATGGCGTGGTTTCAGTTACTGGACCCAAAGCTATTGATCTGCAAAAACCATTTGCTGGTTTGTGTCCAGAATTCACATTCTCTAAAAACAAAAGTTTTATTAGTTATTTTAGCAATTTTGTTGTTAAAAACAACTAATTCAAAAGCAGTAAAACAACCAATTCAAAAACAGCAAGAAACTAATAAAAAAAAAACAAAAATCCTCCATTAAGTGAGAATGTTTACTAGAATTGGAAAATTAATAAAAAGTGTTATGACTTGAAAATCAAAGCAAATCCACGGGTAAAACATATACCGTAACTCCATAATAACAAATATCAACAACCCATGCTACAGTTTCGTGTTCTAGCTCATTTCCCTGCTCAAATGCTTCGGAACACATGATCCGATTGAAATTGTTTCCCCGGTTTGATCTTCTATGTGTTTAAAGAATCCAACCGGACGGCGTGGATGATGATGATGATGATGACGAGTGCGTAACATCTTACGGGCTCCTACGATCGAAACCGCATGCCATGGCGAAGCAAAGTCTCTCGTGTAATAATAATACCAGTCATGGGGAACTGTATCAGAGTCTACTATATGCCTACTTGTTGTGGTATATAAAGCGCACCGGGCGTCGTTCGGCTTCTGGTGAAAATGCAATAGACCGCTTCATAGACACTAGACTAGTTAGTGGCTAGCGAAGAAAAAAAAACGCAAACACATTGAGTAATTCGCGTTATCAGTCATGGGGAAAACAGGTTCGCCACGGTTGAAACTACTTCTTTGAACATAATAATCGTTAAAAAAAGCTAACGTCTTGTTCCGTGCCTTTGCTCCCCCGTTGTCGCTATCGGTTTCGCAAAATAAAATAGTAAAGGGTGCAACGTTCAAGTGGTGCATTTTTTGTACCTTCATTTTGGAAGGCTGGTTGGTGAGGGGGTCCCCATTTTGCCACGACACAATTAACACCTTATCAAGTAACTGGAAAATAACTGCACTCTGAACCACTTTCGGTCGTTGAACCAAGTGCGGCCCATGGCGGATATCGATTTCAGTATTGAGAACGAAAAGTCTTTAATTAAATGCGAACTATAAGAGGTGAAGTAGTCACGACCACCGTCCTCCTCATCATCGTGATAAGCCCGTTTGAAAAGATCCCATTTCTTCTGGGTTTTATTGATTAGCGTTTGTCGGAGAGGTGGAAAAATAAATTAGAACGGCACGATCTCTTTGCAACTAGTTGCGATCGAACGATAGTCGGCAATTTTCCTCTATTGCTTGAATCCACTGTTGACCGTGATGCGTTATAAAGTAATCATTGGCTGGCGAAGGGCAGTTTGTTGAACAATTCGTTTCAAGTGATCGTCGGTAATAAAAGTAAATTACTGCTTCCCCAATTGAGTCCGAACTCTAGATCATTGCCTGCAACGATGTCCGCAAATGCGCAAGATCAGATTCCAATAGATTTCAAGCTCAACCTTTGGTAGATTGGGTCCACATCAAGCGTCGGCTTTCAGCCAAACGAACAGCTCTGCAAAAAATGATGAATGGACCCACCTGCACGCCATCCGTCCGAACCGATCCGAGAAGCTGAAGCCGAACCGGAAAATGGAAAAACGTGTTCCTTTCTCTTTTACCAAATTATACCCTGCCGGAACGGTAGTCTGGCCTCTAATGGTGAACCACGGAAGAAAAATGCTCCCCCCGTCAAAGGATCAAGTGCATTACTTTTCCACCTCACCGTAAGAAATCAATATCATGCCGGTTCTCAGTGACGATGCGCCCAAGAGTTTGAACGAGAAAGGCGCACGTTTGTGACCTGAGCGGTGTTGACGCTGGAGAGGAGTTCGAGTGTGCTTCCTCCGCTTGACACGATGAAAAAATCGATCCATTCAACGATTTGCAACAATTCACCACCACTCGATGTGGCTTTCACCGATCGATCGATCGTACCGCGTTCCCGCACTCACTTGCACAAGAAGCATGGATGGATGGATGGATGGATCAAGGAATTGCCATCAGCAAAAAAGTGAAAAATTTTAAGCAGCAAATTAATTCTTTTATTTTTTACGCCCGGCCTCCTTCGATCGTGCATGCACGGTAACCGGGTGAAATTTGACATAAAAATTACCGTCGCCGCCCAATCACAGCGTGCCATGACCTGGGTCGATTACTGCTGCTGTTTCTTCAGCATGTCGGTGTGGGACAGCGAAAGCGAAGGCGATTTAATTTGTAACGAAAACCGATCGTTTTCAAGCGTGGTGGCACTTTTCGACCCTGGTTCGGTGCAGCAGATTTTCTTTTTTTTTTCTTTGTTGTTGCGAACTCGTAAACCAAACGTCAACCGCAAGATAATGACCACCGCACCGTAATAACACTTGCGGAGGGGCGACCATCGAATGACACCTAAATATGTTCGAATGAAGGGTCTGAAGTTGAAAGGCGGATTTTCAGTTTTGTCTGTGGAAAAATTTTCACAGGCGTTTTTTGACCCAAGGGTTGTGAAATCGCATTGCTTCGCTCACTTGGTCTTCTTTTTTTTGTTCACTAGCTAAAAGTGCAATTAAGACAGGACTAATTTACTACAGTCGTTTTGATGATAATGAACTGCATTATATCGGCCCCTGTGAATATGGGGTTTGGCGATTATCGAAGTATCAACTTGTGAATTCACATAACCTTTTGTGAAAAAACCTCTTGTTTTCGAATGATCGGAGCTAAGAAAAAAGCGAATGCAGACGGCAATGGAAGATTCCGTTTCCCTCGAACGTGAAACTTTCGCAATCTTGGAGTTGCGTGGGATTTTTTTTATTTGCGTGACTTGTTGGCAATATTTTCGGACACGCTGATAACCAATATCAGCTTAGCAAAATTGTTGTTCTTATGAAATAAAAAAAAGTGTTTCTCCGATTCGTACTGATTAGTCTTTGGATTTCTGTGTGTGATGGACTTACGGTTTGGACTGCCAATTTTTCGATTCGATAGTAAGTTATGAAATTGGATTGGATGACTGACATAACCTCATTCTTGGCGAGATGTGCACTAGAAACGTTTTGAGTGCAAAGACGAAATATTTGTCTTATGGAGCAAAGATTGCACTCATTCTTCTAGAAATCGTTCTTTTTTATGATTCAAAAATTAAATTCGCTATAACTAGTATCATTTCGGGTAATTTTCCTCTTGAAGAATCCAATTTCTGCAATCAGATCCAATCCCCTTCTACACCTACTTCAGTTGGGCTTCATTTGTAAATTTCGAACATTTTCGCTCTGAAGCATTCAAATTATACGTGGAAAGCTCCAAGAAACCAAATCCTTGCACTGAGAAGCACCAACAAACATTAACCTTCACAGGAAACCAGTTAAAGAGATCGGTACTGTTTCTCAACCAGGCACGCTTCACTAGAAAAATTGTTTCATCCAAGAAAATCATTTTCGGTCATTCTCATGCTTCTTCACCCAGCTCAGGCATTCTCCATATTTTGAAAACTCTGCAGAGGTTTCGAGTTTTTAGAACGGTTTCCTGTAAACGTTGCCTGATCGTTTTGAGACTGATATGATTTTCTTTCTGGTAAATTTAGCATTATTTTCGCACATACGCAGAGTAGAATTATTTCAGAACATCGGTACAGCAGGTACTTTGTCGTATTTTCTAGGTTTTCCTCTTATTTTCCCAAGTTCAGGAAAGTCATTAAAGTTTTTTTTTGTCTTTTTGTACCATTCCCCCACTTCTCAACAAACCTATTCGATTATTTAATAATAATCTCGGCTGCCGCTTGAAATGATATTCTAGTTTTTTTACATGAATTTGCAGAAATATAACCTCAAAATGAAGTGATGAATAAACCGATTTTTACATGCTTACACAGATTTGATTCTGTTGTACGAACTTCTGTAAATACTCATTGTCGTGAAAACTAACTGTCAAACAGTTATTAAAATTTTCAGTAAGTATCTTTTTATTACCCAAAAGAAAAACAATTCTTGAAGTGTTCGTCCAATGAATTGCGGTGCAGATGCACAAGTTTCTAAAACATTAGAACTACTCTAAGCTTTGCCTCAAAATAATTTCATATCACTATGTCCTCTTGCTGTCTATACATATCGTTCGAGAGTAATTTCTGGTAAACGTTGTGGCAGTATGCTAGATGAAGCCAAAACATTTATCCTTTGTTCTTACTCATGAATGGCAAGAGACGCTTCTTGAGTCAATCTCCCGTGTAAATCGCACTGTTGATTGTTCCGGATGTGATGAAGGAAACACTTTTTTTCACCACACCTTCAAATCGCCTGCTGAATCGTGAACTTCTTTGCTAGTTTTGATATTTTTTTCTTTCGGGCGTCCTCCGGAACATTGAACTAAGACTTGGTCATGGAATATGCTTGCCCAAAAAGTTGTCAGAAATCTGCCTTGGCGTACGTTTCGACATCCATAACGAATACGACATGAGTTTCTAGGCGCGGATTTTCGCAGTAATGTTTAGCTTTTCATTTCGGTTTAAGACTTTTTGCACCCTCTATACATGTACCCCGGCACGCAGCATGGTTTTCTGAACAAAACCCTTTTAGGCTTTTCAGCGATCCATCGGCCTCTGAATTTTGACTGTATGCATGCATTTTTTTCTAGCGTCACACAATTTCTAGTTTCGAAGACCTGATTGGACCTACTGTACTGATTATGATTAGGATTTACTGAAATTTTCCGATTTTTGCCTTTCTTATATAGAAAGGTTATGCAATCACTGTGAAACCCGATTTTTGAACCAAGGCCCGGAGGGGCGAGTGTCATATACCATTCGACTCAGTTCCTCGAGTACGCAAAATGTCTGTATGTGTGTATGTGTGTGTGTATGTATGTATGTAACATTTTTTTGCACTCACTTTTTTCAGAGATGGCTGAACCGATTTTCACAAACTTAGATTCAAATAAAAGGATTTGTAACCCCATACAAAGTTCCTGAATTTTTTTCGAATCCAACTTCCGGTTCCGAAATTACAGGATGTGATATGTAAAAAAAAATGAAAATAAATGCACTAAGTTTTCTCAGAGATGGCTGAACCGATTCTCATAAACTTAGATTCAAATGAAAGGTATAAACGTCTTATACAAAGTTCCTGAATTTCATTTTGATCCGACTTCCGGTTCTGGAATTAAAGGGTATGTAAATATTACAATTTCATCAATTTTCTCAGAGATGGCGTTACCGATTTTACCAAAGCTCAAATGAAAGGTCTCATAATCCTTTACAAAATTACCAAGTTTCATCCAGATGTGACTTATGGTTCAGGAATTTTAGGGTAAAGTGTGTTGAAAAATTTGCTACCTTCACTTAACCCTGTGGCGAAACTAAAAACTTAAAAGAATTCTAAACTGACCTCGTGACTATTCCAATCGGTAGTAATTATCAGTGGACAAATAAAATAAACCGATGCTGGCTATCCTTATTCCCGGTATCCGATTCCAGAAGCATCGGATATAGTGGGCATATATTCCAAAATGGATCTCACTCACTTTTCTCAGCGATGGTTTGACCGATTTTCAATGATGAATATAGGTTCAAATGAAAGGTCTCGTAGTCCCATATTGAATTCCTAAATTTCATCCGGATCCGACATCCGATTGTGGAGTTACAGGGTAAAGATTATTAAAATATTTATACCGTTACTAAAAGCGGTAAGTAAGCCACGTAAACTAATTTCCAAACTTGCCTCAAAACTATTCCAATCGATTGTCATTGTCAGCAGAGATGGCATTTCACCAGAGAGATACACGCTAGAGACAGATTTTTGCCACACCGAGGATGAAAAAAACGAAGCACCGCACAAAGAGGAAAGCGCACTTCTTCTCAGTGTCGAATAGACAGCATTTGAGTGTGTGCTTGTGGTTAAAGCAGCTGGCGCGAGTGAAACATATTCTCTTCGCATGAATCGCTCACACGCGCTCTCGTCTAAATACACCCAAGTGACCACTGGCGCGTGATGGTGAGCGAACACTTCTGTGAACTTCAATTAATAGAGAGTAGATCTGGCCTTGCTATGAAAAATTTGCAAGGAAAACCGAAAATTTTACGATAAATTGTTTTATTTTGCTGATTTTGCGTGTCATCGCTTCTTCTACGCAAACCATACAGCAGAGTGCTCACCGGCGTGTACACCTCTGTGAAAGTATCTGCATCCACCTCAGAGAATTTATTAGCTAATGCTCTAGCACTTTGGTGCGATTCAGTGGAAGAGGTAAAAGGAAATAAACAAACGCACTCATGATGCGTGCACACTTTATACAACAGTGGTGTATAAATGTGAAAGAGAAGAGCTCTTGTTGAAGTTGTCAGTGCGAGGGGAGAAATTTTGCTTGCTCTTCGTCACACAGAGGAGATAGACATCTCTGATTGTCAGTAGACGGCCAAACAAATCGATGTCGGCTTTTTTGATTCCCTGTTTTGGATTAACGTCCGGATATTGTGACTATAGACTCAAAAATGGATCCCAGTCACATTTCTCGATTTCGGAAGTACCTGCAAGCCTGTAGGTTATACTACTTTATGGATAAACCGTTTTGTTTTTCAAGAATCAAACAAAATTATTTTGCGAAAATCCACACATTTATATATGAGACTATGAGAAATATGAGAAAGGCATCATTACTCCACTAGGTGGATTAGAACAGGTTTTGCCTTTCTCATATAGAAAGGTTATGCAATCACTGTGAAAACCGACTTTTGAACCGAGGCCCGGAGGGCCGAGTGTCATATACCATTCGACTCAGTTCGTCGAGTACGCAAAATGTCTGTGTGTATGTATGTGCGTATGTGTGTATGTAACGTTTTTTTGCACTAACTTTTCTCGGAGATGGCTGAACTGATTTTCACAAACTTAGATTCAAATGAAAGGTCTTGTGGTCCCATACAAAATTCCTGAATATTATTTGGATCCGACTTCCGGTTCCGGAATTATGGGGTAAAATGTGCAAAAAATTGTGAAAATAAGTGCACTAACTTTTCTCAGAGATGGCTGAACTGATTTGCACAAACTTAGATTCAAATGAAAGGTCTTGAGTACATTGCCGTTTCAACCTTCCGAGCGAACAGACGTGATTTGGATTTACTGCGAAAGTATTGAAAACCAGTTGTGTGTGTGTGATAAAGTGTTCGGACGATATTGTGTGATAGACAATAGTGCTTTTTCCTCTGAGAGGTTTTTTTTTCGCATTATATAATAGAACAGTGCCTTATTGTGAGCGGTCGATCGAAACGGTACCGTTAGCCGGTTATTGTTTCGCCGATCAAGGCCAAGTGTGCGGATTATAAACAAGCGGCCATTGTTGCCTGTGTCGATTGTGATCGAACATTGAAGTGAAGTGATACCATTAGTCCATACAAACTATAAACAGTTTATTTGTGCCTTTTCCTCGGTGAGGTTTTTTGCACCTTCGCACCGAACCGTTAGCTGGTGCTTTGTGCTTTTCCTCGTAGAGGTTTTTTGGCATCAATTGAAGTGGCAATCGACCAAGAGCAGGTCTTGGCGACCGTTCCTTGCAACTGAACAAGCTAAGTATTGCTTTTTCTTTATTCTGCCCTTATTACAGTTTATTGTTGCATCCCTTTTATAATTTACCACTTGCCTAAATATAACCTCGTGCTACAGTAAGCACAATGAGTCCTCCCCCTCCAGACGAAGAAATGAAGACGGATCCTAATCCGCCTGTTGTTGACAGTAATAAAACCCCCCGGATTAAGGAATATTCCGATGAACCCTCGCTATCGACCGGTCCATATGTGGTGTACTTCCGGACCAAATCTAAAGATAAAGGATTGAATTTATTGACATTAAATAAGAACCTGACGTCACATTACCCGACTGTCACACAAATAGTGAAAATGCGCTCCGACAAGCTCAGGGTCTCGTTGACCAGCTTAAAGCAGGCTAATGAGATCGTTCGAAATGAGCTCTTTACGCGGGATTATCGCGTATATGTACCAGCCCGCGAAGTCGAAATAGACGGCGTGGTCACAGATGCAGGTTTGACTTGCGCAGATATTCTTGAGCACGGGGTTGGCGGTTTCAAAAACCCCTTACTCAAGAATCTGAAGATACTGGATTGCAAACGCTTGCATTCAGTATCGATCGCCGAGGATGGGTCAAAATCTTATCCTCAATCGAACTCGTATCGTGTGACCTTCGCTGGTTCGGCTTTGCCAAATTATGTCCTTCTGGACAGGGTTCGTCTACCCGTACGTCTCTTCGTGCCGCGGGTTATGAACTGTACTAATTGCCAGCAATTAGGACACACAGCCTCCCATTGTGCGAATCGGCCCCGTTGTTCGAAGTGTGGAGAGCGTCATGCGGATGGCTCTTGCGGAAGAGACATTGAAAAGTGTCTCTACTGCAGTGAGGGTCCGCATGATCTCTCAGCATGTCCCACCTACAAATTGCGTGGAGATAAGCTAAAGCACTCTTTGAGGGAACGCTCCAAGCGCACATTTGCAGAAATGCTAAAGAGTGCTACACCACCAAGCCCATCTGCAAATCCCTATGCTTGCTTGTCAACAGACGAGTGCGATTCAGACGACCCTCTCGAAGGCACATCTTCGGTCATCCCTCGTAGCAACAGGAAAAGGAGAAATATTTCCTCTCATAAGCTACCTAGTAAGGGTTCGAAGGTGGCCCTTGAGGGGCCTCCAAAAGTAACAGCTAATGGTAGTGTTAGTAAAACACCGAAGCAAAGAATAGCTCCTGATCTAGAAAAACTGAGATCTGATAAGGAGTTTCCAACACTTCCTAAGACAAACAAAAACTCAATTGCCCCTAAAGACCAGTCAAAGAATCAACCAAATGCTGGATTTATTAAATTCTCTGATATAGTGGACTGGATTTTTAAAACTTTCAATATCTCTGACCCCTTGAAAGGTATTTTGATGACCTTTGTACCCGTAGCTGAGACGTTTTTGAAACAGTTGACAGTAAAATGGCCCCTTCTTTCAGCGATTGTATCCTTCGATGGCTAATTTATCCAATGAGGTCAAGAATTTGATCACTGTTTTACAATGGAATTGCAGAAGTATCATCCCAAAAATTGATTCCTTCAAACATCTATTATATACCACGAATTGCGATGCATTTGCATTGTGCGAAACTTGGTTAACTTCTGAAATATCTCTCAACTTCCACAATTTTAATATTATTCGTTTGGATCGAGAAACCCCCTATGGAGGAGTACTTTTGGGAATCAAAAAGTGCTATTCCTTTTATCGAATTAACCTCCTCTCGATACCAGGTATTGAAGTTGTCGCATGTCATGTTACAATCAAAGGTAAGGACCTTTGTATTGCTTCCATCTACATTCCCCCTAGAGCCTCGGTTGGGCATCAGCGGCTCAGTGATATCATAGAACTCCTTCCCGCACCAACGTTGGTTTTAGGAGACTTTAACTCACACGGTACGGGATGGGGTTGTCTTCATGACGATAACAGATCAGCTATGATCCATGATATTTGTGACAACTTCAATATGACAATATTGAATGCGGGAGAAATGACACGGATTCCTGCACCACCAGCAAGACCAAGTGCGCTGGATTTATCCCTTTGCTCGACATCGCTACGGTTGGATTGCAAGTGGAAGGTAATCCCCGATCCCCACGGTAGCGATCATCTACCTATCGTAATTTCAATCGCCAACGGATTAAGACCATCGGAGACAATCAATGTTTCGTATGACCTCACACGAAATATTGATTGGAAATATTACGCAAATTCGATGTCTGAGAAACTGGAAACAACACAAGAACTTCCTCCGGAGGAAGAGTACACGCTTTTGGCTGGCTTGATTCTCGACTCCGCGATCCAAGCTCAGACGAAACGTGTACCCGGCGCGAAAACTAACATCCGTCCTCCCAATCCGTGGTGGGACAAAGAGTGCTCATCACTGAACGCGGAAAGATCTTTAGCATTCAAAAAGTTCAGAAAATATGGAACACCTGATAATTATAGAAATTACGCAGCGCTAGATAAGCAAATGAAGAACTTAGTTAAAGCAAAGAAACTAGGTTACTGGCGACGGTTTGTTGACGGATTAACAAAAGAAACATCGATGAGCACTCTTTGGAACACAGCCCGACGAATGCGAAACCAAAACACCACGAACGAAAGCGACGAATATTCCAACCGTTGGATATTCGATTTCGCTAAAAAAGTATGTCCAGACTCTGTTCCAGAACAGAAGATCTCCCGCGCCGCGACATCAAATACAAACGAAACACCGTTTTCGATGGTAGAGTTCTCACTTGCGCTCTTGTCATGTAACAATAAGGCCCCGGGGTTAGACAGAATCAAATTCAACTTGTTGAAGAATCTGCCTGACACCGCCAAAAGACGCTTGCTGAATTTATTCAACAAGTTCCTCGAGGGTAATATTGTCCCACACGACTGGAGACAAGTGAGAGTTATTGCCATTCAAAAACCTGGGAAACCAGCCTCCGATCACAATTCGTATCGGCCGATTGCTATGCTTTCCTGTATCCGGAAGTTGTTCGAAAAAATGATTCTCTTCCGTCTAGACAATTGGGTCGAAACTAATGGCTTTCTTTCAGATACACAATTTGGTTTCCGCAGGGGTAAAGGAACGAACGATTGTCTTGCGTTGCTCTCAACCGAAATTCAAATGGCATTTGCTCGTAAAGAACAAATGGCATCAGTATTTCTAGACATCAAGGGGGCTTTTGATTCAGTTTCTATAAATATCCTATCTAAGAAGCTGCACCAGCATGGTCTTTCGCCGGTTTTGAACACCTTTTTATATAATCTATTGTCCGAGAAACACATGTATTTCGCACATGGTGATTTGTCGACAATACGATTTAGCTACATGGGTCTTCCTCAGGGCTCATGCTTAAGCCCCCTTTTATACAATTTTTACGTAAAAGATATCGATGAATATATCAACACATCTTGCACGCTAAGACAACTTGCCGACGACAGCGTTGTGTCCATTATAGGATCCAAAACTGCCGATCTGCAAGGACCATTACAAGATACACTCCACAACTTGTCCACGTGGGCTCTTCAACTTGGTATCGACTTCTCTACGGAGAAAACTGAGCTGGTTGTATTTTCAAGGAAGCGAGAACCAGCACAACTACAGCTTCAACTAAGGGGTGAAACCATAGCTCAGGTCTTCACATTCAAATATCTCGGGGTCTGGTTCGACTCCAAAGGCACCTGGGGATGTCATATTAGGTATCTGAAACAAAAATGCCAACAGAGAATTAACTTTCTTCGTACAATAACCGGATCATGGTGGGGTGCCCACCCAGGAGACCTGATCAGGCTGTACCAAACAACGATATTGTCCGTAATGGAATATGGATGCTTCTGCTTCCGATCCGCCGCGAACACCCATTTCATTAAACTGGAAAGAATTCAGTATCGTTGTTTGCGTATTGCCTTAGGTTGCATGCAGTCGACTCATACGATGAGTCTCGAAGTGCTTGCGGGCGTCCTACCGTTGAAAAATCGATTCTGGGATCTCTCATATCGATTGCTAATCCGATGCGATATCTTAAATCCGATGGTGATTGAAAACTTCGAAAGGCTTGTCGAGCTCAATTCTCAGACCCGTTTTATGTCCTTGTATTTTGATTACATGGCTCAGAATATTAATCCTTCTTCGTTTGTTTCCAACCGTGCTCATTTTTTGGATACTTCTGATTCTACTGTGTTTTTCGACACATCCATGAGAGAAGAGATTCGTGGAATTCCGGATCACGTGCGCCCTCAAGTGGCCCCAAATATTTTTTATAATAAATTTAGAACAGTCAACTGTGAAAAGATGTTTTACACTGACGGATCAAACATCAACGAGTCCACTGGCTTCGGCATCTTCAATCAGAACATCACCGCTTCGTACAAACTCAGTGATCCGGCTTCAGTTTACGTCGCAGAATTAGCTGCTATTCAGTACACCCTCGAGATCATTGAAACGTTGCCCAAAGACCATTACTTCATTGTCACGGACAGTCTAAGCTCAATAGAAGCTCTCCGGGCAATGAAGCCAGGAAAGTATCCCCCATATTTCCTGGGGAAAATACGGGAATACTTGCGATCTTTATCTGAACGGTCTTATTCAATATCGTTAGTCTGGGTCCCTTCACATTGTTCCATTCCGGGAAATGAAAAGGCAGACTCATTGGCTAAAGTGGGCGCATTAGAAGGTGATATTTATGAAAGACCAATCTGCTTCAATGAATTTTTCAGTATTTCTCGTCGAAGAGCACTTGAAAGTTGGCAAACTTCATGGAGTAATGACGAACTGGGACGATGGCTACATTCCATTATCCCTAGGGTATCGACGAAACCTTGGTTCAGGAGGATGAACGTGAGTCGCGATTTCATTCGTGTTATGTCACGGCTCATGTCTAATCACTACACATTCAACGCACATCTTCGGCGTATTGGGGTCATGGAGAGCGGTCTCTGCACCTGTGGCAACGGTTATCAGGACATCGAGCATGTCGTATGGTCATGTGTGGGGTATTGTGACGCCAGGTCTGTTTTAAAGGACTCCCTCAGGGCCCGAGGTAGACCACCTGATGTTCCGGTTCGAGATGTGTTGGCGAGTCGGGATATATCATATATGTTACTCATATATAAATTCCTTAAACACATTAATATACAAGTGTAATCTGCGTTAGTTACCCCTGTTCCTCGACTGATGCTAAGAAGAAACTCCACACACAGGTTCGATACTAACATCCGCCCGAATCTCCCCATCCCTCGTCTGTCCACCATCTTCATTGGAACTAACAAGATCTTTCTGCTGTCACTAAATTTTCTGCTTCCCCCTCCCACGTTCTTTCACCATCTCGATGTCAACTAATTAGATCTTTGTCGTTCTTAGTCATTTTGTTCCCATATCCCCTTTTTACTCTGTTCTCCGTAATATTTACTTCTCTGTATATATTTTTTTTTTTCATTTTCCTCCGTAACATCATCATCATTGCCCACGGACGGCCGCTGTAGTCTATGAGATGAATATGGGCCACCCGCCTGGTATTCGTAGCCTGGGGGTGTCCCCCGCGAACCCACACGGACAGAAAAAAAGCGGCTAATACCAAGATACTTACCAACGTGTTACATTCAGTACGCCGGCCGGTGCCGATAGCCAGCTGAAGGCGGGATCTGCCAAAGTCATTACATTATCTTAATATACTATCCTAGATTTAAGTTATTTGTTAATTAAAATTAGAAAAAGCTCTTGGCATCTTAGAGCTTAAGCAGTGTGCCTTAATAAATTATATAATTGAAAAAAAAAAAAAAAAAAAAAAAAAAAGAAAGGTCTTGAGGTCCCATAAAAAATTCCTGAATATTGTTTGGATCCGACTTCCGCTTCGGGAGTTATGGGGTAAAATGTGCAAAAAAAAAGAAAAGATGTGTGTGAAAGATTGCATGTGTTCTCATAGATGGCGCGACCGATTTTCACAAACTTAAGTTCAAATGAAAGGTCCTGTGGTCCCATGCGTAATTCCTGAAATTCATGCGGATCCGACTTCAGGATCCGGAATTATAGGGTAAAGTGTTTTAAAAAATTGTATACCATAAAAAAAATTTCAAATCTTTTCCAATTGATAGTTTTTATCAGTAGACGGTCAAACAAACCGATTTCAGTTATTCTTTTAAGAATCGAAGAAAATTATTTTGAAGAATACCACAGTATTATATATGATAGTATGATTGATATGAGAAAGACATCATTACACCACTAGGTGGATTGAAACAGGTTTTTACTTGTACGATTTAAAAGATACATGAGATTTTCGGTGGGCCATTTTTTTTATCAATTACACCCTTTAGACCGGAGCAAACGAATCGGTTACAGGTTTGTAGGCGTTGTGCTGTCAATCATCTATAAGGTATAATATCAGTAATATATTTGCAGTAAAATAATAGAATTGGTGAAATGGCCAAATGCCTTCTTCGGAGAAATAACCATTTCGGCTAAATGGATTTCGACGGAACGACTTTTGGAGAAATGACTTGATGTTTTGAATAGTCGCAACTCAAGCTGCAAAAAAGAATATCCCATCCACATCCTATCATCAGCACAAGGAATATAAGTGAAAACCAACTAAAACTTATCAATGACACAACGAAGCGTCAGCAACGGGAATGCGTTTATCGCCCATTTATCGCAATTTGCTCGTAACGGAGATTACAAGCGAAACGCCGTAATCTGTTACCCCCGATTGCATTACTCGGCAATCGATTAGATTGTGTAAATGGTTTGAATAACCAAACGCTAGCTTCGTTCAACTGTAGCGGGACTAATCTCAACCTCGAGACTTTCCACCGATAATAGAGAGCGAAATGATTTATGATGGCACTGCACTGAAGTGCTGTGCTGTAATTTTTCAAAAAGGAAACAATAGCGATTGGTTTTCCTCTATCCTGTCGTGGCTTACTTGGTTTATCCTCCGTTCGCTGGAGTCAGCTGGGATTTCCTAATAACAGAGCCGTGCCGGAAGCGTCTGGATAATTTTATTGTGTGTTCAAAATTGGATGCAGTGTTTTAATTTGAAGGTCGAAAATTTCCTATGGCAAAGCAGACTTCCGGTGGTGAATAGCATCGATCTGGATACCATGCCCAGCGTCTAGCCAGAAGATTATCCGGTCTGCAATCTAGTTCAATGGTGATGAACGGTGGTACGTGCGGTATTCGCCTTTTTTTTCACCAAATAATTGCGCAATGCAAGGCGTACAATGAAATGTGAGGATCAAAGGTGTGTCGATCCGCGAAAACAATCCACACTGACATTCGTTGCACTGCCAATGCAGTGATTACCTATTGCCATTGGACAGAATGATCAACGTAATAATTGAGCCGGCAACAATTTGGTGCGGGAGTGTGTAGATGTGTGGTCATACGAAGTACTCACACCCAAGTTTGCACGGATGCTCGTCAAGGCTTACTATGGGTGTGTTGCTAAAAAAGGGGATAGATCGAAAAGCGTACAGATTTGATTGGGGTGGACTTTCGATTTTTTTCGTTCTGTTTTTTTTATGTTCGTCGATCGGAACGATTCAATTTTAGTTTCACTTAGCTATTGTGGTAGTATTTTTATCGTGTCAGGTTTGAGTAAATAATTGAGAAACTGTATCGCATGTCAGCATTTTGGTTACACGCCCTCATTTGTTGAGAAATTATATAGTCGGTCTTGATTAGAAAAATCGATTGAATGTTACTTTTACTTTACCTTTGAAGCGCTATATTATGAACTGTCGCTGGTGGCATTTCAAAATCCGAAACTGACAAACTGGGCTCGTGCTACAGTTGACCCACCTATACTAGGATTGATTTTTCGGTGCCACCACCCCCTTCGGTTCTTGTAACTAGTCTCGTTCGTCTGGACACGTACACACAGCATACAGTGATCAATTGATTGGTCATGGTAGCGTAAAGCTTACTTCGTTGGTTTCATAACCGGACGAAAATGCGATTGGCATTTGGCCCCGACCGTGAATAATTTCCAAGAGCGGAAAAAATTCGTTCTCCACAAAACGATGATAAAAGTTGAAATAGTATTCGAAGCATTGTTGGAAGGCTTGTTTTCCTTTAGAGCTGTCTCACCTGCGCAAAAAAAAACTATTGCTTTCTACTTCGCACTCGAATCGGAAAGAGCAGAGGACTGGCCGACCCTACTCCACTCGATTGCATGATGATGATTATTTCTCCAGATCTAAATAGTTGAGTATCTTCACGCTTTCTTTCCATCGCTGGTGGTGAGTCTGTCTCCCGTTACAGTAACTTAGTTTGTGATATTTTATTTCGTTCACTTTTTTTACCATCCATGAATGAATCAAACAGTGCTTATGAAGGGTGCCTACTGCACACTGTGGAGATGCAGATGGTTTGAAGAACATAGCATGCGATGTGGATGGATCAGTGAATGGATGAATGAATGAATGTAGTACCTACTATACTACTAGTCGTATTACTGAGTGAAGGCGCAGTAGGCGCGCACGAATGAAAAAAAAAGATGAATGGATGGCGTTCTCGTTACTTCGCTCATCTTTCCACCCGAGCGATGCGATGCATGTAATGAGGGAACCAGGCCAGACCTAAGCGCCATACACAAACGACACATATCCGATTACTGGGTACTCGCGCGTCAGAAAGTGGCGTGAAATGCGATGCTACTCTCGGGTGGGCAGTCCGAGGGTGGAACGAAACAACGGAAACTGTAGTCCGAGTGTTCTTTTCGTTGATTAGTTCCTAGTTAGGGTAAGGAAGGGTGCGATATGAACACGAGTTACTTGAATCGTATTAGCCACAATCAACGAGTTTTCGAAAGCCGAAGAGAAAATTTAAACGGCTCGTATGATAATTGAGTCATCGCAATCAAAGCTGTTCATAATAGAAAATACCATTCCCATTTTATTTGAAAATAAAAAATCTTCTATCATGCTGGAAGTCGACTTTTCAACAAAAAATTAGCATCAGCTTTAATTTTGAGTCATCAAATCGGAATGTTTCTTATTTCACAATCTTTTCTGTTTGTGATTAGAAAGGTTGAACCCCTTTTGCGGTTGGGCTGGGTCCCGTCCATCAATGGGCGGTGTTCTGCCAGTTAACCACTGTCCTGCTGACTCACTATCATTGTGATCTGGTGGCCTACTTTTTTTCGGTCTGACATGCAGGTAATGCAGACATCATGCCGTGCCTTGTCGCTGCTGGCTTTGGTCTGATTTTGACGAGTCGCAAATACCTTCTATAACCAAACCAATATCACCAGTGTGCGTGTCGCGGGTCGGTTATGCAACAGTGAACCCCGTTCTTTGACAGAGTTGGATATTATGCAACCGCAGGAGAGTCGCAAATCTATAAGTATGTTGACCCCCACACGCTAAGAAGTGTGAGCCGAAACCCGAAAATATCCAACCAAGTTGGCGTTGACGTTGGTGGGCTACGCGCGCGTGCATGCAACGACAGCGATTAGGCGGACTTTGTAAATAGAAAGCTTATGCGCAGAAATGTCAACTTGCCTGGTCTCAGCAGGCATTGGATGGATGAGATTGAAGCGGTTCGATAAGTATGCGAATGGCATTTAAGAAAAAAAAGTGATTCATGGTGTCTCAACTTTTAAAGACACTTTTCTAATCCATTCACCGCAACAAACTTTATGCGATTATGAGTCAGAATCACTCGAACCTAACTCTCACTTTCCCCGTTTGACAAATAATGAGAAATTAGCTTGATACTGAACTTCCCGCGAATAGTGCAGCTGGTCTCAGGTTGATTGACCCGATCCATGCGGAGGCGTTACGCTGTACAGACGGGCTGTATTATTAACAACAATAAAAAAACTCCATAATTTGCATATCAAACTACTCCTCGATACAACGAATCTGTCTCTGGCCCCGAAAAGACCATTTGGGTGTGAAGTTCTGGTAGAGGAAAAGGGGGTGAATGAAGTTTATTTTCCTTTCACGATCGTAGCATGCTGGAAATGCCGGTACTTTACATATCACTCTTCGACCGATAGTGAACTGGTTTGCGTGTGTGTGCAGCTTTGAGGTCCGTGTAAAGCCGGTTTTTCTTCCCATGGACCCCAAGGCGGTAACAGTCTTGTGTGACTTACGCTCCAATATAATGCGCAACGCTTAGAATCGTCGCGAGTCACACAACGAGAAAAGGGCTTGAAAGCGAGGACTGAGTCTCAGTCGCAGCTCCCCGATGTCAAGTGAGTGTAATTTCGATGCTAGTATTGTTTATATATTTTGTTGTCATTGTCGATGGACGCCTTTCACTTTCACGTCGGTCGGCCTTTAGAGATGATTATTACATCTGCACCAATATGGGTTGTCAGCCAAGTCAACACTGGGTTATGTAGTCCGTTCTAACAAGATTCCTGCATCGTCGCTTTGAATGACGATTGCTAATTTTAAACATTCATCACCCTGTAACCAAGGAACCGGGAGTTGGATCCTGATGAAACTAAGTAGCAACCTACGGGACCATCGAGCTTATCGTTTTAATCCAAGTTTACTGGAATCTGTTCATCCAACTCTGATTAAAGCTGCAAAAGACAGCCAAAGTGTCAAAGTCACTGCTATATTTTGTATTCCAACAGTTGTTTATGTGTTCCATGCGTACTTATTTGTATTTAGTACATACATACATAGGGTTACTGTTCCAAAGCCCTGTAACCTTAAGTCGACATGTACAAGATGTGGAAATAGTATACACTGCATACATTTTTTTTTAATTTTAAAAATGAAACTAAAAATCAATTTACTTAAAAATATATTTTTTTGTATGTGTTGTAGTTGTTAATTGATGCAGTTCAATACTTCACCTGTAAGTTAGAATTATGAAATAATGGACAAAACCGGTTTCAGTTCACCTAGTTGTGTAATCCAAATTAAAAATGTTCTGGAATCAGTTTTGAAAATTGTTTTTGCCTTTCTCTATAGAAAAGTATTAGAATTGCTGGAAAAACCGATTTTCGAACGGAGCCTCGGAGACCCATAGTGTTATATACCATTCGACTCAGTTCGACGAGATCGGAAAATGTCTGTGTATGTGTGTGCACTTTTCGAAAATATTTGAACGCGCTCAATTTTCTCAGAGATGGCTGAACCGAACAAACCTGGGCTTGTTTGAAAGCTACTGTCGGGACATTGATCAAGTTTGAAGATCAAATGGCTGTGACTTTTGGTTCCAGAGATATGATGATATAGGTGACGTAACCGACAAAACACGTTGATTTTTAATGCTCTTATATATATATATATATATATATATATATATATATATATATATATATATATATATATATATATATATATATATATATATATATATATATATATATATATATATATATATATATATATATATATATATATATATATATATATATATATAAGGGTGCCAATATTTTGGGATCACCTCTAATTTCATAAAGCGCTAGTGCTCAAAAGTTTAAGCACCTAATGCACCTCATGTCCTCATGCAAAATTTGAGCAAAATCGGACATGCGTAAGGGGTGCTGCCAGGCGGTTAAGGTTTGAAAATTTTCTATCTCCCCCCTTGGGTATTTTTTTACCATACCATGGTATTTTTTCTATGCCGAAACGCTTAAAACTGCATGAAACGTTGAGATTTAGTGTCATCTCAAAAAAAATTTTTCTTGGAATCAACTTTCTGGGACTGGGAAATTTTATTATTTTTTATAAGTCCCAAAAAGTCGATTTTTTCAAAAAAACTTCTATTCGAGATGACACTAAATCTCGACGTTTCATGCAATTCTAAGCCTTTTGGCATCATTTTTTGATTTCGAAAATTTTATGTTAACATCACCCCCCTCCCCCCCTATCGTGATTTTTCAAGATCTATGAAAAATCCACTTAATGGATTAAGAAGGGTTTTTTAGATTAGCATAACTCTTCTCATATAAATAGGCAACGTAAATGCCAAGCGCTTGATTGGAAAAACGATACCGAGTATGTGACATAAACACTGAAGCATGCTTTTGTGAACCACTCGAATCAATCTGAATTAATTGGTGTCAAGAATAAGTCAAAATTAGTGTTAGAAATTTTTTCATAAAATGATAAAAAATTCATGAGACTGCTTTGAAGAAAGAGGAAGGCATTACCACACCACTAGGTTGATTAAGAAGGGTTTTTTATATAATACCACTAGACTTTCCAGTTGAATGTAAGTTAATGAAAATCGATTTTGTTATGTAAGAGAAAATCAGTTCCATTTTAAATGTTTTGACCACTATTCCAGTTACTTCCGGAAACGGAAACTGGGCACCATTATATTAAAATTTCGTTCGTTCAATTCAAACCAACTAATATGAACTCTAACTTCTTTGTTGGTTTGACGTAAAGTCGCCATAATTCGTTTGGCATCTTCAATATATGTTCCCACTTAGCTATTGCAAAAACTAACATAAAACTACAAATCGAAACAGTTATGAACCCAATTTGGAAGAATTTTTAAATTGTCTGCACCTTCGATTTAAACTACGGTTTGTAATTTCAATCACTCATTACTCTGCAATCCCGGAGCCGGAAGTTGGATCAGAAAACAACATTGAGGTATTTTGCATGGAATCATAAGGGCGTTCAATTTGAAATATGAGTTTGTAAAAGTATAAGTTATATATAAGTTTGTAAAAATTCACATGATGATTTTTTGCGCTCTTTGACCTGTTTCTCCGGAGCCAGAAGTCAGATCTTAATCAAACTTAGCATTTTCCTATGAAATATTGAGCCTTTTCAAGAGGAACTAATTTGTAAAAATCGGTTCAGCCATCTCCGGGAAGAGTAGCACATTTTTTCATTTTGTGCTCTAATCACCCTGTATTTTTGGAACCGGAAGTTGGATTCGGATAAAATTCAGAAATTTTGTATGGGACCCCAACACCTTTCATTTTTTTGAATCTCGGCACGTTGAAATCGGCCAAACTGTCTATGAGAAAAGTGAGTGCACAAAAAGTGACTATCTCGACGTACTGACTTGAATGATAGATACACTTAAATTTTATTACTGAGTCTCGGCAAAAATGATTTGCACAAGCCGAGTGTTCGGAAATCGTCTCTGACAGATGTATATCAATCATTCTCGACAATTTGTTAACTGTCAACTATTGCCGAACTTGTCAGCAGAAATTTTGCTGTTAGCTCGGCAATGAATTGTCAAGTTATCATGAATCAAGTTTCTAGTGCTCCTCAACGCCTCCACCTGGAAATAATCAGATATTTTTAAGTATATATGAAAAGCTTTTCACGGAACTACACTTCAAAAAATTTTGAATTTTACAGGTGACTTAATCCCTCATACGATGTAATTCATAAAGACCTAATTTGTCAAATGACGGAAAATTTTATTTGGAATGATTTAATGTTAGATGAGCTTGAATTTTACTGGTGTCGACTGTAACTTGCGTTCTGCTAGCAGGTTCGACTGTATAAATATAAATGCACCTTTTACCAGCCAAGCAGATGCATGCTTCTGTGGCTCAGTCGATTAACAGACGTTCTTGCGATCCAATGATTCTCGGTTCAAGTCGCGATGGGTTTGGTACAAAATTCTTTTTATTTTTATTTCAATGAATTTCACGTCATGGAGTTTTAGATACAATATTAAATGTTCTTCCACGTAAATTTGCGTGAATTGCGACGCTCCATTTATGTGCATCTAATAAGATGTTAAAATTTTTAAGTGTGTACACAGTTCGAAAAAATCTTGTAATTTTACATCTTATAAGATGCACATAATCGGAGCCTCATATTTCACACAAATTTTTATTCAAGAACATGTAAAATTATGTGATTTGAAAATTACATGGTTTGAATTCGAACGAAATAAAAAACAAAAGTTCGTTAGCAGCATCGCGACTTGAACCGAGGAACATTAGATCACAAGCACATCGGTTACTCGACTGAACCACGGAGCTCATATCTGTTCGTTGAATAATTGATACATATAAATCCAAACAGTGGCACTTGGTAGCCGAGTGCAAATTACATTTGGAGCTTGTAAAATTTTGTGCGAGTGGAATATTGCGTCATTTGAAAAATTAATAGTTGTGAATTGTATCGTTTGTAGAATTCTGTCGCCGGTAAAATTCATAATTTTTTTCTGTGTTCGAAAACTGTTTCCTTTATTCATTTTATATATTTTCCAACTTCACAAGAAATGGCAATGCTTTACAAAATCGACAAGTTGAATTTCATATCAGAATATTAATTGAACGAATTTGGGAAAGGAGCATGTGGATTACTGAACAATCAGTAAAAAGTAAAGTGTTGGCGATCATATTCGGCATTTTAATATGCTGACCTCGAAAATTGGTTTTAAGTGTGTATGACTCAGTTCGTGTTCGCATCTTATCCGGTCGAGATGACAGAAACAAAGACAATACTGTGTATTGAACAATATAGTATACGAATTGTGCAAATACGATTTACAAAAACTTGAAACTTGGCCTTCATGTAGCGTTTACATTATTGCTGGTTGCCAGCATGCCGGTGACAGTATACTGGCACACCAGTAGCTGGCAATGTTTACACTGTTGCTGACAATTTCTCGCTGGCAAAATTTAAAAAAATGATTAAAATAATGGAATATGTCTTTTAAATATTTAAATTATCATTTTAATATTGAACCTCTTCATACGAACGAATACTTTCAACTGAGAATAGCATGAAATACGTGCGAGATATTTGATATTTTCATTCCGTCGCTATCTTGAATTCCTTCACCAGTATGAAACTTAGAACGTTCAGAAATTTTCATGCTGGCAACAACCAGCAGCTGGCAAGCGTTTACATTATGCCGGTAGCGTGCTGGAGCCAGCAAAAGTGTAAACGGGGCATCAAGACCGAATTCAATTTGTATTGATTTCAAGCGTTGCAAAAATAAACCAGCAGCAAACGAAAGAGAAATCTGGCTAAAAGACCCCATGCATCTAGACGTTAATGATGTAAGAGAGATTTAATTCAACAAGGCTTCTAACTCTGTGTACGTTATGTTTAAACGTGAACGAAATGCAAATGCACTCGCTTTGGTTAACAACGAGATGCACAGTGTCAAGTATGACAATGTTAAATACAAAACCGCTGGTACGAGGTGGACGGTGCTATAGAAGTGCGTGTACATGAACTTCCCCCGTAGGCAAGTGATCATTTCGATCGATAAAGTATGTCGTAATCATTGTAACCCGATAACTGTAAATTGTACAAAATAATGAATAAAAAGTCTTACGAAAATAATTGGGCACGCTATAAAAATATACAGTGATAAAAATGTTGAAAAACACTGAAAGCTGACCAAATAATTTTTTTTTCAGAAAGCGCATTTCATTTTTTTTAAATAATTTTGTTTCAAATCAAAATTTTAAATCTACATTGACGTTCTTTTTATTAGCGTATTTATAAACGGAAGGGTTCAAACATTTTTTTACATATTTTCAAAACTTAGAATTCATAATGTAAACTAATCACTTGAATACTAGAATATGATTCTAGCAATGCATTAGTGTATATTGATCATTCTTCTAGAAGTAGGTGTTATCGAGATATTTAGATATGGCATTCAACAACATTTATAAAACTTTGTAAGGAATTTTATTGTATAGAAGTTGGAACTTTCTTTGGGTGCTTTAAAAAACTGATTGAAAAACTTTCAAAAAAATATATCAATCAATTTTTACGATATTTTGACCCTACTCGAAAGTAAAACTAGTGTCAAAAGAAATATCACTGCAGAGTTATTCATTTCAGATTGCTTCGGAAATTATTCCGAAAACATCGTTGAAATGTGCATATGAGTTCCAAAGACATACCAGCAGCTCTACCAAATCCTATAAATCCCAACATACCGATGCCGGACAAATGAAATTACAAGTCGTAAAAAGGGGCTCCGATCAGGACGCAGTCGGTTACCTACGGATTGAAAGTATGATTAAGCCATTTATCTATGCTTGGTCAATTAGAAAACCATATAAATTAGACATTGGACAATTTATTATCTCACATTCCCGGCCGGTACGGAATTACAAGAATCGGTCCGACTGGTAGACGCGTATGGCGGTCACTCGCGAGTTTTGAAAGGGGTTCGAATCAAGAATCAAGACATGAACAAAGCCATAGACTTTGCTGTACTCGATCGACTAGGTCCAACGGAGATTCCGTTTTAACGATCTCTCCCTTGACCACGACAGGCGGTTTGACTTCGATACCTTCGACTTTATGGTTTATGTAAATTCACCCCGGACTTGGAATCTCACCCCAATTCCCACCGGACTTGGAATCTCGGTTCGGGTGTCCGTTTCATGCAAATCCTATTTCAGATATATGTTGACCTTACTCGGATTCGTTACTTGAACCTATTGCATGGTTTTTTTTATCGATCGGCTCCGCTTGAAGGAACACCTAGGTTGAAGCAATTCACATATGTGCATGAAAATGGTATCATATCAGGCGTTCTTTCTCGTTGCATGTATTGAATCATTGTCCGAATTCGTGCGAACGTGGTTTTTTTTTCGTTTATTGAGAATGCTTGATTTAAGTGGTGCTAATGTTTTGTTCGAACCTTCAATTGGTAGACCTAATCTGATTTTCAGTCATGACCAACTGTATAGCAAAATAACAAAGGGTGACTCAACCGGTAAACAATTTCATTGAGTAAATATTTAAAATTCACAAAGTATGTCACACCTCAGAGCTCGCTCGAGAGAGCTAGTTTCGAGAACAACACCAAACGGAATGGCGTGGAAGATGCTGGACTGCTACAGCAGAGTTCAATGACTTTTCGCATGTAAAACGTCAACACTCTCAGTGATCCAACCGAGACGAAACCATGGCAACGTTTGAAGCAAACTGGTTGGCTTTGTTTGAAGAACAATTAGCTGAACAAAACAACTTCGTACTACGATTGTAGGCAAATTTGAAACTATGTTTCGAAGTAGACTGAGAATGAGTGATGTATTCTAGTTTCGCAATCATTCGACAGTAAGATAAATCGACCACCATCTGGAAGATTACCTGTCCAACTACGATCCATATCATTTCACTTGTTCCGTTTTTCTCCTCAGCAATCGAAGGGCAATTGTCCGATCCCATTCCCACATTCCAGCAATTGACTCAGCACAAACGACGAATAGCCTTGTTTGGTCATCGCGGAATCGCTACCAACCTGCTAAGCGAAACCCGTAAACTGGTCGTGAATTCATTTCACAACGACAACAACAACAACAGCAACAATCGAAAGGGGCAGAAAACATTTAGTGACGACTGTGAAACGGTTGAACAGGCACATAAAACTGTCCTCTACTTCGGGGCCCAGGCGTTTCAGGTATCTTTGAATAATCGCCTAACGGTTCATTCGCTATTATTCGCGGCCACATTCTGCGGTCAGTGCGTCAGATGGACCGATCGCTCGCAGTGACGCTGAAAAATGCCTCTTTTTCTGTATTTTATGTTATTATTTTATACATTCAAATGTTTTCTGCATACCGGTATATGCCCTGTGACATGACAGATACGTTAAACATGCATGACTCAGTACGAACGGAACGAAGAATGTGAAGAATGTACCTCCTGTCAATAGGCCAAAAGCCGCTTTCCTGGGCATCAATCGGTAATCAACCCTTTTCAATTAACATTCCATCCGTACCAGGCTTCGATTGGCAAGCAAAAGGTGTCCTTGACATTGAGCACACCGATTCCTGCTCATCCACTCACCCACGCTCAGTGGTCACGAGTGACTCGCGACGCAACTAATCGAACAGGTTGGCGAGTGAATGAACTTCCACACAAAATCGGAGGCCCATCCAAGTAGGCAGGTAATTCGCACAGTCACCATGGCGCGCATTAAACAGTACTTCTCGCGAGTGTATGCTAAAAATGACGGACGCAATAAAAGAAAACCAGTATTATAACAAATTGTGTGTGTGAGTATTTTTCGTCTGTCCGCCTCCACCCGAAACACACACACACAGATTACCATGAAGATGGGAAATTTTGCTGATTGTTTGCCCTTTACAGGTCTCCAAGATTGAGGTCCGCTTCGATGACGGTTGAAAAGTTAGCGACGGAATGCTATTCTAAAAGTTTTATTTGTTTTTATTTTTGTTAGGTTCGAAGCTTGGAAAATAAATTGTAATGTGTTCTATTCGATATATTAGGGATTTATGGTTTTAAAAATCAAGATGTAAAAATAAAGATAGGGTTGTCACTTGCACGGGACTTGCTCGGCAGTGTAGAGTCTTGAAGAAGCTACCAGACTTACATCGTAACAATGAAAGGTTCATATCATATCCAAAAAACACTATAAAATGAGATGGGATAGCAAAACTGAGAAAAGAACTGAAATTTATTGACGTTTCGCTTTCCACTCATCAGTGCTTTAAGCAGTTCAAATTGTTCTGCCATTGCCACATTGCAGTTCAATTTGAACCGCTAAACAGTTCAATTTAAAGGTAACACAGGGCATGGTTCAAGGTGGATGCATTTTACCGTACCGAGTCTTAGAAATAGTTTATTTTTCTATCGTTCGACCGACAAAGACATATAGAAATGTGATTAAATCTAGGCTTATTTTTGTTAGCTAGAAAAATTACGAATACGAGAACCGAATTTACCGAATTTCCTTATAAATACAGAAAACTATTTATTTGTCTGATTGGTGTTTTCTACTCTCATTTTTCTTTCACCGTTTTCTACACTCAATGAACTGAGCACAATTCATTTTCGTATATTCGTCAAACGTTTTATATCTCATGACCGACACTTTCTTACAAAAAGGCTGCAAAAATGTACATTCACTTCTTTAAGAGGTGGCTGAATCAGTTCTCCGAAACCTGGATTTCATTGTTTCATCTATATCTGTCTTTCGATTCCAAAATGACAGGATGATATGTACAAAAAAGAAAAACTCTTATAGTCCCATTAACTTATACTGAATTTTGTCCAAATCCAGAAATCGGTCCCGGAATAACACGGTGAAGGTGTGAAAAATTGCAAGTTCTGGGCTATATTTTTTCTATGTGACGATGCAAAATGTAGTTCAGTAAATCAGTAAATACCTTTGTTTGACTATGTGACCAGGAGAAAGTGCTGTTTGAGCCAACTTGCTCTGGTTTCTGAACTAACTTCGCTATTTCATCTTAAGTAATGTATGGTCAAGGCAATGCTTGTAAATCGTTGGTTATCTACAAGAATCAGCTGTTACATGTCAGTTTTGTGAACAATCTGCTCACCCTGCACTGAAACTGCGAAAAGGACATCTAAAACGAAAGACAAGGACAACCGTTCAACAACGATAACTAGTGAACCCAGTACTTTTGATCAAACAAACGGAAATCATAATGCAATCACCGAACATAAAAAGGCTTCATCTACTAAAGCATCAACTTGAACAATTGTAAAATAAGGCAACATCTCCAGCAGTACTGAAGATGATAAAATGGCAAAACAGACCGAAAAAGATGTCTTCCTTTGACGAGGAAATTAATGAGAGTGCGAGTAACAAGCTACCCCCAACCAGACCCTGCCAGCTTGGAGCGAAATTAATCTTCAGTTCAGCAACGCCATCGCACGGCATCACATTCAACATATCACGTCAATTATATGGGTGAGCAGCCCTGCTATTTTGGCGCGCACGAATTTGACATTTCTCTCCCCTACTTCTATGTATGAGATTCGATGCGGACGCAACTGAGGACGACATGCTCGCAAAAAAGGATGTTGCCAATGATTTGTACGGGAAATGTGAGAGCTGGATATCTTGTTAATATGATGTCTTTGCCCCAACCCAAGGTAGCAATGCGAACTTTTCCAACAAGATCAAGTAAAAAAATTGTTTCGTTGATTTTATTTTTACACAAAACGTGAATGGTCAACCGGCTCCGTTTAACCGTTGATCTTGAGCCGTGTAAAATAAATGAATTTAAAAAAAATCGTTCCGAAGAAAAAACAAACTGACACCCTGTATTAACTGTAGATCAATATCAATTGGAATAGGTGTAATCCAAAAACGTGATGTGAAACCAGTCGATAAATACTAGGACGCAACTTACAAATATCATTTTGAAATTAAAACCTGGAAAAATCTGTGTATATTTACGTTTTCTGAGACCGACACATTCGAATGTCAAAAATGACATTTTTACATTGGCTCTAATGTAATTTAGAGTACAGAAACATTTACACGCTTGCCTGAAAGGCGGAGTAAGTTTGTTATAGATTTAAGTCATTCTTGTAAAATTCTATCATTTAACGAATTACGTTCACCTGTAAATTTCATTATTTGTTGCTATGTATGATAGCAATAGTCAATAATCATAAAAATAATAGTTTTTTTTGTAAGTAGCCACAGTGGCAGCAGTCCCTTGCTTCAGTTCTACACTGGACCCTTGATGAGATTTGCTTCTATGAGCTTCTATTTTAAATCAACACGTTTTCGTCATCATCGTGTATTTTTTTATATAATGTATATTGCGCTTACATACATATATACATACACACACATACATACTAACATTCATATATAAATACATATTTACATACATACATATACACATATAAACATCATAACATTGAGTTACTATTTCTATTCTAATAGATTCTAACTAAGGTTAATGTACCAATAGTCATCTCATTAGTAGAGTCACCATGTTATTTTACCGATTACCTTTCAATCAATGAGTTATGATAAAATCGAATACAATATTTTTGTTTCGGTTTTGTGAAGCAAGACCGCAGAAAAAGTAATTTTTCAATACTGTTGTTATATCGACGCGAAAACTCGAAGTGAATGCTTCTAATTTTATCTCACTCTTGAAGCCAATCTATCGAACAGAAACAACACAACTCTAACTAATGGTTTTCGTATGTTAGATGACTAATGGAGGTGAGATAAAGAGGGTACCGTTACCCTACCTTTAACTCTACTATTGATCGATCGTTAGTCCTGAGCCGAATCGGTGGCCTTTATTACCGTTCTTGCATGTACTTCCTCTTACACTTCACTCACACATCAACTGACCCATCAGACAAAATCTTACAAAATAAATTGGATGAACATCGTTTGACAGCTATCAGTGGTTTGCTCATTGGTTCAGTAATTGTTATTTAATTCTATTCTACAATATTATATCTCATTCCACAGTACTCCATGGTACACAAACCACCAATAAACGTCAAAGATGGACTCGATTCACCGTTCGTTTGATGTCATCGTGTAAAACCCAATTGGAATACGTTCACTTCACTTAATTTCCACTTCACACTGATAATAAGGGCCGATAGTATGAAAATGAAACATAAAACAGAGCTCAGTTAAGCAGTTAAGTTAGTCTTATTCAAGTCGTTCCATATCTTATTCATTTAATTCAATTATGAAACTAAAAGCTGTAACGAATATCTCGTTCTTCTTATATTACGAAAGGTATTTTCTATTATAAAGTTGTTTTTGCTTGATGGTTGCGAAATGAAATTAGAAACTTTTTTTATTTGCAGCTTCAGTTTTTCCCAAATAGAATTGCTACCGGGCGAATTATGTTTCCAAGGCAACCCCAAATGTTACAAATTCAAGATTTAGGTTTAAAGGTCATTGTTTTGATTTCTAAATTTGAAGCTTAAGGCTTGACAGTTAGATTCGAATATAAAACTTTCAATTTAATTCTAGATTCGCAGATTTTGAATTCAAGATTCCAGATATTGTTTTTCGAACAAAAAATATCAGTTTATTATAGTTACTGTATAAGAAAGATCTGTGTAATCCTTTCTGTCAAAGAACAGATAAGGTTTATTTAGGTGAGTTAAATCAATACAGAACTTTAAATTGTGTTAAGTCAGCAGTTTTTATACATTTTGTGGTTTCACTAATCGTTTTGTACGTGGGTACATATAAACCATATTCAACTATTTTACGTTTCGTCTTAATCGTATCGGTGCTATAGCAGATCATTTTGAACTGCTGGTGCACTTATGTCGTTTTTGTTTATTGAGTACAATTTGCAGGTTCTATGGTTCATATGGTATCTTTCGCCACTAATAATTTTATCCATATTGAATTGTCATTGTAATAACAAGGTAGATTATTGAAACATCACCGTGAACATCAGAAAGTTACAACAATCGAAAATCACTCAAGTAAAAGTGTGACAGAGCCTTGTAGGTACTCCGTGCCTACTTTCAAATATGGTGGGTTTTGGACAGCGTCATTTACCGTTTCGTATACCTCTTAAACACACGTTGGCAATTTATAATAAAACTCTTTACAACTAGAAACCATGCACAAATTTGTGCTGAAGTGGAACCCTGTCTGAGCGTTGGTTGAGCAGAAGCCGACTTTTCGAAGGAGACCTTCGTGTGGCATGCAGCAATTTTTGCAAATCAAATAGTAGGCGCTTTCAATATGCCAAGTGATGTCATCATTGATGCAGACTTGATCCTAAAAATTTACCTAATGCAGTGGGTATTTGTTTTTTTTCCGGTTGATTGAAGGTTTTCAAGCATCGGCGCCTTCTGCGATCTATCAACTCATTTCATAATTACCAACTACAAATGGTTGGATTACATGCCTTCTCGCTTTGAGACTCATTATCATATTGAAAGGTGTTCCGAATTGAGTATTTTAAACCATTTGAACCATTGTTTCCCGTTAATGATGCTTCACGATCAGTTTTTGTTTGCTGAGCACGTTATGGTGGCGGGGATCCCATTTCAGGTGATTGATTGCACCACCGACAATGCGGTGTTTGGATGGTTAGGTTCCAGTTTCGAGGCGATCGCATCTTGTCAACGAGTGCGTACATACAGGTTTCAAAACAAAACTTCAGGATTCCATCAATTTGTCCGTTAGTGGTGGTCTCCAAGATGTTTGAACATGCGTAACAACCGTAAGAGTTGAACTCTAAACATACATGTCCGATGGAATCTCTTCAGTCTGGAATTGATTACCTGTAACTAATTATAACCAACTCCCGGCCACAATCTTGAACATGCTGGGAGCAACGGAAAGACTTGAAACACGTCAAAACTAAAGCCCTCTCGCATAATTAATGATCCACATGAAACAACGCAAATCTCGATCACTTTCCTGGCTAAGAGTGGAGGAACCTCGAAAATTATCTCATATGCGTACTAAAACGTATGAGTCGAGTGGAGGCAGAAGAAAGTGTCAAAAGTTGATCCGGAATCTGGCCGCAGAAGTTGTTTCACTCAATCTTTTCTTGCTTCGCAGAAGCCCCTTACGTCTGCCGGGCTTGGCATCGTGTTCGAAGCAAGGCCGACGGTCATATCGATGTCCAACCTGCGTTTTACTTAACAGGACTTCGGAGACGTGCGCACGGGGGACCAGAAAGCGCTTTCTGTTTTGGTCAACCAACAGACAAATCAGGCAGAAACTCGTTTTCGGCTTGTTTTGGAAATTCATCGAGTGAGATGATGATGGCTGACAGACCAACAAAAAAAAGCATCAAGAAAGAATCACAAATGAGCAAGATTCCGTTATGTTCCTTCTGGTGGGGTCTCATCGGGAACAAATTTTCGACTGTGCGGTCTCTCTGTTTGATAACATCATCGGCAATCGACTCCTTGGCTCGGATGGCGTTGTACAAAAGGAAACGCACGATTTATAAAGATAAATGAAACTACGTCTCTCTACGGCATGGAACCGAAGTGGCGGGTACCATCCAAGTGTCAATAAAAATCACCGATGGCCAAACCCCTAAACAACGCCAGTAAACATTACGAAGCTGGTAGTGTGATAAATTCTTACACGAACAGAATACCCGTTCGTTCCCTCCGAAAAGTCGTTGAACCAGCCGGGATCATCGGGCATTGCGTTGTTGCGGCTGGCCAAGTCCCGTTCTCTAAATTTTTCGCGCGCCACTCTGACTCCGGACCCAGACTCGTAGCACGACCGAGCGATGGATGAGTATTTGAATAAATATGTCTTGGATCGATTTTTAGCGCGGCCTGCTGTGGTATGCGGAATTTAGTTTGTATTTAAATTGATCGGTGTCCAGTGGCTGGAAGTCTCCCGAAAAAAACAGGGAATCCATACAGGAATGTAAAACACGTTAGACGCACTGCATCGTGATGCGGCGGGTAATAAGTCTCAGGAAACCTTGAATAATTATTTGGAAATACTATTTCAAACGAGTATTTTATTACTTATGTACTTGTGTGAAGGATTTGCAGCTTTTTTCAAACATTTCATATGTTGGCTATTCTTTCCACTTATTTAATTAATTAGTGGAAGTTAGATTGAGTTTTGAAAAATGCAATAGATAAAAATCTGAAGGAAAAATGATATAGATCAGTATCGAAATATGCAAATCAGTGATTAAGTATACGGATCATACAAACCATCAGTTCATTCATCGCGTAAATCGTGTTTCCAAATTGAGGGACGAGGGAAGAGTTGCTTTGGAGAATTCTGAAAATGATGTTCAAATCCAGCTACACAACCAAACTAGGATAGTTCATGTTGCCTAAAATAAAATCTGAAGCAAACATTGTGCTGATCGTTAAGTTGCTTAAGTATAATTTACATGCATCGTTGTTTTTGGAATGTCCAGGACAATTGACGAAAGACAAAACGAATATTTTTTGTTGCACTGCTTTGACGCGTTGCATCGCATCATGCAAATAAGTTGATCATTCTACTGCCATGAATTCTAATGTAGAGCTAAACAGGGTAATGCATGGCGTTCAGAACTACTCTGTTGACCGAACAACAATTGCCAAAAATTTCAAGTTGTCGCTGCTGGAACAGAGCATCCTTTTGGCTATAAAAATCATAGAACAGTTTGAAATCGTCTAATTACGAAAGTTGTGAACATTTTGAAGAGATATTAACACCATTGATGTAAATCAGGAACATAAAAGGTCCAACATTACTTCCTTGTGATTACAGATTCCGAAGTGGTGTCAGGTAAGGCAAGTTCTCTGTTTTGGAAACTCATATTGATGTCTCATAGATGACTGAACCGTCCTTTGTGTAAGTGACTTTTCGCCTAATACCATTAGTAGGAGTTTTACGCGCTTGATGATAAAGCGATGTTTTGGAGCAAAGTAAAACGCGATTTACAATACTGTTTTATACAATTGTTTCTTAGCACCTAAAAGACTAACACAGAACTCTGTTTCATGACGTTTCGGTTTGACATGACATATGCATTAGAAAGATGGCAGTATTTACAAATTCAAAACAATTTCATATTTACATTGATTTATACTGCTTTGCAACAAACATGAAGGTGTACAACTTTGCTTCAGCCGTTTTTTTTTCAAAATTAAAAGCTTTATTGCGAAAAAGTGCTTACAGATGTATTTTTCAAAGTATTGTTTTTCCTATTTTGGATCCCAACTCGAAAAAAGGAGTCCTCTTTTGACGCTATCCATGAAGCAATCCATTTTTCCAACTCTTCGAAGGATTGAAAATGTTGATCTGCCAGGCCGTGTGCCATCGAACGGAATAGGTGGTAGTCAGAAGGGGCGACATCTGAGGAATACGGCGGGTGGGGCAAGACTTCCCATTTCAGCGTTTTCAGGTACTTTTTGACCACTTTTGCGACGTGAGGCCGAGCATTGTCGTGTTGGAGGATGACTTTGTCATGTCGTTCTTGATATTGTGGCCGCTTTTCTTTTAGCGCGCGACTAAGGCGCATCAGTTGCGTTCGGTAGCGATCTCCTGTGATGGTTTCACCCGGTTTTAGGAGCTCATAGTAAATCACACCGAGCTGATCCCACCAAATACAAATCTTAACCTTGGCGCCGTGAATATTTGGTTTTGCCTTCGACGAAGTAGCATGCCCGGGCTTTCCCCATGATTTTCTGCGTTTAGGATTATCGTATCTAACCCACTTTTCATCGCCGGTTACGATTCGATGTAACAACCCCTTACGATTTTGTCTTTGAGGCAGTTGCTCACATACAAATAGACGGCGCTCGATGTCCCTCGGTTTCAACTTCTACGGCACCCAGTTTCCTTCTTTCTGAATCATGCCCAAGGCATTGAGACGTTTTGAAATGGCTTTCTCTCTCACTCCCAACGATTCAGCAAGCTCTTCTTGAGTTTAGCACGAATCTTCATCAAGCAATGCTTCTAGTTGTTCGTCTTTGAAGGTTTTTTCTCTTCCACCACCATGTTTGTCTTCGACATCGAAATCACAATTTTTAAAACGTTGAAACCACTCCCGACACATTCTTTTACTCAGAGCAGCATCACCGTAAGTTTCGGAGAGCATTCGATGCGCTTAAGCTGCATTTTTTTCGAATTGTAACAGAAAAGTAAAACTTCCCGCAAATGGCGAGAATTGGGCACATAAACAGACATTTTCGAGCGTGAATAATATGGAAACAAGAACAATTGTCACTGAAATGGCGATGACAATTCGTTAGGCACTGTACACACTCACTTTAAAGGCATTATCATCTATGTATTTTGACCAGCCTCAGCCGGTACAGCCACCTATCGGAAAACGGCGGAAGCAAAGTTGTACACCTGATATAAACTTAAACTCATGTGAACAGTCCTATGCTCCCATATAAGGTTTCTGAATTTCATTTGGATCCAACTTCTGGTTCCGGAGCAACAGGATGATATATGTTATGAAATTAAACAATGTCAGTTTTCTAGTGGTTGGCTGAACCGATTTGGTCCATCCATCATTCAAATAAAAGGTCTTAAGGACTCATAAAGACTGTCCCAGAAAGTATGGACGCAACCAAAAACCGCTGCCATTTCGCAATGGTTCAGAATCTGTCAATTTTTATGGATGCGTCCTGTTGTCTACACTCTTCTCTAACCATTTGTGCAGTTTTTTTTCGTTTTCATTATTTTGTTTCGAAATGTGTGGACTTTCAGCAGAACAACGTCAAAAAATTGTGTACAAATGGTGCACAGAACGCGGACTGTCACTGAGAAAGATAGCAAACATGGAAGGAGTAAGTGAAAAAGCCGTGCGAAATGCAATCAGGAAGTTCGGTGACGATAACACCTTTGAGGATAAACCGAAAACGGATAAAAAAAAGGTCCTTCTAACCCTCAGTTGGATAAACGTATACTTAAGGCGTTCGAGCAAAAGAAGGAGGTTTCAGTTCGGGATGTGACTAAAAAATGGGCACTTCGAAATCAAATGTTCTTCGTGCTGAAGAACGTTTGAATCTTCGAACCTATAAGAAGCAGAAACAACCAAAACGTAGTCCGAAACTAGAAGCATCGATCAGGCCGAGGGTTCGAAAGCTGTTCAATACGATTCTTGCTGGAAATTTGACGACGAAACCTACGTGAAACTCGATTACAAATCCGTGCCGGGACCACAATATTATACGGTGCGAGAAGGGCAAGTGTTAAACCAGTTCGAAACATCGTTTGAAGTCGAAAAATTTAGTAAGAAAGCTATGGTCTGGCAAACAATTTGTAGCTGCGGTAAGATTTCGAAACCCTTCATCACCACTGCTTCAATGAACAGCGAAATATACATCAAGGACTGTTTACAAAAACGACTTCTACCCATGATTCGAAACCACATGGATCCTGTTGTCTTCTAGCCAGATCTTGCTTCTTGCCACTACTCAAAATCAACGGTGGAATGGTATACTATCAAAAATGTCACTTTCATCCCAAAAGACATGAATCCACCAAATTGCCCACAACTTCGACCAATTGAGGAATTTTGGGCATTGAAGAAGGCACATCCATTCAACAGTTCGAAAAAGATTGGATAAAAGTGTCAAAACTTGCCGCCAAGAAGTCTGTACGGAATTTAATGAGGAACGTTCGCAAGAGGGTGCGCCAGCTAGTCTACAATGGCTAAGTAGCAAATGTTGAGAATAATATTCTATTGTTGTAGTCTAATGTTATCAGTATATCGAATAAAATTTGAATATCTGACACTTGTGAATTATTTACAGTGAAATCGAAGTGCGTTCATACTTTCTGGGACAGTCTTTAAAAACTGCTTGTGTTTTAATCAGATCCGACTTCCGGTTCAGGAGATACAGGGTGATTAGTGTAAAAGTTTCACATAAATTTTTCTGGGTTTATCGAGTTCAAAGATTTTGAGAGTCGATGACCAAATAAACTGATTTCAGTTTTACCGGTATTTGGTTTGCGATCCCGGAGAGTACACAAAAATTGTATGTGGAACGCACTACGATTTCTCTAAGATGGCTACACTGATTTTCAAAAGTCTCGAATCTAATGAAATGGTTAACAATCCATTAGACGAATTCGATTGACTTCGGCTACACCAATTTCCGAATTCGGTTTCCGAAAGTATCGGAAATGGAGAAGCTAAAAGAAGGCCAGCACGAATTTAATAAACAAATATTCAAATTCAAATAAATTTATGGTCTCATACAATTTTGAAATTACAGGGTTAAGAGTTTTTAAAATTCAAACCGTCATAGAAGATGATGATACTAAAAAATTGAAGATTTTGGGCTCAAAATTATTTCAATTTATTCGCCATACTAATTCATGGACATACGAGCTATTTTGTGTTATGCTGGTCTCTGAATACTGTTTCTGGAACTACCATAAATAACGACAAAAACTTTAAAGAGGACTTCTACAACTTAGAAATGCCTAATCGATTGTCACACGTTTAGATTGAAAGGAATAGGTTTAAGGTTTCATACAATTTCTTTCTTCGATTCGTGGTGCAGCATCAAAATTTTAGTTACAAGTCATTTAAAACGATTTACGAAACGCGAAAAACACATTCGGATTGATAAAAAAGGTATCATCAGCAATGAAAAAGTTAACAGTATTTTAAATACTGACGTCTTTTTTACTGCCTATTGTACACCATTCAGATTCGCGAAGATTTCTACTTTTAATATAGTACATTATCCACATAATGAATGATATTACTGTGGTTTCATTTCACGGCAGTAGACACTAGCACCGGAAATACCTTCCAACAGAAAATCGTCCCTATAATAAACTATTTGTTCTGCAATTTGTCATTCCAACCAACCAAGCAACCACTCTTCACGAAGAGAATACACTTTGAATGTTTCGAAAGGAAAACATCCTAAACGTAAAAAAAATAATTTCTGAGTATGTGAGAATTAGGCCACCAGGAGCATTTATTTGTTCCCAAGGATGTAGAAAAATTCAGTTTTCATTAAGACGATATTTGTTGTAATAAAAATGAATTACCAAAGTATACTATATTCAACAATTAACTTTAAATCATGGAAACTTTAAATCATGGAAACCTTAAAATGAAATTTGTTTGTTTGTAATGAAATAATAATAATAATAATAATAATAATAATAATAATAATAATAATAATAATAATAATAATAATAATAATAATAATAATAATAATAATAATAATAATAATAATAATAATAATAATAATAATAATAATAATAATAATGAAATTTTTAATCGACGCGATCATTCGTCAGTTTGTTCGTGAAATTATGCTCAGTTACGCTAGGCCGGTTTTCCCTAACAATACCTTTTAACAGTTCATATTTTGTGTCATTCTATTGCGACGAAGACCACTAATCAAACCATCATTGCTAGGAACGTGAGGATGTTTACATTTCTTCGGTCGTCAGTTTGATCAGTTGCAAATTGTCACCTGTTCAGATGCGGTGTTTTGTTGTGCAACAACTGTTTGAATGCATAAATACGCTCTTTTTACCCGGCCGGCCAGCAGAGAACACGTACGCGGACACGGCAATGGCAAATAACTCAATTTCTTTTGGTATCATATTTGCATTAATGGTAATCGCCGATCAACGTAGTTTATTGTTTCCGAGCTTGTCCGCTTACCGGTAGGTGCTTTTATGTTTGATTTTCGTTTTCACACCGGCGGGATGCTCGCCTTGCTATCGATCGAGATCAGGATGCTGCGCTCAGCGGGAAGGTCAGAATGTTAATGTAGATACCCGCTGCAGAGCATTCCGGGAAGGGTTGATCCGAAACGGGTTCCTTTGATTCCTCTTATTACGTGATATTTTTCACCGGGGACCGATCGATGCCACAGCCTACTGTGACTACCGCTACGAGTGTCATTATGTGTATTGATTGTTTTGTGGTGCTAAGAAATGCCCACAGGGTCTTCGGCTTGCTGTTCGACTCAAGCCCGCTGCTGGAAACAGGTAGAACAACTTTCATTTTTAAAACCTGATTCCTCGGTGCCTTATAATTTGCTTTTATCTCACATAACATGCATTCTGCTAGTGCTCTTTGCTGGCCCTTGTCACGGCTCTCTTTCTCCATTTCGGTGGTGTTTTCTTACTCTATTTTTCCTCCTTGTCGGTAAGCCTCTCACGCACTTTTCGGAATGGAAAGCATTTTTCCTCGAACCCTTTTTCGGTCTTCGAATCACCAAAAAAAGGAACAGACCTATTATCGTAATTATTAAGTATTTTATGATTATCATGATTAAAAAGCACAAAACAATCTCATTAATCGACAAAAGCAGTGTTGGCATCATTTCTCCCCGCATGATGAAGTTAGTATCGACTGACAGTTTTGTTTCTGTTTAATAGTGCGTCTCTCAAACGAAATGATTGCTGATTCGCGAGGAACTTTCTTAATAATAGTCTTACTCGCTTAGTCTCCGTTTCGAGTATACAATTATGGCAGTCCCGATTATTGGGGCTGTTACTTTTGTTGAGATCCGGTTACTCTACCGCATTTAGCGGTGATTGAAATTTAATGTTTAGGTTATTTCAATGCAAGTGCGTTTTAATGTGACTCATTTTGAACCGAATAACGTTTCCTCTATTGAAAATGTCGTGTGATTGCTGGAGGCTTTGAAGTTCGCGTATCAACGCAGAGTGTAATTTTTCAGATGATAATCCGTAGAACTAAAATCTAGGGCAATCGACACCGCTTCGATGCTTTAATTCCGAAAGCAGATTAGTTACGGTATCACAGAATAGTTTCGCTTCTGTCTTCAACGTTCTTCTTTTTCTTTGAAGTCATCCGAAACCAGCATGCTTTCGTTGCTCACACCAATTTCTAATTCTGTAAATTATGTCCCTACACAAATTGTTTTTTTTTTCTTTCAACTAATCCAAACAACCTGTGTGTTTCGTTTCCGTTTCTTCATTTACAGACCATGCAAGACACACTCAAAATGTCCAGTTACGCGGACATGCAGGACTGGATGGACCGTGACTCGAAGCTCCCACCCGTGATCCTGAACGATAAACTGATGACAGACGCCATTATCGGCACCGGTATGCCAATCAAAACCGAGCATTCGTATAGCCTCAACTCGGACGGAGATTCCATATCGGATACGCTACCCGACTCACCCCACAGTTCCCAAAACAAAATGGATGGTAAGTAGAACCGTATTTCCAGCCTACTTAGATGTACAGTGATATCTGTAGCAAGTGATTACTGAAACAGTTGTTTGTTGAAATAAATAAACTCTACTATACGTCATCGCGAAACGGAAGAAAACATATTTTACGTAATTGCCGGCATTACAATTGGTTCAATATTTGTACTTCTCGTACATGTCGTCGATTGATACAGATCTGTGATAATATTTTGAATAACCTTCCGCTACCGTAGTATGTCGTGCTGATAGCATCGGAACAAACTCGCTATTCAGTATGCTGCTGCTTTAAAAACGATGAATTCAGGCAGCGTATCTCAATGCGCGATCCAAGCAAGCGTTTTAAAAAAACCTTACCTGAACAAATGCGTGAAAAGATGTTTAGACAAGTGCGGGGGATTCGTCAATGAACAGCGAGGGGATTTTGTCTGTCTATTTGATGGCGTTTCGTTGTTGTATGATCAGGTTCTTTTCGGTCACCTCATCCCATATGCTTGTTTTTTTTCTTCGTTTGTGCATTCGTTTTTTTTTCAAAACGAAATATAAAAAGATGATTGGTAAATACAATGAAGACCGTGACGTCAATTTTTTCCAGATTCACTATCTATCTGAGGATGATGATATACTTTTTCGACGAAATGTTCATGGTTTTAGCTCATTATTTCCATCACTTGACAGTTTATTGCGTAATTCTGCACCTCATTCTAAAACGACGCAGTCATGAAACGTTTAACGCTGGCCACCACCACCAATCACCCACTTTGAGAAAGTTGAAGGCCATTGCCGATGACGGACAGTGTGCTTGATTTTGCATGTCAAGAGAATTGATCCCTCCTGATGCGATCATAATAAATTTGCCCAAACTAATTGTGGGTCCTTGCCTCCGCTCGATGTGTAATTATATTTTTTCTTACCTTACCTGTCGTTCGCTGGCTTTGTTTACCGTCGATACCGCCCGTGATCACATGAAATGTCAAGCCATTTGTCCGTTAGCATTTTCTCACATCAGGCTTACCCTGGCCCGACGGCATTTGCGGCAGGGCCTTTGCTAGTTCCTGCTGCACCACGCCGCTCTCTCGGGAGCTTAGCCTACTTTGTGATGATGCAAAACTGGTGTCGGCCGGTGTATGTCAACATTGCGGTAGTGCGGAAAATCATTACGATCACTGACTTTTGCAACTTAGGTTTTCGGAAGATCTGCTTGTGATACTAATTTGACTAGCTGATCTTAGATGATGCCATAAATTCCACGTGTTCTTTTAGTCAGCAAGAAAGTTCACGCGGAACAAAACCTGAACTTTTTGTGAACGTGAAAGTTTTAGTGCTAGTGCAAGTGAGTTCTGTTACCTTTTTGCTAAATTAAACAATTTTGTGTTTGGTCATATATCATTTCAATGATTTCTACTTTAAATTGCTCTTCAATATTCAGAAGTAAAAAATAATAATAATTTTCATCAATTGATATCCCCCTCGGCCAGAGCAGCCCATAAAGGGAAAAAAATTTTCATCAATTGATAAAACAAAAAACAAATTTTATGTTTAAATAAAAACTTTCGATTTGTCGAAATAATGAAATGTTTTTTATCAATTGTATACGTAGTTTCGAGTTTTAAACTGGCAGCACTGCCCGATCAACATAGGAGAACAAAATTGTATCTTGGGGTTGTTTTGTTCTTTTTATCTAAACTAGTCATAATTTTGGCCTCGTTAATAGTTAAAATAACAAAACTTATAACTCAATTTAACCTAGGTGATTGTTACAAACCTTGATATGTAAATATCAATATTATATCTAAATTTGTTACAAATTCAATACGAATTATCGGCTGTTATTACCAATTTTTTGGGGGGAAAGGCTTTACCGTGCAATTCTAAAAATAGATTTCGCGAAGTGAGATGAAATTGCATACCTTTAGGCGATTTGATTTGCCATAAAAAAAAGTTATGCATGGTTAAGAGACTGGTTCCGAACCGGGAAGTTTTGAGTTGCCAACATACGCAACGATTGCATCGGGGCACGAGAACCGACTGATATCGCTCTTCTCGCTCCCTCTTTCGTCGTTCCCTTCCAACCGGGACATGAATGACAAAGGGGCTATTTTAGAACTATGAGCAAGCTTTCTTTTGGTGCTGAAGAAAAGTTGTGAATGAACGGAAATGACTAAATTCAGTGAAACAAAACTACCTTATAGAATCTGAGGAAATTAACTAATGAATGATAGTTTTCCAGCTTTTTCTTCTTTGTACCAAGAGGGCCAACTTTCCAAAAACATTCGAATCAGTTCGCTCGTTCAGTTAAAGTAGTGAATTTTCTGTCGGTGTGTGTGTCGAATGTGTATGTGTGTATTGACGGGCATATTTGATTAAAATGTGCACCTTATTTTCTCGGAGATTTCTGAATCGATTTTCGTATTTATATTAGAATAAAAATTCGTTTGAGAGTCAGTGAAAAATCAAAAGTGTATATAATATCGATTCGAATAGCAAGTTTTTATGATTGATGATCAACCAATTGCCTATTAGTCACATTAGTTTGCGATATCCGCAGCCAGAAGCCCAGCAAGTAATGTTAAAAAACCATCGAAATTGAACTTTCATTCCGGTTTGATTGTTAGGTATCTACTTAGATTGACTCACAGAAAAATGATTCAAATGGAAAATCTCATAATGCGGGTCGGTTGGTTTAAACTCCACATTGCAAATTTCGAATCTCGAAATCTATATAACTTTTCAAATCGAAGGTATTATGGTGCGATAAATCGTTTTTGTCTGATTCATGATTTAGGCCCGTACCCAGGATTTCTTTTCGGGAGGGGCTCAAAGATTAAAAAATGCCTTTTACGGGTGTTAAACTTTAAACTTTTCCATTTGAACTGATATTGCATTACATTTCATTACGTTTGCTGTCTTGTAATTTGTGTAACACATGTCTGAGACCTTCTAAATAATTATATATTTGTTTTTGATTTAGGGAGGGGCCAGGGGCTGAGTTTAGATTTTGGTTTTGAGCCCAATTTAGATTTTGTTTTTTGTTTATTGCAGCGTCACTTTTGAAGACGTTTTGAAATTTTTGACACTTACCAGTCTGTGTTTTCGGAAACAAAAATCGGTCACCGATAATCCACTTTTTCCAATATTTTTTAATAGAGTTTTAAAGCTTTTGCCTTACCTTTCTTTGTTCGTAAGAGAAAAAGCGAAAATCATCTTGAAGAACATTTATTTTCAATTTAAAATTAATATTTGAATAAAAATTTTACACAATTTAAGTAGGAATTACTTAGGAACGTTCTCACATTTAAAATTTTGGCCGTCATTTTGAAATCAAATATCAAATTATTGTTTTCAAAAGCATCTTCAGGAATGGAAAATATGTTCGTTACTGCTGTTTAATGAAGTATAGCTTTTTTCAGGTTGAAAGTCAAAAACATGATCGACAATAGTGTTTGAAATCTCTTTTTCTCAATTCTCTAGTATAGTTTTATCTGAAATATAACGGCCCTTATTATAATATCTGGACTTGTTATAATCTTGATAAATCTGAATGTTTGCTTCTGATTTGGAGTCATATTTATAACATAATGAGATATAAATATCAGGATCATATATAATTTTGAAAGAATTCTGTTATGCTCTGTTGATCGGGTGAACACATTAGTTCGACAGAATCATCTCTGACGTGCGATATTTTGACTTGAACCTAATCCCGTTTCGTTCGCCAACTCTCATTCACCACTCCCTTCTTCTACCTTTCATTTTAAAGCATATTTCTTTTCTTCTCTAGTTTTATTGCAAAATCACCATCGTTTTCGGTTTAGTGTCATCTAATTACTATAGATTTGGTCAGCTAGGGTTAGTTCTAATTGATAGTATTAAGTACATACATGTATCTGTTGGATTGTTGTAATCTGTTATAAACGATGAGGAGGTTTTATGCCTGCTGGAGTGAGAGAATAATATTTCAGCTCCATTGGGCTTTTTCGTGCTCCAAATAAATAAATAAAATAATAAAGTCGCCATTTGAGCCAATTTGTTCTGAAGGTTTTTTTTTACACGGGGGTGTTAATTCCGGAATCCGTATAAATAGCTTGATGTTATTATGAACATCACGACACTAACATTTTTTTTGGAAAAGAGATTTTTTTTCGTTACAGTTGTCGCTACTGGTAACAAGTCAAATCAAGTAAAGTGATATGTAAGTGAAGTGAGAGTGAAAGTGGAAATGAGAACGGCAATAAGAACTAGAGATGGGCAAATCAGTTCATTTCAAAGAACCGTTCAGTGATGTAGAGTTTTATAAAAAAAAATTAGTATGTAGCCGAGCCGTTCGTTCGTTCTTTTCATAGTTAGTCTACCTTTTTGAATGACTAACCGTGATTAGAACTGAGGTTTCGTAGTTTTCGTATTAAACTGTATTACCGTTCTTGGAAGCGAAAAAAAGGTCCACGACTTTGAACTGAAGAACTATCATTCTCAAAAAAGAACTATTGGTCAAAACTTTTGGACCGTTTGCGAACGAATCGCCCATCTCTAATAAGGACCAGTGATGGCTTTCTGGTTGTCAACAGATAGTAGTCATTAAGGGGTTTTTGGTACCGCATGATATAAATAAAAAAAAAAAATGTTGGAATATTTTGCCTCGAAAATTATAAGTGTTAAAAATTGTAAACTACCTGAAGTGATGAAGTGAGAAAATCTTAAACGTTCCAAATGAAGCCATTCACAGTCCTGCTCATTGTCGATTCATTTTTATCCGATAATGACTCACCTCGGTAGAAAGGCCAGCACTGGACATTCAAGCGCAAAAAGGCAGAAAGCTCAAATTGCATAATCTTCAGGCCCTAGTTTTTTTATTGACACATTTGTCGTCAGCGTTACGAATCGCACACGTGCAAACAAATCAGACCATGCACCAACCAATCTACCAAGCAGGCCACGGATTCAGTTGACAGCTGCTGTCGCTGGATGCTGTGTAACACGCAGCAAACCAAACACTCGTAACGTTTGCAGTAATAATAATCACCACAAATGAGCACCGTTTATAGTCGTTTTAAGCGGACCCAGAATTGGATGATTAATCAATAAACATTCAGTGCAATTTTATTGCAATACTCTTTCAACCTCCCCAGCAAACTTTTTATTGGTTGGTACATACGCATACTGGTCGGTGCTGAATGCATTAGTCAATTGCTAATGATTCGAAAAATGTCAACTATTTGTGCCGGGAAATGGTGTGACATACCTTCATGGCGAGGAAATCAAGCTCGCAAGAAAGAAGAAGGAAACGGAAATCGGCAGCTTTCAAGTAGCCAATTTAATCGACGAAGAAGCAGCGAACGACGAAACTGTCCACATCTAATTAATAACCATAATAAATCCATACACCGTTGATAATATCATCGTCATCGATTGCAAACCAAAATGAATGATCGAAAGCGCGATCGGTTGAGTGGTGCGAAACATTCCCGTCATCATCTCTCAAGACGCAGCTAAGACGGACCGACAGCCACCGAAGAGGAAAACAAGCAAAGCTTAATTGAATAATTATAATAAAAATTTCCACCTGAGCTTCGAGCTCAAGGTGTGTTGCAAAAATTATCCATAGGCAGGAAAAATACTGATTGCGAATGATACGCATGATCCGGCGATGTTTAGTGCAATTTAGTTGTGTAAGGTGCTGAACGGGTAGTAGTTTCCCCTTTGAATGATTTTCTTTCTAGTAGAAAGACGACCTTGACGATCGTTTATTAATTAAACGAATTCGAAAATGCTTCTATTTCGAGTGAAGGTGATTTTTTTTCATTTTTACTCGAGTTCTTTCTTTTGTCACTTCTGATTAGAATCAGTCCAAGGTTTTCCGTAGTGAGCAGTTTGTTAACAAAACTGGCATGTAATCAGGTAGTTCTCGTAGGTTACCAGTAATTTCCAGGTTACCAGGATTTTTTCCGACTTGACCAAAAATTACATAAGAAGGAATCGTCTTATGTGGATATGTAAAACTCACACATCATTCTGGATTCCGGGCAAAAACTTTGCCTTACTTCCGTTCCGATGGAACGAATTTTTCCGGACATGGGCTTCGATCGAATAGGGCCGTAAAATGAATTTTTTTCACTGGAGAATCTCCGGAAACGTTAATTATAATTTTACCCTATGAAGTTCAATGATCTGATGAGTTATGTAATTTTTCAAAACAAATTTTTTATCGTTTCTTCCTTATCCCAGCCTTATCTGAATTTTGTTTTCGTTTTGCACATTGATTACACATAATGTGTTCAGCGAAGCTATCCTCAGCCATCCGTGCCAAACCTTCGTTTTGTGTAAACATAACCATCTACGCACCGGTCAATTTATTCCAGTAACCGGCACGATCATAAATTTAGCGCCACAGAAAAAAATCATAGTCTATTCTTAATCGTTAGTTTGATGCTTCTGCGGTTGTTTTAATTCTACATACTCACGAGGTAGTGAAAGAAAGACCTTGAAAAAAACACAAACTATCTTCCGTTTTGCTACGAAAAATTGTTGATTTCGATAGCTTTTGCATAAAATTTCCATTATTCTATTGATCGCTAACAGAGACCTTGTCAAAGCAGACTCTGCCTCCGCCCCAACAATTCAAACTAATGTGTACTTCCGGACTCGAAGTCTTTCGAGAAATGCTTGCCGTTTTGATTATTTCCTTTCACCACATTTTCCTTCCGTACACACTCTCTGTTTAGTGGTAACTAGATCGACTCCCCGCTCAAGTGCCCCATTGAATGAAGGTATTTTCCACGCCAGTAGTTATTAAACCTTTCTTGCATTCGGTTTTCTCATCTCATTCCGGTCACCTTTCAGTCGCAGTAGGCCTATTATATTCAATCCGAACTGGTCACCACCCCGTGGCGAGTCCACGATGGACAAAAGTGCAAATGTGTTAAAATATAGCTTAACGCGCCGGCTTGGATATCATAAGCTTAGACAGGCAATAAAAAAAAATTGAAGCATTTAATTCCAAACCTTTTATTTGTAACACATAGCGTGTATGTCCGAGATGATCGGCGGATCGGTTACTTCCGGTGGTACATTTCAAATGAGAGAAGGAAGTGGCTAGTTTTCTAGTTCGACTGCATTCATGACACTGACCCGATTCTCATTCACGGCGTCGGGGGAGTACGACATAGTTGGTATTAAACTTGAGACTAGACCTATTTAAAGCGCTACTCACACTAGGACGTATCCGGAACGGGACGGATCCCGTCCGGGCTAAGCTTCAAGTTTGTTTAATGCAGCTCCATGTGAATATTCTCACTAGACCGTGTCGTTCCCATGTCTGTATCGACACACGTCCGAAGCACGGTCAAAGCATGTGTTGATTCAAAGACACTATTGGCAGGTACTTGAATTGTCACACAAATTCCACAAAAATCGTTAGCAATCTTCGTTCACATATCGTCTTTTGGTTTCGGCATTGCATCTTCGATTAATGTTTACTTGCCTCAAGTCTGTAATTAAATGCTATTGTTTTTTGCGTGTCTCCTGTTGCTAAATATAAGCCATCTGTTCTAAATTTTCATCCATTATAAAAATCGCCACACGAAAATTTTTCAACTTCTTTGTATAGACGCCAAACTAAAACTAATCGTACGATATGCGTCAAAATTTGACAGAATGTGTATAAAAGTGTTGCCAACGTTGAGAGAATAAAAGTTTACCGATTGGACAAGTGCCGGAATTTTAAAATGAAAATTCCGGTTCTTTTTTGATCATAAGGATCTTAAACAAACTGCAAGCCTCTCTCGGGGAGTCACTGCTAATCGGAATGTAGTGTCATGCTGTTTAATATACTGATGAATTTTACTTAACAGTGAATTGAAACAGGCTTCTGACATTCGGAAATATTCCTTGATCTCGTCATTCACAAGCTGCTTATATGCTTATGCTTATGCTTTTTTTCGCCAAAGTTCGTGCACCCAATTCTTCTTTCTTTTTTTTTTTGTTTTTAAACTGCTGCTTATCTTCGTCATTCAGAGCCATAGCAATTACAGCTAATTCTTCGTTGGAAAAATGTTCCATTTTCGTGAGGTTTCTGTTCCTCAAATCAAATCAAATGCAACGATTGTGTATGTTACTAATAGCAACGACAGCGACACGGAAAGTGCACGGTATGATGAGAATATTTTGCAAATTAATCCGGCACGTTGCGGTTCCGTTCCAGATACGTCACGGCCTAGTGTGAATAGCGCTTTAGAGCAAATTCAACAGCTGCGAGATTCATATGGGTGGTCTATAATATAACTGAAACTGAAACAAACGTATCCCCAGCAAGCCGTTCTAGTTTTATTTATTCGACCAGTTCTTCTGTCAAATTTAAAACTGGTCTACGATGCCGTTCTATTTTTTGTATATTTGAAACACGAGTAAAACACTGCTGGGGCTGCCAGTTTTTCTTGTTATAAAATCCAGATTTAAATTTTGTAACTGACATAAATTATGCATCTAGAACTAAAACACTCCTGAATATGCCCTTAGAGTATAAAAACCAGCGATGCACAGAAATTAGATGGCAGATGGTTTTTTTTTTAAATTTATCCTAAGAGCAAATTCAGCAGTTGGAAGTTTTATATGGGAGATCTATAATAGAACTGAAACTGAATCTGAAACAATCATATTCCCAGCAAGTCGTTTTAGTTTTATTTATTCGAACAGTTCTTCTGTAAAATTTTAAACTGTTATACATTGCCGCTCTTTTTTTTCGATTTTTTAATTAATGTCGTCATGGGAAAGGTTTTTCAATGCACTTAGCATTGAGATGATACCTCTTTTTTTTTATCAATCCGCATGTGTTTTTTTTGCATGAACATTCGTCGGTGTTTTGGCATTAAAAATGCTCACTACACGGGGTCGGGTGTCAATAAAAAAAAAGCAAAAGTAGCTATGTTACCTTTTTTGTAATACTTTTCAACAATAATAACTCAATCAGTTGTTGATTCAAAAACATTTTACTTGAACATTTATGGCAACGTCGTTTCAGTATTTCAATAGCATACCATTGAAAAATAAGTTTGAATCGACCAATGTTTTCGCGAACCAATCATTGCATGCCGTAATGATATCCTTCAGTTTTCTCTCGCGCGAACGACGTTTTCGATCGTTACTTAACAACTCACATTTCATGCAGTAGCTTTTCTGCTTCGATTCACGTGTATGCTTTGTCACATTTTCTACTTCAGTCGGTGGCTGTCTGCGAATGAAAGACGTAGTTTGTCTAGTGAGTGTATGACGAAACTGAGTTACATTCATTCGCTCGCTGGATAGTCGCTTTTGCACTGTGTGCGGTGCATGGATACCATTTTCCGTCTGCTGTACACCGTGTTTACTTGAGTATATTAAATACCAATTAACTGTTGATTTCGGTTATCCGGTAACTTGCATACCAATTTAGAACTATTGTTGATAGATTTTTCGTACCTAATTTAAAGCGCTTGCGTACATTGAAAAATGGATTTGTTTATCGATGGGGTCGTGCGTATACTGGAATCTCCATTTACGGGCGAAACGTTTAACGTTGTGTTATGAAGATAATCGAAGATTCTTCTTTTTTCATTAAATGTGGAAAAGACACGTTAAACTGTTTTTCAGCATAAGCACATAGCTGCTATTATTAAACTAAACCATAATCTATTTGACATGCCCTGATGAAGCAAAATATTTTAGTCTAATGTTTGATAAAAATCTTGCTTTCAAGGTTCACATAAGTGGATTTTAGACTATCAGGGAAAAAAGCTTCAAAAGATTCAGAATAAAATCGTCATAGTTATCATAACGCGGCCTAACAGGTTTAATATAAATGAGTTTCACAAACTCAAGTATTTAGAATTATTAGATCTAATATCACGTAGTATTATAAGAAGATTCCGATCAAAATATATGCAATCTTCTATTGGATTGATTCACTGTTTATAAAACTAATAGGTTTGTACGTACCCAAATTCCCGACCGAAAGACAAGTAGGTTTACAATTTTTCCTACAGACAAAAATCACAGTACTTGTTAAATCCAATAGATAATATAATTGAACAGTCGTCAGTTATATAAAAATTTATTATGAAAGAATCTAATCGTCAATTTTCTCATTCGCTAACCCTCTATGCGCTTTGCCTAGAATAAGTTCAAAATTTTGTATTTATTAAGTGGACCTTAGAATTGTTTCATTTTTAATGTCATTGTACTCAGTTGTATCTTCAGCTACAACTCTGTTTCATATTTTAGTTTTCGTGTCATTGTAATAACGGCCGTCACTTTGAGTAGTTAGATTGAAATTTCAATTACTCATTACCCTGTAATTACAGAACTGCAAATCGAATTGAAAAGAAAAATTGTAGGAAACCATAAAATTATTTCTTTGAAACTAAACGTGTGACAAATGATTAAGCATTCCATGTGATGTCGAAGTGAGTTCCACTTTAGAGTTTTCGGTCATTATTTACGGTACTTCTGGCACCGGTATTCAGGAACGCGTATGAATTGTGCTCTTCACAACTATTAGTTTTGAAAAAAAAAACGAGAGATATCACGAAAAAAGCAACATATTTCTTCCAGACTTTAGAAATAAAGACGAAACAAAAGCATTTTGTTGAACGAAGTGATTGTAAAGTAAAAAATTGTTCTGGTAACTGAAATTAAGAAAAAAGCAACTTCGGCAATTGGAGCCTTTTACGACATGGAAGCAGGAACTCAGTGGATCTATTCTTGGCTACATGTTTTTGTCGCCGGAAACGACACGGCCTATAGGCTGGTACTGTCCAGAGAAAGACAATAGGTACTATCAATCTCCCATTGGACCCCAGCCCCTCATCAAATATGTATTGGACCATAAGTCATTTAATTTGAATTTTTATTCATAAAATTCGTTGTGTCACTTCCGGTGATGCTCTCAACGTGTATGCAGGTCGGTTCGCACTAGTGCGACGAAAATTTGTGTATTTCTTGTTCGAGGAAGAAAGATTTTTCGCGTCCTGGAGTGAATCAGTGTTGGGACGCCGCGAAACTATCATCGGGAGTCGCTGTAAACCTTTACAATCGAAAATAATAAAATAATCGAAAATAACATAATCGAACATAATATAACTTCAACGGGCGAGATAGATCTCTATAGGTCCCAGCCCAGTCAAGTTGACATACCAGCAAATAAAAAAATATCGTTGTGGTCTTCTATGGGAAACGGATTCTCTATTCCCGATACTTTCGGAATCGGAATTCGGAAATTGGTGTAGCCGAAATCAGTTAAATTCACCTAACGGATTGTAAACCATTTCAATTTATTCGAAATAACACATGGGTCAATAAGTCCCGAGACTAACAATGGAAACAACATTTTTTTTTATTCATCAACATAATCACCTTTTAGGGTGATACAATGGTTCCAACGTTTTTCCAATTTTTCAATACCATGTTTATAAAAAAAATTATCTTTCGCTTCAAAATAAGCTTCAGTTTTAGCGATGACCTCCTCATTTGAGCCAAATCTTTTTCCCTGGAGCATTGTTTTAAGATCAGCAAAGAGCCAGTAGTCACTGGGGGCTAAATCTGGCGAGTATGGGGGGTGGGGAAGCGGATCAAAGCCCAATTCGTTCAATTTCGCCATTGTTTTCATCGACTTGTGGCAGGGTGCATTGTCTTGATGAAAAAGATTATTTTTTCTGCATGTGCGGTCGTTTTTTTGCGATTTCCTCCTTCAAACGCACCACTAAGTCACTATTATAATCACTGTTGATCGATTTACCTTTTTCGAGGTAGTCAATGAAAATCACGCCATGCGTATCCCAAAAAACTGACGCCATGACTTTGCCAGCTGACTGCTGCGTTTTCGGACGCTTCGGACGGCTTTCGCCAGCTGTGCGCCGCTCAGATGACTGCCGCTTCGACTCTGGAGTGTAGTGATGAATCCATGTTTCGTCCATAGTAACGTAACGACGCAAGAAATCTTTTTTGTTGCGAGTAAATAGCGATAAACTGCTTTCTGAATCATCGACTCGTTGCTGTTTTTTGTTCCATCGAAAGCAATCGCGGCACCCACTTGGAAAAAACCTTTTTCATGCTCAATTTTTCATGAAGGATAGTAAACACACTTCCATATGATATCTGTGTCATCTCAGTAATCTCACGGAGCTTCACTTTACGATCTTTCATTATAACTTTTGTCACTTCACTCACATTTTCCGGTGTAACGGCTTCCACAGGTCTACCCGAGCGTTCCGCGTCATTTGCGTCGGTACGACCTCGTTTAAACTTGACGAACCACCGACAAATCGTTGCTTTTGATGGAGTCCGGATAACATTTTTCAATTCATTGTTTTGCTTGCACGGAGTTTTTAACCAATGAAAAACAATGTTTTATCAAAACGCGAAACTCGGTTTTTCCATTTTTTTAAACTCAGCTGTTTCTGGTCGGATCGACTTAAAATTATGACCCGTTTCAAGCAAAGGTTAGCACTCTAGAAATACATGGTTACTGGTTTACTACGAGCGCCACCTCTGCTTTAGTCTCGGGACTTATTGATCCATGGGTTATAATACCTATGTCATATTCGAACAATTTTGAAAAATGATACTGGATGGTACTTAGAAACAATTGCATGCAGCAGCATTAAAAACCTTGTTTAATTTGCTTCCAAACATTGCTTTTTAATGCAGTGTTCAAAACTCCTAGTACTGCTGTAGAGAGGAAAAGTAGATTACACAAAAATATCGATATATTCGTTCAAAATGGACGGATTTTAATAATCTGTGCTTTTTTGGATAGCTCAGTGGGTTTGTTTAGTATAATGTGAAAAAATATCATCTCTTGTACATCCCGTATGCAAAGTACCATATCTGTTCCATTTAGACCGAATTTCATTATTTTATTATATTGGAATATTGAATTATTAGTGGTGTATTACCAATATTTCGTGCAATACAAGCAGGATTTAGCGCTTTGTAGCACAACAAATTAAAAGGTCGGAATTGAAATTTCAATTGTCTTTTTCTCAATATGCCGATTTTCCACATTGGACTACTATGCAAGCATGGGTAGTATATCGCAATTCAAAGCAACATTTTGAGTCAGGCACAACTTTCCATAGAATCAAGAGGACCGATCACTGGAGACAATTTGCTCTACTTCGAAAAGAACATTTCGGTGAATGCGGTGAAGTACTCGTAAACTGTGACAATTTTGTTGCTTCCCTAAATCTCAATAAATCAGTAAACTTTTTTTTTTATCGAAAACATTTTCAAACACTTGATTCTTGTCCGTGGATTGTTGTGCAAAAAAGTAGCAAATTTAACAAAACATTTTATTTGTGTTCAACGGTTTGCTTTCTGTCTCTTGGATACTTCTTTGCAAATTTCCATTTTATCTGTTTCATTCATTTATATTCTTCTGTCTTCTTTTAGGTGGGTGTAAATAAAAAAAAAACAAATTTATTGCAGCCCAAATTTTCGTGAGAATTGCAAATTAGATTGATAACTAGCAAGTAAATAATAATAGATAGTACATAAACCGGACTCACTTGACGTACTTTCGCGTGTCGAACGTGATTGCACCACTAGTAACGTGGGAACGAAAGAAGACATTTTCGGTTGATGTGCGAAAAGAAATTGACAGCCAATATCAATTCCATTCCAACTGCCATGGTAACCAAATGCCAACGCCTACTGAAACGGATAAACACTCCAATTTCCTCGAAACAACGTTCACCTGTTGTTGCGTGCTGACTGCACAACTACACACTTCACGAAGATGAGTGCAAACTAGCTACTCATTAGCCGGTGAAGCACATGATTTCAATCACCAATCAGCCACATTGACTATTGCCGAAGGTGCGAAACACGGGGAAGAGCAACACTGCAACGCTCCGGCCAATCGACTCAACGGTAAATACTGAAAATGATAGCAATCAGTCTCGTCAATTTGTTTTAATTAGAAGTGGAGCTGATGGTACGCGGGAAGCACCAAATGGAATCAAAACGATGGACAGCTGGGGTAAGATAATTTCCACAAAACAACATATCAACTTGATCGGTCGGTTCAGTTCCGCTTTGTAGAATGTCTGTAGGCAACATCAGCAGCAACAGCAGCAGCTTACTGTGTCCTTCAGAAACGAGGGGAGTTTCCTATGTTATCACTCGATTTGCTGCTTCAATTAGAGCATTTCACATTTCAGAAATTCCACCCTGAAGCTAGCCTGTGAGTGCGAAGCCGTCGGTACTCTTTTAGAAATGTTACCAACATGTACTAGTTCATGATTGATCGTTTTCTGATTCGCCGAAAGGTGAAATCGAACTTGTCTCCATGTTCGCAATCGCGCAATCGTCGTAGCCGTCGCCGTCGCCGTCGCTTGTCACCGTTGTCTTCGGAGCTTGCTACCATTAGATCACAACAGTCACCAAGGCCAACCACGACAAGAGAGTCTTGATCCGAATGTAGATTCCGGTTCATGTGCGCTGCTGCGGACGCCTGCTCGCGACATTCCATTCGTCGAAGGAGTGAAAGATATGCAAAATTCGAGCGGCACAGTGTTGCCACCGAGTTTTAACTCACCAGAATTCCTTCGCCGCTTACGGGGAATTGTCACGAAGTAAGCGACATACCGGAGCACACCAACCGCAGGTTATGATTGAGACATAAAACGAGCGGTACTTCGAGGTGTATTACCCAATCAAAGCAACCGGTGTGCAACGGAATGAGCTCACCACGGGAAATGACGACGGACATAAGACGGCAGGTCGCAACAGCTCGGGAATATTTTTGAACTGGCGAAATCATTGCGACAAGGGACCGAACGGAAAAAAATCAGAATGCGAAGCAAGAATCGAGAAAACGATTTAATTTGAATAAATAACTGAATGGTCGATTTTAAACAAATGTTCGTGTACAGAGTCGGATACTTGAAAATAAAAAAGTTGAGCGCCATCTGCGGTTGCAGATGTCACTCAACAAATTTGAATATATTTCGTCCTTCCTTTTTCTGTTCGATTTCGGACATAGCCTAGAAGGCCATGTTTTGCAATCGCATTTGTCGGAAAATTTGTCAGATCGGTAATGCTGGCGGCGAAGAAGAAAATCTGCACAAGACGTCTCGGAGAGGGCATTGTTTGGTCAATCTTTTCACTGGATGAGTGAATCTTTCGACTTAAGCAGTACAATCGAAGAAGACCAAATGAGTCTTGTGGAAGTTGCAACATTAGTAAATAAATGGTAAACCGTCTTATGCAACTGTGATACACATTAATTATACTATCGAACTCATGAAAACCTTTTACTTCATTCTACCGAGAAGTTAACGTGCGATCGGTCAAACACCGACTTGATCACAAATTACCATTTCGTATGAAATGTCATAGGCGTTATTAGCCATGAAATGAGCAGTTTCATTGCTATTAAATTATCGCAAATATCGCTTCTGTTTGGAGTGGCCGACAACTGCGCCGGAACGATCGAACGGGGAAGCGATACCCGAGAGGGCTTATGATTGCAATTCACCAGGCAATACCTTTTTACCACTGCAGACCGTTTTTTCTTCTACTTTGTAGCGTGGTCGACCGTTGAGTGGTTGATCGGTTGAATGCGTGCTGGGATTTGGACTGGGGAATTGAATTACCAGACCGATAGACAGACTTGCGAGCCCCTCGTACATACGAACAGTTTTGCTATCTATATTTCTTGCGATGTGAGCTTCCATGGGGAGCTCTGGAACAGTTCTTTCCATGATTGTAGTTATTAATAAGATTGTTTCTAATAGGCGGGAAAGTACTTGTACTAAATTATCGATAAGAAGATCGAGCGGAATAAACTTTTTTTTCTGTTCTAGAAATATTGTTGTGTGTCCTCGGTTGGTGGTTCAATGCATAGGGATCTTGTCTTACAAACCAGTTGTTGTATGTTCGAATCCCGACCTGGAAGGATTCGTAGTATCAGTAGGATCGTAGCACCAGCCATTCAATGGTTCTGTACACTCTTAATCGGTTGTGAAGTCTGTTGAAACAGAAGGTTAAATTCCACTACAGGAATGTAATACTAAGGCATTTGTTTTTTCTAAATATTGCTGTATGTAAATTATGTTACTGTTTTATTGTTAACTAGCTGAATTACCCGGCGTTGTTCGGAAATGTTTCGTAAAGAAAAGGCCGCAAAAAAATTCTCGAAGTTGTCCTGCTTAGTGGAATACTCTTGTAGTGAAACATAACTTAGACGGAAACCCGGTCGAACAATATTCCGTTCATGTTCAGACTGCGAATGATCAGTGTCCCATCTCAGATCTCACAATAATCATAATTTTCATGGTATTCTCGACAAATTGGGTTAGTTTTATATTTGAACTCTTTTGTTAGGAACATCTAAAACACCTTTCTCTCTGTAAATACATTCTTATGCCGTTTTTCATTGAAAAACACTGGTGGCGTGGATTGCTCTGATTTTGCACTTTCGAGCAGAAATGCAATATTTTGACGGTGTTTCATTGCCATTTGTGCTCGAAAGTGCAAAACCAGAGCAATCCACGCCACCAGTGTTTCTCAATGAAAAACGCCATTAGTAACCTCCGAGTTTCATATGTATATGTGCTTGTAACGAACTTCCGTACTTCCTCATCACATTCGATCTACAATACCTTTGGCTTCCATGGATGTAATCACTTGCTACTCCCTCCTCTTTATAAAAAAATTATGACATCATGAATTGTTCAAAATTTTCCATCTGATAACGATTATTTTATAACATCATAACTACATTCGTACTATAGAATGACGTTTTTATATAATTTATTTTGCCAAGGTTTTAACCATTTTGGTCGTTCATCGTAGAGGAAAACCTATAGAATAATGATTCAATTAATACAAATGTTGTTGTAATCCTATTTCCATCACCTTGAGTCGACAGTTTTCTCAATTTACATAATAAAATGCACATTGATTGTATGATTTCGTCAATTCAGATCAATGTTGAGAATACTTATTGCCCCTTCCTCATGTAAATATTTTGGTGAACCTCTCTCAGTTGCTAGAAATATACTGTACTCGTAAAGAAGTACCAATTTTTCGTAAAACCCGATCAATTTTCTTTTAAACTTTCCATGTTCGGGGCACTTGCTACTCTCTCTCTCACCCTCAAAATAACCTTATAATCTATTTTGATTTAACTTCCTTTTTGTCAGTGAATTTACTACAGATCTCCTCCATGATTACCCTGCGTAGTGTAGAAAGCATCTGTGCTTTTCAAAAATGATCGATTCCCATATTTGGTACATGTGCCAAACTTGGTGGTTAAGCTGAAACTTAAATACACTCGCGTTCATAGACAGATAAATATTATTTTCCCTTAGCTCTTTGAATTCCCCGGCAGAATGGAACCAGATCCTTACCCCTGTTAAGGATAGTTGCTACGCTCTCTCCCCCATAAAAATACCCTTACAACTATCTCTGAAGAGCAAAAAGCAGCTATGCCAAGTGTGATAGCAATCCGTTAAGTAGTGTCGGAGTTATGCCGTTACACCCCCCTTTTTTAATGCACTTGCTACATTCATTCCCCATATCGATCATATCTAAGGTATGAGAAATGTTTTCATGATCTTCAAAAATTATCGATTCTTGTCTAATTTTATGATTTTTTTATCTTGACCCCTCCTGTTAATGATACTTGCTACGCTTCCTCCCCTATAAAAATACCAATATGACTATTTCTGAACAGCAAGAAATAACTGTACTAAATATTATAGCAATTCGTGCAATTCGTTATGGAGTTATGCCGTTACAAACATTGCACTCCTTTTTTAGAGGCACTTGCTACACCCTCTCCTAACAGAATATCCTTATAATCTTATCTAAGTTGTGCAAAAATGTCTTCAAAAAGTACCGATTCTCGTCAAATTAGATAATATTTTTAATGACCACCTTTGTTAAGAACACTTGCTACGCTCCCTTCCCCCATGGAAATATTCTTATAACCATACCTGAAGAGCAAGAAGTACATGTACCAGGTTTAATAGCAATCCGTTAAGTAGTTTTGAAGTTATGCCATTACAAACATTACACCCCTTCAACCAGCTTCCCGGAATGTCGGTTTATACTAGCATGCAACGGAACGGCGTAGAGCAGCATTTCAAGATGAAGAAAAAAACCTAGTCTCCCAAAAAATATTTGCTTTGGCAGACAATATGCAGTTGTCGTCGCGTAAACTTTCTTCAACCTTTCCCTTCGTTTTCCTACATGTTACTCCTGATCTTTTTCCTCATCCGCACTTGTAATCTAAAGCCAACTGGAATGGTAATTTTCAGACGTTTGAGTTACTTATTCGAAGCATATTTTCCAAACCACGTTGGCACAGCTCCGGATTTTCTAAGTAACCGAGCCAAATTTTTTCACGCATTTCTACTTTTATTCGCAACAAACTACACAACTATTTGATTCACAGGATGTAGGAAATTCTCTTCAAAGTCTGTCAACTGTCAAGTCTTGGGCATTACATTCCTTTTGTGAAATATGGCCTTTTTGTTTCAACAGACTTCGCAGCCGATTCTTAGTGTACAGAATCATTGCATGGCTAGTACTATGGATTCTACTGATACTAAGAATCCTTCCTGGTCGGGGCTCGAACATACGACTACTGGCTTGTAAAACCAGCGTCCTATGCATTGAACGGCCAACCTGGGACAAACTGTGCAGACTTTAATTAGTTTCTGTTTACAAGAATAAAAAGGTTGTGTAATTTTGAGTTCGTAGTATACTGCCCATACTAGCATATCAGTCCCATATCGATTTTCGCCAATATTGAGTTAGCTTAAGGAATGAAATCTATCCTCAATATACTCTCAGAAATTGCAATAAAAGTTGAGTGTTTGTTCAATAAAATGTGAAAAAATATCAACTCATGTCTGTCCCATATGCAAAGTATCCGCATATCAGTCCCAATTAGTGTAAATTTCAACAATTCCATTTGTTACAATATTGGAATAGCAAAGGTGTATTACCGATATTTCATGTAATAATACCATAATTTAGCATTTGGTAGCACAATAAATCAAAAAATTCGAAAATAATATTTTATTCGTCTTTTTCTCGACATGCCGATTTTCAATATGGGACTGATATGCAAGTATGGGCAGTATATTGCCGATCAAAATCAAAATATATGATTTAGGGATTCTTAGATTATCAAGAGCAGTACTTCCCAAAGTGGTTTGTACCTCCCTCTAGTAGAGACTGGTTCATTCTGAAGGACAACGACATTCAAACGGATTATTGATGAGCGGTGAGACATATTCGGAGCCCTCTGCGGTAGTTATTTTGTAAAGATAAGACATTCTAGACGATTTTTAAAGTATTTTCTGTTGCCTTATACACATAGATTTGAAGAAGGGTGAGCTCAACAGCTTTTATTATTTTGTTTCAAAAGATTTATATGTCACCTTTTATAACTTTTTTTAGCCTGTGTTGGGGATTGAATCAAGGTAGACAGCGTGGGATGCATTGGATGAAAATCTTTGGGTCGAAGCGAGTGTGGGTATTTTTTAAAAACTGCAGTTTGAAAGCCAATGTTTTTTTAAAGGAAAATTATTGACAGTAAGGAGTTTTTTTTACTTTGGAATCAACGAATTGTTTAGTACAAAACAACAGCGTGTGATTTTTTCTTATATTAAATAGAATCAAATTAATGCCCTTTGATTTCACGATCACGATCACCATTCGCTCAATGAATATTTTCCAAATGGGTTTTAACAAAGTTTGCTTCTAAGCGGTGATTTTTTTTGTATCTACAGGGGGACTCAATGACAGAAACAAAAAAATGACTCAATGTTAATCATAACTGACAACAAATTTACCAAATGGTAGTTTTACTTTTTACAGTGCCTTCTGAGCCAATTTGGTTGTTTTCTTAGAATTACTTAGAATTATTACATAGAAGAAGTTCCAGTGTCGTTGGGTCTAGATGTCTTTTCTGCTCGTCTTCTCACAGAGCTTATTGTATTAAGCGATTTACTGGCAGTGAGATAGTGATTGAAACTAGCATAATTGAGAATTGATTTCTTTGAGCGCATTCGTAACACACGCATATCATTCAGACTAACGAGGAAAAGTTTTCTTTCGCTATGGTAAGAATTTTTCCAGCGCGGAAGAAAAATCATATACTCGTGTTTCTATGGCTTTCACCTTTACTGGTACTGGACATTTTCATGCTCGAAATAATTCACGTGATTGCAGTGAATTCAGGTGCTTCGCAATCAACGGAAGAACTGAATAATATTCTACAATTACTTTCCTTCAATTGAATCTCATGCAGTTTGGTATAACAATAGGCCGAATATGATACCGCTTGAAGTCATTAACTTTTGATTTTTTCCATTTTGGATTCTTAAAATATACTCATTTTTTATCGCCAAAATCAATTTGATGCGAAACTTAATTTTGTCGTGTTTATGAAGCAAAATCATTCAAAGTAAAAGGTGGTTTTTCGGTTTTCCTTCTGTCTTTCATTCAATTTATGTGGCAACCATTTTCCACACTTTCGGACTGTTTCCATAGCTTTTAAACTGTCAACAATTTCATTCAACTTTGCTTGCAATGTTTGAAGATGCACATTTTTGATTAAGTTCCTTGTTTTTCATTTCTCACATCAAAATCATTATCTCTGAAAAGTTTAAACCCTCTTTTGCAAGTTGCTTCTGTTATAGCATGATCACTATATGCCTCAACAAGCATCCGATGCGATTCAGCAGCACTTTTCTTCAAATTAACACCAAAAACGTATGCTTTCCGCAAATCATCTTTTTCTGATACAAAATTCGACATTCCTAACACGATGAAATGATATGATGTTGTTTGTTCAATGACTTGATGTAAACACTGTCCCAGAAAGTATGGACGCAACCAAAAACCGCTGTCATTTCGCAATGGTTCAGAATCTGTCAATTTTTATGGCTGCGTCCTGTTGTTTACACTCTTCTCTAACCACTTGTGCAGCTGTTTATTCGTTTTCATTAGTTTGTTTCAAAATGCGTGGACTTTCAGCAGAACAATTGTGTACAAATGGTGCACAGAACGCGGACTGTCACTGAGAAAGATAGCAAAAATGGAAGGAGTAACTGAAAAAACCGTGCGAAATGCAATCAGGAAGTTCGGTGAGGATAACACCTTTGAGGATAAACCGAAAACGGGTCGAAAAAAGGTCCTGCTAACCCTTCAGTTGGATAAACGTATACTGAAGGCGTTCGAGCAAAAGAAGGAGGTTTCAGTTCGGGCTATGGCCAAAATAGTGGGCACTTCGAAGTCAAATGTTCTTTGAGCTAAAGAACGTTTGAATCTTCGAACCTATAAGAAGCAGAAACAACCAAAACGTAGTTCGGAACAAGAAGCATCGATCAGGCCGAGGGTTCGAAAGCTGTACAACACGATTCTTGCTGGAAATTTGAACTGCATAATCATGGACGACGAAACCTACGTGAAACTCGATTACAAATCCTTGTCGGGACCACAATATTATACGGTGCGAGAAGGGCAAGTGTTAAACCAGTCCGAGACATCGATTGAAGTCAATTTGGCAAGAAAGCTATGGTCTGGCAAGCAATGTATAGCTGCGGTAAAATTTCGAAACCCTTCATCACCACTGCTTCAATGAACAGCGAAATATACATCAAGAAATGTTTACAAAAACGACTTCTACCCATGATTCGAAACCACAAGGATCCTGTTGTGTCGTTCACACCAAATTCTCATTATCGACACATTTGTATCTTAACGCTATCTTTATACCGTTATACCTGCTCTCTTAGAAGCAAGCAGTAAAGTGAATTGTAACGTAGTAACACATGAACGCTGTTTCGACAATAAGAAAAATACCCATAAATCTGATACACTCAAGTCATTTTTATACGGAGGAAACGTACCGCATAAAAATAAAATCGCATAATAAACATAATTTCGAAAATTGGAATAAAAAATCGTGTAACTTTGAAAACTCCGGATCGTCATTGCTTAAAATTCGTAAAACTAATGGAATTTTTGTTCAGTCCGATATCTAAAATATTCACGAAAGGTCTAGACTCAATGGGACTTTCCGAAATCAATTTTTTTATGACAGATGTCTAAACCTGATGTGTTTTGAAAATTTGCATATCGGATGCTATCGCTTCTTCAATGTTCGGTTTAAAGGTTCTGCAGTAAAAGATCGATCGAATGTGGTTTCAATTTTCAGATTTCTTTTCACACAATGGACGTCATGCGAAAAAATAACCAAATAAGTAATTATTTTTCTTGTAATGGTCAAATATTGATGACTGATTTTGAATAACCAACCAAGAAAAAGAAGAACACTAGTGGATAAGGATAGTAATTTTTGTTTAACCATTCAAATTGGTTATCGAGGTCGTTCAATAAGACCACTACGTGTTTGCCCATCGGTGTCAAGATGAGGACGGTATATGACGGATCTAACGAAAAAATATCCCATACAAAACAGTACATTCTCCCTTAAACTGCATCAAGATCAGGTAGTTGGGGAAAAACACATTCGAACTATGAAAGGTTATTTTGAATTTGATAGTATTGGAGAAACATCTGCCAAGAAATGCTTCCTAATGTATTACTTTCGAGGAAAAAATATCGGAAAAAATCTATCTTCTAGAGAACAGATCTCTGAAAATAGAAACAGAAAAGTCAGGGAATTTGGAATTTTCAAACAATCAATTACAATCTTGAATAAAATCATACTGGTGATTTTCTTTTATACATAAACTACTATAGTCCTTATCAGCTTTTGAAAAAATCGAACTTTTGATTGGATCAATGTAAAACATAACTTTTATTTTTCGATTATTACCGATTGACCTATTTGTAGCAGAGATGCAGAGATTCGTGCGTAATTTTGACAGAATTCGCTTAAAAATTGTTTTTTACTGCTAGGAATGTAAATTAATAATAATATTTTTGATAGTATGTTGTATGAAGCATTTGAACCGGAATGTATTTTTGTAATGTTGGCTCCAACGGAAAACACAGAACTAAATCTAGACAGATGTGATTCCTGCTTGGAGAGACTCTGCCACTTCATCGTAACCGGTGTCTCACCGAATTAGTTGATAAAATGAACCCAATTCAGATATTATTTTATTAGTCATATAAAATCAATTGAAAAAGCATTTTCTATAATCTAAGTGAAGTAAAACATTATTAACGGGTAGATTTTTATAGTTTTCACTCTTTTCATTCAATGGCGACTACCGTGTATTGAATATTCAGTATTCAAAGGCAAACAAAGCTTAGGTATTTTAATGTGAAATTAAACAGAGCTATGTTGCGTCAGTAGATTGTCAAATAGATTCATTAGTGAGTGTTATAATCGGCCCACCCACATCGAATCATCATCACTTTCGAGTGTGAAAACCTACCGTGTCTAAATCGCGATGCCAGCTAAGAAAACGAATCTTCCGAGTGTCATTCCTTCCGCATCGAACCGCTCGTTTTCAGCAATCAATGATCACAGTTGGCACTGAAAGAAGCCATACATTGTTTAATTGATTTACTGCTTGCTTGTGTGTTCCGCGTTTCGGGGCCGTTGCACCACGACAGCTTACCTCGCCGTACCAACGGCAGCCGGGTGCAACATTGTTGCAATCAATTCGAATTTAAAAGCTTCTCCATTGCCTACTTTACCATGTGCTTTGACGGATTGCTGACAATTCATTAAAACAATTTTCCCTTTTATTAGAAAATGATTATTTTTTTTGTCCTATGTTTTTCCATCGCGAGTCTGGCGAGTTTCGTCAGCTGATGGTAACTGTCTTCGCTCGGATGGTACCGGTTTTCATTAACGTCACACGTCGTTGACAACGTCGCCATGTCAATGGGAAATTACTTGTATTGGCATTATTAGTTTTTGTTTGAAAGGCGTACGATCGCTTATGTTAGGTTGTCATAAGAGGTATCTATATGATTTTAATTGGATGTAAACACGTGCTAAACTGCCAATGCATCAAACACTGGCAAACTTGTCTGCTATGTTTCTCCTCTTCCTAGCTATCAGGAAATTCAATTCAGGCGGGATAGTTTGCCTTAAGCCCCCTGTCCTTATGGTGTATTACACACAAGTCACTTGAGTAAATTGGATACACTTTTTCGCCCATACCAGTTGTAATAACATTAGACAATAACACACTGAAACTGTTTTACTGAGCAACTGAAACGGAATTGAGATTGAAACACTTGCGAAATTTAATTTCTTTTTTTTGTTACAACAAGAAGCTGTCCTTCGAATATTTTCAATTTTTAGATTTTCAAATCAGATATTTCTCATTTGAGTAAACTGTTATTTTTTCTGCTTTCAGATATGGAAGAAGAGTGCTATCCGGCGATCAGCATGAACACCGCTACAAATGGCCAAAACAAGCATCAAATCATTCACAGGCATCCGCCGTACATTCCCGTTCCGATATCGACGGCCGGTACGACGGTTCTCACTGCCTTCGGTGGGCACCATATGCCAGCTTTCAAAAATGTCACTTCTTCTACCGCTGGTGGTGGTGGTGGTGTTGGTGGTGGAGGCGGTGGCGGCGGAGTTATTGGCAATTTCAGTCTACTTAGTGCGCTCCAACAGCAGGCCAATAACAGTAACCAATCGCAGCAGGCCCAGCTGGCACTCGGACAAGCGATTAATTTAAACAACAATCACCTCACCTTGAACAACAACCTCGTGAAAACGGCTGGAAACAACTTCGGCAGCTTACTGCTTCCACCGGCCTACAGCAGCAAACGAAGTTGTTCTAATGATTCGTCCTCTTCCAGTTCAGGCAGTGTTGTTTCCGATGTCGAAATTGACGAGCTGACGGTGAAGGAAGAACCAATGTCTCCTGGCTCCAGCTGTCCTCCTTCTCCGGCATGTGCTGGTGCCGGCGGAACGGTTCTCAACAGTTACGCCATCTCGACAGTTAATCTGGCCAATATGGCAGCATATACCCAATCCGACCTTGTGTTGGAACACAAGGTACTTGTTCTGGTTTGTTAACTGGTTCCACTTTTCTGATAGATTGTGTTTTTTTTTTTTACTTTCCAGAATGGCACCCTCCAGCTCACACCCGCCTCGCAGAGTCTGCTTAAGAACCAGCAGATAGTTATCAATGGTAGCACAATCTGCACCACTAGTGGTAGCAGCAGCATAGCACAACCTGCATCCACACCGAAGATTGTGATGTCCAAGCTGAACATCAAAATGGAACCGCAATCGTCCACTTCCTTCGGTCTACCTCCGACGCCTCCTTCCTCGCTTCCGAGCGATGAATCTGAGGGCAACCAAAGTCCGGAGCATCACACGTCACCAATGTCCCCGCCTACCGCCGTGATCTCAGCGGTGTCACCTAGTACTACCGGTCCGGGTAGTAATTCTAGCAGCAGCAGCAGCAGCAGTAGCATCAGTAGTAGTAGTAGTAGCAGCAGCAGCAGTAGTAGTAGCAGCAGCAGTAGTTCCAACGGGAGTACACCGTCCAGCCGAAGGGCCTCGGTACATACGGCATCCGCTGCAGCAGTGATGAGTTCACCGGGTTGCGCGCAAGTTGCAGCCGTCCGAGCAGTTGCTGCAAGTCAGAATGCTACAACCAGGCAGCCTATCCACACACCGCTCATCAGTAGTCAACCGGTAAGAATTGAAGATCATAGGGATCCCATCTGTTACACTTCAGGATCATCAGTCTGCCTTGCATCATTTAATATCTCTTTGAACTACATGAAATTCAATAATCTCAGCTTTCCGGCTTGTCTTGTTTCATAATGGTTGAGTAAAGGCTGCCTAAAGGCTAATCGATACGCACCAAAGGAACGGATTCAATAAGCTTATAAATTCCGTCATAGGTGGTTCCGTTTTTAGGTCACAACAGCAAATCGCTTACCAATCTGGTTCACGAACACGAACCGGTGTAGGCTTAAACGCACTTCAACACCTTGCTACACAGTTAGTGAATCCTAGTTTCAGTTTTTTCGTAGGTTCGCGGATTCCTTTCCAAATCGCGGGATTCCTTGAGCACGCGACAAGCTGTTATTTTCGGCAACTTATTGAATTCTGATGGTCCTACTATTTCTGTTTCAGATTGTTTGTTGATTAATATGTCTTGATTGTAACGTTGGACAGTTTTTGATGTGGAACACATCTTTATTAGGGGTGCAAATCACAAACTGCACGTAGAAATGTGGTCAGGTTTTGTGGAGAAATTGAAAAAAACGCAAAAGAATTAAGCTTAGTACGAAATAAAATAAAAATGCGGCCATGCTTTTTTCACACTTTTGAATATAGATAGCCAAGAATAACTTCGACAGCTGGAAGCAGTACTATGACGAGCATCTGATTGGTGAAGTACTGGATACAGAGAACGACACAGGAATCAATCTGGGTGCACGCTCTGCCGACGACAGATTCCCAGCCCCTGATCTGTCGGAGATAAGTGAGGAGATCGGTAAGCTGAAGAACAACAAAGCCGCGGGCAATTACCAGTTGCCAGGCGAGCTGCTCAAACATGGAGGAGAGGCACTGGCTAGAGCGCTGCACTGGATGATTTCTAGGATTTGGGAGGAGGAGATTCTACCGCAGGAATGGATGGATGGAGTGGTATGTCCCGTCTACAAAAAGGGCGATAAGCTAGACTGTTGCAATTACCGCACAATCACATTGCTGAACGCTGCCTACAAGGTTCACTCCCAAATCCTTTGCCGTCGTCTATCACCAATAGCTAAGGAATTCGCAGGGCCGTACCAAGCGGGATTTACTGGAGCCGGCGCCACTACGGATCACATATTCGCGATAAGACAAGTACTCCAGAAGTGTCGTGAATACAACGTACCCACGCATCACCTATTCATTGACTTCAAAACGGCATACGACACAATCGATCGAGAACAGCTATGGCAGATAATGCTCGAATACAGTTTCCCGGATAAATTGACGCGATTGGTCAAAGCAACGATGGATAGAGTGATGTGCTACGTCAGATTTGGGAAAGTACCTTGTAGGAGGCGTTCAGCAGAGTGATCGCGCGGTAATTGCAGCAATCCAGCTTGTCACCCTTTTCGTAGATGGGACATACGATTCCTTCTATCCATTCCTCCGGAAAAATCTCGTCCTCCCAGATCTTGGTAACGACCCAGTGCAGTGCTTCCACTAGTGCATTACCACCGTGTTTTGGTAGCTCGCTTGGTAGTTGGTCACCTCACAGTTGTTCGTGAGAAGATTCCCGTTGGTGTCCTTGCACATATCTCTGGGTGAACGGTTCACCTTCTCGTAGAACTTCCTTGTGCCATTAGCACGGAACAGCTGTTCCATCGCTTCGCGATCTCGGTCTTCCTGTTGATCCTTTTTTCTACGAGATACCGAGTTTAATCTGTTCCGCGCCTGCCTGTATCGCTCCTCGTTTGTTCTCGTCCGGTGTTGCAGCTTGCTCGCCCAAACTGCATTCTTCTCAGCCACTAACTGTTCACATTCGTCATCGAACCAGTCGTTCCTTACGTTCGGACCCGCCGTACCTAGCGTTGATGCAGTGATACCTATGGCAGAACGGATGTCTCTCCATCCAGTTTGATGCGGCATGCAGGCTGTTCGACCTGCATACCAATCGGTACATCACCTCCTTTCTACCTGGGCATTCATGTCACCGATTACAATTTTTACGTCTCTTTGTAGGCACCCGTCGTAGGCTTGTTCCAGCTGCACGTAGAACGCTTCTTTCTCGTCATCATGTCTCCCTTCGTGTCAGCAGTGCACGTTAATGATGCTGTAATTGAAAAAACGGTCTTCAATTCTCAATTTACACATCCTTCCGGCGTTCACCGGCTGCCACCCAATCATTCGCTGACGCATCTTGCCCAGCACTATAAAGCCAGCCTTCAGCTCGTTCGTTGTGCCACAGCTTTGGTAGAAGGTAGCCGCTCGATGTCCGCTTTTCCACACCTTCTGTCCTGTCCAACAAATCCCCTGCAGCGCTACGACGTCGAAGGTGCGAGGATTTAGTTCGTCGTATATTATCCTATTGCAACCTGCGAAATCTAGCGACTTGCAGTTCCATGTTCCAAGTTTGCAATCGTAGTCCTTATTTCGTCGCGTGGGTCTATGCCGATTGTTCCGGGTCGTATTATCTCCTGTATTATTTGCAATAAATATTTTACGGGCTTATTAGACCTACGCCAACCCTCTGTCTCGGAGGATCGTCGTGCTTGCTCTGTTTAACATCCCAACTAGCACTAGGACGATCTCGTTGGTGGGGTTGCCACCTTGGATTTAGCTGGACGGAATACAGCATTTCATACTCAGCCGCTGGATACCAGAACAGACACTGTTTGAAGCCGCTCCTAACATGGAGTACAGCCGGTCCGACATCCTCCTAAGGAGGGTATCGAGAAGTAGTTAGTAACATTCAAACAGTTATTACTCTGAAATGGCTTAATTTTTTGCAGCGTGTTTTGCGGTGACATGTTTGTTTACATGTCAATAAAAGTTGCGCAATCGATTGGTTTCGGTACGGTTTATCGTTTCAATGATGAGTCGAATTGATCCGGAAACGCGAAAGAAAATTCTGCAGACTTGGTGCTCAGAAAGTGGTGTCACGGCCAAGCAATTCAACACCAGCATCGGGATGATTCAACGGAAAGTTCGGAACTCCCTGAAAACGTACAAGTAACAGAAGGTGCCGCAAAAGTCCCTGGTACAGCAAGTTCAGGCCAAAACAAGAGCGCGAAACTGTATAACCGGATTCTACAGAATAAATACGGATGCATCCTGATCGACGACGAAACCTACGCCAAGGAAGACTCTCGAGCGCTGCCCGGACCGCAATATTATACGAAATCGGTGTACCAGGACCTGGACGACGCTGACACCACGGTGGCGATGGAAAAGTTTGGGCGGAAGGTGTTGGTCTGGAAAGCAATTTGTACCTATGGTTTGCGGTCGTCGATTTTCTTCACGAAGGGCACAATTAACGCCAAGGTGTACGAGGAAGAACGTTTGAAGAAGAGAATGCTGCCACTGTACAGAAAGCACAAGGCTTCTCCTCTCTTCTGGTCGGATTTGGCTTCAGCCCATTACGCCAACTCCGTTCTACAGTGGCTGTCAAAAAATAATGTACAATTCGTGGAAAAGGACATCAACCCACCGAACTGCCCGGATCTTCGGCCAATTGAAAGGTATTGGGCAATTGTCAAGCGGCACTTTCGGAAGGAAGGTACAGTGTCCCAAAACATGCAGGAGTTAAAAAAACTGGACAGCTGTCACCAGGAAAGTCACAAAGTAACTGTGCAGAATTTAATGAAGAATGTCAAGTCCAAAGCGCGAGCGTTTCACAGAAACTAGGATTTTCTTCAATACAATCAGTGAAATGCATAAAAATGTCATTTATCTACAGTATATTGAAAACTGATGTCAAAATATGTTTTTTTTTCGCTTTTTTAATTCAATAATCAATGTTGCTAACTACTTTTCGATACACTCCTTAAGAGGACCCCCTTCCCTGTCACCATACGACAGTTAAGTTAAGATTTAGTTATTTTGAACACGAGTAATGTTTACGTTACGGTCAGCTTGAAATCCATTCCCAATTCAAATTGTAATTGTAGTTCGCTTGGACAGTATAAATAGCTTCGATTATTTAGGGTTTTCGTCTACTCTGAACGTAAAATTATTAAATCAGTGTACAGTACATTAAACAGACTGGCTAAAATTACCCTGTAAATACCTGTAACGCACTAACCGGAATCGGAAGATCCTAAAGCAAGTTATCAGCGAAGCCATGTTTTCACTATTTGATCGAGTTTCATACGCGCCAACTATGTTTTTCTGCAAACAAGATGCCACTTATAAATTCCATTGCGCTGACGTACGAAATGTACACGTGTATCGTATACAGGTTAAGAACTGTTAAATGAAATTGATTTCATAATTATGAATGCGACAGCAATGAAACTGTAAAAATATGAAAATTGACACAATCCTAAAATTTGACTTATGGTATTCTTAATTTCAGTGTAGTGATCAAATGTCAATTATTCGTCAGCTTGTATTCCTAAATCTTTTCTTTTGCTATTGCAGAAAGGATCAACGGGCACACTTATTTTGACAGAGGAAGAAAAACGTACGCTGTTGGCCGAAGGATATCCCATACCGGCACGACTTCCGTTGACAAAGGCCGAAGAGAAATCTCTCAAAAAGATTCGGCGGAAGATTAAAAATAAGGTAAAACATTTCCGACATGCGGTGCTGAACAAATTTCGAAAATTGTGATTTCTTACCAATTTTTCCTTAACAACATTTACAGATTTCCGCCCAGGAAAGTCGACGAAAAAAGAAGGAATACATGGACCAGCTGGAGCGCCGTGTCGAGATTTTAGTCTCCGAAAATCTTGACTACCGGAAAAGAGTCGAATCTCTTGAGGATTCCAACCAGAATCTGATGACGGAACTGGGGAAGCTACGTTCACTCATCAGCCGACAGCAAAATGTCCGCAAGATGTAAGAATTACGGTTCAAGTTTGCGTTAATGCGCAGGAACGAATGAAAATTTATTTTTCTATGCGACAAAATGCATCTCTGGATTTCCTAAACTGTAACATGTACAAAGTAGTTAATTTTTAGGATGAGTTCAAAAGTGCATTAGATAAAAATCGTTAGTAACAAGTGAGGTACTAGACATAATGTGATAGTAACCACACCGAATTCTATGTTTTTGATCTTGTTGATGATTAGAAAATTTTTTTCGTGCAATACTTTTACTGACCCGCACCTTCAAAGTCGGTGCAGATATTTATTTTTTACAGAATTTTTCCCTACTCTCCATATCTCACCACTCTTCGGTCGTGAATTTCGGAAGATTTATCGTCTAACAGAGACAAGAGACACTAAGAATGATTACAATAATACAACTACATTCCCTTAGCTAGATGGTTATTGCTTAAATGTTGATTCCTAGAGATGATTCATAGATTTATCGTTGATAACACCAACCCAACACAGAACCAATAGAATTCTTTGATATTAAGGTTAGCTATAAACTTTGGCTAGGGAGAAAAAGAAATAGTTCCAAATACGACCACGAGCAAACAAAATGATCGAGTGTGCCTCTAACGACATTCCCCTCTCAATGGTAACATTAGCCAACTGGCCACCCGTGGCACTTGCCGAAGCTTAAGAAAGCTTTCAAGTTCTTGTTATACGGTTTCGTACAACTTATCACCGCACAAAGGCGCTCGTGTCGTCATCAGTCCTCTACCGGGTTTCCGATGAACCTCTGCGATAAACGAGAAAGAGAAAAGCACGATTGTTTAGAGGGTTAATTTCATCGATAGTTTGTAAGTCAGTTTAGTTCCATCGATATAAGAATGATTAGTATGGTAACATTTTCCGTTACAGTAACGATAAAACTTGCAAATCTTGTATTTAAGTTGTTTTTTCTTCTGTTTTGTTGATCAGTTTGTGTACATATTCGCAATGGACGCAAAAGTGGACTATTCGGGTAAACAGCAGTAAGTAGGTCAAAATACCGACAGAGGAATCAGTTGCCCGGCAACTGGTTGGTATGTAAATAGCTGAGTTAAGTACGTTTTCCAAATTCATCCATACTAGCGCACTTCGGACCTCAATCATTTTGAGAGAATATAAACGTTTTTCATGTTGAAATTTATCCGTCTATGCAGAGATAGCAGAATGTTCGTTTTTGTTTTTTCAAAAGAATCAAAGTATCTACCGTTTTGGCTTGCTCAAATAACAAGCCAACTAACACTAGCTCGAAGAAAGAGAGAGAGAGAGAGAGAGAAGAACACGAGTACTTACGGGAATTATGATTGAATATATTATTTACCTATTACGTCGCCGTAATGTTTGTGAGAGGATGTGTTTTCGCCTAGGTAAGTGTACATTTTGAATCACAAAAGTCGACCGAAAACAAGAGGAATATATTTTATATAAAAGTGTACATTGTTAAACGAACGATAGAATAACCAAACTAAATACTTAACCGTAGCGAACAGAAGGATTTTGCTAGATTTACAAAGACCTTAACTGATATACTTTGTAGGTATTGTCCGAGGAGGAAACGAGAAGCCGGGAAGCATTTTTATACATTTATTATCTTAGGGAGAATGATAATCATAATGATATAGCAGAGATCTAAAGGTGCTCTGCGAGACCTAATCCACACTATTTACAGTTAAACGGGGAAGTTTCTGTTCCGCTCGGATGATTTAAGAAATCACCTCGATATATTAGTAGGCTAATAAAAGTAAAAACGTTAATCTATTTCTGCCATTTTAAATATTAGTTTTATTATGAGGTCATAACGAAAACTATTAGAATGAAGATGTACGTGTAATATTTAAGCAGATAATACAGCTATGTTAAGCTAAGCTAAGTGCTATTTTGATGACTGATGAATTCATATATTTTCGGGTCTTGCGACCCACTTGACTAGTAATTCTTCCAATAATATTCTAACACACGGCTAATTATTGTGCAATTTAAGCTTTTTTTCCTTATTTAAATTGTTATCTATATTTTGTTTATGTTTATTTTTCCAATATTTTAAATCGAAACAAAAAAAAAAACAATAAAATATGTTACCTACATCATTTTGAATTTAGTTTTAAGTTTGCTGATGTCTTAACTATTTTTAAGATTGTAATACCTACTCTTCACGCTGCACGCTCCTTCTAATATTTCGCTCACCGTAGGTGGTGTTGATATTATTGCAACCTACTGGCGACTAGTTGTTGCAATACACGTTTCTCAACCAGCAGACAACCAGCATTGCGCGCATATTGCAGGTATGAAAAACTGAGCATTTATGAAATGACTGTATATTTAGCTTACCAGCGTAAATCCTAAAGATAAATTAAAGTATCAAACCTAATACATTCTTACGAAACGAACACATACCCAAACAGAAACGTGAATAGAAAGAACCAACAATGAGTCAATGATATGAAAATTTAGGAAATTGATTGCTCCTACTCTTCTGTAAAAGTTACTTAACGAAAAACGAACAGAAAATAAATACACATCTTATTACCGAAAGCCGATGGCTGCCGCAGCCTGTTTTGTGCTCAATTCCCTCCTCCGATGTTCGGAGGAAGGTTCGACCGAAAAATTCCTTTTTGCAATAATAGATAACCGACTGTCAATAATAGTACACCTGGTACCCCTAATATATGGTTCCCTTCGTTTGCATCCCGGAGATACACACGGACCTACCTACTGAAACACTATTAATAGCTAATAAAATAGTTTCATTACGAAGAGACTGATGGTTGGTTGCATGCAGCCGAGCGGATGCTGCACGGTTAGTACGGTTGTCGGCCGTGGTTTTGCAGTGTTAGTTTTCGCAACTGTCAGCATCCGATGCGAATTTTCCACTTTTCGTATGAGACGGAAAACTATAGCTATATAGGTAGGTGTAGTTTTCCCATTTACCGGATGCATTTTCGGATGATAGTTTTCGATTGAGTGTTTGCCAACTCTCTTCGATGTTGACTGAACGTTGGAATTTTTCCACAGGGCTCCGAGATAGGAAGCTTTGCACTTTCGGCACCTTTGTAGGTTTCTAGATAAAGCTCTTTTTTAGAAATTGAATGTCCATAATACATAATTAAAGCTTGTTGGCTCTGATTAGATCGAGGTAAAAATAATTGTGGATTAAAATGTGAGCTAATAATTTCAACCAGATAAGAAATTTTACCTTGTTAGATTCTTTGTTGCCGCAAAATCGGCAATAAGTATTGCCATATGAGATATCGATTAATCAGTATTGGAAACGAAACGGCTGGGATCGTTTCTTTAGAAAACTTGTTTAAATTTCCTGGATCCGCAATCTAGGTTCGTTTGCTGTGTATTCATTTGAGAGCTACTCTATCAAGACGTCTTGAAAAAAGCATGAAGTAATTCATTCGTTCGTAATGGCTAAATGGATTCAAGATTTAGTATCATAAACATATGCTTATTGGAAAAAATGCTGTCTTGGTTCAAAGTCTGTCGAATCAGTTTGCTTCGATACCTTGTTCAAGACAGTCTTCAAAATAAACCCTGTTACTGCTGGGACTACAGAAACAGGAAAACAATATCAATGGTGCTTTCTCTACACCAGCTTCTAGCAAGTAACCCACGAGAGATCTCTGAAACAGAGCTTAATGATAATAAAAAATTACCATCAACGAACCAAGCATCTGCATCCAGTGTACTACATGGTACAGTCACGTACCCAGAGGGTGGGCCCGAGGGGCCCTGGCCCCTCCCGAAATCAAAAACATATAATTACTTAGATCGTCTCAGACATGTGTTACAGAAATAACAAGACAGTAAACGTAAAGAAATGTGGAAAAGTTTGAAGTGTTTGTTAAAAACAAGGAACACCGAGAATTAGGTACATAAGCAATCTTCAGTAACATTATTTTTCAATCATTTCAGTAAAAACCATTCAAGCGAAGAGGTTGTGTTTCGATTGTACTGGCTCGTGAGTTAACGGCTGATACCGAGACAATTCTAAGCTTCAGGTAGTTAAACTGCCCATAGCAAACGTAATATTCGGGGCGTTTCCCGACTGGAAAGCTAGCAACGAAGGCCATCCCGTTCATACGCACAGAGGTGTAGAAACACAGAGGTGCGAGAGCATAGAAGTGACGAGTCACAGAGGTGCCATCGCATAAAGGTGCGAAGACGAAGGGGTGCAAAGGCACAAAGGTGCTAAAGCAACCCAGTGCTGATCTACCAGGTACCAGAAATTGTACGCTGCGTAGGATCAAAAGAGACGGCATATATCGCGAGGTGCTACACTGCAAGCATCGCATTTGATCGCCACCAAGAGCAAAAGCACTGTACCTGGGGTCAGGTACAGGCAGCACAGCAAGTGCAGTGGTGTTCACAACGACGGCAGAGCAACTGAGATAGCAGTAAACGACAGAAGACTGCCAATTGGAAACAGCAGAAGACTGCCAATTGGAAATCGTTGGAAGAGCTTCACGTCGTTCTTCACGATAAAGGAACAGAGACATCAGCTACAAGGTAGATTTAATTTAATTTATTTTTTATTTCTTATATCTGAAATTTTACTAAACATAAGTTTTTATTTTGGTATTATTAATTTACAAAAAAATTTAATGTAATGGATGATCTTATGGAAGATCATTCGAATCCGATTCCGGATACTAGTAAGAGTTTAAATACTCCGAGGGCTAAACATTATCCACAGGGTACCACTGGGCCATGGATAGTCTATCTTCGAAAAAAAGAAAAGATTTTAAATTTGATGCAAATTACCAAGGATTTGACATCACATTTCTCTGAAGTTAAAGAAATATGTAAAGTTAATAGAGATAAAATTCGAGTTGTTGTCAATGACTTGAAACAGGCGAACGAAATTGTAACCTGTAAATTATTTTCTGTTGAATATCGAGTTTACATTCCATCGAAGGAGGTGGAAATTGACGGTGTCGTGACTGAAGCAAGTCTGACGGCCGATGATTTACTTAAAAATGGAGTTGGTCGTTTTAAAAACTCCATGCTTGAGGGAGTTAAGATACTCGAGTGCAAGCAATTGTACTCAGCATCTATTGTCGATGGAAAAAAGTCGTATCGTCCCTCAGATTCGTTTCGTGTAACATTTGCCGGATCTGCGTTGCCTAGCCATGTCTATATCGATAAAATTCGTCTTCCTGTTCGGCTTTTCGTACCGCATGTTATGAATTGCACGAACTGTAAAAAATTCGGGCATACAGCTACTTACTGTAGTAATAAGTCCAAATGTATCAAATGTCAAGGGCCTCATAAGGATAATCTTTGCGATAAAAATGTTGAAAAATGTGTTTATTGTGGGGAGAGACCTCATGATGATCTTTCAGTATGCGCTGCATTTAAGTTGCGTAAAGACAAAATGAAGCTTTCTTTAAAAGCACGGTCTAAGCGCACATATGCAGAAATGCTTAAAACGGTCATACATGTCTCCCCCTTGGAAACCGAAAACGGTTTTTCAAATCTTATGGAGCCAGAGGAATCTGACTCCGACGGAAATAGTGAAGATACCTCGTTTGTCACTCCTCAAGGGTCTGTTAAGAGGAGATTAACAAACCACAAAATACCTAAAAAGACACCTAAAATTACATCTTCAAAAAAAGATCCCCGTGTTAAAGCTAAAAAGCCAAATTTAAAACCAAAAACTGTGCCTCCTGGTTTGTCAAATTCACAAACCAATCCAGAAACTAGCTCAAGGAAAGACAATAATCCAGTGGGCTCCGTTTCACATTCACCAACAGGATTACTTAAGTTTTCGGAAATTGTAGAATGGATTTTCGCAGCATTCAATATTTCTGAACCTCTAAAGACTATCATAACGGCATTCCTTCCAATAGCTAGAACTTTTTTGAAACAGTTATCAGCTCAATGGCCAGTTCTTTCAGGTTTTGTATCATTTGATGGATAATTTATCATCCGCCGCAAATGATTCAATCACTGTCCTGCAGTGGAATTGTCGAAGCATCATGCCAAAACTTGATTCATTTAAAGTTTTGTTGCATAGTCAAAAATGTGATGTAATTACTTTGTGCGAAACATGGCTTACATCAAACATAGCCTTAAGTTTTAATGACTTTAACATTATACGTCTCGATAGAGACTCTCCGTATGGTGGAGTGCTTTTAGGAATTAAGAAATGTTATTCCTTTTATAGATTAAATATTCCTTCGACTTCTAGTATAGAAGTTGTTGCTTGTCAAATAAACATTAAAGGAAAGGACATTTGCATTGCTTCAGTATATATTCCTCCAAGAGCTCAAGTTGGACAACGACAGCTTAATGAAATTGTCGAAGCCCTTCCTGCTCCACGTTTGATTTTAGGAGATTTCAATTCGCACGGAATGATGTGGGGTTCCGTTTACAATGATAGCAGATCATCCTTAATATATAATATTTGCGACAATTTTAGCATGACGGTACTAAATATGGGTAGCATGACACGGATCCCAAGACCTCCTGCACGTCCAAGTGCATTAGATTTATCTCTTTGCTCGACTTCAATTCGACTAGATTGCACCTGGAAAGTATTTCCTGATTTACACGGTAGCGATCATTTACCAATCATCATCTCAATTAGCAGTAACAAAGGCATTGCTAATTCAGTTAATATTCCATATGATTTGACAAAAAATATTGACTGGATTAAATACCAAAGTAATATTTCAAGTGCCTTAACTTCAATGGAAGAGCTCCCCCCACTTGAAGAATATGACTTCCTCGTTTGTTCGATTCTGGAGGCCGCAGAACAAGCCCAAACCAAACGATTTCTTGGTCCATTGTCTAACAGAAGGCCTCCAAACCCTTGGTGGGACAAAGAGTGCTCAGATGCTAAGCACGCGAAACAAAATGCCTTCAAGATGTTTTTAAAACGAGGAGGAGGAACTCCTCAGAATTTTGAAAAATTCTTGACTTTAGAAACCAAGTACAAGAGCATACTTCGGGCCAAGAAATGTAGCTATTGGAGACATTTTGTCGAAGGTTTGTCAAGAGAAACCTCAATGAGCACTCTTTGGAATACGGCCAGACGAATGAGGAATCGTAACGTAGGAAATGAGAGTGAGGAATACTCGAACCGATGGATATTTGATTTTGCGAGGAAAGTTTGTCCAGATTCTGTTCCTACGCATAGCATTATTAGGGAATCTTTTTCAAATAATGGTTCCATTGATAGCCCCTTTTCTATGATGGAATTTTCCATAGCACTCATGTCTTGTAACAATAACGCTCCTGGGTTGGACAGAATTAAATTCAACTTGGTGAAGAATCTGCCCGACCTCGCAAAAAGACGTTTGTTGGAATTGTTCAACAAGCTTCTTGAGCAAAATATTGTTCCACCTGACTGGAGGCAAGTGAAAGTTATCGCCATTCAAAAGCCGGGGAAACCAGCTTCCAATCACAACTCATATAGACCCATCGCGATGTTGTCCTGCATCAGAAAATTGTTCGAAAAAATTATTCTACGACGTCTCGACACTTGGGTCGAGACGAACGGTTTGTTGTCAGATACTCAGTTTGGCTTCCGTAGAAATAAAGGGACGAATGATTGCCTTGCATTACTTTCGTCTGACATCCAAATTGCCTTCGCTCAAAAGCAACAAATGGCATCTGTATTTTTAGACATTAAAGGAGCATTTGATTCAGTTTCCATTGATGTTCTTTCAGACAAGCTTCACCAACATGGACTCCCAGCGGTTATAAATAATTATTTGCACAACCTTTTGTCAGAGAAACGCATGCATTTTTCACATGGCGATTTGGTAACATTCAGAATTAGCTACATGGGTCTACCGCAAGGCTCTTGCCTCAGTCCGCTCCTCTATAATTTTTACGTAAATGACATTGACAGCTGTCTAGTATCCCCATGTACACTAAGACAATTGGCAGATGATGGCGTAGTTTCAGTTACTGGACCCAAAGCTATTGATCTGCATAAACCATTGCAAGATACCTTAGATAACTTGTCCGATTGGGCTGTTCATCTTGGTATCGAATTCTCTGCGGAGAAAACAGAGCTGGTCGTCTTTTCACGAAAGCATGATCCCGCGCAGCTTCAGCTTCATATGATGGGAAGAATGATCCAACAGGTTTTGACTTTCAAATACCTTGGGGTGTGGTTTGATTCCAAATGCACGTGGGGAGGACACATTAGGTATCTGATAACGAAATGCCAACAAAGAGTAAATTTTCTTCGAACAATAACCGGATCTTGGTGGGGTGCTCATCCGGAAGATCTAATAAAATTGTATCAGACAACGATACTTTCAGTGATGGAATATGGATGCGTTTGCTTTCGTTCCGCTGCAAACTCTCATATTATCAAATTAGAGCGAATTCAATATCGTTGTTTGCGAATTGCTTTAGGCTGCATGCATTCGACACATACAATGAGTCTTGAAGTTCTGGCGGGAGTTCTTCCATTGAAGGATCGTTTTTGGGAGCTTTCGTCGCGACTGCTAATAAGATGCGAGGTACTGAATCCCCTAGTTATTAATAACTTCGAAAGGCTAGTTGAGCTTCAATCTCAAACAAGATTCATGACTGTATATTTTAACCATATGTCACAGGAAATCAACCCTTCAAGATATATTCCTATCCGTGTCAGCCTCCTAAATGTCCCTGACTCAACTTTATTTTTCGACACATCCATGCAGCGCGAAGTGCGTGGAATTCCGGAACACCTACGCTCGTTGGAAATCCCAAAAATATTTACAAGTAAGTTCAGGCATATCGACTCTGAGAAAATGTTTTACACGGACGGATCGCGAATTGAAGAAGCGACAGGGTTTGGTATGTTCAACAATAATGTTTCGGTCTCCTTTAGGCTTCAAGAACCTGCATCTGTTTATATAGCAGAGTTAGCAGCAGTTCATTATAGTTTGAGTATAATCGTCACATTATCTCCAAACCATTATTTTCTTTTCACAGATAGTCTGAGTGCAATTGAAGCCATTCGCTCAAAGGCTGCTGGCAAAAATGAACCTTTTTTCTTGGGCAAAATAAAACAGTGCCTGAACGTCATATTGAATAATAATTATCAAATCACAATAGTTTGGGTTCCGGCTCATTGCTCCATTCCAGGCAATGAAAGAGCCGATATTTTAGCCAAACGTGGTGCTATTGAGGGTGAAATTTATGAGAGACCAATTGCTTTCAATGAATTCTATAGCGCGTCTCGCCAAAGAACACTTGCCAGCTGGCAAGCTTCTTGGGATAAAGATGATCTGGGTCGGTGGATGCACTCAATTATTCCTAAAATATCGACAAAGGCATGGTTCAGGGGACTGGATGTGAGTAGAGATTTCATTCGTGTGATGTCCAGACTCATGTCCAATCACTACACGTTAGATGCACATCTCCTTCGAATTGGACTTTCCGAGACTAATCATTGTGCTTGTGGCGAAGGTTACCGCGATATTGACCATGTTGTTTGGACATGCGTGGAGTATCGTGATGTCAGATCTCAACTAATAAATTCCTTGCGTACCCAAGGTAGACTATCCAATGTCCCAGTTCGCGACATTCTTGCTTGTCGTGACGTTCCTTACATGAAACTTCTTTATTATTTCATTAAGTCCATTGGAGTTCCAATTTAAATTTTATTTTATGTTAGATTTTTTTCTCTTCCATGAGCTCAACCAATAGCCAGCTATCTTATATTAAATAAAAGTGATGAACTGATACAAACAAACCTGAAATAGTTATAAGATCATGTACAAAATAAATGTATTTCATTCAATGTAATTTATAATAGCAACTCGCTTGATAAAAACAGTGTTTAGATTAACTAATGAATACCAACATACTAATAGGATATTCGAAATGTATTAGGTTTAAAGTACTATGTATTGTAGATGCCACGGCGAAGAAAAACTTATGTATATTGCCTATGAAATAAACGTATTTATGAAAAAAAAAAAAAATTATTTTTCAATATTTGGGCCCCTCCCGAAATGAAATCCTGGGTACGGGCCTGACATGGTAGATCTTTTTCAACTACAAGAACAGCAACAGCGTCGAAATGATTTACTTTATTATTTTACTTCCAAATTTAATACATGAATCATAATCTAGCAAGAACCAAGGAAAAATATTGTTTGTATGTATTTTACAGTATTAAAATTACAACATTATAATCCAGCACTGTTTTGACTCTAAACTGTGCACAGGTTAGACCGATGGAAACTTTTGGACCCTGAATAAAGGTGAAAGCATGTCAAGGCACGGGATTCCATTACAATATTTGAAGAAGAATGAATAAAAAATCCAACATCAAACTGGCAAATTGTCTGTGCTGTGCTGAAGCTTTAAAGCAGCATAAGATCGAGCGGACGCTCCTTGGTGTACAAGTTTATAGATTTCGGAAATATCACGTCGAACTGTAGTAGAGTGTAACAGAGAACAGAGCAATGAGACTGGTTCCGTTCCCTAGCACCGAAAAAGATTAGTCCCTAAATAAATTCGTATTGTTAATTCCACCCTATAAAGAATTTGAAAAATTGAAAAAAATTCAAACCTTGCCCATATTTATGTATATAATATCAATAAATCTAGCAACTCCTGAATTTTCAATATGTTATTCATGGCGAGAATTTTCTCTAAATTTTTATAAGCAAATAAAATGTGTAAATTTAAATTATTTCCTGCATGCCTGAACTTTTTGAAGCGATAATGGATTAATTAGTCAATTTTAAAATATTATATCACTTATATGTAACATGACTTTAATCAAGGTTGCTGTGATTTCCGTACAATGATTTCTGTACAACGCTGTACGCGAACAACGATGAGGTGACAGACATGTTTTGCGCACAGAATGAATATACGGTGAAACGAAACAACTCAAAGCTTAGCTTGATTTACCAGCTCCGATATTCGATAAAAACTTTTGCGGTTTGAAGTGTATTCCAAGTAACTGATTTATGACAGATATAACCAATGCCTCTCTGAATTATTAAACTAGTTTTGTGTGTGAGTGTTCATCGGATGACAGTTTCACTCATATCAGATTTTATGGTTTTAAAGTACATTTATGATACTGGGATACAGGGTTTTTTCCTTCATTGTTTGAATGTAATTAGCATTAGGGAAAATAAGATGTCCTTAATTTTGATGTTCTACCGTAACATTCACTAACATCTAATAAAAATAGAAAAAATATGAAAGGCTTTTTGAACTAAATTGCGGAACACTAGCACCATTTTTTATGCAGCGAAGGTGATTTCTACCAAAAAAAGATGATGAATCACAAAATTTTGTTTGTAAATAATGCCGACTTTTGCCAAATCCACATAAATTTCAAGGTCATAATTCCTTTTTCACCCGCATACTCACGATAAAAATAAGAGCCCATAAACTTCAACATTAGGCCTTAATATAGTAAATAAATCTAAGATATTATTAGTATGTAACCATCAACAACGGCATGGCACACACATATTCCAGAAAAATACTATCAACGTAACAGATTATTCATTACGAAATTATCATAAAAAGGATTATGCTTATCATATAGCTGATTTTAAAACCTTCTTGAATTTTAAATCGTTCCAAAATAGATTTGACATTGGTTTATTGCTTTATTTTGCTTCATAAATCTTATGAAAAATGGTCTACTAGACTGGAATATAATCTCATAATGGTTTTATTACGATTTTGAGGAGTTTAAATCTGTTATACTATATTTATGAAGTAACACTGGAAACTACTATGTAAAAGTATTAGCCGAAACTTGTTTTCGTTCGGCACGTCAGGAAACAGACTCAGCACTTCGGTGCTTATTACAAGTGTGTTGCAAAAAGCAATAACTTTACGTCTGCTTAGCGGTTCAAATTGAACTGTTTAAGTTTGCATTAAGCAGTAGTGATGGGCAATACGGCTCATTTCAATGAGCGGCTCTGAACTGTACGCTTTTTCGTAAGAGCCGGTTCAATTGAAACGCTCATCGGTTCTTACTCAATAAATGTCAATGTGGAGAAGCGGTTCGAAAGAGTGAGTGTAAGAGCCACGAAAATACACGAGCGGTATGGGCGATCTAACGTCGTGTTTCACAAAGTGTACGTGTGCGAGGATGATGATTGCAAGTTTATCTTTCAAAACGCAAGAGAAAAAACTTCCACTTATAAAATCATTTATACATCTTGTATTTACAAAATTATACACTTATGCGAACCGTTATTTTGCGTGTGAGAATTTCATCCATTTCCTACCTCTGTTATTTTTTCAGCACCCAAGGTTCTGTTTTGAAACAATAAAAATTTCTTTTCTATTTCAAATAAATAAAAAATTACTGGAGAATAAATTTTCCTATGTATTTTGACAGCTTCATTAGAAAACATCATCGTTAGAAAGCTAATATTTTAATGCTGACTGACATGGCTCTTTTTGAAAGCCGCAGTTCTTTTGAACGACTCGTGAGCATTCGCCCATCCCTAGCTCAGACTACACGAACCATGGTTGTTAAATTTGAGCGGGAGCACGGATGAACCACGGTTCGTAGCTTGGCTATCTTTTACCCGCATAGCGTTTTGGCTACCTGGGCAGCCATGGCCACCAGAAGGCTACCAAAATTGATTCAGTGACGGTTGTCAAATCCAATTTGACAAAACAAAGTCGCCTGTATCCAAGTTAGCCGAGCGTTTTCATCTTCTCACCTTCGCTGAAAATGTCAAAGATTTCAATGTGGAAAAATCCTGGTGGATACGGTTGTATCGTTTGAGTTGTATTTCTGGCAGCGGTGAGGCAGTCGGTCACCAGAATGTCTGCCAGCCATATTTTTCCAGCTGGCAGCGTTTAGTCAGCCATCTGGCAGCCATGCGTATGCGGGTAATGTTGAGAGCCGCGGCTCAATTTTGAAGAGCCGTGGTTCGTTCGATCATTCTTACGAGTCGGTTCAAATGAACGGCTCGTGAGCGCTCGCCCATCACTAGTAAGATTTGAACTGCTCTGCACTGACAAGTCTAAGACGAAACGTAAAGATAGTGAAATTGGTTATGTGCCCTAGCACAAAATAAGGTTAACCCCTAAATGATACTACAAGTATTTATAAAATTGAATATGTTACTTGGTACGTGTTCTGCTTCAATTGATCCACATTGAAAGACATGATTCGCTGTTTTCTATTCATACCGAAAATAAGACTCTTTCTGAACAATTTAAAAACAAGTTTTCTTTCTATCCAACAGCATTCAACCTGATGATATAACAAAGTAATTAGACGATTAGAAAATTAGAGAGTTTCCAGGCTTTATTCAACAAGTTTGGTAATGGTGCTTGCGAGTAGATCGGATTTACGCGATGTGCGAGCAATATGAATAACATTGGCTTGCTGAAATTGAAACTGTGCCCTTCGGCGAACGACAAATACAAAATAAAGTAAAGTCTTGGCATTACATTCCTTTTGTGGACTTCGCAGCCGATTCATAGCGTACAGAATCATTACATGGCTAGTACTACGATTCTATTGACACTAAGAATCCTTCCAGGTCAAGGCTCGCACATATGACAACCGGCTTGTAAGACCGCCAACCCAGGCCGAAAAAATCAAAGACCTATAATAATAAGTCCAAAATCAAATTTGATAATACAAAACGAAAGTAAAGAAATTAATAGAAATAATTCTTCATGATAACGCACGCGATACCCAGAATAATCAGATCTTTAAATAGAGTTATTTTACAAAACAATGAAAATATTTTGTTAAGCAATCTTAATTATTCCTTATATCTAGAACCTAGAATCGTGACCTCTACAAATATTATAATATCGTTTATGTTTGAACTACTGCATTTTAAATGTCATCGCAATCGGTCGAGACTTTTACACAAAGCAGTAATTTTTTTCAATAATCTAATACAATCAAAATGATCCCTTGGAGGATGTCAGCATCCATCAGTACCTAATAAATTAAAATTCGAAATATTGCGTCAGGCTTCAACTTAAGGGGCTTAAGAGGCGGGTAGGGTCTAACACTTTTGAAAAATCATTTATTTTTTCCTTATGTTTTGTTAAAGTAAAACATTTCAATTTTCATTGGAACGAAACTCTGGAAGTTATGAGTCTTTATCTATGCTTATCTCATTCTGCGAAGAAGCAAGAGCTCGGTGCACAAGCCCAAGATTTCTACTGCGATTGACTTTTAAACTAAATAACTTTTTAACTAAATAAAAAAGCAAATGTGATTTTTTGAAGGTGTTTTGTTTGTTTCGATTTTATAGACACTGGAGCTTTAAACTCGTTTTTTTTGTTTCGATTATAGAGGTTTTAACCTTAAGGTCATTCGCCTCTTCGGGCCAGAAAAACTTTCTGACCCTATGTGCGGGGTTGGGAATCGAACCCAGGCGGGCTGCGTGAAAGGCATCGACTTACCCATCACACAAACTCGTTTTTCTCGAAAGCAGGGTTTGAAAGTCCATGTCCATCGTCATTCGAAAACTACTGTGCCAATTGTTTTCAAATTTGCACACACTTTCTACATGTAAAACATTAGACTTCAACGTTTTCCTTTTTGGTTTTTGTTACTTTGGGGAGGTTTTACAGCTACAAAATGACAGATTTTTGAGTGAAAAATCGTAGTTTTTACTAAACAACCACCAAAGGTTTAAAATAAAATTTAAAAAATTAATCAACCTAATGATATAAGACAAAGTAATTAGAAGATTTAGAGTTCCCATTGAAGTGAATGTAGGGGATCAATGTGATAAATGAAATTTCGATTGGTCATCAATAAACAGAATTATTACACAATTGATTTATTGATGTATGAGATATTATTCGTTTATTATTACCACATGTGCGCTCAAAATATGAATCATTATGTCTTTGAATCCATTTCAACAATAAAATTACTTGTTATCGAATAGAAAACAAATACTCAATAGTGCTGATTTTATGTTTATGAATATATTGTTTTCCTTATTTGTATTTCAAAACTTCACCAAATTTATGAACATTTCTTGATTTGACTGCTTTTTGAAAATATGCTACAACGTTGATAAAGTATATAAGTTTAATGCTGTTTGTTAGACTTTTACAGAGATTTTCCTCAAAATATAACGAAGGTTTTTTATTATTTGATATTCAGAAGAAGGAAATATTGTTTTATGAGTTCGCCATCGCTCGCCAATGGCGCTGATAGCAGTAAACAGTGATGTGATTTTGCACAGTACAACGATACATGACCGTAGTACGGAAATCACCGTTGTATCATGATGCTCGCGTGATACCACTGTGATTCAGGGTGACAGACAAGTGATTTCATGGCGTACAGTGATTCCGATATCACATGTCTGTCATAAGCATTTCGAATATGTAGGCAGCAGTGTTTTTGTGTTCCGTATAAACTTGTTTGAGTATATGCGATATATATTTTTTCTAAAAAAATTTCTGGAGAATTTTAAGTACCCTGAAAAAATCGTCTTTCACGGTTGATGATAAAAAGTGCTGATCACGTTCATCCAGCACTCGATGATCGAGATCATAGTGCGTTTTCCTCGAATGTGCCGAATTTCGAAGAAAATGTCTCGAATGATTTTATGTTTAAACGATGTATCTCTTACTTTGAAACACACAAAAGTGTTGATTCTTAACTAGGACATGAAACACTTTCAGCAATAAAAACAAGCATATATGTAGATATTGCAAGGTGAAGTGCAAACGTAGGGAAGTTAAAGGTAAAGGAATCGTGGCTGTTCGGCCACTAATGGAAATTAGCCGTGTGGCATCCGGTGGAATTATTTCAACCAATAATTGATGCACTGGTTTCCTGTTCCATGTCGTAAGAGGCCACTAAAATGGGAACTCGCAAGTCAAGGTGTTTTTCCGTGCCGATGACTGAATGGCTGCAGAAGTTAAAATAATGCAGTCGTAAACGGCTTACGAAACTAACATTTCAGTTCATCTTGCCGCAAACTTTTTTTTTTCTTTCTTGAACACTGACGATTACGATTGTTAGTTAGCTCTACGAAGCAAATAATTTTTTGTGAGGCTTGTTGAGATGGTTACGCAATTCACTCAAGTATCCGAAATTTAAATGCAGGATGATGTAACTATTACATTTTTATCCCACAAGACTGGCCCTCATAATATGGATGATGCAAATGTGATTCTGTGCGCCATTGAAAATTCGGATGCTGGAGATTTTTAGTCTCTGGCGAACCTTGCAATCTTATGATCAGACGAAAGCACTTTTACTAGATTTGAATCTACAAATATCAGAATGTCTACTGCAATTTCAAAGTGTTTCAGCCCTCAAATATCACATGACTTCTATTCAGCGTGCTGAATATTACTCGTGTGATTTGTGTGAATGTGATTACGATGCTTCATATCATCTGCTATGTAACTGTCCCGCATTGACGCAACTACAAATCCGGGTGCTTGGTTCTCCATACATGATTGAATCTGTGCATGGGTAACCAAAATTGAAGGATATTCTATCGTTTCTCACCCTATGTGGTAAGCAGCTGTATTCAGAGGAGTTTCTCGTTTTTCGTAGAATGAATGAATCCTTTCTGTATTTACCTTAAACATCTTACGAACAAATCAAAAGCCGCACACAATTGTGCGAACATGGCGCCCCTAGTCGACTACGCATCGTTCGTTGTAGGGCAACGGCTCCCTATTTCATCTGAGCTCCTATTTCCATCTCATCCCTTCACCTCATAACTTTAAACATGAATAATATTTTACAACCTACCTAAAGCAAACTGTGAAATGTTTTAAAATGATTTGAAAAGCTATTGTCACACTTTCCTATTGAAAGAAATGGTTTTAAATTCTTTGGTGATCGTTTTTTTTTCATATAAAATAAACTCACTTTTCAATTTAGGACACACTTTCGTCTCAAGATTTACAGTTCGTCATGTTTCTGAATACCTACTAATCGATTCGTCTCAAAACATGATCACTATTTCGCACAATTACACTACCATTGAATGCTGGATGACTTCATAATTAGTTATGCTCACTTGCCACTTGTTTAGTTAACGATTAAAAACTTCAAAAATTACTCGACAAGCAATAAAAGTCTTAAAAAATATGAGATGAAAGTTTTTCACTTCGTTCACTTGATTGCGCTTTGTTTTCATCTCATTTGGTTTCGCAAAGTTGCCAAGTTATCTCATAATGTTACAAAACAAAAATTGTTCATCTTCCTCAAATTATCATCAAAAAGTATGTTTTTGGTATCCGTGACATAAGTTTAATTATATTATTGATATTAATATTTCAATAAAACTGTTTCAGCTTCGAATATTACCAGAAAGAGCGTGTTAAATACTAATGAAATAACCATTGTGGCAAATCAAGTAGCACTGGTTTCATTCCGCTATACGCCAACATAACGCTGTGAAGTGTGTGTGTGTTTCATCGGCTGTGCACAGAGATGCCAGGTATTTTCATAGAAAATATGTATTACTTTGCATAGAAAGTCTATATCTGTTTTCACTAATAAAATGATGTTAAAAGATAGTTCTTTAGATCTCCGTAAGCCATTGCCCCATTAATTAGATAATTCAACGAGTAAATTTTTTAGCAATAATAATAATGTGGAAAAATCCTGGTGGGTACGGTTGTATCGTTTGAGTTTTATATCTGGCAGCGGTGAGGCAGTCGGTTACCAGAATGTCTGCACAGCCATATTTTTCCAGCTGGCAGCGTTTAGTCAGCCATCTGGCAGCCATGCGTATGCGGGTGAGAGTGTAATAGTGGAATATTTTGTTTTGATTGCTGTCGCCATTGCTAATTTATAGGATGAATAAAAGATCAACGATAGGATGGATAAAAATCCATTGAGATGAAATTAGGAGCAGAGTAGTGAAAACATCATTAGTGTTTTTAGCTGTTTTATAAATATTAGTTGAATTTTCAAGAAATGTGAATCAATTTTCAACGTGGAGCAAGGCGAATGAAGCAGTAATATGAAATAGTTACAGTGATTTTAGTGGCTAAATCGGGGTTTGAAGGCGACGTCCTTACAAATGAGATGAAATAGGGAGCCCTTACCCTACATACTACAAATAGGTGGGGAAGTTGTCAAACTCGTGCGCACGAAAATAGTATTATAGAGGAGTCATACACTTGACATGATATGTTAAATGTGAAACCGTGCGATGGCGTTGCTGGACAGAAGACTGATTTCTCTCAAAGCTGACAGGAATTGCTTTTATCCTTCTTTTCTCATCGGGAAAATGATAAGAAGCCGTGCCAAGGCACAAATCTCTACATAACCAGGGAAGTACACCGCTAGAGTCAATTTGTTTTGATTCCTGATAAAATGAAGCTCTTTGTTGAAATAAAAACTGAAGCAGATATGAAGGTATTTCAAGGCGAAGTGTCAGCGGCCTGTGGATATTAGTAGTACCGGTGAGAAGAATTTCGAAAATGGAACTAGCATTCGAAAGCTCTGTGATCATGGTACTACAAGAAATGCCATAATCGTAAAGTGAATGAAAACTATATACAAAATTCTTTAACGGATCTTACTCATTCGAGAGGAATGCCATCCGTTGTGAAACATCAAGAAGATCTAACAATTCGTGTCATTTCGAAGCTAGCAAATTTATTCCAAAGAACTGACTGTGACAATGATTTCCAATGAAAAATAAAAATCGGCACTAAATTAAACCAACAAGTGGTTTTTTAATTGTTTGTGTGCAGTTTGCCATACTCGCGAGGCAATTTTTTTCAACGTTACTCTTCCATCCATACAAATCATCATTGATATACAAAACTCGAATTAATGAAAAGGATTGAAAATTATATGAATAAAAATTTAGATTTTAAAATATTATATAGGTATACGCCACATTCATATTTTACTCCTGAAAAATTGACGTTTCTTGACAGGTGATAAATGGCGTGAAGTTGGCTCAATCACCGGTGATGGTGATAGTAAAAGTGATCACCTTCGGTGATTCCAAACATTCTGGCGATCACCTCTTTATCACCAGGAGGTGATAGTCACTTATCACCTTACATGATTCCACCCTTTTTTAATCCACCTTGTGGTGTAATGATGCCTTTCTCAAATCTCACATATTCTCATATATAAATGTGTGGTATTCTTCAAAATAATTTTCTTTGATTCTTGAAAAAAAAAGGTTTGTCCATACACTAGTATAACCTATAGAGTGAAATAGTACTTAGGTCGGTTAGGCCATCTCTGAGGAACGAGAAGAGGTACTTCCGAAACCGGAATCTGGGAATCGGCATAATCGAAGTTGGTTCGAGAAAAGTGACTGGGATCCACTTGTGAGTCTATGGCTACAATCTTCGGTCGTTCATCAAAAACCCAAGAACAAACAAGAAAGCCAATGTTTGGCCATCTACTGACAATGACTACCGATTGGAATAGTTTTGAGGCAAGTTTAGAAATTATTTTACTTTTTATTTCCGGAATCAGAAACCGAGAACCGAAATCGGGTTGTTTGGTTGTCTATTGACAATGGCTACCGATTGGAATAGTTTCGAGGCAAGTTAAGAAATTTTTTTACGTGTTTTGTTTCGCCGCTTCAAGTGATGGTATCCAATTTTTAACACTCTTCATACAATTCCGGAACCGGAGTCGGACCCGGATGAAAGTTTTGCAGTTTTGTATGAAACTATGACACCTGTCATTTGAATCTAAGTTTGATGAAATCGGTCACGCCATCTCTGAGAAAAGTGAGGAAGTAAGTTAACATAATTTTGTTTTACTAATCACCCTGTAACTCCGGAATCGGAAGTCGGATCAAAATAAAATTCAAGATCTTTGTATAGGACCATTGTTCTTTTAATCTGAATCTAAGTTGGTAAGAATCGGTTCTCTGAGAAAAGTAAGTGTACTTATTTTCATTTTTTTGCGCATATCACCCTGAAATTCCGGAACCGGAAGCCGGATTCGAACAAAATTCAGGAGCTTGGTGCGGGGATATTTTATTTGAATCTAAGTTCATGAAAATCGGTTCGACAATCTCCGAGAAAAGTGAGTGCAAAAAAATGTTACATACATACAAGGATGGCTTTTATCGCATCAAAGAACGTTCACTGGCAACTCTTCAACGATTAAATCAGTGCCATCAAAGAGAGTTGGAAATCATCGCAACAACAAAAACCCGGCATGGCTCATTTAACATAGATTCGACACCAGTGCGAGAGCGAATTTCTCTCGATGACATTTCTGAGAATCAAAGGTTAGCACGCTGCTGTGGGGATCTTCTCTGAAGCAACAAACGGTCGCTTATTCTCGTTTCGCGATCCGATTCTATACAGGCAGTTGATAATTGCGATAGAATCATTTTACTATTGCCGCTTATTCTAACTATGTGCATATAATCTTTGTATAAGTTGTGTCTATGAGAATGTATGTGAATGCTCCACACAAGGGTTTTGAAATATTGCAACCTAGTATGAGAATTATCAAGTTGAATCATCGACTCGATTTTCTGCGATAATTATCAACTTGCGATTCTCTCTTGGGAAATTCCACACAGCAACGATCATTATCAGACTGTAATTTTTTTAAGGGCCGTGAAATACTCAGAGTATGAAGTGGAGCGAAGGAATGTAGAAAAATTCTCTCGCGGTTCATGCATTGAGAGACTCGAGTTCTTGTAGCATCTTCTACCGGATTAAAAATGTTGTATACAATATAGAGAGCAATATAGCAGCTTCTGTCAAATTTTCGGCAATCACCAACACTGCATACATGCATACACACATACACACATAGACACACACATACACACATACAGACATTTTGCGTACTCGACGAACTGACACAAGGTATAAGACACTCGGCGCTCCGGGCCTCGGGTCAAAAGTCGGTTTTCACAGTGATTGCATAACCTTTCTATATGAGAGGCAAAAAATGTATCATCTAGATATCTGAAATCTGTTAGTACACCGAAGGATTTTCAGAGATTGTAAACATAAATTTTAAGGATGCTATGAATTTAGTAGCTATTTGGATATCATGATCTAGAACAATTATTCTCAACCATTTGATTTTGCGGACCCCTTTGGAACCATAATTGTTTTCCGCAGACTCCCACTGGAAATAAATTCACACTTTATTCCGAAAATTGTATAGTATCAACGAAAAAGGACACACATTTTTTTCTAACGGTAACATGATAATTTTTTGGCAAAAACGTTTTTTACATTTAATTTAAAGCAACACAAAAACACCTACAATTGCTGACAGAGAAAAGTAGCTCATGGAAATTATTCGCGCCCCCCAGAAATTAATTGCGGACCCCCAGCGGACCGCTGACCACTGGTTGGGAATAATAGTTATAAATAGTTATAATAGTCAATGACGTCTCTGAAAATCGACGCACCTAGAATTTAAAATATTTTAAACTCCTAAATTAGCATTCGTCTTATTCTTTCGACGAACATCTCATCCCCATGCTCCAGTTTTCGGGCAAACGAAGAATAACCGAACAGCGCGAAGAAATTTCACAATTATAAATGACTTTTCACTTATCTGGCGAAGCAAAGAAGATGCGATTCAACGGAAACACGGTGGCGCAAAAACAAAGAAGAAGAGCCAAAACTTTAACTCTTTCATTCGTAGATTTTGAATTTTCCCCCCAAACTTCGACGGCCAAGGAAGAGAAATTTTCATTCCCATCTCCTACCGCGGAGGGGGGGGGGGGTGCCAAAAATACTGCTGGTTTTTCGGAAACACTTTCTCTGGCTGGTTCTGAAAGTTCGCTTTCTAGATGGTTCGCAAACAATTCTTCATGCTTAGCCGAACATCAGATGCTGCCGTCGTAATGAAAAATAATCGATTGAATTTCTCAAAATTATATTTACATAAGCTCCAGTCTTGCTGGGTAATTACAGCAGGAACCAGGGCTGGTTGTCACGTTCGAAAGAAGGATTTGATGGGTGATAAATTCAACCCTGTAACACCCGTAAGAAGAGGAAGGATACTTAACCATCTTTCCTCCCGTTTGTGGCGCCAACAATAAAAACCCTACAATAGAAAATATTCGCAATGCTTACTTTGATAGGCCGTCAGGTTGGTGGTGACCGAGAGAGGTTTTCCACTTCTTTTGAAACGAGAAATGATAACAGGCCCGATGAGAAACGATGTAAACTATTGCTGGTAACAGAAAATATCCCACACTCTTCAACAGTTTGGTAAAATAGGCCTGGGGGACCCTTTTTCGGAAATCTTGAAGTTGGCTGTGGAAGCTTTTTGCTATTTGAAGCGTAAGCAGCGAACAGTTCGTGTAAAAGTATCGTTTAAATTGTTGGAGTTCGAAGCAGTAGACATGTGCCATGCGGGGGATGGGTTTGTGGGATGTTTTGGGGAGGGCGATGGAATGGGTAAGGGGGGTTTTCCTATGTAATACCGATTTCCGAGCGGAACGCACATGTCAAGGCGCATGTCTTCATAAATTTTCGTTTTCTTGTGTACAAGGAGACGAAGATGAAATCTTGAGTGAAGTGGTGCTAGGAACTCTCATCCTTCGTTCGGCGCGAGTTTTATGTAGTTTCGCTATTCGTGTGGGTGCATCGTGAACATGTATGTTATGTGTCCCCTAGATCTAAGATGTGAATTCTTGTAAGGTGTTCATATGTTAACGGTGAATGAAGTTCCTTTGAATCCGTACTTACTTTACTCATTATTCTTGGTCTAAGATGTCCTTCACGGTGTCAAGTCTACGAATACTAAAGCAATTGAGATAAGTGACGAGATGTTTCTTCTTTTTAGCCGTGAACTTTTTTTTCATCATCTCAAAGTTTTGAGTCACAGAACGATCGTACTTCTCATTTCAATACTTGTGCTTCTGAACGGTATTACGCTGTCAATTCCGTACTATTACTATTACTATTACTATTTCTATTACTATTACTATTACTATTACTATTACTATTACTATTACTATTACTATTACTATTACTATTACTATTACTATTACTATTACTATTACTATTACTATTACTATTACTATTACTATTACTATTACTATTACTATTACTATTACTATTACTATTACTATTACTATTACTATTACTATTACTATTATTATTACTATTACTATTACTATTACTATTACTATTACTATTACTATTACTATTACTATTACTATTACTATTACTCATGAAATTTTCGAAATCGAAAAAAAATATTTGATGCAAAAAGTCTTAGAATTGCATGAAACGTCGAGATTTAGTGTCATCTCGGAAAAAAATTTTTTTTGAAAAAATCGACTTTTTGGAACTTAGAAAAAATAGTCTCAGAAAGCCAATTTTTTCGAAAATTTTTTTTAGAAAGCACATAAGTTTGTTAAAATCGGTTCAGCCATCTCTGAGAAAATTGAGCGCGTTCAAATATCTTCGAAAAGTGCACACACATTCACACAGACATTTTCCGATCTCGTCGAACTGAGTCGAATGGTATATAACACTATGGGTCTTCGAGACACCGTTCGAATGTCGGTTTTTCCACCAATTCTAATACCTTTCTATAGAGAAAGGCAAAAAGATAAATTCGTCACTTATATCGTTATATCTCCGGGACCGGAAGTGATAGTCAATTGATCTTCGAACTTGAATAACATCCCAAGATTAGCTTCAAACCTTGTGTTATCTTTCTTTACAGAAAGACGAAACATATGTGGATCCAAACTTTTGCATATAAGTGTATTTGTTTGTGTATTTAAGATGGCGTTTTCTTTTGTCTACAAAAAGCATCAATCAATATTGAACTTTTGAACTCTTGGTTCTTGAACGAATCACATCCTACTCTTCTGGAGATACTTCTCGAGCTAAAGTTGGTTCATTTATTTTCACTCCAGAGGTTCTTTTTTCCACAATTGCAGATGCCTTGCTGAATCATTAACTTGAAAGCGACCGACGAATTTGCGACCTACAAACTTAAACTTATTTGAATTATGATTTTTTTTACCCTCATTTAGTGCTTTATTTGATCAGTTAACTGGTTTAAACACGTTTCTACTCAAGTCAGTCGATGTGAGAAAACTTCAGTGGATGTTGATAGCTTCCTAATGGTTTCAAAGAATTTTTTTTATTTAACAATATATTCAATAAAACACACTACTTTAGCTCTAAAATGTCGAGGGCAAGCTTCAAAGAATTCAAAAAGATCATATAAAATTCCTACTAAAATATTTTCTGATTACTATCATAATAAAAAGATTTCTTTTCAACGGAGGATTTCTGGTGTTTTCTGGTGTCAAGAACTATTTTGCACTAGAGAGCCTCAAATGATTCCGACTTTAAAAAAATCTGTAGCATCAAATTGAAATGGGAACTTGTTTATGAATACACTCTTTAAAACTTTCTTGGTTAATGTTTTCGGACGATTTTACATGAATGCAGGTGGACAAGTTAGTATAATGGAAAATGAGATGAAAAATAAGACCGACTCGAATGAAAAACGGAAATTGCGTAAGGTGGATCTACTGTAGTAGTAGGCTGTGTAAAATTGTTGGTTCATTTTCCTGACGTTCATTAGTTCATTTTTCGACGAATATTTACGTGTTTTCTACAAAAATCAAAAATATTTGAATTTATAACATTGGAAAATACTCATCGATTTCTTTGAGCTGGCTTTCACAAAATTAGACTCAAATGAAAGACTTCAAGGCTCGGTTTCCACTGTTTAAATAAACAGTTTTGCCGTGTATTGGATAAATGATTTTCCGGACAGAAAAAAGCTACGGATTTGAGTCCCGTCTCTAACAATTTTTCATTTCACAATTGCATTCGTCATTATATAGCCAATCTATGGGACGCCTTTGCAAAATTCATCGTGTAAAAGAATGGGTAGAACTTAATCAATTAAAAAATTAACTTAAAGCAGCAACATAATTTCTTCTCCATATCATCATAAACTGTTCAGCAATTTATGATAAAATTTTCAGTAGTATGAGATATCCCATAATAACTGAAAGTAAAAATAAGCAGAAATTTTCTAAAATGTTTTGTATGAACAAGCAATAGGGTGAAATTCAGTGCCAACGTAAGGCGCAAAAATTCCAAACACATGAATTTGTTCGCTAGTAAAACATACACTAATGCCGTTTTTCATTGAAAAATACTGGTGGCGTGGATTGCTCTGATTTTGCACTTTCGAGCAGAAATGCAACATTCTGACGGTGTTTCATTGCGATTTCTGCTCGAAAGTGCAAAACCAGAGCAATCCACACCACCAGTGTTTTTTAATGAAAAACGCCATAACTATGGATGGTTATAAACCACGAGTATTATCAATTGATTAATATGAGGGAGACATAGTTGTGCATGTTGTTTAACTCGGTCTACTAAATGTATCAATTTATATTAAAAATGCTTTTATAATTGATTTTCTCATCTACAGGGTCCGCCATGTAACTTTTTTTTAAAACATGCAATAAAACACAAGCGGTTTATCCGATTTCAAAATTTATTTTTTCATATTAAAGTACAATACTTCCGGTTAATTATGGAATATAATTTCATTCAAATGGCTGCCTCCGCTGACCTTGCAGTACGCCATATGGTCGGTCCAGTTTTTTAGTACAATTTCGATTGTGCGCAGCTTTATTTCAGCTATGGCTGCACGAATGTTGTCCTTCAAGACTTGAATTGTCTCTGGCTTGTCCGCATTACAGCTCCGATGCGGCCAAACGACATCCGAATTTTGACTGATAATTCGATCTTCGAAGACTGTGCGCAGAAGATCGATCGTGGCGTTGGCTGTGTGGCACGGAGCGCCGTCTTGTTGGAACCAAATGGTGTCCAAGTCTTCCTCTCCAAGTAACGGAAAGAGCCAATCGCTAATCATGGCGCGGTAGCGCTCGCCATTGACCGTGGCGGCGGCTCCTGCCTCATTTTCGAAGAAAAATTGCCCAATGATGCCGCCAGACCAAAATCCGCACCAAACGGTCACTATCTGAGGATGCTTCGGCTGTATAGCGAAATTGTTCACTCTTTGTTACAGATCAAAAACTTTGGCATGAGATGTGTACTGTTCATTCGATTCATTAGAAAAAGATGTGAATGCCAAGTGTGATACTTGTAGTGAGTATTAAAAATTTGTCTATTTATTACAGTCCACTACAACTTTATGAGTTGACGAATCCGAACAGTTATTATGAATCTCAAATAATACTTTTTTAAATATTCCCATGAATTCTCAGAGACCTAGCCGTCTCTAAGAAAATTTGTTTTATTGTATCCTCTAATTTTTAAAATATGACTTTTACAAATTCCTATATATTTCTAATACAACAATTCCCCCAATTTGTTGTGACACTCCCTAGAGATGGTCGGGTATAGAAATTCTTATACCCGAACCCGACCCGTACCCGAGTGATCAGCAAAAAAATTTACCGGTACCCAATAAAAAATAAAAACTTTTACCCGTACCCGACCCGTACCCGATTAAAAATTACCTGTACCCGTACCCGACCCGAATGAGTAATAAAAATTTTAACAAAATTTAGGATGGAAAAAATAAAGTGTTTTAGATAGCGAGCCGTATCAGGCTCTAGTTGATAAGTAAAATACAATAAAATACTTGTTTACATTTAAACATATGTGTGAAACACGAATAGATTTCCAATGTCTTTGGTACTTTATACTCATTTACAAATATCATCAAAAGGGAGTAATATCTACTCAAATTTTTCGAGAAGCATATTTACTCATAGTGTCGTGATACCCGTTGTATTCAATTTTGTGTAGGTATGGTTTTTACGAAATAGTGGTTTTTACAGTCATTGAACTTCTGTGCCACCTCCGGTGGAACCCTCAACGAGTGAACACGGTGAAAATTTGAATATTTCGCGAGAAAAGATTTTCACCCGTACTTTTGCGACTCCACGTTGTCACGCATTGAGATTTTCACTTGTAGTCCAGTGAAAAGAAACGAAAATTAACTGGCAATATAGCCCAACTTGCTGTGTCATCAATCGGTGTCATTTCAAGTGAGGTGACACCATCCAGAAGTGAAGAATAAGAAGCCAACTTCTATGCAGATTTTCTGAAATAAATGTTCACGTTTTATGGTTAGAATCCTAATGATTTCGTATGAAAATTTTGAAAATCTCCAACCAATATTTAAAATAAACAGTCCATTAAAACCTACGTGAAAAGTAGGGTCTGACCGTAACATCTTATACCGTTTTCGTTTCTTGATCAGAGCAGCCCGAAAGCTGACCCAGAGTCGCCCAATCAACGTTTGATATTATTAACTTTTCGTTTGAGTGTTTGAACAGAATGATTTTACAAGGATAAATTTTTTAATATTACCATTTAATTCTGTTATAAGTATATACCGTCACTATACAAATTCACTATGTATCTCACAACACTATAAATCATGTATAATGAACGTCACATCACATATACGTATTTCGAATACAATTTATATTCTTCTTCAGTGTATCAGGTTTTTTAAATTATTTTAATATAATTGTTGTTGTTGTTGTTTAGGGCGCGTACCACGTGTTCGTTTTACTCGGAGTCAGACTCGTCCGGGTCTAGGTTCAAAAACGAAAACGGTATTAGAGCTAAGGTAAACGAAAACGGTATTGGGCTAAGTTTATTTTTCGGAAGAACTGTTTTGCAATAAAAAATTCTCGTCAACGTGTTAACATATTTATGTGAAGTACAAATGGTCGGGTAATCGATCAGAAAAAAAAATTTACCCGTACCCGACCCGTACCCGATTGAAAATAAAAATTTTTACCCGTACCCAACCGAAAAACCCGTCGGGTACGGGTACGGGTCGGGTTTCGGGTAAAATACCCGAGACCCGACCATCTCTAACACTTCCCTAAAGGTTACCCGGAAAATACATAAACACGAATATTTTGCTTAATAAATTGCAAATATTTGATTCGGTTTGTTTTTTTTTTTCACATGTCGGTCGTCGCCATCATTCTACTTAAAGTATCATGCAATTATTCAAAAAATTTATTAAGATTCGACATAAATGTATAGAATTCGCTCCAACTAAAGAAATTTTTTCCGACGTATGGAAAAGCATGTCTGTCAATATGGGTATTTTCGAATCGAATTTGATGACTAGATGTCATAAAGAACGTTTGAGGTAATTCCAAATTGCATGGTGGTGACTTTTGGTTCATTGAAATTTCCTGCGTCTATTCATTAAACCCGTTCTGAAAATATGCATATTGTAACCCCTTACAAGAAAAAATAATATACTGGATACCGTCATCTTGGATTTCGCAACGACCCAAAACATCGTTTTCTTGCATCTATTCATCAAATCCGTTCCGTACATTGTATGGGTTTCAAAGAAATGTTATTATCGCGCTATCTCGAATTTCAGAACCATATCGAACAACATTTTCTGGTATCCACTCAAAACCCTATTTTAATCCACCTAGTTGTGTAATGATTTTGGCGCCTTTCTCATATCTCACATATTCTCATACATAAATGTGTGGTATTCTTCAAAATAATTTTCTTTGATTCTTGGAAACAACCAGGTTTGTCCATACACTAGTATAACCTATAGAGTACTCAGGTCAGTTAGGTTATCTCTGAGGAAACGAAAAGAGGTACTCCCGAGACCGGAATCTGGGAACCGGTATAATCGAAGTTGGTTCGAGAAAAGTGACTGGGATCCATTTGTGAGTCTATGGCTACAATCTTCGGTCATTCATCAAAAACCCAAGAACAAACAAGAAAGCCAAATTATTGTTTGGCCGTCTACTGACAATGACTACCGATTGGAATAGTTTCAAGGCAAGTTAAGAATTTTTTTACTTGTTTTGTTTCGCCGTTTCAAGTGACGGTATCCAATTTTTAAAACACTTCACCAAATAATTCCGGAACCGGAAGTCGGATCTGGATAAAATTTAGCAGTTTTGTATGGGACCATGATACCTGTCATTTGAATTTAGGTTTGTTGAAATCGGTCACGCCAACTCCGAGAAAAGTGAGGAAGTAATTTGAAATAAGAGTTTTTTCACTAACCACCCTGTAACTCCGGAACCGGAAGTCGGATCCAAATAAAATTCAGGTGCTATGTATAGAACAATTGTACTTTTTATTTGAATTCAAGTTTGTAATAATCGGTTCTGCCGTCTCTGTGAAAAGTAAGTGCACTTAATTCATATTTTGCACATATTACCCAGTAATTCCGGAACCGGAAGTCGGATTCTAATACAATTCGGGAACTTTTTGTGGGGTTACAAGACCATTTATTTAAATCTAAGTTTGTGAAAATCGATTCAGCCATCTTCGAGAAAAGTGAGTGCACAAAAATGTTACATACATACACACACACACAGACACATATAGAGATTTTGCGAACTCGACGAACTGAGTCGAATGGTGTATGACACTCGGCCCTCCGAGCCTCGATTCAAAAGTTCGTTTCCACAGTGATTGCATAACCTTTCTATATGAGAATGGCAAAAACCCATAAAAACGTTTCGAGGGAGGGGTGGGGGTTTTCTTGGATTATCAATAGATCGGAAGTCGACATATTAGATCTCAGAACCACTTCAAACATGGGTTTCCGGAATCTGCTCATCAAATCCGCTCCGAAAATATGAATATGGAAGGATTTTTAAGAAAAATATAAATTCCCAAGTCGCCATCTTGAATTTCAGAGCCATCTCATGTATTGTTTTCCTGACATCTACTGATCAAATCCGTTTCAGAAATACCTATATTGTAACGATTTTCTAGGAATATCAATAAACCGGAAGTCTGAATTTCACAACGAATTCAAACATCGTTTTCCGGAATCTACTCTTCAAATCCGTTTCAAAAGTACCCATATTGTAGTCGGTTCGTGGAATGTCAATGCGGCGGAAATCGTTTTCATTCTATGCACACCTTTTTTACGAAGAAGGCTCGTAAAAAAGTTTAAAAAGTTTACTTTATTTGGAATTTGGTTCGTAAAACGAGTTACGTAAAATGAAGTAACGTAAAAAAGTGCTCGTAAACGGAGGTTTGGGTGTTCTAAATGGGTCTTTCTGTATGCGTTCAAGTCTTAAGAGAAGTTCATCGAAGAGTTCAACAGTAATTACGAATGGTTACGAGTATGAGAAAGACATCATCCAACCACTAGGTGATTTCGAACAGGTTGTTTGTAAGAGTGCCCATAAGACGAAGCAAGTTTTGGTTGCGATATACTGGATGGAAAGAACGTAAAAGTCAGTAGAATCTTGGCACATTTTATGAATCGTCTGTGAAGTCAGTTATTACAGACAGCCAACTTCCTCATTGGAATGTAGTACCGACACTTTCCTTATTTTAGCACGTGTATGTACGACTTCATTTCTCTACCAAAATAAAAACCATATTTCCTTCTGCCTGAAAAGTAGAGAACAAAAAAACGAAAACGCACCCTCAGCATATGGCCACTCCCTATTCTCCGTTTCCTATGTGGTACGTGAATAGTGGAAAAGTGAAGCAAAAGTGCAACGATGTACATGGGAGAGTGCATTGTATTTGAGGCAGAAAGTTTCGGGCGCATTTAGCAAGCCACGGATGCATCAGAAAAAAAGATGTTCAGAACTCCTTGTTTTGTGCGAAGCAATGCGAGGTTAGAGGGTAGACAATCGAAGCAGGCCATCGAGAAGGAGAGAAGGAAAACGTGTTACGCAGATCGGGAGTGCATTGGCACTAGATTTATGCGATTTTTCCTTTGTTTTGCTTCTCAACGGTTTCAATCTTTATTCTGACAACGCTTACTGGGATGAACGAACATTTTGCGAAATGACGCGATAAAACTAAACTGTTTACACGTTGGATTTTTGTAGCTGTCTGCTGGCGAAACCTCAACACATTGAACTTGTTTTACTGAGTGCGAATGAATAAATCTCTACCCAATACAACGGACGCTCAATTCGAGTGAAGAAGGCAAACAAGGAACGAGTTGTCAAAGGTCATGGATAAACCGGCTTTGGAGAAGATGCTTTTGTTTTTTCTGATCACTGGCATATTGAGAGGTTTGATTGTGAAAATGAAACCAGGATCGATAGACCGAGCAATCTTGACTTACGATCCAATTTTTTGCTTGCAATGTTCCCGAGTTAAATTCGTCTGTTTTCCATTTAACTTCAGTTTACGTCTTCGGTTCCGTCCCAGATTTTCGATAAGTCGGAAAAAGCCCCACGGCAACCTTCGGCACGACGTGAGTAATGAATTGTGATAAATTAACGTCTAATTGCATTAGGAAAACATTAGCACAACCAGCCGAAGCAATCAGTTCGTCCTTCACCCGGCGAAGAAGAATCTTCGTTCTTGGGATGCAGGTCTGCGTCTCACGAATTCAAACAAAATGTCATTATTCTTAGCATCGTGCTCCGAGCAGCAAAAGGGGTTTACGGGTGCGTTTTTTCTGGATGCTTAAAAATTTATAAATTATCATTACAAATCTGAACCGGGTTTTTCTGTGGGGTGCGGACAGTTTAGGGCCAACTTCTAGCGATAAGCTTCCAGGTACTTAAAAAATAATTTGCTTCTTCTGCCATCGCCGCCGAGACGACACGCGTTGGTTGAATCGTGCATAAAATTTCCATCTTCTTTCCAACTGAACACCTTCACTAAGTGTTTTGGCAGGGATGAAAAGTAGAAAATTTTAAAGATCTCCCACTCCCACTCTGCGCAATATGAGCAACCGAAGGGGTTCGGCTCTTGACCTCTCCCAAGATTATTCGGCGAACGCCGACTGGCCAAGTGGCTACCAGCACGATATGGTGGAATGAGGATCGAAAATTATGAAATTGCTTCGAATGACAGGGTAATTGCTAGGAAAAATAATGAATAATTAAAAGTGATATTTCGTGAGCCTGTGTCTGTCGGTACACAGCCGAAGAACGCCCGGGAACATTATGTCTAGTTTGTAGAGCTGGGCGGCTGATTTGATTTTGCCTCGAGCCTTTTCAGATACACTTCATCGAGTAGACATTTAGATCGGGCAAAAGATAGGAAATTTTGGATGATTCCTTATTGTGAAATATACAGGCTTTCGGAATTATCTAGAACTTGGTTAGGCCTATTGAATTAAAAATATTCACGGATCCAGGAAAAGTGAAAAGTAGGGAATACCTCAGGAAGCAAAGAACTATTTTTTCATTTTTAATAAAAAATAAAATTTTTACTCAATTCATATCTGGCAAATTTCGTGTAAGGGCCCATCGAAATCATTTTTATGTATACGAGACGAACCGCTACCTGACTTTGGAAATCCATATGGAAATCTACAAAGCATTACAAAACAAGTATCTTGGGAATTCATTTGAAGAACGCTTCATTGTAGTCGAGGCGTGACGAAACTTAAGCTGCAATGATACGGATCCCAAGACCTTCTGCACGTTCAAGTGCATTAGTGCATTTATTGCTTTGCTCGACTTCAATTCGGCTAGATTAAACCTGGAAAATATTTCCTGATTTACACGGTAGCGATCATTTACCAATCATCATCTACATTAGCAGTAGCAATTGCATTGATAATTCAATTAATATTTTATATGATTGACGTAACCAATATTGATTGGAATAAATACCAAAGTGAAATCTCAAGTGTCTTAAATTCAATGGAAGAGCTTTCCCCGCTTGAAGAATATGACTTCCTCGTTTATTCGATTCTGGATGCCGCAAAACAAACCCAAACCAAACGATTTCCTGGTCCAACGGCTAACAGAAGGCCTTTCAACCCTTGGAAGTGCTCCGATGATAAACATGCAGAGAAATCAAATGCATGTAAGACGTTTCGAAAACGGGGAGGAGGAACTCCTCATCATTTTGATAAATTATATTTAGTTTCTAAAATATAACAATTGAGAGTGAGGAATACTCGAACCGATATTTAACTTTGCTAGGAAAGTTTTCCCAGTTTCTGTTCCTACGCAGAGCATTATTCATGATGGAATTTTCTATAGCACTCTTGTCTTGTAACAATAATGCTCCTGGGTTGGACAGAATTAAATTTATTTTGGTGAACAATCGCTTGTTGGAATTGTTCAACAAGTTTCTCTAGCAAAATATTGTTCCACCTGACTGGAGGCAAGTGAATGTTATCGCCATTTAAAAGCCGGAGAAACTAGCTTCCAAGCACAACTCATATAGACCCGTTGCAATGTTATCCTGCATCAGAAAATTGTTCGAAGAAATTTTTCCTCGACGTCTCGACACTTGGGTTCGTTGTCAGATACTCAGTTTGGCTTCCGTAGAAATAAAAGGACGAATGATTGCCTTTCATTGCTTTCGTCTGACATCCAAATTGCTCTCGCTCAAAAACATCTGTATTTTAGACATTAAAGGAGCATTTGATTAAGTTTCCATTGATGTTCTTTCAGACAAGCTCCACCAACATAGACTTCCAATGGTGATAATAAATTATTTTTACAAAATTTTGTCAAAGAAGCGCACTTCATAATTAGCTACGGGGGCCTCCTGTAAGGCTCATGCCTCAGTCCGCTCCTCTATAATTTTTACGTGAACAATATTGTTAGCTGTCTCGTAACCCCATGCACACTAATGTCGTTTTTCATTGAGAACACTCGTGGAATGTTTTGCTCGATTCGTTCAGTCAGTCAAAACAGGGACACTGTGTTTCATTGATTTGCACCGCACGGAAAAAATGCACTTTCGGGGCAATTCGCGGGCAACTATTTTGCACCCGTTTTCTTTTCCGAGCAGCAAGCGTGCAAACCAAACTTTACAAAGCCAATTCATTAATCGGCTGTCAGGGCAAAACACTGGCACCGAGCACGTGGAATCAATGAAAAACGACATAAGACAATTGGAAGATGATGGCGTAGTTTCAGTAAATCTGCAAAAACCATTGCAAGATACCTTAGATAACTTGTTCGTTTGGGCTCTTCAACTGGGTATCGAATTCTCTGCAGAGAAAACAGAGCTGGTCGCCTTTTCAAGAAAGCATGGTCTCGCTTAGCTTCAGCTTCAAATAGGGTGCACCACTTTTTTTTAACGGTATGTAAACGCTGAATAACTTTCCCATTCACCAACCGAGCAATTGCATCACATATGTTTTGGAAACGTCAATTCAGTACAATTTTTGCCATGGATCGCTTCACACCGGAATCGAAAACAGTCGTTTCATTGTGTTAACTAAACGTGCATATCGGAAAAAATATCGCGGCGACATTGACTGGCCACCCAGATCACCGGATTTAATTTTGCGATAATTTAGCTAAATGTGGTGCTCTTGAAGGTGAAATTTATGTGCGACGTCAAAGGGCTTGTCAGCTCGATGGGTCGATGGATGCACTAAATCGTTCCTAAAATACCGATAAATGCATGGTTCAGGGTGGTAGTGAGCAGATTGTTCACAAAACTGACATGTTATCAGCTGATTCTCATAAGAATGTATCCAACCCTGCCCAAAAATCACTTAAGATAGAATCACACATACGTAACACTCGCAAAAAAAATCTCGATGGGAAGAATTTCTCCGTACTGCGACATATTTTCTGGAACAAAATGTTCAGCGACCACGTACACAAGGATTTTGTATTCATTCGTTCTTTTTGTAAGATTTCAATTTCGTTTGCAGCTGGATAAGTGGAAGATGGGGTAAAACGCACCCCAGAGGCATAATGCATCTTTTGCTTTTCTCAAAAGTTACCAATTTTTTTCACTGAAATTTTATTGAAACTGAAAGTCCGCCATAACAACAAATTACTATGAAACTTTGGTAGCGATGGTTCAATCATATCTGAAAAAATAAAAAAAAAACAATTATGTCTCTGTTATAAGTAATTTTTGATGTTCATTCCATAGTAATTTTCTAGGGTGAGGAAGACGATTTTAATTATGTAACCAGTGAACTTCTTTGCAATCATTCGGGGTTCTAAAACTAGTTCTAATACAGACGATGTATTTGCAATTTTATAGAAAAATCCTCAAATTTATCGCCTCATATTTTTGGGGGCAAAATGACCCGAATTGTGTGAACAAAATGCTCAAGTAGTCGCTTACAGAAATTATCCATAAGTTCAATTTAATGAATAATAGTGAACAATTTTCCACCTGGCAAATATTTTGTCAACGAAAAGTTTAAAGCTTTCTTCAAATAAGAAGAAGAAGCTTTATGAGTGTGCATATTGCCCCGTGGTTGTCATGAGCATTAATCCGTTATTTTGATGGATGTTTGCCCGTTATTTAAGATCATCCTGCCTCTATGTTCAGATAATCGTCACTTCGCGTAATTTAAAATGTATATTTTTCATGTTTTCCACGATCGGCGTCAAGCCCCGCATATATTTAAATAGACAATTTTTAAGGGTTTTGGAACATAAGATATTTCATGTATTTTAAATGCATTCAGCGAGTATTTGTACGTAGTTTTGAGAAATAATGATTACGGAAAATAGTCATGCATGAGACTCTTCCGTGTTATTCTCTATAGTTAAGATATAGCAACATTTCCTTAGGGGGTGCGTTTTACCCCATCTACCCCTAAGTGTGCAGCGCTTGAAATCAATTTAAAATTGAATTTGGTCGCGAAGGCCAAGTTTCAGGCTTTTGTGTTATCGTTTTTGCTAATTTCGAATACACTATTGTTCGCTACATTGTATTGTTTTTGTTTTCGTCGTCTCGACCGTAAGCGAAAGTTTAGCGGGTTTTAGAAAGTTGTTACATAGGTTTTTATGGGAGGTTTCAAAACTTGAACTGATTGATTAATTGTGTAGGAAGGAAGGGGGAGTTTAATTGATTGAAATTTGGCGTGACATGATTAGTGCATGACACCTATGATCGATTTAAAAAGAAAAATTACTTCCATTTAATTTCTCGATATCTAAAAAATCGTTGCTAATGTCACGAGATTGTAATAGGCACAGATACAAGTATTTCGGTTTGCTGTTTGCGACCTTTATCAGTGTATCGGTTCTAAGTCTGTAGAGAGTATTTTTTAAGATATGACTAACTTGTATAGTATTCTCCAAATCTTTGTTATAAATTTCTGACCAGTACAGCTGAAAATGGCAGGTGAAAAAATATTTGAATTTACTGAATGTTTGTCAATAAACGAATTACTGACGTTCAGCTATGTAAAAGTGTGCTACTATATACTATCACAACGCCATAATGGAAAGTCTTTTGATCCCACAGACTCTAAAGAACAAGTTTTGAAAATGAGTAGCTTTAGAACCTGAAACAATCTGCCAACTGTTTTAGGGTTTGAGGTAAAAATAGAAACCTTTGTTTTTTTTAGCAGTGACTTTTTTACATAAGACAATCGAGAAACCATGTTCTTGCAATAAAGAAAATAATTGTTATGTTTTGTATTTTTTCAACAGCTGATTTAGTAGATTAGCCCCGCTGTTTAGGTCAAGAATTTGTTTGGTTTTGATTGGTTCAGTTTAAAAAAAAACACATGTCAAAAAATGTCCTGATTTTTTTCGGTAGTCTAATAATCAACTGTTTTCTGAGACGAAAATAGTTACAAACCAGTGTCAGCGTTTTCATTCCGCAAAACAACAAAGAAGCAGGTATCATTTTACTAAAAACTGACATTTTACAAAACCGTTCATGACACGAAATAAGAAGGAAATTGCTTAGATAGCATAACACTCTAGTTGGAAATTTTCCAACCCCTCATTGAAAATTACAACGCTGTTACAATACTGTAAAGACTGCATTCGCACAAAACAAACAAACCCCGGATTTGTTACTGGATTTTTTTTAGCAAACGGCTCACCAAGACAACTTTTAAGTGACGTAGCCTTTTTTTTCAAGTAATAACCGCAGATTTACTTTCACGGAATGGAACGGCACGACACGGTAAAACTAGCGCACGCAGATGCTCAAACTGCACTCGTTGCATTGCACTCAGAATCAACAAAAGACGGTACCGTCGCGAAAATTGCATTCTGTGTCTATTAATAGCCATTATTCCCTGCACTCGCACTAGCACTGACGCAATAAAAGTGCACTTCAATCTTAGAGTCAGTCACTTGGCTTATGTCGTTTTCGTTTTTAAATTGCACTACACCGGTGTAGCGAAAGCTGCACCTAAACCGTTCGTTTTTACCAATTGCACTACACCAGTGCTACACTTTTTCTGCACCGATACCACTGGTGTAGCACTCATCAAATGTTTGGCGTAGCTCTGTGCAATGGAATCGTTTATGGTAGTCAATGGTTACTGTTTATGTTTTCGTCATTTTTGTTCGTTTATTCATGCCTCAGTGTAGCACTGCACCGGTGTAGTGCAAATTAAAAACGAAAACGCCATTAGAAACTGCGAACCATTTTTGCACTATCATTTCAAACAAATATTTGACTTATTCACACAACTGATGATGTTTACAAACACTCAACATCGGTGTCATCGAAACAAGCAGGCAGTAGACTGTCAAATTCCAAGGCTTGCTTTCGGATTCTGTTGTTTTTATGATTATTTATCGATTAATGTGATTACCTTTCACGAGGAAATTGAATTCGCTTCTGTGAAAGGGGACTCAAAATATTCGTTTCACTACATTACCCGTGGAGGTCACACGAACCTAACTCCGACGGGTTAAGAGTCCGAAGACAACCATCCTTCGGAGGCAGAGTTACGAGGTCACTCCAAGGGTCATGAGTAGTATACGTAGAAATACAGGCATTCTCGCAGGATTCGCAGACAGACTTTAGAAACGTCGTACCGGAGGAGAGTGTCCTCCGGACGTGTCCCGATGTCGGCCAAAACAGAATTGCAAAATCTTTCGTTCCGGAATGCAGGTTGTTCACTTGAAACTTTCCAGATCATCTCCGCTAGCGATGGCTCGAGTTGATGGTTTCGGCGAGGGTGGGGAAAGGACTTAACCCTTTCGGAACGGGTGCGGGATAGTCTGAACCGGAGAAACGAACAAAGGGATGGCAGCGCACGTGAGAGACTAGTTTTTAGTGCGAGACGTGCTCTGGAACTCTGAGACAAGTTTGAGTTTTACACTTTAAAAATAAATGTATGTACGAATGCATGTACCTTCCATTCGTCGAGTGCAGAACAACAAATAGTTTGCAATTTATTATAATTAAAAATTGCTTTCTCTGTGAGCTGTAAGGCGTTTCAGTTGCATTATGGTGCATGCGCTCGCCACGAATCGGGCGAAGAAGGTTTGCGGACTGGTGGAAATTGTATTTTGCCTTTCATGTGTAAATAGCCGGTGCGCACTACATAAGAGGCGCTGATTTCTTCGATGGTGTCAGAGGAGCGCTTAGTTTCGCGCCCACGGCCAAAGTTCGCGACATCATTGTCCCGAGAGGGGATGGGTATCACATGATGAGTTTAGCAAAATAGTTGAATAATATGTGTACCTGATTGGATACAATTGTAAGTTATGCAGAATGGTTAAAACACTCCGAAAACCAATTGTTGAACTCGGCTCATGAAATTGCTGAATCAGAACGAAATTTGTGGATTGTTCAATTTATTGTTATGAATGCCCGTGAAACCAAAACTAAGCCAGTTCCAACGCGAGCTGTTGACGTCAAATCTGGATTGGGTTTTGCTTCAAGCGAAAACGCCACTAACAGAATTAAAAGAAAGCGAAAGCATCTCACCGTCGCTGACTCTCCTAACTTGCATGTTTAACCAAAACATAAGGCAGGGGTCCAAATTTCAAATACTGTAATAAGCCCGTTGGAATGTTTTTTTTTTCAAATTTAAATTTTGTGCTTCGTAACTCATCAAATTCCAAAAATCGATATGAAACCCTTTCCTCCTTTTGGGGTAGAATTCAATAGCAAATAATAGGACAGGATAACCATCAATACGAATCAAAGTTTGTGAAAATATATTATTCATCTATTCTTTTTAAATCTGTCTTGCGTTGAGAATTGATACATAGTAAAACTGAACTGATGGCACCTTTATGTCAGTAATATGAAATGTTGTCCTGCTAGATTAGTTGGGCTTCGAAGCTAAATTTATTCAAACATTTTAAAGCTCCTTCTTCTTAGTAGACAAAAAAAAAAAAATACTAAATACGTTTTGAAAAAAAAAATCATGCCACTTTTCTAATAGCGTACCTGTTCCCAAGGACATGATTCCACCAAACTGCCCTGGATTAAGTCCAATCAAAAACTTTTGAGGCATGATGAAATTGAACTTCGAGACAAGCTTACTTCGTTTGAAAATGTTCTGAAATGAAAAGAAATTACACCGAGGAAATTTAGGAAATTGTACTGTCAAAAATAACCGTGCTCTCGACAAAATAACTGCTCAAATCTCAAATCTTAACTGGAAGTTTAAATAATTCGCGAGATGGTCTACTAAGAATCCTTTCAGATCAGAACTTGAATACGCAACATCTGGCTTGTTAGACCGGCGCATAAACTCTTAACCGCCGAAGGATAAAAAACAAAATTAAATCTTCGACAGCTTTGAAAATGAGCTATCAATCAACGAAAATTTGTTCACGAACCGTTAGGAACGAGGAATTACAAAATGATGTTACTTTACAAGGGACTAGAAGCTCTATTTCGTAAAAAAATGTATAACTAACAACAGCTCGATAGATATTTTTGTACACTGAAAAATAATCTCGCAAAAAAAAAAAATTCAGATCTTTAGTGAAGATTATTCTGGCTTATTTTAATCTTTCTGCAAAGGAAAATACTCCTACCGAGAGTTTTATTACATTGTCAAACGAAATAAGTTTTTTCTCGAAGTTCTTCTTACGTTTTCTGTATTGCAAATTATAATACCAATTGTTATTATTTTATTCTCAGCGCAAAATAAACCCAAATAACTTTCCATCCACTTCCAGGGATTATAAATAATTATTTGCACAACCTTTTGTCAGGGAAATGCATGTAATTTTCGCATGGTGATTAGGCAAGACTCATACCTCAGTCCGCTTCTCTATAATTTTTACGTGAATGACATTGACAGCTGTCAAGTATCCCCCACAATTGGCAGATGATGGCGTGGTTTCAGTTACTGGACCCAAAGCTATTGATCTGCAAAAACCATTGCAAGATACCTTAGATAACTTGTCCGTTTGGGCTGTTCATCTGAGTATCGAATTCTCTGCGGAGAAAACAGAGCTGGTCGTCTTTTCAAGAAAGAATGATCCCGCGCAGCTTCAGCTTCATATGATGGAAAGAATGATCCAACAGGTTTTGACTTTCAAATACCTCGGGTGTGGTTTGATTCCAAATGCACTTGGGGAGGACACATTAGGAATGTGATAACCAAAGTAAATTTTCTTCGAACAATAACAGGATCTTGGTGGGGTGCTCATCCGGAAGATCTAATAAAATTGTATCAGACAACGATACTTTCAGTGATGGAATATGGATGCGTTTGCTTTCGTTCCGCTGCAAACTCTCATATTATCAAACTGGAGCGAATTCAGTATCTTTGTTTGCGAATTTCCTTCGGCTGCATGCATTCAACACATACAATGAGTCTGGCAAGCTTCTTGGGATAAAGATGATCTGGGTCGGTAGATGCACTCAATTATTCCTAAAATATCGACAAAGGCATGGTTCAGGGGACTGGATGTGAGTAGGGATTTCATTCGTGTGATGTCCAGACTCATGTCCAATCACTACACGTTAGATGCATATCTCCTTCGAATTAAACTTTTCGAGACTAATAATTGTGCTTGTCGCGAAGGTCATCGCGATATTGATCATGTCGTTTAGACATACGTGGAGTCAGATCTCAACTAGTAAATTCCTTTGGTACCCAAGGTAGACGATCCATTGTCCCAGTTCGCGACATTCTTGCTTGCCGTGACCTTCATTTCACGTAACTTCTTTATCATGTCATTAAGTCCATTGGAGTTCCAATTTAAATTTTATTTTATGTTAGACTGTTTTCTCTTCCATTAGTTCAACCAATACCCAGCTATCTTATATTAAATAAAAGTGATGAACTGACAAAAAAACTTGAAATAGTTTTTTTTTGTTTTATAACAATTTTTATTTAGGCCAATTTGCGTATACATAATCTTTATGTGGCCGATTTACCCATGTTTTTGTTACACAATATTATTTTTTTTTTGTTGGATCTCGTTGTGACCCTTCTTCTAGGAGGAGAGAAGCTTCCATTTTCTTCTAGCGAAGATTGGAGGTCATTTTGTACGTGGCGTGAAGGTGTTTGTGAAACAGGAGCACTGCATTCACTAGTTTCCGTTATTAAGCGGTTGTCCTCAATAAGGGATTTTATATTTAACATTGTCATGATCAACACTGTGCACCCCGTTATTAACCGAAGCAAATGCAATTACATCTCTTTCACGTTTGAACATAATGTACAAACAGTTAGACGCCTTGTTGAATTGAATCTCACTTACATCATTAACGTTTAGATGCATTCGTTCCTTAAGCAAGATTTCAATTTCGGTTGCTGCTGGTCTAACTTTGCAGCGCTTGAAATCAATACAAACTGAATTTGGCCTTGTAGACCAAGTTTCGGGCTTTGTTAAATCATATTTGCCCATTTCATACACTCTATTGTTCACTGCACTGTATTGTCCTTGTTTCTGTCGTAGCGACCGTAAGAAATTTTCGACTGTGTCGGATGAGATGCGAGTACAAACTGTAACTTGGAATAGTTACAAGATCATGTACAAAATGAATGTGTTTTATTTAATGTAATTTATAATAACAATTCGCTTGATAAAAACAGTGTTCAGATTAACTAATGAATACCAAAATACTGATATGATATTTGAAATGTATTAGGTTTAAAGTACTATGTATTGTGGATGCCACGGCGAAGGAAAACTTATGTATATTTACTACGAAACAAACGTATTTATGGAAAAAAATACTTTTCATCCTTCAAATTTTGAATTGAGCCGTAGTTTTAGTTAAAATTATCGCAGTGTTTAATTTTAACCTATAGTCAAAATCATTAGCAAAATCGGTCGCATCCTCAGTAGCTAAATTGTTTCTTTTTTGTATGCAGATTTTTTATCTGTGGGGTTGTGTAAAAAGTAGTGTTTATTGCGGGAAGCCGAAGAATATTGACGAACTTAAGGCTAATATAAGCTGAAATAGCAGCGATTAAACTCGAAATGCTGGCCAATGTTATGCAAAATGTTCGTAAAATAGTTTTCCGTTTTTATAAATATAGAACCTAGGTATAGAATTCACTGAAACTTTAGAAAAAAAATCCGAGGTCCGGAGGGCCGAGTGTCATATACCAATTGATTCAGCTCGACGAACTGAGCAAATATCCGTGTGTATGTGTGTTGTTAACAAAGAGCTCGACAACTCAGTGATGACTGGACCGATTAGGATCAAACTAGTCGCGAATAAAACCCGTCCATTTTTAATGGAGAAATCGATTTTTGTGTAAGCGACATTTTCCTCTATTCCAGCAGCAAGAGTTTTAAGCAAACACGATTTTTGATACAGTTGTATGCAATTGTTTTTAAGCACCAAATAAACTGTGCACAACATCTTTTTCATGATATTTTTCCGCGATTCGATTTTAGCACGGTTCGTTTTTGGCAACATAATTTTTCGAATATGACATATATATTAGAAAGATGGCAGTATTTTCGAATTCAAAACATTTTTATATTCGTATTGATTTAAACTACCTACAACAATTATTACTGGAAGAACATAGCTTCTCACACCCATATACCATTCGAATCAATTCGTCGAGATCAGCAGATGCGTGTGTGTGACAAATAATGCCACTCAACTTTCTCGGAGGTAGCTTAACAGATTTCTACAAACTTAAACTCATATGAAAAGTACAATGCTTTCATACGAGGCTCTTAAATTTCAATTGGATCCGACTTCCGGAACTACAGGAAGATATATGTAATAAAATTAATGTTACTGATTTGTCTTGTTGATACCTGAACCGATTTCCTTCATCATTCAAATGATGTCTTACGATTCCATGAAAAATTCTTGATTTTTAATCAGATCCGACTTCCGGTTCTGAAGATAAAGAGGGATTAGTAAAAAAAATGTCAATTTCTCGTAAATTAATCGGATTTATCGGGTTTGCAGATTTTGGCAGATTTTTGACCAAATAAACTTATTTCGGTTTTACTGGTATTTGGTTTTCGATCCCGGAAGATACCAGAAATTTTTTTTTGGAAATGAAATGGTTATGTTATTTGTTTTTTTATTTATTTACCACTTATGTTAAAACGACTAGTTTTTAATAATTTCATGAAAAGTAAAAACACCGAAGAATATTTATGCAAGGCACACATGTGGATTGATAATAAAAGGTATTATCTCACTACACATTCAATCGATTTTGTATTTAAAATAAATGGCTTATAATATCCTGAGGATGCTTGTTTATTTGTGAAAATTGACTGGATTTGCTAAATGTGGAAATAGGATACCCCAGACGTGACAATGCAATTTATGACAGAAATTCGAAAATAATTCGACTATGTCTAAATTTTTTAGAAATTTTATCAATAAACATAAATATTCATGGACAAGAAAACCAAACGAAGAGAATTAAACTGCTTAAATTTTTTTAATTATTGATTTCTTATTATTTTCATTTCATTGTGTGTATTTATTACACGAATTTTGGTTTCTGACGGATTATCCATCGGATGAAATTAGTTACGTGTTAGAATTTCAATTTTTCTCATATTCACATCTGTCTGATTGTGTCTCTGAGTCAATAAAAATATCTAATGAAGAAGTTGGAAATGTGATTTTGAGAAACATTTTTCAATTTAATAGTCTAAATAAATTAACTTATATTTCAATGCTATATTTGTGCACAAACATAGTACATATTTCATTCAATAATTCAACTCAGGTCTAACCAAAACACTGACGCCTCTTCATCACCGAGCTCGATTCCGTAGCCTTCTACGATAGATCCTTCGTGCCTAGCAACCATGAAGCTGCTTTTTTCACCTTCCGCATCAATGCCACCGGCATGGCATTATGTTTTCGCGTGCCCCTGTTTGTGTGCTCTTTTGACGTGATTCCAATGCTCCATCATTTCTCTCGCGCATCAACCGCTGGTCCAAGCAGATCCGCTCCCTGGCGCGGAGGAGCTCTGTAGTCCTCCAACACGGTGTCGTCAGGTTCGCATCAGCATTTGTTATTAAACAACCGGCCAGTCAACATCGACTCGACGCCAGTTGCAGCGGTTTCGAAACGGCAGCACGTGTTGCAGTGCAGGACGACGAAGGGATGGCAGACCTTTGCTCCGGTTGTCTCTCGCCTCGAGCCGGTATCTTTTCCTCCGCCGGGACACTTGAAGCTGCATACGTAACTAGTTCGAATAAGTAAAGCGAGGACAATTTATTACCCTTGCTTTCAGTTGTGGGTCAGTTGTTTTCCCGCTGCAAGGGTTTTCATTGACGTTGGTATATTGGTATGTATTACGAAGAGTGCATCCCTAATCAGCATATCGTACATACTGCATACACGGTAGAAAAGTGCGAATGTGTTTCACAAGCACAAAAGATGAGCACATATGACATTCAACCTGAGGTTGATCGCAGATGGCAGGGGATTGGTACATTTGATTGTTTCTCTGTCACCCTGGCAGCGGAGCTTTCTTCAGGACAAATCTAGTGCAGCGACTTAACCGCCTACTGCCACAATGTTTGAAAAACTTCGAAATTTTCGCCCTTCTGGCCAAAATTTGCTGTCAACAAGATAACCTTCGTACCGCAATTGCATAATGCATCATTAGAATTGTTATTTTCACGATCCCTCGCAACCCATTTATTGGTCATATAGATGCGACCTCGTTCATCAGAGACTTTCTGTTTTGCTGGTCAACCAACCGGACGAAAAAACCAACGACGGGGCTGTTCGTTTTCCGTATAACCGCCGTTCGAAAACGGGACGACGGTCGGTCATAAGTTGTGAAAGTTGTTTAAAAATAATAATTTGCGAGTGAAATGTGAACCGATGTGAGTGAGCAAAGGTCCCGTATAGGAATAAACGGTTTCCTTTAAAATTATTGATTTTCACAGCCAAAAATTCAAATACACCCGTTTCGGGATTCTGACAGTTGGTTGTGAAGTCGGAGGTTGAGCGGATTCACCACATATATACCGGAGAATTTACTGAAACTTTCTCGTTGTGTACGGCTTAGTTTGCTTTTCCCATGGGAGAAAGTTTCCTGTTTTTGGAGGTGGAAGCGGGCGAGTCATTTTTGGGACGTTAATGAAATAATCGAGATTTAAAAGAAGGGTTCCGCCGGGCTCTGGCTCGGGGCTGGAGCTGATGACGGTTCTTGAGAAAATCCACATACTGGAGCACTGGAACGGGGAGTTCCGGTGCGGTGGAGTAGAAGAATTTGAGATTAAAACTGGTTGCCATCCGAAAGGAGCGAGTTTTCGAATGCTTCTCGAAGCTTTCAGCTTGATTCAGTTCGTTCAAATGAGAAATATGTTGAGATTTACTTTATCTCGTTTGTATGTAAATTAGTAACGTATGTAAAAATCGTGTATGTATTGTAGTGTAGTGGGAGGCTGTATGTGAACGAGAAAATGTTTCCTTCTTGTGCCTCAGACGTTGTGAAGATGACGAAAAATATCGATTTTTTGATACAACAAGAAGATCTCATGTCCGCGAAAAACAAAATTTAAAAGAAATGAAACATTTGCCTTAGTAGTTGATCAAATATGCCTTATTTCTCAAATTTGTAGGGATTCTTCGGGCTAAATTACTTTGCAAGTCGTGTGGTTTTCGGCATCTGAAGTTTCAACCAAAAATTGATTTACTTATCTTCTGCACCCGATTCCATTGTATGAATCTCTCAGATTGATATTGACTCTCGAAACCACCATTTCAGATGATGTACTTTTGCGTCAAACCGTATTTGCAATAAGTATCAAACTGGACAAGAAAAATTGTGGTTACAAAAACAATTTTTCCTTAATTTTGCAGTCTATGTACGGTTGGTAGGAAACACCTAATTTGGAATAAAATTTCATCAAAATCAAAAATGGTTCTGTTTTTGTAACCCGATATTAAATTTTTAAATTCAATTATTTTCGGTGTAGGACGCGATTCGAAATTTTTTTAAAGTATTTTTGTTAAAAAATTGGACAGGTTTTAGTAAAATCAATTTTTCGACTAGAGAGCAATTCCAGGAATGAGTAGACGAAAAAGTGACTAAATCAGAATCGACCTTCTCCGATTTGGATGAAACTTTGCACATGGCTTCAGTATGACAAACCATAAGTTTATAGCTAACCATAAAATATGCACTGAAAAAAAAATTGATTTTTTGTTTCTCAATAATTACAAAATAATCCGAAAAAGTTAAATAAAAAAAAGCATGGTTTATTTATTTTTGATAATTTTTATTTTAAAGCTGTTATTAAAACCTACAGATTGATGGCTATCCCATCCGTGCCTTTTGAAAAATTAAGAAGTTACAACTAAAACAATTCAACAATTCGAAATTTCAAGTTCTCGTTAAAATATAATCATACCAGAAATACCATTCTTTCGTTCCGATTTCAGAAACCACAATCGTCACAAGACTATATTCGAATGACGATGCACGTAGTACTCATACAATCTTCAAAAACTTACAACCTTAAATATAATTATGAATTATTCATGTACATGTAATAATTGTAGATATAGCAAGCAAATAAACAATTCATAAGAATATAAAAAATGGTGTTATAATTAAATATCCCAGTATTTCAAGAACAACTACTTTTAGAAGAAAGGATATCATGAACAAATTTATTGCCTTCAACCTGTAGAATAATATTCTACTGCTTAAATGATTATCTTTCAACGAGAACTTGAAATTTCGAATATATCTGTAAATTGTTTTAGCTATAACTTCTTCATTATTCAAAAGGCAAAGCAAAGCAAAGCAAAGTCTTGGCATTACATTCCTTTTGTGGAATTTGGCCTTTCTGTTTCAACAGACTTCGCAGCCGATTCTTAGTGTACAGAATCATTGCATGGCTAGTACTATGGATCCTACTGACACTAAGAATCCTTCCAGGTCGGGGCTCGAACATACGACAACTGGCTTGTAAGACCAGCGTCCTATGCATTGAACCGCCAACCCGGGACAAAAAAGGCACGGATGGAATAGCCATTAATCTGTAGGTTTTAATAACAGCTTTAAAATAAAAATTATCAAAAAAAATTAAAACCATGCTTTTTTTATTTAACTTTTTCGGATTATTTTGTAATTATTGAGAAAAAAAATCTAAACTTTTTTTCAGTGTATAGTGTATATAGTGCCCAATTGATTCCCTACAACTTCTTCCCGAACGCCATTTTTGTACAATTAACGGTTTCCGAGTTACAACGATTTGAAAAATGCAATTTTCGTGAAATGCAAAAAATACATACGCCCTTTTTAAAAATCAGTCGTGTCGGATTGACCTCTCCATCCGTTCAAAACTTATGGTTTGCCATACTGAAGCCATGTGCAAAATTTCATCAAATTGGAGAAGGTCGAGTCTGATGATCTGCTAACCATTCTGGAGTTGCTCAATTGTTCTAGCTGTACCTTCTTCATTTTTCCATAGGCACGGATGGGATAGCCATCAATCTGTAGGTTTTTGTAAAAGCTTTAAAATAAAAATTATCAAAAAAAATCGAAACCCTGATTTTTATTAATTTTATTTTTTTGGTTTATTTTAAAATTATTGAGAAAAACAATCAAATTTTTTTTCAGTGTATATTTTTTTTAGAGTGCCCTATTGATTCCCTACAACTTCTTTCTGGACACCATTTTTGTACGATGAACGGTTTCCGAATTACAACGAGACCCGTAAACTGTTTTAGCTGTAACTTCTTCATTTTTCAAAAGGCACGGATGAGATGTAGGTTTTAATAACAGCTTTAAAATAAAAATTATCAAAAAAAATTAAAACCATGCTTTTTTATATTTAACTTTTTCGGATTATTTTGTTATTATTGAGAAAAAAACAATTTTTTTCAGTGTATATTTTTTTAGAGTGTCCAATCGATTCCCTACAACTTCTTCCTGAACGCCATTTTTGTGCAATTAACGGTATCCGAGTTACAACGATTTAAAAAAGACAATTTTGGTGAAACACACATCTGCTGGGCTGATAAATGATGAATATAGATTCATTTGGTTACTACTACTACCCAATAACAAATTACAGTGTAGGCTTGTAAAATGCATTTAAAGTAAACGTAAAGTCATAACGAAAGGAATTTCCCGTCATTCGAAAAATAAGGCATCAGAATGTGGAATTAGGTAACTTGTAAAATTCATATTTTTTTTCTGTTAACCTTTCTTGTAAAACTAGCCGTCTTCGAGATATTTCGACATGAAATTACGCTGATTAACTTTTTTTTCATCAAGAACTGTAGTAGCTTGCATTTGGTGCAATGATACTCTTTTCATCAATGTTAATATGAGAAATTGATGCAAGATTCGCTTTGGAGTTTTGTACACTATTTCCGGTGTTTACGATCCCCGTACAGCCAAAAGATTTCGTGTTATTTTCCGTAGTAAATTATTTAACGGAAGAAGATTTTTTTACACACATCGCTCTGAAACTCCGGAATTGGAGATCGTTGTCAATTAGACCATATTATCGTTCTATTTGAATCGAAGTTTGTGACGGTTTAAAACCTCAGAAAATCTTTCGTTGCTTCTGACACTGAAAACTGTTGATCGGGGTAGCCAAAACGAGTTTGTTTGGTCAACAACTAGCAAATAACGCACGAGCGAAAAATGTATAGACTTGTTTTCTTGAGTATGAGATAAACTTTTGAAAATGAACTTTTCATAATTTATTAGCCTGTAACTTTGGAACCGGATTTCAGATCCGGTTGAAATTCAATGGCAATTTCTGAGATTATAAGACCTTTTTATTCAAATTGAAGTGAGTGAAAATCGGTTCAGCCATCTCCTAGAAAAGTTAGTGCACTTTTTGTTACATACGCACACACATACAAATCAAGACATTCATTGGAGTGAAGTGATGAATGGAGTTAAACAAGTAAGCGAAGAAATGCGTGAGTATATCTTTCCTCGATGTATTGAAAATCCTTTGGTTCTACGGGTAAGACAAAAAGTACACGGAAAAGCCAGCGATCGCAAAACTGTTAAAATATTAATTGTTTTTCTGATTTTGATTGATTAAAATTTGGTACAACTAATCGACTGTTGTTTTAACTGATCTGTCATTTTTTATTTATCGTGCTGGCAGCTTAGCAATGACACCCAACAAAGACGCGCACCACAAACAAGTAATGAAACGTTTCAGTTGAGCAATGCCAAACACCCTGAGCGAACAATGAAACGTTTCAATGAGGTGTCATTCGTGCAATTGAGCAAAGACGGTTATAACAAAATCAACAGATATGTTAGTTAGATCAACAACATTTTAGTTGAAACAACCAGGGCGTGAAACAACAATTGCAATATTGTAATTTTGTGATCTGCGGGTTCTCCGAGTAGAAAGTGTTTTGATTAGTAAGAAACAGTCAGTTCTATATTCCGGTCCACAAGTGCATTAGGGGTGCATCTACCGAAACACGTGAGCTGGACCAATACATAAAGCTTTTCATCTTTTTAGGACATTTGTTGATCTAGACGAATTGAGTCAAATGGTAGTTGAAAAGTCGGTTTTCACAGTGATTGCATAATCATTCTATATGAAAAAGGCAGACACGTTTGATATATGAGAGCGTGCACGTGTCTGTAATTTGACATCACGACAACGCTTGGCCCAATGTAGAAGCATAGGTTAGAGTTATAATCTACACTTGGCACAATGTAACTACCATATGTTACGTTCTGCATAAAATCGGCATAAAGCCATATTTTTTATTATTGGTTCGATTTTGCAGTCAACATAAGTTTGTTAAAATATAGTCTACTAAATCAGTATTTTATGTGAAATCTTTTACGAAAATGATGTTTGATTTGCAGTATCAGACAACAGAATTTAAGGTTCAACAAGAGATCGAATCATGGGTCCAACAAAATGGAATAAACGAAGTTTAAATGAACTGTTGATAAAAACGATACCGCAACAAGAAGTGTTGACATCAGGAAACAATATCCAAAACAGGGCGTTGTGCAGGACCGGATGACGCTTTACTATATACGAGTTAACCAGTTTCCTCAATAAAGTCTCAAATTTTAAACACTGACGTCTGACGGAATATTTAGTGATTTTCATAGTCAAATTGACTCTAATGATCATACGTTACATACTGAATTCTCACAGAGCTTACTATTAGAACCCAAAATTCCTTTAAAGAAGCTCATTGGTTTTCAAATGCATTTTGCAATGATCTGCGAGAATCAGGCCCAAATTTTACAAGCTGAATTTAGAACGAAATGTTGCTTAAATGAAAAGGTAAGCTTCAGTGCTTTGATTAGCGGAAAATCTTTCCAGTTATCACATTATCAGCTAAATAAACGAATACGTTTAGTTTTTCACTTTACTCTAATCAATAATTACAGTTGATTCACACTCAGTTCTTATCAGTCAAAGGTACGTGAAATAATAAGAAAACAGAAACACAGTGGAGACAGTGCTGTAAACAACAAGACCGTTACAGCTTAACATTGTATCTCGTCCAAGCACTTACGTTCGATAAAACAGAAACAAAGACAATAAAGTGTAGTGGACAATATGGCGTTTTCGAAATGAGCAAATCTGATAAACAAAAGGCCTTTGTCAAATGAAAATGAAATCAGATTGAAAGAACGAATGCACATCGACGTGATGAATGCATTAGAGATACAATTCAACAAAACCTGCAGCTCGGTGCACGTTCAGTTTAAGCGCTAACATGGTGCAACAACATTAACAAGTAAATTAAATTATATCGTTATATACGAAATACTTGTGTGCGTGGAGAATGGTGAAGTAGAAGTGATTGTACATGATCTTCACCTGTAGGTCACTGAAAATATAAGTCGCAGAGAAGTGCGGCGGAATTTCTTCTCTGGTATCCGGAATGGTGTGCCTGTGATTTGTATGTGATTACATAACGCTTTTTCATTCACATGTAGGGGAAAATGTTTGGTTACCGGCACCCCACCGTAACTTTTGCCAGAAAGCAGATAGCGCCATGCCGACAAATGTCATGTGTGTGCAATAGCAACATTCTTTTTGTACCGAATACCGAAGCAAACAGACTCTTGTAGTTTTGGCTGCGTTCAAAACAAATTTTAATTGCGTAAAAATCAACACAAGAGTTTTTTCTGACTTTTTTTTTATATAGTATCATAAATTGAAGAACATCAATAGGAAAGTTGAGTGGATTGAATATTTATGATGTGGAATTGATCTATTTCGTGATTTAATACCGGATTCTATCAAAATTTTTGCAATAAAAGATTTGTGTTGTCAAAAAATGTCTACCGATTTCGGTTACCGGTACCCCAAGGTGTTCGGTAACCGGCACCCCATTTTTTCCGACAAATCGTGAAAAATTGTTAGCGATATGCAGGCTGCTGTCGAGACAATTAGGCCAAAGTTTCGGTCAAATATCTAGCTGGTCATGCAGTAGATGCTCCGGCTAAGAAAAAACTTGGAAGACCGACCAAATCAACACCAAAGGCGTCACCATCCAAATCATGGACCAAGAGAGCCAAGGTAAAGTCACCATCAGACAATAAAGACTTTTATCCAAAACGCTTCCGAAAAGAAAAAAATCTGTTTTTTTGAGTAACAGTCTTTACATATATTTGTGTAGTGTTTACATATATTTTTTCCATTTTTAGTGAATCTTCTTGGGATGCCGGTAATCGAACACCTTTTTTGAAATGGCCAAAATCTATCACTTTACTAAAGTGATAATAAAAAATTCAGTTGTTAGCTAGGAACTGTAGCTTTCCATTGATCTATATATGTCCTCACAATGTGCACTTAGTCAGAAGTTATAAGCTTAAAAGAAAATGGTGCCGGTAACCGAACACTTTCCCTTACATCTTCACTGTATACGGTTGTATGTAACCTAGCATTTACAAAATTTTACTTCCTCCATAGTTCGCTTTGAAAATCCGGCAATTTTTGATATATAGATTGCACAATAAAAAGAACAGTTCCACGGATTGAAGAAAATTGTAGTTGACTTAAATTGATTATAGCTAAAATAGCAATCAAAATGTCAAAAACATCGTGGACTATAGAGAAAGGTACTAGCTTTTAGGATCTTGAATTGTATTAACAGAAGTGAAGAGCTAGTGAACCTGAATGGAAAGAGAGTGATAGAAATTCAATTAACAAAAAGTTGCGATACAGTATTATTCAATCGTTAGCACGAAGCAGTAATTTACACCATTTTTTTGAACTACCAAAAATTCATAAATTCCAAACAATCCAGAAAGGTTAATTTTATTTGTAGTTGAAATGAACTTCAATAATAAAGAAAATCACAATTTACACAATTCCATACGCGATGTAATGCAGAATAATTTGCTATTGAGTATAGTAATATGCACAGTAGCGAACAATCGATCGTTAGATACGAAAATTTGGAGTACATAGAACAATGTATCATAGAAAAATCATTGTTGTTACTAAGATCTGTTCTTTGGAACGTTTATCTAGTGTCTCCTCTTTTTCATCTGTCTGGGATTACTCATTTTGATCAATATTGCTGAAGAGGATTTTATTGTTAATGTTTTACTGCTCATACTCGTATATCAGTCCCATATCGATTTTCGCCAATATCGAGTTAGCTTCAGGAATACAATCTATCCTTAATATACTCTCAGAAATTGCAATAAAAGTTTATGGTTTGTTCAGAAAAATGTGAAAAAAATATCAACTTATGTCTGTCCCATATGCAAAGTACCCGCATATCAGTCCCATTCAGTGCAAATATTAATAATTTCGTTTGTTTGAATATTTCTTATAGCAAAGGTGTATTACCGATATTTCATGTAATAATACCACGATTTAGCATTAGGTAGCACAATAAATCAAAAAATTCGAAAATAAAATTTTAATCGTCTTTTTCTCGACATGCCGATTTTCCATATGGGACTGATATGCAAGTATGGGCAGTATAGTTGCTCTATAACAATTTCGAATCGTTACCAAGTTTTAATAAACAATATCGATATTTTGTGCCGATCTCCGAGCTACGCCACCGTTCCCTGACTGATCTGTGTGAACGAGCGGCAGTTGAATCCCTAGTTTTCCCTATTTCCACCAATCAACGCAAAACACATGAAAAGAACTGACAAACAAAACGAACTCACGATACTAATAATAGAACAATTTTCCACCGTGTCGGCAGCTGTGCACGATTTCCTTCCATTCCTCATGTTTGTTTTGAGAAAAATTACACCACGCAGCAAATAGTTGAAAAAGTAGCATGGTTTTGCGCTTGAAATTGATTGTTTCCGATGTAATTGCTAGTATTGACTAAAGTGGAGTGTTTTAGGAATTCAATAGTTTCAAAGATAATAATTTTATTATTCAGTCACCGAAAAAAAGACACCGTTGTCAAAGTTGTATAATTACTCAAATTACTTACATAATCGACTAATAGGCTTGCACGGTTGAATGATTTCTCAAATGATTGGAACGCAAAGTAATTGAATCTCGACTGGTTGACAAATTGTTTTTAATTAATTGGACGCCTCGAAGATCTGATGAATTCTCGGGCTGTTCTGATAGGAGGAACTCCGGACGAAGGGAAACTATGTGGACTATTCACGCGAGAATTCACACGATCAACAATCTGATCTCGGTGAACGAAAGTACCTATGTTTGAATGGGTTGCATCCAAGGCGGAACACATGTTTTGATATTAAACGGTGCTAGTTTATTTTTGGGAACTCAACTAGACGAGTTTCACGGCATATGACGAGAGCCTGAGAACTTGCCAAGAATTCAAAGCATCAGTCACTTTTCATTGCAATTATTTTATTGTAATGCTACTCCGGGACAAGCACTGCTGCATATGTTGGCATCCTGGCATTGGCGCTGATGCGCTATTATTTGTCGGATTCTGTGTTGAATTACGGCATGATTTGTGCTTTTATAGATCAACCACGGCATACGTCTTGCTACGTTGATAGGAAGCACGTGTGCCTGAGAAACTATTGCCAACAGATTATTCAATTTTAATAAGCTGCTCATGAAATTATTAATCTAGACGGCTGGGCAAACGATAAAATTTGAAATGATGTCGTCGACTAGCAGTCCGGTATGCCAGAAGTATGACAATAACATTTTCCGCCTAACTCGTCAGTTTTTGGCGACTGGCCACTGTTTTCGTGTTTTACTAAACTAGAGGAATGAACAATGGTACTATTTAAAATTATTACCCGCGACAAATTGTGTTACTGTTGGCACTGAGTCCAATTTTTGTGCAAAAATCAAATGTTTCTAGTATGCCAGTGGTTATTCAACTATAAAAAAAACGTGTTTAATCCACCTAGCAGTGAGATGATGCCTTTTTTTATCAATCCGCATGTGTTTTTTGCATGAATATTCTTCGGTGTTCAAGTTTTCATGACATTATTTTAATGACCGTCGTTTTGAGCGACAATTTGAGATTTTAATCACTAATTACTCTGTAATGTCGAAACTGCAAATCGGATCAAATTTGAATCTAAAAGTGTGATAATCGATTGAACATGCCATGATATGTAAGTTCCACTTTAGAGTTTGCGGTAATTTAAGGTACTTCCAGAGCCGGTATTCAAGAACCAGCATAACCCAAACCGATTCGTATGGCCATATGACGAATAAACTACAACAATTTTGAGTCCAACTTTGAAGCTTTTCGGGATTGTCGTCTTCTATATCGGTTTGAATTTTAAAAATTCATCATCATGTCATTCGAAAAAATTTTTGTTTCTGAAATTTGATTAGACTTTTTTTGAGAAAACGATTGAGCTTTGAGAAACGATTTTATAATGGAACCGGAATTCTAAAATCGGTTTGGCCGAAGTCAGATAAATTCACCTGAGTAGCTGTATAATTTACATTTGTTTCAAAATGTTTGAAAATCAATGTAGACATCTTTGAGGAATCGTAGTGCGAATTAAATTTTTGGGTACCTTACGAAACGAAAAATGAATACAACCAAAAATGAAATAAGTTTATTTGGTTATCGACTATCCAAATCTGCTAACCCGTTAAACCTGATTAATTTATGTGGAATAGACATTTTTATACCAATCACCCTGTATCCCCGAAACCGGAAGTTGGATCTGACTGAAGAGCAAGATGTTCAATAGAATCTTGCAACTTTTCATTTGAATCTTAGATGATTCTTAGATCTCATTTGAATCTTAGATCGGTTCAGCCACGAGAAGAATGAGTTACACAATTTTGATTTCGTTTCACATATCATCCTGTAGTTCCGGAACCAGAGGTCGGAACCAAACATAATTCAGGAACTTTGTTTGGGAGCATACGACTTTTCGTATGAATCTGAATTTGCAGAAAAGAAATTTTCCGAGAAAATTGAGTGAAATTGTTTGTCACACACGCATTTGCTGATCTCGACGAACTGATTCGAATGGTATATGGATGTTATATTCTTCCAGCATTTATTGCTGTAAGTAGTTTAAAACAATATGATTAAAAAAATTCTGCCATCATCTGGTTCGAATATGACATATGTCATATTCGAACGATTATGTTGCCAAAAACGAGCCGTGCTAAAATCGGTCCGAGGCTAAATGCCATGAAAAAAGATGCTGCACACAGTCTTTTTGGTACTTAGAAACAATTGTATGTAACAGTATAAAAAATCGTGTTTTCCGTTGCTCCCAAGCATTTCTTTATCATATAGCGCTCAAAACTTCTACTAATGAAATAGGGGGAAAAGTCGTTTACACAAAAATTTCGATATCTCCATTAAAAATGGACGGATTTCAACAATCTATGGCTTGTTGGATTGCTATTACCGTGCGGAATCTAATTCTGAAAATATATTCTGTTTTCAAGGTCAAGATACTGTCAAAAAACTGAAAATTTTGACATATAACTTCGTATAACTCAAAAAGCAAACATCCGATCTCAAAACCATTCAATAGCGTTTTGGGTGACGGGGAGACCTTTCATTTGCGACTAGTTTGATCAAAATCGGTCCAGCCATCTCTGAGATCTCGACCTCTTAGTTGACAACACACATACAGACACACACACATACACACACGGACATTTGCTCAGTTCTTCGAGCTGAATCGATTGGTATATGTCATTCCGCCCTCCGGGCCTCGTAAAAATATTCTAAAGTTTGAGCGAATTCTATACCTATTTTTTATATATATAAAAAAGGTAAAAACCTGTTTCAATGCACCTAGTTGTTTGATGGTGCCTTTCTCATGTTACTATTATCATAGCATTTTTCAAAAAAAAACTTTCAATAGAATGGTAATTTTAAGGGGAACAAAGTTTTTTTTCACCCCCAAGTTTTTGCTAGGTGTACATAATTTGGTTGATTTGGGGGTAAAAAAAAACTTTTTTTTATTACCATAATCTGTATGGCTAGCAAGCCGAAACTTGTTTCGTCAGAGACGTCAGTTTTGACATTACACTTCAGTGTAACAGCAAAAAGTGCTTTGTAAATAGCATTAACTTCACATCTACCTATCGGTTTACGTTGAACTGTCAGGTGGCACTTGCTGTTCAACATAAACTGCTACGCACTGTTTAATCTAAGACGAAGCATAAAATCTATTAATTCAATAGGAACAACTAACAAGACGTACACAACGTATGTTTTATATGGCTAGTTCAAAGGATTTTTTTTCGTTTTTACCTTTTTTTATATATATAAAAAATAGGTATAGAATTCGCTCAAACTTTCGAAAAATTTTTCGAAGCCCGGAGGGCCGAATGTCATATACCAATCGATTCAGCTCGACGAACTGAGCAAATGTCTGTGTGTGTGTGTGTATGTGTGTGTGTCTGTATGTGTGTTGTCAACTAAGAGGTCGAGATCTCAGAGATGGCTGGACCGATTTTGATCAATCAGGAATCAGGAATCAGAACAAATTGGCTCAAATGGCACGTTCCCCTTGATATTTGGAGATTTGTGCCTTGCCATCAATTTGTTTTTAGCATCATTTTCCCGATATATAAGAGGGAAGGATTGAAAGGAAATGGTAAGGGTTGGACTAGGAGGATGGGAAAAATTGACGACACAAAAACACATAAAAGCAGAAGTAAATTCTGCACCCCTAAGGGATGCTGAACAATCTGCTGAGGATCACATTTAGTGGAAGCAGAAGGAAATTCTGAACCTCTACGAGGTCCCGAACAGTCTGCTGTTAATAAAACCTCCAACCCCCGAGAGGATTTAGAGATCTTACAAAAGCGACACCATTCTGCACTCCCGGAAGAATGCAGAACGACTCGCAGTATGTACGAGAAGAAGTAAATTCGGTACCCCTCAGAGGATGCCAAACAATCTGCCAAACCCTATTTAAGGTGAATACAGAAGGGATTCATTCACTCCAGGAAGAACGATGAACCCTTCTGACTATAGCTCCTTACCACATTGGGTGAGAAACGAGAGAATATCCTTCAATTTTAGCTCCGCATACACAGACTCAACCATGTATGGAGAACCAAAAACCCGGATACGTAGCTGCGTCAATGCGGGACAGTTACATATCAGATGATATGAAGTACCATAATCGCATTCACACAAATCACACGAATAATACTCAGCACGTTGAATAGTAGCCATGTGATAATTGAGTTTGCAATGTCCAGTCAGAGCTCTGACCAGAATACTTCAATGATACTTGGAGAAATGCAGTAGACACTTTGACATTTTCAGATTTAAATCTGGTAGAAATGCTTTTGTCTGAGCGCAAGTTTGCAAGCTGCGCCAGTAGCTGGCATGTTTGGATGCAGCCCAAGAACGTATCTTGTGCTTTATCCAACTAGTTGAAAGTGGTAAAGCTGGTTCAGGACCAACGAAATCATTCGTTGCACCAGCTCTAGCCAACTCATCAGCCCATTCATTTCCAGTAATACCAGAATGGCCGGGTACCCATATGAAGTAAACAGCATTTGAAATGCTGAGGTCTTCAATTTGAGTTCGACATGCGATCACTTGATTCGACCGTGAGTCATTCGAACTGAGTGCTTTTAAGGCTGCCTGACTGTCGGAACAAAAATAAATACGTTTACCACAGATCCTCTGCTGAAGTGCCGATTGTACTCCACACAGAATTGCGTAGATTTCTGCTTGGAACACAGTACAGTATCTACCAAGTGAATGAGACTGCTCCAGCCTCATTTCACGACAGTAGACACCAGCACCAGCACGACCATTCAACAGAGAACCGTCCGTAAAACAAACTATGTGTTCATCAAGTTGTCGTTCCAGACAACCAGACAATCATTCCTAACGAAGAGGATAGCTCACATTGAATGTTTTAAAAGGAAAACTGCTTGTGAGAGTTAGGTCACTAGGAGCGAGTAAATACTCATCCCACGGAAACATTTGAGACCACAAGCGAGTGTGACTGGTAGCATATTCTAATGGGTTACTGTTCCAAAGCCCTGTAACCCTAAGACGGTATGCACAAGATAATGCTTCTTGTTTTAGGAACACATGTAGTGGTTTAATGCACAGTAGCGCCTCTAGAGCAGCAGAAGGAGTTGTCGTGAATGCTCCTGTCATCGCCATTAGGACCATCCTTTGGAGATGATTTAGCTTTGACTGAACTGTCGCGACTTCTCCTTTCTGCCACCATACAAGACATCCATATGCTAAAATTGGTCTAACGATAGTTGTGTAGATCCAATGAATATATCTGGGTTTGAGTCCCCATGATTTTCCAAAAGCTCGTCTGCATTGGCCGAAAGCCATGCAAGCTCTTTTAATCCTGAAATCAATGTGAGCAGACCAATTCAGTTTTGAGTCAAGAATAACCCCGACGTATTTAACTTGATCGACCACAGTGACCCCTGAACCAAAGAACTGCAACGGACGAGCTCCTGTAATTATCCTACGATGAGTGAAAAGCACCATTGATGTTTTGCCCGGATTTACAGATAATCCAAACCTGACAACACCATTGTTCAACAGATCGCAGGGCTTGCTGCATTAAATCAAAGAGAGTGTTAATGCTTATACCGGTCATCAATATATGATAATCGTCGGCAAAACCATAAGTCGGAAATCCAAGGTTATAAAGTTTCCTTAACAAACCATCAGCGACTAGGTTCCATAAAAGTGGGGATAGTACACCACCTTGAGGAAAAACCCAAGATATTCCGTTCACGACTGCAATGTTTAACCTCCTGCAGCCATTCAGCCATCGGCACGGAAATACACCTTGACTTAGGAGTTCCTATTTTTGTGGCCTTTTACGACATGGAATAGGAAACCAGTGGATCAATTCTTGGTAAAAAATAATTCCGCCGGATGCCACACGGCTTACCTGTTTGGTGGACTTATACCACCGGTACAGGTGGACCGTAGCGTTATTCTTAGCCAGTTGGGAAACCGCTACCGACACTACACGGCTATCTAGGCTGCTCAGAGAGGGAAGTTAACATTGTGGCCGAATGTCATATACCAATCGATTCAGCTCGACGAACTGAGCAAATGTCTGTGTGTGTGTGTGTGTATGTGTGTGTGTCTGTATGTGTGTTGTCAACTAAGAGGTCGAGATCTCAGAGATGGCTGGACCGATTTTGATCAAACTAGTCGCAAATGAAAGGTCTCCCCGTCACCCAGAACGCTATTGAATGGTTTTGAGATCGGATGTTTACTTTTTGAGTTATACGAAGTTTTATGTCAAAATTTTCAGTTTTTTGACAGTATCTGTCACAATTGACCTTGAAAACAGAATATATTTTCAGACTTAGATTCCGCACGATAATAGCTATCCAACAAGCCATAGATTGTTGAAATCCGTCCATTTTTAACGGAGATATCGAATTTTTTGTGTAAGCGACTTTTCCCCCATATTCCAGCAGTAGAAGTTCTGAGCGCTGTATGGCAAAGAAAGGCTTGGGAGCAACGTAAAACACGATTTTTTATACTGTTACATACAATAGTTTCTAAGTACCAAAAAGACTGTGAACAGCATTACTTTTCATGACATTTTGCCTCGGACCAATTTTAGCACGGTTCGTTTTTGGCAACATAATCGTTCGAATATGACATATTGGAAAGATGGCAGTACTTCCGAATTCTGAACAATTTCATAATTATATTGATGTAAACTGCTTACAGCAATAAATTCTGGAAGAACAAAACACCCATATACCATTTGAATCAGTTCGTCGAGATCAGCAAATGCGTATGTGACAAATAATTTCACTCAATTTTTTACCTTATTTTCGAAGATGACTCAACCGTTTTCTACAAACTCAGATTCATATGAAAATTCGTATGCTCCTAAACAAGGTTCCTGAATTATGTTTGGATCCGACTTCTGGTTCCGGAACTACAGGATGATATGTGAATAGTCGACAACCAAATAAACTTATTTTAGTTTTAGTGGTATTCAGTTTTCGATTCGGAAGGCACCCAACAATTTAACTCGTACTACGATTTCTCAAAGATGTCTATACCGATTTTTAAACATATTGAAAAAAATGTAAACTAATCAGGTCAATTTGTCTGACTTCGGCTACACCGATTTTCGAATTCCGGCTCCAGTATCGAATCGTTTCTCAAAGCTCAATCGTTTTCTCAAATAAAGCCAAATCGAATTTCAGAAAAAAATTCAAATTAAAATAAACTTATAGTCCCACACAAAATTAATTAATTTTATTCAATGCTGACTTCCGATTCTGGAATCACAGGAGGATGAATTTTTAAAATTCAAACCGATATAGAAGATGATAATCCCGAAAAGCTTGAAAGTTGAACTCAAAACTATTGCAATTTATTCGTCATATGGCCATACGAATCGGTTTGGTTTATGCTGGTTCCTGAATACCGGCTCTGGAAGTACCTTAAATTACCGTAAATTCTAAAGTGGAACTCACTTCGACATATCATGAAAAGTTTAATCGATTGTAACCTTTTTAGATAAAGTAATGAGTGATTAAAATGTCAAATTGCAGCTTAAAACGACGGTCATTAAAATAATGTCATGAAACCGAAGAATATTCATGAAAAAAACACATGCGGATTGATAAAAAAAGGTATCATCTCACTGATAGGTGGATTAAGCACGTTTTTTTTATTACACTCTGTTGAAATGATTTTTCTTCTCATCATCATGTAATTTCGGAACCAGAAGTAGTGTCCAAATAAATGTCAGTACTGTTCTACAAGTATGTTAAAATCGGTTCAGCCATCTGCGAGATCATGGAGTGCTTATTATTTGCAATATTTTGCACGTATTACCCTGTAACTCTGGAACTGTAAGTCGGATCCAGATAAAATTTAAAGGCGTTCTATGAGAAAGTAAGGCCTTTCATATGAATTTAAGATTGTGAAATTCGGTTCAGCTATCTGCAAGAACATGGAGTGCATCCACAAAGAGACATTTTTCGATTTCGACAAGCAAAATAACCCTCCAGTCCTTTCTATATGAGAAAGGTAAAACCTGTTTGAATTCCTCTAGTGGTGTAACTGTGCTTTCTCAATAAGACATTAACATTTCACGTGAAATCGTTTTCAAAGTTCATATTGTAGATTTTGACTGTTTCCGGAACCTGAATCGAAAGACTGTAACAGTTGCAGTAACAGTTCAAACTGAACTGCTTAGTGCTAAACTCGGCAGTTCAATTTGAACCGCTAAGCAGACGTAAAGTTTCTGCTACTTACAGAACACTTTTTGTTTTGCAACGAAGTGCAATGTCTTTTCTGACGTGCCGAACGAAAACGTGTTTTCGACTATTTCTGGCCGATTTCGTTCGTTCGGCACGTCAGAAAAGACATTGCACTTCGTTGCAAAACAAGAAGTGTTCTGTAAGTAGCAGAAACTTTACGTCTGCTTAGCGGTTCAAATTGAACTGCCGAGTTTAGCACTAAGCAGTTCAATTTGAACTGCTCTGCACTGATGAGTCAAAGACGAAACGTAAAAATAATGAAAACGGTTATGTGCCCTAGCACAAAATTTGGCTAACCCCTAAATGAGTTGCAGTAAGTTTTTACAGCCATCAAATAGCCAGGCCTACATTTGTTTAAAAAAACTGTTTTTTTTGTGTCGTCATGAATAGGAAGGTTAGACAAATCCTATCTCATTCAATAGGATAATAGGATATTTATTTGAATCGATGTTCGATCGGTTCAGGCACAGTGAATTTGTTTGGTTATAAGCTAATAAGACCTGCATGCTAGAAGAATTTACTTGTTTGTTTTATGAAGTGTGCTTCTTTTGACGTGAATACGTCTTACTTTACTTTGGGCGCTATTTCAAAAATCGCACTGTGGAAGAATGGGTAGAACTTAATCGTGAATATCTCGAGGTGTACTAAACGCAACAACATTCTTATTTCTCCATACCATCAGAAATATGATCAACAATTTATGATTCAATTTTCAACAGTGTATAATAACCATAAAAAAAACTCAAAAATTTAATTTTATCATTGTTTTGGAAATAATGAAAAAAAAAACTCATCATGCTTGCATTAAGGGACCTTCCACCAGCAGCAGCGAAAATAGACCTTCTGCGTGTTTTAAAGTCTCAAACTCTTAGGTCAAGCTCTCATTCGTTTTTGAATGTTCTGGCGAGCGTTTGTCTTTTTAAGACCATCGTCCAAGTATCATGCGCGCGGGTGGCTCTAGGAAATTTTCGATGGAAAATTTGAAAAATAAGCCAACAACAAACATATATACCTTTGAAAAACTTTTATCTATCTGCAGGGTGAAAATGGCTGGAAAAATCAGAGGATTTTCCGAGTGTTATCAAAACTAGCTCTGAAAAATGAGCGTTTTTGTGATCTTTCATAATTATTTGTAAAAATAATGCGATGATATGGATTTTTTAAAATAAACCTTATGCTGGCTACAAGAATTTACCTTCGTACACACTTTTGGAAAAGCTTTTCACGCTTTCCATAGGAAATCAACGAATTACATATAACCGATTTCGTTGTATTTTTACGATTTTAAGTACTAAATGATATACAAATTATTTTGCAACAATACGGATTTTCTTCAGTTCATTGAAAAGTGAATCTTATTCTGTGTACAACTTAGAAAACTTTACAAAAGTAACCTTATTCCGTTTATACATTGAAATTGCATCATTGCAAAATAATTTGTACTTCATTTAGTACCTTGAAATCGTTAAAATACAACGAAATCGGTTATATGAAATTCGTTGACTTTCCATGAAAAGCATGAAAAGCTTTTCCAAAAATTTGTCCGAATTTAATCCATGTAGCCAGCATAAGGTTTATTTGAAAACGTATTTTCATTCGTGGCATTATTTTTCCAAATAATTGTGACAGATCACAAAAACACTCATTTTTCAGCGCAATTTTAGATAACACTCGAAAAATCCTCCATGTTCACCCTGCGAATGGATAAAAGTTTTTCAAAGGTCTGTATGTTTTATGTTTCGGCAAATTTTAAAATTTTTCATTGCTTTAACCAGCAGCAGCAACCACAAATTATCAGTAATCGCATTCAGTTTTGTACTACTGGATAATGATTTGGGAACTGAATTTTGGATTGAATTCAGAATTTGTAATCTGGTGCATCTGAATTATAAATTTGATTTCTGACTTAGGATATTGTTCCAGAATACAGGTTCAGGAATTAAAACTTGGCTCTGGAACTGATTCCTAATTTTGGGCTCTGGAACTATATTTTCGGAACTGATTTTTTGACTAACCGAATTCAGTTCCTTAATTTTTGTCTGGAATTCTATATAGATTATTTTAGAATATATTTAGATTATTTTAGAATATATCTAGATAGAATTTTTGAACTGACTTCTGAACAAGAATTTAGTTCCTGAATTCGGTTTCAGAATTTAAAACGTGTCAGTTTTATTCGTATTCACGTCATACAGTTATGTCTCTGATATCAAAAATTGTCTCTGATTAGCTGAATGTCGCAAAATGAATACAGAAAAATTTACTACTATATTTAGTCGTTAATAAGAGATTTTTTTAAATAATTTTCTATTCATTTCGGCAAAGACATTAATTTAAGGGTTTTGGTACCGTATTTGACTCATCAGTGTATTAGCAGTTTATGTTGAACTGCTAGCGCCATCTAACGGTTCACATAAACCACTAAGTGGCAAATAGCATTAACTATACGTCTGCTTAGCGGTTTATGCGGAGCCGTTGGGTGGCGTTAGTAATTAAACGTGAACGGTTAATGATTCGATAAGTCGAAGATGAAATTTTATAGTTAATAAAATTATAAGGTATCTGTCTTATCGACAATATTCTTGTAAATCGAATACCGACTCTCCGTTAAACTCTTGGTCACTATTCTTCTTGACGCTATGTTGACCGAAGATATCGCCTTCGAGGGTTGATTATAGGCAAGATAATAAATCACTCCACTGCGATCGGGGGCGTTACCAATCGTACCAATCAACGACCACGAACAAACAAACTTTCACTGCAAAATTATATGTACACCCAACTGACGGTCATCTCCATAGCAGTCTGATGGTGAGCATTTCCTGTGGAAGTACAAGTGGAAAATATGCTATCCGTTACTGCCCACGGAAGTAAGAAAAAAGTTCGTCCTGTGCTTGTGTTGCTTAACAAGCAGAAAAAAAAAACATTACATAAAAGTCCTTGAGGAAAGAAAAAAAAGATGGGTCGTTGAAAAACGCTGTATATAACCCAGCATGCTTCCCTTTCTTTCCTTAAGCACACCATTGCAACCAAATACAATCAAACAGCGGCTAGGAACACCGAGGCAGTGGGAGAAAAAAAATCGCACCATCCTTGAAATCATACTCGGTGCCGTCGGGACTCGGCAGGCGAATCCAAGCAATCCGGGGGTAGAATTTTTCCACTGTTGTTCCCTGCAGGATGATTTTTTTTGTGTGTGCAATTTTTCCTCTCTTCGTTCTCTTGCTCTGCCCCGACGATGTCAAGGTAATTGTTGATATCGAGTGATTTTTTTTTTCGGGGAGTGTTGAGTTTTTTTTCGAATCCTGATTCGTCAAGCGTCCACCGCCTGCTGGTTCGTTTGCCGGGGGCAGCGATTATGCGTAGTTGGGAGTAGTTTTTTTTTGTCTTCGCATAAAAACATTGCGATTTAGCTGAATAACACATCGATACAGAATTTGTTTCTAGAAGTTTCAGCACACAGGAAATGCAAATTGTGTGCGTATTTTTCGAGCTCTAAATTTTCCACAAAATGACAATGCCAAATGTTAATAATGATATCAATCTTAACTGATAAAAATGTAACCTAAAAATAACTCACATTCTTTCATTTTCTTAATATAAATGTTTCTAGCTAGGGCACGCACAGAAACATACTACGCTTCGGTGAAAATCTATTTTCGTAATTTTCATCTCTTTGTTCGTCTTGGAGTTTCGAACTGCTTTCATATTCAAACGAGCAGTTCGTTTGCTCAAGCCCCAAACCAAAATTTATTGATTACTCATTCTGTACCATCTTGAACCATTTTCCCAAACAATTTCCCTAATTGTTTGTCGGTCCCATCTTTAATTCACCATAGCACAGACGTTCAACCGGAACGGTTTGTTTTATCGCTGAGCGAGACATGTCAATCAAAATTATGCCTCCACCGATTTTCAAACCGAAATATACCTTCCACGAGGAAATCAAATTCTCTATTGTGGGAAGGTATTCCAAAAACGTTTTGAATCTTGTGTTACAAAGCCGGCCAGTTGGTTCTGTCAGCTTGTCGGCAGCAAGCCATGATCTAGCGCTAGATGATGAAACTTGTTGCACGTTCCAAGCGGATAACGTCCGTCTGGACCAACTTTGTAAGTTGGTTTAGTTCTAAAGTTTTGCTTTGAAGCGTTCGAATGAAAAAAATCAAAATTCACGTGATTATCTTAAAATTTTCTGAATAATCTCCGCCAGCGATGGTTGTAGTTTATCCCAAAAATAATTACCAGTCCCTGGTCCGAACACACAACGAGCACCATTCCACCACCAACACAACAGTTGTTAAACCACTTTGCTAACAGTATTTTGTTTGTTTCACCGACTCGCATAGAACGACAGTTTGCCTTGGCTCATTGACTACCAACGTTTCGAAATGCAGGCGCAATCTTCTAATTGGCTACCGCGTAAGAGTACAGCCCTGAAACTGTCAGTCAAAAAATACAGTCTCAACGTACGTATCTCGATAAACAATACCACCGTAAGCACAGTGGGTGGAAAACGATTCTCCCCTACGCTGTCGTCTCGTTCATTAGTGAGTGTTTTCCACGGTTTCCGAGAGTCACTCATCCAGTAGGCCATGCGCCGATAGACATTTCCGTGCAGCTAGTCAGCGTAACAACATCGCATCGGGTTTGAAACTTGATAATTTACAACTGACCCGCTCTAAGCAGGCGACGAACGAATTAAAGAATTTGCTACTCGGCTTCCTAGGTTTAAGTGGAAACAGCTGAAACCAAATTTGCTAATTCCTCAATGGTCTGTATCTGGCTAATGTGAACCACCGAATGTAACCGAAAAATTTGTCGTGTAAACGAAGGCAACTTCATCGAGTTTTGAATGTCTGCTGGTTTCACATTTGGGTGAAACGGGAATATTGCTTCGGTTAGTAAATTAGTGCAATTTTACGTTCGAGAGCAGTTGGAAAGGTGGCGAAGCATTTTATTTTAGTGAACATTTGAACTGCATGCTTAACCTGCGTGAAATAAAGATAAATGAGTTTTTTTTTACTTTTTTGCCTTTTTATATATATATATAAAAAATAGGTATAGAATTCGCTCAAACTTTCGAAAATTTTTCCGAGGCCCGGAGGGCCGAATGACATATACCAATCGATTCAGCTCGACGAACTGAGCAAATGTCTGTGTGTGTGTGTGTGTGTGTGTGTGTGTGTGTGTGTGTGTGTGTGTGTGTGTGTGTGTGTGTGTGTGTGTGTGTATGTGTGTCTGTATGTGTGTTGTCAATTAAGAGGTCGAGATCTCAGAGATGGCTGGACCGATTTTGATCAAACTAGTCGCAAATGAAAGGTCTTCTTTTCTACAAATTCAGATTCATACGAAAATTCGTATGCTCCCAAACAAAGTTCCTGAATTATGTTTGGTTCCGACCTCTGGTTCCGGAACTACAGGATGATATATGAAACGAAATCAAAATTGTGTAACTCATTCTTCTCGTAGATGGCTGAACCGATCTAAGATTCAAATGAAATCTAAGAATCATCTAAGATTCAAATGAAAAGTTTCAAGATTCTTTAAAACATCTTGCTCTTCAGTCAGATCCAACTTCCGGTTTCGGGGATACAGGGTGATTAGTATAAAAATGTCTATTCCACATAAATTTATCAGGTTTATCAACAGATTTGGATAGTCGATAAAAAAAATTTACTTTTTCAGTTTTAGTGGTATTCAGTTGTCGATTCAGAAGGCACCTAAAAATTTAATTCGTGCTATGATTTCTCAAAGATGTCTTCACTGATTTTCAAATATTTTGAAACAAATGTAAACTATACAGCTATTCAGGTGAATTTATCTGACTTCGGCCATACCGATTTTAGAATTCCGGTTCCAGTATAAAATCGTTTCTCAAAGCTCAATCGTTTTCTCAAAAAAGCCTAATAAAATTTCAGAAACAAAAATTCAAATTGAATTAAACTTATATACAAAATTAATTAGTTTTATACATACATACAAAAATTAATGAATTTTATCCAATTAAGCTTCAAAGTTGTACTCAAAACTGTAATTTATTCGTCATATGGCCATACGAATCAGTTTGGGTTATGCTGGTTCCTGAATACCGGCTCTGGAAGTACCTTAAATTACCGTAAACTCTAAAGTGGAACTTACATATCATGGCATGTTTAATCGATTATCACACCTCTAGATTTAAATTCGATTGTATTTGTAGTTTCGACATTACAGCTTGGCTTGGCTTTAACGCAAATATCATTTTTATTTAACGTTTATGTTCTCATTTATTATCTTGTTTAAATGTGACATTTTCGAGACCCATGCAATCGCACGCTTAGTAGCCTACTTTTGATCCAACTCTGATCATATGCTTTTACTCAGATTGTTGGTCTAGAACTTTGAAAACTTTAAAATGTGATATGCTAGCTTTGACATGTTTCAGTTAATATACCTTTTGTCCGGAATCGAAAAGCTTTCAATTAAGAAAATCCATTTCCTTCAATACGACATATTGATAGAAAAAGCTGACTGCTCTAACATTCTCTAACGTCTGGATATCCAAATACGCACTCGAGACCTGAGGAACGACTTTTTGTTGCGCTTTCCTTTCTGGCGAACCGGCTATCTTAACTGTATTTAATCTAAGATTCCAACATTGGGATAAAAGTGCCTATTGTTGGTTTTGAAAAACAAACAGTAAACAATAAACAATACGTAGGTGCAAGACTACCATGTCCTTCAAGTAATGCAATGATACCCAATGGGCTGGGAAAATCATTGAAAATCAATAATCATTGCTGGTCTAAGATCACTGCTGATCTTAAGACCTTTTATTTCGATGTATTTGAAACTTATTCAGTAATACCGTGTTGGTGGTTTAATATCATCAATAAAAACAGTAAATAATATTAACATATATGCTGTGATTGATAATATTTTTTTTGTGGGTTTACCGGTCGGGCAGCTGAATAGCCCAAATTATGAACCGTGCCCATTTATGGATCCAGGATATACAATATCAATTCCACGCCTGACAAACTAGTCTATGTTGACCAACTGAACACAGGCGTTGGCCCGGAATTGTGCATTGATCCTTTCACCATGTGCAAGTGCTTTGCTGAAATATTCAAAGAAAATATTAAATACAAATTATACTTACTAAATATGGCTTGATGGTGTACTTAATCTACAATCTTAGAAGTGGAAATAAATGTATGTTTTGCATTTGCATAGTTAAATATGAGTGATGAATGATGAATGATTAGTGAGTGGAGTATTAGTATAGATCTAAGCAAAAGTAACGAATGTCATACTACAATGTAATCTAAGAGAAAGCTACTTTCAACATGCAACTAAACTACAATATGTGGAAGTTTCAGATGCTGTTATCCACGCCATTTGCGGTTCCAAAAGGTAACAAAGAGTATATGATTCCGTCATCATAAAACCAACTGCATACTGCAAAAGAGATCAAACTTGATTAGTAGATAGCTTCTCTACCCTAGATCAAAGTGTAGTATTTGTTGTAGCATAGACAATGCCTGACAAGTTTGGCACACTCAGAAAGAGGAACATATCCATTTTATTTTTCCCATTCTGTGTATTGTTGCCTCTTCTTATCAGACATTACCCATGGCACCATTAGTGTTAATCGTTCTCCATTGAGTAAGGATACAGACAATCCCTGGAACCGTGACAGCATCATTCAATCTGTCTCAAGGTTGTGCCAACGCCCAGGAATATGCTGTGATTGATAATAATTAAAATGATAAGAAAAACATGTTCAAACACAAAGCATGTTATACAGTTGATCAAAAATGTTAGTCAATTTAGCTTGAATATCATACACAGAAGTAACAGGAGTGCACAGAAGTAACGTTGTTTACATCCAGTTTTATAAAGAGTTGAATGCAATTCAATTCGGAAAAGACAATAACAATGTGCACTATGTGGAGCACGAGAACATTAAGTACAACATTCCAGTATATATGAAAGGTAGTGCTATAGAAGTGCGAGCGCATGATCTTCCCTCAAGCGTCATCGATCCATATATTCGCAAAACTATATTCCAATGCGGAGAGACTCACTCTATCGAAAAAGAAAAGTGGAAGAACTTTTTCCCCGGTGTTCTAAATGGCGTACGTTTGTTACGCATGCGCTTGAAGACGCATATACCTTCTTATGTAACTTCCGGTCAGGAAACATGAATCCCGTGCAAATCACTTGTTACCTATGACAATCAGATGTCAATATTTTCAAAAACCTGTTCACTTCGGTAAGCCATGTGATAAACTGGACACGAAGACAACTACACCAAAGGACAACGGTGCATCCTTTACACCAACCCCAAGCAACCCCAGTACACCTGTGACAGCCACCAATAACCATGAAGCATCCCCTTCAACGAAACCAGCTGCAGTTAAAAACTTACCCTCCAACCAACCAGCAACTGCAAACAATGTACAACAAACTTTATCGTGGACAATGCCATAGAAGTACGCGTGCATGACCTGTCCCGCAGATCAGTGATCAGTTCTTTCGGGAAAATATGTCGCAGTACGGTGAAGTTTTTTCCATCGAAAGGGAAGTATGGCGGAATTTTTCCCCGGTATCCGGAATGGCGTACGAGTGGTTGGTATGCAACTACGTAAGGCAATTCCTTCTTACATCATTTGTGATCAAGATGGGATACATCCGTGTAAAACGCTGATAACCTATGAAAATCAACTGATTACATGCCAGTTTTGTGATCAAAATGCACACTACGACATACCTTGCACTAAAACTGCAGAAAAGGACATCTTTAACCAAAGACAAGGTCAACCGTTCAACAACGCAAACTAGTGAGCGCTCCTTTCATCATCAAACCAACCAGCAACTGCAATAAATGCACAACAAGTCACGTCTACAGCAACTAACAAAGAGTCCAAGACTGCGAATTACAAGGAAAACGAAGAGAAAACGGAAACCAACAACAGTACTGCCGATGCGGATCGGATCCAGACGAAATTCAGAAATCCCGGATGGGACCATAAGACCTCTCATTTGAAACTAAGTTTGTGAAAATCGGTCAAACCATCCCTGAGAAAAGTGAGAGAGATCCATTTTGGAATATAAGATCACTAATTCCGGTGCTTCCACAACCGGAAACTGTGAACTGTGAATTTAATAATTAACAACAAATTTGAGAAAATTGATGAAATCTTTATTGGAATCGACTAACTTCTACCAGTGTAAAAAGAGCTCCGGCGTAACAACCCACAATATTGTCATAACATAAAAGCACGACGAATTCACAGTGCTTTTGCAGACAGAAAGGTAGACGAAAAACCTGTTTTGATCCACCTAGTGGTGCAATGATGCCTTTCTCATATCAATAATACTATCATATATAATACTGTGGTATTCTTCACAATAATTTTCTTTCGATGGTATTAAATTCTTAACACACTATACCCTATATTTCCGGATCCGGAAGTCGAGTCCGGATAAATTTCAGGAATTATGTATGGGACCACAGGACCTTTCATTTGAACCTAAGTTTGTGAAAATCGGTCGCGCCATCTATGAGAAAAGTTAGAACACATATTTTCATTTTTTGCACATTTTGCCCCATAACTCCGGAACCGGAAGTCGGATCCAGATAATATTCAGGAATTTTTTTTTGGGACCACAAGTCTTTTCATTTGAATCTAAGTTTGTGAAAATCGGTTCTGCCATTTCGGAGAAAAGTTAGTGCAAAAAAACGTTACATACACACATACGCACATACACACAGACATTTTGCGAACTCGTCGAACTGAGTCGAATGGTAAATGACACTCGGCCCTCCGGGCTTCGGTTCAAAAGTTGGTTTTCACAGTGATAGGTTATGCAATCTATATGAGGCAAAAAGCCATACGCAAGAAAACTACATCGACTATGCAAAGTGTCAATGTTGTATAATGTTTGTTCAATTAGTTACCTCTTGAAATGCATTGGATCATATCCCAGGATAGTAAAATTGGAGTAACAGTTTCGGGGATTGAAGAAGGTGAACAAGTTCAAATCTTATCTCCGACAAAAACTTTATCATTTTTCACTATCCCAATCTAGCTTTTTCTAATCTCTCTTTCGTTGGACATTGATTGATAGTTAAGCTAAGTAACTAATAACTACGATATATCGGATAACCGATAAGAATTTTTAAAAGTCTTTGGTCGAACTGCGGCCTGGCAGATTTTTTGTTAGGTCCGGTAGCTACTTCTAGGCCCGACACTGCACGGTGAGGCCCGTGCAGGCGGCAACACTAGCCTTAACATGGTCCCACAAGTTAACAGTTAATAGTTAGGCGTTAAATCAGGGGTGGAAATAAGCAAATTTTTTGATTCACAGTAAATAAAAATAGTCAGTATTATCTTTTCATATTACATATTTATTGTAGATATTATAGTGAATGATTTTAGAAAAAAAAATTTGGTTGTACTTAGAATTTAAAAAGGTCTTCAATTTCATTTCCCACAATTTAAAACATAATCGCAATTTTTGTTTTGATACCCAATTTTTTAATTCACGGTGTTCGGTATTTTTGATTCACAATCGGAAATCTTGATTCACATTTTCATGTGCAAAATAGGCTTATTTCCACCTCTGCGTTAAATGTCAGACGTTGTAAATCGATTCATGATCAAATTATATACCAAACTGAATAAGTTTGACAACGACACAAGACACGAATCACGTGTGATTTGTCAAAAACAGTGTTGCCAAAAAGATACCAGCTTTTGCACTCTTTATGTTTATTACACGAATTCTGGACAGGTATGAATTTCGGATTATACTTGTATGGTGCTTCAATGTCTCCTGTATTATAATCATAAATAGCGGCTATGATGGCAACACACAGATTCATAGTTACAAAAGCGCAGACTTCTCTATTCTGAAAAATGTTGAAAAAATAAAACATTTTCATATGTTAGACATATTTCAACTAAGTCGTAAATTACAGAATGTCTTGCGTAGATGAACATACTCATATACATTCTCTATTCCTGAGACCATCCACGATGTAGTCAACCGCAGTCATAATTTTTACATATTTATCACTCTCGAATTGAGATATTTCTCAAACGCCACTCGAGACTGGCTGAATAGTGTTCATATCTGTTGGATACAACTTCGAAGTGGGCCTCGTTATGTTTATACTTATGCAACGGAAGGTGCTAGTATTTCACTGAGAATCTTGAAGTGTTAACAGTCAGTAAATTTTCATCTGCCTAGAGATTCTTTCTAAGCATAGCCACGGCATGTACAGACGAGAGATGGAAAGTCATAGTAGGAGAATGTTGATTGTCATCGGAAACTTTCGTATATTAGATTGAACCAGCGATCACAGTAGCTGTGGTTTCAACAAAAAAATTATTGGCTTCTCAGCTTGCTATTGGCGGTTTGTGCTTGTTGCACTACCGAACAATCCCTTGATTTTGGATGTAGTCGAGGAAGACTTTTCCGACAAACAGGATATGAATGCATTATCGCAGTTAAAAAATGTTCAAGATTGTTGTTTCCATTATTAGGTAAAATGGGTTTCCAAACATTTCAAAAATTTTCCACTAGATGCACTCAAGATTTTTTGAAGCTGGAGATGTCAGGGAATGGGTGAACTTTGCTGAAGTACATGCGAAAAGTAATTATAGAATTACTTATTTAAATCTTAGCGAAAAAAAACGTTTTCAAGAAAAAAAATGCAGATTAGTTTTTATTAGAGATTTTCTCTAGACAAAACTTTATTCCTTTAAAATTAAAGGGGGAAATTATCAATTTGCTTCCCAAAACTATGATTCAGTAGTCAGTGACGCCACCTCACATTAACGACGGCGGTTCAAGTCTACTCAGATTGACTGTTAAGTAAGGGAAGGGCCGTTTAATCCGATTTTGACGGTCCAAATGTCACTTTGATCATTACAGTTCTGGGGACAAAATGTATCCCGAAACTGATTTGGTTGGTCATAAATTTTTACGCTTCAGTTCAAATTTATCGAGTCATGACAAAACTACGGGGTGGAGTTCCCATTTCTGAGACTGATCGATTCCGGTGCTGCATAATAACATTTTCGCTTCTCATGATTCATTGGTGAAAGATAGAAAGAGAAGTCCGGACAAAACCAAAGTTCAGGTGAATCTAGTCGTTCCGATTTAATAAACGAGAACGTTTTGGGAATATAATTGAGAGTGAGAAAATATGTAATTAGAAGAAAGAGCCCTTGCGTTGCTCACAGCGTAAATTGAAGTATAATAAAATCTAAGGTGTTCACGTTTTTACTTCAGGAATATTAACAGCCGGATACTACTTTAAACATGCAAACAAACAATTGACATGACTTCAGAAACGTGACAAATGTTGTCACGTATCTTTGCTGAAAATAAACCAAAAAGCTTCAATTTAGTTAATTGGGGTAAAATGTATTTTTCTGGAATATCATCGATAAAATGAAAAGTACATCAAGTGATGTCATTGAAATAGTAATGCATTTCAGGTAACTTTTTCGTGTACCTATGTGTATTTCGACTTCTCTCGTGTGCCTACACGCACAAAGTAAAAATTCAGTGATTTGACTAAAGTCATTAATATAGGAACAGTAACCATATAAAAAATATTATCAATATTCATTAATAACAATTTATCTGCGTAGTAATAGTCTTTTTAGTCAAACTAAATCTCCATTTTAGGTTGAACATTTTACATTGCAAAAATTTTCAATTTTCAACAAACAGACGTATCAGCGTTCACGGTATTTTCATCCTTTTCACCCTGCATGAAAACTTCACGCACACACTCTCATACTTCATTCGAAAAAATTGTATATCGCGAAGCTTGAAGCTTCTCGCAAAAAGTGCTGCCATCGAGCGGACATGCCGACTTTTGTATCGATGCTTAAGTCGTTTTCCACCAGGTTTTTCTTTTTCTGGAACCCCAGAAATGTGTTGAAAATCCGGCAACAAATCACATTTGTAGGTGTTCTTGTTTTAAGCCAATGTGATATAAACAGGTGTGGCAGAGCACATGGCTTGCTTGCGTTGGTAGTTAAAATTTTGTAAATAGTTCGGTATGACGACATACATGAAAAATAAACATGCTTTGATTCAATGCCAACTAGTCCGAACGATGTGACGAAAGCAAGCACGTGGTTTTTAGTTTTACTTGGCTTGCTGAAGCAAAGTTAATATCACTAACACAAAAGAATTGTGTTTGTCCCACCTGTTTCTATCACATTGGTTTTAAGCAGGAGTATATTGAAAAACCTCTTTGTGGTAATTTTAAAAATGTTTTTTTTTAATTTGACGTTACTTCTAGTTAAAGAAGTACAGTGGAAAAGCACTTGTTTTCTTTTGTTCGCCTTTTGAATTGTTGTCAAAAAAACAAAGAGCCAAATAAATCAACAGCGAGAGTTTCGTCAAATAAAGTAACTAAACTAAACAGCCGAGTGAATAATACTTACTAATGAGTAAATATTACTTACACAGATAAAAATATTTTGTGAATTTACATTTATTTTCATACACATATTTGGAGCAGGCAATTGAATGAAAAGTTACATTACAAAACTAAGCGGTTTGTAAATATACAGTCTTGTTCAATGAAAAAATAAATGAATCTTAATGTAATTTTACATTAATCATGGTTTTAAATCAGATTTTCGTTTCAACTGATGTCTATTTCATAGTACTATCGGTTTACATGTCGTGTAAGTTTCATCTTTTCATTCTATGTCCCATTTATGGAAACTACTTAGAGTGTGTATTATTTTGAATTAATATGTCGTTTATGCTCTACAAATTTTCAGATACTGGTCAAGTTTTCTTTACTTGCTAAGGATTAATTAGATCACTTTTCTTGTTTAAAAAATTACGGATCTTTACTGAATTCTGATGAAAGCTTATATCTCGCCATTCGCAATTAGCCCGCCTTCAGTATTGTAGTTCTTGCCAAACAACAGTAGACGGCGCGCACCGATGAAAGCATAGCACGACAACCGAATCCAGGATAAAGCTTGAAACCCACCAGTTAAATACAAACAAATGTTTTGCTAATTTGAAACATTCATATTTTGGTTTTGATCATGTAAGAGCAATTCCGGAAAATTAACATTATTCAGTAAAATAAATCGTAAAACAGATACTAGTTTATAACAAATTTTCTTCGAAGTGGTTGCGGTAATACAATACTGATTTCCTAAAGTGCGGCAAAGGTTTTCTCTAAAACGCAATGTAGCAGAATTTTTCAATTTAACCGAAAACATAACTAAAAACGCAATCTTTCAATCTTGAATAAAATAAGAAACTTTTCTTTGAATAAAAACTAACAAAACCTTTTCAATTTGTAAACAGTTATATCAAGCCAATAAACAATATTCTTTATTTTGAATCGTCGCACTAAATGATTAAACACACATTACCCTTTAGTTCTGGAACCGGATGTCGGACCCGGATAAAATTAAACAGCAAAATATGATACTATAGGAACTTTTATTTGAGCCTGTTTGTGGAAATTGATCCAATCATCTCTGAGAAAATTGAGTGAGTCTCGTTTTAAATTTTGTTACCACTATTTCCGGTACTTCTGGAACCGGAACTTGGAACCAGTATAGCCGAAGTCGGTTCGTTTGGTAAGTTACTAACTCATATAGCCTACAATTTGTATCAGTTTTAAGCCAAATCTATATCCCGGTTTTTGCATCGTCGCTCTAAATGACGGTGTGAAATTCAATAGTAACCTATGGGACTACGAGATTTTTTATTTTATGAGTGACATTATTTGACACATACATGCACAGACACATACTTTGTTCAGCTCGATGAACTGTGTCGTATGATATAGAACACTTAACCCTCTGGACCAATTTTCACTAGTCAATTTTTCAAGTGATTGCATAAACTTTCTATATGAGAAAGGCACTAAGTGTACATTTATAGAAATCATTGATATCACGATCTTGTAATAACACTAAGAAGTAGGTACAAATTGAATAAAAGAACTAGAAATTTACATTTTTTCCTCCTGAAAAATATAAATTTTAATGTGGCAATCCTGCACGCTATACGAAACTGAACAAAGAACGCTGCGAACGGGTGTTTTCTTCTTCTTTAGTACCAGCACACAGAGATGCCAGATTTGTAGATTCGTCTGTAAATTTGCCGATGTCGTACATAGTGCTGCTGACATTTTTTGTTGTGCAGACTTTTGAAAAACGAGTTTTTCGTCAAATTTGCAGACGTTTGAAATTGCCGCGACCTTTTTTTTGCTCGCCAAGTCATTTTAGCGTATCATACTTTATAGAGAAATTGCTGCCAGCAAGACATACTTGCTGACTGTAGATTTTTTATATATACAGACTTTTGCAACCCTGTCTGCAGATATTTCAAATTTTTACTTGGCATCTCTGCCAGCACGTATCGACGTGTACCGGTTTTGCATCATCATTTTGAATAACGATTTGAATATTTTGACACTCATCGCCCTATAATCTTGGAACCGGAAGTCGGATCAAGATGAAATTTCACAGTATATTTAAATATAATGAGAGCTCTTATTTGAATCATGATTCGCGAAGATCGGCTTAACCGTAGCTAAGAAATTGAAGTGAGTTTCGTTTTTGGAGATTTTCTTCACTATTACCGTTGCTTTTGGAAGCGGAAACTGGGGACTGGTAATCCCAAAGAAGTTTTATATGTTCACTAACTAACAAGATCTGCCAACTAAATGAACTTAGCAGTAAGTATTATAAAAATGGGCACCTCGTTTCGCCATCGCTTGTGAGAAAATACTCATGAAATTGAAAATTTTCACTAATCGCAATATCGGAAGTCGGATCTGGATCAGTTTTTCAAAGAATTTTTAAAGAATTTCAAAACCTTTCATTTGCACCTTAGTTTGTAATAATCGGTTTCCTAGAAAATTGAGTGCGCATTTTCTCATGGATTCACACATATTGTCTTGTAATTCCGGACCCGGAAGTCGGATCAAGATAAAATTCAATAAAATTCTCAGCGATGGTTTGGACTGGACTCAAAACCGTTATTCTTAATCTTATGGTCAAATGAAAGGGCTTATGGTCCTACCAAAAATTACTGCATAGTTTCGGATACAACAAAAATTTAAAAAGCCTAATTTTGTTGAAATGTTATTTCCGAATCAGACAGAGATACTGATAACGATGACATTTTTAAATTCCAAATAAAACCAAAAGTTATCTTATCGAAAATCATACGTTTAAAAATTCATTATAATATCTACAATAAATATGTGATATGAAAAGATAATACTGACTATTTTTATTTACTGTGAATCAAAAAAAATTCCTTATTTCCACCCCTGCTACAAAATCAAACTATTGAATTTGCAGTTTTTTTTCACTCCCCACGCTAAAAAATCGGAACCGGTAATCTAGTTCATATGAAATCCATAAATTTTCAATAGGGTGGCTTTCTTGTGAGCCTAAGTTTGTTAAAGTCGGTTCAGCCATCTTAGATAAAAGTGAGTGTATGTTTCTCACTTACACACAAATCCTCACACACATACATACATACACACATACCGACAATTGCTCAGTTCGTCTAGCTGAATCGAATGGTACATGAAACTCGGCCATCCGGGCCTCGGTTCAGTAGTCGGGTTTCACAGTGATTTTACAGCTTTTCTTTATGAGAAAGACATAAAGATAATGTTCTTCAATTTTTCGCATTCATCGCAAAAAGTTTTTGCCCTATACATCGTGTACGAAGAAATATATGCTTCAGCCATATGAATATGCAATAGTGATATAAGAGTATTTTCATCCATTTAATTTATGCTCTCTTATGTGATATCTGGTTGTCTATTTTGTTAGCTTCCGGAACTGGAAACCGGGGACAGGTATAACGCGGTTAACGGTCGAAAAGCTTTGAAGTCGAACCTACTAAAGTGATAATAACAAAGGCATAAGTAAACCACTAGTTGGATTGAAATAGGTTTTTGTCTCGTCCTTTCAATTATCATACGCCTTCTTTAATTGTTTTCTGTAATACTTAGTGTTCATAACCAATTGAGACAGACTGAATGAGTGCACGACGTCTTGTCAAAAATGCTGAGAACACACCACTTGGAATATCCCACCATTCCTCGGTGTGACAACAGCTAAGTTTGCATATACATGTATCGTATGAATTGAGTCATGCGAGTGCAACTCGGTGTCACGATGCGGATCGAACCGTTAGGCATGTCGTACTATTTCACACCATGCCAAGAATTTCTTCCCAGGGTAATTGTACCTACATTCTTCACATTGGTGGTTCGATTGCGAATTTTTGATTCGAACATGAAATACGCATCAGAAAAGACAGACTTCATTCTAACTCATGATTTTAACAGTCGATGTGACATCTGAGATGAATAAAGGTACTGTTACTCAAACTCCTAGTGTCGTTTAGGTGATTGTTAGCCAAAGAAAATTTCAATGACTTAATGGACCTTAGAGGTTACAGTGCTTGGCAGTTTTCAGTTTAAATTAAGCGATCCCTTTAGAAATTGTTATATCTACTACCGGCATATCAGCATTCCTGGTACTGTTCGAATAATAGTGTCGAAAAACAGTCCAACTTTCAATGTAGAAAGAAAATTGTAGCAAAAATGTGATAACAAATCGATAGTGACCTCCTTCGATTATTTATAAAGGTAAAAGGCAACGAAAATTTTCCCACACAAACTCGAGCTTGTTTGTTACTCTTGCTAAAACAAACAAAACATTAGAAGAAGGAAAACATGGTCGTTTTCAGTCGAACGAGAGCAAGTAAACATCACATTTCGCTTTCGGAATGATCATAAACTTCTATGGGCGCTCTGACGACTTTTCCTAGCCTGGCCGGTATTAAGATGATTGCCGTTTCCTCACATTCTGGCGCATTTGATGTGATGGACCCCGTTTCACTGGAGAGTGCCATTTTCCCTGGGCCATTCATAATAAATTGTGACCACTTCGACTCAGAGCCATGATGAGCACGGCCTGCTTGGGTGACACACTCACTCGGGGTGTTGCATTCCATGTGCGTGTGAATGATCGTAGCAATCTTCGGATGTTTAGTCTAGCCAGTTGTAGGTAGTCTTAGTTGGCATCGATCTCGGGAAGGGATGACAGTCGAACTGGATGCCAAGTAGCTGTCAGGAGAATGTAACAAAATATGAGATATGGCACGTTGTTATGCGAGCACTAACGGTTAGGCAAAATCGTTAGTAGGGTTTTGTGTAGATTGATGACTGTTTGCATTTGCCGGTTCCAGGGATTGGGGTAGGGAGAAATTGAATTTACAGGTGACTGACTGCTTGTTAGTTAATTGAATATGATTTGACGGATTTTTGAAAAGGATATTAAAGCAGACAGTTTCTGTTGATGGTGTGGAGGATTCAATGCAAATCTTTGATTCGGATAGTTTCAGTAAAGTATCAACAAAAATTAGATTCTTCCAACCCTACCGAGTTTGTTGAGAAATATGTGTCTGAAAATAGTACATTATGGAAAAGCAGAAACATGCACTATACTACGGACCAGTTAGATGGTCGATTCGTTCGTGCGTATGAACTGGAATGTAAACAAAACCGTTTTTCACACGTCGGAATCATTTTCTTTTTTTTCCTTTAGAAACAAATTCGATCTGAACGTAAAGCAAACAAACCATGGCGTCAGATTCAGGCGAATGAAAACGATGTAGTCGGACACCGAAAATAGAATCATGGTAGCCCTATCTACGTAAAAATGTTTCTAATGAATAGAGATCCAGAGCAAAAAGAGAAGTTTTTTGGAACTACTAGAAAAGAAATAGTCTGCTTATTGTTCAGTGTGAAGCATACAATTATAGCAAATTCCGTAATCACACTCAAACAATAGTAATCACTGGATCAAAAGAAAGGGCAATTCTAGCTTGAAAAACCCTTCTTAATCCACCCAGTGATGTGCTAATGCCTTTCTCTTTCTTCAAAGCAGTCTCATGAATTTCTTATCATTTTATGAAATAATTTCTGAGATTAATTTTGGCTCATTTTGACACCAGTTAATTCAGATTGATTTGAGTGGTTCACAGTGTTTATGTCACATACTCGGTATTGTTTTTCCAATCAAGCGTTTGGCATTTACATTGCCTATTTATATGAGAAGAGTGATGCTAATCTAAAAAACCCTTCTTAGTCCACTTAGTGGAATTTTCATAGATCTTGAAAAATCACCATGTACATGAAATTTCTGAAATCGAAAATCGAGGCTTAGAATTGCATGAAGTGTGTCATCTCGAAAAAAAATTTTTTGAAAAAATCGACTTTTTGGGACTTAGAAAAAATATCAAAATTTTGACTAAGTCCCAGAAAGTCGATTTTAAAAAAAAAAATTTTTTTTTTGAGATAACACTAAATCTTGCCGTTTCATGCAATTTCAAGATTTTTGGCATTAAAATCAATTTTCTATTTCGGAAATTTTATGTACTCCCCCAAACGGTGCTTTTTAAAGATCGAAAATTTTCAAACTTTAACCGCTGGGCAGCACCCCTTACCCATGTTCGATTTAGCTCAAATTTTGCATGAGGACTTTTTTCGAGGTGCTTAAACTTTTGAACAATAGCGCTTTAAGAAATTAGAGGTGATCCCAAAAGATTGGCACCCTTATATACATTAGAGCGGTAAAAAACAACGCGTTTTGTCGGTTACGTCACTTATACCATTATATCTCCGGAACCAAAAGTCACAGCCATTTGATATTCGAACTTGATTAATGGCTCGATAGTAGCTTTCAAACAAGCATTAGTTTGTTAAAATCGGTTCAGCCATCTCCGAGAATCTTGCGCGGTAAAAAATCAACCCCTTTTTTTACGGTTACGTCACTTATACCAGCATATCTCCGGAACCCAAAGTCGCAATCATTTGATCTTCAAACTTGATCAATGGTCTAATAGTAACTTTCAAACGAGCCTAAGCTTGTTGAAATCGGTTCAGCAATCTCCGAGAAACGTCATTTATACCATCATATCTCCGGAACCAAAAGTCACAGCCATTTGATCTTCGAACTTGATCAATGGCCCGACAGTAGCTTTCAAACGAGCTTAAGTTTGTTAAAATCGATACAGCCATCTCTGAGAACATTGAGCGGTAAAAATATCTTCGAAAAGTGCTCACAAAGACATTTTCCGATCTCTTCGAACTGAGTCGAATGGTATATAACACTATGGGTCTCCGAGGCTCCGTTCGTAAGTCGGTTTTTTCCTGTAATTCCAATATCTTTCTATAGGGAAAGGGAAAACCTATCATTTATTCCAATTTACTTTACGTTTCGCATTCGGCGCATCAGTGATTAAAACAATTCAAATTGAACTGTCATCTCTGGTGCAATTACTTTGCGTCTGCTTAGGGGTTTAAATTGAACTGATAGGCGAGTAATTGTCATTATTTTTACGTTTCGTCTTTGACTCATCAGTGCAGAGCAGTTCAAATTGAACTGATTAGTGCTAAACTCGGCAGTTCAATTTGAACCGCTAAGCAGACTCATCAGTGCAGAGCAGTTCAAATTGAACTGCTTAGTGCTAAACGAAAACGTGTTTTTGACTATTTCTGGCCGATGCCCGATGTTCAATTTGAACTGCTCTGCACTGATGAGTCAAAGACGAAACGTAAAAATAATGAAAACGGTTATGTGCCCTAGCACAAAATTTAGCTAACCCCTAAATGACAATACCTGCATCGGCCAGAAATAGTCGAAAACACGTTTTCGTTCGGCACGTCAGAAAAGACATTGCACTTCGTTGCAAAACAAAAAGTGTTCTGTAAGTAGCAGAAACTTTACGTCTGCTTAGCGGTTCAAATTGAACTGCCGAGTTTAGCACTAAGCAGTTCAATTTGAACTGCTCTGCACTGATGAGTCAAAGACGAAACGTAAAAATTATGAAAACGGTTATGTGCCCTAGCACAAAATTTGGCTAACCCCTAAATGAGTAATTATTATTTATTTATTTGGGTGCAAAGAAAAGGCCGCAGGAGCTGAAATCTAAAATCTCTCTCTCCAGCAGGTATAAAACCTCCTCGCTATTTATACCAACAGATTACAAGCCAACAGATATAATTGATAATTAATACTAGTGATATCATGCCTCCACGCGATGGTGGGGAGTGGATGGTGGGTTGGAACTACACACTTAAAAAACCCTGTGATTTTACATCTTATTAGATGCACATAAATGGAGCGTCGAAGCTCACGAAAATTTACGTGGAAGAACATTTTATATTGTGTCTAAAACTCCATACATGAATTCATTGAAATGAAAAAAAAAGAATACTGAGTGCAACGCGCCGCGACTTGAACGGAGAATCATTGAATTGCATGTACGTCTGTTAATCGACTGAGCCACAGAAGCATGCATCTGCTTGGCCGGTAAAAGGTGCATTTAAATTCATACAGTCGCATCTGTCAGCAAAGCGCAAGTTACAGTCGAAACCAGTAAAATTCAAGCTCATCTAACATTAAGTCATTACAAATGAGATTTTCCGTCATTTGACAAATTAGGTCTTTATGAATTACATCGTATGAGGGATTAATTCACCTGTAAAATTCAAATTTTTTTGGTGTGTATGTCACGTGCCGTTCGTACTTGAAGGCTGTGTGGATCAGTGGACAGCAGCCTGCTGAAGTAACAATTCGAATGCCTTATGGTTCTGATTATAATTTAACACCCAATTATATATTATCATCAATTATAAAACAATTTACATCCAACGATGATTCTTGCTTGAAAAAAAAGTAAAGTATAACAATGTAAGTTGTGTCGAGAACTGGATGTTCAAAATGTTGTTTCTCGCTATCCAAAATTGGTACAGCCAGAATGGTTCAAATAAAATGAAGGTTTTTTCTTTATATTGAGTACATGTAGGTCGGTATCAGTCATAGGGAAACTTTAAGGAAAATGTGCGATTCAAAAATTGAGTAATACGAACTAAACTCTCTCGGAGACAGATCACTCGTATGTTTTTCGTTTTCTCCAGACATCCAGACGAATATTCCCATGATCATAATTTAACTTCTTCGGTAGTGATCCATCCATAGTCCACGATTTTATTTTCCTCAACCTATTCGTTCTGCTTGTCTATTTTTTTAATTTAAGCTGCGCAGTTTCGCTGCAAAACTCGACGAGTTTCTTACAGCCGCAGCATCGCACAGAAGCTGGATACGATCTCGATCGAAACTATGGACATGATTCGTATTGTTTTCGTCCTCACTTTCGTACTCCATTAATACTGTCATCGATTCTACGCTATTCAGTGGCTCAGATATTGTTGGCTTCGTCCAATTGTTTTGCTAGAATAGAATTCGTTTCCTTCATTGAGCTCAACTCTTGTCGATTTTTTTCCATCTGTTTAGTCGATATCTGAAGGATCCCATTGTACGTAACGGCTGTTTCTTGTGAGAAATTTGTCTACTTCTGCTCATACACGAACAGCTCGGAATATTTTCTTCGTATATACTCCAATTCATGATCGATTCTGGAAAGTATCCCAATGCCTCGCTCAAGTTTTCAGGGACATCAAACAAAACACAAATATAACCTGGATATACATTCAAAATATTTATTTGAATAATAAACAGTACCCACGGTAACAATAATCTTCAATTTCAAGTGTTGCCAGTTATCTGGTTATTTTCCAAAGTTCATTGTCACAGTGACAGTCTAGCTTTTACATTGTACCGCATATGGCAAAATGTGTCCTCGAGATAGAGAGTTCAGCTCTTATTTTTTTGCTCACTAAACAAACGATGGGGGCAACAAATCTTTTTTGCCCCGGGCGCCAAATATCCTTGGTTCCTAGATTAAAGTCGAATGAAATGAAACAGTGGTTGAATATTCGGTACATGCTGGCAAACATCTTCAAAATTCGAATGAAAACTAGTAGAATTTGTACGTCTTGCTATGTGATGGCCATATGAACTGACTTCGATTATACCGGAAGTACCTACAATAGTGACAATACAGATCACAGAATTGTTCCATTCTGTAGATTCACAATCTCTTTGGTTTCTTTCAAGGATCGAAGATAAACATTTTGGATAGAATACCAAAGTATTATATCACTAGGTGGATTAAAATAGGTTTGATTTTAATTTTTACGTTTCGCATTCGGCTCATCATTGTGTCAGCAGTTTATGTTGAACTGCTTACGCCACCTAACGGTTCTACATTTAGCACTGAGCAGACGTATTTGATATTTGCAATCACTTATTTGCACCGAAGTGCCATGTTTATCCTGACGTGCCGAAAGAGCAAAACAAATTGACGGCATACTGGCCGTCCACAGATTGTAGTCATTTAGGGTTTGGTACCTAATGTGTACTGATGAGCTGAATGTGAAAAGATAAAATTTAAATTAGTCATGTGTACTTCAGCACAAACCGATGCACATGAGGTACCAAAGCCCTGAATGACCAGGTTTTATTGTTATTTGTAAAGGGTGATTTTTTAAGAGCTTGAGAACTTTTTTAAACAATAAAACGCATAAAATTTGCAAAATCTCATCGGTTCTTTATTTTAAACGTTAGATTGGTACATGACATTTACTTTTTGAAGATAATTTCATTTAAATGTTGGCCGCGGCTGCGTCTTAGGTGGTCCATTCGGAAAATCCGCTTTTTTATCGACAAATTTTGTTCAGCGATGAGGCTCATTTCTGGTTGAATGGCTACGTAAATAAGCAAAATTGCCGCATTTGGAGTGAAGAGCAACCAGAAGCCGTTCAAGAACTGCCCATGCATCCCGAAAAATGCACTGTTTGGTGTGGTTTGTACGCTGGTGGAATCATTGGACCGTATTTTTTCAAAGATGCTGTTGGACGCAACGTTACAGTGAATGGCGATCGCTATCGTTCGATGCTAACAAACTTTTTGTTGCCAAAAATGGAAGAACTGAACTTGGTTGACATGTGGTTTCAACAAGATGGCGCTACATGCCACACAGCTCGCGATTCTATGGCCATTTTGAGGGAAAACTTCGGAGAACAATTCATCTCAAGAAATGGACCGGTAAGTTGGCCACCAAGATCATGCGATTTGACGCCTTTAGACTATTTTTTGTGGGGCTACGTCAAGTCTAAAGTCTACAGAAATAAGCCAGTAACTATTCCAGCTTTGGAAGACAACATTTCCGAAGAAATTCGGGCTATTCCGGCCGAAATGCTCGAAAAAGTTGCCCAAAATTGGACTTTCCGAATGGACCACCTAAGACGCAGCCGCGGTCAACATTTAAATGAAATTATCTTCAAAAAGTAAATGTCATGTACCAATCTAACGTTTAAAATAAAGAACCGATGAGATTTTGCAAATTTAATGCGTTTTATTGTTTAAAAAAGTTCTCAAGCTCTTAAAAAATCACCCTTTATATACCGCCATACGATTGCTAGTATCGCAATGTAGGTGCTTTGGGTCAGACGTTGTTTTGAGCGACCTTTAAGACCATAGTCGAAGTATCATACGCACGGGTGTTCCTAGGAAATTGTTGATGAAAAATTTGTAAAATATACCAAGAGTTGCTCAGGAAAATGTGTATATTTTTATCTTTCTCAATTATTTCTAATAAAAATGCCAGTTTTGTAAAGCTTTCATTTTGAATGTCTGTGTGATGTCGACAGTAAAATCAAGAAGCATGCTAATTCCATGCAAGTTTTGGACTCGAAATGGGCTACAAGTATATTGAGAATGTTGACTCGCGTTCCAATCGTGTTAATATAATTCTACAACTACATCTTATGCCTTCAATTGCGCATTGTTCATCGAATATCAACTTATTTTATTTTTTCATTTTTATTTTATTTTTTTTTTCTATTCATTTTCTTATAATCTATCCAATGGTTTATCTAACAGCAAAAACGTATGTGTGTATGACTTTACAAAAAATAGATTAGATTAGGATATATCCGAAGTGGTAATCCTGTGACATCGTGCCAATTTTTATCCGTGATATCGATATAGAACTGGAATCGTCTTTAAGATCTTGATTTCTAAGAATATTTAAAATAAATACAAGAAGCTTGCTCTCTCGTAAGTGCATTGTTTATTTTTCGTAAAAATTCCAACGCTTGCTACGACCTCGGAGACGTAGTGGTTGTTGTTATTTTGGCGTCACACCGTGCAAGCTACTCTCCTTCGATCACCATCGGGAACTGTTTGCTTTGGCAAATCACTTCACCCATCGACTGAACAGCAAACACTGACTCCTGCGATCGAGCTCCAAGCTGAGAATGGTCCCTGGCAGAATGGACCGTACCTGCCGCACGGATTTAGTCGGTCTCGAAGAAAGCGCTCCGCGGGAGTGGGTGGAAATGAACAGTGTTTTCTTTTCTACTATGCATGGAGGGCTATAAATTATTATTCTCGCGGTTTCAAAATTTTATAGCAGGAAAGAGACGGCAGGCATGGTGTGAGAAAAATACTAACCTGGGTTACTTCCGTGGGTTTGACACGGAGGAGGGACCGGCGGGTTGATTTTATGAACCCGAAAGATTCACCTTCAACGCACACGCGATCTACGGACCGAGTTCCGGATCAGGGAGGGACTGATCGTGCACTCGGGGGAGAATGCAAACCATCGCTAGCTGAAATGGTTTCGGTCGCTAGAAAGCGTTTCATCTCGGGGCAAAGATCCTACAATTGATGTATAAGTTAGCATTTGAGTGAATAATTCAAAAAAGAAAAAAATTCTGATTTTTGCAAAACCTTTCCGCAGTAGAGAATTTGATTTCCTCGGGAAAGGAAATTTTCCTATTAAAGTAAAATATTCGAAACTTTCGAGCGCAATGCACGAATATAAAGTGACTAATGGGTTCAATCACGTTTTCCGTTTCGAACTAAGTGCCAAATTCCACTGCGTTCACCAGTCTAAAGAAAACTGATACACTTGTATTCGTACGTGTGGTGACAGTTATAAATTTGTCGTGAAATCGTACTTTGAAAATTGGCTGGATCTGGCTGATTACCCTCATTGGAGACCTTCCGGCTCAAGTAAGATTTGCGTTTCATTTCAATTTCATACCCTTGTGTCAGCGACTCTTACTAGTAGAAGAGGTAGCTTTCGCAGTTTGTGATTTAATTAGGGCGATGATGAATTTTGCATCGTCACTGTTTAATGTGAGACAACTATAACATTTTATAGCGCTACTAATCTACTGTGACATTTCTTGGTAACGAGGGCGTCATCATATATTGCGAATCGGTATGGTTTAACAGTTGCAGTTAGCGCTGCTTAAATGCGGAAGATTATTTCTTTAAATTCCCGAAGCAGGCCGCAGCTTGTTTCACAATGTGAATCTTTTCTTTGAACCGTTCTATCGTAGTAGCTTTGGACGCTGGTCGTTACCTACGATCTATTCTTAAGCTGTCAAAACATCGAATTCTTCGGTAAAGCATTATTTTTTCGATTAAACATCAATCACCACAAACCCTCAGCCTGAAAAGTGGATCCCACTAAATCAAATCAGTAATTTCGATTTCACCCCCACTCCCCTACAACAATTCGAGTGCGCATTTCATCGCGGTTGGTCGTAAATCCATTTGACTGTCACAACAAACACCCGTCCGGACAGATGTTATAGGACAATAAAATAACCGAAAAGCACTCCCATCAAAGTGGTATCCCATTATCGTCATGTAATGAGACGCGTCCCAATTCCAACCGAGTTAACAACTCATTTTCAAACGAGTTTCCCACCACAGATCTAATCTAATCGTTTATGTTGTGTCAACAACGAGCAAATGCAGTCGAATGGTTGAGGATTTGCCTAATCTCAGCTTCACGAATAGAGGAGACTCGTGGTCGATTGTGAATTTTCTCCGGTATTAATTGGTGATTTCAGTGGGCGACCGTCAAACGCTAGGTGACACATCTCGGTTATTGTAGATCGTAAATCTACTGCCGCCTACTGAGAACGGACTCGAGTATCATGAGCATTGAAATTCCAGTACAGTAACCAAACACAACTCGACAATGGTGACGCTCCTGGCACAGATAAATAAGACGCGACACTTGTGTTTGTCACAAGTCTGCTCGTATCCAATTATGTTCTATCTGTTCTCATATCTGTGGTTGTACGAGCATTAATTTTATTGTTCGAAAAGGTGGGCGCAAAACACGCATGGTTTTGATTACGGTTTACGTTATAAACACGATCCACAACGTGCAGACTTTCTCGACCATGGAGCGCCCGCTTTCGGTTGGTGTGAACCTCTAGGCCGCATCACTAAAATTAACTCCCACTCGTTTCATTTTCTTTTCCTCGCACAATCAAGTCAGTTGGAAAATCCACTCAATATAATCGCATAGTAGCAACGCCGCATCTAAGTGTGCCTGGCGTTTGCACCCGTTTCATCACCATTCGAATGAAGAACGGAGGCATTATTGCGGACAAAGATTTATTAGGGCCGTAGTTTCCTCTTTGCGAACACCGTGGCCAGGCAAATCTCGGCATGCTTAGCGGTTTCTGCATGTGAATAATTTATGTTCCTCTGGCAAGACGGGCACTTTCGGTTTGGCACATTCGTCAAGATAATTTTGAATTGTGTACACATTCCGTCCGTTTTCAAACATTCTGACTTGTTCTGGTACAAAATAGAAGCGGCAAAGATTACAAGTTTTCTCGAGAACGGAAAGAAAAGCAGCCAGATCTTGGTATGAAAATGGTTCCAATATTTTCAATGAAACTAAACTGATTAACTGGTGATGAAAAGGTGAATAGTTTGCAGTCGTGCGAGATGCGATGAATATGTTAACGTCTATTATTGTACAACTTCATTATCAATGTCGAAATAATTTAAAAAATCAATCCAATGAGTAATCGTAATTTAAGTTCTCTGATAAAAGTAAGTTTGGCTATATTGGAGTTTGGAATTCCCTGGGTTAGTAATTTGTTGGCTCTGAAATACGAGTTCTCAGAGATAGTCGAACAAATGTTCATGAATTTGGATTCCTATTTAAGGATCCAGAGAGGGGCATACATTTGAGGGTCGTGCTAGATAGTGAGGAGTGTATCGAAAATAAGCTATCCACATACGTTTGTGTTGTACGCATGTATTTGTGATGGTTTTTTATGCTCAGATAACAGCCTGCTGTGCGTTCGGCTGTCAGCTTTCGTTTGTTTACTTGTTCGCGCGGTTGAAATTCTGTGTTTTCAAAATGTCAAAAATGGACACATGGCTAAGTGAGAAGGGTATTACTATGCGAAAATTAGCGAAGCGGTTTGGAATTCATCATGCCAGTGTTAAAACCACCATGGGGAACACTATTCTGTGGATGAGCTACCAGGAAGAGGCAGAAAATCCGGTTCTTTCAACCCGAAACTTGACCAGAAAGTGGTATCTCTAATCAAGAAGAACAAATCAATGTCAATACGTGATTTGGCCAAAACAGCAGGAACGAGTGTCGCAATGATCCAGCGTATCAAGAGGCGAAATCACCTGAAGACCTACAAGAAGCAGAAAATCTCGAAATAAAGTGTCGATCAGAAGAAGCGAGCAGCAACAAGGGCCCGGAAATTATATTCGCGTCTTTTGCAGTGTCCGGATGCGTGCAATTTGATGGACGATGAGACTTATGTAAAAGATGACTCAAAAGCTCTTCCAGGCCTACAATACTTTACTGTCGTCGTTGGGGAGGATGTGAGCGATGCGGACAGGTCAATTCAAGTGGAGAAATTCGGTCGAAAGGTACTGGAATGGCAACCAATATGTTTCGGTGGTTTGAAGTCAACTATTTTTTACACTACCGGAACTATAAATGCAGAAATCTATCGATCTGAGTGTCTCCAGAAGATGTTGCTGCCTTTATATAAGAAGCATAGTACACCTCCACTGTTTTGGCCGGATTTAGCGTCGGCTCACTATGCCAAAACCACTCTCAATTGGCTTGCGGAAAAGGGTATAAATTTCGTTGAGAAAAATATCAATCCACCAAATTGCCCACAGCTTCGACCCATCGAACGTTGAAGAGGGTTTTCAAGAAGACTGGTAAGGCAGCTGGGAACATGCAGAAGTTAAAAAAAAATTGGGCTCAAGCGTCCAAAAAATGCGATGCAACACATGTCCGGAATTTGATGAAGAGCGTTCGATCAAAAGTTCGAAAATTCGTGAAGGAATAACCTACATTTCATCCGGTTTTCATTATGCTCAATTTTAACTTCGTACAATAAAGGATCAATTTTTAGTTTGAATAAAATATCGTTTTTTATCATAATTTGAAAGAAAAATTTGTGGATAGCTTATTTCGATACACTCCTTATTGCTATTGTTAATTTGAATACAACGCAATTTTTTAAAATAATTTCAAAAGATCTGGCTCCATTTTGCCGGAGAATTCAAGGAACTAAGGGAAAATAATCTTTATCTGCCTATGAACGCGAGTGTATGCCAGTTTCAGCATAACTATGAAAACACTAAACGAATCGCCACCAAGTTTGGCACACGTACCAATGGTTGGGGTAATCATAAGGGTAATCAAGTACTCTAAAACAAGGGGAGTTCAATGTAAAATTTACTCGACAAGAAATGCTTTTTGACAAGTACCTTTAATATGAAAGGAGATTATAAGGGTATTTTAAAGTAAAGGGAGTGTAGCAAAGGCCCCAAACATGGGAAGTGTAAGTAAAATTGATCGGATTTTACGAAAAATATAACAACGTAAAATTGACTCAATTTGACGAGAATACCGAGAAAATTTTGATTATTGTGAGATCTGAGATGGGACACTGGCCGTGAATAAGCTGGACATGTATGGAGTTGTTATTGCTCAATCGGGTTGCCGTCTAAGTGGTGTTCGACTAAAATCAGAATATTTCACTGAGCAGGAAAGGTTCAAGATTTTATTTGTGGCCTTGCTTTCACGAAACATTTCCGAGCAACGCCGGGTAGTTCAGTTAAAGTTTGATTCATTTAGAATTGGAACAAACTTTTGCTCATATTGTGGCGCTCCTGGTGGACCGATTTGGAAGTTCTTGGCGCCCACGTGTCGGCAATTTTGTAAGCTTCATGTATGATTTTTGACATTCCGCAAATCGACTGTACTTTGTAAACAATCAACATGGAAGCCGAAAGAAGGGAAAAAATTGTGCACAGTTATTTGGAAAATCCATTGGGGTCTGCATCTAGGCTAGCTAAATAGCTGAAGTTGCCCAGAAATACCGTATGGCGCGTTATCAAACGGTATAAGAGAACATTGACGACGAATCGGAAGCCTCAAGCCAATCTTCGGAGTGGAACTGTCGACCGAAAACTGCGTGGTATGATTTTGAAGACAATTAAGAGGAATTCTAATCTTTCAGAACGTGATTTGTCGTATGTTCGAACCCCGACCTGGAAGGATTCTTAGTGTCAGTAGGATCCATAGTACTAGCCATGCAATGATTCTGTACACTAAGAATCGGCTGCGAAGTCTGTTGAAACAGAAAGGCCAAATTCCAAAAAAGGAATGTAATGCCAGGACTTTGCTTGAAGGAATCAAGTCGTATCGAGCTAGCAAACAGCTAAATCGGACCATAAAACAGAATAGTGTGGTCAAAATTCGTGCTCGGAAACTATATGACCAGGTGCTGACCAAGTTCGACGGGTGTCTTCTGATGGACGATAAAACCTATGTCAAGGCTGACTTCGGGCAAATCCCAGGTCAAAAATTTTACTTGGCAACGGCTCGGGGGATGTTCCAGCCAAATTTAAATTTGTTTTTGCCAACAAATTTGCAAGAACATTTATGATTTGGCAGGGCATTTGCAGCTGTGGCAAAAAACGAAAGTTTTCGTTACAAATAAGACAATGACATCGGAACTACATCAAAAAGAGTGTCTCATAAAACTGATTTTGTCGTTCATTCGATCCCACGATTTGGCAAGCTGTCATTACAGCAAAGTCGTTCAAGAATGGTATGCAGAGAAAGAGGTCCAGTTTATTCCGAAAAACCTTGACACACCCAACTGCCTCCAGTTCCGCCCTATTGAGAAATACTGGGCAATCATGAAGAGGAGACTTAAGGTAAAGGGAAAGGTTCTCAAAGACATCAATCAGATGACGACCTGGTGGAATAAGATAGATAAAACGATGGATGAAAAAGGTGTGCGTCGCCTAATGAGCCGTGTTACAGGAAAAATTCGAGAATTCCTTCGAAACCGTGACGAATAATTTTATCCGTATTTTTTCTTGAAAGTATAAAGCAAACGCTACATTTGTATAAAAAATATCTTGAATTCAATAATAAATAACTGAAATACAGGCAATTGTCTTTGTTCCAGTTCTATCTGAAGCAAGCTTTAGAATTCGCTCAAACTTTAGAAAAATTTCCCGAAGGGTCGAGTGTCATTAACCAATCTCAACGAACTTTTTGAGTTATACAAAGTTGTATGTCAAAATTTTCAGTTCAGTGACAATATCTGTCACAATTGACCTTCAAAACGGAATATGTTTTTAGACTTAGATTCCGCAAGGTAATAGCACGCCATAGATTGTTAGAATCCATCCATTTTTAACGGAGATATCGATATTTTTGTGTAAGTGACTTTTTGCCTTATTCCAGTAGTAAGAGTTTTGAGCGCTGAATGACAAAGTAAGACTGTGTACAGCGTACTTTTTCGTGAAATTTTGCTTCGGATCGATTTTAGCACGGTTCTTTATTGGCAACATAATCGTTCGAATATGACATATGTAAACCAGATGATGGCAGCATTTTCGAGTTGAAAGCAATTCCATAATTATATTGATTTAAACTACTTACAGCAATAAGTACTGGAAGAACATAACACCCATATAACATTCGAATCAGTTCGTCGAGATGCGTGTGTGACAAATAATTTCACTAAATTTTCTCGGAGATGACTCAACCGTTTTCTACAAATGCAGATTCATATGCTCCCAAACAAGGTTTCTGATTTATGTTTGGATCCGACTTCTGGTTCCGGAACTACAGGATGAAATTAAAATTGTGTAACTCATTTTTCAAATTCAAATGATATCTAAGAATCATCTAAGATTCAAATGAAAAGTTTTGAGATCCTATAAAACATCCTGCTTTTTAGTCAGATCCAACTTCCGGTTTAGGGAATACATGGTCATTAGTAGAAAAATGTCCATTTCACATAAATTAATGAGGTTTATCGGGTCTTTCGAATTCCGGTTCAGGTATCGACTTTCGAATTCCGTTCCAGTATCGAATCATTTCCCAAAGCTCAATCGTTTTCTTAAAAGAAGGCCAAATCGAATTTCAAAAACAAAAACTCAAATTAAAGGATTTATGGTCCCATACAAAATAAATGAATTTTATACGTTTCTGACTTCCGATTCTGGAATTATGGGATGATGAATTGCATAAAAACACATGCGGATTGATTAAACAGGTATCATCTCACTACTAGGTGGATTAAGCACGTTTTAGAGGATCGAACGATATACACTCAGAAAAATCCTCACTTCAATGCTACGTGAAAATGTATGTGATTTTTATCCATCGAACTTTTCTTGGAATACTTATGTGAAGTATAGATAGCACATAATGAACTCATGAACTCTTAGCCCACATTTGTGTCACGTAATATCTACGTCACTTTTTTCGTAGATTCTATAGAATAATTTTGTGAAATTTATACAAAATTCATTTAAATTATACTGTAAAATTTATATCATGTGAACTTAGATTTTACCAGAATTTTACATAATAGTCACCTTATTTTCATGTAACTGTTACTATAAAGTTCTATATTGAATCTTAATAATGTAATGGTACTAAAATAAAAACTAATAGATTACATAGTCTGTTGGACATAACATTGCGATAAATTTTGTTTGCACGCAGATATTCTGCAAATTTTAATTTTAAATTCGTTTCTGTTGAATCACTGGTGAAAAATATCAGAAATACAGAATGCATTGTTCCAAATGTATGATCTGATCCTTTCTCCGGAGCAGCTAAACTGAAGCAAACATTGTTCCCTTTAAAGAATGCCTTCAGCTGGAACTAGTAGTTCAAGATGCGATTGATGTGCTGGAAAACAATCTAGAGGTTTTGCCTTTTGAACTCCGCTGTAGAAAAAAAACAAAATTGAATTGTGTTTCAGTTCCGTATTTTTGGTGCACAGAATTCGCGTAATTCGCCAATTGGTCATACAAATAAGTTGTTGAGGATTGGGTTCGCAGAGCCATTTAGTAAACTCAATAAATGGTACATTTGCTTATAAATTATACTTCTGCTTAATACTAGTATTAGATCTGAAAGTATAATAAAAATTAGAAAGACTTCATAACTGTCGATAAAATCAATAAGCAATTATTTTCCCTTAAAATCACTGTGACAAATACCGTAGAAGGGTCAAAAAGGATTTGGCCTATGTTGTTTGTTCTAGGTTTTTCAACTAACGCCATATTGCGAGAACAAAATGAACATGACAAAATGAATTCAAGTAAGTACGTGACACATAAAATATATGTGACAACAGCAATAATTCTGACATATAATTCATTTCATATTCAATCATGATCCGATGATTGGTACGAACATCATGTGAACCCTGATGATAAAGCCATTTTTTGGAATCTACGTGATTTTTCACATAAGGTTAACGTGTGGATTTTTTTGAGTGCAGGTTTTTGTTTGAAATTCATTGTATCATAAATGGAAAATGCAATACATTATAAATGTTTTTACGAATTGTTTTAAAGTCATAGAAATTTCTAGTCTCATTTTGTAGATATTATTAATAATATCATATCTTAGTGTTCCTAATCTTAATAATATGATTTCAATTGAACATACAAGAAACACTAACTAAAATGAAAAACACTCCCAGTGCTCTTGTCTTCCACTTGACCATACTGCCATGCAATCGGAATCCAGCGTGAAACACTTCATACAAGTGGAGTAAAATAATTCCAATCCTTCTAATTTACTAACCGCTTAAAAACACATAAATCTTATCGCTAATAGCTTCATGGTGTTTTGATTCCCTCCCCAAGCCGAACGGATCGTAAATTTTCCCCCCATCGTATAGAAAGTTGGCAGACGAGGAAGGAAAAAATCTATTAGCATATATCCCATCACCACCCACAGTTTGCCGGACCGCAAAGCACCCTGGTGGCCGTTGCCGATGATCGTTGGTTCGTGTAAACACTTCCGAAGAGTCGCATGTCATATCATTGACAGACCTGTTAATTATCCATCGACCGACAAGAGTACGGCAGAATCGTGCTACAGTTTAACCCGTACCCGGTGGACCTGTCAATCATCCAAACGGTCACGGCATAGTAAATCCGTACTCGTAAAGACACGCCACACCTGTCCGGTACGGATGCGATACAATCAAGTAGTAGCGGGTCTATTTTCATCTGGGCCTACTTCGTTCCCAAAGTTAACCAGGCATCAAGTAAGCTAATTAATTTATTCATATTATTTGAACATAAATTTTACATGGCCTGCTGCAAATGCAAACTAGCTGCTACGTAGTTGGCGGAAAATTTGTGTACATGCCGCCAAGTAGTTAGAATACCTCGGAATTGCACGAGTTGGGTGAGAGAAAATTTCACGCCCGACGAGAGTTTTGATTAATCGTTCTCGATTTGAATATTTTTCGGCCTAGATTATGTCGTCTGAAACTAAACAAGTCGGAGGCCACTGATTTAATTGAGCGGTTTACCATCGATCCGTTTGGTTTTAAATACAGCTTCATCAATCGACGGATCGATAATAGGAAACGACATCGGACAATCCACTGACATGGCAGAGAACAAGTGTTCAGTGTCTTTACATAGCATAGATTTTTGGCACTGCTCTATAAAACGAACTGAAATTAAACTGTGAGCACGAGTTCGAACTGGCAAACGTCACTCAATTTCCTAGTAACAGTTTGATGTTTTTTGCTTGTTGCGATGATTTGAAACACTTGTAGGTATCAATCACTTCACAATTCGGTTGAACCAATCCGCCCTGAGCAGACGAAGACGTTCGATGTTCGCTGGAATGCTGCGAAACGAATAGTGTTTGGATTGCGTAATTTGTAATCGAAGTCAGTTGCAACCCCGCTGCAAATAATTGCGCATGCACCAATTTCACGCTCACTTATCAATGGATAGCTGCAACAATGAGGAGAAAATTTGATCGGAATATTTTTCGGTTAAGCAGAACATTTGTAGTGCATCAGGAACGGGACTCCGACTGGAATCATGTTGATTATGATGGCTTAAATTACTTGTTAACAGATAATATTCAAAGACTAGGTGACACCACTATGTATCTTAAATCTCCTATTTCACGACTGGCTTCAAAGTTTTGAATAATATCGCATCGTATCATTAAGTTTTCATTCTTTAGTCAAAATAATAGCATGTCACGTGCTCTTAAATCTGCGCATGTCCTCCAGGGACATATCACCTCTTCGTTTTGCTTCTCCCGCCGGTGGCACGAATTTCGTTAGCTGACAATCACATCACGTGCAGCCTCGGCAATACGCCGCGGAACAAAACTTTGATTCATGTAGGACAATTGGCCCTGTTTAGGGACATAGTAAAATATCAAAAAGGAATTCATTCCAACGGTCATGGAGATTGTTGGCGAAGATTGATCCTGTGAACAAAGTATGAAAGAGTGAATATTGCTGTCGATATTTTTTACTGGCCTCCAGTTTACCACGGAAGTATTTTTTGTACATACATAGAATCCAATTGTCGTGTACGAATTTTGAACAAAACAAGTGATCAAAGTAGTCAACTACTTTTCCTTGATTTACGTTTCAAGTTCAAATTCATCCAATTAAAGCCAAAGCAAAAATAGCAATTAAAGTCGTTTCTCCGAGCGCCACACGTAATCACTTCTAGAAATCGTTTGCAATAACAAATGCAATTTTTTCTCCATGACTTCATTTGTCGAAAAAGTGCTCTTAGAAATACGGAATATGATCTGTGGGCTTAGGACACGACACAGGCACTATGTATGGTTATAAAAATGTTCTTATAATCAACCAGAACACTATTGAATGTTTTCGAGTGAACCAAACCGAACCGAACGAATATTTGAACCAATTCCGAACGAATGTTTGAAGTGTTTTATTTTTTTTGAATCTGCTTACTGCAAACTAGCGCTCGATTGTTTAGAACAAATGTTGATTGTTCCAAGAAAATATTGGCTGAATCAAACCAGATTTGTTGTTCTTTTTTATTGATTTTTACAATAATTTTTTCTGCATGTATTACTTAGTTTCGCATGTTCCCGAATAGGAGTGAATGGAGTAGAATATATAGTAATTGAGGAAAACTAAGGTAGAGTATATTATTGATTTGTTTAATTTCGTTTTAACTAATTCTAAAACTCTTGTTTATAACAAAATATTATTCCACTACTTTTCATTATTTTTTGAAGGAATTATAGATAATTTTTGTCGACGTTTGGCGAGTGAATGTCAAAAATTTATAGTTTTGGAATTCTCAAAATTCAATTTGTATTTTCGAGACGGGTTTGGTAAGCAAGTTCTTGAAAAAAATTCATTATAATTCCTAACTCCTTTAACTGGGGTTTAATAAAAAGATATAATTAATTAATTAAATTATTATTCTTAACTTAAGTTTAATAATCCTAGATGACAAACGATTAGGAGTAGTTTTTTCAAATTTAATGAATTTATATTTTAAATTCCATCGTAATCGGTTTTGCCTTCTACACAACTATGTAAATATTCACTCTCGTGTGTTCCCCCTAAACAATTCTGCAAGTGAAGCATTGAAAAATTCTTATGATTAATCAACTAGTACGTGCGATTATTGATATTCAGAAGTGTGGAAAAAGCATGTCAGTTTTACATTCATCACGTCTCTGATGTTACCCACCCGCCTTTTTTTTAATTTTCTGATTTTTGGGTATATTTGATCTCTGAGCATTGTAATGTGCTTTCAAATGTTTATTTCGTGCTGAATCCAGTGATTATTGAGTGCTTTCGATTACGTAAAAAATAAAATTATGATTGCGTCTCGAAAACAAATTGTCTTTCGGGGCTCAACCGTACAAAAGCGTGGGGCTCCCCGTAAAAAATAAACCATTGATTTTACAGCATAAACAATTGATTTACAATTAAATATACGGGTTACAATACATTTTATAGTATCTTGACAAGATTTTTTTCATTTCCAACGATTCAATATATTGTTTCTACGATCCTACAATTTAATTTATTGTACACGTGGTGTTTCAAACAATACGTAAACTGTACATTTTATTGTTTTCCAAGAAAACATGTATAAGAAAACTTTATGATTTGAATTGTTACGATACTTAACAACCTATACATTCTATTGTAAAAAGCATTGTCACAATAAATTGAATAGTGTATAACAATATATTTAAATATTTTTCAATGGTCAAAGCAAAATTGTGGCAGGTTTTGTAACAGCAAATCGTATTGTTTTTCTACAATATTTTTTTATTCGGGTCAACCGAACGACTTGAAATTCTAAATGGAATCAAACATACCAAAATGTTGGTATCTGTGTTTTAATTCTACTATTTACTATGAGTTTAAGCAAAACGTTCATTATATATAGCGAAACAATCAAATAGTCTTGAATAAAGACTGTAAAATCAGTTTCAACATCAATTATTGCCTTTCTCACATAGAAAGTTTATGCAATCACTGTGAAAACCGACTTTTGAACCGAGGCCTGGAGGGCCGAGTGTCATATACCATTCGACTCAGTTCGTCGAGTACGCAAAATGTGTGTGTGTGTGTGTGTGTGTGTGTGTGTGTGTGTGTGTGTGTGTGTGTGTATGTGTGTGTGTAACGTTTTTTTGCACTAACTTTTCTCGGAGATGGCTGAACCGATTTTCACAATCTTAGATTCAAATGAAAGGTCTTGTGGTCCCATATAAAATTCCTGAATATTATTTGGATCCGACTTCCGGCTCGGGAGTTATGGGGTGAAATGTCAAAAAAAAAGAAAACATGTGTTCTAACGTTTCTCATAGATGGCGCAACCGATTTCCATAAACTTAGATTCAAATGAAAGGTCCTGTGATCCCATACGTAATTCCTGAATTTCATGCGAATCCGACTTCCGGATCCGGAAATATAGGGTAAAGTGGGTTAAAAATTGTATACCATCACTGAATTTGGGGGAAAACCTTAAAAAAATTACTTAATCGACCTCAAATCTTTTCCAACTGATAGTTTTTATCAGTAGACGGTCGAACAAACCGATTTCGGTTATTCTTTTAAGAATCGAAAAAATTTTTTTTGAAGAATACAACAGTATTAACATATATATGATAGTATGGATTGATATGAGAAAGGCATCATTACACCACTAGGTGGATTAAAACAGGTTTTTGGTACTGCAGGGCGTAAAGTATCGAGACATTACACTGAGCGAAATCAAAATAGCACCACCCCGTTTTATAATAATATTTTTCTAGACTTCAACTTAGAAAAACTAATTTATATATCAAACAGTCAAACAACTCTCTTGCCACCTTGTATGTATGTTATAATGCTTATAATATGAACTATTTGCATTTTAACCGACCAGTTCATGAAAAAACGTACGAAATAAAAATAGCACCACCCTACACAAAAGTTGGTTCTGATAAATTTTGACAGATTTTTGTTTTGATGTTTGTTGATTAGTAATTGCGTCAAGCTGAAGGTATAGTTTCTCTCTAATAGTGACGAAAGAAGTTTTTTTTTTGTTGTAATATAGCAGTCATGGGTCGATCTAAGCATCTAATGCTGGAAGAAAAAATAAAAATTAGGACATACAACGACGCAGGGCTCTCCAATAGAGAAATTGGTCAAAAGCTTTCTCGATCATACACTGTTATCGGTAGATTTTTGAAAAGAGATGAGAAACCTGATTTTATCGAGAAACGTGGGAGGAAAAGTAAGCTTTCGGAGAAGGATAAGAGAAGATTGCAATGAATCAGAAAAGAACAGCATCCCAAATACGTGCAGAAATGGACCTACCAGTAACAGGACGACGAGTTCAATAAGTTTTGTTGAGCAACGAAAACCTGGATTGGTGTAAAAGACTGGTAAAACCTAACCTTACAGAGAAGCATAAGCTACACCGTTTCAATTTCCCAAAGAAATACATTACCTGGACTGATGAATGGGAAAACGTTCTCTTTTCTGATGAAAAGATGTTTAACCTGGATGAACCAAATTGCTGGCAATACTATTGGCATGATTTGCGCAAAGATCCTATTTTTAAAATTAGTCGAAATTTGGTTTGGGGAGCATTTTCATTTCGTAGAAAATTTCCGTTGGCGTGGATTTCCACTGAAATGAAGTCAGAGGACTACATAGAGATGTTGAAGATAAGCTTGATTGAACACGGTGTGTCCTTGATGAGTCCGGATTACATTTTTCAACAAGATAATGCTGCAATACATAGTTCAAAATTGAATAAAGGGTGGTTTAATGTCAAAAACATAGAAATTATGGAGTGGTCAGCTTGTTCTCCGGATCTAAATCCTATCGAAAACCTGTGGTCTATCCTCGCTCGTTGCGTTTACGAAAACGGGAAACAGTTTGACAACGTAAACACGATAAAAAATCGAGTTCGCAAATGATGGAATGTCAATGAATTCACGTTTAATTGAAGTTATTCGAAATAATGGTTCATACACAAATTACTAAGTTGTTTTACAATGTAGAATTAGTTTATTTTATGGAAAATAAACTAGTAACCCGGTAAATGAATATCTGGTGCTATTTTTATTTCGCACATTTTTTCATGAACTGGTCGGATAAAATGCAAATAGTCCATATAATAAGCATTATTACATACATACAAGATGTCAAGAGAGTTGTTTGACTATTCTATATATAAATACGTTGAAAGTTTTTCGATGAAACAGGGTGGTGCTATTTTTATTCCGCTCAGTGTAGTTATATTCCTAGTGAGCAGGATTATATCTCTCGCTAGGTTGAAACAACAACTCCACTCGGACACGGGCTCATTTCTTTTGCGCTCATTAGATTATCTTAAGATTTGGCTCCTTACTGTGTTCTTTCTTCAGGTTTGTGTGCCAATAAAAGTCCAGTTTAACCGCATAGGGAGTCCGGTTTAGTGCCGCGAGTTCTTAATGTTGGATTTTGGGTTGATCACTTCATGGTGACTTGGCTTAAAACTAATGCATGTTTCAAATTGAGAGTTTTAGTTAAAAGTTGAAGCTACACAACTGTTTAGATAAATTGAGTTAAAACCAGGTGTAATGGGTGTTTTTTTTTTATTTTCAAGAAGTTTCCGGTTTCGTCCCGTAGAGTGTTCGATTTAGCCCCGCAGTTTCCGAAATTTTGGGTTTTGGGTTGGGTACTTCATCGTGACCTCTTTCGGAAACTGACAATAATTTTAAACATTCTAGTTATCAAACCACAATAACTTTAATACATTCAAGTTATCAATTTGAACCTCGGTAAGAGTTTTTAAAAATTGTAATTCTTCAGTTTAAATTCATCCTTTCGTAATGTGAAACATGCGGACGTATTTCACTTAGTCATAACTAGAGTTGGCCCAAAGACGAATTTTAGTACCTCAGAAAAACTAAAAAAATAACTTTTTGGCTCTGACAGTACAATCTAGATGGAGAAGTGCGGATAGAAAAGCGTCAGCTGTTTGTATGTCTCTTCATAACGAAACTAATACTAGCTGTATATTCATATGCTGACCAATTTTTTGTAGTTTGAAGAAATATTGCTTTTCTAGTTTTGAAAATCATAAATTTCGTGACATCAAAACGTAACTGAAAGGCATCGAATGCTGTGCAAGGCATACGGGAAGCATCATCCATCAGTGAAACCGTACTGGTTTGGAATTTGAACTGTCCAAACTGGCTTTCTGGCGCAGAAATGGAAGCTGAAATAAAACACGTTTAGATTTTTTTCTATTACGACTCGACAACATAGAGTTGTTAATATGCTTCGGATTGATGGATTGAATCGAAATCACAAAGTTTTTTTTTGCAAACGGGAATCAGGAAATTGTTTGAAATTTATGCAAAAGTGGAGTGGACAGTGCTTAGTAAGAAATTCGTTGCACCAATAATCTACAATGAAATCATGGATCTGGAACTCTAGTATATCTAATTATATTTTAAACTAGCGGAGATTGTGAATACAGTTGCATATTATGTCTTCTAAATATTTTCAATAAGTTCTTTGTTTAATAGCCATCAATGTTGCTCAAGAAAAAATGCAGGTGGGTAACATCGGAGACATAACTGGATGACGTTAATACGAATAAAACTGACATGCTTTCACCATACTTTCTTGTATCGGAAATCGCACGAAAACCAAAAGAAATTCATACTTTCTGGTACGACTCTTGAAAAAATCACTGATATCGGAACGTTAGAATGTAATATGATTACCGCTCATTTATCGTTGTTATGCCAGATCAATGATTTTTGAACGATAATTAACTTAACCCTGGATGTCGAGCTAAACGAGAAGATAAAATTGGAAAATGCACCAAAAACATTTTACTTTTTTACTGTCAGATCATGCTTTCAAAAATTGTCAAAACTACCGAGTTCTTGTTCAAGCTCAATGATATAAATTTACAGGTAAAACGGTCGGATTTATTGAGGACCGAAAAAATTTAATTAAAACATAACACGGATTCTAACCTAGCAATAGATACCTGTGCTACCAGCTTCCCAAAAATGAAGTAACGAAACGGAATTCAAATTATCTCACGACCAACAAAGCACGCTTAAGAACTATTTACTTACAAAAAACTTACGACTTGCTGTAATACGAGCACAATAAATATAGATTTCATCATTCTACATTTTTATTTATTCCGGACGTTTGAAATATAATTTACTAAGAAACCGGTAAATGTTAGCGCAGATTAAAGTTGATTGTAATTGTAATCACAGCATGTTTCACCGGTACCTTAATCATTTATTTATTGTTGCATTTTTATATAATTTAAATATTGGTGAAGTCATTTGAAATTCGTGAAATCTGATTAAAAATGTACAAAAATTTGTATCGAAAAACATTCGAAATATAAATAATTTAAGCTGTTCTAGTACATTTGCATTAAAAGTAAAAAAATAACGGCAATCACGATCGGGACTTTTCATCGAATTTCGAAATTGCAGCACATGACCAACATTCGGGGTCATACACGTTCATCTGAATGCCTCAATAGCGGCCCTTACACGATCATTAAAAGTGTCATTACTTAAAAGTAATGACACTTTTATTGATCGTGTAAGGTCTGCGAGTTCAGTAATGACACGAGTAATGATGGAATTCCGGATTTTCCATCATTACCAACATTATTTCTTCTTCTTATTTTTTTTGTGGAAGTGCTGAATATCGTCAGTTATTCAGAGATGCCAGATATTTTCATAGAAAATCTGTATTCTGTGTATAAAAAATCTGTATTAATCTGTATTCAGTAATAAAATGAAGTTCTTACAACAAAATGATGATAAAAGATGTTATTCCAATAGATTGTGGTTGTAGGATGGTAGATTCAATCAGTCAATTCAACGACGAAGTTTCATAGTTTTTTTCATCCACAATTGAATTGCAATTCCATATATTTATCTAGTTTGAAATTAATGACTTTATAATTTGACATGGAATTTCAACGCCCAATATGCAACGTCAAGTCGGTTCAGTACAGAGTACATAGCGGTTGAAGAAAAAGGTACAGAGCGTGTTGGTAGTGAGACCTTTTTTTTGTTCACCAAATTGATTTTGATCTGCTATTATGGTACGGGCAACGGGCAAAGATTTTCACAGACAGGTTTTTGGCTTGATCAAAGATTTTTGTAAAAATGACCTGGCATCTCTGCCTGGCATCCCTGCTCTTCAGAACTGTACGTGAAAAAAATTCTGGAAATGACAAACCTTAACGTTTCAATGGCAAATAAAATTTATTTTCAGCTAAACGACGATAAAGAATATTGCTAATATTCTTTAATTGCTGAGGGAAAGTTATTCTGGTTACAAGCCCCGTGCTGGAATAGTTACAAATACTCATCATTACTAATGAACGTGTAATGCTAAAAAGTAATGATGTACAGTAATGCAGTAATGACGAGCGTTTGAGCAGAAGTGTCATTACTTAGTAATGATACTTTTAATGATCGTGTAAGGGTCGCTAATGGGTTGCAGACCATTCTGGTCTCACGATGAAATTTTCTAGTCCGCTAGCTGTGAAAAGATAAACAATGGTAACTAGGGTTACTGTAACTGTTATTTCGAAAACAACAATTTCTCAGACCGCGTTGCCAATTTCAAACATTTTTCATAAGATATCATTTTGACATTACCAGTTACTGAGGGGTAGCTCGATTTACGGTACAGTTTTAAAAGCTAGTGGCAGGTCGTGTCGTCGGTTTAATTCTATATTTTGAACGCTGTTTGGTGTGGAATTTACGCATCGTTGATTTTACAGAAGAGCCGATGTGGTCATATGCCCGAAATCATATTCAAAAACAAATTCTCCCTCATTGATTTTTCGAATAAAACCTAATTTTGGACCAACGTTAACCTAGCACGTATACAAAGACATGTTTTCGGCTAAGAAATCATTTTAGTAGCAGGGGGACGGGTATAGCACGATGGGTAAGTCGATGCCTTTCACGCAGCCCGCCTGGGTTCGATTCCCAACCCCGCACATAGGGTCAGAAAGTTTTTCTGGCCCGAAGAGGCGAATGACATTAATGTTAAAACCTCTATAATTAAAAAAAAAAAAAAAAAAATTTAGTAGCCTGAAAACTTTTCACAACAGTCAATCCAAAAATACTTACTTAAAAATGCAACTGAAGGGCTTGCCTTACCACTGGATCTGTCAAGACAAATTACTGTTTTTCGCAAATTTTCGTTTCTGTTGTTCCATTTGTCAGTTTTTTTTAAATCCTTGGTCTCCTTAGATAAATTAAATTTTAAAACAAGTTAAAGGTTTCAGGTTTACTAACTGAAAGGAATAGCGGTACTTTACAGTTTGTCATTTTATATGTAATTAATTGTCTATCGTATCTGTTAGTAATATAATAAATACAATATTACAATAACCAAATCCAAGTAACAACTAGAGTTGTGCTATATTTCAATATCTGCTGTCTATTGCTCCATATTTTTGCTGGAATCATTGAATTTTGTCCGTTGTCACTTGATTTGGAAGGTCAGAGTGTTCAGAGTAAAACAGAGATCCTGTAAAAATATAAATTTCAAGCTTCAAATAAAACACATCCCGCAAGTTACTCATTTTCATTGTAGCAAAAAAAGTTATGACTTTTACAAGTGAAATAATTCAACAAACGATGCCATTAATCAAACTTAACTTATCAAATTAAGGAAAATATTACATTCGTGCAGAATGTTATAAGCTCCGAGTGTAATTTCCACTTGGCTACCAAGTGGCGCTGTAAGGATTTATATGTATCAATTATTCATAATGCAGATATGTGCTCCTGTGGTTCAGTCGAGTAACTGACGTGCTTTGTGATCTAATGTATCTCGGTTCAAGTCGCACTGTTGCTATCGATCTTTTGTTTTTTATTTCATTCGATTTCAAGCCAATAATTTTCAAATCACAAAATTTTACATGTTCTTAAATATAAATTTACTCGAAATACGCTCCATTTATGTGCATCGTATAAGATGTGAAATCACAAGATTTTTCCGATCTATATTCATGATTAAAAATTGTCTCTTGTAGCTAGAGAAGATGAATCGATTTGTGTCTTAGTTTTTGGGTCATGATATTAGCGCCAATCTTTCTGTGAACATGGCATACAAAACATCTGTAAAATTGTATGATAATACAACAATATGAACTCGGAGGCATCGTTTCAATTTTGCCACAAGCTTAGAAATTCCGATGCCAATGAATTTCTTGCAACAAAAACCAAATTTTTAAAGAAAGTACGACCCCCAAATACCGATAAAACAGAGCCACTGGTAAACCAACAATTGTTAATCCATTATTAAAAATTCATTTAATCACGATTACTTTCGGATAACAAAAGTCAACAAAAGCAGCAAACTTCCAACAATAATCCGCAAAATGAGCAGAATAAAGTATTGGCATTTTCAAATTTCATTTACGTACATTTCGATAAGTTTAAGTTTATTTTACTATGGTAGCTTGCAGACTTAAAACAAATCTAAACAAATCTCTTTTCACTAGGAGGATTGTTTTTCTGATTCTTTTTAACCCTGTGCAGCATCCTGTGACTTGTGAGCAATTACAAATAGAATCCAGGTAGGCTGCGTGAAAAGCGATGGGTAGAAAATCCAGTTATGTGTCTTCATAAAATCAGTCAAACACAGAATTCCAGCATCGACCGTAGCAGGCATTGATTTGACGACTTGTCACAGACCCAAACAAAAACTTGCTAAAAACTATGGCCTAGAGGTAAGAACTCTGTCAATTGAAGTTCGCTGAGAGGTGAAGCTTGTCAATTATTTTCCATCCCGTTTATCGTTGGGTACTGATACAAAAGTCAACACCGTATTCATGGCGACTTTGAACAACGCAACGAACTATAAAATAAATAAATTATTGACATGATGGCCTAAAATAGGCGGCACTACCGTACATCTGCAATATTATCGTTTATCCCTTCCGTCCGATGACCGCACCCCGTTGCTTGCTGCACGATCTTTTGTCGACTCCCCGCTGATACAACCGAAGTACCCCACCAAAGCTGGAACCCCCCACCACCCCATCCGGTTATGGCTGCTGGTTATGGCATCGGCCGTTGCATTGTCAACCAAGGGTGATCTCGATTTTGGATTTGGACTAATTTGACGCAACTGTTTCTCATCACCAGCGGAACATGTTCACTAGTGATTCCCCCAAGAGTCCGCTAGTTCCGGTATATCAAAAAACAATTTCGCAGTAGCATGTTTTATCATTATAATTCGTTATAAGATAATCATGTTTCATAAATTTCTGCGTATTTTTCCAATTTATTTTTTTTGCAAAGCCCTTCAGCAGCAGAGAATTTAATTTCCTCGTGAAAGGCTATATTCATTAGGGCAAACATGACGAAACCGAAAACAGTCTGCGCCTCGGAAGCCTTTTCCAAAAAAAAAAAAGAACATACGCGCGAACAATTTTCGTAAACATCATTTAATATTCTGTGTTGAGACAGGATTTAACCTCTTCAACAAGAAACATAATAAAATTAAATCGGCTGATATGATGCTGCAATCTTCTACCAAGAAAACTTTGTCTTTGCTCTTGATGGTTGAACCGTTTTTATATGGTTGCTGTTTGCCTCCAGAGACCGAGTCGAAGGTTCAATTTTTCCTCGACCCAATCAAATAAATCGCCCAGAACTTAGGAAGATCGATAATGAAAATCTAATGAAACAAAAAATGTTGGCGATAGTCAAGCGCCCGTTTGCTGCGTAGCACAAAGACAGAAGCAAAAGCAAAGAAAGCAAAGGATGCCATGCGGGAAATGACATCACGTAGCAACGTAGTGGTGAAGACAGCCGAGGGTGAAAAATCGATAGCAACATGCTCGTGCGGCAACGAGCCTTGCACAGAAAAACGCCCCAGAGAAGAAGAGCTATGAAGCAACAGGTGGCCTTTTCTCCATTGATAAGAGTTTGTTTTTCTGCTGTTTGTAAATGGCTTTTCTTTTATTGTCTATCACTGCATTAGTACAAACATTTACGACACACGCAATGATGTTATGTGTGTAATCAAAATACCGGTTACGTGTGTTCTTTTCATGTTCTGCAAGGTCCACAGTCTACTGATACGACCGAGGGCGACCTTCATCAAAGCAGGATATAGCATCGACCTTCATCAAAGCAGGATGGGATATAATGGTCATATAAATGGGCCCTTTTAATTGAGCTAATTGGCCTTTTATCCTACCCTCGTGTTTGAGCACATTTCGGTGTCACTCTATTGAGTTTGGGTTTATGCCAGAATCCGGGTTGGCGGTTCAATGCATGGGACACTGGTCTTACAAACCAGTTGTCGTATGTTCGAGCCCCGATCTGGAAGGATTTGTAGTGTCAGTAGCAGTAGGATCGGAGCACCAGCCATGCAATGGTTCGGTACACTCTGAATCGGCTGCGAAGTCTGTTGAAACAGAAGGTCAAATTCCTCTACAGGAATGTTAATACCTAGGCTTTACTTTATGCCAGAATCTGTGTAAATTGTTTACCTTAAAAAATATATTAAAAGATTTTTTCACCCTAGCGATAGTGTCAGGAGGCCAACTCCGGCCAAAATAGCATCACACTACTGTAGTCTGTATGGTAGGTAGAGTCATTCGTCTCAATATTTTTACTAGTTTAAGGTACCCTTCGTGGTATATGGCCAGCTCATTTAGCGGCATTTACAGATGGCTTGCCTAATCGAGAACTTTTTGGTGAACCAAGAAACCTCATTCCTTTTTTGCCTCTTAGAATAGTGGCATGAAGCTGAATCCGGTTGAATAGACGCTTTTTTCGGTATTTCAGCAAAAAACGACGTATTCCTGTTTTGTCGAAATTACTTTCCATAAGTGTAGATCGTCAGTGGAATGAGGTATTTCAATGCAGATTTTGACATTTCTACTTTTTGGAACGGTCGTACTCTATAAGTTTACCATTTTCGGGGTAACTTTAGTCCAGGTATCCGTTGAAGATCATCATGTTTGTAAAGTTTTGGGTTTTCATTCCTTTTGTAAAATTATACCATCCTATTTCAATAGACTTCGCAGTGGATTCTAAGAGACACTAAAACTCCTTCCAGGTCGAAGCTAGGAACATGCGACAACTGGCTTGAAAGTTCAGAAATTTTGCTACTGGATGAACTAATGGACGCAGTAGGAGTCAGAACTAACCCTCAAAAGGATCAATTATTAAATTGAAACTTCAATTGTCTTTATGAAATGATAAAGAAGTTTCATGTAAGAAATGTCACGACAAGCAAGAATGTCTCGAACTGGGATATTGGATAGTCTACTTTGGGTACGCAAGGAATTTATTAGTTGAGATCTGACATCACGATACTCCACGCATGTCCAAACGACAAGATCAATATCGCGATAGCCTTCGCCTCAAGCACAATGATTAGTCTCGGAAAGTCCAATGCGAAGAAGGAGTGCATCTAACGTGTAGTGATTGGACATCACACGAATGAAATTCCTACTCACATCCAGTCCCTTGAACCATGCCTTTGTCCACAGACCCAGATCATCTTTATCCTAAGAAGCTTGCCAGCTGGCAAGTGTTCTTTGGCGAGACGAGCTATAAAATTCGTTGAAAGCAATCGATCGCTCATAAATTTCACCCTCAATAGCACCACGGTTGACTAAACTATCGGCTCTTTCATTGCCTGGAATGGAGCAATGAGCCGGGACCCTGACTATTGTGATTTGATAATTGTTGTTCAATATGTCGTTCAGGCACTGTTTTATTTTGCCCAAGAAAAACGGCTCATGTTTGCCAGCAGCGTTTGAACGAATGGCTTCAGTTGCACTCAAACTATCTGTGAAGAGAAAATAATGGTTTGGAGATAATGCGACGAGTAAACTCAAACTTTAATTAACTGCTGCTAACTCTGCTGTATAAACAGATGCAGGTTCTTGAAGCCTAAATGAAGCCGAAACATTATTGTTGAATATACCAAACCCAGTAGCCTCTTCAATTCGTGATCCGTCCGTGAAAAACATTTTCTCAGAGTCAATTTCCAAAGAGCGTAGGTGTTCCGGGATTCTACGCACTTCGCGCTGCATGGATGTGTCGAAAAATAAAGTTGAGTCAGGGACATTTAGGAGGCTGTCCGAGGCCATGAATATTGTTTGAGATTGAAGCTCAACTTGCCTTTCGAAGTTATTATGTTAATAACTAGGAAATTCAGTACCTCACATCTTATTAGCAGTCGCGACGAAAGCTCCCAAAACGATCCTTCAATGGAAGAACTCCCGCCAGAACTTCAAGACTCATTGTATGTGTCGAGTGCATGTTTGATAATATGAGAGTTTGCCAACGGAACGAAAGCGAACGCATCCATATTCCATCATTGAAAGTATCGTTGTCTGATACAATTTTATTAGATCTTCCGGATGAGCACCCCACCAAGATCCTGTTATTGTTCGAAGAAAATTTACTCTTTGTTGGCATTTTGTTATCAGATACCTAATGTGCCCTCCCCACGTGCATTTGGAATCAAATCACACCCGGAGGTATTTGAAAGTCAAAACCTGTTGGATCATTCTTCCAATCATATGCAACTGAAGCTGCGCGGGATCATGCTTTCTTGAAAAGACGACTAGCTCTGTTTTCTCCGCAGAGAATTCGATACCCAGATGAACAGCCCAAACGGACAAGTTATCTAAGGTATCTTGCAATGGTTTTTGCAGATCAATAGCTTTGGGTGCAGTAACTGAAACCACGCCATCATCTGCCAATTGTCTTAGTGTACATGGGGTTACTGTCAATGTCGTTCACATAGAAATTATACAGGAGCGGACTGAGGCATGAGCCTTGCGGGAGACCCATGTAGCTAATTCTGATTGTTGCCAAATCGCCATGTGAAAAATACATGCATTTCTCTGACAAAAGGTTGTGCAAATAATTATTTATAACCGGTGGAAGTCGATGTTGGTGGAGCTTGTCTGAAAGAACATCAATGGAAACTGAATCAAATGCTCCTTTAATGTCTAAAAATACCAATGCCATTTGTTGTTCTTCACCAAGTTGAATTTAATTCTGTCCAACCCAGGAGCCTTATTGTTACAAGACATGAGTGCTATGGAAAATTCCATCATTGAAAAGGGGCTATCAATGGTACCATTGTTTGGAGAAGACTCCCTAATGCGTAGGAACCGAATCTGGACAAACTTTCCTCGCAAAATCAAATATCCATCGGTTCGAGTATTCCTCACTCTCATTTCTTACGTTACGATTCCTCATTCGTCTGGCCGTATTCCAAAGAGTGCTCATTGAGGTTTCTCTTGACAAACCTTCGACAAAATGTCTCCAATAGCTACATTTCTTGGCCCGAAGTATGCTCTTATACTTGGTTTCTAAAACCAGAAATTTTTCAAAATTCTGAGGAGTTTCTCCTCCTCGTTTTAAAAACGTCTTGAAAGCATTTTGTTTCGCGCGTTTAGCATCTGAGCACTCTTTGTCCCACCAAGGGTTTGGGGACCTTCTGTTAGACGATGGACCAAGAAATCGCGTGTTCAGCGGCCTCCAGAATCGAACAAACGAGGAAGTCATATTCTTCAAGTGGGGGAAGCTCTTTCATTGAATTGAAAATACTAGAGATACTACTCTGGTATTTAATCCAGTCAATACTTTTTGGGATGTTTAATCTATAAAAGGAATAACATTTCTTAATTCCTAAAACCACTCCACCATACGGAGAGTCTCTATCGAGACGTATACTGTTAGAGTAATTAAAATTTATGGCTATGTTTGATGTAAGCCATGTTTCGCACAAAGATAATACGTCAAATTTTTCAAAATGCAACAAAACTTCAAATGAAATATGTTTTGGCATGATGCTTCGACAATTCCACTGCAGGACAGTGATTGAATCATTTGCGGCGGATGATAAATTATCCATCAAATGATACAAAATCTGAGAGAACTGGCCATTGTGCTGATAACTGTTTCAAAAAAGTTCTAGCTATTGGAAGGAATGCCGTTATGATGGACTTTAGAGGTTCAGAAATATTGAATTCTGCGAAAATCAAATCTACAATTTCCGAAAACTTCAGTAATCCTGATGGTGGCTGTGAAACGGGCCCAGTGGATTATTTTCTTTTCTTGTGCTAGTTCCTGGATTGGTTTGTGAATTTGACAAACCAGGAGGCACAGTTTTTGGTTTCAAATTTGGATTTTCAGATATAACACGGGGATCTTTTTTTGAAGGTGTAATTTTGGGTGCCTTTTTTGGTATTTTGTGGTTTGTTAATCTCCTCTTAACAGACCCTTGAGGAGTGACAAACGAGGTATCTTCACTATTTCCGTCAGAGTCAGATTTCTTTGGCTCCGCAAGATTTGAAAAACCGTTTTCAGTTTCCAAAGGTGGGACATAAATGATCGTTTTGAGCATTTTTGCATATGTGCGCTTAGACCGTGCTTTTAAACAAAGCTTAATTTTGTCCTTACGCAACTTAAATGCAGCGCATACTGAAAGATCATCATGAGGACTCTCCCCACAATAAACACATTTTTCAATATCTATGAGGCCCTTGACATTTTATACATTTCGATTTATTACTACAGTAAGTAGCTGTGTGGCCAAAATGTTTGCAGTTCGTGCAATTCATAACATTTGGTATGAAAAGCCGAACCGGAAGGCGAACTCTATCGATGTGGGCATAAATCAAATAATCATAGATTTCCCATTGTACGGAGACACTAACAGCACCTCTAGTGAGAAACGGTTGTACTTTTTTCCATTAGCTACAGTGGTTATGTTAAATGCGCAGGCAACTTTGTACATGCATTTTAGCAGCATTTATGCACCCATTTTACACCAGACGGCGCTTTTGGTATCACGGGTGGCTCAACTACATTACTATTACACTGGGGAATGTAGGTTTATTTTATTTATGATGTGGCCATGGCTAGGCAAAGCAGATCCAGCGAATGGCACTCGAAATGAAACTGAAGGTCGATAAGTTTTGTTTCCTTCTTCGAAAGACGCTGAGTACAATTGATTTTAAAGTTTTTAAAACGTCCAACTCCATGCTCAAGCAACTCTTTAACCAAAAGACCCGCTTCGGTGATAACACCGTCTATTTCATAAATAAAGGCATTACGACATAATTAATTCGGAAGTTCTGAAACTTGTGAGTTCTTCGATGCTTCCATACTTTGAAATCAATACTAATGAAAACATCTTTGTCACCTAGTATTAAAATATTGTATAAAAATGCTGACTGACTAAGGGCTTTGTTAAGACTAAATAGTAAGAAATTGGTTCCAGAATAATGAAAATTTCATATTAGTTTGAATCATCCAGATTGCAATAAACAATTAAATTGATTTTTGGACCGAGCCAATTTCTCCAACTTCTTTATTTGCGCTCTGTTGGGATACGGTTTGTTAATGAAAATTGTTCAATCTGCAAAGTATTACCAAAATATTTGATACGGATGATTCTCAAAGATTACTGGTAATTTTTTGTCTCCTACGTTGATTCAATTATTTATTCAGAATTCAGAACACGAGTTCGACCGAAGATTATTTGAAATTATTCGCCATAAAATACTGACTGCTGAATACAGTTCTAGAAAAAAAATTTCAAGGAGTGTTGGAAATTTTGCATTCTACATGTTCCTTACAACGTTGCCCAACTTGAACGCTAGCAAAGCATACAACCTTTCTCACAAGCCGCAATGAACTTTCCAAGTCATCAGGGGAAAATGAATCCAATATCCTAGCGTTCTAGTTCCGTCTCCGGCCACCGCACGGTCTTTCGGCGCTCCCTTCGACTACCCATTCGGTCTCTTCAATGCACGAGCACACGCCCATCTCCTAGGCGTCTGGTTTTAGTTAATATAAGTACCATCTGTTAAGCGTCGGCAAGGGAACGGAAAGCGGGAAACTGCCCTTGTCAAACAGTCCATCACCGATGCTGATAGGATCCGGCGGGACGTCCATTCGTATCAAACCGGTGACCAACAACTGCTCTGCAGACACTGATACTGGACATTCCGACGGTAAAACCAGAACGAATTCAATTTTCACAATCAAATAATTCATGTTTTTTCCTGAGTTGGACCGGGTACCGGAGCCCGCTCGCAAAATGTCAAACGACACCCATGGGAGCTAATTTTCGCAAACGGCGCGCGAGTTCTGAGATTGACTTTTTCTTTTCCCATTCACGAAGTATCATTTCTCAGTCTGTAGCGTGACACGAATATGGAATTGTTATGGCGTCGCACGACATTAAGCACCCCTGATGGAGAAGCTCCGTACGCCTACTTGGATTCCCGCGTCAACGGACAAGGGTGGTGATGATGAGGATGCTCGTAATCTGCTACGTGTGGAACCGATTGTGAAAAGCAAACAAATTTAAGTTTATATCCCACGGGACCTGTTGTACTGTTGTTTCCCCACCCCACCACACTCCCATCGGAGGCATGGTTTCCTCCTCATTATTTTGTCCGAAATCTATTGTGCTCTGATTTATGTCGTTTTCGTTTTTAAATTGCACTACACCGGTGTAGGTAAGGTGGCACTGAAATCGTTCGTTTTTGCCAATTGCACTACACCAGTGCTACACTTTTTCTGCACCGACACCACTGGTGTAGCACTCATCAAAAGTATGGTGTAGCTCTGTGCAATGGAATCGTTTATGGTAGTCCATGGTTACTGTTTATGTTTTCGTCATTTTTGTTCGTTTATTCATGCCTCCGTGTAGCACTGCACCGGTGTAGTGCAAATTAAAAACGAAAACGCCATTAGTTACGTTCAATTATTATTTCGGTCGGGATCCGACCCATCACCTTCGTATAACAAATGACGGCAGAGGTAACAGTAATGCTCAAATTATGCAAATGTTTGCGTACGTACTTTTCTAATTCTTTCCATCATCCCGACTGCACTTCACGGTGGCTGAAAACGGTAAATGATTTTTTATAGGAGAGGGGCGATTCCTTTGTCATGGAAAACATTTTAATTGCCAAAGTTATATAACTATTCTGATCAGAAGTTCGACAAATTGGCCTGCTTTGAGGAATAAAATAAAAATCACACAAATATCACGTTCATTTATCTAAACCAAATCGTGACCACCGGAGTGAACCAGGAATGCAAAACTGCTGTCTGAATTCAATGTGGTTCACCCCCCGGGTTGCAGTTTCAATTTACATCCATAAGAAGATTGTCTTCTTTCGCAAACCCACCCCTCACTTTTGGGAGGAGTTCAACAATGCCCTGGTATAACAATTTGCCTTCCTAGACCAACCTTGGGTAAACAATTAACTTAAGCTGATTGCATGGGAATTAAATACCTTGACATCCTTGAAGTGAACATTGTGATGCTACACCCTCAAACCAAATGACGGAGAAAAAGACTGATTCAAAGTACTTCACAATATTAAAATCCAAACGTAATAATTTTTCCCAATTAAACACATTATGGTCGATATTTTTTGTCGAACATCAAACAATATTTAAGGTTCTGCTCCCGCACGTGATAATCTCCTATCAATCAAATAGGGATCATGAATAAACATCATTTCATCAAAGGGTTGCCGAAGCACTTAATTCGAAAATGAAAATGATAATTCATCATAATAATAACCAGCAACAAAAATACGCCAAAGGTAACCATGCATAAAAACAGTTCAACCAGTGGCAACCGCCTGCTACGATGAACACGTGTGGTGTGAATTTCTTCTATACAAAGGTTGGGTTCGTCATTCAGAATATGGGCGGGTTGGTTGGTGGCATCAATTTTCACTGATGCCTACTTAAAAGTGTATTAAATGACTCGGAGTGATATTTACCCGCCCCACAGGGCGCTGTTGGAATGGTGGCTGAAGTGTCCTTCGAGGATTGAATGGCATCCGCGAAGTATATGATTATGTTGGTGGTTGGGGGTGTTTTCAGAAAACTGTGAAGGTCGTTGTTAATTTTTGTAATAGCTATTTATCGTATAAACATTCGCTGTTTAAATTTATTCCAGAAATCGAACAATGCAAAATTGTTACAAGTTAAGCAGTTGTTTTGCTAAATTAAAATCGATCAGATTTATGAACATACAACAATTAAATGTAATAAATAATAAAATTCAAGCTTCAGTTATAACACTTATCTATTTGAATGAAGCCAAAAAGCCTTTTGGTACTACATTCCTGTAGTGGAATTGGACCTTCTATTTCAACAGACTTCGCAGCCTATTCACAGTACACAACCATTGCATTGCTGGTGCTACGATTCTACTGACACTACGAATCCCTCCAGGTCTGGGCTCGAACATACGACAACTGGTTTGTAAGACAAGTGCCCTATGCATCGAACTGCCAACCTGGGACAAATTTGAATGAAAAGGTACCTTAATCAAGAGCACAAAGTAAACACAACATTGCACCGAAAACTTATGCTTGGACATTTAATAGCACAAAAGTAATGCAGTTTTGAATATGGCTACTTGGGTTGTGAACGCGAGTGATTTAAACTTTTAATTTGAATTTGACATTTCGATACTTTAGTTTAAATTAGGTTAGGGTATTCTAGCCGGAGGATGGTGTTCCTCTTTGCTCATTCCGATAGTTATTTTTTTTTATCAAGTAGCTAATTTTTTCTAGATCTACGGCCCAATTTCAAGTTGGACGAATGTAAAGTTATTTGAATTTGTTTTGCACTGGAAATAAAATGAAAACAAGTGCTATAAGAATAATTGCAAAACAGAGAACGAAAAAACAACTTCGTGAAAAACATATGTTTGACAGTATATTAAACCTTTTTATTGGAGGGTTTTCTTTCATTAAAAATATAAAAAGCAATTACAAAGCAAAACGTTTTATTGAAGAGGAGCAGTATAATTTTTGCTCTGGAGCAGTATAATTTTTGTCAACAGATTTTTACGTACGCATACAGATGTTATACAGAATACATATTTTATACAGATTGCCCATATTCAATTCAGATTCATACATATTTCGCAAGAAATAGTAGAGAACAAATTAAACATTTACGTAGAAGCTCTTTTTGGTAGCTGTGACAGGATAAAAGTGTCCTAAAGACCGTCCCAGAATGTATGGACGCAACCAAAAACCGCTGCCATTTCGCAATGGTTCAGAATCTGTCAATTTATATGACTGCGTGCTGTTGTTTACACTCTTCTCTAACCACTTGTGCAGTTGTTCATTCATTTTCATTAGTTCGTTTCGAAATGCGTGGACTTTCAGCAGAACAACGTCGAAAAATTGTGTACAAATGGTGCACAGAACGCGGACTGTCACTGAGAAAGATAGCAAAAATGGAAGGAGTAAGTGAAAAAGCCGTGCGAAATGCAATCAGGAAGTTCGGTGAGGATAACACCTTTGAGGATAAACCGAAAACGGGTCGAAAAAAAAGATCTTGCTAATCCTCAGTTGCATAAACGTATACTGAAGGCATTCGAGCAAAAGAAGGAGGTTTCAGTTCGGGATGTGGTCAAAAAAGTGGGCACTTCGAAGTCAAATGTTTTTCGTGCTAAAGAACGTTTGAATCTTCGAACCTATAAGAAGCATAAATAATCAAAACGTAGTCCGAAACAAAAAGCATCGATCAGGCAGAGGGTTCGAAAGCTGTACAATACGATTTTTCTGGAAATTTGAACTGCATAATCATGGACGACGAAGCCTACGTGAAACTCGATTACAAATCCTCGCCGGGACCACAATATTATACGGTGCAAGTGTTAAACCAGTCCGAGACGTCGATTGAAGTCGAAAAATTTGGTAAGAAAGCTATGGTCTGGCAAGCAATTTGTAGCTGCGGTAAAATTTCGAAACCCTTCATCACCTTCATCAATGAACAGCGAGATATACATCAAGGAATGTTTACAAAAACGACTTCTACCCATGATTCGAAGCCACAAGGATCCTGTTGTCTTCTGGCCAGATCTTGCTTCTTGCCACTACTCGAAATCAACGGTAGAATGGTATACTACCAAATAAGTCACTTTCGTCCCAAAAGACATGAATCCAAATTGCCCACAACTTCGATCAATTGAGGAATTTTGGGCATTAACAAAGGCACATCTTAGGAAACATGTCTCGGCATCCGAAACCATTCAACAGTTCGAAAAAGATTGGACAAAAGTGTCAAAACTTGTCGCCAAGAAGTCGGTACGGAATTTAATTAGGAACGTTCGCAAGAAGGTGCGCCAGCTAGTCTACAATGGCTGAGTAGCAAATGTTGATAATGTTATTCTGTTGTTGTAGTCTAATATTATCAGTATATCGAATAAATTTGAATATCTAACACTAGTGAATTATTTACAGCGAAATCAAAGTGTGTCCATACTTTCTGTCAATGAACGAATCACAAGTTGATCTTAAAATTGTGTAGGTATTCAGCAATGAATTTTAACAATATTAATAGTTGAAACAACATAATAGTTTTAACATTCAAATAAAAAACTTCGATTTAACCAGATTTTCTATGAAAATATCTGCCATTTATGATTTTAATCAAAAGTTATGATATTTCGATAAATGGTTGAGGCCTAAGTTTAATTCTGTGTTGCACATATTTTTTTTATTTGATACTTTTGTTCAGCAAGAGATTTACAACTTCAGATAAAAAACTATCCGAACTTTGTAGATAAAACATACTTTCAAATCTTATTCCAAATTTATTTACACATGTGCCAACGGCTAACCCAATCTTACACATACTTTTCGTAGGTCCGTGCAGGTATGGTTTATAACTCCTTCAGAGAATTCTCTTTAACCGATTCAGTCCACTCAAAACGCTTACTACGAAGGAGCAATTTGAGTTTCGGGAACAGGATAAAGTCGCAAGGCGCCAGATCTGGCGAATATGGTGACTAACAACTAGCGTCGTGGGCGATGAAGCATTGTCGTGCTGAAGAATACAATTGTTGTCTTTTCATAAATCTGGTCTTTGCTTATGGATGGAATAACGCAAACGATATTTAAGTCACGAGAAATCTATCTTTCAGTCATACGACGATCTTCCAGCGAAAATTTTTTGATTTTTGTCACATTTCCCTCGGTGTTTGATGTTGATGGACGTCCAGAACGAGGTAAATCTTAGATCATTTCACGATTCTTTTTGAATGATTGCTATCACTTGTTTGATTCATAGAAGAGTCCCCTAAAACTTTTTCCAAAGATTTCAATGCCTCATCATATGAAAATTCAACTCAAAACACAAAATTTGAAACAAAATCGTTGCTCAACTGTAGTAGATAATTTCACTTTAATAACTGCCGTAAAAAACTGCGCTACCAATTTTTTCTACCATATGTCGAGGAAGGATATACCAACATAACAAAAACAAATTTTTTGAAAAAGGTCTATTACTACTCCTTAAGTTGAAAAAACCGGGTAAGTAGAAGGTACAAGACTATGAATTGGATTACATATTGAAAAACCTTTCCCTATCTCATATTATACTATGTTCACACCTGCAGAAAATAACATGTTTTAACGATAGTAATATAAAGTTAAAACCGCACTGTTCACACTAAGATTATGTTATACGCATGACATATTACTTGGTATTGAGTTTGTTTATAAACAAACTGCAAAAATTTCTACGTCGCAGGTAGGAAAGAAAGAAGTATTTTGACAACATCCGAAAAATAAGAAATAAGCCAGGGGTGGAATCATGTAAGGTGATAAGTGACTATCACCTCCTGGTGATAAAGAGGTGATCACCAGAATGTTTGGAATCACCGAAGGTGATCACTTTTACTATCACCATCACCGGTGATTGAGCTAACTTCACCCATATATCACCTGTCAAGAAACGTCAACCGTTCAGGAGTTAAATATGAAAATGGCGTATACCGTTGATATTAGAAAGAGTAATATATGAAAGTGGCGTATACCCACATAATTTTCAAAAATCTGAAAGTTTATTTTCAATTCTTTTCATTAATTTGTTTGGTAAACATTAAAAATCTTATTATACATATGTAATGTTTTTTTGTTAATTAAGTACAAATAAATAACAAAAAACATAAAATGTGTATTAGTAAATACACTCACAATGCATTCAAGAAAGGTATACAACATTAATTTCGAATACAATTATGTGTAATGCAAAAACTAAAATCGTTTTCGTATTCAACGGTGGCACTACACCGGTGTAGGGCAAAAAAGGATGAGTTGTAACGAGTATAGTCGGTACTACACTGCACCAGTGCAGCGCTAAAAATGAACGGTCTAAGAAGTTCGTTATCGTTCGAAGTAACATTACAATAAACAAGCAATTTCCTTTTTAAACCATAGTTGTAGCTTGAACTCATTTTCCTTGTGCGACAGTAAATAAATGAAATCATTGAGGATAATTTTTATTTACGGGAAATGCTTTTCATTCACGGATTCATCGAAACATCAATATTATAATATGAGCTGCACTTTGCTATACGATATTCAATTAAAGTTGTTATTGATCACAATTTCGTATACATCGCAGGAATTTCATTTATCGAACAATTTTAAAAGAATATGTGGATGCAATGCACGACAATGCAATCAAATTTACATGTCTGCACTTCATCTGGAGCGGTTAGATTCCGACTGTTTTCCTTTAGCAACACAAAATATCAAATCTCACTGTTATTAAACATAAACATCCTATCTATGTTAAGTAATAACGAATTTATATCACCTTTTAGCAGCATTCATTTTCTATATCTGTAAGAACGCAAAAATACAAAATGAATTATTCTGATAAGTGACAACAAAAAAGCTATCACCGGTGTTTTGACATAAAGGTGATGATTAAGTGGTGACAATAACCTTACGTGATTCCAAAAAATAAGCGCTAAGTGAGCCCTCTCGCAGTGTTGACAGAAGTGGGTGATTATCACCTTACATGATTCCAAATTTTAAAAAGTGATAGTCACCTGGTGATAATCACCTTACATGATTCCACCCCGGGTGGAATCATGTAAGGTGATAAGTGACTATCACCTCCTGGTGATAACGAGGTGATCACCAGAATGAAAGGAATCACCGAAGGTGATCACTTTTCCTATCACCATCACCGGTGATTGAGCCAACTTCACTCCATTTATCACCTGTCAAGAAACGTCAATTTTTCAGGAGTAAAATATGAATGTGGCGTATACCGTTGATATTAGGAGGAGTAACATATGAAAGTGGCGTATACCCATATAATATTTTAAAATCTAAAGTTTTATTCCTTTAGTTTTCAATTTTTTTCATCAATTCGAGTCATGTTTATCAATGATGATTTGTATGGATCGAAGAGTAACGTTGAAAAAAATTACCTGCGCACAAACAAATAAAAAAAATCACTTGTTGGTTTAATTTAGCGCCGATTTTTATTTTTCAATGGAAATCAATGTCACAGTCAATTCTTTGGGATAAATTTGCTAGCTTTGAAATGACACGATTTGTTAGATCTTCTTGATGTTTCACAACGGATGGCATTCCTCTCGAATGAGAAAGATCCGTTAAATAATTTCTTGTATAGTTTTCATTCACTTTACGATTATGGCATTTCACAGAGCTTTCAAATGCTACCTCCATTTTGGAAATTTTACCCACCGGTACTACGAATATCCACTATGATTAGCAGCAACTAATTGTCCAAAAATATTGCCTTATTTAGTTCAACTCACAAGAAGAAAATTAAGAACGCAGTTTAATCTTATTTACTCGTTCAGTTGAACGAGACTGATATGTCGCTTACTAAGTCACGGCCATCTAATTCTACTGAAAATGTTAGCATAGATTTTTTTTATGTTACGTTATGTGCAACAGGAGATGTCTACATTCATAAACTTATCACTTTTCCAGAAAGCAATTTATCTTTGACTTTACGAATACCCCAATGATATTCCTTCAAATAATAATTAGAACATAAATGAATTGATTTAATTGATAAATACTACCGTTCATTCTATGAATTCTTTAAACTATATAAACTAAGTTACTTTTCATTTTGGTATTTAATTTTGACACAATATGAGTACGAATTTCATTAAAAAAATTATCCTCTCCGACCAATATTGGTAAGTTATTTTTATATCAGTGGCTTAAAATTCACCTAACGGACAATAATTTATAAAGCCACTTCTCAAAAAATCAAATCACTACTGAAAGTGATAACTAAATTGCTATCACCTCTATTTTGACATGAAGGTGATTAAATCGTGGTGACTATCACCTTACGTAATGCCAACGTTTGATAGTGATGTTAGCCTCTCAGCAGTGGTGACAGAACTTGGTGATTATCACCTTACGTGATTCCAAATTTTCAAAAGTGATAATCACTTGGTGATAATCACCTTACATGATTCCACCCCAGGTACTTCTCCTAACTATGAAGGATATTATCGTTTCACGCTTATTGCCAACGTTTCGAATATTTTTGAGCAGCAAATAATCAAAAAGTCATCTTTTAGTTCAAAAACAAAAGTGGTTGTACCAGTCAGCGTTACCAGGTCGTTTTTCCAAAAATCTGTATTCAGCGCAAAACTCTATCTGTACCATATCGGTATCAGAGTCTCTTCTACATAAGTAGTAGAAAATGTCACCAAGAGGTGAGCAATAAAAAGGTCCCACGACAACCTTTTCTCATGTCTATTGAAGCTGAAAACCAAAATCGGTACTTATCTGTATGATTTGTGAGTTATCGGTATTTCGGGAGTACATATCTGTATTGCGGTATAGACGGCAAAAATCTGTATAAATACCGAGAAATCGGTATACCTGGCAACGTTGGTACCAGTTTCCAGTTTTGTTTTATTATTACATGGCTACTTTGGTGGAAGACTGCTGTTGTTGAACAGCTTGTCAATTGACATAGTCGTAAAGTGACGGAAAATGCTAGCAGGGTTGTGCTTTATACTATGTTCGCACTGGCCGAAAATAACATGTTTTAACGATAGTAATATAAAGTTAAAACCGCACTGATCACACTAAGAAAAATGGTTGTACCTATCTGCGTTGCCAGGTCATTTTTCCAAAAATATGTAGTCGGCGCAAAAATCTATCTGTATCATATCGGTATCAATATCTCTTCTACATAAGTAGTAGAAAAGGTGAGCGAAAGAAAAGGTCCCACGACAACCTTTTCTCATGTATATTCAAGCTAGAAACCAAAATCGGTTCTTATCTGTGTGATCCGTGAATTATCGGTATTTTGGAAGAACATATTTGTATTGTGATATAGAGGTCAAAAATTTGTATAAATACCGAGAAATCGGTATACCTGGCAACGTTGGTACCAGTTTTCAGTTTAGTTTTATTATGATTACATGGCTACTTTGATGGAAAACTGCTCTTGTTGAACAGCTTGTCAATTGAAATAGTCGAAAAGTGAAGGAAAATGCTAGCAGGGTTGTGCTTTACTGACATTATATCATGTTATTTCGGGAAAACATGTTTTAATGTGACGTTTATGAATATGAAATAACGCAAAAGTAAAACATGTTATTTCGCTTAAAACATGAAATCAGAGTTAAAACTTGTTTTAACTCATAGTGTGAACATAGTATTACCTTTTCCTTTCTCGTATTACCTATATTTTCAAAAATATCACTAGATAGTTCTGCCAAGACTTCAAATTTGAATTTATTTATTTTGTATTAAATTTCAACAGTTAATTTTTCAAGTGATTGCAAAAACTTTCCTAATGAAACAGATAAGACTTTTATAGAATAGAATCGTTATCATGACTTTGTGATAACGACTAACGAATAGGCACAAATTGAATATTGAACATATTTTTCACCTGAAAAATATAGATTCAAATGTGGCAACCAAGCATGCTATTCGAAATTGAAAAAGCACGCTGCCAACGGTGATGTTTTCTTTTTCTTGTACCGATTTTAAATCGTCATTTTGTATGACGGTTTTAATGTTTTGACACTTACCGCCCTTTAACTACGGAACCGGTAGTTGGATCTAGATAAAATTGCACACTATCTTTTAAGATAAACGGTTTAACCGATTCTGAGAAATCGAAGTGAACTCCGTTTTTGCAGTATTTCTCCACTATTATCGGTGCTTTCGGAACCGGAAACTGGAGACTAGTAATCCCAAAGTAGGTTTATATATCCTCCAACTAACAAGATCTGCACATTAGATGAATTTTCCAGTAAGTTTTATAAATACTTGCACCTCGTTTCACCATCACTTATAAAAAAATACTCATGAAATTAAACATTTTTCCCTTATCGCGGTGTTAAAGTGGAACCGGAAGTCGGATCCGGATCGACTTCCAAGGACTTTTTAAAGAATTTTAAGAACTTTTATTTGCTTCTTAGTTTGTGAACATCGGTTAGAAAAATTTCGAGAAAATTGAGTGCGCATTTTCATAAATTTAATTCCTTGTAATTACAGAATCAGAAGTCGCATCCAAATGAAATTCAAGAACTTCGTATGGGACCGTAAGACCTTTTATTTGAATTTAAGTCGAGTGCTTCATCTCTGAGAAAATTGAGTGACATTATTTGTTACATACACACATATGTACAAACACAGATATTTTGTGGTCTCGACGAGCCATGTCGAATGGTATGCGACACTCGCCCCTTCGGGCCTCGGTTATGCAGTCGGCTTTCACAGAGATTACATAGCCTTTCTATATGAGAACGGCAAAACTATTTTTATACACCTGGTGGAGTAACGATTCCTTTCTCTAATTATGTTACTGTGGGATTTAGTCCAACTTTGAATTTATTTTTTGCATAATGCCTCTGAATAAATACGAAATTCTTCTTATGTTCTCTGTATTGCAATTATTATATCACTTGGTATCATTTTATTTTCAGTGTTGAATAAAACCCAATAAATTTCCATCCGTCAAACTTTGAAATGGGCTAATGTTATAATTAAATTTAACTACTCGAGAAAAAATAACTACTTTACTGTCAAGTTTTACCCAAAAGTTAGAATAATTTGTGGTTCACGGCTTGAGTATCAGGAAATCGGGATTCAAGAAAAGAGCATATTTTTATTATATACACACAGAAATTTTCTGCACTCGCGAACTGAGTCGAATTCCGAGCCTCGATTCAAAAATGAACTTGAAATGAAGAATTTATCAACACCCATTTGCGTAAACTCAACGTGGCGGATAGTGCCATATTCTGCAAAATCGAAATACATGTTTTCTGTGCTAATGAGTCTAGTTAACACTTTGTTTTTTGGGGGAGAAGAATTGCAATTGTCAGTCATTTCAAACTATGTTATTAAAATTACAATTTTAAATAAGCTCAATAGAATCGGAAAATGTCTACTTGTGTATATGTGTTCGTTTAAAAGATTTTTCTCCTCGCTAAATTTTCTCGGAGATGGCTGAACCGATTTCTAAAAACTAAGGCCCGTTCGAACGCTACTTTTGGGTTATTAATCTAGGTCGAAGATCAATTGACAGGCACTTTCGGTTCCGGAAGTAGAATGAAGTGACCTATTCGACAAAACTCAATTTATTTCTCTCCGCTCATTTTTTTTCGCAGACAGCTTAACCGGTTTCCACAAGCTTAGGTTCATTTGAAAGTCACATTTAGGTTGTGAATCGATTTTGAAGATAAATTGGCTGTCACTTCTGGTTCCGATCATATAATGGTATAAGTGACGTAACCACCAAAAACGTTTTTTTTTTCTTCGCTCAATTTACTCACAGACGGCTTGAACGATTTCACAAGCTTAGGCTACTTTTAGGTTGTAAATCAAGTTCGAAAATGAAATGACTGCCATTTCAAGTTTCAGTGATATAATAGTATAAATGACGTAACCGACAATCCTATTCCCTCCTCTCAGTTTCTCAGAGATGGCTGATCTAAATTCAACCATCCTAGGTTCTAAGATCAAATTACAATCTTCAATATTCAGAATCTTGCGTGACATAACCGAAAAGTCGCGTTTTTTTAAATCCGCACATATTTTTCAGAAAAAGACCTATGATCATGTTCAAATGTATTATCATTGATACTTTTTCTTTGGTCCATATTTGGATTGCAATCGAAAGCCTAACTTCCTTAATTGAATTAAACCGCAAAGTTGTGGGAAATACACTTTTCTAGTTTCGTTTGGACGAGTTACATCACTTTTCGGAGTAAAAGGATAGGATATCTCATTTAAAATCACTTCTTAGAAGCTTCTGAAGCTAACAGCTGACCTCTTATGAGCAAATTCAGCAACTGCACGATTCATATGGGTGGTCTATAATATAACTGAAACTGAAACAAACGTACCCCTAGCAAGCCGTTTTAGTTTTATTTATTCGAACAGTTCTACTGTCAAATTGAAAACTGGTATACGCTGTCGTTCTATTTTTTTTTTTCTATATTTGACAACACAGATAAAACGCTGCTGGGGCTGCCAGTTTATTTTGTTATAATTTCTAGATTTAAATTTTTAAACTGGCATAAATTCTGCATCTTGAACTAGAACACTTCTGAACATGCCCTAAAAAACATATTCGATTTTCATAATCCTATTGGATTTTCTAGTACTTTTATTTCGACTCTCCTGAGAATCTTTACAGAGCATGTAGTTAGGTAGAATCAGGTGTTTAATTACGTGATTAACAATTTATGAGCAGTTGGTTCCAGTGATGCAGTTGAGTAAGAAAGCACAATGTCACAGGCGTCGCGGTACAATTCGGAAAAAAATTTTATGCTTCACTAATTTGCACCTAATTGTATGATTGGTTATCAATCTAATGAAAATTTCCATCGATAGTAATGTCATGACATACTAGTTCGGAACAACGGTATTACACTGTATCTTGAACTCATAATTGTTCCAACTCAATCGCACCGATCTTTTTGGTAATAAATTTGTTCAGATTGTTTAGTAAAGAATCTATTTTTGGATGTTTTTCTTAAACGCATCTGTATTCGACAAAATGATGTAACTTGTAAGGTTCATTTAAAACCATCATTTTACTGAGATGGTATGTTAATATGTAATAGCGTTTAACAATAATTTGATATTTTTGATTTTAGGACATTTTTAATATTAATTAAAATGAGTTACAAAAATAATACCCACTCAGGTTACTTCTCTGATGAGTATACCTATAAAATATTAATACATGGTCGATATATTAGTCAACCTACAGTGTTGCCAATTGTAGAAACAAAAGAATATGATTAAGCGAAATGAAAAAAGATTATACTTACTTACTTCCTTCTGGATAATCGTTGAGTACAGTCGTGTTTTTGATCGTCCGAAACCCTTGCGGAAAAGAATAAAAAGAAAATATTAATGAAGGATGGTATATTCTCAAACTTCTATCTAACTATTTTTATCGATCTGGCATCTATTGAATATTGATTTTTGAAGATTGACAAATTATTGATGAGAAAATCCATATATTTTCATTTGTTAGTTATATTATAAAGCTTCGTTTACATAATTATACATAGCAATTAATTTAACTTTTTCGTAAACAAAATTCTCGTAGAACAGCTCGCAAAAAAAAACTAAGAACAAAAAAGTACGAGTGTGTAATGTCAGATACATAACTGGATGTCGTGAATACGAATAAAACTGACATGATTTCTTTACACTTTCGAATTCGAATTGATAGTTGATCGATTGTGTGAATTGCGAAACTTTCCCCCTTTCCACTACTAAAATTTTCAACGATTTTTGACGTCGATTATCTTATTTCGGATCATTGAAAGAAACTATCAAGATGCTGCACAGGATTCATTTCTGCCTTTTAGAAGGACCAAATTGTGGAATTCTCTACGATATTTAGCACAGTTCGGAACATTTTTCTCGAACGATTTTCGCACAACGAAAAGTGCACGAAGCAAATCAAATTATTTTGGATTTTCACTAAACTGATGATTTTTACCTTCGATTTGCAAAGAAGTAATCATAATAGTTCTTTAGATAACATTTAGAGCCATTAGAACGGGTGATTTTATATAATGTTGTCCACTTTTCGTTTCTTGTTTTCTTTCTTTCCAATGCAAAGCACCAGCAGCTAATGCAATCGTACTTGCTTGAATTAAAACTAGCTTTGCGTACGAACCGCAAGACATCCGCTCGCATTGCCAAATGATGCGAAACTAGTTTAATGCGTCTTCTCGCCTTGACGACCGGAAGGCAAATGAGAACTACGACCTGAGTGTTTGAGGTTTTTAACCACGCAGAAGGTGCGCCCTCCGATGCCGCTGTTTGAATGCGTCTTCTCGCCCCGCCATCTGCTTCCATCCAACGCATTTTCGATTTTCGACCACGGTTCCTGATCATATTTTTGATGAAATAGTAAAAGAATTATGTTGCTGCCATTAATACAAGTCTAGATATTCACGATTAAGTACTGCCCATTCTTCCATATGGTTAATTTTGAAAAGGCGCCCCATAGTAAAGTAAGTCGTATTCACGACAAAATAGATTTTTAATGAGACACCCTACTTTAACTATGAAAAATTGACTCAACCAAGTGAGAAGCTAGGAAAGTTGCTATTTCAGAAAAGTTGCGGAAAATAAAAATTCCTAGAACTTTGCAGTAGAGTGCAATCAATTTTAAAATCAATTAAGAAAGTTAGACTCCAGATTTCAATTCAAACATGGTTACTAACAACTTATTTGATGACACCAATCCCCAACAATAATATTCAATAGAGTAAATATTTTTAGAATATTTACTCGCTTATTTACCATTTTAGCCACTGTGCAATCTTCAATTTTAAATACAGGGTCCGGCACTCGAAGTGTAACCAATTAAAAAGACCATAAATTCAGTTTGGAAAATTACTTTTACTTAATTCAAAGTACAAAATGTGTAAAAATTCAGAATCAATTCACTTTTGCCCGATATGACCACCTTTTGCCTTGACTATGGCCTTGAGATGGTCAAAAAACGAATCGCAAGTTGCCGAATGTGACTTGCAGGTATTTTGACCCACTCGCGAACAATAACTTTTTTCAGCACCTCGAGACTGGTGTATCTTTCAGTTCGGACTTTGCTCTTCAAAATGGCCCAAAGAAAATAATCCATTGGATTCGCATCTGGTGAATTCGAGAGCCATTGTGTGGACGTGATGAAGTTCGGAACGTTGTTTTTCAGCCATTCTTGGTTCACTCGAGCTTTGTGAGACGGTGCCGAGTCCTGCTGAAACGTCCATGGTCTGCCACCGAAATGTTTGTCTGCCCACGGCTTCAAAGCAACCTACAGAATACTTTCCCGATAATATGTCGCATTTACCTTGACGCCAGGCTCGATGAAAACGATTGGAGAGCGCCCATCTGCGGTTACAGCGGCCCAAACCATTATCTGTTGCGGGTGCTGCCTCCTGGTGGCCAATCGATGACTCAAATTCTCGTATTAACGGTCGGTCAAGTAAACCCTATCGTTTTGAAAGTTTACGAATTGCTCAATTGGAAAAATTTTCTTGTCAGAAAATACAATGATCGGAAATTGACCGCTTTCGGCCAAACGAAGCAACTCCTTTGCTCTCTCAAGTCAAGATTTTTTTTTCGCGTTCACTTTTGGCAAAATGCTTTCTTGCGCTTGTAAACAATACAACTCCGAACTGTCATTTAGCAAATTTCCAGAGAGCTGGTGCCCGTGCGTCAGCTGCGCGAGCGGTCTGAAGTTGGTTACACTTCGAGTGCCGGACCCTGTATTAATAAATACTGGTGGCTGTCTTCAATGCTATATAGAAAATCTTGTATTAAATCTTCAAACTCCACGAAAGCCTAATGAAAACCTCGGTAAGAGTATATTCCTGCCAAATGGACCATTCTTCAAAAGGTTCATAAAGCATAGTGAAGAATCAGCAGAAACCTGCGTTACATCTTTTCCGAAATGATTCCAAATTCAAGAAAGTTGCGAAACAAGCCTTACGATCAACATTAAATTTATTCGGATGGAATTAATTCCACTATGAATAAACTGGCATTGCGATCATATTTTTCTTGAACATGTGTGAGTCATGTAGGTTTTGAATGCAATCAGTAAGAATATCCTAAATACCAGTTTTAGATTTTTTATGAATATAAAAACTTCATTCGCTTTGATTTTTATCGTGAATGTATTGTCTAGAAAAAGGAAAAGTTTGACTTTCTAAATAATCGATTAAAAGTTAAAATGATGTGATAAACTTTTTATATAAGTATAATTTAAAGATAATCCTACAGATATTCGTACGTTCTACTAGAAAAGAGGATTGTGAAAGTAGACTTATTTCAATTACATACCTTAAACGTATGTTCAAACACGGGTTAATAGTAAGGTCAATTATCTTGGTTTCTCGGAAATCGTTGATTTTATGGAATAAGCTATACAGTAAATATTTTTTTTTTCGTTTAGTTTTGGTAAATTGAGATTGTGGATGTAGATTTTTGCATGGCGTATTTCCAGGTACTTGATGCAGGTATTTACTAGAGAAAAAAGTAAAACCTATTCAATTACTTTTCCAAATCATCTGGACGACTAGCTCTCTGCTTCTAAATAACGGCTCAGTCAATTTGCAATTGAAAATAACACCCGTAAAGTACAGACACATACTTCTCATTCCTTATTTTTTTCTTCTTTTCCGAAAAAAGCAACATTACAATCGAAACCATCCAAACGAATAAAGTTCATCCGATTTCCCAAATTGATTTTTTCGCTCGCATATGGAACTGAGCAGAATGGAGTAGTGCAAAAACAGTTAATCGTCGTTTTTTGCGAACCGAAGAAAAGTGCTGGTTCCTATGTTGCAACATTCGTACGCAAAGAAAAAATAAAAACGTTGCGATTTGCAATTTTCCGCTTGAAACTGCTTCTCCCGTCGGCTTTTCATTGGCTATTTCCGCTGCCGCCGATACACGGAACCGGGTGCTACCGAGTTTAATCATCATCCCACGGGAATCAGCAAACTTTTTCGGAGCTATCCCGTCATCCGACGACCGATTTGCCCCGGTTGTTGCTCGGATCTGATGACGCGTAAGCTGAAGCTAGGATGGTGCGAATCCTTCAGCCCTTCAGTGTTACAATGGCGAATATGCCAACCCTACTGGGCAGATTGAATGATGCTTTTGTTGGTCGTTTTGGGATTATTTGGTGGTTATTCGATGTACGATATTGGCATATCAATGTAATCCGCTCAACGATGGCACACTCCACCATTCGATCGGTCATCCCACAATGTGCTTGTGGAGGATTTTCAACCTCTTCACTGTTACGTGGGTTGGTCAGCTGATTGGATGTGGGTATTTATGAGGAACAACATATTTTTTTTCAATGAGGGGAGTTACTTCTAATTGTGACTCACAATTCTATAAAATCAGATTAACACTTCTGTCACATCTCAGTTAATTTGAAAACATTGCAGATCTTGTTTTGATTATTAGTGAATATTAAGAAAAAAGGGCAGAGGTGTTCATATGTTAAGTTTCATGATAGTGATATTATTATAAGATATTTTCAGGTTAGTTAAAAGCCAAATCTTCTCTCATCTTTTTTTCTTCCGAAATGGAACAAGCATAAGTAATTTTTTTATTTTTCTGAGTCGGATTCTATTAAAACTGACATGGAATACGATATATCATTACGATTCTGTTTCAATTTCTTATCTTTATAGAGACAATGGTCTATAACCAAATGCTCGCAGCTCATCTAAGATACTTTATTCGTTTTATTTTAAGTACAAATTAATAAATAATATAATTCAGGGGTTTTTGCTGAATAAACCATTTTTGTGTCATACCGTTTTAGATTAGTCAGCGCATTTCCCGTTTTCAACACTCGTCACCCTATAATTCCGGAACAGGAAGTTGGATTCGAATGAAAGTTCATGGAAACGTAAAGCCAAAACCATTTCGTTTGGCCATCAACTAACAAGATATACATGTTTTCAATACAATTTTACACTTTTTACATAGTCATTCAAATGACGGTTGAAATTATACGGATCGTAGATCTTTCATTTTAGCATTAGCATTAGCATTAGAGACCGCCCGTGTGTTGCTACTCCGTTATTGATCTGGACCAATTGAGATTGCAAAATTATTTTTTGAAGTAACATGTTTGGGAATAACACATTGTTTCACACTGTGCAAACTGTATTGAACCATGCATGCTGATCAATACCGACGCCGGCCACGTCCGAATGCAGATCTACTTGGGAGGGAAAGGATTGTTAGTTCGATGCATGTTGCTACTAGGAACCGAGGAATCCTCTGCATTCCCACATGCATCACAGGAGAGGATACTTTGTTAGTAAATGTTTTAATAATGTTATCATGTGTTTATTGCTCTGGGTAGCCGGCTACCAAGAATGTTTTAAAGTATTATCGTTTTATGTGTTACTTTGTGCTGGCAATATAATGCACGAAAGTCAATCTCCGAAATTGACAAAACTCCGGACAGCCGGCTGTCGAGTATGCAGTCACTCGTTTATGCATCTACCTTTCGCGTTTTTTTTAGTCATGCAAAAAAAAACACATTCGGATTGATAAAAAAAAGGTATCATCTCACTGCTAGGTGGATTAAGCACGTTTTTATAAATGAAACTACGTGATACAAAATAAACGAGCGAATAGGATTTAGACAAAAAAGTTGATTCATTGCATTGAAATATTCTAAACAGTTATTATAAAATCATTTTGAATCACCAAACAAAGGTCAACAGATTTCACACGCGTCTTGATTCTTTATTATTTTCGCTTTATTATTTTAATTATTTATTAAAATTATTAATTGGTTATATTAGTTGATCTGGGCAGTCGGCTACCGAGAAAAATATTAATTTACTGTTTGAAATATTAATATCAAGTGTTTTTACCTTTTTTTATATATATAAAAAATAGGTATAGAATTCGTTCAAACTTTCGAAAAATTTTCCGAGGCCCGGAGGGCCGAACGTCATATACCAATCGATTCAGCTCGACGAACTGAGCAAATGTCTGTGTGTATGTGTGTGTGTCTGTATGTGTGTTGTCAACTAAGAGGTCGAGATCTCAGAGATGGCTGAACCGATTTTGATCAAACTAGTCGCAAGTGAAAGTTCTCCCCGTCACCCAGAACGCTATTGAATGGTTTTGAGATCGGATGTTTACTTTTTGAGTTATACGAAGTTTTATGTCAAAATTTTCAGTTTTTTGACAGTATCTGTCACAATTGACCTTGAAAACAGAATATGTTTTCAGACTTAGATTCCGCACGGTAAAAGCTATCCAACAAGCCATAGATTGTTAAAATCCGTCCATTTTTAACGGAGATATCGAATTTTTTGTGTAAGCGACTTTTCTCCCATATTCCAGCAGTAGAAGTTCTGAGCGCTGTATGGCAAAGAAAGGCTTGGGAGCAACGTAAAACACGATTTTTTATACTGTTACATACAATAGTTTCTAAGTACCAAAAAGACTGTGAACAGCATTATTTTTCATGACATTTTGCCTCGGACCAATTTTAGCACGGTTCGTTTTTGGCAACATAATCGTTCGAATATGACATATTGGAAAGATGGCAGTACTTCCGAATTCAGAACAATTTCATAATTATATTGATTTAAACTGCTTACAGCAATAAATGCTGGAAGAACAAAACACCCATATACCATTTGAATCAGTTCGTCGAGATCAGCAAATGCGTATGTGACAAATAATTTCACTCAATTTTTTACCTTATTGTCGAAGATGACTCAACCGTTTTCTACAAACTCAGATTCATATGAAAATTCGTATGCTCCTAAACAAGGTTCCTGAATTATGTTTGGATCCGACTTCTGGTTCCGGAACTACAGGATGATATGTGAAACGAAATTAAAATTGTGTAACTTATTTTCCTCGTAGATGGCTGAACCGATCTAAGATTCAAATGATATCTAAGAATCATCTAAGATTTGCTGATTTGAATAGTCGACAACCAAATAAACTTATTTCAGTTTTAGTGGTATTCAGTTTTCGATTCGGAAGGCACCCAACAATTTAACTCGTACTACGATTTCTCAAAGATGTCTATACTGATTTTTAAACATATTGAAACAAGTGTAAACTAATCAGGTGAATTTGTCTGACTTCGGCTACACCGATTTTCGAATTCCGGCTCCAGTATCGAATCGTTTCTCAAAGCTCAATCGTTTTCTCAAATAAAGCCAAATCGAATTTCAGAAAAAAATTCAAATTAAAATAAACTTATAGTCCCACACAAAATTAATTAATTTTATTCAATGCTGACTTTCGATTCTGGAATCACAGGAGGATGAATTTTTAAAATTCAAAGCGATATAGAAGATGATAATCCCGAAAAGCTTGAAAGTTGGACTCAAAACTATTGCAATTTATTCGTCATATGGCCATACGAATCGGTTTGGTTTATGCTGGTTCCTGAATACCGGCTCTGGAAGTACCTTAAATTACCGTAAATTCTAAAGTGGAACTCACTTCGACATATCATGAAAAGTTTAATCGATTGTAACCTTTTTAGATAGAGTAATGAGTGATTAAAATGTCAAATTGCAGCTTAAAACGACGGTCATTAAAATAATGTCATGAAAACCGAAGAATATTCATGAAAAAATCACATGCGGATTGATAAAAAAAGGTATCATCTCACTGATAGGTGGATTAAGCACGTTTTTACTATGTATTCAATATACCGATATATGTTAACTCTGTTATTAACTTTGTAATATAAACGGATTTGCGCAATGGTTGATTTTTATCATTCATTTTATAATCCTGAAAGACAATCAATAACATGGAAGAAGAAATCATTCCTAATAAAACTTTTCTCCGAAGCTAGACGGAAATTGATAGGTTGAATAAAGAGATGATTTAGTAAAGTAGAGTAATCAGAAGTAAAACATTGAAAATATCTGATAACTGAAAGGAAAAAGAAACTCCTGCAATTGTCGCCTTTTACGACATGGAAGCAGGAACCCAGTGGATCTATTCTTGATTCATTTTTTTCCGCCGGATTCCACACGGCATCTAGGCTGGTACAGTCCGGAGAGAGCTAATAGGTACTATCAATCTCCTAGTGGACCCCAGCCCCTATACGGATCGTAGATCTTTCATTTGAAGCTAAACTTGTTAAAAATGTGTCGAAACCGGGAACCTATAGTGTCGAAATGAACCAACAGGATCTGCAAATTGGAAGTCGCTAATAAAAAAAGATTTTAATATTTTTCACTTATCACCCTGTAACCCGGGAATCGGTAGTCGGATCATAATGAATTTCAAAATTTTTCTGCAGGATCTTAATTCCAGTTCCATTTGATACTTAGTTTTGGAAAATTGGTCTAGCATTATTCGTGGAAAGTTAGAGCATATATTCTCTTTTTTTCGCAATATATCTTGTAGTTCCGAAACCGGAAGCCAGATCCGGATAAAATTCAATAGATGTGTCCAGTTTGATATGGTAATATTCATGGAAAATTCTCTAAACGAAAAATTGCTACGTTTTGTTGAAACTGAAAATGAAAATTTTAAAATTATTATACTCAAGGAAAAGCAAAGAGTCGAACGGTTCACATTGATGAGTTGCTTATGTTCTACTCCACTGTCATAAGATAAAAGTTTAGTTACATATAGTTTTTCGCTAGTATAATTGCCTCTTGTCACGTCTCACTTTTCCGTTTTATATTTTCACATCTTTGCTCTTCATTAAATACTGCCATTATATAAGATTTTTTTTTAAATAGTCTCTTATTAGGTTAATGTCGCAAACAGAAAATTTGAAATATATACTACTATATCTAGTCGTTAAAAAAAGTAGTATACAATAATTAATATATTAATCTTAACACTAGAGCTACACAAAAATTGAATGAAAATCGACGATATTGGATATTGAAAACCAAAGTGACCAATCGCACGTCATCAACGAAACGAGAGCTACGCATATTTTCATATTTTTCTCTTTTTGTGTTGTGTGAAGGAAATTTTCTAAGCAATAGTACTTTAGAATCTTGAATTTTGGAATCAAATCCAAATAAAGTAAGTTGATAGATTAAGGAGTGTATCGAAAAGTAGTTAGCAACATTGATTATTGAATAAAAAAGCGAAATATGTTTATATTTTGACATCAGTTTTCGATATATTGTAGAAAAATTACATTTTTATGCATTTCACTGATTATATTGAACGAAATCCTAGTTTCTGTGAAACGCTCGCACTTTGGACTTGACATTCTTCATTAAATTCTGCACAGTAACTTTTGTGACTTTCCTGGTGGCAGCTGTCCAGATTTTTTGAACTGCTGCATGTTTTGGGACACTGTAACTTCCTTCCGAAAGTGCCGCTTGACAATTGCCCAATACCTTTCAATTGGCCGAAGATCCGGGCAGTTCGGTGGGTTGATGTCCTTTTCCACGAATTGTACATTATTTTTTGACAACCACTGTAGAACGGAGTTGGTGTAGTGGGCTGATGCCAAATCCGGCCAGAAGAGAAGAGGAGCCTTATGCTTTCTGTACAATGGCAGCATTCTCTTCTTCAGAAATTCAGAAATTCAGAAATTCACACCTTGGCGTTGTGCCCTTCGTGAAGATAATCGACGACCGCAAACTACAGGTACAAATTGCTTGCCAGACTAACACCTTCTGCCCAAACTTTTCCATCGCCACCGTGGTGCCAGCGTCGTCCATGTCCTGGTACACCGATTTCGTATAATATTGCGGTCCGGGCAGCGAGAGTCTTCCTTGGCGTAGGTTTCGTCGTCGATCAGGATGCATCCGTCTTTATTCTGTAGAACCCGGTTATACAGTTTTCGCGCTCTTGTTTTGGCATGAACTTGCTGTACCAGGGGCTTTTTCGGCACTTTCTGTTTCTTATACGTTTTCAGAGAGTTCCGAACTTTGATCCGATGGATCATCCCGATGCTGGTGTTGAACTGCTTGGCCAAATCCAGCGTCGACGCCGATGGGTTTTTCCTGATGTACTCAACCACTTTTAAGTCCTGGGACCCGTTTTCCTACCGGATCGGGGCAAACCCTTTATGGAATGGGTCTTAACGAGCTTCTCGATAATATTTTTGACACTGGTGTGGTGCACTTTCACCCGTTTTGCAATTTCGTTGTACGTGACACCACTTTCTGAGCACCAAGTGTGCAGAATTTTCTTTCGCGTTTCCGGATCAGTTCGACTCATCATTGAAACGATATACCGTACCGAAACCGATAGATTGCGCAGCTGTTATTGACATATAAACAAACATGTCACCGCAAAACACGCTGCAAAAAATTAAACCATTTCAGAGTAATAACTGTTTGAATGTTATCGATACACTTCTTAGAAGAGTTTGTGTGTCATGTTAGTTGGTGGCCGTACGAACCGACTTTGATTATACCGGTTCTCGGATTCCGGTGCCGGAAGTGCATATAATAGTGAACCCATTTCTTTTTGTTAAGGATGACTTAGGCAATCAAAGCACTATTTTATTCTGTATGTTATGCATAAACAATCTCATGGTTTCTTTCAAGAATCGAAGAATCGAATTTTGAATAGAATACCACAATATTATACGTACATGAGAAAGGCATAATTACACCACTAGGTGGATTAAAACATTTTTTTATATTTCCATGAATTGTTTATTTGCTTGCTCTATCTACAATTATTACATGTACATGTATAATTCTTAATTACATTTAAGGTTTTTAGTTTTTAAAAATTGTATGAGTACTACGTGCATCGTAATTCGAATACAGGCTTGTGGCGATTGTGGTTTCTGAAATCGGAATGAAAGAATGGTATTTTTGTGTGCCTGGAATCATTTTGGTATCTTTATAAACACTACTCCACACGGTCACACCCCGTTCATATTTTTCTTGTGACACGTAACAAAAAGACATGGTCGTGAATGCATCTCGACTTCTCTGCTCTGCCCATTCATATAATTGTTTTGCAGTTGTAATTGGGTGTTCATGTAGTTTAGCCAAGCTTTCACGTCGTGCCATTCGCTTTAAATTACCCCCGAGTGCATCACATGGTTCTTTACCATGAGAAGTTGCAAAAAAATGCCACTCAGCATCAATGTTATACATTGATTTCAATTTACAGAGACTTGCAATTTTTTTTCTGTTTTTGTATTGCGAGGCAGCTCCGTCAGACATAAATAAAACCTTAAATATAATTAAGAATTATTCATGTACATGTAATAATTGTAGATATAGCAAGCAAATAAACAATTCATAGAAATATAATAAATGGAGTTATAATTAAATATTCATGTATCTTAAGAACAGCTACTTTTCGAAGAAAGGATATCATGAACAAATTTATTGCCTTCAACCTGTAGAATAATATTCTACTGTTTAAATGATTATCTTTCAACGAGAACTTGAAATTTCGAATATATCTGTAAATTGTTTTAGCTGTAACTTCTTCATTTTTCAAAAAGCACGGATGGGATAGCCATCAATCTGTAGGTTTTAATAAGAGCTGTAAAATAAAAACTATCAAAAAAAATCGAAACCCTGATTTTTTTTAATTTAATTTTTTTGGTTCATTTTGAAGTTATTGAGAAAAAAAACAAAATTTTTTTTCAGTGTATATTTTTTTAAAGTGCCCTATTGATTCCCTACAACTTCTTCCTGGACTCCTTTTTTGTACAATTAACGGATTCCGAGTTACAACGATTTGAAAAAGGCAATTTTGGTGAAATGCAAAAATACATACGCCCTTTTTAAAAATCAGTCGTGAATCGTATTGACCTCTCCATCGGTTCAAAACTTATGGTTTGCCATACTGAAGCCGTGTGCAAAGTTTCATCCAAATCGGAGAAGGTCGAGTCTGATGATCTAGTAAGCATTTCTGTAATTGCTCATATGTCACTACGATGAATCAACTATTTTTCTAAATCCTATTCACTCGTTTATTTCGCAGCAGGTAATTCAATAATAGGCAAGTTTTTACAATAGTATTTCAAATTTTCCTTCAGTATTTCACGAATAATAATCAAGACCTCCCGGGACTTCAGTTCGGATATTGTTGAAACGTGAACTTGGTAAGTCCGTGAGTTTAGTGATGCATCCGAGCATCTTAAAACCGGAACATACATGCTCGCGCGCGAATACTGACATTTATACTAACAAATATCCAGTGACACTTATGGAGTGCACAGTAGTATATACGGACTCTAGTAACAATAAGTGTTGGACTAACGTCCCTTTCCATTTCTTAGACCATCTACGTTCGGGCCTGGCCGGCGCCGGCACTGATCAATGAATTCTGGAATTACCAGAAGATGTACATTGAAGGATGATTTACCCAGGTCGGATCATCTTGGAATTCCCTGTACAATTTCAGCTAATCCCGATCAGTAACGGAGTAGCAACCAGGGGTGGTCGCTTAAGCTCAAAATATGCAGTCTTTGACAAAAATGCGTATTTTGATAATTAAAATATAATTGTAGAACATCCGAAAATTCTAAAAAATCATTGAAAAAAGTTAAGATGGAAATACTTGATTTTGGGGGTCCTCAATAAACAGTGCGCCATATCCCGACACCAATGCATTTTAAATTGTTTATGTCTTTGGCATGTTTTCTTGTTTGAACATGATCTACAATTTTTCTAAAGACGTAAATGCTCTATCTCGTATTGTAAGCAAAATATTTTTTTTAACTCACTTGTAGGTGGATTAATGTCAACTTTGATTATATTAAAAGAAGCGGACTATTTCAAACAGAAATTCTTCTGAAGACATAAAAGCTTCAGGGTTAAAAAGCACAAATAAAAAATCGCGTGTTTTGACATGATTGGGACCACTGTGCAACGGTTTTCTGCCGCAACAAAAGTTTTTATCCAGTCATTCGAAGTTTTGCTGCCGTCTGTCTTTGTGGAACGCAGCATGGATCTGACCACCCGTAACTAAAAAGCAAACCACGCTTCGTCCGCAGCGGCTGTATCGAATGCACCCTGGATGAACAAGTTAGTTGAAAATTGGTATTGCCCAAATTAAAATACGTTTTCGTCTGTATTTGAAGACGTCTATTTTACGCATATTTGATTAACTCTTACATAGGACGGAAGCATAACCTGTATCCCAGACGGTTACCTGTACTGTTTCTGTGGCGGCTGCCATAGCTAGAATGACATTCAATATTCATTTCGCAGCCCATGCTGATAATTATAGCATATCTTACCGTCGGTGAGAAGCAGGTAAGTTGGTTGTTACACAAATTTATACTTAATCGTAAAATAAATTTATGATTCTGAATTTCCGATCTGTGCAAAAAAAAGGTTCATGGCAAAATTAAAAGATGCACTTTCTTTTCAAATGCTGGCCACCTTAGAATGACTGGCAGCCATGCTTCTCCAGGGCGAAGTCCTGGTGGACACGCATGTCTCAAACGATACGAATGTCGGCACTCAAAAACTAAATCACGATACTCCGATCAGATGGTAATAACAGAATTCTAACAACTGGGGTAATTTATTTCAGAAACAGTTTGTAACTAAATTTGAAATATTTTTGGCTGGTAAGCTGTTAAAATAACCAAAATAATAACAAAAAAAGACTCTAGCGGGAACAGATTTTGAAACGTTTGTATCATAATTAATATTGAATTTGATATAACTACAGAAGTCCGAAAGAATAAATTTATAACAGTACTTGAAATAAATTAGATAACAAAAAAAAAATCTTTATCACAGTCAACTTTTAGCATCATTCTAATCCAAAATTGTTGAAGAATTTTTTTTATTAAATGAATAATTTATTTAGTGATCTGGTTTCTTCTTTTAGTTCTTTGATGTTCTGATCATTATATTTCGATATAAAGCAAACGGAAGAACTCATTTTTTCAATTAATGAACATTATCACGAGTCTTGCAAATGAAAATAAAACATCATAACTTATTTTATTATTATATTGTTATCATAAGCTTTAACTTTCAACTGTTTTCATTTGTTAAATATCCCAAAATAACACAAATTGTTATAACAGATCGGCTGAAAAGTTCGTATCGTTTCTATGAGAGGGCGCCACTAGAATTAAATCCATACCGTTTTCAGTTAGTAACAATCTTCAAAAGATACGTGTACAAATTTGACAGCTGTCTGATTATTAGTTTGTGAGATATTGCATTTTGAGTGAAGCTACTTTTGTTATTGTGAAAAAAATGGAAAAAAAAGAATTTCGTGTGTTGATGAAACACTACTTTTTAATGAAAAAAAGTGTCGCCGATACCAAAAACTGGCTTGATGAGTGTTATCCAGACTCTGCACCATGCGAAGCAACAATTCGTAAGTGGTTTGCAAAATTTCGTACTGGTCATATGAGCACCGAAGACGATGAACGCAGTGGACGTCCAAAAGAGGCTGTTACCGATGAAAACGTGAAAAAAATCCACAAAATGATTTTCAATGACCGTAAAGTGAAGTTGATCGAGATAGCTGACACCCTAAAGATATCAAAGGAACGTGTTGGACATATTGTTCACGAATATTTAGATATGAGAAAGCTTTGTGCAAAATGGGTGCCGCGTGAGCTCACAATTATTAGAGCGTTTGAAGGACGAAATTTCCAAAAAACGGCCTCATTTGAAGAAGAAAAAAGTTTTGTTTCATCAAGACAATGCACCGTGTCACAAGTCGATGAAAACCATGCTGAAATTGAACGAATTGGGCTTCGAATTGCTCCCTCATCCACCGTATTCTCCAGATTTGGCCCCCAGTGACTTTTTCCTGTTCTCAGATCTCAAGAGAATGCTCGCTGGTAAAAAAAAATTAGAAGCAATGAAGAGGTAATCGCTGAAACTGAGGCCTATTTTGAGGCAAAGGACAAATCGTACTACAAAAATGGTATCGAAAAGCTGGAAGATCGCTATAATCGCTGTATCGCCTCTGATGGCAATTATGTTGAATAATAAAAACGAATTTTGGCAAAAAAATGTGTGTTTCTATTAAACGATACGAACTTTTCAGCCGAACTGTTGATATACTTGTGTTATGATTTTGTTATGTGCATCTGATCGGGATTCTACCTGAAAACATATGTGAATCTCATCCACCCAACTACCCATGGGTTGTTCATACACCATGCGTCCTATTAAATAGGTAAACAATGTATTGTTTTTTAGACAGAATCAACGTGAATTTTATATATTTTGTTTACCTGAAGTTTACGTAATGGCTACATGACGTGAACGTCCATTTTTTGCATAGGTAAATCTCATAACAGTTACATAGATAATGCATGAGTTCATGTTATATGGAATTCACTAAAACCAACACGGACTGAAATAGACATTGTTAATTTATTATTAATATTATTTTAATTAATTATGACCTTTTTCGATGGTCGAGTCGGAATTTGTGTTCTCTGAACCAAAATCTTGTTTTTTTGGAGTGTGCTTCATTAACTGTTGTTCCAAGACTGGTTGTAGCAGTAAATTCCAGGACTGTTGGCCGTAGTATCTCAGATTTATGATTGGTTTTGAGTCCGGTCGATAACGAATCATTTAATCAAAAACTTTACTATAACTCCTTGAATGTATTACGTTTTCTCTAGAAAGCTAGAAGATCGGAAATAATATCATCGATCTTTGGTGGTCTCCAATCGCAAAAAGCTGAAACCAGTCAATTTCGAGTCCTGGTGCTTAAAATGAAGATATGCATGTTTTATACTACACGAATTTTGGAATTGTAGTAAGTACAGCTTAGTAAGCTTCCTACAAAGAATGCGGAATGTTTCAATCTGTCACTAACATTTAAATCAGTTTTGTTGTTTAAATTTTTCATACAAGAAGTGCACTTATGCTTCGGACATGGGACATTTTAAAATTCAATATGAATCAGATAACGTGTATTTAGTTCCCTGATGATAATAATAGACATCCCGTAGAATACAAAAAAGTACATTTACGTGAAAAATCCCATAAAACTAATGTGATTTATTTTTTGAGTGTGACAAAGGTGAGGCAACTGGACACCAGAATGGCTGACAACCACTTTTTTACCAAATAGCAGCCCACATACACTCAGAAAAATAATCGCATGAAAGTTATATAAAAAGTTATGAGAATATTTTCCACCTTACTTTTCACGTAGATTTTAATGGACTGAGCTATTCAATGCCTAATTCCTAGAAACTTAAAATCAACACATGAAAGTTAATGTTTTTTTAGTAATCAACTAGCAAGATCCAAATAAAATTTGATTCCTGATAAAATTTAATTGCTATCGAAAAGACCGAAAGTTGTATGGCTATCAACTGACAAAATCTGCAAAATTGAAAAATTTAGTTGAAAGAAAATCATAATTCTTTTTGCTTTGTAACCTTTGAATAGAATTCTTTGATAATTTCCAAACTACGGACAATTGAAAGTTTCACTGCTTGCCATTTTTAGGATCGTATTTTTCACACTGTAAATCCACGTGGATTGGCTAATTCATGCAAGTTTTAGGGGATGTTCGCCTAGCATTCATTTTCGTCATGGAAAATATTCAGTTTGGCGTTGTAAACCATTTCACATACCATTTTTACCACCAGCCGCTCTAACCAGAACCGGACGGTACTTCCAAGGTAATCGAAAATCCGAGCGTGCGGCTCCCAATAGGTAATGTTTTCAAATTAAGAAGTCAATAATAGTATATTTTAACGAAGTGAATACAAGAAAATTCAACAACACAATTATGTTTTAAGCTAATCATTGTTTTGTCAATGGTAAAATAATTAATTTTTTTTCTTTTCTTGCTGCTAAGTTTGGAATGGATGAAAAAAATTTTGCCAAAAAACTTAATTTCGACTTCGTGACATAAGCTAACTGTGTAGAAACAGTGCTTTCAGCTGTTTCATGGGGCACAGAGTGGCACACTTAGGCTCACAGTATATCACGTGTTTTTTTTTTAAGGAACAATATAGTTTGTGTTAAGCGACTCTCCCCTTGAATTCTATGCATTCATTTGCGTTAATTCTTCATAATCTTTACATCTTTACGTCATTCTCGAAAGTAGTGGTTTTACATTTCAATATAGGATTTCATTTTAACTTAGTCTGATTTGAATGTTCATCCAATGTAAAAACTAATGAATTGTAGTGAACATTCATACAAGTAACTTAATGCAATAAATTATTTTCTGACTCCAAAAGTAAATCTAAGTAAAAACAATCCATTAAATTGTATTCGTATAAAATTGGTCGAAGTGCAGTAAAACCTGTTCCAATGGCAACTCTGCAAGTGAGCTACACGCAGGCTGTCAAAAATGTCAAATAGCAAGCCGCGCTTCGTTCCACTTCTTCGTCGAGTCTTCTGTTGCAAACAGTCATCATCATCATTCCGTCTGTTCGAGTTCCAAGTAGCAGGTCGTGATTTTGTTTAGTGCTATTTCCACTAAAATAAACAGAAACATTTCGATAGCTGCTGGGAAACATTAGTAAATATGCAGGATAATAACGGAGGAAAAAAGGAAATCTCGGAAGTGCCACCGATGAGCCGATTGTTTGTAATCTGTGGCCGGCAGATTAACAAGGAGCAACTGATACGCCACTTTGAAGAGGATGGTGAAATTGAGGAGTGCATTGTCATCGTGGATAAGAAAACCGGCCAGGGCAAGGGTGTTGCCTATGTCAAGTTTACTAAAACGTCCTCGGCAGCGCGTGGTCTTCGAAAGAACGGCTCCTATATAGAGGGAGAAGCTCGGCCGATAAAAGTAATGATATCCGCTAGGTAAGCAGATAAAATGAAAAACAAAATGGCGTCATCAGAGAGATTTTTTCCTCTGCCGGTCCGTATTCGTGTTTTGTTTGTTTATGTTTTGTTGTTTTCAGCTATCAGAAAAAGAGAGAAGAAGGTGGACCAGAGGAGGTAAACGAGTACAAGTTTCGTCGTTTGTTTGCAGTCGTTCCTCATTCGAAGACTGAAGAGTCGATCAAGGATGAGTTTACAAAGTTTGGCAATGTCACGCAGGTTCGGCTGGTACCGGATAAAAAAAATCCAACCCAGTGTGCTGCGTACATTACGTTCACATCTTTTCTGGAAACAGCCCTGGCCATTGAAGGATGCTGTCCCAGCTACAGAGCCAAGTTTTGTCTTCCACGTGAAATGGTAAAAAAACCCGACGGTGGAGATGGCGGTAGCAAGTTTTCGTCCAGCAACGGATCCACTCGGAAAAGGACTCATTCTCCGGATTCCGGTCGGTCTGGAACAGATATTAAACTAGTGGTCATATGCAGCAGTTGCTTGAATCAAGATCGGCTGTGGAGAATTTTTGACATCGCTCCCGGTATGAAGTACTGCAACATTGTGACGCAAAGTAAGTCAAATAAGCAAAAGCTTATCGGTTGTGGTATTTTATTATTCTTGGTGCATATTTCAGATGATATTAATACAACTGCTTGTGTGGTTTACTCGAGCCACGATGAGGCAAAGCGGGCAATCGATAAGATCCACGGTCTAGAATATCCTTTTGGAGAGCGAATAATTGTCCGATTCGAGAATGAATTCCGTGAAGAAGTCTGTTCGAATGACATGCTTTCTCAACTTGGTCCACCAAAAACAATATTGAACTCTCAGACCTACTGCGCCAAGAAAGCTTTTTTCATATGCATGCCAGAGGCCGTTTCGGTGAAACTATTGCAGGATGCTTTCTGTCGGTTTGGTGATTTAATCAACGTCTATGTAGTTCCGGGAAAACGACATGGGTATGCTGCGTTTGCTAGTGAAGTCGCTGCCGATCGGGCTATTCAACAATTGCATGGAATGCAACTCGGAGATTGTCGACTTAAGGTGCTGGAGTGTATGGAACAGAATGATAACAAAAGGCAGCGACCAATGGAGCACTAGTTTAGGATGTACGATTTGGTGAGTTTCGGGTAATCGATGAATCTATTTTCTCTCGGTGGAAGTTTTCTTGTTTCATTACAGACTCACTGCCCGGATGATTGTTACGCTGAGGGATATTTGTTTGCTTTTGTTTCCATTTAATTTCAGAGACACCGAATATTTGTACCCTAACTTGTTTTTAATTTCTATCATTCGCAGATATTTAAACTGAAAAAAAGTAAATGATGGAACAACAGAAGAGAAAGATGGAAACATTTCTTGAATAACATTTTCCCCGAACTACAGGACAAATTGAAAAAAAAAACATTTTCATCAACACAGTAAATGTTGAAATAATGGATTGGACGATAATTCTAATTATCATAGTCAGAAAGAAGAACTACAACATTAATAGGAATACAGACAACATGAAATATATTATAAGCACTCGTAGTCACGTTACGAAACGAAACTGAAACGTAATAACTGTAAAGATTAAGTAAGTATTGAAAAACAAGTACTCCGCATGAAAAATCTACTGAATATTTGAAGGCATTTGAACCATTGCCAATTGAGATCAATAGGTAAACTTATCCGTAATTGTTTCGTCGTTTGAGTAAAAAAAAATAACCTGAATTATGGTAACTGAAATATAAGGAGGAAAATAAAATGGGAATACAACCGCGAGCATTGTTTGATTTTACGACTGAACTCCCTGAATATGCACAAATGGATGGTGATTAACCTTATTAACTTTCAGGTAGATTTGAAAAGAAAAATCAGAAAATTACGATTGATAAAATTCGGATTCCATATCATTTTGCTGATGTTATGCGGAGGTGGAGGAAATTCAATTCAAAACACAGTCCACCAACACAAATTACAGCTATTCTACGTACAGTTATGCTACGCTATGCGCATTTAATTTAAAATCATTCCATCCATCTTTTGGAAACTGTGAAACCAAGAATATTATTTAATTTAGTTTAAATATCCTTGAGCTTATCTTGAATGAATTCTTCTAAAAGGAATTATGAAATAAAATTCGAATACTGTACAAATAAAAAAATTAATTCCTCCCCGACGGGGAATTGAACCCCGGTCTCCCGCGTGACAGGCGGGGATACTTACCACTATACTATCGAGGACATGCTCCAACAGTCTACAATACGAGTATACTCTGAAGATAGCAATAGAAGATTTGAATCGTAAATTTATTGCCTCGTTGCAGTGCATTGATATACATGGTCTGTTGGGATGTGTGCTGCCGAATTATATCTGTAGCTCGCCTGCCACTCGGGTGGCCCGGGTTCGATTCCCGACCGATGCAATTCCTTTTCTTCGTAGGATAGCACATTTTCAACAGACTACTCTATATAATGTCACTTCCAGTCTTTTTCTCAGCTTCAGGAGTAATTCTCTATAAGAATTAAATCCATTTTTATGCCTTTTTATTTTTTTTGAAGAATAAAACGAACTTCAATCAGAGCCACCCTAAATAATGTCCGATGACATCCCTCTTTATTCCTTTTCCATTCCAGCAAACTGTCCGTGTTCGTTGGGAAAGGATGCGCATGTGCATACTGGAAAGCAAAACCATCACTGCCGTAACAAGGTTTCAGGTTTTTTAGAACGTAGAAACAATTTCACTCGGCATTAGCTCCTAAGTGAGTTTTAACAAAAATCAAATTTTTGTCTAACCATTATCTTCATAGCAGCTCTTTTTGCTCGCTTCTCCGATATGGTTTAATGCTTAAGTACCCATATTTGATTTTATAAATGCAGGTGATCATTATCGAAGTTTCATTTTTCACTCTACCTTTTAGAGAGGTAAAATAGTTTTAAACAAATGCTATTTTCGCTACGCGGAAGTGAATCTCAACGCAGACTGTCTTAGTTCTTCATGGAACAGAATAAAATGGTTCATTTTCCAAATTGTTTTAATATTATTTTTACGTTTCGTCTTCGACACATCAGCGTATAAGCAGTTTATATATGTAAATTACTAGGTTAATAATCTATTTTGAGTACTGTAGTATATATATATATATATATATATATATATATATATATATATATATATATATATATATATATATATATATATATATATATATATATATATATATATATATATATATATATATATATAATATAGAACGCAGTGTAGATTCGAATTTTTTTCTAATACGTTGATGAAGATATTGCGTCAGGGTGCAATTATAGTGTTGCTGAGGAGAAATTGAATTTCAACTCTTTATAGGGTACCAGGTTTTGTCAGTCTTAATTTTCGAAATATACAGATTTTTATTTTTAACACTTTACATCCCTGTCCCGGCTCCATAGGAAGATAGTTTCAAAGATTTTATAGTTGATTCGAAACTACATTCATACTAACGTAAAGATGTTAGTATGAATGTAGTTTCGAACAATACTTTCATTTTCGCATTGTGTGTGAGCGTTACTCGTCGTAAATTAATGTGTTAGTGACGGTGCAAACATTTTGAAATTTTCATTTTTAAGAATCCGATGCTTTTGGTTAGAAATGAAGAGAATTCAAATAATTTTTCATGATGATCTATGGGACTGAAAAGTGCCTTGAAATGCATGACCTTTGGGATCTGCATTTATTTTCAACTCTGCAATGATTTCCAATTGAAATCCAAATAAGGTGAAACAATCGATTCCAGGTGGAATCAGTAGGTGCATTATGAACTCACAATGAAATCCGATTAAAATTTCGGGCAACTGTGTTTTCAAACACATCGCTTTTATGACGACTGACGACTTTCGCTGCATACTGGAAACGCAAATCGCTGTTAAAAAGCATTCTGCCTATGAAGTTCCTTTATACCATTCTGCTGCTCGCTTCATTCCAACAGGATTAGCAGGCCTTCCGTGTGGTTTTACTGTATGTCTGGCTGCGACAGTTGCTTCTACAACCTTTGCGAAATAATGGAAAACTTAAATGTTCATCTTTTATACCGATACAGTTGTACAACATCAGATGTTTTGTTCTCTTCCTCAGAACGCGTTCTGATTGGCTTGTGCTGATATGGGTCAAACCAGACAGGTTTTCCAATAGTGAACTTTTGAAACACTTCAATGCTGTTGCAATACTTGTTACAGTTAAACAATTTCGAATCTAAATCTAGCGCGTCATGAGTTTTTCTCTTTCATATTCGTTGATACCAAACATTTCATAGAACTTTGATTTTGAATTATTTGTCATGCAACTGAAAATGTTATCATAAATTGATTGATTTTCGTCCAAGACGTCAGTTTTGATATTACACTTTGGTGTAACTTTACTTCTTCCTAGCGGTTTATGTAGCATTTACTTTCACAGAGGGTAATTTTTGAAAAGGCGTCCCATAGTAAAGTAAGTCGTATTCACGAAAAAATCAACAGATGTGTTAGTTAAATCAATAATATTTTAGTTGGAAAAATCAGAGCGTGAAACAACAAGTGTAATATTGTGATTCTGTGATCTGAGGATTCTCTGTGTGAGTTAGAATATGTTTGATGTTTATAAGCTACTAGCTGAATTACCCGGCGTTGCTCGGAAATCTTTCGTGAAGGCAAGGCCGCGAAAAGATTCTAGAAATTGTCCTGCCAAACGAAATACTCTGAATGGAGTAAATCACAGCAACCCAATTGAACAATACTCCGTACATGTCCAGATTGCGCACGGCCAGTGAGCCATCTCAGATCTCACAATAATTATAATTTTTCCCAGCATCCTCGTCAAATCGTTTCAGTTATCAGTAAAATATCTGTGCTCGTCAAAAAGTATCGATTCACACCTTTGGTACACACCTTAGAATATCGTATGAATCATAAGACCGAATTATATAGTCACGAAAATTGGAAATCCAATAAAAAGCCGTAATAAACTCATACGAAACTTTTAGGAATATTATGTGAAATATTATGACAAACATAACTTCTCTCATATACTGCGGAATTCATAAGTTGTTCGTATGAGAACAATTATAGTGATAGATGAGATGTATATTGCAGAGTAATAAACATTATAATTGAGGTATATTTTCATATTAATCTTTTGAAATTGTGATTTTTGTGAGTTTTGATTTACCATAAGATTTGCCTTATATCGTTTATCGTTAAGAATACTTACTACACACTCTCTTCCTTGAAAATATCCCAATGATCATCACCAATTATAGATGCATATTGCATCGCACTGTACGACAAGATCCAAAATCTCGCAACTTTTCGCTTTTAATTATCAGACCTAGGTACCGGGGACTCAATGTAACAAAAAGATTCATATCATATTCTGTGATTTAGCGATATCAAGATTAATGATGACTTCTTCAGTATTCAAAAATCTTTCGTCTTGATTCGAATTATTATTATTCGGTACAAAAAGTTTGAAAATGCTCAGAAAAATTCCTAAGTAGATGACTGTATTTCCTAACATAAGAATCTGAGGCATTAGCCTTTCTTTATAGAAAAGTAATGGAATTAATGGAAAACGGAGCCTCGGAAACCTATAGTCTGCTATACCATTCGACTCAGCTCAACGAGATAGGGAAATATATGTGTGGGTACCTTTAAACGATATTTTTTCACGATGATTGCTAAACCGACTTCAACCATCTCGGGCTTGTTTGAAAGCTACTTGTGGATAGCTTATTGACTATTAATAAAAATTGCCTATTAATAAAAATGGTAATGGTAATAATATGTCTGTGAATGTACATGTATTTATGTGTTCACATTAATCTGATGTATATATGTTACATGTTATGTACTCGAACAAATTTCCATCATTACTAACAACTCATACAAATCACTACTTTTTCTTAAAGGTCGTTGTTATTCCAAACAAACGTTCCAACAATACTATAACAAAATGATTGGATTTCAACATAAAAACTTTGAACTACAACGACAAGTAATCTCAACTAGAAGAGGAATTGCTTATCTGCAGAACAATACAAAATGTTATTATTACACTGGTATATCTAGCTTACCAGTTCTCATCAAATTGTTCGAATATCTCGAAAAATCATTGGATGATCCGATGTGTGATCTTTCAAAAGACGAAATTTTTGTAATGACTCTCACGAAACTTCGATTGAACACACAGCTTCGCAGCTTGTCATATGATTATAATGTATGCGTTGACACTATTTCAAAATATTTTCACCGTACAGTGTACGTGATATATGAATGCTGTAAGTGGACCCTCGAACCAACAGAAAGATCAATAGCTGTTGAGCACATGCCGGCAGAATTTTATAAATATTTTGAATCCAGACGGGTGAACATTATAGACTGTTTTGAAGTTCTATGCCAGACACCTAGTAATTTAAAGGCTACTGCGTCACACTACAGTCAACACAAGAAACACGAAACTCTAAAATTTTTGATTGCTGTGCATCCCGACGGTACTATAGCTTTTGTGTCATTAGGGTTTGCTGGAAGGTGTTCGGACCGAGAAATTTGCATGAAAAGTGGATTCTTGGATATAATTGAAGAAGGAGATGTAGTTCTTGCCGACAAAGGATTTGAAATTTTCGATTTGCTCGAGAAAAACATACAGAATTTTGATGTCGATTATTTCATTCTGGATTTGAATATTACAGTAAAAGAAACTATCAAAGGACAGTATGGGATTAATTTCTGGCATTCAGAAAGGCCAACTTTTGTAATCCTCTAAGATATTAAACACTGTTGTGAATTCTGCACTGCAAAAGTTGCACAAAGTAGATCAATTTGAGGTTTTGTACCACACGGTCGTGCTCCAAATGAGAGCACGACCTGAGCCTTCGAAGTTTTGTACCACAAAAAGGTCTGCTCTCATTACTGACTACTGTTGCTCCCTACGATCGAAGCGTAAATGAAATCACGACCTAAGCGTTCCACGCTTTATACTTGGTTTGTTCTTACTGATGGTGGGAGATCTTCACTTCGACATCCAGTTTCGTCTGAAGCACTAGAAGTAATGAACGATTTTCAATCAAAGTTTACCTTTTATACTCGTAAGTAGATAATCGGAATTGATATGTGCTTGACTACCTCAAAACCGTCGTCCAAGTGCGAAAAAGGCAAGCAAGCGTGATGCATTTTCCTCAAAGTTTCCAAAAGATTTAGAAAACGTTGTTTTTCAATTATTTATGGTTATCTCACACTGTTGAAAATTTAATCACAAATTCCTGATGATATTTTTGATAGCTTGTCGAAAAAATTATGTTGTTGGGTTAAGTACATCAAGAGATATTCGCGATAAAGTTCTGCCCATTGTTGTACATGGTAAATTTTTAAAAGGCGCCCCATAGTAAAGTAAGTCGTATTCACGACAAAAGGAAGCCACTCTCAACATACCTACGTTTTTTCGTAAGAAAGGTCAATTTTCTAGAGAAGAGATACTTAAAAACAAGCAAGTCACAGCTCTACGGATTCACGTGGTACGTATGATAGGAGTAACAAGATAAAAATACTCGATGTTGTCGAGTACCATTTCAGTGAACACATTGGCACGATTTCAAAACGGCCACAACATCATAGACCTAATAGTCAAAGTCTCATGTATTCTCGTAAGCCTGAATAAATCTATAATTTATCAGGTGTACAACTTTGCTTCCGCCGTTTTCCGATAGGTGACTGTACCGACTGAGGCTGGTTAAAGTACATAGATGATAATGCCTTTAAAGTGAGTGTGTACAGTGCCCAACGAATTGTCATCTCCGTTTCAATGACAGTTGTTCTTGTTTTCGTATCATTCATGCTCGAAAATGTCTGTTTATGTGCTCAATTTTCGCCATTTGCGGGAAGTTTGAATTTTCTGTTACAATTCGAAAAAAAATGCAACTGTAGCGCATCGAATGCTTTCAGAAACTTACGGTGATGCTGCTCTGAGTAAAAGAACGTGTCGGGAGTGGTTTCAACGTTTTAAAAATGGTGATTTCGATGTCGAAGAAAAACATAATGGTGGAAGAGAAAAAACCTTCAAAGATGAATAACAATTTACTACGAGCTCTTAAAACCGGGTGAAACCATCACAAAAGATCGCTACCGAACGCAACTGAAACGCGTTAGTCGTGCGTTAAAAGAAAGGCGATCACAGTATCAAGAGCGACATGGCAAAGTCATCCTCCAACACGACAATGCTCGGCCTCACGTCGCAAAAGTAGTCAAAAAGTACCTGAAAACGCTGAAATGCGAAGTCTTGCCCCACCCGCCGTATTTTCCAGATGTCGCCCCTTCTGACTTCCACCTATTCTGTTCGATTGCACACGGCCTGGCAGATCAACATTTTCAATCCTTCGCAAAGTTAGAAAAATGGATTGTTTCATGGATAGCGTCAAAAAAGGACTCCTTTTTTCGAGCCGGGATCCGAAAATTTCCGGAAAGATGGGAGAAAGTTGTCGCAAGGGACGGACTATACTTTGAATAATACATCTGTAAGCACTTTTTCGCAATAAAGCTTTAAATTTTGGAAAAATCGGCGGAAGCAATGTTGTACACCTAATAATATATTAAACTATGTTGTCTCTCTATATAACTTGCATACAATACTGAAATTCGAAAGAAATAGATCTGTACATTAGGGTAGAGTGGTACCATTGTGACCGTTGCTCCCGCCTTGAACCTCGAATGTTTCTCACTTCACGTGCTTCCACAAAACCTAAACCCTATCATCGGCCTGAGAAAATTACCGAAAATCAAAAACCAGACATGTGCACGAGTTTTCAATCGTATTGAAAAAAAAAACAGAATCACACTTCCGGTGCGAAAGTCTGTTATCAGTGTTTGGCTTTGATTGCACTTGACACAGCGATTGGAAAAAATTATAGTCATTTTACTAAAAGTATGTCAGAAAGAATGAAAGAATTTCTAAAAGTTTATTTGGTCGGTCGCATCAGAATTCTATGCTTCGTGATGTATTTGAAATCTATGCAATACCGTATTCGCGGATTAATGTCAACGAATCCTGATAACATTAACATAAATGCTGTGATTAATGATAATTATAATAAGAAAACATGTTCAATCACAAAGCATGTTATGCAGCTGATAAATTGAATATTATACAGAGCAGTAACAGGAGTGCATAATTTTGCAACGCCAATTCAAACGACGCGCCTTCTGTGTGTTTGGAATAGCTAAACTTTGCTCTCCTGTTACTTTTACAGATGAATTCATATCAACGTTTTGTTGGATTTAATTTATTGATGTACATGCTCCTTTGATATTCTTCATCAACCATAACTAGATTCCCCAAAGATATAAAATTGAAAGCCTCTTTGACACACGTTATCCTTAGTTATAAAGTCGTTTAAACTCGCAATGTAGGGATCAATTAAACTTATGTCTCTTATTTTTTCCACGTACCTCGCTCTGTCAGCGGGGGACAATCCGTGTGCGTATGCGGATAGTTTGTGATTTTGCTTACTTTCAATTGCATCCATATCGCTAAATTTTATGATCCTTCGTTTCATGTGAGGCAGCGTGCAAAATTCGAAATCAAACGATGAACTTCCGATGAACTTATCCACTGTAAACAAACCACTGATAACTGTCAAAATTAATTCATTTTGTTCATTTTTGTGAGGTTATGTCATGTTCGTGCAAAACCTAATTCTCGTCAAATTAAATAAATTTTGTCATCACTCCCCCTGTTAAGTAGATTTGCTAGGCTTCCTCCCCTATAAAAATACTCTTATGACCATCTCTGAAGAGCAAGAAGTACCTGTGCCAAGTTTGGTGGCAACCCGTTCAGTAGTTTCGGAATTATGCCGTTTCAAACATTACACCCCCTTTTTAAAGGCACTTGCTACATCCACCCCCCGTAAAGTCATGCAAAATGTTTCTATGGTCTTCAAAACGTAGCGATTCTCTTCAAGTTATATGAATTTTGTCATGATCCTCTCCTGTTAATTACACTTGCTACGCTTGCTTCCCTATTATAATACTCCCTAAACCATCTTTGAGATGCAATAAGTACCTGTGCCAAGTTTAGTAGTTCCGAAGTTATGGCGTTACAAACATACAAACCTACACCCATTTTTATATATATATATACACACACACATATATATATATATATATATATATATATATATATATATATATATATATATATATATATATATATATATATATATATATATATATATATATATATATATATATATATATATATATATATATATATATATATATATATATATATATATATATATATATATATATATATATATATATATATATATATATATATATATATGTATATATATATATACGTTACGTCCCTGTGGTAGTTAAAATATCTAGTTTCGAGCCTAATCATGATCCGAAATTCTGAATAATATCGAAACTACTAAGTATTTGTTATCTAATCTACGCTGTAAATCAGGTATATCTTTAAAATGACAACTTCTGCAATAAGTAACCAAGATAAAGTAAAATTACTATGAATGGCCTGTTAGTAGTTTTATACTAACCATAATTCACGAGAAACAAGCACACTAAATTACGAATTTATGTTGCGCTTTTATTTATATTTTATTTATGAATGCAGCGCAATAGTCATTCAAAAGCTACTCCCCGGTGCGTAGTGAGCCGAAATTGAATACTTATTTTCACAATAGATAAGCAGAACTGAGAGTAACATTATTTTGTCTCCACCTTGACATCTGTTTAGAACAATAGTGTTCTGGGTGAAACACCCATACATTCTCAACATTAACGGTAGTAAAATCACCTTTCCCTATCCTACGCTGGTAGGAAACGAAAATGCTACAAGATTCCTACTGAAAATCTGTGAAACATAAACACCCTAAACATATTGCAATAACTACCCATACCAAGCTATGTTTTTACTACCTGGACGCTGCGCATGTGTAGATTGAAGAGCAAATACATCGCTGTCGTAACAAGTCGTTTGTTGTGAAGAACCGTCGTCGTTCTTACTCGTTCCGTAAAGTTTATTACATAAGCTCTTCATGGAGTTTGACAAAAAATGAAATTTTTGTTAACCATCATCCCTGTAGCAGCAGCATCCTTCGCTTGCGACAAAGATGTGGTTTTATGTGTCAGTAAAAATATTTTTTATCGAATCGTTTTTTTTATTCTGACATTGATAGACAATTCTAGACTGTGGCAAACTTTCGAAGCACACTACAGAAACCGTTCATTAAACACAATTTAGTCCTTTTCTGTTGATTTATTTTGATTATTTTGAATACAATGTATTTCGTACTGCTTTTAATTGCATGAATTACTATTTATACCTACCAAACAATGACATATTGCGGCTATGAAAGCGAACATTCAACGTTAAACTAGTTTTATTAGCGATTCAGCTGCTGCTTCTATAGATATTTTTTAAATGTGCCCATTTATCGTATGTGTATGTGTGTGTGATCGACGGTTCTGTAGTGCAAACTTGATCAAAATTGATCTTGTGCCGCTAAATCTGATTGAAGAGAAGAAAGTTTGGAAATTTACACCAATTATGACATCAGCCGCATTTTGCATGTGTTTTGCCGCCCCGCCTAGAAGTTTTACAGCCGATCCGAGCTGTCATCTGGCGGTCGCTTGCAGAAGCAATCCGGTGGACAAACCGTTGGGCCACTTTCAGTCGGACAGTACGTACATCGCTGTTCGTACTCGTCACTGTCGAAAGAAAGAAGCGTTAGCATTCGATAAATCTCTAGTTATCAAACCGACGTGAATAATAAAAAATTAGTATTAAAATCTATTTTTTGCATAACCATCTCCCCTTGTTTGCCGCTTTCTGCTGGCAACAAGAACATGAAATGGTTTGTTCTTGATTTGAAGGCTGGTATGTAAACAATGGAGCTTTGAATCCTTGCGGATTTTGTCGATCTGAAAATAAGATTGTTAGCTAGTAGAAAACACCTTGAATGATGTTTCATTCATTATTAAACATGTTAATTAAAACAAGATCTTGACTCAATTAAAGCAATCAAGTTCGCAACTGAATAAAAAATATCACCTGCTTTGAACAGCAGTTCAAGCTTCTTATCCGGTCCTGGTTGAAGTGGTTTGATGCTTCGTTGTTGAGCGAACGATTTGTTTCTTCTGGTGCCGCGAACCAACAATCTGGAAAACAAACGAGGGAAGCCTGTAAGGGGTTTATCTTTTTCGCCGGAGAAAGAACCGTTCGACTGAATCAACTACTGGAGGTACTGAAGGAAACTGCTCTAGTAGAACACTTCTCTCTGTTTCTCTTCTCGTCGTTCTTGAGGAAATGGCTATGAAATGGGTTCTTAAAAATCACCGTTGGGATGGGCGAATCCCTTTTTTTGGTAGGCGAACGAACTACATAGTTTCGGTAATGAAGACCGTTTTATATGAAGGGTGTAATTGAATTGCTCGGATTATGTTGTCTCTTGAGAGAGATTTGTTTTCGTGTTTTTGCAGTTTATTGCTCCATTCTATCTGTTATTGTTGAACTTTCAATAACTACGTGTTAAGCTTCAACAAGCTGATCAAGTTTTCGTATCTCTCATACAATCGGATCGTCTTTGGCTCATTGAACGCTAAATGAGGGGTGTCTAAATGTTGATTGAATGTTGTTAATTATGATATAATTTGCATTTGAAACTGGATCCCTTGTCGGTTAGCATAGCCTACTTCTACGAAAATGACAAACATTTAGCGTTATTTAATCTATGATTGATTTCAAGGACCGCTCTATTTTGAATCAGCTTTTGTTACAACATTGTATCGTTATTCTTGAACGATTCCAATTGAACTCAAAGCTCGACTTATGATTTGTTTCAAATTTTGCATAAGCATTCTTCATGACCGAAAAGGACAATTAGCATCATCAGCTTATCATTTTTACTTTACTTTTGAGGTTGACATAAGCAAAAACTCCTCGAAAACAATATACATATTCATCAGAAACAGTGAGTCTGATTGATTCAATGTTTTTGGGTATTTGTTAATAAATACTCCTAATACCAAGGGGCTAAACAAGGGAACGATAATTTTGACTAATTATTGTCCTTATTACCGGTATCACTTCACGGTGGAACTCGAGTGAAGTGAATGTAGATCCTTATTACGGAAGTCGCTTCAGATAAAAAAGTAAAGCATCAACAACATTTTGAGATTTTTTCACTACAGTGATCGCTACACTGTGAGTATTACTGGTAATAGGTAAACTCAAGTGAAGTGATATGTGAGTGAGGTGAACGTGAAAGTGTAAATGAAAATGGTAACAAGGGCCTATATCTCCGCTAGCTTTTGACCAATTCCAAAAGTTTTATCATCATTAGAAAGGTGAATTCATTTAAAACAGGAATCTACTTAAGCTACGATCAGACTAGCCAGTTTATCTGCCACATACAAGTAATTTTTCGGCAGTTTATATTTGGTCTGGCAATGTGATCACTCTATTCACAGTTAAATGACTGCAACAGTCAAGTTCGACTGCCGACAGTCAATATTTTGACAGTTGTTATGTTTGACTATGACAGACTTTTTGAGCATGTCTGTATTGTGATTACATTGATCAGACAAATAAAACGGGTTACTGGCTTAAATATAGGGCTGTTTATTATTAGGTGTAATATCAAAGAAGTGTTTTGCAAATAGCATTAACTTTACGTCTGCCTAGCGGTTTATGTTGAACCGTCAGGTCGGAGGTAGCAGTTCAACATAAACTGCTACGCACTGATGAGTCTAAGACGAAACGTAAAATCAAATGAAATTGGTTCTGTGCACCTAGCATAAATTAGGGGGTAAAAGCTCTTTACCTCTCAAACTTACCAAAATCTGTACGGCTAGTAAGCCGAAACTTGTTTCGTTCGGGACGTCGGTTTTGATATTACACTTAGGTGTAATATCAAAGAAGTGTTTTGCAAATAGCATTAACTTTACGTCTGCCTAGCGGTTTATGTTGAACCGTCAGGTCGGAGGTAGCAGTTCAACATAAACTGCTACGCACTGATGAGTCTAAGACGAAACGTAAAATCAAATAAAATCAAATGTTTATTACAGTTTTTCTGCACACAGTGATCACATTGGAAAAAAGTTCGTGGGGCAGAGAACTTCTCACGGAATATCGCATTATGATAAAATATCGATCTGGTCTCACAAACGGAAGTTCGTTGCGTTGCTACTTGGTGTGTTGTGTTTGGAAGCAATTTAAGAAGGAATATAAATGTGCTCCGGTTTTTTTTAACTTTTTTTATAAATATCAAAAATAGGTATAGAAATCGTTCAAACGTTAGAAAAATTTTCCGAGGCCAGGAGACGCATGGTGGATTGGTTATTATTTTAGAAAATTTTAAATACTGAACTTTTCCACAGTTTTAAAAAATATGGAACCGAAGCTCTTCGATGTATCATTGTATGTATTCATTAACCAAGTATGAAGTGAGCGTGTTTTTGTTAAAATGAAACGTTTATTTTGAATGAGAAAAAAATAGTCGAAATAATGACCATCTTTCTGATTAGTCTGCGCTGAGATACAGTGGACACCGCAAATAATGATTTTCAAGAAGTATTCTCAAACATATCTCTTCACCGACTCATTTCTCAATATTTTTCCACGAAAAAATTACAAAATGTTGTTTGAATGATGCTTTTTATCATGCAAAACATTTGAATTTATTTTGTTAAACGATAATTCTGGAAAAAAAATCGCAAAAACGATGATTTTTCGAAGATATTTTTACCGCTCAATTTTCTCAGAGATGGCTGAACCGATTTTAACAAACTTAGGCTCGTTTGAAAGCTACTGTCGGACCATTGATCAAGTTCGAAGATCGAATGGCTGTGTTTTTTAGTTCCGGAGATATAATGGAATAAGTGAGGTATCCGACAAAATGTGTTGTTTTTATATCGCGCATGTTTCTCGGAGATGGCAGTACCGATTTCAATAAACCTAGGCCCGTTTGAAAGCTATTATTAGGCCATTGATCGAGTTCGAAGACCAAATGGCTGTGACTTTTGGTTCCGAAGATATAATGGTATAAGTGACGTAACCGACAAAACACGTTGATTTTTACCGCTCTTATATATGAAAGGGTGCCAATATTTTGGGATCACCTCTAATTTCGTAAAGCGCTACTGCTCAAAAGTTTAAGCTCCTTGAAATATGTCCTCATGCAAAATTTGAGCTAAATCGGACATGCGTAAGGGGTGCTGTCCGGCGGTTAAGGTTTGAAAATTTTCGATCTTGAAAAAGCACCATAGCGGGGAGTACATGAAATTTCCAAATTCGAGAATTTTTTTGATGCCAAAAGCCTCAAAACTGCATGAAACGTCGAGATTTAGTGTCATATGAAAAAAAATTTTTTTTTTGAAAATATCAACTTTCTGCGACTTCCAAAAAGTCGAATTTAAAAAAAAAATTTTTTTTTCAAGATGACACTAAATCTCGATTTTTATGCATTTCTAAGTCTTTTGGCATCAAAATTTATTTTTCGGTTTCGAAAGTTTCATGTATTCCCCCCTATGGTGATTTTTCAAGATACATGAAAATTCCACTAAGTGGACTAAGAAGGGTTTTTTAGATCAGCATCACTGTTCTCATACAAATGGGCAACGCAAATGTCAAGCACTAGTTTGAAAAAATGATGCTGACTGTGTGACATAAACATTGAAGCATGCTTTTGTGAAACATTCGAATCAATCTGAATTAATAGGTGTCAAGAATGAGCCAAAATTAGTGTCAGAAAGTATCTCATAAAATGACGCAAAAAATCATGAGATTGCTTTGAAGAAAGAGAAAGGTATTAGCACACCACTAGGTGGATTAAGAAGGGTTTTTTGATATACATATGATTGAAAATAAATCAATAAGGAACAACAATCCCAAAAAATGGACGCTTGTTACTATGAAAAAATAACAACAATCTTTGCCTGCAATTTCAAAGCATTTTGTACAAAGCTTTCGTTGTTCTTTCCGGAAGTGAAAGTGGAAATCTCAGTTCGGCGGGAAAATTATAAACGGCATGATGGTAAAGCAAACCTAACACAAAATTGTCATTGCTAGGGCGTCGGTCATGGTACAACAAATGTTCATATGGGCATTCGCTGTTCAAATTGTACTAATTTGCTTGCAAGCACGTCTGTTCAATGAACGATACCCTCAGATGAATCGTTATGCTCTGATTGCGATGGAAACCATGAAACCAATTATTAACGAAGGCCTATCTGTCAAAAAAATTAAATTCTCTTGTAATAAAATTCAATTTGAAATCATTAGATGTACATATACCTAAGATTTAGCAAAACTGTTCGGCTGCCACTGCTTGCTCTTCTAAAACAACAATTTTTTTTCTAATGTATCTGTTAGTCAATAAACAATACGTACATCCGTCATGTCATCCCATTTTTTGAAATACAGCAAGTTTACGATTTTAATGCGTTGATGAGCAAATAATTCAAATGATAGCTATAAAATGCACAAGATATCGATCTATTATTTTCCTAATAGGATTCTGAATGCTGTGGAGTGATCTTCATAATGAACTCTCCGCTGGTTTTACCCCGTTTTATTTACAACAGCTCAACAAATTTATCTTCTATGAGAAACCTTTATACAATTGATCTAGCAGATTAATGTAACATTTGTAGTAACCTGGCTTTGATTCAGATTATCTATCAATAAAATTCAGGGTTTCAAATTAAGCAATGATTAGTTCAATTAGTTATATATTCTACCACCTTAGAACTAATTGGCTAGAATACAGAATGTAAACCTTGAAATTGTTTTGAGAAATATCGATACAGCCATACATAATTTAAATCATTATTGAAGTTAGGAGTCTATCAGTTCCAAAAGTTCAAACTAAATTCAATTATCATTCATCTACATCAATATCAATGTTTTTGTGATCCTGCTATGGAATAGTTGAGGTTCTTTAAAAGAAAATTAAACATAGATTCACTGAACAAATCATTCCATATTCTAAATCTTTCTTAGATTCTATACAGGTCCTCAGAAACCAGTTTCAACACTCAAAGAAGGAACTCAAATACTCCCTGAAAACGGTGGATAAGATCGAAGTCGACAACTATTCCATTTTTATTTTGTGAGTCCTATTGACATCTCATAGAAATATAAGCATATCACAAGTATTGTCTCAAGATGACATTACTGAGGCAAATTATGATGAAATAAGGGCAATCATTAGTAAACTTGAAAACAAGAAAACTAATAAGAATTTTTGAAAATTAAAAAAAATAAATTCTAAAAAAAGAATTAAATCCTCGATGTTACCTTGAGACATTGCCATTCATTTTGCAAGTGTGTTGAATACTTATTTTTATGTCTTCTAATTGGAGTGCACCATTGCACCAAACCTACACCAATGATTCCAATTTTTGCACATTTTCTACAAAACTCCGTTTGATAAACCGAAGATAGTCGTTTTAGTAAATGTTTTTGCTAAGAAAATGGTCAAAAAAGTATTTTATATTCCGTTGTCTTATTTACACAATTTAAAAGGGCCACGTTATGCACTTCGTAACTTTATATTACATGATTTAAGCTTTCCAAAAAGTATAGTAGTTAATGTTGATGTATATAAAAGTTTAAATGTAAAAATAACTTTTTAAGGCAAAGGCCAAACCGTGCACAGTCTTCAACGAAAATGTGTAATTTTACGTTTTTAGTAATTGTCTCGAACATAGTAGACATAGAAAATAATTGCAAAAAAAGTTATGCACCAAAACTTGATTTTAAGTGGTTTTAAACAAAAATGATTCATATATCCGAAACTTTTTGCGTTACACCTATAGCTTCTTCGGCATAGTTAGAAGTTCTAAAACTTTGTAGAAGACATCGTTTTTCTATCTCTTAAGGGAAAAAAGTGGTTGAAATGAACTTTTATCATAGTTGGTTTTGCACTTTTTTTATTGTGATCAAATCACGAGGTATATTTTTGTAAATGAGTCCTCCAAAGAAACTATGTATCGGATTTACGGTTTAGCAGTTAGAGAATTAAGTTCACGTTTTTGTCGATACAAACCACTGCACAGTGATGCCAATGTGGCAGAAATTCAAAAAAAACTATTTTTTTCCTGCACTGCATTATTTTTTTTGAATTTTCAGATACGTGAAAGATTACAGATTAAAGTATATAAATTTTTGAATAAGAAATAATCTCTCCATATCATCTCCTTCCATACAACATATATGGCGCAATGATGATGTTTTGCGATTACAGTTCTATATAGGTAGGAAAGGGCTGCCACTGTAATTGTATTTGTTTGTTTGAATAGTATTTGTTTTCATAACATTGTTTCTCTACTTTTCAAAAACCACTATGCGATCCTGCACATCTCGGCACCTTAAAGGTTATTTTCAATTGTTTGCGAGATCGACAATAAAAATCACAAAGACAAGGGCTATACTTTTGTAAATGAAGTCGGTGCGAGTAAAATTTAAATAAACGGCTATATGATAAATAAAATCAGAATATTTATAACATGCAAAATATAAAACACCTATGTAAATGTCGTTATATAAATCTATTTATAAATAATAAAAGTTGGTAGCGTTTTGCGTTCTCATATAGAAAGGTTACGCAATCACTGTGAAAAATGACTTTTGAACCGAGGCACGCAGGGCCGAGTGTCATATACCATTCGACTCAGTTCGTCGAGTACGCAAAATGTCTGTGTGTATGTGGGTATATGTGCTTATGTGTGTATGTAACGTTTTTTTGCACTAACTTTCTGGAGCTGGCTGAACCGATTTTCATAAACTTAGATTCAAATGAAAGGTCTTGTGGTTCCATACAAAATTCCTGAATTTTATTTGGATCCGACTTCCGGTTCCGGAATTATAGGGTTAACTGTGCAAAACATAGTGAAAATAAGTTCACCATCTTTTTTTGGAGATGGCTGAATCGATTTTTGCAAACTAAGATTAAAATATAAGCTCTTCAGGTTCCATACTAAATTCCTGAATTTCATTTGGATCTGACTTCCGGTTCTAGAGTTATGGGATAAAATGTGCAAAAAAATGAAAATATGTTTTCTAGCTTTTCTCATAGATGGCGCGACCGTTTTCCACAAACTTGAGTTCAAATGGAAGGTCCTGTGGTCCCATATGGAATTCCTTAATTTCATCCGAATCCGACATCCGGGTCCGGAAATACAGGGTAAAGTGTGTTAAAAATATTATACCATCACTGAAAACGACGAAAAACCACAAGAAAATTTCTAAATCGACTTCAAATCTTCTGCAATTGATAATTTCTATCAATAGACGGTCAAACAAACCGATTTCGGTTATTCTTTCAAGAATCGAATAATTATTTATTTATGATAGTATAATTGATATGAGAAAGGCATCTTTACACCACTAGGTAGATTAAAACAGGTATTTTCTGCTAAGTTTCATGATTTTTTGTGGGTGTATAAATACAGTACAGTTGGTACCGACTCGGATATCACGTTTGTACAATTCCTTTTCCTCAGATTCGACGAATGAATCGATCCAATTTTTGGTGGTGTAGTTTTTGAAACTGACCTGACAAGTTATGCGCAATGGATTGGAGCAAATGGCAACCATATGGAGCAATGTCTGATAAAAATGTCGGCTGGGGCAGAACTTTTCATTGCAGCGATTACAAAAAAAGCTTTTACAACCTTCGGAACATGGGACCTTGTATTGTCATGAAGCAAAAATACTATATCATGAAGATCTTTATATTGCGTCCGCTTTTCATGCAATACTCTGTTCAAACGCAGCAAGTGTAATATGTATATGGTACCAGTGATGGTGTCACCTAATTTAAGCAGCTCTTAACTTAGTATTCAACCACATTTTGTTTCGTACTTCTCTTATTGTAAAGTTTTCGATCTTTCATAAAATCGAGTCGAAAAACTTAAGAAATGAAAAATGATCAACATTTCCCAAAAATCAATATTTTTGTAAAAAAACCTTTTCGTTTGTCACTCTCCCATCTTTACTAATAGTGCAATAAACTTCAACAGTTGTAAGTTACAACATTTCAGAAAATAAAAATATTAAGATTAGCACTTTTGGAGAAAATTGATGTTTTCAAGTTTGAAAGGAAAAAGTTTTTTTTCTCAGTGTATACATTTTCCACGCAGGTTTAATCATAATCTGAAATATTAGTGAAAGCTCCAAATCAATCACGAATTAAAAAAAAAAAATACACAAGTGAATTTATTCAAAAAATCGTCATTTTCCGGTCCGTAGCGAACGGTGCATCATGTCTTTTTTAGGTGGATCGAATATTTTTTCATACAATATCAAGATGGAAATATATTCTGAGACCTCAAATTTTTAATAAAAAATCATCCAGCTGACGTTTACCGACACATTTATGGTTTCTGCCAACTTTTGTAATGAAAGAAATCACTGTGCACTGTGGGGTGTAGGCCTAATTTCCAGTGGAATGTTCAACCTAGAACCTGTATGGGACAAGCAGTTGGTTCAACACTTTTACTGAACATCTCGCTCAAACGCAAAATTTGGCATTGTCTACTATTTTTCCCCTTGTTGAAAAAAAAAAAATCATTACGCTAACAAACTCAAACATGAGCTCAAATGTGAGCTAGTAATATTTTTCCCGGTTTTCCACTTAAATTTGCGACTTTTTCCCGGTTTTTCCCGGTGAAACAAAATTTTCGATTTTTTCTCGGTTTTCCCGGATTTTCCCGGTCACTTGCCACCCTGTATTTAATATATAATATTTGGGACAATTTCACCATGACAGTTTTAAATATGGGTAACATAACATGGATTCCAAGACCTCCTGCACGTCCAAGTGCATTAGATTTTTCTCTTTGTTCGACTTCAATTCGACTAGATTGCACCTGGAAAATATTTTTTGAATTACACGGTAGCGATCATTTACCAATCATCATCACAATCAGTAGTAGCAAATGCATTGCTACATCAGTTAATCGACCTTATTCTAAATAACGTCGTATCGTTTTTTTCCCTCGTATTTCGTTTGTATTCCCCATAACGCTACCAAAATCAAAGGTAGCTATGATTCGATCGAACCACATTCGATCGAAAAATCAATACGTCGTTATTCAGAATAAGGGCGAATATTCCATATGATATGACAAATATATTGAATGGATGGAATACCAAAGTAGATTCTCAAGTATCTTGAATTCAATGGAAGAGCTCCCCCCCCCCCGTTGGCTTGCTTGTTTGTTCGATTCTGGAGGCCGCAGAACAATCCCAAATCAGAGTTTTGAAAAATGTTTGACCTTAGAAACCAGATACAAGAGCATATTTCGGGCCAAGAAATGTAGCTATTGGAGACATTTTGTAGAAGGTTTGTCAAGAGAAACCTCAATGAAACACGGCCAGACGAATGTGGAATCGTAACGTGGGAAATGAGAGTGAGGAATACTCGAACCGATGGGTATTTGACTTTGCTAGGAAAGTTTGTCCAGATTCTGTTCCTACACAGAGCAATTTTCAGTGATGGATTTTTCTATAGCACTCTTGTCTTATCACAATAACGCTCCCGGGTTGAACAACATTTAATGAAACTTAAGAATCTGTCCGATATTGCAAAAAGAAGTTTGTTGGAATTGTTCAACAAGTTTCTTCATCAAAACATTATTCCATCTGCGGGAGGCAAGTAAAAATTATCGCCATTCAAAAGCCGGGGAAATCAGCTTCCAATCACAACTCACATAGATCCATTATAATGTTGTCATGCATCAGAAAATTTTTCGAAAAAAATCGAAAACCTAACAATTACGTACATTAAAACTCAGATTACCTACTTCAATAACCAACTGTTCCAAAGCACACACTACTGCGTTGCCGTTCAATGTCATCCTAACATCGCAGGTAAACACTTTTGCTGTCAAGGCCAACTAGATCGCACTGTTCTTCTTCTGGCAACAAACAATTCAATCGGCTGACAATCGATCTGCAAGCACCAAAACAATCATCTATCGAAAACAATCACTGCTCAAATTTACACTTAACCTAGAAAGGTCGACCTTTCGATCCACTATCAACGGGTTCCGAGCAGAGTTTCCCCGTCGTCGTCGTCGTCGTTGTCACAGCGCTCAAACGAAAACAATGAACCATCCTGTGTAGCCGGAACAAGAGAATCTGCTCAATATTTCACCTCAACAATCTGTCATCTGTCCAACGGAGGACACTTTCAGCGGGTAAGGCAGAGACCGTCTGGGTAATTCAACCTAGCCAGGTGAGACCGCATGACGGGAGCTTGCGCATCGAAACAGTTGAACCACGTGCTAACCGTCGGAACAGAAAGTGGCGCCAGTTGGTGTCGGTGCGGTCGGTTGAGAAAGTACGAATCGGTGCTGTGATGTTTTACTTCCTCCGGCGCCACAACGTTTCGCCAGCCATGAAGGTGCTTCCTGCTTCCGATGTTTCCCTTTCCAATGCTTTCTTCTGATTGGTTCGCATTGCTCCACTGGGGGGGCGTGTTTTTGCTAAACCAATTCAATTAAGTGTGTGAATAATACGACGCTTCGTTATTATTACCTCAGCCCGTGGGCTACTTTTTCCACCAGACTGTGTCCAAACAGAAAACGGGATTGCTATCCTAAGATGGCAAACAAAACAGCTGATAATTTTTTAGCAGAATATGCTGTTATTTCATTGTATTTTATATTGATAGATTTTCACATGATTCATTCAAATGTCAAACAGGGGAAGATTGTTCTCTCAATTTCGATTATAAAATTACATCCGTATCACACCGCACCGAAAAACCAGAACCGAGTGATTTGTTTGCCTAACTCACACCGGCTCATATTCCTCTTGTTAGCACTTTTCGAATAGACACATCGTTACTTGTTTTATAATTGTTTTATAAGCTTCATTCAGTGCCGGAGCCCGCTATCCCATTTATTGTCTGCGCCGTAATAGAATTTAAACAAGGCCATTGATTTTCCCCTGGGATTGTGCCCCTCAACGTCAGTCAGTCGATGGAACAGGTAACGAAGACCGACTACCAACTAGAGCGGCTTAAATAAATGATACAAAATGATTATCACAATAGCAAATCCTGATGATGAAGGCGTTTCATGGGTGGAGGTGGTAGCTTCCAGCCGTTTGAGCAGGAGACCTGCTGGATTAGATACGAGGACCGATTATTTTCCCTTCCCGACAGTTTTCTAATTGAATGCTATTTGTGGTGTGAAAATTAATTAAATGACAAATTGCATTGATTATGTTATTCAACTTGTTCATTTTTAAATGACGAAGAGGTTTAGTTGTATGGTAATTGAGTTAATGAATGTTGCGGGCGAAAGTTTGAGGATTTGGTCTTAGTTTTTAGTTTTCATACTTTTTTTTACGCGTCGTCTTAGGCTCGACAGTGCAGAGAAGTTTTAATTGAACTGGTTAGTGCAAACTTAAATAGTTCAACTTGAACCACTAAGTAGACGTAAAGTTAATGCTATTTGCAAAACACTTTTTCAATTGGCACCGAAGGGTCATGACGTTTGAACTTTGAATTTGAACTGCTTTGCATTGACGAGTCTTAAACGAAAGGTAAAGAAAAGCAAAAACGGTTATGTGACCTAAGCACAAACTTAGGATAACCCCTAAAGGATAGTTTTCATAATTTTTTGTAATCACATAAAAGACGTCACGCCGCCAGGGGAAGTGAAGTGTTTCACAAAACGTGACCTTTTGTGACAGGGGGAAGGGGGGAGGGTTTTTGGAATGTGACGTCCATTATTTTCAATGAGCGTATTTTTGCAATACCCAATTATGTTACTGCTTTGCCCTATTTCCTGAAAAAATCTCCACAATAAACATTTACATTCTATAGGAAAACGTGTATTTGTTGATGTAAAAGAAATTCAAAAAGTTCATTTGGTCGGTCACATCGAAATTATATGCTCCTTGATGTATTTAAAATTCATTCAGCAATACCATGTTGGCGGAGTAATATCAATAAAACCAGCAAATAACATTAACATATATGTTGTGATTATCAATAATTATAATGATAAGAAAAGCATGTTCAATCATAAAGCATGACATGCAGCTGATTAATTTACCCTGTTTAGCTTGAATATCATACACAGAAGTAACAGCCCGGGTAGAAGTGATTTGCAAACCAATTATTAAAACCAAACATCTCAATGGTAGAAAATAACATTCTTTAGTTTGAAATAAGAGTTAAAATATCCAAAATCATTTCAAAGTCTGCATGAGAAAATAGCAATAAAATAGAAAATTCTACCATTGTAACTTCAAAGCAAGAACATAGGAAAACATTAATAGAAGACGAATTTTCCAGTAATTTGATTTTTTAGCTTTGAGAATAGTATATCATGAGAATTTCTCTTATCTTATTCTGATGCAGTATATTCAACTGTATTCCATTTGAAAAAGCAACCACTGGATCAATTGTACTTAATGAAATTGGTATGCCTCATCAATAACGAAATAAGATATAATAACAAATCTTGATGCTAAATAGATTTTGTCTAATCTATCAAGAAGATTCCTTCGATTAAATATCAAGAAAATATGAAGTATTGCTATGACAGCACATGAACCTCAAGACAAGATATGATGGTAATATTTGTTATTATTTTGATTTTCGTTTACTATTCACATCTATCCGAGAGCAGCGCAAGTTTTGCTAGGGCAATTCAAACGCAGCGCCTGCCGTGTGCTCAAACCCTGTACTCCTGTTACTTTCATAAATTAAATTAATGTCAAAAAGTGTTTTATTGAGTTTAATCGAAACCGCAACGAAGCGAAACCGGTATTTTCCCCAACTCTGTTGATAAGGAGTGTTAAAAGAAGGAGAATTGAAACAGATGATTTAAATGTTTCATCAATTCCAATCAAATACTTTTGTTAAATTATATAATAACATAATTTCGATGGTTTTGTAGTTTTAGAAGAATTTTTTAATCTAATGACAGCATGTAATAAATTGATTTTTACCTCATATTTGTATGGTTTGTCATACATAGGGGGGGGGGGGGTCTTTGGTGCTGTGACAATTTGTGACAAAGGGATTTCGATTTTGGAAAATTTCATGTACTCCGCCCTATGGTGCTTCTCCAAGATCGATCCAAGCATTTAGCTCAAATTTTGCATGAGGGCTCTTTTCGAGGTGCTTAAACTTTTGAGCACTAGAGCTTTACGAAAGTAGAGGTGATCTCAAAATTCTGGCCCCCCTATATATAAAAGCGGTAAAAATCAACGTGTTTTGCCGGTTACGTCACTTATACCATCATATCTCCGGAACCAAAAGTCACAGCCATTTGATCTTCGAACTTGATCAATGACCCGACAGTAGCTTTCAAACGAGCCTAAGCTTGGTAAAATCGGTTCAGCCATCTCTGAGAAAATTGAGCGGTAAAAATAGCTTCGAAAAGTGCACACACATACACACACAGACATTTTCCGATCTCGTCGAACTGAGTCGAATAGTATATAACACTATGAGTCTCCGAGGCTCCGTTCGAAAGTCGGTTTTTTCAGCAATTCTAATACCTTTCTATAGAGAAAGGCAAAAATTGTAAAGGAAGCAAGCAGGATTTAGTACGGCAGTTCTTTGATAAATTTAGAATCCATGATAAATTTAGGGGTCTTGGTACCACGTAGGTTAGTGCACATGTCAATTTGATCTTTTGTGTTAAGTTTTGTCAGTAGATGTGTCGACGAAACGACTAAACTTCTTTTGAAGAAGGCCATCGAATAATATATAAGACTGAGAAAGCCACAAACAGGAACTATTAACTCTACTTCCAGTCGTTCAATACATAACGTAACTCTCTTCATTTTCTAAGAAACATCAAGATCAATTTATACAATCTTAGACATAAATAAAATGGTCAACGTCTATAAAGATAGACTGCTTTTGACTTTTGTTCGGATCTCACTACAGCGTGAGATGTGTTCAACATTTTAAACCATCATTAAGAGAGAAAGTTTAAAAAACGAGTGATTCTTATCGATTTGGATCAAAACAGTTAAAAAAAAGGTAATGTAAGCCCAAAAAAACTTGTTTGTTCTTATTGAATATTCAAAGAAAACTTTTTTTGAGAATCCCTTAGTAATATTATTGCAAACAGTTATATGAGAAAGGCATCATACAGCACTAGGTGGACTAAAACAAGTTTTTTTTCGTTAAAAAGCAATGATAAAGCGATTCACGAAATTGTTTCTTATCCATTGTTTTACAAATATCAATCCTAGTGCAGCTTAATTCACTTTAACTAGTTGATAGAATGTCATCAGAATGTTATGAAAGTTTTACAGGTATCTTTTGGAGATTGGATCTGGACAAATTAAACTTGGAATAGAACAAATTTGGTGTTACTTCAATCTAAGATGATTTTTTGGTTCATTCAATTGTGTATTATTAGTCATCCTCAAACTAATTACAGTTGATTAATATGGCTGCATGATTAAACTACGAAATTTTGTGTTTCCTCCAGCTATTAAGGTCAGCAACCGATTTAGCTGCTTTTATCCCAAATTTTTGAAATTTTTCCTATGGTGGTGGTATCTTGTTGTTTATATTGAGAGAGTTCCCTCTTCGCGAGAGCTTAATACAGCTCGATAGGTCGCAATTCCGGAAAGTTAGGTGGATTCGGCACAACATGGACTCCAGTCGCTTTATACCATTTCAAAGCATTTTCGGCGGAATAACAAGATGCCAAATCAGGCCAGAAGAACGAGGGAGCATCATGGCTACGTAGGAATTATGACAATCGCTTCTTTAGGCATTATTCACGGTATATTTCTTTGTGTACCGTTCCGGTAGTGATGAACCTTTGGCTTGTTCACTACATATTGACTGCCGAACCGAGTATTATTTGGGAAACCTGGCCTCTTTCTACGTCCTGAAATGCTTTCGTTCCATTTATGGCAGTAGAAAACGACATTCCGGGAAGCTGCTTAAGCTTAAAATTACGTTTCGTCTTAGATTCATCAGTGCACAGCAGTTTATGTTGAACTGCTACCTCCGGCCTGACGGTTCAACATAAACCGCTAGGCAGACGTAAAGTTAATGCGGTTCGCAAAACACTTTTGCGCATAACCATTTTTACTTAAATTTACGTTTCGACTTAGACTCAGTGCGTAGTGCGTTTCGTCCGACACGTCAGTTTTGAAACTACAATAAGGAGGAATTTCAAAAAAGTGTTTTGCAAATGCGGTAAAAAACCTTTTGCTCCTTAAACTTAGCAGCTGCTTAAAGTCTTCTAGCACATAAGTTTTGTTATCCATTATGACACAGAAAATCTTCGTCTAATATTCGCGATTCAACTTGCGAGCCCGAGTTCATTACGGTTCGGTACAGATTTCGCCTTGAACGATTTTATACCTTGCCAGTGCTTGAAAGAATGCACGAACAATTCAGGAGTTCCTCAAGGTAGTAATTTGCAAAATGGCTGCAAATTGGTCTATGCAGACGATTTAAAATTGTACCTCGTAGTTCGTACCGTAGAGGATTGCCAGCGGTTCAATATCTACTAGAATTGTTCGTAGATTGGTGTCACAGAAACAAGTTAATCATTAACGTAGAAAAATGTCAGGTCATTACGTTCTACCGTACTTTGAATTATGTGAAATTTAATTACAGTATTGGTGGCTCTGTTCTGACTAGAGTTAACCAGGTGAGCGATTTAGGAGTATTGTTGGATGAAAAACTGACCTTTGATTCAAAAGCTTCACTTCAGTTGGGATTTTTTTCAAAAATCGCGAAGGATAAAGATCCTCATTGCTTGAAGGCATTATATTGCTCACTCGTTAGACCTATTCTTGAGAACGCTTCATCAGTTTGGTTACCGTATCAGCTCTCGTGGTGCATACGAATTGAACGAGTTCAAAAGCGGTTTGTTCGTTGAGCATTACGGAATTTACCGCGGAGAGATCCCTCGAATCTTCCACCATATCCAAATAGATGTCAACTAATCGGAATCGAATCGCTGTTACGCCGCCGTGGAATACAACAGGCAGTAGTTATTGCAAAACTGATCAACGGAGAAATCGATGCACCGGAATTGCGATCCGAAATTATTTTCCAGCACCGAATAGAACCCTGCGGAATGGCACTCTACTTCAGCAAAGATTTAATAGAACTAGTTTTGGATGTAATGAACCGATAACCGCTGCCATTCGATCATTCACTGCTGTAGAAGATCTTTTTGAGTTTGGTGCATCATCCAGCCGCTTCGCTATTAAAGTCACACACTCTTCTGTGTTTTGATATTTTTTCTATTCTTTGGTTTTTGTTTTTAATTAAATTATGTGTATTTTGTTTTTAATAATGTTATGTAACTATTAGTTTTAGATGTATTGTGATAATTATTATGTGTTGTTTTTTTTTAAGATGGTGGTTTTTGCGCCCGTTTGAGAATGTTCAACTCAAATAGGTTATTTTATGTTCAACTCAAATAGGTTTTTCTCCACATATCCATGTAGATTTCGTATCCGATGGATATTACAATAATAAATAAAACAAAAAAAAGTTGAAGACATTTTTATTTTTCTAGCCACAGTACATACCGAAACATCTGATATCTTCTGTAAAACTTATTTCACCTTCGCATTCTTCTGGTGATTCCTCCCAGCCTTTCTGGCTGTTATCGAACGTATATCGAATGATTTAGGAATGTTATGGACAGAGCTTGCAAGAAAACAAGTTTTCTAATTACAGATCCGAATTTTTATTGCGGCCGCATATAATTGCTTTTCGCACTTGACGCCATCTTCGATCTAAAAGCTTGTTGTATCACCTAAACTTTATTTTACGCGTTTTATGTTTCATGCATTGAGGAAGTATTTCCAGAAGTATACGTATTTGGGAGTGTCCAGATTTTGTCGCAAACAAGCCTTACCTCTGTTCAAATATAATATCATTGGTTCAATAGAATTGAAAAACTGTTACCCTTGAAATTAGTAACTAGTCGTTCAAATGTGGCCCAAAATTACCAGGAACAAAATTAGTTATTTTTTCCTATTCCGATTGAATCCTCTAAGATCATCCCTAGCGATAAGATGCAACATACTTTTTCTGAACTATTCGCGAACTAATTGTCCATTTCCAATCTCGAATCTTGTTGATAATATTTCCCAAAGAGTTGATTTTTAACAGAAAAATTTATTAAAATGCGTTTCTTAGATATCTGACATTGAAAAAAAATGGCGCGAAAATCTTGAAAACCGCGCAACCTTTATGAATCTTAACTTGAACTTGATGAATCTCACCCAAAACAATTCAAAGATATTTGTTTCAATTTGGAAAATCGGCTGGTATCGAATATGTCAACTTTAAAGTGATACAAGATTGTTTTCATGTTCTCGGTGCTGAATTCGGCAAACGAAACAACGAATTTCGAAGGTTAAAATTTGAGCAACTGAAACTGAATGTTGTGAAAACTAAATATGACTCGTGAAATCGACCAGACTATTAAAATTTTTGGTGCAACTATTGATAAATTGGTTCTATTCGATCATTAAGACTTACCAAAAGAACAAATGAATAATTAACCCTGGATAGACTCTTGTCAGTCTTTCTTTTGACGAAGAATTTACACCTGCTTACCTAGATCGATTTGCCTTTCTATATATAAAGGTTATGGAATTGTTAGATAAACTGAACAAGCTCGAAGATCAATTGGCCATCACTTCCGGTTCCGGAGGTATAAGTGACTTAATCGACAAGATGCAATTTTATTCCCTTCGTTCAATTTTCTCGGAGACAGCTTAGGGGCTGTCCATAAAAGACGTCACGCTTTTTTGACGATTTTTGACTCCCCATCCCACTTTTGTCACAAATTGTCACAGAAGCTAAGATCTTCACCCCTATGTCACATGTCACGAATTCAAAATAAATAAAATTCATCTCAATGCATTCTCATTCATATGTATAACAAACCATACAAATATGAGGGAAAAATTGATTTATTACATGCTGTCATTAGATTAAAAAATATCCCTAAAACTACAAAATCATCGGAATTATTTTATTAATATCAATTATATAAATTAACAAAAGTATTAGGTGTACAACTTTGCTACCGCCGTTTCTTTCCAAAATTTAAAGCTTTATTGCGAAAAAGTGCTTACAGATGTATTATTCAAAGTATTGTCCGTCGCTAGCGACAACTTTCTCCCATCTTTTCGGATCCCGGCTTGAAAAAAGGAGTCCTTTTTTGACGCTATCCATGAAGCAATCCATTTTTTCAACTCTTCGAAGGATTGAAAATGTTGATCTGCCAGGCCGTGTGCCATCGAACGGAATAGGTGGAAGTCAGAAGGGGCGACATCTGGGGAATACGGCGGGTGGGGTAAGACTTCCCATTTCAGCGTTTCCAGGTACTTTTTGACCACTTTTGCGACGTGAGGCCGCTCATTGTCGTGTTGGAGGATGACTTTGCCATGCCGCTCTTGATACTGTGGCCGCTTTTCTTTTAGCGCGCGACTGAGGCGCATCAGTTACGTTCGGTAGCGATCTCCTGTGATGGTTTCACCCGGTTTTAAGAGCTAGTAAATTGTTATTCATCTTTGAAGGTTTTTTCTCTTCCACCATCATGTTTGTCTTCGACATCGAAATCACCATTTTTAAAACGTTGAAACCACTACGTTCTTTTACTCAGAGCAGCATCACCGTAAGTTTCTGAAAGCATTCGATGCGCTTCAGTTGCAATTTTTTTCGAATTGTAACATAAAAGTAAAACAAAAAGTAAACGCAAAAGGCGAGAATTGGGCACATAAACAGACATTTTCGAGCGTGAATAATACGAAAACAAGAACAACTGTCACTGAAACGGCGATGACAATTCGTTAGGCACTGTACACATTCACTTTAAAGGCATTATCATCTATGTATTTTGACCAGCCTCAGCCGGTACAGCCACCTATCGGAAAACTGCGAAAGCAAAGTTGTACACCGATATTTGGTTGGAATTGATGGAACATTTGAATCATCTGTTTCATTCCTCCTAGGGGTACACAGATATATTATTGTTTTAGGTAAAGAATAATATTTCTATAGTGTAGCATACCGGGCTGAGAAAATAAAGACCAAAACCTCATCAAAATAAGATCACTGCCGGAGAATCTTTTCATGATCAGTTGATCAGTGAATTTTAAATCACATCGATCAATATCGGTACTGATCTTCCGTCACACAATAGGTAGTGATTTTGAGCTAAAATGATTCTTGATTTATGTAAGTTTAATCATTGGATGATTCGATAAGCTTTGATGTTGGTGGAGGAAAATCACATATGATCAAGATAAGACATGACATGATCTACGTCTGAAATCGTTGATCTCCCGCCCTTTTTCAAATGGAGTACAATTGAATAAACTGCATCAGAATCAGATAAGAGAAATTCTTATGATATACTATTATCAATGCTAGAACATCAAATTACTGAAAAAAATGTCAGTGCATAATTTAAGCTAAATTCCGCTAATTTACTCGCTCCTCCGTGCACTTTTGCTAATAACAACAGAAATGATTTCCTGCATCATTCATTTCCGAATTTACAAGAAGAAGCTTTTACATCAACAAATACACGTTTTCCTATAGAATGTAAACGTTTATTGTGGAGATTTTTTCAGGAAATAGGGCAAAGCAGTAATATAATTAGGTATTTCAAAAATGCGCTCATTGAAAATATTGGACGTCACATTCCAAAAATCTCCCCTCCCCCCTTCCGCCTGTCTCATAAGGTCACGTTCTATGAAACAACCTCCTCCCCCTTGCGGCGTGACGTCTTTTATGGACAGCCTCTTAACCGATTTCCACAAGCTTAGGGTCGTTTCAAAGCTACTTTTAGGTTATGGATCTAGTTCAAAGATAAACTGACCGTCATTGTTTGTGTATATGCCAAATAATCTCACTAAGTTTTTACGGAGATAGCTGAACTAATATTGTTTTCGTTCTTAAATTGTACTACACCAGTTCAGCGAAAGCTGCACTGAAACCGTTCGTTTTTACCGATTGCACTACACTTTTTCTGCACCAGAAGAGTGGTCCAGGAAGAAAAAATAGGAGGAAACTATTATTCACGCTTTTATTATTGGCCTTAGTGATTTAAAGTCTTCGGCACATTAGTTGCACTTAACAAACTGCGTTTTTCGGCCATAGTGGTTTTAGGGTGGCCCTAAAACAAACTATGAATTAAAAAAATATTTCCAAATCTGGATGAGATAGAACAATGCATCCTTCCACAATAATTTAGAAAAAATCAATTTAAGGCAACTTTGTCGACCGTCGGCGTGTATCTTTAACCGTTTTTATATTAGAACGGTTTACATATCCTAAGTTAGGGTGTTTCTTAAAAAAACAGTTTTTATTCAAAACTTTTTCATTTGAATTTTCTCAATGAAGTAATGTTCTAAGCAACTCAGGAGCCCAAAAAGGCGTAACTTTTATTGGAAGAATAATTCAATAGTTATAGTTATGAAAGATTTTAACAAAAAATACGCCTTGTTTAAATAACGGTTTCTAAAAATGGGGCAATCCGAAAAAAAATTTCGATTGCATTTGATAACTTGTACTTTTTTTATATAATATGAGAAAAAAATGGAAAACAGTTATTTTTCTATCTCATTTAAATCAACATTTCGTGCAAGTATTTTTGTATGTTATCATATAGCATGACAGCGAAGAATATTTTATTTGAACAATTTTAACAAGGTTATCAACCCTACTTTCATACAATGGGCTCAACTACGAAAAAGTCGTTAAAAGTTCCGCTTTACGCGAGAAAAACACGTGATAGTACTACTGAATTGTTAAAACGTGTTCATTGCGGAGAAAAAAAAAACAAATTAGGTTTTACAACATCACATCACAAACGATGATGAAACAAGTTTTTGTTTAACATAGGTATACCGATGGTTTGCTTAAATTTTACAATAACACCGTTATCTGTCAAATGATGTTCATTTAGCGTAGTTTGTGTGATTATGTTATGTTTGTGTGAAACCTAAAGCGGCCCATACACGTACAGTTTTCCGGACAGTTTAGATGAACCTTACTCTGAATAAAAAACTGAACGATTACTTGAGCTGAGCGAGTGTGGCCAGTAGGGATGGTACTCGGAAGGTAAAGTATCGATACCTAGGGTATCGGGATACCAAAATTTTGGGTATCGATACAAGGTATCAAAAGGCAATAAAGTATCGATACCTGTAAGTATCAATTGATACTTGAGTAGCAGCGGGTTTTCCCATAAATTTGTTGTGAAACTAGTATACGCACTTCGCCTTTGGTGACTTTTGGTCCACGTCAAAGAATTTCACATTTCACTTATTTTCTCAAAAAAAAAAACCATATCATAACCTTTATGTCCATACACGGATATTACACTAAAAGCCAATTCCTATTGAATATTTAGGAGATTCGTTGGTTTGTTCAAAAGCACATATTCTTTTTCTTCGGCTCGTCAGTGCTAATTTTGCGGTTTAAATTGAACTACTATTACTATTACCACGGGACCAGGGACGGACAGAACGGAAGCACCAGGCTTGCGCATGTATTGGTATGACGGGGAAAAATTCGTACTCGACAATCTCGCGTCGTTGAAATTCGTACTCGACAATCTCGCGTCGTCCCACAGGCGCACTGAGAGAGAGTGCAATGAGTGTGAAGTATTGAAATGTTTGAATACTCTGAGAGTATGGCCTTTATGTGCCTGTATTGCTGATGGTTTTCGCTCATTTCACTTTCTTTCAGTGCACTTGTGGGACGAAGCGAGATTGTCGAGAACAAATTTCAACAACGGCCAGTCCACGTCATACCAATCCATGTACGAGCCTGGCGCTTCGTCAAATCCGAAGAAAAAAAAGTTCAATTGGGGACGGGTATAGCGGGATGGGTTAGTCGATGCCTTTCACGCAGCCCACCTGGGTTCGATTCCCAACCCTGAACATAGTCTTAGAAAGTTTTTCTGGCCCGAAGAGGCGAATTACCTTAAGGTTGAAGCCTCTGTAATTGAAACAAAAATCTTTCCATCGTAATGGGAATTGACTTTAATCCGTTGCGATACTGTAAGTATCGAGACCAAAAGTATCGATACTAACAGTATCGCTCTGATGCTATATCGATACCAAAAATACCCGATTCTTGAAAAAAAGTATCGATACCTCAAAGTATCGACTCGGTATCGGACATCCCTAGTGGCCAGGTTAGTTTAGCGTTTTGTCTTCATGTCAGTATCATCATCTTTTTCAATAGAGGCACATTATTCTGATCAAAAGAAAACTAACGGACTTTTCCGAAAGCTGCCGAAGAACGAGACTGAATCGTGTACGGAAAATTCAGGAGAATTTCTTGACAGAGGAACTCATGCTGGCAGCTTCATCAAGTGCGAAAAATTCAGGTCAACGACTTGCAGGGAAAATACTAGAAAATCCCCAACCCAAAAGCGTAGAAGTGGTCAAATACAGAAATGTCACGCCGCTGACACCTGAAGAGGCGACAGAGTTTATTTGTAGAAACAATTTCAGCAAGTCGGAATATCAAGATGTACGATCTACCTAGCTCCTAGCCTCAAGCAAGGAGCAGATTTGTATCCTTGTTACAATAAAATCGTGAAGGCGAAAAAACTCTGTTACTCTTCTGGTATATAGACATATAGATAAATGTCATACAACACATTCAATAATATTTATATTTCATATATAATAGGAGTTTCTGTCAAACCCTCAGAGGCTCGTGACGTTCTTCAGGATTTATAAGACCACACTGCAAAACGACTTTTTGAATATATAAACTGCACAATTGAATTGAATCAAGAGCAAAAATTGATTTTAATTATCAAATGGGAAGCTGATGCAAGTTCGACTCATAGCAGGTACGACTTTAATACAAATTTATAGCAATATCTGTCATTTTAAGTAGACAAATGTTATGACGAATTTCATCTCACTAAAATTCATTCTTTGTCTCTGAAACTAAATGCATTTTACATGCTTTCAATTACATTATGAAGGACATTTCCGCCAATGAAAACTCAGTTTCTTCTATGTAATAGCAATCTTTTTCGAGTATATATTATTATGCAATCTCAAATTTGTTTTTATTGTACTATACGAATTATTTGCTTTTCTATTCACAGCAAAACTATCTACTATCATACCAAATTCGTATTTGTTAAAAATTGTTCAAAATTTTCCGTTTTCAATAAGTATCATCAGTTATTCATCGATGAAGACGGGAAATTACGCGAATACAGCGATTCGAACATATTTACTGTATCGATGGTGCCATTATTAGGGGAAATAAATGGTGTCAAACCCGTAATTTGGAAAAACGACTGTCCTTCATCAGTATCTTTGTGTCGACCAATTATACTAGTTTTCGAGAATGTACAACTTACAAATCGAGTAGTATCAGATATTACCGCTGAGATCAATGAACTTGTGTCTACCAAAATTGATTCTGTTTTTATTTCAACAAAGATGTGTTTCACAATGGTAGACACGAAAGTTATTAACGATTTGACGGGAACTTCTTCACAAGCTTGCTTCATTTGTCGGCGATCTGGTATGAAACTTAATCATCCAAAAGAAGCAGTAGACTCGGATGATGATCCTTCCAAATACCAATTCGGACTCTCTCCGCTTCATGCGTATATTCGCACTATGGAGTTGCTTCTCAAGATTTCTTCTCGTTTGTGCTTGGAGAAACCAACGTGTAAAGTTTCAAAGAAAAATAAAGCAGTGAGCCATAATGAAAAATCTATCCGTTCGGCTCTTCGAGAGCAAATGGGTCTACGAATCAGTGAACCTCGGCTAGGGGGAGGAAATTCAAACAGCGGTAATGATGCGAGGCGGTTTTTTGAAGGACGAGAGATAGTTGCTAAAATTACAGGACTGGATCATGGTTTATTGGAAAGATTTTATGTTATACTGTCACTAATTAACAGCAAAATGAAGATCGATGTAGTGTCTTTCGGAATATATACGAACAGTACACATGAGCTATATATACAACAAGTTGTATGGTTGGTACGCTTTGTCACCAACTATACACAAATTACTCGTGCTATTGTACAATATGCAGTTCTTCCAATTGGAATGTTCTCAGAAGAAGCCGCAGAAACGAGAAACAAATGCATTCGAAAATTTAGGGAAAATAATAGAAGAAAATTTAACAGGCAGGTCAATTTAGAAGATCTGTTCTTAAGACTTCTAATTTCCATCATTTCTCTGACCAACAAAACAAACAAAAATACTAATAAAGTTTTCCTTCCAGAAAATACGCGGCATCTAATATTGTAATATGATACTCGTTAATATACATATTGTTCCAATTAAATTTACAAAGTAGTTTTGGAAAATCGCCTTCCTTTGCATGGCCACTTATAAGAACCACTAGGAAATTGATTTGTTGGCGCTTTTCATCATGTAATTGCTATAAATGAAATGAAATTTAGGAGATTTCTCAAAGTTCCGCATTGAAACTGAGTGTGACAAACACAAACACTTTTGATTGGTATATGATATTCGGCTCTATGGACCTCTGTTCAGAAATCAGTTTTCACAGTGATTGTAAAACCTTTCTTTATTAATAATAATAATAACCTTTCTTTATGAGAAAGTTGAAAAGTTTAAAAGGTACATCTTATTATACGTACAACAAATGCCCAAAGAATAGATTGTAGATATTTGTCATGAAAATACACTCTCAATTCCTTTTTCTAACACTTCTTAGTATATTACTAAGCTAGATGTTATATGATAACGTACAAAAATACTTGCACGAAATTTTGATTTAAATGAGATAGAAAAATAACTGTTTTCCAAATTTCCAACCTAAACCGGTGTAGTGCAGTTTAAAAACGAAAACGACATAATTTTATTAAACTTAGATTTAAATGAAAGGTCTTATGGTCCCTATACTGAAATCCTGAATTTCATCCATATCCGAATTCCAGTCCCGGAATTATAGGTTAAAGTTCAATGCTCAAACCTCGAGTAATGAGCATTATATCTGGCAACTTTCAAAGGTCCTTTCATACTATACACCCATTTCACATATTTGTACCGAAATGTTCCGGTTTCGTCATTGCGCACTATTATACAATTTTGAAACCATTAAAGAAAACAGTCAAAACTCGGAAAATCCACATTTTAATTGATTTTTTACACACTTGTGTACTTTATCATAAAAGGAAACAACGAATTCTCAGCACATGTCGTCGCCCGATAATGACGACTGATCGCGTCGGTGTCACGGCATGAAATAACACTTTTGTGCCGAGCATTAGACGACACGAGACCGAAACGCGCCAAATTTCCCAACGGTGGTTGTTTAGGGAACTAGAACTTGCGCACGCAGGTGCATTCCATTCGGACCTCACCAGCGGATATGGTCGGGATGTGTGCGTTTCGGTGCAATAATGTTATTTACAGACCAACCTCCTCGCCTTTGATTAACGGTTGCGCAGTCACACTTCTCCTGGGAGTTCATTCTGCCAAAGGATTGTGATTGGTTTATTTACCTTTCAAAAGGCGGTTTTGGATCTTTATTTAAGACTATGTTTGCCATTATTTACTGTTTCGATAAAGTTTAATTATGTTTTACTCCTCCCTCTGAGTGAAGGAATTCGTTTATTTTTGTTTCGGTGCTGAAACACATGTATGTAAGGTGTTTATTTTTTTTAGTTTGTTTACTGCAAAAGGTCTTCCCGGAATACCCAGCGATCGCTAGTGGAACAGCCTGGAAAGTTTTGAACCTATAGCAACCTACGCCGTAAGTACTCATTCTTGATTTGAATCCTGGTGACCGGTAGGTTCGTCTGGCAGCAGGCTAGCTTACGGCGACGAGACCCGGCCCCGGGAGACAATTCGCTTCTCGGCAAGAATGACTTACTAAGGATCTATAGACCAAGTATTGACGTTCGTGATTGTATCGAAAAGATACTTCTTTTTTGACCGTTCGTTTGCAGTAGAGAATTCAATTTCCTAGCAAACGACATTTGAATTGACAAAGGTCTGATTCGTGTGCACTACAGGTAGTTTCAGTGCAGATTTTATAACAGTAAATCCATTTGGCGACGAGTAATTTAATCATTCCTAAGGATTTTTTGTCGATTTCTCTATTTTTCATATTTGGTGCTAGAAGTCTCGAAGGACTTTTCCAGTATAAAAATATTAAAAATAAAATCAGCAAGGTTCGAATTCAAAGAAGATTACAAAAACATTCTCTTCTTACAAACAATACTAAATCAAACAATCAACTAAGAGTCTCCATTGAAAAACATCAGCACGAAGCCACCAAAATTACATTAACCCATAAATATATGTCGTTTTCGCTTAATGCCAAACCTAACCCAGTTTACACCCTAACTGCTGTCAAACCGTTTGTTTGAAACTAGTTTCGAACCTAGTTTTAACGTTGTTGAACTGAAAATCGAGTCAGTTTCGAACCTGATTTTTATATCAGGTTTGCTCAAACCCCTGTTGCTAATTGCGAAACCAACACAGTTTCGTGAAAATTGTTAGTTTGATGAAACTGCCCTGGGTCAGTTTCAGTTTTCTCAAGCGAAAACGACAATAGATTTACCTCTGTACGGCTACTGTGGTTGTGTTAAATGCGCAGGGAACTTTTTCTTAATAAACCTGTTTCATCAATTCTTGGGGCATATGCAGTAGTGTTCTAGTTCTAGATGCATAATTTATGTCAGTTTTAAAATTTAAATCTGGATTTTATAACAAGAAAAACTGGCAACCCCAGTAGTGTTTTACTCGTGTTTCAAATATAGAGAAAATAGATCGGCATCGTATGCCAGTTTTAAAACGGCTCGGTGGAGATACGTTTGTTCTAGTTTTTATTCTGTTATAGATCGCCCACATAAAACTTCCAGCTGCTGAATTTGCTCTTGCATAACTTTGCATCCAAGTTATCCAAAAAAACTCCTATCTGCACGTCCTGCTCATCATGTGGCTCGATCCAATGTGGCACACTGAATCATAGAAGCCGTTGCTTTGATTACCACTTCGAGCACGTGTGGGCGCTGCATCGCCGCGTAGATGGATCTCGTGTGCAACGAATGAAGAATGCTTTCGAAATCCTAGCACGCGGTGGAAACTAGAAATTGTGCACTGTAAATAAAACGCGCGCAGAATGATTCTGTAATTGTTGGAGGGGGAAATGACTCACTTTGAAGGGTAGTTCATCCATGTTCGGTACAATGTTGAATACTGTTAGCAAACGCATGTTAGCAATATTATCGAGTTGCAAAAGATTGTTTCGGGCTTGATGGGAATTATGCTACCATAAAACAACAGTATCCTCTGAAAAGCATTGAAACGAACCATTAGATGTGTGACTATACTTGCATTCAACATGTAGGGGAAGTGGTCCGGTTTTAGGTGCAGTTTATAGTTACATATTTTGATATAATCATACTCAGACAAAGACTTTTACAGGAATTCTGGTAGAATGTTGACAAAAAATCAGGCAGTTATAGCGCAAAGAACAAACATCCAAGCTAGTACAAACTTTTTCAAAAAAGCTGTGCTACAAGCTGAGCATTAGGGTAGAACAAAATTTTGATTTCCTTTTGGGTCCCATAAGCACCATGCAAAATTTTAGTTCGATCGGAGAAACTATATTTTCGCGCCCGAGGTTTAAAGTCATATGGGATTTAGTATGGAGAAATTCACTTTTGCTAAAAAATCGGCTGAAGGTCAACCTATGAACTCAAAAAATCAGTGCATGTGTTATTTTCGTACACGCAGAGAAATAGAACACATTAGATTCAAATATATTGAGTCTTTAAGTCAACTTCAAACAATTGTTTGAATCAAATAAAATTATTTTTGAATTAAAATTTGAATCAAATATAACTCTTTTTGAATCAAATTCAGTATGGCACTGTATATTAGATTCAAATATATTGAGATATGGATTCAAATTTCAAAATTTTATTGAAACAAATCGAAAGTTTATTTGATTCAAATGCGTGTTACAGTACATTGAATGTATTTGAATCAAATATGTTGTTGGATAGATTCAAATAAAAAAATATGTTGACTCTTGAGTTAAACTGAAATAAATATACTGAGTCTTAGCTTCAAATTCATGGGTGTTGATTAAAATTTTTCGTCCCTGAATCAAATGCCAGGGATTATTGATTCTAAAACATTTTTATTGAATCAAACATTTGTATTAGTTGATTTTGCGAGATTGAACACAACTTTTGCTGAGATTTCATTTTGTTACATCATTTAAATGGAAAATGTACGGAAATAAGTTTCGAAGCAATTGACGAATTTTGACGAAAATGCACTATTGAAATCGTTTGAGTTGTGCGATACTATAGTGAGTGCTTTCTTAAAATAGGTAGGTCATAGAATATGTATGTAAAGCTAAATTACATTTGTATTCATTCCAGAGAACGATTTCACAGTAGAGTTTTTGGAAATTATTGAACGAAAGGAAGTAGAGGAATCAAAAACGCAACCGTACTCAGCTGAGCGCACAAAATGCATTCAACAATAAATAAAAATTTAATTTACAATAATTAGTCAAAAAAAATTTTTTTTTGTTTCAATTATAGAGGCTTTAACATCTTAGGTCATTCGCCTCTTCGGACCAGAAAAACTTTCTGACCCTATGTGCGGGGTTGGGAATCGAACCCAGGCGGGCTGCGTGAAAGGCATCGACTATCCCATTACGCTATACCCGTCCCCTAGTCAAAAATTCTTTTCAAATAACAATTCATAGAATTTTAAAAAATCCATCATTGAATCTACAGTCGCACGAAATCCTGATTTTAGAAACAAAACTGATTTGCTTTGAATCAAATAAAAATTGTATTTGATTAAAAGTGAAATGAAATTCATATGGAAATGAAATATATTCGAAATCAAAGCACAATATATTTGAATTAAATGTTTCTTTTATCCACTTTCAATAATAATTTGCTTTGATGTAAATATCAAATGTATTTGAATTAAAGGAAAATGAAAATAAGCACTGATTCAAAATAAAATATCTTTGAATTCAAAGTGTATTACATTAAAATTTAAAATAAATTTTTCTGCGTGTAGGAAATTTAACGAGGAAGAAAACTTTAGAATTGCGGTCTCTCTACAATCCGACGTTTGTAGAAAAAGTTATTAAAGGAACTTCTTTTTCTACACTCCAAATACCAAGCCTGAAAAAAAGTTGGAACGGTAACTTCGAGCTGTCATAGCTCAGCTGTTTTTCAACGGATCTCAATAAATTTTACACCCTCGAATTTTGTGAAGCTCGTAGATTGCTTCAAAAACTTTGTAGCAGACGATTGGCAAAGAAAAACTAATGAAAATTTGATTTTTCCCGTTCCAGGTTTTTTTCACGCGCCCAATATGCCCTATCTGCTTTCCAATTTTCTTTCCTTTGGCATAAACGTCGCATAGAAAATATTGAACACTTCAACTTCACCGAGTCACAACTTTGTTGTTAGTCAACCGATTTTCGAAATTTATTCACCATTGGAAAGGTACTACTTCCAGAAATAAAATGCACTGAAAAAAAAACGAAAAATAGGGTTGTCTACCCAAAACTATAATGATAACTATAGATAGATGACCTCAGAAAAGGTGAGACTTTTTACAATGATCGTAAATATCTCGAAATTCAAAGCGTTGGCCTATATATTTTTACACATCATTCGATTGCTAGTGACAATTTTTGTCCAACTACCATTCTTGCACTATCAAAAGAAAATCTTAAAAAATCGATGAATTTATAAATATATATGCATTTTTCATTTTTTTCACATGTTTGTATATAAATCAAAAATTAAAGCGATGACATGTAAATTTTTATACTCCAAAATATTTGAATCATTATTAGAAACAATGTATTGAATCTCAAGAAATTTGGTACAAATACAGAGAATTTCTATTATTGGGAAAATTTTGCCAAACAAAATCAAAACAAAACTTTTAAATTATATGACATGTATTTTTTTATTATTTTAGTTGGAAGTTTATTATAAACAAAATTTACAAAAAAAAATTTAAACTTGGATTTCACTGACAATCTTAAAATTTTTGGTAAATATATCTAAACTCTGAGAATAATTATATTTTTTTATTGGATAACAGATTCAAACAATGTTTATGCACAACCCAAACGCAATTGATAACAACTAAAATTCCGTAGAATCTCAAAAAAATCGGTAGAAGATCGGAGATTTCAAAATTACAAAAATGCCATCCGTGTTGATTACATCTATTTCATAGAGAATTTGAATTTTTCTAATAAAAAAGGTTTTGTGATAATACAAAAATATTAAATAATTTCAATGGCTTTATACAATGAGATATAGAACGTAAAAATATACTAACCCATAGCAAAAAAAAACAACTACAATTTAAAAAAAAATACATTGCTTGATTTTTGTTTTACAAGCAATTAAGAACAAAACCTTATATCTTAAATTTTCCGCTATCCTAAATGGCATCAATTAATTTATATTTCACAAAGAATTATTTCGGAATGCATAGAATGTGAAAATTATTTGATAACCAATAACCAATTTCATGTTTACGTTTCGGTTTAGCGTTGGCGGTTTATGTTGAACTGCAGGCGGCATAACAGTTCAACATAAACTGCTATGCACTGACGAGTCTAAGACGAAACGTAAAGATAATGGTTAAAGTTTAATAATTTTCCATTGTCCGAAATCGACAAATTTTTTCAATTCCAAAAATCTTAAAATTGGCTAAAACGATAAGAACTAGTGCCATCAAAGAAAAAAATTTTTTTCACATTTCACCGAAGTCGGAGATTAATTTTGTATGTCAAATATCTTAAAATTGCCTGAAACGTCGAGATAACACCAGATTCGGTGAGGAAGCACAAGAAAGTCGAAATTAATCAATACACAAGTATAGTGAAATTCAATCGTTTAGTGAATCTGGAGGAGGTATTCATACGATTGCTTTTAAAGTCAGATAATCTCTGTAATAGCATTATCAAATAGAGTAACAACCAACGTGAGTGAACTTCATCTTCCCGAAAATGCACCTGAATTAGTTTTAACACTCTCTCCCTCTCTCTTTAAACAAAAATACCTTATTTCCATATGCAGCTAATAAATGCCTTAGAGTACAGTTACTAGAGTATTTTTCAATGAAAAAACCCAATGTTTGAACACAATTTAAAAAATTTTTAAAAAATATATCCTCCGCCTTTTTTTTATAAACATGCTCGAACGTATTTTCTGTCACATGCAAGAAACCGATTTTTTTTCGTTTTCTTCAATATTAGATATATCAGTTTAAAAATAATCCATTTTTGAACTAGTTTTGCTCGTAGCTTCGGTTCAGAAAACGCTACCTGAATGCGACAGTCATCAAAAAATTGGTTTTAGCAATGTTCAAAAATGCCTAATACGAAAAGTGAAAAATAAAAATGCTTTAGTAAAAAATCTGATTTTTTTAGGAACACCCTAAGTTGCTCTTTAAAAATAGCTATAACACTAAAACCATTGGAGACAATGGTGTCTTCAACAAAGCTGCTCGATATAAATTTGTCTACAATTTTACCGAAGGATGCAGTTCTCTATCTCAACACATCCGCAAAATAATTTTTGGAACAGCTTTATAATAAGAGCCGCCCTAATACCATGTACATCAAAATATGGCATATCTAGTTATTTTATAAATTTTGTTCATAATAAATTTCCATCTAAAATAATGAAAAAATATATGTCACAAAATTTTAAAGAAATTCTCCGTATTTGTACCAAATTTTTTGAGTTTCTTAATTTTGTTCATCGACACATTGTTGTGTAAATATTTTGGAGCGGAAAAATGTACATGTCATCGCTTTAATTTTTGAGTTATATACAAATATGTGAAAAAAATATGAAAAATTCATATAAATTTATAAATTCATCGATTTTTAAAGATTTTCTTTTGATAGTGCAAGAATGGTAGTTGGACAAAAATTGTAGCTGGTATCACTAGCAATCGAAAGATGTGTAAAAATATATAGGTCATCGCTTTGAAATTCGGGATATTTACGATCATTGTAAAACGTTTCACCTTTTCTGAGCTCATCTCTCTACAGTTTTAATTATAACTTTGGGTAGACAACCCTATTTTTCGTTTTTTTAGTGCATTTTATTTCTGGAAGTAGTACCTTTCCAATGGTGAACAAATTTCGAAAATCGGTTGACTAACATGACAGTTATCACCCGGTAAATTTGAAGTTCACAATATCCTATTCGCGATGCAGGTGCCGCATTAATGCAGATAGGGCATATTTTGAGTTTGAAAAAAAAACTTGGAACGGGAAAAATCAGATTTTCATTAGTTTTTCCTAAACGATCGTCAATAATGATGTACTTAAAAGAATCTACAAACTTCACAAAATTCGAGTGTGTAAAATTTATCGAAATTGGTCAAGTAACAACTGAGCTATGATAGCTCAAAGTTACCGTTCCAGTCGGTGTTGAACAGTCGTTCGCACCGCACGCGTATAGCTCTTGGCTCCTGGAATTTTTTTCTGGCTACCTAGAGTTTCATTGATTCAAGGCTTCAGTCTTTTTCAAGGCTACCTGAATCACTAACTAAGTGACTAAGTGATACAAAGAGTGATATTAGAGTGACTAAGTGATACAAAGAGTGATATTAGAGTGACTAAGAAATTAATCAGCCTTTTTTAAGGCTAGCTAGGAGTCTAATCGAAGACTAATTTAGCCTAGTTAATTTAATTTAAAATTTCATTAATTTCAAAAATGCCTGCGTCCAACCGGAAAGGCAACAAGCCTAAGGCTAAAAATAATTCAATACGGAATAAATCACAATCCGTTATTCAACATTTTTCTAATAACATTCACGATCTTATAGAATCTGAATGTAAAAATAAAAGACAACGGACGGATTTCCCTTCCGTTGATCCTATGCCGTCTAACAATATTTACGAGATTCTTCCTGAATCCGATTGTAGCGACATAGAAGAAAATTCTTCAAAAATTCCCAAAATGGACGCATGTCGTTCTGGGAAGAAACATCAATCTATGCCACCAGTGACGGTGATGATTTCAGACTTCAAAGCATTCCGTACTGAGCTTTCTACTTTTCTCCCGGAAGTAAAAGTCTCATTTCAAATCGGACGAAGAGGAGAATGTCGAGTCTTGGTGGATGGATTGGAAGATTACGAACGTCTTATTCGATATTTGTCCGAAAAACTTCATAAATTTTATTCATATGATATAAAATCAGACAGACCCTTCAAGGCTGTCTTGAAAGGATTATCAAATGATCAAAGTATTGATGAAATTAAAAATGAACTAAAAGAATTGCTTGGTTTTGCCCCTTCCCAAGTAATACTTATGAAAAAAAGAGCGAATGGTACTTCTAAACCACGCTCTGGAATTTCCCATGAACTTTACCTAATACACTTCAATCGAAGTGATGTAAACAATTTGAAAACTTTAGAAAAAGTACGTTTCATTTCCCACATTAAAATTCATTGGGAACATTATAAACGGCATAATCGTATTGCAAACTTAACGCAATGTCGTCGTTGCCAAGGCTTCGGTCATGGAACCAAAAATTGTCATATGGATATACGGTGTTTGAATTGTGGTAAATCACATTCGAAAGACGTTTGTACAATGAATGAAACCACTGATAAATTTTCATGTTCAAATTGCAATGGAAATCATAAATCCAATTATTTGAAATGTCCTGTCAGGGAAAAAATTTTAAACGCTCGTTCGCTTAGACAACAAGTCAAATCAACGACCTTAAATTTACAGAATATACCTGAAAATTCTTCTAAGGCACCTGCCAATTCGTCTTCTAACGAAAACAATTTATTGACAGGTAGATCGACCTCGTCATCATCTTCTTCTAATGTCAGTTATGCTGGTATATTAGGTAGAAAGCTATCTCCTATTTCTTCTAATGTAAATATTCAAAACACAGGACCGCCTTGCAGTTCTTCTTCGAACGAAAACAATTTATTAATAGGTAGACCGGCCAAATCATCTTCTTCTAATGGCAGTCTACCTACAAATATTCCTTCAATGCCATTCGCTTCTTTAAATGAAGTCGATTTAGGCGATATAACTGAAAATAAAATGATCTACCTACAAGATCAACTTTTTCAAATGATCATCCAAATGAATTCGACTTCATCACTTTTTGAAGCATTTCAAATCGGATGGAAATTTGCAAATAATATTATAATGAATTTAAAATTTAACAGTGATGTTAAATAATTATTTGAATATTTTAAATTGGAATGCTCGATCTTTGAAATCGAGTGAAGATGAATTTTATAATTTTCTCAAAGTTCACAAAATTCATATTGCCATTGTGACAGAAACTTTTCTTAAACCAAATGTAAAATTGAAAAGTAATCCACATTATGTGGTTCATCGATTTGACAGGTTTACTGGAATTGGTGGTGGAGTTGCCATTTTTGTCCAACGGCAAATTAAACATCGAATTTTACCTTCTTTCAATACTAAAGTTATTGAAAGCTTGGGAATCGAAGTTGAAACCATTCATGGAATTTATTTCATCGCTGGAGCATATTTGCCATTCCAATGCACCGGCGAACAATTAAATTTCTTTAAAGGCGATTTGCAAAAACTTACAAGATATCGATCGAAATTTTTCGTAATAGGGGACTTAAATGCTAAGCATGTCCAGTGGAATTGTTGGCAAAATAACAGAAATGGTAAAATACTTCATAATCAACTCTTAGCTGGTTACTTTACAGTTCTTCATCCCAGTAATCCTACTTGTTTCTCTTCCGTGAAAAACCCGTCTACAATTGATCTGGTTCTAACAGATCAAAGTCACATTTGTAGTGAACCGATTACTCATGCTGATTTTGACTCAGATCATCTTCCTGTAACATTCAGACTTTCCAACGAAGCTATAATTAATCCAATTAGTTCTATTTTCAACTATCATAGAGCTAATTGGTTGGATTACAGATCTCACATTGAAAATCATGTGGATCATGAAACTATTTTAGAAAATTCTGCGGACATCGACACAGCAATTGATAATTTGAATCATTATATTAACGAAGCTAGAAATCTTTCAGTTCCCAAAGCTCAAACTAAATTAAATTCTCCTATCATCGATGACAATCTTCAACTGCTCATTCGGTTGAAGAATGTTCGTCGACGACAATATCAACGTTCTCGTGATCCTGCTATGAAAAACATAGTTAAGGATTTACAAAAAGAAATTAAACATAGATTTACTCTTTTGCGAAATGAAAATTTCGCTAAAGAAGTTGAACAAATTAAACCATATTCTAAACCTTTCTGGAAATTTTCTAAGGTTCTTAAGAAACCTCAGAAACCAATTCCTGCTCTCAAGGAAGGAAATCAAATACTTCTTACAAATGGTGAAAAAGCTCAAAAACTTGCTCAGCAGTTCGAGAGTGTCCACAATTTTAATTTGAACGTTGTGAGTCCTATTGAAAATGAAGTCTCACTGAAATATGATCATATTTCAACTCAAGTGTTATCACACGATGACATTATTGAGACGAATTTTGATGAAATTAAATCAATTATTAGAAAACTTAAAAACATGAAGGCTCCTGGTAATGATGGAATTTTTAATATTCTTATTAAAAATCTTCCCGATGTTGCCTTGAGACTCCTGGTTAAAATTTTCAACAAGTGTTTTTCATTAGCTTACTTCCCAAAAAGATGGAAAAACGCTAAAGTAATTCCTATCCTAAAACCTGATAAAAACCCAGCAGAAACATCAAGTTATCGCCCAATTAGCTTACTTTCTTCTATCAGTAAACTTTTTGAAAAAATTATCTTGTTAAGAATGATGACTCATATAAATGAGAATTCAATTTTTTTTTACCAGAGCAGTTTGGATTTCGTCATGAACATTCAACTACTCATCAACTTGTCAGAGTAACGAACATGATAAAATCAAATAAATCTTCTGGGTTATCCACTGGAGTTGCTCTTCTAGACATAGAAAAAGCATTCGACAGTGTTTGGCACAAAGGTTTAATAGCAAAAATGTCTGATTTCCAGTTTCCTATTTATTTGATCAAAATGATTCAAAATTATTTAACTGATCGTACTCTTCAGGTTAGCTATCAGAATTGTAAATCTGAATTGCTACCCGTACGAGCCGGTGTTCCGCAGGGTTCGAGTGTAGCTCCAATCTTGTATAATATTTTCACTTCTGATCTTCCAAATCTACCCGTTGGTTGTCAGAAATCGCTATTCTGTGACGACACAAGTCTGTTAGCCACAGGTAGAAATCTAAGAGTGATCTGCAGTCGCCTACAAAGAAGTTTAAATATTTTCAGTGATTATCTGTCAAAATGGAAAATTAAACCAAATGCAGCAAAAACGCAATTAATTATCTTTCCTCACAAGCCAAGAGCTTCTTTTCTTAAACCAAACAATAATCACATTCTCAAATTGAATGGCTTGGAATTGACATGGTCTGATCAAGCTAAATACTTAGGTTTAACGTATGACAAAAAACTCACTTTCAAGGATCACATTGAAGGAATCCAGGCAAAGTGTAATAAATATATTAAATGTTTATATCCTCTTATAAACAGAAATTCTAAGCTCTGTCTAAAAAACAAATTGTTAATTTATAAACAAATTTTCAGACCAGCCATGCTTTATGCGGTACCAATTTGGTCAAGCTGTTGTTCCACCAGGAAGAAAACGCTTCAAAGGATTCAGAATAAAATTCTGAAAATGATTCTGAAGCGTCCTCCCTGGTTTAGTACAAATGAGTTACACAGACTCACAAATATAGAACCATTAGATGTAATGTCACATAATATTATAAGCAAATTCCGACAAAAATCGATGCAATCTTCAATTGAATCGATTCGCTCTCTGTATTAGTTAGTAAGTTAGTATATAGGTTCCTTTTCCCCATTACACAATACAAGTAGGTTTAGAATTTTCCCTACACAAAAATCTCAGAATTGCGGAAGCAAATGTTGTCTTCATGGTAATAACCAAATCATATATATATAACAGGGCTGAAAAGTCACCACTTGTGGCTGAACACCCAATTTAAATCTTAATAATTTAATTTTAACTCATATTCCAATAAATAGTTATTAAAAAAAAAAAAAAAAAAAAAAAAAAAAAAAGTTACCGTTCCAACTTTTTTTCAGGTTTGGTGCTCCGCGTAACTTTTTTAGGCTTGGTATTAGGAGTGTTAATACATCTAGCACCACTGCTGCTAGTGGTGGTAATATTAGGTACCATATTCGTGTGCATCTTATGTTCGAAACCATAGGTAATACTTTCATCTCTTAACAAACCAATGCCAAAGATTCAAATTAGTCATTTCTGTAGCGCAATTCCAAAAATATATGTTAAACAATAAAAAATTATTTTTAACATTTGAACGTATGATATATCATACGGTAATATAATACAACGGTATTTTTTCCAAAACAAATCGTTACCCGATAAACTTGAGAATCATAGTTTTGTAATTGGTCTTCCAAAAATCTCTTGCTATCAAAAAAACAAATCGATTTTGCTATATCTTTGAAAGTTGAAATATTCAGAAATATGGCTGCAAAAAATAGTGATATAGAGAGCTTTTGGAATTTGACGAAAACGTGAATTTGGTGTAGAACGCTAGCTTAGAAAAGGAAGTATAAATACCTCCAAAACATATTAAACATTGAAAAAACTATCGAACGAGCTTACGATACTCTCAACAAATCGAACAAATATCCCATATATGCAAATACAAATAGGTTATCCATTTTCCCTAAAATGAAGAAATGGAAACAAATGAAGTTGTTTATTGCAATCCGCAATTAACCGAAACGAAGTGTATATTTTGGAAGAAATGCACCAAATATTTCTTTTTATATTGTGTTTTCATCTCTGATAGTACTTCTACCGGTACTATTTAAAAGACCTTTCTCAAAATATTGGCATATCGCTTATATTTTTATTGCTACTGTATTGTCCCAGCGTATGACATATAATACATAGGATAATTTCGCTTGGAAAAGATTTTTAATAGTAATTGGGCATTTTCCAAAATCTTCAACACAAATTATGATGGAATTAATGATATCTGCTCACTTGAATGAAATTCGAGAACCCTTGGGCTATTATGGGTTAAGTCACGGGACTAGTGCCTTTTGCAAATTTGTTTGAAATGACTTTTTGCTCAACTTTGTCGAAGTTACTTAGCCTCTATGTTGACTTTGAGGTAGGATAACTCACTTTTAGGGCGAAAAATCATATGAAACGAATCTCCAAAAAAAAGCGCCCATCATTCTGAGGAACTTTGCTGAATATACTGTACATCAAAAACCACGTTTTTAACGTGTTATCAATTAAAAGCTTAAAATTTGGCTTTGAGTCACTGTAGACCTAATTCCACGGAAATAAATTTACTACTTTTTCCATATATATCCAAGTCGAAAAGTTTTACGAAACTCAAGAGTAAAAAACAAATTTAATTTGAAACTTCACCATTTGATGCGCTCTTTCAACTTCAACCAGGGTTTATTAAATTTCAATTTACCGTTACCGTTGATAAAAAAAAATTAAAATATTTTGCATAATAGAGAGCATCATTCGAACAGCATTTAGTATTTTTTTCGCAGAAAAATATTGAGAGATAAGTCGGTGAAAAATGATTTTTGAGGACGCATTTTAGAAATCAAGATTTGCGGTATTCACTGTGTCTCAGCGCAAAATTATCAGAAATCAGAAGTCAAAAAATTTTATATGTAGAAAGTGTGTGCTGGAGAAGTGGAGTAATTTTTAAAAGGACGATGGGCACGCACTTTTAAACGTGCTTTCGAGAAAAATGCGTGCAAAGACAATACACTCTGAAAAATCGAAGGAAATAATTTATTTTCCTAGAAGGCGCGTAGGTTCCAACACTTTCTAAAAATCATATGTCTTTCTTTGTATTTAGTTATATGAAAACATTTCAAGAATGTTTTGTCAAGTTTTCAAGTGAATCGAAGCAGAACTCTTAAAACTGTGCGCCGACATCTTGCCTCTTCGCAGTATGAGATAAGAAAAGATAAAGGCCCATAACTTCCAGAGTTTTGTTCCGAAAGGCTTGAAAATTTGACAAAATATTCTTGAAACGTTTCTCAACACAACCTATATTTCTAGTTTTTAGCTATAGTGTTATATACCATTCAACTCAGTTCGTCAAGATCGCAAAATCTCTGTGTGTATGAGACAAAAAATGCCATTCAATTTTCTCAGAGAAGGCCTAACCGATTTTCACAAAGCTAGATTTAAATGAAAGGTTTTATGGTTCTATAGGCAGCTAATGAAATTCATTTCGATCCGACCTCAGGTTAAGGAAATACAGGGTGATATGCACAAAAAAATGGAAAAAATAGGCACACACTTTTCTCATAGATATCTGAGCCGCTTTCGCCGGTACGAAAGAATACAATTATTGTTGACTTCAGACAGTGCAAAATTCGACCTTCGATACGAGAACTTGAAGGTTTGCTTAAGAAGCAAATGAATCTTGACATTAAACGTGTGCATTTACTTCAATCAATAAGATAAATAATGCTGTTTACATCCAGTTTTATAAAGAGTTGGATGCAATTCAATTCGCAAAAGACAATAACAATGTGCACTATGTTTAGCACGAAAACATTAGGTACAACATTCCAGTATACCTTATGATAAAAAAGTACCGGAATTTTCATTTTAAAATTCCCGCGCTTGTCCAATCGGTAAACTTTTATTCTCTCAATGTTGGCAACACTTTTATACATATTCTGTCAAATTTTGGCGCATATCGTACGATTAGCTTTTGTTTGGCGAGCCGAAACCATCCATTAAAAAAAACGCCACACGAAAATTTTTCAACTTCTTTGTATAGACGCCAAACAAAAACTAATCGTACGATATGCGTCAAAATTTGACAGAATCTGTATAAAAGTGTTGCCAACGTTGAGAGAATAAAAGTTTACCGATTGGACAAGCGCGGGAATTTTAAAATGAAAATTCCGGTTCATTTTTGATCATAAGATATATGGAAGATAGTGCTATAGAAGTGCGTGTGCATGATCTTCCCTCAAGCGTCATCGATCCTTATATTCGCAAAACTAAGTCCCAATACGGAGAGATTCTTTCTATCGAAAAAGAAAAGTGGAAGAATTTTTTCCCCGGTATTCTAAATGGCGTACGTTTGTTACGCATGCGCTTGAGGAGGCCTATACCTTCTTATGTGACATTCGGTCAGGATACAAGAATCCCGTGCAAATCACTTGTTACCTATGACAATCATATGGCCACATGCTTCCTTCACACCAACCCCAAGCAACCCCAGTACACCTGTGACAGCCACCAACAACAGTGAAGCATCCCCTTCAACGAAACCATCCAACGTATCCCCTATGGAACAAAGTACACCAGCTGCAGTTAACAACTTACCCTCCAACCAACCAGCAACTGCAAACAATGTACAACAAGACGCATCAGCAACTAGCAACAAAATCAACAACAGTACCACCGATGCGGCAATGGATGACGAGACGAACCGCGAACAAACTGCCCTTCAATCCTCGCAGGAGGGAAATGGAAGCTCCTCTCCCCCTAGAAAAAAGGGTGACAACGAGATCCAATACAAAAAAAATTATCAAAAAACTCATCTAAATCGGCCACGTAAAGCTTGTACGCAAATAGGCCCGAATAAAATATCTTTTAAATATATAAAAAAAACACCTATAAGCATGAAATTTGCAAAGCAGATTTTAAAACTATTAGAACTTGAAGGCCTGGGTGTTTGATGTCCGTAAAAGCATTGTATGACTATGACGGTCTCCGGGTTCCGGTTCTGGAAAAACGTTTGTAAAAAACTGTAAAAAAAAATTTGCAAAAATTTCTCATGAAATGTCAATTAGAAAGGCACCATCAAACCAATAGGGTAACAGAGGTATTTTGGCCCATTTATATATTTTGGCCCACCTAACAAATTTTATGGATTTATTCGATGTGAAGTAACCCACAGTGTATAAATTGTAGCTAATCACATTAAATTGCCTATTGCGGAAGGGGTTTTCAAAGATTAAAAAAAAGTTTGGTGGATATTTTTACAAAGTGGGCCAAGATAAAATAAATCCAAAAGTGAGCCAAAATACCTCTGTTCCCTTAGGCACATATAACAGATATATAGGCTGACATAAGAACTGTGTGTAAAATTTGCTCAATCAGCGTGGCGAACACTTGCAGATGTCACCACGATCGACACGAGATGCCTCCCCGATTTGGGAACCGCTTTCACATGAGTAGCAATTCACTTCACGCTAGATTTTTGTTTTGCTGTTGATTAAAATGGCAAATTTATTTTTATTTTATTCCGATCGAATTCTTGTGTGATTTATGCGACATGGAAATAAAGTTGTCTTTAACACTTAGGGAAATCGTGTGATAAATGTTAAAATTGTTGTAGTTGTAATATTTATATAACAGGCAGGAGGATTTTGTTATCGTTCCGTAACGTAGTGGAACGTTTTGAGAGATCGTGAAAAATTTTGAAAAATTTGGTTCGAGCCTGTATATCTGTTTCTTGTGTACTAGGTGATTTAAAACAGGGGTTTTCCTCAAATATCTTGTAAAACTTATCTCGCTTACTATAGGTACATGGAAATAAAAGTAAAATAACAAAAGATGTGTAAAATTGCAATTTTGAGCCATGTATTGGAGGAATTGAGAACCGGAAAGTGCGCATTAAAGAAAATATTTACAATTTTTGGTAAAAAAAAAACGCTATATGCACTGAATTCTTCTGCCCTTTTTTGGCTGCGTGTTGTTCGTAAGTTTCCTTCATCCAAGTAAGCTATCAACTGAATTCACCATAACAACCGAGCTTCAAAGCTTTGAAATATTTCAAAGAGCTTTTCATGTAAGCTTAGATGGCGCTACCGCTTTGCATGAACCTTTCACGGATTTTCACTTGTGTTCTGTTAATTACATATTCAACATATGATTTAAATATTTTGCAGACGGTATTAAACATAGATTGTACTAACATAATACTGAACGTGACGAATTTTTGATTAAAACAATTAATCGAAATATTCATTGTTTTGTATAATACCTTGACCATATGTTATTGAACAGCTCAAATATTATTAACAGCTATTTATTGTTTTTTTATTTGAAAGACAAGTATTGACCATAAGTAAAAATTTAGTAATATTTCGTTGTACAGCGTCGAAAACTACCTTCATCCACTATGTTAACAAATCCTAGAGTAGTTTGATTGAGTAATACGTTTTTTTTATCTTCATGCTTCATCCAATACTTACCAAAGCGTCGACCATCCCACAAAAATTCAATCGGCAAAACATTCGTTCCACCTGATTAAGTATGCACCCTTCGTGAGGGTTTAAACCATATGCGCCTCTAAACAAAGGAAGAAAACCGAATAGTTTGCATTTGCTTTATGAGCCCCAGAACCCGTTGCAGAGTAACTGAAACTGCAACTGCATGCACCACCAGTCGGCGGCACGGCACGTTCCGAAAAAAAAATCGAACAAGGCCACTCACACATTGATCCAAATGCTCCTGCACGTTAGTTTCCATCCCGGTGTTGTCATCCTGCAGCTGATTTTTTTTACCCTCGTGGCAATATTTTCACCCCCAGGATTTTTTTTATTCGAGCTTCTTTTGGAAGGGCTCGTGGCTCTCGAACACAATAAGTTCAACGAGAAAAAAAATCGCATTTTTCTTCCGATTTCCCTTGGCAATTTTTTTATGGTAACCGACCACCGTTCCAGCATGACGATGGCGGGGGTCGAGGATTCACCCTCCTCGGGAGTGGTGGCAAGTCGACAGTCAATGCGTGCATACGAAATCGCCAGATTTTTTTTCCTTCTCTCACTCGTTGCTTAGTTTTGCTGCGGTGGTAATTTCACCCCCCGGGTGCAGGAGTAATGTGATATTAAATTATAAGTATAGACAGGCTCACGAGTTTTTTTCAATATTGAAGTTCTTTGGGGTGTTCGAGTTTGTGGTACAAAGGTAGGCATAACGATCCGGCGAAGATGATTCTGCACTCGTTGGTACAGTCCTCAATGGATTTTAGGAGTTTTCGTGGCACTTATCGGAACCATTCGAACAGCACAACTTTGGAATGTCTAAAAAAGTAATGTTAGTTTTTATAATATACAAAATTGCAGTAGTAATGTTAGTTTTTATAATCTGTAATGTTAGTTTTTATAGCTTGAGCTTGAGCGACCACCCCTGGTTGCTACTCCGTTATTGATCGGGATTAGCTGAAATTGAACAGGGAGTTTCTAGATGATCCGACCTGGGACTGGTAAATCATCCTTCAATGTACATATTTTGGTAATCCCAGAATTCATTGATCAGTACCGGCGCCGGCGTTGTACATTTTCAATCCTTAAACTCCACGTCAATTGATAGGGCAGCCAAACAACAGATGCGTTTTCTAGAATTGGACGGACGAGTGAACAGCATAATGCTTTTAGGTAGTACGGGTCAGTGAAATTCTTTGCAATTTTCGATATGAAACCCAATTGTCGATTAGCTTTTGCGATCACGGCCGTGCGGTGGTGATTGAAAGTGAGTTTTTGATCAAGCAATATACCTAGATCACTGATCAGGTCAGCTCTTTGGAGGATCGCTCCATTAATATTATACTCAAATATAATTGGCTTCTTGATACGGTGAAACGACACAACTATACATTTCGAAACACTAACAGTTAGCTTATTCCGATGACACCAATCGACGAAGAGGTCCAAAGTAGACTGAAGACGGATGCAATCTTCGGTGGTACGAACGACGAAATACAGTTTTAAATCATCGGCATATGCAATCCTACAACCAGGCTTGAAGTCGTAGCATCACATCGTTGAAATACAGGATGAATAACAATGGGTCTAGGTTGCTACCTTGTGGCACACCAAATGAGTTTGTGAAATTCGAAGACGTTGTCGAGTCGAGTTTAACACGGAGGGTTCTTTCCGTCAAGTAAGATTGCAGCCAATTGGTAAATCGTCCAGATACCCCAAGCTTGAATAGCTTGGCTATGAGAATGTCGATGTTGATCGAATCAAAAGCTGTTTTCAGATCAGTATATATAGTGTCGATCTGGAATCCGAGTTCCAAATTTTCAAAACAAGTAGAGATGAAACTTAAAAGATTCGTTGTCACTGAACGCTTGGGCTTCAATCCATGCTGATCTTTCGAAATATTGCATTTAATCGCTTCGAGGAGTATACCACTTACACCAATTTCAAAAATTTTTGAAGCAGCGGATAAGCTAGTAATTTCTCTGTAGTTTGCCACATTACGCTTATCTCCTTTTTTGTAAACGGAGACCATTACCGATTGCTTCCAAATAGCGGGAAAACGTGAATTAATTAGTGATTGGTTGTATATAATGCTAAGCGGTTCAGCCAAATTAGTAATAGTGCGACAAAAAACAACTGAGGGGATACCGTCAGGTCCAGACAAGAAAGAGCTTTTTAATTTCTTAGTAGCACTCGTTACCATTTCAGGTGTAATAATAAAAACGTCAAAATCAATCAAATTTCCAGGAACATCCAAAACGGCCAATTCCATTTCAGAACTGGTAACGGGAGTTGCATTAAACACTGATGAGAAATGGGACGCAAACAATTCGCATCTTTCACTACTTGTCGACGATACGCAATCATTTAAATAAACATTTGCTGGAACAGTTGAGGTATTCCTCTTCGAGTTAACATAACTCCAGGACTTTTCAGGGTTTCGTTTTAGATCAGTTTGCACTCGTAAAACATATGATTTATACAATGATGAATTCAGTCTGCGGTATATATTACAGAACTGATTGTTCTCAGGAGAACGGTGTTTCCGAAGTCGTCGCTGTGCTGCCTTCCGTTTTCGTTTCAGCTTACGTAAAAGAGTGGTACTCCAAACAGGAGAAACACTAGGGAGACGGAATGGTACGTTTGCATTCAACCAATTGTTCAATACGGAGCAAAACGAGTCCGCCATTTCATCGGAATTCTTATCCGTGAAAAATACTTTCCAATCAATATCAGTTAGAGCAATGGAGAGTGCGTCGAAGTCGATCTTATTAAAATCTAAAGGCAACTCGGTGAATCCATTGCTAGGAAGTGATGTCTCCGCTGCATCACGTATGCCAACAGGAAAAGAAATTTCGAGTGGAGGATGGTGAAAATCAATCGGTAAGAGAGGCGATACGCAAAGGACAGTATCAACAGCTAGATCCGTAGAACAGAAAATCAAATCAAGAATACGCTCCAAATGATTACGTATGAGATTCGTCTGACGTAGATTGAAAAAATCCATGCTGTCTATCAGCAACGATCCAACCGTTGTCAAAGCTACCGAATCACCAGGTCGTACTCCATCGTTACTCAAATTCCAGGATAATCCAGGTTGGTTATAATCACCACAGACCAGCATATAGTCCGTATCGGATGCAGTCTCAAACATCTCTCGGACCGATTCACGCAACATCTTTACTTTTATCTGGAGGAATGTAAATAGCACATAGTAGCACTCGTTTGCACCCAACAAGCAACGAAACAACAATATCCTATATTGAAGTCCCGGGATGTCTTGATTCACAGCTCTTATTTGAGGAAACTAAAGAAAAATTTGCAATACTATCGCGTAAAGAATAAAAACTTCCCTATTTTTGCCTTTCTCTATCGAAAGGTATTAGAATTGCTGGAAAACCGACTTTCAAACGGAGTCTCGGAGACCCATAGTGTTATATACCATTCGACTCAGTTCGACGAGATCGGAAAATGTCTGTGTGTGTATGTGTGTGCACTTTTCGAAGATATTTTTACCGCTCAATTTTCTCAAAGACGGCTGAACCAATTTTAACAAACTTAGGCTCGTTTGAAAGCTACTATCGGACCATTGATCAAGTTCGAATACCAAATAGCTGTGACTTTTGGTTCCGGAGATATAATGGTATAAGTTCCTAGTGCCCAAAGTTTAAGCACCTCGAAAAAAACCCTCATGCAAAATTTGAGCTGAATCGGACATAGGGAAGGGGTGCTGCCCAGCGGTTACAGTTTGAAAATTTTTGATCTTGAAAAAGCACCATAGGGGTGAGTACATGAAAATTTCCGAAATCGAACATTTTTTTTATGCCAAAAATCTTAAAATTGCACGAAACGTCGAGATTTAGTGTTATCTCAAAAAAAATTTTTTTTTTAAATCGACTTTCTGGGACCTTTTATATTTTTTGATATAGTCCCAAAAAATCGAATTTTTCAAAAAAAAACTTTTCGAGTTGACACTAAATCTCGACGTTTCATGCAATTCGAAGACTTTTGGGATCAATTTTTTTTCTATTTCAAAAATTTCATGTGATTTTCCAAGATATATGAAAATTCCACTAAGTGGACTAAGAAGGGGTTTTTTTAGATTATCATCACTCTTCTCATAGAAATAGGCAACGCAAATGTCAGGCACTAGGTTGGAAAACTGACTCTGACTGACACTGAGGCATGCTTTTGTGAACTACTCGAATCAATCTGAATCAATTGGTGTCAAAATTAGTATCCAAATTTTTTTTTTTTTTTCAATTACAGAGGCTTTAACATCTTAGGTCATTCGCCTCTTCGAACCAGAAAATCTTTCTGACCCTATGTGCGGGGTTGGGAATCGAACCCTGGCGGGCTGCGTGAAAGGCATCGACTACCCCATCACGCTATACCCTTTCCTCCGAAATTATTTAATAAAAGTATTAAATATATTTTCATGAGACTGTTATGAAAGAAGAGAAAGCCAATATCACACCACTAGGTGGATTAAGAAGGGTTTCATAAATGAAATTACGTGATACAAAATAAACGAGTGAATAGGATTTAGACAAAATAGTTGATTCATTGCATTGACTTAATCTAAACAGTTTTTATAAAATCATTTTAAATCACCAAATAAAGGTCAAAAGATTTCACGCGAGTCTTGATTCTTTATTATTTCCTTTTTATTATTTCCGCTTTATATTTATTATTATTATCAAGTATTTTTTACTATGTATTAAATTTACCGATACACAGAAGTATTATTTTATGCGAGATTTTATCGCATAAAAAAAACCGCACAACTCTGAAAATTCGCATAAAAAACCCGCATAGCTCTGAAAGTTTGCATAAAAAAGTCTAATAAATAATCGCGTAAAAAAACCGCATAAAAAAGACCTTAGTGTATATGTTATCTCTGTTATTAAATCTGTAATATTAACGGATTTGCGCAAAACTTGATTTTAATCATTCAATTTATAATCCTGAAAGACAATCAATAACATGGAAGAAAAAAACATTCCAAATAAAACTTTTCATCGAAGCTAGACGAAAATTGATAGGTTTAATGAAGAGATAATTTAGTAAAATAGAGTAATCAGAAGTGAAGCGTTTAAAATATCTGATAACTGAAAGGCAAAAGAAACTCCTGCCATTGTCGCCTTTTACAACATGGAAGCAGGAAGTACACAGTGGATCAATTCTTGGTTCATATTTTTTTCGATGGATCTAGGCTGGTGCTGTACGGAGAGAGCTAATAGGTGCTATCAATTTCCTAGTGGACCCCAGCCTCTATTGTAAACTTATTTGCAATGTGTAATAATCTCTATTCTGAATACTTAGGAATGTTCTTTTCTTGGAGGAACAACAACTTGACCAAATTTGTACTATATAAAGCTTGGTTGGTCTGAATATTTGTTAATAAATCAAAAATTTGTTCTTAAGATGAAGCTTAGAATTTCTGTTTATAACAGACTGTAAATACTCAACATATTTTCCTTTTTTGTTGTATTACTTTCATGGGAAAAATGTTTGAAACTGAGATTTTTATCATACGTTAAACCTGAATATTTTAATAGGATAGACCATGTCATTTCCAAGTCATTCAATTTGATAACATTATGATTGTTTGGGTTAAGAAAAGAGACTGCGTTCGACAAAAACAATCATCACAAAGGATCTCCAAGTTAAGTAGATTGAGATTAAACGGACCTTTTTTGACTTGGCTTCGATAATATCTAATTCATCATCAAATGATAGTGAAAATAGGAGATTGTACAACAGGGTCGCTTTTACAGAAGGGCAGTGGAGCACGTGGCCCCGGGACCACGGTCTTAGGGGCCCTTGATTAGACCCGCCCAGCGAAAAAAGATCATTTAGTTAGTAAGGATCACGAAATAAATCTTGCCCCCTGGCGTATACGTAAAAGTGGAGCTGCTGTACAATCCCATTCGCTGTTACCTCTGGAGTTCCTCAAGGAAGACACCTTGGATCATTTATAATTTTATTTTATATCAACGTTCTAAATTTTTCGATCAAGTGTATGAAACTGTAGTTCGCCGATGACTTTCATATTTCATATTTCAAAATAGTTTTAAATGCCTAAATGCTCCGTTATCTCTTTTAGTAGCAAAAAGTTTGTATTCAAGTTCGACTATAATATTCCACAAACTGTTTTTGAACGCGCATCGTCTGTAAAGGACCTGGATGTGCTTCTGGATTCCAAGTTAAATTTTAAAGAGCACATAGAGCTTACTATCTTCAAAGACTCTAAGCTATTAGGATTTGTTTTCCGCGTTACAAAAAAAATCTCTGATGTACATTGCATATACGCTCAGTATTGCACTTTAGAAAATTTGTCCGATTAGCTCTTCAACGTCTTCCATGGAGATATTCTTTAAACTTACTGAGTTACCATGACCGCTGAAAACTGATTGGTCTCGATTTATTATCTGTCAGTCGCGATGTTTGTAAAACTAGTTTTGTGACAGACCTACAATTGCAATTGTTACAATTTGGCATTCGACGTCGTATCTTTGATCCTATTTCATTCTTCGGATTCCCTATGTTAGAACTAATTATGGATATAACGAGCCCATTGCTAGCATTTGCCGCTATTTATTGAATAATATTGATTCGCGCTCAAGCGGCGGATACTGTGAATTTGCCGCCCCAAAATTCAACGATGTTAACCTGTTAACGCATCGAAGCGCCGTCTGCATGTCATTGTCGGTGTTGTCGGGTTTCTATGGAATGTGTGAAAGTGTCGATCGTGTCATTCAGACTGAAAGTATGGGGTTGGTCTGCAGCGGACCCATTCGCGAGTGTTTTTATTTTATTCTTTCAGTGGTCGTGTTTCATCTCGCGTTGCTGACAGCAGAGCGAGCAGGAGAAAAGGGATACTGGTGAGATCGTTCCTTGGAGATATTTTATATTTTGCTTACCTATTATATTTGTCCTGAGTATCGAAAATCAGGTTTTGTTGAGATCATATTGTTTACCAAAATATATCCGGATCTCTTTCCCTCCCTACTAACAAATCTCCTATCCCGTGATGCTCGTGGAGATACAGTGGTACCCGCGGTCTCTAGAAACAACGAGTATCGGACTAACATTCCTTCCTTTCCCTCAGTAGCACAGCCTTTGGTCGTATCCAGCGTCGTTATTCATCATTTCATAAAAAGTTAGGAGTGAATGGGTATGTATCAAGGGGAGAGTCGCTTAACACAAACTATATTGTGCCTCTAAAAAAACACGTGATATACTGTGAGTCTAAGTGTGCCACGCTGTTCCCCATGAAACAGCAACTTGTCAAAACTGAGCCCTTTGTGTGCCGCAACTGTGCAACTGTATGAAAACGAAGGTGCCAATATTGATAAATGCGCCAATGCATTGTGTTAATGTGTGATTGGCACATTGTTCTAAGCGTCCTACCCTTGGTATGTACAATGAAAATGATTTGCTTCTCCCAAGCTTCATTTTCTTGGTTTATTGTACATTTCCACTCATTCGGTCAATCACGAAGTGCAACTACGGGCGATCTACTTCAGCTTAGCTCAGCTCTCCAAATTAGCCTTGCAAGCTAATTGTCATGTGTTCGAGCTTCAACCTTGTAGGGCTCTTAGTGTAAACAGGTTCGCATGTAATTCTTCTGTACGTTTATGGAGGGCGTTCAAAGATCAGCTGAGAATAACAGGCCGATTCTTCAGGTAGCACATCTTTCATGTACATTACCCACATGACGAAGTACTTTACTATGCTTTGATTACGGTATAGTGTAGCTTTTAAATATACATACATTTTGCATTCTTTTTTCACATTTCAACCTCGGCATATCAGTGCATACCAGTTCAATTCGTACCATTAATGATACCTAGTGAATCAATTTGACACACGACAAAATCAACTCTGTTGTAATATGCCGGACGATATTGAGCATCTTGAGATACCTGTAGGCCATCAAAAGAAACATATGCATCGTAGAAGTACAATTAGAAAATCAGAGGACCGAGATGGCTCCTCTGCGAAATTCTAGTAAAGGAAAAGAGAAAACACTGATTACAACTAGATTCTTACCCAAGTTTTGTAGTTTCAACTTTCAGCTCCAACCAAAATATCAGGAGCCACTAAGCCGAGAGGTTAAAACAGACTATAAATAATAAATCGATCCCTTTTTGCAATTAAGAATCTCATCCATAGTATGTTAAATTATTTCTAGTAAATATCTTCGTGAAGAGCTTTTGGAAGCAGTTTAATGCAAATTATCGTGGTTTGGGAGCTTTTGAACCTTCTATGTCCGGTTTCCGAATTATTTGTGCAAAATTACTTTTCTCGGACAGCTGAACCGATTTTCACAAACTTAGTCTCAAAGGACTTATAATACCATAGAAAATGCTTAATGTACTTTAGATCCCACATATCATTTTTATCGTTACAGGGTGATGGGTGAAAAGAAAACAATCAATTTCAAGAGTGCTTTTTAAGCGAGCATGTAAACAGAAGCGGATATATAAAAACTTATAGCAACTGGATTTTATCCAGGTCCGACCTAGGATTCCGGAAATATAGGGTGAAGTGTATTTAATATTTTGCTGGCCAAAAAAATTTCTTGTTTTTATTTCAGAGTCATTGAAAAGTATTTGGAAGAACTCCATAAGAATATTTATGAGAATGTAAATGAATTACATATAAATAACACTTTCCCTAAGGTATGATTTTTTTCTAGTGCGGCTAAGGTGGAAGTGAGTCAAATGGAATCGCGTGAAATAAAATTGGGTACAATCTGGGACCATTCTATCGCGCTGTTTAGAAAAATGCTTCAAATCTGAATTACAACATTCTCAAGATTACTAACAAGTAGTGGTTAATATCATAGACACCGATTTGAATACGAATAAAAATTGACATTCTTTCTTCCGCATTCGGTAGTCGTTCTGAATAATTGATGGATTGTGTGATAGTGCATCTTTACTAAAGTATTTTTTATTCACCGCAAAGAATTCTATCACTCAATTGAGTAGGACGGGTCTCATTGAATCAATACTGACACCAACTTAATGAAAAAGGCTCTTTTGTATACTGCGTCTTTACGCGTTTCAGTCAATAAGCCGGGACTACGGAGAGTAAAAAGCTACCCAGCCGCAGAGCTGCACATGCTGCGAATGAAATGAATGCTGACACTAGCTTTTCTAAGGGAGAAGACATCAAATTATTATTTGGGATCGATGTTGGGTTCTTGGAAGAATCGAATGGTTGAAGTTCTTCCATGTTAATAAGTTCTAAAGAGATCTGCCAATAAGCTACTATCGCTATCGAATAGATCTGAGCACGGTTTTCTCTGATCAGAGAATCTGTTGAATATTGATGGATACAGATTTCAATCACTTGACACAGATTGTGGTTTATAGTTGCGCTATGATCACAGATGCACCAAAATTTAATGAATGACCCTTGCGGCTATTCCTAGTAGCAATATTGTTATGCTACTCAGAAAAGCGAATAATTATGTAAAGCCACTGGCTCTTTTCCGACTAATGCACAAAAGAAAATTATCGAATTTCAACCATGGGTTTTCTTTTATATTCAACCAGTTGTACAATATTCGACTATACAAAAATGTATTTCACTATACAAAAATCGTTGCATGACTACCAGTAAAATGAACAAATTTTTATTTCAAAAGTATGTGAAAAATTTATTTTTGAATCACACTGCTGACAATTAAATCATACTCCTGATGTCCACCCCAACACGAATGATGCTGTTACGTTAAGGAAGGGGGAAGGGTCTAATGATGAAAAAAACGTGCCTAATCCACCTATCAGTGAGATGATACCTTTTTTATCAATCCGCATGTGTTTTTTTCGTGAATATTCTTCGGTTTTCATGACATTATTTTAATGACCGTCGTTTTAAGCTGCAATTTGACATTTTAATCACTCATTACTCTATCTAAAAAGGTTACAATCGATTAAACTTTTCATGATATGTCGAAGTGAGTTCCACTTTAGAATTTACGGTAATTTAAGGTACTTCCAGAGCCGGTATTCAGGAACCAGCATAAACCAAACCGATTCGTATGGCCAAATGACGAATAAATTGCAATAGTTTTGAGTCCAACTTTCAAGCTTTTCGGGATTATCATCTTCTATATCGGTTTGAATTTTAAAAATTCATCCTCCTGTAATTCCAGAATCGGAAGTCAGCATTGAATAAAATTGATTAATTTTGTGTGGGACTATAAGTTTATTTTAATTTGAATTTTTTTCTGAAATTCGATTTGGCTTTATTTGAGAAAACGATTGAGCTTTGAGAAAATCAGTGTAGCCGAAGTCAGACAAATTCACCTGATTAGTTTACATTTGTTTCAATATGTTTGAAAATCAGTATAGACATCTTTGAGAAATCGTAGTACGAGTTAAATTGTTGGGTGCCTTCCGAATCGAAAACTGAATACCACTAAAACTGAAATAAGTTTATTTGGTTGTCGACTGATTTAAATCAGCAAATCTTAGATGATTCTTAGATATCATTTGAATCTTAGATCGGTTCAGCCATCTACGAGGAAAATAAGTTACATAATTTTAATTTCGTTTCACATATCATCCTGTAGTTCCGGAACCAGAAGTCGGATCCAAACATAATTCAGGAACCTTGTTTAGGAGCATACGAATTTTCATATGAATCTGTGGTTTTTAGAGATAAAAAAACATATTTTGATAAGTATTAGCTTCAAGCCACTACTCTTAAAGCGAGCTGTAAAGGTATGAAGCAAGTTAGATGCACTTTGACCTCAAGAAAATGAATTTATCGCACTAACGAGAACCACATTCAATCGAAACCGATTGGGTTATGTTCAACGAAAAAGTAGATAACGCAAATGAGCAGTTGCAAACATTTTCGTGTTCGCCCCCTAATTAGAGTAATTTATCTACAATTAAATTTAGTTCTACTTCGATAATGTTTCAATTCTTAGTTTTGGTTGTTCTACGTGGAACCCTTGAAAGGAAATTTTATTCCATGAAAATTCCACTTTAGTTAATTGCACATCCCAAAATAAATAGTAACTATATCATTTTTGCCTTTCTCATATAGAAAGGCTATGCAATCGCTGTGAAAACCGAGGCCCGGAGGGCCGAGTGTCATAATACCATTCGACTCAGTTCGTCTAGATCACAAAATGGCTGTGTGTATGTGTATGTGACAAATAGTGTCACTCAATTTTCTCAGAGATGGCGTGACCGATTTTCACAAATTTATATTCAAATATAAGGTCTTATGGCCACAAACTGAGAAGCAAATAGAAGGTCTTATAGTTCTTTCAAAAGTCCTCGAAATGATGATCCAGATCCGTCTTCCGGTTCCGGTATTACAGGGCGATTAGTGAAAATTTTCAATTTCATGAGTATTTTTACACAAGCGATGGCGAAACGAGGTGCACATTTTTATAAAACTTACTGTTAAATTCATCTAGTTGACAGTTCATATTAGTTAGTGAATATATAAAACTGCTTTGGGACTACTCGTCCCCGGTTTCCGCTTCCGAAAGCACCGATAATAGTGAAGAAAATCTCCTAAAGCAACGGTTGAGCCGATTTTCAAGAATCATGAATCAAATTAAAGCTCTAATTGCCTTTAAATATACTGTGCAACTTCATTCTGATCCGACTTTCGGTTCCGAAATTATTGGGCGATAAGTGTCAAAACATTCAAATCGTCATTCAAAATGACGATGCAAAACTAGTACGTGACGGTATGTGCGGCTTTGATTCGTTCGCAGCGTGCATTGTTCAATTTCGTACAGCGTGCAGGGTTGCCACATTTAAATTTATATTTTTCAGGTGTAAATTTCTAATTCTTGTTAGTGTTATTACAAGATCTTGACAACGATTATAAAAGCATTCAATCGTGGTGAATAGTAATAATATAGTGGAAATAAAAAATAATTAAAACGCGCGTGAAGTCTGTTAAACTGGTAATTAAATTGGTTTGATGGTATATATGTAATACTTAATACACGTACTTTATTTTGTCATAATCCTACTCACTCGTTTATACTGCAGCAATCAAATTCATTTGAGTTCGATTTTCGGTTCCGGAATCACAGGGTGATATGCCCCAAAAATGTGAATTTGTGTTGATTCCAGCTAAATCTATGACCTTATTTGAAAATTCGACGGAGGGCAAAGTTGTTTTAGAAGTTATATATGCAGGAGCTACTCGACTGCCAAATTTTAAACAAACGCAACAAGTGGGAAGTGTTATTAACCATTTTAAGAAAAATTAAATCTGAGTTGCGTAGAATTAAATGAAAATTTGATCTTATAAATTTTTCGGAAATTTTTATATAGAACTACTTCATACACATATCAACGGCAATGATTTCATCTTAGGTTACATAAGCTTTTAAAGCGTGGACCAAATTGTGAATTCTCTGTACTTTCACGGTATGGAAAACGTTCGCTAATTTTGCCAGCTAGATGCTTGGCAACAGCAGTTCCAGGCCTGCTGGACGATGAGCTTGAATGAAAATAGCTCAACAATAAAAGTGTACATACAGCATTTCTCAAACACCGCTCTGCGACCATTTTACAAGTTTATGGAAAGCCTTAACGGTTGTTTGCAAACCTTAATGTACAATCTTTCACAGAAACTGGCTCGTACAACATACTAAGCTGGAAGGAAGAAAGCATTTCTGTTTACCCCTCAGGATTTTTTTCCTTCGCCGTCTTTCTGAAAAACCAGCATTTTTTATCTCCCTTCTGAGGGGTGATTCTGTCACCCACACACATCAGATATTCTCATACCAGTGGCTCTAATAGCATAATTTTCAGCGTTGTCTTCGTTCTGTTCTGCAGTAATAAATAATTTTTAATTAAAATATTGATATTTGATTTTCTCTAGCTTCATTCGGCAAAACGATGGTAATCCCCGATTCGGAAATGACTTACAACCTTTCTACATACACATAAAAGCGTACATCCGAAGGCGGTACCGTCGTAAATCCCATCCGGAATCATTCACAATCCACACCGAATGAGAGAAGTAATGCGAACTGGAGTCACATTTCCTTAATGAAATTCATTGAAATAAATTTTTATCTTGATCAATACGCTTCGTTTCGCATCCTTCTGCGCCTCGCTTATTTACATATAATTAATTCGGTCCAATTTAAGAATCGAATTCCCAGCTCACGAGCCGGTTCTCGACTACCGAGTCGCAGTAGTAATTTTCGGAAGTTCCATCTGTGCCCCATGTCGCGCCGGCCGGTTGGCTCGGGTACGTGGACGAATGAAGCAATCAGTCTGCCGGATGATAAGGAAACAAGGGGCGGACATCAAACGGCACGTTTTAATGCTACTCCTCCAGTTTACTGCCACTTTGCCCAGCACCACACACCGCACCGAAATCGGTCTGGAACCACCTTCACTCATCCGTGCGAAAACTGCCCTCGGCTACTGTAATTTTTGGTCGCCTTTTGTCTTCTCTGCCCTTTCTGCCCCACCGTGACGGCCTACTGCGCTATCAGCAAATCTTTCATCAGCAACGTGGCAAAAGTATCCGATTACTGCCGAAAACATGATGTCTCTTCCTCGGAGCTCTCACCCTCCCGGGTCGTCAGCAATTGAACAATCCAAAATGAAATCATAATTATTATTGCCTCTGGTAAGCATAAGCATAATGCAAACCCTTTCTTTTCGGGCTTTGTGTCTTGATTATGACACTGATTGTCGATTTGTTCGTCGGATCTGGTGTTAAATTCGAAAGGGTGAGCAAAGTAGGCAGTGATATTGGTCAGGTCATTCAAACGAGCCTCCCGCGGCACGGCGATAATCTACGTCCGAGAAGCTTTCCGTTTAGCCTCCCAGGATTGCGAGTCATTATGTATGGACAACCCCGTCTGGTTTATGAACACGATGATGTGATCATGAATAATTTTGATTAATCTCACTGGTGCGACCCCGTTTCTCTCTGACTGCAGCGGTACTTCAGCTGAAGAATGTGAAACGGATGCTGCATACACGGTGGGGCTTTCGTACAGGATTTCTGGGACATAATTATTGATTTCAAGTAACATTTTTTCTATTACTCTACAATATTTAGAACAAGAACCACGAAACTTATGAGCTCACTACCGCTAAGTGAAGCACTGTTTTGTCCTAATAACGGAATTATACGAAACAATTGAAATTTATACACTGTTCAGTTGCGAGAAGATACACGCCATTAAAGACTGTCCCAGAAAGTATGTTCGCAACCAAAAACCGCTGCCATTTCACAATGGTTCAGAATCTGTCAATTTTTATGGCTGCGTCCTGTTGTTTACACTCTTCTCTAAACACTTGCGCAGTTGTTTATTCGTTTTCATTAGTTTGTTTCGAAATGCGTGGACTTTCAGCAGAGCAACGTCGAATGGTGCACAGAACGCGGACTGTCACTGAGAAAGATAGCAAAAATGGAAGGAGTAAGTGAAAAAGCCGTGCGAAATGCAATCAGGAAGTTCGGCGAGGATAATACCTTTGAGGATAAACCGAAAACGGGTCGAAAAAAAGGTCCTGCTAACCCTCAGTAGGATAAACGTATACTGAAGGCGTTCGAACAAAAGAAGGAGGTTTCAGTTCGGGATGTGGCCAAAAAAGTGGGCACTTCGAAGTCAAATGTTCTTCGTGCTAAAGAACGTTTGAATCTTCGAACCTATAGGAAGCAGAAACAACCAAAACGTAGTCCGAAACAAGAAGCATCGATCAGGCCAAGGGTTCGAAAGCTGTACAATACGATTCTTGCTGGAACCTACGTGAAACTAGATTACAAATCCTTGTCGGGACCACAATATTATACGGTGCGAGAAGGGCAAGTGTTAAACTAGTCCGAGACATCGATTGAAGTGTAAAAATTTGGTGAGAAAGCTATGGTCTGGCAAGCAATTTGTAGCTACGGTAAGATTGCGAAACCTTTCATTAGCACTGCTTCAATGAAGAGCGAAATATACATCAATTGATGAATTTTGGGCATTAACGTAGGCATATCTTAGGAAACATGTATCGGCAGCCGAAACCACTCAACAGTTCGAAAAAGATTGAAAAAAAAGTGTCAAAACTTGTCGCCAAGAAGTCTGTACGGAATTTAATGAGGAACGTTCGCAAGAAGGTGCGCCAGCTTGGCTAAGTAGCAAATGTTGAGAATAATATTCTGTTGTAGTCTAATATTATCAGTATATCGAATAAAATTGGAATATCTAACACTTGTGAATTATTTACATTGAAATCAAAGTGCGTTCATACTTTCTGGGACAGTCTTTAGATACATACAGTGTGTTACATAAGAGCGTGGTCACGATTACTCGCGATCGGTAAAGTAGAATGGTGTGATTTTTTTAACACAGATGGCAGTAGTGTCCTGGAGGCAATGCGAAAATGAATCAGCTGACTATTGTTTACGATTCAATTTCAGCATTTTTCCAAAATGAGTACCGCGTACACTACGGGTTTCGAAGCAGTTTTTTTGTGCTCGCTCCCAAAAGGATACGTTCTTTTTACTTATTTCCGACTTCATAGTGGTAATAAGTGCCGATAGTAAGAAAATGAAACATAAAACAGAGCTCAGTTAATCCCTACCGGCCTCTCCAACCCCGGATGTTGGAGTGTAATGCAATCAACATCTTATTTAAGTCTCATATTATTCTTTTAAATCAATAATGAAGCTAAAAGCTGTAACACATATCTTTATAATATTGTAACGCTAATTGATTGTATCTGAAGATGTTTGCAATACCGCAAAGCCCACCACCCATGGGAGGTAAGTTCAGGTTCAGGTCCAAATTCAAGGATTGAGAGCTGAACTAGAAACCTAATTCTAGACTAATATTCTCGGCAGCTCATCATGGTCCGAAAATGCGTTACTCGAGGAATGTATTTCTTTTAAAGCTCGTAACTCCAATTTTCTATCCGGATATCACTTTGAACCCTCTGTCTCAAGAGATGTGATGGATTGTTTAATAGATTAATGGTAAGATAAAAAACAGACATTGAAAAGCAAAAACTAATGAAAATTTTTACTTGATCCTGAGGGATATTCATTTTATAATTGTGTTGGTTTACCTACCGGCTGACAGAGAATTGACAACATAAAGATAATAAACCGAACATTGACATCATAAGTTTTACATTTTGTATGAATATATCTGAATGTATTCTTACATATTCGATGTGACTGTTGTTGTTAAAATAATATTCCGAAAGCTACGTTAACCGAAAAATAAATTCGACTGTAAATTAGGAGCACCATCTAACGAAAATTAGATTTTTTTGTTCAACCAGTTTGATTGAATTGTTTCATAGATATAGCTGTATTGATTCACCTAAATATTTCAAATAAGGCGATTTTGCAAACGATGTTTTGAATACAACAAATGAAAAATCGATTCGTATCATAGAGTATCTTTTTAAGAAGTTTGATTAACACGTGTTTTTTAAGCAGTTCGTTTATGTGTTTCAAATTCTGACACAAAAAATCAAAACTTTAGCAATGAACGCAGGTAAACACGTTATTTTAGTTGTCGTGGTTGTTCAAAAACATATTTAAATTCTTTTCTTTACGTTTCGTCTTAGACTCGTCAGTGCAGAGCAGTTCAAATTGAAACGTTTTCGTTCGGCACGTCAGGAAAGACGTGGTACTTCGGTACCAAGTATATAAGTGTTTTGCAAATAGCATTAACTTTACGTCTGCTTAGCGGTTCAAGTTGAACTGTTTAAGTTTGCAATAAGCAGTTCAATTTGAACTGCTCTGCACTGACGAGTCTAAGACGAAACTTAAAGAAAAGTAAAAACGGTTATGTGCCCTAAGCACAAACATAGGATAACCCCTAAATGATATTTAAATTGTTGATGCTTCAGATTAAAAGAAATTCGTTGTGCTTTTCACTGTTTTGCTATTCAAATGTACATTGTTTGAGATATTAGTTGAAATCGTGTAAACAATATGTCGCGCACTTTTACACCATTCCATTTAATTCATATTTGAAATCTTCATATTTTAAAACATAACGCCTGAATTTATGTAGCAAAGATTAGCATCGTAGCAGAAACATGCCTGCAGTTATACCCATCAACGTCAAATGTGTTACGCTAAATTTCAACGAAATCAGTAAAAATGGATTATGATCCGAGAACTTTTAATCATGGTGTATTATCATAACGTGAAAATATACTACTTTCCCCAAATCATGACTCGTTTTGCTCATTTCTTGAATCAGAATTTTGCCCGTGTAATTTTATAACTGAAATCTACAATTGAGTTCTTGACCTGGATTCTAGATCTGAATACTTAACATGAATTCAGGTTCTAATCGAAATCTAGGCTCTGAATTCAGTTCCAAAGCCCTGCAAATGGAGTTAAATTTAGAATCTGGATTCTAGGCTTGGATTCTGGAATTGAATTATAGATTTGGATTCTGGAACTAATTTGGGAAAGGAAACTAAATTTTGAAAGCAAGTTCTGAAAATAAATTTGTTTGTTTTTGAAACTCAATACTGAACCTGAATATTGGAATTAAAATCAGAATCCAAGTCAAGAATTCAAAGAACAGATACAGCCCAGAATCAGTTCCTAGCATCATGTATACTGAAGTTTAGTTCTGAATACTGATTCTGGATCAAGAACTAAATTCTATAATTTGATTCCAGTACTGAGTTTTGTCCATAAACTCTAGACCGGAATTCCGGAGCTAAAATTTAGGTTCCGACCTAGGTCCAGATATAGATTTAGATCGAGAATTCAGCTCCAAATTCAGCATAAAGTCCAAGTCCAGAACTCAGTTCCACAATTCAGATCCAGAATTCAGATTCAGGATTTATTTTTGTTTAGGTTATAGAGGTTTAAACCTTAAGGCCATTCGCCTCTTCGGGTCAGCAAAACTTCCTGACCAGTTCTAGAATCCAGTTCCAGAATTTTACAGCTGGGACAAAATTCTGGAGTTGGATTGTGGAACTGAAGCCTGATCCGGAATTAAAGAACAAAAAATTGTAACACAAACCGGAACCCAGGTTTAAAATTTAATTGCAGAATTCTGGAATTGGTACAGAATTCGGGAACTCGATTCTGGAATAGTATTCTGGCTTAGGATTCTGGAGCTAAAAAATAAATGTTGGAACTAAATTATGGAACTGAATTATGGAATAACAATCAAAAAATTTCTAAATTACAAATGGCGTAAGTCAAAGTATGCTGTATTTTTTTGGAGTGATGATTTAATAACTAATTGATAATTAATAATAAATCAATCAACATTTAAATCTAAGCTTTCTGTCTGCTTTGATGTCAAATTCAGTTGCACTAGTTGAATTAATTAATTACATGACATATTGTCACATATTTTGGCTTGTAAATTTAGATAGATAGCGACGCTCCTTTTATGTGGATCTATCAAGATGTGAATTTTATTGTTTATTTTCGTTATGTGTGGAACTGAAATCTTAAACTGCATTTCGTTACCAAAACTACAGATTCATACCAGAATCCATTTCATTAGCTGAGAATCAGTACCAGTCCACGAACTAGAGCTGAATTCTGGGACTGGACCAGAGTGCTGGATCTAGAATTTGGAACTGGATCTTAATTCTAGAGTTTAATTCTATTTAGACTGTGAAGTTCTATTCTGACTCTGAACTCTGGATCATGACTCTGAAACTGAATTCTAGAACAAAAACTGAATTCTAGAACAAAAACTGAATTCTGGATTCTGAAACGGATTACTAAACCTGGATTTGGGAACTGAACTGAATTTTGGATTGGGACTCTAGAATAAATTCTAGATTTTGGAACAGGATTAAGAACTTGGATTTTGTAGTAGAACTTAGGAATTTAATTGTAATGAAATCAGTACCTCGTTTCGGGAAGTAATTTCTGTATTCCAAATCTGAAGCTGAATTTGAGGATGAAAAGAGTTGGCATCACTGGGAGTGCGATGCGGTGTCCTGGTGCTGCTTTCGAAAAAGTATAATTTCAATGTGTTGTTTGATACGTATAGTTAAAAATTTGGTTGAATTAGTAATATTGAGTGACAGTGCATGTGTGACAAGTGTGTGTTTAGTAGTAGAGTGCTATTTATTGAATAATATTGATCCGCGAAACTAAAGATGCTCAAGCGGCGAAAATTGAGAATTTACCGCCCCAAAATTCAACGATGTAAACCTGTTAACCATTCGAAGCGCCGTCTGCATGTCATTGTCGGTGTTGTCAGATTTCTATGGAATGTGTGAAAGTTTACAAGTCGACCGTGTCATTAAGACTGAAGGTCTAGGGTTGCAGCGGATCCATTCGCGAGTGTTTTTATTTTATTTATTCAGTGGTCGTGTTTCATCTCGCGTTGCTAACAGCAGAGCGAGCAGGAGAAAAGGGATACTGGTGAGATCGTTCCTTGGAAATATTTTATATTTTTCTTGCTTATTACCCGATCAGATGGTAATAACAGAATTAAGACAACTGGAGTAACTTATTTCGGACACATGTTGTAACAAATTTTGAAATATTTTTGGCTGGTAAGCTGATAAAATAACAAAAATCATAACAAAAAAAAACTATTATTATTGCATTTGATATAACTACAGAAGTCCGAAAGCAGAAATTTATAACAATAGTTGTAATAAATTAGATAGCAAATTTAACACAGAAAAACTATATCACAGCCAACTTTTAGCATCGTTTCAATCCAAAATTGTTGAATGATTTTTTTATTAAATGAATAATTTATGTAGTGATCTGGTTTCTTATTTTAGTTCTTTGAAATTCTGGTCATTATATTTCGATATGAAACAACGGATGAACTCATTTTTTCAATTAATTAACTTTATCATGAGTCTTGTAAATGAAAATAAAACATCATAACGGACTTTGTTATTATATTGTTATCATAAGTTTTAACTTTCATCTGTTTTCATTTGTTAAACATCTCAAAATAATACAAATTGTTATACATTTCAAATTCGTCTCATTTCGATCCGTTCGCCCCGTCAGTAAGAACATTGCTTTACGTCTGCACGGAGAACCCTTCGATCATAAAATTGCGATATCGCAGTTTTTGATTTTTGCGATAGTTGATTTAACTAATTTCTTTTTGATTCAACCAAAATGGTTTTTGATTTGCATATATTCAAGTAGTTGAAAAATATGTTGTTTTGAATGCTGTCAAATGCCGGAAACAGTTGAAAGCAAAACAATAATCGCAATGCAAAATCAACAACTTTTTTAGTTGAAATCTGTTTGCGTCGCTTCAAAATATCAATGAAAACAACATCGATGGTTAAAGCGTTTGGTGAAATTGTGTTCATTCGATTTGAGAATTTTATGATAACAAGTGTTTATCTAACAGCGGTGTTGTGATAAAGTTAACCTTGTTTGACATGAAAAAGATTTGGTGACAAATAAGAAAATGTTAATGAATGATCATCTCGTAATCTTTCAGGTATGCGCAAAAATTTTATGCTTCAAATTCGATCATTGTTTTACTTCCAGCTGTTTGATACCGATGATGATGTTCATGCATTAGTAATAAAACGCTTTTTGACATGAATTTAATTTATACAAGTAACAGGAGCGAAGGGTTTCAAACGCACAGAACGCGCTGCGATTGAATGGCACGTTTGAATTCCCGTCGCAAAATTCCAATTCCCAGCGGTTGATGCACCCAAGCTCATATAAATTGACTAAAATTATCAGTGCATAACTTTAGTTCAACCGTTTGAAGGCATCATTTTAGGTAAATTTAATAATTTCGCTAATTTACTCGCCCCTCCGGGCACTTTTGCTGATTAAAAACGTTTTTCTACATCAATCATTTCCGATCGAATCAGAAGTATTTTTTTTAGAATTTAGATCTTTACTAATCTCAAAACAAACAAACAAATAAAATCGATTTATTTTACAACTAACAGAATTTTGTTTCAATTAGAACACCAGTTATTCCAACTAAAATATTTGTTGAAATTGAAAGGTATGTGTCCTCACTAATTGACAGCATTTTTTTTTTCAAACAGTTAAATTAGTTGTTTCAACCATCGTTTCTGCTAATCGAAAAACAAAAATGACAGTTTAGTTAAAACAACAATCGATTAGTTGTACCAAATTTTAACCAATCGAATTCAGAAAATCAACTAATATTCTGGTTGAAATGGGATCGCGGGTGGTTCCGTGTGCTTAGCGGTATTTGATAGGTCAACCAAATTTCCTTTACCGAATGCTTATAGATCAATTCAATTACCAAACTTTTTACCGAACGGCTGTTTGGAATAAAACAGAAATATTCCAAGTTTTCATTCCCGTTAGGTTTATTTTAATGCCTATATTTTTTTGTAATGCTAAACATCCGTTTATTTTCGGTGTAATCGTTTTTCGTTTATTTGTTTCAATATATGATTTGATTATATGTTTTCCTCTCAACTACTCACCGTGAGTCATTTCATTCGTAAAGGTCATCAACTAACAACGCAGCAACTTTTAACTGGGAGAAGAGAGTTTTCCCGAAAACTCTACCGCATGTTCTGGAAGAAATTAAAATTGCCGATTTGTAGCAGGTCGTGAGTTTAGCGATGTGAGTAAAGTCACGTCGAAGCTATATATTGGCTGTCATTTGGGCACGTGTTTTGGCACCGAGAAAGAAAAAGGGGCACCGGAATGTTGATGAGCAGTTTCATCAACCTACCTAACCAGGGCTGGTTGGTTGATGGTTTGCAACCGGTGGAGAGGAACTGTTCTTGCAATGTGCACAGATCGGTACTGCAAAAGCCCGGAAGGCAAACGGGGCGTGAGAATGAGTGAACAAATGGTTCGCTTTATCTTGATCCTATTAGTTTATTGCGTGAATTTTCTCGTTCCATTTATTTCACTGGCGAAACGTGTGGCAAAGCATTGCAAGAAGAGTTTTCCTTGGGGATGGATATGATGACTGCCTTGCTCATGGATGGCAATGGCAATGGACGTACGGCACGCTTATGCTCCAGGCTATCGCTGCTGTCACCCGCCAACAGTGAAGACAGTAACGATACCGAATCATTGATCGTTTTTGTTCATTATCAACGAAGATTGGATGCGAAATGTTCCTCTTTCCGGATGATGCACTTCCTCGTTTGGAGTAATAATTAAAGCGATGGGATTTATGATTTATGCAACAATCGTGAGGAGTACTGAGACTAACGATTTGTATTGGTATGATTCACATACATTCTTTCAATCGATGTATCTTAATGAGAAATTTATTCTTATAAATGAAATATTGAGAATTATCTCAATTTCACAAATTGGAATCAACAAAAATAACAAGCGAAACCGCACTCGAACAAAAACCACAACTTGAGGTCTTTCATTTTCTGCCGAACAGGACAAAGAATTAAAATTTCAAATTATCCTTTTAACAAAGTTTGTTTCCTTCACTACCACAAGGAAAGGAAAGACAGGTCCCCTTCTCGGTTTAATCATCCAACCGCTCGCTTACAAGATGTTGTTCTTTTGCCATCCACAGCGATGTGACGAACTGGCCATGGAACCCGAAGAAAAAGTTCCTCTCCTTAGTCCGGCAAACCTTCAATTAAGTCGGCTAGCCACTATTTGTTCGTTTGGCAGTGACTTGCGAGTGCAGCAGCCAAAGCAAACGATATCCGAGTTTATTCGAAGGGTCAGATCGGGATTCATTCGCAGTAGGCCGGATCGAATGGTGTTCCACTTTTGTTTGACATCCCATCGTTGCGTTGATGACCGTTTGGTTTCGCCATTCATGGCACACTTTGTTCGGTATGTCCAGCCTAGCCCAATGAAAGAAGGAAGAAGGTGTTCCCGGTAATTGGATAGCCATTAACCGTAAAAGTTAAACAAACACAATACCAAAGCCACTGCCTTGCTGAGTGGAGGAAAGTCATCTGCTTTGTTCTGGTTCGATTGTGCTGTTGTTCTTTTTCTGCATATTCTGACCTGCAGTGGTCATATTGGGTCTAGGGTTGTCATTTCTCTATGTTGGATTCCATAGACTCACTAATAATAGGCTCACCCTAGCGTGGAACATTTAAATAAGTGATGCACTGCATTATTGCACTTCATTCGTCGTCCTTCTCGAACCATCCATGAACGGAGGAGGGTTGGCTGACTTTGATGAGCTTCATCATCATTGCACTGGTTCCCGGTCAGCCAGCGCGATAATCCCCTTCGTAATGAGAGCATAGTCACTCGGAATCAGTGCAAAAATCGGAAGCGAAACGGATTCGGTATGCTACAAAAAAAAACGCTTTGGACGGGATACTTGATGGAAGGGCGAAGCTTTTCTCTAGTAGCCGGTGTTTATGAATGAGCATTCATGAAAATGAGAAAACAAAGAAACAATTAAAATTAAGCGTGTCGGAAACAACAGATCCAGGCAAATAAACACCCAGTTTATTAAGTTCATGACATGCTGTGGAAAATTCGATGCTATGAAAAAAATAAACTACAAATATCGTGCTTCTGTTGGAGTTTCGCAACACTACAGAATAATTACAAACCATATAAAAACAAGACAAATAGGTGTGTGACATAAAAAGTTCTAATTTATGAAAGCCGTACATATAAATTATCATCCCGCAGCCACAGGCAGAATTCTTAAACACTTCAGATTTATTCTTGTGTTCTCAGATCCTCGTATAAGAATTGCATGTGGTTATTTAAAATGTTCGTTTCTGAACTACCCTGGCACTGGAGTCCCTAACAACCTTCGGAAGCCAAAGTCACGTCTGCGTTGACGTCGCTTTATGGTGTATAATTATTCATCACGAGAAGTGAGGTAAGTAATTTGTTTTTGTTTAGGTCTACGTTCTTTTTTTCTTTAACTTCTATTATCCCCGCAGGTAGGTTTTTGTGGTTTTCCTCCCCACCACGTCTGTTGCTGCTGCTGAGTTTTCAGCTTTTTTTTATCGGCCAGTCCGTTGCAAACTCTCCGTAGGGAAATGACTTGTAATTATCAAGAAGTTAAAACCAACCTCCGGAAAAGTAGCAGTAGAAGTTAGGAAGAAGATTACCGAAATTAGACCGACTGAAATAATAATATAAGAAAATTGAGGGTGCGTTCGGTCGGAACCGTGACCGGGAATTCTGTCGTTAGATGTGGTTCGGTGAGTAGCCAATGCTGGGTAATGTGGTGACAACTATGCAACGCAACAGCGAACGTTGAAGCATTATTTCTGTTGACGAACTAGAACGACTATTTCTATGGTTCGAATACCAAACGTCAACAGAATACGAGACCTGGATTCGAAAGATACACTCATTTGTAGGTACGTTTTGTGTGTCGGTAAAAACTACTGAAATTTCACTAGAAATTTGCTAACAATGTAATGCACACCACCACTAATGAGCAACAGACAGTTAGAAATGCATGAAACAGCGAAAAATAAAAATTCTGCGAAATAGTACCCGGGTAGAAGTGATTTGCAAAACAATAACAAATTTTATTATTAGAACCGAACATCTCAATGGTAGAAATAACCATTATTCAGTTTGATATAAGAGTTAAAATATAAAAATTCATAACAAAGTCTTCATGAGAAAATGTCAACAAAATATAAAATTCTGCATTGTAATATCAAACCAAAAACAAAATATTTAGAGAAGAAGAATTTTTCAGTTATTTTATATTCTAGCATTCAGAATTAATTAATATAATAAGAACTTCTCTCATCTGATTCTGACGCAGTTCATTCAATTGTATTTTATTTGAAGATAGAACTACTGGATCAATTGTACTTAAGAAAATTTGAATAACTCATCAATAACGGAATTTCTTGATTCTCGATATGAAATATCAAGAAAATATCAATTATTGCTATGATAGCACAGAAACGTCAAGACAAGATATGATGGTAATATTCGTTATTATTTTGATCTTTGTTTGCCATTTACATATACCCGGGTATAGCCCAGAGGAAGGACACGAAGCTTCACCCGTCTTCTTCCCGGGGAGACGCTCTACCAACTACGCCACTCTGGAACATGTGTAGAACATGTAGAATAATTGAACCAAGATACACTGCTTTTTAAGAATCTATATATGAAAGCGCATGTTGGTCATTCCTGAAACTACCCGACAGAAAGTAAAGCTTATTATCACAACTGGCGATACCAATGGTCATATTAGTGATGGTCAAAGTCCGTCAAAAGTATTTTTTGCCTTTCTTCGTCTAGAAGAATTCTACTGTTATGAAATTGTGTTTGTATTGCGTTGGTTTGACGGTATTATACAAAAACCTGTTCATTAATAGTGCATTTCGCATATCACTCATATTCTCACAATAACTCTGTGAGCAAGGATGGCTTTTATCGTATCAAAGAACGATCGCTCGCAACTCTTCACACGATTCAATCAGTGCCATCAAAGAGATACGTATATCATCGCAACAACAAAAACCCGGCATGGCTAGAATAACATAGAATAGACACCAGTGCGAGAGCGAATTTCTCTCGATGACATTGCTGAGAATCAACGGTTAGCACGCTGCTGTGGGGATTCTCTCTGAAGCAACAAACGGTCACTTATTCTCGTTTCGCGATCCGATTCTGTATGGGCAGTGGATAATTGCGACAGAATCATTTTACTATTGCCTCTTATTCTAACTATGTGCATATAACCTTTGTATAAGTTGTGTCTATGAAAATGTCTGTGAATGCTCCACACAAGGGTTTTGAAATATTGCAACCAAGTAGGAGAATTATCAAGTTAAATCATCGATTCGATTTTCTGCGATACTTGTCAACTTGCGATTCTCTCTTGGGAACTTCCACACAGTAACGATCATTATCAGACTATAAATTTTTTTAAGGGCGTCAAATACTCAGAGTATGGAGTGGAGCGAAGAAATGTAGCAACATTCTCTCACGGTTCATGCATTGAGAGACTCGAGTTCTTGTAGCATCTTCTACCGGATTGAAAATGTTCTATACAATATAGATAGTAATATAGCAGCTTCTGTTAAATTTTCGGCAATCACCAACACTGTCTGAGGGTATAATTCAAAATATTTTCTCTTGACTGTTGAAAGCAAACAAATAAGGTCATAGAAATTTGAAACACAGTTCCTCCTGTAATTCCGAATCCGACATCGAATCCGGATATAATTTAATAGTAGCCTATGAAACCATAGGACCTTTCATTCTAATATCAGTTTGTGAAAATTGGTTCAATCATCTCTGAGAAAACTGTCTGAATTCAATTTTGGATTGTTTTGTTCGTACGGCCAACAACTAACATAATCTAGAAATCGGAATAGATTTGAGCCCATTTTCTTTAAATCCGGTCAAAAGTAAGGAATTATGTATGAGACTGTAAGATCAGTCATACTGTGACTGTAAGATAATTCATAGAATTTATTCATTTATTTATTTGGAGCAGGAAAAAGCTCAATGGAGCTGAAATATAACAATCTCTCACTCCAGCAGCCTTGGAGTTTAGAAGCTTTCGAAAATACATAATCGACATGATTCTTGAAATCCAATTGTGATCGAGAACATATTGGTGATTGCCGAAAATTTCACAGAAGCTGCTATATTGCTATCTATATTGTATACAACATTTTCAATCCGGTAGAAGATGCTACAAGAACTCGAATCTCTCAATGCATGAACCGCGAGAGAATTTTTCTACATTCCTTCGCTCCACTTCATACTCTGAGTATTTCTCGGCCCTTAAAAAAAATTACAGTCTGATAATGATCGTTGCTGTGTGGAATTTCCCAAGAGAGAATCGCAAGTTGACAATTATCGCAGAAAATCGAGTCGATGATTCAACTTGATAATTCTCATACTAGGTTGCAATATTTCAAAACCCTTGTGTGGAGCATTCACATACATTCTCATAGACACAACTTATACAAAGATTATATGCACATAGTTAGAATAAGCGGCAATAGTGAAATGATTCAATCGCAATTATCAACTGCCTGTATAGAATCGGATCGCGAAACGAAAATAAGCGACCGTTTGTTGCTTCAGAGAAGATCCCCACAGCAGCGTGCTAACCTTTGATTCTCAGAAATGTCATCGAGAGAAATTCGCTCTCGCACTGGTGTCGATTCTATGTTAAATGAGCCATGCCGGGTTTTTGTTGTTGCGATGATTTCCAACTCTCTTTGATGGCACTGATTCAATCGTTGAAGAGTTGCCAGTGAACGTTCTTTGATACGATAAAAGCCATCCTTGATCGAGAATAACACCGAAGTCCTTTACCGAGGATTCACGCTTGAGGGCATTTTGCAAGAGATGATAGTCGTATGTAATTATTGAGCGTTTTCGGGAGAAAGATATAATGGAGCATTCGGAAGCGTTCAGTACCATCCTGTTATTGTGGCACCATTTGGCGAATGTGTCAAACTGAGCTTGCAGAAAACGTGCATCTTCTAGTTCCTTTATAGGATGATATATTTTGAAGTCATCAGCAAATGATAATTTGAGACATTTCACGGAGAAGTTGAGATCATTGAGGTAGAGTAAAAATATGAACGGTCCTAAGTGACTTCCCCGAGGTACTCCAGAGCTATCAGAGAAAGGAACTGTTGTGAAGTTTCCTATTTTCACCGACATCTCGCGACCAGTAAGATATGAACGCATCCAATCCAGTAAAGCGCCACTAAAGCCCAGTCTGTCGAGTTTAGCAATTGTTATTTGATGATTTATTTCATCGAATTCCGCTGAGAAATCTGTGTAGATAGAATCAACCTGTAGATGCGATCGTAGCGATCGGATGATAAAAGATGTGTAAGCTACAAGGTTTGTAGATGTTGACCTCTTAGGCATGAAACCGTGTTGAGTTTCAGATATGTAGTCCTTGCATTTGTGAGTTATGAAATCGAGAATAATAATTTCAAATAACTTGGACACAGCACATAGTGAAGTTATTCCACGCTAGTTAGTAATATCGGATTTTCTACCTTTCTTAAAAACCGAAAAAATATATGATTTCTTCCTGGGGTCTGGAAAAGTCCCCGCATTAAGGTAAGCGTTGAACAATATAGTCAGTGGTGTTAGGAGTGAGTTCAAGCATTTTTTAGGACTAACGAAGTAATGGCGTCGGGTACTGGGTTAGTAGAGATTTTTTGTTTCAAGCACGCCGTAATTATCATGATCGAAGTAATAGAAGGATGCTCCTACAGGAAAACGGAGAGGGACGTTCACGATTCCCTCTGATACTTCGTCGCTATTAAGAACTTCATTGGAAAAAACGCTACTGAAGTGGCTTCGAAATAGATAGCAGGTTTCAAGTATGGTGGATGACTGAACTTCACCAAGCGACATTTCCTTGCGCTGTTCGTTTACGTGATGCCAAAAGCTTTTTGGGTTGTTTCTTAAATTCAGTTGAACACGGTTTAAGTGAGTATGATATAAGATTTTGTTTAATCCCGTTTATATGGATTGTTAAGGAACATGTATTGAGACCTTAAATTGAGAGTGGGTCGCTTGGTGAGTTTTTTCAACGCAGATCGTTTGGCGCTTTTGTATCGCCTCACAGTTTGATTAGACCAGGGATCTAGTTTTGATAATCGGTGCCGCCAGCTCTGAGAAAAGTGAGTAAGTCCCATGTCGGAAATTTTGATCAGTTGTGGCATTTCCGGAACCGAAATTGAGGAACCGATATCGCCAAAGTCAGTTCGTTCGTTCGTCAGGAAAGTTTACTGCCGAATTTATAACAATTTTTACTTTTTTGGCACCGTCGTTCTATGCGACGGTGTGAAATTTTAAGCATTTATCGTCCGGTAATTCCGGAATTGGGATTCGCATCCGGATCAGTTTGAGAAAGTATGCATAGGATCATGAGACCTTCCATTTGTATCTAATTTTGTGAAAATCGGTAGAGGTATATCTGAGAAAATGATGTCGTTTCAATTTTTTCAGATTTTGGCCGCTATTTCCGGTACTTACAGTACTAGAGCCTGAGGACCGGTATGTCTGATGTGAATGTGTGTGGTCATCAACTTACAAAACCCGTGAACTGGTGGTTCACTGCCCTTGGCATCCCAAGTGCTTAAGCAGTGTGCCTTTAAAGTTATATTATTATATAAAAAATAAACCGTGAACCATTTATTATTTTGGAGAAATGAACTCATCTTTACATCAAAAAGTGCGAAATTGCTCAAATATTCAGTGTTGATAAAATATCTATGAAAACTTCATCAAAGACTCACTTAATTTTGATTAGTGACTTGCTCGAAAATTTTTTTTTAATAAATTACAACAAAGTGGTCGTACCGTTTATATAATTGTGGACTTACGACTGGATTATTTTGGATGTTGAATATTGGATTTTGACACCACAGGTTTGCGCCTTCTTTAACTGGAAAATTATCTATTTGACGACGGTTGTGATCTCGAACACAATATATTAAAGATAAATGAAAAAAAACTTTTCTAATCTGCTCGGATTGTTTCTATCTTTTTCGATTTATTTTAAGATGCAAAAGCATCTGCACAGCATGATATGAACGATGATTGATGAGTGAGTGGAGCAACGAATGTCAGAGAACGTACCAAGCATTCTATAACGCAATCTAAGATTGAGCTATATGCAACATGCAATCTAACTACTAGGTGTGCAGACCTAGGATGATGCTATCCACGCTGTTTGCGGCTCCCAGAGATAACAAAGAGGACATGATTCCATTCTTCTTTCTGAGCCAAAGGACAAGGGAAACAGAAACATAGAGTTAAGATATTTGATTAGCATATTTCATATCTTCCACATATTAGGGGGCAGAATCTGTTCTGTCATAATCATTGCAATGTGCAGAGTTCTATGGGCAGTTTTCTGATCTTTTGAGAAATATATTGAGTATTTTATTAATCGTAGTTCCGGCTGAGAGTGATGAAGGTAGAGTGAGAAAGAAAAAAGGTATTGTGGAAAGGGAAACTACAAAGTATTCTACAATCGACAACATTGCTGTCTGTAACAAGAATTACATGTATTTCGTATAGAAATACTACTTGTTGTATGAAATGGCCACATTAACCGTACTATTACAGAAACACACATCTCCCACTTTCAGTTAGAAGGTGACATCTGTGTCAAAGTTGGAGAAATTCAAACCTCCCTCGATCTGAGATTATATTTACCTGTCCGAATCAGTTTCATCGTCATTGTAATGTAGTATAACATCAGTGCCGGTACCGAACCGGTTTGAAAGTTCACGATTTGCTATTATAAATTACATTAAAAATAAACATTTATTTTTTTTTTTTTTTTTGTTTCGATTATAGAGGTTTTAACCTTTAGGTCATTCGCCTCTTCGGGCCAGAAAAACTTTCTGACCCTATGTGCGGGGTTGGGAATCGAACCCAGGTGGGCTGCGTGAAAGGCATCGACTTACCCATTACGCTACACCCGTCCCCTAAACATTTATTTTGTACATGATCGAATGATGAGGTCCTCGCTAAGACAGATGTGTTCTTTCAGGCAAAGGAGAGAATTTGATATGAAAGTGGAGTAGAAATGTTGTAAAGCCGCTGAAACAATTTTATTGCTCTTCAAGGAAAATACATTGATGAATAAAGTCGCAGTTTGGAAGAAAAGTATTTTCAGACCATTGTTTTTTCATGTTGCTCTCGAACCTCTAAGTTATCAATCAGTTGATGTAAGTTTTTCAAGATCATTAAAATGTAGATGAAAGCAGTACGGCTAGGTGCATCGATCAAGGACGATCTGAAAAGCATCCATACCTTGAGTGACTGACGACGAGCAGCCATGAATCGAGTTAAATGAAGACGTATGCTTGATACAGCAAAGACATCCCAGAATTTTAGCTGCTAGGTAAGGTAGGGAAGCTATTTCAACACCGAAAGTCGAGGTTAATCCCTTCTGTAATCCGGAATAGCCTCCAAATTGCTAATCAGATGTTGTATCCTTCATTAAGATTAAAGTGGTTAATACTAATATCGTGAACTAAGAACGATCTTTTGTTGGTTTCGACTAGTAAAGATATCTTATGATCAAAAAAAGAACCGGAATTTTCATTCTAAAATTCCCGCGCTTGTCCAATCGGTAAACTTTTATTCTCTCAACGTTGGCAACCATTTTATACACATTCTGTCAAATTTTGACGCATATCGTACGATTAGTTTTTGTTTGGCGTCTATACAAAGAAATTGAAAAATTTTCGTGTGTCAAATGGATTTAAGTGTTCCGAAACGTTGAAAATGTTAGAAAAGGCCTTTGGTGAATCCTGTCTAGGAAAAACACAGGCATACGAGTGGTATAAACGCTTCAAAGGTGGATCATGATGAGATCCCTGGCCGCCCAACAACATCTGTTACTGAAGAAAACATTGAATCGGCGAAGCAAATCGTGTTGCAAAATCATTCTGTACCGATTAGAGAGATTGCTATGTTGTTGGGCATCTCTTATGGATCAGCCGAACACATTTTAACTGATGTTTTGGGTTTGAAACGCGTCGAGAGCTGAATTTCATTCAAAAACAGCGTCGTGTTGATGATGGTGTGTCGCAGTTTTTGGTCAAAAACTCAACCAAGCACCGTACTCTCCAGATATGGCCCCGTGTGACTTTTTCCTCTTTCCCAGACTCAAATTGCCATTGCGGGGAATGCATGAGACCATAGAGACCATAAAAGAGAATTCGCTGCGTGAACTAAAGGCCATACCTTCGGCGGCCTATAAAACTTGTATGGAAAATTGGATCAAGCGTTGGCATGCATGTATTGCCGCAGGAGGAGAGTACTTTGAAGGTGATAATAAAGAAATTTATTAAAAATTGAAATTTTGCGTTTTTTAATAAAATTCCGGTTCTTTTTTATCATAAGGTATGTCACGTTTATCACATTTAAGTTTCTCATTGAAAATGTGGAAGACCCAGTTTTCGCAGCGATTATTTTATAATTGTACAGCTACAAGTACACGAAGAACAATTCCAGGATTAGTTGCGCATCAAATTAGTTGCTTAAAAAGCAGATTTAAACAAAATATGCTTATTTTAAACTAGAATATGATTGTTCCAAGCAAATATTGATTGTTTCAAGAGTGGGGAAAAAACGATAAAAAACGCGACTTTGCTCAATAATTTTATAAAAATTTAAGCAAATATTTTCAAAGATAGTATTTCTTATGCTAAATTTACCGTAGAATCGATTGATGATAATTAAAAGATCCGCAAAATTCACTATCATGCCCGTTATGCTTCATTTTCTCTTTTGTCTGACTTTACTTCGAAAATTTACAGTGAAAGTTAACAAATAGCTTCCATGATCGTATGAATCATACTACATTGTTTTACCCCAGTTTTCCCCACAAAAACAGTTTTATGTTGAATTCTGATGTACAATTCCGAAGTAGATCCAATATGAGTTATCAATATTATTCCATATTACTTAGAAAACTTCAGTGATCCAAACACACATAATTCGAATGACAGTACAAACCCGTTTAACCCTCTTTACGCCAATCTATTCACATTCCTTCCGGTATGTGAAAGAAAGTTTAACCAAAAATACGACATATGAAATAAATTGGGGTAAAACGGATTAAACAAGCTAACTACTGTAACTCCCATTGTATTTGATTGGATCACGGATATTTTATACGTAATATAAATCAATATTGATAGATCGTATTGGATCTGCTTTTAAATTGTAGATCATATTTCAACTGAATATTACATCTAGAAAAGAAGTGGGGTAAAACGGTACAACGAGTTTGCTGCTGATATTAAAACTATGTGCAATCGATTTGGTAGACTTTTTACCTTTTTTAATAAATATAAAAAATAGGTATAAAATTCGCTCAAATTTTAGAAAAATTTTCCGAGGCCCGGAGGGCCAAATGTCGTATACCAATCGAAATGTCCGTGTGTGTCTGTGTATGTGTGTTGTCAACAAAGAGGTCGAGATCTCAGAGATGACTGGACCGATTTTGATCAAACTAGTCGCAAATGAAAGGTCTTCCCGTCACCCTGAACGCTATTGAATAATTTTGAGATCGGATGTTTTGAGTTATAAAAAATTTTATGTCAAAATTGTCAGTACCCAAAAGACTGTGTACAGCATGATATTTTGCCTCGGGCCGATTTTAGCACGGTTCGTTTTTGGCAACATAATCGTTCGAATATGCCATATGTAAACCAGATGATGGTAGAATTTTCGAGTTGAAAGCAATTTCATAATTATATTGATTTAAACTACTTACAGTAATAAATGCTGGAAGAACATAACAGCCATATACCATTCGGAGATGACTCAACCGTGTTCTACAAACTTAGATTCATATGAAAAGTCGTATGCTCCCTAACAAGGTTCCTGAATTACGTTTGGATCCGACTTCTGGTTCCGGAACTACAAGATGATATTACTTACTCATTTTTCTCGTAGATGGCTAAACCGATCTAAGATTCAAATTAAATCTAAGAACGATCTAAGATTCGAATGAATGGTCTTAAGATCCTATTAAACATCTGGCTTTTTAGTCAGATCCAACTACCGGTTCTGGGGATTGATTAGTATAAAATTGATTAGTATAAAAATGTCTATTTCACAGGGTTATCGGATTGAGAATGGATTGAACGTACTTCCAAAAATTCGTTTATTGTCATAGATTCGTTTACTTATATAGCCTATTTTCTCTTAGCCTAGCTAATTAATTCTAACAGTTAAGATCTCTGAGAATCCGGAAGGAGGAGTTAGAACGCGCAACGCGGTTTAACCAATGGGAGTCGTTGTATCGTGTCGGCTATTGTATATTTTGTGGGTAAGAGAGAGTGTGAAGCTTCTTGATGAGCGTGAGCGGGTGTGATACGGAGAGGAGAGGGCGATAGCATGTTGGGTTATTCTCGTGAGTGTCGGTTTGAATTAGTGTATGTTCCTGAGTTACTGTTAATCTAGGTCGTGTTGACTGGTATCGCTTGAGGTCGATTGTGGGACATGAGGGACGTGTAGAAGAAGGAAATGACACAGGCTGTTTTGTTTTTGTGTTCTGTTTTTCGATGACATAACAATTTGAAACTTGATGCTTCCTTGTTTTAGTAGTCGAATTTTACGACCACGGCGTTTTTCGCTAGGTCACCGGACAGTGCAAGTGCCGACATTTTAGTTGGCTTCATGTAGGTAATGTTTTTTTTTATTTTATGTAGGTTTCTAAGTTTTCGTGGAAGGGTGCTTTTACGGGTTTTTGTTAAGTGTGTGTGGTCTGGGGTGTGTGAAGTATTTAGTCTTGAATATTCATATTACATGGTCTGGGATGTGTGAGGAGATTTAGTCTTAAAGGCTCATAATACAGGGTTTGTAGATTTGGATAGTCGATAACCAAATAAACTTATTTCAGTTTTAGTGGTATTCAGTTTTCGATTCGAAAGGTATTTAAAAATTTAATTCGCGCTACGATTGTTCAAAGATGTCTACACCAATTTTTAAACATTTTGAATCAAGTGTAAACTATACAGCCTTTCAGGTGAATTTAACTGACTTCGGCTACACCGATTTTCGAATTCCGGTTCCAGTATCGAATCGTTTCTCAAAGCTCAATCGATTTCTCAAAAAAGGCCAATTCGAATTTCAAAAACAAAAATTCAAATGGCCCATACAAAATTAATGCATTTTATCCGATTCTGGAATGAGGGTGATGAGTTTTTAAAATTCAAACCGATATAGAAGATGACAATCCAAGAAGCTTCAAAGTTGGACTCAAAACTATTGCAATTTATTCGTCATATTCTGAATATCGACGAATTGATTTTTCGATCGTATTACATTTGTATTCCCAATAAGCAAAATCAAAAGTAGCTAGGATTCGGCCGAACCACATTCGATCGAAAAATCAATACGTCGTTATTCGGTTATGCTGGTTCCTGAATACCGGTTCTGGTAGTACCGTAAATAACCGTAAACTCTAAAGTGGAACTTATTTCGACATCTCATGGAATATTCAATCGATTGTTACACGTTTAGATTTTAAATTCGATTTGATTTGCAGTTTCGACATTGCAGAGTAATAAGTGAATAGAACTTTAAATTGTCGCTTGAAACGACGGTCATTAAAATAATGTCATGAGAACTAAAAGCACCGAAAAATATTCATGCAAAAAACACATGCGGATTGATAAAAAAAAGGTATCATCTCACTACTAGGTGGATTAAGCACGGTTTTACATCAGAAACACTCTATTCGCTATTCTGCAAGTACTTCGGTTTTATGTTATATAGCTAAGCTTGAATACAATACAGTACAAAAAGGCATCTTGGGGCAAAATGTACATGATAGCGTTTCGTGCCGTCCTTCTAAATACATAGAATCAATTTTACTGACTATTTGACATCAAAAAAGTTGTTGTTGCTTGTTGAACACTCGCGAAAACTAAGATTTTCATAAGAATTCCAATAGATCGAATAAAAAAGTACCTGTTTTGGACGTGGATTGGAGAGTTTCGAATCCCTTACAAAGACGAACTATCCATACAGTATAATCGAGCTCAAGATGAGGTGCAAGTTATTGAAATAATGAGCAATACTGACTTGTCATGATAAAAATACTATCAAACAAACTCGTTCTCAAAACAAATTGAATTTTTTGTTTCATTTTTGCTCAAGCCAACCAAAGCCAACTTTGATTCAACAGTTGGTTTACTGTGTCATTTCCCGCTGCCCGCCTACTCACGATAATTATTCCACTCGCTTGATCCGCGTGTAATAACCGCACCTTTTTGTCGGAACTGGAGTGGACTTGACTAAACTCGATGGTCATTATTCAGGTGTTGTTGCGGAGATCGGCTGAATCAACAGAGAGTCTGACTCGGAACGTCCGAATCCAACTGTCTGTAATTAATTTATCCGCATGTTTCGTGCTTTTTCCCGCTCTTCTTCCTATTCCACAGCCATGGAGATGCTTTCGCAAGCGGACTGACTTCATCATCCATTCCATCCATTTTTCCTCCACTCCATTCCCGGGTGGGTGGCGAAGGAATCGAAAGGTAAGGTTAGTATTTAACAAATCACTTATCACCTCTTCCACTCTCGTATCGGATGGGGGATTCCATGCTTAGCCTCGTGGTGCTCGGATGGAAGTTAATTTATCGTGAAATTAGTAAATTATCACTCCGGTGTGAAATGGTAGAAGCATCCCGCTAGCCGCCGAAGAATTGGGGGTCTTTGGTATCTCTGCGGTTATCTCTGACCTCGAACGATCATTCGTTCATGACTGTTGTTCAACATTTGTGGTCAAACACGACGAAATTTGTCCCCGTGTCCCTGGACATTTGTTTGCGCTCTCCGGCACATCTGCAGTCGCGTCGTCGCGCATCGTCGTCAACCAGAAACCAAAGAGAAGAAGAAGGAACGCACGAAAGCCTCGCCGGACAAATTGAGAGGAATCTGTTGAAAACAAATTCGATAATCTTGTAGCGAAGTGTTAAATTATTTGACTTTTCCATTTTCAACTCGTATGCTGTCTGGTTCGACCGAAGGTGTATTCAAACGATGTGTTGTTTGAAAATTTATGGTTATCGATATTGGATCGTGTTTTTTTTACATATTGTCTAGTCTCGTTGGACGATCTTTTTTTTGCTTTATCGGATGACGCATTCACTTTATCTGATTGCGAGCTAATTGCAAACTAGAGCAAAATGTGCAACTATTATTTATTAACCTATGTGACAAACTCAAACAAACTAGTATCTACTCGAAGGATCAAATTTTCAAATAGTTTGAATATGTGCCTTTTGGTAAAATGTTTGGTCGTTATTCCAACTAGTTTGAACTGTGCACAGCCTACTATGATTCATAGCTTTGTTTTACTCATAATAACCTGCAGCAACGACGAATCCGAAATATTCTAACCTAATCGGTTTCACCCGGTTTGCTTGGATGGATTGAATCGCCCATCTCGAAGAAGTTATTTCGGTTATTATTTTTTCGAACTTCTCGCTTTCGTATGCTTCGTCCAATTCCGTTGTGTTCTTTATATTTCTGCCCACACCTCTGTTGCTCTGTTGGGTGAACTTTGAATTGCCACCATTATCTCTTATCCACTGTCATGGTTTATTTTTATATCAATTCATTCAAAAGCTGAATACACAGGGAGAGTACGAGAGGTGCAGGAATCCGAGATTAAAATTTTGTTTGTTACGGCGATGAAGGCCTTTTAAAAATATGAGCCATAGAAAATTTTTAAAGAGATTTCCTGTTCGAGGACGGTTGAGTGCCGGGGAGGCGCGGAAAGGCCTGGCGAGTAGATTCCTGAATTGGGATTAAGAAAACAACCAAAGAAGGAGCGTCCGCCAAGAACCGGTCTCAGGTGAGAGAAAAGCGATTGATAATGTTGCTATAATTGATGATTCCACCCAGCTTGACGCTTCTCGGTTTTTATTCATTTGGGAGGTAGCAGAAGGCAGATATGCGCGCACGAGAATGACGGCTGGCAACGACCGACGGATCAACTTCGTCGACGGTGGTACCACAAAACCTGGGATGCTGTCACACTGGAAGTGACTGACTTTGGTTTAACCTCTATCCACTCACACAGTGTACTCTGGGATGAGGGAGTGAGACTTTTAATGCAACCCTCGTTTTGAGTGATGATCACCGTGAAAAGTAATTCCGACAAAATTAACTTTTTGTTGGAATATTCAAACGAAGTAATTTTTTTATGAGTGAAAATAAATAACCTGATTCGTTACATTCAAGTTTTTTTTGTGATTTGTGATGAATGCTCAAGAATTTCTAGTTCTCAGAGACCGCTGGACCAATTTTCATACACTTGAAAATACATACATACATACATACATACATTGGATTCAAATGAAAGATCGCATAGTCCAGTTATCACACTGAGAAACTGTATCTGGATCCAACTTCCGGTTTCGGAATAATGGGGTAAAATGTGCAATAAAAGTGCACGTAATTTTCTCAAAAATCGTTCAACTGATTATCGCAAGATTAGATTCATATAAAAAGTCACGTAGTTGCATAGTCTGTTACAGAATGTTATCCGAATCCAACTTCCTATTCCGGATTAATAGAGTAATATGTGTAAAAGAATATAAAAAAGCGAGAAAGCGCTCTATTTTCTCACACACTCCTTAACAATTTTGTTTTTTAACTTTGATCAACATTTAAGGTCCTTTAGATAACATAACTTTCCAAGAAATTTTATTTGGTTTCGACTTCCTGTTCCGATGTAATGAGGTAAAATGTGCAAAAAAAATGAAAAAAAAACTGTTTTAGTCCATTTAATGATGTAATTGATTCCCGGCTCATTGCTCCATTCCTAGCAATGAAAGAGCCGATATTTTAGCCAAATGTGGTGCTATTGAGTGTGAAATTTATGAGCGACCGATTGCTTTCAACGAATTATATAGCGCATCTCGCCACACTTTCCAGCTGGCAAGCTACTTGGGATAGAGATGGTCTGGGTCGGTGGATGCCCTCAATTATTCCGAAAATATCGACAAAGGTATGGTTCAGGGGACTGGATGTGAGTAGGGATTTCATTCGTGTGATGTTCAGACTCATGTCCAATCACTACACGCTAGACGCACACCTCCTTCGAATTAGACTCTCCGAGAGTAATCATTGTGCTTGTGGAGAAGGTTATAGGGATATTGATCATGTCGTTTGAACATGCGTGGAGTATCGTGATGTCAGATCTCAACTAATAAATTCTTTGCGTACCCAAGGTAGACCATCCAATGTCCCAGTTCGAGACATTCTTGCTTGTCGTGACCTTCTATACATGAAACTTCTTTATCATTTCATAAAGAAAATTAGAGTTTCAATTTAATAAAGGACCCTTTTAGACTTAGTTCTGATTCCAGCTGTGACCATGAGTTCAACCAATAGCTAAATTAGAATTGAAATTATGTAATGATGCCAACAAACTCGAAATAGTTTATGAAATTATCAACAAAATGTCTGTAAATAACAGCTCTGTTTGGTTTGGTTTGTTTGGTTCAAATAATATTTCCGAGTAGATTTCATAATTAATGACGAATTACCTAAGATGATATTTAAGTAATAAGAGAAATATGTTTTAATAAATTTAAATCGTTGTGACTATTTTAGAATTATATTAGGATAAGAATTTTATGTTAAATTGATGCTACGGCGAAGAAAAACTTATGTAAACTGCCTTAAGAAATAAACGTATTTATGAAAAAAATAAACCTAATGATGTAATTATGCTTTTGTCATATCTGTTATATTCTCATATATAAATTATTCTTCAAACAACGATAACTACAACAGCAACAATCGGCTTCTGAATCTATGTTTTGTCAGTTATTAATTATCGGATAAATGTTCCATAACCGTTGCACTTTCTCCACTAGTTAAAACTTGTCGCCATCACCCTCCCCTTCAAATCACTATACCAGAAGACACGCCCGTCGATTTTCAATACCATTTCCGAAGCGACATACTATGATTTCAAAATAGAAATTTCGATGGTCTCATGTAATCTCATACTCCATCGATCAATTCAATATAAAAAAAACCGATACATCTCCCATGGACAAATCTGAAACGTTGTAAATGCGCTAAACGGTCTGCATTAAGGAAATTATCTAAACGGCCTTCGCTTCAATTGCGATCTCACTAAATCTACCTCAACAACCGCTATAAACGACTGAACAGAATGCGATGCTCACCTCCTTCGAGTACAAAATAATCTGAGAATCAGCCCTAGAAGATTTTGGAACCACTTGAACGAACAAAGGAAAGAATCAGGACTTCCCGATCAGATGTTACTTGATGACGTTGAATCATCGGCGATGTCTGATATTTCCTACTAATTTCAATGACATTTCAGTAGTGTGAAATTCTATCGAGTAATCAGATCTCCAAAGTTATCATCAATGTTCCTAGTCGCTCTCCGACTGGTTCAAGAAGAGAAATTAAGCCGATGTATCCAATTATCGTGGTATAGCCGCACTATGTGCCGTATCTACACTGATTTCTCTGAGTAGCAAAACTAAATAGTGGATCGTTGCTAAATTGGCTCGAGTCGTATCTAATTGGTCGCGAAATGTTTGTGAAAATTGGATACTTCATTACAGTGCCTTTCGCTGTCAACTCTGGAGTCCCTTAAGGCAGTCTCTTAGGACCATTTTTATTCTTACTCTACCTCAATGATCTCAACTTCATATTGACGCTTGCTGATTACCTACGACTTAACATCTCGCATAATATACTTTTTTTCCCTTTATAGGCTGCTCTGGCCGAGGGGGGTGGTTACAACGATCCACACTTTCCATACCAGACGAACTAGGCTATGGTGCCCAAATGAACACTAGTAACGAAGGAGGAAATCCTCCAGCATGTAACCCAAGCGACAGATTCCTTTACGGTTATCAATTTGCAATGAAAGATACGAATATCTTCTATTGCAAGTTCACCAGAGAATTTGTCACTTGGGCAGGAAGTATGTGCTTCACCCTGTAACCAGTCAATCATTGAGTCGTGCGTATGTATCGTATTGGTATTTTGTCATCCTACCAGCTGCTTCTGTGTCTTAAATGTCCTCGTCGATGAAGCTTTGCAAAATTTCGCACTGTATCCGCTTCGGTCTTGGCCCTGCTTTCCTATATAGTCTTTTATGTCTGAAGCGGTACAAACGATTATTACTTTAAAGTTCCTAAATCAATGTAGATATGTTTGGTCTACTAACACTATCCATTCTCATCTGCTCTGATTATTTCTATCTTTGTCGATGTTACGTTACATTACCTTTTCCCATTGCATCGCTTTTTTGACTATGCTGACTATGAAACCTGTTAATATCTCAATGTGATAATTTATCAAGAATAAAGAAATAATAATAATTACTATAACAATAATAATTTCAATAAGATTAGCAGCGAATATACAGTGATCATCTCCAGGTATTTTTTTAATTAACATTACTCCTCCATCAAACTTCATGTGCTCCATTTTTGTAATTATTATATAGTTTCCTTTTTATTATGTTATCGTTAATTTGGATGTATAGAGATTTGAAATTCATTAGCTTAATCTTAAAAGTCTCTTGTTTATGTACATATTTAATTTCACCTCTCCACAAAGCGGGAGGTTTCAATAGTGGAGAGATAATAGCAATAAAAATAACTCTCATGATGATAATAATAATAATAATAATGTCAATAATTATAATAATTATAATAAAAGTCAAAATAATAATAATAATAAAAACAATAATAATAATCATAATAATAATAATAATAATAATAATAATAATAATAATAAAAATGATTAGAAAAAAATAGTGTTGCACTAACCTTTCTCCTTCATCACACCACTACTTACCAAGAGTTAGGTTGTTACCTAACATATTCATCCTTCATCACTAATCCTTGAATCCTCGATGATAATCCTCTGCTTCATCAATCTCATTTAATTTATTTTTTCATGATGCATATAAAATAAAATAAAATCAGATGTTAGTGCTTTCGTTAAATTATAAAATGTAAGGGTGCGCATTTAACACTAGATTGCCCATGAAAGTCACAATATGTAAACAATGGAAGGATTGCTTAGAATTTTGTGATCTTTATTTAACTCTTAATTTAACGTTATAAGCACTCAGGCACTCTGCACTTGCTTTTAGTTAGTCCGTCAGTGATTTTCTTTCTTTCAATCATTTTGACTGCTTTTGATCAATTTAGGTCTATACTAAGTTTTGGGCCTTCTAGTGTTGAGCACGCATCCAGGGAACAAAAACTACTACATGTATTTCGTGAAGAAATACTAGGTGTGACTGTATGAAATGGTCCACGTGAACCGTTCTCTTCCAGAAACACACATCTCACACTCTTAGTCAGAAGGTGACATCTGTGTCCAAGTTGGAGAAATCTAAGTACATTCAAACCTTTCCCGATTTGAGAGTGTATTTACACCTGATCAATCAGTTTCGCCGTCATTGCAATTTGTAAACATTACCGATACCGAACCGGATCGGAAAGGTTTGAAAGTTCCTAAACGGTTCATAAGATGTCAATTTACTCCTATTCCTGATAACACTAGTCCTCCTTTTCGAATTAAATTCACCAAGTTCAGGACGAATATGATATATTAACATTAATCCTAACTGGATCAAGATAATTCAAATTGGTGACCAAATCCAGGCATAAGAATGCTCGAAACCACCTAATGACCTATTGTCAATTTCAAGCACTATTAGTCCTGTCCACTCCGTGATCGATCCAGACAACATAATAATTTTCATTTTTTTTACATTTATAAGCGAACGATCGATCTCGGTATGGGCCGACTTTGTCAATACGCGAAGTGTAAATTGACTCCCACCCCCATCCGCCAAGCGGGGATACGCACCCTGTAGCTCATCATCCAAAGCCCAGGGACTTAACATCTCGCATAATATACTGAAACAAATATAATTACAAATTGCCCCGCTCGTTCCAACAAGATACCCATCTCTGCCAATATCATACCAAACAAGCGGAGAGATAGTAACAACTCTGGTATAGAAATTTATTATCAAAATACTGGAGGAATTAATAGCTCTCTCGTTGATTATCATCGTGTTGATTAGATCGTGTAAATGATATTGATATGATAGAACGACATTTGTGTTCTCTTCCGATAATTACAGGGTCCGGCACTCGAAGTGTAACCAATTAAAATGGCCATAAATTCAGTTTGGAAAATTACTTTTACTTAATTCAAAGTACAAAATGTGTAAAAATAATACAAAATTCAGATTCAATTCACTTTTGCTCGATATGACCACCTTTTGCCTTGACTATGGCCTTGAGACGGTCAAAAAACGAATCGCAAGCTGCCCGAATGTGACATGCAGGTGTATTTTGGCCCACTCGCGGACAATAACTTTTTTCAGCGCCTCGAGACTGGTGTATCTTTTAGTTCGGACTTTGCTCTCCAAAATGGCCCAAAGAGAATAATCCATTGGATTCGCATCTGGTGAATTCGAGAGCCATTGTGTGGACGTGATGAAGTTCGGAACGTTGTTTTTCAGCCATTCTTGGTTCACTCGAGCTTTGTGAGACGGTGCCGAGTCCTGCTGAAACGTCCATGGTCTGCCACCGAAATGTTTGTCTGCCCACGGCTTCAAAGCAACCTCCAGAATACTTTCCCGATAATATGTCGCATTTACCTTGACGCCAGGCTCGAAGGTCTGAAGTTGGTTACACTTCGAGTGCCGGACCCTGTATGGATCAAATGGGCTTGAATGACAAAATTGTTCTTCTTGGTGATTACAACTTTACTGGCATTAAATGGATAATAAATAATAATGGAAATAAAAGATAATAAGCTCATCCAGATATTTGTATCCGGATGCTACATGCTCCTCGAAAACGATTACAACATCACGACTCTTGGACGACTACAGTACCGCAGATTTAGTGCAACCAAATGGAATCCACAATAGCAACAATCGTCTACTCGACTTGTGCTTTGTCAGTCAGGACTTAGTCACTTCTCCTTCTGCTCTCGTTAGATCATGCCACCATCATCCGCCGCTTCACGTTAGTCTGGTGGACTGTAAACCAGTCTTTTATGAAAACATTGCTGAGACTAACTGTTACGATTTCAAGAATGGTAACTTCAATGTTATGAATCAGTTCCTCCTTTCGTTTAACTGGAGGTCGTTATTGTCAACTTGCGATAGCAACTTAGCGGCCACATTATGGACGAATGTAGTTTTATATTCCATTGATCAGTTCGTACCAAACAGACAACACCGCAAACCAGCTTATCCCCCTTGATCCAATCGTACTTTGAAGCAATATATCTTATGATCAAAAAAGAACCGGAATTTTCATTTTAAAATTCCCGCGCTTGTCCAATCGGTAAACTTTTATTCTCTCAACGTTGGCAACACTTTTATACACATTCTGTCACATTTTGACGCATATCGTACGATTAGTTTTTGTTTGGCGTCTATACAAAGAAGTTGAAAAATTTTCGTGTGGCGATTCGGTAGTTTCGTAGTTTCGGAAATACCTGCAATAGTGAAACTCATTTCGTTTTCTCAGAGATGGTCTTACCGATCTGAGAACTGTTTTACTCTGTAGGTTATACTGGTTGATGGATAAACCTTTTTATTTTTCAAGAATCAAACAAAAATCCACACATTTATAAATGAGAATATGAGAGATATGAGAAAGGTATCATTACACCGCTAGGTGGATTAAAAAAGGTTATTGTGATTAAAACGAAGGAATTTATTTCTTATAAAAAATAGTAGATAAGACTCATATCGACTTAAAATTCGAAAAATTAATTATAGTATCAAATTTAAGAATTGTTTGGATTTCAAACCACAAAAGGATTCTACAAAGATGACCAACCAAAGTAACTATTATAAATAAACTGTCCATTAATTGTTTACATGTGAGGGTATCTGCATAGAACTAATCGACCTCGACGTGTCTTTCTATACCGGGAAACCACGTCGAACAAGCAAGTGATCTACCAAATGTGATTAGAATTCCAAAACGTATCAAGCAAGGCTCACCTACTGCTTCCATTCTTTCTTTTCTTTGGCACGAAAGATATTTGCATTCCGTAGACGAACGGTGCGCGGACGCAGGCACAGATCATCATCATCACCAATTTACATTACATACGAACCAATCCACCAGAAACGGGAGAAACACGTAAAGATCCGGTTTGTTTGGATTTTGGGCTTGGCAAACCAACTCAAACAGCACTAGCAGGATCAGTTCAAATTTACGAATCAAAGCAGTCCTCGTGTACCTGGAAATGTTTATCGCCTCTCGAAGCACTGAGATATCAACGGACCCGCAAGGCTGACTTGATCGGTTTCGTCGGTCCAGCACAATCCGCGTGATTATCAAATGTCAAAATCGAAATAAGAATACATAAGTTACTGCATCAAGCCGAGGTAAAAACTCGGACAGTGATTTATTTCGGGTGATGATTATGAAAATGATCAATGAGCGGTGCGGTATTGATTGGTTTTTGTTGTTTTGGGAAGGCTTCGTTCATTATTTTTGTCTTCCCCCATCCATCGAGCCCCTTCCAAGGCTCGATGTTATTGAATCATCGGTGAGCTGACGGGCGAGAATGGAATACAATATCCAGATTGGAATAAATAAATATAAATCTAACGTTGTCTCACTGTTAAACGAAGAGTCGAGGTACCGCTTGCTGGTGACGGTTAGGGTATGAAAGTTCAAGAGAGGGTATGACGCAGAAAGCAACTGTGCGGTGAGTAGCCTCGGGAGGGAATTCATTTTCTGTACAATGAGGCGCATTTTTATGAATTTTTGCGTTCACTGTTGGTCTCGTTATCGATTATCTTCCTGTGCGTTTTTTTAACCTTGTCGGATCTGTACAGGATGTAGTGACGAGGTTAGTAGCCTACTAAAACAAGAGAAGTTTGAAGGGAAGAGAAGGTAAAATGAACACTTCGAGAAAATGGAGCCATATCATATTTTTAGGATGATAAGCATATGAAACTTTGGATGACTTCCTTCATCCAATATTATTTTACTTATATGCAAACTCAGCAATATACGCGGAATTTTATTCAGCATAAAATTAAAAAATTCGTCATTTGTGAAAAGGTTTAACGATAGCCAGGAGAGTGATGTAGCAGTTCAAGAACTATTCGAACATTCGTCAATTCGAGATGCCACTAAATAGTTCAAGGTGTCAGCCGGTTTTGTGCAGAAAGACATGAACCGTGAAGATTTATATATTCACGCGGTGCAAAAAGCCTCAAACTAAGCAAGTATATTCCGTTGCCAAAATTTTGCGATGAAGTTGCTGATCTGGCAGGCAATTTGCGGATGTGGTGAACTAAGCGTTCTTTTCATCACTTCCGGAATAATCAACTTAGCGATTTACACGAAAGAGTGCCTTAAGAAGCATATCTTGCAATAATTGGTCATAGGGTTCATTGCATTAATCGTCTTAAATTATTAACTAATATTCTAGATAGATCACTAAATGATATATAATTCAGTATAAATGATAATATTTCATTAACTTAAGGGGCGGGTAGTGTCTAACACTTTTGAAAAATCATTTACTATTTTCTATGTATTTTCTTATAGTAAAACATTTCAGGAATATTTTGTGAAATTTTCAAACCTATCGGAACTAAACTCAGTAAGTTATGGGTCTTTATCTTTGCTTACCTCATACTGCGGTGAAGTAAGATCGATAAGCACCGTGATCGATTCAGATAACATCATAATTTTCATCTTTTTACTTTTATAAGTGAACGATCGATCTCGGTTTGGACCGACTCTGTCCATACGAAGTATAAATTGACTCCCACCCCCATCCACCAAGCGGGGGTACGCGCCCTGTAGCTCAGAATCCAAAGCCAAGGGATTATTATTATTATTATCATTATTATTATTATTATTGTTGTTATTATTATTATTATTATTATTATTATTATTATTATTATTATTATTATTATTATTATTAAAAAAGAAATATTGTATTTCCTGCGGTACTGCGACGAAAGAAGAGCATAACTTACACTGCGAAATCAACTATATATATTGTATCATAGCATATTATTTCATATATTATCGTCTTATATTATATTTTGTTATGTTATATTATGTTGTATGGTATTATACTGCATTGCATTATATTGTATTATATTATTGTAATATTATAAGTATATGTATTGTGCTATATTATTTTTTTATACTATGTTATATTACAGAGAACATATATCCAACAGACATTCATGCGTGCAAAGTCGTGTGCAACGGTGATTTTTAACGGATTTTCGCTTGTATGCTTTACACAGCTTTTTGAAAATGTTTGTACTAGCTTGGATGTCTGTTCTCTGTAGTTACATCATATCATGTTATATTGAATTATATTATATTATGATTTTTCCATGAATACGTTTATTTCATAGGCAATATACATAAGTTTTTCTTTTGTTAGCCGTGGCATCCACAATACATAGTACTTTAAACCTAATACATTTCGAATATCATATTAGTATGTTGGTATTCATTAGTTAATCTAAACACTGGTTTTATCAAGCGAGTTGCTATTATAAATTAAATATTAAATAAAATACATTTATTTTGTACATGATTTTATAACCATTTCAGGTTCGTTTTTCATCATTTTTATTTATTCATCACTTTTATTCAATTTCATATAGTTGGCTATTGGTTGAACTCATGGAAGAGAAAACCGTCTAACATGAAATAAAATTTAAATTGGAACTCCAATGGACTTAATGAAATGATAAAGAAGATTCATGTAAGGAAGGTCACGATATTCTATTATATTGTATTATGTTTTTTGAATTATATCATATTATATTGTTTTGTATTGCATCAAGATGTGATATATTATATTTTTTATATCAATTAATATTATATTATATTATATTATATTATATTATATTATATTATGCTCAATTATATCGACAACGGGGAGGGGCAGGGAGTGCATCAGAGTATCTTACAAGTGAATGACTGGATGATGGAGTGGATTGCCAACCTGAGTCACATGGGGGAAGCTTTGTGTTTCTCCCTGAAGATCTGAAATGAGTAAGATGCACCCTTCTAACAAACAAATCATCAGGGGGGTTAAAGGGGGAGGGGGGAAGGGGGGGGGAGGGGGATGAGCGTTTCCTTAGAAAGCAGGTTTTGAAAGTCTGTGTTCATCGTCATTCAAAAACTACTGCACCAGTTTTTTCAAATTTTGCACACACTTTCTACATATAAAAAACCAAACCCCAACGTTTTCCTTTTCTTTTTTGTTACTTTGGGGAGGTTTAACATCTATAAAATGGCGGATTTTTTCGTGAAAAAAAATTTTCACTTTTAACAACCACCAAAAATTTAAAAAATTTAAAAAAAGTCAAACAGAAACGTTGGAGTCTTGAAAAACTTCTACTCTAACTATGCTGCGATCGTTTCTGATTAGTCTGTGCTGCGATACAGTGGACACCGTAAATCATGATTTTTTCCACGAAAAAATTACAAAATGTTGTTCGAATGATGCTTTTTATCATGCCACTACCCCAAAATTATTCGTGTGGCGATAAATTAATACGATAACCAATTTACATTTTCTATATCTGTAGGGATTTTAAACACTCATCATCCTGTAATTCCAGAATCGGATAAAATTCACCAATTTTGTATGGGACCATAAGTCCTTCAATTTGAATTCTTGTTTTTGAACTTTGATTTGGCCTTTTTCGAGAAAATGATTGTGATTTGAGAAACGATTCGAACCGGAAAATCGGTGTAACCAAAATCAGTTAAATTCACCTGAGGAGTGCGTAGATATCTTTGAGAAATTGTAGTGCGAATTAAATTTTTGGGTACCTTCCGAATCGAGAACTGAATACCACTTAAACTGCAATAAATTTATTTGGTAATTGACTATCCAAATCTGCCAACCCGATAAACCTGATTAATTTTGAAATGGACATTTTTATACTAATCACCCTGTATCTCCTAAACCAGAAGTTGGATCTGACTTAAAAGTAAGATGATTTATAGGATCTTAAGACCTTCCATTTGAATCATAGATGGTTCTTAGATATCATTTGAATCTTAGATCGGTTCAGCCATCTACGAGAAGAATGAGTTGCATTTTTTTAATTTCGTTTCACATATCATCCTGTGGTTCCTCAATCAGAAGTCGGATCCAAACGTAATTCAGGAACCTTGTTTGGATGTATACTACTTTTCATATGAATCTGCGTTTGTAGAAAACGGTTTAGCCATCTCCGAGAAAATTGAGTGAAATTATTTGTCACACACGCATTTGCTGATCACGACGAACTAAGTCGAATGGTATATGGGAGTTATGTTCTTCTAGCATTTATTACTGTAAGAAGATTAAATCAAAATAATTATGGAATTACTTTCAACTTGAAAATGCTGCCATCATCTGGTTTACATGTCATATTCGATTATGTTGCCAGAAACGAACCATGCTAAAATCGGTCCGATGCAAAAAGTCATGAAAAAAGAAGCGGTACACAGTATTTTTGGTACTTAAAAACAATTGTATGTAACAGTATAAAAAAAACCGTGTTTTTACGTTACTTCCAAGCATTGCTTTGTCATGCAGCGCTCAAAACTCCTACTACTGGAATAAGGCAATACATACATACAAAAATATCGATATCTCCTTTCAAAATAGACGGGTTTAACATAGATTGTTGGATAGATATTTTCGAGCGAAATTTAAGTATAAAAACATATTCTGTTTTTAAGGTCAGTTGTGACAGACATTGTCAAAACACTGAAAATTTTAACATAAATCTTCGTATAACTCAAAAAGTAAACAATCGATCTCAAAACCATTCAGTAGCGTTCTAGGTGACGGGGAGACCTTTCATTTGTAACTAGTTTGACCAAAATCGGTCCAGTCATCTCTGAGATCTCGACCTCTTTGTTGACAACACACATCCAGACACACAAATTGGTATAGGACATTTGGCCCTCCGGCCTCGGAAAATTTTTCTAAAGTTTGAGCGAATTCTATACCTATTTTTTATACACATAAAAAAGGTAAACATTCAAATTTTTTATGTTATATTTATCTTCCAACATTCCGAATCTAGCGAATAATGAAACGTTACTAAAATAAGCTTCTTCACACTAACCAAATAAACCCGCTACGGTTCCTCTCTTCGCCTCGCATCGTTTCGGCCCATTGTTCCGTTCCAGTAGCATCACCCTTGATTCCCAGTCCCAAATTCACCGTAACCTCACGTTCTGGAAATTATTTTTATTCTTTATCCGCGAAAAAAAATCAAACCGACAATATCCAAACAGTGATCCCCGTTCCTCACGTTTCTTCCCCCTCATCGGGGTAGTATCCGTTACCAGAAACACCGAAAACGGGAAGAAAAAAAACTGTATACTTGATTTGGTCCTCAGCCGTCGTCCTGCAGCTCGAACCAAAAATCTTATAATTCTCCACTTTCTTCCTTTGCTAGCGATCTTCGCCCTTTGTTCCCACTGACCGGCCGGATTGCGATTCGTTGCATTTCGGTCAGATTTATGCTGTTATTGTCCTTTGGCTTGTACTACAGGAAGCGGGATTTTCAGTTTTTATTGTTCGAGATCTGTCGTTTCAACCTACACGGAACGAGCATACGGGCGCGTGATGACAGAAGCAAAAAGTCGAAGACGCATCTTCTGCAGGTTGTACCGACATATCCAAACCGGGACAGGGAAGCAGGACAATTGCCGGAGCATTATCGTTGTCAAGAGATCATCAGCCAGCACAAAGATTCTCTTATATTATTGTTTGTATTTTTCTTATTTTCATTTGTTCTTTCATCAGGCGGCAGATTCTGATGACTTCCAACCACGAGTGCTCGGAATCACACATTGTTATTAACGTTTGGCAAAAACGATGTTCACGCAGAGTGTGTCAGATTCAATACGCGAACGGAATCCTCATCACACGGATGCTGGAACCGATCTCTAGAAGGTATCTTGAACGCACACAAAGAAATGGAAGAAATCAACCAGGGCTGAGGACATTGTGAAGTGAATCACGGATAGTCGCTACCACGGCTGACAGGGGAAGTGGAAAATGAATTTATTAGAGATAGATTTTTTCTCAATTTTCTTACAGCAAACATTAGGGAAGTACGGGATTGACTTTGGACGAAATTCCTCTTTGCGAAAGGAAGAGGGAATAAAATTTCGAATGGTGTCACGCTAAATCGTGTTAATTACCCAATCGGGTCCACACAGCGAAAGGTTTCGGCAGCATTCGAGCATCGAAGTTACTAGTAATTAAAACACAGCAGCTCGGTCTATATTTTCATTAAGCACGCCTTCCTTTCCGTCTCTCGGATTTTTGCTCTCTCGCTCGCGGACCACATCGGACTAATTAACAGAAAAGGAATGCTAGTCCGAACCGAGCTGACCGAATCGGCGAACGCACTGACGGGACAGAGACGTGAGAAATCTTACCAATCACCACCAGTCGATCGATTGCCGAAAGTGTTAATGTTGCACGCTTTATTTATTTTCGTAAGTCCATTTTATATTCTATGGTTTGTCAAAACTAGTTTCAAAACATGTTTCTTTCAAGAAATCGAAGGTCTACGATAAATCCAAAAAGGCATTACTGGAAAGCATAACATTGGCATAACTCGTACATTCAAATTCTTGTTTTGATAAAACTGTGGTAGTGATTAGAGCAATGAATTATTTATCGACTTTTTAGTCTATAGTGGATTGAATCAAATATTAGTTTTGAACAAAATATTCGTTTTAATTCAATACTGACAGAACCGACAAAACCTTTAACGTTACAACGTTGTATGTACGAAGAAAAAATATTCTACCTAAATTTCCTAATGGCACTCGTATGCCGCTTCTTTGTGACGACTTTTACACATCGTGATATTTATTTACTAAGCTCTGTAATTGATATGAGGCAGGTTAGGTTAATCCTAAACATATGTGACCATTGATGTAGGCAGGAGTGGTACTAAAAGGGAAAAATGACATTGCGATTGATTCCCCAGAAAGAGAGATTTCCAAATAAATCCGAGACAAACTGTAATTGACAATGACAAACTGCAGAGGTTATTCAAATTTCCAACATGCCTGACCAATAACTTTCGGTTGTTAATTATTAACAATTGATAAACATTGCAAAACATTTTAAATTTTAGTAAACACACTTTAACAATATTATTGTTATCCGCTTTATCTGGATTTTTTTTGTAATAACTATATCCAAATTCTTACTACTGAAAGTGATTTATTTCATGAACAGCTCGTTTGAAACAATGTCGCTCTAAATAAGTAAATTATGGTTAAAAAAAGTTATATAACGGAGCAGAATACTGAATTATTCTAAATGATGTAATAATAACCAAACTCTCCCAGCGAATCACCATTTAAGGTCTGAGGACAGAGGGTCGCGTGTTGAGTTTTAAATCGACCACGTGGCTCACTCAATTCCCTTCGCGCATCGTATTTCTCTTATACTCTCTTGTATATGAGCAAACTGTACCTGGCTGCCAGCATACATTTTATTATTTTAATGAGAAGTTTTATCACATTAATCTATCGTAAGGGCTGGACATTACATGGATTCCAATGAACAATGAAAAAATATTCAACTTTCACAAAGATTGAATGTCTGTGTGTTTGGCAGCCTTGTCGAGCCAATTTTATTTCTCTCTCCTTTTTCAGAATGCTATCAATGGCGGATGCATTGAAACTGACTTTGTTTCACATAAAAATACTAGACTTTATTTTTATCGCGATAACATATATGTTTTTATATACTGATCGCATCTAAACTAAATTATCTAGACTTTGTCACGGTAGATTTATGATACAAGCCTTCAAAGCCGAGTTATTCGATGAACAAGTAGAGGTATGCATTTCCGAGCGTTCCATTTTTCTGCAGTTCTTCAGTCAGAAAAAAATACAACACGACGACTCAATGAATCATTTTGAGGTAGGTTTTTTGCTATTTTCCCGTTTCAAATTAAATTTTCTTGGAAACAGTGCGGAATATAGAAAAACCCAACTGACAATGTCTTCGAAATTTAGTTGAGAATATTTTGTGAAATTTTCAGAACGATTCATTGAGTTTAGCGGTCGTGTTGTATTTTTTTTCTGACTGAAAAACTGCTGAAAATTGGAACGCTCGGAAATGCATACCTCTACTTGTTCATCGAATATCTCAGCTTTGAAGGCTTGTATACTAAATCTACCGTGACAAAGTCTAGATAATTTAGTTTAGATGCGATTTGTACATAAAAACATATATGTTATCGCGATAAAAATAAAGTCTTGTATTTTTCTGTGAAACAAAGTCAGTTTCAATGCATCCGCCATTGATAGCATTCTGAAAAAGGAGAGAGAAATAAAATTGGCTCGACAAGGCTGCCAAACACACAGACATTCAATCTCTGTGAAAGTTGAATATTTTTTCATTGTTTATTGGAACCCATGTAATGTCCAGCCCATACGATAGATTAATGTGATAAAACTTCTCATCAAAATAATAAAATGTATGCTGGCAACCCGGTACAGTTTGCTCATATACGAGAGAGTACAAGAGAAATACGATGCGCACAGGGAATTGAGCGAGCCACGTGGTCGATTTAAAACTCAACACGCGACCCTCTGTCCTCAGACCTTAAGGATAAAATCATGATTTTTTTTAAATTTCATTTCCGAAGCAGGAAATAGCTCATTGCACCGTTCAAATCGCTATGTGCCACACCGTTGATCCGGCACTCATAGTATTTTTTTGGAAAACTCATTCACAAAAATATACCTCGTGATTTGATTACAATAAAAAATGTGCAAACCTTTGAAGTAGTCGTTCTCGAGATATTTAGACATTTTAGAAAAGTGCATGCGATAATACATCCGCCCTTTTTAAAATCGAGTTTGAGTCGAGTTGGTCTCGCCATCCGTGCAAAAACAAATGATTTGTCACTCTGAATGCATGTGCAAAGTTTTATTCAAATTGAAGGAAGTCGATCCTGATTTTGTCACTTTTTCTGCCGTTAATTGCTGGAATTGCTCAGTAATGATTTAAAACCGTTGAAAATCTTATAAGTAATTCTTTTCAGAATCGTTAATATTCAGGCCTATTTGCGTTGTACGCCAACGTGGCCGATTGAGCCGATTTTTTAAATAATTGTTTTTTTTTTAGTTGGATTTCGTTGTCACCCTTTTTCTAGGGTGAGAGCAGCATCCATTTCCCTCCTGCGAGGATTGAGGGGCACTTCGTTCGTGGTTCGTCTCGTCATCCATTGCCGCATCGATGGTATTGTTGTCGATTTCCGTCTTCTTTTCGTTGGTAGTTGCTGTAGATGCACCTTGTTTTACATTGGTGTGAAGGTGTATTTGTCTCCTTGTCCAGTTTATCACATGGCTTATCGTAGTGAACATGTGACATGTGGCCATCTGATTGTCATAGGTAACAAGTGATTTGCACGAGATTCTAGTATCCTGACCGAAAGTCACATAAGAAGGTAAAGGCCTCTTCAAGCGCATGCGTAACAAACGTACGCCATTTAGAATACCGGGGAAAAATTCTTTCACTTTTCTTTTTCGATAAAGAGAATCTCTCCGTATTGGGACATACACGGAGAACCCGCAGATCACAAAATTACAATATTGCAATTATTGTTTCACGCCCTGGTTGTTTCAACTAAAATGGTGTTGATTTAACTAACATGTCTGTTGATTTTGACATAACTATACAGGTAACCGAAATTCAAATGCTGTCACTTGACGGAGAACGAAGACAGCAAAACGTAGAACAAAAAACCTCTTCATTTCACCAGAAGCGTTTCATATTGAAAATTTTCAATGGTAAATGAACGTCATTTATGTTAGTTACGCAGTGGTCGTTTTATGTAAGTGAAAGTATGCAGAAGAATATAACAGTTAATTGTAAAACAAGTTTTCCATGTGTTAAATAGATATTCCTACAGTATAAATGTTTTAATTTCATCTGAGAGTAATGTATTCTAGGACAGTTTATGTCAATGTTATTAAAACCGCTTAACGCTTGAAAATTTGCTGCTAAAGTGAAGTGGTACTATTTGTATTTTCTTGAAAGTGTATCTGTAGGTTTAGGTTTACCAGCGAGCCATTCTGATGCAAGTGAAGGAAAAATTTCCTAATTCCCTGTGACCATTTTTCTGTTGAGTTCCCTTTTGAGAATTGTAATCTTTTGGTTCATTTCCATATCCTTTGTGAGTTTAGTGATAAAGATATAAGCAGTTAATTAGGTAAAATTTCGTTGTTCAAGCAGTGAACGATTAGTTGCCCCCGAAGAGGCTAACAGGTAAAAATATTTATTGCAATTGGCGTTTTAAGTTCAAATAACTGAATAATTGGTTGAAACAACTGAGACATTTTTTTGCTTTCATGCATACAAGTAACTTTGCTGGGATTGTGACTTTGCTCAATTCCACGAGTGACATCTCATTGAAACGTTTCATTGTTCGCTCAGGGTGTTTGGCATTGCTCAACTGAAACGTTTCATTACTTGTTTGCTACTTGTTGGGTGTCGATGCTAAGCTGCCAGCACGATAAATCAAAAATGACAGATTAGTTAAAACAACAGTCGATTAGTTGTACCAAATTTTAACCAATCAAAATCAGAAAAACAACTAATATTTTAGTTGTTTTGCGATCGCTGACTTTTCTGTGTAGTTTTGCGATTATATCAATCGGTAACACTTGAGGGAAGATCATGCACACGTACTTATATAGCACTATCTTCCATATATACTGGAATGTTTTACTTAATGTTTTCGTGCTCCACATAGTGCACATTGTTATTGTCTTTTGCGGATTGAATTGCATCCAACTCTTTATAAAACTGGATGTAAACAACATTATTTGTCTTACTGTATTGAAGTAAATGAACTCGTTTAATATCAAGATGCATTTGCTCCTTAAGCAAATCTTCAAGTTCTCGTATCGAAGGTCGAATTTTGCACTGCCCGAAATCAACAACAATAGTATTCTTTCGTGTCGGCGGTAGCTTTTGTTCGTTTGGTTCACTCATTTCGAGGTCGTTCTATTGTTCACTACACAATACTGTACTTGGTTTCTTCCGTCCCGAACGTAAGCGGTTTTGTTTCATCGACTGACTTGGATGAGATGTGAAAGCGAACTGAAAATAGTTATTTTGATAATAGGTATGCAAACACGAATTCCGTAAGAGATGTGTTCAATTCATGTCTTAGATCTTGGCCTCTTGTAAATACTCACGAGCTCACAAATGGACTATTTTCACAATTAGTGAAGCTGAATCGAATGCCTCTCCTCTCCTAGTTTGACCAAATTACCTCAATTAGATTCTGTATCAAATTTGCTACAAGAAAAATGATAATTCTTCAAAGTACCCACTGGCAGACGAACAGCGGTGTGCAGATAAACTGTAGATGTCTGTACGGCAGAAAAGAAATAGGAAAAATCATGGTGCAAAATCAGAATAACTCGTTTACGGAGCTATGTTATGGCTATTGAATAATGATCGGATAATCATCGTGCGTGGAGAGTATAAGTGCCTAATCATTGTAACAGTTTGAGTTCTAATTGCCGCAATTACGGAAATCATGCGGTATAATTGTTCCCGGTTATCTTTCGAAATTTGATTTAATTAGTTTGGTGTTTTGTTTTTTTGATTTTCTCATCAATTTCTAACGAACACAAACTAGAAGTGCAGGAAATGGGCATGGCTAGTAAAATACGGAGCAGATTTTCAAGCAATTCGGTTAAAAAAATTATTTCACTAAAAAAATGTTCGTATGACTAAACAAATTTTTGAGTAACTCGTACAATAGCGTCTACACAGATCTTTAATGAAACCGTCAATACTTGGAAATGAAAGTTGATCCAGCATTCGTCACCCACTCCAATTCCGAGAAGCGAACATTTGAAATCAATCCCCAAAGCCGTATCGAAAATAAACGCGCAGGCCGAGTAATTCTTTCTTTTTTTTTTTTTGAACAAAAGATCCAGTCCCTTGCTGGTCGCGTCAGGAAAGGTGAAAAGAATTGAAAGAAATGTTTTTGTGCATATCGAATTAAAATAAATTATTCTGTCGTTTTCTTCCCCTTCGTGGTCTCCATCCATTGACTGGGTGGTTTGGCAAAAGGGATACAGAAATAAGCTGCGGTGTTATGAAAACAAAGGCAGAAAAAAATGTATGGAGCATCACCATCATCCACATCATCAGAGGCCCCTTGTGACCCCCACCCTCAGCATTGGAACGAGAGGAAGAATGAGTCTCACTCTTAATTTTATGACCCTCAAGCAGAGTGTGTCTTTTGCTCCCTCTTCATTCCCGTACCACCAACGAGCCTACGGTGATCGCGGCTTTCCTCTCCGGAGGAACTCGTCGGCCAAAGTCCCTTCGATATAATTTTTAATGGTGTTTTATGATTTATGCAAAAACGGAATTGGAAAAAATGTGCTAAACGTGATTAACCTTTTTTCTTCATTTCGCTCTCTTCGCTAAGAAGGTGAATCTTATCCAAGCGAGAATCGATGATAGTCAATATGCATCGATTCTTCAGTGCTCACGACTGGCGTCGCCTTTGATCACATTCCTCACCCTGTGGCAAAAATACTCCGATCTTCAAACCTACTGTGTCTGATTAAAAGAATACTTTAGGCGCAATAAAGCGTGGAGAGCCCCAAACTGTAATTACACCTGCGATTATGCGTTCGTTCCTTTCTCCCGGAGTCCGACAGATTCGAAAGCCGCCAGAAACAGCAGCAGCAGCAGCTTCCACTGAGGAAAAGAATGATGCTACAGTAAAGCGGTCCGAAATTAGCCTCTTCAAATTGATTTAATGATATAGAAAAGAATGTTACATCGGCCAATCTTTGTTTGTAATTAAATCTAGACCGATGGAGCGGATGCTGTTGTCAGAAGTATCTTCACGCTCGGATTCGTCCAGTCAGTCCCGTAGTACACTGGTACGTGATGTTTCGGATTCTAGTTTTTATATTTTAAATAGAAGAGCTGCTGTATGGTCATGAATGCAATGGTCCTTTCCGGGATTAATCCTTCTCTTTCTTCTTGTCCCGCAGCATTGTTCGCTGGATCCGTTAGAATTTCTGCGAACAACCACTTATGCGTACATCATCGTACATACCGTATATTTTATCTAACCTTTCTCGAATACTAATAAAGAGCAAATTTATTTTCTTTAGCTGCTTCCGAGAATACAATTTGGGGAGGTATATTCACTATCATTTCTGATTTGGAAGGCCCTGGTTGGTTCACACATACTGACACAGATCTTAACATATTCTTACGTTTTTTTGCGATCTTTGTAACGAAAGGGTCATAAAAGGATTTTCCGGTCATCTTCGAAAACCTATATTTTCATAAAAGCAGCCAGATAGCTACATTATTGAATTGTTTAGGGGGGTGGGGCAGGTTTGACCGCGAATTTTTAGTTAATTTTTCTTTGGGTTTTTAATTAACCGCGGGGTGGCATTAGTAGGTTAAGAATAAACTGCTACTGTGCTGCTGAGTCTAAGACGAAACGTAAAAATAAGAAAAATAATCAATAATCAGTAATCATGTTATGGGTAAGCCCATCGCTTTTCCCGCAGCTTATTTATGTTCGACTTTCCACTCGTTGTGTCAGAAAGGCAGGCTAATGACAATAAGGATAACCCTAAAACGCCCTCGTAACTTTCTCTATACGGTAACGATTTCGTGAGACACATTTGTACCCCAGAATTGAAATCTCTCTTAAGATTACTAAATTACAAGGTATTTTAAAAAAAGATGGTACTATTTTTTGTTTGTTAAATCATACATTTTTGTTTGTTGTTAAGAAAAAAATTTTCGATCTAATTTCCAAATTCTTTTTTTAAACTACTTTTATTTCGATTTAAACCAATTTTCAAATGCTTTCAACAGCAGTTTAAGCCTTATTGTCATAGGACGATCGAATTATTAACATACCACGGTAAAGCCCGTGGTATATATATATATATATATATATATATATATATATATATATATATATATATATATATATATATATATATATATATATATATATATATATATATATATATATATATATATATATTTGTATCCAGAGTATGTAGAGATTATGCATCAAATATTTTCCTGTAAAACCGTGTTATGTAATGTTAGTAATATTAGTTATTGAATAATATTAGTTATTGACTAATACACGAACTTATTGAATTTATTTGATTTTTCACGGGAGAGAAAGATTCTCTGGATTATAAGAATTAAAACTGATACGGTTCATTCAAACAATAAACTTAGTTGTATCATTACACAAATGAGATCATAGATGAAATGAACCAAATGTTTTCTTGATATTAAGGTGTATTGAATCAATAAATTCATTGCCAATACTACATGGAATGAGAAGTCCCGGGTCTAACAAAAAAAGTCGATTGTTTACCGTGAAAACTTTTTTGTTTGTTCAGCATAATCTCCATCTAGAGCAATAAACTTCACCCATCCGTCCTCCAACATTTTGATGCACTTAAAAAAAGATTTGTTAAGGCTTGCAAAATAGGCTTCCGTTTCTGCAATTACCTTAGCATACGACGAAAATTTCTTTCCCTGGAGAAACCTTTTCAGGTTTAGAATTAGATAATAGTCGCTGGGGGCCAGGTTTGAAGAATACAGGGGATGGTGGCCCAATCCGTACCGCAAATCATTCAATTTCATCGTTGACTTTATGCTGAATGTTGAAACTCATCTTTTTCCATAGCTTCATAAAAAACTAGAACGATCAGTTGCTATTCAAACACTAGTAGATAGATTGTCATGGTTCGAAACTATTCACGTCTTTTCTGTGAGAGGCCCGGCCCGGGATTTTTCATTCCATGTAGTATCATCAACTCAACTTTTGTTGACATGTAAGAAAAAGTTTGTTGATTTCAGCAATAAAATCAACCGAAACATATCAATTTTTTGTTAGCCTAGATCAGAATTTTGCTTCAAATCAAACAGATATAATTATTGAAGGGGCTGGGGTCCACTAGGAGATTGATAGTACCTATTAGCTCTCTCCGGACTGTACCAGCCTAGATGCCGTGTGGAATCCGGCGGAAAAAAATGAACCAAGAATAGATCCACTGGGTTCCTGCTTCCATGTCGTAAAAGGCGATAATTGCAGGAGTTTCTTTTTCCTTTCAGTTATAAGATATTTTCAATGTTTTACTTTTGATTACTCTATTTTTCTATATCATCTCTTTATTCAACCTATCAATTTCCGTCTAGCTTCGGAGAAAAGTTTTATTAGGAATGATTTCTTCTTCCATGTTATTGATTGTCTTTCAGGATAATAAAATGAATGATAAAAATCAACCATTGCGCAAATCCGTTTATATTACAAAGTTAATAACAGAGATAACATATATCGGTATATTGAATACATAGTAAAAAACACTTGATATTAATAGTGCAAACAGTAAATTAATATTTTTCTCGGTAGCCGGCTGCCCAGATCAACTAATATAACCAATTAATAATTTCAATAAACAATTCAAATAATAAAAATAATAAAGAATCGGAAATAATAAAGAATCAAGACGCGTGTGAAATCTGTTGACCTTTGTTTGGTAATTTAAAATGATTTTATAATATCTGTTTAGAATATTTCAATGCAATGAATCCACTTTTTTGTCTAAATCCTATTCGCTCGTTTATTTTGTATCACGTAGTTTCATTTATAAAAACGTGCTTAATCCACATAGCAGTGAGAAGATACCTTTTTTTTATCAATCGGAATGTGTTTTTTTTGCATGACTAAAAAAAACCCGAAAGGTAGATGCATAAACGAGTGACTGCATACTCGACAGCCGGCTGTCCGGAGTTTTGTCAATTTCGGAGATTGACTTTCGTGCATTATATTGCCAGCACAAAGTAACACTTAAAACGATAATACTTTAAAACATTCTTGGTAGCCGGCTACCCAGAGCAATAAACACATGATAACATTATTAAAACATTTACTAACAAAGTATCCTCTCCTGTGATGCATGTGGGAATGCAGAGGATTCCTCGGTTCTTAGTAGCAACATGCATCGAACTAACAATCCTTTCCCTCCCAAGTAGATCTGCATTCGGACGTGGCTGGCGTCGGTATTGATCAGCATGCATGGTTCAATACAGTTTGCACAGTGTGAAACAATGTGTTATTCCCAAACATGTTACTTCAAAAAATCATTTTGCAATCTCAATTGGTCCAGATCAATAACGGAGTAGCAACACACGGGCGGTCTCTAATGCTAATGCTAATGCTAAATTTTTCTTTAGGATTTTAATTTTTTTTATTTATATTTATCCACATTCCATGTAAAGCGATTGCATGCTAGCTGGGGCACCTTCCTGCGAACGTTATTCATTAGATTCAGCACAGATTACTTGGCGACAAGTTTCGAAGCTTTTTCCAATTTTGCTTGGCTTTTACGACCGAAACATGATTCCTAAGATATGCCTTTGACGATGCTCGAAATTCTCCAATTGTGGGTTCATGCCTTTTGGAGCGGAAGCTACATTGCTGGTATTATACCACTCTATCGCTGATATCGCCTTGACATAAGGCGCATGATCTGACCAGAAGACAGATTCGTGTGGATTCGAATCATGGGTAGAAGTAAACAATTCTTAATTCCTTGAAACGTTCCTTGATGTTCCGCAGCAACAAATAGCTTGCCAAACGATAACTTAACAAATGTCACGACTTAAAAAGATGTCTAAGACTGGTTGGAAACTTGCCCTTTTTGTACTATATAACATTGTGGCCCCGGCAAATGTTTGTAATAAAATTAATTCCTAGCAATCATCAAAACGTACAACTTTCAAACTTTGATGCTTCGGACTGCATTTTTGCTACTCTTGCTTCTTATGGATTCGAAGTTTCGAGCGTTTTGGCATTAAGAATGCCTACTCTTACGGGACAGGGATTCAATTAAAAGTTTTAAAAATAACCGCGTAACCATTTTGCGTCATAATTTTGAACGTTAATAACTCAGTCATTTGTTGATGGATTGACATAATTTAATAACCAATCGATTCGGAAACTTTTAACTTAAACATGTATGACAACATCGTTTCAGTATTTCAATAGCATACTATTGAAAAAAAGGTTAGAATTAACCTATGTATTCATCTACCAATCCCAGCTGACCAAATTGACGTCATATTTTTGTTCGGCGTAGGAGGCTTTGCATCATGCGTAAAAACACCGCATCATTCTGTGTATTTCGAAGAGGAATCTATAAATATATACTGCAAATCATTTATTGATTTCAGTTGATGCTTGACTGTGAATGAAACAAGCAGCTCGTCCAGTGAGGTGATGACTAGATTGTATATGCGTTCGCTCGTTGGATTGTCGCTTTTGTTAACTCTTCACTGTACGAGGCTGGGTGTCAATTTAAAAAAAATGCAAAACTAACCGCGTAACCTTTTCCTGTCATAATTTTGAACGCTTATAACTCAGTCAACAGTCAATAACTTATGCGGTAACGTCATTTAAGTATTTCAATTCCATACCATTGAAAAATTGGATTGAATTGACCTATGTTTTCACAAGCCAATGACAGTCGCAGTGAATGATGTCAAACTCTCGTTCGATTTGCGCAGTATGAACTATAGCACAAATTGGAATCTATAAAAATATGCCCGAATACATTTCTGCTTTAGTTTCCGGTAACTAGCAAGCCAACTTAGAATTGTTGATGGATTTTTCTCAATTAACTTGATTTGAAAAAGTTTAAAAATGTTTTAATTTGTCAACGGGTTGTGTGCATACAGAAATCTCCTCTGATAATCATAGGTACTTGTTTTTCCTTAAATGTTCTTAAACACAATGAACTATCTTTCAGCATAATTCCTTAAGCCCTATTATTGAACTAAACAATAATCGTGTAACCTAATGGCATAGTTAGAAAATGATTTAAAATCTTATAGAAGAGATCCAGACTAAGTGTAACTAAAACAATGCAATGCAATGTAAACCGTTATGCAGTATCGATTTGAACAAACTGTTGTCCCACCAGGAAACGCTTCAAAAGATTCTGTACTTAGTACAAATAAGTTGCACAGACTCACATATATAAAATTATCAGATGCAATAAAATGTAGTATTAGAGATAAACTCAAGATAAGTTGATCTGCGATTTTACATGTATCATTTGAATCCTCACTAAACTCGGGTCACCGCCAGTTTTAGTTATAAATTATCAATTACATCAAAACAACAAGTGTCTTATCAGAAAATATGTAAAAACTTCTCTAATCGCTGTTTATAAAATGAATAAGTTTGTACGTTCTCTGTCTTGAAAATTATTCTGATATAAAATCGATTCTTTTGTCCAGATTCATATCTTGAGGTAGTTCGTATCCAAAATTGGTCTTTTAAGTAACTTTGAAATCATCATATTTGACTTTCATTTAAAGGATATTTTCAAAAATTTTTAAATGAAAAATTAGAGTCAGTTTGTAATTTGTCGCTGTTTAGTGCATCCACCAGCATCTTTATTTTTGTATTTATTATGGATACCTTAGATTTTTTAATGTAATCGTGCTCGGTCGTGTTTTGCATACAACCCTTTAATTTTTTTCAGTACGTAGCATATTTGGCTATGAAGTACAAACTTTTTTACTCAAATTCTGAAACAGTCTTCAGAATGAAAATGTGTCAAGTGAAGACGTGTGAGAAAATTATGTGTAACCACATACAAAATTCGGAGTTTATCCAAACGTGTTTCGGGAAAACACTTTACCTCTACCATCTGAAGAACTCTAGAAATAATTCAAGTAACGGATGTTTTTTGGAGGTTTATTTTCTTTAATAGGGATTACTCTATTATCTGAAAGTTGTTTTCACAGTTTTGTTCCTTCTTACATTAATAAAATTCCTACACACCTTCTGTTATAAAGCTGTGTGTTTGTATATCTCTAGGTCTTCCGTTTTGATTTTAAAATTTACCATACAGTCATTCAGGAGTTTCGTTTGGTTTGGTTATCTTCAGCTCGTCAGTGAATAACAGTACGACATAGGGCAAGGTTACCTCCATTCATCTCAGCTCCAGTTGTCACCACGAAAACCATTAGTTAGAGTGAGATTAGATTGTCCAATAGATTGACCTCGGGAGTAAGATGAAAAAAGGTGCATTCGCTTCGAGTTTTCGCGTCGCTATAACAGCTGTATTGAAAAATTGTCGAACTAGTTTTGCTATTTTATTTTAACTATTTTTGATATTGCTTCTTATAACCGAATTTTGTATCCGATTATATCACAATTCGTTGATTGAAAGTCGAGTAATCGGCAAAATAACATGGTGACTTTACTAATGATATGACTATTGGTACAATTGTCCCGGGCTTGCTGTTCAATGCATAGGACGCTGGTCTTACAAGCCAGTCGTCGTATGTTCGAGCCCCGACCTGGAAGGATTCTTAGAGTCAGTAGGATCCATAGTACTAGCCATGCAATGATTCTGTACGCTAAGAATCGGCTGCGAAGTCTGTTGAAACAGAAAGGCCAAATTCCACTAAAGGAATGTAATGCCAAGGCTTTGCTTTTATTGGTACAATATCACTAAACATGACGAGTCGTAGACGAAACGTGAAGAACATTCAACCTAGTCGCACGCCAATTCGTCGAAAATATTGAATGCGGCCAAATCAATTGTTGTCCACGTAATAAAAAAAACCAGAAAGGCGGAGACCTCGAAAACGTTGATATGAGTGGCCTGCGTTTTCAAGTAAATCCCCAAGCTCGGTATCCTAGATGTCGCAAACAAGCTGAGAGAGTCGTCTGTAACCTTGCATTGTATTGAAAAAAACTAGCCAAAATGGCAACTCACTAGAAGACGAAGGCTCCAAACCACAACAATAAGCAAAACAAGTCGGCCAGATTTCGACCGGGGAAATAGTGCATGTAGATGCTGCCAAAATTTGATTGTGTGGTACAGGATAATGAAACCCACGTCTAGACAGACTTCGAATTTCCTGAACCGGAAAGTTATACAGCAACTTGGAGTTCACAAGAAATATGGATATTAAATATCCATTTAATTTTACTAATATCATAATATTGTGGAGTTAAATGGAATTTCTTTTCTTTTAAACCGAACACAATCGTTCTGTTTTGTTTTAGGAGCATTTGGCATCTTACCAATCCGGCAAAATAAATTAAAATCCAAGTGATGCATAAGGACATGATTTCTTGCAACTCGTCAGAGCTTGAGAAAAAATATTGAGCCATTGTCAAGTGGAACTTTAATGTACGATTCAGATGGTCCGTCTCCTTCCATCACCGTCACTGGAACGTCAGCTTCCATCAAAATTTGTTTCAAACCTTCTTTACCGAAACGTTCACACGTTCCGTCCGGCAAGACGTTCCGTGACGGTGACTTTATGTGTGAATGCATGTAATTAATTTCGACGCTGACGGTGACGGAGGTTGACTGTCACGGAAGGTGACGGATCGTCTGAATCGTACTTAAGAGCGAGCTACCGTTCAAGGAAAACTGTCATTCTGCGTCGAAGAAAGTGACCAAGTAGGCTGTGCAAACTAGATGAATAGAGTCAAACATAAGACCCGGTAATTCGTGTTCAATAACAAGGAATCTTGAGTGAATGTTATTTATTTATTCCCTTTGAATTGAACTTGAAAATGGATCATGAACAAACTGTTTTACACACATTCTTAATTTAGGAATCAAAAATTGTTGCTACCTATTGGATGACGAAATATGAGTTACCTTCAACAAGATACTAAGTTTTATATCGTTTTCTGTGCACTGACAGTGCACATTTAGGTATAACTTAACTTCATGTCACTATGCCATAATCGTACTGGTGATGCTTATGTACCTTTTAATCGCCTTTGAACTACATCCAGCAGCTCTTATGGAAGGCGTGAAGCGAAACTGTCGGATTTTGTTACAAATATCCTCCAATTATTGATCCAATGCATTTGAATTGAACTTACTACATGTTTACATGAAATTTCACCATTCACTGGTAAATAATTTTTATGATACATTTTCCATATCTGAGTTCACAATTCAATCGATGTAATCAACGATTCTTCCGCTGACTGTAATGATAATAATGTAATTCCACTCGCAATAATGTTTCGGTGAAAACACATTTTTATTTCCAATAGTACTTAATAGAAGCATAAAAGGCTGAAAGAAATTTGTATGACCTTTACCAACAAAAAAAATAGTTTTGAGTTTAAAGGGATTTGTACTTCCGTTTTTTTTTGCATCGTTGAAAAATATTGAATTTTTACTAGTCGGGTTTTCGAGTGATGGTAAAATTTTCTGTGTAAATAATGCAAACAAGAAGCACAGTCTCACAATTTCTCAGGAAATAGTATAAATTCAAAGCAATTTCCGTTGACGACTACTTTTTGTAAAGTAGGTATGAAAATCGATTCAATGCAGTTTAGTCTCTATCTGCAATTCAGTGTTACTCATGTTTAGGAATGGTGACAAATTTCACACTTTATAGATGAAATGCGCCGTATCTAATCTATTTAGAATTATGGTTCTAGATTATATCATCCGCAACTGCTTCAGTTATATATGAATAGCTGAAAGCAAAAATCGGATAAGTGAAACTTAGTTTGGGAAACCCGTTTAAGTATTTTTGAATGCAAAAATCGGATAAAAACATTGAGAGCAAAAACCGGACATGGCTCTTGCAATTCACGAATTGTTTAAAAACATCTTTTGCATTCAAAGTTATTTTGTCCGGTTCTTGCAGAAAAGATGTTTTTAAACGATTCTTGAATTTCAAAATCCATGTCCGGTTTTTGCTTAAACGGGTTTTCCAAACTATCCGATTTTTCTTAAGAGGCTTAAGGTAATTAAAATGGTATTTGTTGTTTAAATACTTTCAAGTAAATTCATTGCAGGCTAAAATTAGTACTGAGATTCTAAAGATTCAATTTGAACTGCTAGGCACTGACGAGTTGAAGATGACCATATCGAAACTATATTCCTTTAGCCTAGAAATATTATACTAAAACAGAGCTCGAAAGGTTAGTATATAAAAGAAATTATCTTTGCTGCACAATAAAAATAAATAAAATGAAAAATTTTTTTTGCAATCAAATAAATCAATTTGAAAATGGCCCTTAAACAGTATTTCTGAAGTAGGGATGTTTGGATGGAGTCTGTATCCAGATTACTAACTACTAACTACTATTACTAACGTTCGCAACGATCAACCCGCAATGAAAAAAAAACATTGTTTTCCAATTCGATTAAATATTAGCAAGAGATGAGCGAATATATTCATATTTCATGAATAGCTGCCCTTTTTTTAATTCACTTTAAAATTGTTCGGTGAGGACTTGTAAAAAATTTATATTTTGAGCTGCCTTGAATAAGAGGTTCCTTAATTAAATGCACTTAAATTTCAAAGGCATCAAAGCGTATGCAAAAGAAGCATCGCAGCCTAAGTGAAAAAATTAAGTATATTTTTCATACCTGAGACACTGAAGAAACTAAAGTGAAAAAATACAGATTAGTATAAGAGTATCCTACGGCTTAATCTTTGAACGGTTCATTACTTGATATTAGAAAATGACAAATACCTTTCTTATTCAAGCAAATTCTGAGATTTAATGTCAAGCATATGCAAATATTCTGCTTCGGTAATGCTAATAAAAAGTTGTTTCTCCAGAAAAGTTTAAACTCAACATCTGCTCAGCGATTCAAATTGAACTACTGAGTCGCACCAGCAGTTTGAATTGGAACTGACGAGTCGAAAACAAAACGTAAAGAATACTACACTGTTTTATTCAGAAATTTTACCTATGGGCATGTTTACTTACGATTGAAACAACCCCGTTGAAAATATATATATATATATATATATATATATATATATATATATATATATATATATATATATATATATATATATATATATATATATATATATATATATATATATATATATATATATATATATATATATATATATATATATATATATATATATATATATATATATATATATGGGGCATAAAATCAGCCACCCAATTTCAGGGTGACAACTGAATTGCCGATTTCAATTTCCCGGTTTTTTCCCGGTTTTCTCGGTGTGCGAGTCAAAAAAAAATCCCGGTTTTTTGAACAGGCTCAAATCGCCTATGTTCAGTATGTTTTTGAATATTTCTAGAAATTCCATATCCAAAAGAACATCGAGAGTTGAGAAATAAAGTATTTTTTTGGTATCTCGATTTAGAAATAGTAAATATTCATTATGCCAAGTGCACATAACAATGGCAAAAAGTCTTTCTTAACTTTCTCATATAGATAAGTAATGCAATCACTGTGAAAACCGATTTTGGAACTAAGGCCCGGAGGGCTGAGTGTCATATACCGTTCGAATCAGTTCGTCAAGATCTGAAATTGTGTATGTGTTTATGTAATGTGCGATCAATTTTCTCAGAGATGGCTGAATCGATTTTCCGAACTATTCAGTCCTTTGTAAGACTACCACTAAATAAGTCTTGTTTAGGCTATCTGGAAAATCAGTAGTTCTTAAGACTCTTAGGATTCAAACTAGGAGTGTATTCTAGAGATGGGCAAAACTGTTCATTACAAAGAATCGCTCAAAACTTGATAGTTCTACCGAAAAAAATAGTTCTGTTGAACCGTTCTTTCGTTCTTCTTTTTTTATATATCATTTGTTTTATCCCGGTTTTGATATTTTTGGTTTCGTTCTTCTGAAACTTTGCAGTAAACTTCACATTCTGACACACACACACACAACGTTCCCTGGCGTACCTAACGGGCAGCATACAGTTCTTCACTCTTCACACTTCCAATCGAAGCTCAGATTTACCTTCGTCAGTTGATCTCTCGAAGTAACAAAATATCTCTTTCAATAGTGTGAGAGCGGCTTTCAAATGAGGTTTATGTAAAAATTCGAATTGGTTCAAGACAATTATAGATGAAAGACAAATTAGATAGCTGAGATATCAATTACAGAATACACATAAATTAATAGTTTCCTCCTTTAGTTTTCATTTTAATGCTTTACTCCATTTATAATTCTATTCATTCGCACTTGCTCACTACCAACAGCGAAGATAATGAAGCAGCTAAACTACTTGGCACTTAAAACTGACCAGGAAAACTTCAAATGACTAGGTACGATTATTCAATTGACGATGAATTCTGGGAGCTTCACTTAAAAATGGCAGCAAAAGTGAAATGCCATATTAGGAATATGCTGACGGTCAGGGACCATAAATTCATTTTCATCTTATATTATTCGATTGAAAATTAAATTTTACACCACTGATAGTCAGTACTTTTTGCATGTATTCCTACCACCAATCATTCTTTTTGCATACGTTATCAAAGGTCAAGAATGTGTGTAACTTCTACCAGATTCCTCGGACCAGCAAACATTCCGAAAAACGCAACTAACTTGTATACATCCTCAAAGAATTCGATTACTTTCATTTCTATATAGAGAACTATCATTCTTAAATAAAGAACTCCAATTCACTCACTTTTCGAGGAGATATAACTCGTTGAACTGTTTGTGAACGGATTGTCCATCTCTAGTGTATTCTAATACTATATTAGCCTAGTATAGTCTAAAAAAAAGTATACCTAAGGTGAAAAATGAACCAGAAACAATTCTCCTCCCGATTCCGTCTAACAACATATACGATATTCTTTCAACATTGAATTTTGGCGAAACAGAACAAAATCCTTCTAAAATTCTTTAAATGGACTCTTGTCGCTTTGGAAAACCAACAACATCGACATCAACACCCGCATTCTTGTGATCCTACTATGAAATCCATCCTTTAATATAAATTAAACATTAAACATTCACTGAACAAATCAAACCATCTTCTACGCCTTTCCAAGGTTTTTCACAAACTCTCAGAAACCAATTTCAGTTCTCAAAGAAGAAAATCAAATACTCATTGCAAACAGTGGACAAGGTCAAAGTCGACAGCTTTTTATATTTTGTGAATCCTATTAAAAATCAATACCAAGATTACAACACAAGTATTGTCTCAAGATAAGCTTTTTCATAATTTTATTAAACATGTTACCTGACATTTCTTTTGCAATCAGAGTCTGCAAACTTATTCTGAAATTTAACAGAAATCCAGCAAAAGCATGCTTTGATGCTTTCTGATCCAATAAAAATTAAAAATAACCCTTAGGAAAATTGTTGAACAAAACCTGTGTGGGACAATACGATGTTTCAAAGCTTTTATTGAACTTCTCACTCAAACACAAAATGGAGTATTGTCTCCAACTTGTCATTTCTTTAATCAGGAAAATCATGATGCTGAAAATCTTTACTAAGATTAGGACTGGTAATTTTTTTCCTGGATTTGCACTAAAATTCCCGACTTTTACCCGGTTTTCCCGATTTTCCCGGTCACTTGCCACCCAACTTTTTTTTCATCTAACTATTTTTTTTGCGGTAAAGAACTCGAAAATATTCGACACGTATTTTTTTATTTCAATATGATTTTGATTTTATGAAGGTTCGCGTTTATAAAAAAAAGCCTTTTTTCAACAGCCTATACTGTAAAATCTAATAAAGATACAAAAATTTTGCCAAGACATAAAATGTGCGTCTTTCCCTTAGCTTTCAAATAAGCAATTCCATAAAACAACCTTTATGGGTTATTTAATGAAAACAGTTTAAAATCAATAAACAAATAAAAAAAATTCGATCTCGAGCCTAATTTTTTTTCTTTTTTTTTTTTTTGTTTCAATTATAGAGGCTTTAACATATTAGGTCATTCGCCTCTTCGGACCAGAAAATTTTTCTGACCCTATGTGCGGGGTTGGGAATCGAACCCAGGCGGGCTGCGTGAAAGGCATCGACTATCCCATCACGCTACACCCGTTCCCGATTTTTTTTTTCTTGTTTTAGTTGTAAAAATAAGTCATAGAGGGTTTTCAAAACAAATTGGCTCAAATGGCACGTTCCCCTTGAGAACATTCATTGTGTCGGGTTTCTTCTTCCTTCATTGAGAAATTCGATTGTTTGTAAGCAAATGATGTTTTGTGTGCACCGTGTATGCCGAAAGCGTGAAAAATTGGGGCAAGAGGTTTAACGTGAGTATTAAAATAGCGATGACATACAGTTTTGGAAAAGTTACTAAATGATGCAGTTTTCACTATTTAGTTGTGAAAAAAGAAAATTCTGCTGATGCAATAGTGATCACAGATTCTTGTAACATTGCATTTCTCAAATTTCAAAACATCGATTGCCTTTCCAGAATGAACTATATCATTTGTGATGCAAATATTGCTATGAGAAGTGATTGAAAAAGCTGAAAAAAATTTTCAACGATAAAATCATTAATTTAAATCATTTTCTTCGCACTATTCAAAGTCCGAGAATGATTATACATATTTATTATTCACTCTATTTCTAAAATAAAATAAGCGTTAGTTTGGAATTACAGTTTCATTTATTGAAATTTATGCGTATCTGCATCGATGACGGTTTTCAATGAAATATTCAATTCAAGTGATTTAGTCGCATGTCGTGCAGTTTTCTTTCGTGTAAAAGTTCTTAATTTCAGAAAAAAAAGTTCCTAATTTCAGAATTTTCAAAATTCTGATTTAAAATAATTACACGAAAACGGAATAAGGAAGAATAGAAGTTATGACTTTCCAATTCAATAAAGTTAAAAACAAAGTTAACGTTTTCAACTCCATTTAATCTTTCAACAGTCTAACAAATGCTTAGAAAGTTTATCAAGTAGATTTTTTGATTTGTCGATTAGTTTCAGTTTTTGCAATGACTGAGTGGAAACATATATTGGAGAAGCCAAATGAATGAAAAACTTACAGGAAAGATGATTTTTTGGAAAAAAAAAAACGCTCAGAGACAGGACTCGAACTTGCGTTCTTATGCATTCCGTGCATACACGCTACCATTTCGCTACCCTACGCCTGGTGAAAGACACAGCTGTGAAATACGGTTAGGCATGATAGAACGTACATCGAACATGGTCTACATCTTGGCCGTCCTGCGACCGGTACAATGCATCCAAACATCTTCTCTGTTCATCAAACACTAGTCTTCTCGCTCTATACCTATTTTCCACTCAAGCACTGAGTAGGAGAGTGTATTTATAATCGCTTGTCACCTTCTCTACTAGTTTGCGTACTTCAATATGAATTTTCATGCTTAAAAGACAAACCCTCCGCTCGATCTTAGACGAATTCAGTAAAATGAATAAAAACAGCTATATTCTTCTCGAAGATATAAAACTATTTTTTTCACAAAGAAAACACTCAATTCGAGTGTAGCGTTGCAATGTTTTCCCTCTTTGCAGTCAAAATATCACTAAATTTATAATTGTTAGAAGATTGTGGCTCTCGTGGTGGTACACTGAATTTCAGGTGAAAACTGACCTACACAACTAGCCATAACTATAGGTTTTTCGAGCCCGGCTTGAAAATTTTCGAATCGAATATTCTTGAATTTGAAGGAATGCTAATTTTTTTAAACTAAATGTCACTTCAACTGTAATCGAATAGCACAAAATATTTAATGTTTCGACATTTTTTAAACTTTCAGACCGGGTTTCAGTATCCGTTATGACGCAGTTTAATAATGATTTCAAGCTCATCATTTTATTACGGACGGCGAGCAAGGCAGAGAGCCTCAATCGATTTTTTCTTTCTGAATATTTTTTTTTTCACTGCTCATTGCTCCACCCCCAATCGAGGCGTTTCGAAACACAAACTGGGTGGTACGAAAAACCAACTGATGGTACGGTGCCGCTGCGTTCAGTGGCGACAATGCATTTTTTCGTGATTTGAAAATTTTCAACTTATTCTTGTCAAGGTCACCACGTTCCTCAGCATTTCACAAACCGCAGTCAATTTTCATAGTTTGAACACTCGACATCGTTATCGAAAACACCTTTTTTTGTCTGTTTTTCATCTTGATTTCGGTTTCACTTCACTAGCACCCGTATTTCCAAACGCACAGCCTATTGGGTTTCAAGTGCGACGATCCAATCCAGGGCGAGATCCCGTCGGCTCGGCATTGCTTCGCAGCTCAGGGGGAAATGCAGACGAATCAAACAAAACACCACACAACACAATCCACCACGCAATCATGCAAGACAGCAACAAACCAGCAAAAAAAAAATCAACGTAAATTCGTCGAACAATAGCTTAATTATAGTAATTTATAACAATTTTTTTCTTTCTCGATCTTTTGTTTTCGGTTTGCACTGGTCCGCCTGGGCGATTTTCCTCTGATGGACTCAGGAGAAATAACCGATCCCAAAGTGAACCAGCGAACGATAATCATCCCTCACGAGGAAATCAAATTCTCTTTTGTGACTTGAGGGCATTCAAAAAACTGTTTTTTTTAGAATTCTTTCATATACTGATAGTAACAAGCTTTGGCTGCTGCTATAATAATGTGTTTCTCCGTCGTGTAAGTTTCAGCCGCTGCGCCTTCGTGGGTCTCACTGTTCCTTTTGTGGGCCTTCGGAATTGGCTCCCGACCGACGTCGATCCCCCGCCACCTGGTGCGGGGCGGGGGAGTCGGCTGATGGCAGGAATCCGAAACAAAACAAACGTGTGTCGACCGGCACTCGGGCGCGAACTAAAACATACAAAGGTGGGAAAGCTCGTGGCCGAGGGTTCTTGAAAACTTGTGACCCTTCTGCGCTAGCGATGTGTTCGCGCTGCCAGCATCGGTTGGATTGCGGGAGGAGTGTTCGGAGCTTTCAATTTTGGTAACCACTGCAGGAGGGTGAACGGTAGGCTGTGGGGCTTATGAAAAAGTGACACTAGATTTGTCAGGTTACCAAAAGGGGCGCCCGGTCAGGTTGTTGGTGTTTTTTTTCTTGAATAACATTGCATATCTGTAGAGTGTCAGCATTGAAAAGTGTCAAATTAAAAAAAAACTCTGATGGGAACAAGATACTAAATTCAATTTTGGTTTTACAAATGTATTCTTTAACATGAAATATGACAATAAAGCGTGAGGGCGTAATGAAGTGTTATCCTTGTCTCACACATCTTAGAAATGATGAATCATACAAACCTAAAACAATAACAACTCACTTTTTATTTTACAAATATACTCTCGAAATGCTAGTTTGGCAATTGCATTTACTTTTTTTTTTAACGGCACAAGTACTTAGACTACACGGAGAACCCTTTGATCATAAAATTTCGATATCGCAGTTTTTGATTTTTGAGACAGTTTATTCAAACAAAACAACAATCGAGTAGTTGGATCAAATTTTAACCAATCGAATTCCGGAGAACCACTTTTATTCTAGTTGAATTGGAATTACGGGAGGTTGATGATCACGTTAGTTATCCGGGAATCGATTCCGGAGAGTGGAGTTCCCAAATCCAATTTTTTTCAATATGTTTCTAATAACAAATGAAGACAAAATTAGATTAGATTACCAATCCTTATTTTTTTTTCGGAGCTGAAAACACGTTTTCTATTTGAAAATTACCAATTAAACATGTATAATATCCATACTCAAGCTTGTACACGCTGAATCGTATTCAAGTTTGTACAAAACCTCAGTTTAAAAGTTTGAGCATAGTGTTTTAAACTCGTGCGCAAAACTGAGTACAAACATCACGTTTGCATCATAGTGTGCCCTTTGATGCGAATGGTTCAGTAGAGAGTTTGAGCTTCGTTGTTTGCAGAACTATTTAATCTAAAATTACATCAGTTCGTGCTCGTATCTCATCCGACAGAGTCGAAAATTGCTAACGGTCGAGACGACACAAACAAAGACAATACAATGTAGTGAACAATAGAGTGTACGAACTGGGCAAATACGATTTAACAAATCCTGAAACTTGGCCTACAAAGCAAAAATTCAATTTGTATTGATTTCAAACGCTGCAAAGTTAGACCAGCAGCAACCGAAATTGAAATTTTACTTAAGGAACGAATGCATCTAGACGTTAATTATGTAAGTGAGATTCAATTCAACAAGACGTCTAACTCTGTGTACATTATGTTTAAACGTGAGAGAGATGCAACTGCATTCGCTTCGGTTAACAACGAGGTGCACAGTGTTGATCATGACAATGTTAAATATAAAATCCCTGTTTACATGGTGGACAATACCATAGAAGTACGCGTGCATGAACTTCCCCCGCAGACCAGCGATCTGTTCGTTCGGGAAAATATGTCGCCGTACGGTGAAGTTCTTTCCATCGAAAGAAAGAATGGCGGAATTTTTTCCCCGGTATCCGGAATGGCGTGCGAGGGGTACGTATGCAACTAGGTAAGGCAATTCCATCTTACATCATTTGTGGTCAAGGTGGAATAAATCCGTGTAGAACGCTGATTACCTATGAAAATTAGCTGATTACATGTCAGTTTTGTGAACAACTTACCCACTATGGCAAACCTTGCAGTGAAGCTTCGAAAAGGACATCTTCAACCAAAGACAAGGTCAACCGTTCAACGACGGAAACTAGTGAGCGCAGTACTCCTGTTTCACCATCAAACCAACCGGCAACCGCAATCAATTTACAACAAAGCGCATCTACAGCAACTAGCAACGAGCCCAAGGCAGCGAATAACAAGGATTTAATTCTTGATTTCTTGATAAATTGGTTCTGTATGGCTTTTTAGTATCTCGACCAGTATGAAACTATACTAGCAATAAAGTGATATGCTATGCGAAATGAAAAAATAGATACTAACTTAATTCATCGATCACCAAATGCACAGCCGAAAGGTCGAGCAATTTAGGAAATAAATTGTTGCCTCAAAAACAACAAATGGCATCTGTATTTTAGACACAAAAGGAGCATTTGATTCAGTTTCCATTGATGTTCTTTCAGACAAGGTCCTCCAACATCGATTTCCAGCGGTTATAACTAATTATTTGCACAACCTTTTGTCAGAGAAGTGCAAGTATTTTTCGGCCATATTCAGAATTAGCTACATGGGTCTCCCGCAAGGCTCATGTCTCAGTTCGCTCCCCAATAATTTTTACATGAATGACATTGACAGCTGTCTAGTAACCCCATGTACACTAAACTTACGTTGTGTACGTTTTGTTAGTTCTAGGTCAAAAAATTAATTTAGGATATATCGTTTATGAGTTCCCGGTACCGGAAGTACCGAAAATAATGATCGAAAATCTCCGTCATTCAGAGCGAGCTGTCTCAGCATGTATAATTTGAAGAAAACAAATTGATGGCGTGGAATCAGGCGCGTACCCAGTACACGCTGGTGTAAGATTCTTGTCTACAGAGGGGATGCAAGAAGCGAACATCGCACAAAAAGGAAAGCGCAGTGTCGAATAGACAGAATTTGAGTGTGTGCTTGTGGTTAAAGTAGCTGGTGCGAGTGAAATACAATACTACCCAAAAAATCACTAAAGAATAATTTAAGGTACATCTGAAACAATTGTGCAGCAAATCACCAACTTGCCCACGTTGCACTAGCAGTTATGAAAGCTCAGCAAAAATTTTCACATCGTCATGTAAAAACGAAGTAACTAAAACAATTGGTCAACTTATCAAAAATTTTCCAAATGACTGTCATAATTGTATTCGACTCAATATATGCCGAAATGGCTGTTTATCTCTTGTGAAGAAAAAAAATAGTGATATTATGCTCTTCGCAAGACAAAAAATGGTAAGCCGAATTGAAAACCTTGCAGAAAAAACAATTTTGCAGCCGAGTCCGCATAGTCTTGGTTGCCTCATGCAATATTAATTCAGTGTGTGTAGATTTCTTCATTTTTAGAAACACAATTCAAAACTTGCAAATAAGTTGTACCAGATTTATCTGCTTGAAATTAACGCAAAACTAACCGACATGAGAATATTATCATAAAAGTTCCAGAAATACAGCATTACATATGCAATGAAAACAAAAAACAATGAGATAATTTGTATCCGGTTTTTATCTCGCGAAAAAAATGAACAGACCTGAAATCACTTTTTAATGATATTGAAAGAAAAGTTAAGTTCATCATAGTTACTCTCCTATATATATAGTACCACTTGACCAATTTGTTTTTGCAACTAAAGCATACCTACAGTGCGTATCACAAAAGTCGGGTTCACAAAGATGAATGACTAAATTATATTGTTGTTTAAGTCAATTGGTTTGATGAATATAAAAACATCTATTTCGATAAAAATAAAAACAAAAATTTCTCTGGAAAAATTTGTAGCTTAAACTAATTTCAATAACTTTGATCCTTAAAGAAAACTCCAGTGAGCAAACACATCGGAATCACATCATACAGGCAAATCTATCGGAAGTCTTCTGCTCCGCATCGATCGAACCAATCCAATACAGGAGAATGTTTAGATGGTGTGCTTTTTGGGAGGATAGAAAAATTGCTCCGAAGCGTTCCTCCCAATTCTCCCGGTTCGCTGCGCACGTACGACGCCCAAAATGAGCGAATGCAGCCGAGAGCAGCAGCAGCAGCTGCGAGTCGAAACAAGTCAAGTCACTAAAATCGTTCAAAAACGTAGAGTGCCCGGGGATGTGTGAGTGATGTTTTTTTTCGTCCTGCCACCTTGTAGTTGTTTTTTATCGAACGTGTTGTTTCCGATCGTAGTTCGAATGGTGAAATACATAAATTTGTAACCCCAAATCCCGATCGATATTGCACTCGGAGGGGAGAAATGGTTCTGTGCATTTTTTTTTCGCTCGTGTTGCCAACTGCCAGACGCTTTCACCACGGCAGAACCAAGGCTGACTCGATGGACGTGATCCGGGGTGAAGATTCTACCTTAGCATAAGGGGTGTCAAGCGTGGTGCATCGAAGGGTGATTGGAAATCGGATTTGATGTGTTTTTTTTTTATTCCCTCATCATTGGGAAATTTGGGAAGGGATCGATTTTTTTCTCCGATTGTAAGCTTTGTGTCTTAAATAGAATATTGCGTAATCATTTTACAAGGTCTAGCAAATGATGAATGTGATTTTTGCTCGTCCAACAAAACTCAGACTGGACTCAGTTCGATGGCATTCGGTCTGGGCGAGCGAAGGCCTTGATGACAATTGCGTTTTATTTACTGAAAATGATACATCACATGGATTGAGTGTCGCAATCGTGGATGGGACGGAATAAATTTTAATTCCCAAGTTGAAAAGTACTCGCCTACTGTGTGCACTACGGCTTTCAATCCGACGCACCGCCGTTCGTCTCGGACAAAAGTAGGTTTCGCTAATATTATACGTACACACTTACGAAGTACAGTTAAAAATCGTGATATGACAAAATATGTCTTTTTTCCACCAGCCTGCTTTGTCACTGCGATGTGTGATGAGTAGCTTTGTATGACGAATGCGTTTTGACTTCTTTTGTCCCGGATTCTGACGGTCGGTTCTCATACACTAACACGGGGACACAGCTCAGGTAGGTATGCGGGTGGCGGGCCTGAAGCTATTCGTGGTAAATTGCCTTTGAAAATGAGAATTGGTAATTGGATTTGTTCGCTGACGGGCTAGTAAGCATACGAATTAAACGGATCCAAAGCTGCATACGAATCAAATGGATCCCACTGCTATAGGAAACAGTATGAAAATAAAAAAAACATTTCGAAAAAGTGCCCTATAGAAGAAAATCGATAACAAGGGAGCGAAAGTCTCATGAATCCAACGCATGAAGCATCGCAGACAAATTTTGATATCTTCAAGCTAAGATGAGATCTTAGTTGATTCAATTTGCATAATTTTCCAATTATCAGTAATCCCAAATACATTTTTGTCTATGATTTACAGATACAGAGACTTGTCACTGCTTTTTGGTCGTACCCTAATTTACAATGCAGGATAGTTTTCTGAATTACTTCAAACTCTAATAGAGTCTGAAAAAGTTAGAAATTAAATAACTTGAAAAATGTTATATTCATCAATTTAGGTTCAAATGTGAACTGCTAATATAATTTAAATAGATGTCTCTGCTGTTTTGTTTATTTGTAATAATGCTTCAAGAAAGGACTCTACCACAGTGACAAACACTTATGTTTATTTTAAGTTTTAATATTAATTCCTATATTATTTTTCGAAAGGATCTCAATTGTAATTGGAACTGTTATAACAGTCTTAGACTTGAAGATTGGTTTCAGATATATCTTTGTATTTAATATATCTAAATAAATGGTATAATTCTCAAAGAAGAATTACGTTGACTACAGACTGCTTTACATAAAATTTGGCCGCACAAAATGGGTGAAGACTGTCCCAGAAAGTTTGGACGCACTTTGATTTCGCTGTAAATAATTCACAGCTCCAGCGGGCTTTTCCCGGCTCCAAACAAATAAAATAAAATAAAAATAAAAAAAAATAAAAATTATAAAAAAAAAAAAAAAAAAAGTGTTATATATTCACATGAATGGTGCATGAATTGGTTTTCCACATTTCTTCTATTTTCGATTGAAAATTACTTAAAATTTTTCTCAGATTATTCGTTATCCCCCGTATGATACATCAAGAATAATCAAAACACTACAAATTAAGAAAGTATCGAAAGCCTGTTAAAATTAGTTTAAATACTACATTTAGTTTAAATACTACATTTGAATTTATGTTAGTGAAAATCAATTCAACCATAATTGAGAACATGAAGTTAGCTGCGCTTTGAAAATTTGGATCGCTATATTCGGAATTTTCGGTACCGAAAATGTGAGCTATGAACTGAAACAGTTGCAAAACTATTTAAAAAGAATTGTAGTTTTCTGCACCTTCGAATTAAATGGCGGTTTGATATAAATGACAAGTCCAGTATAACTAATTACAGTTCGTATAGCGATTAACCGACATGACCTACAAATTGAAACAGTTTGGAACACAACTTAGAATTAATGTTACAATTTTCTATGATGGTTTGAAATTTTGAAAACTATTCACCTTGTAATGTTAAAACCGGAAGTCCGACTTGAATATTTTTATGGGACTATCAGACCTGTTCATTTAAGTTTGATTTCATGAAAATCTGATATGAGTTTATTTGGCCCTAGACTATCTTGATCTGCAAACTAAAGTAATTTATCAGAAAATTTAAAAAAATTCACTGCTCTTCACATGATTGCTTATGAAAAAAACTACTGATTGATTTGATTAATGAATTGATTTTTACTTTATCTATCAGATAGCGGGTTCATAAGTTTGATTTAAATAAAAATCGGAATATTGTGTCTGAAGACCTCTCAGTTGGACTAATTCGTAAACTTAACGGCGAGACCTGATAGCTAAGGATATATTGTCATCAATTACTTTAAAATCAAGAACGAAACGCACACTTTCAATTGCATTATATTATTCTTAGTTCAATATTCTAGTACATTCTTCCCTGAATCAGGAATCAGATCTAATTGGCAAAAGTTGCACGTTTCCCTAGTTATTTTCCACACTTCTTGGTTTGCCAAAAACTAACTTAAAAAAATCTTTTTCAATTCCGGTACTTAACTGTTAACTGTACTTGAAAAAATCTATCTAATTACCCCGGAATTCGGGTCTACTATAAACTGGTTAATACTTTTTACACAACTTATCTATAGTTCCTGCCTCGGCACTACTGTTGGTATCCAAGGTTGGTTACGGTTTTATCCGGTCGCGCAGGGAGCAGCACTCTGCACAATTTAAGTATTGAAATTCTCCGATTAATTCGGAAAAGCTTCCTTCGATACCTACGATAGGCTGACTGTATCAAATTGTATATATCACAGATATGTGTGATACATACAATTTATATGACATTTTCTGCCTAACCCTTAAATGGGAAGAAGTTCATTCTCAATAGTCATAAAGCACGGCCTCCGAATGTGGCCTGAATTCATAACAGTACACATCTAGTCAAAAATATTTTTGAGAGATACGTTAAGAAGAACACATATTTCAACTATTTTGAGAAAAATTTAAGGGCGCTACACTAAGATGGTAAGAATCGGTTGAACAATCTTCGAAACGAGTTACTAACATTATTTTCACCTTTTTGGTGTATATTATGTTGTATCTCCGGAATCAGAAGTCTGATCCAAATGAGAAGCTTTATATTGGACTGTAAGACCTTTCACTTGATTCTAAGTTTGTGAAATTCGGTTCTTCCATCAATATCAGCTCAATTAGCTGATAGTATCCGTCTTTTTTGTTATGATTTTTGTTATTTCAACAGCTTACCAGCCAGAAATATTTCAAAATTTGTTACAACATATTTCTGAAATAAATTACTCCAGTTGTTATAATTCTGTTATTCCCATCTGATCGGGAATAGTGCCACATTATGGCATCATATAATCAAATGGTGAGATAGCTAAGTCCTCACAATTTCCCATCTCATGCCTCCCCGTGTGTCTATGATGACATTTGGTCAATAGAACGGCGTCGACTGGGTGCTATCTCCTTCTGCGTTATTAGCAGAATGAGAGGGTGCTAATTGACTCATAAGTTAAAGCCCATCCTAAAGTGCAATGTTTATCATAGTATATTACAACATATAATTCTGTTGTTTATTAGATCATGTATTATTACATGTTGATGGAATGCGTTGATGGCAGAATGAGAGTATGAGAAATGACATATAAATTCAAGTAATATAATATCATAGCATATCGCAACATATCATTTTATTCATTCTATTATTTATAATATATTTCATTGTACTGTATTTATTTTTTTTTTATTATTATTTTCATTATTATATTTATTGTTATTAGTATTAATTTGTCATCAATAATAATAACATATATTATTTTTATAGATGTGGATATTATTATTGTTATTAGAAGAGAAATATTCTACTTCCTGCAGTATTGCGAAGATAGAAGAGCATAACTGACACTCTACATTAACTGTTATTTTATATATTGTTTTATAATATATTATATTATATTGTATGACATTGTATTATATTATATTAAATTATATTATATTATGTTATATTATATTATTTTGTAATCTATTATATCGTTTTATGTTATATTGATTTCATTACTCTATGTTTCATTGTATTTATCAATATAAATCATTTATCACGGGGACGTAAAGGGGAGGGAGCATCAGGGCATCGGACGAATTGATGACTGGACGAGGGATTGTGGATAGCCAGCCCAAGTCACTTGAAGGAAACTTGTTTCCTTCTGAAGGTTTGAAATGAGTCTTACGCGCCCTTCTCAAACAAACCATCAGGCGGGTTCAAGCATGTATAGCGAAATGCTTCATCCATGGATATTATGGTTGGAAGAGCATCTATTATTCCCGCGGAATACGAGTAAGTGATTCTACTTACATATCCGCCCAACCCTTTTTGTTCGCTTTTCGGTAACAGCTATAGTAAGAAGGTGAATGGACGAGTCATATCGGAGCTACTGTAAGTCTACCCGCATCCACTGGCAAGTCCTTGAACTGATGGTGACTTCACTTCACACACATCACACATTATTGCATCATATAATCGTAAATTGGCATTTTAGTTGCTCTTAAGCCTACTAAAATGTCTAATAATTTATAATCCTTATTTGTGGCTAGTATGCATTCAGAATCAGCCCGGTTTGACGGTTCAATGCTTAGGGCACTGGTCTTATAAGCCAGATGTCGTATGTTCTCGAGCCCCGACCCGGAAGGATTTGCCGATAAGTTGCGTACACAATTTCGTGTCTCGGTCAACATGACAGTAGTTGTAGATATAATAGCCATGTGTTGTGCTTTCCCAGTAAAAAAATTTTGGAAGACGATATATTTGTAAAAATTTGATTTTTGAATCTCAGTAGATTATTTAAAAACGATTTCTCATCTCCAAGCACACAAACTTTGTGATGGACAGTAAGTGACAGTTACTTTGTCCAGCATCTTTCATACTGTCGTTATGAACGCATATCATTCAATTGCTTTTGATAGAACTACCGAAATACACCCAACCTCCATTTACGTTAACATTTTTTTACGTTGCCTATTTTTACGTAACAATTTTTACGAACCAAATCATAAATAACGTAATTTTTTTTACGAACCTATTTCGTAAAAAGAGGTTTTTGCATACAAAGAAAATCATTTTCGGTTCATTTACATTCCATGGAAATTACTACAATATGGGTATTTTCGGAACGGGTGTGATGAGTAGATGTTTGAAAAAGAATGTTTGAGGTGGTTCTGAATTCCAAGATGGCGACTTCCGGTTCATTGGTATTCCTTGGAAACCCTTACAATATGGGTATTTTCGGTACGGGTTTGATGTGTAGATGTCGGAAAACGTTATTTTAGGAGACTTCCGATTTATTGATATTTCATGAAACCCCTAAAAATATGAGTATTTTCGGAACGGGGTTAATGAGTGAATGTCGGGAAACGATATTAGAGGTGGTTCTTAAATCCAAGATGGCGACATCCGGTATATTGGCATTCCTCAAAACCTCTTACAATATTCCTCAAAACCCCTACAATAACAGGTTTGATGTATAGATGTCGGAAACGATGTTTGATGTGGCTCTAAATTCTGCTTCAGTTCAGTATATAGAATTTCGCTTTATTTGGGGCACTTGTTCAGCAGTTTCAACAGTCTATAATTTGATTATAATACACACTTTAAAAAATCCCTTTACATCTTATTAAATGCACATAAATGGAGCGTCGTTGTTCACGCAAATTTACGCCGAAGAACATTTAATATTGTGTCTAAGACTCCATGACATGAAATTCATTGAAATAAAAAAAGAATACTGATAGCAACCACCGCGACTTGATCCGAGAATCATTGGATCGCAAGTACGTCTGTTAATCGACTGAGCCACAGAAACATGCATCTGCATGGCTGGTGAAAGGTGCATTTAAATTTATACAGTCGAACCTGCTACACTCTTAGAAAAAATGAAATTTACGCTTGACGTAAATTAAAGCATGCCGTAATTTCGTCGGCGATGACAAAATATTACATCTCCTAACATGTAAAAATAAATTTTGCGTCTGTATCGATGTAAGCTTAAGAAGCTACATTAACTGTGAAGTTACTGATATGACTCATTTGTACATGCTTAGAATTATGAATGTAAGTGAATCGCGACGCTCCATTTATGTACATCTATAAAGATGTAAATTTTTCTTATTGTGTAGCAGAACGCAAGTTACAGTCGAAACCAGTAAAATTCAAGCTCATCTAACATTAGGCCATTACAAATAAAATTTTTCGTCATTTGACAAATTAGGTCTTTATGAATTACATCGTATGAGGGATTAAGTCATCTGTAAAATTCAAAATTTTTTTAGAATGTTGGCCCGGAGGGTCGAGTGTTATATATAATTCGAATCAGTTTGTTCGTTTTTCTCAGACTTAGATTCAAATGAAAGGTGATAAAATGCGATTCAGAATCCTGAATTTCATCCTAATACGACTTCCGATTCCGAAATAATAAGATGATTTGTGTAAAAATTTGGATTCTGAGGATGTTTTTTTATAAATTACCATAAATGAGCTGCAACTTCCTTGAAAATTGCCCATAAATTTCGCTAGTATGAAAATCTTGTTGGCAAATGTCCAAATAATCTAACTTTATGAATAGTGGTATAATATTTTCAAACTTGAAACTAAATTAATGGTCATATACAAAACTGGCGACTTCCAATTTCGGAATCACAAGGTTCAAGGCTTAAACCTTCAAACCGCCGACGCGGGAAATGGAAATCTTCTGAATTTGGCTCAACATACTATACAAATTGAAATGGTTGTTTTATGTTATGCCTGAATTAAGTTTCTTGATTTTACTAGGTGCATTCCACTACTAGTTGGATTAAAACAGGTTTTTGCTATTGATCTCCGAAAAGTGCAATTTTCTTTCAACGTAAACATTTAACTCAACGGCGTTCATCGAGTAAAATGAGTACAGCACAAATTTGCTTTGTTCAGTATACATTCAAAGGGTTTTGTACCGACCATTATTGAACACTGATATTTTGAATCATGCATTCGATTGCCACTCCGCGGAATAATTTCTTACCAAATTTTATTTTCACCATTTTAAAATATCAATAGAAGACTCTTTAGACTGCTAGACTATTAATTAAGACTTTTAATCAATTGAAAGGCTTGAGGAAAACTTTTCTTTTAGGTTCACAAAGTTTCGCATTTATCTACTCAAAGTTGCAGATTTAAATACGTTGCTGCAGTCGAATTTATTAGCTTCTTATCCACTAAGGAACGTTCAGTGGTATTAAACAGTGCATTAAAATTCATTTTCCTTGACTTGGACGATTTGTTTGAAGTCGCCATGGCTAACAGAACCTGAGAACCAAAATTTTTAATAATATGACCGATGTATTGAAGCCGTCTAGTTGTCCACGTGTTGTCCATCACCAAAGATGCCAGATAATATAAGAAGTTTAGCTAGCAAAAAGAAAAGATCGCGCCAATTTTCTAAAGTCTGTAATTTCTGAGGAATGTCAACTAAGTAATTTTATAATTTACAGACAAATTTGCAGACTTGGCTCCGCTGCATATCACTGACAATTTTTCGCGATTTGTCGAAGAAAATGAGATGCCGGCAACCGAAATCGGTAGACATTTAAAAAATGACGAGAAAAAGCTTTGGTTGCGAAAATTTTGATAGCATCAGGTATTAAATCACGAAATAGATCGATTTCACCTCATAAATATTCAATCCACTCACCTTTTTCCATTGATGCTTTTCAATTTATGATACTATAAATATAATTTGTGTTGACTTTCACGCAACTACTATTTGTTTTGAGCGCAGCAAAAAGTACAAGCGCCTATTTGCTTCGGTATTCGGCACAAAAAGGTCGTGTTGCTATTACACACACACATGACATTTGTCGGAATGACGCTATCTGCTCTCTGTTACAGTTAAGTTACAGTGGGGTGCCGGCAACCGAACATCTTCCCCTATGTTTTTGTGAATTTGAAATTTTTTATACAAAAAGACAAATGTATGCTGAGAAAGATATTGGGAACATGAACAGAAAATAAGGAAACACTGGAGTGTCTCCCTATTTTCAATTAAGTTCTATGAATTTGTTTAAGCCTTCAATCTTAAATGAATGGAATTTAAAATAAAATGTTGTTTTAGATACCAAACAAAGTTGACTTGAAGTAAGGAAACATTGAGAACATTAGCTGAAAATTCAATTCTATTCTTTCGAAAAAAAAAGTGATGTAACCTAACCTAACACGCACTGCTCTGCCAAAATCAAGCAGAATTTTAATAATACACCCAAATCTCCATTCGAAAGGTCTTTTTTACGAATTATACAGTTAACGTAACTCGTTTTTCGAACCAAATCCCAAATAATGTTATCTTTTTCTACGAAGAAAATTCCAAACAACATAATTTCTGTTTCATGAACCTACTTCGTAAAAAGATGTTTTTGCATAATATGTTATGAAAAAAAATTTCAATGACAATGTTCGTATCTCATATTTTTAAAATTGATCTATTGAGCTAACCGTTGACGGGGAATAATATTTGAGATCATTGCAAAGTCCTAAATAACGGAAACTTTTTTCACGAAGTAAACTCCAAATATACTACATGAAGTTTGGAAAACCGAAGCTCCAAACAGAACATGCAACGTCAATTTCTGCACTGCTCGTAGTTGACAGAGGCGCTTAATATTACCACTCCATAAGTCTGTCCATAAGTGATTTTAAACAGAACTCCAAGATCGTCAACCTCTTCTACCCACGACTTTGTGTGATCTTTCGATGCTTCACGGAAACCCCGCCCAAATTAACGGAACTTCTGTTTCACAGATCACCGCACAGAAGCTGACATACTGGTGTCAAATCCGAAACTGCTCCCACCCTCTTAAACAATCGGAAATAACAGCAACGAGGGCTTTCTTCTCCTGACAGTCACCGGTCCACGTCGTGCAATGAGAGAACGAGTTAATTAATTAAAGCAAAAGTAAAGCCGCGAAAAAACAACAAACGGAAAAAGGGGGACTGGCCGAGCTGGTATCTCATCCGAGTTCTGCGAGAGTAAACTGTTTTAATTAGTGCTAAAACGGGGTCTCTCAGTTTTAGCAGCGTTTCAAGTAATGGGACTGGTGCTCTCTCAAGCGCTTCTCAATTAGTGCTTCTGCCGACTTGTTTCCGTACAGAGACAGGGTGCTTTCCATCCAATGAAAACCGAATGCACTGGCGGATGCCGGTTGAGTCTGACGCTGGTCCACCAATGTGTCTCTTCTGCAAACTCTGCTCGAGTGTATTATGTTCATCCCTTTCTGACCCACTGTTTCAGCTCAACGATCGACTATTTGTGATGAACTTTGTGTATGTAGCTGGGGGGGAGATAATTACTCTCATTTCGGTCTCCCCAGTCAGTCCCAATTCCGACCGAACATGCCACCGTCACGGCAGTTGGTATGTTTTTCATTTGCAGCTTTTCATCTCTCTTTTCCGCAAATTAAAACAACGGCTGCCGAGAGTACACTGTGCTCTGCTGGGCGGAAAAGCTTCTCCCTTCAAATCATCCAGTGGAACGTGGAAACGCTCGGGTGCAACAAAAACCAACAAAAACGAAATTATGCTTTGACGGAAGACTCGTGGAAAAGGTTTTTTATGCTTCGAGGAAAGAAATAGTAGGCTATATATCAGAATGACATCGAAGCTAGCAATCCTTTGGCGGGAAACGAACACTAGTTCGGGTCTCATTAGGACATGGCTATCGTAGCAGGTCGGCCTGGGAGTGTTGTGTTGTTTTTGTTTCGTTTCGTTGCGCATCCTGGACCTTGGCCAAGGCCATCTTGATTAAGTTGGGCACTTTTCATTAATAAAAATTCCACTGCCCGTCGGTTGGTACATAAGTAAGCGAACTGCTTTTCCCCTTCTCGGTCAGCTGGTTCCTCATTCAAAGGTAGTTGGTTCGGTACGAAGTTAATGAATGAAACAAAGAGGGTTTCGGACGGGAGAAGAAAAACGAGAACTGTTTCTTTTCTTTTCTTTTGTTGTTGTTGGATTGATGGTCCCGAGCTCGAATTAGTTCGTGCCGAACGAAGCAACAACAAGTAAATTCTGGCTGAACACGGAAGTGTGAAACATTAAAATGCCCGACCGGACCCGTGTAAACATTAACGCCTAATTAATTATGTTGTTCGCGTTACTTTTTTGGATTGCCTTTATTGCCCGGACTGACGTTATCAGCAATTGCTGTCGTGTAGTTTATTAGGCTGACGTTTATAGGGTTACCAGCGGGATGTTGGACGTATGGCACATTTTATACATTAACGTTTGTTGAAATTTGGAAGGAAAGGTTAGTGTTTGATACTGCACGAGTTCTGTAATCTTTACAATTAATCATTGTAAAGCACGATACTGCATAGTTCTGTAATCATTCTTATTCTGAATAAGTGCGTACCTAATCCCAGCCGGATTGTTCATAACGTTAGTCTATTCATCAAGCCACTGCATTTAAATCTTTCCTATACTATGCTATTCCATTTTTTTTTTCACTCGAATTCAAAATTCAAAAGCGTTAAACGAAGCATATAAAATTTACAGCTCAGATCCAATTCACAGCTCAGAAACAATTCGATAGTCCCACGACAAAAGGGCCTAACTGCAAATGAGAGCCTCTCTTTTGATTATTACGGAGCCATTATTGCAAATTCTTTAAAGTTTCCAATATAAAGTCAGTTCGGTAAATCGTGAAAGAAAAAGTAAACAAAGAGAAACTGTCATTTGCAGTTAGGCCCTTTTGTCGTAGGACGGTCGAATTGAGAAATTTTGCTTCAAAGTCATAGTTTTGCATCGAATCATTACTGACGATGAAAATTGGATTGGTTCAAGAATCCTAGACGGAAAACCATTGGTCATTCCGAAACAACCCTCAAGTGCAACTGCAAATCCAGCAAAACGATTCTATTTTGCGTGGTCTATTTTGATCTTCTAAATCTGGTGAAACTGTTAATACTAATCGCGACAGACATCAAAAATGATCAATTCGAACCATGAATTCGATAAACGCCCAGAATGAATCAGAATACATGACTAATAAATTTTGTCATACGACAATGCACCTGCACACAAAGCAATCCCGGTTCAGGACACAATGAAAGCACTTGACTAGGAGCTTCCGCCGCATTCACCAAGCTTGATTCCCTCAGACTACTATTTGTTTTCATCGATGGGCCCCGCAATAACTGCGCACCATTTCGATTCTTACGAAGAATTCGAAAATTGGGTGTCTGATTATTTTACTACAAAAGACCATAAATTGTCAGAAAAGTGGTCAAGATGTGTAAAAACCAATTGTCAATACTTTGAATTTATTTTAATTTTTCCATTCAAAATTAATTCAAAATAACAATAAAACGTCCACTTCATACCGGTAATTCTGATAAAAGATAACGAAAAACGAAAAAGGAAAAGGAATGAAAATAACAAAAATATCGCTAGAAGATTCTGCCAAGAATTTTTTTTCCAATCTTGAATAAAATCATGAATTTGGGTATGAACTAACAAAAAAAGCCTTGGTATTACATTCCTGTAGTGAAATTTGACCTTCTGTTTCAACGGACTTCACAGCCGATTTAGAGTGTACAGAACCATGGAATGGCTGATACTACCATCCTACGCTGAACTAACCTTTTCAATTTGTAAACAGTTATGTCAAGTTAATAAGATTTTTTGCCTTTCTCATTTCAACTGCAATTACTTGGAAAACCGACTAGTAAAAATTGGCCCGGAGGGCCAAGTGTCACATACCATTCCACTCAGTTCATCGAACTGAGCAATGCCATGTATGTGTGTGTATGTGTCAAATAATCTCACTAGGTTTTCTCGGAGATGGCTGAACTGATTTTGACAAACATAGATAAAAATCCCATACGGAATTCCTGAAATTCATCCGGATCCGACTTCCGGTTCCGGAGTTATAGGGTAAAGTGTGTTCAATATTGTATACCGTCACTTAAACCGGCGAAACAAAAGACGAAAAAAAAATTCTAAACTGGTCTCAAAACTACACAAATCGATAGTCATTATCAGTACGCAACTGAAAAAACCGATTCCGGCAATCCTGATTCCCGATATCCGGTTCCGAAAGTACCAGAAATAGTGGTCATATATACCAAAATGGATCTCACTCACTTTTCTCAGCGATGGTTTGGCCGATTTCCACAAACTTAGATTCTAATGAAAGGTCTCACGGTCCCATACGGAATTCCAGAATTTTATCCGGATACGACTAGTCTCAAAATTACACAAATCGATATTCATTAGATTCAATTTAAAGGTCCTGTGGTACCATACGGAAATCTCTCAACTTCATCCGAATAGAAATATAGGGTAAAGTGTGTTAAAAATTTTATACCATCACTGAAAAGGGCGAAAAACCGTACAAATTTTCTAAATCGACCTCAAATCTTCTCCAATTGATAGTTTTTCTCAGTAGACGATCAAACAAACCGATTTCGGTTATTCTTTCAAAAATCGAAGAAAACTATTTTAAAGAATACCGCAGTACTATATATGATAGTATGATTGATATGAGAAAGGCATCATTTCACCACTAGGTGGATTAAAACAGGTTTTTTTTTATTTGCATCGTCGCACTAAATGATTAAACACACTTTACTCCATAGATCTGAAACCGGAAGTCGGACCACGATGAAACTAAACAGCAACCTATGAGACTATCGGAATTTTTATTTAGGCCTGTTTGTGGAAATCGATCAAATCATCTCTGAGAAAATTGAGTGAGTCTCGTTTTAGAGTTTTTGACCACTATTTCCGGTATTTCTGGAACCGGGAACTTGGAACCAGTATAGCCGAAGTCAGTTCGTTTAGTTAGAAACTAATATAGCCTACAAATTAAATATGTTTTGAGCCAAATCTAGGAGAAGTTACACTTTTTTGCATCGTCACTCTAAATGATGTGCAGTTTTAAACATATTTTATCCTATGAAACCATGATAAAATTCAATTGCAACCTGTGGGACTATGAGATTTTTTCAATGAGTGACATTATTTAACACATACATACACACACAGGCATTGCTCAGCTCGATGAACTGAGTCAAATGATACAGAACACTTGGCCCTTCGGGTTAATTTTTACTAGTCAATTATTCAAGTGATTGCATAAAGTTTCTATAGTTTTATAGAAAAGCATCGTTATCATGATTTTGTGATAATACTAACAAATTGAATATAAGATTTACAGACTTACATATTTTTCATCTGAAAAATACAGATTTGAAGATGGCAACCCTGCACGCTATACGAAATTAAACAAAGCACGCTGCGAACGGAGCAAAGCCACACATACCGACGCGTATCAGTTTTGCATCGTCATTTTGAATGACGATTTAAATGTTTTGACACTCATAGGGCGATTCGGAATTTCGGAACCGGAAGTCGGATCTGAATTAAATTGCACAGTATATTTAAAGACAATGAGAGCTTTGAAATATGATTCATGCAAATCGGTTTAACCGTTGCTGAGAAATCGAAGAAGGTTTCTTTTTTGAGCTTTTCTTCACTATTAACACGGAAGCGGAAACCGGGGACTAGTAGTCCCAAAGTAGTTTTATATATTTACTAATGTCGTTTTCGCTTGATGCCAAACCTAACCCAGTTTCCACTATAACTGCTGTCAAACCGTTTGTTTAAAGCCAGTTTCGAACCTAGTTTGAACGTTGTTGAACTGAAAATCAAGTCAGTTTCAAACCTGGTTTTTATATCAGGTTTGCCCAAGCCCCCGTTGCTAAGTGCGAAATCAACACAGTTTCGTGGAAAGTGTTTGTTTGATGAAACTACCCAGGGTCAGTTTCAGTTTTCTCAAACAAAAACGACATAACTAACACGATTTACCAACTAGATGTATGTAGCAGTAAATTGGGAAAAAATACTTATGAAATTGAAAATTTTCATTTATCGCTCTGTAATATTGGAAACCGGATCTGGATTAAATTTTTGGGTACTTTTTGAAGAATTCCAAGACCTTTTATTTGCATCTTAGTTGGTGAAAATCGTTTAAGAAATTTCCGAGAAAATCGAGTGCGCATTTTTTTATAAATTTTCACCGGAAGTCGAATCCACATGAAATTCACGAAAATTGTATGAGGCCATAAGACCTTCCATTTGAATCTAAGTTTGTGAAAATCGGTTCAGCTATCTCTGAGAAAATTTAGTGACATTGTTTGTCACATACACACATACACACAGACGTTTGTGATCTCGACGAACTGAGTCGAATGGTATATGACACTCGGTCCTCCGGGTTTTGGTTGTGAAGTCGGCTTTCACAGCGATTGCATAGCCTTTCTATATGAGAAAGGCAAAACAATAGAAAAAAATGATAAAGGAAATAGTGAAAGGAAAAGTAAAAAAAATATTTTCATTGAAAATGAAATATAAGTAAAAGAGAAGATAATAGAATAATGAAGATAAGAAACAATAGAATGGTTATGAGCAAACAAGAAGAGGACAAAGAAAAGGTAAAAGAAAGGAATAGGAAAAAGGAAAAAAGAAAAAGAAAACCAAAAACGAAACAAAACGAAGAATAAAACAGAAAACTAGGAGGAATTGAAAAAAGAAAAAGGGTAAGGAAAATGAAAAGGAAGAAGAAAATAAATAGGAAAAGGAAAAAGAAAAGAGGGAAAATAAAAGAAGGAAAAGGCAAGAGAAAAGGAAAATTAAAATTAAAAGAAAAAGAGAGAGAATAAGATCACGTACGCAGTGGTAGCGTGTCATATTTGGTTATGGTTAATGATTGAATCTTTTGGTCGGTGCTTTATTTTCTGCGTAAGCCTGCAAATCGGAATAAGTATTCCAGTTTATTATTTCTATATTAAATATGGGAGCATCTTTCAAACTAACTATTCGCCCTCCGAGCTTTGTAAACAAACTGCGTTTTAGAAACGTATTCTAATGTTCCCTTGAAAAAACCCTATAAAGTGTTCCTTACTAACGAATTTCTATACCGATCCATCGATCAGCCGCGCTTCAATGCAATTTATGCATCAAATGAATTCAAACATTGATGAGATACATTCGATATTCGACGGTGTTCAAATTATTGATGCCTATTCAGTTTTTTCATTTCTAGAAAATCTCATTCATACCTGTATCTCTCAAAACTAGTTACCTGTAAATCATCAACGTAATATTCAAATTGCGTAATCTAAATATCATTCTGATAGATGATTCTTTATAAATAACTACACGGAAAGACCGATATCAGCATTTTGGCGAAAAAATTAGTTGTTTTTCTGATTTTAGTTAGTTATTTTTTGAGACAACTAAAAAAATCTTACTTTTGCTAATTTAGATTTTTCAATTCTAATTTCCTTGATAATAATAAAATATTTATTGAAATGGCTATTTTTTTAGTTGAATTCACCAATTGTCATTTCTTAGCTAAGGCACACTTCATATCCATTCAACTAATTTTTTAGTTGAATTAGAGAAATAAATCGTTGTTTTCAACCAACATAAATGGTTGAATTGGTTTCTGCAATTTGCAGCTATATGGCGCTCTGTCGCCGAAATAACGCACCGTAATGACTACTAGCCACTAGATGGCACACTACTACCGAAAAAAATTTCAGTCGCGGTTGTCTTTTCTATATTGGCAGGTATAAATACGATGTTGTATTGGAGAAAAAGACATAAGCGAAACATAAACTTCTTTTTGAACATTTTTCTTCTAAATCGCTGTTTTCTTCATTCGACTTCGCGAAATCGACTCTCTCACTGAAAACTTTGAGCACTCTTAAAATAAAAACCGAATACAAGTAGTACATCTAACGGCGTGGCCCGGAAGGTTGGAAGATACAAAAAAACATCATTTGACATGTACAATTAGAGTGCAACATTCGAAACTCAATTCACTGTTCCGCGTAAAAACATTATTACGCACAATCGCTTCAAATGCGCACGAATTCTGAATAAATACACTTTCCACTAACAGTTTACGTCATTTTTACATACCGGTTTAGAAATTTATATATGGATATATCGTAACACATGCGTAAAACATCTAAACAATTTGCAAGCAGTTTCAACAAGACTGTCCCTTTTAGCTTTTTATTGGATTGTTTTGTTTTGACACTTCTCATGAATTTTGTGGCTAATAAACTGGTGATAGATAAATAGAAACAAATTTTCTGATTTTAAAAACAAAATTAGTTGTCAATGAGAATTTCGTGTTGGATTGAGATATTGCTGGTTTGTGTCCAGAATATTCGCCAACTAAACACATTCTCTAAAAATAAGAGTTTTTTTCAGCAAATAAATTCTCAATTTTAACTAATTTTATAGTTATTTTGGAAATTTTGTTGTTAAAATCAACTAATTCAAAAACAGTAATACGAATTAGGCGCAGAGCTAATTTCGGTCGTTCCGTGTAATCATATTAACATGAAGGGTTCTTATCCCATAAGCGATACTGTATTCATAAATGATGCAAGCAATGATACAGACCGTCTAATCAACTGGATGGGTAAATTTACGGCCTAAATTGACAGTGTTATTCATGATTTTATGATCAAAATGATCTACGAGAAATTCTATAAATTCTATATATAAGTGATATCGATTCATTCAACACAAACTGGTTACTGGAACGAACTCGAAAGAGTAAAATAAAGAGACGGGAGGATAATATCAGAGACATAACTGGATGACGTGAATGCGAATAAAACTGACGTGCTTTTTCCACACATCCGAATATCGATAACCGCACTTACTAGATGATTGATTGTGTGAATTTTGCATTCTAATGGTACAATTATAAGGCGAAACACACGATAGCGATCGTAATTACGGAGTTGTGTAGGGAACAAGACCGATTAAATAAAAAATTAAATGTTCAAATTCATTCAAAAATTGAAAAATCCACAACAATGCGTTTTTAGCCATTCAGGATTTCTAAATTTTAATTAGGAATTATTATGATACTAAGTTCAATAACTTGCTTGTCAAACCCGTCTCGAGAATACAAATTGTATAGCGATTTGAAAGAATATTCACAAACCGAAAGCCGTACTTTTGGATTTGGATTCTACGAATTCTGAAACTATAAATGGTTGATATTTACTCGCCAAGCGTGGACAAAAAGTATCCATAATTTCTTTAAAAACTTGTGAGAAATGGTAGCATATTTTTAGTGAACATTTTACATGCTAGTTGTAAACCCATTTAAAAAGGATCTTTTTCGAGTATTATTGAGTTCTTGTATAAAATGGTACATAATTGGAAACAGTTAGGTGAAGAGTTGTCTTCATGCCAAATATTTTGTCTGGTCACTGAAAATATTCTGTATTTCTATGTATGGGCCTTGCGCGATAAGCGATGATTCGTTCAAATTCATGCGGTTGAAAATTTTGCACGCCTTTTTTTGGAACTGAATTTCGTTTTTGAGCTCGTTTATACCAAACATTTAAGAAAACTTCATGTTTGAGTTATTTGTTAGTCCGATGATATGGAAAAAATACTGCGTTGAATACAAGAGTTAAGTTCTGCCCATTTAGGGAGGGTGAATGGGTAAATTTTAAGAAGGCACCCCATAGTAAAGTAAGTAGTTTTCACGACATAAATTCTTAAAGCAGACGAAAATAGATTAAAATTTTTCCAACCTATATAATAATTACGTGCGGGATCAAACCCTAAAAGTTGAAAAATTTCGACATGAAATATTTTTGATAAAACTCGTTTTACACACATTGCATTTTCACGCAAGTCAAGATTGAATTTTTATTTGATTTTCAAATATTTGTACGAAAAAAATCTACTATGCTTGCTCTGAGAACTATTTTCTAAGGGTTTCCAACAAGCCACAAAGGTGTCAAGTAATCCAGGATTACTCTGATTTTTTGCGAGTAATCCAGTAATCGGTGGATTACATTAGGAATCCAAAAGTAATCATTAATAATTCTAATCACTTATTTTTTTTACTTTAATCAGGAAAAATCTCAAAATTATCTAGTAATCATAAAGTAATCCGTTTTGCCTTTCTCTATAGAAAGGTAACAGAATTGCTGGACAACCAAATTTTTGATCGAAGTTTTGGAGGCCCCTAATATTATATACCATTCGACTCAACTCGACGAGATCAGCACATGTCGGTGCGTGTGTTTTCATCGATCGATTTTGATTTTGATCGATATTTCTATACGCTCATTTTTCTCGGAGATGATTGAGCCGATTTCAATGTTCATTGTTCAAATTTGAAAAGCAAATAGTTGTCACGTCCGATTCCGACAATATAACCGCAGAAAAATGATACTTTCAATGACAAGAAAACTTACTAGGTGGATAAAGAAGTGTTTTTCGTTGTTTTTAATTCAACATGTCTTTAATGAAAGTTTGTGGAAAGCTCTCAATATAAATATTACCGGATGTTTTTACTGGTGGCTTAATATGACCCGCATATTTTTCGATGAACACTGGTTTTTGAGCGATAGAGCGTGCCAACTGATTATCTTCTAATTTAAACCAGCTACATACTACAACTAATCTTCTTTGGATATCAGAATTTTGAATTTTTCGTGACGTTAGGTATTGAAAACACAAAACCTATCCAACTATCAGGTTTTTAAACTTCCAAAATGCACACCACTCACCAATAGTTTTTGAATTGAAGATACCTGTTTCGAACATTGGTTCTTAAACTTGGTGCATGCTGCTTCTTATATATCTTAGATTCCTAACAGCACTTACCCTCACGGGCTGCATACGAAATACTGAGATCAAACGAGATATTTCAACGATAATAATTTCGCCATCATTTTAACATTATTTTTTTAATTTTTTTTCCTTACCGTATTCATAGGTGCAGTTTTTCAGATCAACATCAAAATTAGCATCTGGGAAAAGATCTTTGATGTCAACAACCATTTCGTCGGTTATACTTTCTTTACAATCTGCCTGCATATACGAAGCGCCGTTGTCATGTTCTAATGTAGTATGTATTACATCGACTAGTTTCGTTAGTTTGATTTATTTTACATTTTAAATCTGATTTGAAATGTACCCCCACATCATTTAGATCTTTAATGACTTCTAATTTGGCTGATTCGATGATGTTTTTTTTTGAGATGTTTTACTGGGCATTGATTCAGAAACATACAAATTGCTAGGTCTGACATCTGTATTCTGTGTATCTTTCAGTATAGCCTCAGATTCAAAAATAAATTCCGAATGCCGGCATGAAATCTCAAACACGCTCAATCCTACAGATCCGGAATCGGATGTTGGATCCGAACAAAATTCAATAAAAGACCGTAAGACCTATGCATGTCATTTCAAATAAATTTCAATCCATTGAAATTCATTCAGTCTTTCGGCCTCACCTCTCGTATTTCCTGAATTTTTCTTATCCACAGTACCGTACTAAACCAAAATTACTCACTGATAACAATCATTCGTACCTGCACCGTAAATCTCTTTTTCAACGCGTGCACTTGCGTGCTCGATACCAATGCACTCGGTTGAGGTTTCGAATCCGAGCTTTGGTTTTCGTTTCCCTTACCGCGTGCACAAAATCGACCACAGCTTGCTGTGTGCATTGTTCGAAACAGCGGTGTTGTGCTCTCTTCATCGGCATGAGCACATGTTCGTACAGGTGCGCTTTATATGACGATTTGAAAATGTTGACTCATCACATTGTAATTCGGCTGCCGGAGCTCTTATTTCGATGAAATTAAGGATTTTCGTATGAGATCAGGAAACCTTTCGTTTAAACCTAAGTCTTCGAAAATAGTTCAAGCTATGACTGAGGAAAGTGTGTTCAATTTTAAAGTTTTGACCACTATTTGCGATGCTTTCGGAAGCGGAAACCGGGAAACCAGGAGTCGGTTTGTGTGGGCTTCAACCGACAAAGCTTATTGATTAGAATTGATTTGTGTGCTGCTCCCAATAAAATGAAAGAAAAAATAAAATAAAAGAAAAAGCTTCAAAATTTATTCCGTGTTTTGAATCACAACTGTTTGAAATTTCTCTTCGTCCAGTAATTCTGCAACCGAAAGTCGGATCTGTGATGAGTGAGAGAATGAAACTTAGTACACGAATTGTTCCTCTGAGGAAATCGAGTAAATAATTCGAAATTGAATTTATTTTCACTTGTCACAATTGTTACAGAAGCAGGATCCGGATAAAATTCAAGAACTTTGTATGGGACCAGAAATCTAGGTTTGTGAAAATCGGTCAACTCCGAAACAAGTTAGTGCAATAAAACGTTACATACACACATACACAGACATATATTTTACGTACTCGAAGAATTGAGTCGAATGGTATATGTGACTTGCGTTTATTTTCACAGTAATTACTAAGCCTTTCTAGTTAAGAATAATTGGAATAGTTTGTGAAATTCAACAGACTGAATACCTCAGGCCTCTCTCAAAATCTAATAAAGTTTTGTATTTTAGTCTTCAAAGTCTTCTAACTAAAAACACGAACAAACAAGAGAGGGTATATTTATGTCAGAGTTGAGCAGGAATCAGAGCTAATTTGCTCAAGTGTCACGTTCCCCTGCACAAAATCCAACAAAAAGGTGGTTCAAGGTGGATTATTGCGACCCTATATTAAATAAATCGTTCTATATGACACCAACACGGAACCGATGTTGGGCGATTCTAAAAGTAATTTTTTGTTGTTCCTACTGGGTTGTGGTACCTTTTGATACACCGAACAAAATAGAAACAATCGCACTATACGAAAATGATAAATTTCGTTTTATGAGCTTCTTGGAAAAATCCTTTTCTGAAACATTGTATATTGAAAGTAATCCAGTAATCCAGAAGAGATATTACCATAAACAAGAAGTAATCACGAGTAATTCAGAGTAATTCAGAGTAATTCAGAGTAATTCAGAGTAATTAGATAATTTCTGTTATTCAGTAATTCAGAAGTAATTAGGGTAATAATGTAAATAATCGAAGTAATCCATTTCGAGACAGGTAAGTAATCCAAGCTGTTGGAAATCATTGCTATTTTATAAATAGTAATTCGTTGTGTTTTGAGAGTGCATCTTCAAAATCGAAATATTAAAATGATTCCGACTCATTGATTTCAAATTCATCTCTAGGGAAAATATTTACGAAGGCTTAAAATTAAAAAATCGCGTTTTATAACAGAGATATGCCATTAGTGTGAGGTACGTTATGCTTAAGCTCCAAAAAAAATCGTCAACATAGTATTATCATCGTATTAGTAGTGTTATCATAACATGAAAATTCACTATTTCCCCGGAATCATGGAACATTTTTCCCATTTCATAATTCATCGGTAATATCAAATAACCATCACTTGAATCACTTTTAATATGTGCATGAAAAAAGGAAATTTCAAGTAAATAAAAGCCCATTCGATTCGGTTTAATGTGGATTTCACTAGACGTGTTCCTGACAATCACTTCGAAAAATAAAAAGATAAAAACTTATAATCACAAACAAACAACCATCTGAAAATCAAAACAATCCGTGACTTCACCGCTGGTCACCTCGATTGTCGACCTCCGGTGTTGTTCCTCAAGTGTCGTTGTAACATTCCACTATTTCCCTAATGTTGTGCCCCAGCAATTAAATCTCTCGCATTCCACGCTTTGTCATGCTTGGCCATTCCAATTCGTTCTACACTCTTCCCCAAACCCTGCACCGAATTCTTTTTTTTTTCGATGCTCATTTTGACGGTGGAATGTTTCTAATAAAGTGACCGCACATCTAGCAATCACGTAAATTAAGGGACAATGTCGCTTCTCCGGTCGGTCGGTTTTCTGGTCACAGGAAACCGAAATCAGGGCGTGAGTGCATGGATTTATGTCGTCAGTCGTGTCGCGCTCAACTGGTGGTTGGCCGTAAATAGATTTTAATTGATCTTGATTGAATTACGCTCAATGACCACATCAATAACAGTGGCCCGTTTGAAAGGCCGACCGGGAAACAGAAGGGGAAGGGGAGACAAGTTCAGTATATTTTGATTTCGAAAAAAGAACTTGAATTGATGATGGCGATGACGGTCGGTGATCGTTCGTGCTTGACGTACATTATTCGATTTGATTGTGCGGAGATGCGGGTGTGCTAGAATGGAATAACGGATGGTTGCTTAGAACGGTGACGCCGTAAAACAGTGGCGACTGTCTGTCGACTAGCATAACAACAAATTTTGCAGTGTATAATGGGACGAATAAATCACCGATGAGATTTACGGAATGCGACGATTATAATGGAAAAACTGGGCATGGTGGGAGCCTCCAATCAGTCAGCAATTATCGCTAATGACGACTATGAACCGTCGGACCGTCGATCATCCGACACATTTTGGCTGCCGTCATTCTGCCTGGATAAATAAACCGGGAAATTATTGCCAGTCACGCTAATTTACCTCTACCGCGGCCAAACTCCCGGTCGTTTATTCGAAGGCTGAAAATTAAACTCATTTCAGTTGAAGTTTTTCTTCGCCAGACTTACCTGCTCGGGCAAAGTAAGCGAATACAACGTTGGATAAAACCAAGGAAAAAAAAAGCGCCCTCATGGGGAACGCATTCACCCTTACATTGTACTTTGCAGCCAGGAAAAAGTTAGGAAACCATAGAAAAATATGCCATCAATAAAATAATCCGCATGTGGGTGCTCAGTTCGATTCTGCAGCCAGTCGAATACTGAAATCAAGTTGGCCATGCCATCACGACCAACTGCGACCGGACCAGATCAGGACCATAATAGAGATGGGCAATTCGCTCCTGAGCTGTTCCAGTGAATCGAATCATTGAAGTGAGCTGACAGCTCACAGCTCTTTTCAAAAGAACCGCAGCTCACCAGCTCACTCATTTGCTACCCAGTTCACTGCATTATGACGAAGGGAACACGCTACGAGCTGATCGGATCTTCGGCTCTTTAAGAGATTCAATTTAGTCGACATCAATTAAAGATAAGTTAATTCGCATTGCATTCATTGCAAATCAATGATTCAATTTCGATCATGCATATGAAAGAAAACCGGTGCATAAGAAAAACGGCGCACAAAATGAACCTTAAGTTTAAACCAAAAGAGCTGATGAGCTGATACATCGAATCGATTCACTTTGGTGAGCTGATCGGTTCGGAGCTGTTCACCAAAATGAGCTGTTTTGCACACCTCTAGACCATAATGGAAGAAAGAGTTTGCGTGCTTCTGATGTTTCCACCGAAACAGCGCAGACCGAATACATAAACGAGATAGACAAATCGAGAATAAGAGCATCGTTTATATTGCCAAGTATTATATTTATGTACAGTGACGATGCAGCTGAAAATGGAGCAAAGCTTTTTGGGGCCGCTCCAACGACCACTTTGAAATGTCACGCGTGAATGTAAGTGTGACGGCGTTCGTTGCCGTCAACAACTAAGCAGTTGGGAGTGGGTGGCCTGCCGGGATGGCGACCTGCAATTCGACGGTGGTGCGACGTTGCGTGACTTTACTAAAACTGGTTGCATTGATTTTAATGGCTTCTTTATCATTTTAGCCGCCATCCATAATAATTATTGTGATTGTTGCTTGTTGGTGTAATGAAGGATTTATGGGAATTGGAGAACAGCTTGTTTAACTCAAATAGCAGTCTTTGTTCCGCTTTTCACTTCATTGGTATTGGTAAATAATGAAATAGGAAACAGAAAACGATCTTTTATAATTTTGTTCTCTCTATTTTTCAGATTTCTCGTTCGAAATCAGTAGAAAAGCTGGTTTTGATCACTAGTTTTGTTAGTTGCATATTTGAACTATGAAGTACAAGCAATTTCAACATTTACGGACATCATCAAATTTTAACATATTTTGAAAGTAAACATTTGTACTGTTCACCAATTCTGAGACATTTGGTTTCATATATGTGTAATATGCTTTCCAATTGGACGTTATGCAAGCGTTATTCAAACACTTTCGAGCCCCTTTGCTGAGTGTGCTTAAAGCGAATGTAAGCATAGCAGGGCATTGATTTGAAATATTTCACTCGAAAAGCTTCACACAGACGAAAGCATACTCAACATGTAACATAAAACAGTGCTCGACTCAGCAAAACTTCATCTTCGCAAGTTTCGATTGAAGCGGCTTTTAACACCACCCGTTCGAATTTTACGTACAGTGCAAATCGTTTTCCGAAGTTATCGCTCTTTTGACCACCTGAAAGTGAAGGTTGTATCAAATGGATTCAAAAGCTAAGAATCTGCTCAAAGTAGATAAATAGCAGTAGCTATTTAGCGTATTATCCGTCACCCAGTGAAAATTTATAAATTCGTTTCTTCAATATGAAAATTTATTTTCAATGGATACAATGCGAGTTCGCCGCAACGAAGTTTCGAACTTAACTAAATGATTGCTTCTTGCTGTGCCACATTCATAGAATGCTACAATTTGTTTGAAACGTTTTGATTGCCCTTTGTATTCAAACTATAAACAATTTATTTATAACATCTGTTAATAAAACGAAATATCAATCGAAACAATAAGTTTTTTGCTAGAAGATCGCAAATAAAAAACCTAAGATAAATATTATGAGATACAGCAAAGAATATAATCAATACGAGAAACATACACACAGAAAAAGTAAGAGCATAACCAATCAAAAAATTTTCGAGTTCCATGTAATCAAGACAATTTACATTTAACAAATGTTGCTTTCAAATCCGTATGTACTGCATCAATTTATACCTTTTTTCCAAACGCGAAATATAGATTTGGTAGAATCTAACCAACGTATCTTCGAATTAAACAGAGTAGTAAGACATATTAGATGGTAATGAATATTCCACAGGAACATGATTGCTAATTGAACTGTGTAACACCTGTTGATGCAGATATAAGTACCGAGGTTTTTGTTCAATTTAGCAGTGATTTATTTAAAAGGGGCTGAGGTCTACTAGAAGATTGATAGTACCTATTATCTTTCTCCGGATAGTACCAGCCTAGATGCCGTGTGGAATCCGGCAGAAAAAAATGAGCCCAGAATAGATCCCCTGGGATCCTGCTTCCATGTCGTAAAAGCAGGAGTTTTTTTTCCTTTCAGTTCTCAGATATTCCCAACGTTTCACTTCTGATTACTCTATTTTACTAAATTCTCGCTTCATTCAACTTCATTCAACTTATCAATTTGCGGCTAGCTTCGGAGAAAAGTTTTATTGGGTATGTTTCTTCTTCCATGTTATTGCTTGTCTTTCATTATTATAAATTGAGGGGGACGGGTATAGCGTGATGGGTAAGTCGATACCTTTAACGCAGCCCGCCTGGGTTCGATTCCCAATCCCGTACATAGGGTCAGAAAGTTTTATCTGGTCCGAAGAGGCGAATGACCTTAAGGTTAAAACATCTATAATCTAGTCTGTGTAGAACGTGTCTAAATAGCCATGGCAAGTGGCCTTGTCGATCATGGACCGGTTGCGAAATTGATGGGTGTCGTCAGAAACATAATACTCTCCTACATTCTTCACTTCCTCCCGTTCGTAGTGTGAGTGTTTCTGCTAGTCATGTCTCGTCTGATGAGTTCAATTGGCCACTGTTTAGAGTGGTACCTGTGATTCTCTACGGACGAAAACGCTCTCGACTTGTTTTCGGATTTATAGATGAAGGTTTATCGTACACTCTACTAGATCAATCTATCGCGCAGTTATTTGATGTCTCCGGTTCAAATGAACCGCTCACTCTACAGTGGACTGGTAACGTCAGTCGAGATGAGTCCGAATCTCAACGTGTACAACTAGATACCTCCGGTAAAACCGGAAACCAACGGTACCGTTTAAACAATGTCCGGACTGTCCGTCGCTTGCTTCTCCCCTCTCAAACTCTCCGGTATCATGATCTAGCGCGCCGTTTTCCGCATTTACAAGGTCTACCATTAGACAATTATGAGCTTGTCCAACCTCAGTTGCTAATCGGTTTAGACAATCTTCGACTGCATGTTCCGCTTAAACTTCGCGAAGGAGGCCCTAGAGATCCAATCGGTGCTAAATGCCGTTTGGGTTGGAGCATTTATGGGTGTATTCCCAGGGCAGTCTAGTAGAACTGCAATCGTTAACTTTCACCTCGGAACTGTTTCTGATTCTGATCGTGAAATGAATGAACAACTTCGAAACTATTTCGCGCTGGAAAATTTCGGTGTAACAGTGCCCAGTGCCATCCTAGAATCATCAGACGAAAAACGAGCAAAGCAAATCCTGAAAGAGACTACACGACGTACACAATCGGGAATCGGTTTTGAAACGGGACTTCTGTGGAACACCGACAACCCGGAGTCTCCCGATAGTTATCTCATGGCGGTCCGCCGCATGGAATCCCTGGAACGGAGACTTGAAAGAGAGCCAGTACTACGAGAGAACGTGCGAAAGCAAATTGCGGACTACGTGCAGAAGGCTACGCACATAAGGCGTCTCTAATCGAGTTAACTTCTGTTAATGTGTGTCGTACGTGGTATTTACCACTGGGTGTCGTGACTAATCCGAACAAACCCGGTAAGATACGATTGATCTGGGATGCAGCGGCCAAGGTGGGCGGAACATCGTTTAATTCGAAGCTCCTGAAAGGACCCGATCTACTGTCTCCTCTTCCACAAGTGTTGAGTCAATTCCGTCAGTTCCCGGTAGCAGTGTGTGGAGACATAATGGAAATGTTCCACCAGATCAAGATTCGCTTTCCTGATTGTCAATCACAACGTTTCCTGTTTCGAGATCATGCTACAGACGACGACAGGAAGACGTTTTTGTATACTCTATTAACATGCGGAGCGATATAAAACAAATTCTCGACGATGAACACATTCCCACCAAGCGCGAAGTGCTTAGAGTGATCATGAGTTTATTCGATCCTCTCGGATTTATTGCGTTTTTCCTGGATCATTGAAAAATATTAATGCAGGATATTTGGGCTAGAGGAATCGAATGGGACGAACAAATTACACCGGATATCTACGTTCGTTGGTGGCAATGGACGAACCTGTTTCCGGAATTCGGTGCTTTACGCATTCCCCGGTGTTATTTTCACTCACCCTTTCCAAAAAACTTGGACAACCTAGAGGTTCACATTTTTGTGGATGCCAGCGAGATGGCATACTCGGGCGTGGCGTACTTTCGTGTAGAAGAAGCTAGACAAGTTCAAGTGGCATTCGTCGGTGCCAAGACCAAAGTCGCACCTTTAAAAACTCTATCCATAGCTGGAGCTGATGGCAGCTTCGCTTGGAACACGAATGTTGAACATGATCAAATCCTACCACTCGTTTCCCATCGTCCGTCAGTTTATGTGGACTGATTCAACGGTAACACTCGCTTGGATCAAATCAAAGGATCATCGCCGATATCAACAATTTGTTGCTGTTCGCGTGGGTGAAATATTGATGTCAACTAAGTCGAAGGATTGCAGACACGTTTCTTCTAAGCTCAACTTAGCGGATATTGCTACAAAATGGAAACAAGGAATACAACTCTCGATGAACAATCCGTGGTTTCGGGCTGAAGAAATTCTGCAAAACCTTGAAGATATGTGGCCTGAAGATAGTCCCATCCCGGAAACACGAAAAGAAATGCGTTCTAACTGCACAAACTTTGGACATTTCGCTCCGATCATTGATATTTATCGGTTCAGTTCGTGGGCCAGACTCCATCGTGCAATAGCATACGTTCTACGCTATCTCGATAATCTACGAGGTCTGTTCAAAAAGTTCCCGGAATTTTTTAATTGCGCGCGTCTGGAGAGTCCTGTGGTCAAAGTTTTTTTTATTGTGTTGGTACATATGTCCCTAATGTATGGTGAAATTTTCAGCTGTATTCATTGTTTACATTCTGTCTTGTAGCGGCTGGTGTAGACGTGTTTTTTTGAGCTCGGCGATTTTTGTTAGTTTAAAGTTAGTTTAGAGTCAAAGAATTTGTATTAAATTTTGCGTGAAAAATGAAATAAAGTGTAAACAAGTGTGCGAAATGTTACAGAGAGCCTACGGTGAGTCTGCTATGAAAAAACAAGTGTTTAGGAGTGGTATAAGCGTTTCCAAGATGGCCGCGAAGACGTTGAAGACGACGAACGCTCCGGTCGACCCAGCACGTCAATAATCGATGAAAATGTGGGAAAAGTGGAAAAAATGATTATGGATGATCGCCGAATCACTATTAGAGAAGTTGCTGATGAAGTTGGCATATCAGTTGGCTCATGCCATCATATTTTTTCAAATGTTTTACGCATGAAACGAGTGGCAGCAAAATTCGTTCCAAAACTGCTGAATTATTCGTGATTTTTTGGCTAAAAACTAGACTTTAATCATGCCCCAACCTCCTTATTCACCAGATATCACTCCGTGTGATTTTTTCCTGTTCCCAAAGTTGAAGAGACCCATGAAAGGACAGCGTTTTTCATCGATTGAAGAGATAAAGGCAGAATCGCTGAGAGTGCTACAGAGCATTACAAAAAGTGACTATCAGGTGTGTTTCGAAGACTGGAAAAAACGCTGGCATAAGTGTATTATATCTAGGGGGGATTACTTTGAAGGGAACCATATAGATGTAGACGAATAAATAAATATTTTTTTAGAAAAATGAGAATTCCGAGTACTTTTTGAACAGACCTCGTACAACGTCGGAGCAAGGGACAACCTCTAAAACTTGGATTGCTGGGCCAGAATGAGTTGCAAAGGGCCGAATATGCGCTTTGGCGGATGGCGCAAAGCGATGCCTTTCCGAACGAAATTTCTACGTTGACCAAATCCCAAGGTCCCCCAACAAACCGGCACCGCATCGTCGCCAAGTCTAGTCCGATTTTCAGAACGTGGCCGTTCTTAGACGAAAACAGTGTTTTACGTATGCGTGGACGCATAGGTGCTGCGCCGTTTGCGCCCTACAAGGCTAAGTTTCCCGCAATTCTCCCTAACACACATCTAATCACATTCCTCATTGTAGACTGGTACCATCGCCGTTTTCGTCATGCCAACCGTGAAGTCATCGTGAATGAAATTCGTCAACGCTTCGAGATTGGTAAACTCCGATCGCTCGTTATGAAAGTGGCAAAAAAATGCACCTGGTGTCATGTAATGAAAGCAGTTCCCAGATCACCAGCCATGGCTCCGCTCCCAGAGATGCGACTATCAGCATTCGTACGACCGTTTACATATGTCGGCTTGGATTATTTTGGCCCTGTACTGGTCAAGGTCGGCAGAAACAACATCAAGCGCTGGGTGGCGCTCTTCACTTGCCTGACACTGAGAGCTGTACATATGGAAGTTGTACATTCTCTGAGCACCGTGTCCTGTATTATGGCAGTACGACGATTCGTGTCACGCCGAGGACCACCACGTGAGGTATGGACAGACAACGCGACTTGTTTTCACGGGGCGAGCAACGAACTTAAGTCGTAAATTGAAACCACTACACGCGCTCTTGCCCTTACTTTCACTAGCGCTCAAACAAGCTGGAAATTTATTCCACCGGCATCCCCACACATGGGTGGTGCGTGGGAGAGACTTGTACGCTCGGTGAAAGAAGCTGTCGGTACGATCTGGGAGGCACCTCGTAAACCGGACGACGAAACGTTTGAAACCATTCTTTACGAGGCGGAAGCCATGATAAACTCGAGACCATTAACATACATACCGTTAGAGTCGGCTGACCAAGAAGCGTTGACACCCAACCACTTTTTACTAGGCAGCTCCACAGGTGTCAAAATCCTTCCTACTGAACGCGTAGATTATCGAGCGACCCTTCGCAACAGCTGGAAGTTAGCACAACATATTACGGACCAGTTCTGGGTGCGGTGACTGAAGGAGTATCTGCCGATCATCACGCGGAGATGCAAATGGTTCGAAGAAGTCAAAGACCTGGAAGTTGGCGATCTGGTGCTGGTGGCTGGCGAAACTGCGAGGAACCAGTGAATTCGGGGACGAATAGCGGAAGTAATCCTGGGACGGGATGGTCGAGTTCGGCAGGCACTAGTACGGACATCGTCGGGAACCTTACGAAGACCAGCTACAAGATTGGCTGTTTTGGATGTCGTGAAGTGTCGTGAACCTGATCCAGGTGTTCCAGCAGATCCAGTTGCTCATCATGGTTCACGGGTGGGGGAATGTAACGACTAGGTCCCTCGTCGATTCAACATAACCCTACGCGGCGCCTCATCGGTCATCGTAGGTGGCGCGTCAACTGTCAACCAGATCATCAATCGTCGTCAAATGTCAACAGTAGGAAAAGTGCAACTCATTTTTATAAGCTTTCGGTAGTTTAGGTGAATTAGAATTAGCAGCACTCCATATTACTTATTTCGGATACTGTAAGTAAGCATAGTATATTTAAAATGTAAAATTAATGCTATGAAAACTGTATTAGGTTGCATCAAGGGTAATACACACCGGCCGACCCACTTCCACTTACCGTTTTGGCACCAAAAATTCTTGAAGCTGACTGGAAATATTATTCGTCTGCTATCAGGAGTTTGGCTTGCCATTCGAAAATCCACCTCAACAACTAATCAATTGTGCTAATATAAACTGATATCAATCCAATAAAAAATTAAATATCCAACTCTAAATTTTAAATTTTTTAAATTTATTCCATACTGGTCCATACTTTCTGAAACAGTCTTCGATTGGCAAAGCGACTTCTCCGGATAAAAAAAGTTACGGGTGCAGGTCCTGCTTCTGCGGTATTTTATTCGCAAATTTCCATTTATACTATTCTCTTCGTTAGTCTATTTACAATCTGTTGTTTCTTAAGGGGCTGATAAAATTTATTATGTTGATTAAAGAAGCATTCATCGAGCTTTTAGGTATTGTCATTGAATAATTTCTGGGTAAGTATTTCAATAATTACCAACAAAATATTGTTTTATTTAATCAATTTCAAACGAAATTAAATTTTTTTCGGTAGCTGGCTGCATAATTCAAACATACCCGCTTGTCCTCCATTCTCCTACATTGTGACCAAATTTATTACTTGAATTATAAACCTATAACTATCGAAATGTGAGAAAATGCTTCCCTTTTTAATTTACAGTGACTGAAAAATATTGGTATTCATCATCAAAATGAATGGAAAGAAGTACGACAAAAATGGAAGAAGTTCAATAACGTAAGATACAGGGAGCATGCACAATGAAAAACAGAACGTGTGCTTCTATAGTGAGGTTACTCGGCCACCCATGGAAATTGACATTTGATGTCAGATTCCTATTCCAAGTAGCTCAAATAGCTGTGTAGTGTCGGTAACGGATGTCAACAGCCAAGCTACTTTCAAGACGCCCTGTTTGAATGATTTCTCGTTCTAGTGATCGAATTTTCAACACAAATCAAAGACCTCAGCATTTCAAATACTGTTTTTTTCACGGATACTTGGTCATTCTAGTGTTATTAGAAATAAATAGGCTGATGAGTTAGCTAGAGCTCGTACAACGAATGATTTCGTTGGGCTAGAATCTGTTTTACCACCTTTGGATAAGGCACCAGATTCGGTCTTCATCCATATATGCCAGTTATTGGCGAAGCGGGCAAAACTTGCGCTCAGACAAAAGCAATTTTACCAGATTCGACTATAGAAATGTCAAAAAACCGTGACATTTTTTCAAACTTCACTGAAATATTTGCAAATAAAATTCATATGGTTTGTGTGTATGGCATTACCGTATATCATACCACCTAATATATAACTACCTGAAATTGACGCAGCTACGTATCCGGGTTTTTGGTTCTCCAAACATAGTTGAATCTATGTATGGGAAGATAAACCTCAAAGATGAATGAAAGCTGAAGTAACTGGTTTGTGCAAAAAACAAATATTCAACTTCATTTTCTTCTCGTTTCGCCTACGGCTCATCAGTTCTTAAAGCAGTTCAAATTGAACTGCCATATCCACCTAGCAGTTCAATTTAAACCGTAGCATTCTATCGTTTCTTACTCAATGTGGTAAGGAGCTATATTCAAAGGAGTCCATCGTACTTTCTGGAGTGAATGAATCCTTGGTGTGCTGACCCAGATTGTTTTGGATCGCCCATGGGATACCGAATTTACTATACATCGTTAGTATTGCGAATCATTCTGCATCCTTTGGTGCCGCCTATGTAAAATCTCAAATGCCTTTCGGCGGTTTACTGAATGTGCATTTTTTTACCAACAAATCGTTTAGCATACTTTTGTGGATGCAGAACAATTTGTTCCTGTTTTTACCTCACCCACTACATGAGTCTTTTCCATGATTATTTCCATCCATGAAAAGCCATGGCTAGACACTTATCCTCGAGAACCAGGGAAACGTGCCACTTGTGCCATTTTTTTGTGATTTCCAGCCGATATAATGTACTATTTGTCCCCTAGCTGGATACTAAAATGAAAGGTTTTTATATTTTTCCTTGCCGCTTGGTTGTCTGAAAATTGTTTAGATTTGAATGCTTCTATTTGTTCTCAGTCAATGTTCGTATGCCACAATAAAGACTGCCCCAGAAAGTATGGACGCAATCAAAAACCGCTGCCATTTCAGAATCTGTCAATTTTTATGGCTGCGTCCTGTTGTTTACACTCTTCTTTAACCACTTATGCAGTTGTTTATTCGTTTGCGTGGACTTTCAGCAGAGCAACGTCGAAAAATTGTGTACAAATGGTGCACAGAACAAATAGTGACTGTCACTGAGAAAGATAGCAAAAATGGAAGGAGTAGGTGAAAAAGCCGTGCGAAATGCAATCAGGAAGTTCGGTGAGGATAACACCTTTGAAGATAAACCGAAAACGGGTCGAAAACAAGGTCCTGCTAACCCTCAGTCGGATAAACGTATACTGAAGGCGTTCGAGCAAAAGAAGGAGGTTTCAGTTCGGGATGTGACCAAAAAAGTGGGCACTTGAAAGTCAAATGTTCTTCGTGCTAAAGAACGTTTGAATCTTCGAACCTATAAGAAGCAGAAATAACCAAAACGTAGTCCGAAACAAGAAGCATCGATCAGGCCGAAGGTTTGAAAGCTGTACAATACGATTCTTGCTGGAAATTTGAACTGCATAATCATGGACGACGAAACCTACGAGAAACTCGATTACAAATCCTTGCCGGGACCACAATATTATACGATGCGAGAAGGGCAAGTGTTAAACCAGCGCGAGACATCGATTGAAGTCGAAAAGTTTGGTAAGAAAGCTATGGTCTGGCAAGCAATTTGTAGCTGCGGTAAGATTTTGAAACTCTTCATGACCACTGCTTCAATGGACAGCGAAATATACATCAAGGAATGTTTACAAAAACGACTTCTACCCATGAAGGATCCTGTTGTGTTCTGGCGAGATCTTGCTTCTTGCCACTACTCGAAATCAACGGTAGAATGGTATACTACCAAAAATGTATACCGAAGGCACATCTTAGGAAACATGCCTCGACAGCCGAAAACATTCAACAGTTCGAAAAAGATTGGAAAAAAAGTGTCAAAACTTGTCGCCAAGAAGTCTGTACGGAATTTAATGAGGAACGTTCGCAAGAAGGTGCACCAGCTAGTCTACAATGGCTAAGTAGCAAATGTTGAGAGTAATATTCTGTTGTTGTAGTCTAATATTATCAGTATATCGAATAAAATTTGAATATCTAACACTTGTGAATTATTTACAGCGAAATCAAAGTGCGTCCATACTTTCTGGGATAGTCTTTATGAAACATTCACCGAATGGCTCAGATCATATCTTGTTGGTCGTTCACTTTCTGCTAAACTTGGAAATTGTGAATCAAATAGTTTCTCGAATCTGTCGGGTGTCTCTCGATCTGAAGAGGATTGTACTGTCTTACAACGACAAGTTGATGATTTCTGTGACTGGTGTACGCGCAGCCGATTGACGCTTAGTATATCGAAATGCTCAATTATTTCATTCACATGTAGGAACGAATCTATTCTCTGGAGATACACTATTTCTAGAGAATTCCTTGAGAGAGTATCAATTGTAAGGCCCTTGTTATAGTACTTGATTATCAAGCTAATCGGAATCTTGGATTTATCTTTTAAATAGCCAAAGCATTCACTGACCTTTATTGTTTCAGATCACTGTATTTCATCCTTCTCCGATGTGTTCTTGATGCTTCATCTGTAATTTGGTGTCCTTACGCAGGCGTTTGGACTACCCAAATTGAATCAATACAAGCTACAATCCTGCGTTATGACATCAGATCTTCACCTTGGACACACTTTCAAAAAGGAGAAATATATCGGAACTTGCATTTATAGGAAAACTATTCATGGGCCAAATTGATGCTTCTATAATATTCTCTCTTAAGTAAATGTTAATGTGTCACCTAGCACTAAAAAATCGTGGAACTTTTTAAGACTTGACAATCAACATACTGACTATGGACAAAACAAACCCATTAGGGAAATGAGTAATAGTTTTAACTATGTCTTTGAATGTTTGATTTTTCCATTTCGTGTGATGTTTTTAAAGATAAATCAAGGAGATTAATGTAATATATAAGTTTAAGAGAACACAGTGTAACATGAAAATGCGTGTATAATTGTAGTATTGTCACCTATCAGAAACGATGAAGGGGTTTTTACGCCCAATTGACGATTGGATTATCCTCAATGGTGCTTTTCCCCTTCCAATGCTCCATGGAGACTATAACAGGTCAGATGAAGGAATAACAATAATATAAAATAAAAATTAAAATGTTCTAAATGTCGAAACACTTTTCTCTAACTCGTAACCGATACGAACATAGTTAATACCAATGGCATGCTAATTGCCTTTTAAACCACTACATTCTTTAAACAAATGTCCGAATTTCTAACATGATTTTCTTTTGGACTGAAAAAATGACTTGATATAAACAAAACGAAACGACAAATAGGCAGAACCGTGCCAATTGCTGAATGAACTCGTTATAAATACTGTCACAGCTCTAGCAACGTATTCTTTTTTTAACAACTGAAAATTACCCTCTTACCGCAATTTCTATGCCGATAGAAAAGGGTTTACTCAAAAAATTGTATCTTTAGAATTAGAAGTAAACGTATTGAGATAGCGCGCAACGACGATACCGGTCCGAGATACAATCTCGGAAACCTGTCCCACTAGTGATGCACCATTCACTTGCCAAAGCGGCCAATGTCTCAAGCTGCTCCTTCAACCGAATCTTGGTCCACGATCATCGGTTTGATGAATGACGGGTTCTGGGGTGGCGAAGGAGGACGGGGGGTAGCTGGTAGACGAAGACGCGCGATAGCACGCATCTCCCCTCCGATGGCCTAAAAGACACACCACGATCACATCATTCAAGCAAGTAGCGGCACGAAGCTAGGGAAATGTTATTGAACACTGTATACACACTTCAAGCAAGAAAATTCCTAACGAATTTCATTTCCCCGAATCGGCCACCAAAAAAGGGACGAGGATACCCGCCGTGGAAGATCAGTCTCAATGAGATTTACGATCGGTGTTGGCACATAAAATTGTTTACATCATCATCGTACTGAGCTCTGCCGGTCGGCGTCCCAGCGTCCCGAAGAAGAGCGCGCACGCGACGCCCAAACATTTCCCACTGATAGCCGCCGCGCATCATTCGCAAAACGAACGCCGCTCTACTCAAGTGCATCGCGTTCGATTCATTAGCACTTTGCCTACCGACCCGTGAACCATCATCATTAATCTCGTAAATTGCACCCAGTAGGTGATGGTTTTCCGGGAAACTGCAGTTACTGCATCCATCAGTAAAAAATTTGGACTTTGCCAAAAAACCAAATGAAATGAACTCTCGGCCTACTTCTGAGATGACGCTTTGTCAGCGTCAAAACAAAGCCTTGAGTCACGGTCACTTTGACAAGGCGTAGCAAGTCTAGAATCAGTAAGCCGTTGTTGTTCCTAAGTGAATAAAAAAAAGTGTGAAGCGATTTTCCGGTCGCGTGATCATTCATCGGCTCATCGCACTTTTCTCACCTGTCTGTCGTTTATTTGCATTTAGCTACGAAATGCACGGAAAGATCTAACAGCGTATAGTTGGCAGGTTCGCAGCCATTACAAACGTGCCGAAACGATCGATGGGACAGCTACAAATGTGTGTATTCTTAGGTTTTACGATATCTTAACTTGTATCGTTTCTACGTTACCACCTACAAACATATCATTTTTGGCTGACCAACGAGAAATATCTGCTCACGGCTGTCGGGTGCGTAAAAACGTTTCGGGTGATGTACTGACAGATGGATGACTTTGACCTGTAAGCTGTCACTCGCAGTGGAAGGTAAATTAGAGCTACAACGTTGCTAATTTCATGTTGACGCAATCCTGTCATTAATACTCGGTTAACAAAATTGACTGTAGAAACTGCCAAACGTTGAAACAGTGAAACAGTGAAACAGTGAAACAGTGAAACAGTGAAACAGTGAAACAGTGAAACAGTGAAACAGTGAAACAGTGAAACAGTGAAACAGTGAAACAGTGAAACAGTGAAACAGTGAAACAGTGAAACAGTGAAACAGTGAAACAGTGAAACAGTGAAACAGTGAAACAGTGAAACAGTGAAACAGTGAAACAGTGAAACAGTGAAACAGTGAAACAGTGAAACAGTGAAACAGTGAAACAGTGAAACAGTGAAACAGTGAAACAGTGAAACAGTGAAACAGTGAAACAGTGAAACAGTGAAACAGTGAAACAGTGAAACAGTGAAACAGTGAAACAGTGAAACAGTGAAACAGTGAAACAGTAAAACAGTAAAACAGTAAAACAGTAAAAAAGTAGAACAGTAAAGTGAGACGTCAAAAACAAACAGACAAGAAAACATAGAGAGATTACAAATGATAATTTGAACACAATTTGCAGTTGTGTGAATTATGTCAATCTTGCATGGTTGCACAGCAAATATCGCACAGACATAGTAAATCATAACATAACCAGTCACCGCTCCGGATCAGTAGAATACAACTGCCGACTTTCCATCAAAATTAATCACGTTGACAGAGCTATTTTTAGGGGTTCGCCATTCGTTGGCAGCACCATTGGCAAAAATTACGCCATAATTAATGCCAACTGCCGCCAGCTGCCCAGATGCTACCAGCGATGACTGAATTAGAGTTATTTTGCTACCAGAATTTCCGCTAAGGGAAATATTTTGCTCGAATTCCATTCGCAGCAGCAACGGCAAGATGCGGATCGTAAATATTTAACCGCCTACTGTCAAGTACGAAGATGGAACGTCAAATATGAAATATTGAAAAACTAATGTCACGTGGACTGGCAGCAATGCCTAGTAGGTTGTATTCTCCGGCGATCACGCACCGGGGTAATAAATTTTCTGGTTCGGGTTGAAATTTTACCCACTCACGTGTTGACGATCGTTTTCGCTCATTTTCGTGAGACGGATGCACAGATTCGCTTGGTTTTCTCGAACAGGTGTTTCTCGGCGAATTACACCGAAGACGATTCAAATACCGCACGCGGAAAAGGTTGGACGATGTCCGGGGTCAGAGCGGATGATGAGTGAAATCTGCTACGTAACACTAATTAGTTTGCAGCGTTGATTTGATCATTTTGTTTATTTCAGCAGAATAAGTTGATCGAAGCCAATTAGGAAATAGATGAAGTATTGAACTTATGAAATTTTTTTAAATGGAATTCAAGGATAAAACAGGGCAACATGGAATCGATGTTTTACTGACAAAACTAAACCTCAGTTAAAGCATTTTAATCTTCGTAATAGGTCGAAAGCTCATTTCACCAACAGGCGATTCAAAATATGGCAAACTTTCACAAGACAAATTTATTTCAATTAGCTACTAATTTGACAAATCTAGACCAGCCTAAACAATTAGCTTAATGAGTTGAGTACTACTGGCAAGATTTCTGACGGTTTTTTCGTGTGAAATTATTTATTCACGCTCGAATTATTTCTTCGTTACAGTTGCCAGCAAAACCACTGAGTTAGCTCGTATAACGTTTAAATCTACAAGCTGAATCACTTTTATTGGCACAACAAAACCATTTGAACCCAGTGAACTTTATTACCTGACCCAGTAATGTTAATCAACCAATAAAGTTTTATTCCGGTTATAAATGTCAAAATTCTTCTACACAACCACTTCAAAAAAATAATAAAAATAACTATTTTATATCTACATACTTCCCTAGGATCGCAACTCGAAACCGATACTCTTCTGTGAACAAAGTTTTAAAACATTTGAAAATCCGGGCTAAAATTCCGTTTCCGTTCAAGCGTTACGCCGCTCGTCGACCGGAATATTGTTTACTGACGCCATTCTGCTCAAGTTTTTGTTTTCATTCGACTTTGAATACACTCGAAGCAGCCAGATGCCCGGATAATTCGTTCGTTTGAGACAGCCATGTGTGCGGACGAGTGAAATTGTAACCGCACTGCCTACGGCTTCCGTTTCGTTGCGGATCGGATAGTTTGAAAGTCGTCGCCTACTTTGTATCCATCGTCCATTGCATTGCTTCTGTTGTAGAGCTTCCGAATGATTATTTATTTATTCGAACTTTGATATAAATACAGCACCGATGATGTTTTGTTTTGAATAAGAAGATGTGCACACAGTAAACGGTAGTTTACTTGTGCCTTTATCTTTAGACTTGGTTACAAACAAATTGAACTGGAACTAGATAGTTCTTGATGATGATGATGATGATAATGTGTGCGGCACCGGAAGTCGGATTCGAATCAAATTTAGGAACTTTGTGTGGGGTTACAAGACCTTTCATTTTAATTTTAGTTCATAAAAATCGGTTCAGCCATCTCTGAGAAAAGTTACAGGTACGGGTTTGGAAAAGCAATAAACCTCGGGTTCAGGTCGAGTGCGGGTAAAAGCTAGACCTTTGCAACGGCAGTCGCGACTCGCGAGCTCCAGAATGGAGGAACTAGAAGCTATCACGTAGGTAACTAGAATTCGAAAAGCATGACCAGTGCGGTAAAATTACATTTTCAATCGAATGATGTCAGATGAAAATGAAATTTATGGCCACTTATGGCTCCCAGAGTTCATCGTCAGTTGAATAATCGTACCTAGTCATTTGAAGTTTTGCTTGCTCATTTTCAAGTGCCAAGTAGTAAAGCACCTTCATTGTCTTCGCTTCTGGTAGTGGGCTCGTTCGAATGAATAGAATTATAAATGGAGTAAAGTATTAAAAATGAAAACTGAAGGAGGAAACTATTAATTAACGTGTTTATTTTTGTTTTTTTTTTCCTTTATGGGCTGCTCTGGCCGAGGGAGGTGGTTACAATGATCCGCACTTTCCATACCGGACGAACTAGGCTATGGTGCCCAAATGAACACTAGTTACGAAGGAGGAAATCCTCCAGCATGTAACCCAAGCGACAGATTCCTTTACGGTTATCAATTTACAACGAAAGATGCGAATATCTTCTATTGCAAGTTCGCCAGAGAATTTGTCACTTGGGTAGGAAGTGTGTGCTTCACCCTGTAACCAGTCAATCATTGAGTCGTGCGTCTGTATCGTATTGGTATTTTGTCATCCTATCAACTGCTTCTGTGTCTTAAATGTCCTCGTCGGTGAAGCTTTACAAAATTTCGCACTGTATCCGCTTCGGTCTTGGCCCTGCTTTCCTATATAGTCTTTTATGTCTGAAACGGTACTTGCGATTATTACTTTAAAGTTCCCAAATCAATGTAGATATGTTTGGTCTACTAACACTATCCAATCTAATCTATTCTGATTGTTTCTATCTTTGTCGATGTTACGTTACGTTTCCTTTTGCCCCATTCCATTGCTTTTTACTATACCGGAGAAACCTGTGAATATCACAAGCTTATAGATTATCAAGAATAAAGGAATTATAATAAGATTGATAATAATAATAATAATAATAATAATAATAATAATAATAATAATAATAATAATAATAATAATAATAATAATAATAATATTAATAATAATAATAATAATAATAATAATAATAATAATAATAATAATAATAATAATAATAATAATAATAATAATAATAATAATAATAATAATAATAACAATAATAATAATAATAATAATAATAATAACAATAATAATAAAAGTGATTGTAAAAATAGTATTGCACTCACCTTTTTCTTCCAGCATACCACAACTTACCAAAAGTTAGGTTATTACATAAAATACTCAACCTTCATCACTATCCTGGGACATTCTAGGGGTCTTCTTCCTCACATCTTCTTAGCCTTGAATCTTCGATGACAATCCTCTAGTTCAACAGTCTCATTTAATTTAGTTTTTTTATCATGGAATTAAAATAAAATAAAATCAGATGTGAGTGATTTCGTTAAATTATTTAATATAAGGGTGCGCATTTAACACTAGATTGCCCAGGAAAGTCGCACTATGTACACAATGGATGGATTTCTTAAAATTCTGTGATCTTTATTTAACTCTTAATTTAACGCTATAAGCACTAAGGCACTCTGCACTAGCTTTTAGTTATTCTGTCACCGTTTTTTGACTTTCTTTCTTTCAATCATTTTGCCTGGTTTTGAGCAATTTAGGTCTATACAAAGTTTTGGGCCATCTAGTGTTGAGCACGCATCCAGGAAACAAAAACTACTACATGTATTTCGTGAAGAAATACTAGGTGTGATTGTATGAAATGGTCCACGTGAACCGTTCTCTTCCGGAAACACACATCTCACACTCTTAGTTAGAAGGTGACATCTGTGTCCAAGTACATTCAAACCTTTCCCGATTTGAGAGTGTAATCACACCTGATCAATCAGTTTCGCCGTCATTGCAATTTGTAAACATTACCGATACCGAACCAGATCGGAAAGGTTTGTAAGTTCCTAAGCGGTTTATAAGATATCAATTTACTCCTATTCCTGATAACACCAGTCCTCCTTTTTGAATTAGGTTCGCCAAGTTCAGGACGAATATGACATAACAGATCGGCTGAAAAGTTCGTATCGTTTCTATGAGAGGGCGCCACTAGAATTAAATGCATACCATTTTCAGTTAGTACCAACCTTCAAACGATACGTGTATAAATTTGACAGCTGTCTGATTATTAGTTTGTGAGATATTGCATTTTGAGTGAAGCTACTTTTGTTATTGTGAAAAAAATGGAAAAAAGGAATTTCGTGTGTTGATGAAACACTACTTTTTGATGAAAAAAAGTGCCGCCGATACCAAAAAATGGCTTGATGAGTGTTATCCAGACTCTGCACCGGGCGAAGCAACAATTCGTAAGTGGTTTGCAAAATTTCGTACTGGTCATATGAGCACCGAAAACGATGAACGCAGTGGACGTCCAAAAGAGGCTGTTACCGATGGAAACGTGAAAAAATCCACAAAATGATTTTCAATGACCGTAAAGTGAAGTTGATCGAGATATCAGACACCCTAAAGATATCAAAGGAACGTGTTGGACATATTATTCACGAATATTTGGATATGAGAAAGCTTTGTGCAAAATGGGTGCCGCGAGAGCTCACAATCGATCAAAAACAACAACGAATTCGGGGGACGGGTATAGTGTGATGGGTAAGTCGACGCCTTTCACGCAGCCCGCCTGGGTTCGGTTCCCAACCCCGCACATAGGGTCAGAAAGTTTTTCTGGCCCGAAGAGGCGAATGACCTTAAGGTTAAAACCTCTATAATCGAAACAAAAAAAAAAAAAAAAACAACGAATTGATGATTTTGAGCAGTGTTTGGAGCTGTTATATCGAAATAAAACCGATTTTTTCGTCGATATATAACAGTGGACGAAACATGGCTCCATCACTTCACTCCGGAGTCCAATCGACAGTCAGCTGAGTGGACTGCACGCGATGAACCGAACCCAAAGCGTGGAAAGACTCAACAATCGGCCGGTAAGGTTATGGCGTCTGTATTTTGTGATTCGCATGGTATAATTTTCATCGACTACCTTGAAAAGGGAAAAACCATCAACAGTGACTATTATATAGCGTTATTTGAGCGTTTGAAGGACGAAATTAAAAAAAACGGCCTCATTTGAAGAAGAAAAAAGTTTTGTTTCATCAAGACAATGCACCGTGTCACAAGTCGATGAAAACCATGCTGAAATTGAACGAATTGGGCTTCGAATTGCTCCCTTATCCACCGTATTCTCCAGATTTGGCCCCCAGTGACTTTTTCCTGTTCTCAGACCTCAAGAGAATGCTCGTTGGTAAAAAATTTAGAAGCAATGAAGAGGTAATCGCTGAAACTGAGGCCTATTTTGAGGCAAAGGACAAATCGTACTACAAAAATGGTATCGAAAAGTTGGAAGATCGCTATAATCGCTGTATCGCCTCTGATGGCAATTATGTTGAGTAATAAAAACGAATTTTGGCAAAAAAATGTGTGTTTCTATTAAACGATACGAACTTTTCAGCCGAACATTGATCCCAACTGGATCCAGATAATTCAAATTGGTGACCAATTCCAAGCATAAGAATGCTCGAAACCACCTAATGACCTATTGTCAATTTCAAACATTACTAGTACTGTCCACTCCGTGATCGATCCAGACAACATAATAATTTTCATCTTTTACATTTATAAGCGAACGATCGATCTCGGTATGATCCGACTTTGTCAATACGCGAAGTGTAAATTGACTCCCACCCCCATCCGCCAAAGGGGGTACGCGCCCTGTAGCCAAAGCCTAGGGTGTTTATTTTGTTTATTGTTGTTTATTTGTGTAATTGACATTCAGCTACCTGATTTGTCTTTCATCTATTAGTTTGAACCAATTCGAATGTTTACATAAACCTCATTTGAAGGCCGTTCTCACCCTATTGAAAGAGATATTTTTTTTTACTTCAAGAGATCAACTGACGGTGGTTAAACTGAGCAGTGAATCGATTGAAAAACTGAATGCAGCCGGTTCGGCACGTCAGCGAGCGATGTGTTTCAGAGTGTGAAGTTTACTGCAGTTGAGAGATCGTCAGTGTGTTTCACATTCGGCTTTAAGTGAATTGAATGAAATTTTACTGCACTGAGCATGACAGCAAACGTTCGAGCGTCGAGCAACCAGAGCCAGCAAAATAGTATCGATTACGTGGAGAAAACTGAAAGAACTGCGTGAAAATAATATCCCACTACAACGGAAGTCATGACTGTTATATTGTATGCAGGTTGAATACAAGGAATCACCTCACCCATGCTGCGCAGACGCCTTCAACCCCACACAGTAAGGAAAATCAACCCTCCTGACCGCTATTCAACACAGAATGATGCTTTCCATTTATTTCCTTAGCCTTTTCGAATCCGTTTTGCATCGCTAGAGCAGAAACTCGAAATCAGATCTCTTTATCGAGTTGGTCGACTTTTTGTTCCACTGATGGAAAATAATGACTTAATGAACTGAGCATTTTCTACGGTTATTGGAATTTTTTCCAACGTTTTTGAGATCCTCCTACAGAAGCGAATTGGATTTCCTCGTGGACGGATGTTACAAATGACAATTAGTACTGAAGTGTACTAGATTTTGCTGCGGAATTTTTAATAACATAAAAAGCGAACACTCTCACTTTTGTCTTTTTTGCGAAATCATATAATATCAACAAAATATGCCATTGGAAAACCTAAAATTATTCTCCATTCAAATTCGATTCAGTTAGAAATCAAAACAAAAGTAATTCACGATGCTCATCTGTCTTCTGTCAGATATTGTTTGATACTGTCGGCAATCCGAAAGCGTTCGTAAATTGATTCGAGTTCAAACAATAAACATCAATAACAATGATTTCATTGCCCTATTTGAAAGCAGCATTAGTATGAATACGAAGTCTTCTAAAACCCAGTCTAGGAAACTGAATTCACTTTTGACTCAGGTGGCAAAAATCTATGCATAATATATGCGATTGTGAAATCGCAATGTTGTATTTGAGCTCTGCACACCGCACATTCCTAACCTAAATCTATTTTCAGCCAGATTGTGCCAGTGATGGACTCCGATTTCGTAACCGGATACAGTGGCCTGCAGGGAAAATCAAAGCATGCGCGTTATGCTGCTACAGGTAATATTCATGGAATCGACTGTCAAAGAGATGTTGACATTTTTTGAAAATGTTCGTCACAATTTTTATTCATCTGTATACCAGACCACTATAGAAACAGAACCCTTGAATGATGATTTGGATTGAAGTAGTTAAAAGTACGTATTATACAATCATTCTACAATGCAGCAACAAAATCTACAACATTTGATTAACTTCTGTAATTACATGTAATTAAATCCAATAAAATGAGCAAACTGCATTGAATAAGTTTTATATGTCGCCAACATTACGTAGCAACGTCACCTGAAAACCATGGAAGACCCATCCCTCCAGCCACTACATAATCCTAGTTCAAATAATTATAAGAAACTGCCCTTGGCATCATAAAGCTAATCGCATTGTGCCTTAATAAATACATCGCGGGAAAACAAAATATGTATATGTCGCCAAAAGAGAATGTAGATATGATGTGTGTTGGTAAATAAAGATTATCAATCGTTACAGTATTCATATCACTTTATGAACAAAGATTTTTCTGTCTCCAACGCAGAAGAGAATTGAATTTCCTAGCGAGGAGCAAAAATTAAACTTTTCTAAAATATTTAGTATAAACGAGTATCAAAGAGGATAATTCATAAGGCGCGTTTGCCTTTCTCGTATTTTTAAAGCTCATAGCTCAGTGAAAGGATTTATATAATTTAACTACCAATAGAATCGAAATTTTTCAACTTAAACGTGTATATCAACAGCTTTGAAGTATTTGACCCATGTCAACACCAGCCAATCAGAACTAGTTCTGAGGAAGAGAACAAAATATCTGCCGCTGTACAACAAATCGTTCTAGAAAAATGTTCCGAAAAGTGGTGAGTATCGTAGTGAGTTCCTCAATTTGGTCCTTCTAAATGCTAGAAACGAATCCCTACAGCATATTGCTAGTTTCTTTCAATGAAATGCAAATCCAAAATGAAATAATAGAAATTAAAATTCTATATGCGGCTGTTTTTATAGCCGTGAGGACCGCCCATTAGTAAAAAAGCTACAAACGAAATCACGTAAAAAGAAACCACTTAACAAAAATTGGATTAGTTTGGATTCTATCGCCATTGCGAGCAGATGTGTGTCGTTTGCAAAGCCAGTTTCGCTTCCGACAAGAGCGATTACGTTACAGCCGCCAGTGGTTTGCATTGGTGAAAAAACAACGAAAAGAGGACAACGATGGAGAGCATCACACAAAATCAGCCGTTCTAATGGCTCTAAAAGTTTTCTACAGAACTATTAGGATTTCTTGCTAGCAAATCGAAGGTAAATATCCCCAGTTTAGTGCAAATCTAGAACAGTTTGATTAGATTTGTGCACTTTTCGCTGTGTGAAATTCACAGTCATCGAGATCAAGTGAAGCCTTCTTTGTTTTTGTGAAAAATGTGAAAAAGAGGAATGCTTGCATTATTCGTACAATTGATCAACTAATTGATATTTGGAGGTGCTAAGGAACATGTCAGTTGTTATCGTATTCAGGAAATCCAGTTATGTCTCGGGCATTACGCTTTTTTTTAAATGCGAACAAACAAATTGAAGAGCACAATTCCTATAAAAATCGTGAACACGATACTGGCGTTTCTTTTAGGAAAATCCATGATAATGGTCTTGACAACAGACAAAATTAGACGTTTCTCGTTATTAATTGAAATTTCGTCCATCAATTATTTGAAATTTGAAATAAAATAAGTAGATTAATTTACTCGAATCGATTCATAGGCATATTTTCAAGCAGTAGGTGAAATGATTTCGAAAACCGGTTCAACCACTATTTTTTGTATGATTTTATTTTCCGTATTTTGAATTCGCACCCCTATAAAGAGTACAAAGACATCCAAATCCGACTTCCGATTAAGAAATTACAGGGTGATGAGTATAAAAAATGTTAGGAATCAACTGGTGTCAAGATATCTCAAACTTGTTCGGCCCTGTTGGTTTATGCAAAAAAACTTATTCGTTTAGTATTCATAACTACCTACGTAAAATAAACTAAGAGAGAAGATGTACGAATTAATTTGCGAAACAACGGATATTTTGGGATGTTTGAAATGGTCTGAGCGAGATTTGTGATACGAGGTCAGATGCAGATAATGATACAAAATAGCATTCAACAGGCACGTACAAAGTATCATGCACTTGTTTTGCACTACTTATTCAGGTTGCCTTCTGGAACGTCTCCACGGTAAAGAAAAAGTTGTGGGCTCGAACCTGTTACTGTTTCCCGTTGCCAGTGATGAAAAGTAAGAGCTGAGTTTAACACAGTATTCAAGTGTCTGCACAAAGCCCAAACAAAAACGAACTTAATACACCTAGCAGTGAGATATGCCTTTTCTTTATCAATCCGCATGTGATTTTTTGTATGAATATTCTTCGTTGTGTTTAGTTTCATGAAATAATTTTGATGTTCGTCGTTTCAAATGACAGTTGGAAATTTCAGTCACTCATTACCCTGTAATTTTGGTACTGCAAGTCGAATCGAAAAGAAAAAATGGGTTTCATAAAATTAATTCTGTAAATCTAAACGTGTGTTTCAACCAGTGCTGTAAAACTTCATTCAATTCAATTGAAACTGAATGTGGAACACATTGACGATCTCTCTAATGCAGTAAACTTCACTCTCTGACACACACAATGTTTGCTGACGGCCCGAACGGGCAGCATTCAGTCATCACTCGTTTCTCTTCAATCGAGGCTCAGTTTAACCACCGTCAGTTGATCTCTTGAAGTAACAAAATATCTCTTTCAATAGTGTGAGAGCGGCCTTCAAATGAGGTTCATGTAAACATTCGAATTGGTTCAAGATAATAGATGAAAGACTAATCAGATAGCTGAAATATCAATCACAGAATACACATAAATTAATTGTTTCCTCCTTAAGTTTTCATTTTTAACACTTTACTCCATTTATAATTCTATTCGATCGAAATTGCTTACTACCAGGAGCGAAGACTATGAAGCAGCTAGACTACTTGGCACTTGAAACTGAGTAAGCGAAACTTCGAATGACTAGGTACGATTATTCAACTGACGATGAATGCTGGGAGCTTCACTTGGAATTGGCAGCATAAGTCAAATGAATTAGAAAGGATATGCTGACGGTCAGTGGCCATAAATTTCATTTTCATCTTATATTATTCGATTGAAAATGAAATTTTACCGCACTGGTTTCAACAGACTTCGCAAACGATTCTTAACGTACAAAATCATTGAATGGCTAGTACTACGATATAAGAATTCCTTCAGTCACGGTAAAGCGGTTCGTATGCCCATGAATTAAAACGTCGACTAAATTGGAATAGCTTTGAGCTGAATGACGGTTTAAATTTTTGAAAAAACTCATCACTTCGTAAATCCAGAAATGGCAGTCGGAATCGGACAAAACTCATCAATTTTGTATGGGGCCATTAGTATTTTATTAGGATTTTTTGTTTATGAAATTCGATGTGGTCTTCTTTGAGAAAACGATTGAGCTATTTCTCAAGCTTTTGGTACCGGGATTCGAAAATCTGTCTAGCCGAGATCAGTTAATTTCGCATTGAGAACTACGATTTCTAAATAAAAATGTGGGGTACATTCCAAGATCGAAAATTGAATACTGGTAAAACATAAATAAGTTTATTTGGTCATCGACTATTAAAATCTGCAACCCCGATAAACCCAACAAATTTACGCGAAATTTATGTTTTACACTAATCACCCTGTATCTCCGGAACCAGAAGTAGGAAACAGTGTTGGTGATTGCCGAAAATTTGACAGAAGCTGTTATATTGCTATCTATATTGTATACAGCATTTTCAATCCGGTAGAAGGTGTTACAAGAAATCGTGTCTCTCAATGCATGAATCGTGAGAGAATTTTTCTACATTTCTTCGCTCCGCTTCATACTCTGAGTATTTCACACCCTTAAAAAAATTTACAGTCTGACAATTATCGCAGAAAATCGAATCGATGATTCGACTTGATGATTCTCATACTAGGTTGTAATATTTCAAAACCCTTGTGTGGAGCATTCACATACATTTTCATAGACACAACTAATACAAAGGTTATATACACATAGCTAGAATAACTGGCAATAGTTAAATGATTCTATCGCTATTATCAACTGCCTGTATAGAATCGGATCGCAAAACGAGAATAAGCGACCGTTTGTTGCTTCAGAGAGGATTCCCACAGCAGCGTGCTAACCTATAATTCTCAGAAATGTCATCGAGAGAAATTCGCTCTCTCACTGGTGTCTATTCTATGTTAAATGAGCCATGCCGGGTTTTTGTTGCTGCGATGATATCCGCCTCTCTTTGATGGCACTGATTCAATCGTGCGAAGAGTTGCCAGTGAGCGTTCTTTGACACGATAAAAGCCATCCTTGATAGGAAATACTGCCATCTTTCTAATACATACACACTTCGAAAAATGTACATCTAAATATGCACATAAAAGGAGCGTCACGATTCACATACATTCACAATTCAAAGCATGTAAAAAAAAGTCATATCTTCAACTTCATAGTTAATTTAGCTGAAGTTTACATCGATACAGACGCAAAATTTATTTTCACATGTTAGTAGATTTAATATTATGGCTTCACCGAAGAAATTACGACATGCTTGAGTTTACGTCAAGCGTAAATTAAATTTTTTCTAAGAGTGTATGTCATCTTCGACCGATTATGTTGTCAAAACCGAACCGAGCTAAAATCGAAACGATGCATAAGGATGCTTAGAAACAATGGCATAGACCATTGCATAATCTTGTTTCGCTTTGCTTCCAACCATCGTATTATCATATTGCTGGTATAGGAAGAAAAGTCGCTTGAGCAACAATATCGATATCTCCGTTAAAAATGGAAGTATTTTAACAATCTATGGTTTTTTGAATATCTATTATCGAGTGAAATGTATGTCTCAAAACATATTTTGATTACAAGGACTATTATGAGAACAATTGCCAACAAACTAGCAATTTTTAGATAAAACTTCGTATAACTCAAAAAGTAAACATCCTCATTAAACATTCAATAGCGTTCAGGTCAATGGAGACCGTTTATTAGCGACTAGCTGGATTAAAATTGGTCCAGCCATCTCTGAGATCTCGACCTTATTTGATTTTTTTCGCGCATTTTACCCCTTTACTGTAGAACCCCAAGTCGGATCCGGATAAAGATCGATAGGAAGGCATTTTATTTTCATTTGAATTTAATCGGTTAAGCAGTCTGATAAAGTTTGCAACCAGTCCGATCAGCCATCTCTGAGATCTACGCCTCTTTATTCTGTACACACATACAGACAGACACACATAGACATTTGCTCAGTTCGTCGAGCTGAATCGATTGGTATATGATACTCGAACATTTTTTCCAGAGTTCAAGCGAATTCTATACCTATTTTTTATGTATATAAAAAAGGTAAAACTTTTCATGTGTGCATTTAGGAGTTAAAATAAAAACCTTTGGAGAATAACACTCCTATGAGAATTGAGTCATTACTCAACGGGGAGAAATAAATTAGATTTTTCTATGTAAAGTTCGATTCACTTGTTTACTTGGTATATTAAAGTACGGCTAATTTGATTGAACGTTCCTATTGATGTTCCTACATCTTATAGTTTGAAGAAGCACGATTCTTCGAGTGATTTAAACTTCGTTATGTTACATTAGGATTTTAAAATGGAAGATTAACACTCCAAATACCAAGCCCGGAAATAAGTTGGAACGGTAACAACTGTTTTTCAACGGATCTCAAGAAATTTTACACCCTCGAATTTTGTACAGTTCGCAGATTATTTTAAGTATGTCATTATTGACAATCGGTTAGGAAAAATCAATAAAAATGTGATTTTTCTCGTTCCAAGTTTCTTTTCACGCACAAAATATGCCCTATCTGCATTTATGCGGCACCAGCATTGTGAATAGAATTTTGAGAACTTCAACTTTCTCGCGTCATAACTTTGTTGTTAGTCAACCGATCTTCGAAATTTGTTCACCATTGGAATGGTACTAGTTCCAGAAATAAAATGCACTAAAACATACGTAAAATATAGTTGTCTACCTAAAGTTATAGAGAAAACTGTAAACAGAAGACCACAAAAAAGGTGGGATTTTTTACAATGATCGTAAATATCTCTGAATTCAAAGCGATGACCTATATGTTTTTATACATTATTCGATTGCTAGTCAATCCAGCTACAATATATGCTAAGCTGACGTTTTTGCACCATCAAAAACAACCTGAAAATATACAGTGTAAATGTTAATATTGACAAATATTGCAAAAAAAACTATTTTTAACACATAAATCAAAAATGAAAGCGATGACTTGTACATTTTTTGCTCTGAATTTTTAGAATCATTATCATAAAGATTGTTTTGATGAATAAAATAATATATATATATATATATATATATATATATATATATATATATATATATATATATATATATATATATATATATATATATATATATATATATATATGTATACATATATATATATATATATATATATATATATATATATATATATATATATATATATATATATATATATATATATATATATATATATATATATATATATATATATATATATATATATATATATATATATATATATATATATATATATATATATATATATATATATATATATATATATATATATGTTTACAGTTTTCTCTATAACTTTAGATAGACAACTCTATTTTACGTATGTTTTAGTGCATTTTATTTCTGAAACTAGTACCATTCCAATGGTGAACAAATTTTGAAAATCGGTTGGCTATCAACAACCAGTCGCGATGTCCAGTATCATTTCTGTTGCATTTGACTACACTAGACTAGACTAGACTAGATAGGCTTATTTTTATTTAACCATGAATATTCGATATGCAAGCATAAAACATTATGCTTTCCCTTTATTTTGCGAGAAGGAAGCACAGTGTAGTAAAAATCCAGAGAAATCCCTTGTTTGTGACTAAATTAGACACGATCAGAAATGCAGGTCTCAAGATCGCATGTGCCATTCTGTCTTTTATCATACGTTTTTCTCAGAGTATTTTTCCTGTTCTGTCATAATTGAACGAATGTTACTCAGTGTGTGACAGTTCGACGGCCGAGCAATGATAGTACAAACGTAATTTCGACTGTAAAAACTCTACGCACATGCGTAGAGAATCCTTAAAGTGAAAACATTTGTTTGAAAACGAAAATAGCTTGCTTCGATCTAAATGCCTTTCAAATTATCCAACGTGAGCTTCATCAAAAAGCTGCAGAAAAAGGGGGACGAGTTTCGAAACTAGACATCATTTGTATTTTCCTACAACAGTTCAATGAGGAAAAGCTGTGCTTCGTTCGGCGAAACAAAAAAAAATTTTTTTTTTGGTCTACCAGAAAGTTCCAGTCCAATGCAAAAGCTAAACGTGATCTGCTTAAAAAAACAAACTCGGCGGGATTCCAGCGCTAAATTAAAACGTCACCAGATGTCAAACTGCGGCATTTCAATGAAACATGACACTTTCTGCTGTATCCATCCTCAGAATCTGGTTATTGGGGTTTGCTGCAGTCAAAAAACGGGAACACCGAAGATACATTAGAGCAGAGGAGACAAAACGGCACTCAGTTCCAGCGAACTTTTGGCTTGGACGACTTGGTGGTAGGTTTCTTCACAGGGAAAGGGCAGCTCCCCCTCCTAATCACTTGGTCTCGTTCTGGGGGGATTGATTTGATCGGTGTTGATTGATTTGGTTCAGGATCCCAATATGAACGTTGTAATTTGATATCAATATACTTGTTGATATTTGCTTTGGGTGAAGATTTTTGGAACTCATAAATCAATAAAGAATTATGATTTTGAATCAAATATAAAGCTTAACTTTTGGAGGAAGATTAATTAACTGTCGTTAAAACCAAACCAAATAAATGAGAAGTGCCGATTGTTGTCCTACTGAACAGGATGACGATTGGTAATTGAACATATTTTTGGCTCCCTTTACACTAGAGAACTCGCCGTTCAGGAAGTTCCAAATGTAATTCACTTCTGGATGTTCCTCGTAAAGGGTTATTCGATATAACATCTAGTAGAAACATGGTTTATGGAAATTGAGCATAGATCCCAATTGTATGCAAGCCCTACATGAACTTTAGAGCTGCAAGTTGAACTTAAAAAGCATTCAGCCAAAAAGCTTCTTCCTAAGCTCTCACACATTTGTACCGCTCGAGTCTCGGAAAAAGAAATCCGTAATCCATAAAAGATTATGCATGCGGCGGTACTAGGAGGGAGAGATCAGATAAGTTTCAAACGATTCCCTCCGGTATTGCCCTCTCCCCATCGGCATTCTGAATCCAACGCTGATGCTATAAAACGTGTGTGCTCTCAGTTCGTTTCGAAGCAGTAAGCCGTGAGAATGGGACGGCGCGAGAGCAATGTTTTATGACATCGAAGGATGCTGTGCCGTGAACCTGCGCGCGGCTACTGCGGAAAACACCTTTTTTGTTCATTTCTGGATCTTGTAGTTTATTTTTCTTCTTCTGCTGTTATTTGTGACGCTTCTTTTTTTTTATTATTTTATGCTGCCCGCTCTATGCAGTACATAGATATAGGTACAAACGGTATTACATTGCCGTGCTACCGACGACCGACGGCCTGTTGGATGATAAGGGACGATTCCTGTGGCTTTGCTGGAACACATTCGAGCCACTTGGACTTGGCACTGCATTGCGACGCATCGATCGAAGCGAGTTGCGAGTGAGTGACCTTGCTGCATTGCAGGTTTTCTGATCGTGCGTTTCCTGATTGGTACTGGAGGTGTTTCGCTAGTCTATTCTGTTTGTAGTTTTTAAATTGAATTTATTTCGTTGCTCGCTATGATTAGTATTTTCAACGTAGCAACCGCTACCTACTTACAAAGATTTTCGATTCGTTATGAGTTTGCATTATTTCAGTTGATTCGAAATAGACAGTAATAGGCTCTCAGAAAAATTGATTTTTTTAAGTTTCATGGTTACCTTACCCGTTAATATGAAAAACTCATTCCTCAGCTACCTAGTGGTGTGATAATATCTTTCTCTTTCATCGACATAGTCTCATTAAAATATTTTTTGGCTTTTTTTAAAATAATTTCTGACACTAATTTCAGCTCAATTTGACACTAATTTATTCAGATTGATTGGGGTAGTTCACGAAAGCATGATTCAGTGTTTATGTCAAATGATCTTCGAAATTGATTAACGTCCCAATTTTCCAAACGTTGAAATCGTTTCAGCTATATCTGAGAAAATTGGGCGGTAAAAAACAACGCGTTTCGTCAGCGGTAAAAACAACGAGTATTTACGTCATATCTCCGGAACAGAGATGCCAGGTAAAATTTTCAAATATCTTCAGACAGGGTTGCAAAAGTCTGTATCTCCGAAAAAAATCTGCAGTCAGCAAATATGTCTTGCTGGTAGCAATTTCTCTCTAAAGTAAGTCGCGACTATTTCCAATTTCCAAAGTCTGCGAAAACCTCGATTTTCGAAAATCTACAAAAGCCTGCACAACAAAAAATGTCTTCAACACTATGTACAGGGTGGCAAGTGAATAGCCGATTTCAATTTCCCGGTTCTCCCGGTTATTTTTAGATAAAAATTTCTGGTTTTTTTAATAGGCTCAAATCGCCCCTGTTTAGTTTTTTTAAACATTTTTTTTAATCCGAACTTTAAACAGATATCCCATGTCCAAAAAGGATCATTGTAATAGGCCCGGTAATTGAGGATTCAAATACTTTCCAGGCATTTTGATGTATAAATAGAAAATATTAATTATAAAATGTGCATATAAGAAAAGCATAAAGCCTTTTTCAAGTCATTCAGGGGTTTTGGGTATACGTAACCGATTTATTCCAAATGCATATGACTGTTTTTATTAATTTTTGGGATACATTTGATTGAAAATAAATCAATAAAGAACAACAATCCCAAAAACTAACGCTTGCCACTCGGAAATAACAACAATCTATGCTTGCAACTTCAAACCTTTTTGCACAGAGCTTCTTTGCTCCTTTCGGAAGTGAAAGTGGAAATCTCATTTCGGCTGGAAAATTATAAGTGGCATGATAGTCAAGGATGGCTTTTATCGTATCAAAGAACGCTCTCTACTTACTCTTCACACGATTCAATGAGTGTCATCAAAGAGAGACGGATATCATCTCAGCAACAAAACACCGCCATGGTTCATATAACATAGAATGGACACCAGTGAGAAAGCGAATTTCTCTCGATGACCTGTCTGAGCATCACGGGTTAGCACGCTGCTGTTGGGGATTCTCTCTGAAGCAACAAACTGTCGCTTATACTCGTTTTGTGATCCGATTCTATACAGGCAGTTGATAATTGCGATAGAATAATTTCACTATTGCCACTTATTCTAGCTATGTGTATATAACCTTTGTATAATTTGTGTTTATGAAAATGTATGTGAATACTCTACACAAGGGTTTTGAAATATTGCAACCTAGTATGAGAATCATCAAGTTGAATCATCGATTCGATTTTCTGCGATAATTGTCAACTTGCGATTCTCTCTTAGTAAGGTAACAGCGCCGATCATTGCCGAACTGTATATATATTGTTAAGATAATAATATCGTCATTGCCAGGGCTTCATCCATGGTACAATAAATTGTTATATGGACATATACTGTTTAAATTATGGCGCTTGCAAGCACATATGTTCAATGAACGATACTCTCAGATGAATGCTGTGATTGTGATGAAAACCATAAAACCAATTATTAACAAAGTCCTGTCAGACCAAAAATTGAAAATTTTCATGTAATAGAATTGAATTTAAAATCATTAGATGTACGTATACCTAAGATTTCGGAAAACCGTTCAGCTGCCACAACTTGCTCTTTTAAAACACCAATTTTTTTCTAATGTATCTGTTAGGAAATAAACAATGTTTACGATTTCAATGCGTTGATGGGGAAATAAATCAAATGATAGCTGTTAAAATGCACAATATATCGATCTGGTTTTTCCTAATAGGATTCTAAATGCTCGTAGAGTAATCAGAAAAATAATCAGAAAGTACGAGTTCTTCATGATGAACTCTCCGCTGGCTTTAAACCAGTTTTATTTCCAATAGTTTAACTAATTTATCTTATATGAGAAATCTTTCTACAATTGATCTGATTCTAGCAGATCAATCAATAACATTCAGGGTCTCATATTAAGCAATGAATAGTTCAATTAGTTATATATCCTACCAGCTTAGAACTAATCGACTAGAATACTATCGAATGTAAACCCTGAAATTGTTTTGGAAAATATAGATATAGCCGTATATAATTTAAATCATTACTTTATTGAAGTTCTAAAAGCTCAAACTAAATTCAATTCACCTTCATCAACATTCTTCCCAAGTAGCGCACGTTATTACACTTCAATGACAGTAACTTATGTGACACAAATTGAAACAAGTTAAAAACTTTGCAACGTGCATTATTACTGCTATGTAACCTGCAAAGCGTAAGAGGCGGAGCTTGTGCGACTCAGCAAGGGTTGCCAAACAACTTCTCAGTAAAGAATATTTGATTTGATTCAGCGCGCACTTCAGTCACAATGAAAAAGAAAATATAAGTTTGTGTCAAGTTACAATTTGTTGATGTTTTTCCCATTCAACATTTACGGCCAAAAATTGGCATCTGATAGTGAGAGCTGAAATATAGAATTCAATCTTCTTTAAACTCACTATATCTACTTATAATCTAAGTGCTATTCGATATTTATGGTGAAGTTGATCATTGTACTTATTGAAAATGTGCGCGCCTTCGATATTTTGGGTTTCAGAACATCGACATACAAAATAATATTCATATTTTAATTCCTGTCATATAAAATTTACAGCTACAATGCGAAATGTGTTCAGATAGAGTTTTTTGAGATTAATATTAGTTTTTCATATACCAAAGTTAAAACAGTTGACCAATCGCAATAATTCAAAATTGCACTTTTTTTTTAATTTAATGAATATTTCATTCCCTGGTCATAATGGTAGCCATTGGCATAAGTTTTTCCATGCATACACTGCCGTGACAATGTGTCGAAATATTCTCTCTGTTAATGCGAATGTACTTCCCAAAACGAAACAAGTTTGCTTCGCATATGTACCGGCAAAAAATTTGCGAATAAACGCAGATTTAACTTTAACCAATTTTCTAAATTGGAAAGAATACTTATTCTACTTATTGATTTAATATTACTGTCCGGGATAATGTACGGAAGCTTTCAACCGACACTGTATTTGTATTTCTTTGTTGCATCACAACGAATACGGTAACCAATATGAAATCATTACTAAACTTCATCTTATAGTGTGTCACTTTTTCATTGTCACATTTTGTTACGGTGACCAGTTGACGACTAAAAACAGTCAATGCGAGCACGTCGTAAGAGTTAGATTACCAAAAAGTTACGTTGGAACTTATTGTAACTTAGTATGATGAGATGTCAATTCGTAACATTATTTTGACTCCATTGTCACCATCATAATACGACTTGTTTCGTTGTGTTTGTCATGCGACCATTATGCAGCATCTGTTTTGTTTTTATTTTTTATAAACAAGTTACATGTGCTACTTGGGTTGTGATCCTACTATGAAATAGTTGAGAACCTGTAAAAAAATTAAACATAGATTCACTGAACAAATCAATCCATTTCCTAAATCTTTTTAAGACTGTATACTGGTCCTCAGAAACCAGTTTCAACTCTCAAAAAAGGAACTCAAATACTTCCTGTAAATGGTGAATAAGGTCAATGTCGACAACTCTTCCAATTTTGTGAGTCCTTTTGACATCTCACAGATATATAAGCTTAACACAAGCATTGTCTCAAGATGACATTACTGAGACAAATTATGATGAAACAAGGGTAATCATTAGCAAACTTAAAAACATGAAGGCTCCTATTTTATTAAAAACTAGCTGACCCGTCGAACTTCGTCTCGCCCGTTTTAATTTATGTTTTCGGACAGAAGAATTGTCAAACGTTATGCTGTTAATGTATCTTTCCATTATTTTACTGATTACTTGGCTGCGATGAATTCATAAAAAAATTGTGAATATGTTAAAAGCTTTTGTTACGCAAAAATAAAGCGAATGCACCGCGAATCATCTTTTGAGTCAGTGCATCGAATAGCGATTGTTGATCTCTCTCAGACTATGGTTTCGACATATGGAATAAAACGTGAAGCAAAAATAACTGAGATGACTACTTTAAATTGATTAGAACAAATTTACAAAAGCTGCCCTCGCGACTTGTAGTTCGTCACTTCTCGCTAGTCTGGTGATATAATTTAATCGTGTTTGATGAATGTTCGTAGCGTGACAATCACAGGAAAAAAAATCCATTAACAATTTAGCGATAAAACTTTATTTTTACTTTTAATGTATGACTTCTGGTCAGTCAGTAACTATTTAGTAAATTTTTTGGTGTGGGGGAGTGTGGTGGGCAAAACAAAAAAAAATTTTTACATATCAGAGACTCGGATGTTTCGCATCGCTAAGTTCGACTCCTCTGGTAGACGGTAAAAGTTTAGATGCGAGAAATCTTCTTCTTACTTAAATGAACCTTGTTACGTCGAATTTTCCGCACTTTATCTTCAAATCCTTACTCCTTCTTGAGTACTATGGTTAGTTTGATATTGTTAAAAAATCGAATGATAAAATGAGTAATTCTTGGACATTCGAAAGTTCAAGTTACCATTCATTTAAATATTGTATCCATTAACTTTTACATGAACACTGCATTCGTTTAATAGTTTTATCAATAGTCATCTCATTAGTCAACACCACATAATTTTGTTTAGTACCCCACCTACAATTAATGAATGGTGGAGTTCGGCACTGAGAATCTATATCAGAAAGTTTAATATGAAAATAATGTGCAGTTCTTCTGTTATAGAGGAGTGAAGATGAGGAGTGATTGTACCAGTATGCAGCTTATCGTTCGAGTCAATGCATAAAATCTCACAACTAATGGTTTTCAATCCACCAGAATTTACCCGACGCGAACGAACTTCAGCATGCTAAATTCAAAGCAAACCTCTATGATTGATCTCATTATTTAAACAGCAGCATCTTATAATTGATTCGTACAAAAATCGTGATTTGTTCTACTCACGCCTACGATGGCCAACAATAAACATTTACATTGGACACAATGCATCTTCTGGTAAACAGTATCAGAACTTTTGATAATGTTTACGGTATAGCTAGAACACTCATATGCGTTCCATCATTGAATCATTTGGCAATCAATAATGTTGATACCCAATTAAGCACGTGGCTCGAAATGACGAACCACATGAATTCACACAAAACAACTCGTTGCGCGCCAAATGATTCTTTCAACGATCTAGTATTCCTTCCTTCGACGGCCAAACACTTATGCAACTCGTTATGCGCCAAACACCTATCGATGATCTAGCAATCATTGGCGAGTTTTTCAGTGGAAACTTCCATTGTCTATACAAAATAACTTTATTGGTTTTTCCCACTTTACCGGTAAGTTTTCCTAATTTTTTTGATGTACGAACCCGGTGGGGGTAAAAACTGATCAAACAAAAAAAAACATCTCAATCCGTCCATCCGTTCTTACGTGATGCGATTACAAAGAATGATCTCTGCATATATATATATATATATATATATATATATATATATATATATATATATATATATATATATATATATATATATATATATATATATATATATATATATATATATATATATATATATATATATATATATATAAAGGGTGATTTTTTAAGAGCTTGAGAACTTTTTTAAACAATAAAACGCATAAAATTTGCAAAATCTCATCGGTTCTTTATTTTAAACGTTAGATTGGTACATGACATTTACTTTTTGAAGATAATTTCATTTAAATGTTGACCGCGGCTGCGTCTTAGGTGGTCCATTCGGAAAGTCCAATTTTGGGCAACTTTTTCGAGCATTTCGGCCGGAATAGCCCGAATTTCTTCGGAAATGTTGTCTTCCAAAGCTGGAATAGTTACTGGCTTATTTCTGTACACTTTAGACTTGACGTAGCCCCACAAAAAATAGTCTAAAGGCGTCAAATCGCATGATCTTGGTGGCCAACTTACCGGTCCATTTCTTGAGATGAATTGTTCTCCGAAGTTTTCCCTCAAAATGGCCATAGAATCGCGAGCTGTGTGGCATGTAGCGCCATCTTGTTGAAACCACATGTCAACCAAGTTCAGTTCTTCCATTTTTGGCAACAAAAAGTTTGTTAGCATCGAACGATAGCGATCGCCATTCACTGTAACGTTGCGTCCAACAGCATCTTTGAAAAAATACGGTCCAATGATTCCACCAGCGTACAAACCACACCAAACAGTGCATTTTTCGGGATGCATGGGCAGTTCTTGAACGGCTTCTGGTTGCTCTTCACTCCAAATGCGGCAATTTTGCTTATTTACGTAGCCATTCAACCAGAAATGAGCCTCATCGCTGAACAAAATTTGTCGATAAAAAAGCGGATTTTCCGAATGGACCACCTAAGACGCAGCCGCGGTCAACATTTAAATGAAATTATCTTCAAAAAGTAAATGTCATGTACCAATCTAACGTTTAAAATAAAGAACCGATGAGATTTTGCAAATTTTATGCGTTTTATTGTTTAAAAAAGTTCTCAAGCTCTTAAAAAATCACCCATTATATATATATATATATATATATATATATATATATATATATATATATATATATATATATATATATATATATATATATATATATATATATATATATATATATATATATATATATATATATAGATTTAACCTTGAGATTTTGCCATAAATTTTGCAGGTGTGTTGAATACTTATTTAAAAATTTAATAAACATCCGCTTCTGTTGGATCGAAATTATCCTTATTTTTGAAAATGAGCTTTCATTATGCTGTTATTGATAACAACTAAAAAAAACTCTGATGCTCCATGTTTGATTTAAAATTGCCTGCGAGCCTCTGAACGAGACATGGGGTGTTGGCCCAATTTCCAATGAACAATAAGTTATTTCAACACTTGTACTGTACATTTCGCTCAAACGCAAAATTGGGTATTGTCTCCTACTTTTCAATCGTAGAAAAAAAATATGCTAACAACTGTTACTTATATATCAGCTAAGAATATTTTTCCCGGTTTTTCACTAAAATTTTCGAATTTTTCCCGGTGAAATCAAATTCCCAACTTTTTCCCGGTTTTCCCGATTTTCCCGGTCACTTGCCACCCTGTATGTACCAAACCTGCAGATTTACAGACAAATCTGCAATCTTGGCATCTCTGCTCCGGAAGCAGAAGTCACAGCCATTTGATCTTCGAGCTAGATCAATAGCTTCAAAGTGGGCCTAATTTATTGAAATCGGTTCAGCCACCTTCTGGAAAATTAAACACCAAAAAATTTGTTGAAAGGTGCACACACATACACACACGCACACATACACACAGCTATTTTCCAATCTCGTCGAACGGAGTCGAATGGTATATAACATTATACATTACATACAAAAAATATATGACGATGACGTAAACTACAACTAAATCCATAAAACACAAACATGAACACACATTATAACAATGCCATACAATCTGTTTGAATCAGCACAAAAAATACAATGACCAAGTGGGCCCCATAGCCTATGAACGTCTGAAGAATAGAGCAAATCTGATCAAGGCTCCAGTGTAGAACTAACAAAAAAAAGTTTATCAGTTCAAGAACAACCAAGTAAATTAGTATGGCCAAAAGATAAAAAGACCTTCACATATAAAGTATTTAATAATAATAACCTACACTCTTGCAGCTACATTTATGTGTAAATCTACGTCTTCTGAGACCGACATACGACGACGAGCGTCAAAAATGATTAATTTTCACAGTAGATCTAACACATATTCAATACGTCAAGACATACTGTCAAGTGATGAAACATGTAAAATTATACGTTTGCTTCAAAGACGGGATGCGCTTGACACATATTCAAATCATTCTTGTAAAACTCAGTCTTTTTACGAATTACGTCCTTATGATTTGACTCATATGTGAACTTGCGTCACCTATAAATTTCATATTTTTCTGATGTGTATACTGCCCATACTCGCATATCAGTCCCATATCGATTTTTGCCAATTTTTAATTAGCTTGAGGAATGAAATCTATTCTTAATACGAGGTCTGTTCAAACAGTTCCCGGAATTTTTTAATTGCGCGCGTCTGGAGAGTCCGGTGGTCAAAATTTTTTTTTATTGTGTTGGTACATATGTCCCTAATGTATGGTGAAATTTTCAGCTGTATTCATTGTTTACATTCTGTCTTGTAGCGGCTGATGTAGACGTGTTTTTTTTTGAGCTCGGCGATTTTTGTTAGTTTAAACAATGGAAGAATTGAAGAGTCAAAGAATTTATATTAAATTTTGCGTGAAAATGAAATAAAGTGTAACCAAGTGTGCGAAATGTTACAGAGAGCCTACGGCGAGTCTGCTATGAAAAAAAACAAGTGTTTACGAGTGGTATAAGCGTTTCCAAGATGGCCGCGAAGACGTTGAAGACGACGAACGCTCCGGTCGACCCAGCACGTCAATAATCGATGAAAATGTGGGAAAAGTGGAAAAAATGATTATGGATGATCGCCGAATCACTATTAGAGAAGTTGCTGATGAAGTTGGCATATCAGTTGGCTCATGCCATCATATTTTTTCAAATGTTTTGGGCATGAAACGAGTGGCAGCAAAAGTCGTTCCAAAACTGCTGAATTATTCGTGATTTTTTGGCTAAAAACAAAACTTTAATCATGCCCCAACCTCCTTATTCACCAGATATCGCTCCGTGTGATTTTTTCCCTTTTCCCAAAGTTGAAGAGACCCATGAAAGGACAGCGTTTTTCATCGATTGAAGAGATAAAGGCAGAATCGCTGAGAGTGCTACAGAGCATTACAAAAAGTGACTATCAGAGGTGTTTCGAAGACTGGAAAAAACGCTGGCATAAGTATATTATATATAGGGGGGATTACTTTGAAGGGGACCATATAGATGTAGACGAATAAATAAATATTGTTTTAGAAAAATGAGAATTCCGGGTACTTTTTGAACAGAACTCGTATACTCACAGAAAGTTGAGGGTTTATTTAGTAAAATGTGTAAAATATATCAACTCATGTCTGTCCCATATGCAAAGTACATGCATACCAATCCCACTCAGTGTAAATTTCAATAATTTCATTTGTTGCAATATTCGAATAGCGAAAGTGTATTACCGATATTTCATGTAATAATACCATGATTTAGCATTAGGTAGCACAGTAAATCAAAAATTTCGAAAATTAAATTTTGATCGTCTTTTTCTCGACATGCCGATTTTCCATATGGGACTGATATGTAAGTATGGTCAGTATATATTTTATCAGTTCAAAAAAGTAAGTTCATATTTTGCTGATGTGTATATATTTTATCAGTTAAAAGATTTTTTGCGTATTTTGCATCGTTATTTTAAACAAAAGTTTGAATTTTTCAAATCTTTTCACTCTATAATTTCGGAAACACCGACTGAAATTTCAAAGTAACCTGTGGAGCCATAGGGCCTATGTTTTAGAAAACCCGGCTTAACTATTCCTGAGAAATCGGGGTGAGTTCCGTTTATTATGAGTTTTTTTATCACTATTTCCGGTATGTACGGAATCGGGAACCGGGAACCAGTATAGCCAAAGCCGACTCATTTGGCTATCAATTAGCTGTTTATATTGGAAATGTTTTAAGTAGAGCGTCTTCAATCTTTGGATCGTCACTTAAGTCGTCTTTTACTACACTTACCAGGGTGCATTTTCAAAATTCCACAACACGAAAGTGTAGACAACATAAGGTGCAAGATTGTTATTAATGTCACGTTAATTGCGTAAATGTTATTTAAATAGTGAAAACCTGTTTTAATTCACCTAGTGATGTAATGATGCCTTTTTAATATCAATCATACACTGTGGTCTCTTTTTACGCGGTTTCTTTTTACACGGATTTCCGAAGTTACGCGGTTGTTTTTTTACGCGGATTTCCGAAGTTACGCCTTTTTTACACGGGTTTCCGAAGTTACGCGTTTTTCTTTGCGCAGATTTCTGAAGTTACGCGATCTCAAATTTTCTAAGGCGATTTTGACAAAAAATTTTTTTTTGAGATTACACCAGATCTGGACGTTTCATGCATTTTTAAGATATTTGGCATCAAAAATTTTTTTTCTTTAGTTTTGAGGTTTTTTTTACGCGGTTTTCCGAAGTTACGCGTTTTTTTTTGCTCTTTTTTTTGACGCGATACGTATCCCCTGCGTAAAAAGATACCTCAGTGTACTATCATATCTAATACTGTAGTATTCTTCGAAATGCCGGCGAACAACCGCAGCTAAGGTAAAGCCGGGTATAAATAAACGATATAAATTAATTAAATTCTTTTCTTCGATTCTTGAAAAAATAGCCGGAAATGGGTCGTTGGCCGTCTACTGATGAAACTACTACCGATTGGGGTAGTTTTGAGGTCGATTTAAACAATTTTTTTACGTTTTTTGTTTCACTCCTTCAAGTGTTGGTATACAATTTTTAACACAGATTACTCTATGCTTCCGGAACCAAAAATCGGATCAAGATAAAATTCTGAAGTTTTAATAAGACGATAAGACCATTCATTTAAATCTAAGTATGTAATGTCTAAGTATGTGACAGTAATTTGAAATAGGAATTTTTACACCAATCACTTTATAATTCCAGAACCGGAATTCAGATCCAGATGAAGTTAGGAAATTTTGTAAAAGATCATTAGACCTTTTATTTGAATCTAAGTTTGTTAAAATCGGTCGGGCCATCTCTGAGGAAAGTTAGTTCACATACCTCGATATCTCCGAAACCAGAAGTCAGATAAAAAAAAACCTCCACCATAAAAACTTTCATTTGAATCTGAGTTTGTGAAAATCGGTTCAGACATCTCCGAAAAAAATGGTGCACTGATTTTCACATTTTTTTGCACATTTTACCCTATAATTCCGGAACCGGAAGTCGTATCCAAACAATATTCAGGATATTTGTATGGGACCCCAAGATCTTTTTTTTGAAATTTGTGAAAATCGGTTCAGCCATCTGCGAGAAAAGTTAGTACGAAAAAACGTTACATACACACATATACACACATACATTTTTCGTACTCGACGAACTGAGTCGAATGAAAACTGAAACGCTTGGAATAGATTACCTCTACTTATTCATTGAGTATCTCAACATAAAGGCTTATATCATAAATATACCGTGATGAAATCTAGATAATTTAGTATATAAATGATACGATACGATTAGTACATAAAAAACATATACACTAAGGTCTCTTTTCACACGGTTTTTCTTCGCACGGTTTTTTTATACACTACTTTTTTTACACGGATTCCGGAATTTACACGGTTTTTATTTACACGGTTTTCGCAATTAACACGGTTTCTGATGAGAGTTTCAAAAGAACTGTCTTGAATGATATAGCTCTAGTAGTATTATGATTATTAGGCTGTTTATATGTGTGTCTTAGGATAGTTTAATAGGCAAAACGATTTAGGCGTATTTGGCTTGCTACGGGTTCGAGTCCCATCTCTGCGGTGGCTTTTTCGCGGTTTTCATTACTTAGTTGTATTCGCATGTTTTCCTCGTAAGATGCTGACCAAATTTATTTGCTTTTGTTATTTTTCACTATTTTTAGAAAAAAGAGTACTGTAAAATGTACTGTATTTTCAAAGTCGATGTACTATATTTTCTTGATTTTTACGCCAAATGTATTGCTTTTCGTAAAAAGAATATACGAGCGTTACACAAAGCCATTAAGATTAATTTGCTTGTCGTACAACGCGTTTTCTAAGTGTTCTAATTCTAATTTATCATCCAATGTGTTTTATCAAGTATGACCCTTCTCGTAACATCTGGCTGTTTTTTAGATATCCGTTTTTATTGTGAAACAACAGTTACATTTTCACAGTTATGTGCACCTTGTATAAATTTGGGAGTTAAAAAATAAGCTTTTTTCCCCTTCAATTTATCAAAAGTTACATTTTATCCAAAACAAAACTAACAAATAATCAAATCTACGGTTTTTGGAATTATAACGTCAAATTTTCCAAGCGGTTTTTTTTTTTGCACGGTTTCCGCAATTAACACGGTTTTCTTGTACACAGATTTTTTTTAACACGGTACGTATCCCCCGTGTAAAAAGAGACCTTAGTGTATGTTGTAGCGATGAAAATTAGGTCATATTTTTCTGTGAATCACAAGAAAGGAGAAAGAAATTAAATCGATGTTGCCAAACACACAAATGCAAAGGGAATTTAGGGAGTCACGTGGTCGAACCAAAACCTATACACGATCCACTGTATCAGGTCTTGAACAACTGTTGGAAATTTTTAATAATTTTAAAATTATAATTCCGGAACCGGTAGTCGGATCGGAATAAAACTTCATTGCTATTTCAGGCCTTAAATGACGGTTGGAAATTTTTAACAAATTTCAAATTTAAATTTCCATTTTTTAAGTTTTTTTTCCAATTTTTTGAGTTTTTTATCACGTTAGAAGTGGGAATCCGGGGACCGATATAACCGAAATAAGTTTGTTTAGCCATCAACTAACAAGATCTTCAAACTGAAGAAAAGTGAAAATCAGTTTTTATGAAGCCGCCTCATTTACATGGTCACTTATGAAAACACATAAAATTGAATTATTTTCAACAATCACTCTCTCTAGAACTTATACACAGATTTCGATTTTCGTCAAAAACAAACTTTATATCTTTACGTTTCATGCATTTCTAAAACAAATAGCATAAAAAAAATCGATTTCGGACATATCAAAACTTTTTTAAATCCCATTGATATTTTTCAAAACTTTGTATAACAGTAGCTATCTAGGAAAAAAATCCAAGTAGCTCTTCTTGCTTGGGTTGCGCTGGGTATTTTACCTGACAAACGAATATATGTGAATAGCACAGAGGATGAAACCCTTTTCTTAATATTCGTTGCTTCAATTTGCAAGCCCTGCTTCTTAATCGCGATACTATTAATTTAAAACAAATTGGCTCAGCTACCACGTTCCCTTAATTATCTGGAGATTTGTGCCTTCGAGACTATTAGTTAAGAATAAAATGGTGAGAATATCAGTTATATTTGCAATTGTCAGAATATAAATATGAGTTTTATGAGTAAGTCGAGGTTTGTGGATTGGAGTCATGTCTCTCGAGGATATATTGATAAACATTTGTACGATCGATTCATGTGTAAACACCACTTCAATTTAATATGCTTTTTCAATTCAATACATAACCAAAGTGATTTGTTTCAAGATTCACTAAGATACGAGATTGTTTTTGATTATTTTTCACTTAGCATTCATGTGTATTTCCTTTGGATGTAATGTGTTTTGCTATTAAATCGGACTGCATGTGTTAAACACTTCATTTTCTAGTGGGAATGAGTACAACCGGAACCGGAAGTAGTTTAAACACCAAATTTAGGAATTCGGTATAAAACTGTAAGACTTTTCCTTTGAACCTATAAGTTTGTAAAAATCAATTTGGCCATCTTGAAGAAAAGTGAGTGAGATCCTTTTTGCAGGTTTTAATCACCATTTCCAATTCTTCCGAAACCGGATTCAGATGACCGGAACAGCCGAAGTTGTTTCGTTTGCCAGCAACAAATTAGAACAGCTTTGAAACTAGTTAAACCTAAGCTTACTATCTCGAAATGAAATCAAGCAAACGAAGCGAACCTGCGTTTCTGTTACTTCTGCATATGTAAGTCAAACTAAACAGCATGAATCAGCAGCATAAAACATGTTGTTACAACAAACACTACACCCAAACCTCCGTTTACGTAATTTTTTTTACGTCACCTCTTTTTACAAACAAAACCCCAAATAACGTAATCATTTTTTACGAACCAAATCCCAAATAACGAACTTTTTTTACGAATCTACTTCGTAAAAAGAGGTTTTGGCATACAAGGAAAATCATTCCCGGCTCATTTACATTCCATGAAAATTACTACAATAAGGGTATTTTCGGAACGGGTTGGAATGAAAAGAAAAACTTTCTTAAGATCTCCTTTCCGAATTTAATCCCACATTATTGTATGAAACCTCCAGTTTTATACTTCATCAATAGGTGATTCGTCAATGTCACCAAGAGGCTTCCAAAGAAGAAAATATTGATTAAAAAAAACGAACACTACTCCCGGTTCCCACGGAAACCGTCGAACACTGCAAGAGTAATTAGGAACCCCACCGAAAGAAGGACAGCCAGCACTAATTACCATCGTTTGTTGGCGGCCGTCGTTCAGAATGATCGATTTTGTGATTTTCTAGGCCAGTTCGACGATTGTCGCTTCGAACCGACGATTATCACTCACGCGGCACGGTTTAATTTCACAACTCTACGATGCAGCCCAGGTCGAGAAAGGTTATCAGTGCAAACATAATCAGAGCGGAGTCTGTTGGAATTAGGTTCATGTGATGAAGAGCAATTGCCCAAGCTCAGCAGAAAACGAGACCAACAAGGTTATGAATTCGAATACCACTTCCGCGATTTTTCTGAATTTACTCAACTTGTTATCAACTTGCTTGAATAGGCAACTTTCAGACACAGTGACCCAGTTTCTTTCCCTTGTCTTATCTGCAGTTCAGGGCACATGAATCAGAAAGCAAAAGTTGTGACCGGCATTAAATGTGTGAATATTATTTAATGTACGCAGTGCGATAAAACGATTAAACATACCACAAAAGAACCTGTTGATCTTAAAAGTATACGAGCCAAGTTCCATCAGCGATATCTTGTCCTGTTTTTCAGTTTTTCCTTCTAAAGTCGCGGACGTTTATTGACGAAACTTGATATGATTTATCGGATTTCTTGTAAATTATGCAGACCCACTGGCCAGAGAGTTGGGGTCGGTCATGGTTTACCATAATTTGCATGGAATAAAAGGGATAATTTTAAATTAGAATTTCTTGTTTTTTGTTTAACTGAGAATATCGCTGTAACATGGAAAAGACATATATTCAACCATAAAACAGTACTCGAAACCCGTGCTTTTCGAACAAAAAGTTTCGATTGATGATTCGAAACAAAAGTCATAGCATCAAACAAACGAATCACTCGAAAAACTCAGAGGCTCAGATTCCATCATGTTTTCCACTGATCGACCAATTAGAGTTTCACAAGCACAGACATTTTTGTAATCATATCATACAAGCTCGAATCGGATATTTCAACAGTATTTTGAATAAAAGAAAATGAACGTTTACCTGATGGAAGGACAACGACTTATCAGAGACGTCCAATGGCGTTTTCGTTTTTAAATCGCAGCGGAACCGGCAGAGATTCCAGGTAAAAATTAAAAGATGCGTTGAAAAGGTCTGTAAAGTCTGCCGAATGAACAATTATGCACAGTGATTGGTTAGGCGTGCAAAAAAGAAGACCGCAGCGATTGAAACACATGATTTTAAAAAGTCTGCAATAAAAACACTTCTGCAGTTTGTTTTAAAAACCTGCAGATCCTGGCATCTCTGTACACCAGTGTAGTGAAGGTTGCACTTAAGCCGTTCGTTTTTACCGATTGCAGTTCATCAGTGCTAATTTTATCTGCACCAATACCACTGATGTAGCACTCATAAAAGTTCGATGTAGCCATTTATAAACGAAAACGCCATAAGATTCACGCTAAGCAAGCAATACAACCCCATAATCTAATTGTCACGCTAACTCAGCTAGGTACTGAAAATATACAAATTCAAAACAGAAAGATTTGGAAAAAACTCACCGGCAGAAAACACGTTTGTTTTGTCACTGTATGCATTCAATTTCATCAACTTTCCGGCTGTCTCCATACAAAGATTTTTTTTATTCCAAATTTCAAACCACTAATGAAGTGAGCAAATTCACATACAGAAAATATACTCTCGGTACACAGTTCACCTTCTTCGAACGATAGCTTCGAGACGCTAAGCACAGAAAACTATTCTATTTCACAACATCGATCCGATTGATTGATCCGAGAAAACTCAATTAACTTTCATACGAGAACAAACAAATCACTTCACGAAAAACTTTGACATTAGTGAAAACTATTGGCGACTGACGCACACGCCTACTGCGTTTTATTCTCTCTGACTAGAAGGAATCCGTTTGAATGATTTTTTTTTGTTCGCCGTGGCAACTGGCGTTAACGGATCAAATTAAATTGGTTACAATTCGAAGTATAGTTTTGTTGAGAAAAACCACACCGCAAAAAATGAATTGTAACAAACCGATGTTATTCTCAATTTATATGAAAACCTGTTTTAATCCACCTAGTGGTGTAATGATACCTTTCTCATATATAATACTGTGGGATTCTATTCAAAATGATTCTTTTCGATTTTTGAAAGAAACCAAGGGATTGTTTGTGCATTAACTAGTATAACATAGAGAATGAAACAGTTCTCTGGTAAGGCTATCCATTAGAAAACGAAGTATTATATGTACTTCCAGCACCGGTACCCGAGAACCGGTATAATCGAAGTCGGTTCGTATGGCCACCAACATGACGTACAAACTCTACTAGTTTTTATTCAAATTTTGAAGATTTTATGTGATATTGCCGTCGTACTTTAAACGACGATTTCAATTTTTGTTGTATCCGAAAATATGTAGTAATTTTTTGTAGGACCATAAGACCTTTTATTTGACCCTAAGATTAGAAATAACCGTTCTGAGCTCAGTTTCGAATTTTTTTACGTTTTTTGTTTCGCTGGTTTGAGTGACGGTGTACAATATTGAACACCCTTTACCTTATAACTCCGGAACCGGAAGTCGGATCCGGATGAGATTCAGGAATTCCGTATGGGACTGTGAGACCAATCATTTGAATCTAAGTTTGTGGAAATCGGTCAAAACATCGCTGAGAAAAGTGAGTGAGATCCATTGTGGAACATATGACCGCTATTTCCTGTCCTTTCGGAACCGGAATCGGTTTGTTCAGTTGCCTACTAACGGAAATGGAAGTCGAACATTCGTAAGACATTTCATTTGTATCAAGGTTTGTCAAAATCACACACACACACACACACACAAACACACTACCAAAGCGATCGTGTGTCACTCTAAACGCACAAGCCCAAAGACTGGAGCGCCATTAGGCGCATCAGGGTTGATGCCAGTGAGATCCTGATTATGGAAAACTGGCAGCACACGAACATGGACACGAATACGAAGCATGCCTAGACACTACGTCACTACGTCAGAGAGCTGACAACCGTACTATTCTACTACCCCAGTAAGGAAGGATGACACCTTCCGGAAACGGCGAGTGGGCTAATGGTACGATTGCCTCCGTCCCGTTAAAACCTCGGCAGGCCTCCAAGTACGTTCCAAACCCGCCACCTTAGTCGGTGGAAGTAGGCTCAGTTGACGTTGTCCTGACTCGCGCTGATCTGGCTCTGAACCCTGTTCCCCATAAGGGGCCGGGTCATTCCTAGCATGGCGTCACTGCTGGCAAACATCACCATGGGATCATGAAGGTAACCCAGTACGACCTCGGAAAAGCACCAAAAAGGAGGTCGAAGAAAGCTAGCGGGTACGGCCAACACACCGGCCTCGACATTCAAGAGGGTCAGATCTTCACCGGGCGAAGGAAAACCAGGGGCGTCCAAGAAACAGAGAGATACCCTGGGAAGACGCATCGATGTAGGTCCAAGAGATGAAGAGGTTGAAGGGGATACCAACAACGGTACTCCCGAAACTCCCTGCAAGTGGTTGGGGGTCGAAAGAACGAGAAAAAAACCCGGGACAGCAAAAGGAAGCCTCCTGAAGAGAAGAAGGGCGAAGCACTCATCGTGAAGACAAGCGCGGAGGATTATCTTGAGATTCTGCGAACATAAACGCACCCGAACGGAAGACATGATCTTTGAACTGAAAAAAAACTCGAAGAACAAGATATAATACAGATCATATTATAAAGATATAATACGGAAATTTGTTGGAAACAAGGCCGAAGTAAAAGCCATGACCGCAGAAGCGACCCTCCAGTGTGAAAATCTAGATGAAATCACTACCGAGGAAGAGGTTAAAAATGCCCTGAAAGAGGCATGTGAAATGGCTGATACTGAGTTTAATGTAACCCTAAGAAGAGGAATACTTGGTATGCAGGTGGCAGTCATAAAACTACCAGTTGACGCAGCCAATAAGGCACTGGAGATCGGTAAAATCAGAGTCGGTTGGGCGGTTTGTCCGTTGAGCATCCATCAGCAGCCGGAGGTGTGTTTCAAATGCCAGGGATTTGGTCATATGGCAAGAAACTGCAAGGGACCTGATAGGACTAAGCTGTGCAGAAGATGTGGTGAAGAGGGCCACAAGGCACGGGGTGACATCGTCGATGTCACCTTCTCTAGTTCTGGAATAGTGCGGAACATGTACTAGAGAGTAAGCGAGGAATATACCCACAGCGATCATCAAGCAATCCAGTATCGTATCGGGAACAGGAGACAGTTAGAGCCACGTGAAAGGCAGTGGAGCGGGCGAAGATGGAGAACGGAAAACTTCGATAAAGACGTGTTCGTCGAGGCACTTCGTTTTGAGCAAAATCCGTTGGATCTGAGCGCGGAAGAGCTGATAGCAGTAATCACACGAGCCTGCGATATAACCATGCCGAGAAAAACGAAACCAAGAAATGGCCGTCGTCCGGTGTACTGGTGGAATACAACCATAACAGAACCACGGGCCAGCTGTCTTCGATCCAGGAGGAGAAGCCAGAGGGCACGAACCGACTAAGAAAAAGTGTATAAAGAAGAGAACTGTACAGAACGGCAAAAGCCGCGCTAAATGAAGCAATCAGATCCAGCAAGAAAGCCGGCATGAACGAGTTCTGTACAGAAGCCAATGTGAACCCCTGGGGAGATGCTTACAGAGTGGCTATGGCAAAATTAAAAGGCCCAGCTGTACCCCGTGAAAGGTGCCCAAAGAAGATGAAGGCCATCATTGACGGTCTGTTCCCGCAGCATGAACCATCCACATGGCCGCCCACACCATACGAAGTCGACGGGGATTATGACGAAGAATCTCGGATCACTAATTACGAGCTAATCTTGGTGGCAAAAGCAATGAAGGTAAAGAAAGCTTCAAGGTTCGACGGCATCCCAAACCTGGCTCTGAAAACAGCAATTTTGGAAAACCCGGATATGTTTAGAACCACGATGCAGAGATGTATATACGGAGGAAACTTCCCCGACAACTGGAAGCAACAGAAGGTGGTGCTGCTACCAAAGCCGGGAAAACCCCCTGGAGATCTGTCGGCATATAGAACTATTTGCCTGTTGGACACAGTTGGTAAACTACTAGAGAAAGTAATCCTGAACAGGCTCACGAGATACACCGAGAGTAATAACGGTCTCTCAGACATGAAGTTCGGTTTCCGAAGCGGCAGGTCGACAGTGGATGCCATTCACGTGGTGGTAAAAGCACAGCACAGGAACAGCAGAGACGGGGTTATCGCTACTGCGCCGTTGTCACCTTGGACGTAAAGAATGCCTTCAACAGTGCAAGCTGGGAAGCCATAGCCAACTCGTTACACAAAATGAAAGAACCGGAATATCTGATCTACGAAACTGAGAAAGGAGAGGAAAGAAGAATAGTCACAGCAGGCGTTCCTCAGGGATCTGTTCTTGGCCCGACACTCTGGAACGCGATGTACGATGGAATTCTGAAGCTGAACCTTCCTAGAGGCGCGAAACAGGTCGGTTTTGCGGATGATGTGCTGCTAGTAATCGTGGGTGAATCAAAAGAGGAGGTCGAAGTTCTTGCCACAGAGGCGATAAACTTGGTGGAAGATTGGATGCGAAAGAAAAAGTTAACATTAGCGCACCATAAAACCGAAGTGGTGATGATTAGAAACTGGAAAGATGTACAACATCTGAAAATTACGGTCAGGGAACATATTGTCAACTCAAAGCGTGAGGTAAACCATCTAGGGGTGATGATTGACGACCGGCTGAGCTTCAACGGCCACGTAGATTATGTGTGCGAGAAGGCGACGAGATCGATCAAAGCTTTGCTTTGAATCATGCCAAACAACTCGGTGATAAACAGCAGTAAGAAGAGGCTCTTGGCCAGTGTGACTACGTCAATAAAGAGGTATGGCGGACCAGCCTGGGCGTCGGCGCTCAAGACAAAACGAAACCAGAAGCGGCTAAACGGCATGAGAGAGCATGATCCCAATCGGAATAGTAGAGGAAACATGGAGAGATCAACTTCTACCTGACACAGTTCCTATCTGGTCACGAATGTTTCAGGAAGTACCTGCATAGATTTGGGCACGCAGAGTCACCGTTTTGTCCGAGCTGTGCAAACGTCGAAGAGACACCGGAATATGTGATCTTTGATTGTCCCCGATTTATGGCAGAGCAAAATGAAATGCGTCTAGTAATCGGAGAGGACATCTGCGTCGACAACATAGTGGAAAGAATGTGCGGCAACGAAGAGATATGGAAGGCGGTCAACAGAGGGGTGATGCATATAATGTCATGGCTTCAACGGAAATGGCGAGAAGAGCAGCGAAACGGTCAAGAATGAGGAACGAGAGCCTGGATAAGGATAAACAGTGGATATCACTGAGCAAAAAGATGAGCTAGAGTAGATGCGCAAGATCGCAGCCCCCTCCCGAAGTAATACTATATGGTGGTCCCGGGAGGATAAGGGCATGGAGAAAAGGGGGTGTTTTAGTGGGTTCGACTCCCACATACCGAGCTATCCTGCCTGCATACAGAGCTATGTGGAGATAGTTTGATGGTCCGGCGATTTCACCTCCTATTACACACACACAGACATTGCTCAGCACGATTAACTGAGTCAAATGGTATATGAAACTTTTACTAGTCGGTTTTTCAAGTGATTGCATAACCTTTCTATATGAAAAAGGCAAAAATTAGGCGCACTGAACACCAAACACAATGATGTTCTATTGTTTTGACATCGAAACAACGTATTGAATATCGTACATCAGCTTGACTGCATACTGTGTAGGATTCTGATAGGAAATTATACATTTTTTCGTGTAATATTGCAAACCTTAGAAAGACACCAACATTATTGTGACAAGTGATGTGTCGTTCTAATGGCTGTAATATTACACGCAAAGATGCAGGATTTCCTATCAAAATCATATACAAAAATTTAAACAAATAATTATTGAATTTGATGTTCAGTGTGTTTAATTTTTTGCCTTTCTCTATAAAAAGGTATTAGAATTGCTGGAAAACCCGACTTTCGAACGGAGCCTCGGAGACCCATAGTGTTATATATCATTCGACTCAGTTCGACGAGATCGGAAAATGTATGTGTGTGCACGTTTCGAAGATATTTTTACCGCTCAATTTTCTCAGAGATGGCTGAACCGATTTTCACAAACTATAGCTCGTTTGATAGCTATTTTCGGCCCATTGATCAAGTTCGAAGATCAAATTACTGCGACTTCTGGTTCCGGAGATATGATGGTATAAGTGACGTAACCGACAAAACACGTTGTTTTGTTTTATTTTTCTTTTTTTTTTATTTATTTATCAGTTTATCGTTAGCAACGTTTCAGGCAGAAAACGAGTAAAATTGGGACAATTGGTTTACGTGAGTAATAAAATAATGGTGACATAAAGTTTTTGCACAGTTGCAATTTTTCTATGAGTTGGTTTGTTTGGTTGCGCAAGTTTACAAATGATCAATGATTGTTAAATTTCGACCGCGAATGAATTGTACGATGTTCGGAAGATTATGTAAAAGAAGAGAAATTTCTACAAAATCGTTTCGAAAAATGTAAAACTATTTCAGGAACACAATCGTTTCACTATGTTGAGCCGCACGGAGACAAGGAATTACATAAATATGAAAGTTTTCTCTTCCCAAGACACGTTTGAAGTATTGAGTGAATTTCTAATATGTTTGGTTGCAATATTTTATATTTTGTAACAACAAGAAAAGTTTACTATATTCACTTTGAGTGGTGAAATATTTGATGATCTGCTTTTTTCTACGAAATCACGCAACAGTGAAACATTTTGAGATTAAATTAAACGAAGTTTCATTACGTTCGTCTACTGAAGTATGAAATGAGTTCTATAAAATCCCAAGACACAACTGAAGTAAAGTTTTTGAGATAATCAATTAAAGAGGACATGTTTTTTAGTGTGAAAAAATTAATACATTGTTTTAAAGCTCATTTTAGTAGCTAAAATGACGGATTCAAAACATTTACATGTATAAATGTCTTCAAAAAGATTCCATCCCACTGGTATGTGGATGAAATACGTATTAATTGGAAGCAATAGTGCTGTTTGCAGACCGATAGAATTCGGAATTTAAATAATTATCCTTGCATAATTAATCTTTATAATTTGTGTTAGATCAATGGTTATTGTTTAAAATAATTTAAAGTTTGTTTCTCTTTGAGTCAACAGTGAATCGTCTTTGATAACAACATAATATGATTATCAACTGTGAAAGGGTTGGATCGGTCTAAACGATCTGCTCCCCCCACAAAATGTTACGAATTGCGCATCGGCGGAAACCGGCCCACCACCCCGATATTCAAGCAGTTGGCTCCACCCATCATGCGCCTCAGCAACAATACGATTTTTCCCGACGCTCATTGTCTCGAACGAGCAATTGTTACTACAGCTAGCGTGTGGTGGGCCAATTTTCCAACCATTCTGCTCTCGGCTCGATTCATTCATACTCTCCTTTAATGAAACCCGCTCTTCGTTCTCGTCTTTCTCTCTCTCTCTCACTTTCCGCTAGTGCTCATACAATACACCCTTGTCAATTTCCATTGTACTGTGCCGGTGGAAAACTCACTTACCATAAAGAGAGCCGAAACTCATTGACAAACCTGATAAAGAAAACAAGTTCAAAAGAAAAGCTTTCGCTCTCCAACTCAACCAAACAAAGATCCCATCGAAACAGGCCACGTGGTTAGGATTGTAACAATAGCTCTCACCGATGCGGCATTTCGATTGAAATGGTTTTGCCTGGGGTTTGGCTCGGTAACGGTGGTAACGACAGCGGTTGCGGTAACGAAAAACTGGGGAAGAGATTTTCCTCCTCAGCAGGCGCCGAACAATGACTGGATGCACCGAACGCAGCTAACGAACGAAAAGACGAACAGCGCGCACGTGGGTCGATGATGATCATTGTCTGTGCAGTGATTCGTGATTTTTCCCTTTGTCTTTAGCCTCTCCTCTTTTGTTTTCGAATCTTTCGGTGTTCGCATCTCATTACCATGAACGAAGTGGCTCGGCAAACCCCTTTCCGCTCGATGATTCGCTTTGAATTTTCCCCATGAGACAATTTGTGTAAATTTACTCATCGTGTTGCTTTTCCTTTGGGATCAGAATCGGATCCGAGCAAGCGGGGTAAGTATTTTGAATTCGAGTTTGGTGTTTTGCCCCTGTGATGTCTAGGGTTGGGGAAGGAAAACTTTTCTCAGGTTAAATATCACAGTGAATCTCGTTAACGATAATTATTAAGCAAAGCCCTACTCCACCCTCGTCCACTCGGTCTCGGGTCTCATTAACAAGATGACAGTGCACAATTGTTTATCTTGTTCCTTTTTTGCTGTGTCTATTGAAAGCCGGAAAAACTTCAAACGATTCGGTTTCGGCAGACAGACAAGACAGAGTTTGTTTAGGGAGCAAGTTTTTGGAAAAAAGTAAACAAAAGCAAATGCGCAGATACTGCAGTAACCGGTGACATCGCGGAACGATACGAGAAAAAAGAACGGATGCTGCTGTTGATAAAATTTATTTATCTTATCTCTAGAGCAAACCGAACGCAGAGGCACGGTTAGTGATTTGCAAAAGCGTTTACTGGATAGGCTTTGTCGGATTTTTATTTTCGTTGGGACTAACATTTTACGTGAAAATGAATGGAACGTATTGTCACAACTAGTGGCTAACGAACTGGTGATAAATCAACGTTGGACCCAATTTTTTCGAGAGCAGTTGAAATTCCTCTATCACCTCAGGGAAGCAGCGATTCTGCATCGAATCCGAAACCGATTTAGTTTTCCAAACCTGTTGGTAAACTAAAGATGTTAAAATAGTTTTAGGCAATAAAATTTTATGTAGAACAATTTTCTGATCGTTCAATCTCATGATGTTAGTTTATTTGAACATGTGTTTTCAATAAATTTGACTTGGAACATCATGTAATGATACTATCGATGAGTATGCTATATTCACGGTATTACACTTTTATATTTATTTTAAATACTTTATAACACTTCATTTATTGAAGTTATAGTACTTTGTTGTTTATATACATTTTTAAGTTTTTAAATAAATTACACACAAAATAAATAAATAAAAATTGTAGAGCTAAAACATAATAATTCTTGGTAATGCACTAAGCGTGTTCTGAGGTTTAAAATTTATAGGAAAAATCATTGAATGATCGATAAAGGTCTCAAGTAGAACTCAGTGTGTTTGCAATCATTGCCCAATGTTCAATAATTCAAAATATTAAGTACATCATGTTCCCCATGTTTTTGTGCTCTATGTTTTTCACTGTATTTGAATAATTTGTGTACCATTCAAACAATATTCTCACTCGTAATTACATAAATAAGTACGAAACAATTTAGCGAATTGGTTCTAAAATCTCAAGTACGTTGGCTATCATTGTGACTGGCTGATAATATATATTTGATTGAAAACAGAATCTGTAACATTCACGAGGAACTGCAAAGCTTTCACCAGTAGTTCAATACGAACTGCTCGGCAATAAACAGTTAAAGACGAAGCGATTATTATTGGATTATTCTCTTTGGGCCATTTTGGAGAGCAAAGTCCGAACTAAAAGATACACCAGTCTCGAGGCGCTGAAAAAAGTTATTGTCCGCGAGTGGGCCAAAATACCTGCAAGTCACATTCGGCCAAACGAAGCAACTCCTTCGCTCTCTCAAGTCATCAAGTCAAGGCAAAAGGTGGTCATATCGAGCAAAAGTGAATTGATTCTGAATTTTGTATTATTTTTACACATTTTGTACTTTGAATTAAGTAAAAGTAATTTTCCAAACTGAATTTATGGCCTTTTTAATTGGTTACACTTCGAGTGGCGGACCCTGTAATATTCAAACATCTTTTAAATGACCTTGAGCCATAATTTACATTTGATATTAGATGCTTTATTTAGAGCTCAAATCTCATCCCAAGTAAAAAATTGTGTTGCAGCAACTTATTCTAGACCAGTTTGCTACCAATATCTGACCACATTTTAGTTTCCAACTGGTCATCGCATATTTGACATTTCATGTGTGCCAAAGAGATCTGTCATAAAAAAAAACCTGTTTCAATCCACCTAGCGGTGTAATGATGCCTTTCTCATATTACTTATATTTTCAAAAATATCACCAGAAGATTTTGTGAAGAATTTTTTTTCAATCTTGAATAAAATAAGGAACTTTCTTTGGGTATAAACTAACGTAACCTTTTCAAATTCTAAACAGTTATGTAAAGTTGATAAGAAATTTTCTTTATTTTGCATCGTCGCACTAAATTATTAAACACTCTTTCCCTCTGGTTCTGGAACCGGGAATCGGGCCCGGATGAAATCAAACATCTACCTATGAGACTGTAGGAACTTTTATTTGAGTCTGTTTGTGCAAATCGATCAAATCTCTAATCGATCTAAGAAAATAGAATGTGCCTCGCATTCAACTTTTTGACCACTACTTCTCGTACTTTTGGATCCAGGAACTTGAAACCAGTATAGCCAAAGTCGGTTCGTTTAGTAAGTAACTAATATAGCCTACGAATTGAATCAGTTTTAAGCCAAATCTAGAAGAATTTTACCCTTCGTCGCTCAAAATGACGGTGTGAAATTCAATAGCAACCCACAGGACTACGAGATTTTTTTATGAGTGACATCATTTGACACATACTCACACACAGACACATACATTGCTCAGCTCGATGAAATGTGTCGAATTATATAGAACATATTGTACAAAATTTCTATATGAGAAAGCCAATAAGTGCACTTTGATTGAAAAGCGTCGTTATCATGATCCTGTAATAACACTAACAAGTAGGTACAAATTGAATAAAAGGATTAGAAATTTATACATTTTTCTCCTGAAAAATAAAAATATTAATGTGGCAACCCTGCACGCTATACGAAATTGAACAAATCACGCTGTGAATAAAGCAAAAGCCGCACGTACCATCGCGTACCAGTTTTGCATCGTCATTTTATTTTCGATTATAGAGGTTTTAACATTGTTGTCGTTCACCTCTTCGGGCCAGAAAAGTTTTCTGACCCTATGTGCGCGGGGTTGGGAATCGAACCCAGGTGGGCAGCGTGTAAGGCATCGACTTACCCATAACGCTATACCCGTTCCCCTGCATCGTCATTTTGAATTTGAATGTTATGACACTCTTCGCCCTATAACTTCGGATCCGGAAGTCGGATCAGGATGAAATTGCACAGTATGTTTAAAAACAATCAGAGCTTTAATTTGAATAATAAATCGTGAACAACGGCTCAACCGTTGCTGAGAAATCGACGGGAGTTCCGTTTATAGAGATTTTCTGCACTATTATCGGTGCATTCGGAAGTGGAAACCGGGGACTAGTAGTTTCAAAGCAGTTTTATATATTCACTAACTAAAAAGATTCGTCAACTAGATCAATTTAGCAGTAAGTTTTATAAAAATGTGCACCTCGTTGCGCCATTGATTGTGAAAAAATACTCATGAAATTAAACATTTTCACTAATCGCACTGTAATACCGGAACCGGAAGTCGGATCAAGATGAACTTTTCGGGGACTTTTCAAAGAATTTCAAAACCTGTAATTTGCTTCTTAGTTTGTGAAAATCGGTTAAGAAATTTCCAAGAAAATTTTTTGCATATTTTTTCAGAAATTTTCACATATTTCCTTTTAATTCCGGAACCGGAAGTCGTATCCAGATGAAACTCAGGAAAATTATATAAGGTCATAAAACCTTTCATTTGAATCTAAGTTTGTGAAAATCGGATCAGCCATCTTTGAGAAACATATAGGTGCATATCACCCTGTAGTTTCGGAACCGGAAGTCGGATCCATATGAAACTCAGGAACTTTGTATGGGACCTCAAGACCTTTCATTTGAATCCAAGTTTGTGAAAATCGGTTCAGCCATCTCTGAGAAAATTGAGTGCCATTATTTGTCACATACACACACAGACATTTTGTGATTTTGACGAACTGAGTCGAATAGTATATGCCCTCGGTTCAAAAGTCGATTTTCACAGTGATTGTATAACCTTTCTATATAAGAAAGACAAAAACGATTTCCGAAATCTCCAGTGATCCAATGCCTGTGAGTTGAACTTTTCCAATGTATCGATTTTGCTTGTTTAACGATTTAGGAGACGAATTCAGTCTTATAACTAGCATTTTAGTAAAACTTTCTTTCGCATTTTAGGAGGCTAATTTTTTATCCCCAAAATTGATTATTGTTACGTAAAAAAATTCTCCGATTTGTATTACAGATAGTTTTAATAACCACACGAATCGTGTTATTCCGTTTTAATCCAATTATTCTTTCAGTATTTTTTTTTAGTTTTATTTAAAATTTCTGAATAATACCGAAATCAATTCATCCGCGTACCTCATCGTCTGTTCTCATATGGTGTCTTGTCCACTCCGCTACTGATCGAGATCATTACTATCCGGAAAAAATAATAGACAGCCTCGTACCCAGGATTTCGTTTCGGGAGGGGCCCTGATCTTTTATGTATCTATTTCTTGGTGCGCATTTAGTACCTCTTGTTTCGTAAAAGCGCAAGTGCATATTCAAAAGTAATTGATGAACTGAAAAGAATTTCTGAACTCGCATAGAAAATAATTAACACTTTAAGTAAATTATCATATATTAGTAGAGATGCGACATCTCGAGTAAATCGAAAACGAAGAACCGCTAAAGAACTATTCATATGTTTTACAGAGTATGTGGGTTGATAAGAGCACATCGATTCTCATAACGTAGTAATTCAGCCACGGTATAGTCTTCGGAAAACAAATAGGACGAAACACTTTTAATTTTCGTACCCTTTCGATCCGATCGATGTGAACATTGTGTCCCAAATTGTAACTCCGTATTCCAGAATACTGCGTACTAGTGCAATATATACATTCCAGACAAAATACACATAATTGAAGTCTTGAGTGTTGCATGTGGTGAGTACCAAAACTGCTTAAGCTTTCGCAGAAAGTCTTCTGAACTCCTTACTTCAATTTATACGACATATTAGTTGATAGCTATACAAACTTACTTCGGCGGCTCCCGATTTCAGGTTCCGGAAGTAGCGGTCGAAACCTTCAAAATGAGACTCGCATCGATTTCTGATTATGTTGGAACAAATGAGCGCAAGAAGATCGTGATAGTTCGAGGATGCCAAATTGGGTGAATAAGGTAGATAGGGAAGTAGTTGGAACCATAAATCGTACATGCTAGCGTTGCTTTTATGTTGCCATGGTAGCGATATTCGGTATTTAATCGCTCCAATAATGCACACTGATTTAATTTTTGTTCTCGCTCATACTGTTAAGTTCATGAAAAGTTTGCCATGGCAATCCAAGAAAACAGACGTCCAACGATTGATATTCAGGTTTGGTCCACAATTACCAACCTACACCAAATTGTCCAACCGAATCTGTAATAAATGCTTGATAACGACAACTGTGTTCAACTGAAAGAATTATAAGTTCAATAAAAACCTCTCATACTGTTAAAAATTATCAATTTCGAAACTGCAACCAACGAATTCTTATAACACAACTAAAAAATGTGCTACAAAATGTTTATTCAAGTTCTGAAAATTCCCAAGCATTCATTAGTAATCTAATGCAAAAGTTTCGATACACCTACTTATTTTTTGAGTAGAAATACTACAAAACCATACACAAATTTAACTTGACTTTTATAAAGAAGTGTTGAACTTCTCGATTCCTTTCAGTTCCATTCGGCTGTAAAAACACCATTCAACCGTCCGAAGTACGATGATGAAAGCAGTCACCGACAACAAACATAAACCCATCCCCAAACTGAATCGCAACAAAGCTCAAGGATCTCGAAAAGCCATTCATCTGTCTCACCTCTTTCCGTTTCTCATCGATTACACAAATAATGATAATATGACAAACATGAATGTAATCGGAAAACCCAACAAACGTTGTTTGTGGGAGTCGAAGTCGTGCTATGTATTGAGTAAACAGATTCAAGCAAAAAAAAATCGAGTGCCTTTCGTAAAAGTTCTAAGGGCAATTATTCACCGAAACTGTGGGTGAAGGGAGCTCACTTTGGAATAATGTTTTTCTTCGGTCCGATTGAAGGGGGTAAGTTTAGTGAAGCCCGATCGATCTTTTCTCAATGAACGGATTTTTCTTATTCAGAGATGAAACAGCTCTCAACACAAAACCGATTGAAATTCCTCTTCACTATGCAAATTTCAATTACGAGGATGCATTTCCACTTGTACGCTTACAATAGCCGGTGGCCCACTTTTCCAAATGTCCACTTCCATACGCCACTAAAGGACATGTTTTATTCAAATCAATTTCGTCTCTGTCTAGCACAGTAGCGGAACGAACGAAGCAGGGATAGAAAAAGTAATTTAAATATCCTTTTAATCGACTACCGAAATCAACGATTCATCACATGTTTCCCGGGCAGAGGCCATTACAGGGTAGTCAGGGGAGGACAATAAAGGACGGCACTCAAAGCGACTTCGATAGAAAAAAAAGAGCGAAAAATATCATTCAGTACAAAAGTAAACAAAAAGTCCACTGTCAGCGAGGAAGCTGCCTGCAAAGAAAGAAACACTATTAAAACATAATATATTATGTATATGATTATGCAAACACAATAAACACGAGAACGACGTCGGTGGGATGACAACTGAAAATCGCCCGAAAGCGTGGAAAAACCAGTATGTCTATACCCCTAGTCGGATTCCCGCAACAATTCCCTCGGCTTTTATTTGCCGGCTAACCCCAATTCATCTTTTCACGCAAAACAGCGCCGCCGACTGCGATGCGACATCCTCAATTGCCCGTATGGCTGCCTGTGATTCAAAAGTCGTTGCCTACTTGTTACTGCACGACGCCAGAGCCGAATCGTCTACTTGCATTTGTCAGTTCAGCCCAATCGAGCTCTCCCTAAACCGACCCACGGTATGACCTACCGTGACGGGCATACATTTAGGATCATGCTGACTCCCGGTCCCGGTCGATTCTTACGGGAAATCGGCTCTCTTTCCTTTCGCGGTGCGATTTATGTTGTCATTGCGTTGTCCTTTGTGTCGTCACTCTTTGACTAAGAAATGTGACCGGCACGTTATTCTATGCTTGCTTTCTTTTCCAACGTAACGCGGTTCCACAAAAGATGTCCTTTCGAAGCATCGGTAAGATATTACCGGCGAAGAAGTGGTACATTGCACTTATGGACGTTTTCGGTTGGAAACTGGATCCGGTTTGAAATTTTTTGGTAAGTTTAGTAAATGTTTCCCTAAACGAATCCAATTCTTCCAATAATTTTATAGTGGTTTGATTTGTTTAAACAGATATCAAATTTTCTTGAATCCGATTAAAATAGAATGTATATAAACAATTAAATCTTACTCGGAAATTAGACTAGAGGTTAGAATACGTCATAGTTAAAAAAGAACACAAAAATTTCTAAGAAAAATTTCAACGATCTGGTCCAATGAAATTAATAATCCTCTTTCTTTATTCCTCAAGGTAGTTTTTTTCACAGAAGTTTAATTCACCGAACAGTTTACCCCGGTATCTAGGCAAAGATCGTCTTTTATATAATATAAGATGAATTTCGTTATTAAACACTCCTCAGAAGGTGATTGTTCATCATAGAGCATCATACATTTACACTTTGTACGGTTAATTCAGTTTTATTGTTAATTTTACCTGTATTTTATGTCGCCAGTCCAAATGTTCACAAACCAGTTTTTATCGCATGGACCTTTATGAATCTATCTTGAAAACAAATTATTTCAATCCTTGTGGGTCAAAAATTCAGTGCAATATTGTAGCTTGTGACAATAGTTGTTACCAATTTAAGGATTTCTGTTTTTAAATTTATACTTGTCTTTGGTTATTGTATCAATCTAGTACAGCTGAGTAGTCGTTGTCATGTTGTTAATATTGTGCGTTGTTATGCTGAAGCTCTTTTTATAAGTTATAAGTTAGTTATAAGTAGGCAACAAATTACGCTTTACACACTATTTTTCATTGAATCTCGGCAAAACACTGCCGAGTACTTGGTAATGATATCGGAAAAAAAATAACTGAGTCTCACTGTACTAGGTTACTACGGCATTCATATTACAGTCCAATATCAACGGAAATAAATTCAACAGAACACACATACTGCACTGATCGCACGTCTATTCATGTGTTTCCATATGCAGGGTTGCAGGGTAAAACAATTTCCCCGGTTAGGAGTTAGCTACGGGTTCGAGTTCCGTCTCTGCGATAACATTTTCGTGGTTTTCATTACATAATTGCATTTACAAGTCAATTTTCCAATCTGTTTTCCCTATTAGATCAAGCAAAGTCTTGGCATTACATTCCTTTTGTGGAATTTGGCCTTTCTGTTTCAACAGACAGCGCAACCGATTCTTAGTGTACAGAATCATAGCATGGATCGTAGTACTAAATTCTACTGACACTAAGAATCCTTCCAGGTCGGGGCTCGAACATACGACAACTGGCTTTGAAGACCAGTGCTCTATGCATTGAACCACCAACCCGGGTTAGTAAATCTACTAAACGAATCTCGGAAAACATTATATTCATTTCTGAGCAATCAGAACAATTGTGTGCTGCCGATCTATCTCGACATTTTAGTAGTATAGGTAAGCTAATTTTCTCTTTTGTCTCTAGCTGTAGGTTGTGATTTCGGACGTGGTCCAATAACTGAGTAATAGACAATATGCAATTACCAAAGCCAAAATGAAAATTTCAACAGAGGAAAATACAGTAAACAGTCACTACATTTTGAGAATCGCATAATGATTTTAGCTTCAAGTAAACATTTCATTCAATGGTTAGTGAAGAATCTACCAGTTGAGAAATGATTTCGAACAGAACTATCTCTCACATATCATATAACTTTTCGGTAACACTTTTCAGTTGCTGGATATTTTTACATCAAATCAAATTGCGATCGGACAAGAAATGAAAATAGAAATAGTAACGTTAATACTTGTTTTTTTGCCTTTCTCATATCGAAATGCTATGCAATCACTGTGAAAATCGATTTTTTAACCGAGGCCCGGAGGGCCGAATGTCATATACCATTCGACTCAGCTCGACGAACTGAGCAAAAGTGTGTGTGTGAGTGTGTGTGTGTGTATGTAACAAAAATATGCACTCAATTTTATCAGAGATGGCTGAACTGATTTTCACAAACTAAGATTCAAATGAAAGGTCTCATAGTCCCATAGCCTGCTATTGAATTTCATTCCGATCCGAATTCCGGTTCCGGAGTTATAGGATGATACAGAATCAAAAAACCGAACACCGTGAATAAAAAAACTGGATAACAAAACTAAAATTGCGATTTTTTTTAATGTGGGAACTGTATATTACACAGAGTAGCAGCAGACCTTATGCATACGCGCTCTTTTTATTGCGCTGAGACAAATTTGTTCTCATTCTCAGAAGACAACCATGCGCAGGCGAAGAGCTTTAGTTGCTCTCACAAAAACTCGTTCGCGCATTTATGTACCTTGGCAGAAAAGAATGTACAGCGCTTCGTACGTTCTCAGCGCATTTATCCAAGAGCGAGGTTCGAGTGCTCCAGTCGCATGAGAATAGGCATCGCAACCTGTGCTAATTAACTCTCCCATAAGTCCCCGATCACAATATAACATTTAACCCTACATTTTCCGGCGGTTGTGTTTTCTGAGACTTGTTTAAGGGGCGGGTAGGGTCTAACACTTTTGAAAAAAAATTTTTTTTTACTTTGTATTTTTCTATAGTAAAACATTTTATGAATATTCTGTAAAATTTTCAAGCCTATCGGAACAAAACTCAGCAAGTTATGGGCCTTTATCTTCGTTTATCTCATACTGCGAAGAAATAAGAAATCGGTGCATAGGCCCAAGACTTCTGGTTTGATTGACTTAAAAACTTGCCAAACATTCTTGAAATGTTTCATTATAACAAATTATAAAAGATTAAAAAAAAGAATGGAGATAAAAAAAAATGGCGGATTTTTCGTGGAAAATCGTAGTTTTCACTTTGAACAACCACCAAAACTTCAAAAAAATTTAAAAAAAATCAAACAGAAACGTTGGGGTCGAAAAAAACTTCTACTCTAATTATGCTACTTTAATTTGTTCACTTCTGATTAGTCTGCGCTGCGATACAGTGGACACCGCAAATCATGATCATACCTCTTCACCGTCTTATCTATATCTATATATCTATATATAATCGTAATCGCATCACGTAAGAACGGATGGACGGATTTACATGATTCGGACGTATTTTTGTTCGATCAGTTTATATCCCCACCGGGTTCGTACATAAAAAAAATTTAAGAATTTCACCGGAAAAGTGGGAAAAATCCATAAAGTTGTTTTGTATGGAAAATGGAATTTTCCATTGAAAAATATCGAAAATGATTACTAGATCTACGATTGATGTTTGGCGCGCAACGAGATGCTCAGTATTTCGCCGTTGGAGAAAAGAATACTAGATCGTTGTAAAATCGTTTGGCGCGCAACGAGTAGTTTTGGGTGCAGACTTTACATGCGTGCTTGATCCATAAGATTCGTCATTTTGAAACACGTGCTTCATACACACTTAGAAAATTTCGCAGAATTCGGTAATGTTTTACCGAACTTTCAACAGCTGAACGTTCGGTAATCAGTTCGGTAATTGAATTGATTACCGATCGTTCGGTAATTGCTGAACTGTCAAACAACTACCGTAAACTGTAAACCAAATGGATCTAACTGATTGTTCGGTAATTTTTTGTTTTTTTTTTTATTTTCCTTTGGTTAAAATTCTTTTATTTTCGGATTTTAGAAAACTACACATATTCACAAAAACGAATGAAGACAATTTCAACCTGCTATGGTTTTATTCCATGAAAAAAGGGTCAAATGTTCCGGCTGACCGGAATTATGAGCACCTTCCAAAACACTGCACAATCCGTCGAGTCCACCAGAAATTACCCTTGAACGATTTGTGTAGGCAGCAAGTGGACAAGTGATATAAAACTAGTTTTCACGACAATCAGTATTTACAGAAGTTCGGTTATTGGAAGATTATTTTACCATACGGAAGGTATAAGTTTTACCGTACTCGGCGACTATTCAGATTTACCGTATAAATTGTATATCTATTTACAGAACTCTGTAATGAAAACTGATCGTCCGGTAAAAATTTGCATAATTTTTGTAAAATGACGACCATATACTGAAATATCGGTAATTTCTATTGATTACCGAAAGTTTTCGTCAAAAAAAATACCGAACAACGGAATTGAATCTTATTGTGTAGTTTATGCCAAATGTCTTAATAGTGGAACGCATATGGCTATTCTAGCTATACCGTAAGCAGGATCAAAAGCTCTGATTTCCGTAAGCAGGATCAAAAGCTCTGATTTCGTTTACCAGTAGATGCATTGTGTGCAATGTAATCAGTTAGATGAATAATGTTGGCCATCATGGACGTGAGTTGAATAAATCAATAATAGGATTCTGCTGTTAAAATAATGAGGTCAAATACAGGGACGAGTATAGCGTGATGGGTAAGTCGATGCCTTTCACGCAGTCCATCTGGGTTCGATTCCCAACCCCGAACATAGGGTCATAAAATTTTCCTGGCTCGAAGAGGTAAATGATCTTAAGTTTGAAACCTCTATAATCGAAACAAAAGAAGAGATTTTCCTTGCATTTAGCATGCTGAAGTTCCATTTCGGGTAAATTTTCAAGGATGGATGACTTAAAAACTGCTTAGGGTGCTATTCATGACATTTGTAAGCTGCTTGAGCCAAAACATTCCATTCTCCTAACGAATTACCAAGTTACCAAATGCTAATATGAATATCATACATGGAGGAGAAGTTGTGGTATGTAAGAACCATTAGTTGTGTGATCTATTGTTTTATGCATTAGTTTGAACGATAAGAAGAATAATGGTAGAATTACTCTTCATTTTCACTCCGCTAGAACAGAAGAATTTCTCATTTTTCTAAATAACTCGTAAATGAACACAAAACGTTATAAATCTTCAAATATTTGATTTTTATGCACATTTGATAGAACGTTTTGATAAGAATCTACGAATAGTTTAGGCATCATTTTTTCAAATTTTTGCATTTAATTAGAAAGCGATACCCATATATAAAAGATCCAGCAGTTGAATTCTTGAACTTTACAGGCAGTGAAACTGTTAACTTCGAAGATACTCTTGAATCTGGTCTGGAAAAATCAAGATCAAAAAGTCATCAAACCATAATCACTAGCGAAGATGATCGCTTGTGATCGTTCCCAATAAATCTAATCCTTTTAAGATCAGTTGATCATTGATCTTTGAATCACATCGATCTTCCGTCACACATAATCGATAGTGATTTTGAGCTACTATTTCACTGTTTCCTGTAAGATCAAATCAAAAGCCAGTTGTCGTATGTTCAAGCCTCGACTTGGAAGGATTCTTAGTGTCAGTAGGACTAGCCATGTAATGCTTCTGTACGCTATGAATCGGCTGCGAAGTCTGTTGAAACAGAAAGGCTAAATTCCACGGAGGATTGTAATGCCAGGACTTTGATTTTCGATCAGCTTTAAGCATTGTAGAAAATCACATGTGAGCAAGATCAGACATGAGTGCCGATTGATTTACGTCTAAAATCCTTTTTAGTCCCTTTTTGGTTAGCGTAGCAAAATCCTGCACTTCTGTTACTTCTGTATATGATATTCAAGCTTCAAACGGTCTGTGATTGGCCATGTTTTTCTTATCATAATAATTATTATTCATCGCAGCATGTATGTTAAAATTATTAGCTGCTTTTATTGATGATATAACTCCACCACGACGGTATCACTGAGTAAATTTCGAATACATCACGAAACATGGAATTTCGATGCGACCGACGAAATAAACTCATCTAACGAGCCAAAAATTATTAATATCGGATAATCCATATCCGAGAAAATTTAGCGGTGATCAGTTTTGACGTTTACGTCATTTATACCATTGTATCGCCGGAACCGTAAGTGATAGCCATTTGAACTTCAAATCTGTTTAATGAACACAGAGTAGCATTTAAACGAGCCTAACTTTGTTGATATGCTAATTCCTGTTATCAGACAGTGATACTAAAACCAAAATTTTTCTTATCAAAAATCATTCGTTTCAAAATTCATTATAATATCTACAATAAATATGTGATATGAAAAGATAATACTGACTATTTTTATTTACTGTGAATCAAAAAATTGCTTATTTCTACCCCTGGGATGATATATACCAAAAATATGAAAAAATATGCATTCACTATTTTAAAAGATGACTGAACCGATTTTCACAAACTAAGATTCAAATAAAAGGTATTATGGTCCCATAGCCTGCTATTGAATTTCATTTAAATGTGACTTTCGGTTCCGGAGTTATATGGTAATATGTGAAAATTTGAGAAAAAGTTTACACTCAATTATCTCTGGAACAACTCAACTGATTTTCGCATACTAAAATTCAAATGAAAGGTCTTTTAATATCCTAAAAATTTGTAGAACATTTTATCTGGATCCGACTTTGGTTCCGGAACTAAAGCGTGATAAGTGTAAAGTTACCAATTTTATTAGTATTTTTCCACAAACAATAGTTAAAAACAGGTACAAATCCCATAAAACTGTCTGATGAATTCTTATAGTTTGCAGAGATTGCTAGTTTGTGGACACTTCATACTTCTTACTTAATTCGGTACTACTGGTTCTCTCTTTTCCTGTTCCAAGCACCGAAAGTGGAGAAGAAAAACTCCTAAAACTAAATTCACTTCGATTTCTCTGCGATGCTTGAACCGATTTTCACAATTCTTGATTTGAATTAAAGTTCATACTGTCTTTGAAGCTACTGTGAAATTTCATCCGGATCCGACTTCCGGTTCCGCAGTTACAGGGCGATGAGTGTCAAAGTTTCCAAATCGCCATATAGAGTAACAATATGTAGAGCACCGAAAGAAGAAGAAAACACAAAACGAACAAGGCGTGCTTTGTTCTATTTCGTACACGTTGCGTAGTGATGTCAATAATAATAATAATAATAATAATAATAATAATAATAATAATTATTATTATTATTATTATTATTATTATTATTATTATTATTATTATTATTATTATTATTATTATTATTATTATTATTATTATTATTATTATTATTATTATTATTATTATTATTATTATTATTATTATTATTATTATTATTATTATTATTATTATTATTATTATTATAAAAGTAATAATCCTACTACATGTTTTATGCTGCTGATTCATGCTGTTTAGCTTGACTTACATATGCAAAAGTAACAAAAACGCGGGCTCGCTTCGTTTGTAAGAGTTCGTTGAATCGAAATATAGCATGAAATAGTAAGTATAGGTACGTTCAAAACTGTTCCAATTTGTAGGTCAAATTTGTTGGTAGCAAACGAACCAACTTCGATTATTCCGTTCATCTGAATCCGGTATCGGAGGAAATGGAAATTGTGATTAAAAACTGCAAAAAAGATCTCACTCACTTTTCTTGGAGATGGCTAAATCGATTCCGGAACTACAGGTTCCGGTTCCGGAACTACAGGTTAAACAGGATTTGTAGAGTTTGTGAGATTAGATCCGAACAAATTTTCCTATTTCCATTCAATAAAAAGTTGATTATGCGAATTTCACGGTTATATTTATGATGTAATGAATAATACGAGAAAGGCATCATTACACCACTAGGTGGATTAAAATAGGTTTTTATTTCAGTCTTAAAATTCCTTCAGGGCTGTGAATATTAGACTCACGATGGATTTCATTTTGATTATATCCCGAAATGTGTACGTCAGACCGAAATGTATAAGAGTTGCCTCCGTTACCCTACTCAATATATGGCTTCAAACCTCTTGTGGAAAAAAATTACAGGAATCAAGCGCGGTAACTATGAGGTGGCAAAGCAGTTTTTACCCTCCAAAAGATTTATTGGAGTGGCCATGCCCTTCCAATATTTTCATAACTGGAATAAATATTTGACACTTTTTTCTGTTATCCCTGTAGTTCGTCTCCGTAATCGTTCATATTTCTTAACTAAGTTACTACAATTTTTAAACTAATTTACTACAATGTGAAATGTGCTATACTTTACCACTTTCGAATATTGGTTATTACTGGAATAGTAAGGAAAATGTTTGTGATCGTGTCAAAACTTTCGGAAGAGAAACTAAACTTTCTTACTTGGTGGCTTTTTATTTGATCTAACATCTTCGTTCCCTTTATAACAATGTTTTATATATTGCAAAGTTTAATGATCTGTAGTAATAATTTTGAAACTATTTCACATTCACTGCTTCTCCTAAGATTTCTTTAGAATTAGCTAATATGGGTTTTTTCGCATAGAACAAGTGAGCATAAAGACTTCGAACATCGCTTTGGTACTGCAAAATTCATGAATCCTTACCGAAATATTTTTTATCATTTTACTAAAAATATTATTATAGGTGCTTGAACTTCGACGTAATGATCTAATCGATGACATCAAATTCAGCACGGAATCTGGCGATTGACTTGCTCGCTCCCCCACTTCTAGGTGGCCACTAAAACGTGGAGATGCACGCAGTTGCTTGCAAGTACCATGCTAAATAATTCACCTGCTTTTATTCGATTTAGCTTTTATGGAAACTTCAAACATTTTCATTCTATTTTCTACATCAAAATAAAAAAATATACTCTCCTCCCAAAGCCGGCACACTGCACTTTCATTACGAAATCATTAGCCTTTTGATGGTTCAATAAAATATCCCTTAATCATCTAAACGTCGGACTTCCTCTTCTGATGATGTCCTTTTGTGGTGGGTCTCGTCCTTCATCTGCGCTCCCAACCCAGCCACTTTCCGTTCCCTACTTTGCTCAATGACCGTGCCGTGCACCACACACACATTCCACTCAATTATTGTGTGTGGCTTCCTCATCGGATTGCACTCACGTGTCCGTAACCTCATTTTTTACGACGGGCGAAAAAAAGAGCAACCCCACCCAAATCAGCTCGGCACTGAACTGTAAATCAACAAACAGTAGGCCGAGGCAAATCGACTCTGTGTGTGAGCACCCGGGGATGGGCAAAAGCTGTTGCGTTATTCGAACCTTTCCCGACAAACCGATTGGAATCTAAAGTCGTCAATAACTGAACTAATCATGTTGAGAGGGTCAAATTCCGCTGGGATTTCCCCTTTCCGAAGTGTGTGAAATTTACTTTTTTCCAAAGTACCATCTTTTCTTCATTTCGAATGGGTTGTTTGTTGAGAAATTTGCTTGTCCTTCGACCGACCAGCACATGTTCGATGGTAGAATTTATGTGATTTACATTTCCGATTGCCTCCGTTCCAATGCGGTTTGGGGTTTAAGTGGAACCGATATAGCTGTCAAATAAAATCGACCACCCCCGGTTGTGGTGCGACGGCCGGTTGAATTATGAAAATTGATACTAAAAAATGGATTGCCCCTCTGGCTGAGGGACTATCATCGGGTTGAAATGATACACCTTCTAGAAAAAAAACCGCATTGGTCACATAAATCAACGGGACACTGGTTTCCCCGTGGGAGCCTAGCTAGGAGTTGAAACAGTGCGGTTTCGAAAGATCCAACAAGGGTCAATTCAATGGACATCATTTGCTGTGGTCGAGTTTCAATTACAATAAAAATTAAACATTGATAGACTGGAGAACCGAATGCAGAATCAACAGTACAGGAGGGGAAGGACGTTTCGATTGGGTTATCCTAGATTTACAGCCGGTTAATTCAGTAGTCGAATTCGATTATTTTGTCAACTCTTTTATCAATCGGATACATTATTCAGGGAAATGCAGCTCAAAACATTTGTACCAAAATGGAGCTAGTAGTTTTTTTCATAGTCTCAATTCACGTTTAATCAGATTCTTACAACTTTGCCCATTAGAGATTTACTATATTCCCCGTTAAAAGCACCACATCAAAAGATTAGCTGTCAACGTGTGGAACAACTTCTGTTCAACAAGGGAATTAGTGTCAACCGAATTATAATTCTACCGGTAGCACCAAAATTGCGTAACACATACACTCAGGTCGCCGGAACTGGCCCCCTCTGCTTCGTTGTTTTTTCCCATTCATTTTCCCACCGCCAGCAAGCGACACACACAAACACGGATTACGATCCGGAGATTAGACTTTGATGAAGTCGAGCTTGTCAAACATCCTGATGCAATCAATCGAACTAGCAGCGAAATGTGGTTGGAGAAAGTGGTCCGCGGCGGCTGCTGCCGATGAGAAGGATGATGTGTGATTTCCTCTTGAGCAGCAGAGACGACATGCCATCGTAAACCGGGAGCTAGAATCAGGAACGCACATCGTCATGCCACGTGAACTGCGAACGATGAAAATGCATGAGAAAACAAGCAGATAATAAAAGGAAGAGTATCATCATCACATCACAGCAGCCTGTCGTCCAGACGGGAGGAACGTTACTGCGCATGACTTTATTATTGCGATGAAAAGGATGCTTTTTACTGGTTTTGAACGAAAGAAAAAAAAGTTGCAGAAAAATATCCTATTGAAACAACCAATCGTGACTGGGTAAATTGAAGTCCGCCATCAAATCGATTTTTGGGTTTTTTTTTCTACGGAAAGCACGACCTTTTTTTAGCGTTTCTGGAAATAAGCTTTAATCAAATTTACAAACAGTAGTTGATACGGATACTTCCATGCTTGTTTTACGAAAAACGGTGGGAATAGTCAAAGCAACACCGCATACATTTACCGGAAATCCCTTTATTTGATTTCATCGTGATTTGAAAAACTGTAAGAGTCCGCTTTAAAATATTCATTTCGCCTGAACGGCCAACGTTTAGCATATTTATTCCTTCATCTTGAGGACAAATCCATTAGAAATATTTTTTGTCAATTAGATTTCAACTTTCGTTGCAACTTTGAATAGGGTAAGGGCTCCCTATTTCATCTCAGCTCCAATTTCCATCTCATTCCTTCACCTCATAATTTTGAACATTAATCATATCTTTAAACGTACCTGAACAAAACTGTGGAACGTTTTAAAACATTTATTCTAGGTTTTGCCACACTTTCCAATTGAAAAAAAATAGTTTGAGAACCGATCGCTTTTTTTTATTTAAAATAAACTCACTTTTTGATTTAGGAACGGGGACTTTCGTCTGAAGTTTTACAATCTATCATGTTTCTGAATAATTACTAATCGATTTGTCTCAAAACATGATCACTATTTCACATAATTACACCCCTATTCAATGTTGGATGACTTTATAGTTAGTAATGTTCACTTTCCACTTGTTTATTCAACGATTAAAGACTTCTGAAATTACCTGATAAACAATTAAAGCAATGAAAAATATAAGATGAAAATTTGCACTCATACACTTGATTGCGCTTTGTTTTCATCTCATTTCGTATCGCAAGGTTGCCAAGTTTTCTCATAATGTAATATAAAAAAAATATTTTTTCTTCTTTAAATTATCATCAACAAGCATTTTTTTTTTTTTGGTATGCTTGACATTAGTTTAATTGTATCATTGATATTTATATATAATTCAAACTGTTTCAGACTAGAATATTACCAAATAGAGCGTGTTAAATACTAATCAAATAACCATTGTGGCACATCTAGTAACACTGGTTTCTTTCCGCTATACGTCACCACAACACTGTTAAATGTGTGAGTTGCATCGGCTGTGCACAGAGATGCCAGATATTTTCATACAAAATATGTATCTGCTCTATCTGTTTCCACTAATAAAGTGAATCAAATGCAAAATGGTTTAAAATTTTAATATAAATGTTTATCAGTGTTCACCATCAAATATTTGAACAAAAGTTTTCCATTTTACCATGTGATTTTAAATGTACTTTTAAAAAAGTACTGTAACAATCAAATACTAACAGATACTCAGAGAGAAAAGTCTAACGTGTTACTTCTCACTTTGTATGAACCTTCACAAATCTGTATTAAATTTAGAAAAACTGTAATCTGATTAATCGAACGTGAACGCAAAAAACTATACAATACAGATAAATCTGTACAAATGGCATGGTAAAATTTTAAATTTAAAACGAAAGGTAACGAAAACGATCCAAACAATTTTAAACGCCGAAATGATTCCAAACTATTTCTAAAATTATCGTGTGTTGTCTCATAGTTGGCATTAGGCCCTTCTTAAGGAGAATTCTGACATTTTGAACCTGATAGTATAATAGTGCAATATTCTGGGTTTGATTGCTGTCGCCATTGCTAATTCATGGGATGAATAAAGAACCAACGATAGGATGACTATAAAACCTTTGAGATGAAATTACGAGCACAGTAGTGAACATATCAGAAGTGTTTTCAGCTGATTTTTTATTCATTATTTTAATTTCCAAGGAATGTGAATCAATTCCCAATGTGGAGCAAGGCGAATTAAGCAGAAATATGAAAAAATCGTAGTGATTTTAGCGGCTAAATCAGGGTTTTAAGGTAATGTCCTTACCAATGAGATGAAATAGGGAGCCCTTACCCTACAATCAACAAAAGTAGTCGTATCCATTTCTAGTAGGTATATAGAACTAACAAAAGTACGTATGATGCTGTTATAAATATACAATAAAATATTCCTTCAAATTGTAACAAGAAATTTTCGAATAAAGACATTTATTCATCAATATCTGCAATATTTTTATTCATTAAAACAAAAATTAAAGGCACACTACTTAAGCTCTAAGATGCCAAGGGCGTTTTCTAATTTCAATTAACGACTAACTTAAAACTAGGATAGTATCATTAGGTAATGTCGTATTCCGGTCGCAATGGTCGATTCTAGCAGATTCAGTCTGCAGCTGGTGATCGGCAGTGGCCGGTGGACTGAATATAACACGAGAGTCCTCCAGGCAACGTTGATACGTATCTATGGGTCCGCGGGAAACACCCCCAGGCTACGAAGACCCGGCCCGCATGTTGGTCATCGATTGAGTCAGCTTTTCGTGGACGATGATGGTGATATTGCCGAAGAGAATGAAAGAAACATAAAGAAGTAGATTTTGTAGAAAACGGAGTAAAAAGGGGTGTGTGGGAACGGAATGACTAAGAACGACAAAAGATCTAGCTAGTTGACACTGAGATTGTGAAAAGACGAGGGAAGGAGAAGTGAGAAGGTTAGTGACAGCAAAAAGATCTTGTTAGTTTCAATAGAGATGGTAGACAGACGGGGGGTCGGGAGAATCGGGCGGATGTTAGTATTGAACCTGTGGGTGAAGATTATTCTTAGCCTCGACAACAGAAAGGAGAATGTACTCTGCCGGATACAACGGATTACACTTGTAGGTAAATGTCTTTAAGGTACTGGTATATGAGCAGCATATATGAACTATCTCGACTCGCCAACACATCCCGAACCGGAACCTCAGGCGGTCTACCTCGGGCCCTAAGGGATTCCAGTAGCTTCGACCTGGCGTCACGATACTCTGCTGTGAGGGTTATCAGGGCATGCTCGATGTCCTGATAACCCTCACCACAGGTGCAGAGACCGCTCGTTCACCTTAGCCAAAAAGTCTGCCTATCTATATTTGCATGGAAACAGACGAAAAATTGTCCAGCAATCGAACGTACAAACCTTCCTCAATCGATGGGCATCGATCGGAGCAAATTTATTAATTTTAGTAAATGCGTCCGACGATGACTGAAGAACAGTAAGCCAAAACGTTGTGCTATACAAAAATAAAAAATGACGATTTTTTAATTCTCATCGAAAAGAATCAATAATTCAGCAAAATCTAACAAAGTTGCGGTGATTATATATGGAATATGAACTTATGAAACCTTCTATGACACACATGTAAGTTTCGCTATCAAGTAATATCCATACACTCATAAACCCATCTTTCTTCATAACATGTCCGTCTAACACTTGAGCTTACTTATTTACTGTATTATACTCACTCTTAAACGGTTACTTTCTTTTTACTAATAAAAAAGGCTTCCAGTCCAATTGCCAGTTCAAAATGAAGTGAACTCTAAATTTTATTCTCTTAGCATAATCCATTTCTGCTTATTAACACCGAAACATATTTACATAAAATAAGAGGGGAAAAAGGGTTCGAGCTTTTAGCTCGACTCTGAATGAACCCATAAACTACACTCTAATTATAATTAATTCATTAGCCTAGTTTATTACAAATTCTTCCCTCTTAAGTAATTCGAATAATCTATATGTTATGATTTGAAACTAGAAACCTAACAATTCATGTGTTCATTAATTTCATTTCATCACATATTAAATTTCGAACCAAATCTTATTTTCGATAATCTCTTATCTAATGTAATACAAAAAAATATTTGTCCATCTACTTGAAATATAAATATTCTCTATCGATAGCGCTACTTTCATAGTTAGATCTTTCCAACTCATTTGAACGCAAACCTTCCGGGCGCATTTCGCTTCTAGCTGGTGGTGGTACTGGTGAGAAACCTGTGAATGGTGTGTCGTCATCCGAATCATCAAAACGTCTCTTCGTACCTTGATTTGGTACATGGTTGGATGTCTCCGGAAAATAAAACGCCACATGCGCCTGCGTTCATGTTCATTAGCAATTGTGATCTGCCCCCTGTGGGCCGAGATCCATACTGATCCGATCTACGGATACGATCTGAAAAATGTTTGTACAAACTCTTTTAATAAATTTGGCTTCCAACCATTTTTGAGTTTCTTTTATTTTATTATTTTTGTAGTAAACCTTGTCTCATTCAACCAGCTTAGCAAAAGGATCAATAATTTCTTTTTCAATTTGATTAGGCAACTATTACGGTAATTGAAAAGGAAGTAGTCTAACCGGTCTTGTATACCCAAGCCTTTCATTTCAGAGTCTATAAGGATTTTTTTTTAGAATATCTTTTGCCACCCGCACCAGGTGTTCTGCCTGTTCATTACACCCAAACCTCCGTTTACGAACACTTTTTATACGTAACCTCTTTTTACGTACCTCTTTTTACGAACCAAATCCCAAAAAACGTAAACTTTTTTTACGAACCAACTCAAAATAACGTAAACTTTTTTTACGAACCTACTTCGTAAAAAGAGGTTTTGTCATTCATCGAAAGCGATTTCCGACTTCATGGAAACTACTACAATATAGGTATTTTTGGAACGGGTTTAAAGAGTAGATTCCGGAAAATGATGTTTGAGGTATTTTGGAAATCCAAGATGGCGACTTCCGGTTGATTGATATTCCTTGAAAACCCATACAATATGGGTATTTCCGGAACGGGGTTAATGAGTAGATGTCGGAAAATGATGTTTGAGGTGGTTCTGAAATCCAATATGGCGACTTCCAGTTTGTTGATATTCCTTGAAAACCTATACAATATAGGTATTTTCGGAACGGAATTGTTGAGTAGATGTCAGAAAATAATGTTTGAGGTAGTTTTGAAATTCAAGATGGCGACATCCGGTTTGTTGATATTCTTTGAAAACCCTTGCAATATGGGTATTTTCGGAACGGAATTGATGAGAAGATGTCGGAAAATTATGTTTGAAGTGGTTCTTAAATCCAAGATGGCGACTTCCGGTGTGTTGATGTTCCTTGAAAACCCTTGCAATATGAGTATTTTCTGAACGGAATTGATGAGTAGATGTCGAAAAATTATGTTTGAAGTGGTTCTCAAATCCAAGATGGCGACTTCCGGTGTGTTGATATTCCTTGAAAACCCATACAATATGGATATTTTCGGAACGGAATTGTTGAGTAGATGTCAGAAAATAATGTTTGAGGTAGTTTTGAAATTCAAGATGGCGACATCCGGTTTGTTGATATTCTTTGAAAACCCTTGCAATATGGGTATTTTCGGAACGGAATTGATGAGAAGATGTCGGAAAATTATGTTTGAAGTGGTTCTGAAATCCAAGATGGCGACTTCCGGTTGATTGATAGTCCTTGAAAACCCATACAGTATAGGTATTTTCGGAACGGAATTGATGAGTAGATGTCAGAAAATAATGTTTGAGGTAGTTTTGAAATTCAAGATGGCGACTTCCGGTTTCTTGATATTCCTTGAAAACCTTTACAATATGGATATTTTCGGAACGGAATTGATGAGTAGATGTCAGAAAATAATGTTTGAGGTAGTTTTGAAATTCAAGATGGCGACTTCCGGATTGTTTATATTCCTTAAAAACCCATACAATATGGGTATTTTCGAAACGGTATAGTGTTTTAAAGGAATAAAGAGTTAAAGGAAAATGGCAAAAACAAAAGATAATAATCAACCGGAAGTCACTGTTTTGCATTTCAAGACCACCTCAAACATAATTTTCCGACGTCTACTTTTAAATCTCTTTCCGAAAGTACCCATATTATATGGGTTTTCAAGGAATATCAAGAAACCGGAAGTTGCCATCTTGGAACTAAGAACCACCTCAAACATTGTTTTCTGACATCTACTCATCAATCCCGTTCTGAAAATACCCATTATGTAAGGGTTTTCAAGGAATATCAAGAAACCGGATGACACCAATTGGATGACAGAACCACCTCAAACATCGTTTTCTGATATCTACTCATCAATCCCGTTCCGAAAATATCCATATTGTATGGGTTTTTCAAGTAATATCAACAAACCGGAAGTAGCCATCTTGGATTTCAGAACCACTTCAAACATCATTTTCCGACATCTACTCATTAACCCCGTTTCAAAAATACCCATATTGTAAGGGTTTTCAAGGAATATCAACAAACCGGAAGTAGCCATTTTGAATTTCAAAACTACCTTAAACATCGTTTTCTGACATCTACTCATCAATTCCGTTCCGAAAATACCCATATTGCAAGGGTTTTCAAGGAATATCAACAAACCGGAAGTCGCCATCTAGAATTTCAAAACTACCTCAAACATCTTTTTCTGATACCTACTCATTAACCCCGTTCCGAAAATACCCATATTGCAAGGGTTTTCAAGGAATATCAATAAACCGGAAGTCGCCATCTTGAATTTCAAAACTACCTCAAACATCGTTTTCTGACATCTACTCATCAATTCCGTTCCGAAAATATCCATATTGTAAAGGTTTTCAAGGAATATCAAGAAACCGGAAGTCGCCATCTTGGATTTCAGAATCACTTCAAACATCGTTTTCCGACATCTACTCATCAATTCCGTTCCGAAGATACCCATATTATTAGGGGTTTTAGGCAATCTCAATAAACCGGAAGCCGCCATCTTGGATTTTGAAACGAACCCAAACATCATTTTCTTGCACTTACTCTTCACATCCGTTCCGAAAATAAACATATGATGCGCGGTTTCCACAATAATCACACAAAACTTTTTTTACGAAGTAAATTCCAAATAACGTAAACTTTTTTTACGAACCAAATCACAAATAATGTAAACTTTTTTTACGAACCAAATCCCAAATAACGTAAACTTTTTTTACGAACTACCTCTTTTTACGAACCCCCGTTTAGTTCGTAAATGGAGGTTTCGGTGTACTTTGGGGGTGATGGGGTGGGCTTTTCAATACTCGGATTCCTTGCCTTTCAAGATAAGACACAAAATATTGAGAATTGAATAGTGGTCCATTATCCGTAACAATTGCGTGTGGTAAACCAAAACATGCGAAAAATTTTGGAAACTTTTTTATAACCTTTTCTGCATCTGTTCCAGACTTCATCCATATGATTTCAAGTCATTTCGAAAAGCTGTCCACGATCAACAGCAGAACGTAACTTTCAAAATAAAAGAAGTCAGCATGAATTCGACTGAATGGTCTGGATGTTAACTTCCACTCGTATGTTATGTTAGTGCCTGGAATTGTCGCCATTTTAATACATGTGTCACACTTTTTAACATAAGATTCTATGTCATTATTCATTTCGAACCAGAAAACATGTATCCTTGCGTGCTGCTTCATTCTAACTATCCCCGCGTGATTAGCATACATAAGCTTTAATATTCTATTGTGTAAGGTAAGAGGTACTACAAGCCTAATTTAAAACATCAAACAACCTTCATCTCTTCTAAATCTTGATGTTGATAGTAAATATCTCTTAAGTTTTTATTGATCCTCTCTGACCAACCCTTCTTTATGTATTTTAAAATTTACTGTAAATGAAGGTCACGTTCAGTCTCTTGGGAAATCATATGGTAATCAAGTGGAAGATCCTTTGAAAAATTTAAACTTTTAATATTGTTATTGTTTCTCAAATGACTTTGGAATCTCAATCGCATGGGGGAATCTTGAGCAAAAGTCAGCATTACCCATCTTGTCTGACGGTCTCTAAAGGATATCAAAATTATATATAGACAATTCCATTATGTAACGTTTCAATCTAGTTACAAATATAGAATTTCGTCCTAATCTTCCAAAAATTCCCATTAGTGGTTTATGATCTGTATATATAGTAAATTTTTGTCCATATACGTCCATTACCGAAAAATAAGTAAAATAAATGGGTTTTTCTATTCCATAAATTAAATGGGCTATTACACCGCCTAATCCATAAGAAGAAGCATCGGCACACAAAACTATTGGTTTCTTGGCATCATATAACACAAGTATGTTTGCGCTTAACAACTGGCGTTTACTATACCTGAATGCTTTTACGAATTTTTACATCCTTCATTAATAATTTGTACAAAGGACTCAACGTCGAAGATTGATTTGGGAAAAATTTGTTATAATAATTTATGAGTCCTAGGTATGCCTTTAGTTGTGTCACATTTTCTGGAACTTTTGCTTCTTAAATCGTTGCAATCTTATCTGGATTGGGCAACCATCTTCAGAGATAATATGCCCTAAATAAAGTAATTTATTAACAAAAAATTTGCACTTGTCAAAATTTACTTTTATATTGGCTTTATGTAATCGATCCAGCACTAAAATTAGTTTTTATGAGCAATCTTCAAAATTTTTTCCGGCAATCAACACATCGTCTAGATAACAGTAGACATAGTCCAGTCCCTTTAGTACAGTGTCCATTATTTGCTGGAATATGGCAGCACTTGAAGAGGCACCTTGTGGAAGCCTATTGTAAGTAAAGAGGCCTCGCATAGTATTTATAACAACGAATTTTCTTGATTCCTTTGATAGATTTAGCTGTGTGTAAGCATTTGACGAATCAAGCGAACAAAATATTCTACAATTCGCCAAAGACGCAAACAAATCTTGAGCGGTAGGTAGTGGATACGTGTTTGGGATCAAAACCTTATTCAACGAAACCTTACAGTCTTCATCAGTCTAATAGTGTCATTCTTTTTCATAATCACTATTACTGGTGATGCCCATAGACCCGTAGTCAACCCGTAGTCGTTTAAAATAGTCATGGACATTGTCAGTTTTTTTTAAGTATGTTCGATTGATTTAATTGAATTTCGTTGCTGATTTTTGTACCGAAAGCAGCTTTTTTGTATGTGCCCTTTCTGTTTACAAAAGTTACAAACAAAAATGGAGTATCCACCTCGGCTGGACGATCTGTGTCCCGAACGCGACCTATCCCTATACGAATAATGGCTGAAACGACCTTCACGGTCTCTGCCGTTTCTGCTTCGAGATCTATCACGCCTCAAATCATCACCCCTGGTTTCGTAATTGTTCTCTCTTCTCCCCAAACGATGTTTGACGGAATTTATATTCAAACTTTCATCCGAATTTAAGATCTGAGCTCTAGACGTTGCCAGCTCACTATTTGTAATGATTTTTTCTGCCGTTCTAACGGACAAGTCTTCTTCGTCTAATACTCTTTGTTGTAATTTTTAATTATAAACTCCAAATATTAGTTGGTCTTTTATGGCCATGTCTCGAAATTCCCCGAAATCGCATTGCTCGGCCAGAAGTTTCACACCCAGAATAAAATTTTCTCCGGATTCTGTCGGTCCTTGTTTTCGGCAACGCAACTTAAACCTTAGAACCATATCCGAATCAACTTTGTCAAACCTTTCTCTCCGTTTTTTTTTGTAATAGCGTCATAGCTTAAAGTTTTCAAATCCGTTCCTGGGTAAAGTAATTTTAATTCTTCAAAAACGCGCATCCTGGAAACACTCATGAATATGTCCTTTTTCCGTTCATTTGTAATGTTATTGCATGCAAAGAAATACTCCGAACGCTCAATATAATTGGAGAAGGATGTGCCCATTACATATGGATCAATTTGTAAATCGTTTTCTTGAAGGAAAAGTGTGCTCATTAAAACCAACACGAATTGATTGAATGAATTATCCTTTACATCATTGTTAATGTTGTTTTACAACTAAAATAGCCTGGCTATCTCATGTTAGGTGACGGTGACGCGAATTTAACATACAAGTGGTCGAAGGCGATATTCCGAACCCGAAGGATGCTAACATCGATGACATAACAGAAATACTGCGAGAAGAGCTGCATACTTCACTTTTAACTTTCACAGTGTGTTTTGCACAGTTTCCAAAACGGTCATGAAGATCCAAGTACCGACTTTCCTATCAGTTTCAGCTCATCACTGTCGCGATACTTAACGTCGTATTGAGGCTTCCATCTTTGATGAAGCGTGGCCCTCATAGTAATTTTACTGCGTGGCCCTCATAGTAATTTTACTAGCGTGGCCCTCAGTAGTAATTTTACTTATTACAGCGCTCCTAGCGGACGGTTTCAGAAGCTTAAAAGCAATCACCGTAACATCGTGATGTATACCCTGGAAAATCCATTTGATTCGCATGTTGAAGCTGGCTAAAATGTTAAATTTTCCTAGAAACATCGCACAGCACATGCTCGAAACGTGCAGGGTGACTTGGACAGTGCCATCAAAGAGAGACGGATATCATCGCAACAACAAAAACCCGGCATCGCTCATTTAACATAGAATCGACACCAGTACGAGAACGAATTTCTCTCGATGACATTTCTGAGACTCAAAGGTTAGTACGTTGCTGTGGGGATTTTCTCTGAAGCAACAAACGGTCGCTTATTCTCGTTTTGCGATCCGATTCTATACAGGCAGTTGATAATTGCGATAGTTGTGTCTATGAAAATGTCTGTGAATGCTCCACACAAGGATTTTGAAATATTGCAACCTAGTATGAGAATCATTAAGTTGAATCATCGATTCGATTTTCTGCGATAATTGTCAACTTGCGATTCTCTCTTGGGAAATTCCACACATCAACGATCATTATCAGACTGTAATTTTTTTAAGGGCGTGAAATTCTCAGAGTATGAAGTGGAGCGAAGAAATGTAGAAAAATTCTCTCACGGTTCATGCATTTAGAGACTCGAGTTCTCGTAGCATCATCTACCGGATTGAAAATGTTGTATACAAAATAGAAAGCAATATAGCAGCTTCTGTCAAATTTTCGGCTATCACCAACACTGATTATTATGAAAATTCACTACCAAATTGGCTTACAGGCCTACCGCGCCAGTAATCCTACTCATTAGCTTACGTATGAGACAAATTCGGACAGCATCTTGAAGGTTAAGGTTCGAGGACGTGAATTTGGAGATTTACAAAACCGAAAAGTCAAAATCTTGGCATTACATTCCTTTTGTGGAATTTGGCCTTTCTGTTTCAACAGACTTCGCAGCCGATTCTTAGTGTACAGAATCATTGCATGGCTAGTACTATGGATCCTACTGACACTAAGAATCCTTCCAGGTCGGGGCTCGAACATACGACAACTGGCTTGTAAGACCAGCGTCCTATACAAAACTAGAGATGGGCAAAACAGTTCATTTTAAAGAACCGTTCAGTGATGCAGAGTTCTGTTGAAAGAACTAGTTCTCCAGAGCTGTTCGTTCGTTCTTTTCATAGTTGGTTTGTTCGTTCAAAGACTAAACGAGAACTCACCTTTGTAAGCTTAAGCGAGGAAAAAAAGGTCCCTCGAAATAGAACCGAGGTTTCGTGACGAAACTTTCTTATTAGTACCGTTCTTGAAAAAAGGTTGAGCGAGCTTAAAAAACAAAAAAAAGATCCCTCGACTTTGAACTGAGGAACTACCGTTCTCGAAAAAAGAACTATAGCTCGTTCATTCTTTCAAAAGAACTAGTTCTTCTGAACCGTTCGCGAACGAATTGCCCATCTCTATACAAAACCGAACATCTCCGAAAACCGAATCCTTTTTGAAGTTCTTTCATCTTTTTTCTTCGTAGAGGTCCTTCAGGATATCTTGCTCACAAAGTAGGTACCACAGATAACCATACCAGTACTTGCTACCGAGATTGATCAATCATGATGCGGTGTCATTTGTGAATAAAAGGAGTCGTGAAATCCAAACTCGTATAAACCTTCGATATTTAAATTTAGTACCCGCTCCGGGTGAGACGTTGTTCTCAGTACGGACAATCGTTTCTCCCTTCACGAAAAATACTTGATAGTTGAGTAGTCGAGATAGTCAGCAGCACTCGTGAGTGCGTAACATTAACATTAGATTTAACACATGTAGCATTTTTTTTAATTCATTCCCAAGTATCCGTAAGTCTCAATAATTTTAAAATATGAAATCTATTTAGGTACATGCATTAACAATTTTTGCCTAACGCGTATACAATAAGGAAATATATCGCTGTGCAAAAAGTGAAACAGATCAGAGCTAAGCGTAGCGAAAGTATCCATTTGGAATGGCACGCTTCGATTACCAACGAGAGAATCGAGTAGTGTTTCCATTTCCTAAACCGGACCACCGGTCGCAGCGATAATGATGACAACCGTGCCAAACAAGACGTTTTCCTGCTTTAGTGTGAGAATATTGTCACTTTTTTCTCAATCGTAAATTTAAAATAAAACAAACTAAAATAAAACGACACCAGTACCGATCGCATTTGTGTGGCTTGTTGTTCTCCAGGGTCATAAATAAAACCAAGAGAGACAGAAGTGAATAAATAAAAGTACGGAGTAGAAAAGGAACGAAACGCAGAAGACAGCCGAAACGCATAACCCGTCACCATCAGGAAGAGGAAGATCAACATAATTTTACTCGAAATGCTCTCGCACTTTACGAGCAAAGGCAACATCAGCGGTGTTTGATGGTGAACCAGCAACTATTACACTTGACAACCGGTGGGAAATGGGTTGTGCTCGGGACGGGGATTTCCGTATTGTCAGTGGTAGGAAGGAAAGCGGATGATGTATGTTGAATGAAATTCTTGTCGCTCCAAACCAGCGTTTTAAAATGTCCCACACACTGTCGGTATTATAGATTGCCGCAAAGCAGGCTGTGCTCATATATCAAGCAGGCCATGAGTCGGAACACACTCGAAAACGAGCGAGGATGTGATGTTAGATGAACAAGTGAAAACACAAATCACCGCTCTGGAAATTCGAAATATCTCACAAGTGCCGTGCTATCTATTTGGTGTGTTGGTGAGGGGGTGGCTCCGAGGAGACTCGATAAATAGAAGATGAATATGAAAATTCGTTTTAGCTTTTCCTTTGAGTCTGAATGTTTTATTAATGTTGGTAGGTGAGCGCAGGTAAAAGGGTACTTTTTGTACCGCTTTGAAGTCGTTTGTGGCAAACCGCTGCAATCAGACTAAATAATTCCGGTTGTCTATAGAGCTCAATTATTCTAATAAGATTACCTACCAGTTCGAAAACATCTTTTGACATTTGCGCTTGCTGTTATTTTCGTTAACGGATGTGTAATTTTCCACTGAGTCCAACATCGTCTAAGCATGGCACGTCGGAGTCTCATTCAAAGTTTGCACCATTCTTGAAAATTATCCGCAGCATTTCCATTGTCATTCACAAAAGCGATCCCGGTCTGCTGCTGAGGGCCACATGTTTTCCTTCTGTCGGCCTACTGAGCACGAGATCAAGAAAAGGTTGAATGCTTTTATTTTCATTTCACAGTGAAAACGTACTCATTTTAGTACCGACGTATTCCAAACAGACAACGAAGACACGGCCTGCATTGCATTCGAAGCACTTCGGAGTGAATTTTCTTCAACTTCTATATTTATTTATTCATTACTAAGAACATACATCATTCTTCTTTTCCTCGGCAGTGCGGATCGTACCCGCTGCCGCTGTTTAGTATATTGAGTTCACTTCATATCAACCGTATTTCCCCCCACACCAACTGACTATTATAAGATCCAAGGGTTTATTTTTAGCCACAAAATATAGCCATAGTGGTAAGATTTTCCTTTCGGTATCCGTTGGAAACCCGTTCGGCTGAACGTCGTTACACCTGTTTGTTTGTATTGTATGGAGAAATGTGATGTCCAAAATCAAGCTACTTTTCCGCTTCTTCGCAGTGCTGATGAACGAAAGCGAGATTATTTTTAAAAACCGAGCCATAGCTAAAATATATTAAAAATATCTATCTATCTACATATCTATAAGGCAGATCCACTCAGTTTAGTACGCATTCAACTTCAGGTATAAAGATCACCTGGTATTTGTAAGGCATTGAAGTAATTTAGTTTCTTAGTTTCTTAGTTTCTTAGTTTCTTAGTTTCTTAGTTTCTTAGTTTCTTAGTTTCTTAGTTTCTTAGTTTCTTAGTTTCTTAGTTTCTTAGTTTCTTAGTTTCTTAGTTTCTTAGTTTCTTAGTTTCTTAGTTTCTTAGTTTCTTAGTTTCTTAGTTTCTTAGTTTCTTAGTTTCTTAGTTTCTTAGTTTCTTAGTTTCTTAGTTTCTTAGTTTCTTAGTTTCTTAGTTTCTTAGTTTCTTAGTTTCTTAGTTTCTTAGTTTCTTAGTTTCTTAGTTTCTTAGTTTCTTAGTTTCTTAGTTTCTTAGTTTCTTAGTTTCTTAGTTTCTTAGTTTCTTAGTTTCTTAGTTTCTTAGTTTCTTAGTTTCTTAGTTTCTTAGTTTCTTAGTTTCTTAGTTTCTTAGTTTCTTAGTTTCTTAGTTTCTTAGTTTCTTAGTTTCTTAGTTTCTTAGTTTCTTAGTTTCTTAGTTTCTTAGTTTCTTAGTTTCTTAGTTTCTTAGTTTCTTAGTTTCTTAGTTTCTTAGTTTCTTAGTTTCTTAGTTTCTTAGTTTCTTAGTTTCTTAGTTTCTTAGTTTCTTAGTTTCTTAGTTTCTTAGTTTCTTAGTTTCTTAGTTTCTTAGTTTCTTAGTTTCTTAGTTTCTTAGTTTCTTAATTTCTTAGTTTCTTAGTATTTTTTTTTTCTTTGGTTCTAGGACTACCGTTTGGTATGCAAATGACAACTTTTTCCATCTCGAATCCTCATTGAATCTTCTGCTATAAACTTTGTCAGTACAAAAGAGAAACGAGCGTACACATCAATAAGATCGGGCTGACGAGATAAGCGAACAATTTCGAGTCACAAACGCAGAACGGATTAAAAACGAATTTAAATATTTCAAAACTCCCTTCTTTAACGTCACCGTCTGTCATCCTCTAAAACACTGTTGCTGTACACTAGTTTGTCACGGTGATAAATATCGGAAAACGAGATGACATTCTCCCGCTGATCGAATCCAACTCAATAACAAAGAAGAAGAGTGCGGGATTAAATACTTTGGTGTCTCCGAACTTGACTCACGCCGAGTGAACATAAAAGGCTGTCATTTGTTTTGTTTATTCTCTCGGCTACTTGTTTTCTTTGTACATTCCAACGCTTGCTTTGATTGATACCGAAAAACTTGACAGCAATGGTCGGGCCAGACAGAGTTTTCCAATTTATTCAACGTCGCCTCAGAAAACTCCAAACGTCCTCCAAAGACGAACTTCCCCGGGCAAGGTGTGATGATAAATGAGTTTCCAATCCCTTCAATTATCGATTCAACAAACGCGTGGACAGACCTCATGGGAAAGGAGAAGCAGAAGAAATGATGGAAATTGTAAAGGTGCCAGGATAATAGCACTCTCGGGAGGGCACGCACCGGAACAAGTGATTGCCGTCTGTCGACTGTCGGTGCCTTGCTGTGGTTTTGCTGCACAACCGCAGCGGATTTGCAGGCCCGTGGAACGGTTACGTAATTGAAGGGGTGGCTTTCAAAACAAGGACCATTCGTGCCTTTTCAGTGCGGAACAATTTGCATCCAAGGATAGTACAATGGAGGCAATTCAATAGGAAATTGATAGTTTAGATAATGGTACTGCTCAATTAAATGATAATCGGCTCTGATCAGAACTAATACGAGAGCAATATTTTGTGGTGCGTTCAAAATATCTGCCCATAGTCAGATGTTGAACACAATTTTATTTATATTTTATTTTATTTATATTAATATTTATTCATACCTTTATTTTACACGGCTCAAGATCTTAAAAATTAAACAGAGCCGGTGTATCATATTACATTGTATGAAAAATAAAATTAATAAAATAATATTATACTTGATCTTGCTAATTCTAGCTTTCTCGGGAAATATAATCTCTAGCATGAACATGTACAAAGTACTGTTCAATTATATTGCATTTTCAGAGATATTTCATCATCTCCACAGTAGTTTAATTTTTTATTCAAACGTTTTCCCGGATTGGAGACGGTTGCCAGTTCGATTCCTGTCTCTGGAGTGACATTTTACGCAAGTTTTCCGTTTCGTTATTTTTCATTCGTCAGTCCCTTTACCAGTTTGATAACAACGAAACATTCCCGAGCAACGCCGAGTAAATCCAGTAATATAAGTATTATGAGATATGCAATAAGACATTTTGTTTATATTAGCCATTTATACCAAGAAGGACATATTCGAACTATTCAGAAAATCGTAATTTCCTATTGCAGTGTAACACATCCGGATTTATAAATGGGAATTGCTGAACAAATGTGCAACATAAAAACTACGTTGTGATAACAAATCACAAATTCTAAATACACAACTTGATATTTTATGTCAGATTAGGCCTGGAGCTTAGCGCATTGAACAAGTGTATGAGTCTGACAATATGCTTAGTGTCTTCTAGTTGTTGGAAAGTAAGTGCTGTAGTATTTAAAGACTGTCCCAGAAAGTATGGACGCAACCAAAAACCGCTGCCATTTCGCAATGGTTCAGAGTCTGTCAATTTTTATGGCTGCGTCCTGTTGTTTACACTCTTCTCTAACTTGTGCACTTGTGCAGTTGTTTATTCGTTTTCATTAGTTTGTTTCGAAATGCGTGGACTTTCAGCAGAACAACGTCAAAAAATTGTGTACAAATGATGCACAGAACGCGGACTGTCACTGAGAAAGATAGCAAAAATGGAAGGAGTAAGTGAAAAAGCCGTGCGAAATGCAATCAGAAAGTTTGGTGAGGATAACACCTTGGAGGATAAACCGAGAACGGGTCGAAAAAAGGGTCCTGCTAACCCTCAGTTGGATAAACGTATACTGAAGGCGTTTGAGCAAAAAAGGAGGTTTCAGTTCGGGATGTGGTCAAAAAAGTGGACACTTCGAAGTCAAATGTTCTTCGTGCTAAAGAACGTTTGAATCTTCGAACCTATAGGAGCAGAAACAACCAAAACGTAGTCCGAAACAAGAAGCATCGATCAGGCCGAGGGTTCGAAAGCTGTACAGTACGATTCTTGCTGGAAATGGACGGCGAAACCTACGTGAAACTCGATTACAAAACCTTGCCGGGACCACAATATTATACGGTGCGAGAAGGGCAAGTGTCAAACCACTCCGATACATCGATTGAAGTCGAAAAATTTGGTAAGAAAGCTATGGTCTGGCAAGCAATTTGTAGCTGCGGTAAGATTTCGAAACCCTTCATCACCACTGCTTCAATGAACAGCGAAATATACATCAAGGAATGTTTACAAAAACGACTTCTACCCATGATTCGAAGCCACAAGGATCCTGTTGTGTTCTGGCCAGATCTTACTTCTTGCCACTACTCGAAATCAACGGTAGAATGGTATACTACCAAAATATGTCACTTTCGTCCCAAAAATTGTCCACAACTTCGACCAATTGAGGAATTTTTGGCATTAACGAAGGCACATCTTAGGAAACATGTCTCGAAAAAGATTGGAAAAAAAGTGTAAAAACTTGTCGCCAAGAAGTCTGTACGGAATTTAATGAGGAACGTTCGCAAGAAGGTGCGCCAGCTAGTCTACAATGGCTAAGTAGCAAATGTTGAGAATAATATTCTGTTGTTGTAGTCTAATATTATCAGTATATCGAATAAAATTTGAATATCTAACACTTGTGAATTATTTACAGCGAATTCAAAGTACGTCCATGCATTCTGGGACAGTCTTTAATATTTTAATTAGGGGGACGGGTATTGCATGATGGGAGAGTCGATGCCTTTCACACAGCTCTCCTGGGTTCAATTTCCAACCCCGCACATAGGGTCAGAATGGTTTTTCTGGTCAAAAGAGGCGAATGACCTTAAGGTTAAAACCTCTACAATCGAAAAACAAAATTAATCGACTATGGTTAGAATGATGCAAATAAGTATAGTAAATAGGTCACCTACAGCTCAATTTGAACCGCTCAGTTCACACAATTTATGTGACCCTTTATCAGAATCAGAACAAATTGGCTCAAATGGCACGTTCCCCTTGATATTTGGAGATTTGTGCCTTGCCATCAATTTGTTTTTAGCATCATTTTCCCGATATATAAGAGGGAAGGATTGAAAGGAAATGGTAAGGGTTGGACTAGGAGGATGGGAAAAATTGACGACACAAAAACACATAAAAGCAGAAGTAAATTCTGCACCCCTAAGGGATGCTGAACAATCTGCTGAGGATCACATTTAGTGGAAGCAGAAGGAAATTCTGAACCTCTACGAGGTCCCGAACAGTCTGCTGTTAATAAAACCTCCAACCCCCGAGAGGATTTAGAGATCTTACAAAAGCGACACCATTCTGCACTCCCGGAAGAATGCAGAACGACTCGCAGTATGTACGAGCAGAAGTAAATGCGGTACCCCCCAGAGGATGCCAAACAATCTGCCAAACCCTATTTAAGGTGAATACAGAAGGGATTCATTCACTCCAGGAAGAACGATGAACCCTTCTGACTATAGCTCCTTACCACATTGGGTGAGAAACGAGAGAATATCCTTCAATTTTAGCTCCGCATACACAGACTCAACCATGTATGGAGAACCAAAAACCCGGATACGTAGCTGCGTCAATGCGGGACAGTTACATATCAGATGATATGAAGTACCATAATCTCATTCACACAAATCACACGAATAATACTCAGCACGTTGAATAGTAGCCATGTGATAATTGAGTTTGCAATGTCCAGTCAGAGCTCTGACCAGAATACTTCAATGATACTTGGAGAAATGCAGTAGACACTTTGACATTTTCAGATTTAAATCTGGTAGAAATGCTTTTGTCTGAGCGCAAGTTTGCAAGCTGCGCCAGTAGCCGGCATGTTTGGATGCAGCCCAAGAACGTATCTTGTGCTTTATCCAACTAGTTGAAAGTGGTAAAGCTGGTTCAGGACCAACGAAATCATTCGTTGCACCAGCTCTAGCCAACTCATCAGCCCATTCATTTCCAGTAATACCAGAATGGCCGGGTACCCATATGAAGTAAACAGCATTTGAAATGCTGAGGTCTTCAATTTGAGTTCGACATGCGATCACTAGATTCGACCGTGAGTCATTCGAACTGAGTGCTTTTAAGGCTGCCTGACTGTCGGAACAAAAATAAATACGTTTACCACAGATCCTCTGCTGAAGTGCCGATTGTACTCCACACAGAATTGCGTAGATTTCTGCTTGAAACACAGTACAGTATCTACCAAGTGAATGAGACTGCTCCAGCCTATTTCACGACAGTAGATACCAGCACCAGCACGACCATTCAACAGAGAACCGTCCGTAAAACAAACTATGTGTTCATCAAGTTGTCGTTCCAGACAACCAGACAATCATTCCTAACGAAGAGGATAGCTCACATTGAATGTTTTAAAAGGAAAACTGCATGTGAGAGTTAGGTCACTAGGAGCGAGTAAATACTCATCCCACGGAACCATTTGAGACCACAAGCGAGTGTGACTGGTAGCATATTCTAATGGGTTACTGTTCCAAAGCCCTGTAACCCTAAGACGGTATGCACAAGATAATGCTTCTTGTTTTAGGAACACATGTAGTGGTTTAATGCACAGTAGCGCCTCTAGAGCAGCAGTAGGAGTTGTCGTGAATGCTCCTGTCATCGCCATTAGGACCATCCTTTGGAGATGATTTAGCTTTGACTGAACTGTCGCGACTTCTCCTTTCTGCCACCATACAAGACATCCATATGCTAAAATTGGTCTAACGATAGTTGTGTAGATCCAATGAATATATCTGGGTTTGAGTCCCCATGATTTTCCAAAAGCTCGTCTGCATTGGCCGAAAGCCATGCAAGCTCTTTTAATCCTGAAATCAATGTGAGCAGACCAATTCAGTTTTGAGTCAAGAATAACCCCGACGTATTTAACTTGATCGACCACAGTGACCCCTGAACCAAAGAACTGCAACGGACGAGCTCCTGTAATTATCCTACGATGAGTGAAAAGCACCATTGATGTTTTGCCCGGATTTACAGATAATCCAAACCTGACAACACCATTGTTCAACAGATCGCAGGGCTTGCTGCATTAAATCAAAGAGAGTGTTAATGCTTATACCGGTCATCAATATATGATAATCGTCGGCAAAACCATAAGTCGGAAATCCAAGGTTATTAAGTTTCCTTAACAAACTATCAGCGACTAGGTTCCATAAAAGTGGGGATAGTACACCACCTTGAGGACACCCACAGACACTCAGCTTTCTAATCTCTGGCCTGCCGAAGCGATGATCAAAGAAGTTGATTGCTAAGCATTGCGTGTATCCAGTAAGGGAAAAGCCCAAGATATTCCGTTCACGACTGCAATGTTTAACCTCCTGCAGCCATTCAGCCATCGGCACGGAAATACACCTTGACTTAGGAGTTCCTATTTTTGTGGCCTTTTACGACATGGAATAGGAAACCAGTGGATCAATTCTTGGTAAAAAATAATTCCGCCGGATGCCACACGGCTTACCTGTTTGGTGGACTTATACCACCGGTACAGGTGGACCGTAGCGTTATTCTTAGCAGTTGGGAAACCGCTACCGACACTACACGGCTATCTAGGCTGCTCAGAGAGGGAAGTTAACATTGATGGTCAACTTCCATGGATGGCCGAGCAGCCGGAACCTTAAGGTTAAAACCTCTACAATCGAAAAACAAAATTAATCGACTATGGTTAGAATGATGCAAATAAGTATAGTAAATAGGTCACCTACAGCTCAATTTGAACCGCTCAGTTCACACAATTTATGTGACCCTTTAAGGATATTACACTAGGTTTTGTATCCTATCTGATATCTCGAGCAAAAACGAATGACGACCGACTACTGGTCACCGCAGAATTTAAACATTTAGGAGTTTTTGGTTTGTACAAAAAGTACATATTTCTTCTCGATTTCTTGCGTTTCGCCTTCGGCTCATCAGTGCTTAAAGCAGTTCAATTTGAACCGCCATCTCCGCTTAACGCAACCGTTATAACTTTTGCACGTAATAACTTTCTTGTGTATCACTCTATTTCGCATAGCAAAGAGCTCCTTTACACAAACAGAATAACATGAGATGAACCGATTTGCAAACTGTGCGGTTCATTAACGTCGTGGAGGAGCTTGCAGCACACGTCAACAAGTGAATCTTTAGTTTGTGCACTGCTAATCTCGTACGAAAAACAATCATTTTCATCGGAATTCAGATGATTTTTAGCATTCGTTGAGAATGCTGGAAAACCTAGATCATCGATTTTTGGATGATCTTAATCAGGGCCTCTCGTCACCAGCACCAACAAGCTAAACAACCTTTTTCAGAGGAATGAAAATTCTCAAGAATTCATTTCGAAACAAGGATATATGAAAAACATATAAAGGGTGATTTTTTAAGAGCTTGAGAACTTTTTTAAACAATAAAACGCATAAAATTTGCAAAATCTCATCGGTTCTTTATTTTAAACGTTAGATTGGTACATGACATTTACTTTTTGAAGATAATTTCATTTAAATGTTGACCGCGGCTGCGTCTTAGGTGGTCCATTCGGAAAATCCGCTTTTTTATCGACAAATTTTGTTCAGCGATGAGGCTCATTTCTGGTTGAATGGCTACGTAAATAAGCAAAATTGCCGCATTTGGAGTGAAGAGCAACCAGAAGCCGTTCAAGAACTGCCCATGCATCCCGAAAAATGCACTGTTTGGTGTGGTTTGTACGCTGGTGGAATCATTGGACCGTATTTTTTCAAAGATGCTGTTGGACGCAACGTTACAGTGAATGGCGATCGCTATCGTTCGATGCTAACAAACTTTTTGTTGCCAAAAATGGAAGAACTGAACTTGGTTGACATGTGGTTTCAACAAGATGGCGCTACATGCCACACAGCTCGCGATTCTATGGCCATTTTGAGGGAAAACTTCGGAGAACAATTCATCTCAAGAAATGGACCGGTAAGTTGGCCACCAAGATCATGCGATTTGACGCCTTTAGACTATTTTTTGTGGGGCTACGTCAAGTCTAAAGTCTACAGAAATAAGCCAGTAACTATTCCAGCTTTGGAAGACAACATTTCCGAAGAAATTCGGGCTATTCCGGCCGAAATGCTCGAAAAAGTTGCCCAAAATTGGACTTTCCGAATGGACCACCTAAGACGCAGCCGCGGTCAACATTTAAATGAAATTATCTTCAAAAAGTAAATGTCATGTACCAATCTAACGTTTAAAATAAAGAACCGATGAGATTTTGCAAATTTTATGCGTTTTATTGTTTAAAAAAGTTCTCAAGCTCTTAAAAAATCACCCTTTATATATATATATATATATATATATATATATATATATATATATATATATATATATATATATATATATATATATATATATATATATATATATATATATATATATATATATATATATATATATATATATATATATATATACTTTTAGCTATACATTCAAAATTCTTACGTCCTTAGTTTGAATAAAATACCATAGAGCAGTCTCTTGTGATTATGAAAGCGACTTTTACCTTGTCGACTTATTGAGATAATAGATCTTTTAAAAAAGCGGGTGGGTAATGTCAGAGACATAACCGGATGACGTGAATACGAATAAAATGAATGGTTCAGTTTCTTTGATATTGAAGAATCTGAAATTCGGACCCAGATTTCTGAAACCAAATTTTGAAGCCGTTTTCAATTTGCTAGATTCTGGAACTGAATTCTGAAGCTGAATTCTAGAACTCAATTCTGGATTGCTGAACTGATTACTGAATCTATGTTGTGGAACTGGTTCGGCACTGAACTCTTAACCTGAATCCTAGTAATATACTCTGGACCTAGATTCTACAGCTGAATTCCGGTTTAGAACTCAGTTTTAAAATTCGGATCCCAAACTCAGCTCCGAAATTCAAATTAATTCAGTTCAAAAATCTTCACATTCTATTTCCTGATTTCAGTTATTCTTCTAGATTGTAGAACTGAATTCTTAAGCCAAATTCTAATCCTGCACTGAACTGAATTTTGAACATTGATTCTGGAGTGTATTTTTGAACTGAATTCTGTGAATACAATTGAATTTTGAATCTAAATTATAATCCTAGATTGCGGACTGAAGTACCAGAACTGCAGGTTCGAAATCAGTTTCAGGATTCTGATACTGAGTTCTGAACTTCGGACAGAAACATTAAAACTGAATTCTGGTCTGATACGCATCGTCAGTTCTAGAATTCAGTTTCAAAATTCATATCTAAGTACAGAATTTATTTCTGAAATTTAGTTCTAGAGACCAGGTCTAGAATCGAGAGCATGATCTCAGTTCCAGAATCCAGGCGCAGATTCAAGTTCTAAAATTCGGTTCCAGCTACAGACTCAGAATTCTGACCTTGGATTTTGGACGAGGAACTAAAGTTAAGATCTGGATTGTGGAAATGAATAAGAAAATATGGACTCCTAATCTAAAATCTTAAGGCTCTAGAACTAAAATCCAGAAGTGAGCTTTAGAACTGTGGTTACCTCATGCTACTGAAAATTCTATCACACACTGCTGATCACATCTCCAATGACGTGTTAAATTTTAAATTCTAAAAGTTCTTCAGATTACATTTAGAGCCCTTTGAAGAGCTGATTTTGTAGAATGTTCCCCATCTTAGTTCACTTTTCGTTGTAGTTTTCTCCAATGCAAACGACCAGCAGCTCGATTAAGCATTCGCTCTTGTTTGAAGTGAAACTCACACGATTTACAAAAAAACCGTTACGCAGCAGAACTGTAGAACTGTTGTAGAATTCAACCAACCGAAATGATGCACTTGCTTCACTTCCTATTCAGTCAATTGCGCAAACAAGAATGAACGAAATATATCAAGTGCTAACCTTGTATACCTATCCAGTAGGTAACGCAAAAATGAAATGTTGTTTACTACATCAAAACCGACGATGAAAGGCAAACACGCGTCATAAGTTTTCTTCTTTCATACTCGTTGATACCAAACATTTCAGAAAACTTTAATTTTGAATAATTTATGATTATGTCATAAAATTGAAAATGTTATCATAAATTGATGATCATATTTCAGATGGCATGTAGCGAAAATGATGTTGATACGTTAGATACAGCAAGAGATATTCACGATCAAGAACTTATCACTCTCTCAGAGGGTAAATTTTGAAAAGGGGGCGCATAGTAAAGTAAGTCGTATTCACGACAAAACATTCAAAGCCTATGTGTCGCTCGAACTGTTGACGTAGGACTACATTACTACTGTTAAAATATTGCAAAAATTTGTTTTGAGTATTTAAGCAGCAGTTTTTCTAGTATTCCATATAAACTTAATTGTATTTAGGCCAAATGTTTGTTCGAAAATATTTTTGATATTTTTTGATTCCCTGACCGTTTAGTTTGTTGGAAGGTACTGATTACGTTTAATTCGGCACTCCATGATCGAAACATTCTTCGTATTCCTTGATTGTTGAGAAACAGCAACATTTCCAGAGTTGGGCGAACGAAGCACAAAACAAATCCGCCTAAGGTTCACTTGCTGATGTGCACAGTAACCTTTTCTACTGCATTAACAAATTGCACAGAGTGCGAGTCCACTCAATACTTATTTTTGTTTAGTGAAAGAGCTTTTCATTAATGCAACCACACACATTGAAGTGCGGAGTTCCTATAAAAATCGTGAATATGTATACGAAACTGTCGACTATGTTAGAGAAAGCTACGATAATGGTATGGAATGCATTTCGCAAATAACAGCGCGAGAACCAGTTGAAATATTTTCTTTGTGCATCGTTCGCAACAAAAAAGTATTCAGCATCAAAAGCTTTGCATTCTTTTTCATTCTTTCAAGAGTTCTATTGAAATGGTAGTATCTGTGTTAATTTAATTCACAACATATGCAGCTCTGCAACCATTTATTTTTTTACTCTTCTTTGCTCCGTCTTGGTTATTCGAAAGTTTGAATATGTTGTACTAAAAAATAAGTCATACTTAGTATAGATTCACTGTTCCAACTCTGCAAGCAATGAAGTGAAAACTTGCACAATTCACACAATCAATCGACTAAAAAGAACAATCTTCTATGTTCAGAAGTGTAAAAAAGCGTATGAATGTCTGATCCAAAGCAACGCATTTTTTCTTACCATAGGAGATAGCTAAACCGATTTCAACAAGTTGTGGTTAGTTTGAAAGGTCATTGATTAAGTACAAAGTTCTAATGTATAACAACTTCTGCTTCTGGAGATGTAATGGTAAGTGATGTATCCGAAAAAAACGCATTTTTGTCTTTCCGCACACTTTCTCGGAAATGGCTGGGCCGAATTTTTCGAACTTAGGCTCGTTTTCAAGTCATTCAGGGGCTTGGTACCTCATGTGTACTGTTTCGTGCTAAAGTGCACATGACTAATTTTAATTGTTATGTTTCGCACTCAACTCATCAGTGTGTCAGCAGTTTATGTTCAACTGCTAACGTAACCTAACGGTTCAACATAAACCGCTGAGCAGACGTAAAATATTTGCTATTTACAAATCACATATTTGCACCGAAGTGCCGTGTCTATCCTAACTTGCCGAAAGAGTATTCATTTTCAAGCATTTATAGGATTATTGGTCAAGTTCAAAGCCCAAACTGCGGTCACTTCTGGTTCCGGAGATAGAGTGGTATAAGTGACGTTAACGACAAAGCGCTCTTTTTTCGACCTTTTTTTCTCCAATGGCTGAGCCGTTTTTAACAAGTTTTGACTCATTTGAGAAATACAATTGAGCCGTGAATCATGTTCGAATATCTTAAGCAGTGTGCCTTCAAACTTATAATATTAAAAAAAACCCTTCTTAATCCACCTAGTCGTGTGATAATGCCTTTCTCTTCTTTCATAACAGTCTCATGAAAATATATTGCATACTTTTATTAAATAATTTAAATAAAATCAACATGTTTTGTCGGTTACGTCACTTATACCCATCATATCTCTGGAACCAAAAGTCACAGCCGTTTGGTATTCGAACTTGATCAATGGTCCGACAGTAGCTTTCAAACGAGCCCAAGTTTGTTAAAATCGGTTCAGCCATCTCTGAGAAAATTGAGCGCGTAAAAATACAACGCTTTTTGTCGGTTACGTCACTTATACAATCATATCTCCGGAACCAAAAGTCACAGCCATTTGATCTTTGAACTTGATGAATGGCCTGACAATAGCTTTCAAACGAGCATAAGTTTGTTAAAATCGGTTCAGCCATCTCTGACAAAATTGAGCGCGTTCAAATATTTTCGAAAAGTGCACACACATTTTCCGATCTCGTCGAACTGAGTCGAATGGTATATAACACTTTGGGTCTCCGAGGCTCCGTTCAAAAGTCGGGTTTTCCAGCAATTCTAATACCTTTCTATAGAGAAAGGCAAAAAGTTCAAATATCATATGGCTGTCACTTGATTTCAAGCTCAAGCTTACTGCTATTAGTTCTTTAAATAGGTTCGAAGTTCAAATAGCTGTGATCTGCGGTTTCGGGAATATAATGGTATAAATGAAGTAAACGATAAAACTAAGTGCTGCTCAATTTTCTCTAATATGGATGAACCGATTTCAAAAATTTTAGGCTCGTTCGAGACTAATATTGGAAGTTTCTGAAATGCATGTGACGTAGTCGATAAATCAATATTTTCTATCCGCATAATTATTTCTGAAAATGACATTTGATCGCGTTTAAATATATTATTACTGATACACTTGGTATGAGAAAAGTTGCCGAGTATTTGACGATTCGGTGAGACACCACTGGGTGGATTAAGAATAGTTTAATTTTTTTCAATTCCTATTTCTTCCTATATGATTTGTTTTGTTTCATAGAGTAGTGTGACTTAAAAACAAATAAAAATCATCTAAAACTCTATACCTACATTTGGTTATGATGAGTAAACATTTTAATTATTTCACATCATCATTCAGCAATAGCAATTATTTCAATTAATTATTTAAAAAACCTGTTTTAATCCACCTAGTTGTGTAAAGATGCCTTTCTCATTACCATTTTCTCCTGTATATTACAGCAGAAATTTCACAAAATACTACAATTTAAAAAAGTTTAGAAAATAGTTTTTAATATTTCTGTTGCATAATATTGATATACTACATTTAAATTTAAGTTAGTGAAAATCTATTCAATCATGTGTGAGAAAGCGAAGTGAGCTACATTTTATTACATTTAATTACTATTATTGGTACTTCCGCAACCAAAAGCTGGATATCTGCATAGTGACATTCGGTTCATTCAACCATTCACTAATATGACCTAAGAAATTATTTGCGATTTTCTATGAAGATTTGAATTTTGGAAAAAAATGTACCAGTAGTCGAACTTGAATAAAATTCAGCAGATCTTTTACGGGGTAATCAATGGTTGGTTTATTTGGTTACAGACTCTCGTGGACGACAAACTAGAGAAATTAACTAGCAAATATAAAGAGGCAGCTTATGAAAAAAAAATTCTTGAAACTGCCATTTTTACATTAAGCACCCTACCTCCGGAAGCAGGGGTTTAAGCCGAATGAAAATTGGAAGTTTGTGGAAATCAGTTTTCACATTTTTGGTACATATAACCGGAAGTTGGATCCAAATGAATTTGTGGAACTTTGTATGGAATCATGAGACCTTTAATTTGAGTTTAAGTTTATGAAAATCGGTTCAACCATCTCCGAGAAAAGTGAGTGCAAATATTTGTCTCTCTCTCTCTCTCTCTCACACACACACACACGCACACACACACACACACACACACACACACACACACACACACACACACACACACACACACACACACACACACACACACACACACACACACACACACACACATACACACACACACACACACACACACACACACACACACACACACACACACACACACACACACACACACACACACACACACACACGCACACACACACACACACACAGATCTACTTTTTCATATAGACTCATACCATATGATCAAAAACGAACCGGAATTTTCATTTTAAAATTCCCGCGCTTGCCCAATCGGTAAAGTTTTATTCTCTCAACGTTGGCAACACTTTTATACACATTCTGTCAAATTTTGACGCATATCGTACGATTAGTTTTTGTTTGGCGTCTATACAAAAAAGTTGAAAAATTTTCGTGTGGCGATTTTTATAATGGATGAAAATTTAGAACAACGTGCGTGCATCAAATTTTGTGTTGCAAATGAATTTAAGTGTTCCGAAACGTTGAAAAGGCCTTTGGTGAATCGTGTCTAGGAAAAACACAGGCATACGAGTGGTATAAACGCTTCAAAGGTGGTCGTACAAGCTTGGATCATGATGAGATCCTTGGCCGCCCAACAACATCTGTTACTGAAGAAAACATTGAATCGGCGAAGCAAATCGTGTTGCAAAATCGTGCTGTACCGATTAGAGAGATTGCTGTGTTGTTGGGCATCTCTTATGGATCAGCCGAACACATTTTAACTAATGTTTTGGGTTTGAAACGCGTTGCTTCTCGGCTGGTGCCAAAAGAGCTGAATTTCCCACGCTCATACAGCGTTGGTTGTGTTGCAGTTTTTGGCCAAAAACTCAACCAATATCATCAACCTAGCACCGTACTCTCCAGATATGGTCCCGTGTGACTTTTTCCTCTTCCCAGACTCAAATTGCCATTGCGGGGAACACGTTTTGAGACTATAGAGACCATAACAGAGAATTCGCTGCGTGAACTAAAGGCCATACCTTCGGCGGCCTATAAAACTTGTTTGGAAAATTGGATCAAGCGTTGGCATGCATGTATTGCCGCAGGAGGAGAGTACTTTGAAGGCGATTTATTGAAAATTGAAATTTTGCGTTTTTTAATAAAATCCCGGTTCTTTTTGATCATAAGGAATAGAAAGGCTATGCAATCACTGTGAAAATCGACTTTTTAACCGAGACCCGGAGGGCCGAATGTCATATACCGTTCGACTCAGCTCGACGAACTGAGCAAATGTCTGTGTGTGTATGTGTATGTGTATGTAACTAAAATATGCACTCACTTTTCTCAAAGATGGCTGAACATATTTTCACAAACAAAGATTCAAATGAAAGTTCTCATAGTCCTATAGCCTGCTATTGAATTTCATTCCAATCCGACTTCCAGTTCCGGAGATAAAGGATGATATGTACCAAAAAAATGAAAAAAAATATGCACTCACTTTTTTCAGAGATGGCTGAACCGATTTTCACAAACTAAGATTCAAATAAAATGTATTAAGTTCCCATAGCTTGCTATTGAATTTCATTTGAATGTGACTTCCGGTTTCGGAGTTATATGGTAATATGTGAAAATTTGAGAAAAAGTTTACACTCAATTATCTCTGAAACAACTGAACCGATTTTCGCAAACTAAGATTCAAATGAAAGGTCTTATAATATCCTAAAAATTTGTAGAACATTTTATCTTAATCCGACTTTTGGTTCCGGAACTAAAGCGTGATAAGTGAAAAATTAAAAAATTTTATTAGTATTTTTCCACGAACGATGGTTAAAAACAGGTACAAATCTCATAAAACTGTCTGATAAAGTCTTCTAGTTTGCAGAGCTTGTTAGTTTGTGGGCATGAAAACTTAATTCGACACTACTGGTCCCCTCTTTTCCTGTTCCGAGAGCTCCGAAAGTGGAGAAGAAAAACTCCTAAAACTAAATTCACTTCGATTTCTCTGCGATGCTGGAACCGATTTTCACGAACCTTGATTTGAATTAAAGTTAATACTGTCTTTAAGGCTATTGTGAAATTTTATCTGGATCCGACTTCCGGTTCCGCAGTTACAGGGCGATGAGTGTCAAAGTTTTCAAATCGCCATATAGAGTGACAATATGTACAAAACCGAAAGAAGAAGAAAACACAAAACGAACAAGGCGTGTTTTGTTCTATTTCGTGCACGTTGCGTAGTGATGTCAATAATTTATTTATTTATTTATTTATTTATTATTCCTTCATCTGACCAGATATAGTCTACATGAAGCATTGGAAGGGGAAAAGCCCAATTGAAGATCCAAACAGAAACTATCTTCAATTTGGCATAAAAACCCCTTCTTCTTTTCTAATTTCTATGGTTGGCTGAACTGACAATATAATCACATCACAAACAGTTTCATGTTACATAAATTGACATATTGGTTTTTACATAAATTCTTATACACTAAGTAAATTTCTTAAGTCTATCTTTAAAATTATCACATGAAATGGAAAAGTCGAAAAAATCATAGACATTGTTAAAAATACAACACATCCCCCTTATGGGTTCGTTCTGTCCATAATCAGTACGTTGATGGTCAAGTTTTAAAAAGTTCCACGATCTTAAAGTTCTAGGTGGTACGTTAATATTAACTCGAGAAAGTATATATGGAGCGTCAATTTGACCGATTAATAATTTTCCAATAAAAGCGGCCCTAAAGATATTCCTTCTTTTGGCAAGCGTGTCCATACCAAGCAATCTGCAGCGATCTGTATAGGGTGGTAATTCTGTAGGGTTACGCCATGGCAGAGATCTTAGAGCATAACGAATGAACCTAGCTTGTACTGTTTCAATTCGGTTAATCCAGACATCTATGTAAGGACTCCAAACTACAGATGAAGTTTCAAGGACTGATCGCACAAGGGTGAAGTACAATGATCGAAGACAATATGGATCTTTGAACTCTTTTGCTATTTTGAATATGAATCCAAGATTTCGGTTGGCTTGAGCAATAATATGACAGTAGTGGTCTCTGAAGGACAGCTGTGTATCCAGTAGTACACCAAGATCTCTGACAACTGATACTCTCTCGAGACGTTCTCCGGAAACAGTGTAGCTCCAAACAACAGGCTTTTTCTTGCGTGTGAAGGTAATTACAGAACATTTGGATACACTTAGCGTCAATCGGTTACGCGTACACCAATCACAGAAAACATCGAGCTGTTTTTGCAAAACAATGCAGTCCTCTTCGGATCGAATGATGAGGAAGAGTTTTAGATCATCTGCATAAATAAGCTTACATCCTGGTGGCAGGATAAAGCAAATATCATTAAAAAATAAAGAAAACAGCAAAGGTCCTAGATTGCTACCCTGAGGTACGCCTGACAAGTTGGAGAAATTATCTGACTCGTTATTTCCAAGTTTGACAGAGAGAGTTCTACCAACGAGATACGATCTGATCCATTCAGTGAACGTTTTGGAAGCACCCAGTTTTCGAATTTTCGCAAGTAAAATAGCGTGATCCACGCGATCGAATGCTGCTTTGAGATCAGTATAAATCGTGTCCACCTGTGCCCCATCTTCCATACTTCGAATGCAATGCGATGTAAAATGAGCAAGGTTTGTAGCTGTAGATCTGCCTGGGAAGAATCCATGTTGATCTGTCGATATGTATGTTTTAATTTCACTGAACAGAATATTGCTCACGAGAATCTCGAATAATTTAGATCCGGCGCAGAGTGATGTAATTCCACGATAGTTTTCTACATTTTGCTTATTTCCTTTTTTAAATACGGGAAACATGTATGATTTTTTCCAGCATTGCGGAAATATTCCTTGCGAGAGCGACTGATTGAATATAAGTTTTAAGGGAGAGCACAAAGCATTTGCACATCTTTTCAATATAATAGCAGGAATGCCATCTGGACCAGACGATGATGATGACTTCAACTTATTCAATGCAGTGAGTATATCAGCGTTGGTGAACTGGATGTTATTAAGGCTTAGTACGTCACAAGGAACATCTCTTAGACCGGACTCCACCTGTGCTGAAGTAGATGGCACAGTCTCAAAAACACTTGAAAAGTGTTTCGCAAACAGCTTGCAGATTTCACCAGACAAACTTGAACTTTCATTCCCAAGAGTCATCATGGAAGGAAGACCGTTCTCCTTGCGTTTGTTATTCACAAAAGACCAGAAACGTTTTGGGTTCTGTTTAAGGTTGGCTTGAATCTGTAGAACATGTCTCGAATAAAGGAAGCGATTATACGCCTTATAATTGTTGCTGGCATGAGTGAATTCCCGTTTGGTAGTAGGATTACGTCGAATTGTATAGTGCCGAAGTGCAGCTGCTCTTAAACGTTTTAGTTGACGAAGGTGTCGATTTGACCAAGGTGGTTTTGGTCGAGGACGAGGGGCTGGTACATGTAGTCTAAACAAATAGTTGAGCACAGATGTAAACCTTTCCACCGCTACATTGACGTCTTTTGCATTGTCCAAGAGTAATTCCCAATCGATTGACTCCAATGAACTATTAAGTTTAAGAAAATCGGTTTTAAAAAAATCAAATTCTACATCTTCGACCACATCATTGAAACAGATTTTTTGGTAGCATGTTAATTCAGCCAACAGAGGAGGATGATGGCAATCTATACCAACAAGTGCTTCATCAGCTTGACGCACGTGACAGTTCGCTAACGCTTCCTCGTTAACGAACAAAAGATCCAAAGTGCGATTCAATGCATTAGTCACTGTACAAATTTGAATCATGTTCAATAAAGACATCCCGTCTAACAGAGTGCTACTAGATCCCGACACGACTGAGGATGACGGATCGGCAGACGCAAATCCATAGGAAGTGTCTTTCCACACAATACCAGGTTGATTGTAATCACCAAATATTAGACGAGAGGTTGAAGGATCAAGCGAGTTTGCAACATTCATCGCGGAGTCGATATGCTGTTGTACTATGCTTGCATTAATTGCCAAATCTGGCGGAATATATACTACACCGACGCATACGTCGAAATCTTGACTACCTATGTTCACCCAAAGCTGTTCGAGAGTAATGTTACAATTTTTGTTTTCTTTAGACATTAACCTATTAGTTACAGCGATGAGTACACCACCACCTCTTGTTTTACCAAACATTTTTGGATCGCGATCGTTCCGATAAACTGTGTATCCAGGACCAAACAACTGCAGTGAGGAGATGTCATCGTTCAGCCATGTCTCGGACAGTACAATTACGTCATATTCTGCATCATAAACAGCTACGAAGAGGTCGTCGATTTTTGTGCGCAGTCCTCTCACGTTCTGATAATAGATTCTGAGTTGTGCAGTAGTTGAATCATCGTCGGGTATCTGCAATCCAGATTTGTTTTGAGGAGGTGCAGTATCGTTTGTAGCTTCAGAGGGACATATACCCTCCCTGGCTTTACCTGGAGAAAAAATCGTGGCGGCACCAGGATCTGGGATGACAGTCGATATACAAGTGATGGGTACAGAATCGGAGACATATTTTTCAAGCGTTGACGGCAAACAGTAGTTGACGACTGAGTCGGAAGCATCTGTGTCAATTGGTGGCTGCAAACGGTAGTAATTTTGAGGAGGAGCAGTATCATGTGTAGCTTCGAGAGGACATACACTCTCATTAGTTTTACCTGGAGAAAAATTCATGGCGGTATCAGGATCTAGAGAAGAAATCATGGCGGATGAATCATCTGGGATGACGGTCGACAGGCGAGAGACGGTAACTGAATCGGAAGCATCATTTTCACACAGTAAACAGGTGTTGACGGAGACGGAATCGGAAGCATCTATTTCAATCAATGGCTGCAAACAGTAGTTGTTTTGAGGAGGAGCAGTATCATGTGAAGCTTCGAGAGGACATATACCCTCGCTAGTTTTACCTGGAGAAAAAATCATGTCGATAACAGGAACTAGAGAGTAAGGCATGGCGGTATCGGAATCTGGAGATGACTTCATGGCGGCATCAAGTGATTGCTATTCAGCGCGGTGAATATATTGGCGTCTCCGTTCAACAAGTTTCTTATACACTGGGCATTCCAAACTGTATGCTTCATGTATTGTGTCCAAGTTTAATTTCTGATTTTTGTTCATCTGAGTACAGTTAGCGCAGCACACTGTTGTTGATTCGCAAACAGCCGAAGCATGTTCACCAGCACATTTAGAACATATTTGAGGATGATTGCACTCATTGCTCTTATGTCCATAGGCACAACATTTAAAACAACGCACAATCCCGAAGCATTCAAACACTCTACATCTTTCCCAACCAATGTTCACACGACCTAACTTCAGCATGGAGTCATTAGCATCAGCGTTCACCTCGATTATAAAATTGTAAGTCGTGATGTCATTACGCACTGAATTGAAACATGTAATTAATTTCAAATCAGTCAAATTAACTGCTTCATTCTGTTCCATTATACATTCCTTAAGTTCGCTTTCAGAGAGCTTATCAGCCACACCAACAATCTTCAGTCTAGGTTTCATCGGTTTATATTATAATTATAATTATTATTATTATTATTATTATTATTATTATTATTATTATTATTATTATTATTATTATTATTACAATCTATATATATATATATATATATATATATATATATATATATATATATATATATATATATATATATATATATATATATATATATATATATAAAATAATAGTGGAAAAAGTGTGTGTTACTAATGTTCTTTGATATGCGTGGACCGATTTACAAATAGTTTTTTTTTGTTCGAAAGGTGTCGTTAATGCGGTGGTTTTAGGCTATAAAAAAAATTTTTCGGGAAAGTGGAGAAAATCTAGAAAATTGTTTTGTATGGAATTGAAAATTTTCCACTCAATGCATGCTAGATCTTCGAGAATTGTTTGGCGCGTATCGAGTTGTGTAATGCCCATTGGTTCATGTGGGCCCAAACGTCTTCAATTGGCCCAGACACGATCCAAATTATATCAACCCGCTCGAGATGTTTTTGGGTATATTTATCTCTAAACATCGGTTTCTGCAGAGTTCTTCTACATTTAAAATTATTTGCGTTCATGTGGCTATGAACAGATCCGTACACTATACTCTAACTAACAACTCTTGCTGCTTTTACGGACATCATCGATTGAACGGGGGTTGGAAATCATTACATTAACATTTTTCACCTGTTTGAAACGATTCATCGACTTTCTCACAAACTGAAAAATTGCTGAGATTCCTTTTATCATTCAACTTCATTGATCGCGAACAATCATGACCACACTCTTCTGATGCCGACTTTCACACAGGTCGGTTAATTATTCTGATTTTGTTAGTGTTCGAAATAATTTCCATTCAAAGATAATTTTTCAGCGGTACAATGTTCGCCTGGACAGCTGTAGGTACAGAAATAAGGGGAACAAGTGCAGAACGCACAGGAACAAGTGTGGAAGGTACAGGAACAGGTAGAAAAAAATCCAGAAAGTACAGTCATGAGAGAACAAATACTGAAAATACAGAAACAAGTGCAGAGAGGACAGAAACATGTAGAGAAAGCATTTCATCAGAGTACTGAAACAGGTACAGAAACTGATACATTCAATCCAGAAACAAGAGCAGAAAGAACAGGTTCAGAAAGTACAACAATAAGTGCAGAAAGTACAGGAGCAAGTGCAGAAAAAATGTTCAAAGTTCAAAGTTTCATGGCAAATGTTATCGAGGGAACGATTCCAGTGATACCCACTGACATGTCATTCAAATTTAAACGTCATTTTCCCGTCCGTTTAGCTTTCATATTACCGCCAATAAAGCACAAGAGTAATTGTAAGGAGTTTGTGTCATGAAGTTTGAGTTTTTACATGAAAAATTGTATGTTGCCTGTTCGCGTTTTGGCAAACCATCGGTTTGACATACTTTTACCGAAATGAAGAAACAAAACATGTTTTTTATCGCAGAGCAGCTATTCTCAACCTGTGCTCCGCGATATAAAAGGCTCCGTTTTATTGATAATAACCAATAAAATTGTTTGAAAGAAGTATTGATAATAATAATAATAATAATAAAAATAATAATAATAATAATAATAATAATAATAATAATAATAATAATAATAATAATAATAATAATAATAATAATAATAATAATAATAATAATAATAATAATAATAATAATAATAATAATAATAATAATAATAATAATAATAATAATAATAATAATAATAATAATAATAATAATAATAATAATAATAATAATAATAATAATAATATTAATCCTAGTACATGTTTTATGCTGATTCTTGCTGTTTAGCTTGACTTACATATGCAGAAGTAACAGAAATGCAGGTTCGTTTCGTTTGTTAGATTTCGTTTAATTGGTTTAATCGAAATAGAGCATGAGATAGTAAGTATAGGTTTAACTACGTTCCAATTTGTAGGTCATATTTGTTGGTAGCAAACGAACCAACTTCGGCTATTCCGTTCATCTGAATCCGGTTTCGGAAGAATTGGAAATAGTGATTAAAAACTGCAAAAAGGATCTCACTCACTTTTCTTGGAGATGGCCAAATCGATTTTCACAAACTTATATTTTCAAAAGAAAAGTCTTACAGTTTCATACGGAATTCCTTAATTTGTTGTGGATACTACTTCCGGTTCCGGAACTACAGGGTAAACAGGATTTATAAAGTGTGTGAGATTAGGTCCGAAAAAATTTTACTATTTCTATTCAATAAACAGTTGTTTTTGCGAATTTCTCGATTACATTTGTGATGTAATGAGTAATATTAAAATAGGTTTTTATTCTCGCGTTGACATTTTCATGAATATCATTATCTAGATAAATGAGAGCTAACAAAAAATCAAAACAAAAAATTGATAATTTGTAATGCCAACCTCTTAGATGACCGCATCTCTTTGTTTGTTTAATTGATGTAATCTGAAATAGTACAAGTTTGATCAGAAAACTATTTTTTTCACTATTTTGAAAAGAGAACGCCATGTGGCAATGTTGAACAAAAATCTGCGCCCAAAGTTGCATTTTTTCGGTAATGATTCAATTCCAAACTCTGACACTGGAATATGACAAATTTTCATGAATATTGAATATTAAACAGTTGTTATGTCAGTAAAATATTTTACTATACACATCATTTGTAACACTATTTTCATATCGAAAAATAAACAGTTTGGATTTATTAATTTTCTTAGCCATCCAAAAGGAAACTTTACATGCTAATATGCAAAAAATAAATTATTCGATAGCAAGCAGCCTCCGCTTCCCAGCTCCGGCTGGGTTAATGATAATGAAATAGACTGCAAATGTTTTTTCCAACCACTCAAACAAGTCCACTTAGAGCGAACGTCAGCAATAACGTCGTCGTCGTCGTCGCGGCGGTAACTGCAACTGCAAAAAGATGGCACAAGTGCAACCAAAATAAAACCGAATAACCACGGAACGGAACGGTCTTCACACAAAGCCAAGTGCCCTTTAATTGAGCATCGAATTCACACAATGGATACCAAAAAACAACATTGAAAACTTCCTTCCTTCCATCATTCTACTATGGCAACAATCGAATTTCTTTTATTTTTGGAAAACACTCGCCTGCTACGGTCCAACGATCAACAATGAACGGGTTCCACCCTCTTAATTTGTTCGGATTTTCCACCAAAAGCAATCCATCAATCGTTGGGCGGCTCCACTGTTTTCAGATTTCACTGGTGATCAAGGCACGCTCCGTTATCAATTTTGTTATTTCTTTTTCTTTTTTCTTATTTTTGGGCACTAATACCTTTAACGAGGAAATTGAATTCGCTATTGTCAAAGGATTTACAAAAAACATGTTTCTTTGTTTCAAATTCTGAAAATGAATTAAAACAAGTGATACTATCAATTCTATGACGATTCATAACTGGTAGTCGAAAAATCAATCTCCCCGGACCGCCATTGGGGGCAAAACGGTAGCCGTTCCGTTTGACCACGGTCCACCGGAGCAGACTCGCAGCCAGGAAGCGGTCACGGTGCCAAGCGCATCCAGGGAAATCTCATCTTCTCCTACCATCTGTTTGCTATAAATTCCGGCGCTCGTCACTTTGTTGGGAACGCTCTGTTCAAACTTCCCGTACCAACTCCGTTAGCGATCGGGAAGCGCTCTCGAATCCAATGCTGTGAAGATGAGGTTACAAAAGCGGAACCCGTAGATGCATGCAAACTATATAAACCAGATGGAACGGACGAAACGGCGACTAGGTGGGAGGGTGAATCCGCGTTTGATCTCGTGCGCGCAATAGCAGCGCACCCGTTTACACCCGGCAGTATTTTTTTCCCAGCATCACAGAAGAGCGCAACGAGGAATCAGTTCAGCTGCAGCATCCGACTCACACGCGTGTTCTTCTCCCAGTTCCAGTCAGCACGACCAGCACAAACGGATTCGTTGTTTCGAATCTGCGACGGAAAGACCGGTTTGGTCATCCAGAGTACAACAACGATTCCGCTTGTTTGGGGTCCCAACGTTGAAGTCACATGCGGGATCAACCAGAAAACTAGTCGGCAGCATCCGCATCGGCAACAATTAAGTATGGAATAATTAATGTCCTATGATAGAAGAAACCACAACCGGCCAACCGGCGGACGACGAGGCGACAGGGAGGATTATCAGTGCGGCTAGTGCGGCAACAAAGTAGCGGTCCCAAGTCCAGGAACAATCGGTTGCATTGTTTTCGTTTGGTATTTCGCGTTTCGCATCTAGTGTGCCGGTGGAACAGATCAAGTTTGCGCGCTATTTCTGGGCGAGGGATGTTCACTGCTTATTGGGATGTGTGTTTTGGGTTGTTTGCCTTGTGAACGTTTGTTGATGTGTGCTGAACTGCAATTTCGAAATGATGTGTACTTGATATGCCCAAAACCTGTAGATTCGAATGCAAGAAATGATGAATAAGTTCATTAGTGTATAATTTCATTAGTGACCAAAATTTGCAAAAGAAATCTTGTCGTTACGACAAAATCTACCGTTCAATTACTTGTAATACTTTGCAGGGCAGTTCAAAATAAGAAGATTTTGTTTAAGTGCAAATCCGAGAAACATTTCCCTTCATTTATGAAATCATGGAATCAACAGAACAATGTTCCCGGTTTGTGTATTATTCGTGGAAATAATCACTGATAAAATACTTTTTCTCACCTGGAAAATTGTGATAAACGTTGATTCCGCAAATTTTTTCGATTCCACGGTTTCGTTGTAAAAAAAAAAATTCGGACTAGAAATAGTCAAAACCAACTGATTGATTTCACTAAGCAGGACATATTTCATTCGCAGGATTCGCAGTAAAAAAATGCGAGCCAAAAACCTTATCGCTCAATATTTCCAAAAAAAGTATCTCGGAAAGTTTCGGAATTTAGTTACTTTCAATAGTGAGACTGAACAATTAATTGTCTGGTTTGGAATTGGTAAAAATAATCATTAAATGGTTTAGCTAAAAGCGATTTTTTGGGAGCGGACTTATACCCATTTTTCTAATTGTCTACGTTTCGTCTTCGGCTTCCAGTACGAAGCAGTTTTCAATCGTTTTAATTGAAAAGTTGATAGCAAAAAGGCTATTGGAAAAGCGTATTTTCGCATGCCAAAATTGATTATCAACTGTCTTCCATTGTAATTTTGCGTTAACTGAATTTTGCAAAACCATTTGAATATTTCAGTTACAGGCTTTACATTTTCATTCGTGTTTTTCAGTAAAATTTACCGAATTTTATAAGAAGAGAATAACACCCGATTATTGCATTCAGCTGCAACTATAAAACCTTTCTCTTTAATAGTACTGTTGTTGTACAGTTTAATTCCACTATGTCACGTCATTACACTCTCTTAAAGTCACTATTTTCACAGGCACTATTTTAAACGAAAGTGTATCAACCTTATAATACAGATACCTATTTCGGAATGTTATTTACATCCTTCTTCAGTGTATCGGTTTTATAATTATATCTTTACTGTGGGGTTTTTCACCACGCTTTTCATTGACCAAATTTGAAAGAATTTTTATGGATTATTTCGACGCTGTTATTTCGGAACCGGAAGTCGGACAAAATTCGGTAAAAGGTAAAAGGAATTTGGTTTCAACGAGTATTAAAGAGAAAAAAACTCATGACACTTGTTTGTTTTTCTCGTACTCGGACGACGGTTTTGATGCAGTGCATGATATTGCATTTTTGGGTTACCAACTGGGTAGGTTTCAAATGTAAAAATTAGAACGTTTCATTCATTCTAACCTGCGCAGTTGACTTTTAATATAATTAAATTAATTTTTTGATATTTTCTACCACTGTAATCCTTATAATTCGTACCGTGTGTACTTCCACTGGGAAACAATTTGTATACTCTCGTTTGCCCTGTCTTATTAAATTGTGTGTTAGACTAATTGTGTCGTGAATTCATCAGATTGTAGGACCTATCGTTCGAATCTAAGCTTGTATAAATCCATTTAGTGGTATTTGAAAAAATCGATCTTTCTATATGAGAATGACAAACCTTAATTAAATAAAAAATCTTCGTTCGAAACTGTACTAACGAGCCCGAAAGGGGCTGTCCATGAAAGACGTCACACCGCAAGGAGGAGGGGGTGTTTCACAAAACGTGAACTTTAGTGACAGGGGGAAGGGGGGAGGGTTGTTGGAATGTGATGTCCAATATTTTCAATGAGCGCATATTTGAAATATCTAATTATATTACTGCTTTGCCCTATTTCCTGAAAAAATCTCCATAATAAACGTTTACATTCTTTAGGAAAAAGTGTATTTGTTAATGTAAAAGCTTTTTCTTGTAAATTCGGAAATTAATGATGCAGGAAATCATTTCTGTTGTGATCAGCATTTGCAAAGTCTACATGAGAAAATAGCAGCAAAATATAAAATTCCTTTGCCATTGTAACATCAAAGCAAGAGCAAAACATTTATAGAAGACGAATTTTCAGCAACTTCATTTTCTAGCATTGAGAACAGTATATCATAAGAATTTCTCTTATCTGATTCTGATGCAGTTTATTCAATTGCATTCCTTTTGAAAAACGAACCACTGGATCAATTGTACTTAATGAAATTGGTATGCCTCATCAATAACGAAATAAGATGTAATAACAAATCTTGATGCTAAATAGATATTGTCTAACCTATCAAGAAGATTCCTTCGATGAAATATCAAGAAGGCGCCAGCTGTGTGCTCAAACCCTGTGCTCCTGTTACTTCCATAAATTAAATTCATGTCAAAAAGCGTTTTATTGAGTTTGATCAGAATAGTGTATCATCATAAACATCATCATCATCAGCATCAACCAGCTGGAAGTAAAACAAAGTCTTTTGTCGCTCTAATCACTATGTGGTGTGAAATATTTTTCTAAACTAATTTTGCATGGAGCATTGCTATTGCGTAGAGAATGCTGTCAAATTAACAATATCAATGTGATTACGATCCAAACTTATTATTTTTATGAAATTTTCATCTTGCATTTATTTTTCATAATCTAGTATTCTACGTAAACCGTGCCATGTCGGTATTTTCCCCAACTCTATTGATAAGGAGTGTTAAAATAGCATTTCCCAAAGATACAAAATTGTCAATTTTTCATGATTTTGGAAAAGTCTCATTGACACACGTTATCCTTAGTTATAAATTCCTCTAGGATTGCTGTTGTAACTAATTTTCACACCCCTCAGCGGAGAATCGACGATTTCAGACGTAGATCATGTCATGTCTTATCTAGATCATATGTGATTTTCCTCCACCAAGATCAAAGCTGATCGAATCGTCCAATGATTGAACTTACATGAATCAAGAACAATTTTAGCTCAAAATCACTACCGATTTTGTATGACGGAAGATCAGTACTGATTTTGATTGATGTGACTTAAAGATAACCGATCACTGATCAGAAGTGATCTTTATTGGGAAAGATCACAAGCAATCTTCTTCGGCAGTGATCTCGATTTGATGAGGCTTTGATCTTTATTCTCTCAGCCCTGTATGCTACACTAAGGAAATATTATTCTTTAGCTAAAAAAATAATATATCTGTGTACCCCTATGTTACGGACCAGTTTAGTAATGCAATTATATCAGTTTAGTAATGCAATTATATCAGTTTAGTAATGCAATTATATCAGTTTAATAATTCAATTATATCAGTTTATAATTAAACCACAGGGATTTATCCGATGGCCCAAAGAGTGGGTCTAGACATTGTAAAGTATTAAGAAAATAATGAACAAAACTAAACCGCTCTTCAAGCGGTTGTAGTACCTCAATAAAGCAGGTATAGGTTTATGATTTGTGTGCAAGCCGAGACAAGCCGCTCTTCAAGCGGGTCTAGGGCCAAATATAGGAATTTCCACATTTAGAGCAATAAAATCTTTCCGCTCAGCTTTCGATAAGGACTAAAATATGTGAACAAACAGCATCGGTCTGAGCCGCGCACCAGGATGTATGAAGTAAATAATACCTTTGTAAACATGCAGGTAAAACTAGATGCGCGCGCTGACATAGCTAGATATCAGTGTGAGTTAGGATCCCGCAATGGGATAGAAAGGGAAAACCGAGAATGTTGCGGTTAATGTCGCGCAACATTTACATTTGTTGTAAGGAAAATACTTGTATATATAGTTAAGATTTTGTTAAAATAAATCACTTGCAATTCACTGCAGTCAGGGGGAAATTGTTACTCATCCGAAAACAGCCCAAGTGGAATTGATTTCAAGGTGGATAGACCGCTACGAGAGCTATCCGGCTGCGAAACAATTACACTAGGCTTCATCCAGATACCCCTTAGTAACATTGGTGGCCCCAAGAGGAGCCAAGAAAAAACTGGTCTCTATCGCCAGTAACATTGGTGGCTGCAGAAAGGAATCTCTGCGGTCAATAACATTGGTGACTCTAGAAACGAGTCTTACCAATAACATTGGTGGCTCCAGAGAGGAGCCAAGGAAAATTAGTTCCTTCCCTCAGTAACACCCTAGGAGGATTAAAACAGATGATCTAAATACTTTTATTAAAATCAAATAAAATAATTTCGATAGTTTTGTAGTTTTAGAGATATTTTTTATTCTAATGACAGCATGTAATAAATCAATTTTTCCCTCATATTTGTATGGTTTGTCATACATATTGAGTATGTATTGAGATGAATTTCATTTTATTTTGAATTCGTGACATGTGACATAGGGGGGTTAGAGGGTCTTTGCTGCTGTGACAATTTGTGACAATAGGGGGGAGGGGGTGGGGAGTCAAAAATTGTCAAAAAACGTAACAACTATTCGCGAGTTTAAGAAACTTATGGAATTAATGGAGGGGCTTTTTGTAATGCTTGTAACGGATTCGTCTCGGCATAATAACGATAATGTTGCTTGTTCACCGCACCATTCAGGTGGAAGTGGGTTTCGTCGCTCATCATTATGTCGCTTAGAGAAATCTCACGAGCTGAATAATCCGCCGGATTCAACTGTTGGGTGATGACGATCTTATAGGGATGAAACGACAAATTTTTTCTTGACCAATCGATGGAAAAACGATGAAAAACGCATGTTTCTTACCCAAACACACGGGATTCTTCACAAGAGCGGTTTGAACTCGTTCAACATTTTCTGGTGTACGGACCACCAACATTCTCTGGTGTGTTTTATTTTGGTCACAGAGAATTTTCGGCTTTAATTTAAAATGTTTTTTTAAACTTATGCTATGTTCACACTATGAGTTAAAACATGTTATAACTCCGATTTCATGTTTTAAGCGAAATAACATGTTTTACTTTTGCGTTATTTCATATTCATAAACGTCACATTAAAACATGTTTTCCCGAAATATCATGATATAATCGTCAGTGAAGCACAACCCTGCTAGCATTTTCCTTCACTTTTCGACTATGTCAATTGACAAGCTGTTCAACAACAGCAGTTTTCCATCAAAGTAGCCATGTAATCATAATAAAACAAAACTGAAAACTGGTACCTACGTTTCCAGGTATATCGATTTCTCGGTATTTATACAGATTTTTTACCTCTATATCACAATACAGATATGTTCTCCCAAAATACCGATAATTCACGGATCACACAGATAAGTACCGATTTTGGTTTCTAGCTTGAATATACATGAGAAAAGGTTGTCGTGGGACCTTTTCTTTCGCTCACCTTTTCTACTACTTATGTAGAAGAGATATTGATACCGATATGATACAGATAGATTTTTGCACCGACTACATATTTTTGGAAAAATGACCTGGCAACGCAGATACGTACAACCATTTTTCTCAGTGTGAACAGTGCGATTTTAACTTTATATTACTATCGTTGTTATTTTCGATCAGTGTGAACATAGTATTACCCATAGTTGTAACGTACGACTGATTCACCAAAAACGAGTTATAAATAAAAACGCGGTAAGCGATAGTCCAGCGCACGATGATGGAAAACTACTAGACGAAAACAAACCTTCTTTTATATCCTAACCATTTTGGATTCATTCTTCTTTTTTTCCAAAGTCGTGTTCGGTTTTCCCTCCCTTTTTTTTTGGTTTCAATGTAACCGGAGAACAAAATGTGTCAGGTTCCTATGCGCAACCCTGTATTATTAAATAGTGTGTAAATGTTTTGCGTGTCATTTTGGCAGCGTTCCACAAATTCGTTAACTATCTCATTCAAATCGACAGATCCATCGTAACTTCAGAATGAACAAGTAAATGCTCAAAAAGTTGAGACGAGCTTGAGTCATAATATATCATATATGTCAACAGTCTTCTTAAGGTAGTAAACCGATCTTTCGGCAGTGCAGTGTTTTTACAAGTAAAGTTAATATCAGTTTTGTAAATTTCATGATTTCTAGGAAAATATCTGGAATGTGTTTTTCATTTTTAAAAAGAGTAATAAGTCGTTGAATTTCTTCTTGCCTTTCACGTATAGAAAGAATACACAAGCACTGGGGGGGTTCATTCCTTTCGTGACCGTCGTATCGATCGGATGGTAGTTTGCATTAGAGCAGCTGTGCGTTAATCCATTCTAATCCGTTTCAAGGTCATTTAATATCAGATCTTTTGTCGTGAGCTTGTGCGGTAGATCAATACAGTATAAACAATAAATACCGTTAGACAGTGCCGGGTGCTATTGTGTTAAAACAATAAGAACAGTGAATCGACGTTTAGTGTGGTGCCGTGAACCGGTGCTGTGTGCATATTTATTCTCGGAGGTCGTTGTAACTAACGCTTGGCCTCAGCGGCCGAGTTGCTACGGATCATTAGCTAAGTATAATATTTTTTCCCTTCGTGTCCCTTTATCGTCTTATATTTTGACTCCCCCTATAATTTGCGCGGAACCTCAACCGCGCTATGGCAAGTCCATTAAATTCTCCCCTGTCCCCCGAAGATAAAATGGAAACAGATTTTAAATCTGCCCCAAATAGTAAAACTCACCGGGTTAAACAGTATCCCGAAGAGCCTTCACCCTCGGCCGGCCTTTATGTGGTTTATTTTCGGACCAAAGAGAAGAATAAACCGCTTAATATTTTGAAAATATCTAAAGACTTGGAGTCGAAATATGCAACATTGAAATCTATTTCAAAAATTCGTCCCGATAAGCTCAGGGTCTCGTTGACCAGTCTGAAACATGCTAATGAGATCGCTCGAAACGATCACTTTACGCGGGACTACCGCGTCTACATACCAGCTCGCGAAGTCGAGATAGACGGAGTGATCACGGATCCAAGTCTGACATGCGAGGACATTCTCAAACATGGGGTCGGATGTTTTAAAGATCCCTTGCTTAAGAATGTCAAGATACTGGACTGCAAACGTTTGCATTCAGTATCGATCGCCGCGGATGGGACAAAGTCTTATCCCCACTCGGACTCGTATCGGGTGACCTTCTCCGGCTCGGCTTTGCCGAAATTCGTTCTCCTGGCCAGGGTTCGTCTACCTGTACGACTTTTCGTACCACGGGTAATGAATTGCACTAGTTGTCAACAACTAGGACACACAGCTTCCCATTGTGGAAATCGGCCCCGCTGCTCGAAGTGTGGAGAGAGTCATGCGGATGGCGTTTGCGACAGAAACATTGAAAAGTGTCTTTATTGTGGGGCGGCCCCGCATGACCTCACAGCATGTTCTGCGTATAAATTGCGTGGAGATCATTTGAAACGATCTCTCAAGCAACGATCAAACCGCTCGTTCGCAGAAATGCTGAAAATCGCCACACCACCTGAACAGAACCCCTACACCTGTTTGTCTACGGACGATTGCGACTCTGACGATCCTCAAGAAGGTACATCTTCAACTGTCCCTCGTAGTTTTAGGAAGAGGAAAAATATATCATCTCCTAAACTCCCTAGAAAGGGTTCGAAGATATCTCTTGAAGGCCCTCCAAAAGTAACAGCAGAAGGAAGTGTTGGTAAAAAAAACGAAAAGAAGAAGCCAAAAGCTCCTAGTTCCGGAGACTTGATATCGGAGAAAGAATATCCAACACTTCCGGGGACACCCAAAACCCCGAAAGTCCCCAAGGAACCAGAAAACACATCAAGTGCTGGACTTGTAAAATTCAGTGACATTGTGGACTTTATATTTTCCGTCTTCAACATTTCTGACCCCCTAAAAGGTATTTTGATGACTTTCCTGCCAAAAGTTAAAATGTTTTTGATGCAGCTGACTGCAAAATGGCCCCTCCTCTCAGCAATCGTTTCCTTCGATGGCTAATTTTTCGAACGAGGTCAAGGATTCGATCACTGTTTTACAGTGGAACTGTAGAAGTATCATCCCGAAAATAGATCCTTTTAAATACTTAGTAAATAATCTGAAATGTGACGCATTTGCATTGTGCGAAACTTGGTTAACTTCTGATGTATCACTAAACTTCCACGATTTTAACATTATTCGCCTGGATCGAGATAATCCCTACGGAGGAGTACTTTTGGGGATCAAAAAGTGCTATTCCTTCTTTCGAATTAACCTCCCCTCGATATCAGGTATTGAAGTTGTCGCATGTCATGTCACAATTAAAGGCAAGGACCTTTGTATTGCTTCCATCTATATTCCCCCTAGAGCCTCAGTTGGGTACCACTGGCTCAGCAGTATCATGCAACTTCTTCCCGCACCGACGTTAGTTTTAGGAGACTTTAACTCTCACGGTGCGGGATGGGGTTGTCTTCATGATGATAACAGATCAGCTATGATCCATGATATTTGCGACAACTTCAATATGACAATCTTGAATACGGGAGAAATGACACGAATTCCCGCACCACCAGCAAGACCAAGTGCGCTGGACTTATCCCTCTGCTCGACATCGCTACGGTTGGATTGCACGTGGAAGGTAATCCCTGATCCCCACGGTAGCGATCATCTGCCTATCGTAATTTCAATCGCCAGCGGATTAAGACCATCGGAAACAATCAATGTTTTGTATGACCTCACACGAAATATTGATTGGAAATGCTACGCAATATCGATATCTGAGAAACTAGAAACAACACAAGAACTTCCTCCGGAGGAAGAGTATACGTTTATGGCTGGCTTGATTCTCGACACTGCGATTCAAGCTCAGACGAAACGTATACCCGGCGCGAATACTAACATTCGTCCTCCCAACCCGTGGTGGGACAAAGAGTGCTCATCACTGAATGCGGAAAGATCTTTAGCATTCAAAAAGTTCAGAAAATATGGAACACCTGATAATTATAGAAATTACGCAGCGCTAGATAAGCAAATGAAGAACTTAGTTAAAGCAAAGAAACTAGGTTACTGGCGACGGTTTGTTGACGGATTAACAAAAGAAACATCGATGAGCACTCTTTGGAACACAGCCCGACGAATGCGCAACCAAAACACAACGAACGAAAGCGAGGAATATTCTAACCGCTGGATATTCGATTTCGCTAAAAAAGTATGTCCTGATTCTGTTCCGGAACAGAAGATATCCCGCGCCGCGACTTCGAATACAAACGAAACACCGTTTTCGATGGTAGAGTTCTCACTTGCGCTCTTGTCGTGTAACAATAAGGCCCCGGGGCTAGACAGAATTAAATTCAACTTGTTGAAAAATCTTCCTGACTCTGCCAAAAGGCGCTTGCTGAATTTGTTTAACAAGCTCCTCGAGGGTAATATTGTTCCACACGACTGGAGACAAGTGAGAGTTATCGCCATTCAAAAACCTGGGAAACCAGCCTCCGATCACAATTCGTATCGGCCGATTGCTATGCTTTCCTGTATCCGGAAGTTGTTCGAAAAAATGATTCTCTTCCGTCTAGACAATTGGGTCGAGACTAATGGTTTACTTTCAGATACACAATTCGGCTTCCGCAGGGGTAAAGGAACGAACGATTGTCTTGCGTTGCTCTCAACCGAAATTCAAATGGCATTTGCTCGTAAAGAACAAATGGCATCAGTATTTCTAGATATCAAGGGGGCTTTTGATTCAGTTTCTATAAATATCCTATCTAAGAAGCTGCACCAGCATGGTCTTTCGCCGGTTTTGAACACCTTTTTACATAATCTATTGTCCGAGAAACACATGTATTTTGCACATGGTGATTTGTCGACAATACGATTCAGTTACATGGGTCTTCCTCAGGGCTCATGCTTAAGCCCCCTTTTATACAACTTTTACGTAAACAACATTGATGAATGTATCAACACATCTTGCACGCTAAGACAACTTGCCGACGACAGCGTTGTGTCCATTATAGGACCCAAAGCTACCGATCTCCAAGGACCATTACAAGATACCCTCGACAACTTGTCGACATGGGCTCTTCAAATGGGTATCGAGTTCTCTACGGAGAAAACTGAGCTGGTCGTATTTTCAAGAAAGCGAGAACCAGCACAATTACAGCTTCAACTAGGGGGTGAAACCATAGCTCAGGCCTTCACATTTAAATATCTCGGGGTCTGGTTCGACTCCAAAGGCACCTGGGGATGTCACATTAGATATCTGAAACAAAAATGCCAGCAGAGAATCAATTTTCTTCGCACAATAACCGGAACTTGGTGGGGTGCAAACCCAGGAGACCTGATCAGGCTGTACCAAACAACGATATTGTCCGTAATGGAATATGGATGCTTCTGCTTCCGATCCGCCGCGAACACCCATTTCATTAAACTGGAAAGAATTCAGTATCGTTGTTTGCGTATTGCCTTAGGTTGCATGCAGTCGACTCATACGATGAGTCTCGAAGTGCTCGCGGGCGTCTTACCGTTGAAAAACCGATTCTGGGATCTCTCATATCGATTGCTTATCCGATGCGATATCTTGAATCCGATGGTGATTGAAAACTTCGAAAGGCTTGTCGAGCTCAATTCTCAGACCCGTTTTATGTCCTTGTATTTTGATTACATGGCTCAGAATATTAATCCTTCTTCGTTTGTTTCCAACCGTGCTCATTTCTTGGATACTACTAATTCTACTGTGTTTTTCGACACATCCATGAGAGAAGAAATTCGTGGAATTCCGGATCACGTGCGCCCTCAAGTGGCCCCAAATATTTTTTATAATAAATTTAGAACAGTCAACTGTGAAAAGATGTTTTACACTGACGGATCAAACATCAACAGGTCCACAGGCTTCGGAATCTTCAATCAGAACATCACCGCTTCGTACAAACTCAGTGATCCGGCTTCAGTCTACGTCGCAGAATTAGCTGCTATTCAGTACACCCTCGAGATCATTGAAACCTTGCCCAAAGACCATTACTTCATTGTCACGGACAGTCTAAGTTCAATAGAAGCTCTCCGCGCAGTGAAGCCAGGAAAGTATCCCCCATATTTCCTGGGGAAAATACGGGAACATTTGAGAACTTTATCTGAACGGTCTTTTTTAATATCGTTAGTCTGGGTCCCTTCGCATTGTTCCATTCCAGGCAATGAAAAGGCAGACTCATTGGCTAAGGTGGGCGCATTAGAAGGTGATATTTATGAAAGACCAATCTGCTTCAATGAATTTTTCAGTATCTCTCGTCAGAAAACTCTCGAAAGTTGGCAAACTTCATGGAGCAATGGCGAACTGGGACGATGGCTGCATTCCATTATCCCTAGGGTATCGACGAAACCTTGGTTCAGGGGGATGAACGTGAGTCGTGACTTCATTCGTGTAATGTCTCGGCTCATGTCAAACCATTACACCTTCAACGCGCATCTCCGGCGTATTGGAATCGTGGAGAGCGGTCTCTGCGCTTGTGGTGACGGTTATCAGGACATCGAGCATGTCGTATGGACGTGTACGGAGTATCGTGACGCCAGGTCTTTATTAAAGGACTCCCTAAGGGCCCGAGGTAGACCACCTGAAGTTCCGGTCCGAGATGTGTTGGCTAGTCGGGATATCTCTTATATGCTTCTTATATACCAGTACCTCAAACACATTAATATCCAAGTGTAATCTGTTATACCTCGCTCAGAAAGTATAATCTCCACCTACAGGTTCGACACTAACATCCGCCCGATTCTCTCGATCACCGTCCCTGTCCACCATCTTCATTGGAACTAACAAGATCTTTTTTTGTCACTAACTTTTCGTTCCCCCCTTCCATGTCTCTTCACCATCTCGATGGCAACTAATTAGATCTCTGTAGTTTTCAGACATTTTGTTTCCATACCCCCTATTTACCTCGGTTTTCACAATATTTACTTTTTTATTTTCTCATCTCTTCGTAACATCACCATCACCGCCTACGGTCCTACGCTCCAGACGATGACCAGCATGCGGGCCACCCGCCGGGCCTTCGTAGCCTGGGGGTGTTTCCCGCGGACCCACACGGACCGAAGGATGCGGCCAACATGGACATTTGCAAACGCCATATGGGAGACCCTCATGCAATATCCAATTCACCGGCATTACATAATTATACTATTCTAGTTTTAATATAGTCGTAATTAAGATTAGTAAATACCCTTGGCATCTTAGAGCTTAAGCAGTGTGCCTTAAAATTGTATTATAATATTGAATAAAAAAAAAAAAAAAGTCGTTGAATTTTTTCATTTAGATTTTGTTGCAAGAATGCTGTTAGAATGTAAAATGTCTAACAACAAGATTCTATGCAGAACAAATCAATCCTCGTCAACATCGACGCAAAAATACTCCAATACTTCATTTTGAAATTTGTAATCCCCGGAAAGAAAACTCTCCGCCTGGTCAAAGAAAAGTGTATATTTTTGTATCGAATCTATCTTTCATACAATCTACAGAAGTTGGGCAGAAGTGTTTCAAATTTGCATTTTCATTCATACCATCCTATGTAAATCTAGAACAAGAAAAAATAGAAAATCTATTCTTGGTGATTCCCTCTTTCAGTTTGGTAATAATGCAACGAAATCTAATCTTTGTGGTGATTCTCGTGCGAAATTTATAAAATCCATTGCAATCCACGATATTGAGGAATCAATCTTCACCGAATCTTGAATGACCAGATTTCATTTATTGGTTGAACAGTGCACAAAATAGACTTTTTCGAAAATTAAAGCTTGAGCTCCGTTGAATCGCCCAGTAACATTTACTGCTCCGTCAAGACAAACACCTCGGGCTAACTAAGTATAAAAATCAAAACGACATAATTCAACCTCTAAAAAGTGGGAAATGTTTAATAATGAATACAAAAGAAAGTAAACAAGAAGCAATAGTGGGTTTTATGAAAAATTTATCGGGATTTCATATGAATATACTTACTGTCAGAGAATATGAAGATCATTGAGAAAACATATATAACATCAAAGCACAAATGATTAATGTACTTGATTTTAGTGCTTCTAGTATTAAGAAAAATACATTGTAAAAACGTGCTTAATACATCTAGCAGTGAGATGATACCTTTTTTTATCATCCGCATGTGTTTTTGCATGTATATTTTTCGGTGTTTTAGTTCTCATTACATTATTTTAATGACCGTCGTTTCAAGCGGCAATTTAAAGTTCTATTTACTGATTACCCTGTAATGTCGAAACTGCAAATCGGATCGAATTTGAATCTAAACGAGTAATAATCGATTTAACATTCGAGTAGATTTCGAAATAAGTCCCCCTTTTAGAGCTTACGGTTATTTACGGTACTACCAAAACCGGTATTCAGGAACTAGCATAACCGAAAACGATTCGTATGGCTATAATTTAATATGACGAATAAATTGCAATAGTTTGAGTTAAACTTTGAAACTTTGATTGTCATCTTCTATATCGGTATAAATTTTAACAACTCATCACCCTGTAACTCCAGCATCGATAAAATTCAATAATTTTGTATAGGACCATAAATCCTTTAATTTGAATTTTTGGTTTTATAATTCGATTTGGCTTTTTTTTGAGAAAGATTCGATACTGGAACCGGAATTCTAAAATCGGTGTTCACCTGAGTAGCTGTATAGTTTACATTTATTTCAAAATGTTTGAAAATCAGTGTTGACATCTTTGAGAAAACGTAGTGCGAATTAAATTTTTGGGTACCTTCCGAATCGAAAACTGAATACCGCTAAAACTGAAATAAATTTATTGGTTATCGATTATCCAAATCTGCAAACCCGATAAACCTGATTATTTTATGTGAAATGGACATTCTTATACTAATCACCCTGTATCTCCTGAACCGGAAGTCGGATATGACTAAAATGCAAGATGTTTTATAGGATCTTAATATCTTTCATTTGAATCTTAGATCGGTTCAACCATCTGCGAGAAAAATGAGTTACAATTTCGTTTCGCATATCATCTTGTAGTTCCGGAACCAAAAGTCGTGTCCAAATGTAATTTAGGAACCTTGTTTCGGAGTATACGACTTTTCATATGAATCTGAGTTTATAAAAAACCGGTTGAACCAACTCCGAGAAAATTGAGTGAAATTATTTGTCACACACGCATTTGCTGATCTCGACGAACTGATTCGAATGGTATATGGCTGTTATGTTCTTTCAGCGTTTATTGCTGTAAGTAGCTTAAATCAATATAATTATAGAATTACTTTCAACTCGAAAATGCTGCCATCATCTGGTTAACGTATGTCATATTCGAACGATTATGTTGCCAAAAATGAACCATGCTAAAATCGGTTTGAAGCAAAAAGTCATGAAAAAAGATGCTGTACACAGTCTTTTTGGTTCTTAGAAACAATTGTGTGTTACAGTATAAAAAATCGTGGTTCACGTTGCTCTAAAGCATTGCTTTGTCATACAATGCTCAAAATTCCTACTGCTGGAATAGGTAAAAAGTCGCTTACACAAAAATATCGATATTTCCGTTAAAAATGGACGGATTTTAACAATCTATGGCTTGTTGGATAGCTATTGCCGTGTGGAATCTAAGTCTGAAAACATCTTTTATGTTCAAGGTCAATTGTGACAGATATAAAACTGAAAATTTTGACATAAAACTTTGTATAACTCAAAAAGTAAACATTCGATCTCAAAACCATTCAATAGCGTTCAGGGTGACGAGGAGAGCTTTCATTTGCGACTAGATTGATCAAAATCGGTCCAGCCATCTCTGAGATCTCGACCTCGAGCAAATTTTATACCTATTTTTTATATACATAATAAAGGTAACGAGAAGCAATAGTGGGTTTTATGAAAAATTTACCGGGATTTCATATGAATGTACTCACTGTCAGAAAATATGAAGATCATTGAGAAAACATATATAACATCAAAGCACAAATGATTAATGTACTTGATTTTAGTGCTTCTAGTATCTAGAAAAATACATTGTAAAAAAGTGTTGAACTAAGTAGATATTTCTGGTGTGGAGAGGATGACGCCAATGTTTGTAAGTTTCTAGGTAAGGATTTATGCAACGCACTTGACCATTGGACTGGCTGTGATAACGTGAGGTGTACAATATATACAGGTATAATATGTATAGTAGTTACAGACCGAGCGTGGTAGAATTCATTCTACTACGCGAAGCGGAATTCTGCTACGTGGCAGAAATTATGCCAAAACTGATTGGATGTCGCATTATATGCTCTACCACTTTCTGAAAAAGCTAGTAAAAAGCGACACTGTCAAAGTTCGTTTTTTCGGACACAGGGGAGGGGGGTCCTAAAAGTGCTCCGACCATTGATCGAAACCCCGAAGATATATACCATTGGACACAGTTCGACGAGATCGGAAAATCTCTGTGTATGTACGTATTTGCACCTTTTTACACTTTTTCCATTTGCCTAATTTTTTTCGAAGATAACTGAACCGATTTCAACAATCTCAGGCTCGATAGAAAGCTACTAGGTGGTCATTGATCAAATTCGGAAGAGTAATGAAGAGCACTCTTGGTTGCTATATTTCTATGGCACGCTGCCTTAGCTGTTAGATACCGAGGTCAAATCGCACTTTCGTTTATGTTTGTCGGAGGCTCCGACTCGGAGCTATCTGTAATGATTTCAAAAATTTCAAACTTGTTTGAAAGCTATTGTTAGATTGCAATTCAGGACATTCATGGTAAAAAATTCGGGTTCCGGAGATAATATCGTTCAAGTGGCGTAACCAAAAAACCACATTATAATTCTGTTAATATGTGATGAACGGCACATTTTTCTCAATAAATTTAGCCTCGTACGAAAGCTGAAATGTAGCATCATTTCCAGTTCAGAGATGTACTTGAAAAAGTGACGCAACCGACAAAATACACATTTTTTTATCCGCCACTTAGGATGCATTCATCGACCAATTTAAGCCGAAATCCGTTTTATTTAAAATACACCATGCGAAAATAATCTGTGTTAGTCCTAGATACTATGCGAAAAACTTGTCATGTTTTCTCGTAGAACCGTACAAAAAACGTCGTATATTTAAAAACGCTCATCACTGATACTTTAAAATGAGCATAACCTCAAGATATTTGAATTGGAAGAAAAAAGTATTATCATCCCCTGCGTATTTCCTGTATAAAAATAAATTGACTCTAAAATTTTTTCACGGAGTCGGAGAAACTATGAGTTTGGCACTATAAAGATCTTGAAAGCATTGAAATTTTTGTGTGCGGATTTCCAAAGTTGTGCGGTTTTCAATGTGATGTGTATCCCCCGCATAAAAAAGACTTTAGTTTAATGTTCCCTAATATCAAGCGTTGAAAGAGTCACAAGTAAATCGTCTATGTTAGTATCCGATTTTTGCTGCCAAATTTTAGTTAAACATAAAGATTTAACTTCATCTTAACAGTCTATGCTTCTACACGATCAGTACGTCAAAATAAAAATTATATCGAATCCGTATCTATATTGTTACAAATTTTTGATATTTTCACGTTTAACTAGAGCCGAAGTTATTATGAAAATTATTTGTTTCATATTTGTTATTGCATGTCATTGATCGGATCTTTTGCATTCTTGTTAGCGGTCAATGGTTATTTATTCATTAAAGTATATAAAAAGTAACCCATAAACAAATTTGGCTTCAAACAGCAAGTCGCTTGGCTGACCAGATTTTTATAAAAAATAAACACGACAAAATTCATTTATTGAATCTATGGCAGAGTTGCAAAGAACATTAGTCGGGCACAACTATATTGACTTTGTAAATTGAGTTTGTAAATATGTGAATGTCGTAAGCGGTAAAATATTACACTAATTTCGGTAAAATTCCCGAAAAATTTGTGAAATGAAATATCACACGAATTGAAAGAAAAAAATCATAATATGTTTTCACTAAAATGAATTAATCTATTTATAACGATCCTTACACGTCAATATTTTTTGTTAATACTCGGACTCTATGACCAAAAAAATGTGCATAAAAACTGATATTGGGAAAAATACTGTTTAAGATCATCACTGCGAAATTGCAATCAACATCATTCTGCACTCCGAACTAGCACAAAAATCAAACTGAACACCACTATTCCGCTAAATAGTGAACCAACCGGGTGAAATCTCATCTCCGCAAACCCCGGGTAGGACTAATAAAGTGCACACGCATCTCGAATAATGATTTCACCATAGCAGGCAATGTAGAAAAAGATACCGAACTCATCCAAGCAGTCCACGATCCGGCGAGGTCAGCTAGAATCTGCACCATGGCAACTGGAAGGACAGTTCATTATCATCAAGCTGGCGGGAGGTACGAAGTCCGACGGATACAACGCATCGCCGTGAGCATCAAGGAACGCATCAGTTCCGTATGCTCTAGGAATTTATTGCTGCGAAATGTACCGAGGAATCCGGTTTGAGATTTCATGAGAAAACTGGTTGGTCCGCTAGAGCAGGAAGATAAAACTAGTTGCACAAGTGCATCTCAACGAACTGCTGCCAGCGCAAGAAAACCAGAAACAAGTGAATGAAGTGCCGGGCATTAAAACAATAATCATTTGAACTCAAACGGCTTCAACTGAAAAGTAGGCGCTGTCGGACTCCCATCGAAAGTCCCTTCTTCGCAGTCAGTTTCGACTGCAAACCGACAGCGACATAAAATTTAAATGTAAGCTCTAGTAGGCCGTGCGATGATCGTCTTGACGTTAATTTGCGTCTTTTCTTTTGACGATTTATCGGCGTTTTTCTACGGGAACATAAAACAGAATTAACAAAACCGAAAAATAATGTCACATGATGACATAAACTTCCGAAACATATGAAAAACAGCTGTGGGTGCCGTCGCTGCTCGGTGCCGATGCTAATGATTCTGACGCGCGAGAAAATTCGTGCCGAAATCGAATACTGGAATGCTTTGTGTTGCTGAGATGAATCATGTCTGATGGTAGTTCTTAGCCACTGCCGACGGAACCATAAGCAAGTAAATTATGCAAGTCTCCTAGCTCTGCAACCACATCATCAAAATAAGAGTTTTCTCAAATAAGGTCCAGTTTTTCGATCATTCTTTATTGTTCTTTGGAATTGTTGCTTGGCTATTTATTCGAGCTTCTAGAAGTAGTATAGCTCTAGAATTTTAACGAGATCAGTGTTTCGGTTCCGAAGCTAAGGAGTTTTCATTGGAATTAATCACACTACTGAAACAGGACAGGATATTTCGAAACATGATATCGAATGTCTTCAATTTTCTGGCTTTAAATTCCATTTCAGATTTCTGAAGAGCCACAGCAATATATCAAAGACTACGAATCCGAGATTCGGTGGTCGCCGAGTCAGGTTAGAAGAATTCCAAGGGTTTGTAAGTCAAAACTATTGGGATTTGTGAGTTTCACGATGGTGCAATGGTAGGGTGGTGGAAAGGTGAACTTTAACTTTTCAATACAACATAAATTTTACTTCTCCTAAACAACAGTTTTAACAACCAATTCGGAACGAATTCCTAAAAAATCTATCTGGGTGAATAAATCATATACTGTCAAATATGAATTTTTCAGTTAGCTTGACAGAAAGAGACTGTTCTTACTATTATTATTATTATTATATCGTTTATTTACCCCCGGTTTTAACCTAATAATGGTCGTTCACCGGGTATGTATCAGATTGGGGTAGGGGTTTGGGGGTGGCTGGGAGATATAAGGTGGGGCATTTCGGGGAAAGGGGGGGAGGGGGAGAGTTTTTACATAGAGTCAGTAATAATGGTTACAATTCATGGTATTGGTTCATATGTCTTAGATTGTGAGGGGATAGAGATAGAGACAGAGAGAAGATAGGGATAAGCTAAGATAAGCTTATACACTATTACACTACTTTTGATTCAGTATGTTCATTCTTTCTGGTGAAAACATTTTGCTGAATAAGAATGAACAGTTCTGAATAAGAATGAACCTTAATGAAGAGAAAGAGATAAATATATTTGCACAGTGTTTCGTTACATTGTAATGCTGTAAAATATAGTCGGGTACGAGCGGTAGGTATTAAAAATAACGTATCAAAAATCCTGCTACATTTCCATGACTCAGAAAAAAACATAGATCATGGATTTGAAGTTTCAAATATGCACCCGATCCTCCATCAACTAACTAAATCAGGGGTTCAGAAATCGAATTAGTTCGTACAAAAATACGCTATTTGAATTTGCTTCGTTTGGGGTCGTTCCACAATCCACGATGATGAGTTCCGATTAATTGATTTTGCTGTTAAACCTTTACATTATGGGTATTTTTGGAGCGCATTTGATGAGCAGTTTCCGAAAAACAACTTTCGATTCGTCAATAATCCCTGAAAAATTCTTCCAGTACGATATATCCGGATCGAAATTGATGTAGACATAACAGAAAACGACATGTTAAGTCATTTAAAAACCCAAAATTGAGACTTCCAGTCTATAAATATTGCAGAAAAGCAATTTAAATTTGGGTGTTTTTGAAACGGATTGAAGCAGTAGTACTTCAATAACAGTCTCCGTATCGTACTTGTCGAATCCGTTCCGGAAATATGCACTGTTAGGGCTTTCAAATAATTTAGTTGTGTACAGTACTGGAAACTTCTGACATTTTTGTTTTGAAATTTAGAAGAATGTCATTTATGACAGTCATTAGCCAATGTGCATGTGGGAAATACTTTTTTTAAGGTTAAGCTATGCTTGTCTAACAGTGAATATCGTACATTTTTAAAAAGTATATTGAATACTAAAGTTAATTTGAATCAAAAAGAAATGTAGTATTTATTTTTTCCAACTTCCTTTTCATCCCAACCAAGTAGTATTTGATATACTATTTTAAACTGTACGATTTTCACTGTTTGACAACCATAGCATATCCTTAAAAAAAGTATTTCCCACATGCAAAGAGTTGTCAACCAATGTAAAAAGACAATTTCCGAAAGAAGTGAATTGAAGGAAAACATTACTCCGAATAGGCCTGTAGAGAATAGATAAATGAATGTTATTATATATTTTGTCAAAGCTAGTAGTCTGTTAAGAAGTTACATATGAACATAACAACGATAACGATAACAACGAGACAAGATCGAGGCGCTGCATAGCAGCAGTTTCTATGATTTTATTAGTTACTATTGCTAAATGTAAAATATCAGTCAGTTTAGAAGCAGACCTTGAAGAGAGCGGTCATAAAAATATTTCAACATGTCAGTGATCAACATAGCACAGGACAAATCACGTCGAATGCCAAAAGTGCTAAGTCCAATCAATAATCCACGGCTTTCGTAGCCAGACAGCTCATAAGGATTATTCCAAAGTAGCTGGCGAAGAGCAAATCGAACAATTCTGCGCTGTACTGATACTACTCGGTTGACGCCATTGTGGTGAATGAGATTTTTTAGATGTAGTTTTATTGTCTTCGATTAGAATAAAAACTATCACACAGACTTATCAATATCTACCTAGACTAATAACATTAACATAAAAATATTCTGGATTTAAATCTGTTTTTGTTCATAGTAAAATCAAACAGATGATAAACTCTATTGAATTGATTGCAGCAAACATCCATTAGATTATTTTGTCCATACTGTGTGTGCTGATCGTCGTATGAAGTCAGTTTTTTGCAAAGATCTTGCCGGAACATTGATATGACTCCTTGCTAGAAGCAGTCGATGTTAACAAATCAGTCGTTGTTGAACAGTCGTTCGCACCGCACGCGTATAGCTCTTGGCTCCTGGAAATTTTTTCTGGCTACCTAGAGTTTCATTGATTCAAGGCTTCAGTCTTTTTCAAGGCTACCTGAATCACTAACAGTCTTTTTAAAGACTAACAATTAGTCAGCCTTTCTCAATGCTATACAAAGAGTGATATTTGAGTGACTAAGTGATACAAAGAGTGATATTTGAGTGACTAAGTGATACAAAGAGTGATATTAGAGTGACTAAGAAATTAATCAGCCTTTTTTAGGCTAGCTAGGAATCTAATCGAAGACTAATTTAGCCTAGTTAATTTAATTTAAAATTTCATTCATTTCAAAAATGCCTGCGTCCAACCGGAAAGGCAACAAGCCTAAGGCTAAAAATAATTCAATACGGAATAAATCACAATCCGTTTTTCAACATTTTTCTAATAACATTCACGATCTTATAGAATCTGAATGTAAAAATAAAAGACAACGGACGGATTTCCCTTCCGCTGATCCTATGCCGTCTAACAATATTTACGAGATTCTTCCTGAATCCCATTGTAGCGACATAGAAGAAAATTCTTCGAAAATTCCCAAAACGGACGCTTGTCGTTCTGGGAAGAAACATCAATCTATGCCACCAGTGACGGTGATGATTTACGACTTCAAAGCATTCCGTACTGAGCTTTCTACTTCTCTCCCGGAAGTAAAAGTCTCATTTCAAATCGGATGAAGAGGAGAATGTCGAGTCTTGGTTGATGGATTGGAAGATTATGAACGTCTTATCCGATATTTGTCCGAGAAACTTCATAAATTTTATTCATATGATATAAAATCGGGTCTGACTATTTATATCAAAGCTGTCTTGAAAGGCTTATCAAATGATCAAAGTACCGATAAAATTAAAAATGAACTAAAAGAATTGCTTGGTTTTGCCCCTTCCCAAGTAATACTTATGAAAAAAGGGCGAATGGTACTTCTAAACCACGCTCTGGAATTTCCCATGAACTTTACCTAATACACTTCAATCGAAGTTATGTAAACAATTTGAAAACTTTAGAAAAAGTACGTTTCATTTCCCGCATCAAAAATCATTGGGAATTACAGAACATACCTGAACATAAAAAAACCGTTACAAATGCCACGCCTAATTCTTCTAAGGCACTGATTTCTTCGAATTTAAAACAAAAAACAGGTACGCCTACCAATTCGTCTTCTAACGAAAACAATTTATTGACAGGTAGATCGACCTCGTCATCATCTTCTTCTAATATCAGTTATGCTAGTATATCAGGTAGAAATCTACCACCTATTTCTTCTAATGAAAATAATCAAAACACAGGACCGCCTTGCAGTTCATCTTCCAACGAAAACAATTTACTAATAGGTAGATCGGCCAAATCATCTTCTTCTAATGGCAGTCTACCTACAAATATTGAAAAAAAATATTGCCATTCGCTTTTATTAAATGAAGTCGATTTAGGCGATATAACTGAAAATAAAATGATCTACCTACAAGATCAACTTTTTCGAATGATCATCCGAATGAATTCGAGTTCATCAGTTTTTGAAGCATTTCAAATCGGATGGCAATTCGCAAATAATACTATAATGAATTTAAAATTTAACAGTGATGTTAAATATTTATTTGAATATTTTAAATTGGAATGCTCGATCCTTGAAATCGAGTGAAGATGAATTTTATAATTTTCTCAAAGTACAAAAAAATTTATATTGCCATTGTGACAGAAACTTTTCTTAAACCAAATGTCAAAATGAAAAGTAATCCACATTATGTGGTTCATTGATTTGACAGGTTTACTGGAATGGGTGATGGAGTTGCCATTTTTGTCCAAGGGCAAATTAAACATCGAATTTTACCTTCTTTCAATACTAAAGTTATTGAAAGCTTGGGAATCGAAGTTGGAACCATTCATGGAATTTATTTCATCGTTGGAGCATATTTGCCATTCCAATGCACCGGCGAACAATTAAATTTCTTTAAAGGCGATTTGCAAAAACTCACTAGATATCTACCGAAATTTTTCGTAATAGGGGACTTAAATGCTAAGAAAGTCCAGTGGGATTGTAGGCAAAATAACAGTAATGGTAAAATACTTCATAATCAACTCTCAGCTGGTTACTTCACAGTTCTTCATCCCAGTAATCCGACTTACCTCTCTTCCGTGAAAAATCCTTCTACAATTGATTTGGTTCTAACGGATCAAAGTCACATTTGTAGTGAACCGATTACACATGCTGACTTTAACTCAGATCATCTTCCTGTAACATTCAGACTTTCCAACGAAGCTATAATTAATCCAATTAGTTCCATATTCAACTATCATAGAGCTAATTGGTTGGATTACAGATCTCACATTGAAAATCATGTGGATCATGAAACTATTTTAGAAAATTCTGTGGACATCGACACAACAATTGATAATTTGAATCATTATACTATCGAAGCTAGAAATCTTTCAGTTCCCAAAGCTCAAACTAAATTAAATTCTCCTATCATCGATGACAATCTTCAACTGCTCATTCGGTTGAAGAATGTTCGTCGACGACAATATCAACGTTCTCGTGATCCTGCTATGAAAAACATAGTTAAGGATTTACAAAAATAAATTAAACATAGATTTACTCTTTTGCGAAATGAAAACTTAAACTTAAAAACATGATGGCTCCTGGTAAAGATGGAATTTTTAATATTCTTATTAAAAATCTTCCCGATGTTGCCTTGAGACTCCTGGTTTTCAACAAGTGTTTTTCATTAGCCTACTTCCCAAAAAGATGGAAAAACGCAAAAGTAATTCCTATCCTCAAACCTGATAAAAACCCAGCAGAAACATCAAGTTTTCGATCAATTAGCTTACTTTCTTCTATCAGTAAACTTTATGAAAAAAATATCTTGTTGAGAATGATGTCTCACATAAATGAGAATTCATTTTTTGTACCGAAGCAGTTTGGATTTGAACATTCAAATACTCATCAACTTGAAAGAACATGATAAAATCAAATAAATCTTCTGGGTTATTCACTGGAGTTGCTCTTCTATACATAGAAAAAGCATTCGACAGTGTTTGGCACAAAGGTTTAATAGCTAAAATGTCTGATTTCCTGATTTCCAGATATTTAACTGATCGTACTCTTCAGGTTAGCTATCAGAATTGTAAATCTGAATTGCTACCCGTACGAGCCGGAGTTCCGCAGAGTTCGAGCGTAGCTCCAATCTTGTATAATATTTTCACTTCTGATCTTCCAAATCTACCCGTTGGTTGTCAGAAATCGCTATTCTGTGACGACACAAGTTTGTTAGCTACAGGTAGAAATCTAAGAGTGATCTGCAGTCGCCTACAAAGAAGTTTAAATATTTTCAGTGATTATCTGTCAAAATGGAAAATTAAACCAAATGCAGCAAATACGCAATTAATTATCTTTCCTCACAAACCAAGAGCTTCCTTTCTTAAACCAAACAATAATCACATTCTCAAATTGAATGGCTTGGAATTGACATGATCTGATCAAGCTAAATACTTAGGTTTAACGTATGACAAAAAACTCACTTTCAAGGATCACATTGAAGGAATCCAGGCAAAGTGTAATAAATATATTAAATGTTTATATCCTCTTATAAACAGAAATTCTAAAAATATAATTCTTATAAACAGAAATTCTCTGTCTAAAAAACAAATTTTTAATTTATAAACAAAATTTCAGACCAGCCATGCTTTATGCAATACCAATTTGGTCAAGTTGTTGTTCCACCAGGAAGAAAACGCTTCAAATGATTCAGAATAAAATACTGAAAATGATTTTGAAGCGTCCTCCCTGGTTTAGTACAAATGAGTTTCACAGACTCACAAATATAGAACCATTCGATGTAATGTCACATATTATTATAAGCAAATTCCGACAAAAATCGATACAATCTTCGATTGAATCGATTCGCTCTCTGTATTAGTTAGTAAGTTAGTACACACAGTCGAAAGCTTTAGTTAGTACACACAGTCGAATACTTTAGAAAAATCAAAATACACCGCATCAACTTGCTGTCGTTTTTCAAGCTTGTCAATCAGAGTAGAAACGTAGCTCATTAACTTCGTAGTAGTTAATTCGCTTTTTGACAAAACCATGCTGATCGGTTGTGAGGATGTGCTTTACTGACGGTTAAAAACTATCCAACAGATAAATAATAGAGTCAGCAGTATAGAGATTTTAATCCTTAAGATGCCTTCGCTAAAATAAAGTTGATATGCTGTTTGAAAGGCAATTGTTCGCATCAAATTATACCGAGATTTTTAACTTAAGATCACCAGCGAAAGATAAGCGTGGGTATTACAAAGAAAAATTCACATCATTGAAATACAAGAGGAAAGTCAAGGGATCCAAGATGGTTGCCTTGTGGAATCCCAGATGAAGCAATAAACTCTATGGATACAGAGTCATTTATCTCGATTATTTAGATATGATTGAAATCAACGTAGCATGTAAGAACCAAAGCTTAATCTATCCAACTTAGCGACTGTAATGAGGTGGTTAATTTTATCACACGCAATGAAAAGGTCCGTGTAGACAACTTCGGTTTGTAAATCGTTGGACATAGTATCTGCCCCCAATCGTAGTGAAGGACAATATTGGTAGAAAATGTGTACTGGAAACATTCATACAGAAATAAATTATGTAGTCACTAGTCATTTTGTTTGATAATATTTGCAGTATTATTTATGTAAAGACCGTTCCAAATCGTATGTAAATGAAATTCTTTGATGCTGCACACAAACATCACTATAACAAAACAATAATTGAACAGGATGTATCAAACCTGACAACATTTGATCCCACTCTCAGAGGTATCCTTTATGAAAATGATACACCGATCGTGCAGATCAGTTCATAACGACAAAAACTCATTAACAAATTCAAACAGAATCCCATATGTCGAATTATACATGCACAAATAAACATTCTGAATGCACAACCAAATCCATCAAAGAGATTCATTCGGAGAGCATAAAATTTATTTGCGGCAAGGATTAACCCCTCGCTTTGATTGCATGTTTCTCCGTTCCAGTTAGTTCCAGTTCCCCTTTCGGGAAAATCCCTCGATTCTGTTTGCTTCGGCGGTAAATTTCCGCACCCAACGCTCGCCCGGTGCATTAACATATTTCACACAGGTCTCGGAGGCCGACCTTCGCCATTTATTTTTTACACGCGCGGTGAGCATTAACTGATACTGCGTCCTGATAGGCACTCATTAATAAATAAGCAATTACTTAATTTATTCATTTTGCAACGTCGCGCCCTACCATTCAGGTGCCCTCCCCCCGCCCATCCATCCAAAGTTCGACAATGTTTTAGCGTAGACAAAAGTTCAAAAACTCACAAAAGACACTTTCATCGCTAGGAAGGCGCTACTACATGAAAAACACATCATTAGACGATTATTTGATCTTTTGATTTGATATCATAACAAGAGGGTGAGAGACAGAACGAGACACCGGAGCGAGGGGTGGTTGTCTGCGCTTGTTATTCGTATTCAAAACCTATCTGTTGATGTTGTTTTGTTTTTCCTTTTTACTTGTCTGTCAGTTAGCCTCCGTCTAGCAGCCGGTTTTTCGTCTATTGAATGAATGATACTGTTCTCGGCATCACAAGAGGCAAAGCGAACTCAGGTTCACCGGTTCCGGCTGAATGCCGCTTGGTCTGTCCTATCGTTTGCGGGGGTGCAGAGTCCGGTTTGTATTTCAGCATAATTTCATTTTCATACATACCTAAATCTGACTTGGCGGACTTGGAGAGGACCTTTTCCAAAGCGCAACGACCCGAACGATCAAAAATGATCGAAACAGGCTGTGTGATACTTTTAGAAGAGAATTCAAAAGTGAGTGGCCGAACCAAATCGAACTGCTCCTAATAAAAAACGCGATTTAATGGCAATTTGAATTTGAAAATAAAGTATGTTGACATTTTTATTAACAAAATTACCAAAAACACCTAATTGATTCTTACATTCAAGTACGAATTCAAATGCAAATGATATGTTAATTTTAACGAGCGAATTATTCCTGTTACAACATGTTAATTTCAGGACGACAGAGACTTTTCATTAATTTTATTAGCAGGAATTCTTTCAAACAAATATTTTAACGCCTGAAAGCCTCATGTTATGTTAATAGTAGTGTTGTCATTCCATTGCATTGATGAACAAGCAATAAGGTAAATAAATTCAATTGTGAACCTTTGGATTGATCGGTAAAATGCCTTTAGATGATAAATAAACTAAATTTGAACTGTATTTGTTTCAGTATTTGTTTCAGTATTCGTTTGAACGTATTTGTTTCAGTATTCGAAAGTAAATTTTATTTTGAGCGCGAGTAAAATTATCGTAATGTGCAATTGACGCCCTCTATCAGAGCCTGTGCAGTCATTATTCACCGTTTTTCTTTCACATTCGCAACCTTTCCTTCTCGTCTGTCTGTATATGTGTATGTGCGTGTAACATTTTTTGGCACTCACTTTCCTCGGAGATGAGTCAACCGATTTTCATGAACTTAGATTCAAATGAAAGGTCATGTAAGCCCATACAAAGTTCCTCACAAACTCAGATTCAAATGAAAGGTATAATTGCCCTATGAAAAGCTCCTGAATTTTATTTGGATCCGACTTCCAGTTCCGGAATTACAGGGTGATTAGTGAAAAAGTTCCTATTTCAAATTACTGAGGGGTCTCGTATAACGCGGTTCACCGGGGGCGTGAAAGCGAATCCGCGATAAACGGAACCCAGAGCATATGGGATTTCGATTGATTGGGGCTGTGAACGATTATCTCGCTTCGGTCGACAGATAGAGTTATAGAATTTTCGGCAAAATTGTTGTAGATACTTAGACCAACAATTTAGTGTTGTTTTTATCGACAATTTGTTGAGAACTGCTCCGCCAGAGGCGCTTTAAAAAAAGCATGAAATAATTCATATGTTCACAATAGAAAAACAGTTTGAACATAAAATATCGCGAATATTTTACTTTCGGTGGTGTCGGTGTAAACAGTAATTGAAATTTCTCGCATGGCTGACTCTAGTGTGCGTTCGAAATTCCTGCAACTCAAAATCATGTTGACTTATTAAGATAGTTTCTTCGGGAAGGTGTTTCAAGGTTCCGATACCTATTGAATGATTAATGAAACAGTTCTTTTTGTATCTACAATGTGATCTTCTGTAACTGAATACCATACTTGTTGATGAGAGTGATCTTTTCGATCAGTTTTTGAATAAGTTGATGAAGGAGAGACAGATTTTAAACTGTTTTTCTAGAAGGCGTTAGTAAGTTACTAAAGTATTAAGATGCATAAGCTATCGACATCTGAAATCTGAGGAACTTGATAGAGTAAAAACTCGAATTTCATACTTAATGTTTTGATTATTTATACAATTATATATAATGTTACGTACATAAAATGTGACATATATTGCTCCATATGAGCAATATATGACACATTTTATGTAGTTTCATTTTATTTTTTATTTGAATGAAACCTTTTTTATTGAACAGGGAAAAGCCCAATTGAGCGAAAGTTTCATAGTCACACTCTTCATCAGGCAGTAAATATCTAAATTCAGTTTTTGTAACAAGTGCGGATAACCAATTTGAGATTGTAACAAAAGCTGATACGTCAACGACCAAAGACATATTTCGGTGAACTGAAAAAAAGTATAAATCGATAAATTTATAACACTCCTGATAGCTGGAAAGTGTGTAGGGATCACTGCAAAGGAACCTACGAAAAACAAACCGAAGAAGTTTATTCTGAATGGCTTAGACGCGGTGGATGTCGAGTTAACAATAAAGAAAAAAAAGGCAGTACCATTTTCAAGAATCGCAAAACAGTTCACAATATAGTACCTTTAGGTAATACATGTTTTTAAAGTTCTTTGTGATACTAAATGTAAACCCAAGAACTTACGTATTTGATGTTATCCTCAAAATTAAGTTTTGTTTACAACGGGACTCTCAAATCCTCTACGGTCGAATTCCGTTTGAAAACAATTCGGGAAACGATATGGTCAAATACGACTGTTGAGCGTTTGCGATAGAATGTGAATTTACGAATTATTTTGAAGCATGCAAAACCATTCTTTTGAGACCGCATCAATTGGAGAAAAAAATCGAACTGTTTCTGCGGGAATTTGGTATTACCCAGATCTTCGAAAGCCTCAATTAATTTAAAATCATTGGCTTATGTTAGTTTTAGGAATTGTTGTGGAAGGTTGAATTTATTTAAATAACAAATAGTATGAAAAATAGTCGAAAATGAAGATATTATTCAAATTAATAATCGTACAGTAAGTTATATTTGTGGTTAGTTTTGTTCACTTTGATAGTTCTTCCATTCAATAAATAAGTTCTTTAGTTGTGTATTAGATTGTCTAAGGATGTGTTGCATTTGTTCTCGTCGTTCGATGTTGTTATCCAAAGAACAAAAGTTCTCCAATTCGTTGAGTAGCAAATTTTTGAGTTGATTTCTTCAGCGCTTGGTTGTGGAAGAATAATATCGTCTAACAGATCGGCTGAAAAGTTCATATTGTTTCTATGAGAGAGCGCCACTAGAATTAAATCCATACCATTTTCAGTTAATACCAACCTTCAAAAGATACGTGTATGAATTTGACAGCTGTCTGATTATTAGTTTGTGAGATATTGCATTTTGAGTGAAGCTACTTTTGTTATTGTGAAAAAATGGAAAAAAGGAATTTCGTGTGTTGATGAAACACTACTTTTTGATGAAAAACAGTGCCGACGATACCAAAAAATGGCTTGATGAGTGTTATCCAGACTCTGCACCGGGCGAAGCAACAATTCGTAAGTGGTTTGCAAAATTTCGTACTGGTCATATGAGCACCGAAGACGATGAACGCAGTGGACGTCCAAAAGAGGCTGTTACCGATGAAAACGTGAAAAGAATCCACAAAATGATTTTCAATGACCGTAAAGTGAAGTTGATCGAGATAGCTGACATCCTAAAGATATCAAAGGAACGTGTTGGACATATTATTCACGAATATTTGGATATGAGAAAGCTTTGTGCAGAATGGGTGCCGCGTGAGCTCACAATCGATCAAAAACAACAACGAATTGATGATTCTGAGCAGTGTTTGGAGCTGTTATATCGAAATAAAACCGATTTTTTTCGTCGATATATAACAATGGACGAAACATGGCTCCATCACTTCACTCCGGAGTCCAATCGACAGTCAGCTGAGTGGACTGCACGCGATGAACCGAACCCAAAGCGTGGAAAGACTCAACAATCGGCCGGTAAGGTTATGGCGTCTGTATTTTGGGATTCGCATGGTATAATTTTCATTGACTACCTTGAAAAGGGAAAAACCATCAACAGTGACTATTATATAGCGTTATTAGAGCGTTTGAAGGACGAAATTTAAAAAAAACGGCCTCATTTGAAGAAGAAAAAAGTTTTGTTTCATCAAGACAATGCACCGTGTCACAAGTCGATGAAAACCATGCTGAAATTGAACGAATTGGGCTTCAAATTGCTCCCTCATCCACCGTATTCTCCAGATTTGGCCCCCAGTGACTTTTTCCTGTTCTCAGACCTCAAGAGAATGCTCGCTGGTAAAAAATTTAGTAGCAATGAAGAGGTAATCGCTGAAACTAAGGCCTATTTTGAGGCAAAGGACAAATCGTACTACAAAAATGGTATCGAAAAGTTGGAAGATCGCTATAATCGCTGTATCGCCTCTGATGGCAATTATGTTGAATAATAAAAACGAATTTTGGCAAAAAAATGTGTGTTTCTAAAAAACGATACGAACTTTTCAGCCGAACTGTTATATCATCTGTATCTGTGTAACAACAATTTCTTCTGCCGTAATCAATTTATCAGAAATGATGTCATCAATTGCCTCACGAGAAAGATGTTCAGCACCCATTTTATCACCGAAATCCTTAATTTCATAAGTTATACTTTCGTTCTCAATATCATCGATTTGTGTACCAGGCTCCATAAAAAAAAAGATGGAAGTAGTTTATTCCAGCAATTTTTCAACGCTGATGACTTAATTTGAACTAAAACTGATTGAATACAATCAAAGCAATTCCGATGTTGCGATTAAGTAAAATTTTTCTGACTCGGGAATTAAACAGTTTAAGAAGTGTATCGAAAAGTAGTTAGCAACATTGATTATTGAATAAAAAAGCAAAAAAAAACATATTTTGACATCAGTTTTCGGTATATTGTAGAAAAAAAAAATTTTTATGCATTTCACTGATTATATTGAAGAAAATCCTAGTTTCTGTGAAACGCTCGCACTTTGGACTTAACATTCTTCATTAAATTCTGCACAGTTACTTTTGTGACTTTCCTGGTGGCAGCTGTCCAGTTTATTTTGAACTCATGCATGTTTAGGGACCTTCCTTCCGAAAGTGCCGCTTGACAATTGCCCAATACCTTTCAATTGGCCGAAGATCATTGCCGTTTCAACCTTCCGAGCGAACGGACGTGATTTGGATTTACTGCGAAAGCATTGAAAACCAGTTGTGTGTGTGTGATAAAGTGGTCGGACGATATTGTGTGATAGACAATAGTGCTTTTTCCTCTGAGAGGTTTTTTTTTTCGCATTATATAATAGAACAGTGCCATATTGCGAGCGGTCGATCGAAACGGTACCGTTAGCCGATTATTGTTTCGCCGATCAAGGCCAAGTGTGAGGATTATAAACAAGCGGCCATTGTGTGAGGATTATAAATAAGTGTGCCTTTTCCTCTCGGAGGTTTTTTGCACATCATCAAAGCGGCGATACGCCGATCGACGAAGTCCAGCTTGGTGTCCCCCGTTGGATCTTAGTTAAGTACCTTTACTTCGTTTATTTTTATTTCTTTATTTGACCATTATATTTCCCCCCGAATCATTTGTTTTTGCGCGGAAGTAGTTCCGCTATGTCTAATTTAAAACCTGCCCCCCCCCGCTCCCGATGTTCAAATGAAGACTTCCCTTGTCAGTAAAAAGTCCCGCATAAAGAGCTATCCTGATGGGCTCGCACTACCGGCCGGGCCTTACGCGGTCTATTTCCGGACCAAATCAAAGGAAAAAAAACTGAATATTTTAAAAATATCGCGGGACCTGAATTCGCGATATAATACCATAAAAAGTATAGATAGAATACGGCCAGACAAGCTCAGGGTCCTGTTTACCAGCTCTAAACAGGCTAATGAGCTTGTTCAAAATGATCCTTTTACGCTGGAGTACCGCGTCTACGTGCCAGCTCGTGAAGTCGAAATCGACGGTGTGGTCACCGATTCGAGTTTGACTTGCGAGGATATTCTTAAGTACGGGGCGGGTTGTTTTAAAGACCCCTCACTTAGGAATGTCAAGATACTGGATTGCAAGCGATTGCATTCAGTATCGATCGCCGGGGATGGAACAAAGTCTTATCCCCAATCAGACTCTTATCGTGTGACCTTCGCCGGCTCGGCATTGCCCAACTACATCCTCTTGGACCGGGTTCGTTTGCCTGTTCGTTTATTTGTACTCCGGATAATGAATTGTACCAATTGCAAACAACTGGGGCATACAGCTACCCATTGCAGCAATAAGCCACGTTGTGCTAACTGTGGGGAAGCTCATGCGGACGGCTCTTGCGGTAAGGATGCTGAAAAGTGTCTCTACTGTAAGGAGGGTCCGCATGACCTCTCTGACTGTCCCGCTTACAAACTGCGAGGAGATCGGATGAAGCGTTCCCTGAAGGAACACTCCAAGCGTTCCTTTGCCGAGATGGTTAAGAGTGCCACCCCTCCTAAACAGGCAACGAATCCATATGCCTGCTTGTCAACTGACGAGAGCGATTCTGACGACCCTTTGGAAGGTCCATCTTCAGCGGTCCCTCATAGCTGTAGGAAAAGAATGAATAAATCTTCTCATAAGCTACCTAGTAAGGGTTCGAAGGTGTCTTCCGAAGGGCTTCGAAAAGTTACAGCTAACGGGAATCGGGAAAAATCACCGAAGCAAAAAGCTCCTGGTCTCGGAAAACTCAATTCCGAGATGGAATTCCCACCGCTTCCAGGGACTAAAAAATCCCCAAGCGTCCCTGAAAATCCACCAGAGAACCAACTAGGTGCTGGACTTATAAAGTTCTCTGATGTTGTGGACTGGATTTTTACAACTTTCAATATTTCAGACCCTCTTAGAAGCATTTTAATTGCTTTCATGCCAACAGTAAAAACATATTTGAAGCAGTTGACTGCAAATTGGCCCCTTCTTTCAGCGATTGTATCTTTCGATGGCTAAATCATCCACCGAGGTCACGGATCTAATCACTGTTTTACAGTGGAATTGCAGAAGTATTATCGCAAAAATAGATTCATTTAAATTTCTAGTAAACAATCTGAAATGTGACGCATTTGCATTGTGCGAAACTTGGCTAACTTCTGAAATACCCTTAAACTTTCACGATTTTAACATTATTCGTCTGGATCGAGATAATCCCTATGGAGGAGTACTTTTGGGGATCAAAAAGTGCTATTCTTTCTATCGCATTAACCTCCCCTCGATACCAGGTATTGAAGTTGTCGCATGTCATGTTACAATCAAAGGTAAGGACCTTTGCATTGCTTCCATCTACATTCCCCCAAGAGCCTCGGTTGGGCATCGGTGGCTCAGTGATATCGTAGAGCTCCTTCCTGCACCGACGTTGGTTTTAGGAGACTTTAACTCACACGGTACGGGATGGGGCTGTCTTCACGATGATAACAGATCAACTATGATCCATGATATCTGCGACAACTTCAATATGACAATCTTGAATACGGGAGAAATGACACGGATTCCTGCACCACCAGCAAGACCAAGTGTGCTGGATTTATCCCTTTGCTCGACATCGCTACGGTTGGATTGCACGTGGGAGGTAATTCCTGATCCCCACGGTAGCGATCATCTACCGATCGTAATATCAATCACCAGCGGCTCAAAACCATCGAAGACAATCAATGTTTCGTATGACCTCACACGAAATATTGATTGGAATAGCTATGCGACCTCGATATCTGAGAAACTTGAAAGAACTCAACAACTTCCTCCGGAGGAAGAGTACACGTTTTTGGCTGGCTTGATTCTCGACACCGCGACTCAAGCTCAGACGAAACGTGTACCCGGCGCGAAAACTAACATCCGTCCTCCCAACTCGTGGTGGGACAAAGAGTGCACAAATTTAAACGCGGAGAGAGCCTCCGCGTATAAAATATTCAGAAAAAATGGAACACCTGATAATTACCGGAATTACGCGGCGTTAGACGTTAAAACTAAGAACTTGATTAGAGCCAAGAAACGCGGTTACTGGCGTCGGTTTATAGACGGTTTAACGAAAGAAACATCTATGAGTACTCTTTGGAACACAGCCCGACGAATGCGCAATCATAACACCACGAATGAAAGCGAGGAATATTCCAACCGCTGGATATTCGATTTCGCTAAAAAAGTATGCCCAGACTCTGTTCCGGAACAGAAGATCACCCGCGCCGCGACACCAAATACAAACGAAACACCGTTTTCGATGGTAGAGCTCTCACTTGCACTCTTGTCATGTAACAATAAAGCCCCGGGATTAGACAGAATAAAATTCAACTTGTTGAAAAATCTGCCAGACACCGCCAAAAGGCGCTTGTTGAGTTTATTCAATAAGTTCCTTGAGGACAACATTGTTCCACATGACTGGAGACAAGTGAAAGTGATCGCCATTCAAAAACCAGGAAAATCAGCCTCCGATCACAATTCGTATCGGCCGATTGCTATGCTTTCCTGTATCCGGAAATTGTTCGAAAAAATGATTCTCTTCCGTCTAGACAATTGGGTCGAAACTAATGGCTTACTTTCAGATACACAATTTGGTTTCCGCAGGGGTAAAGGAACGAACGATTGTCTTGCGTTGCTCTCAACAGAAATTCAAATGGCATTTGCTCGTAAAGAACAAATGGCGTCAGTTTTCCTAGACATTAAGGGGGCTTTTGACTCAGTTTCTATAAATATCTTATCTGAGAAGCTGCATCAGCATGGTCTTTCGCCAGTTTTGAACAACTTTTTACATAATCTATTGTCTGAGAAACACATGTATTTCGCGCATGGTGATTTGTCGACAATACGATTCAGTTACATGGGTCTTCCTCAGGGCTCATGCTTAAGCCCCCTTCTATACAATTTTTACGTAAACGACATCGATAAATGTATCAACACATCTTGCACGCTAAGACAACTTGCCGACGACAGCGTTGTGTCTATTATAGGACCCAAAGCTGGCGATCTGCAAGGGCCGTTACAAGATACTCTTGTCAACTTATCCACATGGGCTCTTCAAATGGGTATCGAATTCTCTACGGAGAAAACTGAGCTGGTTGTATTTTCGAGAAAGCGAGAACCAGCACAATTACAGCTTCAACTAGGGGGTGAAACCATAGCTCAGGTCTTCACATTTAAATATCTCGGGGTCTGGTTCGACTCCAAAGGCACCTGGGGATGTCACATTAGGTATCTGAAAAGAAAATGCCAACAAAGAATCAACTTTCTTCGTACAATAACCGGGTCGTGGTGGGGTGCCCATCCAGGAGACCTGATCAGGCTGTACCAAACAACTATATTGTCCGTAATGGAATATGGATGCTTCTGTTTCCGATCCGCGGCGAACACTCATTTCATCATGCTGGAAAGAATTCAGTATCGTTGTTTGCGTATTGCCTTGGGTTGCATGCAATCGACTCATACGATGAGCCTCGAAGTGCTGGCGGGTGTTCTCCCATTGAAAAACCGGTTCTGGGATCTCTCATATCGTTTGCTCATTCGATGCGACATTTTGAATCCTCTGGTGATTGAAAATTTCGAAAGGTTAGTTGAGCTTAATTCTCAAACCCGTTTTATGTCCTTGTATTTTGATTACATGGCTCAGAATATTAATCCTTCTTCGTTTGTTTCCAACCGTGCTCATTTCTTGGATACTTCTGATTCTACTGTGTTTTTCGACACATCCATGAGAGAAGAAATTCGTGGAATTCCGGCTCACGTGCGCCCTCAAGTGGCCCCAAATATTTTTTATAATAAATTTAGAACAGTCAACTGTGAAAAGGTGTTTTACACTGACGGATCAAACATTAACAAGTCCACAGGCTTCGGCATCTTCAATCAAAACATCACCGCTTCTTACAAACTCAGTGATCCGGCTTCAGTTTACGTCGCAGAATTAGCTGCTATTCAGTACACCCTCGAGATCATTGAAACCTTGCCCAAAGACCATTACTTCATTGTCACGGACAGTCTAAGCTCAATAGAAGCTCTCCGGGCAATGAAGCCAGGAAAGTGTCCCCCATATTTCCTGGGGAAAATACGGGAACATTTGAGTACTTTATCTGAACGGTCTTATTTAATATCGTTAGTCTGGGTCCCTTCGCATTGTTCCATTCCGGGCAATGAAAAGGCAGACTCATTGGCTAAAGTGGGCGCATTAGAAGGTGATATTTATGAAAGACCAATCTGCTTCAATGAATTTTTCAGTATCTCTCGTCAGAAAACTCTCGAAAGTTGGCAAACTTCATGGAGCAATGACGAACTGGGACGATGGCTACACTCCATTATCCCTAAGGTATCGACGAAACCTTGGTTCAAGGGGATGAACGTGAGTCGTGATTTCATTCGCGTTATGTCACGACTCATGTCAAATCACTATACATTCAACGCACATCTCCGGCGTATCGGGATCGTGGAGAACGGGCTCTGCACCTGTGGCGACGGTTATCAGGACATCGAGCATGTCGTGTGGTCGTGCGTAGAGTATCGCGACGCCAGGTCGAAGCTACTGGAATCCCTCAGGGCCCGAGGTAGACCGCCTGAGGTTCCGGTTCGGGATGTGTTGGCGAGTCGGGATAGTTCATATATGCTTCTCATATACCAGTTTCTCAAACACATTAATATACAAGTGTAATCTGTTACATCTGGCTTAGAAAGTTCCTCCTATTTATCGACGTTGTTTCAACTGTGGCTAAGAATTATTTCTCAACTGCAGGTTCGACACTAACTTCCGCCGATTATCCCGATTCCTCATCTGTCCACCATCTTCATCGGAACTAACAAGATCTTTTTGCTGTCACTAACCTTTTCGCTTCCCCCCTCCCCGTCTCTTCACCATCTCGATGTCAACTAATTAGATCTCTGTCGTTTTAGTCATTTCATTCCCATATCCCCTTTTTACTCCGTTTTACGCAATATTTACTTCGCTATATTTTTTTTTTCATTTTCTTCTGTAACAACACCATCATCGCCCACGGAAACTTATCAACAGCATGCGGGCCACCCGCCGGGTATTCGTAACCTGGGGGTGTTTCCCGCGGACCCACACGGACCGAAGAATGCGGCCAACATGAATATTCACCAACGCCATATGGAAGACTCTCATGAAATATTCAGATCACCGGCCGATCACCACATGAAGGCTGGATCTGCCAAAGTCAACCACTGCGACCCAAATATGACATTACTTAATGATACAACCCTAGTTTTAAGTTAGTCGTAAATTTTAAATTAGTAAAAGCCCTTGGCATCTTAGAGCTTAAGCAGTGTGCCTTAAACATTATATTCTTGAATAAAAAAAAAAAAAATTGGCCGAAGATTCGGGCAGTTCGGTGGGTTGATGTCCTTTTCCACGAATTGTACATTATTTTTTCACAACCACTGTAGAACGGAGTTGGCGTAGTGGGCTGAAGCCAAATCCGGCCAGAAGAGAGGAGGAGCCTTATGCTTTCTGTACAGTGGCAGCATTCTCTTTTTCAAACATTCTTCCTCGTACACTTTGGCGTTAATTGTGCCCTTCGTGAAGAAAATCGACGACCGCAAACCACAGGTACAAATTGCTTGCCAGACCAACACTTTCTGCCCAAACTTTTCCATCGCCACCGTGGTGTCAGCGTCGTCCAGGTCCTGGTACACCGATTTCGTATAATATTGCGGTCCGGGCGGCACTCGAGAGTCTTCCTTGGCGTAGGTTTCGTCGTCGATCAGGATGCAACCGTCTTTATTCTGTAGAATCCGGTTATACAGTTTTCGCGCTCTTGTTTTGGCCTGAACTTGCTGTACCAGGGACTTTTTCGGCACCTTCTGTTTCTTATACGTTTTCAGGGAGTTCCGAACTTTGATCCGTGGAATCATCCCGATGCTGGTGTTGAACTGCTTGGCCAAATCCCGCGTTGACGCCGATGGGTTTTTCCTTATGTACTCAACCACTTTTAAGTCCCGGCCGGGCTGGCTGGGACCCGTTTTCCTACCGGATCGGGGCAAATCCTTCATGGAAAGGGTCTTACCGAACTTCTCGATAATATTTTTGACACTGGTGTGGTGCACTTTCACCCGTTTTGAAATTTCGTTGTACGTGACACCACTTTTTGAGCAACAAGTGTGCAAAATTTTCTTTCGTTTTTCCGGTTCAATTCGACTCATCATTGAAACGATAAACCGTACCGGAACCAATCGATTGCGCAGCTGTTATTGACATGTAAACAAACATGTCACCGCAAAACACGCTGCAAAAAATTAAGCCATTTCAGAGTAATAACTGTTTGAATATTGCTAACTACTTATCGATACACTCCTTACTACCTATCATAAGATTTCCGAAATTAAAAAAAAAACATAATTCCAAGCGATTGATGCACCCAGACCCATATACATTGACTAAAATTGTCAATGTATAACTTAAGGTAAACCGTTTGAAGGCATTTTTTTTACTCATATTAGGCAAAATTCATTAATTTCGTTAATTTACTCACCCCTCCGTGCACTTTTGTTGATCACAACAGAAATGATTTCCTGCATCATTCATTTCCGAATTTACAATTGCACTTATTGAAAATATTGGACGTCACATTTCAACAACCCTCCCCCCTTCCCCCTGTCACAAAAGGTCACGTTTTGTGTAACAGCCCCTTATCTCATTCGAGAAAAATGCTAAATGGTATTAATGATTTAAAATGTCGAACTTTATGACGGAAACGTCAAATCCACCGGACAACACTTTGTGTTGCCAAGGCTAAATACATATGTAACAACCTAATCTAACAAGCTAACCGCATTTCGTTGCGGCTGAGCATAGATTTTCTTCCAACGTTGGACCGTAATATCAAACTCGACACTTGAGTTTTTCCGAATCCACATTTCAACTTACTTGAGCTCATATTCATAAAAGAAGGAATAGAAGAAAGCAATTTGTAATAATACAATAAACGAAGAAATAAGAAAATCACATAATCCAGAGGACAATTTTGGGATAAAATTTCATAATCAATGAGCAACGTTCAATAATTTATTGATAATGAAACTTTTAATATGAATCAAATTTTATAAATTATGGACAACACTAGGACAGACCAAAAATGGAGAAATAAAACTTTTGGTACAATTATTCACCCAAATACGTAACTCATTTCACCTCGGAAACCGACACGAGCTGAAAAGGAAAACTTTTCTCCTCCCGTGTGCAGGAAAAACTTCTCCATTGAGTTTTCACTTTGATGCCCGCCATCACAATCGAGCGGTCCATTCGTCCGACGGTGGTCCAAAGGCTGCTTCGTCTCTTTTTCTATAGTACGGCTAATGAATAATATGATGAATACAGTGAATATGTTCCAGAGCGATTACAATCGGGCGCCGGAGAGGAAAGAAAACGCGAGGAAGTCGAGCAGGGGTCGTCATGTGCTATTATTTTTTCCACTAACTCCGAGATCCTTATCATTAGACGCCACTCCACCTTGCGTCACCCTCCCACAGACGACAGAAGGTTGATTATGAGTACACTGCGAGGAATCCTCACTTTGTCTGAATTGTTCATGGCTGAATAGACTCAAATTACATCGCCGGGAATAATGTCACCGTTGATGATGGAAAATTAGAGCATATTATTAGTTAATACAGCCCCCATCAAAGCAGGATTCGCTCGTTCCCCTTGGACGGTTGGACCTTTTACGGTTTGATCTGTGAGCGCAATGCGATCTAGATTTTAGTTTGAAAATTAAAATTCCTGCCTTAAATCAACGCTTTCAACTAACATATCTCTGTTTAATTAATCGAAAAATGAGTCAACGATTTGGCGGCTCTCGTGGCCGTTGGCAAAACGTACAAATGAGTGGAAACAATAAAACTTGTACCCCGCGCAGTAAAAGAAAGAACGCAGATAAGAGCGAGCATAAATCTTCGACAGGTTAAGGAACACCACCAACACCACAAAAAAAAACAACAAACAAAACAGAAATGAAGCAGCGCACCTCGCCGCAGGTTCAACAGCCACAAAAAGGATTGTTTTTATTCTAATTTTATTGGTTTGCTTTTAAAAGCCACTTGGCGGCCGGCAGGGAGCGCGAAGAAGACTTATCTCGGCTTAATGAACTGAAACTGAAGTTGAAAAATAAAGAAAGGCAAAACCTGCTGTCCGAGCTCAGCGGCAGCCGCGTCTGGTTAAATGCACCCCACCTCCACACTGTCCGGAATCGGAGTCTTGATGGTCAGTGTCAGTTCCAGCACAGGTCCCGCTGCCGTGTCCCCAAGATCCACCCAGATATTCTCGTTTCTTTCCCCCGTCGGAGCAACTCGGTGTCGATCGACTCATCAGCATATCTCTTCTACGGAGCACTCCTCCGAAAGGCGAACGAGCCGGAGGAATCCAACCGGACAGCACGGCGGAGATAAGCTGAAAACAAATAAAATTAAAAATAAAACAATATAAAAACTATAAAAAATAACTTGATATTATTCTTTTATCATCTGACTCGTTTTGAATTTCCATTTCAACCTGCGCTGAGCACGAGTGACTGTTTCGCGGGATTCGATTTCTCAGAACGAGGGGTGCACTGATGTCTCGAAACTTTGAATTGTTATTGATTTCTCAACGATCAACGGAAAATTTAGTCTATATCAGTTTCCGCCTCATATTTCTCGGTTAATTGGAATTAAAGGCAATTGAATGGGTTGAGATCTATTGTTTTTGGATTTGGACTCTGTTGAAAGATGGAATTTCACTGTAGCTAAATGTGATCAAATTTCCACATGACATTTATGCGCGTAGATCAAGCTCATAGACTCAATTATTAAGCAATCGTGAGTTTTTCTACCCGCAGCTGCGATTCGCTTCCAGATGAGAGATTTTCAGGTGAATTTATCATTTCAAAACAATTCTCTTCAGAACTCTTTGGACGGCAAATGAATTGTTTTAAAGGTTTCAAATGCCCTCTTCCTTCAGCTTTTCTCCAATAAGGACCAGTAGTATTATAAACGTGGAACTCTGAAGCTTACCGAAACATACACAAAAGTGATAGGAAAAACGGACATAGAGCAATTCCAGAAATTATCAACAGAATCAGAATCATCACTAATTCATCATGCGCTTTCTTTGAATTATTGGAACTTGAATCTCGTTACTTGTGCAAACATGGCGTCTAAAAAGAAGTTATAGTAAATCAACACTCTAAAAACCTGTTTTAATCCACCTAGTGGTGTAATAATGCCTTTCTCATATCAATCATACTATCATATATAAGGTGCCTATCACAGCAAAGGCTGTAGTATAGGCATTACACCGTAGTTATAAAAAGCAGCATCCCCGCAAGTGAGTTCTGCCTGTGCACCGACTTCGCATCGGTATCGACAGTGGACGCTATTGTGTTATACTCGGGCAGCAGCGGACAGCACCATACATCCATTGTTTGGTACCCGCATCGCAGCCGTACAATCTTGAATCAAGGTCACACTGAGCCACAACGGAGGAGTAAAGGATCAACTCACCTAACAGATTGCCGGGTCATACTGTTAAGTATTTTTTCTAACTTTTTCTTTTTACTTTTTCTATTTTTATATTTTCTTTTTCACTTTTGTTTTTAAATCTTATTACAAGTGCGGGAGACTCTTTTCTCCCGTACTAAAAAAAATATGAATATTTATGACAATGGGAGTGTCTCGGAAGAAGGCGAAGCTTCAATGAACGAAGAACGTTTAGAAACCGAGTCTGAATCCGAGATGCCGCCATCTCCCCCTCCGATACCATTCCCCCCTCCGATGCCTCCATCTCCCTCTGAGATATTGCCACCTTGTCGAAAAGTTTACCAAGACGATGGCTCGGGGGGTCCGTGGGTGGTATACTTCCGGCCCAAGTCACCCAAATCAAAGCCTCTCAGAGTCCTGAATATTTCGCGGGACCTGACAAAACATTACTCGGCAATAAAATCTATCGAGAAGGTTTCGCCAAACAAGTTACGCGTTGTTGTGTCCGACCTGAAGCAAGCAAACGGGATTGCTACCAGCGAGTTGTTTGCGAAGGAGTACCGCGTGTGGTCCGTGACGAAACATCAGGACGATCTCTGCAGAAGAGCAGTGGAAAAGTGTTGCTACTGCCGGGAGAATCCTCATGATCTTTCGGTGTGCCCTACGTACATACAGCGTGCGAAGAAATTGAAGCGATTCGTGAAAGAACGCTCTAAACGTTCTTACGCGGAAATTTTGAAAAGAACCACTTCATTGAACCCTGAGAACCTGTTTGCACTCTTGCCAGTTGAAAAGAATACATCTGACGACCTAGGCGAAGGGCCTTCCTACACGCAAGTTGAAGGAAGCAGGAAAAGACCAAATCTGGCTTCTCCTAAGCTTTCTCGTAAAGGCCTCAGAATGTCCACTTCGTCACAAAATGACCAAACAAAAACGAAAAAAGTTGACTCAAAACCGAAGCAAACACCTTCTGGTTCCAAAAAACTTAGAGATGATAAGGAGTACCCTGGACCTTCCAGGGGCATCAAAAAACCCGAATGACCCCAAATCACAACCAGAAAATCAAACAAACGTTGGATTATTGAAACTTTCTGATATCATGGACTGGATATTAACAGCCTTCAATATTACTGATCCTCTAAAAAGCATCCTAACTGCTCTACTGCCAACAGTAAAGACATTTTTTCAACAGTTGATTGAACAATGGCCCCTCCTTGCAGCGATTGTATCTTTTGATGGATAATTTACCAATGAGCATTGTGCTTCAGTGGAATTGCAGAAGTATCATCCCAAAACTTGATTCTTTCAAACACTTAATACATACTCGTAACTGCGATGTATTCTCCTTGAGTGAAACTTGGCTGACTTCCAACATCAACCTCGACTTCCATAATTTCAACATAATCCGCAAGGATCGATAAGACTCTTATGGAGGGGTACTTCTAGGGATCAAAAAGTGCTATTCATTTTATCGTATTAACCTCCCCTCGACACCGGGAATTGAAGTTTTTTTTTTCATGAATACGTTTATTTCTTAAGGCAGTTTACATAAGTTTTTCTTCGCCGTAGTATCACTTTTACATAAAATTCTTATCCTAATATAATTCTAAAATAGTCACAACGATTTCAATATATTAAAACATATTCCTCTTATTACCTAAATATCATTTTAAGTAATTCGCCATTAATTATGAAATCTACTCGGAAATATTATTTGAACCGAACGATTAACTTCTATAAATTATAAAATAGCTGTTATTTTCAGACATTTTATTGATCATTTCATAAACTATTTCGAGTTTGTTTGTATCATTACATAATTTCTATTCTAATTTAGCTATTGGTTGAACTCATGGACGCAGCTGGAATCAGAACTAAGTCTTAAAAGGATCCTTTATTAAATTGAAACTCCAATTTTCTGTATGAAAAGATTTATTAGTTGAGATCTGACATCACGATACTCCACGCATGTCCAAACGACATGATCAATATCCCGATAACCTTCGCCACAAGCACAATGATTAGTCTCGGAGAGCACAATTCGAAGGAGATGTGCGTCTAACGTGTAGTGATTGGACATGAGTCTGGACATCATACGAATGCAATCCCTACTCACATCCAGTCCCCTGAACCATGCCTTTGTCGATATTTTCGGAATAATTGAGTGCATCCACCGTCCCAGATCATCTCTATCCCAACCGGGAATTGAAGTTGTTGCTTGCCAAATTAATATTAAAGGCATAGATCTATGTATAGCTTCCATCTACATTCTTCCCAGAGTCTCGATAGGGCATCGTCGGCTTGCAGACATCATAGAACTTCTTCCTTCACCGCGGTTGGTTTTAGGGGACTTTAACTCGCATGGTACAGGATGGGGCTGCTTATATGATGATAACCGTTCTTCGTTAATCCAAGATCTGTGTGACAACTTCAATTTGACAATTCTAAACACGGGAGAAATGACACGGAACCCAAGACCGCCAGCACAACCAAGTGCGCTGGATTTATCCCTTTGCTCGACTTCGCTACAGTTAGATTGCAAGTGGAAGGTAATCTGTGATCCTCACGGTAGCGATCACTTGCCGATCATAGTTTCTATACTTTTTAGTGGTACGAAGTTTGCCGGGACAGCTCCAGGTACAGAAATAAGAACAAGTGCAGAATACACAGGAAATTGTGTTGAAGTACAGGTAAAGAAGGTGCAAAAAATAGAAGAAAGAGTGCAGGAACAAGTTCCGAAAGTACAAGTATAAGAACAAATACAGATAATACAGAAACAGGTGATAGTGTAAAAAGTACAGCAAGGAATAAAATTATAGAAGTAAGTTCAGAAAATACAGGAACAAGTACAGAAAAGAAGTTTAAAGTTTGAAAAACAATGGCAAATGTTGTCGAAGCAACAATTTTGACAGACAAATTCAAAGATGGAAAAGTTTTGATTCCACGCATTCCAATTATACTCACTGAAATGTCATTTGCATTTGTACGTCAATTTTCCATCCATTTGGTCTCTCTGTTACCGTCAATGAAGCTTAAGTGCAACTGTTAAGAGTTCGTATGTTGCCTGCATGCATGTCGACAAGCCATTGGTTTTATATATTTTTACTGAAAATGGAAAAACGAAAAAAGATAGAATCATAGGTCATAGAACCATAGATTATAAATCATAGAGCAACTATGATTTAACCTGCTGTCCGCGATAAAGAAAATGAACTGGAAAAGAATTGGGAACCACTTTCATGGAGGATTTTCTTTTCAATTATCATTAAATCTGATTGAAAGTAGGTTTGATTTGTTACATTATTGCGCTACGAATCCGCTACGGGATCCGCTAGTTTTCTATATTTCTTGAAATTCAGCGAAGGCATATTCATAAAGTTCATTTCAATGAAAGTATTCTAAGATCTTGCATGTTTAAAATTACCTAGGTAAAAAATTATTCAAATCTGACAGTCATAATCTTATAAACACCTAATAGTTGAGACACTGAAGTACTTTCCTTAATGCGAGGGATACGTAGATGCATAGCATCTAAAAACCGCATAACTTCTGAAATTTTCACAACTTTTTTGTGTTTGTATTTCTTTATAGATTTGTATTTGTTTAGTAAAAATAAAAAACAAGACAAAAATATTAGTAAAACAGTTTTTTTATGCAGGGAGCATGCACCACATAAAATCGCATAAAGAACTCCCAACAAATGACCATGCCGCAATTTCGACAGTCATCTCAACGTCAGTGACATCTGAAAGCCCCTCGATCAAGCCAGCATCTTTGCTCTGGGATTCCGTGCAGAAGAATTCCGCGATATGGTCTGCCTTAACGTCAATGATGCATACCTTATAACAAAGCTTAATCGCCCAGAGTCAAGCTAGAGAAAAATGAATACAGATTCGGAGGGGACACCCCTGGTCAAGGGTCTCAGCACATGGCCTACCTTTATTTTTTCAACCGTTTCACTTCGATGAGAGCATCCAAGCCCGATATACACGCACCGGAATGAATAAAGAAAAAGACAACTGCTACGACATTGTTGGAGTGCAACTATCGTGAAACAGGTTGCGGTTTGAAGATGTATTTTAATAAGAATGAAATGGCGGGATCGTAAAAAGTAATTTGAGGCATTCGAGTTGGAAAACATGTAATCCACGTTAATTAGTTTCATGGTCATTTAAAAACAAACTCCATATTTGTGAATTATATTGCAATATCACTTTGCACCTACAACCCATATAGAGCTACCTCTCATCAAAAACTAATATTTTCGCTAGCATACAATTTGCAATAATGTTTCCTTTACCCCTCCTTGCATTCATTTTCATGTACACAAATATGAATGGTGAGGCAAGTACTCTACGAGGAGGTTTTATTATCAGAAAAGAATGAGGGTTCGGACGCGTGGCCTACTACTCATCAAACATCGGTTTGCATTTCATACGCCCAAGGTAAGGAGGTAAAAGGTAAATATTTTATCTGGCAGTGGACGTCGAGTGCGTGTAAACAACAAAACGCAAGCAACGATCCCGGAGATCCGGAGCAAGTGACGGATTATGAGTGTTACACACCACAAAAGCTGGCATCTTTGCGGGTTCTATATTGTTTGCTCTGTATGTCAGAAAAACCTTCAGCACAGTGGGTAAAATAGTTCCAAATTCTCATGTAAACGATCGGCACACGGAATTTGACGCTTTATCCTACGGTACCTTAGTCCAGAGGGTGGGTACACAGAATGAATCTAGGATTAGTGCTCAATGGGGTGTGATACACAAGCGGATTACATTCGAACACCAGAAAATGCTACCAACTTTCAATGGAGACAGCAGCCCTTTCCACCCCATTGCATCTATTCAATCTTCATCGTTCATTCGTGCTACAGTGTAGCATTTACTCAGCGGGACACGGAAACAAAACTAAAGTCATTGGAGTTGCGACATTCAATAGACGGTCCTTATGTTCTGCACAAGCAAGAAACATTCATAGAAAATTCCTTTCATAACACTGAAGCAGTGGCAAATGAAGACATGTGTTAATGAAGGTTTCGTCTTTGTGGCTGGATTGCAAACCAAAGAGAGATTATGGATTCGCCTCCGACCCCGGCGAAAACTGCAGATCACACAAAAGGAAAAACAGGAAAAGCTTTTCTCATAAATCCCGCCGACATTGGCTGAAAAGGAAAATGGAAATTAATTTCATGAAACTGTCGCAACAAAAGAAACAAATTTATTCTACAGCATCTTTTCCACAGGAAACCCTATTTGAATGGGCCATTCAGCAAAGTAGGCTTTTCTTTTCGCCCAGTGAAAATATAACGCTCATTAAAATTCCCGCCACATAGCGTTGATGACGACATCGGCTCTAACAGAGCATTGAAGTCACTCTCGATGGAAAACGGTTTTGAAGTAGGAAGATAATGACAATCCCGGTCCATCTACTCGATCCCGGACCTATCCCAAAGCGGGAGGACAGGTTCTGCGTTTGAATGCAGTCACGATTGCACATGCCGAATCGTGCATGTAACGGTATTCTATGCATCTGGACGTTCTCTCGTTCGCTCTGAGTTGCCATCGAGGCAAAATCAGAGTTTCATTTATCGAGGGCATTTGTTGTTGCAATACAGTGACTACCATGTTAGAGCACTGTTGGAATTTACTCTACTAAAAGCTCATGCATAATCAACGCAGATCTACGTCCAGTAATTCCCAATCAAACATTCAACAGGTGTCCGAGCGAGCCAAAACAAATAAAACTTCACCCTCTTTCCGTCGAAATAATCGTCTTCCGGAGCCGCAAGACAGGGCGTTGGAAAAAGTAAATCAAATTAGCCATGAAATTGCTGAGCAATTCATTGTTTCTCCGTTGGCCAGGGCTTACCAGTCTTCTAGCAGGCGTTGAAAACATGCCGAAGGGAATGCGGAAATTCATCCTGTCGCAGCATGCGAGCCTAAATCTAATTTACACGTTTTAGCAGTCAAAAACACACGACTTTTCCGCTTACATGCAACGCACTGCCTAGATTGGGGTGACGAATTTTGTTTCGACATTCCGAAACCAGTTGCCGTTTCCCATTTGCTTATTTCCTGTTTGCCTGGTAATAAGTTTTCCTCCTGCACTCCTGCTCTGAAATCATATTTTTCACCCCTTTCTGTTAAAACCTAAAATATGTTTTTGTTCCCTCTACCCTTTTCTTTTAGGAAACAGCAGTAGCAGGGCTGAAGGGAACAATCGTGATCATCGTAGCAGGCGAACGAAAAGCTGTTTTTGTTTTGTCATCGTGACAATAAAAGTATAATAGGAAGTATTTAGCATTCAATTTGTTAGCATTTGTTTTTGTGACCCCGTACTTCCTCTAAGCAACCTTCGGAACATCAGAAACCACCTCCCCAGACTGTTCAATGCGCCGAAATCAGTTCTCGGTCCCTGCTCCTGGTTGCTTCGAGAGTTTGTGCGGGCCAGGGTAGGGAATTTGTTAGGAAATTAGTTTTCCTAACTTTGTTACACAGTTCGTAAGCGTAATGATGGAATTCTTGGTACCATGAAAGTGACGTTTTATGACTTTTGATGAGGTTATGTGCCGGCGTGCAAAGAAACTAATTAGAAGTTTTATGCTAGTGCATCAGGACGGGATTACGTGAAATATTTGAGATGGATTGTAGAGAAACCGAATCTGAAACGGAATAAACTACAAAGATGAAATATTTATCATATTATTTAATGTTTTTTTTGTCGTGAATACGACTTACTTTACTATGGGGTGCCTTTTCAAAATTTACCCTCTGAGAGAGTGATAAGTTTTTGATCGTGAATATTTCTTGTTGTATCTAACGAATCAACATAATTTTTGCTACATGCCATCGGAAATATGATCACAATTTTATGATAAAATATTCAGTTGTGTGACATAATCTCAAATAATTCAAAATTAATCTTTATGAAATGTTTGGTATAAACGAGTATCAAAGAGGATAATTCATGAGGCCTTTCTCGTATTGTTAAAGCTCATAGCTCAGTGATCTGTGAAACAATTTATATAATCTAACTACCAATAGAATCGGAATTTTTCAACTTAAGTGTGTATAGAAAATTCATTGAAGTATTTCAAAGGTACACTATTGAAAAACCTATCTCAATTGACCCATGTCAACACCAGCCAATCAGAACGCGTTCTGAGGAAGAGAGCAAAATATCTGCTGCTGTACAACAAATCGTTCGAGAAAAATGTTCCGAACAATGTTTAATATCGTAGTGAGTTCCACAATTAGGTACTTCTGAAAGGCAGGAATGAATCCCTACAGCATATTGATAGCATATCTTTCATAAAAATATGCAAATCCGAAATGAAATAATCGACTTTAAAATTCTATATGCTGCTATTTTTATAGCCGTTAGGACCGCCCATTAGTGAAAAATCTACAAACGAAATCACGTAAAAAGAAACCTCTCAACAAAAATTTGATCAGTTTGGATTCTATCGCCACTGCGAGCAGATGTATTTTGTGTCGTTTGCAAGCTAGTTTCGCTTCCGACAAGAGCAAATACGTCACAGCTGCCAGTCATTTCATTGGTGAAAAAGCAACGGTGGAGAGCATTACACAAAATTAGCCGTTCTAATAGCTCTAAAAATTTTCTAAAGAACTAAAGGGTGATTTTTTAAGAGCTTGAGAACTTTTTTAAACAATAAAACGCATAAAATTTGCAAAATCTCATCGGTTCTTTATTTTAAACGTTAGATTGGTACATGACATTTACATTTTGAAGATAATTTCATTTAAATGTTGACCGCGGCTGCGTCTTAGGTGGTCCATTCGGAAAGTCCAATTTTGGGCAACTTTTTCGAGCATTTCGGCCGGAATAGCCCGAATTTCTTCGGAAATGTTGTCTTCCAAAGCTGGAATAGTTACTGGCTTATTTCTGTAGACTTTAGACTTGACGTAGCCCCACAAAAAATAGTCTAAAGGCGTCAAATCGCATGATCTTGGTGGCCAACTTACCGGTCCATTTCTTGAGATGAATTGTTCTCCGAAGTTTTCCCTCAAAATGGCCATAGAATCGCGAGCTGTGTGGCATGTAGCGCCATCTTGTTGAAACCACATGTCTACCAAGTTCAGTTCTTCCATTTTTGGCAACAAAAAGTTTGTTAGCATCGAACGATAGCGATCGCCATTCACTGTAACGTTGCGTCCAACAGCATCTTTGAAAAAATACGGTCCAATGATTCCACCAGCGTACAAACCACACCAAACAGTGCATTTTTCGGGATGCATGGGCAGTTCTTGAACGGCTTCTGGTTGCTCTTCACTCCAAATGCGGCAATTTTGCTTATTTACGTAGCCATTCAACCAGAAATGAGCCTCATCGCTGAACAAAATTTGTCGATAAAAAAGCGGATTTTCCGAATGGACCACCTAAGACGCAGCCGCGGTCAACATTTAAATGAAATTATCTTCAAAAAGTAAATGTCATGTACCAATCTAACGTTTAAAATAAAGAACCGATGAGATTTTGCAAATTTTATGCGTTTTATTGTTTAAAAAAGTTCTCAAGCTCTTAAAAAATCACCCTTTATTAGGATTTGTTGTTCGCAAATCGAAGGGAAATATCCTCAGTTTAGTGCAAATCTAGAACAGTTTGATTAGATTTGTGTACTTTTCGCTGTGTGAAATTCACAGTAATCGAGATCAAGTGAAGCCTTCTTTGTTTTTGCGAAAAATGTGGAAAAGGGGAATGCTTGCATAATTCATACAATTAATCAACTAATTGATATTCGGAAGTGTTAAGGAACATGTCGGTTGTTTTCGTATTCACGACATCCAGTTATGTCTCTGACATTACCCACCCGCTTTTTTGCATTTCTAGGATTACTTGCCTTGTCTGAATGCCGTGCATTTTTACGATACTGTCCATTATATTGGATTTAATATGTAAGATTTATTAGATCTATTTGATTTCCATAATTTATTAAAACTTCCTAATACCCTAGTTATTTTGGATAATTGGCTCTTGTACCAAAAATGTGTAAGAACCATGCTTTTGCTGGGATAATGGAATATTTAAAAACAATCGCATAATTTTTTGGATTTCTGTTATTAGAAAAAAAAATCATTTCTCGAATTCGTAGCAATTCACAATAATACTGGCAATTTCAAAAATTCAACATATGCTTTTTTTTTTTAAATTACTTATTGTGATTTTTTTTTGGATTAGTAAGATTTTTTATATCCTTGGACTTTTTCAATTTCTCGAGTAACTTGGTCATTCAGATAATTTAAATTCAGGGGACGGGTATAGCGTGATGTGATCGATTCCTGTCCCCGCACATGGCGGTTTTCTGGCTCGAAGAGGCGAATGACCTTATGGTTACAACCTCTATAATCGAAACAAACAAAAAATTCAAATTGTTTCGTTTTCTTTCTATTTTTATTCTTATTCTCTGGATTTTGAACATTTTTTGTTAATTTCCGAGATATACAAAATTTCTTAAGCTATCTCAATTTCAAGATTGCATACACTTATTGAATTTATAATCATTTATTTCTTAGAGTTTTTAATGGCAACTGCTCCCTTATTCATCTCAGCTCTACCGTTCACCTCATATAGGATTTTTAGTGTTCAATTTCCTACTACTGTTTAGCACCATTTTTACACAAATAAAAGTCTCTAGATTAAAACGATTTGTAGGTAGTGTATGCGAAAACACATTGACTCTCTTTGAAACTAAAGTCAAATTAGTCTCTCCAACCGTGTAAAATAAATGGTTTGCCTTACTGGATACGTATACAAAGTTTCATCAAATCATCGTTCCTTATTTTGCCTCTATTTCAGTTGCTCATTTCAGGAATAGCTTCAATAAAAGCGTGTTTTTCGGCTCTTGTTGATATTCTTTTTCATGGATGAGAGGCGCTCTCTTTACCATCCAACGCGGATGAGAGGTAATTAGTCCATCCTCCGCATCTACGTCCATGTTAATGCTTTTTTTATAACTATACGCGTCGTTGTGAAGCTTATTTATTTTCTTATAGTAATTCAAGGATTGTAAAGGGTGATTTTTTAAGAGCTTGAGAACTTTTTTAAACAATAAAACGCATAAAATTTGCAAAATCTCATCGGTTCTTTATTTTAAACGTTAGATTGGTACATGACATTTACTTTTTGAAGATAATTTCATTTAAATGTTGACCGCGGCTGCGTCTTAGGTGGTCCATTCGGAAAATCCGCTTTTTTATCGACAAATTTTGTTCAGCGATGAGGCTCATTTCTGGTTGAATGGCTACGTAAATAAGCAAAATTGCCGCATTTGGAGTGAAGAGCAACCAGAAGCCGTTCAAGAACTGCCCATGCATCCCGAAAAATGCACTGTTTGGTGTGGTTTGTACGCTGGTGGAATCATTGGACCGTATTTTTTCAAAGATGCTGTTGGACGCAACGTTACAGTGAATGGCGATCGCTATCGTTCGATGCTAACAAACTTTTTGTTGCCAAAAATGGAAGAACTGAACTTGGTTGACATGTGGTTTCAACAAGATGGCGCTACATGCCACACAGCTCGCGATTCTATGGCCATTTTGAGGGAAAACTTCGGAGAACAATTCATCTCAAGAAATGGACCGGTAAGTTGGCCACCAAGATCATGCGATTTGACGCCTTTAGACTATTTTTTGTGGGGCTACGTCAAGTCTAAAGTCTACAGAAATAAGCCAGTAACTATTCCAGCTTTGGAAGACAACATTTCCGAAGAAATTCGGGCTATTCCGGCCGAAATGCTCGAAAAAGTTGCCCAAAATTGGACTTTCCGAATGGACCAAATTAAATGAAATTATCTTCAAAAAGTAAATGTCATGTACCAATCTAACGTTTAAAATAAAGAACCGATGAGATTTTGCAAATTTTATGCGTTTTATTGTTTAAAAAAGTTCTCAAGCTCTTAAAAAATCACCCTTTAGTATCTAGGAAGTATTGCTGTTAGTTTGGGGTACAGCAGATATTTTTTGTTGCATATTGATTGCAATTGATAGTTTAGTAAGTTGCAACTGCGTTGTTAGTATTTGCGTTATTGATATTGCTACTTCAAAGAACTCTACTCTTCAACTTTTCGCGTAGCCCATGTGGATTCGGGCCCAACATACTCTGAGATCTTGCATCAAACATTTGGCATCATGTTTGACACTATGCACATTATTATTTTTAGTAACAAATCCTACATCTTCAACAAAATCTTTGAATTTTACGTATAAACATTTCGAGAAAGGTCATGCCTAAAATGGAAGCCACTATGAGCAAACTTATTGCTTTCATTCTGTAAAATCATATTCTAGTATTTAACTGGCTAGTTTCCTTCAAAAACTTGAAGTTTTGCAGTAACTTTTTAATTGTGTAATTGTAGAAACAACTTCTTCATTCACTCGAATAATGGTTTAACATCATTTAATTTCTGCATTTCCAAAAGAGCACTAAGCAAATTAACGTTAAATGCTTGCTTTAATAGAAACACGTTTACTTTTTAATTTTATTTTTCCGATCACCCTTAAGATTCTCTGCAACTTCTCCTTGGATACCATTTTTGTTCAAGAAACAGTATCGGAGTAATAAGGATTTGGAAACAGTCCTTGAAAACCATACATTCGCAATTTTTTTGACTTTGTCTTGAGTCAAATCGCTCTTTTCGTCCGTGCAAAACTAATGAATATTTATACTGAAGACGTGTTCAAAGTTCTAATCCGAAAAAGCCGTTCCCAATTTTGCCATAATTTCTACTGGTAATAACTAAAATCTCATGTTTCTAAAATTGCTCTTAGAATAACTGTGCTACTTCTCTTTCTGTTCAAATAAATTCCATGACTATATTTCAAATATCTTGAAATTTTCAGTTCATGGACTTCTTCGACTTCTTTGATTTTTTCGATTTATTTGATTTCTTAAATTTCTTAGATTTTTTAGATTTCTTAGATTTCTTAGATTTCTTAGATTTCTTAGATTTCTTAGATTTCTTAGATTTCTTAGATTTCTTAGATTTCTTAGATTTCTTAGATTTCTTAGATTTCTTAGATTTCTTAGATTTCTTAGATTTCTTAGATTTCTTAGATTTCTTAGATTTCTTAGATTTCTTAGATTTCTTAGATTTCTTAGATTTCTTAGATTTCTTAGATTTCTTAGATTTCTTAGATTTCTTAGATTTCTTAGATTTCTTAGATTTCTTAGATTTCTTAGATTTCTTAGATTTCTTAGATTTCTTAGATTTCTTAGATTTCTTAGATTTCTTAGATTTCTTAGATTTCTTAGATTTCTTAGATTTCTTAGATTTCTTAGATTTCTTAGATTTCTTAGATTTCTTAGATTTCTTAGATTTCTTAGATTTCTTAGATTTCTTAGATTTCTTAGATTTCTTAGATTTCTTAGATTTCTTAGATTTCTTAGATTTCTTAGATTTCTTAGATTTCTTAGATTTCATAGATTTCTTAGATTTCTTAGATTTCTTAGATTTCTTAGATTTCTTAGATTTCTTAGATTTCTTAGATTTCTTAGATTTCTTAGATTTCTTAGATTTCTTAGATTTCTTAGATTTCTTAGATTTCTTAGATTTCTTAGATTTCTTAGATTTCTTAGATTTCTTAGATTTCTTAGATTTCTTAGATTTCTTAGATTTCTTAGATTTCTTAGATTTCTTAGATTTCTTAGATTTCTTAGATTTCTTAGATTTCTTAGATTTCTTAGATTTCTTAGATTTCTTAGATTTCTTAGATTTCTTAGATTTCTTAGATTTCTTAGATTTCTTAGATTTCTTAGATTTCTTAGATTTCTTAGATTTCTTAGATTTCTTAGATTTCTTAGATTTCTTAGATTTCTTAGATTTCTTAGATTTCTTAGATTTCTTAGATTTCTTAGATTTCTTAGATTTCTTAGATTTCTTAGATTTCTTAGATTTCTTAGATTTCTTAGATTTCTTAAATTTCTTAGATTTCTTAGATTTCTTAGATTTCTTAGATTTCTTAGATTTCTTAGATTTCTTAGATTTCTTAGATTTCTTAGATTTCTTAGATTTCTTAGATTTCTTAGATTTCTTAGATTTCTTAGATTTCTTAGATTTCTTAGATTTCTTAGATTTCTTAGATTTCTTAGATTTCTTAGATTTCTTAGATTTCTTAGATTTCTTAGATTTCTTAGATTTCTTAGATTTCTTAGATTTCTTAGATTTCTTAGATTTCTTAGATTTCTTAGATTTCTTAGATTTCTTAGATTTCTTAGATTTCTTAGATTTCTTAGATTTCTTAGATTTCTTAGATTTCTTAGATTTCTTAGATTTCTTAGATTTCTTAGATTTCTTAGATTTCTTAGATTTCTTAGATTTCTTAGATTTCTTAGATTTCTTAGATTTCTTAGATTTCTTAGATTTCTTAGATTTCTTAGATTTCTTAGATTTCTTAGATTTCTTAGATTTCTTAGATTTCTTAGATTTCTTAGATTTCTTAGATTTCTTAGATTTCTTAGATTTCTTAGATTTCTTAGATTTCTTAGATTTCTTAGATTTCTTAGATTTCATAGAATCCTTAGATTTCTTAGATTTCTTAGATTTCTTAGATTTCTTAGATTTCTTAGATTTCTTGGATTCCTTGTTTTATGTTGGATAGCTTGAATTTTCTACTCTTCATCGGATTTTTCAAAACTCTCGGATTTCGTGAAGTTTTTGGATCTCTTGAATTTCTTGGAGTTCTCAGGTGTCATAAACTATTCTAATTTTTCTAATTTGATCAAACTTTCTTCTTTGCTTGCCTTTTATAAATTTCTTAGTTATATTTTTTTGGTTATTATGTATTGAGAATTTTATTACATATTTAGAATTTCTCGAATTTTCTATAAATTCTTAAACATCTTCAATTTCTCAAATTGTTCGATTGCTTGATTTTTTTCTGCATCAATTCACATTGCTTATTCTCTATTCTTTGGCTTTTTATATATCTCAAACATTTTTTAAGGTACATAAAAATTATTGTAAATTTTTTATTTCTTAAATTTCTTAAAACATTTTTTTTTTCACGTTACCTGACTGGATTCGATTCCCAACCTCGAACTACAAAATTAAAACCTCTATCATCGAAACAATGACAAAAATTGTTGAACTTCTCTGACTATAACGAGAAGATAAATTCATTTTTTTATGCATCATTCAAAATTAGGATTATTCAGTTCAGTTTCTTGTATTGCGGAACTTAATTTTAATTCGATCGAAAATAAACTCCACCAACGAATCATGCATCCATCATCGCTCCATAGTTGGGACGAATCCAAACCTCCTCACTGGATTTATTATTAGAACCCAATGAAAATATGACATGACAAAACGGCAGCATCATTTTCGTCTTTCTCTGGGCCCGGCAGATGCTGGCACATGGAATCGCAGAGTACGATTCTGAATGGGGAAAGTCGCTCGTCATTTGAGAGGACTTTTGGATAAAAATAACTTCGTTTTCCGTGTCTGTCTATGTAGATCATCGCCATCTGCGAACTCCACGGCTCAGTTAATGAAATCTAATTTTAACAACTCCTGATTATGAATTACGACCTTTTTTCTTTGGAATAATTTTTCTGCTTCATGTTGGGGATCCAAATCACGTTTCGATAACATTTCCTGATCTGCCATTTCGCTCGAGGCCGGATGAGTACTTGTTAACGCTTCATTGTCACATTTTGCTCTACTAAGCAGGGTGGGTGGATCTGTCACGATAAGTCGTAATTGCATAAGCGGATTTTTTCCTCATGTGTGAAGAAAGTATTTTCCCTGACCAGGGGAAAAAGTGAGAGCAGATATTACTCTAACTAATCTGACAAGCGAATAATCTCTAATTTTTGCGAGTCTGTCATTGAAAAGAAAGTTACTCTGTTTCTACTGGTTTTGCTGTTTCGACGATAAAAAATTAATGGACTTGTCATTGGCAGACTTCATCAGCAAGCTCAGAAATCTTGAAAGTGTGACCTGTGCGTTTCAAAAGGATGCTACTTTCACAAAAGAAAAAATCTTTGATTTACATCCCGCTAAGCAGGCCACGACAGCAGACACAGGAAAAAAACACCTTCTGCGAACTCATTTCCGTTCATCGCAGTAAACATGGAAAAATATTGATTCAATTTGTGCTTTGTCGTATGCAAAGAAAAAAAACTGATTTCACCTAACAGAAGGACAAATTATTTCCCCTCGATGCTTTACAGGTTCCATGCGTAAATCCTGTGGGGATGGGAAATATACTGCCGTCGGGAGGAAAATATTAGACTAATAAACGCCCCGCTGAGTCGAGGAAATTTGACGATTATAGAAAACAATTGAAGCAAGAATAGAGTTTTGCGCGGTAAAAAAAATGCAACGGAACTGATTTCCATTAGTATTGTAATACTTATTATGTATTAATTTCAATCCTAATTACCCGATTTTTGTAGTTTGTTTTCAATGTACATCATCGAGAGTTTCTCACAATTTAAAGTAGCATGCAGAAATTATTAACAATAGAGTCATCCTTTTTTCTATGAAACAGTTCACTTATAAATATGAACTTGATTCTGGAAGTTAACTCATTCATCTAAGAATAAGTGGCACTCGCAAAAATTTTAGGATCCAAATCGGAATTGAGCAGCCGTCAAAATGTTCATCGTTATTTCTTCTATTGTATCTTGAGTGATCACATTTTTATATCTATCAAAATTCCTGCCATTCTTTCTGTGTCATCATAGTATTCTGCTATTTCAATAACCACTCCCCATTCTCATTACTTCATATTATCCTACGAATTTTATTCTTACCTCAGCAAAAAATATGGCATGCAAGTTCCTATAAGCTTGCAAGCAACAAATTTAGCTTTTGTTACTTTATACCCACTTGACATCTAGACATCGATTTTATAGCACTAATGATATTATAGTAAAGCTTTCAAAAATCTCAAAACATTGGTTCAGTTATTCAGGGGTTTCGTCGAAAGCCTTTTTTGTGCTTTGGGCACATAACCGATTTCACTATTCTTTACGTTTCGTCTTTGACTGATCAGTGCAGGTCAAATCAAATTCAAAATCGGTTTTCACTGCGATTACATAGCTTTTATATATGAGAAAGACAAAAAGTGGATTGCTTTCTCATAAAGCCAAGGAAACACTGTGTTTTGTTTTGTTTGAATTATTATATATTTGTTTATATGTTTATATGTTTGTTATATGTTTATATGTTTATATGTTTATATGTTTATATGTTTATATGTTTATATGTTTATATGTTTATATGTTTATATGTTTATATGTTTATATGTTTATATGTTTATATGTTTATATGTTTATATGTTTATATGTTTATATGTTTATATGTTTATATGTTTATATGTTTATATGTTTATATGTTTATATGTTTATATGTTTATATGTTTATATGTTTATATGTTTATATGTTTATATGTTTATATGTTTATATGTTTATATGTTTATATGTTTATATGTTTATATGTTTATATGTTTATATGTTTATATGTTTATATGTTTATATGTTTATATGTTTATATGTTTATATGTTTATATGTTTATATGTTTATATGTTTATATGTTTATATGTTTATATGTTTATATGTTTATATGTTTATATGTTTATATGTTTATATGTTTATATGTTTATATGTTTATATGTTTATATGTTTATATGTTTATATGTTTATATGTTTATATGTTTATATGTTTATATGTTTATATGTTTATATGTTTATATGTTTATATGTTTATATGTTTATATGTTTATATGTTTATATGTTTATATGTTTATATGTTTATATGTTTATATGTTTATATGTTTATATGTTTATATGTTTATATGTTTATATGTTTATATGTTTATATGTTTATATGTTTATATGTTTATATGTTTATATGTTTATATGTTTATATGTTTATATGTTTATATGTTTATATGTTTATATGTTTATATGTTTATATGTTTATATGTTTATATGTTTATATGTTTATATGTTTATATGTTTATATGTTTATATGTTTATATGTTTATATGTTTATATGTTTATATGTTTATGTGTTTATATGTTTATAGGTTTATATGTTTATATGTTTATATGTTTATATGTTTATATGTTTATATGTTTATATGTTTATATGTTTATATGTTTATATGTTTATATGTTTATATGTTTATATGTTTATATGTTTATATGTTTATATGTTTATATGTTTATATGTTTATATGTTTATATGTTTATATGTTTATATGTTTATATGTTTATATGTTTATATGTTTATATGTTTATATGTTTATATGTTTATATGTTTATATGTTTATATGTTTATATGTTTATATGTTTATATGTTTATATGTTTATATGTTTATATGTTTATATGTTTATATGTTTATATGTTTATATGTTTATATGTTTATATGTTTATATGTTTATATGTTTATATGTTTATATGTTTATGTGTTTATATGTTTATATGTTTATATGTTTATAAATTTATAAGTTTATATGCTTATATGTTTATATGTTTATATGTTTATATGTTTATATGTTTATATGTTTATATGTTTATATGTTTATAAATTTATAAGTTTATATGCTTATATGTTTATATGTTTATATGTTTATATGTTTATATGTTTATAAGTTTATAAGTTTATCATCTACATTCACAAATGAAGTCATTTCAAAACAATGGACTGTGGAAGAGTTGATATTTTGGAACTTTTTGTCGTAAAATATCACATCACAGCTTTTGAAGCCTTTTTAAAACAGTCGTCATAAAAAATCATTTTCTAGTGTCAGCTCATTCATACGAATTTTAGAAGTTATGCAGTTTTTCACCATTTTCCATTGAAAAGCCTTTCATCACATTTAACCCGATTCTTGAAACGAATTTGACGATTAGATGCTGAATAACAATGTTCAAAGCCATTCCAAATCTAAGATGACGCCTTCCAGTTTTTCGGTATTCCTTGAAAAACTCAATAAGAAAAAAAAATATTTTTTTAGAACAGATCTAACAAATGTATGCCATTTAAGAAGTGTGCCTAAAAATATTATGTTATTAAATAATAAAAAAAATGTATGAAAACAAAAAATCCAATATGACGCTTTTCGGCTCAGCTAGTCTTTGAAAACTCTATGGCTCTCTATGGCGACTACCGGTTGCATCTTTAATATCGAATGAGTACGTACATATTTGACTATAGATCGTGCTTTCAATCCATGACGTAGTCCTCATTTTTTCCAAGATTGTTAACTCAATGTTATTCCCAATAACCACTAGAGTTTCTAGAAAATTTAATTACCATGCCTTTTAATACACTTTTAATTGATATAATTGCACGGTGCTCAGTTGTATTGTCTGTCTTATATGTGATCACAGTTTCTAACAAAAAAAGCGTTTCTTGTGCTCCTCAGCAGTTGACCTGGTGCAGCTCGCTGCTGTGATTGAACGAATAAAACCACCAATTACCGAACTTAAAGGTTGGCGAGATGTATTTTAGTACTCCAACCAGTCAATCAACCGATAGCAGTGCGAAAATAGACTTCTTTTATATGAAATATTAAACAGCTGATTTTATTTAAACAATAATAATTTTGAAGCTATTTTCATTACTGGTTCTAAGTCTAATCACGGAAAAAATTGCAAAAATTATTGTTATAATAATTGAAACAATTGTCACGTTTTAAATGCAAACCCACTGTGCAAGTGTGAAAACTCTATTATATAAATGCAATAAGTAATCTTGACAAACGAGGAAGAGCACCTGTTTGTTTGCGTTAATCGTGTTCGAATTTCCCTCACGAAACATTCGGGGAACACAAAAACATAACGTTCCTTTGCGCAGAAGCAATCACCTTCAGCGAGGAAATCCAATTCACTTCTGGCTGAGGGTGGGCTAAAAATAAATTTTTAACGTAAAGGATATGATTGTAAATTAGCTCAATTATCCCATTGATTTCTTGCGGCGATGAGTATTTTTAGTGAATTCTTCTAACACGTAGACTCTGTTCGATCAGCGATATTTATTTGGATACCAAAAGGTGTGACTTTTTTCAACGTCAGGTTTTTTGAGCGTGTTGGTTTCAGTTCAAAAATGACGACTGCAATGACGCTTATCTTGTTTGGGTAGGTCTTCCACTCTTTCGCTCGTCACCCCCATCAACAACACAACATCCAACTCTAATCAGATGTTTAGCGAAGACGCCGAACAGGTAACGAACCAGCTACTTATGAGTTGTTTATTTACGATTCCAACCACGCTGCAAAAAACACAGTCTCTATTATTACGTGGCCGCCAGCTCGAACAACTTGTTCGGGCAATATTCAAAACATATGTCAGAACACGAATCAATTTTGCTTCAAAATTAGCTCGATCATCTTCATAGGAATATTTATTTTGATAGGATGGGGTCAAGAAGTTGCAATAAATGAATTCGAACATTCGAATAGGTGAATAATTAATATACACTGTAAAAAGCTCATTGAAAATCAAAATCATATAAAAGTGCAATGACTATCGCATAAATTTGTATGGGATCTATAAAAAAAAACCCTTAGTACAGTAAGTAGTAGTAAAAATGCATTTAATCTGTAATGTACCAAAACCTGTTTCAATCCACCTGTTGGTGTAATTATGCCTTTCTCATATTATTCATTATATCCTATATATTGCGGCAGGATTCATAATAAAAACTACAAATTAAAAAAGTTTAGAAAATAGTTTTGAAGATTCCCCTTACTCAATACTAGATCATTTATATTTTTTAATGTGAGATTAAATTAGTGAAAATCGATGCAATCACATATGAATATTTGAGTCCAACTCAAACTGAGATTTTTTATAATTTTCATGACGGTTTGAAATTTTAAAAACTTATCATCCTGTAATTTTAGAACCGGAAGTCTGACATGGAGAAAATTTGGTAAATCTGATATGAGTTTATTTGGTCATAGACTATCATGATTTGCAAACTAGAGAAACTTATTTGGCCATCTGCTAACAAAAACCACAATTTGAACAAATCTGTGAGCCAATTTTGAGGAGATTGAAACTCTTTCCCTTCAGAAAAAACACATGAAATTGAAATGTTTACATTAGTTATTCTGTAACTCCGGATGCGGAAGTCGAATCTGGGTAAATTTTCTATTGAATCCTACTTGCCTCAGCAAATCTATATATATATATATATATATATATATATATATATATATATATATATATATATATATATATATATATATATATATATATATATATATATATATATATATATATATATATATATATATAAATGCAGAGATCATTCTTTGTAATCGCATCACGTAAGAACGGATGGACGGATTGAGATGCTTTTTTTTTGTTTGATAAGTTTTTACCCCCACCGGGTTCGTACATCAAAAAAATTTGGAAAACTTACTGGAAAAGTGGGAAAAACCAATAAAGTTATTTTGTATGGACAATGGAATTTTCCACTGAAAAAGTCACCAATGATTGCTAGATCTACAATTGGTGTTTGGCGCGCAACGAGTTGCATAAGTGTTTGGCCGTCGAAAGAAAGGAATACTAGATCGTTGAAAGAATCTTTTGGCGCGCAACAAGTTTTTTTTTTTCAGATATATTTTATTAAGGCACAATCTGTTAAAGTTTATGATGCCAAGGGCTTGTCCCTGTGGGTCCTCAGGAAACACTCTTGAAGATCCGGCGTGTGTCCCTCATCGATGGGAGTGGTTCTTCGTGGCGGTGATGATGGAAACATGGGAATAATTCTCGTGACATGGAAACATTTCAAAGGTTGCCGTATTCTTTTGTGGGTCCGCGGTAAACACCCCCGGGTTACGAGAATCCGGCGGGTGGCCCGCATGTTGACTGGGGCGGCTTTCCGTGTGCGTTTATAATGATGTTGCCGAAGAGAATGAAAAAAAAAAACAAAAACATGGGGAAGTAAATGTTGTGGAAAACGGAGTGGAAAAAAGGGTATGGGAACGAATGACTAAAAACGACAAAGATCTAATTAGTTTACATCGAGATGGTGAAGAGACGGGGGAAGGGATATGCGAAAAAGTTAGTGACAGCAAGAAGATCTTGTTAGTTTCGATAGAGATGGTAGACAGGCAGGGGATCGGGAGAATCGAGCGGATGTTAGTGCCGAACCTGTAGGTGAAGATTATTCTTAACCTCGCCAAGGAAAGGAGAACTTTCTATGCCAGATGCAACGGATCACACTTGTATTTATATTTATGTGTTTAAGGTACTTGTAAATGAGCATCATATATGAAATATCCCGATTTGCCAACACATCTCGAACAGGTACATCAGGTGGTCTACCTCGGGCCCTGAGGGAGTCCTTCAATAAAAACCTGGCGTCAGTATACTCCACGCACGTCCACACGATATGCTCGATGTCCTGATAACCGTTACCACAAGCGCAGAGACCGCTCTCTGCGAGCCCAATACGCCGGAGATGCGCGTTGAATGTGTAGTGATTTGACATGAGCCGAGACATCACGCGAATGAAATCGCGACTCACGTTCATCCCCCTGAACCAAGGGTTCGTCGATACCCTAGGGATAATGGAATGCAGCCATCGTCCCAGTTCGCCATTGCTCCATGAAGTTTGCCAACTTTCGAGAGTTTTCTGACGAGAAATACTGAAAAATTCATTGAAGCAGATTGGTCTTTCATAAATATCACCTTCCAATGCGCCCAGTTTAGCCAATGAGTCTGCCTTTTCATTGCCCGGAATGGAACAATGCGAAGGGACCCAGACTAACGATATTGAATAAGACCGTCCAGCTAAAGTTCTCAAGTGTTCCCGTATTTTCCCCAGAAAATATGGGGGATACTTTCCTGGCTTCATTGCCCGGAGAGCTTCTATTGAGCTTAGACTGTCCGTGACGATGAAGTAATGGTCTTTGGGCAAGGTTTCAATGATCTCGAGGGTGTACTGAATGGCAGCTAATTCTGCGACGTAAACTGAAGCCGGATCACTGAGTTTGTACGAAGCGGTGATGTTCTGATTGAAGATACCGAAGCCTGTGGACTCGTTGATGTTTGATCCGTCAGTGTAAAACAATTTTTCACAGTTGACTGTTCTAAGTTTGTTATAAAAAATATTAGGGGCTACTTGAGGGCGTATGTGATCCGGAATTCCACGAATCTCTTCTTTCATGGATGTGTCGAAAAACACAGTAGAATCAGAAGTATCCAAGAAATGAGCACGGTTGGAAACAAACGAAGAAGGATTAATATTCTGAGCCATGTAATCAAAATACAAGGACATAAAACGGGTCTGAGAATTGAGCTCGACAAGCCTTTCGAAGTTTTCAATCACCATCGGATTCAAGATGTCGCATCGGATTAGCAAACGATATGAGAGATCCCAGAATCGATTTTTCAACGGTAAGACGCCCGCAAGCACTTCGAGACTCATCGTATGAGTCGACTGCATGCAACCTAAGGCAATACGCAAACAACGATACTGAATTCTTTCCAGTTTAATGAAATGGGTGTTCGCGGCGGATCGGAAACAGAAGCATCCATATTCCATTACGGACAATATAGTTGTTTGGTACAGCCTGATCAGGTCTCCTGGGTGGGCACCCCACCAAGTTCCAGTTATTGTACGAAGAAAATTGATTCTCTGTTGGCATTTTTGTTTCAGATACCTAATGTGACATCCCCAGGTGCCTTTGGAGTCGAACCAGACCCCGAGATATTTAAATGTGAAGACCTGAGCTATGGTTTCACCCCTGAGTTGAAGCTGTAATTGGGCTGGCTCTTGCTTCCTTGAAAATACAACCAGCTCAGTTTTCTCCGTAGAGAATTCAATACCCATTTGAATAGCCCATGCGGATAAGTTGGCAAGAGTATCTTGTAACGGTCCTTGCAGATTGCCAGCTTTGGGTCCTATAATGGACACAACGCTGTCGTCGGCAAGTTGTCTTAGCGTGCAAGATGTGTTTATACATTTGTCGATGTCGTTTACGTAAAAATTGTATAAAAGGGGGCTTAAACATGAGCCCTGAGGAAGACCCATGTAACTGAATCGTATTGTCGACAAATCACCCTGTTCAAAATGCATGTGTTTCTCGAACAATAGATTATATAAAAAGTTATTCAAAACTGGTGAAAGACCATGCTGATGCAACTTCTCAGATAGAATTTTTATAGAAACTGAATCGAAAGCCCCCTTGATGTTAAGGAAAACAGATGCCATTTGTTCTTTACGAGCAAATGCCATTTGAATTTCGGTTGAGAGTAACGCAAGACAATCGTTCGTTCCTTTGCCCCTGCGGAAACCGAATTGTGTATCTGAAAGTAAGCCATTAGTCTCGACCCAAGTATCTAAACGAAAGAGAATCATTTTTTCGAACAATTTCCGGATACAGGAAAGCATAGCAATCGGCGGATACGAATTGTGGTTAGAGACTGGTTTCCCTGGTTTTTGGATAGCGATAACTCTCACTTGTCTCCAGTCATGTGGCACAATATTACCCTCTAGCAACTTGTTGAATAAATTCAATAAGCGCCTTTTGGCAGAGACAGACAAATTTTTCAACAAGTTGAATTTAATTCTGTCTAGCCCTGGGGCTTTATTGTTACACGACAAGAGCGCAAGTGAGAACTCCATCATCGTAAACGGTGTTTCGTTTATGTTCGATGTCGCGACGCGGGTGATCTTCTCTTCCGGAACAGAGTCGGGGCATACCTTTTTCGCGAAGTCGAATATCCAGCGATTTGAATATTCCTTACATTCATTCGTATTATTTCGATTGCGCATTCGTCGGGCGGTGTTCCAAAGAGTGCTCATTGATGTTTCTTTTGTTAGTCCATCCACGAATCGACGCCAGTAACCACGTTTTTTAGCTTTAATCAAACTTTTCATTTTAATTTCTAGCGCCGCGTATTCGCGATAATTATCCGGTGTTCCATATTTCCTAAAATTTTTATACGCTGAAAACTTTTCTGCGTTAAGTTCTGAGCACTCTTTGTCCCACCATGGGTTTGGAGTACGAATGTTAGTTTTTGTGCCAGGTACACGTTTCGTCTGAGCTTGAATCGCGGTTTCGAGTATTAGGCCAGCCAAAAACGTGTATTCATCGTTCGGAGGAAGCTCTTGAGTAAATTCGATCTTCTCGGATATCGAGGACGCGTAGCTTTTCCAATCAATGTTTCGTGTGAGGTCATACGAAACATTGATTGTCTCCGATGGTCTTAAACCGCTGTTGATTGAAATTACGATAGGCAGGTGATCGCTACCGTGAGGATCATTGATCACATTCCACTTGCAATCTAATCGTAGCGAAGTCGAGCAAAGGGATAAATCCAGCGCACTTGGCCTTGCTGGTGGTGCAGGAATCCGTGTCATTTCTCCCGTATTCAAAATTGTCATATTGAAGTTGTCGCAGATATCATGGATCATAGTTGATCTATTGTCATCAAGAAGACAACCCCATCCCACACCATGTGAGTTAAAGACTCCTAAAACTAACGTAGGTGCAGGAAAGAGTTCTATGATATCACAAAGCCGTCGGTGCCCGACCGAGGTTCTAGGAGGAATATATATAGAAGCAATGCAAAGATCTTTACCTTTGATTCTAGCTTGACATGCGACTACTTCAATGCCTGGAGTCAGAGGGAGGTTAATTCTATAGAACGAATAGCACTTTCTGATCCCTAAAAGTACTCCTCCGTAGGGGTTTTCTCGATCCAAGCGTATTATATTAAAATCGTGGAAGGTAAGGGGTACCTGAGAAGTTAACCAAGTTTCGCATAATGCAAATGCATCACATTGTAGGTTTCTTATTAGCATTTTGAAGGAATCTATTTTAGAGATAATACTTCTACTGTTCCACTGTAAAACAGTAATCGAATCCATGACCTCGTTCGAAAAATTAGCCATCGAAGGATACGATTGCTGAAAGAAGGGGCCATTTTGCAGTCAACTGCATCAAAAACGTTTTAACTACTGGAATAAAAGTCATCAAAAGACTCTTAAGGGGGTCAGATATGTTGAAGGTAGAGAATATGAAGTCCACAATGTCAGTGAATTTTACAAGTCCAGCACATGGTATGTTCTTTGGCTCCTTGGGAGTTTTTGGTGTCCCCGGAAGTGCTGGGTATTCTTTTTCGCATTGTAGGTCTCCGGAACTAGGAGCTTTTGGCTTTGTATTTTTGTTTTTTCCACCAGCACTCCCTGTTGATGTTATTTTTGGAGGGCCCTTAAGAGATACCTTCGAACCCTTGCTAGGAAGCTTAGGAGATGATATGTTTCTCCTTTTCCTAGAACTTTGAGGGACAGTTGAAGATGTACCTTCGAGAGGATCATCAGAGTCGCACTCGTCCGTTGACAAGCAAGTGTAGAGATTTGTTGATTGTCTCGGTGGTGTAACATTTTTCAGTATTTCTGCGAAAGAGCGCTGTGAGCGTTGCTTGAGGGATTGCTTCAAGTGATCTCCTCGTAATTTATACGTTGGACATGCTGGGAGATCATGCGGACCTGTGTTACAGTAAAGACACTTTTCAATGTTTTTTTCACAAGTGCCACTCGCATGACTCCCTCCGCACTTCGAACAGCGGGGCCGATTTCCACAATGGGAAGCTGTGTGTCCTAGCTGTTGACAACTAGTGCAATTCATTACCCGTGGTACGAAAAGTCGTACAGGCAGACGAACCCTGTCCAGGAGAACGAATTTCGGCAAAGCCGAGCCGGAGAAGGTCACCCGATACGAGTCCGAGTGGGGATAAGACTTTGTCCCATCCGCGGCGATCGATACTGAATGCAAACGTTTGCAGTCCAGTATCTTGACATTCTTAAGCAAGGGATCTTTAAAACATCCAACCCCATGTTTGAGAATGTCCTCGCATGTCAGACTTGGATCTGTGATCACTCCGTCTATCTCGACTTCGCGAGCTGGTATGTAAACACGGTAGTCCCGCGTAAAGTGCTTGTTTCGAGCAATCTCATTAGCCTGCTTCAAACTGGTTAACGAGACCCTGAGCTTATCCGAGCGAACTTTCAATATATTTTGCACGGTTGTATATTGTGACGTCAGGTCTTTAGAAATTTGCAATAAATTAAGTGGTTTTTCTATGGTCCGGAAATAAACCACATAAAGGCCAGCCGGGATCGAGGGTTCATCGGGATACTGTTTAACTCGGGTAGTCTTATTGTTTGGAGCAGATTTTGAATCTGTCTCCATTGTATCAGCGGGGGGAAGGGTACTATCAGAAGGACTTGTCATAGCGCGGCTGATTCTCCGCGCGAATTATAGGGGGTAATCAGAGTAGAGATATACGATAAAAAGTAATGAAGGGAAAAAAACACTATACTCAACGGATAATTTGTGGCAAAACTCGGCCGCTGGGGCCACAAGTTGATTAGTTGTGCCTCCGTGTGCAAAAAACCTCTGAGAGGAAAAAGCACCGGTCCACTGTTTCACTTTAAATGTCTGATCCAAACGTCCAAGCAGCACTAGCCTACGGCACTTGCCACGCCGTCAACAACGATGGGTAATTGCACGAGACTTTCCAATATTTTATGAACAAACGAAAAAATGACACGTGAAGAAAATTTTCCTGACTGTTCAAGCACCAAGCCTACTGAGCAATGCGCAACAAGTTGTGTGCGTGTGAAAACTTGATTCATGTGGTTCTTCATTTCGAGCCACGTGCTTAATTGGGTATCTAAATTATTGCTTGCCAAATGACTCAATGACGGAATGCATATGACTGTTCTAGAAGACCGCTGTTGGCAGGAGAAAATGGTCTGATGTCATTTACCAGTTCATTGGTAATCGCGGGCGCGAGTTTAATAAATCAGAAAATTTTTGAATGAATCAATAAAAAGATTGTGCTGTAGAAGCGCTAAGGTCACACTAAGAAATTTTCCTTGCGTTTTTCTTTCTAATAATTTAGATTAGACTAAGCGCACAATTCTGTGAAGAATGTTCAAATTGGTATAATATCAAATTAAAATTTTAGCGTAGTCTCTCTAAGCAACCAAAAATTCTGAAGTACCTGAAAAGTATCCACTTTATTAGAGCTCTAAAGTACGCTTAACACTCTATGGCAACTTGAACATACAGAACAAGTTCTGAAAAAACTTCCTCGCTGCATAAAATCTGTACAAAGAACTGCTTTAAAGTTTTTTCTGTTGCGTCGGGTGAACATTCAAGTATTCCTTAAAAACGGACTATTCAGAATGCTTTGTATGCTGCTTAAGGGGGGGTAGGATTTGAATGATGCAAAAAATAATTATATTTGAGAATTTTTTTCAGAATTATCGTGCATCAAAATAAATTCAAATGTTTTGCTTGATAAAAAATATCATTCGAACAACATTTTGTAATTTTTTCGTGGAAAACTATTGAGAAATAAGCGAAAAGTACGATTTTTAACGAAAAAATCCTCCATTTTGCAGCTGTAAAACCTCCCAAAAATATCAAAATCGAAAAGGAAAACGTTGGGGTCTGGTTTTTCATATGTAGAAAATGTGTGCAAAATTTGGAAAAAATTGGTGCAGTAGTTTTTGAATGACCATGGATACGAATTTTCAAAACCTGCTTTCGAGAAAAACGCGTTTAAAGTTTTATGTCTATAAAATCGAAGGAAACAATTTATTACTCTAGGGACCCCGTAGGGTCTAACATTTTCTAAAAATCATGATTTTTCTTTTATAATTTGTCATAATGAAACATATCAAGAATGTTTTGTAAAGTTTTTAGGTCAATCGAAGCAGAAATAATGGACCTGTGCGCCGAACTCTCACTTCTTCGCAGTATGAAATAAGCATAAATTTTGGGTGATATTTCGTTTTGAGCTAAAGCAAATGTGTGTCGAATTCCGTTGATTGTTGGTTAAGTAATCAGAAAAATAATGAAGAGAAACATTAACCGTTTAGTCGTTTGACAATTCTGCTGTCCGAAAACATGAATTCGAACAAATAATTTGTGGGCGAGACGAAGTTCGACGGGTCAGCTAGTCTTGGATAAATCGGTCCGTTCATCCGGGACCTTTTAGAACCCCACTTTAGATATTGAAACGACAATGGACGATTCCAGAATACACGAATACACTGACTGAAGACTGATATTTATGAAGACTGGAGGAATTTTTGTATGCCTTTCCTTTAAAAAGCTGTTAGTGAAAACAATGAGATATTTGCACACAAGAATTCAAATACATGGTCTTATTGTTCGTTCGAGAGATATTGAATATTAACTAGGCTCAACTTCCGGAACTACAAACCAAACGAAATCAAATCGTTCAAAAAGTCTTTGAAGCTGGTCAAAACTATTCAAATAAACACTATTTTTAAAGCCCCACACACTCACTTCTACTATACACAGAAAACAATTATTAATTTTTTAGGTGACTTAATTATATAAACGATACAATTCATAACTACTTAACTTGTCAAATGACGCAATGTTCCATTCGTACAGAATTTTACAGGCTCTGAGTGTAATTTGCGTTTGGCTACGAAGTGCCGCGGTATGGATTAATATAATTATAAGCAATTCAAGGAATGAGTAGACGAAAAAGGGGCAAAATCAGAATCGATCTTCTCCGATTTGGATGAAACTTTGCACATGGCTTCAGTATGGCAAACCATAAGTTTTGAACCGATGGAGAGGTCAATCCGACTCACGACTGATTTTTAAAAAAGGGCGTAAGTATTTTTGCATTTCACAAAAATTGCCTTTTCCAAATCGTTGTAACTCGGAAACTGTTAATTGTACAAAAATGGCGTTCAGGAAGAGGTTCTAGGGAATCGATTGGACACTCAAAAAATGATTTTTTTTCTCAATAATTACAAAATAATCCGAAAACTCCACGGTGTGATAAATGTGGCGAGGGACACGGGGATGACTCCTGCAGGAAAACAATCGAAAAGTGTATTTACTGTGGCGAGAATCCGCATGATCTTTCTTTCAGGGACACCGAAAAACCCAAGTGATCCCAAAACACAACCAGAAAATCCGACAAACTCTGGATTACTAAAATTCTCTGATATCGTGGACTGGATATTAACAGCCTTCAATATAACTGATCCTCCTAAAAGTATTCTAAAGGCTTTATTACCAACAGTAAGAAAATTTTTAAAATAGTTGACAGAACAATGGCCCCTCCTTGCAGCGATCGTATCTATCGATGGTTGAACTGTTTTGAATTCAATATCCACTGCTGCACAAACACCGACATCAGTCGATATGACATATGATCTCACGAAAAACATCGACTGGAATTCCTACTCGACCACGATATTCAAAGCTCTCGAAACGAAACAACAAGATTCGCTAGAAGAAGAATACAAATCCCATGCTGACTCGATCCTGAGCGCCGCGTTTCAAGCTCAGACCAAACGATTACCCAAAACTACAATCACTACGCGACCTTCAACCCCATGGTGGGACAAAGAATGTTCAGAAAGGTATAAAATTAAGTCATCCGCGTATAAAAGATTCGGCAACAGTGGGAATCGCGAAGACTACGAAAAATACGCATCGTTAGAAAAGACTATGAAAAATCTGATCAGAGCTAAAAATCGGGGCTACTGGCGTCGGTTCGTCAATGGCCTATCTAGGGAAACATCGATGACCACTCTGTGGAATACAGCCCGTCGCATATGAAATGGAACCATTAATAATGAGTCTGTAGAATATTCGAATCGCTGGATATTTGATTTCGCCAAGAAAGTTTGCCCGGATTTTGTTCGTGAACTGAACATCTATCGCGCCGCGCCCACCCGATGTACTGGTAACGATACCCCATTTTCGATGACGGAGTTCTCCCTTGCCCTCTTATCATGCAATAACAATGCACCTGGGTGCGATAAAATTAAATTCAACTTACTTAAAAATCTTCCCGATATCGCGAAAAAGCGTCTGTTGAACTTATTCAACAAATTTGTCGAACAGAACTTTGTTCCCTAAGACTGGAGACAACTCGACCACAACTCGTATCGGCCGATTGCAATGCTTTCCTGTAGAAAAAAATGATTCTGTTTCGTCTCGACAAATGGATGGAAACAAATGGCTTGCTTTCAGATACACAATTTGGCTTCCGTAAAGGCAAAGGAACGAACGATTGCCTTGTGCTGCTTACCACAGTAATTCAAATGGCATTTGCTCGCAAGAAGCAAATGGCATCAGTATTCTTAGACATAAAGGGGACTTTTGATTCAGTATCCATAAAAATTCTTTCGGAGAAGCTGCACAAGCATGGTCTTTTCCCACTTTTAAATAACTTTTTACACAATTTATTGTCTGAAAAGTGCATGTTTTTTACACATGAAGACTTGACAACCTCACGAATTAGCTACATGGGCCTACCAGGGCTCATGCCTCAGCCCCCTTCTATACAACTTTTATATTAATGCCATCGATGAATGTCTTGAAAACTCTTGCACGATAAGGCAACTTGCAGATGATGGCGTGGTATCTATTACAGGAGCCAAGTCTACAGATCTGCAAGGGCCATTACAAACTACCTTGGACACTTTGTCTACATGGGCTCTACAGCTGGGTATTGAATTCTCCACGGAGAAAACTGAGCTGGTAGTATTTTCAAGGAAGCATGTACCTGCATAACTACAGCTTCATCTAATGGGTTAAACCATAGCTCAGGTTTTCACATTCAAGTATCTCGGAATCTGGTTAGATTTCAAAGGTACCTGTGGATGTCACATTAGGTATCTGAAACGAAAATTCCAAAAAAGAATCAACTTTCTCCGTACAGTAACCGGAACTTGGTAGGGAGATCACCCAACAGATCTTATAAGGCTGTACCAAACAACGATATTATCAGTGATGGAGTATGGATGCTTCTGTTTCCGTTCCGCTGCGAAAATACATTTCATCAAGCTGGAGAGAGTCCAGTATCGTTGTTTGCGTATAGCCTTAGGTTGTATGCAATTGATTCATACGAGGAGTCTCGAGGTGCTGGCGGGAATCCTTCCGTTGAAAACCCGTTTTTGGGATCTCTCATATCGACAACTCATTCGATGTAGTGTCTTAAATCCATTGGTTATCGATAACTTTGAACGGCTAGTCGAGCTTAATTCTCAGACCCGATTTATGACATTGTACTTTGATTTCATGTCACATAACAATAATTCTTCTTCATACAATCCTCACAGTGTACATTTCTTTGATACTTCTAATTCTACTGTGTTTTTCGACACATCCATGAAAGAAGATATTTTTGGAATTCCGGATCCCGTACGCCCTCAAGTGATCCCAAATATTATTAATGACAAATTTAAAGAAGTCGACTTTAACAAAATGTTTTACACTGACGGATCACATCTCGACGGGTCCACTGGCTTCGGTATATTTAATGAAAATTTCACCACCTCCTAAAAACTCAGTGATCCGGCTTCCGTTTACGTCGCAGAACTAGCTGCAATTCAGTATACCCTTGAGATCATTGAAACTTTGCCTGCAGACCGTTACTTCATTGTATCGGACAGTCTCAGCTCTATCGAGGCTCTTCGCTCAGTGAAGCCTGGAAAGTACTCACCGTATTTCCTGGGGAAAATACGGGAACAACTGAGTGCTTTATCTGAAAAATCATACTGGATTACCTTGGTTTGGGTCCCATCCTATTGTTCCGTAAGGGGCAACGAGATGGCGGACTCACTGGCCAAGGTGGGCGCATTACATGGTGAGACCTAAGAAAGACCAATCTGCTTCAATGAATTTTTCAGTCGTTCTCGTCAAGAGGCACTCGTCAGCTGGCAAACCTCCTGGAATGACGGAAGTCTAGGACGGTGATTACATTCCATTATACCGCAGGTATCGACGAAAGCTTGGTTCCGAGGAATGGATGTGAACCGGGACTTTATTCGCACAATGTCAAGTCTTATGTCCAACCACTCCTTGCTCAAAGCGCATCTTTATCGTGTGGGCCTTACTGAGAGTAATCACTGCGCTTGCAGTGACGGTTATGACGACATCGAACATAATGTTTGGGTGTGCTCCGAGTATTGTGACGCTAGACTCCAGCTAATCGATTCCCTTCGGGCCCGAGGTAGACCACCTTATGTTCCAGTCCGTGACGTTCTGGCGACCCGAGATCCTCTTTACATGACCTACCTCTATAACTTCTTAAAAGCCATAGACGTGCAAATCTAGTGCCCTCTTTTTCTCTTCATTCTAGAACCCGCTGTATCAACTCATCCTTTTCTTCTATGGAACGGTATGGTATATGATGAACGATTCCTCGGACTGCAGAAAACGCCAAAAATGTCCTACAGGGCTGGTCAACCACTACTACACCACAACCGGAAGAAACATGAAAAATCCAACCGGAAAACGCAAAAACAATACTAACAGCTCCAACGAAAATCTAGGGAAAAAATTGATTTTCAAATGTGTTAGGCGCTATCCGCCCCTCGACATGTGTTGCTTTTGGAAATTCGCAATCCTTCTGGAGACATTTACAAACCACGTCGTCACGAAACGTTTTGACATCCGGTACGTTCACGGTGAAGAAATTGTTAAACCGATCTCGAGTATTGAACCATGACGTCTCGTTGACGTTGACTGATAGTGGGAATGATACTTAAAACTGGATGTGACTAGGTTTTTCGTGCTTAAAACAACCCGTTCTCATTGTGGAGGTTTTGCATTTGTGATTGTAAATGAACTGTCAGAAAACCTCACAAACACATGTGCCGGCATTGATGCAATGAGACGCCAAAAACCAATTCATTCATTTTACGTTGCTTTTTCGACTCTTCTGGGCACAGCAAGTCTAATTAAAATTACAGATTGTTAGATTGATATTCCATTTCTTGTCCGCATTTTCAAAAATGCTACACATTTGTGCCATTTATAAGAAATCAGCAGCGAAATTCCTGCTAGTTGCCAGCAGAGATAATTTGCTATTATTTGGCAACCGTACCCTATACAGAGGTTAGCGGATGATCCAACTGCATCCATCAAGTAGTGGCATAAGTAGCAACAACCACGTGCAAGTCAACCGAAATTGTAAGATATTTGTTTGTTCACGGAAAACACATCTGATGGGCCCTAGTACGCACGGTTAGTGAGTGGCATACCGTAGTCGCACAGGTTAACTGTATCTTTGGATTTTGGTGAAATAGAAACTATTTTTAGCAATCATTATAATCTGCTACTGATGCTACCGCCGTTCCACTTGTGTCATTATTATAAACTTTACATTTGTTTTATTGTCTCAGTAGGCAGGGAGAACATCGCTGACAGAACCGACACTTGAGTTTTATATGAAAAGCATCGACTATTCTGTATTAGAATAACAATACCATTTTTCAGCGACGCTTGGGACCGTCGTGGTCCCCGATCCCCTTCTATACAACTTTTATATTAATGCCATCGATGAATGTCTTGAAAACTCTTGCACGATAAGGCAACTTGCAGATGATGGCGTGGTATCTATTACAGGAGCCAAGTCTACAGATCTGCAAGGGCCATTACAAACTACCTTGGACACTTTGTCTACATGGGCTCTACAGCTGGGTATTGAATTCTCCACGGAGAAAACTGAGCTGGTAGTATTTTCAAGGAAGCATGTACCTGCATAACTACAGCTTCATCTAATGGGTTAAACCATAGCTCAGGTTTTCACATTCAAGTATCTCGGAATCTGGTTAGATTTCAAAGGTACCTGTGGATGTCACATTAGGTATCTGAAACGAAAATTCCAAAAAAGAATCAACTTTCTCCGTACAGTAACCGGAACTTGGTAGGGAGATCACCCAACAGATCTTATAAGGCTGTACCAAACAACGATATTATCAGTGATGGAGTATGGATGCTTCTGTTTCCGTTCCGCTGCGAAAATACATTTCATCAAGCTGGAGAGAGTCCAGTATCGTTGTTTGCGTATAGCCTTAGGTTGTATGCAATTGATTCATACGAGGAGTCTCGAGGTGCTGGCGGGAATCCTTCCGTTGAAAACCCGTTTTTGGGATCTCTCATATCGACAACTCATTCGATGTAGTGTCTTAAATCCATTGGTTATCGATAACTTTGAACGGCTAGTCGAGCTTAATTCTCAGACCCGATTTATGACATTGTACTTTGATTTCATGTCACATAACAATAATTCTTCTTCATACAATCCTCACAGTGTACATTTCTTTGATACTTCTAATTCTACTGTGTTTTTCGACACATCCATGAAAGAAGATATTTTTGGAATTCCGGATCCCGTACGCCCTCAAGTGATCCCAAATATTATTAATGACAAATTTAAAGAAGTCGACTTTAACAAAATGTTTTACACTGACGGATCACATCTCGACGGGTCCACTGGCTTCGGTATATTTAATGAAAATTTCACCACCTCCTAAAAACTCAGTGATCCGGCTTCCGTTTACGTCGCAGAACTAGCTGCAATTCAGTATACCCTTGAGATCATTGAAACTTTGCCTGCAGACCGTTACTTCATTGTATCGGACAGTCTCAGCTCTATCGAGGCTCTTCGCTCAGTGAAGCCTGGAAAGTACTCACCGTATTTCCTGGGGAAAATACGGGAACAACTGAGTGCTTTATCTGAAAAATCATACTGGATTACCTTGGTTTGGGTCCCATCCTATTGTTCCGTAAGGGGCAACGAGATGGCGGACTCACTGGCCAAGGTGGGCGCATTACATGGTGAGACCTAAGAAAGACCAATCTGCTTCAATGAATTTTTCAGTCGTTCTCGTCAAGAGGCACTCGTCAGCTGGCAAACCTCCTGGAATGACGGAAGTCTAGGACGGTGATTACATTCCATTATACCGCAGGTATCGACGAAAGCTTGGTTCCGAGGAATGGATGTGAACCGGGACTTTATTCGCACAATGTCAAGTCTTATGTCCAACCACTCCTTGCTCAAAGCGCATCTTTATCGTGTGGGCCTTACTGAGAGTAATCACTGCGCTTGCAGTGACGGTTATGACGACATCGAACATAATGTTTGGGTGTGCTCCGAGTATTGTGACGCTAGACTCCAGCTAATCGATTCCCTTCGGGCCCGAGGTAGACCACCTTATGTTCCAGTCCGTGACGTTCTGGCGACCCGAGATCCTCTTTACATGACCTACCTCTATAACTTCTTAAAAGCCATAGACGTGCAAATCTAGTGCCCTCTTTTTCTCTTCATTCTAGAACCCGCTGTATCAACTCATCCTTTTCTTCTATGGAACGGTATGGTATATGATGAACGATTCCTCGGACTGCAGAAAACGCCAAAAATGTCCTACAGGGCTGGTCAACCACTACTACACCACAACCGGAAGAAACATGAAAAATCCAACCGGAAAACGCAAAAACAATACTAACAGCTCCAACGAAAATCTAGGGAAAAAATTGATTTTCAAATGTGTTAGGCGCTATCCGCCCCTCGACATGTGTTGCTTTTGGAAATTCGCAATCCTTCTGGAGACATTTACAAACCACGTCGTCACGAAACGTTTTGACATCCGGTACGTTCACGGTGAAGAAATTGTTAAACCGATCTCGAGTATTGAACCATGACGTCTCGTTGACGTTGACTGATAGTGGGAATGATACTTAAAACTGGATGTGACTAGGTTTTTCGTGCTTAAAACAACCCGTTCTCATTGTGGAGGTTTTGCATTTGTGATTGTAAATGAACTGTCAGAAAACCTCACAAACACATGTGCCGGCATTGATGCAATGAGACGCCAAAAACCAATTCATTCATTTTACGTTGCTTTTTCGACTCTTCTGGGCACAGCAAGTCTAATTAAAATTACAGATTGTTAGATTGATATTCCATTTCTTGTCCGCATTTTCAAAAATGCTACACATTTGTGCCATTTATAAGAAATCAGCAGCGAAATTCCTGCTAGTTGCCAGCAGAGATAATTTGCTATTATTTGGCAACCGTACCCTATACAGAGGTTAGCGGATGATCCAACTGCATCCATCAAGTAGTGGCATAAGTAGCAACAACCACGTGCAAGTCAACCGAAATTGTAAGATATTTGTTTGTTCACGGAAAACACATCTGATGGGCCCTAGTACGCACGGTTAGTGAGTGGCATACCGTAGTCGCACAGGTTAACTGTATCTTTGGATTTTGGTGAAATAGAAACTATTTTTAGCAATCATTATAATCTGCTACTGATGCTACCGCCGTTCCACTTGTGTCATTATTATAAACTTTACATTTGTTTTATTGTCTCAGTAGGCAGGGAGAACATCGCTGACAGAACCGACACTTGAGTTTTATATGAAAAGCATCGACTATTCTGTATTAGAATAACAATACCATTTTTCAGCGACGCTTGGGACCGTCGTGGTCCCCGATTTAAAGTTCATTCAAAAATTTATTTTTAGCAATCCTTCTGCAGCAGTGAATTGGATTTCCTCGCGGAAGGTAATAACGGTCTTTGATGCATTTATGACATACATAACGTGTTGGGAGATAGCTCTTGTCTAAGGCATAAAAATAAAATGTTCCGGAAATCTCATGTACTCGCCCCTATGCTGATTTTTCAAGATCGAAAATTTTCAAACCTTAACCGCCCTTACCCATACCTTATTTAGGTCAAATTTTTCAAGAGGTGGTGCTTAAACTTTTGAGCACAAGCGCTTCACGAAATTAGAGATGAGCCCAAAATACTGGCACTCTTATACATTAAAGCGATAGAAAACAACGTGTTTTGTCGGTTACGTCACTTATATCATCATATCTCTAGAACCAAAAGTTAAAGCCATACGATCATCGAACTTGATCAATGGCCTAACAATAGCTTTCAAACGGGCCTAGGCTTGTTAAACGCAGTTCAGTCAGCGCGGTAAGAAAACAACACGTTTTGTCGGTTACGTCACTTTCCAAGTAACATTTTTATTTTAATATTAATAAATACTTGTAGTTGTCTTCAATGCTACATAATAAATCCTGCATTAAAACTGCTTTGAATGCAATCAGTAAAAATATATTAGATTTTAATTACGAGTTTAAGGCTTTTTCCGAACGTAAAAACTTCATGCGCTTTTATTTTTACCGTGAATTTATGTATAAAAATAAGAATTATAACTAATCGCCTTGCAATAAATTCGGTTTTTGCGAAAATCTCCATGATTTAGGAAAATTATTCTTTGTGATTCATCGTCATTTTTGTATAAAATGACGATGAATCACATTTTTATTTTGTGGCGTTAAAACTTGTTCTGAAAATGAATCATGAAAGTCCATCATATTTCCCGTTTTTGCATTTCGAAGTTTATTTGATGTCAATAAATGCTACGGTATAGAACATCATAATGACGGCCATAAAATTTTCTTTAATGCAAATTACACTTAACCTTAGAAGCAATAAACGAAATATCCCTCAACAAATGTGTCATAAATGTACTTCAGAACCCTCATATTTGCTCTGAGTGAAATTGTCATCAAATGACCTCACACACAAACACAAAACTAGATTTATGAAAGAATTTAACTGACAATAATGTTTTAAAGAATATGTTTGAAAGCAATATTAAGAGTGTTTGCATGGTTTCATTCTAGTACAAATTATTTTATTTTTAGTCCAGTTGTTAGTCTAGGTAAAAGGATAAAAACTATGATATCACTTGTCAAAAGATACGCTTATTATAGTTGTCATAAAACAGGTAGTGATTGAAAAATCAATTACAAAAGTCCTATAAATTATACTCAAAACCATAAGGCATTTGAATTGTTACTTGGGTTATATCATCATATCTCCAGAACCAAAAGTAACAACCATTTCATCTTCGAATCTTCTTGATCAATCCGACAGTATCTTTCTAACGAGCCTAAGTTTGTTAAAATCGATTCAGCCATCTCTGAGAAATTTGAGCGGTAATATATCTTCGAAAAGCTCTCACACACACATACGCACAGACATTTTCCGATCTCGTCAAACTGAGTCAAATGGTATATAACACTAGGGTGTCCGAGGCTCCGTTCGAAAGTCAAAAATACTACAAGTTACTAGTTACGATTGAAAAAGTCGATGCAGCCAGCATTGCACAGTGGTCCGGATCCACAATTTAGGGGGACAAAAACATTTGTGGCTTAGCCTTATACTTTAGAGCTATGATGTCTTCAGAACAAATGATCAGTGAAAGATAAGCCATATTTTTAAGCAAATGGTATTAGGGTGGTTCTTATTATTAGGGTGATCCAAAAATTATGTTCCGTATGTGTTTAGATAGAGAACTGCATTCTTCGGCAAAATTGTAGGTAAACTTATATCAAGCAACTTTGCCGAAAACACTATTGTAGTATCTCTAACGGTTTTAGTGTTACAACTATTATAATAGAGCAACTTAGGGTGTTCCTAAAAAAATCAGATTTTTTGCTCTAGCTTTCTTAATTTTCACTTCTCGATTTTGGTGTCTTTGAATATCTTTTAGAGTTTGTTGAAACCAATTTTTTCATGACTAGCGCATTCAAGTAGCGTTTTCTGAACCGTAGTTATTAGCAAAACTAGTTAAAAACAGATCATTTTTAAACTGCTATATCTAACATTGGAGCAAATGAAAAAAAAATCGGTTTCTTTCATTTAATGGAAAATACTTTCGAGCATGTTTATAAAAAAATGGCGGAGGAGATATTTTTTTAAATTTTTTAAATTGTGTTCAAACATTGGGTTTTTTCATTTAAAAATGCTCTTTCATGTAAGACATTTATTAGCTATATATATATTAAAATAAGGTATTGCTGTCTTCTAGCATATCACAACTAATTCAGCTGCATAATCGGGAAGACGGAGTACACTCACGTTGGTTGTTACTCTATTCGATAATGCTATTACAGGATCAGACGTTTAAAGAAATCGTTTGAATACATCCTCTAGATTCACTAAACGATTGAATTTCTGCGGATGGAATTGCCTATACTTGCGAATTGATTTATTTCGACTCTCTTGCGCTTCCTTACTGTACATTATTTGCTATCTGTTTGGTTTCCTTGCGATTGATTGTTGAACAAGAAGGCTGTATAATCTGGAACAACAATTATCCTTCATCTGTTTCCCTTTGCCGCCCAAAATAATCGTCTTTCAAAAGGAAAACACAGAACTAACAAAGCAGAAAGTGGACAAAGTAAATGCAGAAATTGCAGAGCTTTCTCCCACATTACTTGGGAAAGTATTTGTATTAACGAAGCTAGTGTTCTGCCTGAACGATACGAAAGTGTTAAACGACATAACAGGCATACACTCCCAAGCTTGGTACATATGCAAGCGCTCAGGAAAAGCTCTGAATTTTTCAAGAACTGAAACAAATGAGAAGGATCCAAACAAATATCAATTTGGAATTTCGCCTCTCCACGCAATGATTCGATATATGGAACTTTTGCTAAAAGTGAGTTATTGTTTGCACATTGAGAAACCGACATGGCGCGTGTCCCGACAAAATCAGCATGTCAAGGAACAAGAGACAAACATACGAACGGCATTAAAAGAGCAGGTAGGGTTGCGTATTGGCAAAGACATCATATTAGTAAGATATCCAGCTCTCACATTTCCAGAATAAATCATTGACAACATCCTGTTTTGCGAGCATGGTGCCCTCAGGTGAGTCCGAATCGAATCTCGTACATAGAAGTAGCGCCAAAATAACAGCACTGCGACATGATATGTTGAATGTGATGCTGTGCGATGGCGTTCATATACTGAAGATTGATTTCGCTCCAAGCTGACAGGGTCTGGCATCATCACTTTTTGAAGCATTTCAAATCGGATGGCAATTTGCAAAACATATTATAATGAATTTAAAATTTAACAGTAATGTTAAATAACAATTTGAATATTTTTAATTGGAATGCTCGATCTTTAAAATCGAGTGAAGATGAGTTTTATAATTTTCTCAAAGTTCACAAAATTCATATTGCCATTGTGACAATATCGAATTTTACCTTCTTTCAATACTAAAGTTATTGAAAGCTTGGGAATCGAAGTTGAAACCATTCATGGAATTTAATTCATCGCTGGAACATATTTACCATTCCAATGCACCGGCGAACAATCAAATTTCTTTTAAGGCGATTTGCAGAAACTCACAAGATATCGATCGAAATTTTTCGTAATAGGGGACTTAAATGCTAAGAAAGTCCAGTGGAATTGTAGGCAAAATAACAGTAATGGTAAAATACTTCATAATCAACTCTCAGCTGATTACTTCAAAGTTCCTCATCCCAGTAATCCGACTTGTTTCTCTTCCGTGAAAAACCCTTCTACAATTGATCTGGTTCTAACGGGTCAAAGTCACATTTGTAGTGAACCGATTACACATGCTGACTTTGACTCAGATCATCTTCCTGTAACATTCAGACTTTCCAACGAAGCTATAATTAATCCAATTAGTTCTATATTCAACTATCATAGAGCTAATTGGTTGGATTACAGGTCTCACATTGAAAATCATGTGGATCATGAAACTTTTTTTAGAAAATTCTGCGGACATCGACACAGCAATTGATAATTTGAATCATTATATTATTGAAGCTAGAAATCTTTCAGTTCCCAAAGCTCAAACTAAATTAAATTCTCCTATCATCGATGACAATCTTCAACTGCTCATTCGGTTGAAGAATGTTCGTCGACGACAATATCAACGTTCTCGTGATCCTGCTATGAAAAACATAGTTAAGGATTTACAAAAAGAAATTAAACATAGATTTACTCTTTTGCGAAATGAAAATTTCGCTAGAGAAGTTGAACAAATTAAACCATATTCAAAACCTTTTTGGATACTTTCTAAGGTTCTTAAAAAACCTTAGAAACCAATTCCTGATCTCAAGGAAGGAAATCAAATACTTCTTACAAATGGCCAAAAAACTCAAAAACTTTCTCAGCAGTTCGAGAGTGAACACAATTTTAATTTATATGTTGTGAGTCATATTGAAAATGAAGTCTCACTGAAATATGAGCATATTTCAACCCAAGTGTTATCACACGATCACATTATTGAGACGAATTTTGACGAAATTAAATCAATTATTAGGAAACTCAAAAACATGAAGGCTCCTGGTAATAATGGAATTTTTAATATTCTTATTAAAAATCTTCCCAAAGTTGCCTTGAGACTCCTGGTTAAAATTTTCAACAAGTGTTTTTCATTAGCTTACTTCCCAAACAGATGGAAAAACGCTAAAGTAATTCCTATCCTTAAACCTGATAAAAATCCAGCAGAAACATCAAGTTATCGACCAATTAGCTTACTTTCTTCTATCAGTAAACTTTTTGGAAAAATTATCTTGTTGAGAATGATGTCTCATATAAATGAGAATTCAATTTTTCTACCAGAGCAGTTTGGATTTCGTCAAGAACATTCAACTACTCATCAACTTGTCAGAGTAACGAGCATGAAAAAATCAAATAAATCTTCTGGATTATCCACTGGAGTTGCTCTTCTAGACATAGAAGAAGCATTCGACGGTGCTTGGTACAAAGGTTTAATAGCAAAAATGTCTGATTTTCAGTTTCCTATTTATTTGATAAAAATTATTCAAAATTATCCAACTGATCGTACTGTTCAGGTTAGCTATCAGAATTGTAAATCTGAATTGCTACCCGTACGAGCCGGTGTTCCGCAGGGTTCGAGCGTAGCTCCAATCTTGTATAATATTTTCACTTCTGATCTTCCAAATCTACCCGTTGGTTGTCAGAAATCGCTATTCTGTGACGACACAAGTCTGTTAGCTATACATATATGTATATATATATATATATATATATATATATATATATATATATATATATATATATATATATATATATATATATATATATATATATATATATATATATATATATATATATATATATATATATATATATATATATATATATATATATATATATATATATATATATATATATATATGTAACAGTTCGACTGAAAAGTTCGTATTGTTTAATAGAAACACACATTTTTTTGCCAAAATTCGATTTTATTATTCAACATAATTGCCATCAGAGGCGATACAGCGATTATAGCGATCTTCCAACTTTTCGATTCCATTTTTGTAGTACGATTTGTCCTTTGCCTCAAAATAAGCCTCAGTTTCAGCGATTACCTCTTCATTGCTTCTAAATTTTTTACCAGCGAGCATTCTCTTGAGGTCTGAGAACAGGAAAAAGTCACTGGGGGCCAAATCTGGAGAATACGGTGGATGAGGGAGCAATTCGAAGCCCAATTCGTTCAATTTCAGCATGGTTTTCATCGACTTGTGACACGGTGCATTGTCTTGATGAAACAAAACTTTTTTCTTCTTCAAATGAGGCCGTTTTTTTTTGAATTTCGTCCTTCAAACGCTCTAATAACGCTATATAATAGTCACTGTTGATGGTTTTTCCCTTTTCAAGGTAGTCGATGAAAATTATACCATGCGAATCCCAAAACACAGACGCCATAACCTTACCGACCGATTGTTGAGTCTTTCCACGCTTTGGGTTCGGTTCATCGCGTGCAGTCCACTCAGCTGACTGTCGATTGGACTCCGGAGTGAAGTGATGGAGCCATGTTTCGTCCATTGTTATATATCGACGAAAAAAATCGGTTTTATTTCGATATAACAGCTCCAAACACTGCTCAGAATCATCAATTCGTTGTTGTTTTTGATCGATTGTGAGCTCACGCGGTACCCATTTTGCACAAAGCTTTCTCATATCCAATTATTCGTGAATAATATGTCCAACACGTTCCTTTGATATCTTTAGGGTGTCAGCTATCTCGATCAACTTCACTTTACGGTCATTGAAAATTATTTTGTGGATTTTTTTCACGTTTTCATCGGTAACAGCCTCTTTTGGACGTCCACTGCGTTCATCGTCTTCGGTGCTCATATGACCAGTACGAAATTTTGCAAACCACTTACGAATTGTTGCTTCGCCCGGTGCAGAGTCTGGATAACACTCATCAAGCCATTTTTTGGTATCGTCGGCACTTTTTTCATCAAAAAGTAGTGTTTCATCAACACACGAAATTCCTTTTTTTTCCATTTTTTCACAATATCAAAAGTAGCTTCACTCAAAATGCAATATCACACAAACTAATAATCAGACAGCTGTCAAATTTATACACGTATCTTTTGAAGGTTGCTACTAACTGAAAATGGTATGGATTTAATCCTAGTGGCGCCCTCTCATAGAAACGATACGAACTTTTCAGCCGATCTGTTACGCACACAGACATTTTGTGGAAACGACGAACTGAGTCGGCTGGTATATGACACTCGGCTCTCCGAGCCTCGGTTCAAAAGTCGGTTTTCACAATGATTGCATAACCTTTCTATATTAGAAAGGAAAAAATATTTAAATTAATTTGTTTAACAACATCGTAAATGAACTCCAAAATAAAATCTTCAAAAACTTACTAAATAATAAACTGAAGAAAAATTACTCGAATGCATTGTTGAACAACTACCATCATAGTATCACATTTACGATTGCGATTTTACAACGAATACTGTGATTTTAGTTTACCTAGCGTGACATTTGTAAATTTTATGAAATATGTATTCATAAGGCTTCATTATTTTATGATCATTAAGTATATATTTTATTTCGATTATTTCATAGATTATAACTCAAATTGAATTGTCATATGTCCACATGGTAAATCAACTTGAACTACCTTAAGCACTGATAAGCCGAAAGTGAAACGTGATGAAAACAAGTGTTTAAAAGGTTGACTTGCAAGCAAAAGTTTCAAATGTACTTCCAGTGCAAGCACAGCGCAGGCGCCTTATTATTAATTCAAAGCGCCCTGCCCTCTACAAGCTCAAAGATGCCAACCACCATTTTTAAGCTTTAGAAGAAAATTTAATATTTTCAATGAACAGCTAAAACCTTACAAATGTGATTCTCACGCTAGAAATAAACATTTTGGTTAAAAAATTAGGCAAAATCGCTCAATTAGAGTGTTTTGCATGTTGACGACGAGATCACCTTTTGTTGTTGTCAATCGTGTGAAATCGAAAACACTTTGTGGAACTAAAATTTAGAAATAAAAAAATACTGTTTATGTATGTTCTGTATGTTTACATTTATATTCTGCAAGCAACACAAAACGGATTCAATTGCTAAATATAAACAGTACAACCATAATTTTTGTCTAAGCTTTTACATCGATGGCATTTAAAATAGAAAATCAACTCCTGTCCTCTGATTGGAAAGAATACGAGAAGAAACACGATCGAGCGAACAAATCTGATACTTATACGATCACACTAGCAGTTGGGGGTATCGTAAAACTGAACGCCGGAGCAATAATCGATCGGCATGGGAAAGTAACTTCACACGCGGCCAGCTGCGCTTACTATTTTTTTTATTCATTTGTTGCTTCGCGGTCCTTGAGCAGCTCCATCTGGAGAAAAGAGATGGAAATTTATTACACACCACCGCAACCACCGGATGGTAATGATTATAGTCACGCGATTCTCTGCCGCACACGTCTAACTTGAGGAAACAAATTTCTTCATTTATACCAAACGATTCGATGGAATTAAAATAATCATCATTTATTTTTGTCGATTTGGGACTATGACGTTCGATCGTTCGTTCGTTCGTTCGTTGATGAAACGCCAACTGATTGCTGACTACATTGGCAATTGAGAGGTTTCGATTGACACAATTCTAATGCGGTTGGTTGTAATACATTTCCTACGTCTGGTTTATGAGCCGAACAACATGGCATTGGTGCGCTCTGCCTTCGTCAGCCGAATGAGGACTAGCATCAACAGATCAAGCTGCCAGAACTTTGGGAAAACAAATCTTTCCACCATGTCTGTCTGTCGAGGGGTTGTTACGACGGGAGCGGCAGGTGTGTAAACATTGCCGGTAATTTTCGCGATCCCAAAGCGTGTCAAAAATTCATGAGACGGTTGTTGGCATGAGTGACCCCATAGAGTATTAATTTACTGTCAGTAAAGTGCATTGTGCGAATTAAAGAATGAATACACAGCACCTTGCGCAGCTGTTTTGAGGAATGTTCGAACATGTCAAACGTGAACAAACCGATAATCCATTGATTTGGCAATCAACCAAGCGACTCCATCAGCTTGGCTAACAGGATAGCAGCTGAATTTGATGCGTAGTCAAGTGTCAAACTGCGGCCGTCTGCAGCACAAGGGAATTGTATCGTCGTCATGGTGGCGATGGTTGGATATTTGTGGACCTTGAACGATTTTCTTCGCCGGTTTCGTTGATCTCAGTGGACGACTTTATGGTGCTTACTTTGGCACTACTTGCAAGCATTATGTCGAGGCCGCACCGATTACTTTGACGGACTTGGAAAAATCTCGACCAGTGTTCGTCACGCGGGAAAATCGCCCGTCTTGTCACTTGTCAGCCTGCTTGGGTGACTCGGGGATAGAGATAAAATCATTTACTTTATCACTGACGTGTGCAAAGGCGAAGAAGCGACTTTTGCTTCTGCTTGACGTTTGGGAGCGAGACTTGGCTGGTTTATTGCTAGACATTATTTATTTCAACATGAAACGTGATTTTGTCTTTTTAGCAAGCATTGTTGCGAAATTTGTTTTCAGGCCCAGTTTTGTAAATTCGAGTGTATTCCCGGGATTGTGATCTGTTCTTGGTCGGGTTTGATTTTAATTATTTTTGCTCGTATTCCGCCTGATTCCTGAGCAATTAAATAGATAAATCCTGTGGTGGTTTGCAGCTGTGATCTGACAGTGTGTCCCGCCAGCGGCTCCTCAGAACTCGCTAGATGAGGGAACCGGCCCCCACCATTTTCATCACTAGAGTAGATGGTTTCGGAAATTTCATCTAGCGAAGTTGTTTGGCGCGACACAATGCACTGAGATGGCTTTAAGCTAATCTACAACTATATCAATAACAAATTTTTGCCAGACCCTTACTCAAAAGAGAATTTGATTTCCTTGACGAGGGTGATCATTCAACGATCTGTCTACTTTACCGGCCGTTAAGAAGTGTCAGATCCGTTGGTTTGTTTATGACGGCGCTACTGAGCCGCAGACAATTAGTCTTGGATGGGATATTTGTCATTCTCCGTTCACTGTCGCTGTATGACAGTCCTTGCATATTCACGCCACATTTGCCAAGCTAAGTGAGAGTGAAATAATAACATAACGGCTAAATTGTTGAAATGTATAATACCATGGCATCATGTAACGGTGGTGTGGCATATTCATGCCTATGAATTATGGGAATTTGCACATTGCATTGAAACCCCTACTAATTGGTGCGAAGTGGAACGATGCAGTTGTTTTCGGCGTTTCGTGATGTTTTTTTGTGATTTTGAGAACAGTCTACTTCGATTGCAAAGATCATAGGGTAGAGGTGGCATGAAAGGGACATTTTTGATTTTAAGATCCTTGTAAGAGATTGATGATATATTTAGATTAGGTTAGAGTATAGTCAAACCTTGGTTATTTAATTTTGCATTTTTGAAATATGTTTATTTTGTCCTTTCATAAATTGATTGTATTGAAAGGGACGCAATAATTTATCAAAGAGACAGTACGTAATTCGAGGGAATATGTTGCAATAATTACATAGAAATCAAACTTAAAAGTGGCTGGCGCAAATTGTTATGCTACTTTTATCTTAAAGATTGATAATTTCAAACACGTTTTTATAAACTGAAGTCAACTTTATAATACTGTTTTTCTACGAAATAATGAAAAAAAATCTCCTGACTGTATAATGGAATATATTCAAAACAAAAGACTAATCAACAGTTTCGTACTTTTTTTTATGTAGAATGCACTTGAAAAATATTAATTGTATTTTTCTTTGAATTATAATCAACAGCCTCCATAAAGTTTAATTTACAGTCTTATAAAATAAACTCAGAATCATTATATTTCTTAATGACAGAGTGTGCAAAAAAAATTGAAAACTCCTTGAACGCCACAGGTTAGCACCCATTTCGAGCATAATTTACATAGAAACTAATCTTCAGTGCTTTCTGAATATTTTTTCTTGCAAATATAACATTGATTATCATGTCCTGTTTTATCTTTTGCTATGCTACGTTCTCTCAATATTGAAGTGGCTTCTACATTAGTAGAGATATCATCTATTGAGTCACAATCTTTATCTACATTTGACAACGCTTCGCTGCTGCTGCTACTGTTTGCAATTTTTCGTGCAACTTTGATCTTTTTGCTAACTTTAGGATTTTTTTAAATAACGATTTTTGTTTTTTTGTCCTTTTTGTTACTTCTGGGTTTGTTTGATTCCTTATCAGTTGTATAGCTATTAAAAATTTGTTTCACGTGTTCTAAAGTTCGTTTCTCACTCTTGGATGTTTTTTTTCTTTAAGATATACATCATGTCTCTAAAAGCAATCTATCCTTTTCAGGGGTTTCAGTTATAATTGTGGTTTTACCTTTACATTGCTTTTTGGTGCTTTTTCGAGGTGAAGCTTTAGGAAATGAGCGACAGGCTTCCGGAGATATAAGAACTTCAGTATCGTAATATCCAGCTTGTGACTCATTCAGAGTAGAGGGTCGTGGTTCATTGAAAGTGGAAGATCCTAGTCCTGTCCCTTTTACGGTAGATGGTTGCGGCTCATTCGAAGCTGAAGATCTAAATTTAAACGCTTTTGTGGTAGAGGTTCCAGGTTGTGGCTCGCACAAAGTAGAGGAATAAGCTTGCGGTACACTTAAAATGGAAGGTGAAACTGTTCGAGCATTTGAATCAAGTTCAGGTTGATTAATAAGGTGAGATGATCTATGTGGCAGTTCTTCTTCACTTAAGATAGTCTAAGGTCAGTCTGTTACGAACGCAAGTAAAAAATCTACACCTGACGAAATATTTTTATTAATCGACTATATCCCGGTGCTCTTCATATTAAAAGCAGCGTAGGAAGCATCTTTAGCGCATTGAGCCACATTATAAATTGTGACAGTTTTGCTAGGGTTCGAAGTCATCCAGTCATTTATGCTAGCTCTATACCGAGCTTTGAAGGGTCCGAACACGGTCACATCGAGGGGTTGTAGGCGGTGACTACAGTGAGGCGGAAAGGTTAGTATCATTATATTATTTGCTCGAGCACACAGCACTACATTAATAGTGATATGAGTCTTATGATTGTCGAGGACTATTAAAGCAGGTGATTCAGCATTAGGCTTGACAAAGTGAAAAAAAATGTTTTAAAGCTTTCAAAAAGCAATCTTCGGTTATCCAACCAGACACATTTGCGAGGCCTAGAGCACCCGTAGGACCATTTTCAAGCATATGTTCCTTGAAATGAACACGCGGAAACATAAATACAGGAGGAATACTTCCGCCAGCGGCATTTGCGAAACCCAGCATAGTTACAAGCGAGCCACGTTCTGCTGAGCAGATTTGACCAAATCTTTTAACACCTGCTTGGGTAACTATCTTCGGTGCATTAGTGACGGTCGTACATGCAGTTTCATCTAAGTTCCATATCATACTTGGAGGGAAATTATGCTTTAAGTAACATTTCTCTAATTTATCAAAAAAACTTTGAACGTTGTGTCTATTGAAAATGCCTTTTTGTAACACTTCATTAACTGCCTCTTCAATTTTGTGTGCATCAACTCGAATTCTCTTTGTAGGTGAAATTTTTAATCTTAAAGGATGCAAAAACTTTATTAGAAACCATGGGTTAAAAGCAGTTTTGAAAGGGACAGCTAGGAAAGGGACGTCCCATTCATAACCGTTTGTTGTGTCCCTTTCATAAATATCATATTAAATTTGAAAACTCAACCACAAAATCTACAATATTAAATCAATGTTTACATACCTTACGTTTTCGTATCTGTAGACATTCAGCCTATCTTAAACAGTAATTTACAGATAAATAATGAACTTGCAGCACTCGATAAAACGTTTCACAATATTTACAGTAAAATTACTTTTAATATTCTTTATCAACACTCGCAGGAATTCGCCATGTTTGAAATGACAGAAATATAAAGTTTACCGCGAACGATCCTGTGTCAGGGTTGCCATACGATAGAAATAGTGTTGTTTCAAAACTCTTTTCATTTTTACGGGTTACTCGAATTGTCCCTTTCAATACGTGTCCCTTTCATGCCACCTCTCCCCTACTTGACAAAAATTAACTATGCTTTGAGGACATGATGCGTATAAAAATAATTCGTTCTATTTTAACCAAAAAATCGCATCTAATAGTTTTTTTTTGTAAGTCAAGAGAGAAAAAGGAACGTTCATTAAAGTTGAATGCTGTAGCGGCCAAGTAAAGTGAAGCAAGCTTGGTTCTCCAGTCAATTAGGCTGTCTCTTCATGTGTTTTCATATGCGTGTAGTTTAGTTGGCAAAACAATTTCCCCGGTTAGGAGTGAACTACGGGTGCGAGTCCCATCTCTGCGGCAACATTTTCGTGGTTTTCATTACATAGTTGCATTCGCATGTTATTTTTTCAATCTGTTTTCCTCGTTAGATACTGATCAAATTTAAAACTAGCTCAAGAACAAGTTAGAACGCTATTGATCGCTTTTGAGATCAAATGTTTACTTTTCAAATTTTCAAATTATTTGATAATATGTGTCACAATTTACCTTGTAAATAAAACATGTTTTAAAACTTAGATACCTTATGTGTGATCAATTTTTTGCTCCCTATTCCAAAAGTAGAAATTTGAATACATGAAATTTTCGAAATCGAAAGAAAATTTTTAATGCATAAAGCCTTAGAATTGCATTAAACGTCAAGATTTGGTGTAATCTCGTTTTTTTTTTTAAATATCGACTTTCTGGGACTTCATATCTAAACTAAGATATCAAAAAATAAATCTAGTCCCAGAAAGTCGATTTTTTCAAAAAAAAATTTTTTTAGATGACACTAAATCTCGACGTTTCATGCAATTCTAAGACGCTTGGCATCAAAGAAAATTTTTCGATTTCGGAAATTTATGGTTATTTTTCAAGATCGAAAATTTTTAAACCTTAACCGTCGGGCAACACCCCTTACCCATACCTGATTCAGCTCATATTTTATATGGGAACTTTTTTCGAAGTGCTCAAACTTTTGCGTACCACACCCTTACGAAATTAGGGGGAATCCCAAATATTCGCACCATTATATATATTAGAGCGGTAAAAAACAACCTTTTTTGTCGGTTACGTCACTTATACCATCATATCTCCGGCACCAAAAGTCACAGCCATTTGGTCTTCGAACTTGATCAATAGCCTAACAGTAGCTTTTAAACGGGTCTAGGTTTGTTGAAATCGATGCAGCCATCTCCAAGAAACTTGCGCGGTAAAAAAACAACGTTTTTTTGTCGGTTACGTCACTTATACCATCATATCTCCAGAACCAAAAGTCACAGCTATTTGATCTTCGAATTCGATCAATAGCCTAACAATAGCTTTTAAGTGGGCCTTGATTTGTTAAAATCGGTCCAGCCATCTCCGAGAAATTTGAGCGGTAAGAAAACAACACGTTTTCTCGTTTGCGTCACTTATAACACTTATAACATTATATCGCCGGAACCAGAAATCCTTCAAGGCTTGAATTGTCTCTGGCATGTCCACATAACACTTATCTTTGACAGCCCCCCAAAGATAATAGTCTAACGGCGTCAAATCACAGCTTCGAGGCGGCCAAACGACATCCGAATTTCGACTGATAATTCGATCTTCGAAGACTGTGCGCAGAAAATCGATCGTAGCGTTGGCTGTGTGGCACGGAGCGCCGTCTTATTGGAACCAAATGGTGTCCAAGTCTTCCTCTTCAAGTAACGGGAAGAACCAATCACTACTCATGGCGCGGTGCCGCTCGCCATTGACCGTGGCGGCGGCTCCTGCCTCATTTTCGAAGAAAAATGGCCCAATGATGCCGCCAGACCAAAATCCGCACCAAACCGTCACTCTCTGAGGATACATCGGCTTCTCCATGATAATGTGCGACAATTTTGCTTATTAACATACCCGCCGAGATGAAAATGTGCATCATCCGAGAAGATGATTTTTTGGCACACATTCCGAAACATTACCTTGATTTTCGAAGTAAACCCCCCAATTTTCACGCGTTCCTCAAGCGTATACACAACCATTTTCGTTCACCGGAAGGATAAAACTAAGTTTCTGTCAAATCAGAAGTGACATTAAGGGCTGAGGACAGTACCGTAAAGGTTTTTTGCTATTTTCCCGTTTCAAATTAAATTTTCTCGAAAACGGTGCAAATATAGATAAACCCACCTGACATTGTCTTCGAAATTTAGTTGAGAATATTCTGTGAAATTTTCAGAATGATTCATTGAGTTTAGCGGTCGTGTAGTATTTTTTTCTGACTGAAGAACTGCCGAAAATTGGAACGCTCGAAAATGCATACCTCTACTTGTTCATCGAATATCTCGGCTTTGAAGGCTAGTATCATAAATCTACCGTGACCAAGTCTAGTTGCGATTAGTACATAAAAACATATATGTTATGGCGATAAAAATAAAGTCTTGTATTTTTCTGTAAAACAAAGTCAGTTTCAATGCATCCGCCATTTTTTCGCTTTGGTTTTCTGATAGCATTCTGAAAAAGGAGAGAGAAATAAAATTGGCTCGACAAGGCTGCCAAATACACAGACATTCTATCTTTGTGAAAGTTGAATATTTTTTCATTGTTTATTGGAATCCATGTAATGTCCAACCCATACGATAGATTAAAAGATTAAAATTCTCATCAAAATAATAAAATGTATGATTTAAAACTCATTACGCGACCCTCTGTCCTCAGACCTTAAGGTGACTATGGAAGCGAGCCACAAATGGCAACCAAGAAACCACCTACCCTCCCACTCCACCTTCCGCTATTTTGCCTTGCTCTTGACGTAAACAAACCATGAAACACATTTTTTCTACGCGTAGGAGTAAACATGTTGCGTAGAATTGCTACTGCAATTTGGTGACATAATCACTCATCGTATTGATATATGTTTACAATAAACTATCAACTCTGAAGAATGATTTGTGCAAAACTTTTTCGGACCTTCATTAGAAGGTTTCTTCTTAGAATGTTATTATTTTTCACTCACCTCAAGATTTCAACTGCTGTTTATAGCTCTGTGACATAAGTAAGCTTTATGAAACACTTTTGAGTTGTTCTTCACCGGTAAACTTATCTTCTGATCTAAACATTTTGTTATAAAACCTTTGAATAACTCACATTCTGGTTTTGGAAATTTTACAAAAATGCACGATAAAAAGTTTGCCGGCCTGCTTTAGTATTGGTAATACCACCCTTTTATATTGGCAGTGATGCCATACATAATTAGAGAGCAAAACCTTGCAATGCACTAAAACTGGCATTATTTTCAATTAATCGCACGTTGATATAGTTAGAATTACGGATCAAAATTACTTTCGTACGTCACCATCTAAAATTTCAATATTTATTCAAAAAAAACGATAACATTTCCCTTATTTCCATTTCAAACATTGCTTCCCCTCCAAGTTATCCGCGACCCTGTTGTCTTATTCACCGTCGCTATGGGATGCAAAATAAAAACCAAACAATTCAAGTATTGCAATCTTTTCAAAATGCCTCGTCCATCTAAGAATAGGAAAGCAGCGCTCATTCGCGAAAATCAATAGAAAAATAGATGGAATACGTTGATAGAGGGTGTTTTGGGTAGTGAGTATGTGCGGGACTCATCAGTTCAAACAGTGGAAGAACTGCCAGAAGTGACGGTTCAAAACAATACCACGGAATTTAGAAACTGTACTGGATTCAATAATTTGGTATCAATAGGTAAAGTTTTTAAAATATTTTCGTCAATATATGAAATTAAATCTTCAAATTTGCATAATAAATCTTTTCAGAGCAAATAGCTGATTTGTCATCAAGCCCTCTCGTCAAGTGCCACTTGAATGTCCTCTGGGTGAGGTTGCTTTCCTGGTTTGTATTTTTTGAATATGGGAGCTTCATATATAACATGTCAGAGGAAGGTTGCTGTTTAAAAATATATTGTAACAGCTTCCTCTTTACTATGTAATATAAGAAAAATGCCAAGAACCAACCGAAGGCAAACAGTAAACTATCTTCTTTGGCACAATCATTATATTCTTTTGGTCGCATGATTGCAATTTGTTAACTCCAGAATAAGCATGAAGATGAGATAAGTCTACTCTGTTCTGCTAGGTGATTTGAATAGTTTCAATGTTTACATTTTGTTCTTGCACCTGTATTCCTTTCAGCACACAAATATTGATATTTCATTCCTCTCTACTCACAAATACTATTACTATATGGAAAAGTATTGTTTCACCAGTACTTGTGCATTTATTTTCCTTGGCTTCTGTCCACGGTCACCTTAAGGTTACCAATGTCGAAATAGCCGCTAGTTTAAAAAAATTAGATGACGGACTATATATATATATATATATATATATATATATATATATATATATATATATATATATATATATATATATATATATATATATATATATATATATATATATATATATATATATATATATATATATATATATATATATATATATATATATATATATATATATATATATATATATATATATATATATATATTTCGTACAGCGCAAGTGCTCAAAAGTTTAAGCATCTCGTCCTCATGCTGAATGGGACTTTGGGATCCCAGTCCTAGAAAATCGATTAAAAAAAAAATTTTTTTTCGAGATGATACTATTTCTCGACGTTTCATGCAATTCTAAGACTTTTGGCATCAAACATTTTTTATCGATTTCGGGAATTCCATGTACCATGATGTGCATCCTGGTAAATGTACTGTTTGGTCCGATGGGTCCTTATTTTATTGAAAATGAGAAAGGACGACGCGTTACCGTAAATGGAAATCGATACCGAACCATGATCAAGATATAGATGTGGACGAAATGTGGTTTCGACAGGATGGTTTTTTTTTTTTTTTTTTCATAAATACGTTTATTTCATAGGCAATATACATAAGTTTTTCTTCGCCGTGGCATCCACAATACATAGTAGTTTAAACCTAATACATTTCGAATATCATATTAGTATGTTGGTACTCATTAGTTAATCTAAACACTGTTTTTATCAAGCGAGTTGCTATTTTAAATTACATTAAATAAAATACATTTATTTTGTACATGATCTTATAACTATTTCAGGATTGTTTGTATCAGTTCACCACTTATATTCAATATCCTATAGTTGGCTATTGGTTGAACTCATGGAAGAGAAAACAGTTTAACATAAAATAAAATTTAAATTGGAACTCCAATGGATTTAATGAAATGATAAAGAAGTTTCATGTATGGAAGGTCACGACAAGCAAGAATGTCGCGAACTGGGACATTGGATAGTCTACCTTGGGTACGCAAGGAATTTATTAGTTGAGATCTGACATCACGAAACTCCACGCATGTCCAAACAACATGGTCAATATCGCGGTAACCTTCGCCGCAAGCACAATGATTAGTCTCGGAAAGTCCAATTCGAAGGAGATGTGCATCTAACGTGTAGTGATTGGACATGAGTCTGGACATCACACGAATGAAATCTCTACTCACATCCAGTCCCCTGAACCATGCCTTTGTCGATATTTTAGGAATAATTGAGTGCATCCACCGACCCAGATCATCTTTATCCCAAGAAGCTTGCCAGCTGGCAAGTGTTCTTTGGCGAGACGCGCTATAGAATTCGTTGAAAGCAATCGGTCTCTCATAAATTTCACCCTCAATAGCACCACGTTTGGCTAAAATATCGGCTCTTTCATTGCCTGGAATGGAGCAATGAGCCGGAACCCAAACTATTGTGATTAGATAATTATTATTCAATATGTCGTTCAGACACTGTTTTATTTTACCCAAGAAAAACGGTTCATTTTTGCCAGCAGCGTTTGAGCGAATGGCTTCAATTGCACTCAGACTATCTGTGAAGAGGAAATAATGGTTTGGAGATAATGTGACGATTACATTCAAGCTATAATGAACTGCTGCTAACTCTGCAATATAAACAGATGCAGGTTCTTGAAGCTTGAATGAGGCCGAAACATTATTGTTGAACATACCAAACCCTGTCGCTTCTTCCATTCGCGATCCGTCCGTGTAAAACATTTTCTCAGAGTTAATATGCCTGAACTTACTTGAAAATATTTTTGGGATTTCCATAGAGCGTAGGTGGTCCGGGATTCCACGCACTTCGCGCTGCATGGATGTGTCGAAAAATAAAGTTGAGTCAGGAACATTTAGGAGGCTGACACGGATAGGAATATATCTTGAAGGGTTGATTTCCTGTGACATATGGTTAAAATATACTGTCATGAATTTTGTTTGAGATCGAAGCTCGACTAGTCGTTCGAAATTATTAATTACCATGGGATTCAGCACATCACATCTTATTAGCAGGCGTGATGAAAGCTCCCAAAATCGATCTTTTAATGGAAGAACTCCCGCCAGAACTTCAAGACTCATTGTATGTGTTGAATGCATGCAGCCTAAGGCAATTCGCAAACAACGGTACTGAATTCGCTCAAGTTTGATAATATGAGAGTTTGCAGCGGAACGAAAACAAACGCATCCATATTCCATCACTGAAAGTATCGTTGTTTGATACAATTTTATTAGATCTTGCGGATGAGCACCCCACCAAGATCCTGTTATTGTTCGAAGAAAATTTACTCTTTGTTGGCATTTCTTTATCAGATACCTAATGTGTCCTCCCCACTTGCATTTGGAATCGAACCACACCCCGAGGTATTTGAAAGTCAAAACCTGTTCGATTATTCTTCCCATCATATGAAGCTGAAGTTGCGCGGGATCATGCTTTTTTGAAAAGACGACCAGCTCTGTTTTCTCCGCAGAGAATTCGATACCAAGATGAACAGCCCAAACGGACAATTTATCTAAGGTATCTTGCAATGGTTTTTGCAGATCAATAGCTTTGGATCCAGTAACTGAAACCACGCCATCATCTGCCAATTGTCTTAGTGTACATGGGGTTACTAGACAGCTGTCAATGTCATTCACGTAAAAATTATAGAGGAGCGGACTGAGGCATGAGCCTTGCGGGAGACCCATGTAGCTAATTCTGGTTGTTGCCAAATCGCCATGTGAAAAATGCATGCGTTTCTCTGACAAAAGGTTGTGCAAATAATTATTTATAACCGCTGGGAGTCCATGTTGGTGGAGCTTGTCTGAAAGAACATCAATGGAAACTGAATCAAATGCTCCTTTAATGTCTAAAAATACAGATGCCATTTGTTGCTTTTGAGCGAAGGCAATTTGGATGTCAGACGAAAGTAATGCAAGGCAATCATTCGTCCCTTTATTTCTACGGAAGCCAAACTGAGTATCTGACAACAAACCGTTCGTCTCGACCCAAGTGTCGAGACGTCGTAGAATAATTTTTTCGAACAATTTTCTGATGCAGGACAACATCGCAATGGGTCTATATGAGTTGTGATTGGAAGCTGGTTTCCCCGGCTTTTGAATGGCGATAACTTTCACTTGTCTCCAGTCAGGTGGAACAATATTTTGCTCAAGAAACTTGTTGAACAATTCCAACAAACGTCTTTTTGCGAGGTCGGGCAGATTCTTCACCAAGTTGAATTTAATTCTGTCCAATCCAGGAGCGTTATTGTTACAAGACATGAGTGCTATGGAAAATTCCATCATTGAAAAGGGGCTATCAATGGAATCATCATTTGAAGAAGACTCCCTAACAATGCTATGCGTAGGAACGGAATCTGGACAAACTTTCCTCGCAAAATCAAATATCCATCGATTCGAGTACTCCTCACTCTCATTTCCTACGTTACGATTCCTCATTCGTCTGGCCGTATTCCAAAGAGTGCTCATTGAGGTTTCTCTTGACAAACCTTCCACAAAATGTCTCCAATAGCTGCATTTCTTAACCCGAAGTATGTTCTTGTACTTGGTTTCTAAAACCAAGAATTTTTCAAAATTCTGAGGAGTTCCTCCTCCTCGTTTTAAAAACGTCTTGAAAGCATTTTGTTTCGCGTGTTTAGCATCTGAGCACTCTTTGTCCCACCAAGGATTTGGAGGTCTTCTGTTAGACGATGGACCAAGAAATCGTTTGGTTTGGGCTTGTTCTGCGGCCTCCAGAATCGAACAAACGAGGAAGTCATATTCTTCAAGTGGGGGAAGCTCTTCCATTGAAGTTAAGACACTTGAAATATTACTTTGGTATTTAATCCAGTCAATATTTTTTGTCAAATCATATGGAATATTAACTGAATTAGCAATGCCTTTGTTACTGCTAATTGAGATGATGATTGGTAAATGATCGCTACCATGTAAATCAGGAAATACTTTCCAGGTGCAATCTAGTCGAATTGAAGTCGAACAAAGAGATAAATCTAATGCACTTGGACGTGCAGGAGGTCTTGGGATCCGTGTCATGCTACCCATATTTAGTACCGTCATGCTAAAATTGTCGCAAATATTATATATTAGAGATGATCTGCTATCATTGTAAACGGAACCCCACATCATTCCGTGCGAATTGAAATCTCCTAAAATCAAACGTGGAGCAGGAAGGGCTTCGACAATTTCATTAAGCTGTCGTTGTCCAACTTGAGCTCTTGGAGGAATATATACCGAAGCAATGCAAATGTCCTTTCCTTTAATGTTTATTTGACAAGCAACAACTTCTATACTAGAAGTCGAAGGAATGTTTAATCTATAAAAGGAATAACATTTCTTAATTCCTAAAAGCACTCCACCATACGGGGAGTCTCTGTCGAGACGTATAATGTTAAAGTCATTAAAATTTAAGGCTATGTTTGATGTAAGCCATGTTTCGCACAAAGCAAATACATCACATTTTTGACTATGCAACAAAACTTTAAATGAATCAAGTTTTGGCATGATGCTTCGACAATTCCACTGCAGGACAGTGATTGAATCATTTGCGGCGGATGATAAATTATCCATCAAATGATACAAAACCTGAAAGAGCTGGCCATTGAGCTGATAACTGTTTCAAAAAAGTTCTAGCTATTGGAAGGAATGCTGTTATGATGGTCTTTAGAGGTTCAGAAATATTGAATGCAGCGAAAATCCATTCTACAATTTCCGAAAATTTCAGTAATCCTGTTGGTGAATGTGAAATGGAGCCCACTGGATTATTGTCTTTTCTTGAGCTAGTTCCTGGATTGGTTTGTGAATTTGACAAACCAGGAGGCACAGTTTTTGGTTTTAAATTTGGCTTTTTAGCTTTAACACGGGGATCTTTTTTTGAAGGTATAATTTTAGGTGTCTTTTTTGGTATTTTGTGGTTTGTTAATCTCCTCTTAACAGACCCTTGAGGAGTGACAAACGAGGTATCTTCACTATTTCCGTCAGAGTCAGATTCCTCTGGCTCCGCAAGATTTGAAAAACCGTTTTCGGTTTCCAAAGGGGAGACATGTATGACCGTTTTGAGCATTTCTGCATATGTGCGCTTAGACCGTGCTTTTAAAGAAAGCTTCATTTTGTCTTTACGCAGCTTAAATGCAGCGCACACTGAAAGATCATCATGAGGGCTTTCCCCACAATAAACACATTTTTCAACATCTTTATCGCAAAGATTATCCTTATGAGGCCCTTGACATTTGATACATTTGGACTTATTACTACAGTAAGTAGCTGTATGTCCGAATTTTTTACAGTTCGTGCAATTCATAACATGCGGTACGAAAAGCCGAACAGGAAGACGAATTTTATCGATATAGACATGGCTAGGCAATGCAGATCCGGCAAATGTTACGCGAAACGAATCTGAGGGACGATAAGACTTTTTTCCATCGACAATAGATGCTGAGTACAATTGTTTGCACTCGAGTATCTTAACTCCCTCAAGCATGGAGTTTTTAAAACGGCCAACTCCATTTTTAAGTAAATCATCTGCTGTCAGACTTGCTTCAGTCACAACACCGTCAATTTCTACCTCCTTCGATGGAATGTAAACTCGATATTCAATAGCAAATAATTTACAGGTTACAATATCGTTTGCCTGTTTCAAGTCGTTAACTACAACTCGAATTTTATCTCTATTAACCTTACAGATTTCTTTAACTTCAGAGAAATGTGATGTCAAATCCTTTGTAATTTGCATCAAGTTTAAAATCTTTTCTTTTTTTCGAAGATAGACTATCCATGGCCCAGTGGTACCCTGTGGATAATGTTTAGCCCTCGGAGTATTTAAACTTTTACTAGTATCCGGAATCGGATTCGGATGATCTTCCATGAGATCATCCATTACATTAAATTTTTTTTGTAAATTAATAATACCAAAATAAAAACTTATGTTTAGTAAAATTTCAGATATAAGAAATAAAAAATAAATTAAATTAAATCTACCTTGTAGCTGATGTCTCTGTTCCTTTATCGTGAAGAACGACGTGAAGCTCTTCCAACGATTTCCAATTGGCAGTCTTTTGCTGTTTCCAATTGGCAGTCTTCTGTCGTTTACTGCTATCTCAGTTGCTCTGCCGTCGTTGTGAACACCACTGCACTTGCTGTACCTGACCCCAGGTACAGTGCTTTTGCTCTTGGTGGCGATCAAATGCGATGCTTGCAGTGTAGCACCTCGCGATATATGCCGTCTCTTTTGATCCTACGCAGCGTACAAATTCTGGTACCTGGTAGATCAGCACTGGGCTGCTTTAGCACCTCTGTGCCTTTGCACCCCTTCGTCTTCGCACCTTTATGCGATGGCACCTCTGTGACTCGTCACTTCTATGCTCTCGCACCTCTGTGTCTCTACACCTCTGTGCGTATGAACGGGATGGCCTTCGTTGCTAGCTTTCCAGTCGGGAAACGCCCCGAATATTGCGTTTGCTATGGGCAGTTTAACTACCTGAAGCTTAGAATTGTCTCGGTAGCAGCCGTTAACTCACGAGCCAGTACAATCGAAACACAACCTCTTCGCTTGAATGGTTTTTACTGAATCTCGACAGGATGGTGCCACCTGTCAAACTGCTGCAGAAATAATGCTCTTATTATAAGAACATTTTAACGACAACATTATTTCGATAAATGAACCGGTGAATTGGACTTCCCAAACGTGTGATTTGACGCTACTCGATTTTTTTTGTGGGGATACGTGGACTCATTGGTTTATGTGGATAAACCCGAAGCTTTCGAAACTAATATTCAACGTGTCATTGCTGAAATAAGCCTTCAAATGCTTGTAAAAATGGTCGGAAATTAGACCTCCAGAATGACCTTTGTGAAAAATAGTCGTGGCGGTCATATGTCCGAAATCATATTCAAATATAAAATGACTAGAAATTATCTACCAAATAAAATTGGCCGTTTCATTATTTGGCATGTATTTCATTAAAATTCCAAATCAGAAAACTCTCAAAAAAAATACCCTTTGTACATAAAACACTGTGCATGTGTATGTAAATTTTTGTATTTCATCACTTAAAAATTTGTCAGAATCTATTAAATATGTGTCAGATGTACTGTAAGAAAGACTCATAACAAATCCCAATCAACTCGTGTGTGGTAGATGCACATAAAAGGAGCGTCACAAATCTCACAATCCATGAATATGATATGTGATATGTGAAACACAAAGATATACAGAAATATTGGTACTGAACACTGTTCTACTAATTCAAGAGCTACAAATTTCCCAGATAACACCGGAAGCTGATCTTGACTGTCGTACGACACCGAAGACGGAAAACAAACCAAAAGTAGCTTTACCCACCTCGAACAATTCTCTGAACATAATTTGAGACGACCACGTCCACAGAAGCTGTAATTGACGTTGATGGACATCGTCGAATGTTTACGGATATTTTAAGCTGAACTAGAAAGAAAAACCTCTCTCTCTCCATGTTCGTTCGTAAGCGCAATTTTTCTTCCCTGGTCCGGAGGAAATACTTACAACCAAACAACTATGTTTGACATCTCCGACACACTGTAAAACCATTCAAAACCCAACCGCGACACCCGACGACGAGGTGAGAACTGAAATGTGTCTTGCACCCACTATAAACCAACTGAACATCACAGGTGGTTGACAATTAGCGATTGTGGTTGGCAAAGTGATGTCATTATTTTATCATATTTAACCTGACGGTCGTCAAGACAACAAATTATGAACCCATCCATCATGGACCCGATGTGGTTTGAGCGAAACAGACGATACTGAGTCCGAATATTCAAACTGCACACACTAGACTTGTGTTATGTGCATACAAGCTTGACTTGCATATGCCGTAGGCGACGAAGATCGCTCTTTGGATTGTATTGTTATTCTATTTCTAGAAAATTGGGAACAAATGTTTATGCTATGTCATTTTGAAATGTTGAAATATAAATCATAGTAGGCATTGTTTCTCCCTAGATTATAAACTATCTCGGCATCAGCTATGAGTTTTTTTGTGCACTGCAAATCAACAGCTAATTATGACATTTGTTTTGTCAATACATCAACATCAAAGATGCCACGTAAGAGCGCCCAAAAATCTCATGTTTCTTTTAATAAAGACACATTTTCACGCACTCTCAAAATAAATTCATATTAACTGATCAGGATCCGCTGGCAGCTGCGAAGTTTTTTTTTCCGCATGCCAGTACGTCACCTTCGGATGGAAAAACATGGCACCATTCCAGATAATCCATTACTCATCGCTTTCCGCGTACCCTGCCGTACGCTTGTACGCTCAATCGCTATGGAAATAAAACAATTTAAATTGGCAAATCGCGAATTCCGACATAGATCGAATTAGTGCACCATATGCCATTTCATGAGCACGAGATCCAGAAGCTGTACTATCCATGATACACTCGTACTCGCTGTCCGAATGCACCCGTGGCAACAATCACCGCAAGAGACGTAAGCAACTGTGACAATTATAGGAATTTTCACGAGATTTTCATGTGTCGCGAATTTCCACATTGTCAACAGAGCGAAGAAACCACGCTGGGATAATGTTTGACATCAAACCCGCGTACGTTCAGAGATCACAGCTGGCGGTGAGATTCGGTGTGTGTGTGTCGACTTAAGCGCTTCTAACTGCTGTGAAGACATTGCTCCGGCCAAACTGATCTGAGACACGCGCGATCCAAACGCCTGCTTATGCGTGCAGGCGTAGAAAAAATACACCACCTGTTTTCGTATAATTTTTCGCCACATTGAAAATTACGCTCGTCCAACTCCCCCCTTAACCGTTCGCTCTGGCTAGAGTGACGTATGGATCATGATGATCGAGCGTGTTTGGTGAGATCCAAATGATCAGTAGTAAATAAACAACACAACACAGCAAGCTACCACATGACTTGCTCAGTTGATTAAAACATGTAGGACCAGCAGAACGGATGATGCAAGGATTCACGGGGTGTAGGTCAGCTCATCAACCAGTGAAATATACCAATTAATCAAATTAAACGGCCCCTGGTAGATGCTTGTGTGGGAGTGGCAGAACAGATTAGTGCATAGCAGGTGAGATAAAAATTTCGAACCACAGCTTAGTCGACTATTCCCGGCTGTATATCAAAACAATCGGTTAGGAACCGAGGTGCTATTTCCAGCAGAACAGCTACAAAACAGCCGTATCGAGTTGTCTGTCAGTGTGAAATTATATAATAATTTATATGTCAGCTAGGTTGACAGTCTTGAACAAATGATATTTCACTTTTTTTTTATCTCACACTGACCAATGGTAGACAACAGAAATGCTAGTTAAGTACATCTGAAAAACTGACATGTTATGACAACTTTTACAATAGCTCTGAAGTGTCGGATTTTGAGTTGTGTCATTGAATGAAGCACAACTGAGATTTGTGTTTCTGATTTTTCCCCGAAAAACGACAAATGAAATAAAAATTATATGAACATAAATTCTCTCATACCGAACAGTTCGGATCGGGTCACTCAGCAGGCGCAAACATTTTGGTTCAGTTGCTCAGCTCAAAGGCAACTGTTTCAGATGACTTGAAACACGAGTGAATCGATTCCCGTTGAATGTCGAATAGATCAACTAAAGTTCTTCTATTTTTTCGGATGTCCACTCAAGAAACGTGGAACAGCAGGCTGATGGGCCTGTGGAGCAGTAAATTACCGAACGCTCATTCATTCTCGAATCATAGTAAACATAGCGAACACTTTAGCAGGGCTACCACATTGATGCGTGTGCTGCAGGCTTAAAACCGTCGATTCAATCGAAATAGACCAAACTGTGAATGTGGCACCCCGGCACATAAGATAATTCTGTAACAAATGTGAAATTTATGGGTGTCAGAATGGCGCGGAGAATAGAAAGAATGGTTTATTTTAGTAGTTTTAAGTGGTGCACATCAAGGGTACATCAAACGAACGAGATCCAACGGGTTAAGGAAAGCATACCGCTAAAATTGACATTCGTTTCAAGAGTCGTTTAGTGTATAGTTATGTTGATTTTTAGTAATGAGATGTTCGATATCGATCCCGGGTTGGCGGTTCAATGCATAGGGCACTGGTCTAACAAACCAGTTGTCGTATGTTCGGGCCTCGACCTGGAAGGATTCGTAGCGACAGTAGGATCATAGCACCAGCCATGCAATGGTTCTGTACACTCTGAATCGGCTGGGAAGTCTGTTGAAACAGAAGGTTAAATTCCACTACAGGAATGTAATACCAAGGCTTTGCTTTATGTTCGATATCGATTACTGTTCTCATAGTTGTTTTTAGAAATTAAAAATATAGTTCAAATAAAATTATACCGTTCATATATCGAAATAACCTTATAATTTTACATTTTCAAGGAATAACCAAATTCAGAGGGAAAATTGACTTATGAATCAAAACCCAGCTAATATATCATATACCATTTGACTTTATTCGTCGAAATCGCAGGATGTCCGTATGTGTTTAAGAATAATTGGCAATGAATATTGTTGGAACGGATGTGAAGAGTAGGTGTAGGAAACTGATGTTTCAAAATCCAATATGACGACTTCTGGTTTATCGATATTTCTTGAAAAGCATTACAATATAATTGTTTTCGGATTTGATGAGTAGATAATATAAAACGGATTCGATAAGTAAATACTAGAAAATGACGTTTGAGATGCTTCTATAATCCAAGATGACGACTTTCGGTTTATTGATATGGCTTGCGATTTTTCGGAACAGATTTGAACAACATATGTCGAAAAACGATGTTTGAGGTTTTATGAGTAGATGCCGAAAAAAGATGTTTGAGGTGATCCGAAACCCCAGATGTCGACTTAGCCGCAAGTCGGTAATTTTACCCATTTTGATTTATTTTACGTTTCGTCTTTGACTCATCAGTGCGTAGCAGTTTATGTTGAACTGCTAGCGCGACCTGACGGCTGACTGTGTCCAAGATAAGGTTATTGTATAACATTTCTTTACATTTACTGTCATGTTAATTCGGCAGAATATGTCGAAGAACTTCTAAATATTTATATAGCACAGCAATCCACAAGACTTGTGATGATGCCATACATTCTGAAATTAGTTACATTCCTACTTTAAATGACGACAATTCACTGCACAGAGTAGCATCATGGACCCGATGTGGTTTGAGCGAAACAGACGATACTGAGTCCGAATATTCAAACTGCACACACTAGACTTGTGTTATGTGCATACAAGCTTGACTTGCATATGCCGTAGGCGACGAAGATCGCTCTTTGGATTGTATTGTTATTCTATTTCTAGAAAATTGGGAACAAATGTTTATGCTATGTCATTTTGAAATGTTGAAATATAAATCATAGTAGGCATTGTTTCTCCCTAGATTATAAACTATCTCGGCATCAGCTATGAGTTTTTTTGTGCACTGCAAATCAACAGCTAATTATGACATTTGTTTTGTCAATACATCAACATCAAAGATGCCACGTAAGAGCGCCCAAAAATCTCATGTTTCTTTTAATAAAGACACATTTTCACACACTCTCAAAATAAATTCATATTAACTGATCAGGATCCGCTGGCAGCTGCGAAGTTTTTTTTTCCGCATGCCAGTACGTCACCTTCGGATGGAAAAACATGGCACCATTCCAGATAATCCATTACTCATCGCTTTCCGCGTACCCTGCCGTACGCTTGTACGCTCAATCGCTATGGAAATAAAACAATTTAAATTGGCAAATCGCGAATTCCGACATAGATCGAATTAGTGCACCATATGCCATTTCATGAGCACGAGATCCAGAAGCTGTACTATCCATGATACACTCGTACTCGCTGTCCGAATGCACCCGTGGCAACAATCACCGCAAGAGACGTAAGCAACTGTGACAATTATAGGAATTTTCACGAGATTTTCATGTGTCGCGAATTTCCACATTGTCAACAGAGCGAAGAAACCACGCTGGGATAATGTTTGACATCAAACCCGCGTACGTTCAGAGATCACAGCTGGCGGTGAGATTCGGTGTGTGTGTGTCGACTTAAGCGCTTCTAACTGCTGTGAAGACATTGCTCCGGCCAAACTGATCTGAGACACGCGCGATCCAAACGCCTGCTTATGCGTGCAGGCGTAGAAAAAATACACCACCTGTTTTCGTATAATTTTTCGCCACATTGAAAATTACGCTCGTCCAACTCCCCCCTTAACCGTTCGCTCTGGCTAGAGTGACGTATGGATCATGATGATCGAGCGTGTTTGGTGAGATCCAAATGATCAGTAGTAAATAAACAACACAACACAGCAAGCTACCACATGACTTGCTCAGTTGATTAAAACATGTAGGACCAGCAGAACGGATGATGCAAGGATTCACGGGGTGTAGGTCAGCTCATCAACCAGTGAAATATACCAATTAATCAAATTAAACGGCCCCTGGTAGATGCTTGTGTGGGAGTGGCAGAACAGATTAGTGCATAGCAGGTGAGATAAAAATTTCGAACCACAGCTTAGTCGACTATTCCCGGCTGTATATCAAAACAATCGGTTAGGAACCGAGGTGCTATTTCCAGCAGAACAGCTACAAAACAGCCGTATCGAGTTGTCTGTCAGTGTGAAATTATATAATAATTTATATGTCAGCTAGGTTGACAGTCTTGAACAAATGATATTTCACTTTTTTTTTATCTCACACTGACCAATGGTAGACAACAGAAATGCTAGTTAAGTACATCTGAAAAACTGACATGTTATGACAACTTTTACAATAGCTCTGAAGTGTCGGATTTTGAGTTGTGTCATTGAATGAAGCACAACTGAGATTTGTGTTTCTGATTTTTCCCCGAAAAACGACAAATGAAATAAAAATTATATGAACATAAATTCTCTCATACCGAACAGTTCGGATCGGGTCACTCAGCAGGCGCAAACATTTTGGTTCAGTTGCTCAGCTCAAAGGCAACTGTTTCAGATGACTTGAAACACGAGTGAATCGATTCCCGTTGAATGTCGAATAGATCAACTAAAGTTCTTCTATTTTTTCGGATGTCCACTCAAGAAACGTGGAACAGCAGGCTGATGGGCCTGTGGAGCAGTAAATTACCGAACGCTCATTCATTCTCGAATCATAGTAAACATAGCGAACACTTTAGCAGGGCTACCACATTGATGCGTGTGCTGCAGGCTTAAAACCGTCGATTCAATCGAAATAGACCAAACTGTGAATGTGGCACCCCGGCGCATAAGATAATTCTGTAACAAATGTGAAATTTATGGGTGTCAGAATGGCGCGGAGAATAGAAAGAATGGTTTATTTTAGTAGTTTTAAGTGGTGCACATCAAGGGTACATCAAACGAACGAGATCCAACGGGTTAAGGAAAGCATACCGCTAAAATTGACATTCGTTTCAAGAGTCGTTTAGTGTATAGTTATGTTGATTTTTAGTAATGAGATGTTCGATATCGATCCCGGGTTGGCGGTTCAATGCATAGGGCACTGGTCTAACAAACCAGTTGTCGTATGTTCGGGCCTCGACCTGGAAGGATTCGTAGCGACAGTAGGATCATAGCACCAGCCATGCAATGGTTCTGTACACTCTGAATCGGCTGGGAAGTCTGTTGAAACAGAAGGTTAAATTCCACTACAGGAATGTAATACCAAGGCTTTGCTTTATGTTCGATATCGATTACTGTTCTCATAGTTGTTTTTAGAAATTAAAAATATAGTTCAAATAAAATTATACCGTTCATATATCGAAATAACCTTATAATTTTACATTTTCAAGGAATAACCAAATTCAGAGGGAAAATTGACTTATGAATCAAAACCCAGCTAATATATCATATACCATTTGACTTTATTCGTCGAAATCGCAGGATGTCCGTATGTGTTTAAGAATAATTGGCAATGAATATTGTTGGAACGGATGTGAAGAGTAGGTGTAGGAAACTGATGTTTCAAAATCCAATATGACGACTTCTGGTTTATCGATATTTCTTGAAAAGCATTACAATATAATTGTTTTCGGATTTGATGAGTAGATAATATAAAACGGATTCGATAAGTAAATACTAGAAAATGACGTTTGAGATGCTTCTATAATCCAAGATGACGACTTTCGGTTTATTGATATGGCTTGCGATTTTTCGGAACAGATTTGAACAACATATGTCGAAAAACGATGTTTGAGGTTTTATGAGTAGATGCCGAAAAAAGATGTTTGAGGTGATCCGAAACCCCAGATGTCGACTTAGCCGCAAGTCGGTAATTTTACCCATTTTGATTTATTTTACGTTTCGTCTTTGACTCATCAGTGCGTAGCAGTTTATGTTGAACTGCTAGCGCGACCTGACGGCTGACTGTGTCCAAGATAAGGTTATTGTATAACATTTCTTTACATTTACTGTCATGTTAATTCGGCAGAATATGTCGAAGAACTTCTAAATATTTATATAGCACAGCAATCCACAAGACTTGTGATGATGCCATACATTCTGAAATTAGTTACATTCCTACTTTAAATGACGACAATTCACTGCACAGAGTAGCACAGCCGATTCGTGGAGAACGGAAATCATCTTTTAAGTTTATAGGTCATATTAGTAGCTGCTCATACAAATTTATTTGGATATACTGGTTTCGGATTCAGGTTCCGGAAGTAGCGGTCTGAAATTCTGAAACGAAACTCACATAAATTCCTCAGAGATAAATTAAAGCTTGGGCACAGATAATAGTATGAGGAAGCAAAATCAGGTGAACGAGGGGGATTCAAAATTAATTGAAACCTAAACCGTTGATTTTATCTATGTAGCGATGCTCATATAGGTGAGTAAACGACTGGACAATGCGCAATTCAGGCCCCAATGTAATTTTTAGCTTCTTATCCAGTAACTCCTATCCCTACCTCCCCGCGGTACCGGCTGGAGTACGAGTAACCATAGGAAAGATCGGGTAACCAACCCCGGTGGGACCTTGGTCGTATGCTGACAGGGGAGGGGGGGCTTGCCTTCTCTTTACAGAGAGCGAGCCTACCCGAGCGTCTGTTCCCCATGTTGGGGCGGCTCGAAACAGCGTCTGTTCTCCATGTTAGGAGCGGCTGATTACCGTCCTCTAAACAGTGCTGACACGATGGCCCTCCGGCGAGACAGCAGGTTGGTGCAGGCCTAACAAGCCGCCCGGAAAACATATGTTACGTACGATCAAGAAGGAAATACGACTCGGAATAATCGGCAAAGACCTACGCAATGAACAAAGGACTACGATTGGGAGCTTGGCACATGGAACTGCAAATCGCTTGGCTTCCCAGGATACGACCGAATGCTGCATGATGAGCTTTAAATCCGCGGCTTCGATGTCGTAGCACAGAGAGAACTTTGTTGGACGGGACAGAAGGTGTGGAAAAGTGGGCATCGACCTTCTACCAGAGCTGCGGCACAACCAACGTTCTAGGAACGGGATTTGTAGTGTTGGGCAAGATGCGCCAGCGCGTGATTGGGTGGCAGCCAATCACTGATAGAATGTGCGTATTGAAGATCAAGGGCCGTTTCTTCAATTACAGCATCATCAACGCGCACTGCCCACAACGACAACGGTCAACTATGCGTAAACTTTGCAGCCTCCCAAGGAATGGTAGTTCGAAGCACCTTCTTCCCCCGCAAAGATATCCACAAAGCCACCTGGAGATCACCTGATCAACAAAAAAAAATCAAATCGACCACGTTCTCATCGACGGGCGATTCTTCTCCGACGTCATCAATGTCCGCACCTACCGCAGTGCCAATATTGATTCTGACCACTACCTTGTCGCGGTTTGTATGCGCTCAAAACTATCGACGGTGCACAATACTCGTCGCACAGGAACGCCGGGACTCAATCTCGAGCAGCTACGTAGCATTCGTACTGCAGAGGAATACGCGCAACAACTTGACGGAAGAGCAGCTTGGCGCGGCGACTCTTGAAGACGGCTGGAGCAATATAAGGTCCGCCGTGAGTAGCACTGCTGCAACCGTTCTAGGTACGAGGTTATCGAATCGAGAAAATGACTGGTTTGACGGCGAATGTCAGCAGTTGGTCGAAGAGAAGAATGCAGCAAGGGCGAGGATGCTGCAACACCGCACGAGGGCGAACGAAGAACGATACAGACAGGCACGGAACAGACAGAACACTGTTTTCCGGAGGAAAAAGCGCCACCAGGAAGACCAAGATCGCGAAGCGCTGTATCGCGCAAATAACACACGGAAGTTCTATGAAAAGGTGAACCGCTCACGTAAAGGCTACACGCCACAGGCCGAAATGTGCAGAGATACCAGTGGTAACCTTCTCACGAACGAACGTGAGGTGATCGACAGGTGGAAGCAGTACTATGACGAGCATCTGAATTGCGAAGCACAGGATACAGAGAACGGTACAGGAATCAATCTGGGTGCACGCTCAGCCGACGACAGATTCCCAGCCCCTGATCTGTCGGAGATAATAGAGGAGATCGGCAAGCTGAGGAACAACAAAGCCGCGGGCAATGACCAGTTGCCAGGCGAGCTGCTCAAACATGGAGGAGAGGCACTGGCTAGAGAGCTGCACTGGATGATTTCTAAGATTTGGGAGGAGGAGATTCTTCCGCAGGAATAGATGGATGGAGTGGTATGTCCCGTCTACAAAAAGGGCGATAAGCTAGACTGTTGCAATTACCGCGCAATCACATTGCAGAACGCCCCCTACAAGGTACTCTCCCAAATCCTTTGCCGTCGTCTATCACCAATAGCTAAGGAATTCGTAGGGCCGTACCAAGCGGGATTTACTGGAGCCCACGCCACTACAGATTACATATTCGCGATAAGACAAGTACTCCAGAAGTGTCGTGAATACAAAATACCCACGCATCACCTATTCATTGACTTCATAGCGGCATACGACAAAATCGATCGAGAACAGCTATGGAAGATAATGCACGAATACGATTTCCCGGATAAACTGACGCGATTGGTCAAAGCAACGATGGATAGAGTGATGTGCTACGTCCGAGTATCTGGGACGCTCTCGAGTCCCTTCGAATCTCGGAGATGGCTACGTCAAGGTGATGGACTTTCTTGTATCTTGTTCAATATTGCCCTGGAAGGTGTGATTCGAAGAGCGAGGATCGACACGAGTGGCACGATCTTCCGACAGTCCGTACAACTTTTTGGCTTCGCTGACGATATTGATATTGTGACACGTAACCTTGGGAAGATGACGGAAACCTACATCGGACTGAAAGCTGAAGCTAGGCGTATCGGACTGGCCATAAATGCGTTGAAAAAAAATTACATGAGAGGAAGAGGCTCTAGGGAAGAAACACTACGCCTCCCACCACGAATATTGATAGACGGTGACGATATCGAGGTGGTTGACGAGTTCGTGTATTTGGGCTCACTGGTGACCGCCGATAATGACACCAGCAGAGAAATTCATAGACGTATTTTGGCAGGGAACCCGAGTAAAGTGTGAGGTCAAAAAGAAAACTCAATTTGATGTTGTGCTGTTCGTATATATCGATTACCTAATTTGCTATCGTTTTGGTCATTTTAACGGTTAAAAGATCAAAATCGAAAGCAAAAAAAATGCTTTGTGACATCAAACTGAAAACTCTCAAAAAAAAGCTCTCAGTGAAAGCACAGTTAAAACTTAATATGATGTAGATTTTCTCGAAATGACACGTCACGAGCATAAGCTAAAAATAGAACAACCAAAACAGGTCCGGGATAGTATACATTTAGGCGATATTACTTGCAAGCAAGAAAAAATTGCATGCAATCTCCACATTAGTCGCAAGTGAGGAAAAAGATTTCATGCAATTTCCACACTACCGCGGAGAGAATCTGGTTTCGAACTTAGGTGATTGCGATTGCTATGGACTGTAAGTGCTTGCTATAAGGAGACGGAAAATGTTCGGTTATATGACAAGCAGTGTTGGTTCACAAAGTTGTATGCAGGTAGTTTCTATCAATGCACACTCGTTGCGTCGCTTCCATCCCGCATCCACCGTAAATAGCAGTGTGGCTATTTGAGCACAGTATAAAAATGTTCTCTTTGTCCTTCTCATATCCAAAGATGTAGCATTCAAACATTATAACATTAAATTGAGTTATATACTTGATCTCACACAACTCGCACATGTAATCACTTTGAAATGCGAATTTAAAGGCTCTGAAGACCGAATTAGTCGTGTGACTCAAAATTTTGAAGATTTAGTTAGACGATTTCTTTAGAAAAGTGTATCAAAGTTCCAAGATCTATTAGATGATTGATAAAATACTTCTTCGACACAGTTTGTGGACTACTTAGGAATATACAAATTAAACATATATTTTCTTGGTGGCTCCTCTAAGCCACTAAAGTATTATTAATAATTAGCTCTAGGCTCTGAATTCTGAGACATTCAATGTTCGATGTAAGAACCTCGTAAACAATGAATTTTTCCATACTGTTTGATATAAAGTTATGGGTATTTTCAGAACGGGTTTGGCGAGTAGATTATTTTCGCCATCCAGGTCCCCGATTTCTGGATGCACTGAAAATAATGGTTTAAAAACTTTGGAATGAACTTCGCGACGTCATATGATTACAAATATCGAAACATTTTTTCAAACTGAATGCAAAATTTGTTACAGGATCGGATACTTAACGTATCTAGAAGGAAATCGATGACGTCAAATATGTATATTTCTCATATAAAATTCTGAAATAAGCTCCTTCTACGGCAGATGATCAGCGAGATAGGAATGCCAAAGCCACTATTCAGATTGACCAGCTTCAAACAAACGTGGTACCGCTGATAGTCAATGTATCGAATGCCTCCCAGACGTGTGGTTCGACACTAATATTCTCGTGGTTAAAAAGAAGGAGCATTATTTGCGTAAAAGGTGAAAAATGGTTGAAAAAATCGTTTCTTCGCGGTTATGGTTGTTGTCAACTGCAGGATCTCGGCAGGATGTCAAAGCATTTCTGTAAAAGGCAACATAGGATTGAAGGAATAATTCTTCTATTGAAACTTAACTTTGTATTTTTGTGTTGCCATTTGAAATTTGCTCAATTTCAATTGATTCACTAAGTTGTTGATTTTAATATTTTCATTTTTTGAGTTTCCCAAAACTTTTGCCTTCAAACAGCAAAATGATAACATAATGTGATATAATTTGAAAATTTGATGAGTCGATATCATATTAGGATTTCAATCTGATGTTGCTATCATAATCAGATTTCAATTCGTTCTCATTTTGATGTTAAACTTTACTCGGAAATCGTGCGTACTTTGGAATCAAAACCCTTCGATCGAGAAAAGTACGCCAACGCACGAAATTGACCATCTACAAAACGCTCATTAGACCGGTTGTTCTTTCTGGCCACGAGACCAGGACTATGTTGGCAGAGGACCAACGCGCCCTCAGTGTTTTCGAAAGAAAGGTACTGAGGACCATCTATGGCGGAGTGCAGATGGAAGACGGAACGTGGAGACGGCGTATGAATCACGAATTGCAACAGCTGCTAGGAGAACCACCCATCGTACGGACAGCTAAAATCGGACGTCTACGATGGGCTGGGCATGTCATAAGGATGTCGGACGACAGCCCAGTGAAAATGGTTCTTGAATCTAATCCGACTGGTACAAGAGAAAGAGGAGCGCAGCAAGCAAGGTGGATCGATCAAGTGGAGGGTGATCTCAGTGCCTTGAGTGGCTGGCGACGAGCAGCCATGGACCGAGTTATGTGGAGACGTATGCTTGATACAGCGAAGGACACCCCAGGCCTATAGCTGTTAGGTAAGGTAAGATGCTCATATGCTTCATGTAAGGCCATTTCGCAGCGATTTCAGTCTTCAATCGTCTAATTAATTCATGCTAATACTGTTTTTTTCAGATTTGAGGTAGTCCTCCAAAAGTATCCAACCGATCCCAGAACACCGACACAGTGATCTTTCCATCCCATTGAGACGCCCTTCGGGGCACTCGTGCCGCTTCTAAACACTCGTGCTGAGTTCAGTCTATTGTCGGATAATCATTCTGTTCTCTGGCGTGTAATAATGGATTCAGTCAAACATGTACACGAAGTGCGCTTGCATTCGTCTTTCTAGCCTATGTATGTGCGGGATCCAGCGGCAGGATATTTTCTCATCTGCAGAATCTTGCTTAACTAGAGCATGCTCGCTCACTTTCTCTTTCCGGTCGTTCAGTTCCATGTTTTTGTATTATTATGATTGTCATTTGTTATACCCCGGTCTCGTCCACCATTTTATGTGGTTTTGATTCTGTTTTCCTTTTAGGACCTGCCGCTGCGTGCTTTATCCAGAAAAGAGCTAATAATTCCTTCATGGATAGAATAGAAAAAATTAAGAATCGTATGCAACGCTTTCTAGTTTCTTTCCCTTAACGTTACGCTTCCCGTCTCACGATAATATCGAGTGAAACGCTTCGTCAAATGGAACATTTTTCCATATTAGGGACGGATATAGCGTGATGGGTAAGTCGACGCCTTTCATGTAACCCGCCTGGGTTCGATTACCAATCCCGCACATAGGGTCAGAAAGTTTTTCTACCCCGAAGAGGCGAATAACCTCAAGGTTAAAACCTGAGGTTCGAAAAAATCCTGTGATTTTACATCTTATAAACATAAATGAAGCGTTGTATTTCACACGAATTTATATTCAAAAACATGTAAAATTGTGTGATGTGAAAATTATATGCAATGAAATCGAATGGAGTAAAAAATAAAAGATCGATAACGACAGCGCAACTTGAACCGAGGAAACATTAGATGACAAAGCACACTATTTAATCGACTAAGCCACAAAAGCACATATCTGCTTAATAAATAATTGATACATACACAGAAAGAAATAATGAAATTTACACGACATGTAAATCAACAGTAACATGTAATAGACATGGGTTGAATCGAGATTTTAATTGAAAACCTTCATTGATGCAAAACTAAATTGGATTGCATTGAATTTTCAATGAATATAACTGTATCTTTCAATTAACGCTTAGTTTGCAATTAAATTCTATTGAAACCTACAGAATTGAAAAGTAACTTTATGTTTAATTACCTGCTCTAAATATGTGCATGAAAATAGATGTAAATTCACAAAATATTTTTATCTGTGTATAAATCCAAACAGCGGCACTTGGTAGCCGAGTGCAGATTACACTCGGAGCCTGTAAAATTCTGTACGAATGGAATATTGCGTCATTTGACAAGTTAAGTAGTTATGAATTGTAGCGTTTATAGAATTATATCACCTGTAAAATTCATAATTTCTTTCTGTGTACCTTTACTCAAGCGTTGACTTAGATAGAAGTCAGTAAACTTCGTAACGTATATAGCTTCAAAATCTACACTACTATTTTATGTATTATTATTATTGTCATTTATTATATCCCGGCTTCATCCTTCAATTTATGTGGTTTTGACTTTGTTCTGCTTCGTAGGACCGGTCGCTGCGAGCTTTATCGCCAAAAGGAGTTTTGACCATCATGTAACTCCCAAAACCTCTATCTCACGGTGTAATTTACAGAATCAACAGCCCAATAATATTTCTCAACCTTTTTTGTCGTTTCTGTTTCTGATTCGGAACCGATTTCTTTTTGCATGACTTGCGACTTTGGGATAGATAAAATCCAATTAGTTATCCAATCAGGGAATCCATATCACCCTATTTTTTGCCGAATAGGATTCACCCCATCGATTTGTCGCCATTTTCAAGTTTGTCGATCAGTGTAGAAGCATAGATCATTAGGCTCGTGGTTGCTGGCCGCTTCCGGATCGCACCGTGCTGAGCAGTGGAGATAATATGTTCTATTGAAGAATAAAGAAGAATCAAAATCTTGTAATCGAATACTTTTGGTAAGCAACTTATAATTGCGATGCCTCTGTAATCATTGATGCCATGTACGTTACCGGTTTTATGAACTGGAACTATCAAACTATTTCTCATTGGAAAATAGTGCTCTGCAAGCGAATGGTTGAAAAGTTGAGATGCATCGTCTTGGCTTAGATTTTCATGCACCTAGCGTTCAGTGAAAGCACATACAATTCTGACAAAGGTGGTGAGTTATCACTTAACAGCTTCTGAAAGAATGACGAAAATAGGTTTACTGAATACGAAACTGTCGATGTTGAAGATTGGTCACGACAGTGGACACTAACAGGAACCAGAAACAGGGAATCGGGTTAGCCAAAGCTTTTAGTAAACAAAAATTGTAACTGTTTTTAGCACACTTTCAAAGAGTTCCTACGTTCTTTACAAGGCCACTTTAAATGTCGGTTGTTTGTGTTTTACAAATTACATTAACTCTCCGATTTAGGTTGAACGGTTAGGTGACATCACAGTTCCAGCATATACTGTTATGCACTGAAACGTACTGAGACGAAACGTGAAGAAAAAGAAAAATAGAAGACCCCCTAAATGACCATATAAATACGATTTATGTCAATTTGATCCATCTATTTGGAAAACGATTATATGTCTCTAAAATTAAAACTGTTGGAACTATTTTGCCCACTGTGCGATGCGACAACAAACACTATCGCCTGTCGTTAGGCAATTGAGTCGCACATCTCGCGTAATAAGCTACCATGGAAACCGTCAAAAAGTTTACGTGATAGACTGCTCAAGAGTAGATGAGATTATTACGCATTAAGAATGCTTTACAAAAAAAGTAGTAAATGTTGTCATAAATAGTAAATCGGATCGTGAAAATTATACTATGATTCAATCAATTTTATATAGAGTAAAGTGGGGAGAGATGCCGCACGTTTCTTCAAATTAAGACAAAATGAACAGGAAGTAACGAACCGTTACTGTGAATATTTAAAAAAAAATTATCATAATAAATTATTGGCACCAAAAAAAATTCTGTTTAGGAGAGATGCCGCTCTATCGGGAGAGATACCACTTGTGAATTAATTAGATATGGGTAAAACAAGAGGTAGGGCATGTTCTTTTGTTATTCGTTAACAATTTCCACGGATTGTAGGAAGAAGAAAAATTAGCCTTCCGTTTATATTTGGTAGGCATCCTGCATGATGTAAATAAGAAATGAAAAATTCATCGATCAAGAATTTTACGTCACGCGTTCCTACCGATTTGTAGGTATATAATATCTTTTTGATATATATTAGGCTTTGTAAAAACTAATAGTTTTTTAAACCCTTCCTCTGACAGATAAGTCCTACTTGGGGGGAGGGGTTTTTTTTAAAGTCTACGTAGTCTCAAATTTTTTTTTATTTTTAAAGCAATTTACTTAGTTTAATTAGCCAGCCGCGAGTTTCCTTCGATTGATCAAAAAGACAGTTGAAATTGACAGACTGACTAAAACCATCGTCGACTGTAATCTGTACTGTGAAAGTGATTATCAAATGAAATACTCTGTAGTTCTATGACCAACTGTTTTTGCTTTCGTTCTTCTATTCTCTATCGAAGTGAAAAAAATAGAAGAAAGTACTAACATAAACATAAATTGAAAAAGCTCATTATTTTTTGCAAAAAGTCATCGGACTTTAAGTGTATTGGAGTAAATGAATAAATTTCAATTTTTATGCCTTCCGATTATTATTTAGTTACATCGTAATCAAGTAGTGAAAGGAGAAATGAAGATAATGTCAATTGCTTCCGCAATCCATGAGCGTTCTGATGAGTGGAATGTCCAGAGAATTTTAGAAATCGGTAAAGGCCCGATGTTAGTAGTGTGATAAAATGATCAAAATCTATCACTCATCTATAGCTGATCACGAATAAGAAAAAGCAATTAATTATGAAAATACCAAATCGCGAAGAAGTCTAAAAAGTTATTCATATTTTTGTTCTGACGTGAAGTAGTTGTCAGTGTGGTTTCTTCCAACCAAAAACGGATTTGAAAAATCAAAATGATTGGAATTGCAATTGTTGATTTTAATTTGCAATAATTATGGTTTCGGCTTTACCGGTCTGTTAAATAAGAACTACTGTTTTATTTTTTTTTCGATTATAGAGGTTTTAACCTCAAGGTCATTCGCCTCTTCGGGCCAGAAAAATTTTCTGTCCCTATGTGGGGGGTGGGAATTGAACCCAGGCTGCCTGAAAGGGCATCGACTTACCCCAGTCCCCCTGTTATATAATTATATACGGTTTCGACCACTGGTTATGGTCTTTTTCAAGGGAAACTGTAATTGGTTATGAAAGAGCTGAGCTCAAGTAGATCGCCCGTAGTTGCACTTCGTGATTGACCGAATGAGGGGAAATGTACAATGAACCAAGAAAATGAGCTTGGGAGAAGCAAATCATTTTCACTGTACATACCCACTGACTCCTAACTTTTTATCAAATGATCAATAACGACGCTGGCTACGACCAAAGGCTTTGCTACTGAGGGAAAGGAAGGAATGTTAGTCCGATACTCGTTGTTTCTAGATACCGCGGGTACCACTGTATCTCCACGAGCATCACGGGATTGGAGATTTGTTAGTAGATAGGGAAAGAGATCCGGATATATTTTGGTAAACAATATGATCTCAACAAAACCTGATTTTCGATACTCAGGACAAATATAATAAGTAAGAAAAATATAAAATATCTCCCAGGATCGATCTCACCAGTATCCCTTTTCTCCTGCTCGCTCTGCTGTCAGCAACGCGAGATGAAACACGACCACTGAAAGAATAGAATAAAAACACTCGCGAATGGGTCCGCTGCAGACCAACCCCAGACCTTCAGTCTGAATGACACGATCGACACTTTCACACATTCCATAGAAAACCGACAACACCGGCAATGACATGCAGACGGCACTTCGATCCGTTAACAGGTTAACATCGTTTAATTTCGGGGCCGCAAATTCACAGTATCCGCCGCTTGAACATCTTTAGTTTCGCGAATCAATATTATTCAATAAATAGCACTCTCACTACTAAACACATACTTGTCACACCTGCACTATCACTCAAAATAACTATTTCAACCAAATTTTTGACTATACGTATCAAACAACACATTGAAATTATACTTTTTTGAGAGCAGCACCAGGATACCGCATCGCACTCCCAGTGATGCCAACTCTCCTCCTGTAAGTTTATTGGTTATGAAAGATATTACAAAAACATTAAAACTGTGTGATAGTTCCCTATCTTATCGTCTCTTGTCTAAAAATCGTATGCCCACGAACAGAGATGGCATTTCACCAGAGTGATACTCGCTAGAGTCAGATTTTTGCCACAACGAGGATGCAAAAAACGAAGCACAGCACAAAGAGGAAAGCGCACTTCTTCTCAGTGTCGAATAGACAGCATTTGAGTGTGTGCTTGTGGTTAAAGCAGCTGGCGCGAGTGAAACACATTCTCTTCGCATGAAACGCTCACACGCGCTCTCGTCTAAATACACCCAAGTGACCACTGGCGCGTGATGGTGAGCGAACACTTCTGTGAACTTCAATTAATAGAGAGTAGATCTGGCCTTGCCATGAAAAATTTGCAAGGAAAACCGAAAATTTTACGATAAATTGTTTTATTTTGCTGATTTTGCGTGTCCACGCTTCATCTACGAAAACCATACAGCAGAGTGCTCACCGGCGTGTACACCTCTGTGAAAGTATCTGCATCCACCTCAGAGAATTTATTAGCTAATGCTCTAGCACTTTGGTGCGATTCAGTGGAAGAGGTAAAAGGAAACAAACAAACGCACTCATGATGCGTGCACACTTTATACAACAGTGGTGCATAAATGTGAAAGAGAAGAGCTCTCGTTGCTTCTTGCCACTACTCGAAATCAACGGTGGAATGGTATACTACGAAAAATGTCACTTTCGTCCCAAAAGACATGAATCCACCGAATTGCCCACAACTTCGACCAATTGAGGAGTTTTGGGCATTAACGAAGGCACATCTTAGGAAACATGTCTCGGCAGCCGAAACCATCCAACAGTTCGAAAAAGATTGGAAAAAAGTATCAAAACTTTTCGCCAAGAAGTCTGTACGGAATTCAATGAGGAACGTTCGCAAGAAGGTGCACCAGTTAGTCTACAAAGGCTAAGTAGCAAATGTTGAGAATAATATTCTGTTGTTGTAGTCTAATATTATCAGTATATCAAATAAAATTTGAATATCTAACACTTGTGAATTATTTACGAAATCAAAGTGCGTCCATACTTTCTGGGACAGTCTTTATGTATATACTTGCATCAATGTTCATTTGTGTGGACCGTTTTCGAACAATTTTCAGAAATTTCAATAATAAAATTCACAAAGTGGCATATATTTCAGTAAAATGTTTTAGTCAAGTTTATGCTTTCGAAACCAAAATGTTTCAATAGCAGAAATTGAGCGAATTCTGGAAAATACGAATTTCATATATGTGATATTGACGAAAATTTCAGATAAATCAAGTGATGATCATTTTTTACACTTCCCAAGAGGATTCGTGTATTTTAAGGATATCATTAAAATTTAAGTAACACCCCCATCTCTGTTTTTTCACGAGGAATAAATGCCGTGACCATTTAAACCCTTAAAAAAATTCGTGTAGTTACGGAAAACAATTACGCGGTTTCTGAAAATAGTACAAGCTTTTCAACAGTTATATATACATACATATAAATAAATGAAAACAAATTTGAAGCGAAATTGGTTTCTGCACAATAGACGCAATACATTCACTTAGCCTTTGTTGTACTGAATGTCTAATACCGTTCTCGTTTTTGAACATAGACGCGGGCTGCTTTGACTCCGAGTAAAACGAACACGTGGTACGCGCCCTAAACAACAACTCATGAAAAAAAGCAAAAATAAACAAACTCGCATGGATGCGTGATGCGACCCGAGAAAATTTTCAGAGCGAAACTACGCGATTGGAGTCCGATCTAGAGCGACCTCGGGTTGCTAAAACAAGCATATCCAACGTTGTTTGGGCGACTCTGGGTCAGCTTTCGGGCTGCTCTGATCAATAAACGAAAACGGTATAAGTGTTGAGGATTTTTCAAATTTTTTGTCCGAAACGGCACATTTTAGAACCGTTGCTGATTTTTACTCCTTTTTCCTATGTTCATGATCAGTAGCACAAGACACTCGATTGCGTATTTTAAAATTTTCATTCATCAAACATTTTTTGCAACATTTGAATTGTAATGACATCATATTTTTATTTATTTATTTATGACATTTAGTAACATACCGGATACAAAGAAATATCTTCTAAATCTTTAGAAATAAACATATCTATAGACAGAAAGAGTTCGGTCGCAAAACGTATTTCAGGAATTTGATGGATTACAATAACCCTATTTTATTGTACTAATAGCCATCTTATTAGTAGAGTCATCACGTTATCTACAGATTACTCATCTTTCAATCAGACACTTGTGATAAAATCGGCTCTAAGAAGCAAAATCACCGGATTTTCATCTTACCCTTTGAGCCAATGCAACGAACTCTCGCTTGATCTAATGATTTTATAACATAAGATGGACGGTGAAGCTGCGATGAAAGAAAAGTACCGTTATCCTAAGTTGAATTTCGCTGCATCTACTCAATAGTGGACCTTGAGATGTTACCAATCGTTATCGATGACCACCCCGGCAGGAGATTCAAATCTCAAACTGTATGAGGTGCGCGCAAAAATAATATTTTTAATGTTCCTATTAAATGGAACAGTTCGTCGCTGTGCACAAACTTTGCATTTTAACGTAGTGCTGTGGAAGTTGGGTAAATATTCGGCAACCCATGCTGTATTTGTGATTGATTAACAGTTGTCTGTAGAAAATGGAAACGACTAATCTATGATACGATCGCTAAGAATAGCGCGTTAATTGGGTTTGCGTTTGTAAAAATAGAAAACATTCGCAGGATCGAATGCTTCATTGAAAATGCATTCGCATGTGTCTAGGGATGTCGCAATGTCTATCGATTAATCGATTAATAACCCAGATAATTGAGTGATTTTTAATCGATTAGTTTGAAACTAATATCTGATTATTAGGTTAGTCGAATAATCCGACAAATTTTATTACAATAATCGATTGATAACCATAATATTCGATTCAAATCTTACCGATTAGATTCCTGCATGTGTCTTTCGATGTCTCAAATAGTTGGTAAAGTTTTCATCATGAAAAATAACAGCCTTATAAGATACTGTATTTAAATATTGTAGCCTCTCTTATTAGTAAAGAAAAGCTGTGCAATTACATTGAAAACTGACTTCCGAACCGAGATTGGCCGAATATCATACACCATTCGAAACAGTACGTCGAGATCCAGAAATGTCTGCTTATGTGTGTATGTGACCTCTGAGATGGGTGGAGCGATGCTCCCAAACACGGATTCATGCGATCTAATATAAAATTCTCAAATTTCATCGGGAACTGATTTCTAGTTTCGGAATTGTAAAGCTGATCACATGTTATATTTTTGTACAGTCGTATATGGATGTTAATTGTTCTAAAATCAATAAGAACTAAATTTTAGCTCGATCGGTGAATCTACATTTCCGCGACCGAGGCCTAAGTTTTTGTGAGATTTAGTATGGGGAACTGACTTTTTACAAAAAAAATCGACTGGATATCACCCCAAAGACTTTAGAAATCTGTGCATGTGTTATTTTCGTAGGAAATTTAATGAGGAAGAAAACCTTAGAGAACCGTAAAACAATCCGATATTTGTACAAAAAGTTATTAAAGAAAAGCAATACAGGTTCCGAACAATGGCTCATTCCTTAATATATCTGACACCACTGCTATTATGCACGCAGAGAAATGGAGCATGTTTAAAATAACAAAACTGTAAATAATTTTTTTCATGATTTCTAGCTAGAATATGATTGTTTTGAACTAATTCTCCTTTCCAAATGAACATTGTTCTGTATTTGATTTGAATCAAAATTTTTGTCTATTCAAGTGAAAAAAAGTACAGGTGTGTAATGTCAGAGACATAACTGGATGTCGTGAATACGAATAAAACTGACACTCTTTCTTTATACTTTAGAATATAAATTAGTTGATCGATAGTGTGAATTGTGCAACTTTTGCCCTTTTACACTACTAGAATTTGAAACGATACACCCAAACTATAGTACAGATTAGTTACATTAAACATTCTGACTTACAAATATTACGAAATAACCAGTATATTTTTTTATAATAAAATAGTGGTGGTTCTGAAAAGAACCTTTTATGAAGGCGTTCGTTATGGAGAGTGACGAGTTTAGTTCAAATTCCGATGGATACCATTGACTTCCGTCTTCTATTTCCAGGATGACCTGTTGTCCGTGAATGCAAAACTGATATGTGTTCTGTTGGAGTCTCCTGCTTCTTCCGCTTGCGGTAACAAGCTTTGCATTTCGCTTGGAGATTCCTCGATCGCACCATAATCAACACGATGACAACGACAGCCAAATTCGAAATGAATGGCTTCTGAGCCGATGCTATGCATTTTATATAGCAAATCTGCAGAAAAACAAACTACAACTGGTTTAAAAATGGGCCGTATACTTAGAGCACCTTAGAGAATTTTGATGTCGATTATTTCATTTCGGATTTCAATATTTTAGTAAAAGATACTATCAAAATGCTGTACGGGATTAATTTCTGGCATCCCAGAAGAGCCAAATTGTATAGTTTTCTAAGATATTAAACACTGATTAGATATACACGATTTAAACACTGTTGCGAATTAAGAACTGTGAAAATTGCAAAAAACTGATCAAATTATCTTAGATTTGCACTACACTGATAATTTTAATTTTCGATTTACAAAGGAGCAATCTTCATAGTTCTTTAGGTAACATTTAGAGCCATTAGAAGGGCTGATTTTGCAGAATGTTCCACATTGTTGTCCATTTTCCGTTGTATTTTGCTCCAATGCAAACGACCACCAACAGGATGATGTAATCGATCTTCTTCGAAGCGAAACTGGTTCTGCGACCCGACGACTGCTCTACCTGACAACCGAAGTCTAAATGAAAGCATTGACGACTGCTGCTCCCGACGACCGAAGTCCAAATGAGATCATGACCTGAGCGTTTGGGGTTTGATACCACGCAAAAGGTTTGTTTTCATTACCAACTGTTCCACCTGACGACTGAAGTTCAAATGAGAGCATTGCCGACTGCTCCACCTGACGATTGAAGTCCAAATGAAAGCACAACCTAAGCGTTTGAGCCTTTATACCATGCAAAAGGTTTGCTTTCATTGCCAACTGCTCCAGAACTGAAGTCCAAATGGGAGCTGCGACCTGAGTGTTTGAGGTTTTTAACCACGCAGAAGCTGCTGGTTGAATAAATAAATCTCACGACGTCTGCTTCCATCCAACGCACAAGAAGAAATAATCGATTTTCGACCACGGTTCCCCTTTTATACGCAGTCAGTTGAAGATATGTGCCTGACTACCTCAAAATCGTCGTCTTTGCGCGAAAAACCCAAGCAAAAGTAAAGTGTTTTCCGCGTTGTTTCAAATTTAGAGAAAACTTAATTTTTGAGTTGTTTGTGGTTATCTCACACTGTTCAAAATAATATCCTAAATTCTTGATCATATTTTTTTATGAAATAGTGAAAGAATTATATTGCTGCCATTAATACAAGTCGAGATATTTACGATTAAGTTCTGCCCATTCTTCCATAAGGCTAATTTTGAAAAGGCACCCCATAGTAAAGTAAGTCGTATTCACGACAAAAATATTTGATGCAGGGATCTTGGCCGAACTGATGCAAAACCAAATCATTAGATTCTAACAAAGACATCATATTAACAAGATATCCAGCTCTCACATTTCCCGAAGCAATCATTGGCAATATCATTTTTTGGGAGCATATTGCCCTCAAGCGAGTCCGCATCGAATCTCGTACATAGAATAAGGGAAGAGAAATGTCAAATCGGTGTCCGCCAAAATAGCAGCACTGCGCACCCATGATATGTTGAACTGAAGATTGATTTCACTGCAAGCTGACAGAGTCTGATTCTAATCAACATCACAGGGCTTGATTGTGATACGTGAATAATTCGATCATCTCAACAAAAAGGCTAAATGAATTGGAAATTGACAATTGATCAAAAGCATGGTTTTAGGATATTGGAAACGAATAAAAATTTAAATAAAAGTATTATCAAAAATTACCTTGCAAATTAGTTTGAAAGAAATCATTTTATTCGTAAAAACAAACGAAAAAGTACGATTATAACAAACAAAAGCGTTAGTTGAAATAACTAAATTCATGTTCATTTATTCTAACTGAAATGTTCATAAATTTAAAGCGCCACTATTATTAACTTGATCTAAAGTTAGTTCATTTAAAACAAATTTTTCAAACTGAATTTCCTGTGAAATTGTTTGTCAAAAAATTGACAGAAACGGACATGTAACAATTTTATTATTTCTATCAAAATCTTGATTGACACAAACTAATCCACTGAAAAAAAAAACTATTATTATGCTTTGTAGTTTCTAACAGCAATATTTGCTATATCAAACCAGATTTCTTTTTGTCACTATTTCAATAAAAAAAATTCTTTGCATGAAGCCTAAATTTAGTTATTTTTACAATTTTTTTTCTCTGCGTGTGCTATAACGGTTGATCTGAGTTATTTGAGGTTGTCACGAAAGTTAGGCAGCTCAGTATGAAAATTCTTTTTAAGTGACAAGTTATGTTCTTAAACATACTATAAAAAGAATTTCTCTCGATTGCAGTACTAAAATTTTAGAAATATTTTGAAACGTATATTCTTACACACTGTTTTTCCAGTAATTGTAGTTGAAAACTGTTGACTGGGTTGATAGAGAAGGTAATAACATGGGGTCGCAACGTAATGGATAACCGAAAAAGAAAAGAGAAGCTGTCATTTACACTTAGGTTATATTGGAAATTCTGCACAAAAAAGTGAATTTTCCAATGACATTACTGAGACAAATTATGATGAAACAAGGAGAATCAATATCAAACTTAAAAACACGAAGGCTCCTAAAAATGTTCAATAATTTAATTTAAAATTTTCCCAATGTTAACATACCTTGAGACTTTGCCATCAAATTTGCAAGTGTGTTTAATACTTATTTTAAAACCTAATAAAAATCCAACAGAAGCATACAAATTATTCTTATTTTTTAAAATAAGCTTTCATTGTGCTGTTATTAATAACTCTGATGCTTCCTGATTGATTAAAAACTGCTGTTAAACCCTTAAACATCGTTAGACGAGACATGGGGTGATGACCTAATTTCCAATGGAATGTTCAATATAGAACCTGTATGAGACAAAAATTTGTTTCAACACTTTTACTGAACATCTCGCTCAAGCGTAAAATTAGGTATTGTCTCCTACTTTTCAATTGTTGAGAAAAAAACGTGATTAATCCACCTAGCAGTGAGATGATAGCTTTTTTTTATCAATCCGCATGTGTTTTTTTGCATGGATATTCTTAGGTGTTTTAGTTCTCATGACATTATTTTAATTATCGTCGTTTCAAACGGCAAATTGAGATTTTAATCACTCATTACCCTGTAATTTCGAATCTGCAAATCGTATCGAATTTCAATCTTAACGTGTGACATTCGATTGAACATTCCATGAGATGTCGAAGTAAGTTCCACTTTAGAGTTTTTCGTCATTATTTATGGTACTTCCAGAGCTGGTATTCAGGAACTAGCATAACCCAAAATGATTCGAATGGCCATAAATTAATACGCCAAACAATTTACATCTTCTATATCGGTATGAATTTTAAAAATTCATCATCTGTAATTCCAGAATCGGATAAAATCATCAATTTTGTATGGGACCTTAAGTCCTTTAATTTGAATTTTTGTTTTTGAAGTTCGATTTGGCCTTTTTGAAAAAATGATTAAACTTTGAGAAACGATTCGAAACTGGATCCGGAGTTCTAAGATCGATGTAGCCGAAATCAGATAAATTCACCTGAGGAGTGTGTAGACATCTTTGAGAAATTGTAGTGCGAATTAAAGTTTGGGAGTACATTCCGAATCCAAAAAAGAATACCGCTTAAACTGAAATAAATTTATTTGGTAATCGACTATCGAAATTTGCAAACCCGATAAACCTGATTAATTTATGTGAAATGGACATTTTTATACTAATCACCCTGTATCTCCTAAACCAGAAATCGGATCTGACTAATTTTTATAGGATTTTAAGACCTCTCATTTGAATCATAGATGATTCTTAGATTTCATTTGAATCTTAGATCGGTTCAGCCATCTACGAGAAAAATGAATTGCATTATTTTAATTTCGTTTCACATGTCATCCTGTGGTTCCGAAATCAGAAGTCGGATCCAAATTTGGAAGTATACTAGTTTTCATATGAATCTTAGTTTGTAGAAAACGGTTTAGTCATCTCCGAAAAAATTGAGTGAAATTATTTGCTGATCTCGACGAACTGAGTCGTATGGTATATGGAAGTTATGTTCTTCCAGCTTTTATTGCTGTAAGTAGTTTAAATCAATATAATTATGGAATTACTTTCAACTCGAAAATGCTGATATCATCTGGTTTATAAATGCCATATTCGAACGATTATGTTGCCAAAAACGAACCGTGCTAAAATCGGTCCAAGGCAAATTGTCATGAAAAAGGATGCTGTACACAGTCTTTTGGGCACTTAGAAACAATTGTATGTCACAGTATAAAAATCGTGTTTTCCGTTGATCCCAAGCATTTCTTTGTCATAGAGTGCTCAAAACTTTTACTGCTGGAATAAGGGGAAAAGTCGTTTACACAAAAATATTGATATCTCCGTTAAAAATGGACGGATTTTAACAAACTATGGCTTGTTGGATAGCTATTACCGTGCGGAATCTAAGTCTGAAAACATATTCTGTTTTCAAGGTCAATTGTGACAGATACTGTCAAAAAACTGAAAATTTTGACATAAAACTCCGTATAACTCAAAAAGTAAACATCCTATCTCAAAACCATTCAATAGCGTTTTGGATGACGGGGAGACCTTTCATTTGCGACTAGTTTGATCAAAATCGGTCCAGCCATCTCTGAGATCTCGACCTCTTAGTTGACAACACATACAGACACACACACAGACATTTGCTCAGTTCGTCGAGCTGAATCGATTGGTATATGACATTCGGCCCTCCGGGCCTCGGAAAATTTTTCGAAAGTTTGAGCGAATTGTATACCTATTTTATATATATATAAAAAAAGGTAAAAATCATTACGCTAACAACTGTTACGCATAGGTGAGTTAGTAATATTTTTCTCGGTTTTTCACTAAAATTCCCGACTTTTTCCCGGTGAAACAAAATGCTCGACTTTTTCCCGGTCACTTGCCATCCTGCCTATACCTTCTGTTTCTACAGACTTCGCAGCCGACTCGTAAGTGCAACGATCCTACAGGCACTACGAATTCCATTACAAGTCGAGACTCGAAGATGCGACATCTGGCTTGTTAGACCAGTGCCTAATATTCTAAACTGCTGGCCCGTGCATAAACCAGATTTGTTGGATATCTGAAACAAAACAAAGTCCCCCCCTGACAATTTAACCAAGTGTGATGCTCTTGAGGGTGATATTTATAAGCGTCCGATTGCTTTTAACGAATACTATAGCGCGTCTCACCAAAGGACACTTGCCAACTGACAAGCTTCAGTTCGCTTGCACATCTCATCCAAGTCAGTCGATAAAACAAAACCGCTTACGTTCGGGACGGAAGAAACCAATTACAGTATTATGTAGTGAACAATAGAACGATCTTGAAATGAGTGAACCAAACGAACAAAAGCTACCGCCGATACGGAAGAATACAATTATTGTTGACTTTAGGCAGTGCAAAATTCGACCTTCGATACGAGAGCTTGAAGGTTTGCTTAAGGAAATGCATCTTGACATTAAACGTGTACATTTACTTCAATGCAATAAGACAAATAATGTTGTTTACATCCAGTTTTATAAAGAGTTGAATGCAATTCAATTCGCAAAGGACAATCACCCCGATTCTGTATTTCGTTCGAATCGGATTGTTTCGAACGAATGCGAAACGAACGAGTTCGAGTTTTCCATACAAAAGTATCAAGTGTGTGTGCATGATCTTCCCTCAAGCGTCATCGATCCTTATATTCGCAAAACTATGTCCTAATACGGAGAGATTCTCTCTATCGAAAAAGAAAAGTGGAAGAACTTTTTCCACGGTATTCTAAATGGCGTACGTTTGTTACGGAAGCGTTTGAAGAGGCCTATACCTTTTTATGTACCTTTCGGTCAGGATACAAGAATCCCGTTCAAATCACTTGTTACCTATGACAATCAGAAGGCCACATGACAATATTGCCAAAAAGCTGTTCACTACTGTAAGCCATGTGATAAACTGGACAAGGAGACAACTACACCAAAGGACAACGGTGCTTCCTTCACACTAACCCCAAGCAACCCCTGTACACCTGTGACAGCCACCAACAACAATGAAGCGAAACGAAATGAAACCATCAGTATCCCCTATAGAACAAAGTACACCAGCTGCAGTTAACAACTTACCTTCCAACCAACCAGCAACTGCAACCAATGTACAGCAAAACGCATCTACAGCAACTCTCAACGAGCCCAAGACTACGATCAACAAGGGAAACGAAAGAAAACGGAAATCACACACAACATCGACGATGAAGCAATGGATGATGAGATAAGCCACGGACAAAGTGACTCTCGATCCTCGTTAGATGGAAATGGAAGCTCATCTTCCCCTAGGAAAAGGGTAACAACGAGATCCAATAGCAAAAAAACAAAATGTAAGCCAATCGGCCACGTAAAGTTTGTACGCGAAAAGGCCTGAATGAAAATTTTTATTAGAAAAAACAGGCAAGCTGCTTGGGATGAGTAAAATCTAGGTCGATGGTTTCACTCAATTATTCCTAAAACATCGACAAAGGCATGATTCAAGGGCTGAATGTGAGTGAGGATTTCATTCGTGTGATCTCCAGACTCATGTCCAATCACTACACGTTAGATGCACATCTCCTTCGAATTGGACTTTCCGAGGCTAATCATTGTGCTTGTAGCGAAGCTTATCGCAACATTGATCATGTCGTTTAGACATGCATAGAGTATCGTGAAGTCAGATCTCAACTAACATTCTTGTATGTCGTGACCTTCCGTACATGAAACTTCTTTATCATTTCATAAAGACAATTGGAATATCTGTTAAATCATTGGGCCTTTCAATTTTATGTCAGCCCTCCTCTTCCTTGAATTCAATCCATAACTGTTATCTATCTAACTTTGAATAAATGTGTAGTACTGATGCAAACCAACCTGGAATAGTTTAAGAGAACATCAATAGAACATGTACAAATGTTTTCATGTAATTTAAGGTAAATAATCGCTCCACAAACCAGGAAATAATCGCTTCACAAAACCAGGTCATAGGCAAGGCATAGTCTCCGACTGGAACCACGACTTCTCAAGCCACTTTGACCTAGGCTAATTCTGTCCATTAGTATAAGGTATCCTCACTCATCAGAGTCACCTCAACCTTCTGCCAAGTATCATTAACATAGTTGCTAGCATGAATCTGATTCGCTTCCTTTCCACAGGTAATCGGTTTAAATTAACCCCCGGAGATCTCTGAGATGCCTGGAGATGACTGCTATGGCTAGTGGCTATGCTGTTGTTCAAAAGCTTCACCGAGCTAAATTCTCCGAAACTGGCTCGCCTGCATAAAATTTGGAAGATACCATGGCACAAAGCAGAGCTCCCTAAAATCGGAACTTTCTTGACACAATCCCCAGCGGCCGGACCCCATCCAGTCTGACACCGGTACGGGGATTTTTAAGGAAAAGTCGTGAGTCACTTTGTCAGGCACTGACGAGCTACCAGAAGAGTGCTACCTCAAAAAACACAGAGAACAGCGAGCTATGTCCCGTCAACTATGAACGGAACACAGCCAGTTAACGTAATGTAATACAAAGGTTTTGCTTTTTATCTAAACGCTCAACTGATACATCTTTCATGAATCTTGAATGCGGTATGAACTCGTAGTACAGTATACATTTAGTTTTCAAAGGTTCTTTTTATAAATAAAAGTCAATCGATCTAATCATCTTGAATATATTACATCTACTCTTGCATGAGAAGAGTAGTTGCAAAAATTATTTTTTTAGTTTTGATTGCATCACTGGGTTATAGCCATTACTAGAGTGATGACGATGGTATCAAATTTGTGATTTAGTCAAACCAACTAGTGGATTAACTACACGCTGTTAGATGCTATTTTATCGATTCAAATCAGTGCGAATTACGATTGTTATAATTTTAGATGTTCTAAAATGGTACAGTTCGCGAGAACGCTCAACGCTCTCTCTTTCGAACGATCGGAGCTAATCGTGAATCGAACATGGCGACTGTAATTTAACCCGAACTAGAAATCAAATTGGACCAGATCAAGAGTTATTAGCTACTCATGTATTCCTTTCAGAATACATTGATTTTTGCAATACTCATGCGATTGTGAATTTAATTTCCCGCAGGGTATTCTTGTTCAAAATTTACAAAGGTACTTAATTTTTCATTGATTCTCAGTCCAATTTCTGAGTAATCAAATTTTCTTTAAGAGAAACGCATTGATAACAATCGAATCGGATTGTAATCAGATTCTACTACCTAACCCCTGAGAAGTCGAATAATGTTCGATAGACAAATCAATTTCGAGTGCACTACATTTCAACCAACATTTTAACTTTACAAAAATCACTAACCAAACATGCTAACCATATATGAAATTCCCAACTTAACCAACGACAGTTGATATTTGAATAAAATACCATTATATATTTCTTAAAATATTTTACAATCTACAATATTCTAACAATTTTTGTCCACTCCCCTACCAACAGAATACGAGTTGTGTTTCTCGGTGGGAGGGAATAAAAACAAGTCGCATACTAAAGCTTCGCTCTATCGACGGCTACTAAGATTACGATCGATCGTGTAGATCACCAAACGAACATGTCGATCATATGTAGGGGAGCACCGGCAAAAACTGATCGGACAGACGATTGACTCTGAAATCCAAAACGCTTGTTCCGAGATAGGAACAATTTTTTCCAACTACTCCGTGCATTTGGTGAATTCAGTTTCCCGCCGGAGTACTAATTCTAATTGGGAAGAGCATCAGATCATAAGTGATCGGGTGTCTGGTTTTTAGATTGGAACAACTATTAAGAATCGAAAGTCTCCATCGCTCACACGCAACACTACTGCACTACTGAAGGAAGAGGGTAACTGCTACTGCTTCTTTTACATGACTCATTAAACTGCTTGTCTATACTGTTTGTGAGACAGTTCTTTAGTCACAGACTAACAGACATGACAGTATGAGTAAATTCTTTAAAAAAAATACATTTTCGTGATGCACTAGTTCCACTTATATTGTACAGCGCGAACTATTTACTATCGGTACACCCCTTGTGTTATGTAAAAGTTTTTTTACTAGTTGGTTCCCCCTCATTTGTCAACACCAATTATTGGATTACGTTGTTAATATATTTAACTTTTTTAGCGATGTTGGAAGGTAACCATTTTTTTTTCTCAACGTTGTTCATCTAGACTATTCTTGATTGTGTTGGGAATTTTCACCCGAAATTAAATGGCGGCAGACCAGAAGCAAGTAAATATTATAACATTGACAGCTGTCTAGTAACCCCATGTACACTAAGACAACTGGCAGATGATGGCGTGGTTTAAGTTACTGGACCCAAAGCTATTGATCTGCAAAAACCATTGCAAGATACCTTAGTTAACTTGTCCGTTCGGGCAGTTCATCTGGATATCGAATTCTATGCGGAAAAAACAGAGCTGGTCGTTTTTTCAAGAAAGCATGATCCCGCGCAGTTTCAACTCCATATGATGGAAAGAATGATCGCGCAGGTTTCAACTTTTAAATACCTCGGGGTGTGGTTCGATTCCAAATGCACGTGGGGAGGACACATTAGGTATCTGATAACGAAATGGCAACAAAGAGTAAATTTTCTTCGAACAATAACAGGATCTTGGTGGAGTGCTCATCCGGAAGATCTAATAAAATTGTATCAGACAACGATACTTTCAGTGAGGGAATATGGATGCGTTTGCTTTCGTTCCCTGCAAACTCTCATATTATCAAACTTGAGCGAATTCAATATCGTTGTTTGCGAATTGCTTTAGGCTGCATGCACTCGACACATACAATGAGTCTTGAAATTCTGGCGGGAGTTCTTCCAATGAACGATCGTTTTTGGGAGCTTTCATTGCGACTGCTAATAAGATGTGAGGTACTGAACGCAAAGTGTCTTTATATTTTTGCAGGGTTTGTTATTTGCATGCGTTATTCTAATATAAGAAATAATCTGAGTGCACTAATATAACAAATACGCTAGTGCATGCTCGCGATAAATATTCCAGCATCGAAAATGATTTGGAACACAGGTGAAATTTGCCTAATGGGCCGTGGAAGCCGCTGATAGTTCCTGCCAAAATATATTTGATTAGTTTCCTTCATGAATTTGGTTACGATTGCCGGTACACTCGATTTTACTACGTGTTTCGATAAACTGATAGCCGGTGACGCTGTGAAAAATTAAAAGAGCAAATTGTTGCAAAACACAACCGCACTAATTAGCGTATCAAGTTGATTGTCGTATGTTTGAGAAGTACGCTTCCGACGATGGCCAGGAGGTGTGTACGATATGATTTTGCTTGCAGTTGAATATTGGTTCTGACAGATCAAGCGGGAGTTGTAACCGTCAAAAGTATCAAATTCGATAAGTTAAATGCAGGTATTATTTAAGTTGACATAAAAACTTCAGCCCAACTGTCTGAAAGCGGTTTACAGAAAAAAGATTGCTTCATGTATTTTTTACACAAACAAAAAAATCTACTCTTAAATTCGGAAAGGTGAACGAACTTATGAATGATATAGGGCACAGCCGAACATCATTCGGTTAGACGAAATAATACTAATGGTCATGATATTAATAATCATAGAAAAGTATTCCAAAATTATTTATGAATAAAATTATAAGATCGTATAGTAACATAGTGTACTGTTAAATTGAATCTAGATCAAAATGGTTTTTGATTCACAAGGTCAAATGTTTAATAAAATCACATTAGGACTCAATTTGCATGAATACTTTTGAATTGATTTCCACAAAAGTTGGATATAATGAAAAGTCTCATGGTTTAATATAGCCTGCTATTGTATCGCATCCGGATCTATGTTCCGTTCTGGAAGACAATGTAAAAATGCGTCGTTTTGATGTGTGTGTGTCCAAATCTCACTATTGTGACTTTGAGAAAATTGAGTGACAATATTTGTCACACACAGACATTTGCTCAGATCTTCGAGCTGAATCGAATGGTATATGGAATTTGGTTGAAAGGCCCATTTTCACATTGATTGTATAGCTATTCAATATGTGAGAAACGCAAAAATTATAAACCTGTAACCGCACCATTTTCACCAGTTAATAAGTTATTCCGTACGTTATTATGCCATATAAAGCAATTTTGTTCACAGTTTTCCTTCTCAAGCATGTGCATGTGATATAAAATAGAAGTGTGAATTTAACACACATTTTAGTTGATAGGTTCAAACAATTTTTTTTAATTTTATTCTATTTTTGAATATAAAAAGGTAATCAATTTTTATATTTCCGATATAGAACCCAAAATCTTTTTTCGAATCAAATCCTCATACGTTATAGCATAAATCTTTTTCTTCAAAATATCTTTTCGTACTAGACCTACTGATATCGACTTTGAAACTTCAAGATTTCTGAGTCGGTTTGCAAAGTGATTACATAGCCAAACTGTATGAGAAAGGCAAAAATATACCAAACTTGACTATCACAAATAGGCGAACAAGGATAGTCAGGTATAACTACAAAGCTTATCAATGAAATATAATGGCAATTCATAATACATTCTATTTTGTTGGGACATTGCAAACAAAACAAAATTGAATTGATAGCCGTTTTTTTATTTATAACAAAATGGGAATAGTTAATACTCCTCCTCTCAGAATATCCAGTCAAATATGTTATTTGACTTGATTTAGCCGATTTAGGCAAGCGATTCCGATCGAGCGCATATTTTGAGAATAGCTAAAAAGATTACCAATTTCGGTTTTCTGCCTAAAAAAGGCGGGTGGGTAATGTCAGAGACATGACTGGATGTCGTGAATACGAAAACAACTGACATGTTCCTTAACACTTCCGAATATCAATTAGTTGATCAATTGTATGAATTTTGCAAGCATTCCCCTTTTCCACATTTTTCGCAAAAACAAAGAAGGCTTCACTTGATCTAGATTACTGTGAATTTCATACAGCGAAAAGTGCAAAAATCAAACCAAACAGTTCTAGATTTTCACTAAACTGAGGATATTTCCCTTCGATTTGCGAGCAAGAAATACTAATAGTTCTTTAGAAATCTTGTAGAGCCGTTAGAACGGCTGATTTTGTGTAATGCTCTCCACCGTTGCTTTTTCACCAATGCAAATGACTGGCAGCTGTGACGTAATCGCTCTTGTCGGAGGCGAAACTAGCTTTGCAAACGACACAAAATACATCTGCTCGCAGTGGCGATAGAATCCAAACTGATCCAATTTTTGTTGAGAGACTTGTGTTTGATTTCGTTTGTAGCTTTTTCACTAATGGACGGTTCTAACGGCTATAAAAATAGCAGCATATAGAATTTTAATTTCGACATTTCATTTCGGATTTGCATTTCATTGAAAGAAACTGTCCGGATGCTGTACGGGATTCATTCCTGCCTTTCAGAAGGACCAAATTGTGGAACTCACTACGATATTAAACACTGTTCGGAACATTTTTCTCGAACGATTTGTTGTACAGCGGCAGATATTTTGTTCTCTTCCTCAGAACGCGTTCTGATTGGCTGGTGTTGACATGGGTCAAATGAGACAGGTTTTTCAATAGTGTACTATTGAAATACTTCAATGCTTTTTCTTTACACGCTTAAGTTGAAAAATTTCGATTCTATTGGTAGTTAGATTATATAAATCCTTCTACAGATCACTGAGCTATGAACTTTAAAAATACGAGAAAGGCAAACGCGCCTTATGAATTATCCTCTTTGATACTCGTTTATACCAAACATTTCAGAAAAGTTTAATTTTGAATTATTTGAGATTATGTCGCACAACTGAATATTTTATCATAAAATTGTAATCATATTTCCGATGGCATGTAGCAAAACTTATGTTGATTCGTTAGATACAACAAGAGATATTCACGATCAAAAACTTATCACTCTCTCAGAGGGTAAATTTTGAAAAGGCACCCCATAGTAAAGTAAGTCGTATTCACGACAAAAAAATCAATTAAATCCTTTTCCGTACATCATTCACCTTTTCATAGCAGAAATTTTGAAAATCTCGATTTTTCGTTTTATATTTCTGCTGTCACTTAACTCACAGGTATCGACTCTAAAACTCACCCCCGGTGACTTTTGTCACTCAGATTGGACTGCAGGAATACGGTGAGAGTTCATCCTGATGACTTTTGTCACTTCATTCGACTGTCAGAATCGCGTGACTCGACTTATCTCACCTCACTCGACTCGCAGAATAAGGGCCATTGATGATGGCACAGCGAATCTAACAGAATATCGTCATTGCCAGGGCTTCGGCCATGGTACAATAAATTGTTATATGGACATATACTGTTTAAATTATGTCGCTTATAGGCACATCTGTTCAATGAACGATACTCTCAGATGAATTATCATGCTGTGATTGTGATGAAAACCATGAAACCAATTATTTTACAAAGTCCTGTCAGACCAAAAATTTGACATTTTTATGTAATAGAATTGAATTTAAAATCATTAGATGTACCTAAGAATTCGGAAAACCGTTCGGCTGCCACGACTTGCTCTTTTAAAACACCAATTATTTCTAATGTATCTGTCAGTCAATAAACAATGTTTACGATTTCAATACGTTGATGGGCAAATAAATCAAATGATAACTGTTAAAATACACAATATATCGATCTGTTTTTGCCTTTCTCATACAGAAAGGTTATGCAATCACTTGAAAAACCGACTAATGAAAATTGGACAAGTTTCATATACCATTCGACTCAGTTCATCGAGCTGAGCAATGTGTGTGTGTGTATGTATGTATGTGTGTATGTATGTGTGTATGTATGTATGTGTGTATGTGTCAAAATCTCACTAGGTTTTCTCGGAGATGGCTGAACCGATTTTGACAAACTTAGATTCAAATGAAAGGTCTTGTGGTCCCATACGGAATTCCTGAATTTCATCCGGATCCGACTTCCGGTTCCGGAGTTATAGGGTAAAGTGTGTTACATATTGTACACCGTCACTTAAACCGGCGAAACAAAAAACGTAAAAAAATTTCTAAACTGGTCTCATAACTACACAAATCGATAGTTATTATCAGTAGGCAACTAAACAAACCGATTCCGGCTATCCTGGTCCCCGGTATCCGGTTCCGGAAGTACCGGAAATAGTGGTCATACATACCAAAATGAATCTCACTCACTTTTCTCAGCGATGGTTCGACCGATTTACATAAACTTAGATTCAAATGAAAGGTCTAGTGGTCCCATACGGAATTCCTGAATTTCATCCGGATCCGACTTTCGGTTCCGGAATTATAGGGTAAAGTGTGTTCAATATTGTACACCGTCACTTAAAATATTTTCGGATGCAACAAACATTTAAATCGTAATTTAGAGTGCGTACTAGTAGAGTTTGTACGTCATTTTAGTTGGTGGCCGTACGAACCGACTTTGATTATACCGGTTCTCGGATTCCGGTGCCGGAAGTGCATATAATAGTAAATCCATTTCGTTTACTTAAGGATGACTTACTCAATCAAAGCACTGTTTTATTCTGTATGTTATGCATAAACAATCTCTTGGTTTCTTTCAAAAATCGAAGAGAAAAATTTTGAATAGAATACCACAATATTATATACATGAGAAAGGCATCATTACACCAATAGGTGGATTAAAACAGGGTTTTTCTAATAGGATTCTAAATGCTCGTAGAGGAATCAGAAAGTTATTCATGATGAACTCTCCGCTGGTTTTAAACCAGTTTTATTTCCAATATCATATCTAATTTATCTTCTATGAGAAATCTTTCTACAATTGATCTGATTCTAGCAGATCAATCAATAACATTCAGGGTTTCAAATTAAGCAATGATTAGTTCAATTAGTTGTATATTCTACCAGCTTAGAACTAATCGACTAGAACACTATCGAATGTAAAACCTAAAATTGTTTTGGGAAATATAGATGTAGCCGTGCAATTTGAATCATTACTTTATTGAAGTTCCAAAAGCTAAAACTAAATTCAATTCACCTTCATCTAAATCAATATCAACGTTCGTGTGATCCTACTATGGAATAGTTGAGGACCTTTAAAAGAAAATTAAATATAGATTCACCGAACAAATCAATCCATTTTCTAAATCTTTCTAAGATTCTATACTGATCTTCAGAAACCAGTTTCAACTCTCAAAAAAGGAACTCAAATACTTTCTGTAAGCGATGAATAAGATCAAAGTCGACAACTCTTCTAATTTTGCGAGTCCTATTGATATCTAACAGAAATATAAGCATAACACAAGTATTGTCTCAAGATGACATTACTGAGACGAATTATGATGATACAAGGGCAATCATTAGCAAACTTCAAAACATGAAGGCTCTGTTGTTAAATAATTTTCCCTATGTTACCTTGAGATTTTACCATAAATTGTGCAGATGTGTTGAATACTTATTTAAAAATTTAACAAATCCAAATCCAAATTAGCCTTATTTTTCAAAATGAGCTTTCATTATGCTGTTATTGATAACAACTAAAAAAACTGATGCTTCCGGTTTGATTTAAAACTGCCTGCCATCCTCTAAAAATCGTTGGACGAGACATGGGGTGTTGGCATATTTCCAATGGACAATAAGTTTTTTCAACACTTGTACTGAACATTCCGGTCAAACGCAAAATTGGGTATTGTCTCCTACTTTTCAATAGTTGAAAAAAATCATTATTCTAACAACTGTTACGCATAGGTGAGTTAGTAATATTTTTCCCGGTTTTTCACTAAAATTCCCGACTTTTTCCCGATTTTTCCCGGTGAAATCAAATTCCCGACTTTTTCCCGGTCACTTGCCACCCTGCTACTGGGTTTGGTACATGGAACAATAATGTTTCGGCTTCAAAAACCTGCATCTGTTTATATAGCAGAGTTAGAAGCAGTTAATTATAGTTTGAGTGTAATCGTCACATTATCTCCAAACCATTATTTTCTCTTCACAGATAGCCTGAGTGCAATTGGAGCCATTCACTCAAACGCTTCTGGTAAAAATGAACCGTTTTTCTTGGGCAAAATAAAACAATACCTGAACGACATTTTGAACAATAATTATCAAATCACAATAGTTTGGGTCCCGACTCATTGCTCCATTCCAGGTAATGAAAGAGCCAATATTTTAGCCAAACGTGGTGCTATTGAGGGTAACATTTATGAGAGACCGATTGCTTTCAACGAATTCTATAGCGCGTCTCACCAAAGAACACTTGCCAGCTGGCAAGCTTCTTGGGATAAAGATGATCTGGGTCGGTGGATGCACTCAATTATTCCTAAAATATCGACAAAGGCATGGTTCAGGGGACTGGATGTGAGTAGGGATTTCATTCGTGTGATGTCCAGACTCATGTCCAATCACTACACGTTAGGTGCACATCTCCTTCGAATTGGACTTTCCGAGACTAATCATTGTGCTTGTGGCAAAGGTTATCGCGATATTGATCATGTCGTTTGAACATGCGTGGAGTATCGTGATGTCAGATCTCAACTAATAAATTCCTCTTGTACCCAAGATAGACTATCCAATGTCCCAGTTCGCGACATTCTTGCTTGTCGTGACCTTCCTTACATGAAACTTCTTTATCATTTCATTAAGTCCATTGGAGTTCCAAATTAAATTTTATTTTCTGTTAGACTCCTATCTCTTCCATGAGTTCAAAAAACTATCTTATATTGAATAAAAGTGATGAACTGATACAAACAAACCTGAAATAGTTATAATATTGAATGGTAATAAATAGTTATGCTTTTGATATTCTTTATTTGTAGTGTATGACATATTATTAAATCTTGCAACACTGTAACGATCGCAAACCAGAATAAAACCGAACCTTATATAAAACGGAAGTGATTCGTTTTCAGTATAAATTTACCGAGCCAACCATCCACTTTTCCTACCAATTACCAGTTTTGAGCTATCGTTGGACATTTTTTGGTCCTTCGAACCGGATCATGGTGGAATTTTGAATGGTTCCGGCGATTTGTGAAGTGTTTATTAGCAACGTTTGCTAATATCGGCGCAAGGCCAAAATACGCGTTGGTGGTGCTCCGCCACCAATATGTGCCCGTGGCACGAAAGACTGGACAGTCGCCATCTTGACGAGATATAATATCGACGCAGCTCGATAAGTGTGTGCCCGTGGCATGAACAACTATCGATCGCCATCTTTGCGTGCGCAAATGATGTGATGAATAAGTGCCAAAAGTGGTTGAATGGCAGCCATTTTGAAAAAGTGAACTCTGTAAACAAAACAAAAAAGATTAATGAGTGAAAGTGCAACACCACGTTTACCGTCGAGTGAAATTCAGCGACGAAACATTCTTGACGCGCTCACTGGATCACATATTAAACAAGACGACGTAGTGGATCGTATCCCGACTGTTGCCCAGCAGAAGGCTTCACAACAGGCATTAATCACCGAGCGCAGAATGGCACAAAGTTTAGAGGTTCTGTTAGATCGGCAAGCGTTGCTAACAGAGAAGTTACTGCGTATGCGTGATACACTTCAGGAGGAAACCATTAGCGTTCATCTTCTTAAACTTCATGTAGAGACACTACGTCGGACAGCGGACGAATTCGAAAAAGTGTACTCCGAAATAATTCCTTTGCTTGCGAAAGAACGACGTGCAGCAACTCGGATTGAGTACTCAAATTTCGAATTAATACATAACGATATATACGTTACGTTGCAGACGAGAATCGAACAACTAGATCAGCAATCTAAAGTGCAAGGATGTCGAAACATTCCATCGACTGTTTCTTCATTGGCTCCGGTAGCCCCTGTGTACGTGCAAGCACCTGCACCTCACTTGCAAGCTCCATTCCCGACGTTTAACGGTACTCTGGACAATTGGTACAGCTTCAAATGCTTGTTTCAAAGTATCATGGCGAGATACACAAACGAAACTGACGCCATGAAGATTCTTCATTTGCGAAACTCATTGACGGGGGAAGCAAAGGACAAAATAGACCAGGAAGTGGTTAACAACAGTGATTATGCAACAGCGTGGAAGATTCTGGAAGATGCCTATGAAGATAAACGCTTAATTATGGATACTCACATTGACGCTATCTTAGAATGCCAGAAAATCACGAAGGATAATCGTAGTAGATCGTTATCAAAGATGGTTGAGCTTTGCGTGAAACATACGGATGCCTTGAAGGGTCACGGATTTCCAGTCGTAGGTTTGGCAGAGCTAATACTTGTGAACGTACTCTATAAAAAGCTTGATAAGGAGACACAGGAGCAATGGGAGACCAGGTTGGGTAACGATGAGCTTCCAGATTTTCATGAATTCATCGATTTTTTGCGTGAACGAGGACGTATTCTACAGCGAACAAGTCGATCCCAACAAGTACTTGGACATCAAGCAGCAATATGTCCAAATAAGCGGCAACCAGTCAATCCAAAATCTCACTTGCCTTCTAACTCATTCGTACAAATAGCAAAGGAGATTTGTCCATGTTGTAAATCGGAGCATTCTATTTACAAATGTGAGAAATTTAAAGCGTTACCTCTGTCTGAGCGAAAAGCATTTGTATTCAAGGTAAAATTGTGCTTTAATTGTCTGAAATCCAAACATCAGGTCAACAAGTGTCCGTCGGAGCAAGGTTGTAAGATACAAGGGTGTGGTCGTAAACACCACAGCTTGCTTCATGGAAATGACTCTTCCAATACGGCAAACTCAGGAAAGGAAGAAAACGGTGAAATTCATGAAACGGAGTCTAACGACCAGTCTCAGAAGCAGCAGACGGCTCCGGATAATCGAAATTGTGCAACAAGTTTGTGTGCTAACAGCAGTGGTTTTAGGCACCAAGTTATATTGTCGACGGCGCAAGTATTGGTGCATGGACGAGGTGATTCACTCGTGAAATGCCGTGCTCTATTGGATTCTGGGTCCGATAGTAATATCATAAGCGAAAAGTTGGCAGCGAAACTAAACCTAAGGATGACATCCGTGGATTTTCCTATCAGCGGTTTGAACAATATCGAGACTCGAGTCAAGCATCAGCTAGCGACTAGTTTCCATTCCTGTAACAATCCATTTGAATCAAAAATCATGGATTTTCTTGTAGTTCCTCGTGTTACCTCAAACCTACCGATATTCAAAATTGACTCTCGATCGTGGTCAATTCCAGCTGGTATACGATTTGCTGATCCATTGTTTTACTCCCCAGGCGAGGTTGATATGATCATCGGGAATGAAGTATTTTTTGATCTTGTCAAAAGGGGCCGTCTGAAACTCGGAGACGACGGCATTACGCTGGCTGAAACGGAATTAGGATGGGTTGTAGCAGGCTTGGTACCAATCAAGACTACTGTTTCTCAACGGCACATGTATCAGCTGAACCGCAGTCAGGAATCACTGAATCAAACGATGTCTAAATTCTGGGAGTTGGAAAACGTTTATACGGAAAATTCATTAACTGCTGATGAAACCATCGTTGAACAGCATTTCGAAACTACTCACTACCGCGAAGTCTCCGGACGCTATGTTGTCCGATTACCATTTAATGGCATGGAGGGTCAACTTGGTGACTCTTATGATGCCGCTCGGAAACGTCTCGACAAGCTAATGGTCCAACTAGCGAAGAATCCAGTTAAGCAAAATGAGTATTACAATTTCTTGAGTGAATATTTATCATTAGGTCATATGACCGAAACTGTTGGGTGTACAGATGGTGGTGGTTATTATATTCCACACCATGCTGTTTATAAGGCTTCGAGTTCGACGACAAAAACAAGAGTGGTGTTTGATGCATCGGCCAAAACCACCACAGGTTTATCGCTTAACGACACACTTTTAGTGGGACCCACAGTACAAAACGACATCGTTTCGATCATACTCCGATTCTGCATTCATCAGGTTGTTCTAACCGCCGACATTTCAAAAATGTACCGGCAAGTAAAGTTGTATAAGGATGACTGCAAATATCAGCGAATCCTCTGGTGGAATAGTGACGGCCATTTGAAAACGTATGAGTTGCAAACCGTCACATACGGTGTTGCTAGTTCGCCGCATCATGCGACGAGAGTATTGCTTCAACTGGCAGTAGACGAAGGTGCTGATTTGCCACTCGCGGGGAGAATTATCGTAGAGGACAGTTACATTGATGATTTTTTGACCGGTGGTTCGTCAATTGAAGAAGTTATTCGCATCTATTCTGAGTTAACTGAGCTGCTACGTCGTGGTGGCTTTGAAGTGCATAAGTTTTGCTCAAACAGTGTCGATGTTTTGAACTCTATACCAACGGAGCTTCAAGAAAAACAAGTCAGCTTCGATGAATCTGGAATAAGCAACAGTATCAAAACTTTGGGATTAATCTGGAACCCCCAGGATGACTATTTCATGTTTCGGACCAATCCATTCGACTGGCAGAAGGTGCCGACTAAACGTAAAGTGTTATCGGAAATTGGTCAGCTTTTCGATCCACTCGGTTTCTTGGGTCCAATTATCGTGTATGCAAAACTTGTAATGCAGGACATTTGGCGTCTCGGTCTTGATTGGGATCAAGAGCTACCGGCTGAACTACTGGATAAATGGAAACAATTTCGACAGCAACTTACAGCCGTTAATCAGATTCAAAAGCCTCGATGTGTGGTTAACGATCGAGCCAGTACATTGGAACTCCATGGGTTCTCAGACGCCTCCAAACGAGCATATGGAGCGGTGGTATATATACGATGCATCACTAAGGAAGGTACGATCAACGTTAGTTTAGTGGCTAGCAAATCGCGTGTTGCCCCACTCAAACCAACGACGATTCCACGACTTGAGCTATGTGGCGCCAAGTTGTTGGCAGAGCTGGTTCTGAAGGTGATTTCTGCAATAAAAATTAGATTTGATGGTGTTCAATTGTGGTGCGATTCCCAAATAGTGTTATGTTGGTTGAGGAAGTCCCCTCATAGTTTCAATCAATTTGTTGCGAATCGCGTTGCTGCGATTGTCGAAATGACACATGGCTACCAGTGGAGTTATATACGATCGGAACACAATCCGGCAGATGTGATATCTCGAGGTCTGCTACCGAATGAACTTTTGCATAATAAACAGTGGTGGTGTGGTGCACCGCTATTAAGTGAAGAGAATCCTGTTTCGTATGAACTTGAACCGTTAGATGAATCTAATATTCCGGAGGTAAGGTCGGCCGTGGTGCTGACAGAAATACGGTCGAAGCCGGCTATCGTACTTGATCGATTGAGCAGTTACAAACGAATTCTTCGAGCATGGGTGTATGTCCATCGCTACATTGAACTGAAGGTGTTTAAACGGCAGAAGTTCGGTGAAATTACATCCGATGAAATCAGAGAAGCAGAGAGGTCAATTTTGTTACTTGTTCAACATGAAGTGTTTAGCGATGCTCGGAAGGTGTTAAATTCGAATTCCAATCAACGGATTCCATTCCCCAATTTGGCATTGTTCATTAGCGAAGACGGTCTGATTCGAGTTGGTGGCCGCTTGAAACATTCGGCGATCCCTTACGACAGCAAGCATCAAATTTTACTGCCACAGAAACACCACATCACAGAAATAATCACCCGCGAATTACACCATGAATATTTCCATGTCGGACAGAATGGACTTTTGGCTATCGTTCGGCAACATTACTGGCCAATTCACGCTAAGCAAGTCATAAAGAAGATAGTGTCATCGTGTCAAGTGTGCGCACGTCAGCGTCCTGTTCTTGGTGTACAGTACATGGGGAACCTTCCAGAAGTTCGAGTGAACCCATCGCCACCTTTTTCCAAGGTGGGAATCGACTACGCTGGTCCATTTATGCTGAAATTGGGAGGTCGTAGTACAAAACTCTACAAGGGATACGTTGTTGTATTCGTTTGTATGGTGGTAAAAGCCATTCATTTGGAATTGGTCTCAAATTTGTCGACTGACCAATTTATAGCAGCGCTACAACGTTTTTCTAGTCGCCGTGGATTACCAAGTGATATACATAGCGACAATGCAACTACGTTTGTCGGAGCACATCATGAGCTAGCAGCCCTGAGGCAAATGTTCGAAGACCAACAGCATCAAATAAAATTAGGCGAATATTGTAGTTCTAAGGGCATTCGCTGGCATTTCATCCCCCCAAGAAGTCCACACTTTGGTGGGATCTGGGAAGCGGGTGTAAAATCAATGAAATATCACTTGAAGAGAGTTGTTGGTGAGACACGACTTACCTTCGAGGAAATGAGCACTTTTCTTGCCCAAACGGAAGCCATTCTAAACTCGCGACCGTTGTGCCCGATGTCTGATGATCCCAGCGATTATTCAGTTTTAACACCATCTCATTTTTTGATTGGCCGATCAGGTGTGGCTTTACCGGTGCCGTCTTACAAGGACGAGAAAGTGGGACGCCTGAATAGATACCAACACCTTCAGCTGATGAATCAACACTTTTGGAGTAAGTGGTCACGCGAATACCTTCACCATTTACAAGGCCGTCAAAAATGGAACAAGAAAGTTAATCAAAATTACAAGGTTGGCTCTTTGGTCCTATTAGTAGAGAAAAATCTTCCATCTCAGCATTGGAAGAGAGGACGAATTGTTGCTCTGCATCCGGGCGATGACAACATTGTACGAGTAGTGGTAGTCAAAACAGCGAGTGGTGAATACAAACGAGCAATAACAGAGATTGCTTTGATGCCTTCTGTTGAAACTGAATTATCAACGGGGGGTGAATGAATGGTAATAAATAGTTATGCTTTTGATATTCTTTATTTGTAGTGTATGACATATTATTAAATCTTGCAACACTGTAACGATCGCAAACCAGAATAAAACCGAACCTTATATAAAACGGAAGTGATTCGTTTTCAGTATAAATTTACCGAGCCAACCATCCACTTTTCCTACCAATTACCAGTTTTGAGCTATCGTTGGACAAATATCATGTACAAAATAAATGTATTTCGTTTAATGTAATTTATAATAGCAACTCGCTTGATAAAAACAGTGTTTAGATTAACTAATGAATACCAACATACTTATATGATATTCGAAATGTATTAGGTTTAAAGTACTATATATTGTGGATGCCACGGCGAAGAAAAACTTATGTATATTGCCTATGAAATAAACGTATTTATGAAAAAAAGAGTTTTATTTGATTCAAATTTATATTTAAAAAATTGATTTAATTCAAACAATTTTTGAAGTTTTTTTTTTTTTCACCTTATGTAATTGTTTGGAGTTAACTTATATCGTTTTCCTTTTTGAACCTACACGTGGGCGACTCTGACTCCGAGTAAAACAAACACGTTGTACGCGCCCTAAACAACAACTCATAAAAAAGAAAAAATAAGCAAAGTCCCATGGATAATGTGGTGCAAAATTTTCAGTGCGAAACTACGCGATTGGAGTCCGCTTTTGAGCGACCCCAGGTTGCTAAAACAAACATCTCAAAAGTAGTTTGAGCGAGTCTGGGTCAGCTCTAGGGCTGCTATGATCAATACAACGAAAACGGCATTAAAGTATCAATATATTTGAATCTAATGTGTTCTATTTCTCTGCGTTTAACAAGTCCGTCTAGTTGCACCAGACAACCCGATAAATGTTTCCATCATCTCATGGAAACATACATACGGTACATACATACGGTAAATAAACTCCAGACAACCCTGTTTAGATTATACTATTTTGTTTTATTTATTTTAATCATACACTTTTTTGAATGGCTCTACCATCACTAATCTTCATACAATTGTGTTTTGCTTTCGTATATATTTACTTAGCATTTTAAGCTACCAGAACGTATATTCCTTTCCATTAGTTGGGTTTTCACACATTTAACGTTCACTTGCTTCTATGTTTATCATTTTGATTTGATTATTAGTTAGCCACTGTTATTTGTTTAACGTTTACCCGGGTTTAGCTTTATCTGTCTTTGAACCTGTTAGAATAGCTGGGATTACAATTATTCAATAGTGATGGGTTTTTTATTATTTTCACTGGACATTACTTTTACTATCATTAATGTTCTGGATATGAGTTGATCTAATCTTTAGGTAATATTCATCAAATAGTTGTACGATGTTTGTTGTTCAATATGTGTGTGTTTCTATTAGTTTTCTGCAATGCTTGGATTTTATACGATTTGTTGAGCGTGTGTGTGGCAACTGGAGAGATTGTGTGTTTATAAGTGAGGTCTTATGTGATTTTTTCAACCGTATACACTATAGCGTAGAATAGTTAGACTCTATTTGTATATGCTTGATTCATTTCCCAAAACTAAAAGTAATCAACAAAAATACAACAAATCGAGACCGTGTCTGCTCTGTGAGATTCGCTATTTTACTACATTCTGCTAGTTCTATTCTGCCGCTATCCTTATCAATCTCCACTCAAATAGCATTTGTCTACTTTTCATACCTTCTACGTAGGTTTTGTTCTACTTCTTCTAAATCAGTCACGATAGATTTGTTAGGAAGGAAACTGTTCACTCTTACAAAGCTACTTAGAACTGCATCGTAATTATAACTACTAGACCTTATAATATTTTTTGCAAAGCCAAGAAAAGGAAATAAACCTCGTGTTAACGTAAAGACTGTGTTTTTTCAGCAGTATTTTACAACATAATACAATATCTAGGAATAGATCTGCAACCAATCGCCTGGATAGTAGAAAAAACTTTTCTCAGTGATTTGCGAGAGTGACGAAAAGGAACCAAAACGTATCACAGAAAATTCATTCGATGACCGAGCACAAATAAAACTTTTGCTAACCAAATCTGCACAATTTGTCTGTTCAAATTGTCCGGAATTGAATTGATCAGTTGCAGTCCTTGTTAAGTGAAACAATAACTTATTATACAGTAATCAGTTGTGATAAATAATAGAGAATTACCGGTTCAGAGTGTGTATCAGATGAAGCAATGTACAACTATACAAAACGAGTTATACTAACTCAGCGACGAAAGCAGCAAAACAGCTTCTTCAAACTTCTTTCCGCTCGGATGCGGCGCAAAGTTTCCTCGTCCTCGCGCTCCTCTCGGGCAATAGCGGCCGCAATCAGATCTGGCCAACCATTGGAACCACCCAGCTCTAGCAGGGCAGTCCAATAGTTGGTCGCGTTCCGTCGAATTCCACACTCCGTCTGTTGATGCTGCCCAAGTTGCTGCCACTACCAGCCCGTACCGGTGTACGAATGAGGCACATCCGAGTACAGATGTTCGTCCAGTACCTTGAAGCGAACTCGCTGCCGGTAGTGATACTCCTTCAGGTAGGATTTCAGAGACTTTGGCAACGGCAGCTCATTGATGCCATCGTACGTCGTGTTGCTGACGATCGTCGCCCGACACAGCTGCTGAAGCGAGAAGCAAAAGTTCCTCTTCAACGGGTGTGTTAGCATCGGTTCGAAGAACATCACACAGGACGGATCCTTATAGTGTTCCAGCAGACCGGTCACGGTCGAGGACGTGTACACGCCTGGGTCACGTGAATCGAAACTGAAACGATATATGGAAAATAATACCAAGATTAGAAATGGAAGAATTGTGGAATGAAAATTCAAGGTAACACTTTCTAGTAGCCCAAGATCAGTTCGTTGTTTATCTCCCTCGAATAATAAAATAAACCTATTGACGAAACTTGTTGGTAGCACACACTTAGATTTTAAGGAACCTTTTTGACTTGTAGACGTAGTCACAAAAAGCCACTCTACATACTTTTTTTTTTCTAAATTCTGTATAAAATGTTCAAAATGACGAATGTAACAATGAGAGATTCTCTTTATTTACGCATAATGAGTGCGCGTGTTTATTTCCTTTTACCTCTAGCACTGAATCGCACCAAAGTGCTAGAGCAGAGCTATCAAATTCTCTGAAGTGTGTTACTCCAGGCTTGCTCAATCAAATCAAACAAAGTCGTTGTGTCATATCATGCATTTGTATTCCGTCACCATAACCTCACAAGACAGTGCTTTCTTCCTCTTTTCTCCACATTCCTACTTTCTTTCTTCATACTGGCCAGCTCCACTCATTCTTTCTCTACTCTTCCTATCTGTACAAATTTTTCTACTTCCTAGGCCCTTCACTTCTTCACTGATCTTATTTCGTGCACCACATTTCGACTCTTATTCCTCATCCTCCTGCGTGTCAAATCTCCAGCTCCTTACCCCGCTCAATACTACCTTACTTGACCGAGTCCGATGTACAAACTTCCGCAATGGTCGTAACTGAACTTAACGTCGCAATATTGATTGACGTTCAACCCGTCGGTCAGTGTTTGACAGTGCGGCCTAGTCCCGGTGCGATGAATCCGAGAGAGATCCGAAAAAGCGGTCCGAACAAGAGCCCTAAATTTGAACGATTATTCATCTGTCGCAGATGACAATGACCATGTGCTTGTCTTACCTCTATTGAGGGATTTTTCCGTTCGCGCTTCGACGAGTTGCTTCCGTTCTGAGAATGAAAGTCACGTTTGCTTTCTAGCCGGGGGTTTGTCGACGATGATCGATGTGAGATTGCAACTGATCTTCTATTGGCTTAGCGTTCCGTAACTCGTGTTGCAAGTGCAGAATCTTACGTGGATTTGTGAACCACTCATCGCTGCACTGATTACCTTCTTACCGTGTGGTGACGGCCGCTAAAATCAACTTCGTCAATCTAGTTTTTTTTTTGTAAACTGTTCGCACTTTGCCGCGACACCACTGGACTTCTCGATTGCTTCCCTTTACGGGTTTTTCCGGAAGATGCAATGACTGTTGTCACATTCAAGATAGTGTTGTTTTCTTGCTTATCGAGTGAGGGGTTTCCCGGTGCTGTTACACGCTAATTCATTTTATACTTATTTTCTATTAAAACCGTTTACTTATTTTACTGATTATAGCTTATATTATGGTCCACTATACACAAACGCAACACAACCTTACCACAGGCAGAGAGTTTTTTGTGAGCGCTGACAAGCAGCTCACAAAAAACTCTTAGACTCATTTCCACAAGAAATTTCATAGAGATAGAACAGATCCAAATGTTACCGACTTGGGTAGACCCCAAAATAGTGATAACTATATCATAACTAATATACGCAAGCCTTGTAGCTCGCCAGATCCAAGAGCTCAACTTTAAGCTAACTAACTAACAAACAAACATAACGGCAGCCAGTTCTGCCAAAGGTGATCTGAACGCCCACTAATGAGCAAAGGTCTCTACGCAAGTTCTTGTCCCATCTTCTGTGCTTCGCCGCGCCTGTGGTTCGACACTCATTAGATCTGTGCTAGTTCTAGAATGTAAATAGAACTAGAAATCTTACATTCAACAAAATTTTATACTAAATGTTGGCTAATCTTCGAACGATTAAATGGCTAAACTTAAATGCGCGTTGAGTAAAGGAGGCATTTCCGCGACCTAAATCACTATGAGCCCAGATAAGAGGATTTACCGCGCCTCCCGATCGCGTTGTTTTTGATTGATTTCATAGTGATCCCCATGCAAAAGAATACCACTTCGTTCAAGACCCATGCCTGCTATTCTTCCAACGTGACATATTTGGCTATTTTGCTTGAATAAAGACCTATCGCAATGATTGTTGGTAGATCAAATAATGTGTGGTTAGACCGTATTCGCCAGAGATTCTGAAGTGCTGGTCCTTTGAAGTGCAAGGATTAGCGAGGTTTCGCTTTTTGATTTAGGTCCTCGAGCCATTGCCGGAATACGTGTATGAATGGCACATTGCTCTTCGTCGTCAGCACCTTGCTCGCCGACTGCATAGCTGAATTATTTAATTCCTGGTCCAAATGATTACCGCCGAACGAGGATTTCCTCTGCAAAATAAAACTGTGGCGTGTCAGCCACCGTTTTGCGTGTTTTTATTTTCGTGGTTGGCAACTTCTGTTGCTTACATGGCTGATGTACAACTTTACTAGTCCGGTTTTATGTCTTTGGCATGATACTGTCCTTGTTTACCATCTCTGACATCTTCTAGCCTGTAAACATTGCAACCTAAAACTTTCACTACTGTAGCTGGGACGAATTTCGAGTCGAGCTTCCGATTAGTGTGATTGACTTTGGACGATTGCGTGAATGTTCGCCGCCAGACGAGGTCACCCGTCTTGAACGCGATTGTTCTTGTTCTCAGATTATATCGTTGTTTGGTTTTCTCATAATTGTTCTTTATGCGTCGCGTGATGAACTCGTGAATGCGACGGATCGAAGATAGCCGTACATCTTGCGCTACCTTAGGATCATCTGGTGTGTTTAAGTCTTGCTGCGTATACAGATCTGTGTGTAAGATGAGTTCTCGGCCAAAGTTTGCATAGTGTGGACTGACTCCAGTTGCTTCGTGCTTGGCACTATTGATGGCAGCCGCGATGGCCTGTAGATTCTCGTCCCAACCGCGATGGTCTTCTTCTAGCAGGGCTCGAATGCACGTGATCAATACTCTATTCACTCTCTCCGCATTATTTACCATGGGGCAGTAAAAGGCCGTCCTCGTGTGGATGATTTTGTGTTTGGAAATCCAGGACTTGAATGCAACTGATAGGAATTGCTTCCCATTGTCTGAGAGAATAATTCGTGGCCTCGAGTAACGTAGAAAGACATGTTGTTCTAGGAACTCCACCATTTTGGCAGAATCCGCTGATCTCATGGGGTGCACTACGACGTATTTTGTTACCCAGTCCACCACAACCAGCATCACTGTGTTTCCCGAGCGTGAGCGAGTGAATGGACCTACGAAATCAATTGAGACTAACTCCCAGGGGACGCGGGCTGGTTTAGGTCCTCCCATGTTCGGCATCATGGTTCTATTCGGTGCTTTGCTAGCCTTGCATATCTCGCATCCTCTAACGTATCGTGCTATGTCTTCCATCATCTTAGGCCAATAGAAGTTGGTTTGCAACTTCTGCCATGTCTTTTGAAAGCCCAGATGCGCTCCTGATGTTGAGTCATGGAATTTTGCGATTACTTCTATTCGTTGGTTCAGCGGTACAACCTTTTTCCATTTATGTGTTAGTGCACCTTCCCCATTTTTGCAGCTACAATTTTTATACAGTTCTTGGTTTACCATACGAAAATCTGGATATTTGTCGCTCTGCTCTTCGACCCGCTTAGTGAGTTTATGGTACCAATCATCGTCCGAATCATCCGCAGCAATTATAAATGTGTTCACGATTCTGGACAACGCATCCGGTACCACATTGATTTCTCCCTTCCTATATTTTATTTCAAAGTCGAATGCAGTCAGCCTTAGTATCCAGCGACTCATGAGTGCCGTTGGGTTTTTCATTGACCTTAGGTAGCTTAGTGCCGAATGGTCACAATGCACGATGAATTTGGTGCCTTCTACATAGCCTCGAAATTTCTCGATCGCTCTGATCACGGCTAGACACTCTCGCTCGGTTACTGAATATTTTCGTTCTGAAGCCGACAGTTTCTGCGAGAAGTAAGCTACAGGGTGCTCTTTTCCTTCATGCTCCTGGGTCAATACTGCACCAATGGCCACGTCACTTGCGTCACATGCAATCGAGAATTTCTTCGTATAGTCTGGCATGACTAGAACTGGCGCTGATACGAGTGCTGATTTGAGTTTCAGTAAAGCTTCTTCTGCTTCTCTGGTCCACTTGAACTTGGTTTTAGTCTTGGTCAGCTCCGTTAACGGTGCTGCGATCCGCGAGAAGTTCGCAATGAACCTTCGGTACCAATTGCACATTCCTAAAAATCTCTGTACCTCTTTCCTGCACTGTGGAACTGGAAAATGTACTATGCACTCGATTTTATCTTGGTCTACGTTCCATCCGTTTGGATTTAAAACATATCCGAGGTACTTGATCTCCTCGAGACAAAATCGGGATTTTTCAGTCGAAATCGTGAGCCCTGCTTCCGTCAGCCGCTTTGCAACTATGTCCAGCGTCTCGATGTGTTCGCTGAAGGTTCGGGAGCAGATGATGATGTCATCCAGATAGTGGAAAACATGTGGCTCTAGGTCCGCGAAAAGATGAGTCATTAGTCGCGCCAAAGCCTGACTTGCCGTGCAGAGGCCAAACGGTACCACTTTAAATTGAAAGTGCCCTCTTTGTGGAACCGTGAATGCTGTTAATGGACGAGAATTCGGTTCTAACGGTAATTGCCAGAAGGCATCTTTCAAGTCAATCGCTGAAATGAAAGTGCACCCGCTGAGATTGTTCATTATCGCTGAAATCTGTGGAATAGGGTACCCCTCGTTTACCATCACCGAGTTCAAATGACGGGCATCCAGACAAACGCGATACTGACCAGTCTTTTTCTTGACGGCTACTAAGGGATTATTCCATGGTGAGAACAGCGCCTCTTCTATTACGTCGAGCTCTAGCATCCGGTCGATTTCCTTATTGATCTCTTCCAGTACGTATTTGGACATGGGATAGTATCGTTGCTTTCGTGGTTTGGCGTCACCGATATCGATGCGGTGAGTGTAACGGTCAGTCCTTCCAAGTCTTCCCGGTTCAGGTTTTGGAAAACGGTCAATGACTCGTTTTAGGCTAATTATTTCTTCCTCCGATAGTTGCTTCCTTTTTTCTAATGGCTGGTTAGTCTCTGGTTCGAGTTCTAGGTTTGCCGAACAACAAACTGGTTTGATGTTAAATGCATTCCAGAAATTCATGCCAAATATCACACAAGTTGGCATCGTAGGAAGAATTAACATTGCTATAACTTCGTTCTTCTTGTTATACGCTATTGGTAAACGTACCACAGATTGAATTCCGTGCTCCGTACCATCCACTGTTTTAATGCTTCCCGCAAGTGCGACCTTCTGCAGTCCCAGCTCTTGCACTATTTTCACGTTGTCTCCACCAAGAATGGAACAGTTAGCTCCACTATCGAGCAATCCGGTTATGTGTTTGCCGAGCACCTGCACTAGTGCGTGAGGTCTATTGTCATTTTTGGGGTTTATGATCAAGGAACTAATTTGTATTAAATCTATTATCGTAGAGGGATCATGAAAATACTGCGAGGATTCTATACCCTCTCTTATTTGTTCCCCGCCAGTAAGTTTTCCGGCCGTTGAAGACAAGTCGGGCAGTTTCGAAGTGAATAACCTTTTTGTCCACAGCGGTAGCAGAACAGTATTGCTTGAGGTTTGTCGCAATCCATAAATCGGTGACCCTCTGCATCACAATTCCAGCAAATCAATCTTGTCGGTGGTGCTACAATCGATGGTTTCCGCGTGTTATGTTGGTTCTCAGATGTGGTTTGTTGTGACTGTAGATTTAATGACGGCTTTTCTGATGCTTCTCGACGGTCAAATCTCAGCCTCAGCGCGTTGACTTGCTGTAGTATTGTATCCATCCTCTGATTCAGTTTGTCTTCTTCAGGTATTGGTTGCTCTCCATATGCACCCTGGGATGATTGTGAAATGTATTCTATCTGGTTTTGCATATGTTCTGCCTCTAATGCATGCACTCTACCAAAACGCTGCAGTGGTTGCCGCTGTTTTGTGTAGCCTGGTGTACCTAGAGAAGGTTCTATCAATGCTTCTTGTGGAAAGGAGAAATGTCGTTGCTGCTGTTGCAGTTTTTTGAGTTCGTCGAGTTCTTTACATGCCTGAACCAGTGAGTATATGGAGTGTTGCGATGCAGCAATTGGCGCGTACGTTGTATTCATATTCTTCTTTATAATGAATAGTTTTTCTAAATTGCTCATTGGAGGGTCAACATATTGAGAAAGAATGGATATATCTTGATAGAACTTGTTGAAAGATTCATTTTCACCCTGCAACCGGTGGTATGCCTCTGCTCTCAGAATGTATGCGTAGTTGGTCGGTAGAAACTCGTGTCGGATCAGGCGCTTGAAATCTTCCCATGTTGCTAGTTGCCCAGTCGGGTAGAGGTTGCTGTACCAATTCAAGGCGTCATCCATTAATAAATGCTTGACGTTTCTTAACAGTATGTCATTGCCGATTTCCTCTGATGCAGCAAAAGTCTCGACTCGTTGCAAAAATGTGTTAAGCGACGATCCATCCTTCTCCCCTTTGTACCTGAATGGCCAGTTATGGATTGCCTTCAGCGTTCTTCTTTCCTCCAGTAAGGGCCCCTGTGTATTTTCATGCTGTTGATAATTCAAACGTCTAATTAACTCGTCACGTATTAGGTGATTTCGTTCTCTTGCATCGCCTTCCTGTACTCTTGGGTGTACGTAAGGTGGTGGTGGCATGCTGCTGAATGTGGGGTCCCGCATGCTCGATTCTCCATGTCCATTATACCCGTTGTTCTGTGACGGGTTAGGACCCAAAATGTTCGCTCCTCTTCCACGATACGAGCGCTGGGTTTGGAATGACTTTATTCCCGTCTCGTTTTCATATCGTGTTGAGTTACTCCGAGGTGTAACTGTAGCTGATGCATCTGCCAAGCTGCTCATGTCCCTGGATTGCTGCTGAGCTACTTGTGGCACTAGGTTCGCAGTTACCGATTGGTTTATAGGGTCTCCGTTGACATCGAATCCCCGAAGGTTGGCTTCTGCAGACGTGGACATTCGACGAGTGTCTTTTGGAATGGCACCCGTATTATCTTTTCTCGCACCATCACTGTTCACAGCTTGTTCACCATTTTTCTGGGAATTACCCAAAACATCGTCTATATCTTCTAACGAAAACTGCACTAATAACGATAGAGTTGCGTGTGTCTCTTTCAGATTTTCCGGTGGTTCCACGATGGCTAGTCTTTCACGGTAATGTGTCAAACGGGATAGTATTATCCGAACACTCGGAAGATCGCCGCGTTTTAACGCACTTTGCATTTCTGGCATCAATTCGCGAACCCGAATTTGACATTGACTGATATTATCTGCCGCGTCCATCACATGAGCGGAACTATTATAAATGGTTCCTTTAATTTCATCCTCTTGCATGAGCGCCCGTAAGCGAACGGATCTTGCTCTGCGAGGAAGTACGCCGAGATTATTCACGTGGCGCAACGCCAATTCATACCAAATCTCTTCTTCTGTCAGGCTTGATGGATCCATGATCCTTAAGGTCTATGATTAGCCAACTAAACAAAAGCAATTGAGTTGCAAAATCAGCAACTTAATGCAATACTCTTGGACCGTGACAAAACTCTATTTTCTTTGAAATCCAAAATAAACACTAACTATTAAATATGCATAAACCACAGATTAAAATGGTTCGTTTTGTTGGGCGCCATTGTTACTCCCGGCTTGCTCAATCAAATCAAACAAAGTCGTTGTGTCATATCATGCATTTGTATTCCGTCACCATAACCTCACAAGACAGTGCTTTCTTCCTCTTTTCTCCACATTCCTACTTTCTTTCTTCATACTGGCCAGCTCCACTCATTCTTTCTCTACTCTTCCTATCTGTACAAATTTTTCTACTTCCTAGGCCCTTCACTTCTTCACTGATCTTATTTCGTGCACCACATTTCGACTCTTATTCCTCATCCTCCTGCGTGTCAAATCTCCAGCTCCTTACCCCGCTCAATACTACCTTACTTGACCGAGTCCGATGTACAAACTTCCGCAATGGTCGTAACTGAACTTAACGTCGCAATATTGATTGACGTTCAACCCGTCGGTCAGTGTTTGACAGTGCGGCCTAGTCCCGGTGCGATGAATCCGAGAGAGATCCGAAAAAGCGGTCCGAACAAGAGCCCTAAATTTGAACGATTATTCATCTGTCGCAGATGACAATGACCATGTGCTTGTCTTACCTCTATTGAGGGATTTTTCCGTTCGCGCTTCGACGAGTTGCTTCCGTTCTGAGAATGAAAGTCACGTTTGCTTTCTAGCCGGGGGTTTGTCGACGATGATCGATGTGAGATTGCAACTGATCTTCTATTGGCTTAGCGTTCCGTAACTCGTGTTGCAAGTGCAGAATCTTACGTGGATTTGTGAACCACTCATCGCTGCACTGATTACCTTCTTACCGTGTGGTGACGGCCGCTAAAATCAACTTCGTCAATCTAGTTTTTTTTTTGTAAACTGTTCGCACTTTGCCGCGACACCACTGGACTTCTCGATTGCTTCCCTTTACGGGTTTTTCCGGAAGATGCAATGACTGTTGTCACATTCAAGATAGTGTTGTTTTCTTGCTTATCGAGTGAGGGGTTTCCCGGTGCTGTTACACGCTAATTCATTTTATACTTATTTTCTATTAAAACCGTTTACTTATTTTACTGATTATAGCTTATATTATGGTCCACTATACACAAACGCAACAAGTGGATGCAGATAGTTTCACAGAGGTGTACACGCCGGTGAGCACTCTGGTGTATGGTTTGCATAGAAGAAGCGTGGAGCAAAATAAAACAATTTATCGTTGAATTTTCGTTTTTTATAGCAAGGTTAGATCTACTCTCTATTAAATGAAGTTTACATAAGTGTTCGCTCAACATAACGCGTCAGTGATCACTTGGGTGTATTTAGGCGTGAGCACGTGAAAGCGATTCATGCGAAGAGAATGTGGTTTTCTCGCACAAGCTTCCTTAAACTCAAACTCACACTCAAAGTCTGTCTCTTGAACACTGAGAAGAAGTGCGCTTTCCTCTTTGTGTGGATCACACCAAATGTATCCGCAGTGTAAAAATGAAACTTACGCACTGGTGTATCACTGCTTGTAAGTCCAGCGCAATATGTATTGAAATTTGAAAATTTGGGTTGAAATTGATCTAGACTGCCTTTTGAAAAGGGCTAAATTGTTTTTAATAAATTTATTTTGAATGGTGTTAGCCGAGAAATGACCACCAATGGGAGTAATGGAAGTTATTTGAATATGAAGGAAACAGCCATCGAAAGTCATCGTATTTTGGTGGAAACCACCCCCCTGCTATGGAAGCTGGTTCCTGAAACCGACGCATTTTGTTCTGGTGGCGTTGTTGTCAATAATATGTTACCATACAATCAAAACCACACTGGTGTCAAATATTAATTTCTTCAAACCCAATATAAATAGAACTCTAGTCTAGTATTCTCTATAAAACAAGTACTTTGACCTTTTTTTGAATAAGAAAGAGAAATTGTGGTTTATTATAGTTTGATTATATTCCATCGAAATCGTTTCCTTATGTTGGTGCAACCGCATGTAGAAAAATGTGAACGTGTGAACACTGCTTAAACACAGCATTTGACAGAGAACTAGAACCAAAGAACCAAAATTTTCGGCTTCAAGCCAATTGTATGCAGATGACAATCGTGCCATCGTAGTGGTGGAAACATATGGTGAGCAAAATCAAACTGAACGATCTTGTCGGGCGAGGTTCGCACGGTTTAGGAAAGGCAATTTTTATTTGGTAAATTGTTCGATCAAGAACAGTTACAAACACAAGAAGAACTTGCAAAATCACTAAAAGTTACTAAGCCAGTCATTTGCCAACAATTAAAAGCAATGGGAATGATCTGAAAGGTATACAATTTAGTGCCGTATGAATTGAAACCAAGGGACATCGAGCTCCGTTAATTTACGTGCGTACAACAGCTTCGACGATTTAAAAGAATAAGAGTTTTTCCATCGAATTGAAGATTGACGATAAAGTCGGTGGAACCAGCTGGATATGGTGTATTATGAGTGGAAGGTTCACGGGAAACACACAAAAGGGGCTGCTATTACACAAATATGACATTTGTCGGAATGACGCTATCTACTTTCTATCAAAAGTTATGGTGGGGTGCCGACAACCAAACACTCTACCCTATAATACGCCATCTCGTAAGAACACCACGTGCTATTTCAACGGAAACTAAGATCGTAGAGTTATTGTCCATTAGTGTAACTGAGCCTAAATTTGTGAAATTAGCTTAAATTTAAATTAAACTTAAATTTAAATGAACTTTGTATACATTTCACAAAAGTATTCTATAGAATTTACGAAAAAAGTGACGTAGATATTACGTGATACAAATGTGGACTAAGAGTTCATGAGTTCATTCTGTGCTATCTATACTTCACATAAGTATTACAAGAAAAGTTCTATGGATAAAAATCACATACGTTTTCACGTAGCATTGAAGTGAGGATTTTTCTGAGTGTATGGCAGATAATGCACGAATACGGTTTCCCGGAGAAACTGACGCGATTGGTCAAAGCAACGATGGATAGAGTGATGTGCTACGTCCGAGTATCTGGGACGCTCTCGAGTCCCTTCGAATCTCGGAGAGGGCTATGCCAAGGTGATGGACTTTCTTGTATCTTGTTCAACATTGCCTTGGAAGGTGAGATTCGAAGAGCGAGGATCGACACGAGTGGCACGATCTTCCGAAAGTCCGTACAACTTTTTGGCTTCACTGACGATATTGATATTGTGACACGTAACCTTGAGAAGATGACGGAAACCTACATCGGACTGAAAGCTGAAGCTAGGCGTATCGGACTGGCCATAAATGCGTCAAAAATAAAATATATGAGAGGAAGAGGCTCTAGAGAAGAAACACCACGCCTCCCACCACGAATATTGATAGACGGTGACGATATCGAGGTGGTTGGCGAGTTCGTGTATTCGGGCTCACTGGTGACCGCCAATAATGACACCAGCAAAGAAATTCATAGACGTATTTTGGCAGGGAATCGTGCGTACTTTGGACTCAGAAAAACCTTCCGATCGAGAAAAGTACGCAACCGCACGAAACTGACCATCTACAAAACGCTCATTAGACCGGTTGTTCTCTATGGCCACGAGACCTGAACTATGCTGGCAGAGGACCAACGCGCCCTCAGTGTTTTCGAAAGAAAGGTACTGAGGACCATCTATGGCGGAGTGCAGATGGAAGACGGAACGTGGAGACGGCGTATGAATCACAAATTGCAACAGCTACTAGGAGAACCACCCATCGTACGGACAGCTAAAATCGAACGTTTACGATGGGCTGGGCATGTCATAAGGATGTCGGACGACAGCCCAGTGAAAATGGTTCCTGAATCTAATCCGACTGGTACAAGAAGAAGAGAAGCGCAGCGAGCAAGGTGGATCGATCAAGTGGAGGGTGATCTCAGAAGCATCCGTGCTTTGAGTGGCTGGCGACGAGCAGCCATGGACCGGGTTATGTGGAGAAGTATGCTTGATACAGGATTAACAATATTGAAGAATCCGGTACCCTGAGCATTTTGAATTTTTCAAATAATGCTTTTGATATTTCTATGCAAATAAACTCAAAAATAGCTCTGATTATAGTGTTCAAGTGGGTAACGTAGCCTAGTTCCTCTGGTATGGAAGAACGTTTCGCTTAAAAAGAACCAACCATTTCTATACATTTCGCGTTTAGTTCAAATTTACGTAAGTACCTTAATGACGCCTGTTAAAGGATCTCTAATGGAAAGAAAGCAATGAAATTGACATTGCGACAATTTCACATCGCTGGAGAACCATGATACTGACTTGGAAAACGTAAATTTATACATTGTTCGTTATTAATTGCTCTTAAACTCAGCATAAACACGGGTTCTTTGACTTCCATGACTACTACTAGGAGAAAGGTCATTTAAATATAAAATTTATTTGATTTAATCTGTAGAATCATATTATAACACATGGATCAATAAGTCCCGAGACTAACAATGGAAACAACATTTTTTTGTAAATTTTTTTTTTATTCATCAACATAATCACCTTTTAGGGTGATACAATGGTTCCAACGTTTTTCCAAATTTTCAATACCATGTTTATAAAAAAAATTATCTTTTGCTTCAAAATAAGCTTCAGTTTCAGCGATGACCTCCTCATTTGAGCCAAATCTTTTTCCCTGGAGCATTTTTTTAAGATCAGCAAAGAGCCAGTAGTCACTGGGGGCTAAATCTGGCGAGTATTGGGGGGTGGGGAAGCAGATTAAAGCCCAATTCGTTCAATTTCGCCATTGTTTTCATTGCTGTTTTTGTTCCATCGAAAGCAATCGCGGCACCCACTTGGAAAAAACCTTTTTCATGCTCAATTTTTCATGAAGGATAGTAAATACACTTCCATATGATATCTGTGTCATCTCAGCAATCTCACGGAGCTTCACTTTACGATCTTTCATTATAATTTTTGTCACTTCACTCACATTTTCCGGTGTAACGGCGTTCCGCATCATTTGTGTCGGTACGACCACGTTTAAACTCGGCGAACCACCGACAAATCGTTGCTTTTGATGGAGAAGAGTCCGGATAACATTTTTCAATCCATTGTTTCGCTTGCACGGTGTTTTTACCCATTAAAAAACAATGCTTTATCAAAACACGAAAATCGTTTTTTTTTTTTTCATTTTTTAAACAAACTACAAAACGACTTTACTCCAACATCGATAACTCAGCTGTTTCTGGTCGGATCGACTTAAAATTTTGACCCGTTTCAAGCAAAGGTTAGTACTCTAGAAAGACGTGGTTACTGGTTTACTACGAGCGCCATCTCTACTTTAGTCTCGGGACATATTGATCCATGTGTTAGTGCTTATATGATTATTTTTCATCAAAAACTGAAAGTTTTGCAAATGTGTGTAAAAAACGTTCTAGCTGTATTTTTCTACTTTTCATTTTTCAATTCACACTAAACCAATAAACATCGAATGGGGAGTTTAAGTTAAAGTTTAAAATATTTTTTTTTAATTAGACGCTTCTTTAATTTTAGTTTTTTGGTTATCTTTCTAAATCTTGATTCATGATTATTTAACTTTTTTCCAGAGTGCCCGATCGATTTCCAAACCCCTTCTTGGACACCATTTTTATACAATTTTCAGTTCCCGAGTTACCACGATTTCGAGATAGAGCATGCAAAAATACATCCACCATTTTTAAAAATCAGTCTTGATTGGGGTCTCCATCCATGCAAAACAAATGGTTTGTCATGACGAAAACTTTGGCAAAGGTGAAATGTGCATTTTAAATCAAAATGATACTGAAATTCCACACTAACGATATTATTAGTTAATCAAGCTAAACCATAGAATAAGCTTGACCTTATATTTCCTACTGACACCAAGAATTCTTCAAGCTTCGACACGGAACTCGAACATACAACAACTGGTTGCTAGACTCGCACCGTGTACTCAAAATCACCCACCACGACATGCTAAACCATACTACCGTGAAATTGTTCGTTTATTTCAACACTTAACTCACCTGAACTTATGGTTGAACTGCTCGATACGAGCGTGCAGTGATCGACAGTACTTCCGGAATGAAACCGAAAACAGGAAGTCCTCTTGGGCCGAATCACGCAGCAAGAACGTTCCCTCCGGTTTACCCTCGAGTAGTTTCTCTGCCTCGTACCGGTCCATTTTTCCCCAATAGAAGCAACAGCCGGTAATCTTCTGAAGATCTGGTACCAAGCAGTGGATAAAATCGACCTTAAAAAGAAACCCATAAAAAATCACCCGATCTCAGTTTGTTCAATGGCTACTAGTTCCTACCTGCGAGTGTACTCGTAGCATTTCCTCGGCCTGTAAATTGTTCGACAGCATCAGCCGCCGTTGCAGTAGATTTAGTGCCGATGCTGAATCCGGAGCACAAACAATAGCAATCTGATGATTGGCCCCGGCAGAACCATCACAGGCTACACCACCAGCCAACAGTGAAGATGCTGGTAGATGACCGGGCACATCCACACCCTCTCGTATTTCTAACTCCCGCTGAAGTCGGGCTCGTTCATCACAATCTTCCAGGGAAATATCATCGGCTCCGTTAAACCTGATCAAAAAAAAACATAACATGAGTTACTTGTACGATTCACTGATATTCGAATCTATTCCCGATTACTAACCGTGCGATATAAGAAACTCCAGGCGAAGAAACAACGAGAACCGAATTAGCTGCCAGGTGAGCGCCGGTCCCAAGTAAGGCCTGAGCCGTATTTCGGTCTATCCGGTGAATGATCGCAGTGGCCCTATGGTGATGGTGTGCGTGTATCCAATCGTGATGACCGGCCGGAGCGGTAGTCGCGGTTGACGGAGGAAAAAGGAATGCATGGTTTGGTTGATTAGCGGGAAGGCCCGAACCACCGCCTCCAGCACCGTTTGACGCTGTTGCAGCGATTTCTGCTTCTACATGATAATGATGGTGATGCATGGGGTGGGTGTGAGGAAGCATTAGTGAGTTCGAAGACATCGGGAAGTCGATGTTGGTAGGAACGAAGGCAGGCAAATCCTCTACTCGACGGTACGCAGTACAAACGCATGAATCCGCCTGTAAAAGAATTGGTTTGTTGACATATTAATTGATATTTGAACTGTAATTAGAGTACTTACTCGTTCCGATTCACCACTGAGTAGTCTGCTTGAGGAGGACCCTGCGACGATAGACGTAGGAGCAGAAACTAATGAGCCACTACTGCGGGAGTGAGTACCGGCAGCATCGGACATCGCCGTAGAATTGGTACCAGAGGAACCTGACTCGTTTACCGCGGTAATTGTTGCCTGATTGGACTTTGTTCCACGCAGTTTGGCACAGTTGAACTTAAGTCCCCAGTTGCCCTTCTTCGATTTAGCGTTAGTCGATTTTGTGCCGCTAAAACTGGAGTTTGACTTGTTGTTACTACACTTATTACTGCTGTTACTGCTGCTGTTTCCCTGGTTGGCACAATTGGAACTGCGACAGCATTTACAGGCGCGATTTTTCTTGCCGGACGACGTGAGTGAACTGAGCAACGTCGACGCAGTCATGCCCGCTGTTGACGACGACGATGGTGGTGTCTCTTTTGCCTTCATCTCAGGCGCATCTGTTTTTGTTGGTTCTGGAAAAAGAAGGAAAATTCCGTTAATAAACGAGCAGTACTTCCTAGAATAAACTGTTCCGAAAATTGGGATTTGTCCGCAATGCAGTGTCAATTTCGGCGAAGGACGTGGTAGTGTTTCTAAGACTAGGACGGTAACGTCCAACCGAATAATGACATCAAAGGTTCCTGGAATTTGGGAGACGCTTTCGTTGTTTTGCAATTCATGAAAAACATATGAAAATGTTCTTGTGGTAAAACTTTCCTGTGTAGACGCATACATTTTTTTGTTTTCCGGATGCTATTTAAATAACGGTTTTGATAGTTGAAAAACTATATAGACTTCTGTTAGGGTAAACTAATTTTTGTGTCATGTCGAATTTCAATAAGAAGCTCGAATAAGAATATTTACTGTCACAATTGAAATTTTTTTTTAGAAATGATTTTCCAATTCATAAAATTATATTTTCCAATTGATAAAATTAACCCCGCGAACGAGTCTCTCGTCGAACGCATTAGAAATCATTTGATTAAAAAAAGTTCTCCATAACGGGAAATTTTTTTTACAACCTTCCGAATCTATCACATCATGGAATAAAAGCTCGGTGAACAATAATTTTGGAATCGCACTATCGTACTCATCACTTCGCGTCCCTTGTCTGGAGAATTTTAATATTTGTAGCGGCCAACGATTTAGGCAAGATACGCACTGTTTTCTTTGAGTCTGATGATTTCGACTTTGAAAAATAAAATTTGTTCATAGGCTTAAGTTTTTCAAATTTTTAATGACTCCAAAGCTTCACTAAGTTTATGACTTATGTGTTTTTTTTAACCAACAGAACTCAAACCTCAACCAAATATGTCAATCCTGGAAGATGTCTCAATGCGCAAACAATTGAAGGGCAGCATATAACATAAACCAGGTCACAAACGAGAACCAGAAAGTAGTCTGAAACACCCGAGCATTACGGAATGATACGAAATTCATTGCCAAGAGTCATCTACTTACGAAGTCAATTCAACAACTTTTATCAAGCATCAAATAACGGCATACTAGCAGCGAATTTCAAATAACTGCAACCGAATCGCCAACCCTTTAGACCTGTTGCCTCAGGTACTCAAGTACTCAATCCTCAATTTATCTGGTGTCCTAACAAACGAAACGAGTTCACAAACGGTAAAACATTTCATAAACACTAAAATTACAATACAACAATCACAAAAACAAGGTTGAAAACACGAAGAGTGAACCAATCCATCCCCAACTGTCGATTCTAGCAAAACGTTTCAACATTATCAATTTCAAATGCACTTCGAAGTGGTATTTGAGAATAATTAGACACACAAAATTCCCAACATTCTGTTTTAAGCTCGGGGAAAAAAAGCATACTAAGATTTTCGAAGTAAATTTTTTGGTTGAGTTTTAACGACATTTATTGAATATTTTCTAGATTTATCTGCCAGAACCTTTGTCTTGACATATTTTCTAAACATTTATTTCACAGTCTTGTGAGACATTTGAGCATTGTCACCACTATAAGCCAAAAGTGTAAAGAAATCACAATAGAGCAACGAATTTCGCACCAACATGATCAAATTTTGGCAGCACCCTCTTTGCATATTTTTTTTTGCCTTTCTCAAATAGAAAGGTTATGCAATCACTGTGAAAACCGACTTTTGAACCGAGGACTCAGTTCGTCGAGTACGCAAAATGTCTGTGAATGTGAATGTGTATGTGTGTGTGTGTGTGTGTGTGACGTTTTTTTGCACTAACTTTTCTCGGAGATGGCTGAACCGATTTTCACAAACTTAGATTCAAATGAAAGGTCTTGTGGTTTCATACAAAATTCCTGAATATTATTTGGATCCGACTTTCGATTCCGGAATTATGGGATAAATGTGCAAAAAATTGTGAACTAACTTTTCTCAAAGATGGCTGAACCGATTTTTACAAACTTAGATTCAAATGAAAGGTCTTAAGGTCCTATAAAAAAATTCATGAATATTAATTGGATCCGACTTCCGGTTCGGGAGTTATGGGGTAAAATGTGCAAAAAAAATGTGTTAACTTTTCTCATAGAACGATTTTCCCAAACTTAGGAACGCGAACGATTTTCCCAAACTTAGGTTCAAATGAAAGGTCCTGTGGTCCCATACGTAATTCCTGAATCACTGAAACCATCACTGAAAAGAGCGAAAAACCGTAAAAAGTTTTCTGAATCGACCTCAATTCTTTTCCGATAGATAGTTTTTATCAGTAGACGGTCAAACAATTCGATTTCGGTTGTTCTTTTAAGAATCGAAGAAAATTATTTTGAAGAATACCACAGTATTATATGTGATAGCATGATTGATATGAGAAAGGTATCATTACACCACTACCTAGTGGATTAAAACAGGTTTTTTTCCACAATTGATCTAGACATTCTTTTTAAAAGGGTTAGACTTGATATGGTTTCGTTTCGTCTTTGACTCATCAATGCGTAGCAGTTCTAATTGAACTGCTTTATGCAAAAATTTGAACCGCTAAGCAGACGTAAATTTTTTCTTTGCATCGAAATGCACGTCAGTATTGTGCCGAACGAAAACGTGTTTTCGACTCTTTCTGGTCGATGCAGGTTTGGTCATTCAGGGGTTAGTCAATTTTTGTGCTAGGGCACATAACCGATTTTGATACTTTAGACTTTTTTACCGCTTTTGGGTTAGACTGTTTTTACCGCTATTTGAAAACGTGGGTTCGAATGAAGCGTGTCTGGTTGGGAAACAGTACCGATTTCGTTCAGGTCACTATCAAACATTCAATAAAAGTTTAAATTTGGGAATGTTTCTCAGAGCAGTGATTTCGCATACATGCGAAAGTGCTTAAAATGGACAATGATGCATTGCATCAAAGTCGCGTTGAAATGGCTCTCTATCGAAAATATCTGCGCCATCATAAAGAAAAGCCTGTTCATAAATTGAAGCTCCTATCCTCGGAAGATTTAGCGTTCCTTTCCAACAAACGAATCTGAAAACCGCTACACAGTTTACCATGAACGCTTATACTGCAGTATTTTCGGAATTGCATTGTAAACAACAAATGAAATGACTACGCAAATTCCATATGAATGCGAAGGTCATGTTTTTTTTGTAAATATTTTTGATTGATTTTAATTTTGCCTGTATGTGTATGTAACAAAAATATGCACTCAATTTTCTCGGAGATGGTTGGACCGATTGCCACAAATTTATATTCAAATGTCTGTTGATCACATAATTTTTTATATAATTTTACCCGAATTGAGCTTCAGGTTAGGGAGTAACGGGATAAAATGTGCAAAAAAGAAATGAAAGAAAGTGCATTTGATTTTTTCTGAGAGAGCTCAACCGATTTACTCAACTGAGTTTCGAATTAAAGGCCTTATAGTACAATAGGTTCCCCCTGGATCCGAGTTCCGATTCCGGTGTTACAGGATAAATTGTGCAAAATGAATTTAAAAAGTGCACTCGATTTTCTCAGAAACCGCTCAAAAGGTCTTAGAATCCCAATAACCCTACCGAATTTTATTATTCTTCAATTGGGCTAGTATGGTTAATTGATGACCAAACACGTTGATTTTTGGTATATCGGATCATCGTTCCTGTTTACGGAGGTAATGAGAAGGTGCATTTTCGCAAACTCAAATTTAAATGAAAAGTATTATGTTTTCATACGTTGATGTGAAATTTTATCCAGATCTGGTGGTAGACAAAGTAGTGTGTTTGAAATTGCAACCTATCCTATCGTCATTATCGCAACAACGTAAAAGTGCTTCTAAATTTGGTTCAACACTATTTTAATTAATATTTCAGCTATACCGCTTCCCGGTTCGGGAAGTAACGGAAGTAGTAGCTTAAACTCTAAAACGGAACTCTGGTAATTCCGATTCCGGAACAACAGGGTGAGATGCGTTTAAAATTTTAAACCGTCATTTAGAGCAAAAATGTAAAAATATGAAGAATTATTACCTTGGGTCGAAACTGTTAGAAATTGAAAAAATTATGTAAATAATAGAAAAAGCTTTTTGTTATTATTCAATACTCAAAGAAAAGTTTTTTGAAAAATTCCTTAGATATATTAATGAATAAATGAGTTATATGAGAAAGGCATCATAACACCACTTAACATTAATGTCAAGCTTCTGGTACTGAATATTGTTGAAAATAATTGCCACATCAAAACGTAACTGATAGAACAATGCATATTTTGGCCGAATATTCATCATCACTATAACTTAACTGACCCCTGTATAACCATGAAAAGCAACTGTTTTTTTTTTTTTTTGGTTATAGAGTTTCATATTTTCAATCGTTACTTCCTAGCAGCAAAAGACAAGGCGATCAAACTCCCAGGCAAATATCATCGAATGTTGTTGTACATCCGCGGCTGCTGATAACAATTTAAAAGCAAACCGAACATTCGCGATGCAAGCGAGGGAATGACATTCTCGAATCGGAAGTACGCCTCAACGAAAATATATAAACACTGCAGCATATGCGTATCAAAGTAAAAATAAACTGATTACTGTTTGAGCCAATAACATCCGTAGAAAGTCAGACACATCGTAACAAGTTGAGGCACGTCCCATCGTGCTTGATTCCGAATCTCCAATCATATCAGCATTTCAACAGGATCCGACAGGCTCGCCTAATCGCGCCAGTCGTAACAAGAGCAGCTGATTCTACAGAAACTCAACTCGGGGAGGGCGTTTGACAAGACGGGGCGAGGTGACTAGAGAACGAACGCAGCTGCAAATCACGGGGTCTGACTCACCGACCCTATCCCTAATGCAACGGGGCTGAACAATGAATTTTATTCATGCACTCCCGAAAATATCGCTCCCATGCATCAGGACCAGCTGCCCATGAGTATGAAAAGCCGCGTGGGTTGGCAAAATCCGCGAGGACAGCAGCTCACTATTGATCATTTTCAATTCCGGCAGTAGCAGTCGAAAACCACAAACTCCCATCCGATTTTAATCGAATTGCATCACTTCGAAGAAATCGTCCAGCGACTGTGGGATGTTGTTAGGGCACTGAGGGAGGTTCAATAATGTACCTATCTAGAGCACCACCGGTGTAGCGTTGCAGTGACTTTACTCGTTCAAATTTGGGTGTAATCAAAGCATCCTTTTCTACCTTACACCGGTGTAGTGTTACCATTAAAAACGAAGATGCCATTAGTTTACGTCAAATGATTGCAATAATTCTAGCAAGTCTTGGATATTTAGTAGTCTTGGATATCTTGAAGAAAAAAGACATTTCAGTTAACCTTACCATCTTGCATTAGAAATATTTTAGAAGACGTGGAGATTTAACTGATTTCTATGCAAAGCTTCCTAATTGATCGATTTTCCGCGTGACAACCCCAACACAACTGTGACTCATATGTTTGTCGTTTGGACTTCGTGTTATTCATTAAGACTTTTAATTGTCAGTTGAAGTATTTTAACAAATAAACAAATAAATATGAAGCGAATGTACTGGGAATACAATACAATACAATGAGACAGGCGTTAGGCAATCGTAGTGATAAGACCAAGAGCTATAACGAACGTCAGGAAGTTCAAATAGCCTTCGAACAGAGAAGGGACACCCACACTCTTAAATTCATCCGCTAGTAATTCCCCCCGTAGTAGTAGTCAACATCAGACTAACTATCGGAGAGCACATTGCTTAGCGTGGTAAACCATTTTTCCGTTTACTTTGCATAGTGCGTAGTAAATTGAAACCGTCGATTCAGAAGTTGCCTATTCGGCGTATTGGTTCTTCTTTTGAACGCAAAGTATACCATTTTGATCGTGGAAATGTATACGTAATCAACCACTTTTGGATGCGAAGTAGTAATTCGACTAATTTAACTCATTTATTTATTCTTCAGTATCACCTCCAGGGTTGTTACGAAATATTTCGAAATCGAAACGCGCGAAGTCGAAAACTAAAACGCGCGAAGTTGTAAACTAATCCGCGTGACTTTCGAGCGAAGCGTTTTGCACCACTATTTTGGCTCGTTTACACCACCGGATTTCGCGCGTTTTAGTTTTCGACTTCGCAGAACTTGAAAATCCACTTGAATATAATCTAAAAATCTGCTTAGGTTTGTTATATAGACACAATATACACAAATACAACACGTCACATTAAGAAACCCCATGAAAACGATTTTATTTTAATTCTTTCATTTTGTGGTTTTGAAAGAAGTTAAAAAGATTTCGGCAAGCTTTTCCTTCTCTGTAAGAAAAATTCTTAGGTAGACCACATCACGATGATCTGATTCAATCTTTATAATTTCAGTTTCAATTATTTATCGCCTCCTATTTAGCTTTTGTTTTCTGAGACAGTGCCTTCCCTTGTTGTCGGATTTTACTCTGAATGTCTTTCTTTTCTTCCTCATCTTTTTTTTATTTGGAGCAGGAAAAAGTCCACTGGAGTTAGTTTCTGTTAAACTTGTTCTCCAGCAAGCATAAAACCTCCTCACCTTTTGCATCAACAGATTACAATCCTACAAATAATACACTTGCTTAAATCTAGTGCCTCTATAGTAACTAAATCTAATGAGACAACAACATGAGGAACGATTTCTTGATAACATTACCTGATAAATGGAAGCCGAAAGAATTGAAACATTTGTTAAATATACGGCACATACTGGTAAAAGGACTCGTTATATCCATTATTAGTTCTAATTTAGTTGTAACAACTGCAATAGCTCGCAATCAATTCGCGTCTAGTCACAAAACTAGCCTCACAAATATCGCGAAGGACAGATAATAAATCGAGACCAATCAGTTTGCAGCGGTCATGGTAACTCGGTAAGTTTAAAGGATATCTTAATGGAAAACGTCGGAGAGCGAATCGGAAAAGTTTGCGTTGAATTGCTTCAATGCGTTGGATATCGTTTTGTTAATAAGGTGACCAGATAACAGCAGCATATTCGAGAGTTGAGCGAACTAAAGCGCAATACAGAGCCTTCAAGCAATGTACATCAACGGATTTTTTAGTAACTATAAAATAAAATCCTAATAGTTTTAAATAAATTAAATAACATAAATCCTACTTGCTTCGATTCTTTGGAGATAGTAAAATCTATGTGCTCCTTAAAATTTAACTTGGAATCCAGAAGAATACTCAGGTCCTTAACAGACGCTGCGCGTTCGAGAACAGTTCGTGAAATAGTATAGTCGAACTTGAATTCATACTGTGCATTTAGTGACATTTAAAACCATTATGTTGATGTTACACACATTAGTTAAATTATCCAACTGTTCTTGTAGGAACTCTGAATCAGCTAATTATATGAAATATTTTAAAGTAATCGGCGAACGATAGTTTCATACGCTTGATCGAAAAATTTAGATTGTTGAGATACAATAAAATTATGAACGATCCAAAGTGACTTCCTTGAGGAACTCCAGAGGTAACAGCAAATGGTCAGGTTATATAGTCTTCCATTTTCACTATCATTTCATGACCAGTTAGATATGATCGAAGCCAATTAAAAAAAATCCGTTAAATCAAAGTCTACTTAACTTGGAAATCGTTGTGTAATGATTGATTTTGTCAAACGTAGCAGAGAAATCGGTTCACACTTAGAAAATTCACGATCAAAAAAATTTTTCATGCATTTCTAAGACCTTTGGCATTAAAAAAATTTTTCCATTTTGCGCTTTTTATCTACGCGGATTTCCAAAGTCCCAAAGTTAACTTTTACAACAAAAAAAATATTTGAGATTGCACCAGATCTGGACGTTTCATGCATTTCTAAGACATTTGGCATCAAAAAAAAATCTTCCGATTTATAAGGTTTTTTACGCGGATTTTCGAAGTTACGCACCGCGTAAAAAGAGACCTCGGTGTTTCTAGAATCCATATTTCACAAAAAATTCCAGAACGCAAAGAGTTGTTGTGGATAGTGGAACTAACAAACTATTAGAACAATTTCTTATCACCATGGATGGAATCCCGTCGGGTCCAGCACTAGATAAACGTTTTAGCTCTTTCTTCTCGTTACTTTTCTTGCCTAACTCGAGATCACAGAGCATAAAATCTAAGTTTTGTCCACTGAAGAAACTATTTACTAGAGCCACCTCTTCGTAAATTTTGGTATTATCAAGGTGAAAATTCCTCAATTCGGCCAACTCGACCAATTGCTGAAACGTTCGCCCATCTACAATTTTTTGGGGTTTCATAAAACTAAACTTTTTTTTAACAAATGATTCACACATGTGAAACAATGTTTCTTGAAATTCGCACGAAATCGTATAAAAATCTGAGCAGAAACCGAACGAAATCCGCGAAAATCACGAAAACCGCGGAAACGACGAAATCCGCGCGACCGTAACAACCCTGCACCTCTAAGATATGTTTTCAACAGCAATTTGGTTCTAAAGCACGAATTTCGCACCAAATACTTTTCGCAGTTTGCAACACTCTCTCAGATTTCATTGAAACTTTCTTGACGTATACACTTTGTCACAAAAAGCCACTAGACTAGACTTTTTTTCCAAATTTTTGCAAAAAAGAATTTGGTCCCAAGTCCGGTAATTATGTTCCCAGTCAACCTTCCATCTGTTGCAAGATGGACATTTTTAAGTGGAAAAAGATTTTCTAACAAAAACTTTGTTTTATCCTTTAGCTAATATCGGGCGACTAGCAATAGGCTATTCGATGTAATTATCGCACAAATTGAGTTTCATTGGAATCTTGGATGATAATGACTTTCAGCTCCTTGCGTACTCAAGGTAGACTATCCAATGTCCCAGTTTGCGACATTCTTGCTTGTCGTGACCTCACATACATGAAACTTCTTTATCATTTCCATTGGAGTTCCAATTCAAATTTTATTTTATGTTAGACCCCTTTCTCTTCCATGAGTTCAACCAATAGCCAGCAATCTTATATTGAATAAAAGTAATGAACTGATACAAACAAACCTAAATAGTTATAAGATCATGTACAAAATAAATGTATTTTATTTAATGTAATTTATAATAGCAAATCCCCCTCGGCCAGAGTAGCCCATAAACGGAAAAAATGTAATTTATAATAACATCGTTTGATAAAAACAGTGTTTAGATTAACTAATGAATACCAACATACTAATATGATATTCGAAATGTATTTGGTTTAAAGTACTATGTACTGTGGATGCTACGGATAAGAAAAACTTATGTTATGTATATAGTCAATGAAATAAAGGTATTTATTTCAAAAAAAATACTTTCAGTTTACCTTAGTTTTGGATAAAAAGAAACTGGATAAAAAATTCAGATTGGACAAGAAATAGTTTTTGTTAGAAAAACTTGTTTTCCTCAGAAGTGCCCATCTTGCAATATATACTAAGGATTATAATCATAATCACCTATGTTCGGACAAAATGTTATGAAAATGTAAAATGTTCTGTTTTTGCAAATCGATTTTAAATTTTTAGTCAATTTTTTTCAGTGTAGCACTGGGTAAGGATTTTTTCCGGTATTTTCACTCGAAAAATTTACTGATTTTGTAAAAACTTTCTGTAGGATTTCCGAAAATAACTATTTGAAAAAAATTGGTTGAAAAACTTTGGCCCCTTTCAAAAGACAGTTTGGATAAATTTTAAAATAACAACATATGAAAAGACCCGGATCATCTACGCTCGACGGAAATCCCAAAAATATTTTCAAGTAAGTTCAGGCATATTGACTCTGAGAAAATGTTTTACATGGACGGATCGCGAATTGAAGAAGCGACAGGGTTTGGTATGTTCAACAATAATGTTTCGGCCTCATTTAGGCTTCAAGAACCTGCATCTGTTTATATAGCAAAGCTAGCAGCAGTTCATTATAGTTTGAGTGTAATCGTCACATTATCTCCAAACCATTATTTCCTCTTCACAGATAGTCTGAGTGCAATTGAAGCCATTCGCTCAAACATGACTGGCAAGACTGAACCGTTTTTCCTGGGCAAAATAAAACAGTGTCTGAATGACATATTGAACAATAATTATCTAATCACTATAGTCTGGGTCCCGGCTCATTGCTCTATTCCTGGCAATGAAAGAGCCGATATTTTAGCCAAACGTGGGGCTATTGAGGGTGAAATTTATGAGAGACCGATTGCTTTCAACGAATTCTATAGCTCGTCTCGCCAAAAAACACTTGCCAGCTGGCAAGCTTCTTGGGATAAAGATGATCTGGGTCGGTGGATGCACCTAATTATTCCGAAAATATCGACAAAGGCATGGTTCAGGGGACTGGATGTGAGTTTCTGTTGAATTTGTTTCCGTTGATACGGGACTGTAAGTGAATACCGTAGTGGCTAAGTAGAGCGAAGCATGCTTAGTTTCGTCCAATCAATTGGACTTTCTCTTCATGTGTTTTCATATGCAGGGTAGTTTAATTGGTAAAACAATTTCCCCGGTTAGGAGTTAGCTACGGGTTCGAGTCCCGTCTCTGCGGTAACATTTTCGCGGTTTTCATTACATCATTGTGTTCACATGTCGGTTTTCCAATCTGTTTCCCCGTTAGATACTGATCATATTAAAACTAGCTCAAGACGGCTTTACGTCTTAACAAAGCCTAAAACTAAATCGTTGAATTTATAGAAGTTAATCGTTTGGTTCAAATAATATTTCCGAGTAGATTTCATAATTAATGGCGAGTTACCTAAGATGATATTTTAGCTATAAGAGAATATGTTTTAATAAATTCAAAACGTTGTGACTATGTTAGAATTAAATTAGGATAAGAATATTATGTAAAAGTGATGCTACAGCGAAGAAAAACATATGAAAAGTGACTTTTTGTAACAAAGTCTATATTTCAAGAAAGTATCATTCAAATCTGAGAGGTTACGGCCAACATTTGTTAGAGTTAGCGCGAAATTTGTTTTAATTTTAGAGGTTTTAACTTTGAGGTCATTCGTCTCTTCGGACCAGCAAACTTTCTGACCCTATGTGCGGGGCTGAGAATCGAACCCAGGTGGGCGAAATTTATCTTCCGTAGAGAAAGTTTCATCTCTAAACGTGCAACACTAAAGTTGAGACAGATGGAAGAAACACTCACCCACACATGCAAATTGATCCTATAAGTTCCCATCAGTAACCCGTCGTGGCACATTTGGAATATTACGAAAAAGTAGAGAAATATTACCACCAAAAAGGTTAAAACCGGAATGAGATAAATCGAATTCAATAGTAATAGAAATATAGATAATTTCGTTGTGGAATTATTACGAAAGCCAATGTGCCGAATTCATCATTTTATCGAAAATTAACTTTTTTCATATGAAAGAGAACATAGTGTCTGTTCAAATACCCTGATTTTGTCTTGAGTAAAAACCGAATGATGCACAACTAATTCTTTCAGTTTCTGTTTGATTACCTTGAAAATTGTCTAATTTCAACTGAGTGTTTTTATGTTGGGAAATATCTGAGAAAACACACCAAATATTTGAGGCAATATTTCTTGATGCTAACCTCTTTTGCAACATTTATTATTAGGACTTTACAGCCATCTGAGAAAAATAATAATCGTAATAATCGAAAAAAAAAATTTAATTCTGTTGTTGAGTTACAATCGATATGAAGTTTTTTTTTGTTAAGGAGTAATGCAAAGTAGCTAGAAACTGAAAATTCTGTGTATAAAAGAATATTATCTTTGTAAAGAAAATCTCTAATATTTTCCATGATTCGAATGAAGATTTCGTGAAAATTACAGGTTTATCCAGACTAAATTAAATTTCCTGGACCTCTTTGATTTTTCCGGTTTTCTTTTCCAAAAATCGACATCCGGAGTAAATCGCCCATTTTTATGTAGGTTGAGACGTCACGAACGACAATATACTTCGCATAAAACATTCCAGTATTGCCTAAGCATGTTAAAACTTTACGTCTGCTTTGCGGTTTATGTTGAGCTGCTGTGATGCCGTAGTAGTTAAATTCGAACTACAATGCACTGACAATTGAAGACGAAACGTAGTGAAATTTAAGTTTTCAGTTATATAATTCAAACAGGTCAAGCAATACAACACATTTCTTCAGAATATGACATTCAAAATCGCTTCAAAAGGAATACTGATCTTTTAGGTTCATCTTCATGCTTTTTGATAACCAATAATGAGGCAACCCAGCAACATAAACAATAAGTCACAAAAAACAACTGGTTTTACGATAAAATCAACTCCAGAAACGGGTAACAAGTCATCAGACTTCAATTTCTCCGAATTGAATAAAACTTTCTATACGTCTTCAGTATAGCAAACAATTCGTGTGGACTCAAGATTTTCAAAAAAGGTGCGCATATTTTTCTATGCATTTTCTCCAGAATCGTTGTCACTCGGAAATTGTTAGTTTTGTAGAAATAGTGTCTAATAGAATTAGAAAGATAAAAACAACTTTCCTGTCATGTTTTTAATGATAGTTGCCATTGAAAACATGACAGAAAAGTTGTTTTTATTTTTCTAATTCTACACAACTAACAATTTCCGAGTGACAACGAAACAACTAAAAAAAAAAATTTACATGGTCACAATGCCATCCCAAACATCGGCTTTCCAATTTCAAATCTTCTCTATCGTTCGAGTTCCTGTCAGACCCAAACCATCCCAATAACACCCTCAACAAACCCATATTTCAATTATTTCTCAATTTACAATAATTACCTTTTCCAGAACCGAAGAAAATGAAACCACTTAACCACTTAAATCGCATCTTTCCTACCACTGAAAACCACTGCATAAGCGTCCTTCTCTTTATCTCTATCTCTCTCTCCCTCAAAAAACCATTCACACCCGCACCAAACAGTGGATTCAGTACACAATCACTTGATCCTAGGATCTACTAGTTGGTAACGTTCCTAACACAATTAAAATTGATTATTCAATAATCACTCATCAATTTATCACAGTATTGAATGACTAGAAACCGAAATGAGAGTAAGAAACGTCCAACGCAAAACTATGTCATCCTGCACTGGCAATGGTCTCACACCGGGGGCTGTGATGTGCTGCCCATTGAAGAACGAGAACAGACGGAAAATCGTTGCATCTGCTCTAGAACCGAATGCGAACTGACTGACAGTGGTTTGTGAGTAAAGCATTCGAATCGAGCTCCTGGCCTGCAATAGGCGGGACGAAGAGTGCGGTGCGGTGTGCTATCAGTCAGCTGGTGGTATCAGGTCAGCTCCGGCCTACTCTGATTCACTCACTTTCCTGCTTTCTCTTTCGTAGGTAGCACATCACATTTGATAGAGAGCCGTCTCGGAGAGGTCCCACCACCAACTATACGATCCGAGCTGCGGTGGCGTCTCGACTCTCTACCTACCTCATGACAGTTTCGCTCGTTTACTTTGCTGTCTGTATGTAAGCAGACTGGGCCAACTGACGAGACGGTGTCGTGTCGGTGGACGGTGGAAGGAGGAATAAAGCCATCCACATATATTTGACATGAAATACCGGGAATCGCAGCTTGATTGCTAACCGTAATAGGGTTGGGTACCGAACCGATTGATGATGACCTTGAACTTGTAGCGGAAATGTTTGCTACGAAAATGAATTTCTTCTAGCGGTTGATGCTCAAACTTTCTAATTTATTAGAATAATTTCAGGAACGACAGAATACGACATACACCAAATGAACGTTCGGCAGTCGTTTGCCAAAAAAGTAATTTCGCCGAAAGTGTCTTATCACCGAAAAATGAATTTCGCTGAAAAAATCAATTTTCAGTTTTTTCGCCGAAAGGGTCGTTTCGAAGAAAGAATAATTTCAACGAAAGAATTTTTCAATTGAAAATATCGTTCCGAGCATAAATATCGCCTTATTTTTAAATATGATAAAACGACTGTAAATGCAATACAATATTTCATTCGAGTGCAGCGTCTGTTTTACTGTCCCAAGTTTCAACTGCAGATTTTGTTTTTGGTAATTGGGGAAGCGTTGGAATATTTTTTTCTGGTAAATATCAAAACTAGTGCTCGAAACGTGCTAGCATAAGTAAATAAGTGATCGCTAGAGCCGCATACAATGCATTATTATTTTAATGTCTGTTTCAATCCATCTAGTGGTGCAATGATGCCTTTCTCATATCAATCTATAACACTTATAACCTACTGAAACAGTTCTCTGATCGGTTAGGTCATGTTTAAAAAAAACGAAGTGAGTTCCATTATTGCAGGTACATCCAGGACCGGAACCCGAGATCCGCTACAATCGAAATCGGTTCGTATTGACATCGCACTCTAAATGACGGTGTAAATTTTTGTTGAATCCGAAAATTTGATGCAGTTTTTGGTAGGACCATAAGAACTTTCAATTGAACCTAAGATTGGGAATAGCGGTTCTGCCATTTCTGACGAAAGTGATTTGATTTGATTGACCGATGCTGATAATGGCTACCAATAGGAGTAGAATTCAGAAAATTTTTGTTCCACCGATTGAGTGATGGTATGAAATTTTTTACACACTTTACCCTATAATTCCGGAAGTCGAATCCGAATGAAATTCAGGAATTCCGTATGGGAAACCTTTCATTTGAATTTTGGATTGTGAAAATCGATTCAGCCCTCTTCGAGAAAGCCTAGTGAGATTAACACAATAATGCACATACATATACACACAGATATTGCTCAGCTCGACGAATTGAGTCGAATGGCATTTGACCAATATTACTAGTCTATTTTTCAAGTGATTGCATATACTTTTTTTCTATATGAGAAAATCAAAAATCAAAATCATTTTATCGTTTTTATGTCTGCTAGATATAACCGAAGCCAAGACAATCTGCCTGGTCTACTCAAAGTTGGGTTTCTTTGTTTTAGTTATATCTGCACGAATAGTAGCAAGGTCGGATAAGTCTACAAGTTTTGCTGATTAATTCCATGCTGATTCCATTTTAAGGATCATAAATACATCTGAAAAATTCGATCAAGAAAGTATTCTTTCTGAATTAAACACGGGAAGATGAATTTATCAGTCATTTCAAATAGGTAGGGGAAGGTGTTCGGTTGCCGGCACCCCACCATAACTTTTGACAGAACGCAGATATCGTCATTCCGACAAATGTCATGTGTGTATGATAGCAGCACGTTCTTTTTGTGCCGAATACCGACGCAAACAGACGCTTGTACTTTTTGCTGCGCTCAAAAAAAAATTTTAATTACGTGAAAACCATCACAAAAAACTTTTTTAAATTGACGCGCTCTTTTTATTTTCGCTGGCTAAACTTATTGTACTAACTGGCATCTCTGGTGATATGCAACACGTGTACAAATTGACAGCTTCAAAAAATCCGTCATATAAGTAAAAACGTTGGTTCCCTGGTTCCGTTATCCATGGCGACTCCAAACAAATCGTGAAAGTCAAGGAAAATGAATTTTAACGCACTGATTAATGCCATTAAACGTTGATTAGTGGACAAGAAGCCAATAAATTCGGCTGCAGTAACGTATTCAATGTCGTGAAGCCGGTGGAAGGCCGGTCAGATCAACACCAAAGGCACCACCATCCAAATCATCGACCAAGAGAGCCAAGACGAAGTCACCATCAGGCAATGAACTACTTTTGTCCAAAACGCCCCCCAAAAGAATAAATTCCGTTTTTTTCTTTGAATAATTGCAGTCTTTACTTATATTTTTCCATTTCTAGCGAAATTTCTTGGGGTGCCGGTAACCGAACACCTTTTTTGAAATGACCAAAATTTATCACTTTACTAAATTGATAGTAAAGTTTTCCCAAACAAATAAATCAACTTAGTTGCTTAATCAGTTGTTAGCGAGGGACTTTAGCTTTCCATTGATGTATATATGTCCGCATAATGTGCACTTAGTCAGAAGTTATAAGTTTAAAATAAAAGGGTGCCGGTAGCCGAACACTAGGGGAGAGATAGAGAGAGACATTACTTCAGATGTATACTTATGGGTCAACAAAATGAGCTTGAACACTACCATTTTACATTTTCCTCTATTTTAAATCAATTACAACACGATTTTAAGACAATTGTATGATTCTGCGAAAAAGACATTCCCTTTCGGTGAAACGTCATTGGGCAAAATTATCCTTCCGCTGAAAACGACATACTCAAAGAACATTACGTACGTATTTTGGCGTAAAAAAAACACACACGGAAGACTGACTGAAAAGCGCAAGCAGTTTATGTTGAACCGCGAGGTTGAACTAGCGGTTCTACATAAACTGTTAATGCACTGATGAGTCGAAAATGAAACGTAAAACAAATGCAAATAGTCATGTGCGCTTAGCACAAACCGGTTCCCTTAAGATACAAAAAATAGTACTCCTAACAGGTACAAAATTTTCAATTTGACCATTTTCTTCGTTTTTTTTTCAATTTTTGGACCGTTTTCCAAAAGTAACAACAAAACAAATTTCAACACTTGAAAAATAGCACTGTCATAGATACTTGGATGTTATGTAAAAGTTCATGTTGCCATCAATATCAATCTTGAAGCTGTACTTAGTAATTCGTAACGAGGAGGACTGCGTGCATCTTCAAAAACTGCTAGATGAATTTGTCGCATGGTGTCGACGAAACCATCTTGTGATCAGCATTGCCAAATGTCAACCTTGGTGTTGTATTGGATGCAAAACTCACACCTGTCGCCTGCATCAGCATCGTTCATCGTTTTTTAATATCTGAAGCAACGAAACAACTCGGATTCGTTTGTTTTGCATTGTTTGAAGGCGTTATACTGTTCCTTAGTGCGGCCATTGCTGGAAAATGCTAGTTTCGTATGAAGTCCATATCAACTCGTTTGGAACTTGCGGATTGAGCGTGTTCAGAAAAGATTTATTCGGCTTGCGTTAAGAGATCTTCCCTGGCAAAATCCGTTGGATCTGCCACCGTACCCTGATCGATGTCGCCTGTTAGGTCTTGACACCATGGAACGACGAAGAAAGATTCAACAACCTGCGTTTATGGCGAAGATTATCAACGTCGAAATCGACTCTCCAAAGATCCTGTCTCTCATCGACCTCCGGGTTTCACAACGAACTCTACGATCAACAGGTTTGCTACAACGAAGATTCCATCGGACATCGTTTGGAGCCAACGAATCTATTGCAGTGTGTGTTCGAACTTTCTCCCTAGTTGAAAATTTATTCGATTCTGGTGAATCATCGCATAAGTTTGTTCAGAAAGTGTCGCAATCCTCGATTTTATAACTTGACCTTATATTCATTAAGACTTTTATTGTCAGATGGAACAAGCAAACAAATAAACAAATCATGAATAGCCAGTGGCGTATCGTCCTCATGTGCACCTCATGCCATACCACATAATCAGTGCACAACCCGTAAATTTTGTCACGGGATGCCACTGTGAATAACTATATATGAAAACATAACTTCAAGAATGAAATTTGTTCCAACGGTCTAAAAACTGGGCGGTTGTCTACCCTATTGCCGAAGCGTCTCGGAGAAACTGATATACTCGCTCTCATAATCGCGTCATTTTCGAGCGAAACATGACCTATAGCTTTATTGTTTGCTAATGGCACTATTCACAGCAAATATTCGCTAGGGTGACGCAATAATTCAGTTCTGAGGATTTCACCATTAATTACTTGTTACGAATTTCATTGCTCCTTGAAACTCCTAGGAAATATCTTAACCTTCGTCGATAAACAAAAATGTTTCCATTAAGTTCCACTATTTTTAAAAGCTTTTACTATTTCGCCATCGCTAATCACTCAAAAAAGTATTTTTTTTACCTCGTTGCCGTGAAGCTATTATTAATTCGACACAGACTGTGACAGAAACTAATCAATCAACGTACGAAAAAGGCCTTCTACAGAACTTTAACAAAATACGACAATTGCTATCAACTAATACCAGAGCTAATTGACAAACTGATTAATATTACGTAACAGTTAGTAACACCTTTACCGAAAGTCACGCCACAGCAAAAGACTAACGTCTCCATTTGGGGCACTCCCAGAAGTCAGCTCACGCTATCACGCGATTGACGGCGGGTTGAGGTGAAAAAGGGACTGACATAAAAATTTAATTTTTAGCTAACATGAATGACGTTTCAGTTTTTGCGCGGCGTATTTCCCACTGTGTTTCGCAGGGTAGATCTCGCATCTTTACAGGGAATTGATAACAATCTCGGTTCCAGCGATTGAAAATCGACATGTTATATGAAGTGGATGAGTCAATTTCGACGAAACTAAAAAATACTACGTAGTTCATTGGTACGCCTACCAGTTCCTACGGAGGCAAGTTTCTAATTCGGCGCGATCAAGGAACTGCAGCCGCTGTGAGTTGCAATCAAGTGTGGTAGTTTTCAATTCGAAGAAGGGGGGTGTGTCTACTGTGAGTTTGATCACCTCACGTATGTACGCATTGGAGGCATGGAAATTAACTAACTGAATGAGTCATGTTCAGAACTGTTCATATTTCACATACTGACTGACGACAGACGGAAATCAAATTGGCCACGAATGATTCATGTGAAACAAACAAACGCATTATGTCCGATTACTGGACAGAAATGAAGTGACTACTACGCCTAAGATTATTCGAAATCGTACGTTGTGGGGTTTGTGAAGAGCTTTTTTTCGATGATTCACTCGACCGAGTTAGAGAAAGCACTTTGAGATTGATACTAAATTGTAACTAAAGTTTCATAGCCGGATGACCTAATAGGTTTTTAATCTCATCAGTCACAGTTCGGAAGTTGAATAACCATTAAAATCAGTTGCTATCTAATTAGTACCCCTCGTAAAAAATCAATGATATATCGTTAGGCAAACAAAAATAACCAGATAAAAATAGAGTGATATTGCAGCTTGTCGCTAAAATCTTATTAATGTATGAAATATTGTATTCTCAAACATTCCATGTAGTAAAATTTATTTCGTTTCATCTGTTGATTGGCAAAACTAACATTTAAAATCGTTGAACAGTCGTTCGCACAGCACGCGAATAGCTCTTGGCTCCTGGAAATTTTTTCTGGCTACCTAGAGTTTCATTGATTTAAGGCTTCAGTCAGTGATTCAGAACCTAGATTTTTACTCACCTGAATTCAGAGCTTATTTTCAGGTTTATAATTTAGTTCCAGATAACAGGTGCAGAAATTAAAGCTATAACTCTAGAACTGTATCCTAATTCTGGATTCTTGAGCTCTTTTCTAGACTAGACTTTGGGGTTGAATTTAGTTTCTTAATTTATGTTCGGAATTCGAATCCATAATTCTGGTTTGGGTTTTCAACTTCAGAATTCAGGATAAGTTTTTGATCTGGATTCTTTCTGAACTAGAATTTAATTTCCGAACAAGAAATAGTGTCATAATCAAATTCCTGAATTTAGAAGAGTTTATTTCCAAAATTTAGAGTTCATCCCCAAAATTTGAACTGGCATGGTGGAACTAAACTAAACTAAACTTGGATTCTAGATTTTAGAATAAATTAATTTTTCTGATTCAGGCTCGAAATTCAAGTGCAAAAATCAGCTCTAGAACTTCTGAATTCTGAAAATGATACATGGCAGCAAACTATTTTGGATACAAAAGCTCCTGCAGTTGCTTTTGTTAACTTTCCTTGGTATATCGCAAATATCATAAAATCGTTGCGATGTAATACCCGATGCAGAAAACATATTTTGGTATTGATTACACTATATTATTCGTACTTTGTTAGGAGTGTATGTATTTAACTAGGATTTGAATTACCGCAAGGTTTACGATGCGAATGATATGCGCATGGTTTTGTCTAAGTTGGTCTATTCTGGTCATAGCAACAATATTGAAATTCTATGGGTAAGCTCGTTAGTGAAGCTCTCAAATTCAGGAATCTGATTTCTCAATAGATCGGAAATTTTTCATAATTTGCTACTTATTGTAACATTGATCGAATATATCAATCCATTGCACTTAATTTCAGTGATTACTCATAAATAATAACCTTAATTTTAACATGTAGGGAAAATTCACAATATCTTGACCAAAATTGAATTATGCTATGCAGACAATTTTTTTTTCAGATGGAATCGTCACTAAATGCTAAAAGTCGCTAAAACATATAAAGGGTTGTTACGGAAAATTTCAAAATCAAAACGCACGAAGTCCAAAACTAAACGCGCTAAGTCGGCGCGAAATTGAAAACTGAAACGCGCGATGTTCGAGTGAAGCGTTAGACAACTATTTTTATACAGGTGATAATTTCCGCAGAACTTGAAAATTCACTTAAATATAATTAAAAAATCTGCATAAGTTTGTCATATGAACGCAATAAATAAGTCCGCATACAACACGTCACTTCGAGAAACCCCATGAAAATGATTGCATTTTTATTCTACATCTTTTTCGATGTTCTCAGTTAAAATAAAAATGCTTATAATTGTGATATTGAAAGAAGTTAAACAGATTTCAGCGAAAACATTTTTTTTGCTTCAACATATTGCTTGGCAAGCATTTCCTTCTTGATAAGAAAAATTTTAAGGTAAACCACATCAGGATGATCTGATTTAATTTCAGTTTCAATTATAATAGAGCCTTCTTCTGTTGTCAGATTTTACTCTGAATGTCTTTCTTTTCCTCCACATCTTTTGCTCTTTTATTTGGATCAGGGGAAAGTCCACTGGAGGTTGTTTCTGTCAAACTTGTTCTCCAGCAGGCATAAAACCTCCTCACCTTTTGCATCAACAGATTACAATCCTACGAATAATACATTTCCCTTAAATCAAGTGCTTCTATAGCAACTAAATCAAATGAGACAATAACATGAGGAAAGATTTTCTGATAAGATTACGTGATAAATGAAAGTCGAAAGAATTGAAACATTTGGTAAATATTCGTTAAACATTTGTTAAATAATACCAATCGGCTCGTTATATCCATAATTAGTTCTAACATAGGGAATTCGAAGAAAAAAATAGAATCGAAGATTACGACGTCGAATGTCTAATTGTAACAATTGCAATTACTCTGAGCAATCGATCTGCGACTGAAGTAGGTCTGCCACAAAACTAGCCTTACAAATATCTCGATGGACAAATAATAAATCGAGACCAATCAGTTTGCAGCGGTCATGGTAACTCGGTAAGTTTAAAGGATATATTCATGAAAGACGTCGGAGAGCTAATCGGATAAATTTGCGTTGAATCGCTTCAATGCATTGGATATCGTTTTGGTAATAAGGTGACCAGATAACCGCAGCATATTCGAGTTGAGTGAACTAAAGCGCAATAAGGAGCTTACAAGCAATGTACATCAGAGATTTTTGTAGTAATGCGAATAATGAATCTAATAGCTTAGAGGTTTAGAACATAGTAAGCTCTATGTGCTCTTTAAAATTTAACTTGGATTCCAGAAGAACACCCAGGTCCTTAACAAACGATGCGCGTTCGAGAACAGTTTGTGAAATATTATTGTCGGATTTGAATACAGAATTTTTGCTACTAAAAGAGATGACGGAGCATCTAGTAGCATTTAAAACCATTTTGAAATATGAAATATGTAAGTCATCGGCAAACGATAGTTTCATACACTTGATCGAAAAATTAAGATGGTTGAGATACAATAAAATTAATAACGGTCCAAGGTGACTTCCTTGAGGAACTCCAGAGGTAACAGCAAATGGTGAGGTTGTACAGGCTCATATTTCCACTATCATTTCATTACCAGTTGGATATGCTCGAAGCGAATTCAAAAATGATCCGTAGATTGACTTGGAGATCGTTATGTGATGATTGATTTTGTCGAACGCAGCAGCGAAATCGATGTATATAGAATCTACTTGTAGTCGTGGTTGTAAAGAAGGTATGATGAAGGAAGTGTAGGTTACTGAAGTTGGGGAAGGAAGCATCAATACTACGGATTGGAATACTATACCCTTGTTCACATAGGATTTCTTTCATATTTCGGGAAAAATTGTATAACGCAAAGAACAATTGAAAATGTTGGATAGTGGAACCAACAAACTATTAGAACAATTTCTTATCACCACGGATGGAATCCCAGAACTTCTTCGTTTCATTTCTTGTCCAACTTCGCTTCGTAAGCCTGTCGTGCAAATTTTGCTTTAAGATGGCGATTTTTATCATACTCAAAATTTATGACCATATTATTGAAGAATAGCAATTCATTTAAGACGTTCTTTGCATTATTGAATGTGTTTTCACTGAGACGATATCTTCCATCAGACATCAATATCCTTGAGTGCGAAAATCTTTCGATTTCTGCATTGGAATGGGAAAACGCAATAGCATATATCGAAAAGTTTTTGTGATTCCTGGTAATAGCTCTGTTGAAATAGCAACTTGTATCACTAGAGATCGAAGAGCATAAAATCTAAATTTTGCCCACTGAACATTTTCTAGAACCGCCTTCTAGCAAATTTTGGTTATATCAAGGTGAAAATTCACCAATTCGGCCAGCTCGACCAATTGCTGAAAAGTTCGCCCATCTTTAATTTTTTAGGGTTTCATAAAACTCACAAGCTTCAAAAATTCGCAGAAAATTTTTTTTTATTCGAACAAATGATTCACAAATGTGGAATGATGTTTTTTTTTTTAATTCGCGCGAAATCCGCGCCATAGCATCAAAATCTTAGCAGAAACCGCACTAAATCCGCAAAAATCGCGAAATTCGCGAAAACCGCGAAATTCGCGCGACCGTAATTACCCTGCATACACGTTCTGTAAATCATCGTCTCTTTTTTAGAAGCAAGTTGTGGTAGTAAACTATAAACGCAGTGTGGTAGTCATATTTTCATTTGGGGCAAATCATCCACTTTTTCTATTTTATGTTCGGTAGATCTCTTGTGGTTTATGTTCTATAATTGTACCAGCTGTAAGAATTATCGCTTTAAAAACCATCCGCAACAACCTTTATTGTGAGCAGACTGAAACTGAGTCGACTGACCTTCCATAACAGCGAAAAACTTAGAGCGAATGAGTAAATGAACAATTTCAGAAATAAACTGCAGAAAACAGAATAAGAATCGATTTTTGCTCCGATTTGGACGAAATTTTTCACACGTTTTCAGTATTTGCGTATATTGTTTTTTTTTTTCAATAACCAAAATGATTTTAAACATTAGGTTTCAGGTCTTTTTGCAATAAACTTCGCAAATTTTCAAGGATACGCGGTTATCAGTTTACAAAATCGAAGATAAAAACTGTCCGAATTACACATGGGATTAAAAAAACCTAGCATCCGGTTCATTCATCATTTAGGCAAGCTGTCAACTAATGAGTTTGATACACTCGTTGGAGATAGACGAATCATTATCATGAGTCAGATTAAACATTTAGCAACCGACACACGCCATTATGAACTTTGCTTAAGTCCGCTATCAATCGGCCCGTCGTAGTACTGCTAAAAGAACATGGAGGTTCAAATGTTCGTCATTCGTTTCGGCGCAAATAGATATCGTTATCAAATTCTGGCTACAAATGATGGTTTCCGTCGCTATGAGCCATTCATTTTTAACCGGATATGAGGAAATATCAATTACACGGCTCGTACAAGCTCCATTCGATAAAAATAAAAGTGTGTAGACACGTTGATTGCTACGACCAAACTTATCAAGGTTATGTCCAATTTCATTCATAAATTTCCATCCGATAGTCCAATCTACTACGGAATGCATTACATGTAGCAACTTGAACTCGTTTGATTGTGACAAATTGGGTAAATTTCTGTCAATCAACTAGCTTCGGCAGGCAGCTGTCGGTTTGACAACATTAGAAGAAAAACAATAATTCAATCAACGCTCAAATTAAAATAATGGTAACTGTATACTGGACTCCAACAACGAAAAGCACAGCTCAAGCACTGCTTTGGAGGGCTTGAGAAAATGTCTCTGCTTGACCAGTACCATGTGGTTAGTGTTGTTGGTGATGTTATTGTTGTTATCTTTGGCCAAGGGGTTAGATTCGTCGTCTGTGGCATTATTTGATTAAGTAATTTCTTCCTACCGACTGACGACACACAGCACTGCGTTGGCTTATCAGTTTCTGGGAAGATCTACTGGGCTGTTAATTCAATTCAGTCCAATGAAATCTTCCCATCTAAGATGTATCAACCGGTTGGGTGAGGACTTGTTTGTGATATTTTACTTTCATCATTATGCACAATTAGATTAAGTATCAAAAACACAGATGGTTGACCTGAATCTGATCAGGAACGTATGCATTTGGCTTTCTCGACGATTGATTCTGCTTTAAGTTCGAAATTGAAGACATCACTCATCGGTCATTAGTTTACTTGATTTGTCACGATGAATTTTCATTCACAACCATTTCAACAATTAATGTTGTAGTTTTATTGTTTTTTGAGTGGACAATCGATTTTCTAAAATTCCTTAAACATCATTTCTAAACAATCGACAGTTTCCGAATATCAACGATTTTAAGAAAGTGCATGCAAAAAAAAAATTCAAATAAGTCTTGAGTCAAATTGATATCTTCAGCCGCATAAAATAAATGGTTTGTCATTATAAAGACGTATTCGAATTTTCATCTATATTGGAGTATGTAAAGTCTGATGACCCTTTTCCGGAATTTCTTGTGTTGCTTCATCTTTTTGCTGATAACAATTACAATCTACAATTTTATCAATTGTAAACTGTACTGTTATATGAAATAATCAATTTGGTAATTTAGAGGTTAAAATAATCCCCACACACAGCAAATACCCAATTTCGCTTGTTTTTACTTTTCGTCTCCGATACTGACTAAAGCAGATTTATCTTGTTGTTTATCGGTGTGTAGATGATTTCTTGCCTAATTTTGAGCAAGGCTTACCATAGCTAATTGTCGTAAGTGATCACCGATTTTACTGGGTACATTGAGTTCTAAGTGAGAATCAGATAAGAAGGTATAGGTTTCCTTAAGCCCGTGCGTAATAATCGCACTCTTTACAGGACACGACGCTTTTTGTTCGATGGAAGGAATCTATCATTACTTAGATATGTTTTTTTTTCGAATAACTTCATCGGATTCTTCCTTAGGAAGACCATGTACACGTACTTCTGTATAACCATCTTTCAAGTACACTCGAATGTTGTATTTGACGTTCTCGTACTCCAAATAGTTTACATTAAGGTGTCAATGTTTTGGGGTCCTTTGCACATTCGTTAAACGTTTAGAGTTCAAAAGTTTAGTCACCTCAAAAAAGTTCCTAGGCAAAATTAGAGCTAAATCGGATATGGGTAAGAGTCTGCGGTTTCACATTAAATCTGTTTGTACTTAGACATGCATGGCTCAACCTTTTAGACAAGCGTATATTACATTGCGCTATATGTGGTTCGCAAGGGACGTTTTGATAATGCGATACGATTATTCTGATCGATATTCTGCAAATACTTTGCTTTCGATGTAAATAACACGAACATTGTTAAACATCGAAGGAATATAATAATTCAGGCCTTTTCAGGGCTTATAATTCGATACCAAAGAACTTATTATGACATTTGCTTCCATGGAATTAAGCTAATCTACAGTAAAATCACAACTTAAATCTTCTAGTGGTGTAATAAAAAAACGTGCTTAATCCACCTAGCAGTGAGATGATACCTTTTTTTATCAATCCGCATGTGTTTTTTGCATGAATTTTCTTCGGTGTTACAATGATCCAAATGATACATACTACATAATATCTTAAAACTAAAACTTTGATGAGAGAAAACTAATACTAAATATTCTATTCTAGTTACTAGAACGAATCGTGACAGATAACTGAGAAACAGCTTTTTTAGAACATTACGAGAATGATGAAGGTCAAATACATTGGAACAATTAGTTAGTTCTAGATGAGGGTATTCTAAGAAATGGGTGGAAACGAAAAGTACGGCGATGAATATCTAAGTGTAAGCCATTTCGCCGAAAGGGTTTGCGACTTTGCGCGAAATGACTTATTCGGCGAAACGACTTTCGGCGAAATGGCTTTCGATTATATGACCCGCTCTCGCCAAAAACGAACCGTGCTAAAACCGATCAGAGGTAAAATGTCATGAAAAAGGATGCTGTACACAGTCTTTTTGGTACTTAGAAACAATTGTATGTAACAGTAATCGTGTTTCACGTTGCTCCCAAGCATTCAATTTTCATACAGCGCTCAAAACTCCTACTGCTGGAGGAATAGGGGGAAAAGTCGCGTAAACAAAAATATCGATATCTTCGTGAAAAATTAACGGATTTTAACACTCTATGGCTTGTTGGATAGCTATTACCGTGCGGAATCTAAGTCTCGAAACATATTCTCTTTTTAAGGTCAATTGTAACAGATATTATCAAAAAACTGAAAATTTTGACATAAAACTTCGTTGAACTCGAAAAGTAAACATCCAATCGCAAAACCATTCAATAGCGTTCAGGTCCAGTCATCTCTGAGATCTCGACCACTTTGTTGACAACACGCATACACACACGGACATTTGCTCAGTTCGTCGAGCTGAACTTTTAACCGAGAATTCATCACCAACGACGAACTCGAGACTGTATAAGCAATATTACTTGGAAAAATTATGCCAGCTTTTATTTAGCTTTTCAACGACACTTCTCAACACTTCACAAATCCAATCGAACAGCATTGAGCTATGATTAAGCGATAATTGACGAAAACAACTCAAGGCGCCACACGGATAGCTGGCTGTAAGAAATGGTTAGTTTAGTGGGCTTATCCGAATAAACTACCATTTTTACAGAGTACTATCACTTGTATTTTTGCTGAACCACATTTTCAAGAATTAGAGCTTAACCCAAGAAAAGTCTTCTTTTAGGTGTCCGGGATTTTAACCTGACAACACTTTCAGTTTCAAATATTTATTGAAGTTTTTATAATTGTTTCAAAGCGACTAACATATAACTAACTAAGCAAAAATCGTAGCCTAATGTGTAAATTCGTTTATAATGTTCAAACCTGTTGCTGCGGTTTCCTATTTTCGCTCCGAATCAACTTATCGAACTTATCCAGCGTAGGTCGATCGATATTTTTTTCAATCCCCAGTTTTCATACCGCATTCTTCCCAGTACTATATTAAATTTTAATTCAGCGCTATTAAAATCGAATGCAATTCCATTAAATAAAAAAAAACAAATTGTCAGAAGGAGGCTAATCAATCGCAGTAAATTGAACTCCGGAGAACATGATATGATCCTCCGTGGGTTCATTTTATTTCCTGATAAACAGTGGGCGTACCTTTCTGGAAGGTAAGTCGTGTGTGCTGCAATCACATAGTTGTCCCACGTAACGCTGAATTTCCTATCAACGTGGGATAAACTTGCGTGTAATTGCGCGAACGGTGCGTGTTTATTTTGAAGCTTCGCGCCATATATCCGCATATCACTGGAACGCTGTTCGCGTGTTTCCACTTGACCTTGATATTCTAAGAAGTGAGTTGTTTGCGACCAGATATGCAATGACTACACCAACACCGTTTTATGACTGCTAGCTCCGACTGCGTGTGGTTCGAGTTTCACTTTTGATGTCAAGAAACTAATGATTCTTGAAAGTAAATTTTTCGTACCGTGTTCTCGCTGGCGGAAAACCTTCACCAATGCTGCAGTGCCAGTCCCATTCAAATCGTTAAACGAAGGATGAAAATTCCGCTTTCGTTGCAACTACCGCTGAAAGGATATCGATTTTCTGCACCGCCCTCGCAGTACAATGGAAACCAGAAACCAGTTACAGAGTCTCCGCGCGCATGAATGTGATGCGAGTTATTTGGGCTTCTTCGAAGAAAACGACATCATACTGAAGCCTTTGACAAGGGTCATCATTTCTTTTTTCGATCGATGGAACCTATCAAAGACGACGGGTGGATCGCCTCGGAATGCTTCATTAAAAAATTGTTCCAATCTCTTTTGTGATTCCGTTCTTTCGTGGAATCTGCATTTCATCCGTAATTAAGCGATGAAGTTCGGATGGTTACTTCTTTCCTTCCATCACAGCACTTTTTTAATCGCATACCGAGTTGTCATCAACCGGAAAGCAGTGCGATATTCGCATATAAATAAAATTTATAATCTGCAATGTGTTTTTTTCATTGATGGCATCATCCCCCATTGAAATAAAATTACTCTTTTGTGTGCATTGCATTGCCGGGGATTCGAAGTAACTTTTCAATTAGGTTTCAAATTTCTTGCTGAGTGCTTTCTCGAGCATCATTATTTTGTTAGAGTAATCAAGGATTATTCAATCCTAACATCAAGATTAATCAAATTCTTATGATCTTATGACCACGTCAATCCATCGACTAATCGTGACTATCGCTCACACGTTTTCGCTGCGCTAGCCGCTAATTCGTGTGTGTGCGTGTGAGTGTGCATAAAAGCAAACAATTAAACAAGGTACAAATTGGAAAGTGATTACCAGGAATTCATACTTTGCAAAAATGGAATCGAACGACACAAAAAAAACCGTCCACACGCGGTTCAAGTTTCCGCAACCGAACAGAACGGTATAGTTAATATAACGGTTCCAAAACCGAGGAAGAAGTCAGCAAAGGTGACACCAATTAATTTGGTGACCGTCTTTCATTCTTGCTGACGGTAGGTTTCGTACCTACACCGTCGGTTTAGGTAATGGGACACGAAAAACGAATTCAACACCGACCCCTGCTCTGATTATTTCTTTAATCACATTTTGGCGAGTACAATTTATTGCTCTTCACAACAAAAACAATATGAGCGCGGTTGCTACTGGAAGAGGTACGGTTATTATGATACATGTTTTCTTTCTGATAACGGTTTCATTTGAAGTAACTGCAAGAGAAAAAATTTGCTACATTGTCGAAAAAATCAAGAGAAAAGGCGTTTGTGGTATGTGTGCTGGTTTTGCTTTTTTTTTTTGGTTGTTTGACATTGAGCTCTGGTCTTGTAGAACGAAGTTAACGATTGACTGGAGCAATTGTTATTATGTTCGTTGATGTATTCAACCTAAAAAGCTAAATACAAAATGAAAATCTCACACTTTATCGAAACATCCGTACTCAACCAAAACACAGAATCGGGATGTCTAAAGACTGTCCCGGAAAGTATGGCCGCACTTTATTTCGCTGTAAATAATTCACAAGCGTTAGATATTCAAATTTTATTCGACATGCTGATGATATTAGACTACAACAACAGAATATTATTCTCAACATTTGCTACTTAGTCATTGAAGACTAGCTGGCGCACCTTCTTGCGAACGTTCCTCATAAAATTCTGTACAGACTTCTTGGCGACAAGTTTTGACACTTTTTTCCAATCTTTTTCGAACTGTTGAATGGTTTCGGCTGCCGAGACATGTTTCCTAAGATGTGCCTTCGGTATACATTTTTGGTAGTATACCATTCAACCGTTGATTTCGAGTAGTGGCAAGAAGCAAGATCTGGCCAGAAGACAACAGGATCCTTGTGGCTTCGAATCATGGGTAGAACATTCCTCGATGTATATTTCGCTGTTCATTGAAGCAGTGGGTTTCGAAATCTTACCGCAGCTACAAATTGCTTGCCAGACCATAACTTTCTTACCACATTTTTCGACTTCAATCGATGTCTCGGACTGGTTTAACACTTGTCCTTCTCGCATCGTCTAATATTGTGGTCCCGGCAAGGATTTGTAATCGAGTTTCACGTAGGTTTCGTCTTCCATGATTATGCAGTTCAAATTTCCAGCAAGAATCGTATTGTACAGCTTTCGAACCCTCGACCTGATCGATGCTTCTTGTTTAGGACTACGTTTTGGTTGTTTCTGTTTCCTATAGGTTCGAAGATTCAAACGTTCTTTAGCACGAAGAACATTTGACTTCGAAGTTCCCACTTTTTTGCCCACATCCCGAACTGACAACTCCTTCTTTTGCTCGAACGCCTTCAGTATACGATTATCCAACTGAGGGTTAGCAGGACGTTGTTTTTGACTCGTTTTCGGTTTATCCTCAAAGGTGTTATCCTCACCGAACTTCCTGATTGCATTTCGCACGGCTTTTTCACTTACTCCTTCCAGTTTTGCTATCTTTCTCAGTGACAGTCCGCGTTCTGTGCACCATTTGTACACAATTTTTCAACGTTGTTCTGCTGAAAGTCCACGCATTTCGAAACAAACTAATGAAAACGAATAAACAACTGCACACGTGGTTAGAGAAAAGTGTGAACAACAGGACGCAGCCATAAAAGTTGTCAGATTCTGAACCATTGCGAAATGGCAGCGGTTTATGGTTGCGTCCATACTTTCTGGGAAAGTCTTTATATATAAGAGCGGTAAAAATCAACGTTTTTTTGTCGGTTACGTCACTTATACCACCATATCTCCGGAACCAGAAGTCGCAGACATTTGATCATCGAACTTGATCAATGGCTTAATAGTAGCTTTCAAACGAGCCTAAGCTTATTACAATCGGTTTAGCCATCTCCGAGAAACTTGCGCGGTAAACAAACAATGCGTTTTGTCAGTTACGTCACTTATACCATTATATCTCCGGAACCAAACGTCATAGCCATTTGATCTTCGAACTTGATCAACGACTTAACAATAGCTTTCAAACAAGCCTAGACTTGTTAAAATCGGTTCAACCATCTCCGAGAAACTTGCGCGGTAAAAATACACGTTTTATCGGTTACGTCATTTATACCATCATATCTCCGGAACCCAAAGTCACAGCCATTTGATCTTCGAACTTGATCAATGGCCCGACAGTAGCTTTCAAACGTGCCTAAGTTAGTTAAAATCGGTTCAACCATCTCTGAGAAAATTGAGCGGTAAAAATGTCTTCGAAAAGTGCACACACACACACACACACACACACACACACACACACACACACACACACACACACACACACACACACACACACACACACACACACACACACACACACACACACAGAGAGAGAGAGAGAGAGAGAGAGAGACATTTTCCGATCTTGTCGAACTGAGTCGAATGGTATATAACACTATGGGTCTCCGAGTCTCCGTTCGAAAGTCGTTTTTTTCAGCAATTCTAATACCTTTCTATAGAGAAAGGCAAAAAGGATCATTTTTTTCCTCAATGCCGTTTTTCTACGTCATATTTCAATAAAACTAATTATGGACTTAATCACAGAAAGCCACTTCGCATAGTTCGTTTTTATTTTTTCAAACATTGATCCATACTTGAAAAGGCATATATTAACAGTTTTACACAGAAGACAATTATTTTACAGTTCCACACTGAAAAAAAACCTACACCTAATAAAATACATATACAAAAACCAATTTTAATCCACCTAGTGGTGTAATGATGCCTTTCTCATATTACTTATATTTTCAAAAACAACACTAGAAGATTCAGTCAAGTTTAATTTTTTGAAGCTTGAATAAAATCAAAAACTTTCTACCATCACTAAACAGTTATGTCAACTTAATATAGATTTAAATGTGGCAACCCTGCACGCTACACAAAATTGAACAAAGCATGCTGTGTGCTATGCGAGTGCGTTTTCTTCTTCTTTCGTACCAGCATCTACCGGTACGTACCGATTTTGCATCAATTTGTATGACAGTTTGAAAGATTTGATACTCATTGCCCTATAATTTCGGAACCGGAAGTCGGATCTGGATGAAATTGCACAGTATCTTTTACGACAATGAAACCAATTTGTGAAAATCGATTTAACCGTTGCTGAAGAATCGAAGTGAGGTCCGTTTTTGGAGCTTTTTTCACTATTACCGGTGCGTTCAGTTGCGGAAACCGGGCACTAGTACTCTCAAAGTAGATTTATGCATCCAACAACTAACAAGGTCTGCCAACAAGATGAATTTACAAGTAAATTTTATACATATGTGCTTGTGAAAAAATCCTCATGAAATTGAACATTTTTACTAATCTCACTATAACACCGGAATCGGAAGTCGGATTTGGATCAATTTTTCGAAGACTTTTTGAAGAATCTTAAGACCTTTCATTGCATCTTTGTTTGTAAAAATCGGTTGAGAAATTTCCGAGAAAATTGAGAGCGCATTTTCTCATAGATTTGCACATATTGCGTTGTAATACCGGAACCGGATGTCGGATAAAAATAAAATTTAGTAGCGATCTATGCGACTATAAAACCTTTCATTTGAATCTAGGCTTGTGAGAATCGGTCGCGCCATCTCTTAGAAAAGTGGGTGACATTTTTTCCAATTTTTTGGTGCATATCACCCTATAATTCCGGAACCGGCAGTCGGATCGGGATAAAATTCAATAGCGATCTATGGGGCCATAAGACTAATCAAGAATTTCAGAATCACAGTTTGTGAAAATCGGTTCAGCCTTCTCTGAGAAAATCGAGTGACATTTGTCACATTCACACATACATAAATACATACATACACACACAGACATTTGCTCAGTTCGTCGAGCTGAGTCGAATGGTATATAACATTCGGCCCTCCGGTCCTTGGTTAAAAAGTCGGGTTTCACAGTGATTGTATTTTTTTTGTTTGGAATAAATTCCTAATATAATAATATTTTTAACCATCTATTTTTCTAAAACTCAATAAATTAACACGGTACAGACGATCTGAAAATTTTAATAACAACAAAGATTATTAAGAAAAGCATTGCTTTCGAATTACTACTTATTTCAAAGAACTTACTGGATAAGATATGGATTAAATAGATTTAATTTGCAATCAATTTTGAAAGTATTGCAACTGCATCGAAATGATGACAAATGCTAGAAACGGAGTAAGCATCATGATCCTTTGGCGAAACAGGGAGCTTGCATAGACCCAAAAAGCCACCCGTAAAACATCGACCCGTTAGACTAGTGCATAGCAGTTCGCGTTAATCTGCTAGTTTCGTGATTTAGACTTCGGGTTCTAATAGTTTCAGGTTTGATTGCTACCTGATTTTTTTTCTATCTCTTAGGCTGAACTACTAAAGACTAATTTCGCACCAAATCGTATTCGGAATTGGCTTTCTGGACATGTAAACTTTGTCACAAAAAGCCACATAATTCTCGTTTTTTTTCAAAATTGATCTAGACTGCCTTTTTTACCAATTTGTTGCAAATGGTTCTACGATCAATCGATTTTCTAGTCCATTCATTCTCTGACTATTCTTTAATATCTACCTTACAGTAGTCAATATTGCCACCAACAATGAAAGCATTGAGTGACCTTTTCCGTAAATTTCAACAAGATACATGTTTGATGTTCGAAGCGTTTCAAAAACGAAAACCAATAGTGAACGTAACATCATCAATGCGAAGCAGAAAACTCAAGATTGCAGCCTCTCGATTCGTTTGCAATCAATGACTACATCCATTAATTCAATTACAGCTCGAAACCGCATCGGGTAAATACGGTTTCATCAATGACAACCAACATCGCCAGTAGCTATTGAATCACATATTGTGAAAAATCTTTTTTTTTTGCGGTGGGGATCGATCATGAATGAGCGGAACAGATGTCAATGGTGAATTATATTCCTACAAAAAATAACACGAAACACACGTTGTAAAGCTAGCGAAACCACGATTTGCCCCGGCACGTTTCGAAGCTATCGTTTTACCACGCGTCGTGCTGTTTGCCAACGGCGAGGGCGACCTGTTCCCAACATGACGGAAAAGTACGAAACAAAAATAAAACGCCCACTCACCTTTCTCACTACCCGGCGTGGTGTTCAGAATCTTTTCCTCCGTCTCTCCGATAGAGCTTTGCTTCGCTGATGCAACCGCACATCGAGGACATTCTCCGACGCTGAAAGGATGCTCCTCATTACTACCACAACCGGGACCATTATTGCTGGTGCTGTTGTTGTTATTGTTGTTGGTCAGATTCAAATCACTCAATTTATCACTCATTTCACAAACGGTACTGGCCGTTAGCATCAAACTGGGACTTACTGGGCCTGGACTGGTGGAAGGAACTGCGGTTGATATAGGTTTGAGTAGTAATTGCTGTTGTCGCAAATGCTGTTGATGCTGCTGCATAGTACGAGTCAATACGTTGGCATTGTTACTCGCGATGTCAGTGACCATACTGACAGGATAAGACGTAGTAGCAACCGAAGGTGCTGTCGTGACCGTCGCCAACAGGGAAGACGTTGGACACGTCCACGATGGCATATGGTGATGATGGTGGTGGTGATGATGATGAAGATGATGATGATGCAGCAGATTATGATGATTGTTCAGAATATCACTTATCAAAGCAACATCATTGTTGTTTGCACAATCACTCGCTGCAGCAGATGAAGCGGTTGCTCTCGTTTCTGCGGTCGTGCTTGTTATCACTGAATGAATGTTGTTAATAATCGGTTCATTGTTGTTGACACTATCGTTATTGCAATGGCAGCCACATCTTGATGCGGTGGTTTGGGTCTGACTGTTATTACCCCCACCGTACACGTTTTCTGAAGACAATAAGGAACTTCCGCTACTGGTACTGTTGGTAGTCAAAGTAACATTTGATGTAGAACTGCTGTTTAGAAAGCAACCACATTTTGGTGGTTCCATCGGTTCCGATCGCTCTGAATCAGCATCTAACTGAGCTGCCACCGTTGTAGCCGTTTGTGACTCTTCACCACTATCCGCCGATGTAGCCTCTTTGCTGGGTTCCATCATCAGCATACAGATCTTTATGACCAAACTACTACTGCTTCTTCTACTGCTAGCAGACTCCTGCTCATCTGAATCGTTTTCGACACACTCACCGCCGTCCGGCCAACTGCCAACTGCCAACGACGATGCAACCGTCGACGATTGATGCTGGCGTTGCGTTTGACACGGTTCCGTCTGCACTTGGTTCTCTTGCTGTTGCTGCAGTTGTCGGCGACTATGCCTAGTCCCCATGAGAGGTTGTATCACACTTCACTTCGGAAGTTTACTCTCGCAATCTTCCCGGTATTTCAGCTTCGCGCCAACCTTCCTCGACGAGTGATTTTTTTTCAAGAAGAAAAAAATACCTGCTCTCCTTCTCCTTCGTTGCTTTTCTTCGTCGGTCGTCGTCTTTATTGTCTATTTTTGTTTTTACTTCGTATTCGCATTCGATTTCTTCGACTGAACTACGGGGAACTCGTTCTTGTCCTTCAGATCCTCATTTACTGATTCCGTTCGATGGACTCGTCGGTCGTGTTTATGTCGGATTGTCGTTTCGTCCAACGGCCAGGGTGGCAATTTTTTTCCTAGAACGAAATTAAGTTTTATTAGATTTCTGGTGAATTCCGTTATTTTCGATGTTGTTGTTGCTTGACAAGGGTATTATTTGTGTTTGTTTACTGCACTCATTTCGACAGTGTGAAGAAATGAGGCAGGGAAAGAAACAGCAAATAGAAGCAATCACGACGGAAGGATGAAAGGAGTTCGAAAAGCTGGTTCATAATCAACTCCTTATGCTACTTGGTAAGTGATGAATAATAGTAAAGCAAGATTTTCGGAAGTTACAAAATCTTAATAATCAACCAATCAGATTTTTTTTATGCAACCAAAAGACGGTAAACTTGATAAATGTTTCCCATGCCGGCAAAGGCTGCGATAACCCAAATTTGCGTTAACTGGCTGTTGGCAATAAAATGTCTAAGTACTTCTCGTGAACGTGCTGCTAGCGTGATTCCGAGCATGCAAGCGCAAATTGACCTCTTTTGTCACTTTTCCACACAATACGAAGGCCGGCCGACATCTTCACGCATCCGAACTGCATTGGAAGTAGCTTTCCGAATGACGAATCATGCCAAGTAGAAATGAAAACGAAGAAGACACACTCGAATGAGGTCAACAAGAGCTGAGCGCAATAAGTGGATTGAAGTCGAAGGACGCGTTTTTGGATGAGAACTGTAGGAAGTATCCAACTGCTTTCAATGGAAGTACGCAATTACAGAACCGGTGAACTGTTCTTCATAAACGATTATAGAACCCCGGAAAATTCGGAAGAATTCTACTCATCGTTTCACAATTCAACAGCTGCTGAATGCAGAGGACGGACTGTCAACCGCAAAAACTGGGTAGACTAATTTGTCTTTCCATTTAATTCTCATTAGGTGCAGGTACACGGAACTACAATTTCACCATAATGATATACGGCTTATCATTCGTTGTCATGAATGGGCTTCTTTCCAGTGAACTGCGACACTGCGAAACCACAAACCATTCGAATTATTTCGTTGGAATTTGTTTGGTTTGCCTACTCTTCTGATTCCGGTTTTCATTACCGGAGACACTACGGGGAAAAGGTGATTACCTCACGCGCAATGACTGTGAGCCATTACATTTCACCCAACGCAACCGTCTTTTGTTCGGAGTTGCAGGGAAGCAACAATTCCATTAATATTCAATTCGGTCGGGTACTCACCGGGTGGTGAGTACCGAAAGATACAAACGCAATTCAGTAATTAAAACTTCACGCACTCGCACGTTCAACGCATACGTGATTAAACAGGGTCTACACGACCGAATAATAAACCAACAATAAAAGGATATCGAAAGACAAACTGCAGAATTTCTCGCGTTGTCATGAAAAATTGATTTTGCGTAACTACATGCAGGGTGACAAGTGAATTGCCGATTTCAATTTCCCGGTTTTTTATGGTTTTCCCGGTGCGCGAGACAAAAATTTCCCGGTTTTTAGAACAGACTCAAATCGCCTATGTTCAGTATTTTTTTTGAATATTTATAGAAATCCCATATCTAAACGAACATCGAGAGTTGAGAAATAAAGTATTTTTTGGGTATCTCGATTTAGAAATAGGAAATATTCATTATAACAAGTGTACATAACAATGGGAAGAAGTCGTTCTTGGCTTTCTCATATAGATAAGTTATGCAATCACTGCGAAAACCGATTTTGGAACCAAGGCTCGGAGGGCTAAGTGTCATATACCATTCGAATCAGTTCGTAAAGATCAGAAATTGTGTATGTATGTATGTATGTAACGTTTTTGAGCGACCAATTTTCTCAGAGATGGTTGAACCGATTTTCTTGTGGTCCCATACGAATTTCATCCGGATCCGACTTCCGGTTGGGAAAAGGGTGAACAGGTGGAGATCTGCAGAGTGAAAATACAGGCTCTAATCTTGATTAGAAACTGTTTCTTCGGTTCGACAGCCTCCTTGTATCGATTATATGATTTTGAGTGCTATTTTATTAATTACGCTCCCAGCGAAACGCTGAGCCACAGGACTTTCAAAACGTTTTTGTTTAAGTATGGGGATTTGCTTAATAGAAGATTCAAGATTTATATAATCCTTGGAACGACGTTCAAAAATCTCATATACAATTTGTCTAAATATTCATCTTTAGAACCAACAGTACCACCCAGCTCAATGTACTCTATTTGTGTTTTGTCAGAAGTACCATCAGTCATTTGAAAGCCAAATAATTAAGAATTAAATTTAAAGGCTTATAATTAAAATTGAAATTGTTATTATCCGAACTATTCAGTCTTTTGTAAGACTACCACCAAATAAGTCTTGTTAAGGCTTTTTGCAAACTTAGTAGTTCTTAAGACTCTTAGGATTTAAACTAGGAGTGTATTCTAGAGAAAAGCCGGGGTAAAATAAATGATATTATTAATAATAATAATGTATTCTAAAAAATTGGCAAAACCGTTCATTACAAATAATCGCTCAAAACTTAATAGTTCTACCGAAAGAATTAATTCTATTGAACCGTTATTTCGTTCTTCTATTTTATATATCATTTATTTTATACCGGTGTTAACCTTTTTGGTTTCTTTCTTCTGCAACTTTGTATGTTTCATCGAAAATAATATGAGAGCTACAGATTACAGATTCAATAATAGTGAATACTATTTGCATGTATTTCTACCAACAATCATTCTTTTTTTATACGTTATCAAAGGTCACGAATGTGTGTAACTTCTACCAGATTCCTGAAACCAGGAAACATTCTGAAAAACGCTACTAACTTGTATATATCCTCTAAGAACTCGATTTTTTTTTCATTTCTATATAGAGAACTATCACTCTTAAATAAAGAACTCAAGTTCACTCACTCTTGGAGGAGAAATAACTTGTTGAACTGTTCGTGAACGGATTACCCATCTCTAGTGTGTTCCAATACTATATTAGCCTAGTATAGTCTAAAAAAAGTATACCTAAGGTTAAAAATGAAGAAGAAACAATTCTACTCCCGATTCCATCTAACAACATATACGATATTCTTTCAAATGTGAATTTTGGCGAAACAGAACAAAATCCTTCTAAAAATCTTAAAATGGTCTTGTCGCTCTGGTAAAACAACAACAATCTATGCCTCTAGTGACTGAGATGATCTAAGTTTTATTCTTCGTCGACATCAACACTCGCATTTTTGTAAATCCTACTATGAAATCCATAGGTAATGATGTTTAATATAAACTGAACAAATCAACCATCTTCTAAACATTTCTAGGGTTTTTTTACAAACTCTCAGAAACCAATTTCAGCTCTCAAAGAAGGAAATCAAATACTTACTGCAAACGGTGGACAAGGTCAAAGTCGAAAGCTTTTTAAATTTTGTGAATCCTATTGAAATCAATACCAAGATTACAACACAAGTATTGTCTCAAGATGACATTACTGAGACGAATTATGATGAAATTAGGACAATCATAAACCCACTCAAAAACATGAAGTCTCCTAATAATTTTTCATAATTTTATTTATACATGTTACCTGATATTTCTTTTGCAATCATATTATGCTAACTTAAACTGAAAATTAATAGAAATCCAGCAAAAGCATCCGTTCGATGTGCTGTTGTTGATAACAACTAAGAAATGCTTTCTGATCTATTAAAAATTGCTGCCAAACCCTTACAATTGTTGAACGAAACAAAGGATCAATCTCCAATGGATTGTGTACCATAAAACCTGTGTGGGACAATATGATGTTTTAAAATTTTTACTGAGCTTCTCACTTAAACACAAAATGGAGTATTGCCTCTAACTTTTCATTTGTTAAAACAGGAAAATCATGATATACTACGATAAGGGATTTCCGGATTTGCGCTAAAATTTCCAAATTTTTGGCACCCTGTTACATGGTAGGGTACCTGTTCCAATTATCAATTTAGTTCACTATTCTAAAGATTACTCAACTCACAATAAAGGTGACCAGCGAGACAATCAAATTCGAGATCTTCGACTCGACTTTAATGCACAACTTTTCATCCTATCCACTGACTCAACGCATTAAACAGAGATAGCAGATTCTACTCTGACTAATGGTTTTAATAGATGTTCTTCATGATGATTACCATCAGATTGTATAGGCAAACTTTGAAAAAAGAAGGCGGATGTGCTATGTTACAGACATAACTGGAGTACGTGAATAAAAATAAAACTGAACTGCGGGAAATATTTTAATGTTTCTAAAAAGAACCGATTATCGGAATTTATTCAATGTTTATAACTGTTGAGTCTTTTCGGGCATCATTAAGTTATCTACCCCAGGATTAAAATTCTGAGCCAGGAATGAATTATAAAACTGTCTTCAAGAACTAAACTCGAAATCTGGGATAAGCTCGGAATTCAGTTGCAACATTCTGGTTCGGAATCCAGATCAAGAAATCAAGTCATGTATTTAGTTCGATGGTTATGGAACTAAACATATTGTCAAAATCAAGGTTCCGAATTTAGTTTCATGTACTGAATTTTTTTTATAGATTCTTAAGTTGAAATCCCACACATAAATTAAGGAACTAATTTCAGTTTCAAAATCAAGTCAGGAAACCAGAAAAATTTCTGGTTTCTGAAACCGAAGTCAGAAACTAAATTCTACACCTGAAATTAAGTTCCGAATTCAGGTGGACAGAATCCAGGTTCTGAATTCAGTTCTAGAATTCAATTCAAAATTCAGTTCCCTGTTGCTGACGATTGCATGCACAGCGATGCCAACCCTGCGGATTTTTCCGTATATCTACGGATTTTCGTCTTTTCTACTGAAACACGGTTGAACTTTTAGAAACCCAGTGGCGTCTCGTCCTCATGTGCACCTCGTGCACTGCACAGCCGGTCAAATTGAAAAGAAGGAATTACTCAGCAAAGTACTGAGATTTGTTGTTCTCTCTGTCACGTTCAGAAGAGGCTTCAGTAGCTTGTGCTTATGGTAGTTGAAAACAAATTGCTGTCTTAGATGCAACGTCGAAGCGGTTTTATTGATGAAGTTATTGACAGAAGTTTAATAAAAATCCTATCCAAAAGTATATCGTTATTTTATTGTATAGAAAAGCACAAGCGAACATCCATTCCTCAATCTTGAGTTTTCTCTTACAAGGAACTGTTACATCTGATATCATACCACATAATCAGTGCACAACCCGTATGTTTTATCACGAGACGCCACTGTAGAAATCTAAGAATTTTGTAATTATTTCCTCAAAGATTGCATTTTTTCTAAATATTTACAGAAAATGATTGAATATTGTCACATCATTTTCACAGATTTTTTTTCTTGCGTGCCCAATTATAAAAGTTATCAACCGTCACTAACAAGGATGGCGTATCAAAGAACGCTTTCTACCAACTCTTCACACAATTCAATCAGTGCCTTCAAAGAGAGACGGATGTCATCGCAGCAACAAAAAACCGGCATGGTTCATTTAACATAGAATGGACACTAGTACGAGAGTGAATTTCTCTCGATGACCTGTCTGAGCATCACGAGTTAGCACGCTGCTGTGGGGATTCTCTCTGAAGCAACAAACGGTCGCTTATTCTCGTTTCGTGTTTCGATTCTATATGGGCAGTTGATAATTGCGATAGAATCATTTTACTATTGCCGCTTATTCTAACTATGTGCATATAACCGCTATGAATCAGCTGCGAAGTCTATCGGAACAGAATGTCAAATTCCACAAAAGTGATTTAATACCAATGCTTTGCTTGTTCTAGCAATTCTTCCACAGGGCGCAATCCTAGACGCAATTTTTTGTACAATTAATATGTTAAGTCTGATGACCATTCTTTAGTTCCTTCAAAGTGACAGATTGTTCAGTGCACGAAGTGCACATGAAGATGAGACGCCACTGCATTATCATATAAATCAAAAGAGGGCGTCAAAGCATTTGTACAGGTTATCGTTCGAAAAATAGGTAGAATTCACCGGTCACATCAAAGTTTAAAGTTGTCATCTTTAAGAGAAAAAGCAAACCGGACATTTTAGATAGCTAGTTTTTAACCGTGTCAAAAAAAAATTGCAGCTTCTGGATCAAACCCAATTAGCCGGTTATTAATACTGGACTGTGTTCCATTCACGGGATTCAAAGTGTTTTCTTTCGCAACCATCACCACCGGATTCACGTTGCAGTGTGCTGCACCGCAGGGGTTTCGCTGCACAGTTAGTTTTTTTTTATGGTTTCAATTTCCGCTTAGAGACCCCCTTGCAAGATGAGCTAGTCCAGAGGTGTCATCCTGCTTTTCTGTGCTGCCATGTGGTGGTAAAGGAGATAGAAAGGTTAAAAATAACACGAGAAAAAGAGATAAACTAATTTACATGAATTATTACTGTTGATGATTTTTTAATGGGACATAGGAGTGCACTGCCGGGGAAGCCTCTCTGCGCCATGCCATAGATGATCGCGTCAATTCGGGTGCTTCTGGACAAGCACCGGTACGGCAAAGAAATAATGAAATCTGGAACCGGAGCGAGAGGAACGGGGATAGAAGGCAGATCGCACCGGTCGCCGTCTTCGTTTTGTTTCCCAGGGTATCAATCATATGGACAAGCCAACCCCCGTCGGTTGCATCGAACTGCACACGACGCGCTCGGGCAGGAGGTTGTTACAACTCCCGATCGTTATGGTGTAACATAATCAAACGATTGTGTAGATGTCTATGTCAAGTTGAAATGCCTAGTTACACTAGCTGAGTAATTTGAACTGCTAGGCCACGGATGAGTCAAAGACGAAACGTGTGCCCCAAAATGTTGCGATTTTTTTTTCAATTATAAATTTACTACACTCGCTATATCGGGTATATTTCGTATCGCGATGGCATTCGGCCGAACCTGTTCCCAACCTGAGCAAGTCAAAATTGTGTTGGTACGATTTAACATCTATTCATTCTTTTTTGTCTGTTCTTCGACTCAAGTCGTCAGGGGACCATCGCCATCAGGTCTCGTGCTTTGACTGGACGTAGTTCAATGTGTTGAAGTTGATTGAGTAAACACACGCACATACACAAAGACAGAGACACGGTTCCACGAATGACAGCGCAGCACAGTGTATTTATTAACGTTGTATTTATAGTGTGGTTGAGTTGTTTAAATGCAGCTGCCAAGTGCTATGAACTGTCAAATCAGTCTGCGAGAGGTTCGTGTGTGAAGTCTGTGTAGCCGCTCTTAGGGGGTTCTCGTTTTTTTTTTCTCGATACTTGTCTGACCGTCGTTAACCTCGCGATGTTACTGCCTATGTGCCGACATCGTTCCCGTTCAAGAGGAAGTCTGTTGAAGACCTTCGGGCATACGCAATGAACTCATGAATATGAACTATACATGAGATATGTTTTCGAAACTGTTAGAAATGACACAATCAATTCAAGACATACTGATCGACGTTTTGCTTCCTTTTTATTCATTACTGACGAAGGCATCTGTTTGCTGGTTAACTACTTTGAATATAAACAATTTTAGAATCGTGAAACCGCTGAAATTCCACAAACTGACACACAGAATAGCGTGACTGGGTCCCATTTATTGTGTACAATCAATTCACCTGAAAACGTCGGTGTCAGAGGCACCGGCTGGGAATTCAGATGCTATTAAAAACTTCACACGCAATTTCTGGTGACCGATTTCCTGAGAATTGTGCGCCGCACAATAAGGAATGTAAAACGTTTTCGCGGGAACTGTTCGAATGGTCAAATATTAACCGAGCAAATAGATCCGTCAGTTCCGTAGAATTTAATTAGGAATCTACGATGTTGATTGGTTTCATGCTTCAAGGAGCAATCTCAAACCATTCAGCGGCAAAGTCGGATGAATTTGGTTCGCATATTTTCCTCTCACGGAATGGTTTTTCTTTTTCACTTTCATATCAAAATACAAAATGCGTCAGCGCTAGTTGAAAGTAGGACAACGTATGTTTGATGAGCGAATCCAGTTAGGGACGCAAATCAGTTGGATAGGATCATCATCGATGATTTAAAAAAAAATTCAAGTATTTATTGGAAGTTTGCCAGTTTAGTCTGAGTTATGAATATTTGCTTAAGTCCAATCCCGGAGAAGCAACTTATGCAGAACCAGGATTATTTTACTTCTTAGAAAAATTTTGTGTAGAACTCAAGTTGAAGAGCCCAGTAAAGAGATTATTGTTTATGTTAATTTCCTCTTGCTTGACATCTAAACGTCCAACTTACAGAAAGAACACAGAATCCCAGCCCTTATACCCATAGAAATCTCTAGCTCCAAGATTTATATGAATGAGTCATCCTCCTTTCGTTAAATATGTGAAGCACCTATATTAGACCTACCGGAGAATTACATTTTACATAACAACGAGTCTGATGCAGGTAACGAATCACGTGCATTAGAATTATAGCATCCTTCGAACTATTTCCATCTACCAAAAATTTTCTGGCATCGCTTAAGTATACATCCAACTATCTGCGAAAATAAATCATGCACACAATTCTCAACCAACGAAACTGTTTCCTCGCATTAGTGGTGTCCAATAGTCTAATGATGGCATATGTTACATCAGTCGCTGCGCATCTGCATGATCATGTCGCGCTTGATGACGGCTTTACCTGGTCACGGGAACAAAGGAAAACTTTTAGATTGCTTTTGCGTCAACCGACAGACAGCCTGTTCGACGACGAACCATTCATAGGCAAACAGAGCCAATGAACACTCGGCGGCAGCTTACATAGGAGCGTACGTAGGAGTTGTTTTCTGTACTTAAGCACGCAAGCAGGCGCGGAAGTTTGCTCATTCAGAGTCGCACAAGCTGACGTATTTTGGTTTTCTTATGCTTCCAAAACCACTTCAATTAACGCCAACAAGCAGGCTTACATTTTCACATGAAATTCCTGGCCATAGCATGCGGGTGGTATGATATGACCAGCCCCGTTATCAACCCGTCTGAAATCTTTCCAATTCAGCCTGCCTTATCGTATCTCTTCATCGGAACGCGATTCATCATTTTCACTTGCGGGTAGTTACGACGCCAACAATAAAAATGCATAAACGTCACAAACGTAATCGCGCAGTAGGCGATGACCTTCACTCTCTCGATTAGCCGGCACCAGATCGATGCTATGGATTTGTCTGGACGCTAATTGGATTCATGGAAATCGTTTGCTAATGGCTATAATAGTCGATATGATAGACAACACATTTTGTGTCATAATTAATATTTGCATCTGAGCGCAGATGTTCATTATTATCTTTCTAAATGCGAGATTGCATGATCCAATGAACTAACGACAGACTTCCAAGAAAAGGTCGATAAATAAATGTACAAATATTTGATCACTTCGTTGATGGCTTCCTGGAACTCGGCAAAGGTCAACGATTTGTACTGTTGGTTTGATGTCTTCCAGTCATTCTCATGGAAACGTAGCATGTCGAATTGATGGAAATTTACTGAAACTGCGCTTGAGCTGATTATTCAATTTAGGACATTTTAAAAAAAACCTGCTTTAATCCACCTAGTGATGCAATGATGCCTTTCTCATATCAATCATACTCTCTGTCGTATTCATCAAAATAATTTTGTTCGATTCTTGGAAAAATAGCCCGAATCGGTTTGTTTGGCCGTCTACTAATAAAGGCTATCGATTGAAATAATTTTCAAACCAGTTTAGAAAAACGTTTACGTTTTTTGTTTCGCCGCTTTAACCCGATCAACAGAGCATAACAGGATTCTATCAAAATTATATATGATCCTAATATTTATATCTCATTATGTTATAAATATGATTCCAAATCAGAAGCAAACATTCAGATTTTATTGAAAGTATAGCAAAACTATTCTGGAGAATTGAGAAAAAAAGAGTTCAAACACTTTTATCGATCAGGTTTTTGACTTTCAACCCGAAAAATGCTATGCTTCAATAAAGTGCAGTAACAAAAATTTTTTTTCCAATTTCACATAACTGTAGATACTCTTGAAAACATTAATTTCAGTTTTGCAATGACTGAGCGGAAACATATATTGGAGAAGCCAATAGAATGAAATACTAACAGAAAAGATGATTTTTTGGAAAAAGATACGCTCAGAGACAGGACTCGAACCTGCGTTCTTATGCATTCCGTGTATACGCGCTGCCATTTCGCCACTCTGAATCTTGTTTTAGTCACTCTAAAACGCCAGTCAGACACAGTAGAACGTACATCGAACATGGTCTACATCCTGGCCGTCACCCAACCGATACCTTACATCCAAACATCTTCTCTGTCCATCAAACACTAGTCTTCTTGCTTTATACCTATTTATCCGATCAAGCATTGAGTAGGAGAGTGTATTTATAATCGCTTGTCACCTTCTTTAACATTAAGTTGATATTTGATTTTGAAATGACGGCCAAAATTTTTAATTTGAGAACGTTCCTAAGTAATTCCTATTTAAATTGTGTAAAGTTTTTATTCAAATATTAATTATAAATTGAAAATAATTATTTTTCAAGATAATTGTACGCTTTTTCTCTTACGAATAAAGAAAGATAAGGGAAAAGCTTTAAAACTCGAATAATAAATATTTAAAAAAGTGAATCTGTTGATTGAATTCTGCAATGTTTCCTCAGATATGATTTTCACAAGCTTGGAATCAAATGAATGATTGAATTCTTCAATTTTATCGATGACCGATATTTGTTTCCGAAAACACAGAGTGATAAGTGTTGAGAATTTCTAAACGTCTTCAAAAGTGACGCTGCAATAAACGAAAAACAAAATCTAAACTCAGCTCAATACTTTTTCGATTTATAGGTCTTTTAGTTGCAGATTGAAAATAGCGACTTTAGTTTTACCGGACCCCGGATGTACTGGAAATAGAGAAAAAAATTCGTAGCGATTTATCTTTAGTTCTTTTTGTACTTTACACTATGTTGATATGAAGATTTTTTACGTAGTGCTAAATAAAAATTTTTGCTAATATTACATTGAAAATTGTTCACTGGTGGTGCTGATGATATCATCATGGCCTGGAGCATACTAAAGTAATATCGAATCATTTTCACAATTTTTGGATCCAATATCAGTAAAATCGAAATGAGTTGGTTAGGTCATCAATTAATAAGATCTACAAATTGCAGATATCGCATTTTGCCCTTTGTCATCTATATTATTTCATGAACATTTTTACATATCATATCGAACAATCAAACCGGAATAAAGGTTCAGTTTTGATGGTTTTTGAACATTACTTGCGAGGCTTCTGGCTGCGGACATCGCAAACTAATGTAACTAATAGGCAATTGGTTGATCATCAATCATAAAAACTTACTACTCGAATCATTGTCTATACACTTCTTCTGATTTTCACTGTCTTTCAAACGAATTTTTATTCTAATCTAAATTTACGAAAATCGATTCAGCCATCTCCAAAAAAACATAAGTGCACAGTTTAATCAAATATACCCGCCAATCGTCACACATACACGAACAGACAATTATTCACTACATCAACTGAACGAGCAAACTGTTTCGAATGTTATTTGAAAGTCGGCCCTCTTGGTACAATGAAGAAAAAACTGAAAAACTATTATTCATTAGTTAACTGTCTCAGATTCTATAAGATAGGTAGAGAAGAGAGCGATAGATTATTTTTGTAGCAATTTAAACTTACACTAAATATTATATGATGCCAATATATCCTTTCAGCCTCAGTTGGTTCTCATGCCCGATGCAATCGTAGCGTATGTTGGAAACTCAAAACTTCCCGGTTCGGAACCAGCCGCTTAACTATAACTGTTCATGACATTTTTTATGACAAATCAAATCGCCTAAAGGTATGCAATTTCATCTTACTTCGGAAAATCTATTTTTAGAATTGCACTTTTCCCCTCAAAAAATGGGTTATAAAAGCTGAAAAGTCGTACTAAATTTGTAACAAATTTAGATATAATATTGATATTCACATTTCAAGGTTTGTAACAATTTTGTTATCTCCTAGGTTAAATTGAGTTATAATTTTTGTTATTTTAACTATTAACGAGGCCAAGATTATGACTAAATTAGATAGAAAAAACGAAACAACCCCAGATACAATTTTGTTCTCCCTTGTTGATCGGGAAGTGACGATATAACATTTTTAACCAGTGTTGCTAAGCTCGCTTATATTGTGCAGATAATTCTCACTCATGTGCCATCAGTACATCTGAAACCCGTGTGAGTGTGCTCCCCGTGTTTATTTTCGTCCTTTGTTTGGCTATCGCAATGCTCATCTGTGAGTGGCGATGAAACACCGAGCACTCCTATCGAGTATATTCCACCACTCACTCTTTCGTTGGTCTACTAGTCGGTGTGCACACTCTTACTGAAGTTGTTTCTCATAGATATTCGCACTCGCTCTTACTCACAACTTGGCGCCCACTCGTACTCTTATAGCGTATTTGGTTTTGGTCCAATGCGCGGTAGCTAATATGTAATCTGATCAAGCTCGTTCATGCTGATTAAAAGCAGTAATGACAATAATAAAAATCAATATCAAAACATGATTTGTGTAACAGTTTCAAAAATATTAACACTATTAACTTGAATTTCATACACAGAAGTAACAGGACCGCAGCACTTGGTTAGAGCGAATACAAACAAGCGTTCAAACCAACCCGGGGGCAAGAAGAGCGTTCTACAAAATGCTATTGTAGCCAACGGCCGTTCTGCGAGCGATCAGAGTGCTCAAAATATGGTGAACAAAATATCGAATAGTCCCTTGCTCGCGTTAAAGATATTCTGATCGATAATTTGCAGGGAAGTATGGTAACAGGTACCGAATGAATATGAAGTTGCTAATGACATTGTTTTTGATAACCATTCTTCTTAATTGCTTTGATTTTTTCAGAAGGATGCTTGCCACAGATATATGGTTCCTCAGCAGAGGGCTGGTTCAAACGCTGCGCAAAACCCTTCACTCCTGTTACTTCTACAAATCAAATTTAATTAATTAATACTGTACATTCTTTTAAAAAGGATCAGGCTACATACTAATAGCATAAGCTGAGGTCAAGTTGTAGCATACTCGTGCGGCTATCGTTGCGCTCACATACATTTCGATTTACTAAGTTAAAATCGACCTGTGCACCATACTGCTAGCGCACTGGAGGAGTTCTCCCACTCCGTGCGTATTGATTGTCACTCGCTCTTGGAGTACGAACATAATCTGAAATAGTGCGAGCAAACTCGCAGTAAGTGTTTACTTCTGCTGCCTCTCACTCATCGTACCCATAAAAAACACCACACGTGTTTAAAATGTACCTTTTTGTGAGTTACTCATAAGCGTGCGCGGAGGAGTGAGTGTAAGTTAGAATACGCCTCGCACTCGTTCGAAAATCTGCTGCGTGCACTGAGTTCTCGCTCTATTAGCAATTTTGTTTTTAACATAACTTACTCACAAAATTGACTCACAAAATTGATCGTACACACGAACAAATATCACATTTTCACTTTTTGCTGTTCAATTAGTAAGTTTGCAGTAACAAAATATATGTAAATTCAAGGTTATATATTTCATGAATTGGAATAATATACATTTTATTTAAATATCAAGCTTCTTCCATTTGGTGGTTCGATTGCAGCAAAAAAGCCTTAGTTCTGTCTCTCAAAATTGATCGATTGATATCAAATTTAGTATTTAGTGTGGCCTCCCTTAGTGTTGATTACGGCTTGCAAACGACGGGGCATTGAGTCCACTAGTTTCTTTGTGCAAGATGCTGGGATGCTTTCCTATATCTCCTTTATTTTCTGTTTCAGCGTGTTTTTGTTTGATATGTTAATATCGTTCAATCGCCGCTTGATTTCATCCCATAGGTTTTCGATAGGATTCATGTCTGGTGACTGTGGTGGTATTTTTAATTGCTTAGGAACATGAGCGGTGTGTTTTGGTTTATTCTCTTGGAAACAATATCCTGATGACAGTCCTAATTTTTGTGCATTTGGTTTTAGGTTACGTTTTAGGATATCCATATATAGCATTTTGTCCATATTCCGGTCGATAAACTCCAGTGTTTCTGTGCCTGAAGCTGTCATACAACCCCACAACATAACACAGCCACCACCATGTTTCACTGTTGGTCTCAAATTTTTATATTTTAGGTCTGTATTCGGCTCTCTCCAAGCAATTTGCCTGCCATCAGCTCCAAAACAAATTATTTTTGTCTCATCAGTGTGAACAAAATATCGTGATTCCAAAACTCCAGCGGTTTGTTTACGTGGGTTTTGGCGAACTCAAGCCGCTTCTTCTGATGTACTGTTGATATGAATGGATTATTACAGGGAACACAACCTATCAGATTAGATTTTCGGAGAATGCCGCGAAGAGTTTCAGTTGAAACAGGTCGGTGGTTGATATCTTGAAACACTTGCGTCGTCAATTTCGGTATACCTATTTTCTGGTTATGTCTTACTTTACGAACTATAAGCCGTTCGTCAACTTCCGTTAGGATCTGTTTTCTTTCCCTTTGCAAGGTTATGTGAACTTTGTTAGGTTATAATACAAATAAAACGTTGACACTAGAACACAATTTTAATATACAAAGAAATTAGAAGTGTAAACTATCAAATAGTGCTGTTAGGTATTAAACTTCTAAAATAAACATGCATTAAAATATAGGAAGTTTTGCGTATGATATATCACACGCTAGAACATAATGGGTTAAATACGTTGGTCATCGAGCTACCTGTTATGTTTTATATTTTCTCACACTTCAGAGTTGTAGACTGAAATTATATGCTTTGAAAAGTATTTATAAAACTCCGAGAACACACACTACAGTTTAATTTCTCGACGAAAAATATCTTCACATTTATAATTTAAAGAAACCTTTCGTCTAAACGATATATTTAAACATGGTAACTGTAAAAGATCTTGACTGCAAAATATAATGAATTTAGAAGAATATTCTGTAGTCAAGTTTCGAAATAACTCTAATTTTTATATAAAGTGCGACATGAACGCATTAGTTGTGTTCTGTAGTAAAGAATGCTTGTGATAGTTTCTCTTGGTGAAAACTGCTGGTTTCAACACTTCGAAAGTAAAACCAGAAACCAAAACCCCTGAATGACTAAACAATAATTACTTCGAGCCAAGCGTTATGCTGCTTAGTAAAATGAAAATGGTGTTGGAGTACAATAACTTTGCTAAATGAATGCTTCAAGAGACCGATTTCTCGAAATTTTCAAGATTTAGAGTTAATTAACTTTCGGGGAATTGATATGAAGTTTTTACGTCAACGGTTTTTCCAAGTTACGTTTCGGTTCGTGGAATTACTTTCTTGAAACACAAAACCTAACCGCTTAATCAGCTCCAGTAACTGCACTGGACCAACAATAGCGACAAAGTTCGTTTAATAGGATGGGAAATCCAATAAATTCGATTCCATGTACGCAAACCAATTATAGGTTTGTTAGGAATTTTGTTTTTATTTCAAGTATGATAAGATATCAGACAAAGATAAGAAGTTAAATAACAAAATGACGTCAAATCAACATATTTTCGGATTTGAAATCAGATAGCGTTTTAGAAAGCATCTGTTTTCGTCCACTTATAGCAGACATTCTCAGTTGAATGATCCTCATTTCGATTATCCTCATGCCAGTCTTAAACCTACACGTTTTTGTTAGATCGTGGAATGTGCGACAGCATGCTCGACCGATGCTTATCTTTGTGTCGCATTCGAAAAAGTTTTTTGCAGTTGTTTGGTTCGATTCCGGAACTGGTTGATACAACCGGATGAGATCGCAACTCGCAACTGTGTATGAACGGAAATTCGCACATCATTTGCTTTTGCAAATATTCTTCAACACATGCGACACAACCGCATCGTTGCTGTCGGGGCCACGCGAAAGGTTTCTGGTTTGCAATATTGACTCAATCCCCGTATTGTCCTACAGCTGCCCGCCAACGTCATTTGGCTGTGCGCGTCTGTGAATGTTGTTTTTCTCTATCGCAATCAAACGTGGCGAAAGAAGATTGCTTTCAATTGATTTTCCGGTTAAACTGCGTCTCTATTAGGCTCGTTGGGAAGTTTTAGCGAGTGGGCGATCTTTCTTATTTTTGTATTCACAGAGGCAACAAATTTCTTCTACAACCAAGTACTAGTGCCTGGAAAATATTCCTCGACGTAATGTTCACCACAATACTAGATTAAACTTTAGATGATTCAAGAAAAATTCACGCGTTTTTTTTTTTTTTTTGATAACGGCCAATAAGTCACCTGTCAACTTCCACTTTCGAAAGAAATTGCAGGCGAGCTATGGAAAATAGAGTATAAAACTTAACACCAGACGAAAGAGAAAACTTTTCTCTGCCGTTTACTATTATGACTTACTCTCAGCGAGTACCGAGTCATTCGAACTTACTCTTCAAAGTGAATGTTGATTGATGGCTTATTGGCCGTTATCAAAAAAAAAACGCGAGAAGTCGTTTCCTGTCGTAGAAAAAAAACGTTGTTCAGATGGGCGCAAATCGATGAAAATGATTACGTCGCCATGGTGAACTAAAAACATCTTACGTCATCTTTTAGCGTTCGTGACCAGCAAAAAAAATGCTCAGTGCCAACCTATCGATAGTAAAGCGATGCGGAATAAGCTGGTAGTTACTGCTCTTCGTTGTTATTTCGTTGAAATTAACACATTTTCCCAGTACTCTTTCCTTTTCGTGAGCGTACCCTGGATTTCATACAATCGAACTTCTGGTACGGTAAAACAATGAACGGAAGAACACCAAAATAGGCATGTTGCTACCGATAACAATGGTCTACTGCTCCAAGCAACAACGGTGTGAAATGTTTTACTGTGGCAAAAGGAAGCAGAATATCACCAGTAAAATGAAAAGCGCATCCATGCACTTTGCTTTTGCTGTTTTGATTTTTTTTCCGTATATAAAACACGCCACTCACCGAATTGCAGTAAATAATAAACTTTTCCGCAACAGCCTTTCAACTGTGCCGCGATAAACATAAACCGATTGATGGTTAGCAACAACATACAGCGGCCACAGGCTTGTTGTTGTTAGCCTTATCAAATGCGCAGATAAGACGTAAACAAAAATATAAATATTTTAATTTCACTTCCTTTGCTGACAGTGTTTTAACTTCATCCTATCTCATTTTCTCTTACGACGGATTCATACTGCTGAATGCTATTTAGCGGTATTTTATAATGGTTTACAACAGCTGAACGCAAATGGGTCGAATAAAAATTCATTCATGAAAATTTGATGACCATAATCCAGCTACTCTGGCATTCATTTTTGCTCTTTTTCTCCCGTATACCTGGAGGCAAAGCTTACTTATGAAATCGCTCGTTCCGTTCTGTTCAGCTGCAGTCGTTGTGTGATAGTCAACTCCCGTATGTTATTGAAGATCTACTGCAGCTTCTCGTGCAGATCCGTCTTTTTTCCGTCGCACCAATACGATCGAATCAGCATCTAGCAAAATATACTGTTCATTTTGTTAGGTACATCTTGCCCTTTCTTGAATATCTGACTAAGTCTTCTTCTTGATGTTTTTTTCTTATTTTGTTTTGTTTCTTTTCACTACCAATGCTTCACACGGTCCAGCTCACAAAACACGCACACAACGAAGCGGAAAGTATTTACACACATAAAATGCCACGGCCTCAATTACGCACACAATCGTAGAAATTCAATGGAATTACTTCATCAGCAAGAAACTGTTCCTAGCATACCACACAAAAACTAGGCGTTCAAAGATCTGTATTTTGGGCACTAGAGAAAGTATGTCCAATTTCCACAACAATTCAAAAATGAGCACAAACAACTTGCTTACCATTTCCAGTAAGCTTTAACACCGAATTCACACTACAAATCGGAAGAATCTGACAAAATATTCTGCTTTATTTTTACCATCAAGGCAAAGCACTGTCCGAAACGGGTTAACCACACGGTGAAACAAGCGAGGAGACAGTACCGTTCGATTGCCTTTTTACTTGTACACACGTCGCGTGACAGCACTCGAATGATGCTCAAATGCAAGCAGAGATGAAACACTGAAACCGCGAGTTGGCTGTGCTCTTCATCGACATCAGAGTGGCCAGATTATATTTCAAAACTTAATAAACGCTCCGTTTTTCGATAGCAGGAGTTCTACCTCCATAAGAGAGCGAAGTGTTGGGTTTACGTGACTGAGTGTAATAAACATCAAATAACACATCAAAATTTGATCTTGTACCATGTAAACTTTTACCAAAGCAATTTATAACCGTGTGATTCAGAATCACATAGTTTGTGGCAAATGAATACACTAGAAAAGGTCCTCTTTGTTTACTTTCTTTTCCGATTATTACGGTTCTATTGTCAATCCTTCTTTCTAACTCCACATAGAATAATGATTGAAATCATCAACTTTCGATCTGCAGCTAGGAAGTTGTTGGAAAATACAGAAATATGCCGTAATAATTGAACAAGAACGTAAGCAAAGAGCACTTATAACCTTTTTTAATGTTTATCGAGCAATAAGAAAATTTCGGTTCAATGTAAGTGTTCACAAGTGCTACTTCATTCATGAATAAATCAGCAAAACGAAAATCACGTTCCATCGACCAATCCGTAGGTCTGGCCACCCTGATCGATATTGCTTAAAAGCACAGTTGCCAATGTTCCAGATCTGGTATTAGCAAAATTTTTCTTATTTCGACAGACTTGGATTTCACCAGATTATCTGCTTATGAAATGCCAGGTTTCAAATTCTTTTTAATTTTTAATAAACTTGGAACAAATGGTTCAAAATCGTCAAGTAAAAAAAAAACAACAAAAATAAATGCCTATGAAGACCTGGCGCAATTAATTACAAAGTTTCGCTCAAGTAGAGTCAAACTTTACGTTTGTGTGATGCTTCCAGTTACTATGCACAAGTTCTTAATTTATTAACGAGTCGAAGACGAAATAGATTAACTTATTTTTGTTAACATAGATGATGCCAGACTTTGAAATACTTTTCCTACTGAAAAAAACAGATTTAATTATTTGGCACTTGGCAACCCTGCTTAAATGAATAGCGGCCCTTACACGATCATTAAAAGTGTCATTACTAAGTAATGACACTTCTGCTCAAACGCTCGTCATTACTGCATTAATGTACATCATTACTTTTTAGCATTACACGTTCATTATTAATGATGAGTATTTTTAACTACTCCAGCAATAGCAATAGCAATATTTTTATTTTCGTTCAACTGAAAATAAATTTGATTTGCCATTGAAACGTCAAGGTTAATGAAATATTAACAATTTAAATCTACACTTTGTCATTTTTTCGCGTATAGTTCTACAGATATTCAGCACTTCCACAAAAAAATATGAAGAAGAAATAATGTTGGTAATGATGGAAAATCTGGAATTCCATCATTACTCGTGTCATTACTGAACTCGTAGACCTTACACGATCATTAAAAGTGCCATTACTTTTCAGTAATGACACTTTTAATGATCGTGTAAGGGCCGCTAATGTGCTAAGCGGATATGCCATTTATACAGATTTATCTGCATTATACAAATTTTTACATACGCATACAGAATAAAGATTTTCCAAGATGCAAAAAAAAGCTTTCTCGCATGAGCAATCTATTACTATTTGAATGCAGTGACGAAAAGCAAAGTCTTGGCGTTACATTCCTTTTATGGAATTCGACCTTTCTGTTCCAACAGACAGATGGAAATAATTATTGATCATTGAAATTTAATTTTATTACATACAGATAAATACAGATTTTTTATACAAAGTAATACAGACTTCCTATGAAAAAATCTGGCATCTCTGGTGCTAATCATACAAATGAGAAAACGAGAGCGCACATCGAATCGTATTGCGTTAGTAGAAATGCGTGCGAAAGAGCTAGCAAGAAGGAATTGTGCAAGCAATAGAATGGAACAGAGTTGCCAGGTGAAAATTACAAATATCTTCAGACAGGGTTGCAAAAGTACACGCTGCCAAAAAAGGCGGGTGGGTAATGTCAGAGACATAACTGGATGTCGTGAATACGAAAACAACTGACATGTTCCTTAACACTTGCGAATATCAATTGTATGAATTATGCACGCATTCCCCTTTTTCACATTTTTCGCAAAAACAAAGAAAGCTTCACTTGATCTCGATTACTGTGAATTTCACACAGCGAAAAGTGCACAAATCTAAGCAAACTGTTCTTGATTTGCAGTAAACTGAGGATATTTTCCTACGATTTGCGAACAACAAATCCTAATAGTTCTTTAGAAAACTTTTAGAGCCATTAGAACGGCTGATATTGTGCAATGCTCTCCACCGTTGTTTTTTCCCACTGCTAATGACTGGCAGCTGTGACGTAATCGCTCTTGTCGAAAGCGTGCAGACGACACAAAACACATCTGCTCGCAGTGGCGATTGAATCCAAACTGATTGAATTTTTGTTAAGAGATTTCCTTTTATGTGATTTCGTTTGTAGCTTTTTCACTAATGGGCGGTCCTAACGGCTATAAAAATAGCCGCATACAGAATTTTATTGAGGAACTCAATTTGGTCCGTCGCTGCTGGTTGATGATTCCACTCCCACGACGTCTGCTTCCATCGAACGCACGAAAAGAAATGATCGATTTTCGACCACGGTTCCCCTTTTATACGCATTCAGTTGAAGATATGTGCCTGACTACCTCAAAATCGTCGTCCTTGCGCGAAAAACCCAAGCGAAAGTAAGGTGTTTTCCGCGTTGCTTTCAAATTTTAAGAAAACTTAATTTTTGAGTTGTTTGTGGTTATCGCACACTGTTCAAAATATTATCCTGAATTCCTGATCATATTTTTGATGAAATGGTGAAAGAATTATGTTGCTACCATTAATACACGTCGAGATATTCACGATTAAGTTCTGCCCATTCTTCCATATGGCTACTTTTGAAAAGGCGCCCCATAATAAAGTAAGTCGTATTCACGACAAAAAAACCCAACGGTTGACTTAAATTTACCTAACATGAAGTAATCAAGCATGTTTTTTATTGTTGGGTGAAAAGTACTGTATTGATTGAGTAGTTTTCACTCAACAGTTTAGTTTACTTCAATAAGTTGCTGTTGGGTGAAAATAATTTTGTGTGTTGCATGGCAGAAACTATCGGTCAGATTTGGAGCATTACTCTCACGGTCGAATCTCTAAATATACGTGCTTTTTGTTTATAGGTAGCTTTAGTTATTATTATCGCTAAATAATTGGAGTGAAGGATTTCTCAGAGTACCGTAATAATCCAAAGACAAAGTAAACAAAGAGAATCTCTCATTGTTACATTCGTCGTTTTAAACATTTCATACAGATATATCCGAAAAAAAATGCAATTTACAAGTATGTCTTGCTGGCAGCAATTTCTCTATAAAGTATGATACGCTAAACTCGGTCGCGATAATTTCAAAAGTATGTGAATATTGACGAAAGTCTACGTAAAACTCGATTTTCAAAAGTCTGCACAACAAAAAATGTCTGCACCACTATAGCGGCCCAAGTTACCAAGTCAATTGGTTTGACGGTATTGACAATACTTTGGTTTGACAATAATATTGTCTCGTGTAAGGGCTGCTTATGTACGAAATCTACACGCTGCCAAAAAATTACCTAATTTTAAGTACTTTTCACTCAATAGAGGGGTTGTGTGCAGGAAGCCAATTTTGGGTAAAATGGGTTTTACTTATTTTTGAGTAAAAGCATCAATAGTGCTGATTAGGTAGAAACTACGCAAGCGATATAAAAATCAACTTGGGTAATTTGATTTCAGTTTTCGTTCGATTGTTTGAAAAATAAAACGCAAACAATAAAGTCAACTATGATTACTTTATTTATTGAATATTTATCTTTTTACATATTTCAACAATGTAATTATGTTCAGATGGTTTGTTACCGTTACATTTACAAAATTCAGAATGAGTAATAAAATTAAATCTGTTCGCACACTTATGGCAATTCATATTCATTGTACTTTGCAATTGGAGCTGCAACAGTAATAAATCTACAGACTATATCATTGAACTGCCAAGGCTGCTCTATTGAGCTGCTGGAACTGCACCGTTGAGCAATCGAACGCATCTCAATATCTTCCATCGCCTGAAATGATATTGCGGTGTAATTATTGTTTTAAAAAGAAATTATACAAAGCTACTCACACTGCGATTGATGACAATCATTGAATTATTCTCCCAAAACCGGCAATTTTACAAAATATTTTCACTCACTTCAAATCTGACCGATAGTTTCTGCGATGCAACACACAAAATTTTTTCACCCAACAGCAACTTATTGAAGTAAACTACACTGTTGAGTGAAAACTACTCAATCGATACAGTACTTTTCACCCAACAATTAAAAACATGCTTGATTACTTCATGTTAGGTGAATTTAAGTCAACCGTTGGTTATTTTTTTGGCAGCGTGTACAGATTTACAGACAAATCTGCAGATCTGGCTTCTCTGGAATGGAAATCGAAAAAACAGAACGAGGGGTACAGGTTGTACGTTGTACGCAAGGTGTTTGTCAGAGTCCACACGCTTAGAAAAAGTTACTCAGAGTTTGAGTACTAGTTACTCATTTTCAAATGATACATGGAAACGTCAAAAGTTGAGTAGTTACCATCAATGACGATGAGTAACTCTTACTCTAAATTTGGGTTTAGCGCAAGAACTCGTTTTTATGTTACTATTCGCAAGATCAGTCAAAAAGGTGTAATAACCATTTGTAGCAACAGGTTCTATTTTTTGTTAGTGAAATAGCGTATCCCAAGGGTGAGTCACTTAACACAAACGGTGTTGTGTCCGCAAATACCGGAATGATAAACTGTGCTCTTGGTTGTGCAATCGACGCAGATATTGTGTTCAGGAATGCTCCGTATTGTGCTTCAGAATGGAAACGAATATGCTCAAATGTCATTCATGAGGAATAAGTATCTGATTGGTGCCTGAGCATTACTAACATGTATGTTAATGTGCAATTGACACACTACTCCAAGCGACCGCCACTTGTTATTAAGTCTCGAAGTTAGAAATCAATTGTAAACTGGATAATAAATAATCACAATGGAGCAGTGAAAATGAAAAACGGACACGTGGTTTTCGCACGGACTTTATTTTTTACGTGTGTACGCGATCGTGATTAACTCGATAGTTCCACGACAAAAGGGCCTAACTGCAGGTGAGAGCCTCTCTTTGTTTACTTTCTCTTTTGATTATTACAGAGCCATTATTGCAAATTCTCTAAAGTTTCCAATATAAATCAAAGCTTGTAGTTTTACCTTGAAAGTTTTGCGAAGAGTAAAGTATCAAATATAAAATTAGTTCGGTAAATCGTGAACGAAAAAGTAAACAAAGCGAATCTGTCATTTTGTAACATGTAAAATGTAAATTTAGTAAACATGACCACACCGCTTTCCGGAGGCAAGTATCACTCTCTTATGTCAGTACATCCGTTATCAGTCCAAGACTTTATCCTGGCAGCCTCTACAATCCTATCGTAAGAAAGTTGAGATATCTGATAATTTTCTATGTCCCTAATCACATAGCGATCATTGGGGAGTGTCTTATGAATGCGATACGGACCATGATATTTGGAAACAAATTTCTTATTCGTACCAACAGTAGTATCTACGTTTCGAATAACAACGTAATCCCCTACAGAGAAAGTGTTAAAGGTCCTATCGACGACACGACCAGGCACTCTGAAGAAAAATCGTCATGAAAAATGTCCGTTGATGATTTACCATCAGTTACCAAAAATTGAGTGATCCCTCGTATTTGATAGAAAGAATCTTCTCGAGCAACACTGTTTAGTTGCTACGAACTAGTTGCCAAGGAGGTCCAACACAAATAAACAAACAGTTTGCTACAGGTAAATAACAAAATGACATCATACTGGAGACAAATCGGTCCTATCACTCTTTCTCTCAGGGCAAAGTCGGTGTCTAATCTCTGAAAATTCATTGAAAATCAATTCGAAGATGATTTTCCTCCCCCCGATGGCTAACTTAGCATAGCTAACACATTTCGGCTTTACTGGCATCGGTGATAATCTGTTCGGAAGCTATGGTATTGTCTATTACTGTCTACGTCACATACAAAAAACGCGGAAAAAGGAAGATTTGCCACCTGATGGCTTCAGTGTGTAATTCTAACATTTTCTCGTTGGCCGATTCGGTAGAGTAGAGAGTCGGATTCAGGTTTCTCGTTGCTATTGCTCCGAAAATTTGCCAAATAAATTTAAATGGTCTGGAAGAGATTAGATAAGGTATTGCCGTGGTGAAAAAGTCACCTTTTTTTCCTAACCAACGAAGAAGCATCCTGGTCCAGGGAACATAAATCTGTTCATGAGACACGAAAACATACTCCGTTTCATTGTTGATATCAAGGGAACCGGAACGTGGACGTAAAGATTGCTGATAAGTTGATAACCGACCTTGAACCTGATAACCGACTTTACTTTGAAAAGCTGCTAGTTAACCCACATATGCTAAAGACTATATGGGGTAAAACATTTTCGTTCACAAAAATCAACACGTTTGATTCGACAACGGTGAAGATCAGTAAAACATGTAAAAAAGTCCAAAAATATTTAAGTAATTTAAGTACAAGAATAACGAAGCAATTTCATCAATATTTATGTTCAAATTATGTGTATACATTAAACTAATTAAACACTTCCAATACTGCATAGATTATTTGCAGTTGTGATCTAGAGAACTGCGACTGCTATTCAGACTGTGACAACTGCTTGGATGATCATTAGATGTCCGGTAGATGTCCACTAGTCTACTTCATAACGATATTTGAATGTTCTTCTCCGTCGGACTCAAGTGGTTCGAGTTTGACCGACATGAAAATGAATGAACGTCCAGTTTCATTACAACGCGGTTTCCCTGAAAAACAGTCGTTACTGATGAAACTGTCGAAAAACTCAATTTCATCTACTATTCGGCACTAATTACTTACTTTACATACCTGGAAGATCAATGTAAATGAGCAATTACGCCCAATCATAGGTTCAAATCGATTGAACATTTTAGATTTTTTTTTATTTTCCATCAAAACAAAATTGGTAACTAAGGTTATGGTAGTTGTTAGTCGAAATCAACAATTTTTTGGCTTTGTTGCCAGTTTTAATAAATTATCAAGCGATTTCGTTTTGACATTACCAGTTACTGAGGGGTAGTTAAATTTGCGATACAGTTTTGATAGCCGAGTGGCAGGTCGTGTCGTCGGTCCTATGCTTTTTATCAAATAATAATGAGTATCACGTATCACAGTTAAATCACAGACATGACAGTCACGATCTTTTTTTGGCGCACATCTACGGTCCTCCGTGAAACTGGCACCAATGGTGATAAATTGGTTGCACTGCTGAGTTCCCATCATCACATTCATAATGCAAATGTCAAACCGTGATAACCCTTTCGATTCGTTAGCTCATTTGTATATATTCAGATTTTATGGTACACTGTGGTCGAAATGATAACAATGCAATTAATCTCGCGCCCCACCAAGCGGTGAGTGCGATCATTTCAGAAGGTACCGGGAACGAACCACATTTTTTAAAAATATTTATAAGCACGTACATGTCTTTATTATTTATCTTTGGTTAAATCCGTTGACTGGATCTTCCTTTCCGGAACCCAAATTGTTCTTCTAGTAATACATCCTGTTCATCTGTGAAAGCAAGAATTCGCCTCTGTATTGACTTTTCAAACAGCATGGATAGGGCAGAGAGTAAGCTGATGGGCCGATAGCTCTTGGAAAAGGAAGGATCTTTCCCCGGTTTCAAAATTGAGATAACTTTAGCTAACTTCCACTTTGAAGGGAAGTAACCAAGCTCCCAGAACCTGTTAAAAATATTAGCTAAGAAAACAATTGAGCGAATACTCAAATACTTCAGCTCAATGTTGAATGTGTTGTTGAAACCAGGGGCCTTCATATTGTTGGATTTTTTCACAATAGCCATCAGCTCATTCGCAGTGACTCTACTTTCCTTAGGAACCAAGCTGTCTGACTGGTCAACCTCAGCTATGCTATCAGCAACGGCTCTTTCATGTGGACTAACAATGTTGAGTCCTAAATTGTGAGAACACACAAACTGCTGGGCTAGTGCATTTTCCTTCTCTACTGGTATGATTGAAGGTATTCCTTCAAATGCGTCCTGAGGTGACATCAGAGGAGGAATAAGCTAAGATCAATTTTTCATCGTGATATAAAGGTATAACAGGATTGAATCAACACAGACATTGTCGATAACATCAACTCAACTTTGGTTGACATGTAATACAAAGTTAGTTTATTTCAACAATAGAATCAGCCAAATAAATATTATTTCAATTTGACTAGACAAAAAATTCGATTCATATCAAACAGAGAACATTTTTGATGTTAAAGGGAAAAATTTTGTTTTGCTCACCAAATTGATTCCGATCAGCTATTACGGTACGGCAAACGTGCACAGATTTTCTCAGACAGGTTGTTGGCTTGATCACAAAGTTTTCAAAAAATAAAATGATCTGGCACCCCTGATAGAGAATCACCATAATGAGCTGCCCTGAATGGGCGCTCTGACAGCAGAGATGCCAGAGCTGTAGGTTTGTCTGTAAATCTGCAGATTTCGTGTATAGTGTTGCAGACATTTTTTGTTGTGCAGACTTTTGCAGACTTTTCAAAATCGAGTTTTTCGGAAACTTTCGTCAAAATTTACAGACTTTTGAAATTGCCGCGATCTTTTTTTTTTTACGGATGAGATGTCGTCACTCTGGTTATAGGCTCTTTAAGCACTATATTTGTTGGTTGTGACCGTTTCCTGTGTTTCTCGCATCGCTGAAAATTCAATTTACGACGTAATTCGTTAGTGTCTATCCTATATAGGAACGATTTCAAAACAACCATATTTCTTGCAGCATTCGGAAACACTTTTGCATTATGAATAAGGAATAGTCCAATCCATGTGCGAATGTGTTGGTGTGGCTATTCTCAGCAGTTGAAAAGTTAATGCTAGTGTGAGTATGTCGAAATGAATTTTGAATGTGAATTTTGAGTGAATTTTGTCGAGCCGCATCGTGCCAATTATTGAAGACATATATGCAATAAAAAACAGTGCAATGCCAAGAGAACAGTTGAGAAAGACACAAAATCGTTCATGAAACTCTATATCACGTAATGGAACTGTCTTCTACTTGGCTCATTAGTTCATAGCTTACGAAATTGTATATGCATTTTTCGCAGTGTATGATTATGAGTCAAAAATATTTTTACATCAGTGTAAAATTGAACCCCCAACAAACTTTGACTTCGGCTCACACACATTCTAATTTCGTATATGAATAGATCTGTGCACTCTGCATCGGTGTGAGTAACAGAGACGTCAAATTACTCAATGGACAAAACGTAAACAGCACAGTCATAAAACGTAACATGCAAAGTGTTTGAGAAGGTGGGTGACGTCAGACCCTGTCAGCTTGGAGCGAAATCAATCTTCAGTTCAACAACGCCATCGCACGGCATCACATTCAATATATCATGCCAATTGTATGGGTGCGCAGTGCTGCTATTTTGGCGCGCACGAATTTGACATTTCTCTCCCCTGCTTCTATGTACGAGATTTGATGCGGACTCGCCTGAGGGCACCATGTTCGCAAAAAAGGATGTTGCCAATGATTTGTTCAGGAAATGTGAGAGCTGGATATCTTGTTAATATGATGTCTTTGGTGACGTATACACGCAGAGAAATGGAGTAAGCTTAAAATAACAAAACGGTTAGTAGATTTTTGAACTTGATTTATGTTTATTTCAGGCTAGAATATGATTGTTTTGACCCATTTCACCCTTCAACATCAAAAACGATCTCTGTTGGATTTGAGTCAAAATTTTGGTCTAACAAAATGAAAAATATATTTCTTCATGCTGAGTTTTTTGTTGAAATAAACAAACTATTTATTATGTATCAACCAAAGTTTGATATTATCGAAATGTTCAAGTTGACTTGATTCTTGTATATCTTTATGTCAAGAAAAAAAAAGATACAATTTATCTAAGATCTAAGAGTATAACGATACAACTGAGTATTGTATGCGTATGTATTGATATTCAAGAATATTTTTATAATAACATAAAATAACATTTTTTTATAAACAATACTTGATGCAGGATCTCCATTTCTACCGAATTTATTGAAAATTGATGGAGCATCGAAGCGTTGAATGCTATAAACATAAAAAACTGGATTTGATTGTGGCATGGGAGTGAATTGTTCGTCTTAGATGTTTAAAAAAATTCAATTGAAAAAATGCAAAATTTTTTAAAACGAATATAAAACAAAAACTTGAAATAACTAAATTCAAGGAAATTTAATTCAACTGAAAGAATTGTGAATTTAAAGCGCTACAATCATTAACTTCATCAAAGGCTCGTTAATTTAAAACTAATTTTTCAAATTGAATTTACTGTGAAATTGTTTGTCAAGAAATTGACAGAAACGTTCAAGTCAAATATTTGTTATTTTTATCAAAATGTTGCTTGAAACAAACTAATCTGCTGAAAAAAAAATAATTATCATGTTTTGTAGTTTCTGGAATAAATAATTGCTATATCAAACGAGATTTTTATTTTCACTATTTCAACAAAAAAATTCGTTGTGTGAAACTCGAAATAAGTTATTTTTACAATTTTTTTCTCTGCGTGTATTTGGATCTGCTGATGTTGCTGCTCAGCTAGTGATCTCTTTCGCACCCATGCAATTTAATCACTCTAATGAGCAAGAGGTGAACAAAACATGCCAGCGATGAGAGATTTGTCCGTAAGTAGCAGCAGGTTGTTTACCAAAATTTCACGTATCGTACGAGCCTACTGATTTAATTTTTCGTTGTTCAAATAAATGGAGTTTTCATACAACTACTACAAAATGACAACATTTAAAAGTGTTTCGCCGTTTTGAAACTGCAATTTACGCTTGTGATTTATTGAATTAGCCGAATCAGTGATTATTTCACTAGCTGTAATTAAGTGAAAAATTCTATGTGATTTGGTAGCTTCTACGCTAGAAGTTGCTTTATGTCGTTTTCGTTTTTTAATTGCACTACACCAGTGCTACACTTTTTCTGCACCGATACCACTGGTGTAGCACTCATCAAAAGTTTGATGTAGCTCTGTGCAATGCAATCGTTTATTGTAGTCAATGGTTACTGTTTATGTTTTCGTCATTTTTGTTCGTTTATTCATGCCTCAGTGTAGCACTGCACGAAAACGCCATTAGAAAACTTTAAATTCAATCAACTGTGCTGGTGGTGTCAAATAGTGAATCAACTATTAATGCGAAATTTACCTAATAGAATAAATTATGTACATCAAGTACAAAAAGTATAGCAAAATTTTTGCTGGTGGTGGTTTGATGTCTTTGTGAGTTTTTCTATCGAATACATCCACGGACGGTGAATAACTTTGCGATTTCAATTTCAGCATTGGCTTTGTCGGCTACGAAGTTTTCCGTACATATTCCGCACTAAGTAACTTGGTTGACACCCGGGTGTTAGACATCGACCGGAAGCGTCCCGATTACATCTACATTAAGCATCACATCTACCGACAATCGCTCCAGGAACAACTGGAACAGCAACAACAGAACAGCAAGCTGGTAAATGTCGTTGTTCAACCGTTCGGAAAATGGTGGAAAGTTTTTAAACACTCGGTTGCCTGGAGGTTACTCCGAATCGCCCAGGAAGGCGATCAAAACGATCGTCTGAAGGCAGTCAAGCAGCTGGCTCTGATTGATCATTTGAAGGGTGAGTTTGTTGTTTTTACACATAGATAAGCAAGGCAAGGTTTGTGTGAATCTATCAGCAGTATTAAAGAGCTTGTTTCCATTTTCCACATGCTTGCAATCGGTGCTAAAGGGAATTCCATTAGAGGTACACATTACTATCGCACTTTCCATCGAATCGATTATCTTAAGTTTAGTATGCAAATTTCTCAAATGGTTTTGTTTTTCAGATTGGGACTATCAGCATTTGGCCCAGCTGTGCGATGCGCAGACGGCAGTTTCTCTAGCGCGGTCGAATTGCGATTCTCGTTGGTTTCTTCCACCCCGGCAGTACGGGGTAGAGAAGGAATTACGAGATGTTCTTTCTGACCTGAAAGCCTTGATCGAAAAGCTAATACCGGATCGATGTGCAGCATACGTTTTGGAGCATACTTTTACCGCAAATCAAATCAAGGAACCTATTGGAGATGATGGTATTGATTACCGTCTCAGTTTGTCCCGTTTAGAGCACGAACTACTAAAACAGGCGCTCAGTGCCTTAGTCCATTTGACTATGAGGGCAGAGAACTGTCGGAAGATTATAAGTGCCGGAGGTTTACTGGCACTGATAGAAGCGGAAAAACTGTTTAAAGATAATATCGACATAAAACTGATCATTTCGAGAATCGTAGCAAATTTATCCGTCTGTGGAGATTGTGTTTACGATTTTTTCGCGAGCGGTTGGATTAGCATTTTGTCCCGCTGGCAGAAGGATGTTGATATGCGTATGCAGGTTACTACCGATTTAACCCTGTCAAATTTGGATCGTGATGATCCGAACTGTTTCCACTATGAATCGAATGTATATCCTCTTTATCCAAAGGGGCGCAGGAAACGGAAGCCAGATGTGGATGTAGTTTTTATTCACGGTTTATTGGGTATAATCTCCTCAATTTATGATACAACAAAGCCTAACAAGTGTCCATTTTTAGGAGGTGTATTCGTAACATGGCGACAGAAGGATCTAAAACCGCAGGTGGCCAGTCTCCTAGGTAAGAAACATTCATCCATAAATCTAGTCTCGTCAAGTGCTAAATCCACTGATGGGGATCACCAAGGAAAGGGCAATTCGATGCAACTCAAAATTGCGTCATTCAGCGCGATTGCTCAGCCCAGCGGTGACGGTGTGTATGGTGGGCCACAAAAATCAGCTCGGCTTATACGACTGTTTAACTGGTCTGCGAAAAAGTCTTCCTTCGATGAAGATCAGCCTCGGGCGGATCACGCAGAAGGTAAGCCGGCTGATAATGTGCTTCTTGCCAGAAAAAAAAACTACCTTCCATCGGTAAGATGGAATATTATAATATGCGCGGACGGAACTTTTGCTTTTGTTTTACGCTATTCAAAAATTGTCACTAGATTTTGCGATATTCATTTGCGATAATTCTAGAAAACTTTTTCGTACTGGAATGGAATTCAATTAGAACATGACCTCATCCAATAATCGTAGTTTGTATCTTATCTAAGACATCTCTTTAAAATGTGTCAAAAAGTCGACAACAAATCTTACGCTACTGTGGGATATTTCACTTATTGGATTAATCTTTTTTTTTATTGCTCAACAATTAGTTTCACTTTCGCCATAACACCAGCCGACTTTTACCGCTTTGCTTCCTTTTCCACAGAAGGCATCGCTCCCTACAAGGACGAACTTTTGACGCTACAGCCGACGCCACCGAAGCGACATGCCTTGATCAGTGACACCGCCACCAAAGAGCTCATCCAGGCACTGCAAGAAGACGAACCACTCAGTTCGGAATGGTCGGTTGTTTTTCCGGATCTTCCACTGGTGGCAGACGAAAAGAATGCCAGTTTTATACCGCGGAACATCGAGAGTCGTTACAGTGTTTCCGGCGAGCAGTGGAACAAGGAACCGCTGGGTGATGAAGCCGATTGTCGTTCATTCTGTTGGCCAATGGAGTGGTTGCCGAAAGATTTTCCAAACATTCGCGTCATTGGGCTGAATTATGACTCATCGCTTTCACAATGGTCCGCAAGTGGATGTCCATGTGAAAAGTACGATGGAAAATTGGAAAAGCGTGCCACAGAATTCTTGCGTAAACTGTCTAAATCTAACATTGGTCAGGATCGTCCTGTGGTTTGGGTTGGTCATTCAATGGGCGGCTTGCTCATAAAGAGCATCATCGTACAAGCTGCTGAAAATGATGATCCGGCCGTTCGCCGAATCGCACACAACTCACGGGCCATCATGTTCCTAGGGACACCCCATCGTGGGAGCGCCGTAGCCAAATTGAAGCAACACACGTCGGCACTAGTCTGGCCATCGGTGGAAGTTCGCGAACTTGAACAAAACTCCAAGCAACTGCTTCACCTGAACAATTCATTTTTAAAAGCTATCGGTAGTTTTGGTAGAAAGCCGGAGATTGTTAGTGTTTGCGAAGGTCGTCCAACGATACTGACTTCGTTCAAACTTACGTTTCACATTGTACCGGAGACGTCTGCTCGGATCGATGAGGGTGACTTTTATTTGACCAAAGAGGATCACCTGAATCTTAGCAAACCGGTCTGCCGGCAGTCGTTCCTCTACCAGCGATTGATCAGTGCCATCTGGTGTGCTATGCAACCGGCCAAAGATGATGACCGGAATGACGAAACAGAGGAAGACAGTGAGACGCTGTCCAGTGGAAAAGCACTCGAAAGTGGTAAAAAATCCAATTCTGTGTTCAATGATGTGTACCGACCGTTGCGGCAGATGGACAAGTTGTTCAATATATTTTTATAACTCACACTATTCCACTATTAATTTCAATGCCGCTGCTTCATGACAAAAATGATGGTATTATATTTTATGTTATGTTATCCACCGAGGAAAATCATTCTGTTTTATATTTATTACTTTTCATATATGCGATATTTTTGCAAAAGAAAATAAATCAATCAGTGACGTTTACTTGTGCCGTTGTTTAGCTGAAACATCCTGAAATTCATCAATGGAAGTATTTTTTTTTCAAATTGGAATCAAATTCTGGTTTTGCATTAGCCAGTTCATAACTCATGCCTCCACGTGGTTTTATGATGACCGACATTCTTTCCGTAGACTATTGGTGTCAGATAGCGAACAGCAAATAATAAAAGATATAACAAAACCCGCAAACTTACCCAAATCTAAGGAAATTGTGCTACCATTTGAACTTCTCTGACCGTGATGAAATGTAACTTAGACAGTAACCCAATCGGGCAGAGCTCCGAACAAGTTCAGGTTTTGCACGGTCAGTGCCTGTTTTATTCTCCAGCTTCACCACCATGTCATTTCGCAAGAGAATAGTCCGCTCGCAATTCGCTAGCTTTTTTGTTTTTTTGTCAGATGAGTTGGCTAAGACCATTGTTTGTTACATCTCGCCAATCAGCTTGCTTAAAAATATCTAAGATTTTGATGGTGACAATTTTTGTCTTTTGGGTTCATGTTATTCAATAAACAAGCTACCATGAGCCAGATGCCACAAGCTCGAACGCAGTACTAAATATAGTCTGAAATCGTGTTCCGCAGAAAAATTCGTTTCGCACCGGATAAAATTTCGAAGTCTCACGCATTGATTCAAACGTGATTATAAATAGTACGAGAATACAAAAAAAAAAGAGAAAATATATTTGAAAACTAATATTTTGATCGTCCATGTTATTTAAACTTGACAAATAGAGAGCTTTTGAATGTAAATTCAAAGTAAACACAAACACGTTTACAACATTGAACAGAAAGAAAAAATCTATGATACCTCAAAAAAAAAAAAAAATTCGAGAATTCTCGGAAAGGTAAACAATCAAAACTGTTTATTATGTAAAAATGCCCAAAGAATTCAATGAAATGAATAATAATGGCCCCAAGAATAGAGATCCGTTTTACGGAAGATGGGCGATTTTCTATGTAGGGTAAAGTGTTATAATATGCCCCCCTTAAGAAAACATTGAGATATTTCCAAGTGTATTGATATATTTTCCTCGAGAATGTAAGTATTTCATTGCAATAAGGATTAGGAACATAATTTTCAATGACTACAATTGAAAAGATGAGAATTGATTGATATAAACACATTTTCCAAAACGGCCACATTCTTAGTTTTTTTCGCTCGCCTCAGACATAATGCCCCAGCAGCCGTAAAATATGTCTCACAACAAATCAGTGGCATGACACACAACAAAAGACATTTTATCCCACAACAATGATGCATTATGCTTCTTAAAATGTCCATAAAGTTACTGTTTTGAGATAATCAGTATGTCAAAGAAATGGCGGATAAAACATCTATTTAGTCGAAGCAAAACTTTACATCGAAAAGCTGCCAAATGATTTTTTTTGTTTTTTCATACTTTCCTGCAAACGACAACCACCAAACTTGCATAGCAGAAAGATCCTACGAAAAGATAGTGTTAGTGATAAAACTTTGCTTCAGAAAAGTCTTCAATGCTTAAGAAAGGAAAGGGGGCATTTTGGCTAGCAGGGGCGCTTTATAAGACTTTCCCCTACTATTCAAATAAAACTGTTCGACGACATCGTCTCACTGTTCAAAGTTTACATTGAACTGTAACTTTTCATTATATTTAAATATTGCTAAGCGAAACTTACATCGTTTTCTCTGGTTCAACCCAGGTTTTACTTTAACTGCTGTCAAATCGTTTGTTTGAAACTAGTTTCAACGTGATTGAACTGAAATTGGAGTCAGCTCCGAATCCGGTTCTTGTATCGGGTTTGCTTCCACTCCTTTTTGCCAAGTGCGAACCTAACTCTCGATAAATTTGCTGGTGTGATGAAACTAACCTGGGTCAGTTTTTTAGTTTTCTCAAGCAAAAACTGCAAAAGTTGATTTTTGGTTTAAAGTAGAAGTAGAAAACTAAATCTATACATTTGACAGTAGTTAGGGTCGAAACTGGGTTCGGTTTTATTTCAAGTTTTTATATCTATTGAATAATCTCTCTCCTCCCTTACACGGAGTCATTATGGTTTTCGAATAAAATCACAAGTTTTTCGGAAAACTACTTTAAAATAGTGTATTTCCAACAGCTTCACTTTGCACTCCAAACGCTAATATCTATTTATCACATTGTTTAGATGGTTTTGAATTATTCTGCTCTCTACAACTAATGACTATTTGCTTTGCGATTTGTATGTCAAATTACTATTTACCGGTTGAAATCGATTTTGAAAATTTTGGTTCGACTTTTCTTTGCAAAACTCACTTTCGGGATTAAGTAGAAAGACAGCTTTCACTTATCGACATACGTATGCTATTTGGCTCTCAATTCCCATATTCCTACTCGGTGGTCGGTGGTACTTCCAAGTTATAATTACAAACATCTGGTATAGCTATTAAAAATGAAAATCTAAAATATACAGAATATTCAACACAACAAATTACTTCTGAAGCGGTATTGAGTTGATAAATGGTTTAATAAACTTTTAATATGTAATTATTACTTAAAGCTTATCTCGAAATCCTACTAATATCTGTTTTCATATTACATATGACTAATTTCATCAAATGATCGACATTTCAAGCCTAACCTAATTTCATTTTAGATAACTTTTGAGTACTTGGTGCCTCATACAAAGAAAATAGCTATCGATTTTCAACTCTCTGAAATTTAAGAATGATGAATTCTACTCATACATTGTAAGTTTCATTTTATCAAAATATATCTATAGTCAAACGAAATATAATCCAACAATTAAGGAAAACTATTTTAAAACAAATAAATCCGTTCTTTTTTCTTGGGTTGCGGTGGTAACTCTTTCGGCCTACTGCGATGTTCTGTTGCGTTGGTGGTGATATCGTCCGTTGATTGTTCAGCTAACCTTGTTGATCATCTTGACCAACTCGGTGTAGAGAATGCAGTTGCGACTGCGGGGCTTACAAATTTCTCGATGGTCAAGGCGTACGCCACACACATCGCCAATTCCAGGATCTAGTGCAGATAGCGGTGAGTGCGTGTCGATGGTAGAAAAATCGAGAAACGAAAAAAAACAACATTTTTGTTATTGCGTTAATCTACTCACGAACCAACAATTATTTCGTTTACCGGCTGAATCGATACCGACGATGCGCAAGTACAGAACGGACATCAATGTTAAGGCCGTTTCAACGAAGCTAAATACATCGATTTTGAGATGACCTCCCCGATACAGGGCAACAAAGCGACGGTGAAGCTCCAAAATGCTGGCACAATCTTGCGAGATAGAAGTTTATTAATTTAACAATTTCACCAGAATGTGTTTACCAGACCGTACTTTTCTGAATCTCGGTGAGCTCGATCGATTGTCGTAGAAGAGGTAGGTTGAAGTCCGCCAGCGGAGATCCTCTGTGTGGCACGGAGTAGAAAAAGGTGGCACGTGACGAACGCCACAGAGGCTCAGCTGCTGGTCTGCCACTTTCCCACGAATCCACAATTATCTGTTTGATAAAAATACCTCCTTTCGAATGGCCGACCCAGACGATCGGATGACCTTTACCGACGCCCTTGGCTATGAGCATATCAGCCATCTCCCGGGAACGATCCACCAAGTTGGACCTGTTTCAAAGAGAAGAAATTGTGATTATTGAGTACAAAGTTTTCTTCTTCGACTCTGTGTCTACCGATGCCTTTTGGTGATCCACACTGGTCTCCACAGGTACGGATCGGTCGTATAGTTTAGAGCGATAACACGAACTCCAGGACAATCCAATGGCAACCAGTCACCTGGCCAGCAGGGTGACCACGATTCGTCCTTTTTCACTCGTGATTTTCTTTTACCATGGTATCGTTTCTCCGTGAAACCTTGAGAAATCCTATTGCTTTGCTCTTCTTCTATCCTTAGCCTAAATGTCGGGAAACTGTATTCCATCTCGTCGGCAAAATGAACTTTATTCGGTTCACCACACTCATAGGTGAAACGACGTTTTGCAAAACTATACGATGTAGTCTCGATTCCATCATTACATCGGCTGTCGTCGTCACTCCATTCTTCCTCAAACTTTGGCTTCTTCGATACGTGCGGTGGAGCAAACAGATTCGCTCGGGAATGCCTTTGCCGCTTCGGAGGTCTTATCGGAGGTTTCGGAGGTCGCTCAAAATGTTCCAGTTTACCCTCGCTGTTCCACAATCCTTGCTTCCAGGTATTCACCAAAGAACCGTGCAACCCGTGGATCAATACCACGTCTGCCCGAATCGGTTGACCAGTGGGAGGTTCTGCCAGCACAACCAACTCGACGCACTTGTCCGGAACTTCCTGAGAGGCTGCATCTGTATGCCGTCGACCGCGTCCAGTCGCTAGTGATTGCTTACCATCTGCTTCCAGCGCATTCCGTCCTGCAACGGATGTGTTCTTACGTAGCTTGATAACGCGCAATAAAGGGTCTATCCGATGGGCCACTACAAAAATTAAAAGGACCCATGTTAGATACGACAGCTGAGGAAAGAACTCATTGCCACTGTTCCAAATGGCATCCAGTAGATCGAAATCGCGTTCCACTAGCGTTTCAGAATACGTCCGAAACATTCCGTCTGTAGGAAAGTAATGTTCAAATGGGTAGACCAAGTTATACCAACCTCTCCGATTACGACATCGAACGGTTGCTAAATCGCAAACAGAAGCGCCTAACGTAATTGTTGCATAGGGACTGTAATAGGATTATTCCAGCTGACGTTTAAAGTGCATTTATTTTTATCACCAAATGATAGTAGGCCTACTTAGATTTTACTCTTCAAGTTAAATTGCCCAACCGCGTCACCGGCGGGCAAGTTTTAAAGGTCAATGATATTTTAGTAGGCTAGGTAGTTTGTTATTGATCGAAGCACGCTGTGTATTTAATCGCCACCACACCTCGAAAACAGTCGAAACGGTTGAAGCGATTAAAAATATTTTCATACCTGAGAATTTTTTTAAATTTTTACTATCAATATAAATGTAACGAGTTTTAAATTTATGTTGAAGGCTGTTGAGATTTCGATCGAAAAAATAAGCAGTTGGCTAGTGTGTATTATAATATTTTCTTTACAGATTTAGGACAAGATAAGTGCAGATTGAAATCAATTGTAGTGTAAGTAAATGAAATCGTACGTTGTGATCCAAGTTGATTTTTAACGAGTTCGCGAAAAAGTTTCAGAGGATTAATTTATATAGGATCGCAAAATATTTGTATATATTACAATTTTCTTCTTTGAACATAAATTGTGAAAATATTTACATATAATTTTGTGAAGATCTTTTTGTTTTGGATTTAAATGATCATTGAAAATAATTCAAAATAATAATACTGTTTTGTCACAGATAACATATATACAGGCACAAACAAAACTTTTCAAAATCTTGTGTAAATTTCAAATTTGCTATACGTTGGAAACACTACTGCCACCTACTCGACTATTCGCCGCGATTTTTCAAAACGTTCCACTACGTTCCGGAACGACAAAAAAATCCTCCTGTCTGTTATATGAATATTCCAACTACAACAATTTTAACACTTATCACACGATTTCCCTAAGTGTTAAAGGTGACTTTATTTCCATATTGCATAAATCACAATAGCAAAACAAAAATCTAGCGTGAAGTGAATGTTGTACCCAAAATTGTGGCTGATGCGAAAGCGGCACCCGAATCGTGGTGGCACCTCGTGCCGATCGTGGTGACATCTGCAAGTGTTCGCCACGCTGATTGAGCAAATGTAACACACAGTTAATAAGTGAGCCTGTATATCTGTTATCTGTGGTTATATTATCACAATAGATTTACACACTTAATGCTGAATCTCGGCACAAAAATATGCCAGTGATCAATCGCTACTGTAAGTTTGTTGAAACACTCCCATATTATTTTTAATATTATTCAACACTATTCACGCGTTCATGTCTGAAATTTGAACTCAATACATCTAAGTTTTAAATTATGATTTATTATGGTTCTGTATGAAATGTTCAAAACGACGAATGTAACATTGAGAGATTCTGTTTGTTTACTTTCTCTTTCGATTATTACGGTACTTTTAGCAATCCTTCACTCCAATTATTTACCTATAATAATAACTAAATCATATCATCATCATCATGAATCTGCACTTAAAAAATTACCGAAAAAAGCAGGAATGTTTCGCAATCATCGAAAGAGAAAGTAAACAAAGAGAATCTCTCATTGTTACATTCGTCGTTTTGAATATTTTATACAGATTTGGTCATTTTACAGGTTTTCGCATTTTTCGAAAAAAGCGGCAACGACACTGGTCTATCTGGAGACTCAATAGTCGCTCGAATTTTAATGGCGTTCGAGAAAAAGTTATTTGGAATACAGTGTGAAACAAATCTGTTTCATTGAAACGGCTTGAATTTCAATTTAATTTAAAAATGTGATTTTTCCATTCAAAACTAACTATTCAACGTCGCAAAAGGGTTAATTTGAAGCACCAAATTTCAAATATCGACAGTTCAATTGACTGCGCATGTTTAACCACCGGAAACCGTTTATTTTTTCATATACGAACATTTGAAAATTTTCGAATCATTAAATTAGTTTAATTTAAAACACATCAAACGATTGGTTAGGTCGTTATCAGGTAAGCAAAACTAAGACAAAGCACTAATTTATTGTTTAAGAAGGCTGATCAGCGCTCTTTATCATAGCGTATGTTCATTTCTCTTCCAAGCCTAGTAACTGTAGCTGCGAAAATATAGCAAAAATCATTACATAATAAATACAAATACGTTCCAAGTTAAGTTAGCCCCAGTTGACGGTTCTATGCATACGGCGCTGGTCTTACAAGCCAGTTGTATGATCGAGTCCTGACCAGGAAGCATTTTAATGGTGAAGCCAGAATGGATGCGACACGCGACGCGACGCGATACGGTGCGATCATTAAAGTTCTGTATTTCGTTGATTTGTTTCGGCAAGATATTAACATGTATTTCAGAGTAAACACGTGGCGTTGCGTAGTGACAAGCGATTATTGGTGCGACAAACAACAAAGCAGTGCGTGCACAGTTTTTCATGCGATGAACGAGCGAACAAAGGTTTCCTAAATTATTTTTGGTTATGGCGGAAGGAAATAATTTTCCTGATATCGAAGCTCTAATCAGCTCTAATGCGCAAAGGTTTCGAATACATTAGAAATTACTGCAAGTACATTCAATGAAACTGCATTAAATGAGTTTTGAGAATATTTCGAGTTATCTCGACAAAACTCTATACATTTTCTATAAATTTTTAGACTAAAATGCGCCAACAAACATATCCCCAAAAATTTTTCGGGAAATATAAAGTCTTCTTTACATTACAAAAACAACGACTACTTCTGGAAATAGAGCTTCGAAATTACTGGAGAAAAAACATCGCCGCGTGAGAAAGATTTGCTTTCTTCAAAAAAAAATCTACAACTTCGGATAGAGCAGCGGCAATTGACACTACAGCATATGCATAGATGGATGAAATAAGAATGGATTCGGTCAAGATGATTTCGTTTGATTTTGATCGGTATTTTCTTTTCAATAAATATGAATATAAAAAAAATATATTGTTTTGTTACTACTACCTTTTTGACAATCGCTACTATCTTTCATTAGAAAACTTTCGCGTTACGCATCACGTCGCGCGTCGCGCCCACTATGGCTTCACCCTAAGTGTATGTAGCATAGCCATTCAATGATTCTGTACGCTAAGAATCTGCTAAGCCTGTTGTTGCAATGCCATGACTTTGCTTTACGTGCCAAGTCGATTACATTTATCGATATAAGTTATCATCGGAAGTATACATATTAGTATACATGAAATAATTCTAAATATGCAGTTGGGAATAAGTAAGTAAGTTGATATCAGAAATACAAAATAGTTGTGGTGGATCTTGAATGATCACTGTTGAAAGTCTTAGCCTGTACTATAGTAGTCTGTCTTGTGTCGTGAATTTCTCTGTGTTTTCTGTTGTGCTGAAATTAAAAATGGATAAAACATTTAATTCAAAGTGAATTTGTTATAGTACTGTTGCCTGATTTTCACTTCAAGGAAATGGTATAAAAAGAAGACAAAACAAAACGATAAAACATCAACAATCGTTGAAAAAATGAAAGCAGTTGAAGAAATTCGAACATAAAAAGGAGTTTGAACATGTTTAAAAAGCATTCAATAGAAAATTCAAACAATGTCAACGGAAGTGTGATCGACACGAGAAAAAGCATTCCATCATCTGAGACATCTTAACAGTACGTAAAACCACAAATCATAACTAGCTGATGTGCGTAGCAACCTTATCTACGGCACTAACGAACCACACAAAGTGCAAGTTGATTCGATACTGATTTTTGTTTTGTGAAGGGCCTCAGTTTTAATGCTAGGTAGGACACACATTGGAATTCCTATGAAAACCGTGAACTTGTGTATACCAACCTGTCGTCTCTGTCAGAGGAAATCATGATAACAGCTAGGAAAACAAAAAAACATTGACATTGTTTGTCATTAATTAAAGTTTCTACCACCAATTATCCAAAATATAAAGTTTTATCTTTACGTATTTACGTTTAAAATCGGCTGAACTGTGTACGATCAAAACCTGCTTGCATGGTTTTAGTTTCCGTATTTTGAATTCACAAATATATAGGAAACGAAGAAGTAGTCTTACGTCAAAAATTGTTAGAAGTATATATAACTATTGTCGCTTCAAAATGTAACGCTTTTTCCCTTGGAGAAAGTCATTTTCAATATTCTCACAATGGCATCGCATCATTTCACAACACAGACTTCAATTAGTAATTCCAGCAGGAATGAATGCATTCCTCCACTTGTCGATTGAACCGTTTCACGACTTCCTAGCAATTAACCAAACCGTTTCCACTTTCTGACGTATTGAAACCGCTAGCAGTAGGCGATGCAATTGAACGTATGTATAATCAAGCGCTCGTAAGCTTGTACATATATAGGTAAGTAAGTAAGCCACAATCAATTTCACCTTGGACCGAGGACAGGCTCATCGAAACGGTGTTGGCGGCAAAGGCAAACAGCGTCGTCAGAAGGCCGCGGCTTTCGCGAATCTTCCGCAAGAGCTGCAGCATACGAAAACCCCGCAATCCGTTCCATCCCCGCGCTAGTCCGTGCGTCAGCGGCAGAAGCAACCGAATCAGGACGCTCAGTGCCACGCGGATGCGATTGTTCGGCGATCTGCGAATGAGAATGGGTTAAATGTTAACTAAATGTTTTTTTTTTCAATTAATGTTAGTTTAAGTATATTGATTTTAGAAAATTATATAAAAATCTCAGAATTGGATGATACATTGTAAAAGTAGTTTTCATCTGAAATAAATATGATGATGTGTAAGGTGGAATAAATGTTATATAAAAATAATGTGAGGAGTAGGTATACTACCATGTAATCACTAGTTTGGGTATCCGGCTACCGAAAATGTTTTAACATTTTATTGTGTTAAGTAGTCAGATATTTTTGGCTGAATACACTATACATTTTCAAAACTCTTCAAACTAAAGAAACTAAAGAACGTATATATTTATTTTTTTCGCATTTTGTTTTCACGATTAATAATAATTGTTAATTATAAAGCCGAAAAAGCCGTGCGAAATGCAATCAGGAAGTTCGGTGAGGATAACACCTTTGAGGATAAACCGAAAACGGGTCGAAAAAATGGTCCTGCTAACACTCAGTAGGATAAACGTATACTGAAGGCGTTCGAGCAAAAGAAGGAGGTTTCAGTACGGGATGTGGGGAAAAAAGTGGGAACTTCGAAGTCAAATGTTCTTCGTGCTAAAGAACGTTTGAATCTTCGAACCTATTAGAAGCAGAAACAACCAAAACGTAGTCCGAAACAAGAAGCATCGATCAGGCCGAGGGTTCGAAAGCTGTACAATACGATTCTTGCTGGAAATATGAACTGCATGGACGACGAAACCTACGTGAAACTCGATTACAAATCCTTGACGGGACCACAATATTATACGGTGCGAGAAGGGCAACTGTTAAACCAGCCCGAGACATCGATTAAAGTCGAAAAATTTGGTAAGAAAGTTATGGTCTGGCAAGCAATTTGTAGCTGCGGTAAGATTTCGAAACCCTTCATCACCACTGCTTCAATGAACAGCGAAATATACGTCAAGGAATGTTTACAAAAACGACTTCTACCCATGATTCGAAGCCACAAGAATCCTGTTGTCTTCTGGCCAGATCTTGCTTCTTGCCACAAGACATGAATCCACTAAATTGCCCACAACTTCGACCAATTGAGGAATTTAATGAGGAACGTTCGCAAGATGGTGCGCCAGCTAGTCAACAATGGCTAAGTAGCAAATGTTGAGAATATTATTATGTTGTTGTAGTCTAATATTATCAGTATATCGAATAAAATGTGAATATCTAACACTTGTGAATTATTTACAAAGAAATCAAAGTGCGTCCATACTTTCTGGGACAGTCTTTAAGTGGACTAAGAAGGGTGTCTTTCTCATATAGAAAAGCTATACAATCAATGTGAAAACCGACTTTTGAATATACCATTCGACTCAGATCGACGAACTGAGCAAATCTCTCTCTCTCTCTCTCTGTGTTGGTGTGTGAGAGAGAGAGAGAGAGTGTTTGTTCGTGTATGTGATAAATAATGTCACACAATTTTCACAAACTTATGTCGTTTTCGTTTTTAAATTGCACTACACTGATGTAGCGAAAGCTGCACTGAAACCGTTCGTTTTCACCAATTGCACTACACCAGTGCTACACTTTTTCTGTAGCTCTATGCAATGGAATCGTTTATTGTAGTCAATGGTTACTGTTTATGTTTTCGTCATTTTTGTTCTTTTATTCATGCCTCAGTGTAGCACTGCACCGGTGTAGTGCAAATTAAAAACGAAAACGACATTAGGTTCAAATGAAAGGTCTTACGGTCCAATAGATCGCTGTTGAATTTTATCCCGATCTGACATCCGGTCCCGGAATTACAAGGCAATATGTGCAAATCTATGAGAAAATGTGCATTCAATTGTTTACAAATCTAAAAGGTGATGGTAGTTTTTGCCAAAGAAAGTTTTTGATTTTATTCAAGTTTGAAAAAATATCTTGTCAGAAAAAAATCTTTCATTAAACAACCTTTATAGTTTATTTAATGAAAAAAGGTAAAAATTAATAAACAAATAAAAAAATTCGACCTTGGGCTTTTTTTTCTTTTTTTAGTTGGTAAAACGATGCCTTAGGATAAACTCCTAAGGCATCGTTTTTCCAACTAAAAAAAGAAAATCTTGGCAAAGTTTCAGAGTGGAAAGATTAATTCTTTCGGAGCAGTGAATTTTTTTCAATCACGACCCGCACGCGCGGTCCGTATCGAATCTTACGAATACTACAGTTTTTTGGCAAAACAATTAAAATTCTCATTCTCTCGGATTTAGCTGCATATTTTGCATGAAATTTTTGTTTCAATTCAGTAAGATAACCGGAAGGCAAATATGGTTCATTCTAAAAAGGCAATCGATATTTTAAAATTTCAGAAATGCAATGTTACAATGTACGTAAATGTAAGAATTACTTCTGTATAGTCGCTGAATATAGACACATTGTCATCAACAGTGAACTTAAAGTACTTCCTTGATGCACATCCAAATCGTTTTTTCTAATACTGGAGAAAGAATGAACGAATTTGGTATTTGCCTCCTGTTTAACACCCAAATTTCTCAAAGATGGCTACACCGACTTTTACAATCTTAGATTCAAATGAAAGGTCTTATGGTTATTAAACCTACTATTCAATTATCCTAATACGATGTTCGGTTCTGGAATTACAGGTCAGTGAGAGCTGAAAACAATCATTGTTGGAGTCATTTTTATAATTGACACGGTGAAACGAAACTAATTCCCTAAAATTAAACAGTAAGTTTTCTGGAACTGGTTAGTTGGAAGTTACGCAAAAAGGTTTCAAAGGAACATATAGATAGCAAAAGGTAATTTAATTCCTTTGTCGTCGATAAGGTTCAGCATTATACTAGCAGATGAAAAATAACATTAGTGCGTCATACTCACTCGACCATCACGTCGAATCCGTTTGTTTTGGCAGTCAGCTTCATCTCGCAGTCGGGATTCTTCATGATGAGCTGGTCTGTCAGGGAACAATCGCTTCTAGGTGTAGACGTCCCACTACCGGAACCGGAGCCTGTACCGGTAGTGACATGGTGATAAAGCAGCGGATCAGATTGCGGCCGGCTGCCAGTTGCGGTTACTCCAAACCGTATGACGTTTTCACTATTCGACTCATTCCGTAGAAATTCCTCAACACTACAGCAATGCAGCTCCGATATCATGGACGATGACAACGGGGCCGGTCTGCCGGTGGAAGTTTGTGGACCAACTTCGTTTGGTTTCAGTGCTTCCATCCCACAAATTTACCACCGGCACCGGAATCACAGAGCAAACGGTACGCGCATTCACAAGATTTGTGTTTATTTTAATTAGATTTTTTCCTTTATTTTTTTTCGAGTTCAATTTATGCACGCCTTCCCGATTTAGTTTTCATTCTACGCTGTGATCCTACAATAAACTAGTTTATTCAAACACTCACTGATAACCGCTCGGGATTCGAGACATCCAAGTGTAGCAATCTTTTCTAGGTATGTGTAACTGTATTTACTATTCAAACGTTTAATTGAAGATATAAACACAATCGTCGCTTATACTGAGTTTCAATTACTCGAATCACTGCAACTTTGGACACAATCTTAGGTAAGTAACTAATATGAATGATCACAGTAGAGTCGATCTGTAAATAAAAATAAAAATTGTTTCAATAAAGATAAATTATCAACAGGCAATTATTCTTTTTTTGGACTGGAACAAATATTGAAACTGTGACCTGTTTGATAAGAAAATGCTTAGAAAATGGTCGCAGAATCACAACTGAACTGTTCGTCGAATTCTACTACTCGGCACTGGCGATTGAATTGATCTTTCAAATTGTCACAATTGATAGAAAAGTTCAAACGTTCGTTCTGCAGTCTGATGCCGGTACCGGTAGAATGCATTAAATATATGCTACATCAGTGATTCACGTGTCCCTGCCGTAGGTTCTGAGGGACTCTTAACTGCTGCACCGAGTGACAGACAGTGACTCGGCGTTTATCACAGAAACTCTTCGGTGATGAAACTTTTCGAGCACTGTCTGTGAGACTCGATACGGTTTACTGCATGACGTGCTTTGTTTTAAATTTATTCTTGGAATTTTGTTACGGTATTAAAGTAGCCATTGCTATTGAAGAACTCATAGAATGCAAGTTTTGAGATGGGGATAGTATTATGAATTTCGAATTTTTGTTGAAGTGGTAGATATATTTACCATTTCCGGGAGACAAACACCAACAGTGTAAATACACTTAAGTGACTAGACAAACTAACGTCATATCGTAACGAATTTACATGCAGAATTGTCGTTTATAAGTTCATTTGAGAGAGTAAACAAGTCAGTTCTAACGACGCCTAACAAGTCAGGCCTAACGACGTTTTGTTTGGCAAAGTGTATTCTGAAGTTTACTTGTACCAGACCCTGTCAGTTTCCGCTCCTCTATAATTTTTACGTGAATGACATTGACAGCTGTCTAGTAGCCCCATGTTCACTAAGACAATTGGCAGATGATGGCGTGGTTTCAGTTACTAGACCCAAAGCTATTGATCTGCAAAAACCATTGCAAGATACCTCAGATAACTTCTCCGTTTGGGCTGTTCATCTGGGTATCGAATTCTCTGCGGAGAAAACAGAGCTGGGCGTCTTTTTAAGAAAGCATGATGCCGTGCAGCTTCAGCTTCATATGATGGGAACAGGTTTTGACTTTCAAATACCTCGGGGTGTGGTTTGTTTCCAAATGCACATGGGGAGGATACATTAGGTACCTGATAACAAAATGCCAACAAAGAGTAAATTTTCGTCGAACAATAACAGGATCTTGGTGGGGTGCTCATCCGGAAGATCTAATAAAATCGTATCAGACAACGATATTTTTAGTGATGGAATATGGCTGCGTCTGCTTTCGTTCCGCTGCAAACTCTCATATTATCAAACTTGAGCGAACTCAGTATCGTTGTTTGCGAATTGCTTTAGGCTGCATGCACTCGACACATACAATGAGTCTTGAAATACTGGCGGAAGTTCTTCCAATGAAAGATCGTTTTTGGAAGCTTTCATCGCTAATGCTAATTAGATGTGAGGTACTGAATCCTGAAGTTATTAATAACATCGAAAGGCTAGTTGAGCTTCAATCTCAAACAACACATGACAGTATATTTTAACCATATGTCACAGGAAATCAACCCTTCAAGATATATTGCTATCCGTGACAGCCTCCTAAATGTACCTGACTTAACGTTATCTTTCGACACATCCCAAAAATATTTTCAAGTAAGTTCAGGCATATTGACTCTGAGAAAATGTTATTCACGGTCGGATCACGAATTGAAGAGGCTACTGGGTTTGGTATATTCAACAATTATGTTTCGGCCTCATTTAGGCTCCAAGAACCTGCATCTGTTTATATAGCAGAGTTAGCAGCAGTTAATTATAGTTTGAATGTAATCGTCACATTATCTCCAAACCATTATTTTCGCTTCACAGATAGTCTGCACAGATAAAAATATTTTGTGAATTTACATCTATTTTCATGCACACATTTGGAGCAGGTAATTAAACATAAAATTACTTTACTATTCTGTACGTTTCAATAGAATTTAATCGCAAAATAAGCGTTAATTGAAAGATACAGTTATATTCATTAAAAATTCAATGCAATTCAATTTAGTTTTGCATCGATGAAGGTTTTCAATCAAAATTTCGATTCAACTCATGTCTATTCCATGTTACTATTGATTTACATCTCGTGTAAATTTCATTATTTCTTTCTGTGTGAGTGCAATTGAAGCCATTCGCTCTAACGCTTCTGGCAAAAATGAACCGTTTTTCTTGGGCAAAATAAAACAATACCTGAACGACATTTTGAATAATAATTATCAAATCACAATAGTTTGGGTCCCAGCTCATTGTTCCATTCCAGGCAATGCCATGCCGACAGTGTTTAGATTAACTAATGAATACCAACATACTTATATGATATTCGAAATGTATTAGGTTTAAAGTACTATATATTGTGGATGCCACGGCGAAGAAAACCTTATGTATATTGCCTATGAAATAATCGTAATTATGGAAAAAATCTACAATTCAGCAACGCCATCGCACAGCTTCACATTCAGCATATCATATCAATTGTATGGATGTGCAGTGCTGCTATTTTGGCGCGCACGAATTTGACATTTCTCTCCCCTATTTCTATGTACGAGATTCGATGCGGACTCGCCTGAGGGCGCCATGTTCGCAAAATAGGATGTTGCCAATGATTTGTTCGAGAAATGTGAGAGCTGGATATCTTGTTAATATGATGTCTTTGCTTGTACAAAGGTAAAGTACAGGGTTACCTCAAGGAACCTGACACATTTTGTTCTCCGGTTACACTAGTACCAAACAAGGGAAGGAGAAATCGAACAGTGAATCAAAAAGTAGAAGAATGAAGGTTTATTTTCGTCTTGTAGTTTTTCATCATGTCGCTCACCACGTTTTGATGTATAACTCGTTATTGAAAAGTCGTGCGTTACAACTATTCGTGAGTTTAAAAAAACATATTAAATTAAAGGCGAAAAAGTGAAGCAGTGGGAGTAAATTTTTATAAAAACTGGTTCTGGAATCTTTTCGTAAACGGAAAAAATTCTAAGAAGTGTATCACTGCTGAAGTATTTGAGCTTTTGGCTTGTCCTCATCTTGTTCGTTTTGCCGATGTGTCTGTTGATATGTTGTTCAACTTCTCTGGACTCCCCAACGCATTATGTGTAATCGACTGGGCTTCTCTACTGGATAATACTGCTGATTTGGATTCAGATTTAGGTAATTTTTAGTGTTGGAGAGACCTTATCTTAGTACATGTTACTGCACCCGCCCTCGTCCGAAGCAACCTTGGGCAATATAAACCTACGTGAGCTTAACCATGCAGCTGCATTTCGGCACTGTTCCAACCGACGGAACTCAATTACAAAATAGGATTTTTCCCTAGCTAGTAATAATCATCGATCATATAGTTGCTGTCTATCCGAAGAATTTTTGGTCTTTTGTCAATAGCAAACGAAAATAAGATGGGCTTCCTTTCGGCATGTTACTTGAGAATGAACCATCGAATACCTTAAGTGGCACCTGCAATTTGTTCCCACAACACTTTTCGAATGTACACTGAAGTCTTTTTTATGCGAGTTTACGTACCGCATAAAAAACCGCATAAAAACCGCATAACTCTGAAACTTCGCATAAAAAAAACCGCATAACTCTGAAACTTCGCATAAAAAACCGCATAACTCTGAAACTTTGCATAAAAAAAGCCGCATAACTCTGAAACTTCGCATAAAAAAACCGCATAACTCTGAAAGTTCGCATAAAAAACCGCAGAAGGGAAACCGCATAGCTCTGAAAATTCGCACAAAAAAACCGGATAACTCTGAAACTTCGCTTAAAAAACCTGTTTTAATCAACCTAGTGGTGTAATGATGCCTTTCTCATGTATAATATTGTGGTATTCTATTCAAAAAATTTTTCTTCGGTTTTTGAAAGAAACCAAGAGATTGTTTGTGCATTAACTAGTATAACATACAGAATAAAACAGTGCTTTGATTGCGTAGGTCATCCTTAAGAAAACGAAGTGGGTTCACTATTATATGCACTTCCGGCACCGGAACCCGAGAACCGGTATAATCAAAGTCGGTTCGTACGGCCACCAACTAACATGACATACAAACTCTACTAGTACGCACTCTAAATTACGATTTAAATGTTTGTTGTATCCGAAAATATACAGTAATTTTTGGTAGGACCATAAGACCTTGCAATTGATCCTAAGATTGGGAATTACGATTTAGAGTCCAGTTTATAACATTTTTTACGGTTTTTGTTCCGCCAGTTTAAGTGACGGTGTACAATATTGAACACACTTTACCCTATAAGTGTGTAACCGGAAGTCGGATCCGGATAAAATTCAGGAATTCTGTATGGGACCGGAAGATCCTTCATTTGAATCTAAGTTTGTGGAAATCGGTCAAACCATCGCTGAGAAAAGTGAGTGAGATATATTTTGGTATATATGACCACTATTTCCGGTACTTCCGGAACCGGCTACCGGAAACCAGGATAGCCGGAATCGGTTTATTTAGTTGCCTACTGATAATGACTATCGATTGGTGTAGTTTTGAGACCAGTTTACAAAATTTTTTACGTTTTTTGTTTCGCCGGTTTAAGTGACGGTGTACAATATTGAACACACTTTACCCTATAAGTGTGTAACCGGAAGTCGGATCCGGATAAAATTCAGGAATTCTGTATGGGACCGGAAGATCCTTCATTTGAATCTAAGTTTGTGGAAATCGGTCAAACCATCGCTGAGAAAAGTGAGTGAGATATATTTTGGTATATATGACCACTATTTCCGGTACTTCCGGAACCGGCTACCGGAAACCAGGATAGCCGGAATCGGTTTATTTAGTTGCCTACTGATAATGACTATCGATTGGTGTAGTTTTGAGACCAGTTTACAAAATTTTTTACGGTTTTTGTTCCGCCAGTTTAAGTGACGGTGTACAATATTGAACACACTTTACCCTATAAGTGTGTAACCGGAAGTCGGATCCGGATAAAATTCAGGAATTCTGTATGGGACCGGAAGATCCTTCATTTGAATCTAAGTTTGTGGAAATCGGTCAAACCATCGCTGAGAAAAGTGAGTGAGATATATTTTGGTATATATGACCACTATTTCCGGTACTTCCGGAACCGGCTACCGGAAACCAGGATAGCCGGAATCGGTTTATTTAGTTGCCTACTGATAATGACTATCGATTGGTGTAGTTTTGAGACCAGTTTACAAAATTTTTTACGTTTTTTGTTTCGCCGGTTTAAGTGACGGTGTACAATATTGAACACACTTTACTCTATAAGTCCGGAACCGGAAGTCGGATCCGGATGAAATTCAGGAATTCCGTATGGGACCACGAGACCTTTCATTTGAATCCTAGTTTGTCAAAATCGGTTCAGCCATCTCCGAGAAAACCTAGTGAGTTTATTTGACACATACACACACAGACATTGCTCAGCTCGACAGTGCTTTCATCATTCATTCATCAATGCGAGGAACGAGCAAAAAAAGCGTTCAGCGCAGCTATAGCACTCATACCAACAGACTGAGTTACCGGCTTCGATGCTGAAAATATACACGAGCAAACAGAGTGGAGAACGAACCATTCCATACATACTTGCCGACGAGCGTGCTCTATTACGTTTAATAGTATTGAACCTTCCTGAAAAACAGTATTAAGTATTCTCTTTTCTCTCAAATATAGGCAACTCGTTCAAACAATTCCTCGGTAGTTTAAGTGATTCAAGCACACTATCGTTGGTGAACCATTCATCATCAAAGAATACTATTGAATTTGAATGTAAAAATAATTTAAATCATTAATGTATTCTAGCATAAAAAAAATAAATTTAGAAGGTTTCACGCTGCTGTAGATTTTCCACATCATTTTTTACTACCAGTAGCTATGATTAATGTTCATGTTTATGAGATCTTAACTGCAAGCAATGGCCAAACAGAGTGAAGAAGAAGAAGTAAGCTTCATCTGTGCTTAACGATTTCACTGCTCACTCGTTGGGCTAGTAACCACATGAAGAGATTCATGTATGTACAGCCGACGATGAAGAACCAACAATACTCTCTCGTTGCTTCGCTCACTAATGTAAAAGAGAATGAGCAACAAGTAATACTTCTATACGCTTACCTTCCAAGTACAGAAGAGCTTTGATTCACTAATACATACCAATGTGAACCAACTCCGTCTGCTTAGAAGTGTCTGACGAATGGTTCAGTTGCTGGTGCATTCATGAACCATGAAGCGAATGAATGAAGCTTACTTTTATTCAGTTCATTCATTTTCCAAGCACTACAGCTCGATAAACTGAGTCGAATGGTATATGACATTTGGCCCTCCGGGCCAATTTTCACTGGTCGGTTTTTTTTAGTGATTGCATAACCTTTCTATATGAGAAAGGCAAAAATTTAGCAGATGATTCTAAATCTCGACGTTCTATGCAATTCAAAGTCTTTTGACATCAACAATAATTTTGGATTTCGAAAATTAACGAAAATAGAGATCACCCTAAAATATTGGCACCCTAGTGAACATGTTTGGCGTTCTGTCTTTTCAATACAAACATATCATTTATTCAACATGGATTGTTTGAGATTCGGAGTAGTCCTTTACCTTAAAACGTACAAAATGTATAACTTTAGCGGCCATTTTGAAGAGCGACTACAAATTACGAACACATAATTACTTTACTATTTACATGTGATGAGTTCAGTTTACTTTTATTGGATCAAGTATTGGAAGTTGTTTCAAAAAATTCTCCCCACTTCCACTTCGCATTAATCAAGAGAGCTTGTATTCGGCATCCTTTTTATCCACTATTTCAGGATTTTATTCACATTCCTCACTTTTTTATAGGTATTTCTTCTAGTTTCATCATTGCGCTAGGTATTTTAGATTCATATCTTCGGAGACAAAAAACACCGTAGCACCAATTATCGTTTCAACTATCGTGACATAAAGCTAAATCAGACTAAAATAGTTATTTACAGTTGTGGTGAAACGATAACGCGATAATGGGTTTTGGGAGACATGAAATATTTTGGACTGACTCTTTAGTGGCGAAACTTCCAAGTCGCTTTACACAGGTGCACAAATTCGATAAAATGATGTCTTTTTATGCGGATTTAGACATTTTTGCCTATTTGAAGCTATCATTCACTATGAATTTATCTTTCCGAATTTTATTCAAGATTTGAGCTTGAAATTTGTAGTTAACCGGTCTTTGAAAATTTTTAGGATGGTTTAAATACTGATTGGCCGCATTGTTTTCCTATGGAGACTACGAAGAATTTTCTATTGTGGCGTGCAACATATTTTCACTCGACTCCACTTGACTCACACGCTATTCATAAGATATTAATATTACACTTCAAAGAGGAGCACACAGTGACAAATCGCTTGCCAAATCTAGAATGTTATAGTCGTTATATGACCTTCGAGCTCGCATCTTCGTTCGTCATTCGGTTCTATTTCATAATTCGATGAAGAAAATTATTGATATACAAGTGAACAAAAAAATATGGTTTAATGAACATTCAATTCGCCTCTGAGAGCAACGCAATTCAATTCAGCTGTCAACAACAACATACACTATGTCGTACATGAGAAAATGAAAAGTGCAACATTACTGTGAACACGGAGGACCCTGCAACAGAAGTTCGCATGCATAATCTCCCTCCAGAGGCTGGAAAGAATCTTATTGGAGAAGGTTTGTCTCAATATGGACAGATGAAATCTAAACGTTGGAGGATCACTCTCATCTGTAATGCTCAGTTTTTCTATGTGTTTTCAGTGCAATATTGAAAGTTCCATGCAAATATATTAATGAATGATACTGACTAAATTATCTCTCTATGTTATTGATTTAAACCCCCTAAACACTCAGATAACCAAATCATTCCGATTCGAGCTAACGACCGATTATTTTGGATTGTCGGTGAAATCTATATTTAGTGTAACATTCAGCCATTATCGTTCAAGCTTAGCGAAACCTCAGATTTACATCCGCTCGGAACAAAGCTAAATATAATGACGTTGTGTTTCTCACCTGAAACAGCTGAAATGACCGGCAATCAATTCGAATGAAACGGAGATCATTTGTATGATTATGAATGTTTACAGTCGATATTTCTCGTAAGTACGGTCGTTCAGCTTACTTCCTCTATCTAATTTTACAAGCACCCTGTAAACATGTCAAGTCTAATGGATTTGTCGCAGACAGACTACGACTGGTGCTGTGTGTTCTGGCAAGTCTGTGTTTGCTTTGATTGCTCGACGAAGCTTTCAACTAAGCTGTCAATTGTATGTTCAACAAAAAAAAACGCTTGCTGCGACCCGTAATACTGTTCACAGTAAGTTAGCGAGATTCGTAACGAACATAACCAAAGAAAATCTGATTCTTTTAAGTGTTTAAATCTTCTGGAGTCATTGCATTCCATAAAATGCAAAACAATCACTAGTTTTATTTAACTAGTTAAGAAAATGGAAGGAAATTGAAGGAAATCGAAAAAGGAAACAATGTTGTTTAGTGCGCAATTCAATTGTTCATGTTGGAAGTCAGATCAATTAAGGTATGCTAGCGTGTCTAAGTCGAAGAAACAGCCTAAGAACAAATGGTCATTCTGAAGAATGCGTAAACTCAACTAAGTTGCATTTTCTCTCCCGTCATATGAAGCACGCTGGATCGTTCAGAAAGTTTATCCATATCGTAGACATAATGAAACAGAAAGTCATTTAACAATTTAACGAGACCGCTCCATGTCTGCCCAGTCTGGAAGTCTGTAATCATCATTTCCTATGCGACATCTTATCGTGTTAAGCCAGCTGTTTCTACAAAACAAAAACATTCAAAATGAATGTCTATATGAACAAGTTTTTGTTGCTTCCAAATACAGCAAATTTCATAGAAAGGCTTTGTCTGCGATAGGTTGCAATGCAGGTTTCGTCGGCGTGCAAGATTATATTTTAATTACCTTGTTTGTGTGGGAAGCTAATGACAATGCCTTTTCATAAGCTAATTAGTGCACAATTTACGACACAGGCGTGCTAATTCCTTTTATGGAATACCTCGTCAGCCGAAGCACAGTTTTATCGATAACAAAATCGGAAAAGGTCATCGATCAATAAACTGTACTGAATTATTTCAGAAAGTGCATTTCTTTCAACAACCGCGAGCAAAAAAGGAGGCCACTACCGCTGCTCAAGCGTCATTCCGGTTTCTCGAAGGCACCTACAACACGTAAGGCTTAAAATGAAAACAATGCTTAGGAGGTGCCCGAAGTAAAACACTACATAAACATTCGTATAGTCGATTACGAGTACGAAACCGACCCGAGCAAGTCATTTTATTGTATTGCAAAACTCTGCCAATTTTAACCTTCAATTGAACTGGGGATGGCGAAAAATTGATTGTGAAAAATGATCGAAGAAGCTCATGAGTTTCTAACCACACCAGAAATTCCATCAACTGTCATAACGAACGCGAAAACTTGTGAGTAGATTGGACTCATTTTCAAAGATAAGACGTTTAGCCGTGGTACTTCGAGGAAAATAGAAAATTGTGCTCCACATCAAACACATTCCTCGGCAGTTCAAGTACCTTCAGCTTGTTTAACTCAATTCAACCCAAGTGGCACGTCACGTTTGTCTGCGGTCAGTTCAATAAAACACTTGCAGATCACATTCAAGATTTACCTAGCAACAACAAAAAAATCAACACGTTTTGCTTACAGCTCTCAATTCTCCCAACCACCCTCAGTTTTGCCGGTCACTTCAACAATAACAATAACAACAAACGGCCAACTGCGATGACTTTTTCTGTAGGACGGTGGATGGAACAGTGTTTTGATTTTTCGTTTCTTCTTTAGTCTTTTTTATTCACTACCACCGCCGACAAACGAAGTCGAACTGGTCGCGATCGTTCACCAAGCGCCCACTTTTTGAATGGACGAGTGCGCTTGCTTGAGCGCTGATCGACGCCGTACCGCCACCGCGACGAGAATCTCAATAACGACTAACCGACCCACCGATTGTCGACTTGCTCGGGCTATCAGCGTGGAATAGACACACGAGCTCTTGTTCTACCGTTCAGCCAGCTCAGGGTGGACGAACAAGCTTTGTAATCGCATTTGTTCGAACGATGAGGGAACATTTAAACAAGAATCACCCTAAACTGTAATGTTGGTACAGCTGTTTCTTATCTGTTTTTTTCTTCTTCTGTATATCATCAACACTCAGTCACTGATAAATGGATTCTTTCAAAAATAAATTGTGATAAGGAAACTACAATACGGTTTCTATCATAATGTCGCTGAGCAATTAGGGGCCAACGCGCCTTCTTAGATTATAACCAGCTGCCTGAATATCTAAAATTGACATTTACCATATATCAGATTAAAAAAATACAGACGATATGGTAACTGTGCGTAACCGGTTATGATAATCAACACACTTCGTATGTTGGTACGGAAGTAAGTCAACCTCCAGAGTCCAGATAGATTTGCAGTAAGCTCCATTTCCATCATATGTTTGATTTAAACATATTTATTTATTTATTAGTTCATTTCCTGAGCTGAGCAAAAACTTGATCGATTTGATTGAGGGGAAATGATTGACAATGACAATGGTTAATTGCATCTGCAGGTTACAAAAGGATGTCCCCCTATAGGGATCTAATTGTCATTCGCATTCCTTCAATCAGGTCGATGACTTTCCTCGGAAACAGAGATATAATGTTTGAAAATTCATGCATCATTTATAAATCAGTTGGAACTTGCTGCTATGAGGCTAGGCACTAACATAGTTGAAAAGATAATTAGCTGTTCATAAAGCCTGTTTCCTCCATGTCAAGTCATTTTTTTCCTTCAACAACTGAAGGTCAATTTGAAAAAAAAATTCGAATACGCATATCTTGTTAGAGTAAAATATGTGTCTTTGTTAAAGAAAGAGAGTCACCAGACAAATTAAACTTGAAAAAAATTAGAGGGTTGTATTCAAGACACAACCGAGCACAATAACATTAAAAATGGAACGTTTTTAGGGTCTTCATAATTAATACAAAAATAAAGATGATGATGATTAAAATACACAAAACTAAAAACTTATTTAATTGACTAATTACAAACTTGCTCTTAAACTTAGATTGTTAGCGAATGATAAAATTGACAATTAGATTCTTTCTTGATAATTGACTCTATTCAATTTTGATCTCTTTCCACATATTTTTACATTGTTAAGTTTTTGAATAACGTTCTTTAACTAGAAGTCAATTATGATTCAAAGTTACTTGAAAGCTCAATTTTAGATACAAACAACCTAAAACTTTAAACCTGATCAAACGAAACTATTTTATTTTATGATAATAATTTCCGAGAAACGTACAAACTTATTAATTTTATAAACAGTTAATCGACCCAGGAGAAAATTTTATTTATTTTAACTAAAAATGTTGTACCGGTAAACTCAGTAATAGTGTAATTTTATTAATCCTTCTTCAAAATCGACGATAATCTTCGGAAAGTGTCGATAAATAATATGGCTACAATACGAGGAAGAAAACATGTGAAACAGTCCGCATAAAATATTTAGTTACTTACATTGATTTTCGCTTTGGCATATTAGGAATATACGGAATGGATATGCAACAAAATTCCGAAATATTGTTCATATTGTAACTTGGTGTTATTAACACATGAACGAACATTATCATAGTTACAACCCGTGTGGCCATCAGACGCTTATTGTTTTGAAGCAAATAATAATTAAACTGAAACTGGCGGTTAACCAAATTCTACGAGGGTTCCTATTCAAACGATACATGTAAAATCGGAGGTAAACTTACTTTGAGTTTATCTTTGATACTATATGATATTGCATCTAATTGTACTGTATATATAAGCCTGTGGAACTCATTTATACTACTAAACCAATTAGGCCGCTTTTAGATAAGTTTCAGAATTTAATTTTAAATCTTTTTAAGCGTTTAATTCCTGGTGGGACAACTTGTTCAGTCACATATAATGAAAAAGAAGTATCTATGATTATCATCATCACACAACTTTATACTGAATCCATTTGCGCGCCACCGTTTTGTTCGTATGGGAATGGAGATTTAAGTATGCAAACCGATCCGTTGCCAAATTAAAACATTTTTAAGCTTACCATATTGAAGCTTTGGAATCATTTAAATAAGGAAAATCCATTAACAAATTATCGAGGAACAAGCGCTGCAAATTAGATCCAAAAAATCTATCGCCGGTAATTCTAAATTGGCCTGATAGTTACCAGAGAACCAAAATAAAATATTCAATTCAAACCAATTTTTCAATGGTATGCAATTGAAATATTCAAATGAAGTTATCTCATAAGTTTAAGTTGAATGTTTCCGAATCGATTGGTTGTTGAATTATATAAATCCATCAACAAATGACTGAGTTATAATCGTTCAAAATTATGACAGAAAAATGTTACGCGATTAGTTTTGCCTGTTTTAATTGACACCCAGCTTCGGGAAACCAAGTGTAAGGCATTTTTAATGGCAAAATCGACAAAAAATTTGCTAAATACATGGGATATTTAAAAAGAATCGGTAACCACGCTGATTCGGTTCTTCAATAGCTAGATGATATATAAGATACTCAAGCGAACACGGTGTTGCGCAGACAACAGGAAATTTCACCAATACATTATGCAAAAGCGACAATCCAGCAAGTGAACGCATATACAATTCGCGACTACGAAGTTGAGTTTGACAGCTTATGTGTGTGAAGTGGAAGTAAACAAGCAAAAGAAAAAAGTGATAAATTTTCAAACGTACCGTTTTCTTCGATTTTAGTTTTACTGTTTGAATTGGTAAGTACCAGTGTTTCTTAAAATCTTCGAAGATACTAATTCAGTTAATGAGTATAAAAAAATCGCTTTGTGTGATGTCTATTTTCCCATGTAAAAAACAAGTGATCGGTATGCGAAAAAAAGTAAACATCATTTCAGAACAATATTCATGAATGAAAATCTACTGCTTTTTTTGAAAATTCTTTGAATTGTATTGAAACTGCATGTTTTCTATTTGTGTTGTAGGTTTTTCGTCGAAGTGTTCACTTTAAATGTGAAAATAATGCATTTTTCGATTCATCTTCAGGAGCCTTCAAAAGGTGTTACGTGCACTGTGTTGATGAATTTGTCGGAAGTTTTTAGCTACGCTGCCGGAGGAATCCGTTCGGATAGTTGGAGTAGATGAGATCTACAATGATGGATTTGGCTTATTTTCGACTTGTCTACAGTCATCCTCCAAGTGTCGAGCTGCATACAATAAAAGTTTGCACTAGCAGTTGACGCTCTGCTTGATTATTTGCATGTACTTGGAAAATGCAAACATGTGATAGCTGTTTTGAATCATTGATGGAGGTTTGTTTTTTTTTTAATCCGTGTTTCAGATCACAAAATTATTATTTTTATTTGTTACAGAAACTCGACTCAATAGAACGGTTAACATCCAACGAGATTAAAACGAGCGGCGGTCGGATATTCCGAACCGATAACATCATGTTTGAAGGGCATTTGACATTTGTTCATTAAATTCATTTTATTGTCAGATGAATAAATTTAATAAATACATAAATATATAAGTTTGCAAATTGACGACACGCATTGAACGACAATCGATAAAATTACTGCTCAACTCCTTAGTAGGGACAGGAAGCAGCGGGTACAGAAGAAGTCCTCAGAATTACTCACATAGTTGGGAGGTTCAAACCTGAGAACAGAATACGATTTACAATTGTGTGAATTTGAGCTAGAACAATATTCAATACTTACTGGGGGGAACACAATTTATTACCAGAGAAATGTAAATTGCACCCAAGTAATTTTCGTTGACTCGATTCTGAATCATTGAATCCATATTACGTATTATTTATTTTACTTGTTTGGGGGGATTGAATCGATATACTAAATCTGGAAAATAACACTGTTCTCATCAGAATTACAAACACTGTCATGAAATGTTTTTGCAAGCCCATTCGAGCAACTTTTCAGATCCATGACCTACAATATTCAAAGAAAAAAATTCTTAAATAAATCTCAATTACCTTCCTCTGTATTGTAATGCACTGGATTGCCGCATTAAAATAACTAAGAATAGTTGTTTGATCATAAAATTTCAAATATTGTCTTACCTATGCGGATTACTAGTGCAGGAAGAGGAGTTTTTTCCCGCTTTTTACTCACGAAATACCAGCAATGATGGGCCGCAAAATAAATTTTAAAAACTAAATAGAAGTCGTTTAATCTTTTTAGTACTTCAACGTTGAAAAAATCAAATGAGCAAACAGAGAAATAATTAATTTTAGTCGAGTGAAAAAGTACCCTGCTTTGTTTACATTCACTTCACACACAGATAAAACTTTCATAGATAGCAGCACAGTTCCTTCTAGGTCGCGAATCCAGTCATCACCAAACTGGACGAGCTACTTGTTTCATTCACAGTCAAACCAAAGATGAATAATAAAGACCGCTTGGTGGAATGCGAGAATAATTCCATTGTTATCATTTCGATTAAAGTGTGCCATGAGTAGGGCAGAATCAAATGTCAACATTGTCACTCATTTCGATACTATAATATAAAAAGACAATTGTTAAAAATAACCAACAATTTAAGCAAAACGAATTGTAAAACGAAAAAAACGGAAAAGCACGAAAAATGGGCATCCAAAGCCAGGTCATCATGCTCTTTCTTCCATATACTCAACCGTAGATTTTGATTTTTTAACATTTATGCAATCTACTCTGACTTTTTCGTAGTACATAATGGAACGTCGGAAATCTACTGTGTTAGTACTTGAAATTCCGAGCTTTCCGAGCTACCTTTACTTCCAACGCGAAAAGTATACAATGTAACTCCCATTTCACTGCTATAATTTATATCTGCTGTAAACTGTTCTCTCGCTATTAATTTAAATACACGAGAGAACATGGTGTTAGGTGATTACATCAAAACAAACAAAATATTAAGTGTACCATAAAATCTCAATATATACAAATGAAGACAAACACGAGAAATGGTCCTAAGTGCAAATGACAGTTTCTCTTTGTTTACTTTCTTTTTTCGAGTATCACGGTCCAATCAGCAATCTTTCCGTCTAACACTTCACATAGGATAATAGCAAAAACCATCAACTTTCGATATACACTGTAGAATTTGTTGGAAATTACTGGAATTCGCCATAATATATGAAAGAGAAATTGAACCAAGAGAAACTGTCATTTGCACTTGGGACCTTTTCTAATGTTCATCGAGAAATGAGCTAACGAATCGAAAGGTTCTCACGGTTTTAAAATTTGTGTTATAAATGTGATGATGGGAACCAGTGCAACCAGTTTATCACCATTGTTGCCAGTTTCATGGGGGACCGTAGATGTGCGCCAAAAAAGATCGCGATTGTCATGTCTGGAAATTCGTTTGTGGTCAAACATCAACTAGGCAAAGAAATATTGTGCAAAATATATTTATAGATTTTTCGTCATACTACGCATAACGATGCGGTGTTTTTCATGCATGACGCAAAGCCTCCTATGCCGAACAAGAAGTTGACGTCATTTTGTACAACTGGGATTGGTGGATGAAAACATAGGTCGATTCTAACCATATTTTCAATAGTATGCTATTGAAATACTGAAACGACGTTGCCATATATGTTTAAGTTAAAAGTTTCCGAATCGATTGGTTGTTAAATTATATCAATCCATCTACAAATGACGGAGTTATTAACGTTCAAAATTATGACGAAAAAAGGTTACGCGGCTATTTTTAAAACTTTTAATTGACACTCGGCCCCGTATAGCGAAGAGTAAAGCATTTTTAATGCCAAAAAATCTGATGATTCGTAGCTAGCCGGAATGCAACTATAACAGTGAACTTCCTTCTAATTTGAGAAGTCATGCTCGGTTAATCCTCTCATGTTCCAATGCATGCAAATTAAGAAAATTTTTGTGAAGGTTGGACTTTTTTGTATTATCTATTAACAAAATAACAATCCCGGGACGGGAATTGGCTTTCCCTGATCGGTTCCTTATCATGAAGGACATTCAACACTAGGTAGAAACCAGGTCAAACAACGAAACAGAGCTGATCGGATTGTATAATGTTTCTTGTCGATCATTACTTGCGGAATTATCTGTTCTTTATAATGACAGATTTTCCGTTTCGTTTCATTTACTCCCGCGCTTTGTGAAACTTAAATTTATTCAACAAAATAAAGGGTGTTAATATAAAAAAAAAAAACTGGTCAACTCAACTTGACGCAGTTTTCACCGTGCATTAATGAAACCTGTATCTCGGTTCTATTTCAATATACCTATATTTTGACATTTTCTCATGAGCATAAAGAAATGGTATTTTGCTCGCGCATCACAAAAGCATGATCAACTCCCCCACCAAGTCGGTGAAATTGTGGAATGAGGCCAAATAAACTGTTGATAATGTAAAAAGAACCAAGAACTTTTGTCGACAGCCACGAAGACTGGATCGGAGTGAAATCGAAAGCGAGTTGAAAGTACAACCAAGCGTCGAGCTAAAAATGCATCGTGAGGATGATCGTGGAAGCTGTACGTAAAGATACTGACAATGTTTGATTGCGAGGTACGGGATGATGAACCCTACGTCAAGACAGACTTGAGACAGCTTACCGGACAGGAACAATGTTCGCCAACTGGATGAGGAAAGATAGCATATATTTTCAAAAACATTACGATGTCGAAGCTCGCAAAGAAACTTCCCGTTTGGCCGGTCATCTGTTACTGTGGTTTGAATAGCAACATTATCGTCGTGATTGTGAATCCATCGTTAAAATTAATCCATCGTTAAAAGGTACCCACGAGGCACACTTGTTGGTGAGATGCATTTCAAGACAACCAGGCGAATTTTCAGAAGAATTTAGTGATAGGCTTCATTCGGTTCGGTTCGGTGGTCGTCTTTCCTCGGTCGTAAGGCCTGGATGGTGCCGGAGATGGGGAGATAAGTCGTGCTTCATTAGGCCATGTTGGCGATGGGGACGGAATTCATTTACTCATGCAAGCGAGTTCCGTTTCAGTTCGGGCTGTGCACCACACATACTGTACACAGTAACTTTCGGTTGTGCACAGAGACAGTTAATGATGACTCGCGGCGACTGTCATTGAAAGGTAATACTGTTGGGAGCCGTGATTCCAAACTTTCAAAGATGTGCGGAAATGGCTCGATGAATATAAATATAAAAAGTTCTTATAGAAAGATGTACAAAATGTGCTGAAATCGTGAGCCAATACTTTAAGTAAAAAAAATAAGGGTGGATAACGTCAGAGATATTACCGAATTAACGTGAATACAAATAATTTACTCTAATTTAATTCAGATGTAATGAATTATGAAATATCTGACACCACTTGCATATCCGCATTCAAACCAATACACACAATACATTTTTCTCGAGCGCAAAGCAGCTGAATGTTTATTTTATTTGCGATCGTTTGTTGCGAAGTTCGCGTTGTAAATTGTTCACAAAACTAATTATTTTCACTTTCAATTTGTATATTTTGCATATTTCAACAATTGAATAGTATAGCTTATAGCCTTAAGAAGTGGTGATTTGCGGAATTTTCTCCATTGTATTCCATTTTTCGGTGTATTTGGCTCCAATGCAAACGACCACTCAGTAAACTCATTTGCTACCCAGTTCACTGCATTATAAAGAAGGGAACATGTTACGAGCTGAAGGAATTTTCGACTCGTGTAGAGTGAGTTCTTAACGAGGAGAAGTGTATTGTTGTTGTGTTTTTTTGCTTTTGGCCTGTGGAACGGAGCCACATATTCGCCATTGACTAGAAGAAATGTGTGCAATTTAGTCGACATCAAATAAAGGCAAACTAATTCGCATTGCATTGTTCTCTATGCAAATCAATGATTTAATTTCAACCATGCATATTAAAGAAAATCAGCGCATAAGAAAACTGAAAGTTCGTTATTTATAATAGGTGTTTTAGTTACTGTTGTTTTACATACTAATGTTTAATCATAATATTAATTTTAATTAACAATAAAACATACACCTACTTATAACTATTCCTAGGTTAGGGATACGTACAAATATTGAATTATTTGTATTACAGAGATTAAGCACCTCTCTTCAAATTTTGTGCAGTATTGTTCGAATTTTTTTCATATATCCAGGGAGGCCATCTCATGAAGATTTAGAATAACCTTTAAGATCTTACTTTGAATGCGCTGAAGCCTAAGTTTGTGCGTTCGTGCACAGCCCCGCCAAACAGGGACTGCGTATTCAATTGCTGGGTAGATGATTTGTTTATATCAGGTGTACAACTTTGCTTCCGCCGTTTTTTGTTCCAAATTAAAAGCTAAAAGTGCTTACAGATGTATTATTCAAAATATTGTCCGTCGCTAGCGACAACTTTCTCCCATCTTTCCGGCAATTTTCGGATCCCGGCTCGAAAAAAGGAGTCCTCTTTTGACGCTATTCATGAAGCAATCCATTTTTCCAACTCTTCGATTGAAAATGTTGATTTGCCAGGACGTGTGCCATCGAACGGAATAGGTGGAAGTCAGAAGGGGCGACATCTGGGGAATACGGCGGGTGGAACAAGACTTCTCATTTCAGCGTTTCCAGGTACTTTTTGACCACTTTTACGACGTTAGGCCGAGCATTGTCGTGTTGGAGGATGACTTTGTCATGTCGCTCTTAATATTGTGGCCGCTTTTCTTTTAGCGAGACGATTGAAATGGCTTGCTGACTCACTTCCAACGATTCGGTAAGCTCTTCTTGGGTTTGGCACGTATCTTCATCAAGCAATGCTTCTAGTTGTTCTTCTTTGAAGGTTTTTTTCTCTTCCACCATCATGTTTGTCTTCGACATCGAAATCACCATTTTTAAAACGATGGAACCACTCCCGACTCGATCTTTTACTCAGAGCAGCATCACCGTAAGTTTTTGAGAGTATTCGATGCGCTTCAGCTGCATTTTTTTCGAATTGTAACAGAAAAGTAAAACTTTCCGCAAATGGCGAGAATTGGGCACATAAACAGACATTTTCGAGCGTGAATAATACGAAAACAAGAACAACTGTTACTGAAACGGCGATGACAGTTCGTTAGGCACTGTACACACTCACTTTAAAGGCATTATCATCTATGTATTTTGACCAGCCTCAACCGGTACAGCCACCTATCGGAAAACGGCGGAAGCAAAGTTGTACACCTGATAGACAGCCATCTGATTCTTCAGGCACAGTTTAGATGTTCTACAAATCAGCGGATACAGAGACCTAATGAGTATGCTGCATTTTTGAACGATTTTGTCAACATGTGACCTGAAGATGTCTGTCAAAGGTGAGTCCTAGATAGATAACTTCGTCTGATCATTGGATGACTTCATCACCGAATCGTATTTGGCATTCGTCTGATGGACCCCCGGTTTCAAAACTGGGATAACTTTAGCTAACTTCCACTTTGAAGGGAAGTAACCAAGCTCCCAGCACCTGTTAAAAATTTTAGCTAAGAAGACAAATGAGCGAATACTGAAATGTTTCAGCTCAATGTTGAATGTGTTGTCGAAACCGGGGGCCTTCATGTTTTTGGATTTTTTCACAATAGCCATCAGCTCATTCGCAGTGACTCTACTTTCCTCAGGAATCAAGCTGTCTACACTATCAGCAACAGTCCTAAATTGTTAGAACACACAAACTGCTGGCCTAACGCATTTGCCTTCTCTACTGGTGTGATTAAAGGTATTTCTTCAGCTGCGTCCTGGGGTGACATCAGAGGAGGAATAGGCTTCGGTTTTTTCTTAAGCATCTTTGTTAAGGACCAGAAGGGCTTTGAAGGTGGGATAATTACTCGAAGCTTTTGCTGGAAGTTCCTGTTTCGAAGTTCAATTATCCTTTCCTGGATTATCCTAGTTAAGTTGTTATAAGAGGTCTTCTTATCTAGGATGCCAGTTCGTTGATACTGCCTCCGGTAGATATTTCGAAGTCGGATGAGTTTCTTGATGACACTGTCAAATTTAAAGAGAGGAACTCGGCATATGTTGTACTGGAACCGTCCTATCACGATCGACTGTGATTGAATGCTAGAAGGAAAATAGGGCCGCATCGATTTCCATCGGGGAATCAAGTGGCAAATCGATATTAATAAGTTGGTCGGCGATTTGTTGAAATTAGACCCAGTCGGTGCGATAATAGTTCCTCCGAGGTTGGATAGGCACTGTTTCTGGTGAAGATCCCAACGTCGATGTTACTGGAAAGTGGTCGGAAGAGAGCTCGTTGAAGACAACCGGATAGCTGTCTATGGTGATGTTATATCCAAAACGGAATCAACTCCCGATTTGGAAAGTCGCGTTGGTTGATCCGGAGCGAGAATGTTGTACTGTCCAGCTTCGTAATCTTCGGCAAGTACGAATCCGTTTCAATTCTGTCTTTTGTTGCGTTCAGATCCCCAGCAATGATGAATTTGTTCTGTCATCGAGTGAGCATAGCCAGATCTCGCTTCAATGACGCACACGTACCATCTCGAAGATTGGTTTGTTTGGGGCAGTACGCTGCAATGATGATGATGGGTCCAATCGTCGTTGTAATATCAATTCCGATGGCTTCTATAAGTTGCAATTTAAAGGCAGGCAGGATCGTTTAATGGCAATGGCAACTCCCCCTCCTCTGGTAAGTGTCCTGTCGACCAGAGTCATCCTTTGCTTGTGGTTGATTATTTCCCCATCCAGGAGGGATTTTGGAGGGAGAATCTTTTTGTGATCCAACGGCTGAATCTTTTGGATTGCTGTGAGGAAGTGGCGGCAAATTTGGAGTATCCTTCTTCGGTGGGATCCGTGGGAAATTAATTTCATCCTTCTGTGGAGCACACCTTGAGTCGAAAATGCCTTGTTCGATATCTCTTCGCTCTTTTGCTCTAGCGATACATAGTTAAAGCGTAAAACTTTTCCAGGTTGACGCGGTTGTTGCAAATGGTGCGCTTCGATCGGGCCAACATCGTGCTGATAGGACCGATGCGGGTCGACAACATCCACCGGGCAGCAACTAAATGCTGATGTAATTGTCCTTCTTTGAAGCGAAACTTACATTGCGAACGGTGCACAACATAAATACCGCAGTAATGTTTTCCCACGCCAGAGCAAGCACTTCGAATTGCGGAAAAAGCCAATATGCAAAGGGCCGATTTGTAATACCAAAGGAAGGAAATATTGTTGTAATTCTTTGCGTAAAATAGTGGAGGCTCTGGAAAGAACCGATAATTAATAGTCATTTCGAAGTTACACAATATTGATGTCACTACCCCCGAACGTACAACGCAAAAACAGTAGAATATTGCTTCTCTATTTGAAACCGAACCCTGGAACTGAATGCTCGATTCTATATCTCGAACTAAACTCATAACCTGTAATTACAACATATGAAATAGTAGCGCTTGTAACGCTTTGTAACATTTATAACTTACAAAAGAGAACGCATGTAACGCTACGTAACACCTTTAAATGGATTGATTCACATACTGCTCAGTCAACTGCGTCTCAAAAACCTCAAAACCGTCGTCGCGGTAAGAGAGAGGGAAACGAGCAGTAAGAGTTTTCCTACTTTAATTTGAAATTATTTGTGGTTATGTCATACAACTGAAACTTTGATCATAACTTCTCCGAAGGCATGTAGCAAAAGTTAGTGTTGATATGTTAGATGAAACAAACTTGTGTATACGGAAAATAAAATCTGATTTCAAACCCTGCTGCATAAAGGTCATCAAATGGTGAGTCACCCACCCATAAGACCTTATCTCGCGGCTATAATCCTACCGTAGGCAAAACTAATTATCTGTCTCAGGTGTCAGTTATGAGAGAAGGCTGACAACAAATAAAAAATGGAGGGCGTTGGTGCACTTCTTACGAACCGCTCGGAATTACTCGTTAAGAATAATCAAGCAAGAAATGCTGCTTAGAGCAACCGAGATTCGAGAAAATACTTTAGGACAATTAATGAATGAATTATTTGATAGCTTGTAAAAGTCTGTTTACTGCTAGGTTTAACAATTCAGAATGAAAGATAGAACCAAAATTCCGTTAATTTGTTAACGTTTGTTAACGAAAAGAGTACATCAGTATATCCGTAGATCTGACTTCACTTCAAAGCGTAAATACCATGCTTTCTAAGCGTATTTTCTGTAAGAATCTTAATTCTCGAATCACGATTCATCTAATTTTCAACTGATGCGGAGCCAATTTTTGATCTCCTTACACGGAACGACCGAAATTAGCTCTGCGCCTAATTCGTATTACTGTTTTTGAATTAGTTGATTTTAACAACAAAATTTCCAAAATAACTATAAAATTAGTTAAAATTGAGAATTTACTTTGCTGAAAAAACTCTTAGTTTTAGAGAATGTGTTTAGTTGGTGAATATCCTGGACTCAAACCAGCAATATTTCAATCCAACACGAAATTCTCATTGACAACTAATTTTGTTATTAAAATCAGAAAATTTGTTTCTATTTATCTATCACCATCATTACTGAAGGACAGCACAAAAAACCAAAACTGAAATGGGTATTATTAACAAGTTTATTAGCCAAAAACTCATGAGAAGTGTCAAAGCAAAACAATCCATTAAAAAGCTAAAAAGGATAGTCTTATTGAAACTGCTTGAACATTGTTTTGATGTTTTTCGCATGTGTTCGATATATCTTTATTTAAATTTCTAAACCGATATGTAAAAATGTCGTAAACTGTTAGTGGAAATCGTATTTATTCAGAATTTGTGCGCACTTGAAGCGATTGTGCGTAATAATGTTTTTACGCGGAACAGTGAAGTGAATTTCGAATGTTTCACTCTAATTGAGATGAAGTTTTTTTGTATCTTCAAACCTTCCGAGCTGCGCCGTCCGGTGTACTATTTGTATTCGGTTTTTGTTTTCCGAGTGCTCAAAGTTTTCAGTGAGAATGAAGAAACAGTGATTTAGAAGAAAAAAAATTCAAAAAGATGTTTACGTTTCGTTTATGTCTTTTTCTCCAACACAACATCGTATTTATACCTGCCAATATAGAAAAGACAACCGCGTCTGAATTTTTTTCGGCAGTAGTGTGCCATCTAGTGGCTAGTAGTCATTAAGGTGTTACCGTTTCGGTGACAGGGCGCCATATGGCTGCAGATTGCAGAAGCCAATTCAACCATTCATATTGGTTGAAAACAACATTATATTTCTTTAATTCAACTAAAAAATTAGTTGACTGGATATGAAGTGTGCCTTAGCTAAGAAATGACAGTACGTTTAATTTGTGAATTCAACTAAAAAAAATAGTCATTTCAACAAATATTTTATTATTATTAAGGGAATGAGAATAAAAAATCTAAATCAGCAAAAGTAAGATTTTTTTAGTTGTCTCAAAAAATAACTAACTAAAATCAGCAAATCAACTAAATTTTTCGCGAAAATGCTGATTTCGGTCGTTCCGTGTACGAATGAGACCGGTTTTCGCTTTCATATGCCTCAGTGACAGATAAAAATACCAATAAGCGAAAACAGAACTAAACGCAGTTGTAAGTACACTAAGGTCTCTTTTTACACGGGGGTTACGTACCGTGTTAAAAAAATCCGTGTAAAACAAAAGCGTATGAATTGCGGAAACCGTGCAAAAAAAAATCCGCGTGAGAAATTCGTCGTAATTATTCCAAAAACCGTAGATCTGATTATTTATTTGTTTTGTTTCGGATAAAATGTAACTTTTGATAATTTGAAGGTGAAAAAAGCCATTGTTTTAACCCCCTTATTTATGCAAGATGCCCAACAACTGTTAAAATGTAAATGTTATTTCACAATAAAAACGGAAATCTAAAAACCAGCCTGGGGTTACGAGAAGGGTATTTGGATGACAAATTAAAATTAGAACACTTAGGAAACGCGTTGTACGATAAGCAAATTAGTCTAAATGGCTCATGCCTTCTGTATAATGCATTCAGTTTTCAAAAGAACGATAATACGTAGAACATTCGACTAAAGAAGTGCAAGTAATAACACTTTCACTACAAATAAAGCCTGAGAATAAGTTCTTTTCAATTCCAAAGGTGCGATGTGTAATAAACACTAACGATCTTAACAGTCATTTTCAACAGAACTGAGTGGGAAGACATGGGTATTGGCAGTGCCGCCGAGAGAAAATTCGGGCCCGGGGGGACTGCAATATTACGGGTCCCTAAACATAAAAATTAAGAAATATTCTGAGTATAAGAATGTCAATGTATCAAGAGATTATTAAATACATTATTTTAACAAAATAATTCGTAAGCTAAGATTGTTTCGATTTTTGATATTTTTTTCGTTATGAAGAATGAAAAAAACAATTTTGAATTCCCGGGCCCCCTGAACCACACCACCATAACTGAGCGGAACGACACGGGATTCAGGATCTGAAGACAGATTAATCATTTTATGGAACGACAGTCAATACTCCCGTGAATTGTTGAATGAATGATTTTAGTTTACTTTCAAACTTCAAATTACCTCTCATAATAGTTTTCTTACAGACAACCTGTTTCCTTTTTTAAATTTGTTCTCAAAAAACAAATGACATTGCTTTTTTAACTCTCGTCAGAGTGCCGTGTTAATAAAAGCCGCGGTAATTCCGGAATCCGTGTTTTTTACCATGTATAAAAAACACCGTTCGAAAAAACACCGTGTAAAAAGAGACCTTAGTGTACTGTGTCACGCACCGGTGCGCACTATTTTTTTCGCTTCTGATTTATTTTACTTTGCGTCAACTCTGTGCTGTCATAGGCGATGAAATTACACGCAGTAGGCTCGTGCTAACTTTTCGCGCTTGTTAGTGAACTTGATAAAGAAAAAACCTGTACAGTCCAGTATTGGTACGTTCATGCGTTGTATATGTGGAAAAAAAAACCGACACGCGTCGTTCAATCGAGTTAATCTGCTTAGAAGTAGAAAGCTGATATAATTGATGGTTACTTGATATGTAACATGAGTATGTACCTACAGTCAGTGCGAAGGTAGCGAAATTTTTATGATACTGGATAACTCATGAAGCTGTGAATTTATTATAGCGAATGACACAGGACAACCCTAACAAATTAAGTCAAATTTGCCAAACGAATAGTGCTCGAGTGAATCGAACAAGAGAAACCAGAACAGAGATACTTATTAAAAATAGCGAAAACACTATCTCGCGCACCGCCTGCTGTCTGTGCTATGATCCCTTCAAAAGTTGAATGCTTTATTGTAGTGGACTTTTTTTAGACACATCTTCTTGAATAATTTGAAATCTAAAATCAACTCTTCACATCACCATTACCTTATCGAAAAACTAGTCACAGCTTCTAGCGTCAAACTACTGCACTTCAATCTACGCATTTTCACTCGCGAGACACACGTTTTCTCGCGCCTAAATGACGACCCACGTGCTCGGAAACTGCGACACCGATCAAATTGCAAAACAGTCTGCTAATGTAGTTTCGTTTTTCTATATTATTGGGTGATTCAGTCCACAACTTTTCGGAGGGCGCGCTACAGCAAAGGCCACCATGCGTCCACGCGATTAGAATCAAAACATTCAACTGGCGAAGGCATCACCTATCCATTCTTTATGTGTGTATTGTTGCTAACAACGATCATAACAACCACATGCGCGCAGAACGCGGCATTACTAAATGCAAGCACATCTGCTACACATCTAGCGAGCGGTAGGGTACGACACCCCACGTTGGAGATAAATCTTGTGTAGTCGTCATATTTGTTTGTGAGTATTTTCTCATGGGTTCGAATCGGAAATAGATCCATTTTTATTATATCAGAAATTTAGCTACTGAAGCAATAATAGGACCATCTACCCTGGTTGCTTTGTGTCCCCGTAACTGTTTTCATCGGAACGATGTTGCTGACAAAGAAAACATATTTCGGCGGGTTGTATTCGTAGATTGGTAAAAAGTTTTCATGCCAGTATTGATGACAAGCCCAGTGGTAAAACGATGTGTTCTGTATTTGTTCTACGGAGCTCTGTAACGATTGTATGTCATAATGTAAGACGGCTATAGCAGTGACGGTATTGGTGATTGAATTTAGAGACAAACAAAAACAACCAACAGTACCAAAACATTGCACATGTTATGTTTCTTTCGGTTTGTGAACCAAAGTCAAGGTGATAAACAACTTTAGTTCGACTTGGAACAGCATTAAAAGTGACAGATATTGTGCCCTTTCGATAGAATTTAACATAAGTCGTGATCGAAGCAGAATGATTAGTCCAGTAAATAACAAAATAAATATAATTATCCTACTATAAAAGGGGGCATTGGGTGGATTATTAACAAAAGTTTACGTGTGTTCAATACCATAAGCAAATCTAACCAACCGACAATTTTAATCATAGTATCTTGCTCATATAAAATACCGAAATAAACTCTCAAACATTTGATTAAAATTAAGTTTGCTTATGAAATTTTGTTTTCAAGTCGGACATGACATTGCATTAATTACATTAAAATTAATTTATATTTTTTGGTATGTTGTCGGTACTTTATGAAAAAGTATGTAAATGAAAAACTCTTTCAACCACTAAAAATCGAAAAACATGCTTTATAAAAGGCCACAGCACAATATTTAAACTTATTCATTTAAAAAATTTAAATCGAAAATGTATTAAATACAATTTTTTTATAATTGCTATGCACAAAGGAATACATGTATAAATACTTTCTACCGACTTCAGCATAAAATTTATATCTTACATGCCATGGATTTTTATCATGGATGTAACATTTTGCTCACAATACAACATTTAACCTTCAGTTAAAAATGTTAGAAATGAATTGTAATAAATTTCAGTAGAAAAAAAGTAAATCCGAAAGCTAAAAGCGAGTGATGTGTGATGTGAAGTGAAGCCACCATCAGTTCAAGGACTTGCCAGTGGATGCGGGTAGACTTACAGTAGCCCCGATATGACTCATCCATTCACCTTCTTACTATAGCTGTTACCAAAAAGCGAACAAAAAGGGTTTAGCGGATACGTAAGTAGAGTCACTTACTCGTATTCCGCGGGAATAAAAGATGCTCTTCCAACCATAATATCCAGTGCATGGATGAAGCATATCGCTATACATGCTTGAACCCGCCTGATGGTTTGTTTGAGAAGGGCGCGTCAGACTCATGTCAAACCTTCAGAAGGAAACAAGTTTCCTTCAAGTGACTTGGGCTGGCTATCCACAATCCCTCGGCCAGTCATCAATTCGTCCGATGCCCTGATGCTCCCTCCTCTTTACGCTCCCGTGCAAAATGTTTTATATTGATAAATACAATGAAACATAGTGTAATGAAATTAATATAACATAAAATGATACAATAGATTACAAAATAATATAATATAACATTATATAATATAATATATTACGAAACATGATATAAAATAACAGTTAATGTAGAGTATCAGTTATGCTCTTCTATCTTCGCAATACTGCAGGAAGTAAAATATTTCTCTTCTAATAATAATAATAATAATATCTACATCTATAAAAATAATATATGTTATTATTATTGATGACAAATTAATAATAATAACAATAAATAGAATTATGAAAATAACAATAAAAAACAATATAATATAGTACAATGAATTATATAATAAATAATAGAATAAATAAAATGATATGTTGCGATATGCTATGATATTATATTACTTGAATTTATATGTCATTTCTCATCCTCTCATTCTGCCATCAACGCATTCCATAGACCAATTGTCACCACAGACACACGTGTAGGCATGAAACAGGAACCAGTGAGAACCAAGCTCACCTTGTGACGACCTTGATATTTAGTTGAAAGTTACTTTAAAAATGATAACTTATAAGGAAAACAAATTTATATTTTGCGCAGAGGTACGTAGTACTACTCATAATAAACCCTATAATATAATATAATATAATACAACATAATGCAATACAATATAACATAATATAATAGAATACAATATAATATAAATAATATAATAAAATATATTATAATATAATACAATATAATGTGATATAATGCAATGCAGTATAATACCATACAACATAGTATATAATAACATAAAATAGTGTAAGACGATAATATATGAAATAATATGCTACGATACAATATAACAGTTAATGTCGCAGTGTAAGCTACGCTCTTCTAATAATAATAATAATAATAATAATAATAATAATAATAATAATAATAATAATAATTAATATAATAATAATAATACATGATGTAATAAACAACAGAATTATATGTTGTAATATACTATGATAAACACTGCATTTTAGGATGGGCTTCAACCTACAAGCCATTTCGCACCCTCTCATTCTGCTACTAACGCAGAAGGCGATAGACCCCAGTCGACGCCGTTCTATTGACCAAATGTCATCATAGACGCTCGGGGAGGCATGAGATAGGGACTTGTGAGGACTTAGTTATCTCACCATTTGACGACCAATCCGAAAGCTAAAAGCGAGAGTCAAAAATGTAGTGCTCTTCCGATAGTTTATTCTAATATGATTTATTTTTAATCATTCTCGAAAACTTTCCATTTTATCCAGTAATCCGTTACTAAAGTGCGGAATCAAATTGCATCATTTTCAAATGACTGTAACTTGTAATCCATAAGGTATTTTCAATTAAAATTTTGAGGATGAAGTCAGACGAATTGAAATTCCGGATCTCTGGTAAGAAGCTGAAAATTATACAATCTAACGCCTTTTTTATCTTTCTCATATAGAAAGGTTAACTTCAAAAACCGACTAGTAAAAATTAGCCCGGAGGGCCAAGTGTCATATACCATTCGACTCAGTTCATCGAACTGAGTAATGTCTGTATGTTAGTGTGTGAGTGTGTATGCCTTGGTGCGTTATTGTGTCAAATAATCGCACAAGGTTTTCTGGATGAACCGACTTTCACAAACTTAGGCTCAAATTTAAGGTCCTGTTGTCCCATTTGTAATTCCTGAATTTCATCCCAATCCGACTTTCGGTTCCTAAGTTATAGGGTAAAGTGTGTTAAATATTGTACACCGTCACTTAAACTTGCGAAACAAAACACGTAAAAAAAAATCCAAACTGGTCTCAAAACTACACAAATCGATAGCCATTATCAGAAGGCAACTAAACAAACCGATTCCGACTATCCTGGTTCCCGGTCTGCGGTTCCGAAAGCACCGGAAATAGTGGTCAAATATTCCAAAATGGATCTCACTCGCTTTCCTCAGCGATAATTTGACCGATTTCCACAAACTTAGATTCAAAGGAAAGCTCTTATAGTGCCATACGGAATTTCTGAAATTCATCTGGATCTGACTTCCGGTTCCGGAGTTGTAGGGTAAAGTGTGTTAAATATTGTACACCGTCACTTAAGCTTGCGAAACAAAAACCGTAAAAAAATGTTGTAAACTGGACTCAAAACCGTTATTCCCAATCTTAGGGTCAAATGAGAGGTCTTACGGTTCTATCAAAAATCACTGCATATTTTCGGATACAACAAAAATTTAAATCGTCGTTTAGAGTACGATGGAAAAATTTCATAAAATCTTCAAAATTTGAATAAAAACTTGTAGAAAAACGTCATGCTAGTTGGTGGTGAACCCACTTCGTTTTCGATGACCTACGCGAGCAAAGCACTGTTTCATTCTGTATGTTATACTAGTGAATGCACAAACAATCCCTTGGTTTCTTTAAAAAATCGATTAGAAAATTTTTGAATAGAATGCCACAATATTATGTATGAGAAAGGCACCACTAGGTAGATTAAAACAGGTTTTTACAAAGTTCAAAAGCATCGGCACGGTGGAAAAATTACATGCACGGTGTGCCTTAGCTAAGAAATGACAGCACGTTTAATTGGTGAATTCAACTAAAAAATAGTCATTTCAACCAATATTTTATTTTTATTAAGGGAATGAGAATTAGAAAATCTAAATTAGCAAAAGTAAGATTTTTTTTAGTTCTCTCGAAAAATAACTAACTGAAATCAGAAAATAGGCTTGCTTGTCGTGACGTTTCATACATGAAACTTATTTATCATTTAATAAAGAAAATTGGAGTTTCAATTTAATAAAGGCCCCTTTTAAGACTGAGACTGAGAAGTTCTGATCCCAGCTGCGTCCATGAGTTCAACCAATAGCTAAATTAGAATAAAAATTATGTAATGATACAAACAAACTCGAAACAGTTTAAGAAATTATCAACAAAATGTCGGAAAATAACAGCTTATTTTATAATTTATAGAAGTTAATCGTTTGGTTCAAATAATATTTCCGAGTAGATTTCATAATTAATGACGAGTTACCTAAGATAAGATGATATTTAAGTAATAAGAGGAATATGTTTTAATAAATTCAAATCATTGTGACTATGTTAGAATTAAATTAGGATAAGAATTTTATGTAAAAGTGATGCTACGGCGAAGAAAAACTTATGTAAACTGCCTTAAGAAATAAACGTATTTATGAAAAAAAAATCAGAAAATCAGCTATGTTTTTCGTCAAAATGCTGATTTCGGTCTTTCCGTGAACAGGTTTTTATAAAATTCAAAAGCATCGGTACTTTATAAATGTTGACAAAACCGCATTGTCTCATTATGGATTTGACAAACATTTTGCTTATGTGTAAATCAGAGTACTCCATTTGTGACAACCGGTATGATCAATTGGCACATATACATAAAGGACACAGATAAAAATATTTTGTGAATTTACATCTATTCTCATGCACATATTTGGAGCAGGTAATTAAATATAAAGTTACTTTACAATTCTGTAGGTTTCAATATAATTTAATCGCAAACTAAGCGTTAATTGAAAGATACGGTTATATTCATTGAAATTTCAATGCAATCCGATTTAGTTTTGCATCTGTGAAAGTTTTCAATCCAATTTCGATTCAACCCATGACTATTCCATGTTACTATTGATTTACATGGCGTGTAAATTTCATTATTTCTTTCTGTGGAATGCCCACAAAAGTGTCTACTTACACTTCTAAGGTCACACATCCGTCCTACACTTTTCTGGCGGGATTCAGCCTCATGCCATTAGTCGAAAAATGTTTTGGAGTGGTACAAGGCTAATGAAGTAAACTTCACATCGAAGGACTTCAATCCCTAGAACGATCAATTGAAAAGTACTGGGCCATCATGAAGCAGACGTTTTGGAAACATCCCAAATAGGTAAAGGAATATATGAAGATAAAATGGAACTTCACCCCCACGCTATTTCAAACGTTGTGCAAATTCTTAAGAGTAGTGTTATGAGGAATGTTCCTGCAATTGGATATGGTATTGAAATTGAATGAGAAGAACTAATAAATTTTAACAATATTTCTGATTCGATTCCCTGGGAATTTGAAGATTTGGAGAATGGGTGAATGTTGGAGAATATTTTCTTATGATGCAATTTGATTCTGTATACCCTTTATGATCAGTACTGCCAACATTTTAATTTTTCCGTGTCCAATCGTCAATTTGAATCGAAGATTTATACATGTCGCAGTAAATGCAAATTTAAAATGTCTTAAAATAATAACAACAGATGGAATTGAAATTTTTTTTTCTATGAATGAATAAAATCTAAAACAGAGTACTGAATTGATTGAAATCGACGGGTAGGTATCATTGAGCGCGAATAAATTCCAAGAACTTTATTTCCGAAAGTGTTTGACTTTGAACTTTTAAATTGTGTTCTATGATTAAAGCAATAAAATATACAAATTTTGTTTTCAAAATTCAAATTGTAAATTCTTCACGGAACGACCGCTCTGCGCCTAATTTGTATTACTGTTTTTGAATTGGTTGATTTCAACAACAAAATTTCCTGGAATCCTGGACACAAACCAGCAATATTTCAATCCAATACAAAATTCTCATTGACAACTAATTTTGTGATTACAATCAGAAAATTTCCCTCTATTTATTTATCACCATCATTGCTGAATGACAGCACAAAGAAAACAAAAATGAAATTGATTTTATTAACAAGTTTTTTAGCCAAAACCTCATGAGAAGTGCCAAAGCAAAACAATCCATTAAAAAGCTAAAAAGGATAGTCTTGTTGAAACTGTTTGCAAATTGTTTTAATGTTTTTCGCATGTGTTACGATACATCCATATTTAAATTTCAAAACCCATATGTAAAAATGTAGTAAATAGAATTCTCTAATTGTATATGTCAAACGAAGTTTTTTGTATCTTCCCACCTTTCGGGCTACGGCGTCCGGTGTACTACTAGTATTCAGTTTTTGTTTTCCGAGTGCTCAAAGTTTTCAGTGAGAGAGTCGAATGAAGAAAACAGTGATTTAGAAGTAAAATTTTCAAAAAGAAGTTCATGTTTCGTTTATGTCTTTTCCTCCAATACAACATCGTATTTATACTTGCCAATATAGAAAAGACAATCGCGACTGAAAAAGTCTTTTCGGTAGTAGTGTGCCATCTAGTGGCTAGTAGTCATTACGGTGTTAACGTTTTTTCGGTGACAGGGCACCATATAGCTGCAAATTGCAGAAGCCAATTCAACCATTTTTGTTGGTTGGAAACAACGTTTCATTTCTCTAATTCAATTAAAAAATTAGTTGAATGGAAATGAAGTGTTCCTTAGCTAAGAAATGACAGCACGTTTAATTGCTGAATTCAACTAAAACAATAGCCATTTCAACGAATATTTTAATATTATTAAGGGAATGAGAATTAAAAAATCTAAATCAGCAATAGTGATTTTTTTTTGGTTGTCTAAAAAAATAACTAATTAAAATCAGAAAATCAACTAATTTTTTCGCAAAAATACTGATTTCGGTCTTTCCGTGTTGATTCATGTGTCTTAAAGGAACATTGTATATCGTTTACTCCTATGACTTCGTAACAATCGTCGTACACCGGGGAAATTTCAATCGGCTATTGATTAGATACTAAGCATAGTTGACTGAAACTATACCTTTGCAAGGGAAATGTTCCTTGTTTGTATGCATGGAAAAGAAATTGTTAGTTGTTATATTGTCAATTGTCAAAATTCTTTGCCCTGTGCACAAGAAAAAAAAAAAACAGAGCGTCAAATCAGTACAGAAACCCCTTTTTATGTTCCGCAATACCATACTAATTATTACATTTATTGCACAAATTTATCTTTATATGTATTGATATTTTTGCTTGGATCTAGTAAAATGTAGAAAATTTATATTCACTTGTCAAGACGCGACACAAAAGTTTTCTTTCGCCTCATAGATTCACGTAGGTCCGAAATTTCAACTAAACTGTTAATATTTTTTGTGCCACACTCTATGTTCGTAGCTGTAAAGCAATATCAGAGAAAGCAAAGCAATATACGCCTTTGTTTAGGCAAGACGCTACTCACCAGAGTAAAGCCCTGTCCGCATTAGACCGATCCGACCGATCCGAGCTCTCCGGCGTTTACTTTCTCTCTGCTTCGGCTATGGCTGAGCTGCACATGCAGTCATAGCCGAAGCAGCGAAAAAGTAAACGCCGGAGAGCTCGGATCGGTCGGATCGGCCTGATGCGGATAGCCGTTAATGCTAATGCCTGCTACGATCATTTTGCTCTCGCTATAGTGGTTTTCAGATGGACATAGAATGCGACGGAATCGTCACAGAATAGCGAAATAATGAGCGTCAGAGCCATGGATGCCAGGTTTGCAGATTGGTATGTAAATTTGCAATTTCGTTTGTTAGCAGAGTCTGCAATCAAGCAGACTTTTTGCAGATTTTCCAAATTTTTATAAACATACGTCCAATTTAATGACTTTTGCTATTACTGTAGGGTATTTGTTTGGTTTTTCTCGTCATAAGTTTTAATTTTGAGCTTGCATAGGAGCATTTCTAGTACGCGGACGCACACAATTTTACCTGGCATCTGTGCCAGAATATTGGACAGTTGTTTCAACCTCTTCGCTGTCTGTTGTATTGAAATTAACTAGCATTAGAGCCACAAGAAAAATTAATCGACTGGTGGATTGAGGTCGATTGTAGTTTCAACTGGTAATAATCCTTAGCGACCAGTGTTATTTCATTGTTCATTGAAAGCATCAACAAATATATATCTGTCAAAGGCGACCAACTTTTTGGAGTGGACGATTTACAATTGTTTTGTAATAGTTTATTTTTATAGTTAAAATCGACAATGTTTCGAATAAAGCACGAGGTTTTGAAGATCAAGGCATCATACAAATATGAATGAAAAGGAAACATATCAAGCACAAAATAATCATTATGTCAAATAAATAACATACGCTTAAAAAATCCGTGCCAGTTCCAGCCGATGGCAGATCACATACGCATTATCAAAATGAATTCATTATGATTGAAGTTTACTTAATAATTATTCTGCTAATAGAAATTTGTCATTGTAACGGTCAATTAGAAAAATATTTTTGCTGGCTCGTGGTCTCGAAGGGGTTGAATCGATGCGAATGACAGTTTCGCTATCTTTGCGACATTTTGTCGCTATCTTATTGAACAATCCAATCAGCGTAGTCACCACGAGATAGAGTTATGGTGATTGTTTTGACATATCCCATGTATTTAGAGAAATTTTTGAAGAATTTTTCAATTTACTTGAGTTTGAAAGAATGCAGATGGAAAAACCTTACAAATATGGGTAAGAAAAACGATTATTCACGTGTTGTCATCAAACATATGATTTCAAATTGTCCTATACTCTTGACAATCTCGGATGAAATTTGAAATTTTCAATTCACATACAGATTTGATTTAGATGATAAAACATGAGTAAATAGACTAGCCATAAAACTTTTGATCATAATTAATCAATTAATGTCAAAATCCAACCCAAAAACCAAAGAATATCTCAGATATGAAAACAGTACCCAACCTCACTTCTTCGAATTTGGTATTTCATGTTACGATTTCTCTGTAAATATCAATCAAACATACCACGGAAAGTTACTGAATCATTAAAGATCGATTATTTTACCAAATTATCACACGTTTTTGTATGTTAGTATTCGATTCACAAGAAAAAATAAATAAAAACCCTGCATTTTGTTCGAATCTTCAAGCAAAATCTGAAAATTATCACCATCGCTTCGTTCAAAGCTCGCCACTCAGGCAGCGTAGCGATCGCAAATGAGTTGGTTGGATTCTTCAATTGCATCGCAATCTTTTCTAACCGACAGTGAAAATTACAATAACTACGCCGTAGAGTAGAATCAGTCATGTCATGTGTTAGGAAGCGAGGAAAGTTTTTACTACAGTTTGTCGTCCTCGTCGATTTGAATCATATTAAACGAAAATTGTTCTGAGTATTAACTAGATATATGTTCGGAAGATGCTTATGGGATTTTCACTGGAACTAAAATCTAATCCAGTTCCGAACCTAACTTCTGTCAAATTCATGAATTAGACAATAATTCAGATTGAGTTAGTTTTGGCTCCAAGCGAAAGCTATATTAGTGTCAGCAGAACTTATAAATTGGTTACAATGTCTGTTTAAATAAGAGGTCGAATTCCGTTAGAGCAATGTTTCAAAGCGTAATAATTCTAGTTATTTTCTTATTTAATATTAGCAGTGCCAAAAAAACTCAATGTGGAATGGTCTATGATTTTATATGTACCATTCAAATAGGACCCCCGATAAACTCGGTGCAAAGTTAGTTACAAATATGCATGATATCAAACCATTCCGCATGCAATCGGATCAAAAAATATTCTGAGCTTGTAATCTTGTTTATTTTTTTCTGTGCTGTAGTGTAACCATTGTATTTTGCGACGCTTTTCTATGTTTATCGACGATGGGTTCTATAGTTGGCGATTACTGAACTGTGCCAGTTGAATCGCTTAAAATTTATATGATTTCATAATAAAAGTGCTCATATATATATATATATATATATATATATATATATATATATATATATATATATATATATATATATATATATATATATATATATATATATATATATATATATATATATATATATATACATATAATTTTTTTTTTAATCATCCGATACCTTACATTCATTTTTTTATCTACTTTCCAAGTATTTCATTGGTACACGGGTAAAAATACATTGCCGGTACTATGATTAAAAATCATAAAATCATGAATAAAAAGTCATGATTTCATGTGCAAAATGATTGATATCATGAACAATAACACATCTTTCATGAATATTTTCATGATATCAATCATTTTGCTTAGGAAATTTTATGAGAAGGCATGGTTCATGATTTCATGATTAAAAAATCATAGCAGTAATTGTCTTTTTATTAATCAAACGAAAAAAAATTTGAAGAATTCATCGAATGGATTGAGGTACAGGTGAAAGGAAAACAAACAAAAAATAAAATTATCTAACAATCTGTTAGATCCATTTGGTTTACAGATTACGGTAGTTGTTTCACAGTTCAGCAATTACCGAACGATCGGTAATCAATTCAGTTACCGAACTGATTACCGAACGTTCAGCTGTCGAAAATTCGGTAAAAAAATTACCGAATACTGTGAAATTTTGTAAGTGTGCATTGTGTGAACTGCATTGATCTCTGCATGCTGATCAATACCGACCCTGGCCACGTCCGAATGCAGATCTACTTAGGAAGGAAGGATTGTTAGTTCAATGCATATTGCTATCTAAAGCTTGCTTAATTTAGAATTGGAACAAACTTTTGCTCATATTGTGGCGCTCCTGGTGGACGGATTTGGAAGTTCTTGGCACCCACGTGTCGGGAATTTTGTCAGCTTCACGTATGATTTTTGACATTCCGCAAATCGACTGTACTTTGTAAACACTCAACATGGAAGCCGAAAGAAGGGAAAAAATTGTGCACAGTTATTTGGAAAATCCATTGTGGTCTGCATCTAGGCTAGCTAAACAGCTGAAATTGCCCAGAAATACCGTATGGCGCGTTATCAAACGGTATAAGGAAACATTGACGACGATTCGGAAGCCTCAAGCCAATTGTCGGAGAGAAACTGTCGAACGGAAACTGCGTGGTAAGATTATGAAGACGATTAAGAGGAATCCTAATCTGTCGGACCGTGATTTGGCCAGAAAATTCGGTACTGCCCATAGAACCGTGAAGAGAACTCGACTCCGGGAAGGAATCAAGTCGTATTGAGCTAGTGAAAAGCCAAATCGGACCATAAAACAGAATAGTGTGGTTCAAAATTCGTGCTCGGAAACTATATGACCAGGTGCTGACCAAGTTCGACGGGTGTCTTCTGATGGACGATGAAACCTATGTCAAGGCTGACTTCGGGCAAATCCCTGGTCAAAAATTTTACTTGGCAACGGCTCGGGGGGATGTTACAGTCAAATTTAAATTTGTTTTTACCGACAAATTCGCAAGAATATTTATGATTTGGCAGGGCATTTGCAGCTGTGACAAAAAACGAAAGTTTTCGTTACAAATAAGACAATGACATCGAAACTATACCAAAAAGAGTGTCTCCAAAAACGAATTTTGCCGTTCATTCGATCCCACGACCACACCGTAATGTTTTGGCCAGATTTGGCAAGCTGTCATTACAGCAAAGTCGTTCAAGAATGGTATGCAGAGTAAGGGGTCCAGTTTGTTCCGAAAAACCTTAACCCACCCAACTGCCCCCAGTTCCGCCCTATTGAGAAATACTGAGCAATCATGAAGAGGAGACTCAAGGCAAAGGGAAAGGTTGTCAAAGACATCAATCAGATGACGACCTGGTGGAATAAGATAGCTAAAACGATGAACGAAGAAGGTGTGCGCCGCCTAATGAGCCGTGTTACAGGAAAAATTCGAGAATTCCTTCGAAACCGTGACGAATAATTTTATCCGTATTTTTTCTTAAAAGTATGAAGAAAACGCAACATTTGTATAAAAAAGATCTTGAATTCAATAATAAATAACTGAAATACAGGCAATTGTCTTTGTTCCAATTCTATCTGAAGCAAGCTTTAAAACCGTGGAATCCTCTGCATTTCCACATGCATCACAGGAAGAGGTTGTTTGTTGGTAAATTTTCGAATAATATTTTCATGTGTTTATTGCTCTGGGTAGCCGGCTACCGAGAATACGTTGCAATTTTATCGCATTTTGTATTAATATGCGCTTCCTACTGAAATACGAAATTTCTTTCAAAACTCGCAAAACTCCGAACAGCCGGCTGCCGGGATGTTTGATATCAATTCATACATTTAATTCATTGTGTTCTGTTTTCTTTAATCGGCATAATACTGGCAAAATATCACACGATTATCATCAATTTAACAACAACGCCTTACAAGATCCGAAGTAAATCGATATCTAACCCTAACCAAAATAATCAAATACTAAATGGATTCTCCTCGTAGTTTAAACTATATTAACATACGCCCTAGTTAAGCACTATCGCAATACATATCTGAACGGTAATAAACTTTACGAGCGCATCTTAAATTTTTGCGTTTAAAATAAAGATTTCTGTGTGTTTCAAGCAGAATTGTTTGGTTGTTCATCATATTTGCAAAAAAGTGTAGTAATATTAAGAATGGTGTACAACTTTGTTAGAAAATACCAATTGATTTTAATATCGTATCTCGGTCGTGTCGGCTTATCCGATCATGCTACTCAGAAAAACATATTTAGAGAATAGTTGAAGTAATTGAATCACATCAATTGTCTACGTTATGACCAGGATAATGATGAAGAAGCTCTGTTAAACCATCTGGTTATGAAAAAATGTCTTTCTCATTAACATTGTATAAACAATCAACAAAACTCCCATTTTGGAACACATATCTTCCGATCTTTCCGGAATAGGAAAAGAAACAATCAAGATTCACAAACTTTACTGGTTTAGAGACAATCTTTAGAAATTTGGAGCCTCTTTGGCGTTGGTTTTGAAAAGTTTTACACTCACCATTATGTAATTTCGTTACCGAAATTATTAATTCGATTAAATTAAATGGCAGTGATTGAACTTTCAAGATCTTTCATTTGAGCCCAAGTTTGTCAGAATCCGTCAAGCCATCTCTTAGAAATCGATGCGTATCAAGTTTTCAATATCTACTTCCGGTGCAACCGGAAACGAAAAACCGGAGACCGGTACAGGAAATGTGTGTTTTAGAGAAAACAACTAACAAGGTTTGTAAACAAGCAGGAAATTTATTAACTAGTATCAAGAAAATCGCTCCGTTTTACATTGTTTCTTTAAAAAACACTCCCCAAGAATTGAAATTTTGCACACTCATATTTCTATACTTCTGGAACCGGGAGTTGGATCCGGATGAAAAAATAACAGTCTATGATACCATAAGATCTTTCGTTTGAGTCTAATATAATTTGTGAAAATCGATTCAGCTATCTCTGAGAAAATCAAGACCACATTTTCCCGGTTGCGACGACTTCCGTCGATCTTCCGCCCTAGCTTCGATTAAAAATCCATTTTTCACAGTAATTACATTACCTTTCTTCACGAGAAAAGCAAAATTATTATTACAACAATACTAGAAATTTTAAAGATGTGTCTCTATATGAGCTGCTATATGTATAATCACCCAACGCTATTTGGACAGCTACCGAAATCCAGCCAGGTTCCTGTCAACTGTCAGAGTTCCTTCCAAGTTCGGAAGCGACAATGGCCAACTTTGATTAGATATATTCATTTTTTTTTCGTATTTCTCTTTAGAATGCATTGTTGATCTGATCTTCGTTATGAAACATTGATTTTGCATGAAAATTTTATAAAAACATCGAATCACGGTCGCTATCTGATCAAAAACTCCAGTACACGTGATTAGAAAATTGTAATTTGTTTAATCTGTATTAAGTACAGCTTGCTTAGTTATAAAATCCAAAAGCATTAGTATAGTAGTATTTAGACTTTGCGATTGACACTGCGACAAAAAGAGCTTTGCCTCTCTCCACCTCATAGTTGTCGCGCCTGATTCTCAGTCAAATTAACAAATGTGGAACATCCAATCCAGCAAGATGACCAATTCGCTTCAGAAACGGATTCACCTCACATGCATAGGAATAACCCAAAGAGAAATTTCTCCTATTCCAATCGATCCAACGGATTTTATCTCCAATATCTTCACAGAACATGTAACCGTCATCAATCTGTTCCATCGAGTCGATATAGATGTTGTTAACACCTATCAGTGCAACACCAGCTTTGTTACTTTCGTCGAGTAAGATTTTATAGAATATCTTTGGAGCGGGCAGGCGCTGCGTGCCGTCAGGGTCAAAATCCAAATAAATTGGCTGCTGATCACCATTGACATCGGTTAGAGTATGTACTCCGTATGTTCCACTGTAAACCGTAACCTGAAGATTTCGGGCTGTGACAAAATTTCGAACGCTTTCCTCGATTCGCAGCCAATTACCTTCGTTGAAGTTTTGCCACTGGGGAGCCGCATTCAAAAACCAAAAAGTACCGTTTTGCTGTGGTCCCAAGATGAAGTCCACACGTGCTGCGATATGACCTCTGGCCATGAAAAGTCCTGTGGCGTAATCTACTACTACACTATCAGCGAGCGATTCTGATTTCAAAATTACTCCAATCGTTTTCCGTTGTTTGTCTATTGCATATAGACCATTAACATCAATTCCAGGATAGAAATATCCTTGATACCATTCGGGTCTAGGATTACCGGATTGGTAGCCGGCGATGGCCCGAGTAAATTCGTGTTTAACCCAGTGGTTTTCAAATGTGTTCTCATTATGACAGATGTCCATGAGCTTTGGAAAACGAACTCCCATATCAAAGCCTACTTCGACTATAAAAGCCCCGTCTTCACAAGATATGTTCGTTCGTCTTGCGGAACTGTACCAGACCCGAGCACAAGAAAATTCATCAAAAGAAAACATTGTACTATTGAAATTGAACGTCCTGTCGATAACACATACTACGATGATTGAGCTACTACTAGGAGAGATGCTAAATCCACCGTTCGTATCACAGGCTAACTCAACGGTTTCGCCGGCATTCAATCGAAGTAAGCGGTTGTCTGATGTCGGATTTCGAAATTGCTCCGTTTCTGGGACTAGAATTAGTGGCTGCGGTTTTGGTAACTGGTCGTTTATATTGACGGCGCAAGTTGCTGGAATATAGCAAAAAAAAGTTCAATTGAACTCTGCAAATTTTTCTGTGTAACATACCCGCACTTTTAGGTTCTGTATGTGGTTGTGAAATTCCACGAATATCTATTATAAGCTCCCTCAAAAATACTAGAATCAAGTACAATGTTTTACTCATGGTAAGACCCGTTTTTCGACTGAGGCTTGATTTTATTCTGTACCGGACAGACTTCTTTCATATGTACTATAATTCAGAATGATTTGATACCGAATGCAGTATTCGGTTATAACGTCTATCAAAAGTTCAATAAATAATTTATTACCTCTGATAATTTCTGACGTTGGAATATCTGATGGAAAGTAGTTGATTTCAGAAAACAGTTCAAAGCATGGTCACGTTGAACATGAACTGGTTTTAGTAAAATTGTAAAATATTTCGCCCTTTGTATTATCACAAAAACCGATACCTGCAAACATCTGAATTAATATTTACTACTAATTCAGATGACGCAGCGTTCAGTGCTATCATAAAATGAGCAATTCTAGAAACTCCACTACAAGGAAATTAGTATTGGGGTATTGATCTAGTTCAAATACCTCATTTGGTACCCAAAACCGGATAAAAACATTGAGTGCAATAACCGGACACAGATTTTGCAATGCAAAAATAATTTAAAACATATAACATATGTTTGTTACCGGCCGCCAGATTCATGCTTCGTTCCACAGCGACAGTCGATTTTCAAGTTTTATTTGCGAAACAGAATAATCGTGTATACTTTCTCCATACAGCATCAATGGCTACCTCAAACATTTTCAAAGATACCAAACAAATCGGTCTAACCGTTTTTGAGATGTATGGTTTTGAAAATTTCCTCTTGAAAATCTATCTGAGTTCTTTTCCGGATTTTTTTACTTCTACGTCCGGTATAGTCAGAATGATCTTGCGCTATCATCAACTAACAAACCGATCGACTATAGAATTGCTTATTCCTAGCGATCATCTACCGATCGTAATATCAATCACCAGCGGCTCAAAACCATCGGAGACAATCGATGTTTCGTATGACCTCTCACGAAATATTGATTGGAATAGCTATGCGACCTCGATATCTGAGAAACTTGAAAGAACTCAACAACTTCCTCCGGAGGAAGAGTACACGTTTTTGGCTGGCTTGATTCTCGACACCGCGACTCAAGCTCAGACGAAACGTGTACCCGGCGCAAAAACTAACATCCGTCCTCCCAACCCGTGGTGGGACAAAGAGTGCACAAATTTAAACGCGGAGAGAGCCTCCGCGTATAAAATATTCAGAAAAAATGGAACACCTGATAATTACCGGAATTACGCGGCGTTAGATGTTAAAACTAAGAACTTGATTAGAGCCAAGAAACGCGGTTACTGGCGTCGGTTTATAGACGGCTTAACGAAAGAAACATCTATGAGCGCTCTTTGGAACACAGCGCGACGAATGCGCAATCATAACACCACGAATGAAAGCGAGGAATATTCCAACCGCTGGATATTCGATTTCGCTAAAAAAGTATGCCCAGACTCCGTTCCGGAACAGAAGATTCCCCGCGCCGCGACACCAAATACAAACGAAACACCGTTTTCGATGGTAGAGCTTTCACTTGCACTCTTGTCATGTAACAATGAAGCCCCGGGATTAGACAGAATAAAATTCAACTTGTTGAAAAATCTGCCTGACCCCGCCAAAAGGCGCTTGTTGAGTGTATTCAATAAGTTCCTTGAGGACAACATTGTTCCACATGACTGGAGACAAGTGAAAGTGATCGCCATTCAAAAACCAGGAAAACCAGCCTCCGATCCAGTTCATATCGGCCGATTGCTATGCTTTCCTGTATCCGGAAATTGTTCGAAAAAATGATTCTGTTTCGTCTAGACAATTGGGTCGAAACTAATGGTTTGCTTTCAGATACACAATTTGGTTTCCGCAGGGGCAAAGGAACGAACGATTGTCTTGCGTTGCTCTCAACAGAAATTCAAATGGCATTTGCTCGTAAAGAACAAATGGCGTCAGTTTTCCTAGACATTAAGGGGGCTTTTGACTCAGTTTCTATAAATCTTCTATCTGAGAAGCTGCATCAGCATGGTCTTTCGCCAGTTTTGAACAACTTTTTACATAATCTATTGTCTGAGAAACACATGTACTTCGCGCATGAATTGTCGACAATACGATTCAGTTACATGGGTCTTCCTCAGGACTCATGCTTAAGCCCCATTTTATACAATTTTTACGTAAACGACATCGATAAATGTATCAACACATCTTGCACGCTGAGACAACTTGCCGACGATAGCGTTGTGTCTATTATAGGACCCAAAGCTGCCGATCTCCAAGGACCATTGCAAGATACCCTCGACAACTTGTCGACATGGGCTCTTCAAATGGGTATCGAGTTCTCTACGGAGAAAACTGAGCTGGTTGTATTTTCAAGGAAGCGAGAACCAGCACAATTACAGCTTCAACTAGGGGGTGAAACCATAGCTCAGGTCTTCACATTTAAATATGTCGGGGTCTGGTTCGACTCCAAAGGCACCTGGAGATGTCACATTAGGTATCTGAAACAAAAATGTCAGCAGAGAATCAATTTTCTTCGCACAATAACCGGAACTTTGTGGGGGGCCCACCCAGGAGACCTGATCAGGCTTTACCAAACAACGATATTGTCCGTAATGGAATATGGATGCTTCTGCTTCTGCAAAGATTCAAAGATGAGTTTTTGATGAATTTTTTCAAGTATTTTTGATAATTTTTCTCATGAATTTTTTTTATAAATTTTTCCATGAATTCTAGATGAATTTTTTCATGAATTTTCTCATGAATTTTCGATGAAATTTTTCCTGAATTATTTCATGTATTTTTGATATATATTTGCATGATTTTTTCATAGATCATCGATAAATTTTTCATGAATTGTTGATGATTTTTTTCATGAATTTTTGATGATTATTTTAAGAATTTGTTCATGAATTTGCTGATGAAATATATTTTTTATGGATATTTGATGAAATATTTCATGAATATAATTTTGGTTTTTAATTGAAATTCAAGGTTCGATTTTCAATTTTTAATTGAAATTCAATTTTCAATTGAAATTGAAATTCAATATTCGATTTTTAATTTTGAAATTCAATTTTTGATTTTCTATGTTCAATTGAAATTCAATTTTTGATTTGTAATTTTCAATTGAAATTCAATTTTCGGATTTCAATTGAAATTCAATTTTTGATTTTCAATTTTCAATTGAAATTCAATTTTCAATTTTCAATTCAATATTCGATTTTCAATTTTGAAATTCAATTTTCGATTATCAGTTTTGAAATTCTGTTTTCGATTTTCTATTTTCAATTGAAATTCAATTTTTGATTTGTAATTTTCAATTCAAATTCAATTTCCGGTTTTCAATTGAAATTAAATTTTCGGTTTTTAACTGAAATTCAATTTTCGATTTTAAATTTTCAAATAGAAATTCAATTTTCAATTTTCAATTCAATATTCGATTTTCAATTTTGAAATTCAAACTTACTTTACTAAGGAGCGCCTTTTCAAAATTTTCCCTGTACAAGAATGGGCAGAACTTTATCGCGAATATCTTTTGATGTACTTAATCCAACAACATAATTTTTTCTACAAGCTATCGGAAATATGATCAGAGATTTGTGATTAAATTTTCAACAGCGTGAGAAAATCAATAATAACTGAAAAACAAAGTTTTTGAAAACTTTTGGAAACAATGGAGACAATTCATCACGCTCGAAAATCGTTCATTTCTTCTAGTTCGTTAGGCGAAAACCGGATGTCGTGGTGAGATTCTTTCACCAAAGCTCGGTAACGACAAACATGGTATAAAGCGTGAAACACTAAGGTCGTGGTCTCATTCGGATGCAAATCGCTACTCAGCTGCTGATTGGACTGAATTTTGGATTGATTTCTGTAAATAAATTCCAAAACTGAATTCCGAATCTATTCTGGTCCACCTGAATGCTGAATTTAATTTTGAGGTTTCGAATTAATCTTAGAAATTTAATTTCATAATTCTGTTCCAGAACTTAGGTCCAGTATTCAGATCTTGCATGCTGAAACTAAATTCTGGAATTGGATCCTGGAACTAGATTTCGGAACTAAATTCAGTTTCGGAATTTACTTCTAGATAAATTGCAACTGAATTTTCAGCCTATTTAGTTCTTGAACTCCCGGCCCGGTTCCTGAACTCTATAAATTAGTTCTTCTTAGAACTATTAATATATTCTCATAGAACTATTCGAAGTTTTCCTACTATGTAAATCTACAAATTGCATGCTCGCGTTACCAACTGGTGTAAAGGTTTAAAATGTAACAATTGACATGATCCATTTATTCTAGCCAGCACAGTTAGTTTTTAATATCAGTGAAACAATTATTAAAGAACTCTTTTTTGGGATTTTTTTCAATCGAAATGATTATAATTCCTTACCGTGTGTACTTCCGCAGGCGAACATTTTAATACCCTCTTTTACTCTATCTTACTAATTTGTGTGCTTAAATAAGTGTGACAGTATATAAACTTATGAGAACGATTTTAGATATTCAGAAGTGTGTGCGAAGAGTGTTAATTTTGTTCGTATTCACGTCATCCAGTTATGTCTTTGACATTATCCACCCACTTTTTTTTTATTTGTAATTTCCAATTGAAATTCAATTTTCGGTTTTCAATTGAAATTCAATTTTCGATTTTCAATTTTCAATTGAAATTCAATTTTCGATTATCAATTTTGATATTCTGTTTTCGAATTGAAATTAAATTTTTGATTTGTAATTTTCAATTGAAATTCAATTTTAGGTTTTCAATTGAAATGTATTTTTGAGAATTTTTTTCATGAATATTTTCATTCATATATGATGAATTTTTCCATGAATTTATTCATAGATTTTTTCATGAATTTTTTTATGAATTTTCCATGAATTTTTGATGAATTTTTTCATGAATGTTTTGAAATTCAATTTTCGATTGTCTATTTTTAATTGAAATTCAATTTTCAATTTTCAATTCAATATTCGATTTTCAATTTTGAAATTCAATTTTCGATTATCAATTTTGAAATTCTGTTTTCGATTTTTCTATTTTCCATTGAAATTCAATTTTTTGTCGTGAATACGACTTATTTTACTAAGGGGCGCTTCTTCAAATTTTACCCTGTACAAGAATTGATTGGAAACACAATATAGAAAGCAACTTAATAAAATAGCATATAGTGCCGTACATGTACTCTATGTATATTCTGTCTCTTGTGTGATGTTTCATCAAAAGCAACGTTGGGTATACATATTTCACCTAAATTGCAAGACAGTTTCACGCCCTACACAATGGGGGGCCGTTTTCAATCCGTTTTTCATTGGAATTGGAACAATGAGCTGAATGAAACAAATCAAAAATATTGAAGAAACAATTTCACTGTTGTTAAATTTTGCTATAACATGACTGAAGGATTGTTTGGAGACTATCTAACTTCACAAACAGTTTTATTTTCGGATATGAACATATGTTTTCTGCAAAAAAAATACCAATTGTAGATCGTCTGCAGGATAAACAATTGGCAAACATGCTACCAGTGGTTGGAAATTCTCATATGGCCGATAGCGTTATCATAACTGCCAGACAAAACATCAGGTAGCGAACTCGTGTGACTTGTGATTGGCCATATCAAGTTTTAGTCGGCATAACACAAAGAATCGATCACAATGAAACCGAATGGTTGTAGTTACCTCTATTGAGATGATGTACGTATGGGACTTTGCGTGGGCATTCGTTATTATCAGTTATCTCGAGGGCTTGGCACATTCCGTCGAATTCTACCAAGACATCGTCCAAACATGATTGATAGCAAAAGAAGCTTTCAACGAGACACGTTAGAGCTCATATAAAAGTTGGATGGCTACAGTTTAATGCAGTGCTGCTTTGAGATTGGTAAAGATGAAAGTTTGCCTGTGGCTAATATCGACACTCATCTTGGGTTCATTGATCGAAGCTAGGGAGATTCTCAAGGAAACTCCTCTGAAACAAACCGAGTGGAATAAATTTGGTGAGATTATCATTACTCAGTGATTCATGATTGCAAAATACCAATGTCAGTTAATATTTCTGCAGCTTCAGCATGTTCGGTAAATATTAATACACAGCTGCCAATACCTCAACCTCTGATTATGGTACCCGGAACCGATCAATTCCGCTATCCAGCCTCAGACGACCGATTACTTCAACTACAGGCAGGTGAAACACTTGAACTCGCTTGTGGGAATGGATTCAATATCAATCCAAACAAAAATTCTATTATCGTTTCATGTGTTTCGGACACTACCTTTAATTTCGATAGCACTATGTACGAATTTAGAGAGTTTTCGTGCACCCGGAATGTCGCTAGTACGGCACGAAGAACAAACCAAGCGTGCGAAGGAAGTGCCGTAATTATTGAGATCGGATTCGAGGTAGATACTCGATTTCCGAAGATTCTGGATGTTTGTCACAACGAGGCAACATTCGAGAACCATTGGGTCAAGCACGAGTTCCATCGAAGTCACAACGGATTCCAAACGGGAGTACCGCGACCATCCTGGATACAGGGAAGTTTCTACCCTGGAATACCCGTCAACACGCTGTACACCATCAATCGCCAACGCGAAACTATAGCCACGATTTTGAATTCACAATCATTTGCTGACCAGTTGGTTCAGGATGTCAGTACCGGAGTCTATATGGCTCGCGGTCACATCGCTTCTCGTACTGACTATATCTACGGAACGCAGCAGAATGCGACCTTCTGGTTTTTGAATGCTGCTCCGCAGTGGCAAAACTTCAACGATGGAAACTGGCTCCGGATCGAAAACAGTGCTCGTAGCTTTGTAGCAAGTCGAAACATCCGAGTCACGGTTTACGGTGGTACGTACGGAGTTCACACTCAAACTGATCCGAACGGTGATCAGCAGCCCATTTTTCTGAACTTCGATTCGGATGGAACACGGCGGCTACCATCACCTCTTCTGTTCTACAAAATCTTGCATGACGAAACCAACAAAGCGGGAATAGTGCTAGTCGGAGTTAATGATATTCATCTGGAGTCGGTGCAGCATGTCGAGGATAATTATGTCCTGTGCGAAGACATCGGCGACAAGATCAACTGGATCAACTGGGATCGGAAAAATCTGGCCTTGGGATACTCGTACGCATGTGAGGTCAATGCGTTCCTCAAGCAAATCGGACATCTAGCGGAACTAGATATTCCTAATTTGTTGATTTAAAGTTAAATTTAAAAATAACTGATAATTTTAAGAGAATACTACGAGAGAAAAGGATTATTAAATTCATATTTAAATCGATCCAATCAGTCAAACTTTTGAAAACTCAATTTTTCCCCAATGATATTAAAAAACCCGGTGAGAATGATGTAGTTTTCGCTTGAGAAAACTGAAACTGACCCAGGGTAGTTTCATCAAACAAACACTTTTCATGAAACTGTGCTGGGTTTGCACTTTTTTTTTTTTATTCAACAATATAATATAATTTTTTTAGGCACACTGCTTAGGCTCTAAGATGCCGGCTTTTTCTAATTTTAGTTAACGACTAACATAAAACTGTAATATTGGTGTTGAAATTGTCTATTCTCGAGAATCCAGCCTACAGCTGGCAATCCGCAGTGGTTGATGAACTGAATATAGCATGTGTCTTCCAGATGACGTTGGTAAATATTTATGCTGGCCGCATCCTTTGGTCCGTATGGGTCCGCGGAAAACACCCCCAGGCGAAGACCCGGCGGGTGGCCCGCATGCTGGTCATCGATGGGAGCGGTCTTCCATTGGGGTTGATTGTTATGTTACGGAAGAGAATAAAAGAGACATAGACTAGTAAATATTGTAGAAAAACTGGGTAAAAAGGGGATATGGGAACGGAATGCCTAGAAAACGACAGAGATCTAATTAGTTGACAACAAGATGGTGAAGAGACGGGGAAAGGGAGAACAGAAAGTTAGTGACAACAAAAAGATCTAGTTAGTTCCAATGAAGATGGTGGACAGGACGAGGGGTCGATAGAATCGGGCGGATGTTAGTGTCGAACCTGCAGTTGGAGATTATTCTTAGCCATAGTTAAAATATCGTCGAGGAATGGGAGGAACTTTCTCTGCAAGATATAATAGATTACACTTGTATACGAATGTGTTTAAGGAATTGGTATATGAGAAGCATGTATGAACTATCCCGACTCGCCAACACATCCCGAACCGGAACCTCAGGCGGTCTACCTCGGGCCCTAAGGGATTCCAGTAGCTTCGACCTGGCGTCACGATACTCTACGCACGACCACACGACATGCTCGATGTCCTGGTAACCGTCGCCACAGGTGCAGAGATTGCTCTCCACGAGCCCAATACGCCGGAGATGTGCGTTGAATGTATAATGATTTGACATGAGCCGCGACATAACACGAATGAAATCGCGACTCACGTTCATCCCCTTGAACCAAGGTTTCGTCGATACCTTAGGGATAATGGCGTGTAGCCATCGTCCCAGTTCGTCATTCGTCCATGAAGTTTGCCAACTTTCGAGAGTTTTCTGACGAGAAATGCTGAAAAATTCATTGAAGCAGATTGGTCTTTCATAAATATCACCTTCTAATGCGCCCACTTTAGCCAATGAGTCTGCCTTTTCATTGCCCGGAATGGAACAATGCGAAGGGACCCAGACTAACGATATTGAATAAGACCGTCCAGATAAAGTTCTCAAATGTTCCCGTATTTTCCCCAGGAAATATGGCGGATACTTTCCTGGCTTCATTGCCCGGAGAGCTGGTTAGACTGTCCGTGACAATGAAGTAATGGTCTTTGGGCAAGGTTTCAATGATCTCGAGGGTGTACTGAATGGCAGCTAATTCTGTGACGTAAACTGAAGCCGGATCACTGAGTTTGTACGAAGCGGTGATGTTCTGATTGAAGATACCGAAGCCTGTGGACTCGTTGATGTTTGATCCGTCAGTGTAAAACACTTTTTCACAGTTGACTGTTCTTAGTTTATTATAAAAAATATTAGGGGCCACTTGAGGGCGTATGTGATCCGGAATTCCACGAATCTCTTCTCTCATGGATGTGTCGAAAAACACAGTAGAATCAGAAGTATCCAGGAAATGAGCACGGTTGGAAACAAACGAAGAAGGATTAATATTCTGAGCCATGTAGTCAAAATACAAGGACATAAAACGGGTTTGAGAATTGAGCTCGACAAGCCTTTCGAAGTTTTCAATCACCATCGGATTCAAGATTTCGCATCGGATTAGCAAACGATATGAGAGTTCCCAGAATCGATTTTTCAACGGTAAGACGCCCGCGAGCACTTCGAGACTCATTGTATGAGTCGATTGCATGCAACCTAGGGCAATACGCAAACAACGATACTGAATTCTTTCCAGTTTAATGAAATGGGTGTTCGCGGCGGATCGGAAGCAGAAGCATCCATATTCCATTACGGACAATATCGTTGTTTGGTAAAGCCTGATCAAGTCTCCTGGGTGGGCACCCCACCAAGTTCCGGTTATTGTGCGAAGAAAATTGATTTTCTGCTGGCATTTTTGTTTCAGATACCTAATGTGACATCCCCAGGTGCCTTTGGAGTCGAACCAGACCCCGAGATATTTGAATGTGAAGACCTGAGCTATGTTTTCACCCCCTAGTTGAAGCTGTAGTTGTGCTGGTTCTCGCTTCCTTGAAAATAGAACCAACTCAGTTTTCTCCGTAGAGAACTCGATACCCATTTGAAGAGCCCATATGGATAAGTTGGCAAGAGTATCTTGTAACGGCCCTTGCAGATCGCCAGCTTTGGGTCCTATAATAGACACAACGCTGTCGTCGGCAAGTTGTCTTAGCGTGCAAGATGTATTGATACATTTATCGATGTCGTTTACGTAAAAATTGTATAAAAGGGGGCTTAAGCATGAGCCCTGAGGAAGACCCATGTAACTGAATCGTATTGTCGACAAATCACCATGCGCGAAATACATGTATTTCTCGGACAATAGATTGTACAAAAAGTTATTCAAAATTGGTGAAAGACCATGCTGATGCAACTTCTCAGATAGGATATTTATGGAAACTGAGTCAAAAGCCCCCTTGATGTCTAGGAAAACTGATGCCATTTGTTCCTTACGAGCAAATGCCATTTGAATTTCTGTTGAGAGCAACGCAAGACAATCGTTCGTTCCTTTTCCTCTGCGGAAACCAAATTGTGTATCTGAAAGTAAGCCATTAGTCTCGACCCAATTGTCTAGACGAAACAGAATCATTTTTTCGAACAATTTCCGGATACAGGAAAGCATAGCAATCGGCCGATACGAATTGTGATCGGAGGCTGGTTTCCCTGGTTTTTGAATGGCAATAACTCTTACTTGTCTCCAGTCATGTGGGACAATATTATCCTCAAGAAGCCTATTGAATAAATTCAATAAGCGCCTTTTGGCAGAGTCTGGTAAATTTTTCAACAAGTTGAATTTGATTTTGTCTAACCCCGGAGATTTATTGTTACACGATAAAAGCGCAAGTGAGAACTCTACCATCGAAAACGGTATTTCGTTTGCATTTGACGTCGCGGCGCGGGAGATCCTCTGGTCCGGAGCAGAGTCTGGGCATACTTTTTTAGCGAAATCGAATATCCAGCGGTTAGAATATTCCTCGCTTTCGTTTGTGGTGTTTTTGTTGCGCATTCGTCGGGCTGTGTTCCAAAGAGCGCTCATAGATGTTTCTTTTGTTAATCCGTCAACAAACCGGCGCCAGTAACCGCGTTTTTTTGCTTTAATTAAGTTCTTCATTTGCGTATCCAACGTTGCGTAATTACGATAATTATCAGGTGTTCCATTGGCTCTAAACTGTTTGAACGCGGAGGCTCTATCAGCGTTCAGTGATGAGCACTCTTTGTCCCACCCAGATTGGGAGGACGGATGTTAGTTTTCGCGCCAGGTACACGTTTCGTCTGAGCTTGAATCGCAGTATCGAGAATCAAGCCAGCCATAAACGTGTACTCTTCCTCCAGAGGAAGTTCTTGTGTTGTTTTGAGTTTCTCAGATATCGAATTTGCGTAGTCTTTCCAATCAATATTTCGTGTGAGGTCATACGAAACATTGATTGTCTCCGATGGTCTTAATCCGCAGGTGATTGAGATTACGATAGGTAGATGATCGCTACCGTGGGGATCAGGGATCACCTTCCACTTGCAATCTAACCGTAGCGATGTCGAGCAGAGGGATAAATCCAGCGCACTTGGTCTTGCTGGTGGTGCAGGAATCCGTGTCATTTCTCCCGTATTCAAGAGTGTCATATTGAAGTTGTCGCAAATATCATGGATCATAGTTGATCTGTTATCATCGTGAAGACAGCCCCATCCCGTACCGTGTGAGTTAAAGTCTCCTAAAACCAACGTCGGTGCAGGAAGGAGCTCTACGATATCACTGAGCCGCCGATGCCCAACCGAGGCTCTTGGGGGAATGTAGATGGAAGCAATGCAAAGGTCCTTGCCTTTTACTGTTATTTGACATGCGACAACTTCAATGCCTGGTATCGATGGGAGGTTAATTCGATAGAAAGAATAGCACTTTTTGATCCCCAAAAGTACTCCTCCATAGGGATCATCTCGATCCAGACGAATAATGTTAAAATCGTGGAAGTTTAGGGGTACATCAGAAGTTAGCCAAGTTTCGCATAATGCAAATGCGTCACATTTCAGATTATTCACTAGAATTTTGAAAGGATCTATTTTCGGGGCGATACTTCTACAATTCCACTGTAAGACAGTGATTGAATCCTTAACCTCAAAGGGTGACTTAGCCATCGAAGGATACGATCGCTGAAAGAAGGGGCCAATTTGCAGTCATCTGCTTCAAATATGTTTTCACTGTAGGCATGAATGCAATTAAAATGCTTTTAAGAGGGTCAGATATGTTGAAATTTTTGAAAATCCAGTCCACAATATCTGAGAACTTGATAAGTCCAGCACTGAGTTGGTTCTCAGATAGATTTACGGGGACGCTTGGGGGGTTTGATGTCCCAGGAAGTGGTGGGAATTCTTTCGTAGAATTTAGATTTCCTAGACCAGGAGCATTTTGCTTCGGTTTTGCTTTAGCACCACTTCCTCTAGCTGTAACTTTTAGAGGCCCTTCTGAGGATATATTCGAACCCTTACTAGGAAGCTTGTGGGAGGATATATTTCTTCTCTTTCTATAGCTTTGAGGGACTGCCGAAGATGTACCTTCCAAAGGGTCGTCATAATCACTCTCGTCATTTGACAAGCAGGCATATGGGTTCGTTATTTGTTTGGGGGGAGTGGCACTCTTCAGCATACCGGCGAAAGAGCGTTTAGAATGTTCTTTCAGAGAACGCTTCATTCTGTCACCGCGAAGTCTATACGCGGGACATGCCGAGAGGTCATGCGGACCCTCCTTACAATAGAGGCACTTTTCAGTATCCTTACCGCAAGAGCCATCCGCATGTCCTCCCCCACAGTTGGCGCACCGGGGCTTATTGCAGCAATGAGAAGCTGTATGCCCCAATTGTTTACAGTTGGTACAGTTCATTACTCGCGGTACAAAGAGACGAACGGGCAGACGAACCCGGTCCAAGAGGACGTAGTTGGGTAAAGCCGAGCCAGCAAAGGTAACTCGATAAGAATCTGATTGGGGATAAGATTTTGTTCCATCCCCGGCGATCGATACTGAATGCAAGCGTTTGCAATCCAGTATCTTGACATTCTTAAGTAAGGGGTCTTTAAAACAACCTGCTCCGTACTTAAGAATGTCCTCACAAGTCAGAGTCGAATCGGTTACCACGCCGTCTATTTCGACTTCACGAGCTGGTACGTACACGCGGTAGTCCCGCGTAAAGTGCTCATTTCGAACAATCTCGTTTGCCTGCTGAGAGCTGGTTAGTAAGACCCTGAGCTTGTCTGGTCGTACTTTATCTATTCTTTTTATAGTAGAATATCGCGAGGACAGGTCACGAGATATTTTCAAAGTATTCAATTTTTTGTCGTTTGATTTGGTCCGGAAATAGGTCCGACCGGGAGTGCAAGCCCATCCGGATAGCTCTTAATGCGAATCTTACTGCTGTCAGCAGAAGTCTCCATCTGATCATCGGGAAGGGGAGGATCAGGTTCAGAGTTGCTCATGTCCTCACGGATAGTTGTGAGGATAAAATGATGAGGAACCGATAATAGAAAGGCGGGAGAATAAACAATGAGAAGACAGTACTTATCTTAAAATCCGGCTGATCGTCCACCAAGTACTCGCTTTTGCAGATCGGTGTATCACCGCAGATGGTGTGTAAAAATCCTCCACGAGGAAAAAAAAACACAATTGTCTATAATGTTCAACGTATAACGGCATTTTTCACCAGAACACAATATACAGTGATATCACAATAGCACCCGGCACTGGCCAACTGTGCCTATTGATACTAACACTCGCTAGCACACAGAGAGAGCAAAATGACCTTGAGAATGGATTAAAACGCTCGACTGGACAAATGTTAAGAGAAACGTAAATACGCATCCGATCACATCGACTGTTGATTTGGAACTGGGCACTTAGCACTTAGTTGGCTCGAAGGGATTACAAAAATGCTCTTCGATCGTCTGAGCGAAGTGGCTGAAAAAGCCTTTGCACAAATGTCTCTAGTCTCAACGAGGCTAGCAGATTAAATAAGTTATATTCTAAATCACACATTAAAGGTTTCTTAAGAACCTCAGATGGTGAGTACTTGTCTGATGAAGGTGATGTACTTCACTATCTTTTTAACACTCACTTTCCAGGATATATGGGGCCAAAACCGACAGCTGTCCCTGATACCTTTTCGGGTAGTTACGATTTTTGGGCCCTTGCTCGAAGCGTTGTGACGATTGAATTATTTACAAAGGCGATCGCGACACTTATGAGGAAGTGAATTAAGGGGCCTATCAGTCTTAGCTCATTTATTCTTAAAACAGTGGAACGCGTAGTCGATCACTATATCAGGAATGTTAGTTTGAGGGTGCATCCGCTACATGGAATGTAACATGCTTACCAGCGTGGAAAGTTCACTACAACCCTGTTACATGATGTTGTGTACAACATTGAAAAAGCTTTCTCACAAAAGAAATCTTGCTTGGGAGTTTTCCTAGCTATTGAAGGTGCTTTTGATAACGTGTCTTTTAATACAATTCTGGAAGCAGCCCGTGGTCATGGCATACCTTCAAGTATCACAAATTGGATACACGCAATGCTTAGCAATCGACTGTTTTGTTCATCGCTTCGGCAAGCAGAGATTAGAAAGCTGCGTCGTCATCGGTGAGATAAAGTAGCTGTCAAATGATGTGATAGTGAAAGAGAGAGGGAAAATAAATACAAACGTCAATAGATAGAACATAAAACTGTAAACAAATATGTACGTGAAAGTTGGTAGAAAGTGAATATTGATAGCGTGGAAAATGGAACTTATATATTTGGATGCAAAAAGATCTGGATTGAGTTCAGATTTGAATAGATCTGTAAGTACACTGAACAAATAAACACACAGTAAAATAAACCAATAATTGTTAAAAGATACAGATAAACGCCAGACGGGTTTAATTTGGATAGTTTCCTGGATAAGAACACAAAGATAGTGTGGTTAGGAGACAAGTTAGTTGAAAACAATGAAAATAGATTAAAATGAAAATGCACAATTGTTACAAAAACAGTTTACCAAATTGTAGTTCAACAATACCAAAACGAATACAACGGGAAGAGAAGGGAAGGATTCGAGCAGAGAAAACAAACAATTGTAAGTAGTAGAAGTAAGAATGAGAATTTTAGAGTAATAAAGTGAATTTTATTTAGTTTGATCTGCCAATATAGAACAGCAGATTTCCGAAAATATTGTTTTCAACTGTCGTCCGAACACCCACTTTTATGGAACCTAGTCGCTGATGGTTTGTTAAGGAAACTTAATAACCTTGGATTTCCGACTTATGGTTTTGCCGACGATTATCATATATTAATGATGATGATTTAATGCAGCAAGCTTTGCGATCTGTTGAGCAATGGTGTTCTCAGGTTGGATTATCTGTAAATCCGGGCAAAACATCAATAGTGCTTTCCTCTCATCGTAGGATAATCGTCCGTTACAGTTCTTCGGTTCAGAGGTCACTGTGGTTGATCAAGTTAAATACGTCGGAGCTATTCTTGATTCAAAACTGAATTGGTCTGCTCACATTGATTTCAGGATTAAACGAGCTTGCATGGCTTTCGGCCAATGCAGACGAGCTTTTGGAAAATCATGGAGACTCAAACCCAGATACATTCATTGGATCTACACAACTATTGATAGACCAATTTTAGCATATGGATGTCTTATATGGTGGCAGAAAGGAGAAGTCGCGACAGTTCAGTCAAAGCTAAATCATCTCCAAAGGATGGTCCTAATGGCGATGACAGGAGCATTCACGACAACTCCTACTGCTGCTCTAGAGGCGCTACTGTGTATTAAACTACTACATATGTTCCTAAAACAAGAAGCATTATCTTGTGCATACCGCCTTAAGGTTACAGGGCTTTGGAAAAGTAACTCTACTACTAGACTATGCTACTAGCTGTTATGTTACCGTCAACACCTGGTTATATCACAAACTCTCCTAAAAGGGCATTCAGCTTTCTATTCTTTTAGAGCCATCATTGCATTCAATATGCAAAAGGATCAGGACTTCGGAGATGTTGGTTTTAATAAAGATAACTTCACAGTTTAACGTTCTAGTTGGAAGTGCCAGCACCAGAGTTACCATATTCACAGATTTTTCTGTAAAACCACAGATTTTTTGGCCTATTTTGCCGCACAGATTCTGTGTCACAGAACACAGATTTTATCAAAATTCACAGATTCCTACAGATTTTTATGAACATTTCATAAAAATGACAGATTTTCAAAATATTTTTTACAGATTTTAAAAGATTATGATCAAAAATTTGCAACACAGATGGTACACAGATTTTTCAAGTTGAAACACAGATTTTAAAATGGCAACTCTGGCCAGCACCCGACCAACATCTATATTTTTATGCTTATTTGATGTTACTGGAAAGTGTCATATTCTCAAATCAACACTGATATAAAACAATATTTCAATATGATTACATCTGCTATACACAACACTAGCCACACTCGCTTGTGGTCTCAAATGGTTACGTGGGATGAGTATTTACTCGCTCCTAGTGACCTAACTCTCACATGCAGTTTTTCTTTCGAAACATTCAATGTGAGCTATCCTCTGTGAAGAATGTGAAGAATGGTTGTCTGGTTATTTGGAGCGACAACTTGTAACACATAGGGTAACGGCTCCCGATTTCATCTGAGCTCCTATTTTCATCTCATCCCTTCACCTCATTATTTTGAACATGAATAATATCTTACAATTACTGATTATTCAAGCTAGTGTCACACTTTCTCATTGGAAGAAATGGTTTTAAATTCTTCGGTGATCGTTTTTTGGATTTAAAACAAACTCACTTTTTAATTTAGGACACATTTTCGTCACAAGATTTACAGTTCGTCATGTTTCTGAATATCTACTAATCGATTCGTCTCATGATCATGATCACTATTTCGCACAATTACACTACTATTGAATGCTTGATGACTTCATAATTAGTAATGTTCACTTGTTTAATTGATGATTAAAAACTTAAAAAACTACCCGACAAGCAACAAAAGTCTTCAAGAATATGAGAAGAAAGTTTTTCATTTAGTTCACTTGATTGCGCTTTGTTTTCATCTCATTTGGTGTCGCAAAGTTGCCAAGTTTTCTCATAATGTTACAAAAAAAACTGTTTTCCTTCTTCAAATTATCATCAACAAGTTTTTTTTGTATCCGTGACATTAGTTTTATTATATTATTGATATTTATATTTCAAAAACACTATTTCCGCTTCGAATATTACCAGATAGAGCTTGTTAAATACTAATGAAATAACCATTGTGGCAAATCCAGCAGCACTGGTTTCTTTCCGCTACATTTACGTCAACATAACGCTGTTAAGCGTGTGTGCTTCATCGACTGTGCACAGAGATGCCAGATACTTTCATAGAAAATATGTATCTGTTTTCACTAATAAAATGAATCAGTTCAAATTGGTCTAAAATTTTAATATAAATGTTTATCAGTGTTTACCATCAAATATTTGAACAAAAGTTTTCCATTTAAACATGTGATTCTTTTAAAGAAGTACTGAAACAATCAAATACTAACAGATACTCAGAGAGAAAAGTCTACCTTTTTACTTCTTACTTTTTATGAACCTTTACAAATCTTTATGAAATTCAGAAAATCTGTAAAAAATCTGTACTCTGATTTAAATCAGTATGCGAACGCAAAAATCTATACAATACAGATAAATCTGAATAAATGGCATCTCTGGTTCTGCATTTTGTTTTTAGAAGGGTTAATGCCTAAATAGTAACAATTGTTTTTTTAATTCTTCAAATTAACTGCACAGATAAATTTTAAATTTAAAACGAAAGGTAACGGAAACGATCCAAAAAATTTTAAACGTCGAAATGATTCCAAACTGCTTCTAAAAATATCGTGTGTTGTCTCATAGTTGGCATTAGGCCCTTTTTAAGAAAAATTCTGACATTTTGAACCTGAGAATGTAGTAGTGCAATATTTTGGTTTTGATTGCTGTCGTCATTGCGAATTTATGGGATGAACAAAGGACCAACGATAGGATGGATATAAAACCTTTGAGATGAAATTAGGAGCACAGTAGTGAACATATCAGAAGTGTTTTTAGCTGATTTTTTGAATATTAGTTTATTTTCCAAGGAATGTGAATCAATTCCTAATGTGGAGAAAGGCGAATTAAGCAGAAATATGAAAAGTCGTAGTGATTTTAGTGGCTAAATTAGGTTTTTAAGGTAACGTCCTTTCAAATGAGATGAAATAGGGAGCCCTTACTCTAGTTTGTTATACGGACGGTTCTCTTTTGAATCGTTCTGCTGGTGCTAAAGGGGGCACTCTCCCCGGGCGTAAAGTTTTTAGGGGGGGCGGCAAACCAATTCTTGGGAGCTTTTTTTTTTGCTCGCCCAAGTTATGTTTCCGGAGATGGAGTTCAGCTTTGTTTTTGTTTTGCTCAGTAAATCAAAGATAGAGGCGACAAATCTCTTATTTTGCCCCGGGTGCCAAATTTACTCGGTACCCGTCTATTCTGGTATTACTGGAAATGAATGAGCTTTACTAACAGATCGGCTGAAAAGTTCGTATCGTTTCTATGAGAGGGCGCCACTAGAATTAAATCCACACCATTTTCAGTTAGTACCAACCTTCAAAAGATACGTGTATAAATTTGACAGCTGTCTGATTATTAGTTTGTGAGATATTGCATTTTGAGTGAAGCTACTTTTGTTATTGTGAAAAAAAATGGAAAAAAAGGAATTTCGTGTGTTGATGAAACACTACTTTTTGATGAAAAAAAGTGCCGCCGATACCAAAAAATGGCTTGATGAGTGTTATCCAGACTCTGCACCGTGCGAAGCAACAATTCGTAAGTGGTTTGCAAAATTTCGTACTGGTCATATGAGCACCGAAGACGACGAACGCAGTGGACGTCCAAAAGAGGCTGTTACCGATGAAAACGTTAAAAATTCCACAAAATGATTTTCAATGACCGTAAAGTGAAGTTGATCGAAATAGCTGACACCCTAAAGATATCAAAGGAACGTGTTGGACATATTATTCACGAATATTTGAATATGAGAAAGCTTTGTGCAAAATGGGTGCCGCGTGAGCTCACAATCGATCAAAAACAACAACGAAAAACCATGCTGAAATTGAACGAATTGGACTTCGAATTGCTCCCTCATCCACCGTATTCTCCAGATTTGGCCCCCAGTGACTTTTTCCTGTTCTCAGACCTCAAGAGAATGCTCGCTGGTAAAAAATTTAGAAGCAATGAAGAGGTAATCGCTGAAACTGAGGCCTATTTTGAGGCAAAGGACAAATCGTACTACAAAAATGGTATCGAAAAGTTGGAAGATCGCTATAATCGCTGTATCGCCTCTGATGGCAATTATGTTGAATAATGAAAACGAATTTTGGCAAAAAAAATGTGTGTTTCTATTAAACGATACGAACTTTTCAGCCGAACTGTTACTTTCAACTAGTTGGATAAAGCACAAGATTCGTTCTTGGGCTGCATCCAAACATGCGGGCAACTGGCGCAGCTTGCAAACTTGCGCTCAGACAAAAGCATTTTTACCAGATATAAATCTGAAAATGTCAAAATGTCTACTGCATTTTTCCAAGCATCATTGCAGTATTCTGGTCAGAGCTCTGACTGGACATTGCAAACTCAATTATCACATGGCTACTATTAAGCGTGCTGAGTATTATTCGTGTGATTTGTGTGAATGCGATTATGGTACTTCATATCATCTGATATGTAACTGTCCCGCATTGACTCAACAACGTATCCGGGTTTTTGGTTCTCCATACATGGTTGAGTCTGTGTATGCGGGGCTAAAATTAAAGGTTATTCTATCGTTTTTCACCCAATGTGGTAATAAGTTAAAGTCTTCCTGGAGTGAATGAATCTTTTTGTATTGACCTTAAAAAGGTTTTAGCAGATTGTTTGACATCTTTTATGAGGTGTCGAATTTCCTTCTGCTCGTACATACTGCGAATCGTTCTGCATTCTTCCGGGAATGCAGAATAATATCGCATCTCGGAGGTTGGAGGTTTTATTAACTGTGCATTTTGGCACCTGCAGATCGTTTAGCATCCTTTCGGGGATGCAGAACGATTTGTTCCTTTTTTCCCTTCCATGCCCCTTTTATCCTTCCCTTCCCATCAGGAAATTGATGAGAAGCTATGGCAAGGCACATATCTCCAAAAAAACTAAGGGGAACGTAGCACTTGAGCCAATTAGTTTTGATTCTTGATTCCTGATTGCAACGGGGGTTTGAGCAAACCTGATATAAAAACCAGGTTTGAAACTGACTTGATTTTCAGTTCAACAACGTTGAAACTAGGTTCGAAACTAAATTCAAACAAACGGTTTGACAGCAGTTAGAGTGAAAACTGGGTTAGGTTTGGCGTCAAGCGAAAACGAACTGAGAGACTGAGAGAACACTGACGAAAGCAAATACCAGCTGATATTTAAACTGTATCGCACTTAACACTTGAAGCAATTTTGGCAGCTCACCACAGGCAGGTTCGTATGTATACAAAAGAATAGTGTTTGGGAAATTTACACCCCGTTCCTGTCGTGATAAATTACATAATCCGAGAGCTGGGATAAACGTCATGCCTCGATTGGTGCGGGATAACTGCATGTCTGTGAGTGACTCGGACCGGTCACTTCGTTTGCTCCGTTTTGCATGTCGTCAGTACGATCATCCGGTGTCCGATGTCTGTGCAGTGGGGGATTCTTTTTTTTTTTGTTGGTAAGTTCTTCACTAAACTGCATCCTCCGACGCCGATGAACGCACGCTGCTATTTGTCGCCTCTAGACAGTGGTAATACTAATTTATTTTAGTCCTAATCGCGAATCGGTCTTGACACTCGCATTTTTTTTTCTTTGTGGCAAGTTTTCGGTTTTAGTAGAGTTGCGTAAAGTTGTTACGGATCACCACGAACTGTTTTTTTAGTGGTCGAGTGATAAAGATTATCATAAATCAAGTAGGCCAACAATTCACAACTCAATTAGTAGACAATATTAACTCGAACTAGTATGTGTTTGTAGTGATCGTAGTAATAAATTTTCTCTATAGGCTTAAAAACTAAGACACAAGAATTGAATTACATTTGTTTTCTTTGTCTGATGTAAGTGCACTTATAATTAGCTAAGCATATAGTACTACATTTTGTAGTAATATTTGGCCTTCAGTTTTGTCTGCATTTGCTGTCAATTTTCGGTGTACAGATTCTGTACGATAGTATGATTCGTGCAATAATTTACAAGTCGAATGAATCAACGAGCCTAAATTGAAAAAAAATGCTGTGAAAAATGAAACGGTGAATTGTCTCGCTATCTGGTTGGGTAATTGTACAAATAGTGTTCATTATTACTCAGTCTATCAACGGATTACGATGTAATCAGAACCAATATCTTCACTTCGCCCGCTAAGAAGCAATATTACTGCAAAGTCATGCATACTGCGCGGTATTTTTGTTATAACAACGCAAAAATTCAAAAACAATGTATCGAATCTCATCTCATCCTTTGTGCCTTATGAATTGAGCAGAGACTACAGATCTCGGTTAGCGGTTTAGTGATGAGAGCATAAACGGTGAAGCTAAGATAATAAAGGGTACGGTTACCGTACATCGACGAAGTACACTTTTTGACAGTGAACTTCGATGTCATATCAATGCCATTATTGCTTGATGCCAAACCTAACTCTGCTGTCAAACCGTTTGTTTGTTTGTTTGTTTGTTTCGAAGCACAGGTCAGCCTTGAGCTTAATTCTTGTATCGATTTGGCTCACACATTCGTTGTTTCGCACGAATCTAACACAGTTTCATCAAAATTGATTGTTTAATGAAACTAACCAGATAACTTGTCGAAATACCTATACACAGATGTCACACATGGAACCAGCCACACTTGAAATAAGATTTAAACTTAAGTGGTTTTTCTGAAATCGACTGGTCAAAATTTGGTACAAGTAAACGATTGTTGTTTTTTCTAAACGGTTATTTTCAAAAACAATTGAAATGGTGAAGTAGAAGTTGAATTTTCCATGCTTGTGAACTAGCGAAAACACATGTCAATCAACAACCAACTGAGTTGAAACAATTTATGTAGTTGAATTCACATAGGTTGAATGTTATACGTTAATATTTTAAAACTTGTACTTGTACTGCTTCTGTTTCTGTAATTTAATTGTAACAGCCCCATTATTTCCGAAAATGTTAATTGGCGGCTAAAGATAATTTGTGCAAAAATTGGCATATTTTGGCAAATTTTTCGTGAGGAAACAGTCAAAATCTTATTAAAATCAATAGCACACAAAGTTAAGACATTCGAAGAGTATTATGTAATATTTCTACGGAGAAATATTTCAAAGATACGGCAATGCCAGCAATTCTTCGAACGTGTCTGGGAAAAAGCAGAATTGCGGTGCCACACTTGCAGATGTCACCACGATCGGCATGAGGTGCCACCACGATTCGGGTGCCGCTTTCGCATCAGCCACAATTTTGGGTTCAACATTCACTTCACGCTAGATTTTTGTTTTGCTATGTTATTGGTTAAAATGGCAAGTTTATTTTTGTTTTATTACGATCGAATTCTCGTGTGATTTATGCGATATGAAAATAAAGTTGTCTTTAACATTTAGGGAAATCGTGTGATAAGTGTTGAAATTGTTGTAGTTGGAATATTCATATAACAGAAAGGAGGGTTTTGTTGTCGTTCCGGAACGTAGTGGAACGTTTTGAAAAATCGCGGCGAATAGTCGAGTAGGTGGCAGTAGTGTTTCCAACGTTTGTGCCTGTATATCTGTTATCTGTGTTTGTACTTACATTGACATTTCTATAAATAGAACTAGAGGATAAGGTTAAGCACTATACAGAGAGTGATACCTCTGACAGGTAACAACAGCTCTCTCGATCGGGTAGGGATTGTCACCTCCATCATTTTATTGCAAAAACTGTTTTCATTCGTTAAAGTCGTTCGAGATTTTAATACTTTCTAATTTAAAATATTCCAGTTAAATCTAAAATGTTGGGAAACGGATTTTTGAGAAAAGTGAGACATCTTATTCATGTTTCAATACATTTAACATTTAACATCTAAAGACTATTCAGTTGAATTTAAGAAAGCTTTAAGCTTCGAGATAAGTCAGTGAAGTATATTTGTCATCTTTTAATGCCTATCGCCCCGTAATTTTAAAACCGTAAGTCAGATCCGCAAAATTTAATTGGCCCTTCCAGGCAGCATGCCCAAGAATAAACCTAAAGAATATGGAAGGACTGCTCTTCCATTATTCCAATGTCCTCTAACTGCATGGATGATATTCTTTCCGAATCGGATGCAAGTCTTGGGGGATGGATTGGAGAATCACAAACGTCTGCTTCAGTATTTGTCTGAAAAGCTTCATATTGTCGTGAATACGACTTACTTTACTATGGGGCGCCTTTTCAAAATTAGCCATATGGAAGAATGGGCAGAACTTAATCGTGAATATCTCGACTTGTATTAATGGTAGCAACATAATTCTTACACCATTTCATCAAAAATATGATCAGGTATTCAGGATAATATTTTGAACAGTGTGCGATAATTACAAACAACTCAAAAATTAAGTTTTCTTAAAATTTGAAAACAACGCGGAAAATTCTTTACTTTCGCTTGGGTTTTTCGCGCAAGGACGACGATTTTGAGGTAGTCAGGCACATATCTTCAACTGAATGCGTATAAAAGGGGAACCGTGGTCGAAAATCGATCATTTCTTTTCGTGCGTTCGATGGAAGCAGACGTCGTGGGAGTGGAATCATTAACCAGCAGCGACGGAGAATGCACCTTCTGCGTGGTTACAACCTCAAACGCTCAGGTCGCATCTCTCATTCGCTTGCTGGCCATCAAGGCGAGAACCAGCAGCGACTGAAACTGGATTCTGAGTCTGTTATTGGATCTAAATTTAGGTCTTGAACTCAGGGTCCAGTTCTCTATTCCAGACTTCTATTCGGTTCTTCTTAAAACCATAATAATACTCCTAAAGAATTATGCGGAATTTACTTTACTGTACCTCTATACAACCCATTTTTGTCGTGAATACGACTTACTTTACTATGGGGTGCCTTTTCAAAATTTACCCTCTGAGAGAGTGATAAGAATCAGAACGCGTTCTAAGGAAGAGAACAAAATATCTGCTGCTGTACAACAAATCGTCCGGGAAAAATGTTCCGAAAAGTGGTGAATATCGCAGTGAGTTCCTCAATTTGGTCCTTGTGAATGCTAGAAACGAGTCCCTTCAGCATATTGATAGTTTCTTTCAATAAAATATGCAAATCCGAAATGAAATAATCGACATTAAAATTCTGTATGCGGCTATTTTTATAGCCGTTGGTCCTAAAGTTTTGTTGAGAGGCTTATTTCTACCTGATTTCGTTTGTAGCTTTTTCACTAATGGGCGGTCCTGCCCATTAGTGAAAAAGCTACAAACGAAATCAGGTAGAAATAAGCCTCTCAACAAAACTTGAATCAGTTTGGATTGTATCGCCACTGCAAGCAGATGTGTTTTGTATCGTCTGCACGCTTTCGACAAGAGCGATTACGTCACAGCTGCCAGTCATTAGCATTGGAAAAAAAAAACAACGATGGAGAGCATTGCACAATATCAGCCGTTCTAATGGCTCTAAAAGTTTTCTAAAGAACTATTAGGATTTGTTGTTCGCAAATCGTAGGGAAATATCCTCAGTTTACTGCAAATCAAGAACAGTTTGCTTAGATTTGTGCACTTTTCGCTGTGTGAAATTCACAGTAATCGAGATCAAGTGAAGCCTTCTTTGTTTTTGCGAAAAATGTTCCAGAGTTTAATGTCGTAGAGAATTACGCAATTTGACTTTTCTGAATGCTAGAAAAGAGTCCCTTCAGCATATTGATAGTTTCTTCCAATAAATTATTCAAATCCGAAATGAAATAATCAACATTAAAATTCTGAATGCGGCTATTTTTTTAGCCGTTAGGACCGCCCATTAGTGAAAAAGCTACAAACGAAATCACATAAAAGGAAATCTCTTAACAAAAATTGAATCAGTTTGGATTCTATCGCCCCTATGAGCAGATGTGTTTTGTGTCGTCTGCACAGCTAGTTTCGCTTTCGACAAGAGCGAATTCGTCACAGCTGCCAGTCATTAGCATTGGGAAAAAAACAACGGTGGAGAGCATTGCACAATATCAGCCGTTCTAATGGCTCTAAAAGTTTTCTAAAGAACTATTAGGATTTGTTGTTTGCAAATCGTAGGGAAATATCCTCAGTTTACTACAAATCAAGAACAGTTTGCTTAGATTTGTGCACTTTTCGCTGTGTGAAATTCACAGTAATCGAGATCAAGTGAAGCTTTCTTTGTTTTTGCGAAAAATGTGAAAAAGGGGAATGCGTGCATAATTCATACAATTGATATTCGGAAGTGTTAAGGAACATGTCAGTTGTTTTCGTATTCACGACATCCAGTTATGTCTCTGACATTACCCACCCGCCTTTTTTTTGTATGATGTCGAATCCGATAGATCTTTCAATGTAGCGAAATCAACAATAAATCAAAGGAATTGTTTGGTTTTATCACTTGCCAACACAGAAAAAAATATTAATTTTACAGGTGACTATCTACAAACGATACGATTCATGAAAAGGCGGGTGGGTAATGTCAGAGACATAATTGGATGTCGTGAATACGAACAAAACGGATCGTTCAGTTTCTTTGACGTTAAATAATCTAAATCCTGGAACTGGAATTCAGGAACCGAATTTTTGAGCCTATTGATAAAACTGAATCATGAAACTGAATTTTGATGCTAGATTCTGGAAATGAATTCTGAACCTGAACTCGGAAACCGAATTCTGAATTGTGTTGTGGAACTGAATTTTGAGACCAGGATTCTTGTTCGGCTCTGAATTCTGAACCTGAATCCTAACACTGAACTTTGGACCTGGTTTCTGTTCCGTAGCAGAATTTTATTTACAGAATACCGATCCAGGATTCCGTTTTCAAATTCGGATTCAGAACAGAGCGCAGAAGATCCGGTATTTAGTTGAAAAATCTTCCGAATCTAGTTCCTTAATTCAATTACACTTCTAGAATTGTAGAACTGAATCTGGGGATCAATCGATAAATTGACGTGTTTTGGGATTTAATGTTTCTTGGTTCGAGTCACTGTTGTAATCGGTCTTTTGGTTTTTATTTCATTCAATTCCAAGCCATGTAATTTTTAATTCGCACAATTTCACATGTTCTTAAATATAAATTTGTGTGAAATACGACGCTCCACATATGTGTATCTTATAAAAAGTAAAATCACAAGTTTTTTTCTAACTGTGAAGTAATACTAATGAAAAAGAACGTTTCATGTTCCACGAACGAGCTCGGCGGGAGCATTACAAACGGCATAATGGCATTGCCAACCTAACACCATAAATCAAATAAACCTAGATTTCTCGCTGCACGGAGACACTGGCAGCACGTATAGTGAGAAACGAGTGTACTTTTTTCAATTAGCTACTGAGCAATTACAGGAATGAGTAGACGAAAAAGTGACAAAATCAGAATCGACCTTCTCCGATGAAACTTTGCACATGGTTTCAGTATGGCAAACCAAAAGTTTTGAGCCGATGGAGAGGTCAATCCGACTCACGACTGATTTTTAAAAAAAGCGTATGTATTTTTGCATTTCACAAAAATTGCTATTTTCAAATCATTGTAACTCGGAAACCGTTAATTGTACAAAAATGGTGTTTAGGAAGAAGTTGTAGGGAATCGATTTGGCACTCTAAAAAAAAATTATATATTGAAAAAATTTTTTGATTTTTTTTCTCAATAATTACAAATTAATCCGTAAAAAGTTAAATAAAGAAAATCCGGGTTTTAATTTTTTTTGATAATTTTTTTTAAAGCTGTTATTAAAACCTACAGATTGATACGTTCAAGAAGTCAAGTAGTTAAATTTTATCCCGCATAGGATATGATATAAAGTGTCTCAGTTAGTCTAAGCACGGTTTGAAAATATCAATACGAGCTTAGTCTTTTATCAAATCGAAGTTTTACTTTATTGTCTAGTTCTCTAATCTACTCTGCTGCAGTTCGACATGACACTTCCGCAATACTTTCAATTGTACGCCAATAAGCAGACTTTTGTTCTTACGCTGCACATTAGTCCTAGCACATTAGTCCGTTGGCTTCGTACCAGTGTTCTTCGCGTAGTGCACTGATGCCAAACCAGTATTAGGTTATGATGTTCTCGGACAATAGGGTGTAGGCGCCGCTGTAAATATTCACAAACGGAATCATTTCCCGTCATCGCATCTGTTGTCACAAATCGATACGAAAGCACTCCACACTCAATTGCTTGACAAGCCGTTACCTTTTTATCGAATTTCTCTGTAAAAATCGGCTTTTCGACATCTTCAATACTGTATCCAGCACCGACTGTGTAGATTTGGTTACCCGGAAGCAATCTATAATCAAATATCACGTAGGATTCATCATCCATAAATACTGATTTTCCGTATAGTAGTTTATCGTATAACTTCCAGGCCCTTGGATTGACGAATTCGGTTTATTTTTTTTATTTTTAAAAGCCTTCGCTGTGTGCATTATGGAATTATTTAAAATTGCCCTGTAAGGAAGGGTATGCCAATTTCAGGTTAGGTAGAAATTCTCGATATAGTTTCTGCTGACCTCTGTGTGGATCTCGAAACTCCTGAAGATGAGGTGAAAACCAATTTTATTTCAAGAAGAAAGTGTTCAAAACAAACTTCAGGCGGCTTTTCACTTCATACCTGAAATTTCTTCCATTTGCCCGAGTCGTGTTTATTGTCACCATTGAAGCAAGCAAGTAAAACCCGACGGTACGCAGGTCTTTGCGTAACGAAGATGGCAGTTTTCTCTACTACCACTGATGGTCTGGTTGACAGACTTTACAAGGTCAATGTTTATTTTTATTTCTGTGTCTACTTTGGTTGGAGAAAACCTGCCGGCTATGTTGGTAGTCACATTTGGTTATGTGTGGTGTTTACTCTTGTCTTTTTTTTTATCATATTGCTAATATCGAGGAAGTTACAGTGACAGCACAAAAATATTATTACCTCTGCTATGATTTACTCTAACAAATCAGAGGTGGAAAATATCGTAAGCTGTACTGTAAGCGATGAAATACCGCCCCCTAGACCGTGGTTAATGGTAATACCGTGGGTTAGTGGAGAACCGTGCGAATTTCGACGGTTTCCCTCTACCACTTATTGTTGTATCAGTTGTGTGTTTATCTCAAGAGCAAAATCGTGAGAATATTTAGTCTTAAACGAACTTTCCCAACCATTGCAGGTAAAGAACACATACCGGTGCCGAATCGGTGGGGCTGTTTGGCGAGTGATGAAGTACCATGTGATTCCATCGGTCGAAATCAGATGAAGATTTGTGGGTACGCGCTGACATTATTCAACTGAAAAGTGCAACGGTGCAAGTGACGGATTGTAAAAGAAACCTGATCACAAAAATATAAGGAACATCCGAAGCCCAAACAATAGTGACAAATGAGTTTTTTCAACCACCAAATTCCGTGTTTCTTGGCGCATCTGCCAGAAGATACCGACGATCCCAGTGACACGGAGAATGACAGTGGGATAGCAGAGGAGACTGAAACCGAAACCGAAACTGATTCATCATCGGTGCCGTCGGCCGATTTCATAGAGCAACAGATCGCCCATTTCCCGGATTTGAAAATCACCGACCCACTCAGCGTGCAGAACAACGCACTAAACAACTTTTTCCAATACTGGTAAGCGAGTTAGGCATAGTTTGTTTCCTTTTTATTGCGATTTAACTGTTGTTGTTGTTGTTGTTTGGTGATGATAAAATAAACAATCGCTGTGAATGTTGAATGTTTAGTTTTCGCGCAGAATTCGATTATGTTTGAATCAAAACAAACATCATTCAATTTTGCATGTTTTAAACATCGTAACCGTTTTGATTTCTGCACCTGTTCTACGTTTGTTTTTATGACAGTAGTAATGGAAATGGTTTTGTTTAATAGAAATAATTCGTGAATCGTTTATTTTAAAGCTCGTGTTCTAGGTAAATTTCATTTGCCATCTTGAAACAATCAAAACTGTTTGTGCAATTGAAAATGTTAGGAAACAAAACGCAGTTTAGGATATTTAAACAAAAAAACCTTAGAATAATTCCTTAACTTAAATTCGAGAAAAGCACATCAGAGTTATATCTAAAAATAATCGTGTACTCATCTACTGACGACAGACAAACGAGCGCACGTTCATTACGTCAAACCATCTTCTTAGCTTCCAATGTCTGTACACCGGAAAACTTCTTATTCGCATAGCGATTGCTTTTCGCAGAAAGTTTGTTGATAATGGTTTAAAATATATACAATTTTATTTAAAAGAAAGGAACTTCAATTAGGTTCAAGATATTTTGACAGCTATAAAAAGTTTCTTTTCTTTGAACAGAAGGAATTTTAATCTATTCACAACTCTTGAAAGCGGAATTCGAAGAATATTGCTGAAATGCACTTTCATTCGATGCTTGACCGCCGTGCCGGCAGATCTTGAGAATCCACTTGAGAAACTTGGAATGTCGCAAAGCAGAGCAAACCATGTGATGCGATGTTGGGCGCTTCAATAATAAACGCTAACGATGTTTTGCTCTGCCGCCCGCCCAAACAAGCAGCTAGCGAACGCCCGGAACGATTTCCACCTGGAGGTGCCCTACTTCGTTGATTGCTGGTCGTCACCGTGACTCTCTTCTTGTACCCACGCGCGAATGTGTATTTGATCTTTTGTTAGTCCAAGTAGATGGTGAGTGCGAACCGTCCCGTATATTGCCGTCATCGAGCATGTGCGAAAAACGCAAAACCAAATCCGTTGACAAAACTGACCCCACTCATGCAAATGTGAATTTTCGTTCCCAAATGAATGTCTCTGCCAATGTCGTAAACATATCAAGCCAGAGAAGCACTGGAAAAATGACCTCCCTGAAGGCCTTCGGCGTTCGCATTCATCCCAGAGATAAAATGAAAGATTTATTTTCATTATTTGCAAATGAGTTGGCGCCGCTGTATTTCTGCTTCAACTCTAATGGTTTTGATTCGAAAGTAACGTAAATAAGCATTGACGACAGTGGAAAAGGGGTGGCTTCTGCGATAGTCTGGAAACTGAGCAATACTAATCACTGAATATTTCGCAGCAGTTACTGGCAACACTGTTTGGAATTTTTCAATAAAATTGGTTGAATAATAAATTACACACCAAATCATTTGAAAGGATGTACATCTGTTGGAATGTACAAATAAATTGTGCGTCTGTTTCGATGTCATTTTCAGCTTCCGTAGCTGTGAAGTTAATTATATGATTTTCTTGTTCCGATTATAGAGGTTTAAAGTTTTAGGTCATTCGCCTCTTCAGGGCAGATCTGGCCCTATGTGCGGAGTTGGTAATCGAACCCAGGCGGGCACGTGAAAGGGACTTATTTATCACGCTATACCCGCCCCCTTACTGATATGATTCATTTTTACATGATTTGAATTGAAAACTTGAGTGAAATGCTACGTTCCTTTTGTGTGCATTTACAGAGACGTAAATTTACATGATTTTTTCTTAGTGTGTAGTTATACTGACTAATTCTTCATTCATTAATAACATTTTGGTGAAATTTGAAAGTAATCCGTGAATATATAAATGTCATGAACAGTAAAAATTCGGTAAATTTAACTGATAACTCGTGGAATTAAGGTATTACGTAATTTAGAATAATATTTCCTAAAATTTCTCGTATCACTAGTTCATTTATTTGTGATTACTGAAACACGGAGAGGAATGGGACTAGTTTCAAATAACTAATTATATGGTGCGACATTAAGTTCAAACTCGGATTTTTATTGAAACAACATTTACAATTGTTTGTCCTAAATCAATGACTGAAGTTGAACCAAATGTATTTTTCAAATTCAAATTTCAAGTTTGTTATTTATTTATAAGTTAATCTCAAGTGCAAAATTACATTACAGATTAAAAATCATGGACAAATTAGCGAGCGGGCAAGTTTTGAACATTTGCCGACTAGACGAGCGCAAATAGACAACTGAAACAGATTGATTTCGGTGCCAAGTATATTCCGCCGAACAACGAAACATTAGACAGTTTGAGTATAATAAAAACAATTCGGTCTATCCAAACATTTCACCGACATCACGAGCCATGAGCCCGAGCGGTAATGATCCGCATCATTCCATGCGAACTCGGTCCCGGTTTTCCCTCCCCCGGGTCGAACTCCCGCGCACAATTCGTCGGGAATCTGTCTGTGCGTCCACATGAAGTGGAAATTTGCGCACTGCGGCGTTCCAGTGGATTACCGCACTTGAAACCATACACGCATTGCAGATTGCAGAACCCGGGTGCCGGTCTGGGTCTAGCAGAAATCTTCAACCAGTTCGCGACAATTTGCGTCAACGAGAGGAGCTTAAGTCAGGTTTAAGTCTTAAGTTGGAACAGATTCTGTTTCTAATCGGTGAAAATAGTTCGTAAATTGATTTAATTTGAGTGCATTTTCAAAATAGTATACAGAAGTGCAGATTACAACGAACATACCGATCACCGCCTCTTTCCGTTGATTTAAATAAGTTGCATCTGAGTGACGTAAATTTTTAATTTTTAAGCCTACCTGGCGCAATTCCAACTAGTGCAAAATCAGGGAAAAAGTTATTTTTACTACACACCATCCATCTCCATTAGCGCGTTCGTTGTCTGAAATTGACTGTGTGGTGAAATTGTCAACCTGAGTGTGTGCCTCCTGGTATTACAATTTAACCGGGTTGCTGTCAAGTGACTCGCAACCAAGCTCGCAACAGCCTGCTGGGTTTATGTTTTTTCTTTGTCGTGATTGTCACTATTCTGGCCGAATACGTAGGAAACTGCTGATGCTGAGTGGGTGAAAATGACTAATCTGCCGGCCTAATTATGCGGCACTGTATGATTTTTTTCATATTCTGGGAAATAACAACGACTTGTTTTGTTTAAAAATTCAAAAATATTTGTTAATTGTGCTTATGGTGAATCCACTACACTACAAGGTCAGATTTTGAGTTCTTTAAACAAATAAAGCGTATATTTTTTAAACGGATTCGCAGATGTAAAACGAAATTATATCTGGAACCGTTCAGAATTTCTGAAGGAAAAAAGGGAAAATCCAAAGTAATTTTTAAATTACTTATGTGCTAATCCTATGGGAACAGAAAAGTCCAATACATTCGAATGACATTTAAAAGAAGCACAAACTTTTTCTAATCATTTCTGCAGAATTGTTTGTGTCGTATAATTTAAGTAAGGCCCAAAAAAATGAAAATAATTTTATAGCAGTTCGAAGTCAAACAGCAAGTTTATTTTGTATGTTGGTCTGTCTTGTTTCAATATTTCACTTTTTTGTTCATTCACAATTTCAAAAGATTTTTAAATGTTCATTTAACGTAATACAAGCGATACAACATATGAGAGAATCATTTCGCACTAATTTCAATCTTTCAGATTAGGTAAAATTTAATATTACTGTTTATTGTCTTAGCTCAACGAGTATGATTGTAACCTTTCTTTACAGAAACACAACCTGAGTTTGTGCTAGGGTACATAAGCAATTTCAGTATCGTTACGTTTCGACTTAGACTCGTCAGTGCAGAACAGTACAAATTGAACTGCCTAAAGCTAACTTAAACAGTTCAATTTGAACCGCTAAGTAGACGTAAAGTTAATGCTATTTGCAACACATTTGTAAAAAGCACCAAAGTACGAAGTCTTTTTATTACAGAATGCAAATTTTTACATTCGTTCGAAAAAATCCGATTCGATCGAAATACAGAATAGGGGTGAGTATATTTGAAAAGTGGATCGTTAGTGTTTAATTTAACTTACACGACAGGCTGATGAATCTAATTTGCCTATCTTTTTACGAAATATCGAAATCTTATCTCTCACACAATTCGTATATTAGGGGAGACCGGGGATAGATGAATATTTTTTTTTCTTTCGGAATTCTTGCACTTTTCCTGGTTAGACGTTTTGGTAAACGGTTTGCTCTATCATAAGAATACACCTTTTAAGCGAATTTGTGAATTTTTTCATTCTTGAATAAAAATCAGGGAAATAGCTATTGACAATCAAATGCGAAGATAAACCCCAGGGCCGGGGTAGGTTGGCCGAGTTTGAGAAAAATTTGTGAAACATATCAAATGTCTCAATGGAAAACAAAAGTTAGCATAAGTTTCTCATATAGAAATGCAATCACTGTGAAAACCGACTTTTAAACCGAGGCCCGGAGGGCCGAGTGTCATATACCATTCGACTCAGTTCGTCGAATACGCAAAATGTCTGTGTGTGGGTATGTGTGTGTATGTGTGTGTGCGTATGTGTGTATGTGTGTGTAACGTTTTTTTGCACTAACTTTTCTCGGAGATGGCTGAACCGATTTTCACAAACTTAGATTCAAATGAAAGGTCTTGTTGTCCCATACAAAATTCCTGAATATTATTTGCATCCGACTTCCGGTTCCGGAGTTAGGGGGTAAAATGTGAAAAAAAATGAAAATATGTGTTGAAAGGTCCTGTGGTCCCATACGTAATTCTTCATCATTCTAACTTCATCCGGATCCGACTTCCGGATCCGACTTCCGGATCCGGAAATATAGGGTAAAGTGTGTTAAAAATTTTATACCATCACTGAAAAGGGCGAAAAACCGTGAAAAGTTTTCCAAATCGGCCTCAAATCTTCTCCTATTGATAGTTTTTATCAGTAGACGGTCAAACAAACCGATTTCGGTTATTCTTTTTAGAATCGAAGAAAATTATTTCGAAGAATACCACAGTATTACATATGATAGTATGATTGATATGAGAAACGAATCATTACACCACTAGGTGGATTAAAACAGGTTTTTTTTAGATTTATTGGCGGTAGCATATGTGAACTTTTTCAGCTTCGCTTTTAACTTTTCCTCCGATACGCTTGCGTTTAGTTTCATTTTTATCCTCCTCCAATGCTGCTTTTATTGGGAAATCGGTCAAAATTTGAATCAATCTGCGATTGACGACCTTAGGAAATTAGGAATCATTTCAGTAAACCAACAAAGAAATCATAACGGACGTGTTCTAGATTTAGTGTTTGGTCCTCTCGAGCCGCCATTGTTGGGGTGGTTCAATTCTAATTTGCCTTTCGTGAAGCGTCCAATTTCTCCTGGCGAATTCTCGTCTCCGTTCATTGAAACGAGAGCGCAAAACACCGTCGATGGCGTTCTTCTGTAACTAAGCAAAACTTCAAGAAATCCAGTGATGAATATCGGTTATTGAATGCTGGTTTATATAAAGCCTATGTAATGCGCATCCAGTTTGATCTACGGCGGAATCCTAAAAAGTTTTGGGGCTTCGTCAATTCGAAACGAAAATGTGCATCAATCCCTCAACACGTTCGTCTTGATGGGGTAGAATCAACGGGTACATCAGATTCTTGTGAATTGTTCGCTAGATTCTTCGCTTCTGTCTTTGCTGATAGCACCGTATCTGCCAGCCAGGCAGAGACCGCCGCGCTGGATGTTCCTGACTTTATGTGCAATTTTTAATAAGTCGTTTGAGCATGATATATTCCTGACAATCTGGAAACAGTCTTTTATGTTTCCAGTTTTTAAAAGTGGCAATCGCCTGAATGTTCGAAACTATCGTGGTATAACTAGTTTGCCAGCAGCGTCGAAACTATTTGAGCTAGTAGTTAGCGCTTCCATATTATCTCAAACGAAGACATACATATCCACCGACCAGCATGGTTTTATGCTTGGACGATCAGTGAATACGAACCTACTGGATTTTACATCGACATGTATTACGCGGATCGAAGAAAAGTCACAAGTTGATGGAATGTACACCGATCTAAAAGCTGCATTTGATCGAATAGATCATGGAATACTAATATCAAAATTGTCTCGATTAGGCGCTTCGAGAACGTTTGTAAAATGGTTGAGCTCTTATCTATGCGACAGAGTACTACGTGTGCAGCTTGGCTTTGTACTTCTTCTCCGTTCACGAATAAATCGGGTGTTCCTCAGGGCAGTAACCTTGATCCACTACTGTTTATGCTGTTCTTCAACGATGCTGCTTTACTACTTGGCGTCGGATGCAGATTGGTTTACGCTGATGACTTGAAGCTGTACCTGGCAGTCCGTGCTGTTGAAGATTGTGTCCATCTTCAGGAGCTCCTAGATATTTTCGTAGACTGGTGTCGAAAATTTCAAAAATTTGTCGGGACTTCAAGGATCCGTATTGTTTGAAAGCGTTGTATTGCTCATTGGTGCGTCCACTAGTTGAAAATGCGTGTTTAATTCGGAGTCCTTACCAACTGGTTTGGTATTTACGGATAGAACGTGTACAAAAAATACGTTACACGTATTACTTTAAACATGCGGAAATTTACTCACTAGTACCGAAAAAAGAACAAACATGCTCCTATACAAAACGACAACACAGAAACACCTGAAATTGCGTCGATACATGGGTGACCTAATAATCCACCAAAATCACTATCACTACCTTTTCAGAAAAACCACTCGGCCAACCTGCCTCTTTCGGACAACGAGCCCCGGTCTCCCCTATTGCCAAATTTCGGTAAAAGTAAGCTCGATGTTCGAAGTCTCGGCAAACGCATTTTCTAATTTATTATATACTGACAAGTTAATCAAATTATGATACCAAACTTCGGCAAAATGATGCCCCTTAACAAAGATATAAGAATACAATTACAACGAATTTCGGAAAAGAGTATTTGGATTACTGAACAATCAGTATACAATCGTGTTACCGATCTAATTCGGCATTTCACTATGCCAAGCTCAAGAATTGGTTTTAAATGTGTATGACTAACGGCATTCGTCTGATTTGCTAACTGGTTAACTGCTTCAGCACAAGAATGATTTGTTCTTCTGTCCACCTCGGAGGAGCATAGCAAATGCCAAGACGCCGGTTATTTTTAGGATCACGAACTTCTCAGCTCTGGATCTTCTCTAACCTTCTTAAGGATCGCTGCGTACCTTGAAGAGTACTGCTTCCCTTCTTGGTGTCTTCTGACGAGTCGTAGATTTTTCATTCGCTTCTACTGAATTTTCTTCTTCGTTTTCTGCTCAACAACGGTATTGCATTTTTTTTCTTCTGTTTGAAATATGCAGTCGTGGAAGCTGATGTATCATTCATCGCAGCGATCTCCTATTTCTCTTGCATCTTAGCGTTAACTGGAGCTGCACTGACGCTTCCCTGCTTAGGATAACCGAAGACAGCGGTAACCTGATCAGATGCTAATGTACGTTCCGCTGTGTCTGGCCGTACTGCCATCGTTTCGTATCCGAAATTGTGTAGCTCATCTACTAACCTCTTCGTTTGTATGACATCTTTGACAGATGTTCAATTTTGTTCGGATCCGACCTCTGATTCCGGAGTTACAGGGTATTTAGTGCGAAAAATGTCTAACCATCATATAACTGACGACGCACCAAGAGTACTTAATTTTTAATACCAAACTTAAAACTATTCTAATTTGATTGTTCAGTTAATTTGATGTCATAATGACCCTAGTTTCCGGTTTCGACAACACCTGAAATAGTGATCAAAAACATCCTAATTTATCTTGCACTGATTTCTCATATAAATTGCAAGGAAAAAGGTATCACTATACTACTTCTATTTCGAATAAAACGATCTTTAATTCGTGGCCCGGATGCATCTTTCATGTGCACGGTTAGATTTCGAACAAAGTAAGCAGCATGAATTGGCGAATATCCGTTATTCTACCATCATTTTAATCAATGACTAAATCCAGGGACGAATTGAGCCAACTGAATTACTTAAGTTGAATCGCAAATATTTTCTAATCTCTGTGGTAATATTTATAATTTAGAGTTTTTTTACGATATTAAAGTGGTGCTTCCAAAACAGTAAATGTTAACTATTTTGAACAAGTGATGATATTCAAAGTTTCAAATTTTAATTCAATTGTCAGTAACTAATGTTGATCTCTGCCAATTACCAAAATAATTGGTTATTATGCAATATTCTATATATTCAAGGTTATGACCTAGTCGAAAAATTCTCGTTTTGCCTTTGCTAAATAGATTGCGTTACATTTACTGTTCAAACATTATCGTCGGGCAATAAATTTTCCAATTACGTTCAGTAAACCGCGCATGCATAAACCGAATACGCACCAGTCGTTCCTCTGCCATACCAGACCGAGTTTTTAATGGCGTTACCACGGTTTCGAATTGGAAAACCAACTGGTCGAAATGATGGTAGTAGGCCATGAACTTGAGGAATCGTGGATTTCTGGACCGTCTGTCTGTTTATGTTCATCGCCGAGTGTAGTGAAATTATTCAAGTCTGTGTTTAAAATAAAGCTTCTACTCAATCCGCAGATTCAAGCCAGACTCATTTTTTGACGGTGTTTATTGAGTTTAACCGGAAAACCAACAATAAGTTTTAAAGCCACCAGGAGAATTATATTGACAAGTGGCATCAAAAATTGTGAGTGACGTAGATGAGGATTGGAGCAGCTGGTGTTTTTTTTTGTAACGAAATTATTGTTCTATTATATGGATTAAAGAAGTAAACAACGTAGTGCCCTTTTCTTCAACCTTTAGAATAATTGAGCGATATCGCTGAAACAGAAAGTGTAGGGTGTCTGAACGGTAATTTACACTAGAAGTCGAGCTTAAAGGAAACATCTTCAGTAGCCATTAGAAGATGCAACCCATTTGCAAACTGCAGGGTCAAGGTTTCTCAAAGCTACGGTCGAAAGTATGTCCAACATTTAGCGGTCTACGTAAAAATACAACACATTCTGATTAACACGACGACGACGACAGGGGAATCGAATGGAGGATACAGCAATGCAAGTTCGTACGACTAATCCAAGGTCGTTTGAATTAGAATTCCCTGCGCATGCTACGATAGGCAGTTCGTTTTTCTACTTTCTTTGGAGGAGACGCGCCATGATTTATTTCGATATTTCATCACCGGGAACCGCAGTCTCATCTACAACTAGATTCATTCATTTTCGTATCGCGTCATTCTTTGCACAACATAACACACAAACACGCACGCAGAAGAAACAAACTAGCAAATCTATCCTAACTTAATTCTACCGAAAATTTTCCGTTAGAAATCAGTTCACGGTTTTTTGTTCATTTCAGATGGTTTGTTAGTTTGATTATCGTCTTTGAAAGAATGATTTTCGGCACCACTGAAAATCCTCTCAGCTATGTTTTGTTTGTCATTCACTCTACAAACAATTTTCATCAAGTCTACTGCGTCAGGACGGCAAAAAAAGTAATTATTTTTGGAAACTTTTTTTCAAAACAAAACAGTTTGCCCATATGATGTTAACAGCCACAAGTTGCATGTTGTTTTGTAATTGACTGATCGCACGTTAGTTTGATAACGAACGTAGGGTGGAGACACATGATCATTAATGAAAAATGATGGAGTCCATTAGCCCGTACTTACGTCCGTTCAAGTGGACACAGAAAGTGAATTTTGAAACATGAAACTGGTTTGCTCGGCTTTCCGTTAGTCTTATAGTGTGGGATGACCATGCCATCCGGCAAGATTCGTCAAGAGGAAAATTTCTCTTACCAATGAAAATACATTGCAACATGAGTGCTACGCTACCCCACGCGACAGGTCTACGGATGTTTTCATAGGCAAGATGTTTATTTCAGGTGACGGTGGATTGACCGGACAAAGAGAGTGAGCGAACGAAAAAGTTTTGACAGCTTCATTTTGTACTAACAGTCTACCAGCAGAAGTCGTTCGATTCGCATTTTGGTACGAGCTAGCAGGAGAATGAGTGGCATTGTGCACAAATAGTGAACTGATGAACTGAATAACAACTTGTCGCCAAGCAGTAAATTGATGAATTTTGACGAAAATCCGAGAATCTTATAGAAATTTAAAAAAAAACACATTCGCAAAATGTTTAATTTTTTCAAACGTTCAAAGTCGCAAAAATCAAAACACAAACATGAACAAAAGCTGCAACTGCCGAAACACGACGGGAATGCATCGCAGCTTGCTGCATCGAGCGCTTGCGTGGCGCATACCTTGGAGACGCAGTCACCGACGACGACGGTGCAGCAGTACGCTCACGAAGGAAACCACGATCGTGACAATGCGGCGGTTTACCTTACCGGTGGGCCTCACGGACGTGGCACAGAGAGCGGAAGTATTAAAAATAAGCAACATTCAGCGCCAACTGCGATCAACTTCAGTCCGAGTGATATAATCCACGGGAACGGTTGCTCGTTCGGTTACGAGAACGGTATCGCGATCGAATTCGCCGACGAGGAGAGCGACGCCGACGGAAACGCGATCAATGAATGCGTGCAGCGCGAGATTTCACTGCCATTTCAAGTACGGGGAGAAGCGAACGGTTCGACATTTCAACGATCATCTAGTTACCGTCAAAACGCGGCCCTGTTCGAAAGTGATATGGCAAAAGGAAGAAACAAACGACGCTATCAGCAGCAACAACAAGGCAAGAATTTGAACAATCAACAAGGTCAGCAACATCAAACTGTGAATAAGGATGGACACTTGCTGCCGAAGCAAACTGGAAATATTTTGGAAAAGCAGGACAAAGAAAACGTAGGAAAACTCGGTGCTGCTATGTCCACTGAGAATGAAGTACTACAATTAGATGATAAAGTATTTTCAAATGAGTGTAATTCCAATGAAGATCAAGGGGGCAAAATCGTTGGAAGTTATGCTGATTTTCAGCAACAATCGTATCTCATGGTCGATGACGTTGGAGGTGAAACCGCCGAGGATCGCGACGATAAAAATAGCGTCGTGGTGCTCTCGCTTATTAACAAAACTTCGTCCACCGATCGGTCTGATCTTAACGGTAGTGTGAGTGCTGTGGTAGAGAATAGTACTGAGTCGGCGCAATCTGTGACGTCACCGTTCCCGTTAACTCAAACTACGGTGAATGGTACTCCTACTGATGTCGAACGTAATGAGGTATTAAGCAGTATTCATGACAGCTTAGTGTCGCAGCAGTATCATGAAGTAGAGATCTATACATCCGCCACTACCGACATCAACGATGACCAATCCGAGCTAGTCGGCAGTGAAATCGTAACTACCGAAGACGTAACATCGATCAAGGAAATGGGACAGCAGCCAAGTAAGACAAGTGATTCAACGAACCGCAGCAAACGATCGGGCACGCCAATCCACCAGCCTACTTTGATAGTGCCGTCAACGCCACAGAACTTGACAGCGCAAATGAAAACAGACACTTTTCGAGATGATACTAGTGATGATAAAGACATTTTCTACGAAGCAGAATCAGTTACACCCACATCTCCATTATCATCGACCTGTTCGGGTGAAAGATATGATAAAATCATACCATCGTTGTCACTCATCGACGATCATAACTCCAATCAAAGTGAGCCTCGGACATGCCCGAAGAAACGAGTAGTGTTCAGTGATCAACTTGTAATTGATGGAAATCCATTGTCAGAAAACGAGTTTCGAAATGATTCTAGTGATGATAACAAAAGTACGGAATCGATAAATTTAGAATCGCTAGCGAAAAATAATGATGAACATATGCACACGGTATTTCCACCCGGTTCGACTGTAAATAACAAAATTTGTGAGAACGTAGTGTTTAGTGTTAATAACGAACGATCTGCATTTAACAGTGATAATAGTAGCATTTTAGTTAACGGTCCGGTGGACAATTCCAAGCACAAGATAATCGATTTTCGATATGACAGCAGTGATACCAAAAATGTTAACGAGAAGTACGACAAAACGAACCAGGAGTGTGAGGATAACATGAAAATTACGTCGCAAATCACAGAAAATGAACCCAGTTTGATCGTTGAGGATATCGTTAGCTTACCGGACGTGGTGCAGCCGACCAGCATAGAGAAAGTAACTAAACAGCCCTTCAACACAGTTGATAAAATCAACAGTGAAATGTAAATATTATTTGCTATTCGTTTCATCCATATCTCATTTTTTAATTGTTTCATTGTCATTAAACTGCAAATCGCAAGCACCGTAACAAAGAATGATCATATTTTTACGACCGATTGTCGTCGCAATAAAAGTTCTTTTTTCTCAGAAGAAAGGCTCATCCATCATGTCATTCATCAGTAAACTGACTACCTGTGACAAAGTGCTTGTGTCTCGTGTACTGTGTACTGAGGTTTTTCAACGTTCAATAAAGCATCTCAGCACAGCTTTCAACTTTAATTCTAGTACTCGTTGCTTGTTCTGTGACAAAAGGAAGACTGGAAGTAGTTCTATTAACTTCTATGGTTTTTTTTAATAAACAGGAGAATAATACGTGATAATAAAATTTCTACCTGAGAAATATATTTCCATATTTATGGTCGGTATAAGCGAACCCCAACCTTCATCTGTTGGCAAACATTTTATAGACGTTCTTAATTGTTTCACGTGGTGACTCTTTCCAAGTTGACTATTTCTGGCCCGAGGGTGTGATGTCTCCTACTGCCGATGTGTGCTCTGCACTTTCGTCCAATGCGACATGCTGTCTGTGGCGACAAAATGATTGGGTTGAATTTAAAATTCATTTTAAAAAAATTTAAACTTATCTGTCTGATTTGGTATTGCAATGTATCATCGGATACATTTTTACCATTCGACAAAAAAAAACAATAAAAAAAGTTACTTTATCGAGCGCATAACTTGACAGTGATAGGTGAACAGTAGGCGACTTTGATTTTTTGATTTATTTTTGACCATCCTGTCAGTCAGTCGGATTTGGCAATGTTTTGCCGTGACAGAACAAAAGGCACTAAACTTATCATTCCGATCTGACACAAGTTTGAAGGACAGGGTATTGCTCTTGTCCGTATTTAGCGCAATCTTGTTGTCATGTAATTATGTAAACAGATTTACATTAGACGATAGAAATATTTAGAGTTTGTTATGGATGTCGAATATGAGAAACGAAAATTGCAAACAAATAAGATCAATACAGAGCATATATTTTTAATATTAGACAGCACGAAGCCCGACCTGCAAGGATTGCGAATTCTTAGGATGTGTATTTCAGTTATTTATTATTGAATTCAAGATCTTTTTTTATACAAATGTTGCGTTTTCTTCATACTTTTAAGAAAAAAAATAGTATTCGTCACGGTTTCAAAGGATTTCTCGAAGTTCGGTAACACGGCTCATTAGGCGGCGCACACCTTCTTCGTCCATCGTTTTAGCTATCTTATTCCACCAGGTCGTCATCTGATTGATGTCTTTGACAATCTTTCCCTTTGCCTTGAGTCTCCTCTTCATGATTGCATAGTATTTCTCAATAGGGTGGAACTGGGGGCAGTTGGGCGGGTTCTCTGCATACCATTCTTGAACGACTTTGCTGTAATGACAGCTTACCAAATCTGGCCAAAACATTGCGGGACGGTCGTGGGATCGAATGAACGGCAAAATTCGTTTTTGGAGACACTATAGTTTCCGAGCACGAATTTTGACCACACTATTCTGTTTTATGGGCCGATTCGGCTGTTTACTAGCTCGATACGACTTGATTTGTTCCCGGAGTCGAGTTCTCCTTACGGAATTATGGGCAGCACCGAATTTTCTGGCCTAATCACGGTCCGACAGATTAGGATTCCTCTTAATCGTCTTCAAAATCTTACCACACAGTTTCCAATCGACAGTTCCACTCCGACGATTGGCTTGAGGCTTCCGAATCGTCGTCAATGTTTCCTTATACCGTTTGATAACGCGCATGTACAGATTTTTGATAGCGTGGATTAGAAATTGAATAAAGTTCAAGTTAAAATATATTTTATACTGGTATTGATTATTTTTTCAAAGTGAAAACATTATCCTGATTGTGTGTTAATTCAAAAAAGAGGATAAAACTAAATATAAAAGAGTATGTTAGGGACAGTAAACACAGATGTTCTATCTGCTAATAAAGATTTGTTTATGCTTACTTTTATTTATAACTAGTGTAGCGTAATTGCTTATGCTTTCAAAAATTGCTTCTGATAAGATGAAAAGATGATGGCCTCGGCCATAACGTAAGGTAGTAAAGAAGAAAGATTGCCAATTGATGAATCAGACTAAGTTTCACTTTCAGATTGGATTTTGAAAGTTTTTCGTCAAATCATTATTTCGAGAGGCTCCAACGCAAAAACAACTTCCAGCGTTTTTTCAACTACAAATTCATAAAATTCAGGCTAAGAAAAGTTTTGGTTTCTTTAAATTTGGGTTCTAAAGACTTTTTCATTTCGTTGTGCTTCGATTTCTTATCACTTCTATATACAGATTTTCAATACAGGTTTTTGAGTTCCCGATACAGATTTACAGATTTTTCTTCTGAAAAATGCAGATTTAAATGTGGCAACACTGGTGATGATGCGGTAAATTCTAAGATTTCCTGCATACATAACTTGGCGATGATTCCCTGCATGATATTCACAAATAGCACAAAACATAGTGGCTCGAGGTAACTTCCTTGGGGAACATTTGATATAGTGTTGATCAAATTAGATATGATGGATCCTAGACAAACAGAGACGCTGTAATATCTAGGATAGACAAAATCCGATTAGTCGCCCAGTTAAGGAATCCATTTCGCATCAATGTTTCTATTGCTAGCTGATGGTGAACACAATCGAAAGTTATTAAAAATCTGTTGTGGTTTATCAAGTTTATAAATTAATGTAGAATCGCAGTTTGTCGTTGTTGTTTCTACCTCATTGGTGTTGATCACTTCCTGACGTATTGATCAATGTGCTTCATTGAGAAATAAAGGTACTTCAACAGGATGTCATTTGAACGTTCTTAAAGTATAAATATTATTATTGATAATAATATTATTATCATTATTATTATTATGTTGTTATTATTGTTATTTTATTTAAGCCATGCATTTGCCTATAGTGACGCTTCAGATTTTTGTTGAAGTATTGAGTGACTCGACTCATGAGACTAATGAGGTTGTCCTACACTAAATAGATATAGTAGATATCACAATAATCAACAGTTTCAATATTTGAGTTGAATGGAGTAGCCGATATGATGAAGGATCCGCTTGCCTTACAATTCTATTCTATTTTTTTGCAGATTTGATTTTCTATCTATGTTGCGGATTTAATTTCTAATCTATGAATATTCAATTCCTATCACAGAACAGCACTTATTTTTCCTTTTTCCCTCACAGGAAGGAGTTAGTAAACCAGGAATCGCGCTACAGTGCCAAACTCGAGGATGCCGAGAAGCGGGCCAGTGAAGCACAGATCAAGGTGTACGAGTTGCAGCAGCGGTTGGACGATGTCAAACGAGACGTTTCGTTAAAGGAATGCAATGTTGAACGTAAGTTGAATTCAGCAAGTTTTCTCATCGGGAACCATGCTTCGGATGAAGTCCCTTCTCTAACTACGCGACTGTAAAAGCAAAGACGTCAATGTAGCGCAATTGCTAGATGAAAATCAGTCCACCAGTGCTCGTAGGTATTAATGTGGGAGTCGTAATTTCCTTTACGACGAAAAATCATCAAGCACGACAAACAGTACGAATTCACGAGGTAAATGACACTCGTTCATTTCCTTCCCTAGTAGGTGTAGGTGGAAAATGAGAACTAAAATTTGTTGCGTACTCCATCCCGCTTGGCTAATCGTTTAAATTTATTCCAAAACTATATGAATGAATCAGTTTTATTGACTAATTTAGCTGTTACTAATGTTGTATTTACTCGCGTTACCAGCGTAATATAAACTTTCTATAGTTTTTTTTAACTATTTCTAAGAGCCCGAGCATTCATAGCTCGTAAGTTTTTGCATCACTAAAAAGAGAAAATATTCGATGACAAGCAATAATTTCTTAAGTCCGCAGTTGTGCAGGTACTCAAAAAATAACATCGCACCATGCAGTTATTTTATATAATTAGATTGACTCGCATCTAGTAGGAAACAAAAACAAAGTTGACAATCACTCTTTGTAGCGTGACACCACAATACAATATCCTGGCTGCTGTGATTCCGTCACCATCAGTTCGCCAGTTCATTTGTTTACTACACGGGTGGTCTCGCCTACTCTTCGAATTTATTCGAATGTTTTGGTTCGATTTGACGACAGTCTTTGGTGCATCTGTATTCTTATCGAATAAGAAGATAGTTCGCGAAAGAAAAAACATGTTTACAATTAGGTGCGGCGAATGACCAGAAACGGTTAAAGTCGCTAATAAAATAAAACAAACAAAACTATGTTTACAATTATATTCAATATCAGAGTAGCACTTATGTATTATCGACGCATTTGGTTTTTAGAAATGTTGCACATGCAGGAAAATAACTACAGGAAAAGCTCAAAGGTTGAGTTTGATATTGTTTTCAGAAACACTTTATGATATATTGGTGATGTTATACCAAAGATAAGCTCAAGACTATAATTTCTTATACGATCCATTGCAAAATGTTGGGTCAGTAATCGGGAATCAGCAGGTTCAGTAACAGTGTAATTTCATTGACTCTTCGTTAATAAGTGTCTACAAGCTCCAGCAGAATGCCATGGCCACAAACATATTTATACATTTAGTACAAAAGGATTTGTTGCTTCCATTGACTTTAATGCTTCGTGGGATGAAACAATAACAAACTATGTTAATCCTAAGCAACAATTCTAGGTAATTTATACTGTCCTATTTTAAAAATCAATTGATATGCAGCAAAATTGCTCAATCTTTCATACTGTTACTTTATATTTTTTCAAACATGTAGCATGTAGCGATCAGACGTTTATTGTTTTGCTTCAAATGATAATTGAACTGGAACTGACAGTGAACCAAGCTCATCAAGGGGTCTTATTCCAATGATAACCAATGTTATATATTATATATTATTATTCAAATGATAACCGATATTATCGCAAATATATAGCTAATGTAAAAGTGGGCGAGATTTCGTTTGATGAGTACAATATGATACAGAATGCCTGTTTTTTTTTTATTCAATAATATAATATAATTTTAAGGCACACTGTTTAAGATGCCAAGGGTATTTTCAAATCTTAATTATCGTCTAACTTAAAACTAGAGTAGTATCATTATGTAATGTAGTATGGGGGTCGCGGATTCTCGAGAATCGGTAGTGGCCGCTGAATTGAATATAGCATGAAAGCCTTCCAAATGGCGTTGGCCGCATCCTTCGGCCCGTGTGGGTCCGTGGTAAACACCCCCAGGCTACGAAGGCCCGGCGGGTGGCCTGCATGTTGGTCATCGACTGGAGCGGTCTTCTGCGGGCGGTTATGGTGATGTTACGAAAGAGAATGAAAGAGAAGTAAATAAACGTGGTAAAAAGGGGGCTGTGGGGCCAAGGTATCTGAAAACGACAGAGATCTAATTAGTTGCATCGAGATGGTAGAAAGACGGGGGAACAAGAAAGTTAGTGACAAAAAAAGATCTTGTTAGTTCCAAAAATTGAATAGATCTATAGATCCTAGCACCGTGCATTTACTGTTTGGGGACTATAACCAACCAGGTCTAGTTTGGATGGAAACTTATTCCGGTTTTGCTATCCCTGATCCATCTGGATCAACCTGTACAAAGCCGAACGTTTCCTTGCTGGATGGAATGTCGCTACTGAACATGGTGCAAAAAAACACTGTTACTAACATGCGCAACGCACGCTAGACCTACTTTTCGTAAACGAGGAAATTTCAAGGAATTGCATCACTGCTGAAGCATTTGAGCCTTTAGTAGCCATTGACGCGAATCATCCTCCGCTTTCTGTCACTTTGACTTGTCCTCGGCTTGTGCGGTTTGACGATGTGTCTGAAGATACGCTGTTCAACTTTTCGAAGACTGACTTTTCCGGACTCAATAATGCACTGTGTGTTATCGACTGGAATTCTCTACTGGATAAACGCAAAGAAAACGGACTTCCTTCCAGCATGTTCCTTGAAAATGAAACATCGAACACTCTAAGAGGCAACTTATTCGCACAAAACTTCTCGAGAGTATTCAATACAGACACGGCTAATTCAACTCAGGTGGAACGATGCCTTCAAAACGTTCCATATAATGTGATAAATATTGCAAACATTCGATTTTCTAATGAGGATATTATGGCGGTTTCCTGCATGCTGGAAAAAATCGTATATGTTCCCCCCGTATATGGGAGACAAACAAAATATTGCAAACTACTGAGGTAACTTCTCTCTGTGCTGGATCAAAGCTGTTGGAGATTTTAGTGGGGAACGTTTTATTTCGTGAAACAAAGACATATTTCTGATCAGCATGGTTTTTATCCAGGCAGATCTACAATCACTAACTTGACACATTTTTGTTCCCTTTGTATTAAGAACATTGAAATTGGATCACAGATAGATACATTATATACCGACCTGAAAACAGCGTTTGACCGTGTAGATCATAAGCTCTTGATTGCGAAACTGGAGCGTTTAGGTGCATCATCTAGTTTCTCTCGGTGACTTAAATCATATCTCTTAGGCCGAGTTTTATCAGTGAAGCTAGGAAATGTCGAGTCACAAACCTTCATTAATGAATCAGGTGGTCCTCAAGGAAGCAATCTCGGACCATTGCTGTTTTCATTATTTTTTAATGACATTTCTTTTGTCATTCCACCAGGATGCAGACTTATGTATGCGGACGATTTGAAACTGTTTCTTGTTGTACAATCGACAGCTGATTGCATGGAACTTCAGCAGCACCTAAACAATTTTTGTGAATGGTGCAATCTCAACCTCTTAACTATAAGTGTGTCCAAATGCTCTGTGATTTCTTTCACACGCAAGAAAAGCCCGATAGTCTGGAACTACACTATTTCTGGGGAAACACTTGAAAGAGTAACTGTTTTCAAAGATCTGGGTGTGCTTCTTGATTGTCAGCTCTCCTTCAGACATCATTACTCGCATATAATTGCTCAGGCAAATAGAAACCTAGGTTTCCTCATGATGATCGCCAAAGAGTTTACTGGTCCATATTGCTTGCGAGCGTTATATTACGCGTTAGTACGGTCTACCCTTGCCTTGAAGCCGCAGTGCATATTTGGTGTCCTTACGCCAGTGTTAGTATCAATAGAATTGAAGCAGTACAATCACGATTCCTGCGATTTGCTCTTAGATCTCTGCCATGGCGTAATCCGTCAGTGCTTCCACCATACATTGAGCGCTGTCGTTTGCTCGACATGGACACACTAGACAAACGACGAAATATACTCAGAGCAGTATTTATAGCGAAATTGCTGAATGGACAAATTGATGCTCCTGAGATTCTCTCGCAAATATGTATTAATGTCCTTCCAAGAACGCTAAGAGCGCGGAGTTTCTTGCGACTCGGCTTACGAAGAACGGAATATTATCAGAACGAACCGATTAGGGCAATGTGCAATGTTTTCAATAGTGTGTACGACCTTTGTGTATCTAGTGTTGTTTTCAAGAATAGGCTTAAGAGACTCAGATAGATTATAAGTAGAACTGAATTATTTTTTAGCACTGGACAATGTTTGTACCTTTATTCGTTAGGCTAATGTTTTTGAATTTTAATTTCGTGAACAAATATGTAAAATGTTAAAAAGATTATGGGTTTTTACGCGCATTTGATGAATTTCAAATGGGCTTTTCCCACTCCACCAAAAACTCCATTGAGATCAATCCAGGTCAGATGGAAAGAAATAGATAAATAAATAAATAAATAAAAAAAAGGAAGGCTTCTGGCGAGTCAGCTTTGTACAAATGATCACTTAAATCGAATTCGTTCATGGCTATTTAAATATTGGTTACCACCAGCAGCCGAATTCTGGTGGCAGAAGAAATTTATCACAATTTTCTTTAAGAGGAGAAAATCTTAAAATGTCTTTTTCTCTTAATCTTTCTCTTCACAAAACTCATTTTTTCAACGAATTCAGCCGCAGAGCTCCAGTAACAAAATTTCTTGAAAGAAAAGAAAATTGCTGAGATTTCGCCTGTTTTCTTAATTTGGAATTCCCGTCAAGAAGATTTTTTTTACATTTGAAACAGCAAAAGAAAATAATTTTCTCTTCAACGTTAATGCGAAAGAAATTCTGGAAGATTATTCTTTTAGTGATAAAATTTAGAAAATTATTCAAAATTATTACGTAGGAGAGAGACATGATTTGAGTAATATTGTCCGCAAAACACTCTTCTTAGTCCACCTAGTTCTACCTTTCTCTTGTCATTCAAACAGTCTCATTATAACATACTTTTTTTTATTAGGAAAATTCATGCCACCACTATTATCATAAATTCATGACATAATGTTAGTCTTCTAACAAATTTATATATTTCTTTTGTGAAAAGTAGTGAAAAACTCTACTTTATCTGCTGACCAGAGGACACCGGTCACAAGTACTCAGGGCAATTCAGAAGTGGATGACGACAGATTAACACTTACCCGTTCATTTGAGACTACCGATTCACTAAGATTTCCTTTTTAAAAGTACACAAAAGCGATTTTAATAACCTAACCATAATTTATTACAATTTAAACAAAAGAAGAACCTTAAATAGAAACTACGGAAATATATGTATATTCATCTTGTAGATATTAATTATATTTATTTAAAAAAAACAATATTTCAAGGTGCGATTCGTTGGCTAGCATGCTGCGGCCGGGTTGAGCGCCTTCGATGGTCCCATGTGGACTGACGATATAGTGCAATTTTCTCGGAAATTTCATAGCTGAATTTCACAAACTAAGGTGCAAATAAAAGGTTTTGTAATTCTTCCATTAGTGCATCAGAGATAAAACAACCAGTTTCAATTCAAACAAAGTGCTGGTCTATATATTCAACATTCGAATGAAATTAATTTTTTGGTGAATTTATTATATGTTGGTAAAAATGTTTAACCATCATATAATTTACAACACCTATAAGTATCGAGTTCACTTTCACATCTCATCCAAGTCAATCGAGAAAACAAAACCGCTTACGTTGGGGACAGAAGAAACCAAGTACAGTATTGTGTAGTGAACAATAGACCTCGAAAATGAGTGAACCAAACGAACAAAAGCTACCGCCGACACGAAAGAATACTATTGTTGTTGATTTCGGGAAGTGCAAAATTCGACCTTCGATACGAGAACTTGAAGGTCTGCTTAAGGAGCAAATGCATCTTGATATTAAACGTGTGCATTTACTTCAATGCAATAAGACAAATAATGTTGTTTAGTTCCAGTTTTATAAAAAGTTGGATGCAATTTAATTCGCAAAAGATAATAACAATGTGCAATATGTGGAGCACGAGAACATTAAGTACAACATTCCAGTATACCTTATGATAAAAAAAGAACCGGAATTTTCATTTTAAAATTCCCGCGCTTGTCCAATCGGTAAACTTTTATTCTCTCAATGTTGGCAACACTTTTATATACATTCTGTCAAATTTTGACGCATATCGTACGATTAGTTTTTGTTTGGCGAGCCGAAACCATCCATTACAAAAATCGCCACACGAAAATTTTTCAACTTCTTTGTATAGACGCCAAACAAAAACTAATCGTACGATATGCGTCAAAATTTGACAGAATGTGTATAAAAGTTTTGCCAACGTTGAGAGAATAAAAGTTTACCGATTGGACAAGCGCGGGAATTTTAAAATGAAAATTCCGGTTCTTTTTTGATCATAAGGTATATGGAAGATAGTGCTATAGAAGTGCGTGTGCATGATCTTCCCTCAAGCGTCATCGATCCTTATATTCGCAAAACTATGTCCCAATACGGAGAGATTCTCTCTATTGAAAAAGAAAAGTGTAAGAATTTTTTTCCCGGTATTTTAAATGGCGTACGTTTGTTACGCATGCGCTTGAGAAGGCCTATACCTTCTTATGCGACATTCGATCAGGATACAAGAATCCCATGCAAATCACTTGTTACCTATGACAATCAGATGGCCTCATGTCAATATTACCAAAAAGCTGTTCACTACGGTAATCCATGTGATAAACCGGACAAGGAGACAACTATACCAAAGGACAACGGTGCTTCCTTCACACCAACCCCAAGCAACC